>NC_070603.1:4452500-7370000 GCF_027172205.1 Podarcis raffonei | reverse complement strand
TGTTTTATTTGTGGTGCTCTGTTTTTACCGCTTGTTCATCTAGGTTTTTTAAATCTAGTTTTAAGTAATATTTAAGAGAACGCTGTAGTGATGTTGGGGGTTCGCCCAAGCCCCACAGAGCCAATCTTTTAATCAAATAAACCAGTAGCATTATTGGTCTTCAAAGCATTTTACAGTCTTACAGTCATCTATCAGCCATCAACCTCCTAAGGAAGGTCAGTGTTATTCTCCCCATTTTGCAGATGAGATGCTGAGGCAGGATGGAAGTGCCTTATCTTGGCCCACCTAGATAGCTTATGGCTGAGGTGTGATTTGAAACCAGATCACCCTCTTTGCCAGTAAAGTGCACCAGCTTCCCATCTCACTGAGGAGGCAACACATCCTCCTGATTGGAATCCACAGAATGCAAGATGATTTCTCCAGAAATGAATCATTCAGAGTCAGCTCCAGACAACTCCATCTTTGTGTTCAGATGCAACCAGGTGTGACTGGAGTGGATTCCTTTGAAGAGCTAGGATTGTTTAGATTGCTGACCAAACCCAATAGATGGGGAAAGCTCCTTAATTGACTCATTCCTTCTGCCAACAGGTCAAATGCTAACCACATCTTCTCCATTTACGTAGGACTAATTTATCATTACTAGAATTAAGTGGCAAAGATTTTCCCAGACTTTACAACCTTCTTGAAGGGCAATGGGGTGGGGTGGGGGGTAGTATTGCATTGAACGCTTTGAACATATATATTTGACTTTCTTCTATAATGTTTTATTTGATGTTTTAAAAATGAGATTGGACTAGATGACACTTGGGTTGCCTTCCAACTCTTCAGTTTTATGATCCTATGATAAAGCGGTATAGAAGTCAAATGAATAATAATAATAATAATAATAATAATAATAATAATAATATTGCACATGTGAATATTCCTTCAAGGATAAAATTTTGCATTCCTATACATTTAGAACATTATCATGACTGGGAGAAAATTAAGGTTAGAACCCATCTTCATGGCATGCTCCTTATCTTCAAAGTATGACCCCTTGCCATCCCCAATCTGAAGTAGAGCATTTCAGGATTCTACCACATTATTCAGTGTGTAACATGTTGAGCATATTTTATTCCAAGGTTGGGAATCTTTGGCCCTGCAGATCTTGTTGGACTCCAGCTCCGGTCAGGCCCAGCCACCATGGACAATGGACCGGGATGACAGTGGTCACGTGGCCCAACAACTTGCAGAAGGTCTCAGGTTCCCCGTCCCGTTCCTTCCTGTTAACACACGTGACTATTCAAATGCCATAAATGTGCTTTAAATGTGTGGTGTGGAAGTAATCACTGCAGGTTAACAATAATGTGTTTTGAAGGTGGTTCTACAGATGAGGTCAAGGCAGTCCAATATTAAATTTGAAAATTAATTCAAAAGGAATCCCAGCTAGTTCCAAAAAAGACACTGGTCATGAATATTGTGTGTATGTGTGTGGGGTTTATTGCCTTGCTTTTGTTTTATTATGTATTTTGTTCTCTCATTTTATATATTTTTTCTGTTGGGAATGGCCCTGGAATCTTTGGATGAAGGCCTGTATACAGATTTAATAAACAACAACAAAAATAATATTACAGGATGGTAGAAGAACTAGAAGCTCTCTTCTCAAGGCTTGGCCTCAACCTCAACCCTCTCTCTTCCCACACATTAAATCTTAGTTCTCAGCTCGGCTTGGCTCCTCAGCAAAGCTTTGCTTCCAAGGTACGGTGAGAAAGACAAACAATATGTAAAGAAGAAAAGAAAAGTGTGCCCCGTGTTACGGACTGGGAGACAACGTGGCTTATAGAGGAGGAAATGTGTCCTGAATCCTTTCACCAGCTCTATGAGGAAAGAGAGATGACAAAGCTCTCTCTCCCCATCCCCTGTGCTATGAAAGCATAATCCTGCTACGTTTTCCAGCATGCACATTTGGCAACTTGAGATGATAGACAGAGTCAGCTTGGAAATATCTCTATCCCCACCATGAGCAATGCAAAGGCCAAACGTTGATGCATGACAGTAACCTTGGAAAACTCTAGATGGCACCCTGAGTGCATGCTTAGAAGCACAAGGAGGGGGCAGGGAAGGAAGAAAAAGCACACAGCTCTTGGGTCCTGGAATTCAGGTATGATGAGTTAAACTGGAGTGTTGACTCCCCCAGCAACATAGCTGGAATTGTGGGCCTCTTCTGAGCTCTTCGCAACAACACGGCGTCCCTTCCGGATAATTCTCTAGTAGGTGGTGATCAGTAATGATCATTTCCCTTAATGATTCCTCACTTGGCCTCATTCTTCTCACAGCGCTGGGAGCAAAATTAAGGAGCGCATAGCTTCATCCTAGGAATGTAAGCAGGAACCAATTTCCTCCCTTGTCTTCCTCTAAAACCTACTTTGTTCATTTTGCTTTCCGGGATGGCCAAAATGCACATAATTAATTGTGTAATTAATTGCAATGCATTCCAATCGAAGGGAGACATAAAAACAAAACAATGCACAACATAATTATAATGTTTGTGGACTAAAAAAATGCTTGCATGATTGCTGCTTCTGAACTCAGACAAACATGCACATGGCAGGAATTCCTGTTCTTGCCCCTGACAGAATTCTCCAGCTTCCCTATTTCATATCTTCTTCTGCACCCTCCTGTCCTGAAGGGGGCAGTTTGAGCACTGCTGCCTTCCCTTCTCCCACAGAAGTGAGCTTCTCTGAAATATTATTATTTTCTAGCTAAGAAAGAGAGTTTGGATTGGATATCCCGCTTTATCACTACCCTAAGGAGTCTTTTACCTAAGGGACCGAGGTGGCGCTGTGGGTTAAACCACAGAGCCTAGGACTTGCCAATCAGAAGGTCGGCGGTTCGAATCCCCACGACGGGGTGAGCTCCGGTTGCTCGGTCCCTGCTCCTGCCAACCTAGCAGTTTGAAAGCCTGTCAAAGTGCAAGTAGATAAATAGGTACCGCTCCGGCGGGAAGGTAAACGGCGTTTCCGTGCGCTGCTCTGGTTCGCCAGAAGTGGCTTAGTCATGCTGGCCACATGACCCGGAAGCTGTACGCCGGCTCCCTCAGCCAGTAAAGCAAGATGAGCGCCACAACCCCAGAGTTGGTCATCACTGGACCTAATGGTCAGGGGTCCCTTTACCTTTAAGGAATCTTAAAGTGGCTAACATTCTCCTTTCCCTTCCTCCCCCACAACAAACACTCTGTGAGGTGAGTGGGGCTGAGAGACTTTAGAGAAGTGTGACTAGCCCAAGGTCACCCAGCAGCTGCATGTGGAGGAGCAGAGACGCGAACCTGGTTCATCAGATTACGAGTCTACCGCTCTTAACCACTGCACCACACTGTCTCTCACCAATCTAAGTGGTGGAGTGCATGCCCAAACCCCTAGGTTTAATCCATGCCATCTCCATATAAAAGAATAAGGGTTCAGCTGATGAGACAGGCCTTGGAGAGCCTTTCAGAGCCGACAATACTGGGCCAGATGGAGAAATAAGTGGGACCTGGTAGAAGTCAGTTTTTTTCTGGTGCTTCTCAACAGTAATGAGCTGGAGTGCAATTTTAAGGCAGACTTGGTGAGCAGAAAGATTTTTTGCCTCCCGGCTGCGTTTATTTCTGGCCTTGGAGCATTGGGGGGCTGGGGAGTAGATTGGGAAGAATGTGTGTGTGTGCTTAATGGGACTTGGCTGGCAGAGAAAAGCTCTGGCGTTCAATTTGTCCCCCAATTTCTCCTTGCCAATGGACCCTTTCTCTCCTTCATTAGCCAACTTCAGGACTGAGAGCACCGTGGCTCCTGCAGTCTCCCCACCCTGCTTAAAACGAACTGCTTTGCAAATGGAGCCCTGCAGCCCTGCTCTCTACCTGTAAAGGTAAAGGGACCCCTGACCATTAGGTCCAGTTGTGACCGACTCTGTGGTTGCGGCGCTCATCTTGCTCTATAGGCCGAGGGAGCCGGCGTTTGTCCGCAGACAGCTTCCGGGTCATGTGGCCAGCATGACTAAGCCGCTTCTGGCAAACCAAAGCAGCACACGGAAACGTTGTTTACCTTCCCGCCGGTGCGGTACCTATTTATCTACTTGCACTTTGACGTGCTTTCGAACTACTAGGTTGGCAGGAGCAGGGACCGAACAATGGGAGCTTATCCCATCGCATGGATTCAAACCGCCAACCTTCTGATTGGCAAGTCCTAGGCTCTGTGGTTTAACGCACAGTGCCACCTGAATCGCTTGCTCTCTACGTGAAGGTTCCACCTATGATTTAAACCGCTTCACGTTGCACTGCAGATGTAGAACAAGCTCTTTGCTTTGGTCTTTCCTCGTGCCCATGCTGAGCCAGCAAGGAATATGATAGCAGCGATGGCACCTCTTTGCCCCACACCTTTTTAATCGCATTCAGGGCAACGAGTGAATACAGCGCATGCTCACATCTCAGTTCCGTCCTAGCTGCCAGGTTGCTATGGCCTGCCCTGCTTCTCTGTGTGGTAACAGCTAGGAGGTAAACAGTGACTCATACAGGCCTCAAGGACTGCTGGGAGCTGGAATGAGGAGAACATACCTGGACAGCTCACAGCAATGCTATGAGAAGCAGCCCTGCGTGCCTTGCTAGCAACCTGCCCCCCTTGTCTACAGCCAACTGCTATTTTTCATTTCAATATTGGCCCCAGTCCTGCGCTGCTAAACTAGTTCAAATATTTAGCTTGTCTATCTGGTGCCGAATTAAAACATGTCCCCTGCTTCCCCCCTGCTTCCCAATAATTCACTGTTTGATTTGTGGAAGCATCACCAGCCCTCCCTCCCTCTCACTCGTTATTCAGCCCCACCTCTCAGTCTACAGAGATGCTATTCAGAGCTTAGCCTCTAATCCTCTTGCTTTCATGCCCCTTTTCATTTCAGGAAGTGTCTCGACAAGACAAGTCCTGCATTGTTCGCCGTTGGAAGGGAGCGAATGCCCACTTCTCAAGGCTAGAGGGCACTGTAGATACGTGCGAATTTTCATTCCCATAGGCTGAGGTGTATGGCAGGGTGGGTGAGGAGAGGACTGGCACACTTTATACAGTGGTACCTCGGGTTAAGTACTTAATTCATTCCGGAGGTCTGTACTTAACCTGAAACTGTTCTTAACCTGAAGCACCACTTTAGCTAACAGGGCCTCCTGCTGCCGCTGCACCGCCGGAGCACGATTTCTGTTCTCATCCTGAAGCAAAGTTCTTAACCTGAGGTACTCTTTCTGGGTTAGCGGAGTCTGTAACCTGAAGCGTATGTATCCTGAAGCATATGTAACCTGAAGCGTATGTAACCCAAGGTACCACTGTATAACGTGCGGTGTGTGTGAACCTGTGGTAAAGGGAGCAGCAAGGGGTTACTTTGATGAGCACAGACTCCTCCTCTGCCCTCCCTTCTAATATTTTCTGTGTATGTTAGCATGGCAAATCTCCCCCAACTCTACAACCATTAAAGGTGAAAAAGCTTTGCCCTCTTTTGTACCTGGCATCCCTACTGTGCACCTCTCTGGACTTAGTTGTGAACAGCAAGGGGGAAACAAGCCAGGCAGAGGGAGCCCAGGAGAAGTTTCTTCTGCTGACTGATGCTTCTGAGTGTCCAGAGATCCACATTTTTTTAATTTTATGAAGGGGTAGGGTGGTCTAAACCACAGAGCCTAGGGCTTGCCGATCAGAAGATCGGCGGTTCGAATCCCTGCGATCAGGTGAGCTCCCATTGCTCAGTCCCTGCTCCTGCCAACCTAGCATTTGAAAGCACTTCAAAGTGCAAGTAGATAAATAGGTACCGCTCTGGCGGGAAGGTAAATGGTGTTTCCGTGTGCTGCTCTGGTTCGCCAGAAGCGGCTTAGTCATGCTGGCCACATGACCTGGAAGCTGTACACCGGCTCCCTCGGCCAGTAAAGCGAGATGAGCGCCGCAACCCCAGAGTCGGCCACGACTGGACCTAACGGTCAGGGGTCCCATTACCTTTATCTTTAGGGTGGTCTTCTTCCTTGCAATATTCCTCAAGGAAAATATGAGCCCATAGGCTCCTCCCTTTGTTTGTTTGATCTGCCTGCTCTTGCATAATGAATGAATGAATGAAAAGTGTGTTGGGGAGACATTCTCAGCTGGGCCTCATCACCCTTTCATTCGTTTTGTGGCTAGGCTAGAAGAAGAAGAGGAGGAGTTTGGATTTGATATCCCGCTTTATCACTCCCCTTCAGGAGGTTCAAAGCGGCTAACATTCTCCTTCCCCTTCCTCCCCCACAACAAACACTCTGTGAGGTGAGTGGGGCTGAGAGACTTCAGAGAAGTGTGACTGGCCCAAGGTCACCCAGCAGCTGCATGTGGAGGAGCGGAGACTCGAACCTGGTTCCCCGGATTACGAGACTACCGCTCTTAACCACTACACCACACTGGCTCACACACACACGCGCACGCACGCACACACACACACGTGCACAAATGCTCCATTCAAATCAGGCACACAGCAATAGGGAAGGCTTTTTTAAGAGACCCATACTGGCTTCCTGATGAAAATCACCTCTCTTCCGCCAGCTGCTGTTCGCTCTATTAGGGAAAATGTATGGATGGCATTGGGCTATTTATGTGTGCTACTCTTATTATGGTGGGACGCGAGTGGCCCTGTGGGTAAAAGCCTCAGCACCTAGGGCTTGCCGATCGAAAGGTCGGTGGTTCGAATCCCCGTGGCGGGGTGCGCTCCCGCTGCTCGGTCCCAGCGCCTGCCAACCTAGCAGTTCGAAAGCACCCCCGGGTACAAGTAGATAAATAGGGACCGCTTACTGGCGGGAAGGTAAACGGCGTTCCGTGTGCTGCGCTGGTTCGCCAGATGCAGCTTTGTCACGCTGGCCACGTGACCCGGAAGTGTCTCCGGACAGCGCTGGCCCCCGGCCTCTTGAGTGAGATGGGCGCACAACCTCAGAGTCTGTCAAGACTGGCCCCTACGGGCAGGGGTACCTTTACCTTTTTACCTTTACTCTTATTATGCATTCCTCCTAGAGTGCTTCTGGACAAGTATTTATTATGAGAAGGGTGCTCCTTATGCTCACATTATTATTATTATTATTGCAACATTTATACATTATTGGCTTCAAAGTGTTGAACAGTACTCCCCCCCTTTAATTCAGATTTTCCCTTTCTGGGGAAAATTCACTACATTTCAGTTTTACTTAAAAAAAACCCCGCAAGCCCCACCTCCCATTGCCAATGAACCATTTGTGATATTTCAGCAACCTGCCTGCATTGTTCAACTTCCATCCAGAAACATCCACATTCAGCTGGCCTAGAAACAGATACTGTATTTTTTGCTCTATAAGACTCACTTTTTCCCTCCTAAAAAGTAAGGGGAAATGTGTGTGCGTCTTATGGAGCGAATGCAAGCTGCACAGCTATCCTAGAAGCCAGAACAGCAAGAGGGATTGCTGCTTTCACTGCGTAGCGATCCCTCTTGCTGTTCTGGCTTCTGAGATTCAGAATATTTTTTTCCTTGTTTTCCTCCTCCAAAAACTAGGTGCGTCTTGTGGTCTGGTGCATCTTATAGAGCAAAAAATACGGTAGATTGTAACCCTGTCAAGAGGGCTCTTAGGGTCAGGGAAAAGCCTGTATTCAATTTTCTCTCTCCTTTGTGTGCAAGACCCTGCCCCTTGTGTACAGGCCAGACTACCCAGGGGTAGAGGGGCGTTTCTGATCCGACCACAACTGCTACCTCCAGGCATAATGCTTTATTTTTTCCTAGAAGTAAATGGTACCCATTCTATTGGAGGAAAATAAAGAGATATAGCTAAGCCAATGTTTGGTGGGATCCACTGCATGACTAAGGCTCCCCTCAGTCAACTATTGTTACCCACACACAAGCCTCTCTCAAACTTGGTTCCCCAGATGTTGTTGGACTACTACTCCCATCATCCCTGGCTACTGGTCCTGGCAGCTAAGGATGATGGGAGTTGTAGTCCAACAGCATCTGGGGACCCAAGTTTGAGAAAGGCTGCCATATACGTTACTCCTTACAGATCAGTGGCAACTATTGATTTATGTAGGAGACAGTAAGGGGCAGAATTGAGTGTGCTTGTGAGTATGTTTAAACCTGCCCCTTTCTCCATCATCTGATGTCCCCAGTATCAGTTTAGGGTAATTTCACTGCTCATCTAAACAACACAATTGTTTTTACATTTGCTGCTCTCCATCTATGTACCCAGTACTTTTCCGAGCACAATTCAAAGTGTTGGTGCTGACCTTTAAAGCCCTAAACGGCCTCGGTCCTGTATACCTGAAGGAGCGTCTCCACCCCCATCGTTCTGCCCGGACACTGAGGTCCAGCGCCGAGGGCCTTCTGGCGGTTCCCCTCATTGCGAGAAGCAAAGCTACAGGGAACCAGGCAGAGGGCCTTCTCGGTATTGGCGCCCGCCCTGTGGAACGCCCTCCCATCAGATGTCAAAGCGATAAACAACTACCTGACATTCAGAAGACATTTTAAGGCAGCCCTGGTTAGGGAAGTTTTTAATGTGTGACATTTTAGTGTATTTTTGGTCTCTGTGGAAACCCAGCCAGATGGGCGGGGTACAAATAATAAATTATTATTATTATTATTATTATTATTATTATTATTATTATTATTTGCCAGTATAAAAAACCCTGATGTTTGCTATGAGGTACCAGCAATATTTCATCTCCTTTCTTGAACAACAGAAAGTTCCTTTCCTGCAAGCAGATGGCCCAAATCTCAAACAAAAAATAGATAATTAAAGGTCTAGGTGTCCTCCTATGTATTTGAACCACTGCATGGCTCTCTTCCAAAAGGGGCTACAAGATCTCTTCCCAGAATGCTTAAAGGCAGCAGCTCAGGCTCATTTACCCTCCCTGAACAGAATGCGAACCATCCAGGGCTGCCTCAAAACTTTCCCCATAGTGACTACAAGCATGAAGGCAATTCTTTGGTGAGTCACATCTGGAGAGCCTCTTACTGCTGTTTTGACGCACCTTATTTGCCTCGCTATTTCCATTTGGAAATACTCCTATCACAATGTTAATCTGTCAAAAGTTGTTTGCCCTGCAGATGAGTATCTGCATTTTAAGGTGACTAAGAATACACATTGCGGTCGAATAACTAAAGCCTGATCCCTGGATGATGATGGTGTTTGTTTTCTAAAGACAGCCAAAAACTTGACATTTTGACTTTTCTCAGTTTACGTGGGATGAACTAGGGAAGCAAGGGAATGAGATGTTTTGCTTGCTACCTGCTTGAAGAAACTATTGAACATGCAAAATGGCCATTATTCTGCAGGGTGGTTAAATATGCACAATGGAAGGGTTTTCGTTTAGCAAGGACTTCTGGGAATTTATAGTGTTCTGTGTGGATATTCATTCTGCATCCCAGGAACATCACTGCCAGAGAGAGTAGTTCACCCTCTGTCAAGAATGGGTGGAAGGGCTGTAGGTCAAATGGTAGAGAGTCTCCTGTGAATGCAGAAAGTCTCAATATCGATCCTCATCACCTCCAAGTATGGCTGGGAGTGTTCCTGGCCTGAAACCCTGCCTGTTAACTGTAGACAGTACAGTGGTACCTCGGGTTGAGTACTTAATTCATTCCGGAGGTCCATTCTTAACCTGAAACTGTTCTTAACGTGAAGCACCACTTTAGCTAACGGGGCCTCCTGCTGCTGCTGTGCCCCCGGAGCCTGATTTCTGTTCTCATCCTGAAGCAAAGTACTTAACCCGAGGTAATATTTCTGGGTTAGTGCAGTCTGTAACCTGAAGCGTCTGTAACCTGAGGTACCACTGTACTGTAGGAATCAAGCCTTAGTCAGAGGAATTTGCCACTCTCCAGGCACCCGGCTTGAGTTCCTTGTTGACCTCCCCGTCTGCGACTCCCGGCAAGATCAGGCGAGATCTCAATCGGCGATCCTCCTCTAACGTGAGAAGAACACACCACTCCTCCCCTGCCATCCCCAGAAGGAGACAGACAGAAATGTATTTACATGCCTTTATTTCTGTCCTTCCAGCAGTACAGAGAAACGTGTCTGTACTCTCTTAACACCAACAGCAGAGAGAGAAAAACTCCTCCCATGTACTTCCAGTACAGGTCAGATGACACTCTGAGCTAACATCCGGTGCTCAGTGGTGTGAATAGACTGTTCCTTTGTTCCCACGGAACAGTCCCAAACATCAACATCCTGTTTGGCTTTCCAGCCATCTGGAGCTCGCTGCTGCATTGCTCCTTTTTCGTAACATGGACCAATGGGCTGACTTCCAATTCAGCATAAGGAATCTTTCTATGATCCTAAGAGGATGGCAGCACCCCTTTGCCCCCCCCCAAGTGCACTCCATAGGAGTGAATAGAATTGTATATGGGAAGTAGTAACATTTTCCCCACCTCAGTGGATTGAACTGTCAGGGGGTAAATTATATCCTAAATACAATAAAAAGGTAGAGGGCAGTGTCATGGACACAAACGCCCTATTGGGTGTCCTGTTGTGTAGATGCCTGATTATCATCTTCCAAAGCAACTACAGTGGTACCTCGGGTTACATATGCTTCAGGTGACATACGCTTCAGGTTACAGACTCCGCTAACCCCGAAATAGTACCTCAGGTTAAGAACTTTGCTTCAGGATGAACACAGAAATCGTGCTCCAGTGGCGCAGCGGCAGCGGGAGGCCCCATTAGCTAAAGTGGTGCTTCAGGTTAAGAACAGTTTCAGGTTAAGAACGGACCTCCGGAACTAATTAAGTACTTAACCCGAGGTACCACTGTACTCTATTCTGAACTTAAAAATGGAAAGCGTAATGCTGGTGGTTAACAAAAGAAGTTTAAAGACTGTCTCAAGGCAAATCTAAAAAAATGTAATATAAACACCGACAACTGGGAAACACTGGCCTGTGAGTGCCCCAATGGGAGAACAGTCTTTACCAAAGATGTCATGGACTTTGAAGATGCTTGAACACAGGATGAAAGGGAGAAACATGCTAAGAGGAAGGCATGCTTGGCAAACCCTCACTGTGATCAACTCGTGCCCAGAAACCTCCTGTGGAAGGACGTGTGGATCCAGAATTGGCCTCCATAGTCACTTACGGACTCACCGTTAAAACTGTGTTTATGGAAGACAATCTTACTCGGCTATGAGGGATCACCAAAGAAGAAGATGATATTGAACATACATTTTGAATTGTGTGCATTTTAGCAAACATACCAAGTGGTGATATTGTGCTGCCTTTCCCATGCTTCTTATCCTTGCTTTCACCCTTCGACAACTGGCTAGGAAGCTAGGACTTTTATGTGGACTTTATATGGTGTTGAGATATTTGATTGCAATAAATAGAGTAATAAATATAATTCAAGTAGGTGAGGGTCATGAGCCTCAGTAACTGATATTAGTTCCTTCCAGAGAAGTAGGCATGTGATCTTTTCAGAGTCTTATGCAAAAACATTGTATATTGTCTTCCGTGGAACACACACACACACACACACACACTTCATATGACCCTCCCTAATTTTAAAGTATCTGTTTTTTTCTTTAAAAAATTAAAAGGGGGATATTTGGCAAACCCAACACACAAGGATCTTTTGTATTAGGTAGTGCTGAAGTACTTTGTGAGCTGAACATAAAAGCTTAATGATAACTCGCTTTAGATATCCAAAGTGTGGGTTCTGTGGAGCAGTCAGTGGGCCTGGAATTTTGCTGCTAAAATGTAAGAGCAGATGTTTGGTATAGGAATCAGGTATTTTTTGAGGAATGAATGACACTTCTCATACTTTGTTTTTAAATAGCTCAGTACTTTTATTAACACAGCCATGTTTTAATACAATGCAACAGAAATAAACAAAGAGGATCTTTTCTTCAACAGCATCATGCAACCTTATGGACCAGGCTTCCCAAGTAACTAATACCTTGCCCACAGAAATTTATGCAAGTGAGAACTATGGGCAAAGAATTGGAAATCTCATCTGCTTTAAGTTGCCATTGTGATGGTTCTCGAACATAAAATTTTGATAAACCCCAATCTGGCTGTAGATGAACAGATTTCACTGCACGGGTCAGTGGCTGTGAAATTTGAACTCCTCCGTGTGCTTTAAAAACTGCCAAGCACTGGAGGTCAACATCCTCTTTTTAGTAAGCTGTTGCATTCATCCAACTCCTCTTAGAGCAGAAAATAGGCAACGAATGTATTAACTATGTTTCCCTTCCGCAACATGGCGTAAGATTGGTGTCTTCACTGACCTAGAAATTTTCCATTGGGGAAAATCAATTGTGGTCTCATTGGCCTGTTCACCTATATATTCCCATTATGGGCTGTGGCACAAAGCCTATTAAGCTCCAGTACCAATAAGGTTGCAGGAGTGCAGGTTGATGGCAAAGTTTGACCCCAATGTGTAGAAATGCTCCCCTTATAGGTTATATATTTAGTTGCAAACAAAGGAAAAACTAAGCATTAAGTTAAGAAGAACCAAAATAAGTTATACAAATATATGAGTAATGCTAATGGTATCATCTCAGAAAATACTAATAAATCTCCTATGAGAATAGCACCTAACCTCAGATCTGCTATTTGTCTTTTACTTTAAGAGCTGACTTCCATATGCAATGTGTACACCTGTAGCAAAATCCTCACCTGAGAAATAGGCCAATACAATTCAGGGCTCATGTCCTTGACCTGTGATCAAGGCAGACTTGAAAGGTCCCATTTTCTCTTTATTTGGAGACAATCCTCACTTCACATTCCACAGTCAGTCCCCTGCCCTTTCTCTCTCTCTCTCTCTCTCTCTCTCTCTCTCTCTCTCTCTCTCTCCCCCTTGTAACTTTCCACATTGTTCTCAGTTTTCTTGGCCTTACTCTTCTGAGTTAGTAATCACTGCCTAAATATTTTCCTCCTTGACCAACTAGGCTTAACTATCATGTGCATATTGTTTTTAATTTGTTTGGGTTTTTTCTTTCTTAAAAAAGAATATATTATTCTCTATTTGCAAGTGCAATCCTATGCATGCCTACTCATGAGTAAGTCCCACTGGGTCTTACTGCCAGGTAAGGGTGCACAGGATTCCAGGCTTAGTTACGATCAGCTTCCATCACTTTGTCTAATCCATAAGCAGAAATAGAGGGGCAATGGAATGGCGCCATTGTAGCAGCAGTGCAGCTGAAGTACACAATGAGGCTTAAGTTAATTGCTCAGTCTCTAATCACTGGACTCCACAGTCCCTGGATCTGAGTACACATGTTCAGCTCTACAACTTGCTGATACAGAAAAGAAACACTACACCAACACCTATCTATAGTCATTACACCAACACCTATCTAAGCTCATATAGACATGTAGAGTTCTGCCCACCTACCTACTCCATTGTTCCCTGAATCTACAACATGCTAGCATATGACTATGTTTGGGTAGGCAGTTAGCCCAGAATTTATGCTAAAAAACACTGAGGTGCACCTACTTTGCTTTGCTTCACTTTCTTCTTGTCTGGCTCTTATGGTACTCTCTCAAAGCAAATACAAACGGGCAATTCCTTACCAGCTACAGTGGTACCTTGGGTTACAAACACTTCGGGTTACAGACTCCACTAACCTGGAAGTAGTACCTCGGGTTAAGAACTTTGCCCCAGGGTGAGAACAGAAATCGCGTGCCGGCGGTGAGGCGGCAACTAGAGGCCCCATTAGCAAAAGTGGTACCTCAGGTTAAGAATGGTTTCAGGTTAAGAACGGACCTCTGGAACGAATTAAGTTCATAACCAGAGGTACCACTGTATTCCTAATGGTAGCATGGTTACAAACACTAATTTTGCATCATTTTGCATCTATTTTGCACCAGGAGTTTCATGGCATCTAACCTGGAGAGTGTATATGCTCACATTCTGCTTCAGGAGCAGAATAAGAGTTTGTGCTATTGTCTCAGGCAACTGGCAGGTACTCTGAAGAACTGGGATGGAAGAACTAAATTCTACATCCATTATAGACTGGGTCTTGTCCAGATGGGGACAAGTTAAGACCCCATGTGACATGTGCTTATCTGTATGCAAGAGTCGTGGAATAGCTCACATGCAAAAAACTTTGGCAGCTGAAGTATATGAAGTGTAACATGGGCCTATTAAAAAAGCAAGTGTTTAACACAGTTTTAGCAAGACGAGGCCCAACCATGACCTGACTTGTGAGATACATATTTTAGTTTGCCAGAGCCTAATGGTGTCCCTAAAAGCAGCCAGAAGAGGAGCAGTGAAATGTCCCCACTGGTTGCGTTTCACACACAAAAAAAATCCCTTGCTGACCACCACTTGTATTTCAAAAAGCCCAGAAATAATTTAATCTACATATTAACTTTTTTGAGTATAAGTAAAAGAAAGAAGGTACTCTTTATAATACAAGTCAAAAGACTATTCTGTTGGCTTCTAGGTTCTTCTAATAGGTAATGCTGGTATTATAACTCCAATACTAGTTTTCCCTCACCACAGAGAATACTACTCTGTGAACTTGACCCCCACAAACCCTAAGAGAAAAGGTCGTTGCCACCTGTAGGAGTCCGATTTCCAACGGTTAACCTCAGTAATTTAAGGCTTAATGTGGATTTCCATCTGTGGACCATGAGTCAATGGATGGAATGAGGCTTCTAGAAGAAGGTATCTGGATCCCAGTCATGTGCTCTTGGGACACTTACTCCATAGAGCCAGACTCAACATAGTAGCATATTTCACCAGCTGGAAGGTGGTGGTGCTCATCAGTGCTAAATTCATAGACCATACAGACAGGGATTCCAATTGCTGGCTCATCACTCTGGGATCTGGAAAGGCCTCTGTCCACCAAAGGTCCACTCTCTGGGAAGCCTTCATGTCCACCACTGTGGCTTATGCACAGGTTATCTACTAGGGCCTCTTCACTTCTGCCGCTGTAGCTTCTAGAGAGACCAACTTCTGGCACATTTTCTTTTTCGGAGCTGTGGCTTCGAGACAAACTGCTTTCTGGAGCATCTTCACTTTCAGTTCTGGACAAATTAGGGGGTGAAATAACTGCACATCTATAGCTGTAGCTTCTAGAAACTGTGCCCTCTGGGATATTTTCAGTTTCCTTGCTGCTGCTTCTAGATAGACTAGCCTCTGAGGCACCTCTGCTAACTTCACTAGAGCTTCTGTAAAAATCAGCTGGTTTAAAGCTCCCACTTTCTCCACTGTGGCTTCTAGAAAAGCTTGGCTCTATAGCATCTCCACTTCTTCTGTGAATCCAAATAGGAGTAGATGTCTCCACAGGGCCTCCACTCTCGCCGCTGTGACTTCTAGCAAAACTATCGCCTTTGGCTTCTGTACTTCTACAAAGACCAGACTCTAAGATAATGTTATGGGCCTCACTATAACTGTGATCATCTACCAACCTTCCACTTCTATCACTATGACTTTCTTTGCTTTCACTGCTGTGGTCTCTTGAAAGGCCACCACCTACAAATCTTCCACTGTTGCTGCTTTGGCTTCTGGAAAGACTACCCTCTGAGGTGCCTCTGCCTCCACTGCTATGACTTCCAGAAGCACTACGTTCTATAAAGGTTGCATTAGTACCACTGGAGCATCTAGAAAGGTTGCCCTCTTGTGTACCTTCAGTGCGGGCTCTAGTAAAGACAGTGTCTGCAAAGCCTCCACTTCTGCTTCTAAAAGAACCACCCTGTGAGCCATCTCTGCTGGCCTTGCTGCTGCTTCTAGAAACTCCACCAACTGGAACGCCACCATCTTCAGCGCTGTTGGTTCTGGAAACCGCAGACTCAGCAGAGCCTTCACTGTCATGGGCTTCCTTTTCATCACTGTAGCTTCTAGAAGGGCTGTTAACCGAGATGTAGCTGCTTGCCCCACTATGACTTCTAGATATGCTACCCACCGGGACTCCACTATCTTCAGCACTGTTGGTTCTAGAAACAGTAGGCTCAGCATATCCTTCACTTCCATGGCTAACATCACTCTCGTTTCTAGAAAGGCTACCACCAGAGGCATAGCTGCTTGCCCTGCTATTGCTTCTAGATGTACCACCCACTGGGACTCCACCATCTTCAGCACTGTTGGTTCTAGAAACAATAGGCTCAGCATACCCTTCATTTCCATGGATAACATCACTCTCGTTTCTAGAAAGGCTACCACCAGAGGCATAGCTGCTTGCCCTGCTATTGCTTCTAGATGTGCCACCCACTGGGACCCCACCGTCTTCAGCACTGTTGGTTCTAGAAACAGTAGGCTCAGCATACTCTTCACTTCCATGCCTATTATCATTCTGGATTCTAGAAAGGCTACCACCAGAGGCATAGCTGCTTGCCCTGCTATTGCTTCTAGATGTGCCACCCACTGGGACCCCACCATCTTCTGCACTGTTGGTTCTAGAAACAATAGGCTCAGCATACCCTTCATTTCCATAGCTACTATCATTCTGGATTCTAGACTGGCTACCACCTGAGACATAGCTGCTTGCCCTGCTATTGCTTCTAGACATGCCACCCACTGGGACCCCACCATCTTCAGCACTGTTCATTCTGTAAGCACTAGGCTCAACACATGCTTCACTTCCATAGTTTCCATGGATTTCATTTTCATTACTTTCACTTCTAGAAAGGTCACCTTCCACATAGGATGCACTGGTACCACTATAGCTTCTAGAAAGGCTGCCCCCTGAGACACCTTCACTCTCACCACTATGAGTTCTAGCAAAAACTTTATCTGCTAAGTCTCCACTTCTGTTGCTTTGGCTTCTAGAATAGTTGCCCGCTTGGACACCTTCACTTGCGCCACTGTTGGTTCTAGCGAATACACTGTCAGTCAAACCAACACTTCTGTTGCTTTGGCTTCTAGAGAGGCTGCCTTCTAGGTTATCTCCACTCCTGTTACTGTGGCTTCTATAACTCCCACTTCCATGACCCTGACTTCTAGAAACACTGCTATTCATGGTGTCTTCGATGTCTGCAAAATTTCCACTTCTGCTACTGCTTCTAGAAGTACTACTCTCCAAGGTACCTTTGCGGATACTGCTATGACTTCTTGAAGCCTCTGAGATACCCTCTGAAGGACCTCCACTTCTATTGCTATGGCTTCTAGAGAAATCATCATTGGAAAACCCTCTGCTTCCACCACTGTGACTTCTAGAAAGTCCACTTTCCAAACTGCTTCTGCTACGGTTCATGTTATCTGTTGAAACTTCATTTGCTACGCTTGCCGCATGTGAGGTGGTTGTGATGTTGGTGTTTGATGAAGCTGTGAAGGAAAAACAGAGAGGATGGTTGCAGTTTTGGGAGGTTTCTCTTATACTTTTACTGTAAAGGTAAAGGGACCCCTGACAGTTAAGTCCAGTCGCGAACAACTCTGGAGGTGCGGTGCTCATCTTGCTTTACAAGCCGAGGGAGCCGGCGTTTGTCTGCTCCACAGGCAGTTTTTCCGGGTCATGTGGCCAGCAGGACTAAGCCACTTCTGGTGCAATGGAACACCGACACCAGAGCAGCACATGGAAACGCCGTTTACCTTCCCGCCGGAGCGGTACCTATTTATCTACTTGCACATTTTGGTGTGCTTTCAAACTGCTAGGTTGGCAGGAGCAGGGACTGATCATTGGGAGCTCACCCCGTCACGGGAATTTGAACCGCCAACCTTTTGATCGGCAAGCCCAAGGCTCAGTGGTTTAGACCACAGCACCACCTACGTCCCTGCACTTTTACTGTAGTGTTTCTCATTTTGAAGGACATTCCACTTACGTATTTGAGTCTAAAGCATCCCTCTAGTGCTGGCTCCAGGGTTTTTATTTTTTTGGGGGGGGGAGGGTGCTTGGGCAAGAAGACCTTAGTAGGACCTCCCTGAGTGGGCTCACCACCTCCTTGTTACTGTCCCCACTTTCTTAACTGCTGTTCTTTTTCCATTTGGGCCCAGTGTAATCACCTACTCAGGTGGAGAGAGCAAGGCAACTGGAGGGTGCTGCTCTATCTGCTCTGTCTTGTCAATAATTGCATGCATCTAGAGGGCAGGCAAACAAGCAGTGACAGCGAGCGGGAGGAGCAACAGGGCCTGAATGCCTTAGGTGTTGATAGTGGGCCTCCTGCAAGGACCTGGACCTTGGGCAGGTGCCCAAAGCCCTTCTTGCTGCTGCTTCTCAGCTCAATCTCCTTTTCAGCTTTTAGAAAGACATGGTCAAATGTAGGATGCTCTTCAGAATAATGAGCATAGCTGATAATCAATCAGACAACAACAAAAATAAACTTACAGTGCTTTGGCATGGAGTAGATTCTGCTAATGACAGCAGGCTGTGGGGACTCCATGCTGTGAAGGGAAAAGGTAATGAGGTAAGCTACAGAAGAAGAAAAACATCTAAAGAAGTAGAGTTCAACAGTTTGGTTAAAAAGTCTGGGATCTGAATAGGAGTCATCATTGCTACATGTGTAGAATGCTGGTGGATTAGGAACCCTCAGAGTTCCAGACACTTAGAAGCTTGTTTCATATGTTACTCATGTGAAGGGGCTTCAGGTGTACAAGGGCTGCAAAACTGGGCTGCAAAGGTGGCCCGCCCTTAAGGTCACCCAGTGCCTTCACTGGGCCCCCAGTGTTCATGCATTGAGCAAGGATATCTTATAGGTGAAGCCTGTTCAATCAGGGTTCCAAGCCAGGTAAAGGTCTACACATATAGGCTTCATCTTGACACTTGGAAGTTGAGTAAGGAAGAGATATAATATTAGGGTCCGGGGCATCAGCACAGCCCCAGTGCCCTGCAGCAAAGATACAGATCACTCCATATGGTTAATGCATTTCTTCTCTCCATAGGCGCCGACTCCATGGGGCTTGAGGGGGCCCGAGCCCCCTCAAAAATTCGTTTGGGGGGGCTCCGCCCCCCCAATAATCTCCGGCGCCCCTCCAGCAGAGCGCCATCGCCGCCCCTCCCCCAGCCCAAAATGCACAGGGGGGGCGGGCTGCATGCCTCCTGCCCTCCCTCCCGAGCAAAAGCTCCACCCAATTTCCTTTGGAGCTGATTAATAGGCGCAGCACGCTCTCCCCTATTCGCTCACGAGGAGGCGGCGCCACTTTATTTGCATATTCATGAGCTTATTTATTATTCATGAGCTTTCCCGGGCCCCCCCAATATTTTTTATAAGTCCGCGTCGCTGCTTCTCTCTGTGTTGGAATTAATCTCTGAACCAGGCCTTGTATATGGTTTGCTGTTTTACAACATACTTTTTCAGAGGTATGATTTTAGGTAAGTAGCCCAGCATTGCTGGATCTCAGACCAAGATGTCTGTCATCTGCCAGAAACTGGAACCTATTATCTAAGTCCCTTAGCTCCTTAGGAGCAGTGGGGTGGCATTTAATTAAGGTTTACTCAAAGCAGACCCATTGAAATTAAGGGAATGAACTTAGTCATGTTTTTTTTCCATTTCAATGGGCCCACTCCTTAGGCAAAAGCTACAAACTCCAGGTCTTTCTCTAGAGTGCAGCTGTAGACATTTCTTGATTGTTTCCCTTCTTGAAAAAACATCAAGCATGAAATGTCATAAGATGTCAAACAGCTGAATATACAAATACTATCTGCAGGACATTCAGTTTCAAAGTTCCCAGAGGAGAATTTTGAACAGAAATGGTTTTCAGCTCTGGCCTCTGTTCAAATCACACACACACAGTGGTACCTCAGGTTACATACACTTCAGGTTACATACGCTTCAGGTTACAGACTCCGCTAACCTAGAAATAGTACCTCGGGTTAAGAACTTTGCTTCAGGATGAGAACAGAAATCGTGCTCCGGCGGTGCGGCAGCAGCGGGAAGCCCTATTAGCTAAAGTGGTGCTTCAGGTTAAGAACAGTTTCAGGTTAAGAACAGACCTCCAGAACGAATTAAGTACTTAACCCGAGGTACCACTGTAGTGGCTTCCAATCAGTTTACACACCTGATTTCTTCCCCTTCCATCAGCTTCCGGTAGGTAAGAATCTCTATGTCCAGGGCCAGCTTGATATTCATCAGCTCTTGATACTCCTTGACAAGCTGAGCCAAGTCCTGCCTGGCACTGTGAAGAGCCTCCTCCAACTTAGCCAGTTTGGCTTTGGCATCATTGAGTGCAGATTCACCTTGCGCTCCAACCTCTTTGATGTTTTCCTCGAGACGTAGGCACTAGAATGGACAGAAGGCAACATGGAAGGTGATGAATGAGGGCACATGGCTTGGGAGTTCTCCATGCTCTCCTCTTGCTCACTGCCTTCCATTTGACCCAAGTGAAATGCTGAATGGGTCACTCACAGGTATGTTCTCTCTGGAGATGGGCAATCCTGGGGGATGTTAGGTCCCTTGCAAGACTAGGGTCTGAAGTTACAACACTTCCCATGAGAGGGATGGAGAGATAGAGGAGGGTGGGAAGAGATGGACTTACCAGTCTGCTCTACCACTTGAAGTACCGTATTTTTTGCCCTATAGGGCGCACCGGCCCATAGGGCGCACTTATTCCCCCCCCCAAGCCCCAAAGAGCAAAGAAGCCATGACAGCGAGCGGGATGGATCCTGCTCGCTGTCTTGGCTTCGTTTTTAGCCTTGGGGCTGGGGGTCCGGGAGCGAAGGCGAGGTTGCGCTCAACCTCGCCATCGCTCCCGGAGCTTGCGGGGCTGGGGGCGGGGGAAGCCCGAGCTTCCCCCGACCCCAACCCCCAGAATGGGTCCGGGAGCAATGGCGAGGTTGCGCTCAACCTCGCCATTGCTCCCGGACCTTGCTGCTACCCGAAGCCCGGGGAGTGCGGCGCTGTAGCCCGCTGCGCACCCCGGGCTAAGGGCAGATATCCGCAAGCCTTCGGAGCCCACGGGAGTTCCTGCCGGGCTCCGCAGGCTTGCGGATAGCTTCCTGAAGCCTGGAGAGCAAAAGCCTGCATTCGCCCCATAGGACGCACACACATTTCCCCTTCATTTTTGGAGGGGAAAAAGTGCGTCCTATAGGGCAAAAAATATGGTATTCTGTCAGTAACAAATTATGCTGTGAAATTTGAGAACAACTACTCCCAAACCATGCTGGAAGGCAACAGTATTGAGTTCCAGATAAACTGTTCATTCAGCATTCATCCTGGTTTGCTTACACAGAGCTTCTGTGGAGGTTAGACTGTAGCTAGACTTTATTGAGCATTCATCCTCATTTGCGTGAAGGTTTGTTTGCATGCCATCCATTAATGATGCATTCATACCACACTTTTCAATGTATTTCTTCTGCTGCTTTCCTAACTGCAAAAAACATTCCTGGTTGTTTTTAGTGAATTTCTTGCACCAGGGTGACAGAGCGCTTGAATCTACCTTAATTGCACAAACCTAAATTTCAAGTATGCACTTGAATCCCTCCAGCAATATAGAGACAGTCTGGATACACCCATATATAATTTCATTTATTAACAATAACAAATTTGTCAGGCTCTGGGTCCCTCCAGACTGCCAGTATTTTGCAGGAGGGATTCAAGTGCAAACCAGAACTTTGGGTTTATGCATTTAAAGTGGATTAAAGGTCTCTGTCACCCTGTCACAACGAACCCACTTTGGAAAAACTTCTGAGTTTAATAAGGTTGGAAAGTAATGGAGAGATGCATTGAAATGTGTGAGGTGAAGAAATGACTAACAGGAAGAAGAAGCGTAAACAAGAAAATTAAGGCAAATGCAGGGTGAATCCTCATAAGCGTGTAATTGCCTGCAAACTAATTAGAATGAATGCTTAATAAAGACCGAATATAGTCTAACCACTGTGTAAACTTTGTGCATGCAGATCAGAATGCTGAATAAATGGATCATCAGGAAGAGCCTGCTTGCAATAAATCAGATGTGCGAAGTAGGTTAGCAGGCAAAATGCTGTCCTTTGATCCTATTGTAACTAATTTTACTAATGTTCCTCCACACCACACACTTTCCCTGTCCTATGAGACAAAATCCCCACATTCCTGTAGTGCAGGGGTGTTCCATCCTGTTTCGTCACCTGAGGCAACCAGGAAGGTGAAACACCACTCCCACCAAAGCTTCACTTCCTGGGGTCACACAGCTGTGGCTTTCATCGAGATCTTGCAAGAAGCCCACAATATCTTGGTGGAACCTGGAAACCACAGCTGCTTCCCCTTGCGGCAGTGGGGGCTGGAGGTGTCCCCCACCTCGGGAGAAGTAGCAGTGAGATCTTGCAAGAACCATCACTGCTTCTCCTTGCTTCTCTGGCAGTGGTAGAGGTAGGTAAGATGCCTGCAGGGGTGCCTCCCCTTTGGATTCCATAGCCCATGGGAACTGCCTTGGTCTACCTTAGGGGCAGGCCGGTCCTGCTGTAGTGTATTAGTTAGTTAAGGAGTTCGGGAATGGATCTTTGAAAAAGACGCCTTTTTGGACTCCACTAAGATAAAAAACTCTGGGTTTTCCTACTGGTTCCCCCGAGTAAAAGCAGTCAAAATCTGTGCCAACTACTTGGTGGAGCTCACTGATCCCACCCTTCGGAGAGCTTTTACTATGGCACGGTTTCAAACATTGCCAACTGCTTATTTGACCGGTAGATACACAAAAACCCCAGTAGAACATCGTTTATGTCCTTGCCTTATGAAAATTAAAGAGGATCTTACACATTACCTCCTCTATTGCCCCATTTACTCGGGCTTTAGAGACGCATTGCTGCAAATTATACCCAACTCTATAACCAGTCCTGAAGATAGAGTAAAATTTTTGTTAGTTGATGCAAACCCACGCATTACCCATGTGGTAGCGGTTTTTGTGATGAAGGCCATGAAAGCCAGGGAAAGATTTATGGACGACAATGTAAAGACCCCTTCATCGTCTGTTTAACTCGTTGCTCGTTTTCCCTCCTTTTATATTTTGTGGGAAGAAGGTTTTGTTGGCATAGTATGTAATGAATTTTAATGTTTTTAACTATTGTAGTGTTGATGTTTGTGCACAGGCATGGTCCTCACAATAAATGGATTTGATTTGATTTGAGTTAGTTGAGGCCAGGAATGGGGAATGATGTTCAAGCCAGAGAATCCAGATACTGTTGGATTTCAGCTCCCATCAGCCCTAGCCGTCAAGGCCAATGGTCAAGGGACGGTAGGAGTTCTTGGCCAACAACACCAGGAAGATCACAATTCCTCATCCTTGGCTCAGTTTTTGAGAAGCCTTGGATTGAACCAGGGACATTCTGTATGTAAAAGATGTGCTCTAAGCTATGGCCCCTCTAGGATGAATACCGCCAAGACCACACCCCTGTTTTGCCTGCTGTCTTTCTTCATAGTTGCTGTAACATTCAGCTGTTCCTATTGCATTAATTTCATCATGAATGTGGACAGGTCAAGCACTGCAGCCATAGGTAAAGGTAAAGGGACCCCTGACCATTAGGTCCAGTCGTGACCGACTCTGGGGTTGCGGCGCTCATCTCGCTTTATTGGCCGAGGGAGCCGGCATACAACTTCCGGGTCATGTGGCCATCATGACTAAGCCGCTTCTGGCGAACCAGAGCAGCGCACGGAAACGCCGTTTAACTTCCCACCGGAGTGGTACCTATTTATCTACTTGCACTTTGATGAATTGCTAGGTTGGCAGGAGCAGGGACTGAGCAACGGGAGCTCACCCCGTCGCGGGGATTCGAACCACCGACCTTCTGATCAGCAAGTCCTAGGCTCTGTGGTTTAACCCACAGTGCCACAGCCATATATACACCTAATTAGAATATAATATTAGAATAGCAAAAAGCATGCACTTTTACATTGTGTGTGTGTACAACATCTATGTGAAATCTTGATTTGGCATATGCCTTGAGTTTCCCCCCTCTCATTCTTGTTTTCCCACCTCCCACCAGCCACATCTTACTTGGCTTTTCAAGGACACGATGCAGGACCTCATTTTCTGGATCTGTATGTTTAACTCGGCAATCACCCTCCGGTCTTGAAGGAGATGGTCACCATACTTAGCAGACAGCACCTCTCTTTCATTCAGCTGGAGGAGAAAATGAAAATATATTACCCTCCTGTTAACAAAACAACGCATGGGCACCAAGTAAGAGGATCAAGGAATGGAGGGGCCATAAACATGACACCTTTCTGAGAAAACCTGCAACAATGATTGTACTCATTACCGCTGGGACTTTCTGTGTAAAACTTCCTTCTTTTCTAAGAACTCTTGAGCCCTGGGGATTAGCACACACATATAGAATTACCCTTTTGAACAAAGTGGCAGCATCTAATATTTCCCAACTGAATGATAAATCTGTTTTCTTCTTGTACATCCCCTTTCCCATTATTCATCCTTATTTTCTTCCCCTTTCCTTGCCGCTTCAGCATGCTTGATCTGGGTATCGCCATTCATGCCAAATTCCTGAGGTCTCTTTACTTCCTCCCCGTCACTGGGAGATGACAATCAATTCTGCCCACCAAGGACGAATCAGGTCTACCCCTTTCCATTTATCTGTTGTTGCTACTTGTCCTATCTGTATATTTTTGCAGGCTATACAGTGCCATGGTGGAAATCAAGCAGCTGTCATTTTCCTAAGTGTGGGGCATATACTAACAGAATAGCCCTGTCCATGGGCTATTTGGGTTGTGATTCAACACAGCCTAAATTCATGCTACTTTTCCAGGCTTTTAAGAAACAAACTATATATGTATGTTTTACGAAGAGAGAAATATTGGGAGAAATATAGTCAGGCCAGCTGTAAAGCATCCAGCAAACTCCTCTGTGGGTTAATATTTCAGAACAAATAATCATTTTGTGGGAATTAGACCAAAAAACCCCACTCTCTGGTCTACATCAGATATGTATGTCTTAGTAGAAGTGAAGGAATGGGTTTCTGTGCAGTCAGTTTGAAACGGGACCCAAAATCTACTTTTTTGTAGTAGTACAAGGGAGCATTTTTTGTAGTAGTACAAGGGAGCGCAGAAACCTATTCCTTCAGAAGAAGAAGAGGAGTTTGGATTTGATATCCCTCTTTATTACTACCCGAAGGAGTCTCAAAGCGGCTAACATTCCCCTTTCCCTTCCTCCCCCACAACAAACACCCTGTGAGGTGAGTGGGGCTGAGAGACTTCAGAGAAGTGTGACTGGCCCAAGGTCACCCAGCAGCTGCATGTGGAGGAGCGGAGACGCGAACCTGGTTCACCAGATTACGAGTCTACCGCTCTTAACCACTACACCACACCAGCTCTCAGACTATCCCATCTCCACACATTAGTCTGGGAGGAGCAGATCAGGTTGGTTCATATTAAGTTCTTCACCCATCCATTTCTGCATTCTCTCTTTGAGCAGCTCTGGCATTTTAAGCCCTCCACCTTTGCTGTGTCTTTCCATTAGGACTGGCGTCACCATCAAGGGCTTGGGGGCAGTTCTCATTGACAAGCAGGTGTGTACCTTGCTTCGTGTGAGTGCCTCTAATTCTTCCCAGCTCCTGATAGCCAGGTCTTCATACTGAGCTCTCACATCCTCCACGATCCGGTGAGGGTCAGGGTTGTATCGGTTGTTATCAATTCCCACCACGACAGAGATGTCCTTGATTTGTGACATCACCTCTTCAAGTTCCTAGGTACAGCAGAAAGAAGACCGGGCTTGAGTTGTTGCCATGCATATGCAAGGTCATGGTAATTACCGCTCGCAACAAAGGACTGGAAGCTCAGCTGTGCATGGATATAATATCAGTTAACATTACTTATCACTTTTTGATATACAAAACTTTTCACAGACATTATCTTAGCATAAGGCAACCCTAGCACAATTCCCAGAGAGAGGGTAAAAGGTCACAGCTTTGCATAAAATGTGCACACACACACACTATATGTGCAGAAGCAAGTTTAGAAATAATGACTATACAGTGGTACTTCGGGTTAAGTACTTAATTCGTTCCGGAGGTCCATTCTTAACCTGAAACTGTTCTTAACCTGAAGCACCACTTTAGCTAATGGGGCCTCCTGCTGCTGCTGCACTGCCGGAACACAATTTCTGTTCTCATCCTGAAGCAAAGTTCTTTTTTTTTTTATAATATTTTTTATTACGTTTCTTTCCAAATTTTATACATTACAAACAAATAAGGAGTTTACAAGAAACCATTTTTTTTTTTTTTTAACAAAAATCCCAACTTGGACTTCCCCACCCCTTCCGATTCTGCGTTCTTTATATTAACAATGTCAGCAATTTGTTACCTTATGTCATACCTTATTGTAACTTTTACATGTTATGTATCTATATTCAATGTATTATGTCACAATTTTTATACCTTTAAAATAAACGTAACATGTTCAATTTCATATTATCTCCTTTTCTCTTTTATCACTTAGTTTACTATTTACTTAATCATAATTGCTAAAGCGTATCATTTCCAAATCATGCACCGTCTTAAGATTCATACAGTTTGTAATACTTTTGCAAGTAGTCTTTAAACTTTTTCCAGTCCACCTCAATTGTTTCTACATCCAAATCTCGGATTCTGCCGGTCAGTTCAGCTATCTCCATGTAGTCCATCAACTGCATCTGCCATTCCTCCAGCGTGGGTAAATCTTGTGTCTTCCAGTTCTTTGCGATGAGTATTCTTGCTGCTGTACTAGCATACATAAACAAAGTTCTGTCCTTCTTTAACACTTTCTGGTCTACCATGCCCAACAGGAAGGCCTCTGGTTTCTTGGGAAAGGTATACCTAAATACCTTTTTCAACTCATTGTAAATCATTTCCCAGAAAGCCTTAACCTTTGGGCATGTCCACCAGAGGTGAAAGAAAGTCCCCTCTGCTTCCTTACACTTCCAACATTTATTGTCAGACAGGTGATGTATCTTAGCTAACTTGACTGGGGTCATGTACCACCGGTATATCATTTTCATAATGTTTTCCTTCAAGGCCGTACTGGCCGTGAATTTCATTCCGGTGTTCCATAACCTTTCCCAGTCTTCAAACATAATGTTGTGTCCAACATCCTGTGCCCATTTAATCATAGCAGATTTAACTGTCTCATCCTGTAAATTCCACATAAGCAGCAAGTTATACATTCTAGATAACAGCTTTGTCTTTGGTTCTAACAGTTCTGTCTCTAGTTTCGACTTTTCCACCTGGAAACCAACTTTTTTGTCCATTTTGAAAACCTCTTGAATTTGAGCATAATGTAGCCAATCTCGCACCTTATTTTTTAGTTTGTCCTGGCTCTGCAACTTCCAATTGTCTCCAATTTTTTCAGTCAATTCCCAATATTTCGGCCAATAGGCCTCCATATTGGGTCTTTTTCGGGCCTTGGCCTCCACTGGTGATAGCCACCTCGGAGTTTTACTCTCTAGTAAGTCTTTATATTTCATCCAGACTGCAAAAATTGCTTTTCTGACAATGTGGCTTTTAAACAATTTATGTGCTTTAACCTTGTCGTACCATAGGTATGCGTGCCATCCAAAAGCATTATTAAAACCTTCCAGATCTAGGACATCGGTGTTTTCCAACAAAAACCAATCTTTCAGCCAGCAGAAGGCTGCAGCTTCATAATACAACCTCAAGTCCGGCAGGGCAAACCCCCCTCTTTCTTTCGAATCTGTTAATATTTTAAACTTTATTCGGGGCTTTTTGCCCTGCCAGATAAATCTAGATATATCCTTCTGCCATTTTCCAAAGCAATCCACTCTGTCCACGATCTGTAAGGTTTGAAACAAAAATAACATTTTCGGCAACACATTCATTTTTATAGCTGCAATTCTTCCCAACAAGGAAAGTTTCAATCTTGACCAAATTTCTAAATCCTTTTTAACTTCCAACCAACATTTCTCATAATTATCCTTAAATAAATTCAAATTCTTGGAGGACAAATAGATCCCAAGGTATTTCACTTTTTTAACCACATTCAGTTCTGTTTCTCTCTGAAACCCCTCTGTTTCTGTAATTGTTAAATTTTTGGTCAGAACCTTAGTTTTTTGTTTATTCAACCTAAATCCCGCCACCCGACCAAATTCAGATATAAGTTCGAGAACTCTTTTTGTACTGGATTCTGGCTCCTGCAGTGTCAAAACTAGGTCATCTGCAAAAGCTTTCAGTTTATATTGTTTCACTCCGACCTCTATCCCTTGTACCAACCGGTCCTCTCTGATCATATTCAATAGCACCTCCAGGACTGAAATAAATAACAGAGGGGATAGAGGGCACCCTTGTCGTGTCCCTTTTTCAATTTTAAATTCCTCCGTCACCACATTGTTCACTATTAATTTAGCTTTTTGTTCTGAATAGATTGCATGTAATCCATTCTCAAACCCCCGTCCCACTCCCATCCCTTCCAAGTTCTTCTTCATAAACATCCAAGATATGTTGTCAAATGCTTTCTCCGCATCAATAAAGATTAACACCGCCCTTGTGTTCCTGTTAGTCTGCAAAAGTTCTAAAATGTCAATGATGTTTCTAGTGTTCTCATATAAATGTCTACCAGGGAGAAAGCCAGCTTGGTCTTTATGAATTACTTCATTTAAGACTTTTTTAAGTCTATTTGCCAAAATGTCTGCAAATATTTTGTAATCCACATTTAGGAGTGAGATGGGACGGTAGTTTTTAAGCTGAGTCTTTTCAGATTCTGACTTAGGTATCAATGTGATGAAGGTTTCTTTCCACGTTTCTGGTGCCCTCTTCCCATCCATAATCTGGTTACATACCTCCAACAAAGGTTGTATCAAATAGTCCTTCAGAACCTTGTAATATTTGGAGGTAAGTCCATCCGGGCCTGGAGATTTGCCTAGTTGCATATTCTGAATGGCACCTTCAATTTCCTGTGAGGTTATTGTAGAGTTCAAGATTGATCTTTTATCTTGAGTTATTTTTGATAGTCCATTTATCTTTAAAAATTGATCTATCTCTGATTCTTTCTGGGGCCCCTGTGCATACAGTTCTTTGAAGTATCTGTGGAAGCACCTCCTAATTTCTTCTGGTTTCTGTACGATCCTTCCATCAATCTCTAGATTTGTTATCGTGTTTAGCTTTTGTCTTTTTTTCAGCTGCCAAGCTAGCAGCTTTCCACATTTATTTGCTGATTCAAAAGATCTTTGCTTCATCTGTTTTATTTTCCATTCAATCTCCTGATTAATCAATTTTGAGTATTCTGCTTGGTGGAATTTAATTTCTCTCAGCACCTCCTTGGACTTTGGTTTGGTTCTCAGTTTTTTTTCTCCTTGGTGTATTTTCTCCAATATTTTGTCCTTCTTTCCGTTCCAGAGTTTTTTCTTGATTGAATTCTGTTGTATCAGAAACCCTCTCATAAGAGCTTTGCTTGCGTCCCAGATCGTTCTTTTTTCAACTGTAGTATTCAGATTTATCTCAAAATAGTCCTTTAATGTTTTTTGGGCCTTTTTCACAATCTCTTGATCTCTTAGTAGTGTGTCATTCATTCTCCATCTGAAGGAACCGGGTTGAGTTAATCTAAGTTCTATTTTCAAGGCGTTGTGGTCGGAGCATGTTTTTGGGCAGATTTCCACCTTTTTAGTCTTGGGTGCCAGCCCCCTGGAGGTCCAGATTTGGTCGATCCTTGACCAAGACAGGTGGGCCTCAGAGAAAAAAGTTCCTTCTTTACCTAGGGGGTTCTTTGTCCTCCATATGTCGATCAAATCCAGATTGTCAGTCAGTTCGAAAAAAGTTTTGGGCAGTCTGCCGTCTGATGTTAAGTTTTGGTTGTAAGACTTATCCATATGTGTAGACACCACTCCATTCATATCTCCCATCATTATGATGTTAGCATAATCCAGATAGTCCAGCAACGTCTCATGCAGCTTCTTGAAAAATTCTGATTTCCCGTCATTTGGGGCATAAATTCCTAATATCAATATTTTTTCTCCTTGGGTTTGAATTTCAATTGCCAAAATTCTTCCTTGTTCATCCTTAAATAGAAATTTGGGTATCAGGCTCTCCTTAGCGTAGATCACCACTCCTCTTTTCTTTACTTTGTCAGACGAAATAAATTCTTGGCCTAATCTTTTATTTACCAAAACCTTCCTGTGGAGCCTGGTCACATGGGTTTCTTGTAGGCAAATAATGTCCAATTGTTCTTTCTTCAATATGTGAAATAACCTCCTTCTTTTCTCCGGGGAATTTCCGCCATTTATATTCCAACTGAGTAGCCGCAGAGACATCCTGAACTATTCTGCTACACCTAGAGCGGTGTATCTTCTTTCTCCTCTGGTTCCGAAGGTGCAGGTATTGCTCCACCTGGGTTGGGTATAGGCCAATTAGCTGCTGCTTCTTTTTGGAGGTCTTCTCCGTGATCGTGCTGGAACTTTTGTAAGTCCTCTGGTGATCTTATTTTAACCTTCTTCTGTTTGTAAGTGAATGATAGCCCTTGTGGGAACTCCCACCTGTAAGGAATTGTGTTGAGTCTCAGCAACTTAGCCAAATCTGAGTAGGTGGCTCTCAAGTCCAATAACTGTTTAGGAATATCTCGGTAAATTTCCACCCTTTTCTCTTGTATCACAATTGAGTTTTTGAAGTGTAGGCCTAGTATTTTGTCTCTCTCCTCCCTTGATCTCAAAGCTATTAAGCAGTCTCTGGATCTATCTTTTCTTACTAATCTTCCCAACCGAAAAGCCGATACAATTTTGAAATCAATTTCTTCTTTTAAGTCCCAGAACTTTGTAAACTCTGTTGTCAAAAGTCCTTTCAAATCTTCTTGTTCAATTTCTGGGACTGCCCTTAGTCTGAGGTTGGTCTCGCGATTTTTCAATTCCACCAACGAGAGATAGGTTTGTTGGTCCCCTATCTGTTTATGAAGAGGCTTGACTTCCGCTTTAACTTCCTCGACTTCTTTTTTAGCTGATGTTGCAATTTGAACGGCTTCCCCTGCCAGTTTACGATTCTCTTCTGTTGCTCCTTGCAATTTTTCAATTGCTTGGGTATGTTGGGAAACCTGATCTGTCAATTTCTGGATCGAGGATGTTGCTTGGTCAATTTTTGTTGATTGGTTATCAATTTTTTGATTTATTGCTGACAATTGTTCCAAAACTTGTTTCAGTACTGCCTCAGCTCCTCCTGCTGCCATATCTTCCTCTTCAGATTTTTCAGGCTTTTCGGTTTCTACTTTTTGTGTCGCAAGCACAGCTGGAACTGATAATCTACGTCCCTGAGTTAAAGTTGTTTGCAAAAGCTGTGCTTGCTTTTTTGCTTTCTCTTTCTCCTTAGCTTCCTTAGCTTTGGCTGCTCTTGTCTTTCCTGTGCCACTCATCAGTCAACGTTCAAGGTCAAGTGTTGTAATCCCATGGGAAAGGCAAGTCCAGAATTAAAAACAGTCTATTGAGAGAAGGTAAACAGAGAAACTTTCCCAGGCCTCTATATTCCCAATGTCCTCTAGGGGGAGTGCCACCAAAGTTTTAGTAAGAAGAAGGTAACTTTCCGCAATTAACGTCTCTTTGTTCCAACTTTAAAAACAATTTTAAAAGCAAATTAGTTCCAGCACGCTAAAAGAAAGGTCCTGCAGAGCCCTTTTAAACATATAACAAAGTTCCAGCAAGGTGCCTGCAATTGTATCCACTTCAGCTAGGTAAGCTCAAAATTGCACTATCCAGTTACAAAAGTATCTGGAAGCTTGCAACAGTTCCGCAGTTTAAACAACTTTACCCGGCCACCCGGGAATTTGGGGTTAGAGTCTTCCCTTGCCCTTGGGGTGTCCGCTCCAGGTCAATTTTATGCTGTATTTATTCTTTAAAAGTAAAATTCAAATGTGCACGAAAGTCCCGATTTAAAGCTTCAAAGCTTCCCTGTTCACAGCGCTTTCCGCTCTTTAGACCGTCTGCTTTGATCTTGAAAGCAGTGTCGGAAGACGGACTTCCTCTTTCTCGTCTCCCGTTTTTAGCCAAATTTTCCGATTTGATTTGTAGAATCTTAGGTCCTTACTCACGGGTTTGATGTTTCAGCCCGATGTTTCTTGGAAGAAAGGTCAGCGCTCATCCGTGACAGCCGCGCGGCTTCGCCTCCGCAGAAAGAGCGATGAACCCACAGCACCGCTCCCCCTCCTTCACTCCGGAGCCCCTTACGGGGTTCCTTTTGTGATTTCGGGGTCGCTCCAGGTGCCCGCCGGGTCCCACGGCCACGGACTCACTCTGCCCGTGGTTTATCTTGATGGGTTGCCGCTGCGCCGTCGCGAGCAACCCTTTTCTGCGGTGCCCCTCTTCAGAGCTCGAAGAGGTCCGCCATCACGGTTTTGCGCCGCCTCCGGAAGTCCCCTGAAGCAAAGTTCTTAACCTGAGGTACTATTTCTGGGTTAGCGGAGTCTGTAACCTGAAGCGCATGTAACCTGAAGCGTAGTAACCCGAGGTACCACTGTAATTTAAACAGAAATATAATACATCTTACCACAGTGGAGAAGATGGTGACTAGAGGACAGTCCTGTGTAAAGTGGAAAATATGTCCCTACACCTCAGTAATCCCTACAGCAGCTCTGAAAGGCAGGTTAGTATCATACCACCCCCATTGGTCCATCTTGCTCAGAAATGTCTATGCTAACCAACATCAGCACACTGGGGTGTCAAGAAGGGGTGTTTCCTGTTGGGAGATAACGCCGAGGCCTTGTGCCTTTCTCCAATGCAGTGTCGCCCGGGATTCTTCACTCCGGTCTCCCATCACGCTGATGCGACCCATACCCTTCTGGGACATGAGCACATGACCAGCAGAGTCCAACATAGAAGCGTTAGCCTTGAGGTGTAACATCTAATCCTTATTTAGTGTAATGAAACCAAACATAACAGTACAAACAGTATAAAATAAACTGTGAGAGAACAGTGGGAGGTAGGGAGCTAACAGCGTATCTCCCTTTCTGCTTATATAGCTCAAACAATCAGCAGCTGAAATGCATTACATACAGACAAGTGATCCAACAATCCTATAACTGCAGCATTGGGAGGGGTGAAATCCTAACATCCCATCTGGAAATGAACCTGAGACCTTTTGCATGAAAACATGAGCTCTGCCCATGAGCTATTCCCTATTTCCACCTAGATCCAAAACCTACCTACCTACCTTCCTTCCTTCCTTCCTTCCTTCCTTCCTTCTCTCTCTCTCTCTCTCTCTCTCTCTCTCCCTCTAACATGTAACAGCTCCCTGACCTCTGGCACATACCCACAGGATGACTGATGCTGTCATGATACACAGGAAGGGTGCCCGGACTGCACCTAAGAAAGACGGGATTCAGCTCAGTAACTCTCAAAGGCATCGTAATCCCAGCTAGCAAGCCACACACACATGCCTGCGTGCCTGAAGGGCAGGCAAGATCTAACTTGAAGGATTCCGAGGCCAGAACACTTTGGGTGTTTTTCTCCAGCTTCCTCCTCCTCCTCAAACCTATGCCTGTCTCCAAACAACCTTGGTTTGTGACAGCCAATCTCCATTGGGCAAATGGATTCACTCCACCAGTCTCAGCCCTTTGGTTTTTCCTCACTTTTATGGGAAGTTTAAAACTGTTTCCACATGGAGGGTTGCTGTTTTGCTTGCCCTGACTTTTGCCTCACTGGGAAGGAACAAAGGCAGAGGCTGGAATCCATGGTTTGCCCCACCTGTGGCAAAAAACTGCTTGCCACCAAGCAGAGTTCTCAAATTACTGTCTCTTTCCAACAGCAGCAAGAATACTCATCGCAAAGTATTGGAAGACGCAAGATTTACCCACTCTGGAAGAATGGCAGATGAAACTGATTGACTGTATGGGATTGGCAGAAATGACTGGCAGAATCCGTGACCAGGGAGAGAGTCGGAAGAAGAAGATTGGAAAAAAATTAAGGACTACTTACAGAAATATTGTAAAATTAAGGAATGTTGAATGATGCTGGATTGAAATTGAGTGGTTTCTAGCTGTAATGGTATAAAGGAACATGAAAAAATGGCTGGATAGAAAATAAGGTGTTATTATAAGCTGTAATGCTTTAAGTTAAGGATTTGCTGAACAAATAATTTGAAATGGAATACAAGAAGGGGAGGTATGAGGAGGTCAGAGAAATATGTTATTGAAAACTACGTATTATGAACTATATGTCTTTTTAATTTTGTTTGTTTGTTTTTTGTTTGCATAAAAAATTGAAAACTTTAATAAATATCTTTAAAAAAAACAAAAAACAAATTACTGTCTCTTCCATATATACCTATTTCCTGATTAAAGTAAACAATAATTTTTGCATACATACTATCAAGAATGTATAACTTGCTGTTGAAATGGAATACTCAGGATGAAACGGTTAAATCTGCTATGATTAAATGGGCACAAGATGTTGGACATAACATTATGTTTCCTGACTGGGAACAGTTGTGGACCACAGGTATGAAATTCACGGCATGTAATGCCTTAAGAGAGAATATTATGAAAATGATATACAGGTGGTACATGACCCCAGTCAAGCTTGCAAAAATATACCATTTGCCCGATAATAAATGTTGGAAATGCAAAGAAACTGAAGGTACATTCTTTCACCTTTGGTGGACGTGCCCAAGAATTAAGGCTTTCTGGGAAATGATCTATAATGAAATGAAAAAGGTATTTAAATATACCTTTCTGAAGAAACCAAAGGCCTTCCTTCTGGGCATTGTCGGCCAATTGGTGCCAAAGAAGGACAGAACGTTTTTTATGTATGCTACAACAGCAGCAAGAATACTTATTGCAAAGTATTGGAAGACACAAGATCTACCCACTTTGGAAGAATGGCAGATGAAGGTGATGGACTATATGGGATTGGCAGAAATGACTGGCAGAATCGGAGACCAGGGAGAAGAGTCGGTGGAAGAAGATTGGAAGAAATTTAAAGATTATCTACAGAAATATTGTAAAATTAATGAGTGTTAGAATGATGTTGGATTGAAATTAAGTGGTTTCCAGCTGTAATGCTTTAAGAGAATATGAAAAAAAGGATTATAAACAGGTAATAATATAATGGTAAGGATTTGCTGAACTAACAATTTGGGGTGGAAGACAAAAAAGGGAGGTACGAGGAGGTCCGGGAAACAAGTTAAAAGAAAATAAGTAATTGAAAATTTATGTGTGTTCTTTTTTTAAAAAAGTTTCTTTATTCTGTATTTTTGTTATTGTTTTTTCTTTTTTTATTTTATTGTAATATTATAAAAAATCTTAATAAATATCTTATAAAAAAAAAAGAATTTTTGCATGCGGGTGGCACTGTGGGTTAAACCATAGAGCCTAGGACTTGCTGGTCAAAAGGTCGGCGGTTCGAATCCCCGCCACGGGGTGAGCTCCCGTTGCTCGGTCCCTGCTCCTGCCCACCTAGCAGTTCAAAAGCACATCAAAGTGCAAGTAGATAAATAGGTACTGTCAGGGAACTGCCATCGGAGGAGCAGGAGGTGAAAGGGCTCACAAAGGCTGAGAGAGACTATTCAGCTGAGGAGGGAACCAGCAGGGGGAGAGGTGGAGTTCCAAGGGAAAGTGAGTCGGAGGGAGGGCTCAGAGACACTTCCAGCAAAAATAGTGGGGAGGTTTCAGGACCTCCCATAGGGACACCTACTCCTCGCCGGAAACTGTCACGCCGAGAGTCCAGAAGACGCGTTTCCGTTAAGGAGCTTTTATGCTGGAAGAAGTTCCGTAAACGCCCACTGTCCGATTCTATGAGCGACTGATGGAGCCATGCTTAAGGAGCTCCGTCACAGACAGAGGTTTGTGGACTTAGCCAAACTCTGAGGGAGTAGGATTTTACGCACAAGCAGCTCACCATCCCATCACAGCAATCGGACAGTCCCTGAAAGCAGCTTGTGCAGAGAGGCATCATGAGCAACCCAGCCGGAGCCGGGGGAGCAGGAGGAGCTGGAGAGGGTCCAAGCCTGGAAGAAAGGTACAGGGTGTTGGAAGTCCAGCTAGCGCTGCAAACGGCGAGGCTAGAGGAAAGGAGGGCGCAGGATGCAGAAAAGGCAAAAGGCGCTACACTAGCAAGAAAGATGCCAGGATTGGTGCAGAAGTTTGGGGGGAACCCCAGGAACTATCAAGCCTTTAGGACAGAGATGCAGTATGCTCTCGAGCTGCAGTTTGACAACTTTCCCGACGAGGCATCGCGAGTGGCGTTTGTGGTTGGCCATCTCGAAGGGGGGGCGAGAGACTGGGTTAGACCCCTGATGGCAGGGAATAGTGAAATGCTGAAGGACACGAGGAAGTTTTTTCGCGCCATGGATTTGATGTTTTCCAGCGAGATTGAACAGGGACTGGTGCGCAGACAATTGATGGCTTGTAAACAGGGGAGCCGATCGGTTCGGGAGTACTGGACTGAGTTTACAATGCTGATACATAAATTGGGGTGGGACCTATCAGCGGAACCCATTCAAATGCTTTTTGAAGAGGGGCTTTCTTCGGCGGTGAAAGACGAACTTTCCCGGGCGCCCAGGGCGGAGTCTATGGACCAGCTGACCAGATCAGCGCTGACCATTGGAGCGCGCCAGGAGGCAAGAGCCTTGGAGAAGCGGGAAGGGAAAGGAGAGCGTTGGAGGGATTTCCGCATTCCAGAGATTCCGGAGCCAAATTTCCCGCCAGGAGAGCCGATGGAAATTGGAACAGCGCGCGCGCGCGCAGTTTCAAATCCCAGTGAAGGGAGGAAGAAGGAGGGGAAGAGCACCAAGAAATGTTATCTCTGCCAGCAGCCAGGTCACTTTGCCAGAGTCTGCCCGCAAAGAAAGGAATGGCAAGGGATGGCGGGAGCTGTTGGGGGGAAGGAGGAGGGAGTCCAGGAGCCAGTAAAAGCCAACGCCTGGCTGCCACCGTCAGGGCACAGCAGCCAGGCCAAGGAGCAGTAAAAGTGCCCACTCCGGAACCTCCAAGACCAGCCCTAGTAATAGAGGTGTTGCTAGAGCTGGCAAACGGATACCCACTAAAGACAAAGGCGCTGTTGGACTCAGGCAGCTCCTGTAATTTTATGAGTAAGGAGTTTGCAGCTGAACACCAGATACAGATACTCCCTTTAAGCAACCCCCTGCAGGTGACCACGATCGATGGGAGGGAGCTGTTGGGAGGAGAAGTTAGCCTACAGACCGTCCCAATGGTTATGAGGGTGGCCAGGCACACCGAAAGGATAGCGTTCAATGTGGCCACCCTGGGAGGGGCTCCCGTTATTTTGGGAATGAGCTGGCTAGCGTTGCATGATCCGCTAGTGGGCTGGCATCAGAGAGTGGTCTCCTTTGGGTCAGCACATTGCCTGGAACACTGCAGAGAGGGAAAGGTGCCGGAAGGGGCAAAGGCCTTTCTAGGAGGGACGGAAGTGGCGGACAAAGGGAAGGTGCCCAAACAATACGCTGACCTGAGCAAGGTCTTCAGCGAAAGGGAAGCAGATAAACTACCACCGCATAGAGCCTTTGACTGCCAAATTAACCTGGTCCCTGGAGCCCAGCTCCCCGTGAGCAAACTGTACGCCATGTCAGACAGGGAAATGCAGGAGTTAAGGGAGTTTATTGATAAAAACCTGAAGAGGGGCTTCATCAGAGAGTCCAGAGCGGTGGGGGGGAGCCCAGTGTTTTTTGTGGACAAAAAAAACACGGATAAACCCAGGCTTGTAGTGGACTACCGGGCCCTAAATGCAGTGTCAGAACCAGTGACTTTCCCCATACCCAGAATTGATGACATTTTGACCAGGGTGAGGAAGGGAAAGATATTCACGAAACTGGACCTGAGAGGGGCATACAACCTGATACGAATAAGGAAAGGGGATGAATGGAAAACCACCATGTTCACCCCTTTGGGGGCTTTTGAATATTTAGTTATGCCCTTCGGATTGCAATCAGGCTCAGCATGTTTTCAATCGTTCATGAACCACGTCCTGGGACCTCTGCTCTATAAGAATTGCGTGGCCTTCCTCGATGACGTGTTGATATATTCAGAGAATGAGGAGCAGCATGTAAAGGATGTCAGGGAAGTGCTGAGCCAACTGCAAGCAAACCAGCTGTGGGTGAAAGTGGAGAAGTGTCAGTTTCACACCAAGGAGGTGGAATTCCTGGGGTACCGCTTATCAGACAAGGGATTAGCCATGGATCCAGGCAAGGTCCAGGCAGTGCTGGAATGGAAGACACCGAAAATGAAAAAGGATGTGCAAAGGTTCTTAGGGTTTGGGAACTTTTACCGTAAATTCATCAAGAACTTTGCCCACTTAACGGCTCCCATCACGGACTGTCTCAGCAGCAAGAAGAAATTCGTTTGGACGGCGGAGGCGGAGCAAGCATTTGAGGAATTGAAAAGGGCATTCGCTTCGGAAGAACAGCTCCTGCATGTGGATTTACAAAAACCCATGAGAGTGGAAACTGATGCCTCAGACCGGGCGGTGGGGGCGGTGCTGCTTCAGCCGGGGAGGAATAAGTCGGAATGGAGACCATGTGCCTTCTTTTCGCGTAAGCTGAACAAATCCGAGAGGAACTACACCGTATATGACCGAGAACTACTCGCCATTCACGAACTGTTCTGGAGATGGAGACATTTACTAATTGGCGCACAGCATAAGGTGCAAGTGTGTACGGACCACAAGAATTTGGAGTATTGGAGAACGGCACGAGTGCTCAACCAACGACAAGTGAGGTGGGCCCAGGAGTTCTCCAAATTCCATTTTGAAATTTGCTATGTGCCAGGTCCAGAAAACATCAGAGCGGACGCTCTCTCACGCAAACCTGAATATTTGGAGGGGGAGGGAGCGCCGGAAGAGAGACATATTATCCCAGAGGACCGCTGGGTGTGTGGGGCGGCCTGGGTGGGGCAAAGGGAACTGGTAGAGGGAACGGTAAATGATGAATACGCCCAGAATAAGCTCAGAGGTTTAAGGAGAGAGGGAGAAGACCCCGGAGGTTTTGAAGAAAGAAACGGGGCATTGTATTACAAAGGGGCACTATATATACCCGAAGGGGAATTGAGGGGGAGAGTACTCAAACAGCTGCACGACAACCCCACAGCGGGGCATTTTGGGCAACACAAGACCATGTGGTTGGTGACCAGGGAGTTTTGGTGGCCCAAGGTGAAGGAGGATGTACGGGAGTATGTAAGAGGGTGTGACCAATGCCAGAGAGCCAAAGGAGAAAGGCGGGCGCCAGCGGGGTTATTAGAACCGTTACCCACACCAGAACGACCGTGGGAGGCGGTATCGATAGATTTTATGACTGATCTGCCTAAATCCCAGGGGAAAACCGCCATACTAGTCGTAGTAGACCTGTTAACTAAGATGGGTCACTTTGTAGCTTGCTCACATGCAGTCACGGCGGAAGAGACAGCGAAATTGTTTGTAGAACATATTTTTAGGCTGCATGGCGCCCCCTTGAGGGTGGTCTCCGACAGAGGGAAACAGTTCACGTCCAGGTTCTGGAGGAAACTTATGAGCTTGTTGCACGTAGAGGTCAACTTTTCGACTGCCAGGCACCCTGAGACCAATGGGCAGGCGGAGAGAGCAAACGGTATCCTCCAACAATACCTGAGGTGTTATGTCAATGACAGAGAGAACGATTGGGTCGAAAAGTTGGCGCTAGCGGAATTTGCCTACAATAATGCGGAGATTGGGTCCACCGGGATGAGCCCCTTTTTGGCTAATTATGGGTGCCACCCCAGGGCGTTTCCAGGGGGAGGAGGGGAGAGATGGAGTGTCCCGGCCGCCGAACATTTTGTAGAAGAAATGGAAGCGATCCATCGTCAACTCCAACTCAACTTAGAAAGGGCCAAAGAAGAATATAAGAGGCAGGCAGACAAGAGCAGAAGGGAAGGTGAAACCATTAGGGTGGGGAGTCAGGTCTGGCTGTCAACCCAAGGGTTGCCGTTCAAGGGGGGTTGCAAGAAATTGAGACCCAAAAGATTGGGACCATTTGAGGTCATCCAACAGGTCAACCCAGTGGCTTTCAGACTCCGGTTACCGAACCACATGAAACTGCACCCAGTATTCCACAGGTCATTACTGTCACCATATAGGGGGGAAGGTGAAGGGGTATCCACACGGGGGCCAGTCTTAGAAGAGAGGGAAAGCAGCAACCATGTGGCGGAGATCATCGACTCCAGGTGGAAGGGTAATCAGGTGGAGTATTTGGTCGCGTGGGAAGGGGAACCGGAGTCGGAAAACACCTGGGTGACGGCAGAGGAGGTCAGTGACGAGATCTTGATCGAAACGTTCCACCAAAGGTTCCCCAGGAAACCTCAGCCAGTAGCGAGGTTCCGGAGGGAGTACTTTGGCACCACCGACAATGAGGAGGAACTGGAAGGATTCAGGGAATCGGAGTTGGAAGAAGGAACAGACTCCGATGAGGAGGAGTACTTGGAAACCGGAAACAGCAACCGGTGGAGGGAAGTGTTCGAAACTTCGGAAGATGAGGGAGGTTCTTTCAGGGGTTTTGCTCCCTCGCCTCCCGCAGAGGAGGGGAGGGAAGGGGGTGAAGGGGGCCCTGGAGGGGAGGTGGATGTCAGGGAACTGCCATCGGAGGAGCAGGAGGTGAAAGGGCTCACAGAGGCTGAGAGAGACTATTCAGCTGAGGAGGGAACCAGCAGGGGGAGAGGTGGAGTTCCAAGGGAAAGTGAGTCGGAGGGAGGGCTCAGAGACACTTCCAGCGAAAATAGTGGGGAGGTTTCAGGACCTCCCATAGGGACACCCACTCCTCGCCGGAAACTGTCACGCCGAGAGTCCAGAAGACGCGTTTCCGTTAAGGAACTTTTATGCTGGAAGAAGTTCCGTAAACGCCCACTGTCCGATTCTACGAGCGACTGATGGAGCCATGCTTAAGGAGCTCCGTCACAGACAGAGGTTTGTGGACTTAGCCAAACTCTGAGGGACTAGGATTTTACGCACAAGCAGCTCACCATCCCATCACAGGTACCACTCCGGTGGGAAGGTAAACGGCGTTTCCGTGCACTGCTCTGGTTCACCAGAAGCGGCTTAGTCATGCTGGCCACATGACCCGGAAGCTGTTCACCAGCTCCCTCGGCCAATAAAGCGAGATGAGCGCCACAACTCTGGAGTCGGCCATGACTGGACCTAACAGTCAGGGGTCCCTTTACCTTTACCTTTACACCCTCATTTTAAAAGGAACTAAAGCCTAGAGGTATAGATGCAGAGAGAAGTATGTGTGCACAGTTCTGAAGCATTCACAGAAGAATGGCTACAGCCAGGATATGTTAACTCTACAGCAATTAAGGTTGGCAACTTTGGGGAGGGGCCAAGAGGCAGAGTCATGGCAGAAGGCGAAGCCAGGCAGATGGCTTTGTGATGAGCCGTTAGCCACTTCATTAAGTTGATTTTGCTGCTAAAGACCAACAGGGCTCCCCCTCTGTAAATTCATGAACTCTGACAAAGTGAAGGCTGAACAGAATATCCAGTTTTCAAGACACGTAGCTGAAGGTTCTATTTAAAGATTGGGTGGGGCAAATGGCTATCAGAACACAATATATAAACATATATGAGCAAATCAGATAGACATGTGTGCACATTTTTATTTATAGAAGTATTAATACACCACCCTCTGATAAAATATCAGGGCAATGTACACTCTTTAAACCCCATTAAAACAATAATTAAAATGACTGGCTACTCAACAAAATGTTAAACAACTGCACTCGCTTGACCCTTTTCATTTTGTATTTTGGTTTGCATCAGTGAGGTGCGGTCAGTGGACTAGGGGAACTATGTTAGAGCCCTAAATGTTCCCCTGGTGCCTTCTTCCCAAAGCCTAGGAAGCTCACACGCGTGACGTCACCCCCCCCCCATCACCCTCACAAGCTGGCGCCTCTGGCCCTAACTGTTCCCCTAGGAAAAATTTCACCGCAGGCCACCGATTTGCATATTGGTCTGGGAAGTGCAAATTTGGTAGATTTGCCTATGGGATTAACTGGATGGAATTTCTCTCCCACCTCAAGTGCTATGATATGTTTAGAAAAGTTATTTCCATAATGTTGGACAGAGAAACAGAAGAAAGGCTTGTGCAAAATTAACCAATAGCCATGAAATGGTAAATACTAGAGAAAAGTGGATTGAGTCACACCCAGTGCTGGATTTATGTATAAGCTAAACAGCCTATAGCTTAGGGCACTGGCGGAGGAAGAGGAGTGAGGGGGGAACGCAGCGCCCCCGACGGCGTGATCCCAGTGGGGTGCCATCGCAGCTGCCTCCCGCTAATGCTGGGCGCCACGCCCATTTGGGCGCCCGCCATGCCTTGGGACACGCCCCAGCCCTGCCCCCGCCTGCTCTCCGCCCCCCGGTGCCAGAGCATGAAGCTCCACCACTGGCTTAGGTCCCCACTCTCTTGGGGGCCACAAAACAATTTAAAGGAAAAAAACACCTGGATGTACATTTCCAAAATATAAGATAAAAACAAATAAAATAAAACCCACATACAGCAACAGTGTTTTGTGTTGCGTAGACTCCTATGATGTAAGTAATGGGCCCTGCCTGCTAGCCTGCTTCCCAAAATATCATTGATTTGCTCATTTCTATATCAATTACTTTGCTAAAATGCATATTTTGTTATGTGCAAATGGCTTTAGAAACCTATTAGGTCCATAAATTACCATATAGCATACATTCAACACAAAAAAACAGCGGCAATTTGTTGTTGACAAAGGACAGCTGGGAATATAAAGGGCCCCATTACCTTCAGTAGCTTAGGGCCTCATCAAACCTAAATCCGGCCCTGGACACATTCGTACATTCCTACTCCTAACACTGCTGCAGTCTAGGCTTGGTTATAACTCTGACTTCTCTGTTCATGCAGAACAGAGATGGGGCTGTTTGCATTTAAAATGTCTAGATTTCAGTGCCATGTAAAGCTGGCCATAATTATTACTAAATTTGTATGCCACCCTCCATCTGTAGATCTCACAGCGGTTATTAATGAAGCAGGTCAAAGAACTGTGCACATGACTGTTCACACATTGCTTCTGATAGCCATTTTCCCCTCCCAGTGTTTACCCAAAATATTCAGCTATGTGTCTTGGACACCGGAAATCCTATTCAGTCTCTACTTTGCCTTCTGAATTTTTGTCCTAGACACCGCCCACACATTTTCAAATTTACTTTCGTAACCTTAAGATCTAGTAACCTGCTTGAAATAAGTGAAGCATCCTGAAGCTGAGGATCAGAGGGTGCTAAAATGTGTATGGTGCAATCTGAGGGAAAAGCAGGTGGGGTTTGGGTAGGGGGATCCACTGCTGCTGTTATGATCTCCTACTGCTGGTGACATTTGCATTTGTATATGGAAACTTCTGTGGGCTCTCTGCCTACCAAGACTGCTTGTGAAATAGAAAGTAGGGAGGAAGAGGACCAGAGGCACAGGAGGATACAAGACATCCATGGAAAAAGCCTAAGAAAAGTAATCTCTGCCAGTCCTGGCAATCATTACAGTCTCTACCTTCTGGCCAAAGCAACCAATGCACAAGAAAAATGGAAGCAAAGGAGACATGGTGACAAACTAAGGTAAGGTACCCCTGCCCATACGGGCCAGTCGTGTCCGACTCTAGGGTTGTGCGCCCATCTCACTTAAGAGGCCGGGGGCCAGCGCTGTCCGGAGACACTTCCGGGTCACGTGGCCAGCGTGACGAAGATGCTCTGGTGAGCCAGCACCAGCGCAGCACACGGAAACACCGTTTACCTTCCCGCTATAAAGTGGTACCTATTTATCTACTCGCACTTAGGGGTGCTTTTGAACTGTTAGGTGGGCAGGAGCTGGGACCGAAAGATGGGAGCTCACCCCGCCATGGGGATTCGAACCGCCGACCATACAATCGGCAAGTCCTAGGCACTGAGGTTTTACCCACAGCGCCACCCGCGTCCCTGGTGACAAACTAGCTCTACTTTAATTAACAGGCCACTCCATTAATGTAATAACCTTGGAGTCATTTTATGCTGATCGCTGGAGCACTGTCTGTGAAATGGGAGCAATAAATGGGAGTTCTAAACCTCAGTGTGCACGATAAGGCTCAGGAAAGCTTTGAAACACCTCTTCTTTAATTTATTTGGCATCAGACAAAGCAGGGAAGGCCAAGTGGCTTGAAGTGAGTCTGCATTTCAAGAGAGGGCAGGGCAAAGGTGCTATATCTGGCACAGGTAGAAGGTGGTAGATGGGGTCGGAGTGATTGCAGAAAAGCTTGGTTTAAGAAAGAGGTACTAGAGCAGGATTCCAAGAGCAAAACAGAAATGGGTTGGCAAACGAGAGTGAGAAAGATTGTCCTCAACAGAATTGGCTTTCCAAAGACACTGGCAAGGCTGGGCCAGTCTCCACAACGGAGAGGAACTGTCATGCTAGATTGAGCCAAGCAGTTCAGCAGACTCTCCTTGCGGACAGCATATCTTGAATTCCTAAGAAAAAGTCACCGTCTGATTATGTATCTAGGCCAAATGCAATGAGGGCGATGTGGGCAGGAGAGTGAGTGCTGCTGGGGAATTCCTTCCTGAAGCAGCTGAAGATGTTTGCATCTCAAACAAGTAGGGCTGTCATTGCACCCTCGTTGCAGATCCTGCGCCTGGGGGAGATTAGAGTTCTTGCTTCACAGCTTGGGTCGTAACTGGTGTAATATGTTTTGGAATGGTGGGCACATGTCACAGCTACATGCTCTATGCATTTTGTCAAAGTAAATAAACCCTGATTTTTATTTTTTTTAAAAAATATAATTTGCAGTTGTCTTCCTAATTTGTCTCTGGCCATCATTGAAGCTACTGTGCTGTTGTTGTTTTGAAAAAAGAGTTTGCCTTGTCTTGCAAGGCTGTTCTTAAGGGATCAGCCTTGGCTGAGAAAGTGTCACTTGGTGTGCTCTGACGCCTCAGACAGTGTTGTTGTAAGATCAAATTACATGGTTCCCACCGATTATTATGTGGCAGCATTGTTTGCTTTGCACTGATTTTGTATGGAGAATGAGCTGTAACCCACAGGTGTCTCTGTGTTTTGCTTAAAAACTGAAGAAGCACTAAGGAGAACCTTCGCTGAATTAGGAACATACAGAAAACTGAATTCTCTCTGGAAATTCACCATAGACCAACAGTCCAATCTTTACGCAAGCAAAACACACCTGTCGCCCATCTTGCTCTTTCAGGCTTCCTCTTACCTGTTCATAGATATTTTTCATCAACTCTGCTACAGCAAGAAGTCCACTCAGTTTCGCTTCAAGTTCAGTTTTGTGCAGGAAGCCATTGTCCAGATCCTGCGTAGAACAGCAAGAGAAGAAGAGTTTGTGTTTTTTCATTTGAGTTGGAACTTCTCACCAAAAGTTAAGAGTGCCGCAACATATTGTTGGGGAGGGGGAGAAATACCCTCTGTTGACCAATGCTTAAAGGTAAAGGGACTCCTGACCATTAGGTCCAGTCGTGACCGACTCTGGGGTTGGGCGCTCATCTCGCTCTATAGGCTGAGGGAGCTGGCGTTTGTCCGCAGACAGTTTTTCCGGGTCATGTGGCCAGCATGACTAAGCTGCTTCTGGTGAACCAGAGCAGCACACAGAAACACTGTTTACCTTCCCGCCGGAGCGGTACCTATTTATCTACTTGCACTTTGTGCTTTCGAACTTCTAGGTTGGCAGGAGCAGGGACCGAGCAACAGGAGCTCACCCCGTCGCAGGGATTCGAACCGCCGACCTTCTGATTGGCAAGTCCTAGGCTCTGTGGTTTAACCCACAGTGCCACCCGCACTTGACCACCCGCACCTTGACCAATGCTTAGATGCTCTCTAAACATTCCCACCATAACTCTGACCTTCCCCATTCAGTACCACAGGGATTGAATAATCATACACTGATACTCCTACTTCCATATGTGCCATTACAAAATGCAAGCTGCTTAAAAACATACACCCATGCCAAAGATCAGTGGTTTTAAAAAAACCTTCTGCTTTTCAGGAACACTTTCCATGTTGACTTCTTTGTTAATGAACCCTCTAACACATTTACTACTGCATCTCCAGGCAGTACAGATTATTCTGGGGCATGCTCAATTTGTATAAGGTGATGGCAAGCATATTCAGTCTCACTGCTGCCACGTTTGAGCTGCGTCCAAAACTCACCCAGCCTTCTTCTGAAGCTGCACATGGAAGATCACAACATGTGTACAATCTACTTTCCAGGTTTGCTTTTCCTCCTCCACCTCCTCCTTGTTGGAAAACTTTTCGGAAGCTTTTGAGGCGGCCACCCAGATGCTGATGGACCACAATCCCCATCATCCCTGATCATTAACCATGTTGAATGGGGCTGATGGGAGTTGGAGTCCAACGGCATCCAGAGGGCCACAGGTTCCATATCCCTACTTTAGAGGAACTCCAAATTTCCTGTTTGGAAACCAAAATCACAGATTGAGGGAGTTCTGGTATGTGTACCTGCTCTCATTTAGGTTTGGGTTATACACTTCCCTTTTCGCTCCATGTCCCAAAATACATGTAAGATTTTATCACTCCTTTAGGGTTGCATCAAACAAAGTTGTTCCATTTGTACAAGGGCATCTGCAACAAACTTCCCTTCCCTCTCCTTTTCCTTATGCTGCCATTTGCTCTGGAGGGTTAGGGGCAGGCACACCAACTCCTGGGACGCGGGTGGAGCTGTGGTCTAAACCACAGAGCCTAGGACTTGCCGATCAGAAGGTTGGCGGTTCGAATCCCTGCGATGTGGGTGAGCTCCCGTTGCTCGGTCCCTGCTCCTGCCAACCTAGCAGTTCGAAAGCACGTCAAAGTGCAAGTAGATAAATAGGTACCGCTCCGGCGGGAAGGTAAACGGTGTGCTGCTCTTGTTTTGCCAGAAGCAGCTTAGGCATGCTGGCCACATGTCCCAGAAAAACTGCGGACAAACGCAGGCTCCCTCGGCCAGTAAAGCGAGATGAGCGTCGCAACCCCAGAGTCGTCTGCAACTGGACCTAATGGTCAGGGGTCCCTTCACCTTAACCTTTACACCAACTCCTAGGGGCTAAGGCAGTCCCCCCCAATGTATTTTTGATGAGACCAGACCCCCTCAATGTTCAGAGGACGTTCGGCTCTGCCCCCGGTCCTCAGGACATTGCACATGTGACATCAGGATGTAGATCAGGCTCCTCAATCAAGTTGCAAAGATGGTGCCTCTGGTTAGGAGAACCCCATAAACAGATTTGGGAGGGGTGGGGGGGGTGGGAGGAAAATTTTTGTTGCACAAGGAGCAGTCCTTGCCCAAATGGTATGACATTGTTGCATATAACTCTTTGTTCTGTTGGAAATTAGGTGGATCACAGAAGGAAGGAAGTTGGGCTGGTCCACAAATTACTCTTTGAATTAGAAGAAAAAATTAGGCTGTTGAATGGCACCAGCAGAGTAAACAGAAAGGTAGTTGCAAGCTGGTTTCAATGCAGGATGAACACATGTAAAAGGAATTCGTAATTCATAGCAGCAGCAGTATATCACAGGGAATATTTTTTGACGCCCAGTTTTGTTTCGTACTTAAAGGTCCCCATAGCAATCACCTTCAATGAACATTCAAGGCTGTCCATCAAGAGGTGGAGTGAGGCAACTTAGAGGTAACACAAGAGCATCGTTATGCCTTAAGAACAGGAAAGGCTGGAAATTTCTGTTTGCACTTAAAACATCATGGAAATCTTGAACAAGTTTCTTATAATCATACAGGTTTGTCCCAGACATGCTTGTCTGACTGCCAGATGACAATGAGCAATTACAGGTTGTCTTGGTTCCAATGTTTTTAAAACCTCCTTTTCAGAAGAATAATTATAATCAAGGTCAGAGGCCAAAATTATTCGATACAATAATATGGCTGCTGCCCAAAATCATGATTCATTTACAGCAGTATCTAGAAATAACAAATGCTGTAAGGATTTGACAATTATCGCAGTCCAAGTTTCGCTTGTCCTGTAAGTGGCAGCTAGGACGTTGACAAAGCTAACAAGTTGGATTAGAAAGAGTGCAAATCAATTTTAAAAATTAAAAAGCCAAAATGTCTAATTTTGAGAACTCAATTTTGAACCCCTCTTTCACTTTATTCATTTCAGTAATATTTTTTTCAGCGTATAAACCATATTAAAAAAGAGATGGTTGACACCTTTTTGAACTTCAACCCTTTTGGTTTAAATAAGCACTTTCTTTGTTTTTCATTTATTCCTAGTGGTCCAAATGGACCTATAACCACCCTTTTCAGGCAGACACAACTTAGTCAGGTCTAACCACACTGTTTCCATTTTTCTCCCTCTTTGAAACCAGTCCATTTTCTCTCTTTTTGTCTCTCTCTCATGCCTGTCTGTGTCCATTCCAAAGCAGATAATCTCATCAAGGGACAATCTAGGAGTTCCTGGTTTAAACAAAAGAAGTGGCCCAAACCCCCCAAATGGAAAAGCCTTTAAAAGTTTTCTCTCTCTTCCATAAGAGATTTTATGTAAACCTGCCAGTGATGCAGCTGTCATCGAGGGAGATGGGTATAGGGCTGGGAACCAGCACTACCACTGCATGGATGTGAAACAGAAGAGTTTTGGGTCTACTTTACCTTTTTGAGTGTCATGAAGGTGAATTCCATCCCAGTGCGTTTGTTTATTTCTTCCTCATATCTAAAGGAAAGGAAGGATGGCTGGTATGAATGAAATGGCAAAAGGTATAATTTAAGCAGTGTATATAATTTAGGCTCTCAAGATCTGTTCGTTTATTTCTTCCGCATATCTAAAGGAAAAGAGGGATGACTGGTATGAACGGAATGGCAGAAGGTATAATTTAAATAGTGCATATAATTTAGCTGCTCTAAATTGATTTCCATTTTCTGTTTAGGAAACAGAACCGGTGTTTCCCTCACATCCATCCCATCCCACTATCACGCCACAAAAAAAGTCACGCCTGAACTATCATCGCATTAACTTGTGAATTATCATACCTCTTAGAGACATAATTTTGAATGATGGGCCCATTCTGCTGGATCCTGTACAGATAATGCTGCAATAAGAGATTGCCCCTGCCCTAAAGAGTCTGTAGAATAACTAGAAAATGTTTGGGAGGAGAAATAACGTGAGAAATAATAGCAGACGAAATAAGGGCACTGGGCAAGTGCAGAAGATGTAGGAAAATAATCTCTAATTAGCATGTGGCTAATCACGTCATCCCACTGCCTCAAAGAACAAAAGAGATTTCCTTCATCTGCACCACCCCATTTCCTTCTTCCCAAGCACAGTTCAAAACGATTGTGGCATGGTGGCTGGTGGCTGTAGGTCCTTTGTGGTCCTCTCCAACACCACACCACAGTTCCTTATCACATCAGATCAGGGTTTCGCAAACTTGGGTCTCCAGTTGTTTTTGGACTACAGCTCCCATCATCCCAAGCTAGCAGGACCAAGGGTCAGGGATGATGGAAACTGTAGTCCAAAAACAGCTGGAGACCCAAGTTTGGAAAACACCACATCAAATGCCCATTTCATATGGTTACTTCCCATGACAGTGCTTCTCTCTTACCTTATCTGCATCAAGAATGTTTATATTATATCCTATGGTATAAGAAACAGCATCTACCACCACCCCCTGCATGGAACAATAATTATAGTGTCTCAAAATGTGAACCAAGGGGCTCAACTAATGGAACCCTTTCTAGAGAACACCAAATACAGAGCGGACACCTAGGGCAGCTGCTGCCATTTTATATTATTGTGATGGGAAGAGTTGCATTGTGTTGACTGATGTTCACCACCACCTGCTGCTTCCATCCTTTCTACAGTGTGCAGCAGCAAACGTTAGAACTACAATGACTAAGGTCTCAAAGCCCTATATCTCCAATTTCATCTGCTCAACTTACATACAGCTTTGCCAAAGGATGACAATGCCAACATCTCCAGGCTTAACAGAACTGGATGGACAGGGTGGTGCCCCTTGTATCTAAGTTCCCAGAAGAGGCCCCATCACTGTAGGTGGTTTAAACAGGTTTTTTAAGGAGCTAAAGATGATGGGATGGGAGTGAGGCAACTCCATTTTGTGATGCTGGCAGCCTGCAGTCATAAAGACACTTGTGATCCATTTTCTTCTCAACAGGAAGTAGTGGAATGTAGCCTTGGGTGGCATGCAGGTCCCACAGGGGCCCCTGAGGCAAGCTTTGAACACAATGGACTGCATTAATATCCCCTAACAACTTAGAATGCTTTCTCTTCAGTAATGCAATAGCTTGTTATTGTCTAAGTAATAAAAAGCAAGCCTTTCCTGAGATCAAATGAGAGTGGTGTTGAGGCATGGCTGGAGGGCTCCAGATGTTGTGTGTTATCAATACGACTGTGATACATTTTACTCCTGCCCCCCGCCTTTAGGTTTCTGGACAGAACCAGGAAACTGTGTTTAATTCTTTCCCCCTCTGCTCTTTAAATTACCTTAAGATGTTGGTTTCAGTTTGCACCTTGTGCCTTAGCATTGCACAGTGCCTCACAGTAGGGTTCCCAGGCTGCAACCTGGAGAATAAGCCTCTCTCTTTAAATGTGCCAGACTGGGGGCAAAGTGGGGGCTGAACCTGAACACAAATAAGAAGAGCTCTGCTGAGATGGACTGGTCTGTCCCCTTCTGCATCCTGTTTCCAACCAGATGCCTATGGCAAACACAGAAGTTGGACAGAAGGACAATAGCTTTCTTCTGCTGTTGTTCTCCAGAAACTGGTATTCAGAGGCATGCAGGTTCTTGACTAGTAGCCACTGATAATAATAATAATAATAATAATAATAATAATAATAATAATAATAATTTATTATTTATACCCCGCCCATCTGGCTGGGTTTCCCCAGCCACTCTGGGCAGCTTCCACAGAGACCAAAAATATACTAAAATATCACACATTAAAAACTTCCCTGAACAGGGCTGCCTTAAGATGTCTTCTGAATGTCGGGTAGTTGTTTATCGCTTTGACATCTGGTGGGAGGGCGTTCCACAGGGAAGGCACCACTACCGAGAAGGCCCTCTGCCTGGTTCCCTGTAGCTTTGCTTCTCGCACCAAAGGAACCACCAGAAAGCCCTCAGCGCTGGACCTCAGCGTCCGGGCAGAACGATGGGGGTGGAGACGCTCCTTCAGGTATACTGGACCGAGGCCGTTTAGGGCTTTAAAGGCCAGCACCAACACTTTGAATTGTGCTCAGAAACGTACTGCGAGCCAGTGTAGGTCTTTCAAGACTGGTGTTATATGGTCTCGGCGGCCACTCCCAGTCACCAGTCTAGCTGCCACATTCTGGATTAGTTGTAGTTTCTGGGTCACCTTCAAAGGTAGCCCCACGTAGAGTGCATTGCAGTAGTCCAAGCGGGAGATAATTAGAGCATGCACCACTCTGGCGAGACAGTTGGCGGGCAGGTAGGGTCTCAGCCTGTGTACCAGATGGAGCTGGTAGACAGCTGCCCTGGATACAGAATTGACCTGCGCCTCCATGGACAGCTGTGAGTCCAAAATAACTCCCAGGTTGTGCACCTGGTCCTTGATAGCTTTATTCTCCATCAGACTGTCTAATCCTCTTTGAAAGCCATCTATAACTTCTACACTAGGCATTTACTATGTAATAGCTACACTTTGTTCACTGACGTTTTCCAGGGCATTTGCAGGACACCATCAACATCACACTATTGTATTCTTCAGTTTCCCTCACGCTTCTCTCATTTCTTGCAGAAGACAGAAAATTTGGGTAGGGTAGTGGAACAATCTCCACAGGTCTGGTCACCTTATGCCCTTCATTAAAAGGGTGTTTTTCTAATGTGTGCAGTGACCAGTGCTATTTTTCTGGAAGAGGTGCTGGAGCTCAGTACAAACATCTCCCTTGTTCTCTTAGAATGGTAATGGTGCCCATCTGAGAGGTGCCAGAGCTGAGCTCCAGTGAAATCTGGCTGAAAAAAAGCCCTGGCAGTGACATATCAGAGCCTATCACCACGGAAGTACTTCACTACTCATTACAGTGCTACCTCTGGTTACGAACTTAATTTGTTCCGGAGGTCTGTTCTTAACCTGAAACCATTCTTGACCTGAGGTATCACTTTAGCTAATGGGGCCTCCCACTGCTGCTGTGCCGCCGCCACGTGATTTCTGTTCTCATCCTGAGGTAAAATTCTTAACCCCAGGTACTACTTCCAGGTTAGCGGAGTCTGTAACCCGAAGTGTTTGTAATCTGAGGTGTTTGTAACCCGAGGTACCACTGTATTTTACAATGAAGTGCTTTGACAGAATTAGGCTGGGGCCATGGAAATGTACGCCCAGCTTTCAGATCTGGCATAGGAGCCTTCAAGCAGGGGTAAGGGAACAAATTCAACAAGCAGAAATCCAGGCAAGGACAGAAGGACAGGCCTGGCCATTCAGAAGCCATAATAGAAGCTGGTCTTGCAAACCTCTGTTCCAGAGATGGGGAAACTGTGGCCCTGCAGATGTTCTTGGACCAGAGCTCCCTTCATTACTGACCACTGGCCAGGCAGGCTGGGGTTGATAGGAGCTGGAGTCCAAGAACATTTGGTGGTCACACGTTCCATAACTCTACTGTACTTGAAGTGCGACCTGAACATGCAACGTGACTTGCTGGGCTAACTGAAACCCTGAAGCCCCTGAACCATCAGTGCAGACAACGCAGACACCATGACTCTGTATGTAAAAGCCCCAACGAACAGAAAGAGCCCGAGGCTGAGGGAAGAGAGCTCTTCCAATTCAGAATGGGTGATGACAGAACCTCCTCCCCACCCTGGGAGCTACCTCTTTCATAAGCCCCATTACAAGGATAGTGGCAGAAATGTTGGTTCTTCTGGTTCTTCTGCCCTTTGGCTGGAATGCTTGGCTTGTTGCCAGAGCACACACGCTACGCTTAATTACAGCCTGCCTCATGCATACAACCCTGATCCCTCTTCATTCTCTTTTGCAACTCCTTCTGATACCTCCTGCCTTCAGCCCACCCTGAGAGAAGGCTTTATGGATTGCAAGGCCCTGACATACTTTACCCGAGGGAGGTAGGAGAGGCCAAACCATCCACGTTCCTTTAACCAGGGCTGATTGCGTAGGAGTCCCTAGGATCAAGGAGTTGCATCCAGGAGTTGACTCATACGGACATGGAAGGTTCATTCCCAACTACAACAGCTGGAGATCCACACTGAGAATCACAAGTGCAGGGCAAGGAGGGTGGTGGTGGGGAATAATTGTAAAGTGCCCACCAGGTAAAAACCCATATTGTATACCTTATTTTTAAAATATTTTATTTTATTTATTATTACATTTCTATCCCATCTTTCATCTCATGGACTCAAGGCAGCATATATGGTTCTTCCCCACCTCATTTCATGCTAAAAACAGCTTTGTGAGGTAGCTTAGGCTTCAAGACAGTAACCAGCCCAAGATCACTGAGTGAGTTTTGTGGCTGAGTGGGTTTTTGAACCCTGGCTGCCCAGGCCCCAGTCCAGCACTCTAACCAGTACAGTGGTACCTCTCGTTACGTGCTTAATTCGTTCCGGAGGTCTGTTCTTAACCTGAAACTGTTCTTAACCTGAAGCACCACTTTAGTTATTGGGGCCTCCCTCTGCTGCCATGCCACTGCCGCGCAATTTCTGTTCTCATCCTGAAGCAAAGTTCTTAACCTGAGGTACTATTTCTGGGTTAGCAGAGTCCGTAACCTGAAGAGTCTGTAACCTGAAGCGTATGTAACCCAAGGTACCACTGTACACCAGAGTGGCTCTCATGTTAGTGTCTGCACGCAAGTGTGATGACATTAGCCTAGTGGATGCTAGCACTTTCTGTCTGCTGCCTTTTCTTATTTTCTCAGCATGGGCTCATTTGTGTTGTCAGAAAGAAGGGGTGGGAAAGCTGTGGCCCTCCAGATGTTTTAAACTGCAGCTCCCATCAACTCCATTGACCTTCTGCATGGTCAATAGTCAGGGATAATGGTGTTGCAGTCCAGGAACATCTGGTGGTTCCCCACCCATGTCATGAAGGATGCCCAGAGCAACCTCTAACACATTGAAAAATAAACAACCAAAGATAGTGAATATAATCAACACACAAGACAGAAGCAGCCATTTTCAGTCCAAGACTGAAGTTTTCAGACTGTGTTCCAAGGAACCCTGGGGGCTAAGAGGTTTATTAATGAGAAAGCCATTTCCGACCTAGGAGGAGAGGGGGTTGCAGGCTAAATCCCTCCACCCACACACGCGGGGGCGGGATCTTGCCCCCGCGCGGACAGGGAATCCCCGGGCGTGTCTGCCATCCCGTCCGCCAATCGGCGGGCCCGGGGAGGCGGGGCCTAGCCCATTTAAGGCCAGGCATGCCCGGGGACCGCCCTCTTTTCACCTTCCCCAATGGAAATGGGTAGTCCGGTAGAGGACTCCGGGGGGGCGTGGCCTTGTCCGAAGCCTAGGGAGGTAAGGGCCCCCGGAACGCCCCCAAGCGGTGACACCCGTGGGATCCTAGTTGGCGTACTTCAACAGGACTCCCACGGCTTGTGGACAACCCTTCCCGGTCCCCATGCCGGGTAGACGATAGGAGCCAATGCCTAAGGCCAATACCTTTCAATTCTGTAATCAATAAAGTTGTGGCCTTTTTATGCCCATTAACCTTAATCAATGTGTCCAGTGTCTTCATTTCTCATGGGGGAGGGGACTTGCCACGCAAGAGCAGCAATGGTGGACAACAGCTTGTGCACCTTTAGCAATATATCCTTGCAATGTGTAAGCCGCCAAGAGTGGCTAGGGAAACCCAGCCAGATGCATGGGGTGTAAATAATAAAATTATGATGCTGATGTGCCAGACATTTTGGCTATACTCTCAGTTCTTGTGGAACACATAGCTAAAAATAATAGGTCAGGTGCGTTGACGCTTTGCACAAATTGAGGAATGCACCTAACAACATGCTCGCCAAACCTTTGCCATGTGCATCTGTTCCCTGAAAGGCAAATTTATGTCAAGGATTCCTTAAGGGAAGAGGGTTTTGAAGCCCACTGATCTGATAGTTCCTGGAAATTCAAGTGATCAAGCGGGATGCAATCATGAGGACATTATCACAGCTTTACATTGCTGCAGAGAAATAGAGCATTGAACATATCCTCCTGACGAGAATTTGGATTCTCTTTCACTAGAAGATGGGAAACTGTGACATATGTAAGCAGTATAAAATTTGCAATGCTATGCACATGTGATTCTGCAGAAGTAGCCATATCCAGCTTACTGATTTTATACAATAATTGGTAAAAGTATTTGACACAATTCAAAAGGCTTGTGTACTTGGTGTAAGTGTGTGCCAAAGACACAAATATCATACACTCCAACATTTCTCCAATGAAAATAGGGACATCCTATATAATAATAATAATAATAATAATAATAATAATAATAATAATATTTATACTCCACCCATCCGACTGGGTTGCCCCAAGGCCTCTGGGCAGCAGCTTCCAACATATATAAAAACATCTCTGAGGCAAAGTCTCTGGGACATATCACACAGTGATCTCCGATCTCAATCTCATGTTATCTGTGGCCTGAAGCAGTAGGAATTCACTATGGGTTCGATTTTCAGACACCTGCATATCTTAGAAATCTGTCTGTACCAAATTATCAGCGTCTTTTCACAAAAGCCAGTTTAAATATATTTCCATCAGAAGTGCTAAATGGCAGATTGAGAGGCATCCCTTATCAGAATAGGCTCTGCGCATGCTCTCAGGATGTCGATTGTATGAATCATATCCTACTACATTGCAGACAATATGAGCAAGCTAGGGATCTATTGATTAAACCCCTACTGGCAAATTGGCCTGGTAAATCTGAAGCCTACTACGTTAAATATCTTCTGGATGACAAGTCTAATGATATCACAGTGGCTGTGGCAAAGTATCTTTCGGTAGTCATATGTATCACAGATCATCATACTCAAGACTAAACAAATATCAGCTTGGTCTTCCTCTCCCAGGGGGTTGTCTGTATGAATCTGTATTTTATTCTGAATCTATGTTATGGGTCTTTGGAACCGCAATAAAGATTTATTATATTATATAAAAACATAATAAAACACTAAACATTAAAAAAACTTCCCAATACAGGACTACCTGCAGATGGCTTGGGGAGTTGGATAACGTCATACCCTCCAACATTTCTTTGATGAAAATAGAGGCTTCTTAAGGAAAAGCGGGGCATTCTGGGATTATGTCAAAAACCAGGACAGCTTCTGTAAATCTGGGACTGTCCCTGGAAAATAGGGACTCTTGAAGGATCTGAAATATCCTTTGCTTCAAAAAAGCATGGCAGTTTCATCTGCACTAATATCACTGCTAGTTAATGGGGGGAGGGGAGGATCTTAACGAATGTACTTGGAATACACTGACCTATCACAATCTACCTTTGACTGCAATAAGGAGACCATGATAAAATATTGCTCCGCTACTAATATCAGCCCCACTTTACTAAAATCTAAAATGGTATCCAGGTTACTATGGAGACTCAGGATATTTTTTCTTTGTGACAGTAGACTGGGGCCTTTGAACAATCCAGTAACAAGTCAAGCTGGTTTGAGCTGAAGTGCAGTACTATATTAGGAGAAAGTCCCTTTAGCATGGCTTCAGGTTTTTGAGATAATTTTTTACAACGTTAATAAATATGTAAAAGGCACAGCTTTCAGAGTTAACACATTATATTTGAATATAGTGGCACCTTGGTTCTCAAACTCCTTGTTACTCAAACAACTTGGAACCCAAACACTGCAAACCTGGAAGCAGGTGTTCTGGTTTGTGAACTTTTTTCAGAAGCCGAATGTGCTCTCTTTTGAGTGTTATGCTTCCGTTTTGAGTGCCACACTTCCGTTTTGAGTGTTACGCTTCCAATTTGAGTGCCACGCTTCCGTTTTGAGTGTTACGCTGAGGTCTGTCTTCTGTTTTTGCTATTTATTTTGCATTTTTGTTTTTGCGGCTATTTTTTGTTTTTGTGACTTTGTTGAACCCAGTTCAGCTACTGATTGATTGATTGATTGATTGACTGCAGTACATTATTGCTTTAATTTTGTGTATCAATGGTCTTGTTAGTAAAATTCATGTTAAATTGCTGTTTTAGGGGTTGCTTTTAAAAGTCTGGAATGGATTAATCCATTTTGCATTACTTTCTATGGGAAAGTGTGCCTTGGTTTCGGAACACTCTGGTTTTGGAATGGACTTCCGGAATGGATTAAGTTTGAGAACCAAAGTACTACTGTATATGGATTTGGTAAACTTGGAATATGTTGGCACCAATTGCAATAGCTTGAGACTGATCCAATAGATATCTACCTACAGTGGCATCTCTTGTTACATACAGGCTTCCAGATGATACCAAAGTCAACCAAATCTGGCTCTGTGCTGTTCGCAAGAAGCCAAATCAGAGCAAGAGAAAAGCTTCCTGCCATCCCTCTGAGATGAACAGTTTAAATCCATTTCACAGGGCTGAACAATTGCCAAAATGGGAAAACGCACATTTTCCAAGTCATTTTGCACAAAAAGCCTCCGTTTTGGTTCAGCTCTGTTTAGAAAAGGTGTATATTTCTTACAAGTAAAGTTTTTGGGTGGGGGTGGGGATATTTCTACTGAAAGCGCTATTTCTAGACCAAAAACCAAAACAGGAGCATACCGTATCTTTTGCTCTATAGACGCACCTAGTTTTAGAGGAGGAGAACAAGAAAAAAAAAATTCTCTCCCTCTCTGTGCAGTGCCTCTCCAGCAAAGTGGGAGGAGAAAGGGAAGGGGCTCCATTTCTCCTCCCGCTTCGCTGAAGGGGCTCTGCACAGCTCTCCCTCTCTGCACACCACCCCATCAGTGAAGCAGAAGGGGAAATGGAGCCCCTTCCATTTCTCCTCCTGCTTCGCTGAAGGGGCGCTGCACAGAGAGCGAGAGCTGCTCAGCGCCTCTCCATGGCTTCAGGGATAGCCATGCCAAGCCTCTTCAGGGGAGGGGGAGGATTCCTCCCATTGCCTTGAAGAGGCTTCAGGGATAGCTGCCCAACCTGCATTCACTCCAAAAGATGCACACACATTTCCCCTTACTTTTTAGGAGGGAAAAAGTGTGTCTTATAGAGCCAAAAATACGGTAATTTGTGCAGCCCTACATGTAATGCAGCTTGGAATCAATATTATGCATGGAATAAAGGAAGAAAAGAAGCAGAAAAGAGGAGAGGACTGTCTGAAAATGATTGTTGCATGCATATTATTGGCAATTGGTTTAATTGTGCAACACTTTATGCATCTAGTCCCAGCCCGCCACCAGCAGCCACATATTTTCTACCTATTATGTTTTCCAAGCAGAAAATCATGATTTTCATGACATCTCTAAATAAAACGTGCTGGTCCAAAACTGAGAGAAACCTTTAGTCAATTGGAAAAGTGATCAGAAGCCCTAAGAATCAATTTGAAATGCATGGCCCTTGGACAGAAACATTTAATTTACTCTCAGATGTTGTTATGAAAAGAACAACAATAATATCTTTAAAAGTAAATTTCACAGGTTTTAACTCTACAGCTAAATATGTTGCTGGCATATTTTGTTTTTTTTGGTTGTTGTTTCCCTTGGGAAACATTGCCATTGTGTAATAACGACAGCCTCATTAGTTTGCTTAATGACTGATGGTGTCAGGGGATATCTTTTCAAAGTTCTGAAACTGGATCCTGGCATGTTTCTCTTGCTTCAGTGAAAGTAAAAGATATTCAAACCTGCTCAAGAGTAATAAAAATAAAGATCTTAGGAGCGGGAAAGCAGATCTAGGAAAACATCTAGATGGCTTTATTTTTAGGAACTGGGAATGCCTTCTCATACCAATGGTTTAACCAAAATGACCCTGAACATCTGGATTGTTGGGCTCATAGGGTCACCTGGATGATCTCCCAGATCTACATCCCCATTCTCAAGATCTTTGTTCCACGATTTGTGTCTGCTCTGCCAAATGGATGTGAAAGATATGGTGTCAAAAATCCCACCGGCCTCATTCTGCAGCATCAAATCACCCACCATTCCATCTGGCAATCCAATTCCTCTTTTATCTAGGTTGGTGTGACCTTGAGAATACTTACTTGCAAATAGGGCTTATGACAGAGATGGCTGCATCTATGTATCTTTTTTATTTTTAAGACTATTCACAGGTAGGTATGTTATTATTTATCCATTTTTATTTACAACTCCTATAACTGCTAGGTGAAGAACAGAGGGTGCTTATCTATCTATCTATCAATCAATCAATCATCTATCTATCATCTATCTATCATCTATCTATCTATCTATCTATCTATCTGTCTGTCTATCTATCTATCTATCTATCTATCTATCTATCTATCTATCTATCATCTCTCTCTCTCTCTCTCTCTCTCTCTCTCTCTCTCTCTCATCTATCTATCTATCTATCTATCTATCTATCTATCTATCTGTCTGTCTCAAACCCTGCCTGAAGCCTTGCAATCTAATTATAACAGGACAAGATAAGGAGGGAAATGAAATGAAAGTAAAACAATGACTGACCAAATAAGTGCATCCTTAAGTCACTTGTGAATATACTAACAGAAGAGGAAAAACTGGCTGTTGGGTGGGGAGTCCTAGAATCAGGAAGCTGCCAAGGAAAAGGAATGTAGGCAGGAAATACAAGTACTAATATCAGGCTGGTATTAGAAGAGTGCAGACTCCAGGAAGGAACAGAGAGAAAGAATAGCTGAATGTTGTAGGAGGAGTGAGACTGAAGGGTAAGTAGACTACATTTACACATAATTAATTACACATTAAGCTCCCTTTGCTTCTCACGTTTCCTTTCCATTTGGCTGAACTTTGCACATTCAGCCAACATGCATTATCTAGCAATCAAGCTAACAATTGGAACAGGACATTAAAATACGGTTCACAAAACCAAGTCTAAAATTAGGGGTTTTGTTTGTTTCTCAAAAGAGAACAAATCTCTTCATGCATTGGCAATCTGATATTGGGTGCCCAGCTGAGCAGATCTCAACAAAAGAAGAGGCTCAATGCTGGCGCAATGAGCTTGTGGCCATTGCTGTTGTACTAGAACCCTACTATGCCTTATTTACAAAGTTATTGTACTACCAACCTTACTGTATGCTTGTGAAACATGGACCACTTATAAACACCATCTCCAACTCCTCAAAAGATTCCATCAATGTTGTCTCCAGAATTATTTACATATCACTTGGGAAGACAGGCAAACTATGCCAGTGTACTGGAAGAAGCAAAGATCACCAGTGTCAAAGCAATGATTCTTCAGCATCAACTGTGTTGGACTGGTCATGTTGTTTGGATGCCCAATTATCGCCTTCCAAAGCAACTGCTCTATTCTGAACTTAAAAATGGAAAGCGTAATGCTGGTGGTCAACAAAAGAGGTTTAAGACAAATCTTTAAAAATGTAGTACAAACACCAACAATTGGGAAACACTGGCCTGCGAGCGGTCCAATTGGAGAACAGCCTTTACCAAAGGTGTCATGGACTTTGAAGATGCTCAAACTCAGGAGGAAAGGGAGAAATGTGCTAAGAGGAAGGCACATTTGGCAAGCCCTCACCATGATCAACACCAGTCTGGAAACCTATGTCCCCACTGTGGAAGGACATGTGAATCCAGAATTGGCCTCCACAGTCACTTACGGACTCACTGTCAATGCGAAGTGATTGGCGAAGATGAAGAAGAAGAAGAAGAAGAAGAAGAAGAAGAAGAAGAAGAAGAAGAAGAAGAAGAAGTCTTCTGCAGTGCTTCAACAACACTGGCGTTGCTGAACTCTCACCACATTTTCTTCTCAACTCCTATGTTGTGCAACCATGCAAGTGCATGGTTTTTACTTTAGAGAATAAAAATACGTATTAGGGGCAGTGGTGGAAGCAGTCTTCTGAATGTCAACCAAAGGTTTGTTGGAGAATTATTGCCTCTTGAGCACAGGACAGAATGGTTATATTTCATTTTACAAGTCCTCTAGAAACTCTCTCTCTCTGTAATGACATCTCAATACAGGACTATCTGGAGGGGATACAGCTGTGAAGTATGAAGGTGTAATCTTTGAGGGGTGCACAGAATATGCAGAAAGATATGAATTAAGAGACAAGGAGGAGAGAGATGCTTTATAAATATGTCCACCAAACACGTGAAAGACCTAGAACAGGAGTGGGGAACCTGATCATGGCCCATGGACAGGGATGATGGGAGTTGTAGTCCAGCAATATCTGGAGGGCCACAAGTTCCCGATACCAGACAAAGAAGAGAAGACTTACTTGTTACGGAAGGCGTCCATGGCATCCAACACTTCATCAAGTTCTGAATCCAGCTGTTCTTTTTCTGCATCAATTGATCGAACCTCTAGGTTCAGCCTGTTCATGTACTGGTCGTAGAGGAGTTTGATATCCAACTCAGAAAGGGAGTTGTCTTGTTCTTTCAAAAAGTTCCATCTCGTGAGAAGGACTTGGTTGTGCTGTTCTAGGCTCTGGACCTGTGAGGTTGTCAAGAAACGGAAAGATTAGACTACAGTGATCCTCTTCTCTACCTTTCATCACTAATACAGGAGTTACTATATCCAAAATAAGTCCTCAAAATTCTTATCCAGCCTTTTGATAAAGCAGCAACAGCAACCCCACCAACCCACATTACACCTAAGTTTTGTTGCACAGTGCAAAACCATTACCCCGAATTATATCAATAAGGAACATATAAAGACATCTGAAATTAACACCCTTTTATTGTGTGGGTTTGTTTATGTGTGAACTTTTGGATCCCATCCAGGACCAAATAGTCTCCTACCTGTAATGTAGCTATTTCATTTAAGTATATTGCATTGTACTGTACAGGCAGTGTTTTTTCCTTTTCTTTTCAGGGGGGTACTCAAGGTTACACAGTACCGGCACTTTATGGGGGTTGTTGTTGTTGTTAAAAAGTGTGGCACCTATTTTTCTAGAAAAAAACCCACTGCATACACGTAATGTACGTCTATTATAGAATGGTATGATATTTTCATTTTTTGTTTTGTTTTAATTGCCCCAATCTTGGTATGGCTCACCCATCACACAAAATGGAGGCACGACCCTAACTTACAAATAGAGCTATATGTGCTGCCACTGTTGTCTTCGTACTTTCTGTAGTTGCCCTTGAATGGAAAGCCATCTGTTTGAAACCCTTTTGGGGGTGCAGAGATGAGGAGAAATGAAGACAACAACTTTCAGTGTTGCTTTGGAACTGCATGATACACTTTCCACTCTCCAGTCCCTTACAGATCCAATCACTTTCAGCCACTTCCATGGCCTCGGGGATCTGATACCTCCCTCCCTCCCATACCTGACAATATTCAAGATAAGGAACACTCAGACTGATTAACATTTGTGCATTTACCTAGATCTCTGCCTAGCACACCACACTGTGAATATTTCCAGGACCATTTGTCTGTTTCGGTACAGTGTTACTTGCCTCAAAAGTCTCTTCAGTATCTGCACCAAATACTCTTTAAAGTAAAGATAAAGGCAGCTTGGCTTCGTGTTTCATGAAGCACTTCCAAGAAACTTTAAAGCATTTTTCAGATTTTTCAAAAGCACTAATTAACAGCTGCTCCTTCCGTAGTGCAGCTCTCTCCACACAAATCCTACAGCTGAGAATTGCCAAAGCCTCCATCACTGAGGTTTCGTTTCAAAAGATGTAGCGAGCATCTTACCCAAGAGGGCAGTACCAGAAGCCTCTGGGCAAGTTTCTGGATCGATATCTTTTGAAGGTGTAGGCTTACTTTCCTCCACAGGTATGAGAACTATGCCAAGAGCAAAAGCCCTTTCTCTTGGGTGTGTTTTTTTAAAAAACCCTCATCTTATTCTAGAACTGTACAGAATGGAAAGGAACCAGAAAGGAGGAGAGACCAGAGATCAACCCAGTTGATAATTTGTGTGAGAGAGCCAATCACTTCTGGCCTCTGGCCACACAGCCACCTGAACTTTACTGTACCTTGCAACCAAGCTGAAATGTGTGGTAACCTTGATGGTATAGTAAAGCATGCCTCACTGTACAACAGGGTATTATAGGTGACTGTAGACAACCTACAATGAACTTTTACATGACTGCCACACCACAAATAGGTGTCCCAAGCCCTTCCAAAGTGCACAATGATAATAATCTGAATCCTGAAATACAAAATAATGGATAGTTCATGGACAGGGGAAAAAACAACCTTCTCATCCTTTGAACCTCATCCGAAACTCAACTTTTCAATAGTACAATGTGAGGGGGTAAATACAATCATTAGATCCATGCTTCCTAGGTGAAAAACTTATGGGAAATGAGATACAAAGATTTACTGGAAAATAAAACCCCAAGGTGGTTGTCACCAATGGAAGCGAAGGCTCAGAAAAAGCTCAATATGGAGGCCAAATGGCCGAAATATTGGGAAATATTGGAACAAGAAGGAGACAAACTGAAATTGCAGAGTTTTGAGAAATTAAAAGATAAAGTGCGAGACTGGCTTCATTATTATCAAATAAGAGAGGCCTATAATTTGGATTTAAAAAAAATGGCTTCCAAGTGGAAAAATCAAAATTGGAAACAGAACTGTTAGATCCCAAAACTAAGATACTTTCAAGAATGTATAACTTGCTGTTAAAATGGAATACGCAGGATGAAACGGTTAAATCTGCTATGATCAAATGGGCACAAGATATTGGTCATAACATTATGTTTCCTGACTGGGAACAGTTGTGGACCACCGGTATGAAATTTACGGCATGTAATGCCTTAAGAGAGAATATTATGAAAATGATTTACAGGTGGTACATGACACCAGTCAAGCTTGCAAAAATCTATCATTTGCCCGATAATAAATGTTGGAAATGTAAAGAAAATGAAGGTACATTCTTTCACCTTTGGTGGACGTGCCCAAAGATTAAGGCTTTCTGGGAGATGATCTATAATGAAATGAAAAAGGTATTTAAATATACCTTCCTGAAGAAACCAGAGGCCTTTCTCCTGGGCATAGTCGGCCAATTGGTGCCAAAGAAGGATAGAACTTTCTTTATGTATGCAACAACAGCGGCAAGAATACTTATTGCAAAGTATTGGAAGACACAAGAGTTACCCACCCTGGAAGAGTGGCAGATGAAGGTGACAGATTATATGGAATTGGCGGAAATGACTGGCAGAATCCGAGACCTGGGAGAAGAGTTGGTGGAAGAAGACTGGAAGAAATTTAAAGACTATCTTCAGAAATACTATAAAATTAATGAATGTTAAAATGATGTTGGATTGAAAATAAGTGGCATTAGCAACAAAGTTAATAAGAATATACAAAAATGAATTGATAATGGATGAAAATATAGAGTTATAATATGTTAAGATACAGAGTTAAGATAAATGAAAGAGGGTAAGGATTTGCTGATTTGATTATTTAAATGGGAATACAAAAAGGGGAGGTGTGAGGAGGCCAAGGAAATAAGCTAATGAGTTTAAAGTTACAAAAAACTGATTTGTTTTTAATTCTTTTTTAGCTATTTGTCTTTTGTCTTTTGTATTTTTATTCTTCTTTTTTCTTTTTTATGTATTTTTCTATGTTCTCTTTTTTGTATCTTTTTCTTTTTATATGACCATTTTTATTTTGTAAACTTATGTTTTTGTAAAACTTCAATAAATATCTTTTAAAAAAAAGAAAAAGAAAAACTTATGGGAAATGATATATAATGAGATGAAAAAAATGTTGAAATATACATTTATAAAGAAACCAGAAGCTTTTCTACTGGGTATTGTAGGAGGTGATGTAAATAGAAAAGATTTTAAGCTGTTTTAATATGCAACGACGGCAGCAAGAATATTATTGGCACAAAAATGGAGGCAAGAAGAATTACCGACGAAAGAAGAATGGAGGATGAAATTGATGGCCTATGCAGAATTAGATAAATTAACAGAAAGAATTCAAAATCTGTGGGACCAGAGATTCACAGAAGTCTGGAGTAAATTTACGGACTATTTGAAAAGTAATTGTGATGATCAGATTACGTTTGTAGGTTTGCAAGAAGTTTTGTGAGGTGAATTATTTGAATTATTGCAAAAATAGATAAAGGGGAGGATGGTTAGCTAAGATATTTAAAGGCAATATGAATTTAAGAAATGCAGAAGAAGTGGTAAGAATGGTGGATCATCAGAGGTGCTGATGGAAGTCCAAAAATAGATTGTATAAGATGTGAAGTTTTGTGATATGTATTATAATTTATATGTTAAAAATTAATAAAAATTATTCCAAAAAAAAGAAAAGAAAAAAGATCCATGCTTCCTAGTGATCCATTGGGTTATCACAACTGGCTCTGCAATGCAAATTACATAAGATTGTATCCGGTGCTCATCCTGTTTAGAACAGACCCACTGAAATTAACAAGCACGGCTTACTTAGGCCCATTTATTAAAATGAAAAGGTAGAGCATCTGCTTTGCAAGCAGAAGGTTCAGGTTCAATCCCCATCATCCCCAGGTGAGGCTGGGAGAGAACCCTGTCTGAAATCTTGGAGAGGCACTGCCAGTCAGTGTAGACAATACTCAGCTTGATGGACCAGCTTCCTGTGCTCCCGTATTTATAGAATTACAGTTGGATGCAACCCATAATTGTTGGTTGGGCTAGAGAATATAAAAGCCATGAACCAATATCAACTTGTGCATGTCAAAGAAGAAGTTATGGACAGGCACCCACAATTTCACTGGCCAGAGTACCAGAGGCGAGTGCCCCTTGGTCTCTGGCAAGGAGGAACAACACCCAGCAGACACCCAAAGACTGTTTGTTGAAGGGAAGAAAATGATACAGGTGTTTGTCTTACTGTTTCTTCCTTTCTCCCAATTGCATTGCAAGGGAAGGGCAACTTAGCCTTCGCTCTGTACTTGCTCAAAGCTTGAGCAGGAAGAAGAGTCTTACATCCAAGTTTGGATGAGATAAGGATGAGCATGAGGCTGAGGAACACTTGCTGTTTCTTCCTTCTCCCAACTTCTGTGCAAAGGGCTTGGTGGAGACGTAAGGATGTTTATCTCTTGCGTGTATCAGATAAAGTACAGCAGGAGTGTCACTTTCTGCATCTTATCTTATGCAAATAAGATGCCTCTCTTCTTGGGGTGGGGGCACAATTTCATTCCAGCTGTGCAAGTTTTCTTACCACTGCCACACAACTGCGGTTTTCAGTAATCCCATGCTGACGTCTTACAGCTGCTTCAGTCTACAGTATTACTTAATCTGGCTTCAGATTTTGAAACCCACCACTGCAAAACAACCTAAATGGGGTTCACCGGTAGCATTAGATAAGCAGAATCCAGGCTGATTTCAGCACAGATCAGTGACTAGCAGAGGGTGGATCTGTCAATGTTGGTTTATCTCGGTTTCTCATGTATCCAGTCTTCAGTTCAGTTCCCCACATTTCCACATCAGTTTGAAAGTTTTTAAAATGAAAGATCCTCATGAAAATTCACCAGCGTTTTAGAGTACATTTCTTCTAATATACACATTTTTGCATGCAATTTCTCCCAATATAATGCATTTCTGTATACACATTTTCACCTGATCAAGAAAAAATGTATACATTTCTCAGTTGCAGAACTAAGTTGTAAAATTAAGAAAAGTGAGATTTGAAGGATCGCTTTTTGTTCAGGAAGTTTCAATTAGGTGGACTCACATGCAAACACAAACTATTTTCTCCCCATCTGTATCAGTGACTCCTCTCCACAAACTGAAGTGAAAGGAAATCAACAGAGGTGACATGGGCTTAGGTAGCCATGACTGTGCATAGCTAAATCAAAATCCATTCACTGGGTCTCCTCAAAGAGTTGCAGTTCTACTTCACCAAACATCCTCCACCTAGTTTCCCCCTTTCTTCTTCAGGGAGAAAACGAAGCCCCTAGTTTGTGAACATATTGCTACACAGCAAACAATAAAAATGTATTAAACAAGCCTCTATACATAACAACCCACTGACAGTTCTTGCATTGAGTTCAACAGATGAAGATTTGAACAAGTTTGCAATGAGTCAAGAAGGAAAATGGCAGTCCCTATAAACTTCAGTGCAAGCCTCACATGTTAAGTTTTCATCAAAACATGTCCACATTTCTTGATTATTGGCTTTAGTTCAAGCTGCTGTGATAACAAGCCTGTCAACCTGTGTTTAGAGAGTATTATCTTTATCCAAAGATTGCACATGATAGAGAATTCACCCCCTCTTTTGGCAACCTCTTCCTTATTTAATTACCACCATTGGTTCCTGCTTCCAATGTTTGTTTGGAACTGCCAATGAACAACCAAGGAGAGATGTCTGATAGCATTATTATACAGCACCTAGAGGCTCCAAAGGAGATGGTTGTCCTATTGAGCAATCACTCATACTGGCATAAAAGGAGCACAAGTTCAAAAACAGCTCCAGTTAAAGAGAGACACAAACTTGGAAGGAAATGGAGTACGCATATAGACCAATAGAAAGAAAAAGGAGACACCTCCAGTTCCAGAGTTAATTAATCTCTGCTTTGTGAATCCAGCCTAGGATCATTATCATACAGCTATCTGATTTATAGAAGATAAAATTCAGATTTTCTGAGTTTCTAGCCAAAGAGTAGTGCATTCTGTGATGACTGAGCAGTGACATGCCCTTACTTAGGCAGTGTGACATTCTAACCCTTGCCCAAACTTGATGCATCACTGATCTGTTATGCTTTGGGTTTAACAGCCTTAATATATGCCTGATTCTGGCATGAAAAACTCTCCCCAAATGCTTCTCTGAATACACATAGCTGCCTTGTATGACTCAGGCTGCTGGTCTGTCTAACCTGCTGGTAGTAGATCTACAAGGCTCTCCAGCGCTTCAGAGAAGGATGCTTTGAGTGTTGCCACCCAGTATGGCCAAGCAGTCTCTTTTCATACCAAACAGCCCTGTATTTCAAGGGGTGCCCAGGGAGATGCCCTCTTTCCATGTGGCCAATACTGGAAAAACAGGATGAGAAAAGATGAGAAGATAAGTGGTCACCTTAATTTAAAGGCAAGCCACAAATGAATCCTCAAAGTGCCCTGGGTGGGAAACAACCCCATTTCAGTTCCATTTCCAGGGTCAAGGGAAGGAAAAGGAAGCAGCTTTGTTTCTTGGGAGCGTTTGAGGTTTCAGTCAGAAAGGAGATTCCACCTTTGAGGTTACAATCTGAAAGGAAGAATTTTCTGTTGGCAAGAGCTGCTAGACAGTGGAAGGGACTGGCTCAGAAGCTGCTGGGGTCTCTTTCATTGGAGGTTCTTAGGCAGAGGTTGGGTGGCCATCTGTCATGGATGCTTTGGTTGAGAATCCTGCATTTCAGGGGGTTGGACAAGATGACCCTCGGGGTCTTCTTCCAACTCTACAATTCTATGACAATTCATGCAGTGTGGTGGCAAGCTGACAGTGGCAATGCTGCCCCAATGCATTTTGATGCTCTTGGCAAAGAACAAGAAGCCCCCCACACGCTGCTCCACATACAAAACCCAATAGGGCTACCACCTGAATCCCATTTCAACACTGGCAACAGGGCAGGGCAGTCTGTTCCTGAGAGCAGCAGCTTATCATACAGACTACTTGACCTACATGTCTCTGGTCTCCAGCAGCTCCCTGGTGCTCCCTGTTCTTCAGCATCTGCTACCTGAGGCAGCTCCCTCATTCTGTCTAATGGTAGGCTGGTCCCTGGCTGAAGGCTTTCCTTTTGCTTAATTAAGTTTAAAAAGATAGACAGACACCCACCAGCCAACATGTCTCATAGTACGATTCCTCCCTCCACCTGAAAGGAATCATGCAACTTATTTCTTCTTAATTCAATTTTTAAAGCAGCAGAAGGGATAACAGTGAGATGACTGACAATGAATAGGGGTACAAAGTAAAAGGGAAAGTGATATTGGAGCAGGGTGGGGAACTAACTGGGATTTTAATTAATGAAAGGAGATTTGGGTAATCTGGAAAAGGAAATTAATGGGAGAATTTATTTGGGGAGATTTAGCTGGAATGCTCCAACTACCTCACAATTGCACTCATTTCACACGCTAGCAAGGTTATGCTTAAAATTCTACAAGGAAGGCTCAAGCAGTATGTGGACCGAGAACTCCCAGAAGTGCAAGCTGGATTTCGAAGAGGAACCAGAGACCAAATTGCAAACATGCGCTGGATTATGGAGAAAGCTAGAGAGTTCCAGAAAGACATCTACTTCTGCTTCATTGACTATGCAAAAGACTTTGGCTGTGTCGACCACAGCAAACTATGGCAAGTTCTTAAAGAAATGGGAGTGCCTGATCACCTCACCTGTCTCCTGAGAAATCTCTATGTGGGACAAGAAGCTACAGTTAGAACTAGATATGGAACAACTGATTTGTTTTTCCCAGTACTGATGTATGGAAGTGAGAGCTGGACCATAAAGAAGGCTGATCGCCGAAGAATGGATGCTTTTGAATTATGGTGCTGGAGGAGACTCTTGAGAGTCCCATGGACTGCAAGAAGATCAAACCTATCCATTCTTAAGGAATCAGCCCTGAGTGCTCACTGGAAGGACAGATCGTGAAGCTGGGAACTCCAATACTTTGGCCACCTCATGAGAAGAGAAGACTCCCTGGAAAAGACCCTGATGTTGGGAAAGATGGAGGGCAGAAGGAGAAGGGGACGACAGAGGACAAGATGGTTGGATAGTATTCTCGAAGCTACCAGCATGAGTTTGACCAAACTGCAAGAGGCAGTGGAAGACAGGAGTGCCTGGCGTGCTCTGGTCCATGAGGTCACGAAGAGTTGGACATGACTAAACGACTAAACAACAACACAATCGGCTTACTTTCTCTGAAATGTAAGTAATTATTTGAAAATTTGCCTCTATACTTATAACCCTGCTACTGTTACATGAGGCTGGCCATTTCTTTCCTATGAAGCTGGACTATCTCATAGCATAGCTAGTGCCCAGCCCTATTACGGCTGCAGAAGTGAAGTTGCTTGATGCCACACTGGAGACAGGAGAATTTTTTCAACACTGACATGCTGAGACTGGGCTTAAGTGCCAACCCCAAAGTGATTCTGCCTAGCAATGTGATACTGCAATGTAGCTGAAGGGCATCATGTACAGTTTTGCTGGTGCAGCAGTGCTGAGCGTTGGATTACAAAGTCATTTGTATCATGCCCATTTGGTGGGGGGGGCAGTATTAGACTGAATAGTTTCTATGGTAATTTAAATGTCCAAAATGCGTTACAACTCTTTTATCTCCTCCAACAATTCCTGGTGGCAGGCATACTCATTTTATACATGGCGAACAGAGATTGAGAAAGACTGGCTTGCCAAGATAACTCAGTGCTCATCCCTCCCACTTCCCGAAACTTGAAGAATTCCAGCCAGGCACTTTTGTGTAAAGACGTATGAACTGGCTGATCTCAGATATAGCACACAAATCTTGATCACAAGAGGTGGAAAGTGGGCAGGGTGACTTCTCCAATCATAGAAATAGCTGTCCACTAAATCAGTGGATAGGGATTTAAATCAGTGGATAGGGACGCGGGTGGCGCTGTGGGTAAAACCTCAGCACCTAGAACTTGCCGATCGCATGGTCGGCGGTTCGAATCCCCGCGGCGGGGTGCGCTCCCGTCGTTCGGTCCCAGTGCCTGTCAACCTAGCAGTTCGAAAGCACCCCCGGGTGCAAGTAGATAAATAGGGACCGCTTACCAGCGGGAAGGTAAACGGCGTTTCCGTGTGCTGAGCTGGCTCGCCAGATGCAGCTTGTCACGCTGGCCACGTGACCCGGAAGTGTCTGCGGACAGCGCTGGCTCCCGGCCTATAGAGTGAGATGAGCGCACAACCCTAGAGTCTGTCAAGACTGGCCCGTATGGGCAGGGGTACCTTTACCTTTAAATCAGTGATTGGCTGGTTCAGCTGATTTGTTTCTGTTCTCCATGTGAGCACTTGTGTGCAAGAAATGATTATAGGAAGTGTCCTCCAGGGAAGGAGCTGCTACAATCTGAATTTAAGGACCCCAAACTACATGTTAGACAGAATGTGCATCTTCTGCCAGTGAAAGCTACAGCTACACATCTCTTTCCTCTTATACTGCCCGTAACATTTAAAGAAGATGCCTGACTCGATGGTGTCATGCTCAGTTATCCACGCCCCCCCTGCAAAAAAGGCAGCACCTGATGAAGGGATGCTGTTGCATGGAAACTCTGAGCATCATCTATTGCACGGGTGTCAAACACAAGGCCCGCGGGCCGAATCCGGCCTGCCAGACTTCGTCATGTGGCCCGTGTAGCCGCCGCCGGCCGCCAGCCTTCACCTTTTATTCTCGCTTTTTTTTTTTGACAGAAGAAAACCGCCTCTTCAGCGCATGCGCGGCAGCCTACAAGCCAGAGAACGTCTGCCCTCTAGCGGCGCCGGCCATTCTACACAGGAAACCTCCACTTTACATGCATTCAGGAAACCTCCACTTGTTTTTATATTGAGCGCATGCCATGCTGTGATGTGACAGATCCAACGGCTGCCTGAACAACCGGCCCTTTGAGGGTGACCAAACTGCTGATGCGGCCCCCCGATGAATTTGAGTTTGACACCCCTGATCTATTGTGTTATGCATTTTCTAAAGATTACAGCAAATCACCCTTTTCCAGCATGGTTTCCTCCAGAAATTTGGGGTTACAAATTCCATCAGCCTTAGCCCCAAACATCTGGAGGGCACTAGGTTAACGAAAGTTGTAGTAGAGAGGCATGGGAGGAAAGACTTTGATTGGCAGCTGCCTTTCAGTCCTTATTAACATGTACTTTGACTTCCAGACCCACAAAAACAATGTGTGTTGCAGAGGATTCTGGTGAGGGTTGTACATGCAGGCTGGTGTCCAGACCTGCCCCTGATGAGCTGTGATTGTACCCTAAAACATTCCCAGCACCCTCCCTTGTAGCTTTATATTCCAGGGAAAGATCTGCAGCGGTGGGCAAGCTGCCTTTCAAGGACAGCTGTCAACCATTGTTCTTTCTTCATGGAGTAATCCCAGACACATCTCCATGGAACTAAGGACCAACACAATTTGACACCATTGAGGGCGATCACTTTGGCTCCTAGTGTGCCTCCTGTTTCTTCAGGAATGAGTTTAAAAATCCATATATGGTCAAAAAGCCAGATCAAAGTTCAGTTGCATTTGTTTCCAATAGCTCACACAACAGAGAACATGCCTGCACATTTATCCATTTGCATGTCATAAACACTGGGTGTAGTATTCACATAACTGAGGAATAAACAGTGTCTCTTAAAATGAAATCACAGTGGTGCCAGTGTGTGTGTGTGTGTGATTTTTTTGGTTTTAAGATTGGCACTTGCTGCCTACATTAGACACTTCAGTGAAGCAATCCTTGCAGAGATTACCATCTGTTTACGGAACATGAGGGCTTTGCAGGAACCTGCCTTGGGTAGTTCAACTATTTCGCTTTGAAAACAACCTTCTGTCTTGCCTATAAGGTCTTAGTATACCACAGCAGAGAGGTGGTGGGGAGGTAATTGTATGCTGCTGCAGTAACATTTCTTCTTCAAACTTCTAAAGGCTCTCATTCTGGTCAAATCTAAAGGACCTCTCCTGTGATCTATGAAAAGTACCCATGTGCTTTTCCCTGCTGAAAGTACCAAGGAAGATCACTTGGTGTTTTCCTAACTTCATAAGGCTATATGTGGTGCCTGGCAAAGGACCTTCCTTTCATCAGAGGTAAGGCCTTATACCTATTGTACACCTTGAGCAGAATGTGCTGGAAGATAGAGGTGTTTGCATCAAAAGACCTTCTGCGCTTGCCAGTTCATTTCCATCCCCAGTTAAGGTCCTGGTTTGGGCCTTTATAGCCTGAAATGGCATAGGTTTGAGTATCTGAAATACCATCTTCACCTCCATGAAGCTGCCCCTCAACAAAGATTGTCACAGGCCCTTCTGTTCCAGATGCTGTTGCCCTCTGACATTAGGCAAATCATGGCTAACAGAGAGAGAAGGTGCCTTCTGGGTGATAGCACCAATATTGTGGAACTCCTTTCCTAGGTACTTACTATATTTTGGCATCAGATAATGGCTGTTCCATACTCTCAAGTACTAGAACCTGGGAAACCAGATTCTACGTTCAGCCATGAAGCTTCTAAGGTGACCTTGGGCCAGCTATCAGCTGTTCGACTAACCTATCTCATAGGGCTGTTGTGAGGGGGGAGGGACCTATGTATGCCACCCTTGTGCTTCTTGGAGGAAAAATGGAATATACATGCAATAAATAAATATTCAGCATTTTGATTGAATGGTTTTTTGGGAGCTCATGGGTTTTATTCACCCACTGCCTTTTTTTTTTGCATTATTAGTGCATGGACTTTATTAATTTGCTGCTTCTACTGTTTGTATCATGTTTGTACTATTATAATTACAGTGGTACCTCTGGTTGCGAATGGGATCCGCTCCGGAGCCCTGTTCGCAACATGAGCAGAATACAACCCGTGTCAGTGCGTGCGCAGGTCGCGATTCACCACTTCTGCACATACACGTGACGTCATTTTGAGTGTCTGTGCATGTGCGAGCAGCGAAACCCAGAAGTAACCCTTTCCAGTACTTCCGGGTCGCCACGGGACACAACCTGAAAAGATTTAACCTGAAGCGTCTTTAACCCGAGGTTTGACTGTATTATAGTCCTGACGATTTTGTTAGGTGCCTAGAACAGGCTGCAGAAAAGCATGATGAATGAATGAATGAATGAATGAATGAATGAATGAAACCTTTTCTTTAATCCACTTCAGACAGTAGGGTGGTATGTAGGGGACATGTTTTTGAATGCTCCTCTCACAAACACAAATAAATAGCTCCCTCCATGAAGTAAACTAGGACATCAGGAATATTCTCTAGGATTTGTTAGTTTATTACATGTTTGGAACTTTTAACTTTGGAATGCATTTGAGAACATGGCACCCCACCACATTCTGAAGTGGTACAGTCTAGAATTCTGTTATCTTATATCTTCTTGCCTCTATCCTCATGCCTCTTTTATTTCCAGTGGCAACAGTGAGGGATGAAGGGCTAGTTAGAGGGTAGGAAGGGATGACTGAATGGCAACTTTTGAGTCCTCTTTGCTCTTCTCTTCAAATCGTTCAGATGCTAATAGAGCAGCTGACAAGGTACAAACTAAGAAGCTGAATCTATCCTGCTGACTGAAAACTTGTTTAATAGACATTACCTTCCCAAGTACCCATAGTTGCATAGCTGCATTTTGGAGGGTATGTAGTTGCTGCATCTCTGTGAGTGGGATGGTTAGGATCTTTAACAGAATTCTCCTGAAACTACAATCCCCATAATTCCCTGGGAAGCTGCTCAACAGAGATCCTCAGAAGAGCATTTTTGTCACCCTGGGGGCCTATCATGCGACTATTTTGAATGCACTAATAGACAGTTGTTATCATTCGTCACATAACACCTAGTCATCTCCTTTTAAGGAAAATGGTGGTTGCATCACCTTTCATCTCCGCTCTGACTGAAATTTTACTCTATGCAACATGAATCATATCCAAAACATATATTTAAAGGGGGAAAACACAGCTCTCATGATTCTTTGATGGAAGCCATGGTATAAATGTGCTTTAAATGTTTATGTGACTCTGGTCACGTATTACATAATGCCTGCAACGTTACTTGTGAATAGTGAGTGACATAGCCACTCTCCCCATGTGTCTGAAGGTTTGTGACCTTTTGTTCTGTTTGCAAATATTCCCTCCCACCCCATGATTCCTCTTCTGTACCATCCCACTGTGGGTGTGTTTATGTAGCTCTTTTAAAAATTGTGGGCAACTTTTAAGGCTATCAAGGGACTGGAACAACCCCCCTATGAGAAAAGGTTTTGATGATTGGGCCTTCCTTAGTCCTGGGGGGAGGGGCAGGGAAAAGGCAAGAAAAGGGGCACATTATCATAAAAATTATGCATGCTATGAAGGAAGTGGATAGAGAGAAGTCTATCACCCCTCTCTCATAACATTAGAAGCACGGGATTTGGCGAAGGTCAATGGTGGGAGCACAGGCAAAAGGAAGTACTTTTGCATAGAGTCTATAGTTAAACGATGGGATCCACTGCTACATGATGTGTCAAAGGCCACCAACTTTGACAGCTTCGGAAGAGGAATACAAGGAAATCAAAGGCGTGGAGAAAAAGTCTATCAGTGGCTACTTATGTTGGCTATGTTCTACCTCCACTATCAGAGGCAGTCTGCCTCTGAATACCAGTTGCCGGGGATCACAAGCAGGCAGGGTACTGTTGCACTCATGTTCTGCTTATGGGTCTCCCACAGGCCTCTGATTGGCTGCTGTGAGAACAGATGCTAGACTGGATGGACCATGGGCCTGAACCAGCAGGTCTCTTGTTGATGCCTAGCCATTATTGCAAACCTAATTATATTCCTTTGAAGATGTACACTTTTAGTCTCCTAAGCTGGAGAACCTATTTGTTCTTATTTCATTTGTTAAAAAACCTGTAAAGGGCAACCATCCACCACCCCATAAACACACAGGCCAAGGCTATCCCCACCTATTACACCTGAGGACTGACAACAGTACTTCACAACTGCTGTTGGCTTTGGACTAGTAAGACTAGAAATAAAATCTTGGAACTTATATTGTGTGGCATTAGATAGTCTCTGGACTGCGCCAGAGCTGTCCTGGTACCTGAAGCAGAGAACTGAAATTACAGCAATTAACAGCAACATACACAGGTGATAACTTGCCACCCTACAATGGTACCCTAAAGCTGCCACATGAAGCAGCCACCTAAAGCAGCTCTGTCACACTGTCTTGCACACTGGTCAATACAAAGAGAGGCATCATCTTACCTTCCCATTCAAATAATGGTATACAATCTTACCTTTCCAATTAAGGCGGCGAATTGGTTATTGAGTGTCCTGATCTCATCTTTCTCCTTGGTCTTTATCTCCTGCAAGGAGGGATCTATATCCAGGTGTAGCGGAGTCAGGAGCCGTTTGTTGACCGAAACCTTTGGGTAAGAGCAGCGGCTGTGTCCGGTGAGGCTCGAAGAGCTGAAGTTGTTCCTGCTGGTGCTCAGCCCCATGGGGCTGCTGCAGGCCCCATACCTTGAAGAAGGGGAGCACGAACGCTCTCTTCGCATGCCAAAAGAGCCTCCTGGCGAAGCGAAAGAGCTGCTGTTGCTACGGCTCCGGAAGTCCCTCGAGTGGCTAGTCATTGCGGCTAGAAGGAGGCCAGATGAAGCAGTAGGTACTACCGAGAAAGAGAAGAAGCACACCAGGGAGCAGAGCAGATTTCAATTCCTGTCTGCGCTGAGCTCAGTTTAGCTAATGAATTACAAACACCTGTTCTGCTATGTTCATAAAGTAAGGAGGGTGTGACTGTTGATGTAATCCAGATCAACCTGTTGGCTTTCTCTCTCCCCCTCCCTTCCTCCTTCCCGCCTGCCTTTTGTAGTTTTGTTTGTGAGGTGAGCGCACATGCACAGGCACTTGTAGTTGAAAAAGGGGGAAAAAACAACAACTCAAAGCAAAAATTACTCACTTTGCAACCATCTAGATGCACACACAGTGAGGGTGGAGAGGCTTCCTCGGTCTTAAATGGAAAAAGAGAGTTTTGGAAGGTTGACTGAAAGATCACACAAGAGCAACCGGCCGAGAGTAGAACATGCCAGGATGTTTTCTCAATTATGACCCAAACCCCGAGTGAATCAAAAGAAACATGTGGTAAAACTATGCACTGATTAAGGAGTGATTTAGTATTTCCAGTTCATTCCTTTTCAGGCTGTTTGAATGCTAAGAGATAATCACAAGGGCCTTCTATCTCCTTTTGTCTAGTAGTTAAAACAAGGCGGTTGTGAATTCATTTTAAATGCAGCAAAGTGAAAAGTAAAGTCTCATTCCGTCCAAGGGTATGGGTACTAACCAGTGCTTTTTTTCCCAGGGGGGGGGGCGCAGGGTTATGCACACCCCTAAACATTTTGTGAATCTAAGTTTTCTTCATTGAGGGGCAGTATTTTATTATGAGTAGGAAAATAAGAGTACCTCTAAACATTTTTTTAAGGGGGGAAAAGCACCGGTACTAGCACACAGCCACAAGCCGACATACATTAGGAGTGTTTGGGGAATTCAATCTTTGCAAATGCCAGTATAAGCTGGCCTGAGTCCCACCTCTTGGACTAATGTGCAGATTTTGCACTTTTCCAAATATTGCAATAATAATAATAATAATAATAATAATAATAATAATAATAATAATAATTTATTATTTATACCCCGCCCATCTGGCTGGGCTTCCCCAGCCACTCTGGGCGGCTTCCAGAAGAATATTAAAATACTGTGATACATCAAACATTAAAAGCTTCCCTAAACAGGGCTGCCTTCAGATGTCTTCTAAAAGTCTGGTAGTTGTTGTTCTCTTTGACATCTGGTGGGAGGGCGTTCCACAGGGCGGGCGCCACTACCGAGAAGGCCCTCTTCCTGGTTCCCTGTAACTTGGCTTCTCGCAGTGAGGGAACCGCCAGAAGGCCTCGGTGCTGGACCTCAAGTCTCCAGGCAGAACGATGGGGGTGGAGACGCTCCTTCAGGTATACTGGACCGAGGCCGTTTAGGGCGATGCATTTTTGGCTCAATTAAAGTGTCAAAAGGCATTTTAAAAAATAGTAATATGAGAAATATAGATTAGATATAGATATATAGATATAAAATGCACATAGCAAAATGCAAAGGCTAACCAAGAGTACATATTGTAGTGCAGCCTGCCACAGCACTATGTAATACTTTGGCTTGTGTGGTGCACTTGCCACAATTAGAAGGTGCTTATTTTTCTGGATGAAGATGCCATTTCCATCTCATGCATGTGATTTCAGCGGCCACAATCTGGCGCACCTCTATGCTCAACATCTCTTCCTCTTGAAATTAGGTGGTTTAAGTGGGTCTAACTCTGCACTGAGTATGTGACCATAAGCAATTAAGTCATATCCTCCAACATTTATTTAATGAAAGTAGGAACACCCAGTGCTGTTTTTCTAGAAAAAGAAGTGCTGGAACTCACCAAGAACTCTTGTCCTCTTATAATGGCACCCACCTGAGAGGGGCCAGAATTGAGTTTCTGTGAGTTCCAGATGAAAAAAAAGCCCTGGGGAAATCCTATTCCGTACCCTCCAACTTTTCTCAGATGAAAATAGGGGAAAGTAGGACATTCTGGGATTAAAACAGAAACCAGGACAGCTTCTGTAAGTCCAGCATTGTCCCTGGAAAATAGAGACATTTGGAGGGTCTGTTAAATGCTTGAAGATTATTAAGGGGGACAGTCAATTACATGAAGGGTAGGCCCAACCAGAGCTACACTTTGTTGGAGAAGCTAATCTCATTCCGTCTAGCCCTTTGTAGTATAAGAAATATATGTAATTATCTGTTTACATTCACTTCACTGCTGTGGTATTTAAGGGGAAATGTCTGCCAACACTTATGAAGTGGCTAGGAAATATTTAAAAGGAAAACAACTATTAGGCGTATTGCTGAGGAGGAGTGTGAACTGGTTCCTCAGTTGGACTGGCCTCAGTTTGGGGTGATCCAAATTAGTTTGGTAAATTCTTATGACACAGGACAAATATTATTTGCACTGCTTATTCCTCTGGGCAATGCCATTCCAGCCATTTATTTCATATTTGCAGTGTTTTAGGCATTTGTTTTTGTGTATCATCACAACATCCTGCTGGAGTTGAACATATCCCAGTGCCCCCCCCCCAGGCCTAGCATTACATGAGTTTCCCCTAAAGTGGGAAGAAAGTATAGTAATGACCAGTATGGTCACAAAAATTGGCTGTTTCAAATCTGGTTCAAAGCAAAACTCATCAGTAAGGTTGGCGATTCGAATCCTCGCGATGGGGGTGAGCTCCCATTGCTCGGTCCCTGCTCCTGCCAACCTAGCAGTTCGAAAGCACGAAAGTGCAAGTAGATAAATGGGTACCACTCCGGCAGGAAGGTAAATGGCGTTTCCGTGCGCTGCTCTGGTTTGCCAGAAGCGGCTTAGTCATGTTGGCCACATGACCCGGGAGCTGTACACCAGCTCCCTCGGCCAATAAAGCGAGATGAGTGCCGCAACCCCAGAGTCATCCGCGACTGGACCTAACGGTCAGGGGTCCCTTTACCTTTATGCGATGCTTCTCGGCAGTGTGGCTTACTATTATGCCTCCTGTGCCCCAGTTTGGTTCATCACCATTTTATTTTCACGGGCAACCATAGCAAGTTGCCTTTTTTGCTTTCACTTTAGCCCAAGGGTCACTGAAAATACTGCCGCATGCAGTGATCGAGGAGTTTCATCATGGGGACAATAAGAGAGCTTTGATTTCTTTGTTATGGCGGGGGGAATGACAAAAAAGTAGGCACATAAGTATTCGATTGTTTTGAGCATCAAGAGATGTCTACAGAAGGGCACAATCCAGCTTGATCCTCAGTTACCATACATATAGAGCAGGGGTTAGCAAACTTTTTCAGCAGGGGGCCGATCCTCTGCCCCTTAGACCTTGTGGGGGCCAGACTATATTTTGAAAAAAGAAGAAGAAAAAGAATGAATTCCTATGCCCTACAAATAACCCAGAGATGCATTTGAAATAAAATGACACATTCTACTCATGTAAAACCCGCTGATTCCCAGACCATCTGTGGGCCGGATTTAGAAGGCGATTGGGCCGGATCTGGCCCTCGGGCCTTAGTTTGCCTACCCATGATATAGAGAGACAGTGAGAGAGAGAGAGAGCAGGTCTCCTGCAAGACTGAAAAGCCAAACCTATCAGATTTCAGTACTGCTGCCCTAACCTTTGTTCATTGCATTGGAAAAGTATGCAAACCCTCACAGTTACCAAAGCTTCTTTTAAAAAATCTTACTAGCAAGCCAGGTCTCCCACACAACTGAAAAACCAATCTTACCAGTTGACAATTTTATTGCCTTTTCTACTATGACATAACAACAACAATAACAATAACAATAACAATAACAATAACAATAACAATAACGGCAGCATCCAACTAGCACATCCTATCAGTGCAAGGATTTCCATTTGTACAACAGAACTTGCCCTCTTTTCTTCTCCCGCCCCACACCTGCCCCACACCCTCCCCACATCTACTCTGGAAGCTTGGGAGAACCCTGAGAAGAGATTTAGGGAGCTCATTGGGGGAGGTGGGTTAGTTCCATTGTGCAAGCAGAAATCCTTGCGCTGACAGAACAGGGTGCTCGCACTACTTTGAATACAACCCTCAAGTGAAGTTCTGCAAGAGGTATTGTACAGCCAATCTGTACAACAGATCGTAGATGTATGTCAGCTTTTTTTAAGGAGCACAAGCCCTGTTGCACTATGAAAACAAAATTTCAGGTGCTGTCATCCCACCATCCACAGGTGCTGCCGGAATTAGATATGTGGACAGATGGCGGCAATTGCACAACACTGCATTTTCTGTGGGTGTACAATTCCAAAACTCCTGCTGCACTTTGTGATTTCTGTGCATGCTCAGTGAGGTGAAGCAGGTGGAGAAATAGAAGGGTCTTCGCATATACAAAGTAAGCACATTTCAGTCATTTACCACCCAGTGGTCTGAATGAGATACAGAGGATGTTAATCCTTAAGGCCAAATTCAACTAATGGGTCATTGTGGTGGAAGCCAACACAAGGACTTCCAATAGCACAGCCAGGCTCCCCACCCCACTCTTCCCCCATGGCTTTCACATATTTCCCCAAACTAACTTGGGATGGGTGTCTGGAGAACCAACAGAACTACTTGCAGGGAGAGGAAAGGGGCATTCATTCCTTCTGGCAAGTGGAAATTCTGGTGCTGATGATTCCACCATAGCTCCACGTTGAATTCCTCCCATAAAATTCAGAAGTGTGTGGAAGCTTCTCCCCCTATCCCAGATTCTGATTAAAGCAGAATGAGAAGGAAAAGAAATTGGCATAACACTTCCCTGTGAAAACGCCCTTTCAAAACTGGGCACCTTTTTTTTTTTGTCTTGCCAGTTTGAACTTGCAGAGAAAGGAGGGGATTATCTCTCTTTTTGCAAAACTATGGCCCAAAGCTGTCTTGAACCAATTATAATTAATACTCATTGTAAAGATCTGACTGAAGTTTGGCAGACCGATAGCTTTCCAAAGGCAAGAATGGTTAGCCATTTGTGGCTTGGCACCAGCAGAAGCCCTGCAAAGCAGCACTTATGAAACAAGGTCAGTAGGCCAAAGTGGCCAGGCCTCTTGTCCCATAATGGGTCCTTCAAACTGATAGCTCCAACAATATGTTCATAAACAATATTGATTTTTAGTTTTCCCTCAAGAAAAACCCACTGCCCCTCCAGCTCACAAGGAGACCCTCCCTGGAGTTTGAAGAGGATGTCCTCTTTGGGCTCTGGGAAGGGTCTCTTCGTGAGCCTGAGGATTCCCCACTTACGCCCATTTCACTAATCTGTGTGGGTTCCTGGAACATAACACCCGTGCAAGTGGGGAGTCACCAGTATTGAGCTGCTAGTAGAGCCTGCCGAACCATGAGGTGGGGTGAGGCACCCGCTTCAGGCAGTAGAAGTGCAAGAGGTGGTGCCCAGCCTGATCCACTACTTCCAAGAGGGCGGCATTCCAATGAGTGGCAATGCCTTGCAGAATGCCCTGGCTCTCATTGAGTTTGGGCAAGAACTGGAACATTCCAGCAGTGGCAGAAGGGGATGGTGGATCATGGTGGTGCAGGGGCAGGAGGCAGCATGTTCCTGTTTCGCCTCAGGTGGCAAAACAGGATGAGCTACCCCTGGAGGCTAGGCTGGCTGGAGCTGGGTGAGAATGCCACTCTTGCCTCCTTCGTTCCGTTCTATGAGTCTGCTCCTTTTGGGATTTTTCTTCTTAGTCTAAATCTCTCCGTTTCTCCTCTCAGTTTCCTCACTCCAAAATTCTCGTTCTTCTTTAGCTTCTCCTCTGGGCAGAAGGGGCTTTCTGTAGGGAACCAACATGGGGTAAATTTACTCCTTTCCAACTTCTACAACAAATCTTTCAAGACTCCATTACCTCCTTTGCCTCTAATCCAATCTTTCTTCAATGCGTGACCCTCATACGTGAGTTTTCTCTTTGACTCTTGCTTTGTGGGTAGAAGCATTAAAAATACTCTTCATTCCTCTCGTTCTTTTGAAATGTTCTCATGATGCTCTTCTCATTCCACTCCTGGCTATAATGATCAGGGTGAGGTTTGTTACCTTCAGTATATAATATTGAGATAGGAATGAAGTTAGGCTTTTCATTATTGGATCCTTGTAGGGTGACCAAGATGGCTCCCATAGGCCTTTTCTCAACTTGCTCCATTTCCATAAGCTTCATTGTTGCAGCCAATACTCTATACTTTTTGATCTTATGCGTTCTATTTCCCACACTTTGTATAATACCTTCCGAAATTTCAAAGATGAAAATCACACTTGTAACATGCCTATTTTCACACCGGATCACTGCCAGAATTTTCACCTCACGACTGCTTACAGATTGTTGAAGGTCTTTGCTGGCAGCTGTAAATGAATCACCTGCATTGATTTTAAAAGCAAATGGGGCGTTTTGTTAAAGATATAAGAGAACACACACAGTTGTCCTACAAAATGGTATCAGCAGTTCAAAACAAATCTTACCAGATGCAGCATATGAAAAGGTAGGCGCTGTACTATGTGTGTTTGTGTTCATAGGTTGGAAGGGAACCTGAGGATCACCTAATCCAGGCATAGACAAACTCCAGCCCTCCAGATGTTTGGGACTACAATTCCCATCATCCCTAGCTAACAGTGGTCAGGGATGATGGGAATTGTAGTCCCAAACATCTGGAGGGCCGGAGTTTGCCTATGCCTGATCTAATCTAACTCTCTGCAATGCAGGAATATGCAGCTGTCCCATATGAGGACTGAACTTGCAAACTTGGCATTATCCGCACCATGACCAAACCAAGAGAGCTGCGTGTGTGCTTTTACATGCATGTGTCCTACAACAGGAGTTACCAACCTCTTTGGACCATTGGGCACATTTGGGATTTTAAGAGAGGGCTGAGGGTATCATAAAATGGGTGCTATTTCACTGGTTACACTGAACATAATCATAATCATAATTTATGATTTATATCCCGCCCATCTGGCTGGGTTTCCCCAGACACTCTGGGCGGCCCCCAGGAGAATAGTAAAAACACAATAAAACATCAAACATTTAAAACGTCCCTAAACAGGGATACCTTCAGATGTCTTCTAAAAGTCATATAGTTGTTTATTTCCTTGACATCTGATGGGAGGGCCTTCCACAGGGCGGGTGCCATTACCAAGAAGGCCCTCTGCCTGGTTCTCTGTAACCTCACTTCTCACAGTGAGGCAACCACCAGAAGGCCCTCAGAGCTGGACCTCAGTGTCCGGGCTGAGTGATGGGGTGGAGACACTCCTTCAGGTATACTGGGCCAAGACCGTTTAGGGCTTGGAAATGTACCAGGAGCCAATGTAGGTCTTTAAGGACCGGGGTTGTATGGTCTCGGCGGCCACTCCCAGTCACCAGTCTAGCTGCCGCATTCTGGATTAGTTGTAGTTTCCAGGTCACCTTCAAAGGTAGCCCCACATGGAGCACATCGCAGTAGTCCAAGTGGGAGATAACTAGAGCATGCACCACTCTGGCAAGACAAACAAAGTTCACTGCTGACAGGTACAAGCTACACACGCATATCTGTTTGTGAAAGAATATTCATTGATTTGTGCAGCTCAGCTGCTGCGTACACAGGTACATTATCTGCACATTTATTGCATGTTATATTTGAATAACTTTGAGTATGTTGTTGTTTAGTTGTTTAGTCGTGTCCAACTCTTCGTGACCCCATGGACCAGAGCATGCCAGGCACTTCTGTCTTCCACTGCCTCCCGCAGTTTGGTCAAACTCATGCTGGTAGCTTCGAGAACACTGTCCAACCATCTCGTCCTCTGTTGTCCCTTTCTCCTTGTGCCCTCCATCTTTCCCAACATCAGGGTCTTTTCCAGGGAGTCTTCTCTTCTCATGAGATGGCCAAAGTATTGGAGCCTCAGCTTCACGATCTGTCCTTCCAGTGAGCACTCAGGGCTGATTTCCTTCAGAATGGATAGGTTTGATCTTCTTGCAGTCCATGGGACTCTCAAGAGTCTTCTCCAGCACCAGAATTCAAAAGCATCAATTCTTCGGCGATCCGCCTTCTTTATGGTCCATAAAGTATACACCTCAGCTATTTGTGTTCACAGGTACGCAGACTGTACACTCGCCGGATATAATGTGTGGACACCAGCATAAACTCACTGTAATGATGACAAGCACAATTATCAAAATATTGGGGCTACCCTTGGTAAGTAGGCACAATGGGAGCAATCCTTTGTGGGTCCAAACTCCCACAAAGTCTCTGTTTTCAAAATTTAATTAATTCATTCAGATTGCTCTGGATATACTGTATGCATGATTTTCTGCAACATTTATTCTTCATTTTCTCTTGAGTTCCCTTCAAGCCTTCCCATTCTCTCTCCAAGGTTGGGCTGAAGAAAATGTTTTATGGCAGGAAGATATTGACTCATACCTTATGGCAAACCTAGCCTGTCCTATAACTTCTCAAGGTGTTTTGTGGTAGGGGGAAAGGCAGGGCAATATGTTAGAGACATGGAATTTCCTGTTTTGTTTTGTTTTTAATTGTTTTCAGCTGTGATGCTTTGGGAGTGATAACTTCTTAAAAGGGTGTTTCCCCACCTTTCCTGTTTACACCGCCACCCCTATCTATCTGTGTCAGATATTCAGTGCAATTTGCAAAGGCATGAATGTCCTAGCCCTAATTGGCGACATTTGGTAAAAGGATGGGAGAGTCAGAAGCCAGGAAGAAGCCAGGAAGGAAAACTGGCATAGCGTCATTGTGTGTGGAAATCTGGAACTACCATCTAAAACAACCAGGGAACCTAAGTGCCCTGACTGCAATGGAACTGTCTCAGAACTATTGTGCAATGTGTGTGTGCATCTCAATATGATTTTAATAATAATAATAATAATAATAATAATAATAATAATAATAATAATAATTTATTATTTATACCACGCCCATCTGGCTGGGCTTTCCCAGCCACTCTGGCCAGCTTCCAAAAAAAACATTAAAATACTGTAATACATCAAACATTAAAAGCTTCCCTAAACAGTCTGGTAGTTGTTGTACTCTTTGACATCTGGTGGGAGGGCATTCCACAGGGATGGCACCACTACCGAGAAGGCCCTCTGCCTGGTTCCCTGTAACTTGGCTTCTCGCAGTGAGGGAACCGTCAGAAGGCCCTCGGTGCTAGACCTCAGTGTTCGGGTAGAACGATGGAGGTGGAGACGCTCCTTCAGATATACTGGACTGAGGCCGTTTAGGGCTTTAAAGGTCAGCACCAACACTTTGAATTGTGCTCGGAAACTTACTGGGAGCCAATATAGGTCTTTCAAGACAGGTGTTATATGGTCTCGGCGGCCGCTCCCAGTCACCAGTCTGGTTGCCGCGTTCTGGATTAGTTGTAGTTTCCGGGTATATCTAGTATACTGCTTTTCAACCACAGTGGTTGAATAATAATATTTATAGCTGGATCATATTTCCCTCTCAATAACAGATTTGGAATGCATTGCAATTCACAAAGATCAAATTCTTCAAATACCCCTCAGTGCAACCGAGATAACATGGTTAATGAAAATGGGGAAGAAATTCATTTTTTGTTTGAATTTTAAAGAGAAAATATTTTAATTCACACTTCTGAGATCAATACACGAACCAAAATGCACCTATCCTTCAAAATCCTTCCTTCTCTTAATTCTGCTATGTCGTTCTTCAACTAAAACAAAACATGCAAGTATTATGAGAAAAGTGTGCATTAAACGGCAGTGGAAATAACATGCAAAAATGCATTATATTATGAATGTGAATAGACTGATGAGATTAAATATTTGATCCCTGTCTAATTAGTGTCATTATTGCTTTCCAATTTCTTTGGGAGATTATATGGGCTAAACTACCACAAACAAGTTGAAATCCTCCCAGAATATGAAACCTGTCACCAAAGGCAGCCCATCCTCTATTTAAAGATAATTTTCTCACATTTTTGTGCTCCATTATTGGATTCTATTGCTGGTGGCAGGTTTCACATTCCGGGAGGATTCCAACTTGTTTGGAGATATTTCTGGAAAACACATAGAGGAAGCAACTAGTTTCTTCAGTTAGGTCCAACAGATCAATAATTATTTCTCGGCATCAACTCAACATTGGAAAATTCTAACTTGTGATGTATCAGACCTAGGCATAACAAAATAAGATGGGAGAGTCGGATCAATGCTTTGAAACCACTATGATATCCTCTTGGTAGTATATATGATGGTTTAGAGATCTTTAATAACACAAGCCTAAAAGGTTTACAAGCAAAAATAAAGAAGGTGATTTAAAGTCAGCTACAAGCCAAGTGCAAGTGACTAATAATTAGCTTGTGGGCTGCTATGCATGTGTGATAAGGATTATGTAATATATAATTTTTATTTATTTTTGCACATGCTTCCAAACATAACATCCCATCTTATACAATATAACAAACCTTTGGCTATCACAGCTCAGGACTTCCATCAACCTCGACTAATGGTTTTCTAACTTTCTTTATGATTTTGCATTTTATTTTAATGGTTATTGCTATAAAATCCCAATCCTAAATAAACTCCTTCTTAGTCCTTTTTTTGCAACAATTCATATAGTTCTCCTTACAAAACTTCTTGCAAGAAGCGTGATAAGGATTTTCAACAAGTCTGGGTTGATGCTACAGAGCAAGTTATAAAAAGGAGAAAGAAATAGCAGTTTGAGTATGAGGCCCAAGAAGAGTCACTGCAAGATGCAAAACAAAAATTCAAAGTAGGTTTCTACTATGCTGTTGAAGGGAGAGTTCAACAACTACAACAAGATAATTTCCTAACTGACTTCCTTGTATACAGTATCAACAACAACAGAAATACTTAAGGCCTGCAACAATTTGGGGAAAAAAATCATTGGTGCACACTTGAAATGAAGATATTGATGCTGAATATTTGTGCTGTGAATTTTAGAGACACCCTTAATTTTCAGTGGCAAGTGGAGAACGCAGTTTCTCAAAGCTCAGACATAAAAACCTATGCTCAACAAATGTTGCAAAAACGACTAGTGGGCTTAGCAACTGTATCAGCTGAACATGCTCAAGTATAAGCAGTTGACCTGAAGGAACCAGTGACAAAATTTGCAAGGGAATAGGCATGCAAAGTGAGATTTTGATGTGCCTGGAATTGAAAATTTTAATTTCAACATCACAATTCACAAGATTATTCAAAATGATTTGTGTGCTAAAGCATTTTCTTTTGTATTTGAGAAAGATAGTCAAATATTGTTGCATAATGTATTATTGCAATTTCAAATAAATTCAGCAATTTGAAATTTGTGCTTTTCTTTTTTTTATGATATTTTTTTATTACAGATTTTTATAACAACACAAACATATAACAAATACATAAACAAACAAAAAACACAATCAAAATAAAAAACATGTACCATTTCATATCTTAGTTTCTTACACCTTTCTTCCCCGACTTCCTCATGCCTCCCTTCTCTGTATTCCAAGTTCTTATCAATTACTCAGCAAATCTTCCCTTATTTCAAAAAAAAATTCAAGCTAATCTTCCTTATTCTCCTTTTCTTCACCATTACTAATAGTAACCATTTACTTTCCAATCCAACATCATTCTAACTCTCATTAATTTTGTAGTATTTCTTTAAATAGTCCTTAAACTTTTTCCAATCTTCTTGCGCTGCTTCTCTTCCCTGGTTTCGGATTCTGCTCGTCATTTCTGCCAAGCCCATGTAGTCAATCACCTTCATCTGCCATTCTTCCAGTGTGGGTAGATCTTGCGTCTTCCAGTACTTCGCAATGAGTATTCTAGCTGCTGTTGTAGCATACATGAAGAAAGTTGTATCTGTCTTTAACACCCCTTGGCCGACAATACCCAAGAGAAAGGCCTCTGGTTTCTTGGTGAAAGTATATTTAAATACCTTTTTAAGTTCATTATAGATCATTTCCCAGAATGCCTTAATCTTCGGGCACGTCCACCAAAGGTGAAAGAATGTACCTTCCTTTTCTTTACATTTCCAACATTTATTGTCAGGCAAATGGTAAATCTTTGCAAGCTTGACTGGGGTTATGTACCACCTATAGATCATTTTCATAATATTTTCTCTTAAGGCATTACATGCCGTAAATTTCATCCCGGTGGTCCACAACTTTTCCCAATCAGCAAACAAAATATTATGACCAATGTCCTGAGCCCATTTAATCATAGCTGATTTAACCGTTTCATCTTGTGTATTCCATTTCAGCAGCAGATTATACATTTTTGACAAATTCTTGGTACTTGGTTCTAACAATTCTGTCTCCAATTTTGATTTTTCCACCTGGAAGCCAATTTTACTGTCCATTTTAAACACTTCATTTATTTGATGATAATGCAACCAATCTCTCACCTTCCCTTTTAATTTCTCAAAACTCTGCAATCTCAATTTGTCCCCTTCCTTTTCCAAGATTTCCCAGTATCTTGGCCACTTTGACTCCATATTAGACTTTTTAACAGCCTTTGCTTCCATTGGCGATAGCCACCTTGGAGTTTTGTTTTCCAGCAAGTCTTTATATCTGACCCAGACATTTAATAGTGCTTTTCTGACAATATGGTTTTTAAAACTTTTATGTGCTTTAACCTTGTCATACCACAGATATGCATGCCACCCAAAAATATTGTTAAAACCTTCCAGATCCAAAATGTCTGTGTTTTCAAGAAGCAGCCATTCTTTCAGCCAGCAGAAAGCTGCTGCTTCATAGTACAGTTTAAAGTCTGGCAGGGCAAACCCCCCTCTTTCCTTTGAATCCGTTAATATCTTAAATTTAATTCTGGGCTTTTTGCCCTGCCAGACAAATTTAGATATGTCTTTTTGCCACTTCTTGAAACAGTCCATTTTATCCATTATTTGCAATGCTTGAAACAAAAACAACATTCTTGGCAATACATTCATCTTTATGACTGCAATTCGACCTAACAAGGAAAGCTTTAAATTTGACCAAATCTCCAAGTCTTTTTTCACTTCTGTCCAAGTTTTTTCATAATTATCTTTAAATAAATTCACATTCTTAGCTGTCATGTTTATACCCAAGTATTTAACTTTTTTAACCACAGTCAACCCTGTCTCATTCTGAAACCTTTCTTTTTCAACCTGTGTTAGATTTTTCTCCAATACCTTTGTTTTTGACTTATTCAATTTAAATCCTGCCAATTGACCAAACTCTTGGATTATTTCCAAAACTCTTTTCGTACTAGCTTCTGGCTCTTGCAATGTAAGTACTAGGTCATCTGCAAATGCTCTCAGTTTGTATTGTTTAGCTCCGACCTGAATCCCTTTAACCAACTGGTCCCTCCTAATCATATTAAGCAAAACCTCCAGGACCGATATAAAAAGTAATGGGGAGATAGGGCACCCCTGTCGTGTCCCTTTTTCAATCTTGAACTCTTCTGTAACCACATTATTTACAATTAATTTTGCTTTCTGTTCAGAATAAATTGCACCTATACCATTCTCAAACCCTTGGCCTACCCCCATCCCCCGGAGGTTCTTCAACATAAAGCTCCAAGAAATGTTGTCAAAGGCTTTCTCGGCGTCCACAAATATCAAAACAGCCTTAGTATTTATGTTCACTTCCAACTTCTCCAAAATGTCAATTATATTCCTTACATTGTCCGACAAATGCCTTTTCGGGAGAAAGCCCGCTTGGTCCCCATGAATCTCCTCCATCAAAACTCTTTTCAGTCTCTTTGCTAAAACATCAGCAAAGATTTTGTAATCCACATTTAGTAACGAGATGGGTCGGTAGTTCTTAAGTTGGGTCTTTTCAGTCTCTGTCTTTGGTATAAGTGTAATGTAGGCCTCTCTCCACATATCGGGTGCCTTCCTCCCCTCCATGATCTCGTTGCAGACTTCCTTCAAAGGTTGTATAAGCCCTTCCTTCAAAACTTTGTAATATTTGGAAGTCAGTCCATCCGGTCCAGGTGATTTGCCCAACGTCATGTTTTGAATGGCATCTTCTATTTCCGAAATTTGTGCTTTTCATCTGCTTTTGAAAATTAAAGTTAACAGGGTTTTTTGTGGGGGTGCAAGTAATTAGCTTTGCTCAGGGTGCAAAATAGCCTCACACCGGCACTGGAGGCAGCCTCACATAAAACACAGTCATTATAGTGGTTCAAATCGAATGTTACTACAGCATGAATTGCTGTGGTCGGGTCTGTATTATCCAAGAAGAGGCTGCAAGCATGCCAGCCTAAACCTGCAAAAAGCAGTCCTAGCCACTACTGCCACATGAACAGCCAGGAGCTGTTCCTCCCAAACAGGGTTTAAAATATAACTCTAGAAAGACTGAACTCTCACCTAACTGTCTCTCCGTGTCATCTGAATGAAGTTTTGATGTGTGCGCACACAGGTTAACCCCCATGGCTCGTCACTTCCTCCAGACATCAGTGTAGGAGGGGGATGCATGGCCAGAACGGGATATTTTGGGAAACACGCAAGTGCCACTGAAAACAGGATCACCACATATCATCCTGTCTCCTCCCCCACCAATGTGAAGCAAAATCTCCATCTTGGCTATCTCTTAGTACAGACCCAGATCTCTGAGCCTGCGCTTCCATAGACATTCCCCCACTGAACCATCGTTGGCAGGATTGGCAGCAACAGCAGTAGGTATGCTCTATGCCAGGGGTCAGCAAACTTTTTCAGCAGGGGGCCAGTCCACTGTCCCTCAGACCTTGTGGGGGGGCCGGACTATATTTTGAAAATAATAATAATGAATGAATTCCTATGCCCCACAAATAACCCAGAGATGCAATTTAAATAAAAGCACACATTCTACTCATGTGAAAACACATGCTGTTTTATTGTGTTGTAAACCGCTTTGAGATTTTTTCCCTTAAAAATATAAAGTGGTATAGAATTGACATGTATAATAATAATAATAATAATAATAATGTGTAATGGTGACGTCATTGCATTTTCAAGTTTCTCTTTCATCACTTCCTTGGTTGCAGGGAAACTCAAAATGTGGTGATGTCATCATGTCACACGCCATATAATTCATTTTACTATATGCTACCAGAAAGAGGCTGGGGGGCGGGGAGGGAGAGAGAGAGTGCCACTTGTATCAGCAGCCCCAAAGTTCATGTAATGCCTATTACTGGCCTTTGTCCCACTGAATTCAGGGTGACTTGCAAGCGTGGTGTAGTGGTTAAGAGTGGTGGACTCGTAATCTGGTGGACCGGGTTCGATTCCCCACTCCTCCACATGCAGCTGCTGGGTGACCTTGGGCCAGTCACACTTCTCTGAAGTCTCTCAGCCTCACTCACCTCACAGAGTGTTTGTTGTGGGGGAGGAAGGGAAAGGAGAATGTTAGCCACTTTGAGACTCCTTAGGGTAGTGATAAAGCGGGATATCAAATCCAAACTCTTCTTCTTCTCTTCTTCTTCCAAATCATAATGAACGGGATCAAGCGTTGCTTCTTTTAAGTCTGTTTGACTTCATTTTCTTAAACTACTCAAGCATCCAACCTGCATTGCTCATAGGCCATCAGACATGACTAATGAATCACAGTCTTCCCTACCCCCACTGTGTCTCTCTTGGAAGAATCCTATATTGAATCTGGCCAAACCTCAAAACATCTACACCTGCCGGTTTCACATGATGTAACTGAACGTGGGATTCATCTTGCCAACATTACATCACCTTGTTTGCTAACGATATGCTTTACTGTGGCTTTTTCCCCCTGCCATGGTCTTACATGTTATAGCAGATACTATGAACAGTTGCTTTACTTTACAGTGGATAGGTCTCTGAGAAGTGTCTGGTTTATGAGAATACATAGATATTTATGAGGCTCTGGGTTGTACCTGCTTGCAGATCATGTGTGTTTCAAGGTATCTATCTTGAAACTTGCTGCACACAGACCAAAAACATGAGCTCATAATTTGTGCATTGCAGTGATCCAACAAGCCCTGTTCAGATGTTATGCCAGAACAGTAATTAAAATCCATGCATACTCCCGTTCCTCTAACATCCCAGTCACTAACTACTCAGACCACAACTTTCTTATGTTCCGCTTTCAATCATTTCTAAAGGGGATTCCTTCCCATGTTAGCTGGAACACAAATAGAAGCCTTTATCAAGGGCTCAATTTCTGTGAAAGGCTCTGATTGCATACAAGTGAATACAGGTAGACAGGCTCCTTCAGAGGGTGGGGCCAGTACATATATAACTGTTTGGAGTGGGGCTGGCCCCATACCCCCTACATGTGTGGATAAGGGCCACAGTGGAACTGAAAAGTCTCAATTTCTCTGAAAGGAGAACACCCGTGTGATGTGATGAGCATCTGACATCTTTCATGGGTCCTTTGAATTTAATTGGTTTGCTTTAATTCAGGGATCAGCAACCTGTGGCCCAAGGGCTGCAAGCAGCCCATGAGGGCAGTTTAACAGACCCACGAGCTGCCCCCAAACTGAGCCACCCGGTCGGCGATTGCCCGCGCGCTGTGCTAAAACGGCGCGGCGTGGTATGGGGACTCACTTCCGTGGCACTGGAAATCACATCTGAGCACGCCCAAGACACCGGAAATCATGTCTGCGCATGTCCAGATGCCAGAAATTGCTTGTGCGCGTGTGATCAGGCCCAGACCAGACCAGGCAGGTAAAACCTTGCTGACCCCTGCTTTAATTCATACAAGGTTTTCACATTGTGGTTGGTTGTCATGCGATGTCAATAGAGCCTAAGGCAGAGGGACATGTCTCTAAACAGCAATGCTAGAAGTATAGTTATACAGTGGTACCTCAGGTTACATACGCTTCAGGTTACAGACGCTTCAGGTTACGGACTCCGCTAACCCAGAAATAGTACCTCGGGTTCAGAACTTTGCTTCAGGATGAGAACAGAAATCGTGCAGCAGCGGCGTGGCGGCAGCGGGAGGCCCCATTAGCTAAAGTGGTGCTCCAGGTTAAGAACAGTTTTAGGTTCAGAATGGACCTCCAGAACAAATTAAGTTCTTAACCCGAGGTACCACTGTACTTTATATACAAGTACAGTTCTGCATTGTGTTGATTTTGTATTGCTAAGTTTTAGGCACTGGGTGATAGGTTCTGGTACCACTTTCATCTTTCCCGTCCATCAATTGAAAATTGAAGCTGCACCTGAGATGTTGCTTTTACAAAAGGATAGTACATTTCCACTTCTGCATCACGGACACTCCTCGGGCTGTTTTACTGGCGTCTCAGCTACCTAGCACGTAGCAGGGTGAAACATTATTCCCAAGAATGAGGTTGTGGTTTTATGTTTGCGAAGTATAAAACCGTTGATACAGCAGTAGACATAACTACGTGGTTTTGAATGGAACATCATTCAGTGGTCACTGAGGAATCATGGACCTAGGTGGCCACCTGCATCTTAAGAATCCAATTTAAATTAAATTAATAAGTTAATAGTGGAATCCTATGCATGATTACTCATAAGTAAGCACCATTGTTCAGCTAAGTATGTGTACGAGTGCCAGCTTTCAAGTTCTTCTGAACTCTCCATCAGGCAAGGTGTTAAACAAGATGTTTCACGTCACCCCCTGCTTCATGTGACTTCTTGCCTGATGAAGAGTTCCGGAGAACTCAAAAGCTTGCTTCACTTTTCTGATGTTTTGGTTGGTCCACTCTGGGGATTTTGGAGTATTGATGTATTATTATTTAATTAGAGCAGTTGTACACAGGTGGCGCTGTGGGTTAAACCACAGAGCCTAGAACTTGCTGATCAGAAGGTCGGCGGTTCGAATCCCCGCAACGGGGTGAGCTCCCGTTGCTCGGTCCCAGCTTCTGCCAACCTAGCAGTTCGAAAGCATCATAACGTGCAAGTAGATAAATAGGTACCACTCCGGCGGGAAGGTAAACGGTGTTTCCGTGCACTGCTCTGGTTCGCCAGAAGAGGCTTAGTCATGCTGGCCACATGACCCGGAAGCTGTACACCGGCTCCCTCGGCCAATAAAGAGAGATGAGTGCCGCAACCCTGTCGGCCACAACTGGACCTAATGGTCAGGGGTCCCTTTACCTTTACCTTACCCTGGTCTTCAGCCAAAGAGGCTCCCAGAGTGGCTTATATGAAATCAAAACAAGGCATTCCATACCTGCAGGCTTATACTCAAATAAATAATAATAACAATAATAATAATACACTTAAGAGAAAGGGGACAAGGAGGGAAGGTGAAAATAAAGCTCAAAACTCAGGAACCAATTTCTAGACAGTTGTTCATAAATCAATACCTGCATTGCAGAGAGTTGGACTTGACCCTCGTGGTCCCTTCCAGCGCCACAATTCTATGATCAGCTGGCACAGTTCAGAGGCAGGAGGTCCCTGATGGAGCTGGTCCTCCAGCAAAGTGGAGGCAATGAACCCTGCTTCCTATCTCTCCCACCAAGGCAGCCTGATGAAACGGTATGCGGAAGACTACTTTTCCATGACTAAAGGGACTTACTGTATTTTTCGCTCTATAAGACGCACATTTCCCCTCCTAAAAAGTAAGGGGAATTGTGTGTGCGTCTTATGGAGTGAATGCAGGCTGCGCAACTATCGCTGAAGCCAGAACAGCAAGAGGGAGAGCTGCGCAGCAATCCCTCTTGCTGTTCTGGCTTCAGGGATAGCTGCGCAAAGCCTCTTCAACAACATTTGATTCAGAATATTTTTTTTCTTGTTTTCCTCCTCTAAAAACTAGGTGCGTCTTATAGAGCAAAAAATACGGTGCTGTACATTGGTTTCTTCTCACATTCCAGATTACCTACGTGGACCAGGATGTGAGACTATTATCAGGGTGATGTAGTTGTCAGAATGTTGGACTTAGGCTGAGGAAAGCTCAGTTTAAGTCCCCACTGAGTCCTGAAGTGCACAGGGTGACTTCAGAAGAGCCTCTCTCTTGTTGTGAGAATAAAGTGGGACAACCCAGTTTACCAGAAACAACAGCCACTAGAAAGCCTGTGTAGTGCACTTGTTAGAGCAGGCATAGGCAACCTTCGGCCCTCCAGATGTTTTGGACTACAATTTCCATCATCCCTGACCACTGGTCCTGTTAGCTAGGGATCATGGGAGTTGTAGGCCAAAACATCTGGAGGGCCGAATGTTGCCTATGCCTGTGTTAGAGTGTTGGTCTTCAACCAGGGAGACTTGGATTCACATCCCCATTCAAGTCACCAGGTTTTCTTGTGTCAATCAGCGGTCACAGAGTCATTGTGAAGATTTACGACTGGAGCCATGTGTGCTGCTCTGAACCTTTTGAAAGAAGGGCTGAATGAAAATTTGATAGAAAGAGAACACCATGTTCCTTTCCTGAGCTCATTGCAGAAAGAATGGGAGATTGAGAGTGCAGTGCTTACCACTGCCAAGCTCTTTTAATAAAAAATAAAATAAAATGAACTCTCTCGAATTGCCTCCTGCTCTAAGATTCTGGAGATCTTGTCTGGTGTGCTGAATCACAACACACCTGCAATGACTTCCTGCAGTGGTACAATTCACTGCTGCCACATCTGGTGCCACCTGCTGTCCAAGTCTGTCACAGGCACCAGGCTGTATTTGGTTCATGATTAGCACATTGACGTACGGCAGTCTCTTTACAGCCATTGCTCAGAGTCAAGAAGCAGCACCACCATCCTGGATGGAGATGAACAGGAATCATTTGTCCAGTTACAAATGTGCATATGAGCCAAAATAAATTGGGTCTAGAGTGATATGGGGATGCGGGTGGTGCTGTGGTCTAAACCACAGAGCCTAGGGCTTGCCAATCAGAAGGTTGGTGGTTCGAATCCCTGTGACAGGGTGAGCTCCCATTGCTCAGTCCCTGCTCCTGCCAACCTAGCAGTTCAAAAGCACGTCAAAGTGCAAGTAGATAAATAGGTACTGCTCTGGCAGGAAGGTAAATGGTGTTTCCGTGCGCTGCTCTGGTTCGCCAGAAGCGGCTTAGTCTTGTTGGCCATGACCCGGAAGCTGTCTGCGGACAAATGCCAGCTCCCTCGGCCAGTAAAGTGAGATGAGCGCCGCAACCCCAGAGTCGTCCGCGACTGGACTTAACGGTCAGGGGTCTCTTTACCTTTACCTTTATAGTGATATGAGCAAAATTTTACGGTGAAAAGAATACATGCGCACATCTAGCAATTCAAATAGTGTTTCATACTTTGTTCTGTTCAGACAAATCACACTTCCGCAAATAATTTAGAATAGGGTGGGGGCAAGGATGAGAGAAAACAATATAGGGAAATGAAGAGTGTTATAGGGTTGAAGACTATTATAGGGGTGGACAGCCTGTAGGGGAGCACAACCTCTAGCGCAGCTTTGCTGACTGCAGTGTTCAGTGTTCCCTAGGATTGAGGAGTTCTGGCACAATGCTGTTTTGTGAAATATGGAATAAAATGAAGTTTCAGGTTCCAGAGGGAGGGAGGGATCACGTTGTTTGTTGTTGTTGTTGTTGTTGTTGTTGTTGTTGTTGCAGTTTACAGCACAAAAAGACAAAATTAATAAATGCATTTCCGCCATAAATAATGCATTTTTGTATACATTTTTTAGAAATGGAATCTTCATCACAAAGTTTGTGGAGCCATATAATCAAACTATTAGCTGTGTTCTGATCCATGTTTAAGTCCAGCAACTGTGAACTGGGTTGCTTTAGAATGCACAGTCAACACAGTTTCGCTCCATCCTTGCCCTGATCCCATCTCCCTGCCAAAACTCCCCCTGCCATATTTTCTCAGAAGGAGCCAGACCCCTCCCCAGTCCATTTCATCCAATTATTTATTTTCTCACACACCACACCCTGAGTCTAGTAGGTACTGATAACCTTCTCCTCCAAGTGTTTACACTGGTGTGTCCATATCAGTAGGAACTTTCCAGCAAACATGCAAGTCTGAACAGGGATGGTCCTACTTATTCCTTATTTGTATCAGTTCTGGCCCCCTTTTTTCCAGTCCCTGGCAGACCACCCATTCAAGGAGCAGCCTTCTCCACCTCATTCCTTCTAATTACTGCTATAATTGTTCTTTAGATAGTTAGGGAGGAACTGATGACACATGCAGAAGGATGGATGTGGCTAAAGGAGAGTCATTTCCTTGGCTGGGAGCTAGGAGAGGATCAGGGCAGATTGAGGATGCATGTAATCTGTTGTGAATGAAGTGTGTGAAAGACAGTTTATTGCTACACACCAGGACTAAACAGTTTGTGACTCAAGAAGACCAGCACTGTCCACCAGCCATGTATCATGCCATGCTAAGCATTTGACAACTTTCCTGTTTTGCGGTCCCAGGCAGGCAGCAAACCAGGAGGTTTGATAAGCCCCCAGTGGGCTGCTAAATAGGACAGGTGGGCATGTTTGGCTTGAAGGTTCATGAGTTAAACAGCAGTAAGAGAGAGGCCCAAATCAGAGTTGTTTTTATTATCTGTCAAGTTAACATTTGAAAGAGGCTTAAAAGGCTGAGATCTTCAAAAGGGAAAATGTTTTAAGGGCATGGGGTCACGAAGAGTCGGACACGACTAAACGACTAAACCACAACAACATCTCCTTAAAGTGACGCAGGTGGCACTGTGGGTTAAACCACTGAGCCTAGGGCTTGCCAATCAGAAGGTTGGTGGTTCAAATCCCCATGACGGGGTGAGCTCCTGTTGCTCGGTCCCAACTCCTGCCAACCTAGCAGTTCGAAAGCACGTCAAAGTGCAATTAGATAAATAGGTACCGCTCCGGCGGGAAGGTAAACGGCGTTTCCATGTGCTGCTCTGGTTCGCCAGAAGCAGCTTAGTCATGCTGGCCACATGACCTGGAAGCTGTACGCTGGCTCCCTTGGCCAATAAAGCGAGATGAGCGCCGCAACCCTGAAGTTGACCACAACTGGACCTAATGGTCAGGGGTCCCTTTACCTTTACCTTTATCTCCTTAAAATGAACGACAGTTGGGTTGAGAGAGCACTCTTGCTTGAAATGAATTCACAAGCTACATTCCTAGGGAAAATGGAGAATGGAGACTTACTTAGAATAAGTAAATATATATCTTGGTATCAAGGCAGTGCAGAGGATGGCAGGATTTCCAGTACACACAGTTCCCACCTACCAAACACAATTTGTTCCCTAGAAATTGTTCTCATTCGCATAATGAGTTGACTATTTCCATTGATTCCTACTGAAAATTTTCTCATGCATTCCTGACCATGGAATTTTGACAACCCCCCAAGCCATCACCCCACACAAAATCCCAGAAAAAAAATGCTCTCTGATTTGTCTGATCATTTCCCTTCTCTTCCTACCTCTGTTCCTCAGTGAAAGGCAAACAAGGAAGTAATAAATGTTCTCTGATTGGATATCTATGCTGTGTATAGCGAGGTTTGGGTACTAATTCCTCATGTTCAGATAAATGAATTTTTGCATAGCGAATGTTCGTAAAGTGGGACCTGTGTGTAGTTTAGTAAGTGTTCGTGGAAAACAGTAGAAAGGGTCTCAAAAGCAATGCCAATTCTTGCATTATCCATAGAAATATCAAGTACTCAAAACATTCCCTGATAAAACTAGTGATTTTTTGTGGGCCAGAGGAAGATAACGTTGGCAGACAGAGCCCCTTTTTTGTATCATCGTTTTTCACCTAAAAAGCATTTTAGAGGCGAATCAGAGATTTCTCCTTATGCAATACATCTGAGAACTTCCAAATGAAGCAAAAAAGGTTTTGTGAAAGTTCTGCAGTAATAAAAGTCCCACAAAATTCAAAAAGTCTTTGATAGGTTAATACCTTTGAGGATTTTAGCAAGAATTTTGCTTCGTCGCTGTCTGTATGTGCGAATGGATGTGTTCATCACCAGTTTATAACCACAGAAAAGCCTTCATAAGATTATCTAATCCATTTCAATTCATTTCCATAATCTGATTCATAATCTTTATACAGTTTTCAAGCCCTGGGGCCAAATTAATTCTTGGCTAGCAATTTATGCCTTGAGCAACTCTGCAGAATACAAAGGCCTGTTGACTCTCAAGGGCGCCATTTCAGATTTCAAAGAAGGAGTTGGGAATGAAAGAACTTCCAATAGAGAAAGGTTTCTAAACCTACAATTGAATATATTCCAGATTAAAAGGAAGGAAGGAACAGTATATTTTTAAGAACATTTGTTACTTTTTAATACCTTAGAATAATATAGCAATGATAGCAACATCCCTATGCTACATGAACCCTGGGAATTGTGGTACATAACTATCTCAAACAGATGGATGCTTCTAGACAGTTGTGATTTTCAAGTAGGATTCAATCAAATACTGGCATATTCAAGTTGAACAATTAAGGGTGATTTGAAACCCTTGAACAACAAGCCCACCCAACCGCCTACACCCCAAAACAGGACGATTTGCAATAAGGAAAGTGGTGGGAATGAACTGGGAAGTATGGAATAACATTTGCTTGACTCATCTAAACTCCCCATATTCAAATCACAATAAATGCTCAATGTGTAATCGATGTTCTCTAAGATCCCCACAACCTTTCTGCAAAGAAATTGGGACAATTGCTCAGTTAACAAGTTGCCTGGATTCTAAAAGCTATCAGAGAATCCTTTGTAACCTGACATTATTTCCTTGTGGATTCCTACAGGTCTTTGTGGGCAGGCAGGACAAATAAAAGGCCTTGGTGGGAGTTTACATTTGTAGTGTCAAAGCCACTTGAACATGAAGATTAGAACCAGCCAATTTTCACTACCAGAATGGAGGTGATGTGGTGTGTATTTCTATGATGGAGGCATGTTGCTGGACTTTAAACCCCCACCCCACAATGCAACCTCTGAGGTTGCAGTTTGAAATAGGAGACAACAAAGGAAAAGAAGGGCTTTTTAAAATGTCTTCCTATGTTTATTTCTTGCTGAAAAACCACATCTGAAAGCTACTCTTTTACCCATATGGGGAAAATATAGAAGTATCCATATCTCTTTCCTAGTAGGGGGGAAAGCAGCTGGGTATGTGTGCTTTCTCACAGGAAACACATTGCAAAGGGAAAGGGTTCCACTATGCTGGTGTTCTACTTCCGACTGCAGCCTTATCACTTCCGCTTAATTCAGGCATGTCCAAAGACCGTTTTGGGGGGCCTAATCTGGCCCACTGGTCGATTTAATCCGGCCCCTGTGGCAGTATATGTCACATAAAAAAGCTCAAAAGCTCAAAAACTCTGGGGTTAAATCTGAAAAAAGCTCAACAACTCTGGTTGGCCCTCACGCATGTTCAGATCATCAAATCTGGTCCTCTTTGAAAAAAGTTTGCGCACCCCTGAGTCTTAATTCAAGGGGGAAATACTCTCAAAGGAGTCACAGAGCTACACCTGAACATATTGTTCTGCCTTCAGGCTCAGCCATGGGTGAGTCCAGAGGAGAAGGGAGTTTCACCATTGTGGGTCAACCACAAAGAACAGCTGAGTTGTCAACATGTACTTTCTCAACTGACTGACTAGATCTTGATGGGAGATAGGATCATTGCCTCAGGCTAAATGTGAGCATCCAGTGATCTCTCCATTCTGCAACCTAAAGCTGACAACCAAGATAGGGAATTGACCAACCACCTGGTGGCCATCATACGTATTTGTTGGTGGGTTGAGTCCTCATTGGTTCAGGAATGTCACAACAGTCTTTATAACAAATTCACCATATTTGTAAGGTACACAAGTAAATCAGTCCCATATGTGTTTAAGTGAAGTCTGCCTTTTCAACAGAAGTGCTTTACTCACACATGTTTGCAGAGATACTTCCAAGCATTCTACTTGAGTTGTTGCAGTTGTCGTGCTGGACTGGAGAGCGGGCAGAGGAAGGGAGGTTGCTGTTGCTTCTCTTGTTTTTCATTCATCATTTTCTCTGTAGCAATTTATGGTGCAGCTCTTCAGCTGGTGGAAAATGGAGTAGCTCTCTTAAAGATTAATAACAGGGGCTTTAATGTTACACAATATCAAAAACATTGCCATATGCCATTCTAATGGTCTGTGCTGTCCAGTGCTGTTTTCTAACAATCAACATCTAGATTTCTCAGGTAGGGTCCAAGCAGGGCATACATCCTTCTCATTCGTCAAACACTGCCATCAGGTGATCAGTGATATACTGCCTGTCTCTGCAAACGGAGGTGGTGCTTTTGGCTATCACATTCATAAAAAAGGTAAAGGACCCCTGACAGTTAAGTCCAGTCGTGAATGACTCTGGGGTTGCGGCGCTCATCTTGCTTTACTGGCTGAGGGAGCTGACATTTGTCTGCAGATAGTTTTTCTGGGTCATGTGGCCAGCAAGACTAAGCCACTTCTGGCGAAACCAGAGCAGCGCACAGAAACACCGTTTACCATCCCACTTGAGCGGTACCTATTTATCTACTTGCACTTTGATATGCTTTTGAACTGCTAGGTTGGCAGGAGCAGGGACCGAGCAACGGGAGCTCACCCTGTCATGGGGATTCAAACCACCGACCTTCCGATTGGCAAGCCCAAGAGGCTCAGTGGTTTAGACCACAGTGCCACCCATGTCCCACATTCATACACCTGTGTTATTTATGCACTCACCTAATCCTCTTTATCAAAAGCCTTTTTCCACTACAGACATACTGCTTCAGTGTGTTAAAAGGTGCTCTCTAGGCTTGGTGCAGAGAATTGACACTGAAATTCTGCATAAAGTGAAATCATAGGTAACTTTTAGGGTTTCTCCTTCAATAAAAATAGGAATTTTTTTTTAGTAGAACTTCATAGGAGGAGCATCCCACACATCAGTCGGCATCTTAACCCTTGATAGTCTAAAGGATTGTTATACTGTTCTTTGTCTTTGTTAAGATACTTTGAGATGTTCAGAAAACAGAAAATTTAAGTGCCTCAGACTTCCTGCTTTTCTCCCAACCTTTTCTGTAATGTCCAAAGTCGAAGTTTTTGTGGCTTTGGGGATTGCAGGGGACTTACACTACCTGCTTCTAGCATACTACTTGACTATAAAAATGCCAGAAATCTCTAGTAGTGTTTTTCTACAAAAGAAGCTTGCTTTGTTTTTCTAAAAAGGAAACTCACCCTGCAAAAATTCCCTCACTCTGAGAAATAAGAGTGCAAAACAATAACATCTTCTGGCAATTATGAATTCCATCATTTCATGTTGCATACATCACAATCTCCACCTTGCCAAACCTGTATTTGTAAATTGCAATCCTTGGCAATTATGGACTTAGCATATATGTAATTTATGTGCACGATTGCAGGCAAGGGTATGTGCCATCCCAGTCATTCTCTTTGGGCAAAAGCCCCAGCATCTTTCCCAAGAGTTCAGGATACATTTGCTTGCCCCAAATAGGTTTACAGTCTGTATTAGGTAGGCAAGGATGCTGGTAGTGCTGTGGTCTAAACCACTGAGCCTAGGACTTGTTGATCAGAAGGTTGGCAGTTCAAATCCCTGCAACAGGGTGAGCTCCCATTGCTCTGTCCCAGTTCCTGCCAACCTAGCAGTTTGAAAGCATGCCAGTGCAAGTAGATAAATAGGTACTGCTGCAGCAGGAAGGTAAACGGTGTTTCCGTGCGCTCTGGTTTCCATCACGGTGTCCCATTGCGCCAGAAGCAGTTTAGTCATGCTGGCCACATGACCCGGAAAGCTGTCTGTGGACAAATGCTGGCATCCTTGGCCTGAAAGCAAGATGAGCACTTTGACTGGACTTAACTGTCCAGGGGTCCTTTACCTTTCACCTAGACAAAGGAGGGATGGGTTGGGAGCAGAAGAGGGAGAAGAGGTTAGCATGAGAGAGAACTTCAGTGATGTAGAGAATCCAGTGGTCCAGCATAGCTGCTTTTGACTTCAGGGCATCCTGTAGTATGGGTTGCATTTAATGTTCTTTCAAGACTGAGGGATTCCGGGAGTCAGAGGAAGGAGGGAGAAAGACAGTGTTTGGGAACCCCACGGGAGTGAGTTTACTTGTCTATTAAATATATATATATTTGCCCCTCTTCCACCTTGGCTCACACCATAAGACATTTTTCTTAAAAACACATACACCATAAAATAAACTGCAACAGCAAAATTAAACAAACAAAAATAGCCATACACGAGTCAAGATAAATAAATAAAGCACCGACTTAAACCGCCCAGGCAAAGGAAACATTTTTTACCTAACACTAAATAAGAGTGGCATCAGGTCTGACTCTTTGTGAAGGGAATCTCACAAATGGAGCAGGACAGCTGAGAAGGTCTCATCTCCCCTTACCACTTGCCTAATGCCAGACTGCAAGGGTCGGGGAAAGCATGTCTTCTGAGACCAATCCCAATGACCAGACAGGATTCTGATGGAGCAAACAGCCATGTAGATACCTTGCTCCCAAGCCACATTCTCCTTGTTAATAAGCGGAGGTCACTTTTGCAACAACACCAATATAGGACCATCAGGAAAGTAATATTTTAGTCATCCATTTGAAGGGCTGTCAGAGGACTAGCCATTGTTCGAAGGGTTGTCCAATCTTAAGTCCACTTTAAAGGTAAAGACCCATAAGAAGGGGAACAGGGGCCTTGAAGTTGCCCATCAACAGTTAGTTAGTTAGCAAGTGGGCAGCAGGCTGAGTAGACACACACAGGTCACCTGCTCATAGTCTTCCCCACTATGGTGAGACATGCTGTATTTCTACTCCCCCTAATTTGCATGCAAACTTTCAAGCAACTCAGTATTTTCTTTTGTGATGTGTGAGTGGATACCCTACAAGAAATGTAGCCCAAATGCCCCAAATCTTGTCCAGATAAGGAGGCAGGATGACACAGATGAGGATATCAGGAGTTGCAGGAGAGGTAGGCAGCAAAGACATTTTTGGCTTGCTTACCTCCAAGTGACAATTTTCAAAAGAAATGTTAGAATGGACCTACGTGGTGCCATGGGCAGTGGTACCTGAGCAGAAGTCTTTGGTCAACCAAATAAGCACAAAGTGCCAAGATAATAGCATGTATGCCATTCCTTGTCTGAATGAACACATGCAAAAGTGTCATGGACCAGAAATAGATGGAGCTGTCCATCTGTAATTGCTACCTCTCCCTTGAGTGGTTGAAAGTTCCAGGAGTGTTCTCTTATGGGCAGTGGCATAGCGTGGGTTGCCAGCACCCAGATTCACGTGGAGGGGGGAGGGAGGGAAATAGATGGAGTACACATGCACATTCAACTGTTTAATGGTGTCTGCATCACCCAGGAGATCACAGCCGCAGAGATAAGAAAAGAAGAGTAATTCTGTTGTCTGGAGAGGTCACTTCCTGGTTCGTATGGAGAAGCCATTTTCAATGGATCCCAGTGACAGAAGCATGCTGTTGTATTGAGGCAGAACTGGGTGTTGAAATTTTGTACCCCTAACAAGAGCCCCTGGGCCCCTCCAATGCTACGCCACTGCTTATAGGACTTAATCCATTGCAGTGAATGAGAGTGCTAGAGACTTATGGTTCCTTTGTAATATCTGCGGAAAGTTGATCAATCAAAAAAGCTTATAACTTTTTTTTAAAAGGGAGCATGCATTTTTTAAGGGAGTATGTGTTTTTAAAAGGCATGGACATGGTCCCACCTTACTGTATTGAAGAGGCTCCTTTGCTTATGCGTAAGCAAGCAGAGTATTTTGGGAGCATATTATTTTCAAAAAGCAGTGAACTCTGCAGACCTCACCCTTGGGTTGTTTCATGTTGAACTAGCCTGAGCTGAACTCCCAGCTCTCTTGTCTGACATATTGTCTATGTAAATTCAAGCTGCTTCCAGCTGTCTCACTGGGTCCTCTCTAATATGTGACGGGCGTGTTATTACAAAGGCTGGAGAGAAAGTGGAAGGACCATTATGCTCCCATTGTTTACCATCAGCTGCAAGGTTTTGCAATAACATTGTTGTTGTTGTTGTTTACTCGTTTAGTCATGTCTAGGTTTGTCATGAGAAGAGAAGACTCCCTGGAGAAGACCCTGATGTTGGGAAAGATGGAGGGCACAAGGAGAAGGGGACGACAGAGGACGAGATGGTGGGACAGTGTTTTCGAGGTTACCAGCATGAGTTTGACCAAACTGCGGGAGGCAGTGGAGGACAGGGGGGCCTGGCGTTCTCTGGTCCATGGGGTCACGAAGAGTCGGACACGACTAAACGACTAAACAACAACAACAACAACAACAGGTTTGTCATTGCTTTTCTCCCAAGAAGCAGGCGTCTTTTAATTTCGTGACTGCTGTCATCATCTGCAGTGACCATGGAACCCATGAAAGTAAAATCTGTCACTGCCTCCATTTCTATTTGCCAGGAGGTGATGGGACCAGTGGCCATGATCTTAATTTTTTTGATGTTGAGCTTCAGACCATATTTTGCGCTCTCCTCTTTCACCCTCATTAAAAGGTTCTTTAATTCCTCCTCACTTTCTGCCATCAAGGTTGTGTCATCTGCATATCTGATAAGCTAATTCACAATAATCTGGAAAACCAAACCCATAACAGTGTATTTGTGACAAGGCTTACTCCCAAGGAGATGAAGAGTTGTAGAGTTGGAAGGAACCAGAAGGGTCATCTAGTCCAACCTCCTGCAATGCAGGAATCTTGTTGTCTGACATGGGGCTCGAACCCTTGACCCTGGGATTAAGAGTCTCATGCTTTACCAACTGAGGGTTTTGCCACCTCAACTACTGCTACAGAAGCCTAAGAGGAGGCTGATTATGTAAATAAAGAAGACTTCTGTTCTTATTCTACACTGAAGGGAAACAACTGATCCCAGGTCAAACAAGCAGAGCTGTAAACAGAGACCAGATCTTCTGGTTTATTGCATTCCAGAGCCTCTCCCACTGTACCACACACTGTGTTTGTTATGTCCCTACAATACCTGGGAAAACATTCTGAGATCCAAACGCCTCTGCATCCACCCATTTGCACAGGAAAATCCACAGTGGAAACTTGCAGCACCCAAATGGCTGTGCTTCCAACTCCAAGGAAAAGAAACAAGCACACTCCTCTAAAATAAAAATGAACACTGGGTCAATAAGAGCAGCATGGGGGCAGGGTATGGCACAGACCTGGGTGCACCATTCCCACATTTGGAGTTTACTTTGGAGGAAAGGGTAGTACAATCTTCTGATATTTCTTTAATTGGGTATTTACAGATCAAGAAGATATTAAAAGGAGTGCTGGGTCAAGCACAAAGGCAACACCATCATCATGGGTCCTCTTGGTCCTTGAAATGCAAAAATACTGGCTCGAGTGCACAGGAGAGAGATTCCTGGGGTGACTGCATTGTGTTCTGTTTCCTTATTCTGCCAAAGTGATAACCAACAAAGGAGCGGTTGCCTAGAGTTCTGGCTCAAAACCCCTTGATCCCTCCTGTCAAAGAGCCTTGGAGTTGTATTCAGTGCTAATCCTACTCAGGGTAGATCTGCTCAAGTTAATAGACATGGCTAACTTGGGTCCATTAATTTCAATAGGTCTACTCTGAACAGAGGGATGCGGGTGGCACTGTGGGTTAAACCACAGAGCCTAGGACTTGCCAATCAGAAGGTTGGCAGTTCGAATCCCTGCAACAGGGTGAGCTCCCGTTGCTCGGTCCCAGCTCCTGCCAACCTAGCAGTTCGAAAGCACGTCAAAGTGCAAGTAGATAAATAGGTACTCATCCAGCGGGAAGGTAAACGGCGTTTCCGTGTGCTGCTCTGGTTCACCAGAAGTGGCTTAGTCATACCGGCCACATGACCCGGAAGCTGTACACAGGCTCTCTCGGCCAATAAAGCGAGATGAGCGCCGCAACCCCAGAGTCAGTCACGACTGGACCTAATGATCAGGGGTCCCTTTACCTTTACCTTACTCTGAACAGAATTTAATAGGCTGCAACCCTCGATGTTTTTGCAAAGAGAAAAGGATTGTGGAGAAAACATGGATGGTGGAATTGTGTGGGGAAACACATTGTTCCTGTCTGCATATTCTACTGAACTGAAATGAGAAATGAAGGATTCCCCCCGTTTCATTCCTTTATTATTCTCTGGGTTTGCTCTGCCTGAAAATTCTTGCCTTTAATTAGGAGACTTTCTGAAATTAATTCTGGTATGGCAGCAAACACACAGAGGTGGCTTTTGAACCTTAAGATCCACCATCCATGTTTTAGCTAAGCACATTAAAACTTGGCACAAAAACGAATCCTGATGTATCACACGTGTAGCTGCATCAACATGCTTTGTGAAGTCCTTTGCTGGTGTCATGTGCTCATGGGGGAACACTATTCTTCTTTGATCTCTCAGTGGTCTCTGAGACCATTTGTGATGGCAGGGGTGTTAACTTGAATAAAATATAGGGGGGCAGGTAAGCCCCACCTTGCATAATCGATCACACGATGTGGTGCATGCACACTATTTGAATGGCAATGGTCCTCAACTTTGGAGGGCAGCCCCCTCAAATATTTTATGGGTGTGTGTGTGTGTGAAGGGACCATGACCCCCTAGGAGTTGGCTCCTATGTGCCATGGTATCCTGTTGCCCAGACTTGTTGAGATGGACATTTGGGAATACTGTTTTACAATGGTTCCTATCCTATTTCTGGGACCAGTGTCAGAAAATAACATTGTGAGGCTATCTTTTGGTCCCTTGGCAGTTCAGCTGGCAGGGTGGGAGGGCAGCAGGGTATTATCTTGCTCCCTAGCAAACTCATTACAGTGGTACCTCTAGATGCGAGTGGGATCCGTTCCGGAGCTCCGTTCACATCTAGAAGCAAACGGAACCTGTGTCTGCGTGTGCGCGGGTCACTTTTTGGCGCTTCTGTGCATGCGCATTACGTCATTTTGTTTTTTGTTTTTTTAAAAAAGATATTTAATAAAATTTTCAATTTTTTATGCAAACAAAAAACAAACAAAAAATTAAAAAGACATATAGTTCATAATACTTAATTTTCAATAACATATTTCTCTGACCTCCTCATACCTCCCCTTCTTGTATTCCAATTCAAATTATTTGTTCAGCAAATCCTTAACTCAAAGCATTACAGCTTATAAAAACACCTTATTTTCTATCCAACATCTTAAGTTATTATAACCTTAAATTTTTACTTATAAAGAACCATTTTTTTCATATTCCTTTATACCATTACAGCTAGAAACCACTCAATTTCAATCCAGCATCATTCAACATTCCTTAATTTTACAATATTTCTGTAAGTAGTCCTTAAATTTCGCATTACGTCATTTTGAGCGTCTGTGCATGTGCAAGTGGCGAAACCCGGAAATAACGTGCTCCATTACTTCCGGGTTGCCGCAGAGCGCAACTGGAACGCACTCATCCCAAAGCACATTCAACCTGAGGTATGACTGTATTCAAGTGCGGATTCTTGTGTCACAAAATCCCACCATCCACTTCCGAGAGGGGAGATATCAGCAGGCTTGTGGGACCCCTAAGGTGTTTTAAACAGCATTAAAAAAAACTATTTAGAAAAAACCCTACATGCCAAACCCACCACCTCTACTAGTCCAATAAGAATTAAGCATGCACACTTGACACACAGTGCTGACTGATTTTTTTACTTAGGGAGAGCAGGTGGAGAACAGATAACCAGGAGGAGGAGGATGGAATGGAGGATCCTGGAACTCTGATCAGGAGCAAGTCATATTGCATCGTTTTGTTTCAGGTCCCATTTGTATTTTTAAAGATTCATTTGTCCTTTACAGGTAAATGAAAGACGTTGGTACTAGAGACTAGTCATCTTTTCCTGCTTGCAAGGCAGAGAAACCTCTTCAGAGATGGTCAAAGTAAAATGACAACACTATACCATATATATTATTGTCTAACCATCTGTGGTTCCCTTTCAAGCAAAGAGATCTCCATTTTGTTGCCCATCTCTGGATATACTTCTGGGAGGGGAGTTTCCTCTGTGGACGTCTTTAGCTTCTGTTTTCAGAATTTGCTGCACAGGTAATGATGGTTTTCCTCTTAGTTGAGACATCTAGCGTCCCTGAGGCCTGTACATCCATATATTAGAATCAATTATCTCTAATTACTGCCCTTGCTATCTTAATAGTAACCACACACACGGAGTTTCCTTCTCTGCCATAGTTCACCTTGTGTGGCGGAATATCACGCCCACCTTGTCCAGGGAGAAATGTCATTCCTGTGAAGAATCCTGCAGGGATCCACCTGGGTAATCTCACAAATTGCCCTGGATAGACACCAGACCAGATTTTCCCCATGACACATAATTAGCTAATAGACTTCTGCAATGGATATGGAGATAATGACCATGATCTCAAGTGGTTAGAAAAGAGTTTGAGAAACTTGCAGAAGACAGGGCTATCATCAACAACTATCCCTAATAGTTAATGCAATATCTTTATTTATAAGCAGTATTCCAGTGAATGCCAGATTCCATGGGCAAAAAGTGAAGGAGGGGCGTCATGGTATGCATGTGACCCTTCCCATGTGATGTTGCTGGCCAGGAATGAAAACAGAAAGATTTGTACAACCTTTGGTCTAATGCATCAGGGCTGTTTTTTTTAATTTATCCTGGGGTTTCCAGTGTGGTGTTCATGGGGACAATGCACCCTTGCACCCACAAGGCCTCTCACACCTTTGTATCAGGCATTGAGGGTGGTCACCTTTTGTTGAAGAAGGAAGCTGGAAGAGTGATGCTCTTCCCAACCTCCTCTTTCAGCTCTGTGGGTTTCTCAAGGCTCAGATTGGCACTTGAGAAGCTGCCAGGCAGGGGGGGAGGGCGGTGTGACTTGGAAGAGAAAATGAAATGCCAGAGAAAGAAAGAAGAAGAAGAAAAAGAGTTTGGATTTGATATCCCGATAAACCCTAAGGAGTTTCAAAGTGGCTAACATTCTCCCCTCAGCCTGCCCCCTTCTGGAGTCTTTGCTGTCACTTTGGGAAAGGACGTTCCTGACACCCGGGCCCTTTGGAAAGGCAAATAATGGCACGTGCTCTCTCTGTGTATGCATGCGTGGACATATGTGCGCATTGCCTATTGAGAATGGAGGGAAATTGACCCTGGAAAGGGATAAGAGGAGCATTCAGAGACATGGTGCCCAAAAGGTTGGAAACCCTAACTGCAGCACAGCACCCAGTCAGCAGTATACTACCATCACTGTGAAGCCGGTTATAATGCAGTGGACTAGAACAGTCCACTGTGAGTCAACATCTTCTACTTAGGCTCTGCAGTCATTACTCCATAGCAGCAGCACTCAGGTGTGATCTTCAGGCTCCCCTGCCATAGCATCAAGACACTGCAGCTCCACCTACAGACATCACAAAATTGAAGGGACAAAGTTTGCCACTAAACATAGCCAAGGAGATAGGCTCACCAGGGCCATAAATAGACAATGTTAGAATACTTGCACATCACCTAGAGATCTGAAATTTGGTACGCGTATTGAACAAGAACCTGCAATGGCTAGTAAATGGTGTCTCTCCAAAATGGGAGACTCAAAATGCACCCCAAAATGTTTGTCACCTCTAGGTCCCTGTGAGACCTGAAAAGACTGCTTATTCAGAATGCAGAATTACAGCCTAAATAAATTATTTCTTACTTCATCTTCATTCCTTTCCCATTCCCCATTATTGCCTGTTTTTTTTTTAATCCATTATCTTTTTTCTTTTATTCCTTTTTAAAGCAAATCATGTTAGAAAGGATTCCCAAACCCTAAGACTGGCTGCCTTCCAAGATAACTTATCTAACGTATTGTATTTTCCCCAGCAGTTTTCCACAGCACTCTGGGGTCACATATCTGCTAGTCATCTTTGGCTTTTAAGTTCATGTTAAAGTCTTGGCTTTCATTTCAAAAGGAAAACATTTGTTGTTATAGATGTGGAGGAAAGCTTGGAAACAGAGGAGAAGCATGCTTTAGCGTTTCCGGGCATGTATTTCTTAACCACATCCAACATATCGTTTATCACTTTATGTACACAACTTTGAATAGATATTTGGCAGGGATTGTAAGTGTTCGAGTGTCCACAGAATTTTGCCTGGAGAAGGCCCTCTGCCTGGTTCCCTGTAACCTCACTTCTCGCAGTGAGGAAGCTGGACGTTCGGCTTCCGACAGTCGTTCGAAAACTGGATATTCACTTCCAGTTTTTGATCGTTTAGGAGCCGAAACGTATGAGTTTCAAGGCGTTCAGCTTCCAAGGTTCCACTGTATTGTGATGCAGCACCATGAATTCTCCAATGGGGGCTGTGCAATGACAGCCTTAGAGTTCTATGTACAGTGGTACCTCTGGTTACGAATGGGATCCGTTCTGGAGCCCTGTTCACAACCTGAAGGGAACGCAACCCGTGCCTGCGCATGTGCGGGTCGTGATTTGCCACTTCTGCGCATGCGCGTGACGTCATTTTGTGCGTTTGCGCATGTGCGAGTGGCGAAACTCAGAAGTAACTCTTTCTGGGACTTTCGGGTCACCACGGAACGCAACCTGAAAAGACGTAACCTGAACCGAACGTAACAAGAGGTATGACTGTGTATAAGAATGAAACTTTTGCTAACTCCAGGGCAAAATTGGCAGTGAGCTGTGTCAAGCAGACACTAGCTTGGAAGCTGCAGGGCCAATAAGGCAATTTAAATAACAAGGGGAAGGCCATTCTCCCTCAGCCCACATCCTAACTTCTTTCATTGGCTCTGTGACCCCCAAACTAGAGTCATATTGGCTTAGTTCGCTGTCGCTCTCATTTTGGGGTAAGATAATTTTAAAACCTAAAATGGTGGGCAGCCAGAGCATTCAGTTCCTCACATTTGACTCCTGCTGCACTTTGGTGGCGGCGTGGTATCTTTGGGGCAGTTAGGGGGAAGGTTGGCCTAAGATGGATGCTCTGGGTTGCATGCGCACTGAATCTTTACTCTCTAGTCTTGCCCTAGTGCTAAAGAAGGGAGAGACGGAGGAAGGTCATGACTACACCACACATTTGCCTCAAAGTATCCTGGGAAGTAGAGTCTGTGAAGGATGTTGGGAATTGTAGTTCTGGGAGGTGTCTTCTAATACCTCTCAGCATGCATAACAAACTACAGTTCCCAGAATTCTTTAGTGTTAGCCATGACTGTTTAAGTTCTATAAGAGTGCTTTAAACGTATGTTGTGGGTGTGACAAAGGAAATAAATGGTTTCGAAAGAGACTGTGCCTATTTGGTATGACTCCTGCGTAGTGTTGCCTGAGTCATGAATGAAAATTGCATAGAACAGTCCTTTACAAAGTCTGGTGCCTTCAGGGAACATTTTCTACACCAACTGGTCTGCCCATAACCTTTCAGTGTCTGCTATTGAACCTGTCAGTGTTGCAGAGGATTCTGGGACATATTTTAGGGTATGCACTCAGTGCATGCCTGGCACGGTCTAGGCATGTGGGGCTTCACAAGTGATCCATGTGAAGTGAAAGCAAGGCCTCAGGCACACCCTTTTCTCATTTCCATACTGTCCAACATTTCTGCAGTGAAAATAGGGACATCCCATTCCATAATGATAATTTTACAATTTATACCCTACACATCTGACTGGGTTGCCCCAGCTACTCTGGACAGCTTCCAGCACATATAAAAACATACTAAAACATTAAACATTTTAAAAAAACTTCCCTATACAGGATTGCTTTTAGATGGCTCAGGGACCGGATAATTCCATACCCTCCAACATTTCTCCAATGAAAATAGGGACGTCCTAAGGAAAAGTGGGACATTCCAGGATCAAATCAGAAACCAGGAAGGCTTCTCTAAATCAGAAATGTCCCTGGAAAATAGGAACATTTGGAGCGTCTGCATTTCAGAGAGATACGTCATAGTATGGAAAAGCTATCTATCTAGAGATGATTATCTGCCATTACTGGGCTTCTCATTCAGGAACCCTGGACCTATGATAAGCTTTCAGAGTTCCCCTTAAGAGGTGTGGTTCTGAGACACAGGAATTTCTCTAGCTAAAGGCCTTGTTACTGGTTAATCACAGGAGTATCTTGGAGTGTTTGCTCATGTATGGCCAATAGAAATCTTCAGTGACTTTCTGCCGTAAACCAAGGGCCACGCAATATGCCTTGTCTTTACAAGGTTGTAAACTTTAAGCACTGTTGCGGATGACGCTTGGCTATTTCACTGTTGGACATTGATTTACTACCAACAGTTTTTGCTCAGGCACCTTCCTTTCTTTGTTCTCAACACCTTGCACTGCCTTTCTTAGGGAAAACACAATACAACAAAGCAGGTGTGCAAAGAAGCTTAGGGATTTAGCGCATGCCAAAGGGCTACACCTACTGCCTAACCAGATTTTGCCCCCAGATAAAACTCCTGTTTTGCAGTGGAGCATAACAAAATTTGGGCTGTCTTGCACTGGGCTGTGTTAATGCAGAGATCTTCAGGGACCAGACTTCAGCTTGCATGCCTTGGTGTTTGCTTAGTCTCAGAAAGAGTTCCTGTTCTCTTCCATCCTCCCCTCCCAAACCCTTATGTTCATGGAAGGAACTAGGTAAAGGTAAAGGTAAAGGACCCCTGGACAGTTAAGTCCAGTCAAAGGTGACTATGGGGTTACGGCGCTCATCTCACTTTACGGCAAAGAGAGCCAGTGTTTGTCCACAGACAGCTTTCCGGGTCATGTGGCCAGCATGACTAAACCACTTCTGGCGCAACGGAACACAGTAATGGAAACCAGAGCAGCACACAGAAATGCTGTTTACCTTCCAGCCATAGTGGTACCTATTTATCTACTTCCACTGGTATGCTTTCGAACTGCTAGGTTGGCAGGAGCTGGGACAGAGCAACAGGAGCTCACCCCGTCATGGGGATTCGAACTGCTGACCTTCCGATTGGCAAGCCAAAGAGGCTCACTGGTTTAGACCACAGCGCCACCCACATCCCTAAGAAGGAACTAGGACTGCAGAGGCACCAGGGGGATTGGGGGAAACGACTTTGTACCTGTGATGTTGCAACGTCCCAATGTCATGAACGTGATATCAGGACACCAGGAGGAGCTCGGGGTGGAGCTGAACATGACGGCCACATGGCTCAATGGCCAGCAACCACTGGAAGCATGCCAAGCTTGTCTCTGCACTATGGCTCTGTGCTTTTAGGACATTGGGGACCACTGGCCCCTATCCCAAAAATATGGGGGGGGGGCAAAAGGACATGGTCCCTAGGAGACAGTGCTGCTGCTTGGTTATGTATGAAGATAACACACTGTAGAGAAAAGCACACATTTGTTCAAAAAGCTGCTCCTGTAGCTTTGATATCTTTTCTAAGCATTACTCTCTGTCTTGCAGGAGGAAGAGGCCTACAAGGTCACATCTGTGGGGTGCTCTACACAGCCGAGTTACCATGGCTTCTAAACAACACAGAGAAACATTCCTTCTGATAATGGCATTGGCCTGAGACTTCCCAGGGCAAATTCCTGTCTGATTTTTTAACCTACCCAAGTGAGGCTGGCTTGATTTATGAGAGGAATGCATCGCTACCACATTCCACCTAAAGCAGGCACACATCAGCTTGACATGTCTCCAGATGGTCACTGTTTTGTGGGTGGGATTCAAGCATATACCCAAGTTTCCAAGTTTTATTACGGCAAAAGCCAGTGACACTAAACACCACAAGATCAAACAAAAAGAAGTCAACAACAACCTCAGAAAAGAAAAGAAAAAGCATATACCGTATTTTTCACTCTATAGGACACACTTCCCCCCCTCCAAAAATGAAGGGGAAATGTGTGTGCATCCTATGGAGCGAATGCAGGCTTTCGCTGAAGCTATCTGCAAGCCTTGGGAGCCCGGCGGGAGTTCCTGCTGGGCTCCCAAGGCTTGCGGACAGCAGCCTGCAGCCCGAAGCCAGGGGAGCGCAGCGCCGCGCACCCCGGGCTTCGGGCAGATATCCGCAATAAAATTTGTTTCCTTTATTTCCCCCCAAAAAACTAGGTGCGCCCTATGGTCCGGTGCACTCTATAGAGCAAAAAATACGGTACCTGAAAGTTAGGTTTGCACAGTTAAAATAGATTATAGGGCTCATTGGAAAAGAGCTATTTTGGCGGTTTGGAAAGTGACAGGGAAATGCATTGAAAAGTATGGAATAAACCAATTACAAGCAGGAGGGCTTGTGAATTTCTGTGCGAGCAAATTGGGATGAATACAGACAAATGCTCATTGTCATATAACCTCCCCAGAAACAAAGCAGAATGAATGCACAATAAAGACCAGATATAATCTCATCTCCTCCTGCGTAATGGTCAAGTAAATCAAGATGACTACTCAATAAACAGGTCATCTGGAGGCAGGGGCAGAGGAAGGGGGTGCGATGGGGGCGGGCTGCCCCCCGGGTGTCTTCGCTGAGGGGGGGGGTGACATTTGGCACACCACTCGCCTGCAACTCCAAAGCCTACCCTGAGCCATCTGGGGAAGGGGGGGAGCTGCGCCGCTTTGCCAGTGGCATCCCTCCCTCCCCCCTTGGTTTTGACAGCTCAGGGGAGGCTTGGGAGTCGCGGGTGGGTGGCAAGCCAAACGTCTGCCATTGGTGGCTCACTCCACCCCTGGCTGCTGCAGGGTACGCGCACAGCTCTGTGCACCTGAGCAGCTATTCCGTGCCTGGGAAGAAGAAGAAGAAGAGTTTGGATTTGATATCCCGCCTTTCACTCCCTTTAAGGAGTCTCAAAGCGGCTAACATTCTCCTTTCCCTTCCTCCCCCACAACAAACACTCTGTGAGGTGAGTGGGGCTGAGAGACTTCAGAGAAGTGTGACTGGCCCAAGGTCACCCAGCAGCTGCATGTGGAGGAGCGGAGACGCGAACCCGGTTCACCAGATTACGAGTCTACCGCTCTTAACCACTACACCACACTGGCTCCCTCCGTGCCCCACGCCCCTTGGGAGCGCACTCCTGCCTGGGCAGTGCAGACATATTCTCTGACACTGTCTGGAGGGACCCTTACCAAGGCAAAGGCAAGCCATGAGAAGTATGTGTGGGAAAGTTGCAGCATTTGGGACTTCTTTGTTTAGATAAAAGGTGTGTAAGAGGTGACATGATGATGGGAGTTTGTAGAAAGTCAATGGAGAAAAATTTCTCTCACAACGCTAGAATTTGTGAACATCCCATCAAGTAAAATGATGGAAGCTTCAGGACAAATAGAAAGCACGTCTTCATATAGCACATAGTTAAGTTATTCAGCCACCCCTACAAGGAGCACTGATGGCGCAAACTTGGGTGTCTTTTAGAGAGGATTAGACAAATTCATAGAGGATGATCAATAGCTACAAACCATGATGGCTATGCTCTGCTTCCATGGCTGGGGGCATTAATGCTTCTGAATCCTAGTTTCTCGAAAATACAGGAGAGGAGAATGTTCTTGTGCCCAGGTTCTGCTTGCCGCAGGCATCTGGTCAGCCACTGTGAGAAATAATAATAAAAATAATAATAGTTGTTGTTGTTTAGTCGTTTAGTCGTGTCCGACTCTTCGTGACCCCATGGACCAGAGCACGCCAGGCACTCCTGTCTTCCACTGCCTCCCGCAGTTTGGTCAAACTCATGCTGGTAGCTTCGAGATCACTATCCAACCATCTTGTCCTCTGTCGTCCCCTTCTCCTTGTGCTCTCCATCTTTCCCAACATCAGGGTCTTTTCCAGGGAGTCTTCTCTTCTCATGATGCAGCCAAAGTATTGGAGCCTCAGCTTCAGGATCTGTCCTTCCAGTGAGCACTCAGGGCTGATTTCCTTCAGAATGGAGAGGTTTGATCTTCTAGCAGTCCATGGGACTCTCAAGAGTCTCCTCCAGCGCCATAATTCAAAAGCATCAGTTCTTTGTTGATCAGCCTTCTTTATGGTCCAGCTCTCACTTCCATACATCACTACTGGGAAAACCATAGCTTGAACTATACAGACCTTTGTTGGCAAGGTGATGTCTCTGCTTTTTAAGATGCTGTCTAGGTTTGTCATTGCTTTTCTCCCAAGAGGCAGGCGTCTTTTAATTTCGTGGCTGCTGTCACCATCTGCAGTGATCATGGAGCCCAAGAAAGTAAAATCTCTCACTGCCTCCATAATAATAATAATAATAATAATAATAATAATAATAGTAAATGAAATCATAGAATCCTAGAGTTCGAAGGGACGCTGAGGATCATGTAGTCCAGCCTCTTGCAATGCAGCGATATACAGCTGTCCCTTATGGGGATCAAACCTGCAACCTTGGCACTATCAGCACCACGCTCCAAACAACTGAGCTATCCTTGTCAAATCAGCCAGCTCTAGAGTTTTCTTTAAATAGTTTGCCCTTGGAATTTCATATAACTTCCATCGTAGCACATAATGATGTCCCTTGGCACACGAGGGGGTGGGAAAGGAGCTCTGCAAGATGAGGGGCAGGGTTAAACATGGTCCCACAACTCCTTTGCTTAAAAGCACAGAAACAAAGACTTGTATCAAAAGAAGCTGGCAACCCTAAGTGCATCACAATTCCCCCTTGTCTCATTTTTACAGTCTAAGGACTCATCCATATTTCTGCTTATCTTCTGCTTAGAAATCATGAGTCCAAGTGCTTTTCCACTTGACCTGTGCTTTCTAGCCACGGGTCCAAGAAGTTCTGCCTTTGTTCCACTGCTTTCTCCAAAAAAAAAAATCTGTTCTTTAGTGCTACATCGGAACAAACGACAATCCACAGAACACCCACTTGCTGTTTATTCTGATTAAACGCTAAAGATTGGAATCTTTGGGGGAAGCCACATGTTTTAAATCTGTACTGGATGTCCTTCAAAGGTATGGCATGAATCTGCCCTAACAACACAAAGTGAGAAGTTTGAGCACATGGTGGTGATTATTGTATTATTAGAGTGATCATTTGCAAACATTAGGTTTAAATGAGAACAGAATGTGGCCGGTAATTTCTTTGCTCTTCCTGGCACAGTGCTTCAAATACAGTGGTACCTCAGGTTACATACACTTCAGGTTACATACACTTCAGGTTACAGACTCCGCTATCCCAGAAATCGTGTTTCAGGTTAAGAACTTTGCTTCTGGATGAGAACAGAAATTGTGCTCCGGCGGCGCGGCGGCAGCAGGAGGCCCCATTAGCTAAAGTGGTGCTTCAGGTTAAGGACAGTTTCAGGTTAAGTATGGACCTCCGGAATGAATTAAGTACTTAACCTGAGGTACCACTGTACAGCTTGGAGGTTGGGACACTTATTTACATGTTGCAAATGGGATATCTGGGACACATTTCTGGGGTGTAAGCCTCAGAAAGTCTCCTGCAGGCTGAAAGCCCAGACATAAAAGGATGCAAGGCCCCCAGTTCAGCTGCACTAGAGCAGTTTGTCTGTTCCTCCTGTCTCAGTGTAGATCAGATACAAAGAGCTTCATTGTTCATGTTGGCTCTCACAGTCAGTGTACTACAGTAGACCGGGTGTTTACATTTGGGGATATAAGTTCCAGACTGACTTGGTGGCTATAGAAAAGTGAAAATCTCTCAGCCTAGCCTCCAGCCAGTAAAATGAAATAAAGACATATTGACACCTGCCCATGGGATATAGCAGTAATAGTAGTAGTAGTAGTAGTAGTAGTAGTAATAATATTTTATTTATACCCTACCCTTCCTGGTTCAGAAAACCAGGCTCAGGGTGGCTAACAACAAATTTAAAACACTTTAATTGATCCAACACAAAAAAGCATTAAATACAGTATAAAACGTGAATAACAATAAATTCAGAATTCAAAACTCAATTTAGGGGGGAAATCCATCCCATAACCATTAGATGATCACCAGGGCTAGCTGGCTAAATTAGTCCTATTTGGGCCAGCGAGGAGACCAGGGGAGAATTAGCTGTGGGATCCCAGAGCGGGTAATCTTCATAAAAAGGGAAGGGGAGGGAAGGAAGGGGAATAAAAGATCAGGCTAAGTTCAAACTGAAAGCCAGGCGGAATAGCTCTTTCTTACAGGCCCAGCGGAAGGAAGTTAAATCCTGCAGGGCCCTGGTCTTGTGGGACAGAGCATTCCACCAGGTCGGAGCCATCACTGAGAAGGCCCTGGCCCTGGTGGATGATAATCTGACTTCCTTATTAACAGCATCCAAATGGTTAACTGTGAAGGTGGTAGATAAAAGAGTTGATGAGCTAAAGAAAACCCACCCTGGCTGTGATGCCACATGTACTCAGAATGCACCTATTGTCGCCCCATGTATGCAAATTATCACTTAATTTTTACTTGGCTGCTTTCTAATATTCCCAGCTAGACAAGGTACTGTTAGCACCTTGTCTTGGGTCAGTTGCTTGCTCTTTTTCAGGCAGCAAAATGTCTTGGATCAGCCCTGCTTAGAAGCAGAACCCAATGCTTTCAATGGCACTAAGTCTGAAATTCTAAGCTGACTTGCTGAGCCATATTGAACACAGTAGTGCGTACCCCTGAGTGGGGTTGTGCAGCATGTCTGAGCCCAGGCAACAGAACAAGGTGATAAAAATCCAAAGGTGAAAGGCTTTATCATGTCAGAGTGGAGAGATAAGAATTTGCATTCCCTGGACGTTCCCCAACATGAAAACAAGCAAATAATGGACTCCTTGTGCTTAGAAAAATACTGCAGCAGGGAGGCAGCAGACAGAGAAAATGTCTCCCCGATTTGCTGATTTTCTACCTTGCTTGTTTCCAGTGGGAGGAGGCATTCGGGAAGATACCCTCCCCCTGCTTGCCGGCCAAAGAGGGACATTCCAGAATTCCCCACGCCCTCCCACACCCTTCAGCCAGCTTCCTTCTGCTTCGGTGTGGACATTGCCTCTTACTTCCTGGTAATTCTGCTTGGAATGGTAACCCTGATATGAACTCTACAAGATAAGTGAATCCTCTTTTTAAAAATAATAATAATAAAGCCTTAGAAAAATAGCACAGAAGTGAAATGTCAAATGTGAGGCAACATTTGAGGTACACCTCTCCCATCACATTTTGTTCATCTGTTTTTCTAGTCTCCCTCACCCACCCTGGCTTTGTCTGCTTTTTAATCTTTTTGCTCGCAGCAAGAGGTTGGAAAAAATGTGCGATAACTGCGGCACCCTTCCCTGACTCCCACACGAACATGGACAAATCGAGGAGGGAAGGGAGAATGCCCTAAGGCTATGAAAGTATTCAGAGTGCAACCTGCTCTCTCTGTGCAGCAACAAAGGGCGAAAGCCGCCTCTGAGCAAAGGTGGGGCGAGTGCAAGGTGCAGGGAGTGGAGCCGATAGGGTTTCTGTGGCTGTGTTTCTCCTGTGTACGCTCAGCAGGTTGAAGGCAAGGAGTGGGACGGCCGCCAGACACACCCAGTCCAGGCAGTAAAACGATCCCTGCTCTGCCCCCAAGCTCTTTCTAACGGATAAAAGGAGAGGAAGTGCCAGCCTGCAGGTTCAGAGGGACGCTTCTCTCTTTAACTCCTCCGAGCCTCACTTGCTGTTTCTTCCCACCCACCCCTCTCTCCAAAATAAGGAAAGCCCTGCTTGAATAGGCCATGTCGAAATTTGGTTACAGCTCCCGCTCAGCGGCCGGGTCCGGTGGGTTCACCCAGGTCAGAGTCAGCTCTGTCTCTTCATCTCGTGGAATCGGAGGCGGCGGCAGTTTTAGCAAGCCGGGGGGCTTTGGCAGCTCCAGCCTCTACAACTTGGGTTCTGGCGTCAGGAGGATTGCCCCCGCCAGCTCCTACAGCGTCCAGTCATCCTACGGTGCCCTCGGTTCCAGCAGACATGGAGGGATGTATGGTGGAGGGTTTTCGCCCGCAGGCATTCAAGAAGTCACCATCAACCAGAACCTCTTGTCGCCCCTCAACCTGGAAATCGACCCCACCATCCAGAAGGTGCGCAAGGAGGAGAAGGAACAGATCAAGACCCTCAACAACAAGTTTGCATCCTTCATCGATAAGGTGAGCTATACGTAGCTTATTCTGATCCTTCTCTAGTGTCCCAGCAATCCATAGGAGCTTCTCTATAGGCCTCATGGGGTCATGGCTGTGCTTTGCTTAGAAGTGTGGTCTTTTGTTGTAAGCTCAACTGTGGCTCTGCTAGATATTTTATTTGAAGCAGCATCTGGCCTTTGTTCTCTGCTTTTGATTTGTAACTCGATGACCAACATGACCTGCCATTGCTTTCTTGGTGATATTCCTTATTCACTGCCTGGTTAATAGCAGGGTGTGTTGGAGTCACAGCTTCAACATGATGGCTTTTACTCTCTCATGTGAAGACGGTGACCAGCACACCCCACACTGGGGAAAGTGGAGTGAGAAGGGGATCCAAAGTAAAACATGCATACAATGATCTTTTGCTTGCTGCAGCTTCAGTTATCTGAACCTGACGTCTGAAATTAAGGTGGTTAAAGGATTTGATAGGTTAAATAATTATTTTTTTAAAAAAAATGTCAACGAATCTGAAGCTTCACCTCTTTTAATGATTGATCAATAAACCTCTGTTAAAGTGCACCACACTTTATAAGGTAAAAGAGGGCAGATTGCAACCCCATGGAGATATAGCCTATCATCCATTTATTTATTTTTAATAAATGTTTTATTACATCTGCTTCTAGCTCCTGGACCATTTTTTTTTCTTTTTAAGTTCTCTTAGATACCTGGGAGTATCTTATTTGTTACCCTGTGGTATATCACAAGCATTCATTACCTGTAACCTTCATGGCACATTGCAATAGAGTTTGCATTACTTACCCAAAAGGAAATGTGTTGAGTTTAATAGTCAGCCCACACTGACTACCTGTGAAGTATTATGTCCACACGCACACACAATGAGCCCCAGTAACTTTGTGTATTCATATCCCTCCCCCATCGCAAGTGTGATGCAGTCAGCAGACTGTGAGCTTAGGCATGATGGTCCTGGGGCGGGGGTAGAATCAGTGATCAGTCACAGCCTTAACTGGGTTGTTTTGAGGGGGAAATGCAGTAAAAGGTATAGTTAATCAATCTTGATGTAGATCAAAAGAAATCTAAATAAATATCGGAAGTCCAAAAGTTCTGCAAAACATGTACCTGAATCCAAGATTCTACTATTTACACTGTGCTCTGGATCTCACTCACCTGATAAATGCAAATACTTGATATGAAAAATCTCCATTTTCAGCATAGTTTTACCCAGAGTGTTGCAGTTTTAGCTGTTCCTCTCCCACAAATAATCAGTGAATCTCCTTCCTCCCACGCCCTCATCTATCTACATTCCTTGGAGGACTCCTTCCCCTGGCCCCATCTACCCCCACATCTAAGAGCTGAGAGCCATGAAGGGCCATAATCTTCTACTGTTTTGTGGTATTTCGAGTCCTGCTGGCAGAATGACAGGCTTTATGGAATTTGCCTCGGGGGCTTTTTTCAGGTCCGATTCCTTGAGCAGCAAAACAAGATGCTGGAGACCAAGTGGAACCTCCTGCAGGAGCAGAAGACCACACGGAGCAACATCCCTGCCTTCTTTGAAGCCTACATCAGCAACCTGCGGAGGCAGCTGGATGCCCTGCTGAACGACAAGGGACGCCTGGAGGGAGAGCTGAAGAACATGCAGGATCTTGTCGAGGATTTCAAGAACAAGTAATGTATTCATAACGGTTTTTGCAGAGATGAGCAGGTTCAGGTGGCCCATTCACAAAGCATCACCTTGCTCTAAATGGGAGAGCTTAAAGCTTCGATCCTATGCACATTTCTTTTGAGAGCAAATCCCATTGGTTTCAGTGGGAACAACTCCCAAGCAACCGTAATTGTGCACTGTGAGCCTCTGCACGTATACTCCAAAGTAAGTCCCACTAGGCTTGTCAGGTGCAAAAAGAGAGGTCAGGATTCCTGCACTTTTAATAGTTAATACCAAAGAAAGAATTTCGGCAGATTTAGCTGGCAAGGCAAGCTACACCTGTTGAATACCCCTATTCTAAGGGCACATACACAACATACATTTAAAGCACATGGTTTTCCCCAGAGAATCCTGGGAACTGTAATTTATCCCACAGAGCTACAGTTCCCATTACTCTTAACAAACCACAGTTCCCAGGATTCCTTGGAGGAAGCCACATGCATTAAATGTGCATTATTTCTGTGGTGTGGATGTGACCTGATCAACCTGCAAAGGTGTAGAAGCCATGTCCTCTTTCCCCCCTGACTGCTGCAAGCCCCCCTGAGCTTGCTAGGGGTTATTTCTAAGCAGGTGTATGCAGAGATACCCTGAGATGACTCTCATGCTGTTCACAGTGTGAGCATGCAAGTGTCTGCTCAAAACTACAAACTATTGAGTTCAATGGGACTTCCTCCCAGGTAAATGAGTGGAGAATTGCAACTGCAGTATGAGGGTTTGCTGCATCTTCCGAAGCATGCAAAAGATGCATAAACTTTTTAAGAAACTGCACTGGGTATTCAATAAACCTATCACAGGCAACATCAGGCATTCATAATCTTGGAGTGTTTTCAAGGGCCCGGGTAAGTGCAGGGGTGGGGAACCTTTGGCCTATCAGATGTTCCTGGACTACAGCTCCCATAATCCCTGTCTATTGGCCATGCTGGCTGGGGCTGATGGGAGCTGGAGTCCTGCAACATCTGGAGGGCCACAGGTTCCCCACCCTTGACTGAAAGCATCCAAGATCTGGTAGCCTTTTAGTGTCTCGTTGTGATCCGTTTCCTTCTTGCATGGATGCCAGAAGCCTGCCTGCCTGGCACTGAGTGTCCCAAACTGAATATTGATGCAATGGTTTGATTGTAACCTTGTTAGACTCTTCTCATTGGAAGCCACACACTGCACGGTCCCTTATTGTACCTGCTCCTGCTCCCCACCCTTGGAGCAGGACCTCAGAGTGCATTCATGTGGACACATATTTTGCTTAAGATAAGGGTGTTAAATAAATGTCATATACTTAAAGGTATGGAACAGGATAGCAGCAGAATGACTTTGCTTCAGCCAGTGTTGGGTACTTGCAGGACTTCAGGGTTTCTGAACTACATCATCCCTGACCATAGACCTTGTTGGCCAGAGTTATGGTTCATCAACATCTGGAGTTTCAAAAGGTTTGCACCCCAGTGTTTCTGTGTTCATGGAAATCCATGGTGGCTGCATCCACAGTTTTTATCTACATTAGTTCAAGGAAGAATGATTGAACAAACTTGTCCCCAACCTAGTTGAATTTTATTTATTTATTTTACTATAAAAATACTTATATACCACTCTACCATCAAAATGTATCAAAGCAGTTTAGTTTACAAAAGCAATTTATTTTTATTTTTTTAAAAAGAAAAGTATTAGAATGCAGTAATGTAATACATTGGCAATTACCACAAAAAGCCCAAGGAAAACACAAGGCTAGGAAATCTGCAATCATTCAAGTATTGCTGGACTACAATTCCCATCAAACCTTATCATTGGCCAATGGCTATACTTCCTGGGGCTGATGTTGCTGAGTTGGGAGTCCAACCACATCTGGAAGGTCACCAGCTCTCTGTCGGTGGTATAGCAGGTATTGGTTGGTTAAAAAGCAGGCTTTTACCTTGCTAGAAGCTAGTCGTGGAAATCTTCTGGAGTCGATCTGGGATGGACAGCAGGACTGTGCTGATAAAAACAGATTTGTGATATCAAATTGAGAGGTATTTCTTATAAGGAGACATGAGAGGACTCTAGAGCCACATAAGAAGCAATAACATATTAGAGGAGAGACTTCAGATTCAGACTTACTCTTTTGTTAAAGTGCAAGAACATTCAACAGCAGCAGAAATGGTGTGGGTATGTGTCAAAAATTTAGAAAGAATATATGGTTTAATCCCTATGGGCCTGCATGCATGTCACATGAGACATCATTAAGCTCTCCTGATTTGCCTTTTAAATATCAAGCCTTAGGGCTGATTTCCTCATGCCGAAATAGTACCTGGGCGTGGCACAGCCCACTATGGACTTCAACATTTCAGGCTGCGGAGCGGAAATCACCCATATGCTACCCTCACCCACACCTGTAGCTCTCTGCGCATGAAAAGCAGTCCTGCTGGACTAGGTTAAAGCCTTCTTCTCTGATCCTGCTAGCTTTTTTGGCATATGGCAGGAGAAGGAATTTCCAGCAGGTTTATGGGCTTAAACACCTCCATCTTCTAATAATTTCCTGGTATACATAACTTATTAGAGAGGTGCAGTGACCTTAAGGTTAAAAGCTTGCTCACGTCTACCTTAGCAGCAGTTTTAACAAGATTTGGCTTCTGGATTCCGTTGTGGTCTACAGATTGTTATGTGTGTGGTTGTGGTTGTGAGGGTGTTTTACTTCCTTTTGCATTATGTGCCTTTGGATTAGTTGCACGACTCTTCTGGGGCTGTTGTCACAGGCTCTCTCTCTCTCTCTCTCTCTCTCTCTCTCTCTCTCTCTCTCTCTCTCCCTCCCTCCCTCCCTCCCTCTCCCTCTCTCCCTCTCTCTGGTTTGGATTAGGAGGGTCAGGTGTCATCTGTGAGGTTGTGGATCAAAAGTTTTCCCCGCACAGTCACAACACAGAGTTGGGTTAGATAGCTTTTTACCCCTGCCCTTCCAGCTTGGATGGTTTATTCCATTTGTAGCCACCCCCATTATTTGTCCCCTCAAAGTGGGCTAAGCCAAGAGAGAGTAACTGGCCCCAGCTGGCCCAGCCAGCTTCAAGGTTGAGTGAGGATTTTCGCTCAGCTCTCCCCAGCCCTCTTAACTACTATGCCGCACCCTGAATCTACAGAACTTAAACCAAGCTCCTGCTCTATCACATATCCAGTGTTTTAAAGCTTTAGTAAATCAAGTTTCAGCTGTTACGCTTTCACTGTGTACCCATATGCTGTGTTCTTGCACGGCCACGCACTTAAAAAGCAATGTGTGTGCATTTCGTGTCCTCTAACAATTGAGATTAGCTGCTTTGTGCAATTAATTCAAAGAGGAAAATTCGAGTGAGTGAAAGGTAGCCCCCCCCCCCGGCTTTCCCTCTCCCTTGGCAAAGAATTGCTACAAGGCCAGGGGGCGGGCGGAGTTTCAGCGTTGTATCTGTCGACAAACTTTGCAGTTCACAAAGGAACACACCTGGTGTTATTAAAAAGAGTTCCATGGAGACGAGCGGAGCAAAGGTTGGCAGTTTGATCTTGTACAAGAGGTCCTTCATGCTCCTAGAGGAAGTCTCAATGGGAACCAACTCCTCACCCTAACCCCCACCCCACCTATAGTGCTTTAAAATATATATGAGTTGGCAAACTGGCTCAGACCGGAACGGAAAGCAAACAGCACTGATAAACCCCCAGGGTGTGACCCATAGAGGAGAAAAGTCAATAACTAGTAATCCTTCCCCAGGTGCAGCCGTATTATGCATAGCTAGGATAACTGGGGGGGGGGGGGTGCAGAGAGAGAGAGCGACCCTGGGTAGGGCTTGGTTAGGGTTGCTATATTATTAATCATCTGAATTACCCCTTTGAAACAGCTGCCAACGCTTTACAATCAAAGGGCGTTTTCCTGAACCAAGGGCATATCTATAATGCATATTTAAACTGGTATAAAAGTCATTCTTTTTCAACAGTCAGCCTTGGGATACATAGTTCTGTGAGAAAGGTGTACTTGAAGATATGCAATGTAGAGAATTCTCAGCAAAACTACAGCTCCCACAATGTTTTGGGGGAAGAAAGAGAGAGCCATGACAATGAACATCATATAAAAGTGATATAGATTTGTGGAGTAGTTTGTTTTTTTTCTGAGATAAGTGAATCTGAAACAGTCTCATATTTCTTGCCTTGTGATTTCAAACAGGGATGAGTCAAGGACCAAGTGTGAAGACAACTTTAGCTGCGCTCAGGCTGCCAACAATATTCTTGGGGAAACATAGACATGGGTAATATCTAAAAAGACAGGGGAGTAATTTGAATCAGTTTAAGGTGAACTTCCCATATGTGTTGTTTACGAAATACAATGCAAACCGAAAGACAAATTTCACACTTCTCCGAATTGGGCAGTGCTGTTCCCCTGCCAAGTTACATGTTCAAAAATGCACATACAAGTGTGCATAAAAATGAATGCATTTGTGAAAATAACATACAGAAATGTCTGGCATTTGGGAAACTGCTCTGCAGAAATGTGCCTCTTCCGAGAGATTCTCATGAAAATGCTGGTGAATTTTTGTGAAGACTTTCTTTGGAAATGTGGAGAAACCAAAATTGACAGATTTGTCCATCTGTAGATGTGGGAGACCTAGGTTTTTCAAAGGGAGGTGCCTTTTGCTCTTCCTCTTCCCTGCAGCATTCAGCACCTTAGTCCGCATGGTGTGGGGAAGGAGGAATAGACAAAATTCACCTTATCCTATTCACCCGTGGGATGTGCCCTGAGGAGAACTCAGGGGCTGCTGCTTCCACTGAGAGTGAAGCCAAGATTCAATCCATTTATTTTAGTACAATTTTATCACGCCTTATACTGAAGTTGCTCAGGGTAGCCTTTCTTTACTTTCAGGGGTGGCCAGAGAGCAAGATAGCGAGATCCACTCTGTTATTTGCTAGAGGGATAAGGAGCAAACATAGAATTAAAGAACAGGGTGCCCCTAAGCACATGATCCATCCAGGAATATATTTTCAGGGCCAGAACTGGGTGTACAGTCTGCTGACTCACAAATCCACTCCTGGTTTTCCCCTTAAGCTTTTTTCATTTCAGCAGCCTAATTCAGAAGGACGTAGGTATGAGAGAGAGGGAGTTGCTACTGTTTTAGCAGTTGGTAGTAGAAACTCTTAGTGATCTGCTGGAAATCACTCAGAGATCTACCAGTAAGCCCCTAATCGACCTTCTGCCCCCCCAATCCCACCCTTGATCTCTGAACTCCATTCATGTCTTATTCACAGAATGCATAGAAAGGTTGCCAAATTTTGATAGCTGAGCAGGACCTGCGCTCAGCTGATCAGTGGCCACATGGAAGAACATTTAGTTGTGAAAGTGCTGCTTCGTATTTCAAAGAAATCCTGTTCACCAGATCACTTGTGTGCATGCAGCATCTGTCAGCCTGTGGCCCAAGGTTGTTCTTCCCGTAATAGCCACAATCTTGGATAGCTTTAAAGTGGGGTCAGACCAATTCATGGAGGAGAAGACTACTAGCCATGCTGCCTGGGTTCTTCCTCCACCACAGAGACCCTTTGCCTCTGAATACCAGTTGCTGAGGAGCACCAGTGGGGAGAGAGGTGTTGTGACCATGTGCCTCTTGTGGACTTCTCATAGACATCTAGTTGGCCACTGTGAGACCAGGGTGCTGGACGAGAAGGGTCTTCAGTCTGAAGCTCCTTTTCCATTCTAAGCAATGTTGAAGAGTTGTTCTTGAGACTAATATGTGCCACACAAGCTCCTTCAGGGAAGGGCAAGGTATTTTAAAATCAAAAGGGGGGTGAGAATCTATGTGATCTATGCTGGCTCAATAGCCAAGGGTTCTAGGCTAGATTTGATATTATATATATATTGTGGAAATAATTTGCCAAAAACAAAAGTAGTAGTAGTAGCAATTTATGAATTGCTTCCTGTGGTGCATCTCAAAGTGACTTACAAGACACTAAAAACATATATAAGGCAATTGCATACCTATAAAAAGTTAAAATATTGCATATATAAAATCGGTTATTTGCAAGAGGCCAGATAGGATAGCAATCTCCACTGAGAAGGCTTGTTGAAAGAGGAAACTGTTCAACAAGCACCAACAAGACAATAAAGAGGGGGATATGAAGTACTTTGAAGTCATGATGGCTGTGGAATAAAGTCCGTTTACACGAACGCTGTAAATGACACAGAGGAAGGCCTGCCCTTAACTACACTATCTTTGCACACAGCCCTTTGAACTCTCTCTCTCTCTCTCTTGCCAATAACCTCATGAAAAGACACTAGCAGTCATCTGAAATGCAAATAGGAACAGTCCCACAAATGCAGCTCTGGCTGCACTGAAGGGGCAGAGAATATTATTGTTCTATCTTTTGCCTTTGGGGTTTTCCAACAGTATTGACCAATTATGGAAACTGAAATCCATTCCAGTCCTCTGGTATTTATGCTCAAGGGCCATTGCCAAACCAGTTATCCGTCTTCAAGAGTGGAGAGAAGGGAGGGGACGACTGTTTCTTCCTCTTTCTTTGAAACAGTGCCACATTCTTGACTCTTGAAGGTCAACTCTAATCCTTAGATGCTTCTCAGAAGGATGGTTGCCTGATTAGTTATCATCTATTTTGTACCTACTCAATCTTGTGTTTGTCAGTGTGGAGTCTGAATAGTGTTTCTTCTTGGTTAAGAGCAGAAGAAATTGTGGCCGCTGCAAACCACAGCACTATTTTCATGTTTTTTTTGCCCATGTCAGGAAACTTAGGGTATCTAATTTTCACAAAGGTTTTTTTTTATTATTGTTCATCATCACACTTTTTCCATTCATCTTGCTTTTCCATCTTTTGCATTTCCCCCCACGCTGTGAAATTGGTCTAGCTATGCAAAAGTGTTTCTTAGAGCAACATCTTTCTCTCCCTCAATCTCCAAATTTCCAAATCCAAAATAACTGGCTTCCTAGATTTAGGACACAACTTTGCAATTATGAACAGATCAGTTTTGCTCCTGAAAATGAAAAGTACAGGTGTTTGTTGTGTTCATATTTGGCAAGTTTGCTCAAATTGTAGAACCACAGAAAATAGGGGCTCCACAGAATGATTTTGACAGCCAAGTAACAAAGGCTAAACCAGAATGCTATATTGATGTTGCATATTGCAGGTAATTGGTTTCCTAGAATTTATTTGATTTAAGGACAAAGTGCTAAGACTGGTGGGTGGAGAAATTCAAAGGTAGTTTCACCCTCAGCCTTGCTGGACTCTCACAAGCAGGCTGGAGGTGCTCCTGCAATTCTCTATCCATTTCTCAGGGGTTTTCTTTTCTTTCTTTTTTTGTTTCATTGGGGACACCAGGAGGGAAATTCCCAAGAGAGATTTGGACCAACTTAGTGGGAACAACCAAGCTGTTCCCAAATCTCCCCCCCCCCCAACACATCCATGAACCACACCTAGCACACATCCATTTTGGCCATACCAATGTGAGAAATCTTACCTTTATTTGGGCCAGGTTGTTGCCAGTTTCCCTGGTGGCAGGGAGGCTGGATCAAACATTCAGTGCTCCATCTCCAAGTTTGAAAAGGTGGGAAAGAATGCTCTCTCAGGAGCCACAGGATTGCACCCTTTAAACTCTGCAGCCTAACTTAATTAGTAGCTTTCAGGACTGGAGAATCTGGTATGAAGGAATATTTTACAAAGAACAGTTGTTTTTCTGCAAAGGGAGGAGAGGGAAAGAGAGAAAGTTGGTTGTCACTGAAAGGGAAGGGGGATGAAATACGGTTAATGGTCTTGATTTGCTCGAGAACTGCAATCTGGAGTTTGTGGGCCATGATTTTTGCCTTGTTAGTTCAGTTGGTTAGACTGTGGTGCTGATAACACCAAGGCTGCAGGTTCGATCCATGTATGCAAGAGTTAAATATTCATGCATTGCAGGGGGTTGGACTAGATGTTCCCCAGGGTCCCTTCTGTCTCTACAGTTCTATGATTCTACTAACCTACATGTACATTTAAATGATGTATTTTAATTCCCTTTTCCTAACAGATACGAAGATGAAATCAACAAGCGCACAACAGCAGAAAACGACTTTGTTGTGCTCAAGAAGGTGAGAAACCATAACTGTTTTTTTACTCACAGTGTCATTGGTAATCATATGTGTTCTGACTCAAAACCTATGGTTGTGTGCCTTGATGGCCACACTCAAGATGCTAAGGCTGCAAGCTTTTCCAGTAGTATTTCTGCAGCTCTCTATGAATTGAGATCTGCTAAAGTGAAGGAGGTGGCAAAACTGTTTTGAGACGGTGCACTACAAAGTGGAGATGAGGGGTCACATAGCTAAATGTTGGTCCATATTGGAAAAACCCACAATGCACATAGAAAATTAGACTTGCCTTCTCCCTGATATGCTAGTTTCCCATACATAGGGCCTTCCTCTTGCCCCATGAGGAGCATTCAGTGATGTTATCCCCACCTGCAATATTAAGTGGTACAGTTTTTGTATCACCACTCCACTTGCTCTTTGTAGGAGCTAGAACTGAATGCAGCAAAGATTCTGGAAAAACAACCTTAACGAAGATCAGGCTTACATTCATGGAAGGTGGGGAAGATGGGAAGGCCAAAGAATAATTTCTCAAGAGTGATCAGTGTGCTGCAGACTTCGACTTCTACTGGGGGAAGGATGCTCTAACACCTTTGAAGATCATTTTCAGCAAAGAAAGAATTGTTGGGCCCCTCTGATGCACTGAATCACACTGAATATTGCACACGCTTCCTTATTATTTGGGCTGGACACCCAAAGCACATTTTCCATTGTGTAGACACAGCCTTTCTCTTCCCTTTGTTTACAAATCAAACAGACAAGATAGACAAGGAGAATAATGAAAGACACACAAAGAGGGAAGGTGACTTACCCAAAGTCAAACAGGCCGTTGGCAATGTTGGAAACAAACTAGGGCAAAGGCAGCGAACGTGGTGACTGTGGGCACAAATGTGCCCCCAGAGCCTTCCCTGGAGCACACAGTGTCTCCTCCTCCCACTGAAGTTAGTCTTGAAATTACCGTATTTTACGCCCCATAGGGCACACCGGCCCATAGGGTGCACCTAGTTTTTTGGGGGGGGAATAAAGAAAAAAATTATTCCCCCCCCCCAAGCACGGGGCTGGGGCGGGGGAAGCCCGAGCTTCCCCCGACCCCAGCCCCCAGAACAGGCTGCTATCCACAAGCCTGGGGAGCCCAGTGGGAACTCCCGCTGGTCTCCCCAGGCTTGCGGATATCTGCCCGAAGCCCGGAGCATGCTGCTCAGTGCGCCCTAGGCTTCGGGATGCAGGCTGCTGTCCACAAGCCTTGGGAGCCCAGCAGGAAGTCGCACCGGGCTCCCAAGGCTTGCGGAGAGCTGCCGGAAGCCCGGGACGTGCTCCGCTGTGCTCCCCGGGTTTCGGGCTGCAGGCTGCTGTCCACAAGCCTTGGGAGCCCAGCGGGTAGTCGCGCCGGGCTCCCAAGGCTTGCAGAGAGCTGCCTGAAGCCCAGGGTGCGCTCCACTGTGCTCCCCAGGTTTCGGGCTGCAGGCTGCTGTCCAAGGCTCCCAAGGCTTGTGGATAGCTTCCTGAAGCCTGGAGAGCGAGAGGGGTCGGTGTGCACAGACCACTCTCACTCTCCAGGCTTCAGCGAAAGCCTGCATTCACCCCATAGGATGCACACATATTTCCCCTTCATTTTTGGAGGGGGGAAAGTGTGTCCTATAGGGCGAAAAATATGGTAACTGTTGTGTGCTTGGTTGATGTGTGGTGTGGTGCCTAGGAGAATTTCTCCAGGTTGGAAATGCACCTACAGACCCAAAAAAGGTTGGCAACCCCTGGACTGCCTGCTGAGGGCCTGAAGGGCCCCACCCTTGCCTCTTTCCACCTGGCTTGGGGCGGGGCTTGACAGGCTTCACAAGGACTGCAGCTGCGGCTTAGCACCGAGAGCTCCTCTTTTAAACTGTTTTTAATTTTTATCTGTGTTGTTTTAAATGAGACTATCTTGGCTGTGAGCCCTGGAAGACCTGCACCCTACCTTATTGGCCCTTTCCCATCTGGCCTGGGAGAGTGGAGTGCGGACTGACTCCAGCTACAAAAGCTGAGGCTGTTGAACAAATTCCTGGGCTGGAGTATTGTTTACATGGGGGGTTGAGAGAGCTATTGCTGTTATTGATATTATTGTTGTATCTTTAGTTTTAGATCTTATGTTTTGTGTGGAAATTGTTTCCATTAGGTTGTGTATTTTTTTGATGTGTTTTATTGTTTATGACTTCTGTTATGTTTGTAATTATGTAGACCTTGTCATGTTGTAAGCCGCCATACGCATAGTTTCAACTACGGAAAGGCGGCATACAAATAAAATGATGATGATGATGATGATAGACTAGGACAGTTCATATTAAGAGCAGGGCACAATGGTTTTCAGTCCGAGGATGATTAACTCTTGGTACATGGAGGTGGAATTCTCCATCAGTTGCACAAGGTGACAATAGTTTTCTCTTCATCGTAGTCCTCACTCCAGTGAAATCTCATTCACTGTACTTGGTTTTCTTTATGTATTTAAGGAAGACCATATACTTCAATAATACACAAGAATAATGAAAGACAAGCAGAATTAAAATTAAAAACACACACAATACAAATGTGGGTAATTTTGTTCACAGTCCCTGTGAAAAACCACAATTATTTTATTTATAAATATCAGGATATTTTCATTGATGTATTATGACAGTCTCAAACTGAAAAGTTACTAATTCCTATTTTCCAGCAATAGCTATGGACCAGATTTGACTGTACCATAAATCCTTATTTGATCCCTCTAAATATTTTCTTGCAATAACCATCCTGACAGCAAACAGTAATTAGAGAATCTGTTCTTTATTCAAACCATCTGCATTTGGCCCCACCCCATATCCCCAGTAATGCTAACAAAGGGGTTGGTATCAATTCTTGCCTTGTTATTAGATTAACTGCTAGGAACACAATCTCTCTCAAAACTGCCAATCAGTGACACTCCCACCATACATGTAAATATGTGCCTTTATGTTATCAAACTTGGTTTTCTGATTGTGTTTTTAGGATGTTGACGCATCCTACATGAACAAGGTGGAGTTGGAGGCCAGGGTGGATGGAATGACTGATGAGATAAACTTCCTGAGGGCACTCTATGAAAATGTAAGTATGCTCTTTCCACCATTTAGGATATCCTTTTCCAATCTGGTGCCCTCCAGATGTTGTTGGATTCCAACTCACATCAGCCTCCCAGCTAGCATGGCCAATGGTCAGGGGTGACAGGAGTTGTAGATCAAAATAGCTGGCGGGTGCTAGGATGGTGAAGGTCTCTGCAGTTCTCCAGAGTTTCACAAGGTAGCCTTTCCTAGCCCTACCTGGAGATACCATGGACGCTAGAACCTTCTGCAGATGAAGCAGGTGCCACCTTCCCAAATTGAGCTCTTAAAATGGGAGGGAATATTTTTGCTCAGCCCTGACTTAAATATTCTAACATTGGTTAGGAAAAAGAAAAGAACATGGTTATGTTTGCATGTGTCCTTTCAAGGCACTAAATATACCCATCAATAAGGCATGAAAGAATGTTTGAAGACTTTAATGATGAAGACGATCAATGCTCTTAAAGGCCAAATGAAAATGTAACAAGCAGACAAGCTAAAACCTAAATGCCCCAGGTGGGTGAGTAGAAATTTTCAACAGAAGTTTTGCTTGTTCTTCAAACAGCAAAAAACTGTTTTAGACTTGTGGTTAGGCGCCATGTTTCACAGGATCATGGTTGATCCCCCCATTTGGATAGGAGGACCAATGTGCCATTTGCATGGGGCTGCATGCAAAGACACATGAAGGGTTAGGGTTAAAAGGCTTTTATGAACAGCAGCACTTTGTTCAAAATGAGAATGATCAAGTCTAAAGAAATTTAGATTGGAAAATCCAACTGCAATAGATGTTGCTATATAAGCCACTGAATGCAAATGATGGTTATTTTTTCTCTGTGATGAAAGCAACAGACATTGAAGGCATATCATTCTAGTCATCTGTATTTACTTTTTGTTGTGCTCACAACAAAAAAGTATTGTTAAGTAATGTATTATGGCGAAGAAGACAATTAGCCCTTGCTTAGCATATCCGGTTGGTTTCCTCACATGTTTCTCATCTGCAGCAGATGAAAGTCAAAAGGAGTTTGCAGATCTTGTTGGTTTAATGACTTAATATTGATATTCTTGTGGCAGGATGAACTCAGTATAGGCCATGTTTCAGGAATGGGGGGGAGATAATACCTCTGAGCCTGTACCAGTTGATAATTGAAACTGGTATCTGGGCTTCAGTGGGACATTTGTCCCCATTATTCTCTGTGCATGGTACATAACCAATAAAGATGCAATAATGGTTTATCTGGATATTATGTCCACCATTTTGCAGCAACTTTAAAATTTTGCATGCAAGCAGCTATGTTAACCTTGTGGTGAACTGAATAGATGAATCAGTCAGTTATCACCACAGGCACCCCAAAAGGGAAGTTAAAGTTGGTGTGCTGAAATTGGCACATTTTGAGTTATAATTTGAACGAGAGGGTGTTCATGGTGTTGTTGGACTTCAACTCCCATCAACCTCAGTCAGCATGGCTAATGGTCAGGGATGATGGGAGTTGTAGTCCAGCAACATTTGGAGGACCCACCTGTGCTTTAAGAGTTGGTTCCAGATTCTCCCCCAGGTGGAATAAGGATTACCCTGAAAAATGGTGGGTTCCAAATCTGCTCCTGATATCATTCTGTGTCAGTGGAACCTGGGTTAAATTGGCACACACTTTCACATGACCATTAATTCTGGCAAAAGTGGGGAACTATTCAGTGATTTGCAGGGGCAAGGAAAATGTAGTAGCGGAGTGCCCTTCCTCCCTTTCAATATTGCCACTAAGTAGAAATACCCCTAAGACTTTAAATGCAAATTGAAAATAAGCCAAGGGAGGTGAAAATGATAGAGGATGGGATTCCCTTAACACGTCCTGTCAGCAGAAGCTTTGTGTAAGGTCTTCTGCTTGCAGAACAGGGCTTCTCCCCTCCCACTGCATGCCTGCTGAAATTGCCAGGGGGGGGGGTGTCTCTCCCTCTACCCGCCAGACTTTAATTTTGTTACTAATGGTTCCTGATCTGAAGGAAAGGCAGGATGTTAAGAAGGATAACAGACCATGAATGCACATCTCTTTCATTTTCCAGGAACTGCGTGAGCTGCAGAACCAGATCTCTGATACTTCTGTGGTGCTTCAGATGGACAACAACCGAAACCTGGACTTGGATAGCATCATTGCTGAAGTCAAAGCTCAATATGAGGAGATTGCCAATAAGAGCAGGATTGAGGCAGAAAGTTGGTATCAAAGCAAGGTGAGCCGTGGTGGCAAAGATGAACTCATAAGGAAACAACTGTTTGGGGATATGAATAATATCCTCCCATAATGAGTTGGTTACCAATTACGGTCTTGACTAATGAGAAGTCAATGACATTTCATATTTGCTGCATTCCCTGATTTGATCTTGTTGAGGAGCTGCCTTATCCACAAAGGAGACCGCCCCCCCCACCATGATGATCACCTTTTAAGGCCTCCAGGACTTCTATAATGGAAGTGCATACAGTGGTACCTCGCAAGACGAAATTAATTCGTTCCGCGAGTTTTTTCTTCTTGCGAGTTTTTTTGTCATGCGAAGCACGGTTTCCCATAGGAATGCATTGAAAATCAATCACTGCGTTCCTATGGAAACCGCCTTCAGACCAGGTCCGGGGACAGTCTGTCCCCCGACCTCTTCTGAAGGCTGGGGGGACGACAAGGGCTTTTCTTCCCACCGCCAGCATTCAGAAGGCTGTTCTGAAGGCTGGCGGTGGGAAGAAAAGCCCTTCTCCCCACCTCCCGCCCCGCAAGCTCCGGGGACAGAAGGGCTTTGCTGCCGACCGCCAGCATTTTAAAAGCCCCCGGGACAGCGGAGACTTCTCCGCTGTCCCGGGGTGATTTTAAAATGCTGGCGGGTGGCAGCGAAGCCTCCGCTGTCCCGGGGCGATTTTAAAGTCTCCGCTGTCCCGGGGGCTTTTAAAATGCTGGGGGTCGGCAGCGAAGGCTTCGCTGCCGCCCGCCAGCATTTTAATATCGCCCGGGACAGCGGAGAAGTCTCCGCTGTCCCGGGAAGGCAGGCGGGGGGGAGCAAAGACTTTTGCCCCCCGCCGGCCTTCAGAAGAGGTCCAGGACCTCTTCTGAAGGCCGGCGGTGGGTGAAAGTCTTTGCTCCCGACTGCCAGCATTTTAAAAGAGGTCCCTGGAGATTTCCCTATGGGCTTTCTTCTTGCGAAGCAACTCCATAGGGAAATTCGTCTGGCGAAGCACCTCAAAAAACGGAAAACTCTTTCTTCTTGCGAGTTTTCCGTCTTGCGAGGCATTCGTCTTGCGAGGTACCACTGTAGTTCCAAGTGCTCTGATCTGCCCATTGTGATGTCATAATTTCCACCTTAACCAATTGTTCCTCATCCTCCTCTGCATTGTGTTATTGTTTGATGCCTGTTGGCTAATGCACTCAGGATACTTCACACAAATAATCAAAGAGACAGATGAACTGATCTTTCTAACAATGAAAGGGTAACGTCATTTTTGTAATCTCTCCCTGTACTCATTTTCCTCTTTCCACAAACACATTAACTCTTCCTGAGTGCATACAATGGGTTGCATTCACTGCAGTAATAAGCAAAAAATTTCCATCACTGCAAATTTCCCCTTGTGCAACAGAATGCTCTCTTCCTCTCCTCCCCCTGTGCCCACCCCCTAGACTTGGCAATGGTGCCAGGAGAAATCCTCTTGCACTAGCACATTATTTAGTTAAATGCCGCCCTATAGGTACTATGTATCTTTGGCACTGGCCCTGTCACCAGAAAGAAGATCCTGTGGTGAGGAAGGGAGACTGTTTTGATGCAACAAATCCCACCTGCACCTTCAACAGCATCTCTCCTCTCTGTTAATCTCAGTATGAAGCCCTGCAAGCCAGTGCTGGGAAGCATGGCGATGACCTGCGGAGCACGAAGAACGAGATTGCTGAGATTAACCGCACAATCCTGAGAATGCAGGCTGAGATTGAGAATGTGAAAAATCACGTGAGTAGCTGGAAAGAACTCTTTGTGGGGTTTTCCGTGATACAACACACACACACACACACACACACACACACACACACACACTGACTTAAATGAGTTATGGGGATGTCCCTGCATAGGCCAAACAGGTCCCACTCCCCACACCTCTTGTGACTTTGTGCTTCTATAATTGCCAACTTGGGGTGTGTGTGTGTGTGTGTGTGTGTGTGAGAGAGAGAGAGAGAGAGAGAGAGAGAGAGAGAGTGTTCCCTTTCCTCCACCCCTGGAAGAAACTGGTGCCCCCCTCAAGAACAGGGGTCAGCAAGCTTTTTCAGCAGGGGACCAGTCCACCGTCCCTCAGACCTTGTGGGGGGCAGGACTATATTTTGAAAAAAGAAGGAAGAATGAATTCCTATGCCCCACAAATAACCCAGAGATGCATTTTAAATAAAAGCACACATTCTACTCATGTAAAAACATGCTGATTCCTGGACCGTCCACGGACCGGATTTAGAAGGCGATTGGGCCAGATCCAGCCCCCGGGCCTTTGTCTGCCTGCCCGTGCTCAAGAACTGTAATTTCAGTTTAAAGTTGTGGGTTTTTCATTAACAGGCATTGCATTGGCCACTATGATAAGGTAGCCTTTTGGTCTGATCCTGCAGGTCTCCTATGAATGTTGGTTCCATGACAGTTCTGGCCAGGAAGTTTACTACTCTTTCCTTCTGCCTTCTGTCAATCATTGGCAGTTCGCTGAGTGAATGACATGTTGGTTTTTTGTATTTTTTAAAAAGTACGGCAATTGTGCTGATGAGTACCCGCAAGGACTGGATATTTCATGATGAATTAACCAGAAAGCTTGCTTGCTCAAAAGCTGGGGAGATAAGCCATTGTGAATCACTCCCCATAGTGTTTGTTTGGCTTAAGGGCAGGGTGGCTCCAGCAAACATCCACACCGAAGCAAACACTGCCTCTGAATAATGAATGGAAGCCCAGATGCTCAGCAGTACGCCCTTCCTCTCCTTTATATCTGCATTGCACGCTTTACATTGCATTACAGCAGAGTCTAGTACTGATAACAGAGCAATGGGAGTGCAAGAAATAAATGAGTCATTGGCAGCAATGCAGTTGGCTAGTCATCTTAGTCTCAGTCATCTTTGCCTCCTGCAAGCAGCAATCTGATTGTAAGCAGTTGTTGCAGCATGGACATGCACTCCCCTGCTCCAATATATATTGTTATGAACCAAGTATCCAAGTATCAAAAGTCAATTAAGTCAGGACTGTGTGAGGTGTTAGCCTGGGATAATGAGCCATTAGCACAACAAAGGGAAATTTTAGCAGGCAACAATAGGTGGGACCTATTTATCACAGATAAAGCCAAGAGCAACATATAAGCTAAACAAGCTATAGCTTAGGTCCCCACTCTCTTGGGCCCCCCCCCAAAAAAAAATTAAAGGAAAAAAACCTGGATGTACATTTCCAAAATATAAGATAAAAAAACAAATAAAATAAAACCTACATACAGCAACAGTGTTTTGTGTTGTGTGCTCCTATGATGTACATATTTTGTTATGTGCAAATGGCTTTAGATACCTATTAGGTCCATAAATTACCATATAGCATATATGCAACACTAAAAACAGTGACAATTTGTTGTTGACAAAGGACAGCTGGACATATTAAGGGGCCCATTACCTTCAGTAGCTTAGGGCAGGCATAGGCAAACTCGCCCCTCCAGATGTTTTTGAGACTACAATTCCCATCATCCCTGACCACTGGTCCTGTTAGCTAGGGATGATGGGAGTTGTAGTCCCAAAACTTCTGGAGGGCCGGGTTTGACTATGCCTGGCTTAGGGCCTCATCAAACCTAAATCTGGCCCTGTGGATTGGTGTGAGTGTTAGGAGTGACATGACAAATGGAGGGCAGGAGCAGAGTAACCACCCAATGTCTTTTTGAATAAATGCTGCTGTGTCTACTATGGAAGAAGCCAGCACCTCTTGGGGTATGAATGCTGTGCACTCCTCCATGGCAGGCTCAGCTTGGGCGTATGTGCAAAGGAACCATGATCACAAAGACACCACAGCCTCAGCTGTGCCTCATATTCTCAAGGAAACAGACCCATGCCTGGAATCTCTCACTGCTGCAGAGACTGGAACGGTGGCATGTAGCAATAGGAGGCCACTTTGTATTGTCATACGCCAGGCCCATCTAGGCCAGTGCTTTCCATTCTGTCTGGTGGTTAGAGTGACCGTATGTCCCAAGCTGAAGAAGGCAGTCTTGTGTTTGGAGAACTGTACAACCCAAGTCAAGTTGAAAGAGAAAGAGCCCTGAACAAGGAGGGGACATGAAGTTGCCCACCCACAGTTAGTGCCAGGACAGCAGGCTGAGCGGGCACACACTGGTAACCCAGTCACAGTCATCCCTACAATGGTGAGCTATGCATACCAATTAGCACATGCAAAGGTTATGCCAATCCACGCCCTCTTTTCTCCTCGCTCTATGCAGAGGCTTGTGAGCCCACCCTACTGGCAGTGGTTCTCCAGGCTCTCAGACAGAGGGTCCTTCTGGTTACCTGATTACTGACCATTTTGACTGGAGATGTCACTGGGGGTTCAACCTGGAACCTTCTGCATGCAATTCATACCCTCTGCCATTTGGGCTGCTCTTTCTCCTTTGGGGCAGAGAGATGGAGAGGCAGGACTTCTGAACAATCTTATGCCTTGGTTTTTTCCTCCAGCGTGCTAAACTCGAGGCTGCCATTGCTGAGGCAGAGGAACGTGGGGAGATGGCTATCAAAGATGCCAAGGCCAAGCTAGCAGAGCTGGAGGCTGCTCTCAACAAAGCCAAGCAAGAGATGGCCCGTCAGCTGAGGGAGTACCAGGAGCTGATGAACGTCAAGCTGGCCCTGGATATTGAGATTGCCACCTACAGGAAGCTGCTGGAAGGAGAGGAGAGCCGGTGAGTGCCAGATGCCATGCTCAAATCATCTAACCTCTTCACTAGGGCTGCAATGTTTGAACCATCGATTGGTTAGCCTCAGTTGGGTTGCATCCAGCTAGGTCCTACCCAACAGACCCATTCAAATGAATGGATCTCAGTTAGTCACGATCATTCATGTTAATGTGTCTCTTCTGGGTATTACTGTTACCCATTGTTTATTGTAAAAGCAATAAGCTAAAGAGGTGTTCCCAAGCAGCAATTTTTTAAAATAGATAATTGCTTTTTAAAACATGTACTTTTAAAGCAGTGCAGCTGGCGTGCCCTGTAAGATCTTAGGAGGGGCATCACCCTATTTTAATGCCTTGCATAGCTGCTGTCTGCTCTAGTGCATGCACACATCATCCAAAAGCAAAGTTTGCTTCTTGCGTTCAAACTGCTGGTTTTACCCATTTGCAAATTCACACAAATGTGACTGATCAATTGATCCACGAAAAATCATAAGGTTGCCTGGCTGAGATCTCTTGATTTGGGACAGGACTGTTCTTTACCCACTGTGCTTCCACAGTTCACATGCCACTAAGTGACAGTGGTTGGAAAAGCTTGTTTAAGCTGTTTCCAAATATTATTACTTCAGCTTTGCCTTTCCACTTGCAGGCCACTTGCCCAAGTTGGTTGGCACTGGAAAGAGAAGATTGGAGGGCTAAGTGGACTTGTAACCTGGTCCAGCAGGGCGGTTCCAAATGGTTCCCCCCAGGACTGGAACGTGTCCATTAATTATCAGTCGCTATTTACAGGCACACAGCTGTCTCTTCTGAATATTTTATATAGACAACCATTTATTTTGTGTTCCCTTTCTGTTGCCAAGATCTATAATCCTTCAGGCATTAAAAGTTAAGAACTAACTGGAGCTCTTGATTTCTTTTCTCAACAGGCTGGCTGGTGATGGAGCTGGTTCTATGAGCATGAGTAAGTTTGTTTTCCCACCTCCTCTCTCCCTTCCTTTCCCCTTCTGCCACAATTGTTCATAATACATCCGGACTATTTGGCAAGCACAGCCTACTGTAAGCACTGCTTAGCAGATAGAGAAGAGGTAGAATCTTAATACATATGCAATATGTGTGTATTAATATGAGTATACACAAATATAACACAGCATCAGGTCTGACTCTTTTATACATATACCCATATTATTTTAATGCAAATTATTTTGTTTATAATTAAGTTGGGCAAACCAAACCAAAAATGCACAAGCTGTTTGGATATAAGTGGTTGCTCAACATAAGAATTGACTCAATTCTTGATCTGGTGTAAACCATCAAATTCTGTGTATAAAACTATTTAAAATATATTCCTCCTCCATCATTAGAGGTTCTGCAGTTGTGGGGGAGATTCCCATCTTTGCTACCTGGTAGGAGTGTCAGTTGGATGAGGGTGGCGCTGTGGGTTAAACCACAGAGCCTAGGGCTTGCCGATCAGAAGGTCGGCGGTTCAAATCCCCGCGACGGGGTGAGCTCCCATTGCTTGGTCCCTGCTCCTGCCAACCTAGCAGTTCGAAAGCACGTCAAAGTGCAAGTAGATAAATAGGTACCGCTCCGGCGGGAAGGTAAACGGCGTTTCTGTGCACTGCTCTGGTTCGCCAGAAGCGGCTTAGTCATGCTGGCCACATGACCTGGAAGCTGTCCGTGGACAAACACCAGCTCCCTTGGCCACTAAAGTGAAATGAGTGCCACAACCCCAGAGTCATCCACGACTGGACCTAACGGTCAGGGGGTACCTTTACCTTTAGGAATGCCAGTTGGGGCCTAGATTGCTATTGAAATGAATAGCATATAACCACAATCAGAAATGTTTTTCGCTTGGTGGCTGCTTCCTGGATTGGTCACATGGGTAACCCTAGTCCCTCAGGGATCGCTCAGTGAGCTGGATAACAACTGCAGCGCTATGTAGCCAGTCAGATTTGACAATATGATGTCATCTCTTAGAAAAAGGAATATTAGCTGGATGTGGGAGGAAGATGGGGCAATTGAAATTTTTTTGCAAAGAGTGCCCAAAAGCTCATAGAAAAGGTAATGGGCAGTTTCTGCTGAGCCCTAGTTAATAAACCCATTCCATGTTATTGGAAACAGTCCCTTGTTGTTGGAAATTCATTTCCCCAAAAAGAGGCCACACTGTTACTGTATCAAAGCTTAATACGCGGTTTCCCTGGTGTCCTACAGCTGTGCTCAACTCCAGTTCTGGTGGCTCCTATGGCAGCGGAGGTGGCTATGGTTTCGGAGGAGGAATCGGCTTGGGAAGTGGAATGGGCAGCGGCGGAGGCCTCAGCTTCTCCTCTGGAGGTGGCTCAGGTGCCGTGAAATCATCGTACAGTGTGACAACAAGCACATCCAGACGAAGTGTCAGAAACTAAGCTCAGAAAACCAAGGTCATCACTGCCTGAACACATCTCCATTCCCCCCACCCCTTCCCCCAGAACAGAGGTAGATAAAGTAAAGAAGAGACAGGGAAGATGAGATCATTATCTCCCAAGAACCAAACTGGCTGCTAAATCCAGCAGTAATGAATGAAATGATGGTGCCATATTCTGCAAGTGCATTATCCCACCTCCCACATCAACAGCCTAAATCAGGGATGAGGAACCTCCAGCCAGATTTGGCTCATGAGACCCTTTTCCCCAAAACCATGTCCACCTGCCCTACATCAGACATCGTATGTGATGTCAGGTTTGGCTCAGGTAGCAACATGGCTGGCTCAGCTGCTCACACAGCCTGTCCTTACAGAAAGCAGGATTGAACTCCCCGTAAACCAGCTGATGCCTTGAGTCCTGCTTGGTTCAAGCCTGCAAGAGGGTTCCCTATGGGCAACTCTCTTGGGCACCTGAACCCTGCATAAATCAGGACTGAATTGCCCGCTCATCAGCTGATGTGCAGGGAGTTCAATCCTGCTCTGTTGCTATAGCTTACCCCAAAGTTCCACGGACTAACTTTGACAGGGAACACCCACCTGTCAAAGTTGGCCTGTAGGATGGTGGGAGATAAAGATCTGGCCTGTTGAACCAAAATGGTTCTCCAGTCCTCTAGGTGTTGTGGACTACAGCTCCCATCAGCCCCAGCAAGTATAGCCAATGAATTCTAGAGAGTTCCCCATTCCGGCGCTTTTGAAGCAAGTATACTTATAGTGCACTGCTGTTATGGGGTGGCTCCACAGGTTTTCCCATCCCTGGCTTAAATTGTGGTGGTGCTCCCATTGAGATCAAGGGGAGTTTCACTGTTGGTTTAACTGAGAGCGAAGTATAATTGGAAAACGAAATTCCAAACTATACAGGCAATTTCCATGTCCTCTGTTTTGGATGCAGAAATCGATTCCCACCCCCTCCCAATTTTCTTGGGGGGAAAAATGTGGAAGTCACAAAAAATAAAATTCTTCTCTGAATTATATTCTGTTTCGTGATGGCTTTTTCCTCCTACTCCACATTGTAGTCACAACCACTTAAGAGTATTCAGTTCTCACATGGGGCCACATGTTCTCACATTCTGCTTTTTTAAAAAAATCATGGATTTCAAGACACCATTTTAACTCTTTATATGTCACAGTTGAGCTATAACTTTAGTGAGTGCTTGTAGTGGGAGGGGGGTAAGTGAGCAATCAATTACCATATTTTCCCATGTATAAGACGTAAGTTTTCCCCCTAAAAAATAATGTCAAAAATTAGGGGGCATCTTATACTCTGGGCCATCTCCCCCCCCCATCTTCTTAAATCTGAGTCTCTCAAAATAGGGGGCATCTTATACATGGGGGCGTTTTACAGACGGAAAAATATAGTAACTTATTCAGAAATCTAGGATTTGAGAGCTGGAGCAATGACTTCACTGAGAAAACAACAGAAAGGTCTGTTTCTAAAATTCATTACAAAATGATTCACACAGCATAAGGTTGCATTACTTCCAGAATTTCCCGAACATATCCAGAATACTGGTGTCTCTAGCAGTGTCCGGGTGGAAATTACAAAAATGTCAGGGAAAATTCAGACTCCCAGCATCCCTGACCCCTGGGCAAGCTGCTTAGGGCTCATGCAAGTCCCAAACATCTGTGGCATACCACATTCACTAGCTGCAAGCACTTCTATTCTTATTTTACACCAAACATTCAAAGAAGTCCAAGCAAGAAAGAATTATTAGTTTGCATGCTTAATATCTCCAGTTAAACAGGACCACTGAGGGTACCTGGCCTACTTGTGACATTTCATATATATCATTGCAGGAATCCTTACAACCCCCCTGCGAAATAGGCCAATATTATTATTCCCATATTTCAGAAGGGGGATTGAGACAAGAAGGTAGTGGCTTGATTGAAAGTCAAAATAGTGCTTGGGATAGTGGGCGATAGGATAAAGTATGTTGTTTTGATAGGTGGGTTATGGGTATAATTAATAGGATAAGGACTGAGAATAGAAGGGCTAGAACGCCACCTAGTTTATTAGGGACTGAGTGAAGGATTGCGGAGGCGAAGAGAAAGTATCACTCTGGTTTAATGTGTGGTGGGGCAACGGGGGTTTGCAAGGGAGAAGTTTTCTCGGTTTCCTAGAAGATTTGGTGAAAAAAGAGTTAGGAAGAGGAGGCATGATAATATTATTATAGCACCTAAAAGGTCTTTGTAGGAATAATAATAATAATAATAATAATAATAATAATAATAATTTATTATTTATACCCCGCCCATTTGGCTGAGTTTCCCCAACCACTCTGGGTGGCTCCCAATCAGTGTTAAAAACAGTACAGCGTTACATATTAAAAACTTCCCTGAACAGGGCTGCCTTAAGATGTCTTCTGAATGACAGGTAATTATTTATCTCTTTGACATCTGATGGGAGGGCGTTCCACAGGGCGGGCGCCACTACTGAGAAGGCCCTCTGTCTGGTTCCCTGTAGCCTCACTTCTCGCAATGAGGGAACCGCCAGAAGGCCCTCGGCGCTGGATCTCAGTGTCCGGGCTGAACTATGGGGGTGGAGACGCTCCTTCAGGTATACAGGACCGAGGCCGTTTAGGGCTTTAAAGGTCAGCACCAACACTTTGAATCGTGCTCGGAAACGTACTGGGAGCCAATGCAGATCTCTCAGAAACGGTGTTATGTGGTCCCGGCGGCCACTCCCAGTCACCAGTCTAGCTGCCGCATTCTGGATTAATTGCAGTTTCCGGGTCACCTTCAAAGGTAGCCCCACGTAGAGCACGTTGCAGTAGTCCAAGCGTGAGATAACTAGAGCATGCACCACTCTGGCGAGACAGTTCGCGGGCAGGTAGGGTCTTAGCCTGCGTACCAGGTGGAGCTGGTAGACAGCTGCCCTGGACACAGAATAGTAGGGGTGAAATGGAATTTTATCTGTATTAAAGTTGAGGCCTGTGGGGTTGTTTGAGCTTGTTTCATGGAGAAAGAGTAAGTGGACTATGGAGGTACCCATAATAATAAAGAGCAGTATAAAGCAGGGGTAGGCAAACTAAGGCCTGGGGGCCGGATCTGGCCCAGTCACCTTCTAAATCTGGCCTGTGGACGGTCCGGGAATCAGTGTGTTTTTACATGAGTAGAATGTGTGCTTTTATTTAAAATGCATCTCTGGGTTATTTGTGGGGCATAGGAATTCGTTCATTCCCCCCCCTCCAAAAAAAATAGTCCGGCCCGCCCACAAAGTCTGAGGGACAGTGGACCAGCCCCCTGCTGAAAACGTTTGCTGACCCCTGGTATAAAGTGAAGGGTAAAGAATTGAATTAAAGGTTGCATTGTCCACTGCAAATCCGCCTCACACCCACTTACTGAGTCTGGGGTGTGGTGGGGTGTGGAGGGCAAGGCACAGCAAGCCCTGCATGGTGTAAGTGCGGTGTTAGAGCCAATCTGATGCTCCTGCCACCGTGTCCGCACCACGCTGAACTCCTCACCCCTCTCGCTCTCCATAAGAGCCAGTGATGCTCAGCATCAGGAAGCCAGGCACTCAGCACCACTGCCAACCCCACCCCACCAACCATGACTGCCCAATGGTCTCCTTATGAGCTTGCGGCTCATATCTGGGAATCTAATTGCAAGCCTTTGTTTGGCAAGTGGGGAGCCAATTACAGTGGTACCTTGGTTCTCAAACTTAATCCATTCCGGAAATCTGTTCCAAAACCAAAGCGTTCCAAAACCAAGGCACTCTTTTCCATAGAAAGTAATGCAAAATGGATTAATCTGTTCCAGACTTTTGAAAACAACCCCAGAAATAGCCATTTAACATGAATTTTAACATCTAACGAGACCATTGATCCATAAAATGAAAGCAATAATCAATGTACTGCCATCACACAATCAATTGGTGGCTGAACTGGGTTCCACACAGTCACAAAAACAAAACAAAAAGAGCCGCAGAAGCAAAAATGCAAAATGAATAGCAAAAACAGACAGACCTCAGCATAACACTCAAAATGGAAGTGTGGCACTCAAAACGGAGCATGTTCAGCTTCTGAAAAAAGTTCACAAACTGGAACACTTACTTCCTGGTTTGCAGTGTTTGGGTTCCAAGTTGTTTGAGTACCAAGGTGTTTGAGAACCAAGGTGCCACTGTAATATCAAACTTGCTACACAGTGTGAGAAGGATTTCAGGCTGGAGCACACCAGCTATTATGTATATTAAACTTGTAAATTTAGAACTTTGTTTTGCAGGCTCTAACATGCTAGGATTACTTCACCATCCTTACCTATGTCTCTTGCCTCTACCTGGGGGCCTGGGGATGTGGGGAGAATCGTGCTGATACTAATGACAATGCAATTATTGCATTTAAAACTTGTGGGAAAGCTGGGAAAGGCAAATGAGATAATTTTTGTTGTCATCCTGCTTCTGCTGCCCCCACACCCTTCTTGGATAATCATAGAAGGATCATAGAATCACAGAGTTGGAGTCATCTAGTCCAACCCCCATCCAAACACACAGTCCCCCATCCAATTTGAAACCATACTGGACCCTGCTTAGGTTTGCAAATGTGCTAGCAGTTTTACTGCAGCACCACTAGTGCTGGTGGCACGTATGGAAGCAGAAGTAGCCCCAACACAGCTGTATGCCAGGATGCTGTAAGCAACTCCCGGCAGGTTGCCCAGGAAAGTATATAGACAAGGGAAGGTTTCTTACCATCCTTTTTAATTTGATATTTACAGAGAGAGGCTATAGAAGCAAAACGGTTGCTTCTGTCTCATGGGTAGGTCTGCTCTAGCCATGCTATCTGGGGCTGATGGGAATTGTAGTCCAATTGGGCCTATTTACAGTGGTCATGCAACAAGGACTGGCCCTCCCCCTCCCAGTCCTTGTTGTATGCACTGGCGTACGAAGGGGGGCAGAGGAGCACACTGCCCTGGGCACCATTTGGGGAAAGGGTGCCATCGCGGCCACACACACCCCGGGATGCACGGCACACGCCACACAACCCTGGATGTGCACCACACCCCCGCAGGTTATGCACCACGCCCCTCCGCTGCTCGCCATGCCCCCGTGGGTGCCACGCCCTGCACCGCTTGCCACACAACACACCCCCGGGACGTGCGCCAGCCATGCCCCCACCTGTTCTCTGCTCCAGGGCCTGCAGCATGTTGCTCCGCCACTGGTTGCATGACCACTGTAAATGCCCATCAGAGAACTGGCTAGGTCTCACCCAACTATGATTTAGCAGCAAACTACAGTGGTACCTCGGGTTACATATGCTTCAGGTTACAGACACTTCAGGTTCAAGGGTTACAGACGCTTCAGGTTACAGGCGCTTCAAGGGACACGGGTGGCGCTGTGGGTTAAACCACAGAGCCTAGGACTTGCCGATCAGAAGGTCGGTGGTTCAAATTCCCACGACGGGGTGAGCTCCCGTTGCTCGGTCCCTGCTCCTGCCAACCTAGCAGTTCGAAAGCACGTCAAACTGCAAGTAGATAAATAGGTATTTATCCCGCTCCAGCGGGAAGGTAAATGGTGTTTCCATGCACTGCTCTGGTTCGCCAGAAGTGGCTTAGTCATGCTGGCCACATGACCCAGAAGCTGTACGCCGGCTCCCTCGGCCAATAAAGCGAGATGAGCGGCGCAACCCCAGAGTTGGTCACGACTGGACCTAATGGTCAGGGGTCCCTTTACCTTTTTACAGTGGTTCCTTGGGTTACATACGCTTCAGGTTACAGACGCTTCAGGTTACAGACTCCACTAACCCAGAAATAGTACCTCGGTTTGAGAACTTTGCTTCAGGATGAGAACAGAAATCATGCTCTGGCGGCATGGCGGCAGCAGGAGGCCCCATTAGCTAAAGTGGCACTTCAGGTTAAGAACAGTTTCAGGTTAAGAACGGACCTCCAGAACGAATTAAGTTCTTAACCCGAGATACCACTGTACTCTTGAACAAAGGTTGGACATTCAGGGACAGCAAATTACTTTGGTGTCTCTGGTCTTGGGGAGGGAACCCAGGAGAGATAGCATGGATCATAGGTTTCAGCAGTGTCAGGATTTGCTGAAAGATCATTTTTAGGGCCAGATGTGTCTTTGGTCCTATTAGCAGCGCTCTTATGTCTAGAACCTGCCGCCTTCTTTGTGTTAACTCTGCTTGTTCTGTGCTTGCCTTTCCCACCCATATATGACAATCTCTGTTCCAAGACTGTGTGTGAGATTTGGGTGAGAAAAGTTCCTAATTGTATGTGCCAGCATAACTCTCTACTTAGCATCATAGCGTTGTCCTTACTTGTTTCCTTTGTGTTCTCGCCAAGAAAATCTGCAAGGCACCGGAGTCAAAAGAAAATGAGAAAATCCTTCGGAAAGCTGCTTCCTAGACCAGACGTGTTCTTCTTCCCCTCAGCCAGTTTCATTCCCATGATTTTAGCATAAGATATCCTGATTTCATCCAATTGTGTAATTAGAAATGTTTACAAATTAACTATCACTCAGCCAGTCATTTTGGCTTCGGTATTTTGAGTCTGGGACTGGTAGATATTGTACACAACAAATTGTTCCACACATCGCAGTCTCCAAGCGATGAAAAGCTCCAGGGGCTCCAGCTTTTACCCAGGGTTCCGTTTCCTTAGAATGAAAGTCAACGGAGACTGTGGCGTCTTTGGGATGTATCATTTTATTTACACGTTAGGGGCTACCCCTCCTGCTTGCTCCACTCTAGTACAACCACTAGAGGTCACACCTCTAAATTTGGCTAGGCTTCAGAACACACAGGTGTTTTCTGATATTCATCTACAGACTGATAAAATGGTGGCTGCCCTAGAATCCCATTTCGACAACGGGTTTAAAACCCCCCAGATATTTCCTCTGACAGTCATTTTTACTGTATTTTTGGTTTTTATGGAAGCCGCCCAGAGTGGCTGGGGAGGCCCAGCCAGATGGGCGGGGTATAAATAATAAATTATTATTATTATTATTATTATTATTATTATTATTATTATTATTAAATATTTTGCTCCCAGGGCAAACTGCTCTGGATCGGCTCCAGAACATAAAACCATGTACAATATTTAGAAAACGATATATTGCAAGCCTAGGACTTGCTGATCAGAAGGTCGGCGGTTCGAATCCCCGCGACGGGGTGAGCTCCCGTTGCTCGGTCCCTGCTCCTGCCAATCTTGCAGTTCGAAAGCACGTCAAAGTGTAAGTACGGTAGATAAATAGGTACCGCTCTGGCGGCAAGGTAAACGGCATTTCCGTGTGCTGCTCTGGTTCGCCAGAAGCGGCTTAGTCATGCTGGCCACATAACCTGGAAGCTGTATGCCGGCTCCCTCAGCCAATAAAGCGAGATAAGCGCCGCAACCCCAGAGTCGGTCACGACTGGACCTAATGGTCAGGGGTCCCTTTACCTTTACCTTTATATTGCATTCAGTTTCCATTTGCATCTAATCTGACCTTTTCTCCTGTGAGGTCAGGCAGCATACATAGGAGTCATCAAAACAAGAACCCTGAGAGGTCAGTTGGGTCTAGTGAAACTATTATTTGCTCAAGGCCAGCATATTTCAGGAACTGCTAAAGAAAATTAGCAAGGGTCGGGGCAGCCTGTAGCTTCCCAGATCATAGTTATGTTGGCTGGGGCTGATGGGATCTCAATTTCAATCACATGTGGAAGTCCACAGGTTTTACAACTCTGGGTTAGATTTCCCTCTATTCTGCTTTTCTTTCTTCCTTGAATTCTTCACTTCGTCCTGTAAATTCAGATTAAACCAGGAAAAATATTAAAGTAATTCAGGAACTGATGCATGTGTGGTTTGCCGCAGTGTTTGCTTGCTTCTCAGGTGGGATTCTGCACCTCCAATAGTTGTAGAACGGAGGGTATTTCAGCAGATGTACCTTACAAAACCATCACATTTTGTATCTGGCCATCATATCTTTTCATTATTTCTCCCCCTGCAATAGCATCAAAATCCTCATTGTACCACATTCTACTCATGCAGAAATTCTTGCTTGCTTGCTTGCTAGTAAAACCCCAAGCCAAAAAAAGAATTTCATCACATCAATAGGAGTTTTTGGCAGTGCTTTTTATCCAGGTCCACAAGCATACCTTAGGGCCCTTAGTCACCTTTTTTTCTAAACAAATCACACACACACACACACACAGGGCCATCTTAAGCATATCCGGCACCGTAGTGCAAAGATCCCTCCACTCCTCCCCCCGACAACTCTAAAACAAGGGAGTGGTGGTGAAAAATGTCCTCTGCCTCCCCTACTGCCCTGATCCCCGGCGTGGTGGTGGTGATCAAGCAGGAAAACATGCTGGCAGACATGCTCTCCAGCATCGGGGCACCCGAGAAGGCAGCCTAGGAAGGCTGCGTGGCCTTTCTTCAGGAAGCAGGAGGACAACGACTGGGAACAGGGCCGTCTTTAGCAGAGGCTTGGGAGGGAAGCTGTGCGCCCACCAGCCATATAGTTGGTGGGGCGCAGCTGGCGGGCGTACAGGGAAAGGGGAGGCTGCTGGCAAAGCCGCACAGCTCCCCCACTCGCTAGGGCGCCCCTGAGAGGCAGGCGACCTGGTGCAACGAACCACTAAGACCAATGGGAAAGACAGCTCTGTGCACATGCGTGCGCGCGCACACACACACTTACACTTAAGTGCTTTATCCTTCCCTTTATAGGGACAATAGTCTAGCAATAATGAAGAGGGGGGAAACATGGAATCCCTCAAACCATTTTTTTTTATTTTTTTATGCTCAGAACAATCCATTTATTAGAAACAGAATTCCAAAATAGGATGGGAAACAAAATGCATGCAGAAATGTATTATACAGAAGCACTTAGGGCAGTCAGTTGGAGGTAGAATGGCACACTTGTCTCATTATGCACATTGGAGGGCAGAGATGGAGAACCTGTAGCCCTCAAATTGTTATTGGACGCCAATTCCCATCAGCCCCAGTGGGCAAAGACAGTGGGATCTGTAGTCCAGCAACATCTGGAAGGCCATAAGTTTATCCATCCTTGTTACAGGGAATGAAAATTGATCATTCTTCTATGTTAATGCCAGTTGCAATATTTAGAAAAGAACATGTATGTTTTCTGTTGTCTTTGTCCAAGGAGTTGTTTTTTTGTTAAAGCCATGGTCTTCCCAGTAGTGATATATGGAAGTGAGAGCTGGACCATAAAGAAAGCTGATCGCCGAAGAATTGATGCTTTTGAATTATGGTGCTAGAGGAGACTCTTGAGAGTCCCATGGACTGCAAGAAGATCAAACCTATCCATTCTGAAGGAAATCAGCTCTGAGTGCTCACTGGAAGGACAGATCCTGAAGCTTAGGTTCCAATACTTTGGCCACCTCATGAGAAGAGAAGACTCCCTGGAAAAGACCCTGATACTGGGAAAGATTGAGGGCACACGGAGAAGGGGACAACAGAGGACAAGATGGTTGGACAGTGTTCTCAAAGCTACCAACATGAGTTTGACCAAACTGCGGGAGGCAGTGGAAGAGAGGAGTGCCTGGCGTGCTCTGGTCCATCGGGTCACGAGGAGTCGGACACGACTAAAAGACTAAACAACAACAACAACAACAACATGTATGTTTTCACCCACACAGGAGTTTCTGGCCATCTTTATACTTAATCACAAGTATTATGTCCTGGAAAGACAAGCTCTTTGATCAGGTTTGGGCTTCAAGTGATTATTTTGGCTGGTAGGAGCACAGAGACTGAAACCACACAGCCAGACTGACAGGTTAACGGAGGGAGACCCTGCTATCCAATAGCAAGAGGAGGGTGAAAATTGCAAAATAGCTCCCAGTATTCATAGATGGTACAGCTGTGTTCTGTGGACCTAAGCCAATTTACTATAGCTACCAAGAAGACACATTTGTGCTGCCACAGCAAAATTGCTGTAGTTCATACAGCTTGTAGAAATGTATGGTGGGAGCCATCACTTTAGTATTTCTGAATAAATATCAAATTGACAGCAGGGCATTTGTAACATCTGCAAAGGGGTTTGTTTGGCAAATCTGCTGTTTTCAGTATTTGCTATTGGTAGGCAGTAATAGGGGGAGGTTGCCATTATTGGTCATCCGCGGTGCCAGCTGCCTATTGACCTTCCTAGTATCTTCGTCCGCAGTAGCCAGCGGGTGCTACAAACTTGACGCTGGAGCCCCTGCCACTCCCACAACTGAAACCCCGTGGAGGGGGACATGGTTCTCCGCAAGGTGGGCCACAGGGAGGAACACACGTCACCCCATCCCTGCAAGGATGCATGGCATCCACACACGAATCTCTGCCTGGCCCGCAGGTTGTCACTCGAGGGCCACAGGTTGTTGTGATCTTGCCGCGGGGCCCACACACAGGTTGTGGGTCGGTGTCGCACACAACTGCACCCTGGCTCCTTCGCACAGCTGGTGTGGAAGAGGGAGAAAAGCAACATGGTGGTTAGAGGTCAACTCACAAGAACATAAGAATAGCCTGCTGGATAAGGCCGATGGCCCATCTAGGCAGAATCCTGTTCTCACAGTGGCCAACCATATTCCTGACCTCATGCAGGATCTGAGCACAAGAGCCCTATTCCCCCCCCCCTTTGGCTTCCAGCTGTTGGTATTCAGAAACATTACTGCCTAAAACTGTTGAGGCAGAGCATAACTCGTATAGCTAGTAGTCATTGGTAGCCCTATCTATGAATTTGTCCAATCCTTTTTTGAAGCTGTCCAAGTTGGTGTCCATCACTCTCCTCCGTGGAGTGAGTTCCATAACTGTGTGAACTCACAAAACTGTCAGGAGCAGGTCAGCAATAAATCACACGGCGTCAGTGAAGTTAACTCTTCATTCAAAGAAACAAGACAGCTTGAGAGACCAGGCCCAGTGAGCAGAGCAGCGCTTCCTGGTAGATCTTACCCCAATGGGGCAGTTGTGAGGACTGAAGGTCCCCACCTTCCTACAGTTCCTTAAGCCTCCTGCTCCCCTCGGTGCTTCGCAAGCAATCTGAGACTTTGCCTGTGTTCGCTCTGCCCTCTTCATACCTCTACTGGTTCTAGGAGACCAGGGGGAGGGGATGTTAGGGCAGAGGTCAGGGCCCCCACATTTTGGAGTAACATCTAATGAATTTGATATTTAAGGGCGTATATTTTGTATCTTCATATTTCTGAACCGCTCTAGGGTTTTCTTATGAAGTGGGACACAGAAATGTCATAATGACAGTAAAATTAAAAAATATGCACATTTCCCCTAATGAGGGGAGTCCTCCTAAGTACCAAGTAAAGAGCCCCCCATAAGACCACTTTTCCAGAGTCTAAACTTTTCTAATTGCACCACTGTCTGGCCTTCAACTCTCTGGCCTCACAGAAGTCATTGTCTCATAGCTTGGGCCCCTGTCACTTTTCCTTGCCCCCCCCCACTCATGATGAAAACATGATCATATCTCACTTCTCTAATAACCATCATCCCCAATGTCACCCAAGAAGGGGGCCGTCAGAATACTTACAGATGTTCACAGCACATTCTCCCTCACCCAACCTAAAAAAGCAAATAAGTAAATGGTAAATAAATGGGTTCTTTGCTAGGAAATCACCATCACTGCTATGCATCATTCATCAGCTGAAAAATCTTGGCCTGATATCACACATGAAGGATGTAGAATGGCCCTGCCAGCTTGTTTCTAATCTCATGACCTCTCTATGGGGCTTTCTGACAATGGCCACCAATGATTCATCCAAAGCTTCTTCCTATACCCTCCAAGGCACCATGGGGCAGAGCAGGGAGTGTTGTAGCTCAATGGCAGGGAGCTTGCTTTGCTTGCAGAAGGCCCCAGGTTCGAATCCTGTCGTCTCCAGCTTGCCTTTCTTTTTCTTTTTTAAAAAATTGAGTAGCAGATAATAGGGAAGATATCCTGCTCCTGAGGCTCTCAAGAGCTACCTACCCATCAGAATAGGCAACGCTAGACTTGAGCAGACCAACAGTCTGATCTGGTGTAAGGCAGCTGCTAAGTGCCACTGTCACTCTTCCTTGCTGGATCCACCGGCAAGGAAGGATAATAACTGAACAATGCATCCTCTCCTAGTGTCTAAATCCATTTCTACAAGGCTAATGGGCCAGCCTCCACTTTTGGCCAGTGAAGTGATAGGAAAACGTAGCCTACTGTACTTCTGCATTGCAGATTGCTGTTAAAGGAACTAAAACAACTTTTAAAAGCCTGCAGCTATTTAGACAAATCCACAAGGATTCAATAATGGTTTAGTGATTTCATCTGTTTCCTTCTCCTATGGAGACTTAACAGTGATATCGAACAACTTCTGTCCCATTGAGTCAAGCATGCCCCATACAGCTATTCTTTATTGATGATATGTATTTATTTACTGTGGACGCGGGTGGCGCTGTGGGTTAAACCACAGAGCCTAGGACTTGCCGATCAGAAGGTCGGCGGTTCGAGTCCCCATGACGGGGTGAGCTCCCGTTGCTCGGTCCCTGCTCCTGCCAACCTAGCAGTTCGAAAGCACGTCAAAGTGCAAGTAGATAAATAGGTACCACTCCGGCGGGAAGGTAAACAGCGTTTCCGTGCGCTGCTCTGGTTTGCCAGAAGCGGCTTAGTCCTGCTTGCCACATGACCCGGAAGCTGTACGCTGGCTCCCTCGGCCAATAAAGCGGGATGAGCAACGCAACCCCAGAGTTGGTCACGACTGGACCTAATGGTCAGGGGTCCCCTTTACCCCCTTTACCTATTTATTTACTGTACTTATATCAGTTGCCCAATAACATATGCTCTTTGAGCACCATGCATTACGCTCTTCCAGGTGCTTGATATCCTCCTTTTTGGAGTTGTGGGCAGGCACAAAAAACACACACAATGCATTTATCCAGCCTCATGTCCACAATACATAGCTAGTGTGCTACTTTTTGCTTGGTGGGCTCTAGACTGTGCTGCAGTGCAGCCGGTGTGCTAATTCACCCAATCCTATGGTGCTCACCTGTATTCCTCTCCTTCCAGCAGCTTCCTGTAGGTGGCAATCTCAATATCCAGGGCCAGCTTGACATTCATCAGCTCCTGGTACTCTCGCAGCTGGCAGGCCATATCCTGCTTGGCCTTGTGCAAGGCATCTTCCAGCTCAGCCAACTTGCATTTGGCATCTTTCACAGCTATCTCCCCACGCTCCTCAGCTGCAGCCACCTCCTCTTCCAGTTTTGCTTTCTGTGGTGGCAAAGGCAACAGCATCATAACAGCACATGAACTCAGCTATATTGGTCCCTGGACTGTCATTTGCCTAGTTAATGTAATGCCTTATTTGTTGCAAACTCTAAAGAGCTAGAAGGAGTGGTTTTGAGGGACACCAATAATTTCTCTGCATATTCCACAACAATTCAGGAGTTCCCCTGGAGATTTTGTGAGCTGATGAAGTGATAGGTTAATTATTGCTTTGTATATTCTTTCCCAGGGACGCGGGTGGCGCTGTGGGTAAAAGCCTCAGCGCCTAGGGCTTGCCGATCGAAAGGTCGGCGGTTCGAATCCCCGCTGCGGGGTGCGCTCCCGCTGCTCGGTCCCAGCGCCTGCCAACCTAGCAGTTCGAAAGCACTCCCGGGTGCAAGTAGATAAATAGGGACCGCTTACTGGCGGGAAGGTAAACGCCGTTTCCATGTGCTGCGCTGGCTCACCAGATGCAGCTTTGTCACGCTGGCCACGTGACCCGGAAGTGTCTCCGGACAGCGCTGGCCCCCGGCCTCTTGAGTGAGATGGGCGCACAACCCCAGAGTCTGTCAAGACTGGCCCGTACGGGCAGGGGTACCTTTACCTTTACCTTATATTCTTTCCCACCCTGTGATCATTCCTTTTGAAAATGGGTAAACACACGTTGGGGGGCGGGAGCTTTGCTGGATCAGGCCACTGGTCCATCAATTCTAATGTCCTATTATTTGGTATGCATAAAAACTGAATAAATCTCCCACCCCTTGCTCAGCCTCTCATCAAGGAACAATGGCTTAATTCAGATCCATGTTTCCTAACTATAATGATGATGATGATGATGATGATGATGATGATGACGACGACGATGACGATTTATTATTTATACCCCACCCATCTGGCTGAGTTTCCCCAGCCATTCTGGGCGGCTCCCAATTGAGTGTTAAAAATAATACAGCATTAAATATTAAAAACTTCCCTAAATAGGGCTGCCTTCAGATATCTTTTAAAGATAAGATAGCTGCTTATTTCCTCTTTTTTTTAAAAAAAATGATATTTATTCAAAGTTTCAAAAATACATAAGTAAAAAATAGCTGCTTATTTCCTTCACATCGGGTGGGAGGGCGTTCCACAGGGCGGGCGCCACTACCGAGAAGGCCCCTCTGTCTGGTTCCCTGTAACCTCACTTCTTGCAATGAGGGAACCGCCAGAAGGCCCTCAGTGCTGGATCTCAGTGTCTGGGCTGAACGATGGGGGTGGAGACGCTCCTTCAGGTATACAGGACCGAGGCAGTTTAGGGCTTTAAAGGTCAGCACCAACACTTTGAATTGTGCTTGGAAATGTACTGGGAGCCAATGCAGATCTCTCAGAACCAGTGTTATGTGGTCCCGGCAGCCACTCCCAGTCACTAGTCTAGCTGCCACATTCTGGATTAGTTGTAATTTCCGGGTCACCTTCAAAGGTAGCCCCACGTAGAGCGCATTGCAGTAGTCCAAGCGGGAGATAACTAGAGCATGCACCACTCTGGTGAGACAGTCTGCTTAACTAAGCTTAACACTCTTAGTTTCATTTAAGAGATTTCCCACCCCTACCCCCGTACTATTTATTCACATCAGATCTCCTACAATTTTACCTGGAATTGTTTTCAAGCAGTATTGAGGACCAAAAAATTGGAACTTTTTTTAAAAAAGATGAAAGTGTCATTTGTTCCACATGCTGAACTCCGTACCCAGTAGTGATCGAAAATTCCTGCTCGACTGAACTTGAAGTCGCTTGGTTCTTTGGTAAGCAGCTGTGATACTTCAATTGCATGTTTCTAATCTGCAGCTAACCTCACAATTGTGACTTCCAAAAGTCCACACTATCCCGTCTTACCTGGGCTTTGACATTTGAAACTTCTGCCTCCAGCCTGTGGACCATCCGGGTCAGCTCACTAAGTTCTTCCTTGACGCTTCGCAGGTTATCACAGTGTTTGGCCGCAGTCGTTTTCAACTCTTGATACTAAGGTGAAAGAGAAGGCGTTGGAACCACTGAAAGCCGGGTGTGGTGGGGGAAGTCACACCATCACCCCCCTGTTTCCCCTTCAGAAGCCCAGCCCTTACTGTGCAGCTCTAGCCAATGTATGCAGCCTCAGTGGGAAAAGATAGAGGCCAAAGAGAAGTGGATGGAAAGGCCCCACCCCAAAGCCCTCTAGAGAGGAGGCTGTGAATGAATATCAGGGCAAATGCCATATTTTTCACTCTATAAGATGCACCAGACCACAAGACGCACCTAGTTTTTGGAGGAGGAAAACAAGAAAAAAAATATTCTGAATCTCAGAAGCCAGAACAGCAAGAGAGATTGCTACGCAGTGAAAGCAGCAATCCCTCTTGCTGTTCTGGCTTCTGTGATAGCTGCGCAGCCCACATTCGCTCCACAATCATAGAATCATAGAATCATAGAATCATAGAGTTGGAAGAGACCACAAGGGCCATCGAGTCCAACCCCCTGCCAAGCAGGAAACACCATCAGAGCACTCCTGACATATGGTTGTCAAGCCTCTGCTTAAAGACCTCCAAAGAAGGAGACTCCACCACACTCCTTGGCAGCAAATTCCACTGTCGAACAGCTCTTACTGTCAGGAAGTTCTTCCTAATGTTTAGGTGGAATCTTCTTTCTTGTAGTTTGGATCCATTGCTCCGTGTCCGCTTCTCTGGAGCAGCAGAAAACAACCTTTCTCCCTCCTCTATGTGACATCCTTTTATATATTTGAACATGGCTATCATATCACCCCTTAACCTCCTCTTCTCCAGGCTAAACATGCCCAGCTCCCTTAGCCGTTCCTCATAAGGCATCGTTTCCAGGCCTTTGACCCTTTTGGTTGCCCTCCTCTGGACACGTTCCAGTTTGTCAGTGTCCTTCTTGAACTGTGGTGCCCAGAACTGGACACAGTACTCCAGGTGAGGTCTGACCAGAGCAGAATACAGTGGCACTATTACTTCCCTTGATCTAGATGCTATACTCCTATTGATGCAGCCCAGAATTGCATTGGCTTTTTTAGCTGCCGCGTCACACTGTTGGCTCATGTCAAGTTTGTGGTCAACCAAGACTCCTAGATAAGACGCACATACATTTCCCCTTACTTTTTAGGAGGGAAAAAGTGAGTCCTATAGAGCAAAAAATATGGTAGCTCCAGCAAAGGGAGATACTTCAAAACAATGGAAACTGAAGAGCACCCCTATAGCATCCTTTGACATCCACCCATCCTTGAGGGAACTCCCTTCTCTAGATTGCTTCCTATACCATAAGCCACTTCTATTTATACCATCACTCATTTTCCTTGTCTTATCTCGTGCTTCCCATCCACCGGAGAATCCGCTCTCCCTGCAGTGCCTCATTCTGCCAGGTCCCAATGCCCAGTTATTCCTCCCAGCCACCAGTTGTTCTCTCTCCCCCTCCTTCTCCAGTTGATTGACACTGTACACATCTTTGCATGTGGAAAACACAGTTCTGTCTTAAACCCAGCAAAATGCAAAGGTCACAACTCTCCACTGCTGAAGGCAGAAATGTGGAAGCTGTATGTCCACCGTATGGAATGAGAGAAGTTTCCCATTCCTGCCTTAAGGCATGCTAGATATTTCCACCACAGGGTTCACCTGGCAATGGCACCAAGCTTCAGCCTCAGCCCGGCTCCGAGAGGCAATATCTTCATACCGACGCCGGAATTCCTCAATGACACAGTCCATGTTCAGGCCTCGGCTGTTGTCCATCTGCACTGTGACACAGGTGTCCGAAATGCAAGACTGCAGCTCATGGATTTCCTGTCAGAGGGACAGAACATGGCCTGTCAATACTATGGAGTTTTACTTTCATGAAATTGCCTCCAGATTTGGCCTGCGTCTTTCAGAGAAGATGGAAGAATTCCTTTGAATATACCTGATTCCACAGCCAAATTCCATGTTCTCTAGCCAATGTGGAAGGATGCCTTTGGTGGCCTGTTTGGGACAGAGGTAGCCAACACCTTCCAGATGTTGCTGGACTCAGCCCTAGCTAGCAAGGCCAGGGATGATGGGAGGTCAAGAACAACTGGCCAGAACCAGGCTGGTTTTGAATCTTCAGCTGCCCTGATAAGAGTTGAGGGTGCTAAAGGTCAACCACCCATACTACTTTCCTATTATTCTGTGAGCATGATTTAAGGTGTGGGAGATTTGCACTAAAATGGCCTTAATGTCATGAGCCCAACCCAGTCTAGAATGCCCCTTCCTGCTCCTCTTTACCTCACAGTCTCCTCTAATCAATCACGTTTTATTCCACCCAAGATGATGAAGTTGTCCCATGAACCTCTACAGAAGACCCTGGCCTAAGTCATCCACACCCACCATGCTGTTATCATCCACTGCTGCATCTGAATAGCTGGGGCCTCCACACAGCTGAAGAAATGTTTGATTTGCCTTGAGCTGGTTGAATATCATGGGCAGTAATAGCAGTTGATGGTCTTGGCATCAAAAAGAATCCAAATGTTCTCTCAGCTACATGGAGGCTCACACCAAAGCTTCTGCTTTCTGCCTGAGAGGTCAAGAATATGTCTGTCTGATCTAGTTCTAACATGGTTTTCTTTCTCAGCTCTTACCCCAATTCAAAAATCTTTGTGTTTGCCTTTTGGGCTACAACCTGTCACAAGGGATAGAAGCTGTGGTCCAAAAACTCCATGGGTTTTCCATCTCTGTATGGAATGGGAAAGTGCCTTACCTCCTCAAAGGTAGCTCTGAAAAAGGAGATGTCTTTCCTCAAGGCGTCCACTTTAGTCTCCTTTTCTGACTTGTCCATGAAAACACAATCCACCTCCTATAGGAACATGAGAATGAAATGAAGAAATATTGATAAGAAGCCATGACTCTTAACAATTACCATTCAAGGTGCTAGGACAAGAATAGTGCTCAAACCCACTCAGGTCTAGAAACAAATGCCATATTTTGGAAGACTTGCCACTTGCCTTTTTAATAGTCACATACTCATTTTCAGCACATGTGCGGCGGTGACACTCCTCTTCGAACCTGATGAGGTAAGTGAAACAGTTTAGCCTCACATCTGAATGTTTATTTTATTTATTATAAAACCATTTACAGACTGCTCAATATTTTAAAAACCTCTAAACCATTTACGGTATAAAATAAAACAAGCAATGTCATTAAAACAAAAAGAAAACCAAAAATCAATAAAATAGCGGCATAAAAACAAGTAGATGCATGCAAAAAGAAATGTAACAAAAATTCAGGGGATTTGGGCATCTGAAACAAGATTGTTAAAGTAAAGGGGCAACCCAGGCAAAGAGTGAAACACTGTATTTTCCCCTCTATAAGACGCCCCCCATGTATAAGATGCCCCCTATTTTGGGGGACTCATATTTAAGAAAATTGGGGGAGATGGCCCCATGTATAAGATGCCCCCTAATTTTGTACATTATTTTTAAGGAAAAAATCCTAGTCTTATACATGGAAAAATATGGTATTTACAGGTGGTGCTTATCAGGTACTTGTGCATATCTCATCCAAAATTATTCTGCTCATGTTCATTTTGGGATGACCTTTGAAGACTGACTTTGCTTAACGCTGAGTGAACTCTAGGCTTGACAAATCACGAAAGAGAAAGCTGGCCTATAGGGTTAGTCAATGTAATACCTTGCAGATGCTGATGGGCTACAGCTCCCATCATCCCTGACTGGGACAAGTGGGAGTTGGATTCCAACAACATCTGGAGAGCTACAGGCTCTCTGTCTCTGCCCCAGAGCATTGGCACATGAGGCAGAGTTGTGGCTTCTCTTGCCCATTCTGCCTTCCATCCCCCCATGTCTTCTGTAATGAACAGGACTCCAGATGTGTCACACAGCTGGCAAGGAAGATTTCACACAAGGCCAGAAGAGGCATGACCAGAGGTAGCCACCATTTACTGATCTGCTGGTGGGCCACCATACGTAACTTATGACTGCAATTGGACTGCACAGGTCTGGTTTGGGCTCTGCATTTCAGCATGTCCTTCTGCCAGCAGGCTGAGATGATGGATCTCACTCACTTCTTCCTGTTGCACTCCAGGGTGTCGCTCCAGTTTTTCATTTCCGCCTGCAGCTGTGCCCTCTCACATTCCAAGCACTCCAGCTCTTTCTTCAGGTTGGCAATGTACTCATTAAACATGGGCTCCATGTTACTTTTGCAGCACTTCCTCTCTTGCAAGAAGTCCCATTTCGTCTTCAGCATCAGATTCTGCTGCTCTAAGAATCGGACCTGTCAATCAAAGGAAACAATAATTCCCCACATCAGGACAGGAGTGTTTAATTTTAGGGCTGAATCAGAACTGATTCCAATGTGAAAGGCAAAGAGGGTTATTCCAGGGGTCCAGGTGCATGCCTGAGTCCCGTTAAGCTCAGTGGGTTTTGCAGAACTGTAAAGCAATGACAAACCTAGACAGCATCTTAAAAAGTAGAGACGTCACCTTGCCAACAAAGGTCCGTATAGTAAAAGCTATGGTTTTCCCAGTTGAGAGTCCCATGGACTGCAAGAAGATCAAACCTATCCATTCTGAAGGAAATCAGCCCTGAGTGCTCACTGGAAGGACAGATCCTGAAGCTGAGGCTCCAATACTTTGGCCACCTCATGAGAAGAGAAGACTCCCTGGAAAAGACCCTGATACTGGGAAAGATTGGGGGCACAAGGAGAAGGGGACGACAGAGGACGAGATGGTTGGACAGTATTCTCAAAGCTACAAGCATGAGTTTGACCAAACTGTGGGAGGCAGTGGAAGACAGGAGTGCCTGGCGTGCTCTGGTCCATGGGGTCACGAAGAGTCGGACACGACTAAACGACTAAACAACAACAACAACAACAAAGTTGCACACATTCACTTTACCATTGAAAGCATAAGAAAAGCCTTGCTAGTGCAGAATGACTACATACTCATTGCCAAACAGGAAGAAATGCATCACTAAATAAGAGACACCCATTTGCATAAAAATGTGCATGTGCTGAGTTATAGGTATAGATGCAAACGGAGAAACAATGACTAACATTTTATTAGCTATACAACGGGTCTTCCCACAGAGGGGAAGACTGTGCCCAGCTGACTTGTGGGTCTGCTCAGTCTGCTATCCCAGTGCTAATTGCTGAAGAGCAACCTGGGTCAGATCAAAGGCCTGTCTAATCTAGCAGGCTTAATTTAGCTACCATTATCCCCTGTATCAGGAAAGGGGAGCCTGTAGCCCTCCAGATGTTGTACTCCAGCTCCTATCAGTTCCAGCCAGCCTGCTCAATAGTCAGGGATGATGGGAGGTGTAGTCCAGCATCTGGAGGACATCAGGCTCTCCAGCCCTACTATATGCAGAAGAATGTCAGAAGTGCCATGTTGGATGATCAGAACAAAGGCCTTTTTGGTCCAACATTTTGTTTCCTGACGACCAACTGGATGCCTCTGGGAAACCTACATGAGTGCAACGGCGCTCTATTTTCTCTCCTCCTTTTGAAAAGACATATTGATCAATCTCCAACAGCACGTTTTGTGGCACTCTCTTCACAACACACAGAGGAAGCTGATGAGATGCCACCTGCCTCCTCCACCCTGCTGCAAGTAACAGGCCAGCTTAGATTCAGATCATCCGTGATGTGACTTTGGCTGCTTCTGAAATATATCCAAAGAGTGATGCCGGATATTCCAATCTCAGGTATAAGCATTCTGTATACATTCCCTGCCAAACTCTTTGAACATACCAGCCTTATGCAGAGTCAGAACATTTGTCAGGAGTGCGTGCAGGAGCCAAGCCCTGTGACTGGTAGGGCCTCGCAGGACTGGGGCCTTCCTGAGTTTGGCCTGGAAAGGCAAGGCGCTGCCACACAGGTGAGGCTTGACAGAAGACACGTAGCACCTGGTGTCAAGGGCCAGGAGGGGTAATAAGACCAGCATTTCCCTCTGGCTCTTTGCCACAGCAACACGCTACCCACCTAGCTGTGCTTTGGCTTCCTGGCACCTGGTAAACTGGTTCTTGGACCCTTGGCTTCCTGACTCCTGGTTTTCTGACCCTTGGACCCTTGGCTTCCTGACTCCTGGTTTCCTGATTTGTGAACTCTTGGCTTCCTGACCCCTGGACTGTTGACCCTGGACTGCTGATTCCTGCTTCCCGACCTCTAACTTGGTCCCGACGTACCAAGCCGGGACTCTGACTGCCTGTAACTTGGACCATGACACCATTGGTACATTTAGGTCAGTGTTGCAGTGTCTCCCTCCAAGGCAATGGACATTCCTGTCCTATGTGGAGATGCCAGGGATTGAAGCTAGGATGGACCTTCTGCATGCAAAGCAGATGCTCTACCAGTGAGCTATAGCCCTTCCATGACTCACCTTGTCAATAAAACAGGCAAACTTGCTGTTGAGGAACTGGAGTTCATTCTTCTCTTGGCATTTTGCTGCTTGGGCTGTGGCATCGATCCCCAGGTTGAGAGGTTGAAGCAGCGTCTCGTTGCAAGTGACGGGGGTGATGCCAGGTGAACAGGGTGGGCAGACTCCAGAGCGCCTGAAACCATAGCCGTATCCAGTGCCGCAATAGCTGTATCCAGTGCCGGCACCATGACAGCTATATCCACACCGCGGAGGCAGGCAACTGTTGGCAGCCATCCTGGGGCCACATGAACCGGCGCCACCCAGGCTCCTGCTACTAAAATGACCCTCTCCTCCATAGCTGATCTCAGTGACCTTAGCAGAGCAGGAAGTGCTCATCCGGGAAGCATGACCTGCAGGATGCAGGACAGCTGAGCAGGAGCTGAAATTCCTGGGGCCACATGCAGAGTTTGAGTGGCAAGACATGGTTTTGTAGGAGAGCAGAAGTTGGAAGAAGAAAGGGGGAAGCGAAACTGCAAAGCAAAAGAGGCAGAGGTAGTGTGGTTTACTGCGGGGAAACGTTCCCTTTATATCTGTCTGGGACAGCTGGGTTTGGCCAGCATTGAAATGGAAGAGAAAGCAACTTCTCTGACATTTATTAGCTTGGGACATTTAGGGAACCAACTCCCCATGTCCTCATCCACACTGTTTGATGGCTGATCACCTGGTAGATGAAAAAGAGTTTTAGGGATTTCACAAAGGCCTTTTTTTTTACAGCGCCTACAATGCTGTATTAAAAGGGCTGATTCCACCTTCCCCTTTTTATACATGGAGGAAACTAGACTTGTAATTATGACACGGATATCAAGAAGTTGGGATTTGAAGTTGACAGCCCTTCCTGGTTTTGTCGGCAGTTGGCTGTGTGACCTTTGCATCTCAGTTTATAGACCTCTTAGCAAAGATAATGAGGGGGTTGGCCTAGATGACCCTTGGGTCCCTTCCAGCTCTAAGGTTCTATGATCTCCACCCACACCCAAAAATGTTGGGAGGCTTAATTATCAGACGTGCTGCTTGGAGATGAAAGGTTGCTTTGATGTAGCAAAGTCATTGCTGCGCAACATAATGGGATCTTTTGCAAAATCTCTCTAAGCTGCTGAAGAAGCAGAGTCTTTGTGACGTGGAAACAGAATTAGGAATGCAATGACAGGCATGGGTTTCACACAGTCTCCCTGAAAACTGCGGCCATCAACACATCATGCTGCAGACTTATGGGGTCACCCTCAGTGGAGACCCCTCTTCACCCCCAATAAGTAGCTGACAGATGTTGCCTTCACTGTATTAGTATCATCTCTTACTGTATGTAGCATTTAACTTCCTCCTGCCTCTCATTCCTCTTCAGCCTGGGGTCTAAATATGGGCCACCCTATGCTCTGCTTCAGGGACGCGGGTGGTGCTGTGCTCTAAACCACAGAGCCTAGGGCTTGCTGATCAGAAGGTCGGCGGTTCAAATCCCCGCAATGGAGTGAGCTCCCATTGCTCGGTCCCAGCTCCTGCCCACCTAGCAGTTCGAAAAGCACGTCAAGTGCAAGTAGATAAATAGGTACCACTCTGGCAGGAAGGTAAACAGCGTTTCCATGCGCTGCTCTGGTTCTCCAGAAGCGGCTTAGTCATGCTGGCCACATGACCCGGTAAAACTGTCTGCGGACAAACGTCGGCTCCCTTGGCCAGTAAAGTGAGATGAGCGCCGCAACTTCAGAGTCGTCCACGGCTGGACCTAATGGTCAGGGGTATGTTTACCTTTACCTTTTTGTTCTGCTTCACTGAAGCCAAATTCTCCTACCCCTTCAGGATTATTTAAGCTGTGAGGGGAACTTGCCTTTCAGAAAGGGGCATAGGAGGTCTCTAGCATGTGGGCTCCAGGCCCAGTTCTTGGAGTTACTCCTTCCCAGGCTAAAGAGTGATGTGGGGTAGAACTGTCTCAGAGGGTACATGTGATCTCTGTGTCCCAACAGATCTCTCTCTCTCTCTCTCTCTCTCTCTCTCTCTCTCTCTCTCTGTGTGTGTGTGTGTAGTAAAGTGGTAGCTGCCCGCCTGCCATACTCCTAAGCCCTCTGGCCATAATCCGCTGCTGGAAGAGTATGACATTCAGCCTGCCCTCTGTCCCCACAAGCTAGGCTGCTGCCCTCAGGTGCTGAAGGGCCCTGCCCTGCCATCAGTGTCGAAGTATGATATGACGGTCGGTCTGTCAGTCTGTGTGTGTGTGTAGAATAGGGTGGGTGCCTTTTCATCCTCCACTCCAAGCAGCAAAACGTCTTGGGTTGTGTTTGTGTATGTGTACTCTCAAGACCCAGTCTTCATAGCATAGTAGAACACCTGCTTTGCATGCAGAAGGTCTCAGGTTCCATCCCTGGCATCTCCAGTTAAAAGAATAAGGTTTCAGCTTATGGGAAAGACCTTTCAGTCCTAGGTCCTGGAGAGCCATGACAATACAGGTCTAGATGGACTAACAGCACGACGTCGTAGAAGGTTGCTTCCTACGTGCCTAATCTAATTGCATTAGAGCCTTTAAATTGCAAGAGGGAATAGCCCATCACCGTTTAAAGGATGCCAAGTCAGATTGACCTTGAAAGATGCACACACCCCGAAGCCAATTCTGTCCCTTCATCTGGAAGATGCTTTCAGGTCTCTCCTTATTTGTATATCAAATAATAATATATTATCAAATAACATATTCACTTGCACCTGTTTTTATCTGAGCAGTCGCTAATGACGTCCGTGTTTTAATCTCTAGATTAGTTGGGAAGAGAAGCCCCTTCACATGTTTCTGTGGTTGGGACCCCCCCCTTTGCACAGCCCTCCTGATAGTGTGAAGCCCCTCTACATGAGTAATTGTACATGCATAGAGCACAGAGGCCAGGTACTGACGCTGAGCCAGCTACGTGGCATCAGGGTTGGGGTTAGTGCAACAGTCCCATTCTTTGCTCCGTGCATGAACTGCATCTATGGCTATGGTCAAGGGGCTAGAGTTGCCTGTGAATTTCATGTAATGGGCAATTTGAGAAAGTAAGACATCCACAGGAAATTCCAAAAAAGCTTTAAAATGTTTCAATAATATTGCCATTGAATTTCAGGTAAAGCAAAACTCAAGCACACAAAAGCTTTGCGGGGATTTTAAGGCAAAAGGAAGAAACATTATTAGAGACAGATGGATCTCCCTTTTCCAATCTTAAATTCTCTCCTTCTCTCTGTTTCCACAGTCATCTTTGGATTTATTTATTTTAATGCTCGTGAAAAATTGGCATCACTCTAGAGCACATTTCTCCTAATCCACGTATTTTTTTCAAGCAAGTTCCCTAATGCAATGTAATTTTTACTAATTACATCAATGCTTGTGTGCACTTTTCCTTAACATATATGCACATTGTTTCATTGGAGAACTGCTTTGTAAAACTCAGAGAAGTGTGCATTTCGATGGGTAGCTGTGTTTCGGTTCGTGTATTGGTTCGAGAAGCATGAATTGGGTAGTTTTTCATCAAAATGCAAACAAAATCAAATCTGTCTCCCATCCCTAAACATCAGCAAAATTTATAGGGGTCTTGTGTGCCTATATTTTTCATGTAGTCGTAAGCATAATAGTAGCACCTCTCTCCTAACTATTAATGCATGTGATCTTGAGCAAACCCTCTTAGTTTCCACTGTTTTTTCTCCATCTTGGAGGACAGTATTGTGAAGTTGCACTTCTCTGAATGCTTCATACATCACAGAAATTTAGTACTGCTGGGATAGCAAGCAAGTTTCTAACAATGGCTAGAGGTGTTGATGTTGCAAATGATACTGCCCTATTTAAAGTTTTGCAATGATACTTGCACAATTTCAAGACATTAACTTATCCCATTGAAGTGCAATTGTGATATGACACGTTCACCATAAAAATCTATACAGCCTATCATTTATTTCTCAGGGCAGTCCAAAAGGTGCCCGTACAATCAGAGTTGGGTTTCTGTTGAGTGTGTGTGTGTGTGTGTGTGTGTACTCAAAATATACAATGATTACTGGGGAGGAGTATACAAGCTCCCCACCCCACCTCTTCGGATCAGGGATGGGAACATCTGGTCCTCCAGATGTTTCTGAAGAATAATTATTTGAACCTTGGCCATGGTGGTTGGGATTCCAGCTGTTTCACTTGCAAATTCCCCCAAATATATGGTACATATGGCTGCTGCTAGCATCACATTAGGCATGGCCTAATGTAGTGCACATGTAACACTTAAGAGGTTGTCAGTCTCCAGCTCCCATCATCCTTGACTATTGGCCAGGCTGCCTGGGGCTGACAAGAGTCACACAAACAACTGAAGAGCACCATATTAGCCATACCCATCTGCTACCTTTGCTCTGTGATGAGATGGTTCATATCTGCACTCCAGATTGCTATTACTCATGTAAAAGCTGGACCTAGCGCGTAGGACATGCATGTGAGATTGCATGAATTCATCCCTGTGCTTGCCTGTGACATTAAGTGTGTGAATGCAAATAAGGAGCTCATTTTTTGCTATGTAAACAGCAAGCAACCTCGGGAAAGTCTGAGCAGCCTTGAGACTATGGTTGGTGGGGATGGAGAAGGGGTAGAGTTAACTTTCTCCCTTCTACAGTTCTGACAAGAATAGACAATCCAAAGGTACAGTTTGCATTCCAAGGAACATTCCCTCCTTTGAGACCAATAGGAGCTTCCCTTGACATACAGAAAGGAGCTTCTGAAATGTGATTTTTATCAGGACCATGGCAGGGAGAGGAAAAACTAATATGCTCCTCCCCAACGCATCCCCATGGTCCCAAGGTTGTTCAGGATTGCCTCAGGAAGATGGAGAGGAAGTTGGATTAGCTCTGCTGTTGTTACACATGGAACACAAGCCATTTGAAACTGGGTCATGTTGGGGGGCTGGTTTTAAAGTAGTAAGTGATTCCATTGTGGGGATGGGCCATCCGAAGAGGTGGTAACTGAAGCTACCCTAGTTGGAATTACATGATGCAATGTTGTCCACTTGCTGAGTGTACCAACCTAATATTTTACATTATGTACATGGTTGTAGGCTGTGAGATAAGTCTCAACTATGGAGGGCTAGCCCAAAACATTTTGGCACCTAAGCCGAGCAACAAAATGGCACCCCCCTCCCCCAAAGAAGAAAGGGTAAGTGAAGATCTACAACAGGAACAAGAGGGGAATGCAGATCTACATCAGGATCTGCTGTCCCTATGGATCTGGCCACCTGAGGTGGTCACCTCTCGTTACCTCCTGGGTGGACCTGGAGCTATGTATAGGATAGCATTTGAATGGTTGGAAAGCCTTCCCATCTTGATGACCCTACAGTTCAGAGATAAAAACACACCCTTCTCAGTATCAGTGCCAAGCTGTTTCCCTCACTAGGGTGTGGTGTGGTGGATGACACAAAGAGAGGACACAGATGAGGGAGGGAACCCATTCATTGAATGAGGAGCACCACATTGGAATGGACACAGGGATGGCGAGAGTAGACTAGGGTCATCACAAGCTTGGACAATATATGCATGTGTGCATCTTGGAATTACCCAGCATGATGCTTGTCAGTGGACCCGTAAACTAAGTCCACTAGAAAGCAATGTCATTAAGGCAGGCATAGGCAAACTCTGCCCTCCAGATGTTTTGGGACTACAACTCCCATCATCCCTGACCACTGGTCCTGTTAGCTAGGGATGATGGGAGTTGTAGTCCCAAAACACCTGGAGGGAAGAGTTTGCCTATGCCTGCATTAAGGTGATGTTTTTGCAAGTAATCATTCAATCAAATAACAGAAGTGCATATGGGAACCAGCTGCCTGTAGATTATCAGTCTTAAAACTGAAAAATGCTACCCATAATGTAGCTCATTCAATCTCTGCCGCATGGTTAAAGCTAGTCAGACTGGAGTCATTGCTTAGCTGAATTGATTTATTTAAAATAGAAGTTCACATGCACACACACAAAAGCAGAGGTTCACATTTTTAAAAAGCAACCCACCAGACGGAAAAAGGCATGCCCAAACCTAAAACAGTTTCCACTTTCTTGTTGGGCTATTCTCTGCTAGCAGTCATGCAGTGCTAAAGCTCTGTCACTGAGATATAATTTGGCAGATACACAAGCAGCTGAAAAGCAACCCGACTCCCTTTCTCATTCACCAAAGGCTGGTGTATTCAGCCTCATGTAGGCTGTCTGAATACCTTCACCTCTATCATTCACAGAAAGCACTTTGTCTTCTTTTGCAAACCGGTTTTGGTTATACATTCTTGGCTTGCATGAACACACAGCTTTGTGCAAACCAGTGCCTAGATTGGGTATTTAAAAAGGGCTGGCAATGCAATTCTGTGCATGTCTACTCAGAATCAAGCCCCACTGAATTCATTGAGGCTTACTCCCAGTCCCTGCCAAGGTAAATGTGTACAGGACTGTAGCCCAAGATAAATTCTTAGAAGATAGATGTCTCTGGCTGTTAACCATGGCATCAAACTGCAGGGCCATAAAATGTTTTGTAGCATCGACAAGACATTGCTGGAATCAAAATATCAGTCCATATCCTCACCTCCCTTCCAGGGAAAATACAGCAAGTTTTTTAAAAAAGCTAACCTATGACCCATTTGAGATACATATATATGATCATTTACAATATTAAGTCCCTGTCTGGAAGCACCCAAAGTTTGTCTAAACAAGCAATTTCCCAGGACAAAACCGAAGGAGAGAAGCAAGAAAGGGTGCCAAAGTCTGGGTATTTGCAGGTAAGAAATAGACCTTTAACACAATATTTTCAGCAGGAAGCCACGTACTTATTTTTTTTATCATCAGAATACACAGCATTTCCAAATGAAATAAATCCTCCCTTTCACTGTAGGCGTTGGAACTTGCTTTCGTAATCAGTTACCCTGAAATGACAACATCCTCTTAAAATCAGTGTTTTGGGTGATCAAGGGGTTTAACTGGAGCTGGAGGAAAGCACCTGGGGGCTCCTGCCTTACCTCCGTTTGATCTTAGAATAAGGGACCAGAAAAATAGCAACAGTCTTTATCCTGGTTATGCAGAAGTTGGTTGATACTCAGAATTCACTGTGAATTGAAAGTGACATAAGATTAGGGAGCCAATAAAGGTGGATGGACCTGTTCCCAAGGATTGCTTGGGAAAAGTACAAGAATTGCTGAGTCAAGGTACAAATGCTGAATCAACAACTTCAGGCATGCAGAAACCCAAAGTCTAGATTTAACCTCTTGATGCGCAAGGCGAAGCCGCTACTACATGTTTAACGTTGGAGCTCTTCACACTCTGGGTGCTAAATTCTTCGGGAGGAGGGGTATGGCTGTCTCCACATGGGAGACCCGCATCTCCACAGGGACCCATGCCTCTTTTGAAACCTGCTGGGCTGCAGGGATCTCTTCCATTTGCCATAATGTGCCCACCTCTTCCAGGTCCACAGTGGTGGTCAGGATTGCACACAACAGCGCCCTGGCTCCTCTGCACAGCTGGGGAGGGAAAGGGGAGGAAGGGACCATAGGGTGAGATATATAGAAAGGGTCCACCCAAAACAGAAAGAAATGAATAAATTAGCAATGGCATTTCTGGAGGCATCTCTTGGAGGTACTTACAGATGTTCACAGCACATTCTCCATCGCCCATCCTAGAAGAAATTAAATAGATTGAAATATCTCATTAGCTGAATATTAGGCCTAAATCACCAACAATTTCATAGCTAGAAATAGGTTGTGCATGTATACATGCATATATATATAGATATATCTGTGTGTGTGTCTATCTGCCCATCTGTCTGTCTGTCTATCTATCCATCTGTCTGTCTGTCTGACTGACTGACTGTCTGTCTGTCTGTCTAGGTATGGCCCTTTAAAGAAGCAATCCAAGCTACCCAGATAGGGGGACAACATACAGAAAAAACAATGACTTGGAAAGGCCAGCATTAAACAGCACCCACAGCAGTAAATTTTCAATGAGAAAAGGTAAAAGGTAAAGGATCACTGCACGGTTATGTCCAGTCAAAGGTGACTACCGTGGTACCTCTGGATGCAAACAGGATCCATTCCGGAGCCCCATTCGCATAATGAGTAGAGTGTAACCCTCGACTGCGCATCTGCGCGTGTGCAGGTCACGATTCGCCACTTCTGCGTGTGTGTGTGACGTCATTTTGAGCATCTGCACATGCGCAAGCGGCAAAACCCGGGAGTAACGTGCTCTGTTACTTCTCGGTCGCCGCAGAGCGCAACCCGAAAATACTTAACCTGAAGCTAATTCAACCTGAGGTATGACTGTATGGGGTTGTGGCGCTTATCTTGCTTTCAGGCTGAGGGAGTCTGCGTTTGTCCACAGACAGCTTTCCGGGTCATGTGGCCAGCGTGACTTACCCACTTCTGGCACAACAGAACACAGTGATGGAAACCAGAGCGCACGGAAACGCCGTTTACCTTCCCGCCGCAGCAGTATTTATTTATCTACTGGCACCTGGCATGCTTTTGAACTGCTAGGTTGGCAGGAGCTGGGACAGAGCAATGGGAGCTCAATGAGAAAGTCACCACCCAATTGCAGGTGGGAAAAAGCCTGGGAAAAGTCAAACTAGCCAGGTCCTTCATGTTGTGAATGCTACCTGTCACCACCTGGGGGCACATTTAACAGAAAATATTCTAGCTTGTAGAATTGGTGAGTTTAAATCCTCCTGTATTAAATTTTCTCATTGTGTGCTTGTTGTTTTTTAAGCATGTAAGAAAAATAAAATGAGAATCTGGCTTGGCACAAGGTCACGTTACATTCATTCTCCCCGCCTTTATTCTGATCACTTGTGCATAGGAAAAAATGCATGCAGAACATATATACTTTGTTGTGTTTGCTTCTATACTTTTTACGAAGTGCTTTGCACATGAATAAATGTCAAGGAACCTCTGCATCTATGCTATGGAACTTCTGTACATTGCAAAGGATTCTGGGGATTCTGTGGCATATTCCAGGTGTACATTCTAGGTGTTTGTGTGTGTGTTGCTACCATCTTAGATAGACTGAAAGCGTAGCCTACAGAACAGGTTCTCTGTTGCGGCTGCATATGACAAAGGAGGATAAATGATGGAGAACTAGCTGTCTTCCAGTGAATTTTGAATCATTACTGATTTGCTTGTGGACCTTTATATGTGCAGTGCATGACTAACACTCTCATTGCCTTCTGATAGCTGCCTGCAAGAATTGGAATCTCCCTTGCCCCACAACATACCGTATTTTTCACTCTATAGGATGCACTCCCCCCCCCCCAAAAAAAATAGGAAGGGGAAATGTGTGTGTGTCCTATGGAGCGAATGCAGGCTTTTGCTGAAGCCTGGAGAGCGAGAGGGGTCAGTGCGCACCGACCCCTCTTGCTCTCCAGGCTTCAGGAAGCTATCCGCAAGCCTTTGGAGCACGGCGGGAGTTCCCGCCGGGCTCTGAAGGCTTGCGGATAGCAGCCTGCAGCCTGAAGCCCGGGGAGCGCAGTGCCAACTCCCGCTGTGCTCCCTGGGCTTCAGGCAGCTATCCGTAAACCTGGAGGGGAAATAATTTTTCCACTTTATTTCCCCCCCTAAAAACTAGGTGCGCCCTATGGTCCGGTGCGCCCTATGGAGCAAAAAATACGGTAAGTATATGGCAGGGGTGGGGAACCTGTGACTCTCCAGATGTTGCCGTGCTACAGCTCCTGGTTTTTGAGCTGAAAACTGTATCACAGAATTTGGAGAAGTGTGAGATCTGAAGACTAATTACATCTCAAGCCAAGTATTAGTCTGGGAGATGTGAATTAAGTCTTAAAAATGTGGACCAAACAAAAATAACCTTCATCCCTATTTGTGATACAGTTCCCAGCCCCTCCAAAAAACACACACATCAAGGTGCATTTTTAAAAGCATAGTTTGAAATAAAATATATTTAGAGATCTGCATTTTGAAATAAAGTGATACAGGAATGTATGTTTGCAAAGAAAACATGTTTACACATATGTATTCGTCTGGAGATTTCCTGTGCGGATCTTTTTTATGCAGATTAATTCAGAAACAACACAATAAGGGTATTCACGTGTTACATTCAACAACTGTACAGTTTGCATATCTGTGCATGCCATAGGTTGATTTGTATTATACAAATCAACAAATGTACACACTTAATATTGCAGTGCAACTTTGACATTTGCTTTTCTGGGGGAGCTTTTCTAAAATAGACTTTCAAATGGGTCCGGAAGAGTCTCACCTGAACTCCTCTCCTTCCAGGAGTTTCCTGTAGGTGGCAATCTCAATATCCAGGGCCAACTTGAGGTTCATCAGGGCCTGATATTCCCGTAGCTGGCAAGCCATGTCCTGCTTGGCTTTGTGCAGGGCCTCCTCCAGACCTGCCAGTTTGCATTTGGCATCCTTCACCGCCATCTCCCCACGTTCCTCAGCTCCAGCTACCTCCTCTTCCAGTTTGCAGCGCTGTCGGCACAGAAGACGCAGAGGGAAGGCGAGAGACAAAGAAAAGAGCACACGGCAACAAGGTTCTGTAGCATGAACAGTCTAAGATGAATCTCCATTCTCCTTTGGTTTTCACATGACTATCAGATGGGTGGTGGCATGAGAAAAGTTCTTGAACAGCTTGTGAGTGGCTGTTCCCCAGGCTTGCACCACTCTACACGCAGGCCAGTGGCACAGATTCAGGAGGCAAAGGAGGAGGGAAGAGGGGGGAGTTCCATTGCAGAGTGGAACTCCTTGCACTTAGGGATGTATTAGGTACCACCCAATGGACATCAAAGGGAACAAGATGGTTCTCATCTGGATTATTTGGAGCACACATTCAACTCACTAAGGATTGCATATAATGAAACAAACCTTATCTCATCTTCCAACACAGGCAGAATGGGTCTTGAATAACATATCCCCTTCTTAAGATGACAATGTGTTAATCAGCCACAAGAACTGTTAATATTAGCTCCATCACCGTTATGACACTCCTCAACAATAGTGGTGTTCTTGTTGCAGCCAAGCTCCACTGGTCATTCTCACCTGGGATTTGACATTTGAGATATCCGCCTGCAGTCGGTGAACCATCCGAGTCAGCTCACCAAGTTCATCCTTGACATTGCGTAGATTGTCACAGTGTTTGGCAGCTGTTGTCCTCAGCTCCTGGTACTGCAAGGAGAGAAGTGATGTGGCTGAGCAAAATACCAATACATCTGAAAGCCATATGGATAAGTTGAACCTGCTTGCCAAATGCATACTCTCTCACTGAGCTATAGATGCTACCTATCACAGGCAAGTGTTCCTCTACACCAGCGATTCTCAACCTATGGGCCCCCAGATGTTGTTGGACTACAACTCCCTTCATCCCTGAGCTCTGGCCTTGCTAGCTAGGGGTGATGGGAGTTGTAGTTCAACAACATCTGGGGACCCACAGGTTGAGAAAGGCTGCTCTACACCCAGCTTCCTGCCACCTGAGGCCCTGTAGCTGTTGTTGCGACTACAGCTCCCATCGTCCCTGACTATTGACCACATGGCTAGGGCTGAAGGGAGTTGGAGTCTAACAATATCTGGAGGGCACCAGGCTGAGGAAGGCTGTCCTGCATTATGGAGCCAACGAGGAGAAGCTGACACAGGGGAGCTGTTTTCGATGGTCATCCCAAGGCATGCATACCAGGTGATTCCAGCCTTATTTTGTGTTCACCCAGAAAACTATTGTTGCTAGGTGACTAATACACCAATGTGGTGTAGTGGTTAAAGCGTCAGACTAGGACCTGGGTGGCCAGGGTTCAAATCTCCACTCAACTATGAAGCTCAGTGGGTGACCTTGGGCCAGTCACTGACTCGCTGCCCAACCTATCTCACAGTCTTATTGTGGGGAAGACCTTGGAGAAAAGGGGGGGATATAAATGCAACAAGCAACCAGGAGGAGGAGGAGGAGGAGGAGGAGGAGGAGGAGCTGGCCCATCTAGTCCAGCATCCTCTTGTCATCACAAAGCCACTTCCAACATTAGGAGGAGGTGGTGTTGCGGACTCACGCCCCCAACAATCGTGAGGGGCTGGCTGCAGCCCCACGCGACCAGGGGAATCCTCGGGCTGCGTCAGCACTAGAGCCAGCCAATCAGCTGGCTCTGGGGGCGTGGCCTGGGTCATTTAAGGCTGGTGCGACCCCAGGATCTCCCCTTTTCATCCCAGCTGCAGATTCGGTTTCCCACACTCACCCTTTAGGTTTTCCTTCTGACATTGCTATGGACTTCTGTTGGTCGCCATTAAGGGGCCTGGTAGGAATTTTTTTCCACTTGGCAAATTGGCCATTTGGTTTTTTTCGCCTACCTCGTAGCAAATCGTCACAACATCTCTTGGTTATGGGGGTTAGGCATTGGTAGGGGTATTATTATGTAGATGTGTTTGGGGGGGGAGGAGCGCCATCACCTCCCTCAAATATTTAAGGGTAATCCGGTAAAGGATTCCGGGGGGCGTTGCCTCGTCTGATACCTATGGAGGCCAGGGCCTAAAGCACGCCCCCCGAGCGGTGACCCCTGGGGGAGTTCCTAGCAATGTGCATCCCAGGGCTCCCCCTGTTGGTGTTAAGCCTTTCCGGTTTTCATGCTAACAGGCTGAAGTCAGATAGTCTGATAGGACCAATGCCTAAAGCCAATACCGCTCTTACCTGTAACCAATAAAGCTGTGGCCAATTTTTGCCCATTAACCTAAAATAATGGTGTCCTGTGTCTTTATTTATTCCAATTGGGGGGAGGCGGGAATCACCACGCAATGGCCAACCAAAAACCTTTGGGAAACCTACAAGCAGGATTTGATCACATCTCCCTCTCCTGTGTGTTCCAGCAACTGGTATCGAGAAACATTGCTGTCTCCAGCTATTTAGGTGGAGCATAGTCATAATGGCTAGTATGGGGTACACACACACCTACACACACACACACATACACACACACAAAACATATATAATGGAGATGTTCAAGAAGACAGATCAATGAACCTGGCACTGGCACCAAGCCTCAGCCTCGGCTCGACTCCGGGAGGCAATGTCTTCGTACCGACGGTGGAACTCTTCAATGATGCAGCCCACATCCAGGCCTCGGCTGTTGTCCATTTTCACTGTGACACAAGTGTCTGAGATGCATGACTGCAACTCACATATTTCCTATGAATTACACGGAATAGATTCAGCCTGTGGCTTTTGAATTTCCTTTTTTTAATGTCACAATCCTGAGTTGGATAGTAAATTATTTTACTTGGGATAAGTTTTTTTAAGTCTAAAAAATAGATGCTTGTACCTAAACCTTAAACATGTTTATGTCTACATAAAGTGGTATTCACACATAATATTCAACAAGTATACAATCTGAGTGCCTGTGTACACAAATAGTTGAGGTGCACATTCAGGTGTGACAATGACCCTGTGTACATATCAGTTGAGCTGTACAAGTCAAGAAGGGTACATTTATTTCCACTTATTTCAGGGGCTCTTAGGATGACAGCCTTCATCTTAAATAAGAGGGGAGGGGAGCCTCTGACCTTCCAGATGGGACCATGGGAACCATTTTGTGATGACAACCAAGCAGCATGATCAAATATAAACATTCCTTGTTACCTCTTCAAATGTATTTCTGTAAAAGCAGATGTCTTGCATTAAAGTTTCCACCTTGGCTTCTTTCTGTGATTTGTCCATGAAGACACAATCCACTTCCTAGGAGAAGACAAAAAGGTACAGTGCTGAAGCAAAGTTTCATCACAGCTCCTACTATCTGGGTTGCCTAGACAGCTAGTGAGCGAGGAGTATTGTTGTACATCACTTGCATGTTAGAAGCTGATGTAACCGAGTGCTTTGTCAATAAATAATTAAAAATCCACTTGCTTATCCTCATTGTTCTGGTTGTGTTCAGGACATTTATGAATAATTTGCACTTTCATAAAAGGTTTATCTAGCTGGTATACAACATGCAAAGCTATAATAAAATCAGCAGATTTTAATCCATGAAGATATTGTTAAAAATCAATAAAACATAAATAAATACTGATCTGCTTGAAGTGCTTCAAGCCAGGTCTTTTGAGTCTTCACCTTGACCAGGGAAGGAGAACCTGAGGCCTTTTAGATGTTGCTGGACTCCATTACCATCAGCCCCAGGCAGCATTGGTGATGGGGAAAGATGATGGAAATTATAGTCCCACGTCACATGGAAGGCCACACTTTGGTCAAGTCACTACACTGCATTTGTTCTCCAGAACAAAGTGATCATATTCTTGCAATACTTCTTCTCTACATCTGATCCATTCTGATACCATACCAACAAACCACCAATAATTCTCTCAAGGTCTTTAGCAGAAATATGCCCATCACTTGCCTTTTTAAGTGCAACATATTCGTTTTCAGCACAGGTCCTTCGACTGCATTCTTCCTCAAACCTGGGGAGGTTATAAAGACAGACTTTGTGCGTTACTGACTAATAATTAATATCACCATGTTGAACCACAAAGAAAGGAAGGCCTTTCTAAATAGAAGGTCATTATGTCCTCAAATGACTAGCCCGATAGTGACTTGTTAAGCCTTGGGGTCTCGTTGAAATAGTCCACTTATGGGTAGGCTGGACCACTTCCCAATCAAAGCCGGCCCTAACATTAGGCAGAGTGGTGGCAATGGCAAGGAGTGGCAAGAAGTTGTTGGAAGACAGAGCAGTGAGTTTTGTGTGATCTGCCCTGTACTATCTAAGCTAGCCAGCTGTCCCATCACCAATGTTGAAATAAGATTCAACTGCCTGTCTGGCTGGTTTGTGTACACAGAATGCCGGTGGTGTCGGGAAGCTACCATCATTCCTTTGCATCGGGCAGCAAAATGTATTGGGCAGGTTCATATTCTAGGCACAGGCTCCATGGCTCACATGACTCAAGGTGCCCCCATCATACTAAGGTCCCTGCATATACAAAATGTAGCCAGTTGCATATGCCCATGTAGCCAGTTGGGGAAGAGTGGGAAATAAATGAATGAATGAATGAATGAATGAATGAATGACAGGAGTTTGGGCCATTGGTCATCCTGACCCACTACCAGGTTGTGGCCTGGTCTGATGTGGATCGCAACAGCAGCACAGTCCCCATACAAATACCTATTGGCACTGGGTCACCCAGTGCATCGGGGACGCAGGTGGCATTGTGGTCTAAACCACTGAGCCTCTTGGGCTTGCCAATCAGAAGGTCAGCAGTTCAAATCCACATAATGGGATGAGCTCCCGTTGCTCAGTCCCTGCTCCTTTCAACCTAGCAGTTTGAAAGCACACCAAAAAGTGCAAGTAGATAAATAGGTACCGCTCCAGTGGGAAGGTAAACGGCGTTTCTGTGCACTGCTCTGGTTTTGGTGTTCCATTGCGCCAGAAGCGGCTTAGTCATGCTGGCCACATGACCCGGAAAAACTTTCTGAGGACAAATGCTGGCTCCCCCGGCCTGTAAAGCGAGATGCGTGCCGTAACCCCAGAGTCATCTGCTACTGGACTTAACTGTCAGGGATTCATTACCTTTTTACCACCCAGTGCATGATTGGGTTAAAGGTGGGTGCCAGGTCTGAAAAAGTTGAAGAGTTCTCAATGTGAGCATTGAGAGCATTGAGCCAACGGCCACCTGCTGCCAAGCAGTGCAACTCACACCACACGGCTTCCCACAAAGAATCCTCGGAGCTGTAGTTCAACCATCACAGAGCTACAGTTCCCAGCACCTTTAACAAACTACCTTGAACCAAGATTTACCACTTCACTGAGGAAAACATGGTGGGCCTAATGCAGAGAATAACCTGCAGAGAATAACCCTGTTATTCAGTCATGCTGCTGTTGTGACCCACCTCAGACCAGGCCACTTAGAAGAAAAATGCTGAACCCAGCCCTGGAGTTCACCTCTTCTTGTTCCCTTCCATGCTTTCTCTCCAATTGTTCATTTCGACCTTCAGCTGATTCCTCTCCCATTCCAGGCACTCCAGCTCCTTCCTCAGCCTACTGATGTATTCACTAAACAGGGGCTCCATGTGGCTTTTCTGGCGCTTCTTCTCCTTCAAGAAGTCCCACTTGGTCTTCAGCATCAGGTTGTGCTGCTCCAGGAACCGGACCTGAATGGAGAGCAAAAGCAGCTTAAGGGAGACCATTAAAAAAACACCCAAAGGGTGGTGTGTTGGTTGATCATGTTATTTATTCACATGCTATGTAAGAAACTAGACAGCATCTTAAAAAGCAGAGACATCACCTTGCCAACAAAGGTCTGTATAGTCAAAGCTATGGTTTTCCCAGTAGTGATGTATGGAAGTGAGAGCTGGACCATAAAGAAGGCTGATCGCCGAAGAATTGATGCTTTTGAATTATGGTGCTGGAGGAGACTCTTGAGAGTCCCATGGACTGCAAGAAGATCAAACCTATCCATTCTTAAGGAAATCAGCCCTGAGTGCTCACTGGAAGGACAGATCCTGAAGCTGAGGCTCCAATACTTTGGCCACCTCATGAGAAGAGAAGATTCCCTGGAAAAGACCGTGATGTTGGGAAAGATGGAAGGCACAAGGAGAAGGGGACAACAGAGGACGAGATGGTTGGACAGTGTTCTCGAAGCTACCAGGATGAGTTTGGCCAAACTGCGGGAGGCAGTGGAAGACAGGAGTGCCTGGCATGCTCTGGTCCATGGGGTCACGAACAGTCGGACACAACTAAACGACTAAACAACAATGTAAGAAACTAAACTGGAGAAAGAATGCTTTTTTGGAACGTTCAACCATCCAAACCCCCATGCACTTTGAACTGGTCCCCATGTGAACTGTGATACAGACACAGGAAGCTCCTACATGTACTTCAGTTGAGAAGGCAGATATATGTGCAGAGAAATGCTTCTGCTGATCTGCCTCCGTACAACACAGAATGTCTATAAGGGCATAGATTGGGGATGAGGATCCTCATGTCCTGGGTGGACCACATGTGACCTTCTGGAGTTCCCTATCTGGCCCTTGACAGTCCCCCAAGCCACATCCAATTCTGAGCCACATCAGCCTTTCTTTGCACTTCCATTGCATGTTTTTGCCTAGCTGGAATATGTTCTCGAACTCTGATAATGCTGCTTGCTTGCCTCGGCAGAGGATAGAGAAGGGCATGTGAGACATGAATAAACCAGGCTATGGCACAAAAGTAAAATTCCCATTCCTTGCTCTGCCCACTTTTGCTCTAACCTTCACTGACAGGTGGCCCCCAGAAGGTTGCCAAGAAAGGAATGTGGCCCTTGAGCTGAAAAATGTCATCACCCCTAGATTATGGTATCAGAGAGCATTGTTTTCACTCTTTTTTGTACCATGTGACATAGAGGGCCACCCCGACCTTGCCTTTCTCCCATGTAGCTGATTTGGATGTATTCACAAGGAGGAAAACACATGCAAAGGGATTTCACTGGGACTGAAACCCCCATATCAGTTTTGCAGAAAAGTTCTGCATGAGGACTATCCTATCTGCCATTGCAATGGATCCTGTATCCATTACAACAACCCTGTAAGGAAGATTGACACTGAAAGAGCACTACCTCTAAGTTGAGAAAGGAACAGGGGGCATTTAAATTCACAAAGCCTATCCATTAGCTCCTGTCTGCAGCCAGCAAGCGCCATGCTAATGGAGTGATCCTGGAAAAAATCATTTTGTATTTTTATTTCTTATGTCTGATTTCCCAAGCACATTCCACTACATGTACAATATAAGTGTAAACATTAGTGCCTGGAATAGTATTTTGTGCTCTGGAAGGAAGAAAAGAAGGAAAATTCAAATAAACATTGGCAGGGTTAGTTTCCTCAAAGCAGAATACACTGGAGGCTTATTGTGCTTTTACAATAAGTAAAGTTGTATTGTTGCAAATGCATAGGGTACGTGACCAAGCATTACAGGAGAATACACAGAGCACCCATCTCTCCTTTCAAAAAGTGGGCAGTGTAGATTTAACATATAGATTAAGAGAACAAGAAGAATGTATGTTTAAAGAAGACTGGAAAATGCTTACTGAATATATGGGTGAAAATTGTGTTCATTTAAAAACAGTGGTAGCATTAAGATAAATTCAACAGTACAAATAAGTTTTGATAGATGTGACAATGGATTACTGAATGGTTTAGTTCATGTGTTTGCAAAAGCATCTTACAAATTCACTGTTCAGGGAGGATACTGGACTAGATGTGACTTGCCCAAGACAACAAACTGAATGCAAAGCAGATAAAGAGGCTTATTCCCAAGCCTCACTTGATCCCCACAACCATTTCTGCTTCAGAAGGCAAATGTGTCAGACTTGGGAACAAGTGATTTGGCTGAGACCACAAATTTCCAGCCTCTGCAAAACTAAACCATCAAAATATTCAAATCCTGAAACATTAAGTTCTAATAAACCAAGCTCCAAAACATTAATTTCTTTTCCATGTCTCCCCAAAATCAATTCACCCCCTCCCAAATTTTCTCAACAACAACAGCAATAAAAAAGTGCCCCACCCGGCAAAAAGACAGTGGTTCAGCTTCAGCAGGTTTTTAAATTGCTGCTGGAAGTGTTTTATTCTATTCCCTAGCATTTGCCAAACTGTTAAATTCCACATTATACTGGAGCATTCACATGATGTAAAAGCTACTTCTGGAGAGCTAATGGAATATAACTCGTGTTTAGGGGTCATTTCTATGTTACATGAGGGACGCGGGTGGCGCTGTGGGTTAAACCACACAGCCTAGGACTTGCCGATCAGAAGGTCGGCGGTTTGAATCCCCGCGACGGGGTGAGCTCCCATTGCTCGGTCCCTGCTCCTGCCAACCTAGCAGTTCGAAAGCACCTCAAAGTGCAAGTAGATAAATAGGTACCGCTCTGGGAGGGAGGGTAAACGGCGTTTCCGTGCGCTGCTGTGGTTCACCAGAAGGGGCTTAGTCATGCTGGCAACATACCCGGAAGCTGTATGCTGGCTCCCTCGGCCAATAAAGTGAGATGAGCACCTCGACCCCAGAGTTGGTCACGACTGGCCAGGGGTCCCTTTACCTTTACTATGTTACATAATTCGGGGGGGGGGAATCCCTATGCAGCCCCCTTAACCTGAAAAATTGTGAAAGTGGTGAAATTTGGGGCAGTATACCAGCATACAGCTGTTTCCAGGCGAGGATCATGGGGAAACAAAATCACACATGTGCAGAAATTGTGGGAGAGTAGTGTGTCACTGGTGTGAGTGAAATTTAATGCAACATGCTGGTATATAAGTAAGGGGGTGGGGAGAGACCACGGATCCATAATGCAACAGGCACTGAAGTGTGAAAGGAACATTACCAAACCTGAGAGAAGAACTAGCATTATAATAAGGAAAAGCAACACAATATGTCCCACTGAATGAACCCACTGTTGGGTCTTTTGAAACTGTTTTTATTGTATGCTGTGAACAGTCCTACAATTAAAAAATAAATAAAAATCAAAGAGCAATATGCAAAATGATCTCAGCAAAATAAGGAGAAAGAAAAATCCAATTTCTACCTTCTCCCTCATGTTTACTCTGCATCCTTCAGCATTCTCTATCTACACACAAATACAGAGCCAATGACCTGCGATTTTCACACTGTTAAAGCTTGGGTCAAACAGAATTCTCCCTTTGTCTTCAACCACATACAGTTATCTGACTACTGCTTGATTGGCTTGAAAGCCCATTCAGCCCAGCATCCTGTTTCCATAGTGGCTAACCAGACACCTCTTAGAAGCCCACAAACACGCTATGAGTGCTACGCCGCTCTCCCCACTTGTTCTTCTGGACAATTTCTAATCTGGATTTTTCTGTTAGCATTGGGATGCTGAAAAAGTTCAGGTGAGCACAGGTCATACTTGATTCCACACCACAAGGTTTCTAGCGCCGCAAATCCAATAAGCTCTAAACAGACCAGAATCTAGTAGAAAAAGAAAAAAGAAAACTCCCAAACCTTCTGCAAATAAGCTATAGGAACTTTAGCCTTATGATAAATCAGACAACTGGTCCATTGCTCCAGGCATGGCCAAACTTGGCCCTCCAGATGTTTGGAGACTACAGTGGTACCTTGGGTTGCAAACGCTTCGGGTTACAAATGCTTCAGGTTACAGACTCCGCTAACCTGGAAGTAGTACCTCGGGTTAAGAACTTTGCCTCAGGATGAGAACAGAAATCGTGCAGCAGCGGCGTGGCGGCAGCAGGAGGCCCCATTAGCTAAAGTGGTACCTCAGGTTAAGAATGGTTTCAGGTTAAGAACAGACCTCCAGAACAAATTAAGTTCTTAACCCGAAGTAAAGGTAAAGGTAAAGGTAAAGGGACCCCTGACTATGACTGGTTGCTGTTGAAAGACTGGGAAGAAATTTTCCTGCTTTGGCAGGTTTTGTCTTCCCCGTAGCAATTTGTCAGAACTTTGGCGGTTATGGCCTTGGGTGGAATCCTTTAGTCTTTTCTTCCCTATAATGGGGGGCATGAAGTGGTGACTCACACCCCTGCAGCTGCGATTCCAGGGTCCCCTCTTAAAGGGGTGTCACTAGCCATACCCTGAAAGGTTGTCAGTGAACTACCCTGTGTGTGTGGATATGGACTGGGCTGCCTGCTACACTTACATCTCGCAGAGCACCCCCCATATCCCATTTACCCTGATGTGCCCCAGTTCCCCCAGCTGTGGGGCTGGGAGGGATACAAACCCAAGGCCTAAGCCAAGTTCTTCCTACATTCGGAAGTTTAATAAAGTTGTGGCCTAATTTTAATTCCATATAACGTTGTCAGAGTCTTTATTCCTTGCTTATGATCCCTGGGGGCTGGGGCTGTCGCCGCCTGGTCACGCAATGAGCAGGAGGGCCATCAAATGCCTCAGGGGTGGCTTACCAGATTTCAAAGTAAGTGAAGTATTCCATGTTGCCATCTAAAGCGGTTGCAGAGGACACAAGGCCATTAGGTTCAGAGTCTAAGATTACCTAACTGCATTACTACCTTGGAGAGGAGCGAAGTCCGAAAATGTATAAGAGAATCTCACACTGGCCACTTCTTCTGTGTAATAGCAGCTGTTGTCCATGTGCTCTCAAAGTGAGTAAGGATGGGCAAACCAGTCCCTTCATGGTTTATGACACTTTTCCATGTGTTCAACCAGAAGTCTCTCCTGCCCTCTTTCCACATGCTCCCCCTGCCCCACAATAGCCACATGAAAACCCACATTTAAATATGTATTTAAAAAACATTTTCTCTCCAAAGATGCATCTCTAAACATTCTTTTCTTATAAAATACACATTTTTTAATGTATCCCAAAACTTTTTTTGTGTAGAAAACTGGATCGGAACAATTGGGCAGTGTTGAAGCCAGAAGACAACCAAGTTCCAATCTGCACATTGGTCCAAGAGATGCAGATTAGTTTAGTATCAACTGGGAAGGGAGGGGGACAGAGAAAGGGCCTGTTCTCTCTTGAAGATGCCATTGCATTCACAGGAGAATTGGAAGCAGCTGGCATCTGTCTTTGGTGAGCAAAAGTCTCCCATCTCTGACATTTCCTTGCACAAGTTCATATTTTCCTATTTCAGTTTGCTTTCCAGTATTTTTTATGCAGTTGGAATTTAGGGGCTTTGGGGCAAATAGCATGTCAATGATTGAACAGCAGGCTTTAAAGATACATGGTCAAAGCATCGCATTGAATGCTGACCTCTTAACTCACCTTGTCAATGAAACAGGCAAATTTGCTGTTCAGGCACTGGAGCTCGTTCTTCTCCTGGCATTTCATCGCTTGGGCGGCAGAGTTGATTTCCAGGTTGAGAGGTTGCAACAGAGACTCATTGCAAGTCACAGGAGTGATGAAGGGCGTCCCAGTTCCGCTGGCAACGGGTCGCCTAAACCCATATGAGCCATAAGGACTGTGACTGAATCCAGTGCCAGAATAGCCGACTCCCCGATGGCCATATCCATATCTAGCGGAGTGGTAGCCACCACTGGAACTTCTGGATCTTCTTGAGCTGATGCCACCCAGACTTCTGCTGCTAAAGTAACCAGCTGCCCTGAACCCAGAGCTGGATCCCCTTGAAGGGCTGGGAGAGCTGGTACGGTCTTTGCTCCCGATCGGCGGAAGGACAGCTGAGCAGGAAGTAAAGCTGCTGGGTCCGTTTCCAGGGCTCGATGGAGAAGACATTGCTTCTGAAGTTAAATGCGTTCGAAAACGAGGAGAGTTAAAAATTGCAGGAAGGGCCCACACAAAACAACCTGATCCACTCTGAAAAGAGCTTGGCCTTTATATCTCTTTGGAGAACTGGGCTTGGCAGTCTCATAATGGGGAGATCAGAACGTTTCCAGCATTTATGAGCTTGGAATGCTGTGCTTAATTAAAAAAAGCCAAGTGTGGCTTATTGAGCCTATAAAATATACACAGCTACTAGTCATTGTCCAGAATGCACAATCTACAAAGCTGTATTTTTCACTCTCCCTGGTTCTTGTTTTTTAGATTGTTAATGGCAGGGGTTCCAACTTGAATAAAATATTGGGAGGGGGCAAGTAAGCCCCGCCTCACGTAATTGATCACAAGATGCTGCACATGCACTCCAAAATGCCCATCAACTTTGGGGGCAGCCCCCTTTCTTCTACACAAGTTGGAAAGCTAACATTGAAAGCTGTTGAAATGGAAAGTGCAATAAATATAAGTGTGTGTGTGTGTACCCTACATTTCCCCCCTACAAAGCATGTGCTCAATGCAGCTTACAAATAAAAAGCAAACATAAAACAATGATGAGCCAACCATTAAAAGATTATTATTATTACTACTAATAATAATAATAAGTCATGCACAGGATAGACCTATTGAAATCAATAGACCAATATTTCAATGGATCTATTCTGAGTATGACTAATTGAAAATAACAATAACACATGATAATATTGTTAAAATATGCAATAGCTTGTGCAATATTATTTCCTGATATAGCTACAGAATGGGTGAAAAGTCTCCAGCATCTGAAGGAATGAAAATCTCAACTTACACATTTCTTCAAATATTTTCCAGAATTCAAATACATTCAAATACAGCCAAACACATCAATAAACACAGATAAAATTTGGATAGATTTCCATAAATACATAAATTCACGTACATTTATGCTCTTCCCTGAATAATCATCACAAGGGGGAAGTGGACTGGCTCAATGAGAATTAGCCAATGGGTGTGGCAGGCGAGGACACTATGCTGCATGTCCAGCAGCAGCTGATGACTAGACCTGCAAATCTACCAGATAACAAAAGGAGGGAATGCTGTGTGTGTTTTCTTCCACCCTTTTCTACTTTTTAAAACCTTTATTTTTGCAAAACGTTTTTAAGCATGCTTATGACTAAGTGTCTCTGTGGGTTAAACCACAGAGCCTAGGACTTGCTGATCAGAAGGTCGGCGGTTCAAATCCCCGCAACGGGGTGAGCTCCCGTTGCTCAGTCCCTGCTCCTGCCAACCTAGCAGTTCAAAAGAACATCAAAGTGCAAGTAGATACCTTCCCAGCGGGAAGGAAAACGGTGTTTCCATGCACTGCTCTGGTTCGCCAGAAGCGGCTTAGTCATGCTGGCCACATGACCCAGAAGCTGTACGCCGGCTCCCTCGGCCAATAAAGCGAGATGAGCACCGCAACCCCAGAGTCGGCCACGACTGGACCTAATTGCCAGGGGTCCCCTTTACCTTTACTGCATGCATGTGCACCTCTTCCCTTAAAATCACCCCACCATCATTGCAATGTCTCCCATTCTACAGCAAATTGGACCATAAATTTTGGTGGTGCTATTGCCTCCTTCCCTCTTTCATCTCTCTTTCTCCACTATGGGCCTTTCCTGCCAACTGGTAGGCAAATCTGTCGGTTTTGGTTTCTCTCTCACACAAATTCAGTTCTCCACGTTTCCACATCATTTTGCAATTATTATTATCATTGCTTTTTTCCTAAAAACAAAACAAAACAACACAACGTTTGGGGTACTCTCATTTTGACTCAAGAAAACCACCATTTTATAGTTCAAATCAGGAAAAATAAATACAGTAAATGGACAAAAGTACAAAGATCCACAAAATGTTTAGGGGTACACTTACCCCTGCGTCCCCCCAGAAAAAAAGCACTGATTATAATTGTTATTAAAAGTCTTCTTGCAAATTCATGCTGGAGGAGACTCTTGAGAGTCCCATGGACTGCAAGAAGATTAAACCTATCCATTCTGAAGGAAATCAGCCCTGAGTGCTCACTGGAAGGACAGATCCTGAAGCTGAGGCTCCAATACTTTGGGCACCTCATGAGAAGAGAAGACTCCCTGGAAAAGACCCTGATGTTGGGAAAGATGGAGGGCACAAGGAGAAGGGGACGACAGAGGCCGAGATGGTTGGACAGTGTTCTCGAAGCTACCAGGATGAGTTTGACCAAACTGTGGGAGGCAGTGGAAGACAGGAGTGCCTGGCGTGCTCTGGTCCATGGGGTCACGAAGAGGTGGACATGACTAAACAACTAAACAACAACAACAAAATTCATCAGCATGCAAATTTCTCCTAATATACAAGTTGTTATGCAATTTTGCCTAACACATACACATGGTTACAAAGCAAATACATTTTTTGTATGTTCTTTTTGCTAATATATGAATTTATTTGCACATTTTAGCGATGACTTCTTGGAGGAAGAACTGCATTACAAAATTCAGAGAAGTGTGAATTTTGAAGGACAGCTTTGCTTTGCTTTGCTTTACATATCATTTCAGAAAATGAAATAGGGGAGCATTTCATTAATTCCAGTGGGACTTCTTTGAGTAGCAGTTAGTTAAATTCAACCAGCTGTGACCCAGACATTTTCCTCTCTTTACTGGTGGGCTTAGCTGATCCCCTCAGAAGACCCCAATAAATACTGTATTTTTCGCTGTATAAGACGCACCAGACCACAAGACGCACCTGGTTTTTGGAGGAGGAAAACAAGAAAAAAAAATATTCTGAATCTCAGAAGCCAGAACAGCAAGAGGGATCGCTGTGCAGTGAAAGCAGCGATCCCTCTTGCTGTTCTGGCTTCTGTGATAGCTGTGCAGCCTGCATTCGCTCCATAAGACGCACACACATTTCCACTTACTTTTTAGGAGGGGGAAAAGTGAGTCTTATAGAGCAAAAAATACAGTATATTTTTTTAAAAAAATCAGGGAGGAGCTTGACAAAGTCCCCGAAGTCTGAGTTCACTATAGACCACTAGATACCCAAAACAAAACAATAATATAGCTGCTAGTTGTGGAGCAACCAGAGAAGAGACAGAGACAGATACAAAGAAACCCAAAGCTACTAATAATGAATAAGCAAGCCTTCAAAAGGGCGGCAGCAACAGATCCTATAATCATAGTTTTTATTGGCAGATGAAGCTGGGATGGCAACAAAAACCACAAGGTTAATTATGGCATCTGCTCGCTTCACTATCCCTCACAAGGGCCTAGATACTTGGCTTGAGCATTGTGATGGTCATCAGTCTGTAGTGTAGCCTGTTAAGCAAGCATCACGAAGCGTCCGCCACACTCAGGAATGTGCTTCTGGTGTGGTGATGACATTTCTGCAAAAGCTTCCATGGGGGTTAATGAATGTTTAGCACTCAAGAGCTCTTCTTCTTGGATGTCTTCACTCACAATAAGCTAGTTAGCCAGCCTGCAGATTTTGCAATTAGGTTGCATGGAAAGGTTCAAAAACGCCTCCTTTTAGAAGGATGGGCGACTGGAGTGGGGTTCTGCCTTGGCCCTGGCCTAATATTGTGTGACACAGATCCATGGCTGCTTTATAGGAGACTCTTCACATGCTCACTCAGAAGGGGAGCTGCCAGTGTTTCGCCTGGTTATTAAGCCCATCACATGAGAAGCCTATTGCCCCAAATTCCCAGCTCATAAATGCCTAGAAATTGCTATTCCTCCACAACAAAGCAGCCAAACCCAGCTTCCCAAAATGGATATAAAGGACGACTTGCCCTACTTAAACCCACAAAGCCTTTGCCTCTCCTCTCCCCCTCTCCTCCCCCCCGGAGTGCACCTTTTGCAATTCCTTTCATCTGCTTTTGTTCCAGCTCCTCCAGGCAGCAATGTCTTCTCAATCTGGTTCTGGATCTGATCCAAAAAATTACAGCTCTTATTCTGAGGTTCTGCCCACCAAAGGAAGCCAGGGCTTTATGAGCCAACCTCTTTGCCCTCCACTGGGTATTGGGATATATTATGGAGGAGCTGGTGGCTTTAGCAGCAAGAGTGTTGGCACTTATGGACCCAACCTTTCCACCAGTAGCAGAAGTGGCCGTTGTAGTGTTGTTGCTGATCATAGCTATCATGGCACTGGATATAGCTGCAGCTTCATGAATACTGGAAGCGTCATGACCAGTACATCACGCGCCATCGCTCCTGTGATTTGCAACAAGTCCCTCCTGCAACCTCTGAACCTGGAGATTGATACCACAGCCCTAGCGGTGAAGTTTCAAGCAAAGAATGAGCTGCAGAGCCTCAATAGTAAATTGGCCTCGTTCATTGACAAGGTGAGTTGTGGGAGGGGTGGAGGGGGAAACAGGTGTCAATCGGGATCTATCAGAGGAACACAGCAGAACGGTTATGGTGAAAGGGAGTCAGATTAGAATGAGATGCTAATGCCAAGTTTTAGGCAAAAGGCCTAGCAGAACAATCTGGAAGAACTTGACATTCTTGACCTTATTCTTGCAAATACTACAGATGAAAAGGCCTTTATGTTCTCTCAGAGCAATTAAAAGGGAATTGGACAAATGTCTTGCACAAACATTGAGCAAGGTTTTGTTACAGAAATGTTTGTCCCTGGACAGAAAAATTGTTGACCTTTTTTTTGCCAAAGTTTTTGAGCGTTTCAGAGAGAAGTAGGCCACAGTGATATGGGCCGATATGGGCTGCCATACGTCTGGATTTCCCCAGATATTTCTGCAATATTTCAGCCCGGACTTGCGGCTACAGTTTTCTGGAAATTCTGGATGTATGGCAACCCTATTTGGCCCAAGTATGTGGCAAATGTGGAGACGCAGGTGGCGCTGTGGTCTAAACCCCAGAACCAAACAGAAGGTCAGCGGTTCGAATCCCTGCGACGGCGTGCGCTCCCGTTGCTCGGTCCCTGCTCCTGCCCACCTAGCAGTTCGAAAGCACGTCAAAGTGAAAGTAGATAAATAGGTACCGCTCTAGCGAGAAGGTAAACGGCATTTCCGTGCGCTGCTCTGATTCTCCAGAAGTGGCTTAGTCATGCTGGCCACATGACCTGGAAGCTGTACGCCAGCTCCCTCGGCCAATAAAGCGAGATAAGCCCGCAACCCCAGAGTCATTTGTGACTGGACCTAATGGTCAGGGGTTCCTTTACCTTTATATGTGGCAAATGTACTGTACTTACCCTAGAGACAGCTGATGAGTGGGCCTTGTGTTACATAATGACCGCTCCCCACATGAAACGGGGGGTGGCTTTTGTGCGGTTGTGTGCAGTCCCCCCATCCCATGTGACTCCCAGCAGTACAGCCTGGATATGTGCGCCCCCCCCTGGCTGGACACCTGGAGGCAGCTGTCTACCTCTGCCAGATACCCTATCCCAGCTGGGGGGGGGGGGCGTTGCCAGGAGAGAGTTGGCCAGGTAAGGGGAGGAATCGACCAGCCCACACAACAGTGGGCGGAACTTACCTGGGAGTTCTCAGTTGGCTTCTTTTCTGGGGTTGCAACAGCAAAACTGCCATGGGCACCTTCCGTTTCCAACAAGGACTTGCAATGTTCCTACAGAGGCCTGGTGCCCAGAATTGTCTAAGGGACAGGATAGCCTCAATGGACCTATTTGAGACTAGAGGAAAATTCTGTTTGGGTATAAGCTTTTTTCCAAGTGTGCCTCAAACTCATCTCCCATATGGCAATTGCCTACATGACCATCGCCTCCATGTAGGAGGTCAGCACGTGGAGGACACTTGTTCACCACCATGATAACAAATGCTCACATGTCTATCCCACCTTTGACACATTCTCTCAGCTCTGTGAGAACTGCTTTGCCATGGGTTCACCCCAAAGCACTGCTGTAGGAATTTGGATTTGATATCCCACTTTATCACTACCCGAAGGAGTCTCAAAGCGGCTAACATGCTCCTTTCCCTTCCTCCCCCACAACAATCACTCTGTGAGGTGAGTGAGACTGACAGACTTCAGAGAAGTGTGACTGGCCCAAGGTCACCCAGCAGGCTGCATGTGGAGGAGTGGGGAATCGAAGCCAGTTCACCAGATTATGAGTCCACCGCTCTAACCACTACACCACACTGGCTATAGTGTTTAATGACTCACAACCACATGGAGAAAGCCATTCACACAGGCCTTTCCCATGGAATCAACATCCTTCATCCCATCAGAGTGCTGAGTCAATGGGGAAAGTGCATATGAACAGTCTTGCTTTCATGGTTGCAAGCCTTTACTCATAGGATGAACACATATTAGAGCAGCTACTGTATTTAACGAGTTTAACACAGTGTATGTGCTATGTGTAGACACATTGAGATACTGTGGGAAGTCATGAGGAAATGTTTTTTGTTTGCTTGTTCCATGTATGTCCCACCATTCATCAGTTCCACAGATCCTTGGGCATGCTACATCAATGCACACTCTATAATGATGCAATGCATTATTTTATATAAATAAAACATCACTATCCACTTTACCAGGGACGTGGGTGGCGCTGTGGGTTAAACCTCAGAGCGTAGGACTTGCTGATCAGAATGTCGGCGGTTTGAATCCCCACAACGGGGTGAGCTCCCATTGCTCGGTCCCTGCTCCTGCCAACCTAGCAGTTTGAAAGCACGTCAAAGTGCAAGTAGATAAATAGGTACCGCTCTGGCAGGAAGGTAAACGGTGTTTCTGTGCGCTGCTCTGGTTTGCCACATGACCTGGAAGCTGTAAGCCGGCTCCCTCGGCCAATAAAGTGAGATGAGCACCGCAACCCCAGAGTCAGTCACAAATGGACCTAATGGTCAGGTCCTATTCACTTTACCGCTTTGGCTCTTTAGAGCCTATCAACTTCCTTCCCTCCCGTCTCATGGCTTTCAAAATTAACCTTTATATCATTGCATTTTGTACATTTCTCAATTCTAATTACACTCATTACAAAATAGCTCATTTTTAAAAAAATAATAATAATAGAAAGATAGAAAATTTCTCATTACAAATCTTCAGACAACCCTGTTAGTGATGTTAATTGCTTACAATAATCTGGGTGAATCATTGTATTTTAATATTCTTTTGGAAGCTGCCCAGAGTGGCTGGGGAAACCCAGCCAGATGGGCAGGGTATAAATTATTATTATTATTATTATTATTATTATTATTATTATTATTATTACAAATATTGTATAAATTTACTCCAGTCCTTTTGGAATACTTGATCATGCTGGTTTTGGATTTTTCCCATCAGCTTCGCCAGTTCTGCAAAGTCCATCATCTTCATCTGCCACTCTTCTTTCATTAATATTTCTTGTTGTTTCCATTTTGGGGCTAAAAGAATTCTTCCCGCAGTTGTTGCATACATAAACAGTCTTTTATCTTCCCTTGGTATCTCTTCACCCACTATAACCAGCAAAAAGGCTTCTGGTTTTTTAACGAAAGTATTTTTAAACCTCATGGATTCTAGTAATGTCTGGATAGAGGTAGGGGTGTTGGAGAATTCTGAGGAAAACGGAAATGGAAGCAGAAATTGCTGGTGTTTGTTTATTTGTCCCATGTTCGGAAGAGCCACAAACATTTTCCTTTTGGGATTCAGGTCCGATTACTGGAGCAGCACAATCTGATGCTGAAAACTAAGTGGGATTTTGTGCAACAAAAGAAACGTTGCAAGAGCAACATGGAGCCCCTCTTTAATGAACATGTCGGTCAACTCAAGAAGGAGCTGGAGTGTCTTGAGCATGAGAGAGAGAAGCTGCAGGCTGAGCGCAACACTTTGGAGCACACTGTGGAGGGCTATAAAGCGAGGTGAGCTCTAAAGATGTCAAATTCCATGTTATATAGAGCACCTATATAAATAAGAAGGTGTGTGTGTGTGTGTACGCGCACACACACACACTGAGAGGCATGGGAAAAACATTGTGGGGGAGAATTCAGATTTACCGCATAATGTAAAAATCACAACATGCACATGGATTTATACCCACCTGAGGTCACAAGAAAGAATCATCTAGTACTTTCCTCATATTTCCGTAAGCCTCACAAGAATCCTCCAGCTTTCTCCCTCCCCAAAATTATCTCCTTCAGATGTTAGAACCCAACTCCCATCAGCTCCAGACAACATGGCCAGTGGTCAGGGTTGATGACAATTCTTACCCCAAAATATCTGGAGGTTGCAGAAGACTGCCATGAAGTGTTGTATGGGTATTGATAGATTATATCCTTTGAAAAGCTTCTGTGCGGATTTTATAACTTCCCCTAAAAATGTCTTTCCAATATCTAATTCTTTATGAATTGCTATTTTCTTTGGTGTTTTGTTTTAATGTTTAATGATTAAAATGATTAAAAAATATTTTCCCTTTTTGGCTTAGGTACGAGGAGGAATGCAACAGGCGAACGTCTACAGAGAATGAGTTTGTGCTACTGAAAAAGGTTATGCACAGCAACATTTTTGTCAGAAGTTGCAATTTTTATCTTACCACCTATGTAATCACTTTATTTTAAAACTCTGAAGTGTATTTATATAATCTCTGTGTTTGCCCTGAATTATTGAGGGTGATCTGGGCCGTGGTTATTTCACTTTTCCGACTGCGCCATTAAGAAGGCTTCTCAAGGCACACCAGGGATTCCCTAAGTTTCCAAGTGGCCATTGCTATCAAAAACAAAATGCACAGCCATTCCCCTCAGGGAACAAAGCTAAGCTAACTAGGAAAATGCCCAGAGTTCATAACAGAAGGTGGCTGTGTTGCTGGAGGGACGGGACTTCTTTGTCACAGACAGGTCGAGCTTATAAAAACAGAGAAATATTTTCCGAGAGCACTCCAATTAAAAACTGCTTGCTTTTCACCTGGATCTATTTCAAGGGAGAGATCTCCATGCAAATATGTGGGTGAGGGCAGAAGCTAACCCACACCAATGATTCTTGGGTTCTTTGGGGACCACTTTTGCCTTTTGAGCTTCATGCCTCATCCCATTCCTTGTTCCAGGTGGTAAAATGTGGTACAAGTCGCTGTGGTCTCCTTTCTTTTGCAGGATTTGGACTGTGTCTATTCACACAAGGCAGAGCTGGAAGCCAAGGCAGAAAGTCATATGAAACAAATCAGCTTCTTGAAATGTGCATATAAACAGGTGATAAGATTTTCTGCTATTGGGGTGAAGTATTCTCAGTAAGTTCTCTTAAAGAATGGTCCAAAACAATAAAACACAAAATTCTTTTGGCTCCCAGGTTGTAACCAAGATCTTTGCTATTGGAAGCAAAGGACATGATGGTAGCCCGTTCACCCATTCCAGAAGCTGATTGGACTGGCAGGCCACATTGGCAGGGATAGATTTAAAGCACTACAGTGGTACCTCGGGATGTGAACGGGATCTGTTCCAGAGCCCCATTCGCATCCTGAACATAACGTAAGATGCAACAGCGCTTCTGTGCATGCGTGTGATGTCATTTTGACCGTCTGCGCATGCGCGAGTGGCAAAACCTGGGCGTAATGCGCTGTGCTATTTCCGGGTCGTCGCAGAGCGCAACCCAAATGTGCTCAACCTGAAGCGTATTTATCCCGAGGTATGACTGTATCAAATAAAGCACTATTTCCATAACTTTAAAGAAAGGCCTAACATATTACAGAAGCTGTCTAGGCCTTTGTGTTGTTTACCTACCTACTAAATCTATTTTTTGTTGTTGTTAGATTAATACCAGGTATGATTTGTTAAAACCCAGGTTTGGTCAAAAGTTTCTAAACATGAAGTTACTTCAGCACTTGCCTCAATTCCTGGTTACACATACATAACTGAGACTTCACATACTATGTCACTGCAGGAAATTTGTGAGCTCCAAAACTGCATTTCCGACACTTGTGTTATGGTGCAAATGGACAATAGCCGAGGCCTAGATATGGACCATGCGATTGAGGAGTTCCGGCGTCGATATGAAGCAATTGCTTCCAGAAGCCGAGCTGAGGCTGAGGCTTGGTTCCAGTGCAGGGTAAGGAATTTGGCAGATTTCGCCCCAGGGATCCTTTCTCCTACATCAGTGGTGGGGAACCTGGAGCCCTTCAGATGTTGTTAGATTCCAGCTCCCATCAGCCCCAGCCAGCATGGCCAAATGTCAGGGGCGGTGGGAATGATAGCCCTGCAACACCAGGAGAAGAAGAGTTTGGATTTGATATCCCGCCTTTCACTCCCTTTAAGGAGTCTCAAAGCGGCTAACATTCTCCTTTCCCTTCCTCCCCCACAACAAACACTCTGTGAGGTGAGTGGGGCTGAGAGACTTCAAAGAAGTGTGAGTGGCCCAAGGTCACCCAGCAGCTGCATGTGGAGGAGCGGAGACGCGAACCCGGTTCCCCAGATTAGGAGACTACCGCTCTCAACCACTACACCACACTGGCTCTCACAGGAGAGCCACAGGTTCCTCACCCCTGTCCTTGGGGAAACATGGCAGAATTGTTGCCTGCTCCACTTCTTAACCAGTTATTTTGTTTTTCATGGTAGTATGATGAGCTCAGGACAGCAGCAGCGAAACGCTGTGACGATCTGCATAACGTCAAGGAAGAACTTCAGGCTCTGACCCGTGTTGCTCACAAGCTGGAGTCAGAAATTGCAAGTGTCAAGGCTCAGGTGAGTTTAATGCAGGGATGGTGAATTTGTGGTCATCCAGGTGTTGTTGAACTACAGCCCCAATCACCATCCCTGACCACTGGCCACGTTGAATGGTGCTGATGAGAGTTGGAGCCCAGGAACAAGTAGAATGCGATAGGCTCCCCTCCTCTGCTCCATTGGTTTATCCATTCAAAAGACAGGTTTGGGCAGCAAACCTGAATATCAAGTGCTACATAGAGGGGCATTTCTCAGGAAGCCCCTCACAAATTTTGAAAACAGCCTAAGGGCAGATACAGATGTTCCCCACAAAGATGTGTAAGCTGTTTCCCTGTGATCCCTTCCCATTTCATCCCGATAGCGTCTGGAAACTTTGGGGTTGGATCCACTTATTTTTATTTGTTGCTTTCTTAAAATCATTTCCTAAACTATTTAGCATGTTGCAAAATCTCAAAGTGGTGTGCACTATGTACAATATAGAACAACACCCATGGAAACAAAAATACAGCCAAAAACAGTATTAAAAAGATAGAAAAGGAATTAATAAGCAAATGCCACCCTCTCTCACAGATGGCATTTCATTGACTTGCTTTGGGAACAAGAGCAAGGCAGGGAGTTGCGAACTCTTTTCCTCTGTTTTCCTGATGTAAATTCCACAGTACCAAAAAAGTGCCATGTGCCTTGCTAGAGGAGGCAGACATATATGTTACTTAAGGGATCATCTTACTTCATACATTCTGACTTAATCACTTCAATCTGCAGAACTTGCACTTCTATGAGTGCCACACAATGTCTGTTTGCATTTCTGAGGAGGCATACTTTGCAATTCCCTGACTGTTGACAAAAGGCAGGCACCGTCACTGCATCCTTTTAGATACCTGCTGAAAATATTTCTGCTTCGGCAGACCTCTCCAAACACACAATTTGCTTATAATGTTTTATTGAGTGTTTTTAATAGATGTTTTGAACAGTTTTGAAATGTATTTTAAATGCGTTTCATTTTATTCATGGTTGTATTTTTTAAAAAACTGAAGATATGTCTGCTTCCCTGAGCTTCTTTGGGAAGAAGAGTGCATAATGAGGAGGCGGAGGAGGAGGTGGATGTTCCCCCAAAGTGTGTAAATTTAGAAGAGAAAAATGACACTGGGAAAGGATTACCCCTTTTCCTCCCAGGGCAACTTTCCAATTCAGCTCATATTTATTTATTTTATTAAATTAATACCCCTCTGTTCAAATATATCACCAGGGGAGCTTACAATAAAAGAATGCAAAACTCCATAAAACAGTCCATTGGAATCAGATACAAAGAGCGAAATCTCTTTGCTCTGTGTATCCACACAACTGCTTTTAAGGAGTAGTGAAGATGGCAGGAGATCTGATAACGTGTCCAGAGGAGGGCAACCAAAATGGTCAAAGGCCTGGAAACGATGCCTTATGAGGAACGGCTAAGGGAGCTGGGCATGTTTAGCCTGGAGAAGAGGAGGTTAAGGGGTGATATGATAGCCATGTTCAAATATATAAAAGGATGTCACATAGAGGAGGGAGAAAGGTTGTTTTCTGCTGCTCCAGAGAAGCGGACACGGAGCAATGGATCCAAACTGCAGGAAAGAAGATTCCACCTAAACATTAGGAAGAACTTCCTGACAGTAAGAGCTGTTTGACAGTGGAATTTGCTGCCAAGGAGTGTGGTGGAGTCTCCTTCTTTGGAGGTCTTTAAGCAGAGGCTTGACAACCATATGTCAGGAGTGCTCTGATGGTGTTTCCTGCTTGGCAGGGGGTTGGACTCGATGGCCCTTGTGGTCTCTTCCAACTCTATGATTCTATGATAAAACGCAATATACTGGCCCTGATTTGGAAGTTTCAGAAATAATGGCACACCGGAGCACTGCAGGATATCACAGCTTGTCAATGGCTCTCTTCATATGGAACAAAGGTTGGCTTGGGTCAAACTTCCAAGCACACTGAGGAAGGTCCATAGGGAAATGTCCTGTACATTCTGCATTGACAGTGTCGCAAATTGGAAGAAGAGGTGTCTGGAGCTGAGGAACGCGGGGAGATGGCGGTGAAGGATGCCAAATGCAAACTGGCGGACCTGGAGGAGGCCCTGCACAAAGCCAAGCAGGACATGGCTTGCCAGCTGCGGGAGTACCATGAACTGATGAACATTAAGATGGCTTTGGATATTGAGATTGCCACATACAGGAAGCTTCTTGAAGGAGAGGAAAGTTGGTGAGTGTAATTTAAGCTTGTTAAAAACATTTGGTGGGAAGAATCCCAAACAATGTGTCTTTTCCCAGTATTAACCAACAAGGGCACTGGCTCCTGGTAGGCAGATACAGTGGTACCTTGGGTTACATACACTTCAGGTTACATATGCTTCAGGCTACAGACTCCGCTAACCCAGAAATAGTGCTTCAGGTTAAGAACTTTGCTTCAGGATGAGAACAGAAATCGTGCTCCAGCGGCGCGGCAGCAGCAGGAGGCCCCAGGTTAAGCAGGAGGTGCTTCAGGTTAAGAACGGTTTCAGGTTAAGTACAGACCTCTGGAACGAATTAAGTTCTTAACCCGAGGTACCACTGTATATTTTTTGGGGGCTGGGCCCCCTCAGTGTTCAGAGGGCCCCTGCATGATGTCAGGACATTGTGTCTGTTCTCCTCAGTCCTCTGGAGAAGGTGGCGCCTCTGCTTTGCAAACAATATGTTTGCTTTACCCCCCATGTTCAGATTAGAAATGAAGTTATTTGCAGAAAATTCAACGTCTGAAATAATTGGGTTCAGGCACTTGAATTTTGAAATATCAAAATGAAAAGTTTCATTATGGAAATGAAAGTTAGGTGCTACAATATGAGGGCTGCTTGTTCTCTTGCTAAAACAGACTCCCACTCCAGAATTCATCTAAGATTTCAGGCTTTGAAATTGGACACTGAAATATAAAATAGTTCCATTTTGAATGCTGCATCTTGACAAAATCTAGAGATAATATTTGAAAGGGGGAGGGATGCATTTATAATAAGTATTTCACTTCTGGTTTGACTTTTAGATCTTCAGGGTTTTTTATTTTCTTTTTTTTCCTGGTACACATTTTCCTTTCATATACAGTGGCATTTCGGGTTAAGTACTTAATTCGTTCTACAGGTCCGTTCTTAACCTGAAACTGTTCTTAACCTGAAGCACCACTTTAGGTAATGGGGCCTCCTGCTGCTGCCGCGCCGCCGGAGCACGATTTCTGTTCTCATCCTGAAGCAAAGTTCTTAACCCGAGGTACTATTTCTGGGTTAGCGGAGTCTGTAACCTGAAGTGTATGTAACCTGAAGCGTATGTAAACCGAGGTACCACAATACTCGGAAACAGAACATATTTTTTTAAGCACTTTTAATACTTTAAAAGGAGCTGCAAAGGCTAATTCACATGTCGTCCACTCACTTATTGACTATAGTTATCAAGAAGTGACTTGCATCTGTAAAACAGCCATCACAGGTAGGATATCTGCACGAGCTCATTGGGAGTGCCAACTTGAATAAAATATTGGGGGCCACAGATGCACACACACCATTTGAATGCCAATGCCCATCAACTTTGGGGAGGCCTGCCCCCCTCAAATATTTTATTGGTGGGGCCAAAGTGACCTCGGCCCCTAGGAGTTGGCTGCCATGACGTCCATTATCAGCACCCAGCCTGGTAGGGGAAATGCTGTGGTCCATGGGCCCTGGACCACAGCTGGGGCTGCTCACTGGCTGCAGCCTCACTCAATGATTTGCTTAACAGTACCAGGCTGAGCACAGCCTGTCTCCTTAGAAAAATTACGAGCAAAGGGCCCATCTGGGTGTCATTGGGGTGGTCTGGAGGGTCCCTTGCTCAGGGTCCCTCTCATACCTGGCACCAGCCTTGCTTCTGCATGATGGTTTTCCATAGAGACATTTCAGTCATTTGACTGTGAGTCATCAAGTGACAATGGGGCTGCCCTTGAGACTGACCCAGAAACTCCAGCGGGTGCAGAATGCTGCAGCGAGACTCCTTATGGGGTCTTCGCTGCAAGATCACATTCATCCGGTGCTATATCAACTGCACTGGCTCCCGGTGGAGTACAGGATCAGGTTTAAGGTGCTGGTTTTAACCTTTAAAGCCCTATACGGCCTAGGACCCTCGTACCTACGGGACCGCCTCTCCTGGTATGCCCCACAGAGAAACTTACGGTCCCCAAATAAAAACATCTTGAAGGTCCCAGGCCACAGAGAAGTTAGGCTGGCCTCAACTAGAGCCAGGGCTTTTTCAGCTGTGGCTCCGACCTGGTGGAACACTCTGTCACAAGAGACTAGGGCCCTGCGGGACTTGACATCTTTCCGCAGGCCCTGCAAGACAGAGCTGTTCCGCCAGGCCTTTGGCCAGGGCACAGCCTGACTCCCTCCCTCGGCAATCTTCGCGGAGCTCTGGCCCAATGGTGGCCAGTGGCTTGAATTTAATTAATTTTATAATGAATGATTTTAGAGTGTTGTTTGTGTTGTACTTTTGTATTGATTTATTGTTGTTAGCCGCCCTGAGCCCGGCTTCGGCTGGGGAGGGCGGGATATAAATAAAATTTATTATTATTATTATTATTATTATTATTATTATTATTATTATTATTATGACCGCTAACACATCAGTGAGCCCTAAGAGGCACCTCAAGCCAGCTGTTGAGCATAGAAAGAGATCTGAAATGGTTCTGGTTTTTTCATTTCTCACTAGGTTGAATGAAGGGGAGTGTGCTGTGAACATCTGTAAGTAGCTTATAAACTGAGATAACTATATGACAAGTTCTATGAGACCATAGTCCACATCCTCTTGGTGGTTTAAAAAGGAGGTGTGCTACAGCACACACACACAAATCCAGGGCCATCTTACCCATAGGCGCTAGGGGTGCGGGGCACCTGGGCGCCAGGCTCTCAGGGGCGCTAGGCCAAGAGTCCGGGGCTTGAGAGTTGAGTCCGGGGAAGAGTCCGCCTGTTGGTTGGAGTGCTGCGGCGGGCACTTCTGCTGTGGGCAGCTCTGCGCCACGAGTTTGGGGGTGGCCAAGCCAGCAAGACACTGAGGCAGCTGGCCGGCTCAGCCCTCCTGCGTGCCTGAGATGGGCAACCTGTGGGGGATGGCGCTGGGCGGATCTTTGCACCCCGGTGCCACATATGCTTAAGACAGCACTGCCCAAATCCATACATGTTCGCAACCCAGTCCCTTCCCAGACCCTCAAAGTATCCTTCCTAGGGCTAAAATGTTTACTCAGTTGATTAATTAGACTAATGGATTAAAAACCTTCAAACTGTTTAAAAACATGCCACTATTGGATCACTATTGCTTACTTCTTTAACAAGCTTTACTAGAAGCACTTGCAGAACTCCAGATTGCAGGCTCCATTTTAGAAGAGTGATTTCCCCTAAACTCTTACCAGTGACTCTTCTAAGAGGGTGCCTGCGGTGATGTGTGTGCCATCTAAACATTCCAGTATAATTTGTTTTCTTTTTGGAATATTGCTTTAACTCCAATTGAAAGTTACGCAGATTTCATTGATGTACTTATTGATCAAGTACACAGTCGAATCAAGTTCAGCATTTGAGTTTTAAAAGGAGATTTATGGATTGGGTGCACAGCACTAATCCCCATCCACCCATACCACAAAGAGGCAGTAAGTGTGAGACCAGAGTAAACCAGCCACCTTAAAAACAAAATGTGCCTCGTTGCATCAGTTCAAAGCTTTATCTTGTCCTCCTGCATTCCATCTCCAGTGCTGGGCCTCCAGCTGCCTATAAGCTCATAGATCATAATGAGACCATGAGAATCTGCCTTATACTGAATATATATATATATATATATATATATATATATATATATATATATATAAAATTTAAAAAGTCCACTAGCACCTCAGAGACCAACTAAGTTTGTTCTTGGCATAAGCTTTTGTGTGCATGCACACTTCTTCAGATACACTGAAACAGAAGTCAACAGACCCTTTTATATATAGTGAGAGGGTAGGGTGGGGGTTTTCTCAGAAGGGTAGTAGGCAATGGGTGACTCAATGGGCATGGTAAACCTGTTGACAACTATTAACGACTGCAATTAGTCCAACAGGAAAAAGCAAGGGATGGTATGAAGATGATTAGTATATGTAATGAGACAGGAATCCATTATCTCTATTAAGACCAGGTCTCTCCATAGTTTGCAGTTTAGTGATAAGCTGTAATTCAGCAACTTCTCTTTCAAGTCTGTTTCTGAAATTCTTTTGTAATAAGACAGTTGCTTTGAGATCCTGTACTGAATGTCCTGGGAGGTTGAAGTGTTCTCCTACTGGCTTCTCTGTCTTGTCTTGCCTGAGTCACACCATTGGTCCACATGGCTCCATGTGAACTAGCAGCAGCTCTCCACAGTTTCAAGCAAGATATGTCACCAACTGCAGATTTTGAGGACTGAACCTGGAATCTTCCACATGCACAGCAGATGCTCTACCCCAAAGGGTCTTCAGCAGGACCAGGTGGCTATAGGCATCTCCTGTTTTTTGTCTCTAACATCTGCCATTGGAGGCCTACTGCTTCTGAATATGGAAGTCCCATGCTTACCCAATAATATGTCTTACAACTGGCCTTGATGAGTCTACCCTACATGAATTCATCTTCTTAGATACTTGGCTAGCTGAGATCACTGAAAGCCAGGAAGCTTCCATAAGAAGTGTGTCCTTATTCTGGTAGGAAGCTAAGTCTAGGTTCCCTAAGAAACGTAAATGTGCTGTTCTCTTTTCTTCCTCCTCAGCTGTTCAGAGAAGTGAGGGGGCGATAGTGAGTGATGGTGGCCCTCACCGTGGAGCAGGAGACACACATGGAAGCAGCCATAGAAGTGAAGGTGTTTGCAGCCGTGATAGGGCCACCTCTGGCAGCGGCACAACCACAAGGAGCGTCCAGACAAGTGGTGGGGATGTTCGCAGTTCTTCTTGCCCAGTGACACATGCCCCTGCTCAGGGCTTCAGTGGTGGAAGTACTAAGACCACCACATTGCGCTTTGTGTCCGCTAGTTACTCATGTGGGCCACCACATTGAAAATAAGGAGTTCTGTGTAGAATGAAACACACATGTTTCTCAGCTCCTGATATCAGAAAAAGAATGTCTGCTTCTGTCATTGCTGAGCAAGAAGCGGGGGGCACTTGCTGATGATTTGGGGAACAAGAAGTGAGATATATAAATCTGAAAGTGGAAAAAACCCTGTTTTCTCATTGCAGTCATTGTCTGATAAAAGTCCCTCTGGGGCTGCTCTGGTAACACTGGAAGCCCAAAATTATTTGGGAAGAATCTACAACACTTTCCCATAGCACCACTGCCTCAGCTTCTGACCAGAGAAGGTTCATTTGTCATATTTATTCTTACATTTAGATCCCTCCACCTTTCCTCCAAGGCAGGGGTCAGCAAGCTTTTTCAGCAGAGGGCCGGTCCACTGTCCCTCAGACCTTGGTGGGGTTGAACTATATTTTTTTTGGGTGGGGGGAATGATGCAAAAGCACCATGAGTCCCAGTGGCTGTTTCCCTATGTCTTGCGAGCGGCAGGGGCTGGCGGAGGGACGATGAGCAGTGAACAAAAGGGCTCCAGAGAGGGGCTGCTTAAAAATGGCGACCGCTCAAGCACCGCTGCTGCTGGCACCAACAAAGCCCACCTCCTTCCTCCTCTAGGCAGGGCGGGGAGAAGCCAGGAGGAGGGAGGGAGGAGGCCCCGCCACCGCCACCGGCCCCCGTATGAGGGAGAAGGAAGAAGAGTTTGGATTTGATATCCCGCTTTATCACTACCCAAAGAAGTCTCAAAGCTGCTAACATTCTCCTTTCCCTTCCTCCCCCACAACAAACACTCTGTGAGGTGAGTGGGGCTGAGAGACTTCAGAGAAGTGTGACTGGCCCCAGATCACCCAGCAGCTGCATGTGGAGGAGCGGGGAAGCGAACCCAGTTCACCAGATTAGGAGACTACCGCTCTTAACCACTACACCACACTGGTGTGGAGGGAGAGGGAAAGAATGTGTGTTCTGGCGATCCCCTTGGCAATTCTCAGAGCATCCGTAGGCCAGATCCAGAAGGCAATTGGGCCTGATCCGACCCGCAGGCCTTAGTTTCCCTACTCATTCTCCAAGGTGATTTACATGGTTCTTCTCCTTACTTCTTTATCCTCACACAACAACCCTCTGAGCTAGATTCGGCTGAGAGACAGTGGCTGGCCCAGGACCACACTGTGAGCTTTATGGTTCATCTCCCAGGTCCTAGTCCAACAGTCCAACCACTATGGTACCTTGGCTTCAGCCACCTGGGGGCCTCTTGAGCTTCTCTTAATCTGGCAGGTGGTAAAGGGGGCTCACCTTATCTCTGATGGCTTGTGGGGCTGGAAATGGGTCACTAGATCAGGTTCTTGGTAGGACTACCTGATTTCCTCCTGGAGGGATCAGCACATTGCCTCCTAACTTCCCCTTTGACTGCTTCTCACCCCTTCAGGACCTCAGCTTCCAGTACTCCATCCCTACCTTGTCACTCTACTGTCCTTCCAGTGTTGGAAGAAGCAGGCTGAGCTGTTACTTTTTGCATGCAAGACAAATAGTCTACGACTGGCTTACAGCCCTTCCCACAAGTGTGACTAGTGGCAAAGGCATGGGGGAGAGATGGCACACCTGGGCATGTGGGTTCTTGGACTTGGTTGTGGCACAGAATTGGATCCACCCACTTATCTGCCACCCAAAGTTACTTACCCCCCAAGTAGACCAGAAGCAAAACTATACCAGGCATGAGAACAGCAAGAGGCTGCGCACTAGTGTGACACTGTAGCCCCATAAAGACTGCCCTCCACTAAGCAGGTGTTTAGGATTTTTTCTAGTACAGGAACATGATGTCAGCAGCCTTATAAGTAAGTATTCATCAACTCTGAATTGTTGTAAGAAAACAGCCAGTGACTAAAGAAAGGTGCACTCTGATCCTGAAAGGATGTAGAAGATTGGCTGTGGTTACCTAAATTTGTGGGAGAAGTTTGTGGGTTTTTAGACACAGAGGCATTTCATATATTCAAAGCTTTGAAAAAGGTTGTTTGTGGGTATTCAAAAGAGAATATGAAGAACCTGCAACAAAATGTTGCAGTATGGTGGGCTCCTGTTCAGAATGCCAGCCAGCCAGCCAAACTCTTTTTCCAGGATTCTCCCATTCAATTCTCCTCCACCCCTCCACAACAGGTAGTCAGCACTGCATACCCACTGTGCATGCTCAGTCCTTACCAAAATGATTTTAGTCTCAACCCCCAAACTTGCTTTTTTGTACTTCTGCAAACCTTGGGATTTCCCCAAACTTGCAGATTACTTCCCTCTTGTGCATAGGTGATGCTATTTTGGTTACATAAAGATTCACACTTGAAGAATATAGTATATATTATAGGATCTGGCTGGGACTCACATCACAAGAAATAACAATTATTATGGAGCCTTGCATTTTTTCCCATAAAGCTAGGATACCATCACACTGTAGGTCATGTGCTGCTGTATAGGTTTATTGGAAAATACAGAAATAATCCAAGAGAAATGCAAACCACGGGGACAGCAGGAGGAATAATCAGCAATGTCCCCACCTCTACTTGTACACTGAATAAAGGAATGGAACTGCAATTCAGTGCAGCTAGCTGACAGTGTGGTAAGCTGAAAAACGACAGTTTTTGCATGTGTGTAGTTGCCCCATTGGTGTGCATGAAATGATCTGAAGGAGTTAGCCACCACTTAGCATTCAATCTATCCAAGAGATCCCCACAAAATCAAATCCCTGCTTATTGCAAAAAGCAATTGTTTACATACTCTGCTCTTGAGGAACCTCAGAGTTCCCCAGAAGCTTATCAAAAGCCTTTTTCTTTGCTTTTTTTTTTAGCTGATTGGTAATGGTGGAAAACAGCTTGCCCACCAGGACCAAGTCAGCAAAGAAGTTTTGGGTGGGTGTGTTCTGCATTTTACTGTCAGTTGGGATCTTGTGAGTGGTAGGGGGGAAAGATGTGCTTCCCTGCTGGAAGGCAAAAAAAAAAAAAAAGCTGAGTGCATAATGCAAGCATGCACTGTGCATATTTGACACAGTCCATATATATTTTGTAACTAGGTGATAGGGATGGAATAGTTTTAATTGGTCTCAGGTGCTCTCCCCCGACCCCCCCCCAAAGTTCAATTCTTCCCATTTCTACACCAGTCTGCAACCCTTAAAAAAATACAAAAAAGACCACCTGAAAATTAAGGTGCATTTTCATCTGCATTTCACCTAATATATAATCCCAAGGAATGAAGTTTTGTGTGCACTTTCCCATAACACATGCTTTGTTACATGCTTTTGGGTGTCATTTGTGTTGGAGAACAACATATCAAGACTCAGAGAAGTGCAAATTTTAAGGACATCTGTGTTTTGATTCACATGTTGCTTCAAGAACTGTGAATTAGGTAGGTTTGCATTTTAATGTGAACGAATGTCTCACCCATCCCTACCAGGTGTGCATACCTGGCTAAAGAAAGGAGTGTGCAGAGTAGCCCTAAATGCTCTTCTAGAAGGCTTAGGTGTCCCCGCTGAAGCACCGAGTTCCCCTTTCAGAATGCTCCTTTTTGTTTTCGTTTTAATATTTTGTTCTAAAAGAAGTGGAAGTGGACACAAATTTGACATTAGAGCTTTTTGCACTTCCTGCACTGTGTGCCCCAACTGATAGGCAAGGGGCACCCAGTTCACTGCCACCAGCCATGATGCTTCTTCCAACAATCCCTCCACCTCGGACTATGGTCCTGCTGCTCGAAGCATATCCTCCTCCGATACAAGGATCAGAATCATACACAGCTCCTCCCTGGGTCCGACACACTGCTGCAGCAATAACAAGGAAACACAACACAGGCTTCATTAGCTCAAAACTCAAGAGAGATCCACAGGAGATCCATAACAAAAGTGAAAATATAGAAAGCAAAGTACGACTTACAGATATTCACGGGGCAGACCCCTTCACCACACAACCTGTTCAGAGAGAATGGGAAAGTCTCATATTTCCATTGTATCATGGATGTTGAATTCTGAACTGAAGTGAACCCCCCTTTTGGCTCACCACATGTTGCAGTTGAAATCAGTTTCCAAATGGTGGCCCTCAAGGGTTGGGTCATGCTGAGATAAGATCAGAGGTAGCCAACATGGGGTTCTCCAGATGTTGCTGGGTTGGAGTTTCCCATCATCCCTGACCATTGGCCAGGCTTGCTGGGGCTGGTGGATGTTGGAGCCCAGCAACATCCGGAAGGCACCATGTTGGCTAGTCTGGCATAAAAAGGTAAAGGGACCCCTGAACATTAGGTCCAGTCATGACCGACTCTGGGGTTGCGGCGCTCATCTCGCTTTATTGGCCGAGGGAGCCGGCGTACAGCTTCCGGGTCATGTGGCCAGCATGACTAAGCCGCTTCTGGCGAACCAGAACAGCACACGGAAATGCCGTTTACCTTCCCGCCAGAGCGGTACCTATTTATCTACTTGCACTTTGATGTGCTTTCGAACTGCTAGGTTGGCAGGAGCAGGGACTGAGCAATGGGACCTCACTCCATCGTGGGGATTTGAACCGCTGACCTTCTGATCGGCAAGTCCTAGGCTCTGCGGTTTAACCCACAGTGCCACCCGTGTCCCTGGCATAGACCTCAGGAATTCTATGGGACTTGTTTGTAATGACTAGCCAAAGTCCCAGTGACTTCAGCAGACCTATTCTACATGTGACTATCTCTGGATCCAACCCAGTGTGTGCACCTTGCATCGAAACAATCAACTCACCTGCTCTCCTCTCCTTCCAATAGCTTCCTGTAGGTGGCAATCTCAATATCCAGGGCCAACTTGACATTCATGAGCTCCTGGTATTCCCGCAGTTGTCGGGCCATGTCTGCTTTGGCCTTCATCAGGGCATCTTCTAGCTCTGTTAGCTTGCACTTAGCATCTTTGAGAGCCATCTCTCCACGATCTTCTGCTTCTGCAATGGCAGCCTCCAGTTTGCTGCGCTGCAGAGGCAAAACCCAGAGACATATTCCCAACACATGCTCATCCATTGGGCTGAACAATTTAAGCTACCATGGATAAATTGGACATTAGGGCTAAAGTTCTAAAGGAGACTTTTCCAACCTGAGGACCACATTCCCTTCTGATAAACAGTGGTGGATGGAGACAGAGGCAAAAAAGGGTTGTGCAAGGAGTGTAAATTTTATCTCTGTATGGTAGAGTAGTTTCTATGCACATTCACACACCCCTCTGTATCCTTCATCCAGGCAACCAAAAGTTCAAGGACACATTCAAGTCAGGCCAAAAAATCTTAAGCAGGATGCAAAGCATAGTCAGGGAGCAGATGTGGCCTGGGAAAAGTCCCAAGGGCCAGATGGAGAAGGCTGGAGGGCTACTTTTGCCTGAGCTTTCACCCAGGCCTGAGGTTCCCCATCCCTGCTCTAGACAGACTCTAGTGAGAGTGACTGATATTAGAACCTAAAACTCTTCACATTGAAGTATAGTTACCAAATGAGTTCTGGAGACCCCAGAGGGGCAGCTATTGTATCATCTTTGCAAGAATTACACAATTCAAGTCAAGGCTCTCTGTTGCGCCAGGCACTTCATTTATATACTTTATAGCAGGAAGCATGAAGATCCCCCCAAATCTTGCCTAGAGCAAAACTGGAAATCAATTCCGAGGATTCTGCTCAGGTGAAATATCTGTGGGAGGTTTCGGGGTAGTTAACAGAAAGTTGATCAGGCTTTCACTAGGGTTTTTTTAAATTAACTATATTTCTTCTTTCTGTCAATATAGTCCTAAATGTGTGATCTAAAAGGACGCGAAGCTGCAACCTTGCTGAAGTTAGGCAGCTCTGGATCTGTCCGGTGCCCGCTTATTACTGTATTTTTTGCTCTATAAGACTCACTTTTTCCCTCCTAAAAAGTAAGGGGAAATGTGTGTGCATCTTATGGAGCGAATGCAGGCTGCGCAACTATCACAGAAGCCAGAACAGCAAGAGGGATTGCTGCTTTCACTGTGCAGCTGTTCTGGCTTCTGAGATTCAGAATATTTTTTTTCTTGTTTTCCTCCTCCAAAAACTAGGTGCGTCTTGTGGTCTGGTGTGTCTTATAGAGCGAAAAATACGGTAGCTAATAGACGCTATGGCTCCTACTCCTTCCAGTCCTCTCACCCTTTGCTTTCATCAATATAAACAAACAACAGAGTTTCTTCAGCATTAAGAGCTGGCTAAAAAAATTCCCAGAAGATTATTTATTGAGAAACGAATATCACATCCCATGCCAACAATATTCCGCAAAGCACACCCCTCAATTTTCCTGCCCACAAATAGCATGAAGAATTGGAGGGTGAGGTTGCCCAGCCTTCATATTTTTCCTCGGTGTGCTTATCAGGAGTTTCTTCCAGGCACAAACTGGTATAATTCTGGCAGACACCCACACAAAAGTTGCCCAGAGTTACCTGTCCTTTGGCACTGTCAATTTCAGCCTTCAGTCTCTGTATCATGCGGTTCAACTCCATGATCTCGTTCTTTGTGTCACGTAGGTTGTCACAGTGCTTGCCAGCTGTTGCCCTCATCTCTTCATACTTAGAAAGAAAACATGGCATGTGAAATACCTTCTGGGACAGTCAGACTTCATAATTATCCAAGCAACTCTTCCCTCTTAATAATCCATGGTTTACTAAAGTTCACTGAAGTTTCAGTAATTTTCATGGTAGACAACAATTAACCATAGATTGCATCTCATTTTTAAACACACCAATCTTCCTAGTCACCTTTTTTTAAAAAAAAAGACACCAAGCTTTATTAAAACATCATCTTTTTTTTTAAAAAAAGGTTGGATTTAAACATCAATAATGCAATCAGCATCTATCTGATAGTACCTGTGAACGGCATTATCTTAGCCATCAAGACAGAAAATGTTTCAGGAGCTGCTAGTGATTTCGGTTGTGAACTTTCTCTGCTAACATACAATACAATATCAACCATCCTTTCCTCCCAGAGAAATCTAAATCTCACCTTGCACTGGTACCATGACTCTGCCTCAAAGCGGCTCCTGTTTGCGATGTCTTCATACTGGGCTTTGACCTCAGCAATAATGTCATCCAAATCTAGGGCTCGGCTGTTATCCATTTGCACAATAACAGAGGTATCTGAGATGCAGGCATGGAGTTCCTGGAGTTCCTGTAAGAAGCTAGGTATGAGATTCCTTTCTACACCTGTATACAGGACCGGCCTCGGTCCTGTATATCTGAAGGAGCGTCGCCACCCCCATCGTTCAGCCCGGACACTGAGATCCAACGCCGAGGGCCTTCTGGCGCTTCCCTCATTGCGAGAAGTAAGGTTACAGGGAACCAGACAGAGGGCCTTCTCGGTAGTGGCGCCTGCCCTGTGGAACGCCCTCCCAAGGCAATAAACAACTATTTTACTTTTAAAAGACAACTGAAGGCAGCCCTCTTTAGGGAAGTTTTTAATGTCTGATGCTGTACTGTTTTTAATATTCAGTTGGAAGCCGCCCAGAGTGGCTGGGGAAACCCAGCCAGATGGGTGGGGTATGAATGAATGAATGAATGAATAAATAAATAAATAAATTATTATTATTATTATTATTATTATTATTATTATTACAGTGTCCCTAATTTCCTGGGACACTCCCAGATTTACAGAAGCTGTCCTGTTTTCTGATTTGATCCCAGAATGTCCCACTTTTCCTTAGGATGTCCCTATTTTCATTGGATTAATGTTGGAGGGTACGGAGTTATCCAACCCCCAAGTCATCTAAAGGGAAGGTCTTTTTAAAATGGTTAATGTTTTGTTATGTTTTTATATATGTTGGAAGCTGCCCAGAGTGGCTGGGGCAATCCAGTCAGATGGGTGGAGTATAAATAGTAAAATCATCATCATCATTATTAATATCGAATAGGGTGTTCCTATTTTCCTTGGAGAAATGTTAGAGGGTATGTTATTATTAGATGACCATTTTCTGTATTCTCAAGGGCCACTCTCTTATTCAGAAGCTAGGCCTTGGGGACGGGAACAAACCAGTCCCATCTTGGATTTCATTTGCATGACATAGCAGTATGGGATCCACATATACTGGGGTGGAATAAGTCAGGGGTGACTAACTCCCAGGTCAATGGCCTGATGCACCCACCCCCAATATCCCACCATTTTTGCTGGGTGCTGCAAAAAGGGGAGGGGTGTTAAAGCAGACACAGTGCTGGGCTGGGTGGAGCCCAGAGCCTTGATTCAGATCAAACATTTGATGAGCAGAGAGGGCAGTGACAGCCCTGCCTCCTCAGCTGTTCTGTATGAATCAGCTGAGGAAGGAAAGCTGAGTGCTTCTGTGTTTGTGTATGTTTGTCTCTGCTTCTGTGTGTGTGTGTGTGTGCACGCACGTGCATGCATGCATGCAAGAAAATACATGTGAGTGTGTGATGGGTACATCCCCTTTTGGCCTCACCAACTGCTGGCATGTGCCCATCCTGCCTGAAGTTTGGCCACGGGTGAATTCTTGGGCCCAAAACTGGTTAGCCACTCTTTACTTCCTGAAAGGCTCCAGGAATTATTAAAGAGATTCTTTGCCATTGGGGAATGCACCCAGACTGATGTGGAATACACAGCAAGGCACAGGGCTGCATAAGAAAGGGGGTTGGTGCGGGGAGAAGAACACTAAAAAAAACCTTCAGCACACCTGAATTAAAATGTAATGAAGTGATCAGAGGCCAGATAAAGCTTCACACCAGAGACCCCTTGCAGTAGGGGAACTTAGGTCTGGTGATGCCTCCATCCTCTCTGCTTGAGGAGGTAACCCTATCACTCTTCTGACTCACATTATTTGCCCACAGAATGTCCTACAGCTCTGGAGCCACCCCTCCACTATCACTCCACATCCAGGGGCATAAGGAAATTTCCCAGCTCCAATGGAGGAGGCAGTGCCTGTCAGTTTTCCCTCAGGAGATGGAGCGTGAGGAACTCTCCAGAAAGCAAGACCACTTAAAGCTTTCACTTTGCTCCAGATTATTCCAGGGAGACATTCCAAGAGCTCTGGGTGTCAATTTGCATGTATCAAGTTTGAACTTGTAATCAGGTAGTGCAGTGGGCAGTCTATGGTCCTGACTGGCCTATCTTGGACTTCTTCCATGCTTGCCTGGGAGACTCCAGTAAACTTCTGTCTCGAACAAGACAGACTGGATCTGGCCTGTGGGTTGCCAATTTTCATCATAGATGTGTGTTTGTGTGTGTGTGTGTGTGTGTGTGTGTGTGTGTGTGTGTGATCAGCTCCAGCTGCATAAGGTTGAATACTATGCATTGACTTGACATACCCAAAGTTTGGTTGTGCTTCTGAAAAATCAAATGGGCTCATTGGACATATGTCAAAATGCCTCTGTATACTGGCTAACCTTAGACTTTCCCTCTCTTTTATTACCATACATTCTCATTGTTGCTGTTGCTGTTTAAAGGAATATAGACTTTCCTCACTTCATCAATAAAAAGTGGGCTACAATGTGTATTGCAGATTAGGAAATGTCATTACCGCCTCGTACAAGCATCTCAGAAAGTTGATCTCCTCAATTAAGCTTTCCACTTTCGCTCCCAGGTCAGCCTTGTTCATGTATATGCAGTCAACATCCTAGGGACCAGTTAAACATATGGTAAGACAGGGTATTTTTAAACTACAATTTCCCAGAACACAACAGTGGGCCATTGGTAGAGTACTTTGATAATGGCCCATACCCATCATTTCAAGCAGCAGATCAGGAAGCCTGTTTGAAGCAGATACAAGTGGGACTTCTGAGAGTGTAGAGTGCTTGCTGTTTAGGATTTCAGCCACTCCATTCCATTTCCCCCCTTCAATACCCAATCAACATCCCATGGCCACTGAGCATGCTCAGTTCTCACTAGAAAAAAGACCCTTGTTGGGTCAGACCATTTTATGCAATTCAGTCTCCTCTTGTGCCATGGAGTGGACTATCCTTTCACCAGTGCTGAAGTCAGATACACCTGCCAATCTGGTTGGCTCCTTGGGGAAGAACCATCTCGCTCTTCATTCTCTGGAAAGAAGAAGCTTTGGCTCAGCCCTTGAGTATCATCTTCTGTCTGGAGAGGGCTAGAATTGTACTATCCTTCCATGTCTCAACATGGCTTTGGTACATCATTGGTTCCTTATGGCCTAGCTATGAATCATCACAGGTGAAGCCTGTTTTGTTTTGCTTCTTAACCTGGGCAGCAGCTAGATTCTTGACTGTGTACCTCTTTAGATACTTCCCCATTACCTGCACTTACCATCTTATTCTCCGATCTATTTCCCTGTCTGTAGACTCAACATGCAATTCTGCTTCCCCCTCTGTTGTACCTCAGGACTGGTCCTACCATTAGACAGACCGAGGAAGTCACCTCACAAAGCATCCCAACATGGCTGTGCCCACTGCTTTTTTTCTTTAAAAAATTGTTGAGGGGTACTCTCATTTTCCTTTCATTGAAATACTGCCCCTCAATGAGTCCAAACTCAGATTCACAAAGTGTTTAGGGGTATACGTACTCCTGCGACCCCGCAGGGGGAAAAATCACTGGCTGTGCCTGACATATTTTTCTCAATAGCCTGCAAACCAATCTTTACAACACTGAAACTTGGAAAGAAGACCTCCAGTCACATCTCTGCCTTTAGATAAACAACTAGTAAATGGACACTTTTTATATCCAACACCAGAAAGAAGAGATGTCACTGGAGAATGGCCATAGCACAGTGCTAGAGCATCTTCAGAAGGTCCCAAGTCCAATCCATGGCATGATCTCCAGGTGGATCTGGAAATGTCCTCTGCCTGAAACCCAAGGACAGCTGTTGCCAGTCAGTGTAGATGACATGGGCCAATGGTTTGACTTGGTACAAGACAGCTTCCTCTGCCCCATGCTCATTTATTTAATTTTTTTTAAAAGATATTTATTGAAATTTTCAAAAAAAATAAAAACAAAACATAAAGGAAAAAAAACAATTAAACACACATACAACTTACATTTCTTACTGTCAATGACCAATTTCCTTGACTTCCCCACACCTCCCCTTCTTGTATTCCAGTTCCAATTTTTAGCTCAGCAAGTTCTTGTCCCCAAACTTTACCTTATTTTCTCTAATTCATTTTAGTTAACCAATTTTAACTTATAAACCTCAATCTTTATACATCAATACTTATTCTTCAAAATCTTTTTCTAGGTTCACCCCCTCCATTTAATTAACCAATTTTAACTTATAAACCTCAATCTTTATACGTCAATACTTATTCTTAAAAGTCTTTTTCTAAGGTCGGCCCCAATTCCTCATTTATTTCAATCAAGCTGTGCATCACGTACCTTTTTGAGTGTTACAAATTCATTCTCAGCACGGGTTCGTCCGTTGCACTCCTCTTCATACCTGGTGAGAAAGTGGATCAGTTCTGGACAAGGCAACGTGCATGGGGCACTCACCCTGATCTGATTGCACAAAATTTGTGCAGAGCTTATACGATTCCCACAACGTATTGACATTCCTTCTGAGTTGTTTGCACTGTGGGTATATGACGTCACTCAACATCGTCTTTATCCCACCTTTCCCAGTGCATTTTCCCATCAGTTTCCTTACTACATATTATGTGTGAAGCAGATCTGTTGGCCAGGAGACCAAATCCACCTTATTTGTGCAACTTGAATTTGCTGGTGCACGATTGAGTCATACTGCAAAATAGCAACAGTCCACAACTGGCCCTATTATTACACTGTAAAAAGTATGTGACATTTGAACAGTACAGCAAATGGGTTTTTCTTATAGTTCAAAGAAATACAGGCATCGTTTGGAGATGTTGGGGGTTTGGTTCCAGACCACTGCGACACAGTGAATATCGCAATAAAGTCACACATTATTATTTTTTTGTTTCCCAGTGCATATAATTATGTTTACACTCTACTGTATTAAGTGGGTGGGCTGCCTGTAACTGCACTAGTGTCCTTGTAAGGTGCAGCAGGAGTCGCTGTGTGACGGGTACAGGTTCCTGCAGCCTCGTCTCCAACCCAGCAGCAGCAACAGCAGCAACAGCAGCAGCTCTTCCAGTCCTTCAACTTATAAAAGAACACAATTTCTGCAAAGTTCAATAAATCAAGATGTACCAGTGCTATGTTCTTTGGCAGAGCTATTATCTAATTTCTTGTACGAGACTGGGAATGTAGCTTTGGTTAAGGGTCAAGTTCTTTAACTTAGCATGGGAATAGGGATCCTTTTTAGACCAGGGGGGAAGAACCTGTGGCCCTCCAGAAGTAGTTGGACCACAGCTCCCATCATCCCTGACCATCGTCCACACTGGAGTGCAACAGCTCATGGAGGACCACTGGTTCTCAAGTCAAGCTATCCCTATAGTAAAGACAGGAAGAGGATAAGCCATGAAAGCAGGGAATGGGCCTCCTGAACCTCTCATCAGCACGCAGGAGCCAGGGAGAGGGATTTATCACACTTATTGTCAGAGCTGCCCGAGGTCCCAGCTCACAAAGGACCAACGCCACTTCGTTGTTAAGTATAAAAGTCTTTATTGAAGTTCAGTTTCACTTTCACAGCCGCAGCGTGCAGCCCTACGTCTCAAACTCTAGACCGCTGAAGCTCCGTCTGAATCTCCTCCCCCCAGACACCAGTTTAAGACTCTAGCCTTGCTCCACCTCTTCCTTTGCTCTCTCCTCCTCTGGTTCCGCCTGTCTGTCGGGGTCTCGCCCTTCCTAGACTCTTCTGACGCTGAGTCCCCTGAGTCTTCCCCCTCCCTCCGGCGGGCTTTAGGACCTGGTTCCCAATCCGGGTTTCCTGCTGTCCCGCGCGCCTGTACATTTGAACTTGGCGCGCGCGCCCAGCCGGCAACCTTCCTCCTGACCGTTGCACTGCTGCTGTCACTGCTCCCCCCTTCGGGGAGGCTAGCTGGAACTGACCTCCCCTCCGTTCCCTCACTTTCCGATGGAGGCGTGGTCAGCCCTGACTCATCTTCTCTCCCCGCTGGAGGAGACGCTGGTCCTGACACATGTGACTCTTCCCCCCCACTACGCTCTGGTGGGGAAGCTGGTCCTGATCCCCCGCTGCTGCTTTGGGAGTCCCCGCTGGCCCCTTGCTTCTGGTGCGTCCCCCCTGGGACCCCCCTTGCCCTGACCATCGGCGCCCCCTTCTGGGAATCTTCTGATTCGCTGGAGAAGCTCATGGAATCTCTCGGGTCACTGTCATACTCCCCTACGCTGCCCTCGGATTCCTCCCCTTCGCTCTCCATTTCCTCTCTCCCCTGTGCTTCTGCTCCTGAGCCCCTGACACTTATGTATTTAGTTTTCTTATTATCCTGCTTTCCTTCCATCATGAGAACTCAAGGAAGCAGCAATGTGGTTTCCAGGTGGTCACCCAGACAGATCTTCAGACCTGCTCAGCTTCAGCAAGGTGGTAATCTCATGAACCTTCAGATCACACCCTGGAACTAAAATATACAGACCCAACAGATATCTATGCTGCACTGCATAAGCCTTGCATTGTGCATCAAACGCAGAACATCACAATTCTTTGCAGAATGGAGTCCTGGAGGGAAGGGTGAAGTCTTTGCAGGATAGCTTAGTGCGTTTAGCCTCAGTGCATACGGATCAATCAACTATGCATGCAGAAACAGTGGCAAGTGGGGCTTATCTGAGACCTTGAAAATGGCTGCTTCTGAGGGAATACTTCACAGGAGCAACATCTTCAAACTTTGCGTAAGCAAAATCTGTGTTGACTCAGACTGCAATAAAGAGATTTAATTTATTTCAATCTGCTATGTGTCACTAAACTTTTGAAGAGCTGCATATATTAAGGGCCTGTTTATATGGTGTTCATGTGTAGTAGAATACCCCACAAAAAAGCTTTTTCTTCTTCAAATGAAGCTTATGCAACTTCAGAAAACATCCTGTGTTACAGATAAATATATGGCACTTACTTTCTCCTGTAATCCTCCAGTACATCTCTTGAGTTGGTCAGGTCAGTCTCCAGCTTACTTCGGTCGCATCCGAGACCCTCCAGCTGCCTCCTCAGGTTATTGATAAAGGAATCAAACAAGGGCTCTATGTTGCTCCTGACTCGTTTCTGCTCTTGCAATAAGCTCCATTTTGTCTCCAGCACCTTGTTTTGTTGCTCCAAGAAGCGGACCTATCTCCCCCCGCCCACAAAACAACTGTTGTTATGATGAAAGTAGACAAAACCCTATGTATTTATCTGAATGTGTCCTATTTCAACAACCCTTCTCCTTCCTGCCATATATAACCATAGTTATATCTTCCTCCAGCATGGAGACAGGATAATGGAGGATATGAAACACTCAGACCCTACCTAATCAAACTTGACTTTGCAGCCACATCTCCAATAACTTACTGTAGTTTGGTGTGTTGAGGTGCTGCTAGAGTGGTTTAAGAATAAATCCCTCCGGCCAGGGAACTCTGGGAAATGTGAAGGGGAATAGGATTCTCTTAACAACTCTCAGCACCCATAATGAACATTTTTAGAGGAAGCCATGACTGTTAAAGTGGTATAAAGATAAAGGGACCATCAAGTCCAGTCGTGACCGACTCTGGGGTTGCGGCGCTCATCTCGCTTTATTGGCCGAGGGAGCCGACATACAGCTTCCGGGTCATGTGGCCAGCATGACTAAGCCGCTTTTGGCGAACCAGAGCAGTGCACAGAAACGCCGTTTACCTTCCCGCCGGAGCGGTACCTATTTATCTACTTGCACTTTGACGGGCTTTCGAACTGCTAGGTTGGCAGGAGCAGGGACCGAGCAACGGGAGCTCACCCCATCACAGGGATTCGAACCGCCGACCTTCTGATCGGCAAGTGCTAGGCTCTGTGGTTTAACCCACAGCGCCACCCGTATCCCGTTAAAGTGGTAAAATAGTGCCCTAAATATATGGAATGGATGTGGGCACAATCTATTTTCTAAGTTAAGCATACCTAACTCCTTCAACTTTTCCTCATAGGACTTGGTCTCCAGGCCCCATCCAAATGCTTCTTGCCCTCCCTTGGACATGTTCCAGTTTGTCAATGTCCTTAAACTGGTGCCCAGAACTATGCTGCATCATAGCTGAGTGGGAATTTGGACCCTGGTCTTTGAGATCCTAACCTGACATTTTATCACCACCTTTACTATGTTTATAGTCTACTGCTTGGGCATATTGAATTGCTGCAAGCAATAAATAAATAAATATATATATATTTAAAAAAACTACTTCCCCTCATTCCTGATCTCCACGCCCAATGCAATAGTTGCATGAGAACATTTCCCCTTTCACAATACTCCCTACCCACCAATCATTTGGAAAAGCTCTGTGTCTACCCATGGGACAAAGTTGTACAGAATACTGGAATGTGTCCTCCAAATGTGTCAGTTTGGGTGAGAGATTTCCAGATTTCTTCCAGTGCTGTAGGATTTAATATTTTGGCCAGTGTGTACAGAAATCCAGTATTCTGAAACTGGGAGTTGAATTTGTTTGGCATTACATAGTAGAACCCATTCTACTACTTTGCGTGCGGAAGACTCAAAGTTCAAGTTCCTCAGATCTCTACTCTTGTGAAAATGCCATAGTTTTATGTTAAGGTTGCGTTACATCCTTTAGAGGGTGGATCAAGGAACCCCCTAGAACCATGGTCACTGGGAATACAGGTGTTAATTGCTTAAGTTTAACCTTTAGCAACCACTTGTACCCCAAGGCAACTGGGCTACAACTGCTGCCACATGCTAACCCACCGCCCTAGAAGCACCAACGTGGAATTGGTCTCAGAGAAGACCAAGAGGGCCATACCACAAAACTACAGAAAGTAGAGGAGGAGAGACTGTAGCACAACAGAAAGTAACAGGGGACCATAGCTCTGTATTGACAAGTATTTTCTATGTGGCAGGTCCCAGGCTCAATTCCTGACGTATCAATTTAATGGATCATCCTCAGGTAAACAAAGTGAGTAAAACATTCTATCTGAGACCCTGGCAACACAGCAGGAACCTGTGGCCCTCCCTCCAGGTCTTGTTGGACTACAGCTCCCATCATCCTTGACAATTGGTCTTGTTGGCTGGGGCTGAAATCCAGTAGCCTCTGTTGGGTTCCACATCTCTAATTTAGATGGATGAGGCCACTTAATGTTCTTCCTCCCAAAGGTGCTTTGAGAGTTGTTGTGTTGTGTTTTGTTGTTGTTTTAAAAAAGCCAAGCAGCGCCTGTGGTTCTCAAACTGCTGGAAGCAATTGGGGGATCCAAGCAATGCGTTGGTCAGTGGAACCGCTGAGCTAAGCTGGCTCGCTTTGAGAGTTTTAAAATAACCATCCATCCAAAAGTAACATCCAATGTGTTTCAAGTCAGCAAGGCTCCTTACTAGGGAATTACGAATTACCCAAAATATTCCCATGTCAAGATGTTTCTGTTGTAAAACATGGTTTCATTCTCTTCTCCCCATTGGGACATGACTTGATGGTATTGGAGGATGGATGGCAGTTGGAGGATGGATGGCGGCTAACAGATTGAGGTTGAATCCTGACAAGACAGAAGTACTTTTTTGGGGGGGACAGGAGGTGGGCAGGAGTGGAGGACTCCCTGGTCCTGAATGGGGCAACTGTGCCCCTGAAGGACCAGGTGCGCAGCCTGGGAGTCATTTTGGTCTCGCAGCTGTCCATGGAGGTGCAGGTCAATTCTGTGTTCAGGGCAGCTGTTTACCTGCTCAATCTGGTACACAGGCTGAGACCCTATCTGCCTGCAGACTGTCTCACCAGAGAGGTGCATGCTCTAGTTATCTCTCACTTGGACTACTGCAATGCGCTCTACGTGGGGCTACCTTTGAAGGTGACCCAGAAACTATAACTAATCCAGAATGCGGCAGCTAGACTGGTGACTAGGAGCGGCTGCTGAGACCTAAATGGCCTCGGTCCAGTATACCTGAAGGAGCGTCTCCACCCCCATCGTTCAGCCCGGACCCTGAGGTCCAGCGTTGAGGATCTTCTGGCGGTTCCCTCACTGCGAGAAGCAAAGTTACAGGGAACCAGGCAGAGGGTCTTCTTGGTAGTGGCACCCGCCCTGTGGAAAACCCTCCCACCAGATATCAAAGGAAAAAACAACTACCAAATTTTTAGAAGACATCTGAAGGCAGCCCTGTTTAGGGAAGCTTTTAATATATGAAGGACTACTGTATTTTAATATTTTGTTGGAAGCCGCCCAGAGTGGCTGGGGAATATAATAATATAAATAATAATATATTATTATTATTATTATTATTATTATTATTATTATTATTATTATTAAAATAAGTTTTCCTCAGAGTAGACCTGCTGAAATCAATACATTAGGTCCATTAATTTCATTGTGTATACGCTGAGTAAAACTTAGTTGAATACTACCAACCACATGCTTTCTTGCTGAAGATTTTGGTTAACGAATAACTTTAACTCCATCCACTGAAATATCTATACGAGTTGTTTAGAGTGAAGACCTCCATCTGATGACTTACCTTGTCAATGAATGAAGCGAATTTGTTGTTGAGGGTCTTCAGCTGCTCTTTCTCCTGCTGTTTCACCATTTGGACGTTGGGGTCAATGTCCAGGTGGAGAGGCTGGAGGAGGTGAGGGTTGACCGTGACAGGCGCAATGCCTGGTGAACAAGTCCCACTGACTCCGCCAACCCTGTAGCCAAAGCTGGAAGTACCATAGCCATGTCCAAAACCAGCGGCCCCCAGACCATATCCATATCTCACTGGGCGGTAGCTGCCAGCAGCTATTCTGGGCCTGCAGGACGCAACACCAGAAAGACTTCTGCTACCAAATCCTAGCCCTCGGGGGCCCACACTGCTGCCCCCTTTGTATGAGACGGTGCTAACGGCACTGTAGCGTTTCACATTCCTTGGTACCACAGCTGAGGATGAGCTGTAATTCCTGACTGCACCACCCCCTCTAGTACTAGCACAGAATGACTGGCAAGACATAGCAGCTGACAGACAGCGGAATGAAGGATGATGATGCCTTATGTCTCTGTGTGCCGGAGCAGGCAGGGAAGTTATCCACAGGCGGTACCCTCACTCTGAAACCAGAACTGGAACTTTCTCCTCTTTTTATCTGCGTGATGGGCAGCTCTCATCAGCCCCAAATCTCCATTTACATCCCGTTTATTAGCTTGGGGTGTTGGTTAACCAGTATGCTTGCCCGTTTTGCTGAGCAGAGATCTGAGCTATACTTAAAAGCACGTCTCCCGTAACTTCTAATTTAATGGCAGGGAAATCCAGTTCCATAAAAACTAGACTTGAAGGCCTCCAATTTTATAGTGATGATGAAAAGAGAAAAGCAAGAGGAAAGGACTCTTTTGATGTCCTCAGCATGTTCAGAGTTAGGAAAGAGGCGCTTGATTCATTTTACAGGTGAGAAAAAGCAAATGTTGATACACAAGCCTATGAGAATGCTTAGCTGGTGATGAAAAGATGTGGTCAAAATCTGAATTCAGATTATGCCAATGTAACTCTGGAGCTCCTTGTTGATTAACCTTGGGTCCAGGTTTTTTTCCAGGGGGAACTCACAGGAACTCAGTTCCAGCACCTCTCAGGTGGGTACTGGCACCTCTCCATTGCCATTCTAAGAGAACAAGAGAGGTATTCGTGGAGAGTTCTGGCACCTCTTTCTCTAGAAAAAAATGGCACTACTTGGACCCATTGAGCAAAGGAAGCGTGGCTGGAACTATATGTCTGGGTTGGCAGTCCCACATGAACACTGACCCCATTGCACATCCTCGTCCCACGTAATTTTTGATAGAGCCAAACACATGCTGTGCCATGAAGCTGAAATTCTGATCATCCCTGCAAACAGCAGCCAATGCAGTGGAAAGGGCACTGAAAACTCACATTGCGATGGCATCATATTCTGATGGCATCATATTCTGTTCATTTATTTATTGGGAATGTCTGTAAATTGCCTTTGGACCAAATGTCTCCAAGGTAGCTAACTTTTCGGCTTCTCTTTTTTCTGTTTATTTTGCCACATTTCTGCACCGTAATTCATCAGTATTTTAGTGTTTATTTCTCCATCCTGAATCCCTGCTTTGCTATTAGTTACCAGCCATCACAAGATGAAAATGCAAGAGACAGAGTAATATGCCTCCCTCAATGTTCTTGACTGAGAAGTCTTAACAATCCAAAACTAGACTGGCAAGGTAGGGCCTTTAAATGCTCCAGCTGGCAACAAAACTGTGTTCACCAGCATCCATTTGCTCACAGCCAACCCCAACTCTGTGATGAGCATACTCATATGGTGCACATGCTGTCAAATGCCTATTTCTTATATTCACCCTTCACACTTTTAGGTGGACACTTTAACAAGAATCCTACATGTACAAAAGAGAACGTATGAAGAGGCGCCGAGTTTTGTGGTCTGTAGAAAAGACAAATTCTGAAACACAAGCATTTAAATTTATGATGAATGGTGCCAAAAAAGAGGTGCAAACTGATATGGAAATGTGGGGACCTGTACTTAAGATTGGGAAAATGAGAAACAGAGAGAAATTGACATTGGCATTTCGCTCATCCTTACTGTCTGAGTGGCATGTGTAATGACATGGTGCAGATCTTGCAACCTTCCCACTTTATCAGAGGCAGATTTAGGGGAGCGCTACCAGTTTGGGACGCAGGTGGTGCTGTGGGTTAAACCACTGAGCCTCTTGGGCTTGCTGATCGGAAGGTCGGCGGTTCAAATCCCCACAATGGGGTGAGCTCCTGTTTCCCAGTCCCAGCTCCTGCCAACCTAGCAGTTCAAAAGCACATCAAAGTGCAAGTAGATAAATAGGTACCGCTCCAGTGGGAAGGTAAATGGCATTTCCGTGCACTGCTCTGGTTCGCCAGAAGCGGCTTAGTCCTGCTGGCCACATGACCCAGAAGCTGTACGCCAGCTCCCTCGGCCAATAAAGCGAGATGAGCGCCGCAACCCCAGAGTCGGTCATGACTGGACCTAATGGTCAGGGGTCCCTTTACCTTTACTAGTTTGGTTGCACTGGGCACAGAACCTCAGGGACACTGCAACTATGGATTGTGAGAGGTGGGGGGTACACCGAATTTTGGCATTATACAAGGCTCTGCTGAAATTTGAGAGCCCAAGGTCCGCCACTGACTTTATGTCTTCTGCAGCTAACAGTAGAATCAGAATTTGAGATGCATTGTTTTAAAGGATTTCTTTGCAGCCGGTTTTCTCAGAGCATATCAAAGCACTTTCAACTGGAGGCGTGGCAGGGAGCATTAAATGCACATTTGCATTCCATGTGCAGGTTTGGAAAATTGCATCAGGTGTAGGTGTGTGCATGTGTGATGATAATTAATGTGATCAGAGCAGGCACGGTGGGGAAATTATTTTTTTCCGCTGCTATGGACCTTAGGAAAATCCCTCTTCAGTGCTGACGAAGGAAGGACATTCTACGCATTCTCAAAAACATTTTTGAATAAACAAAGTTTACGACTCCAGTTAGCGCGGGGGCCATAGCTTTGCAGTAGAGGATCTGCTCTACATACAGAAGATTCCAGGTTCAATTCTCAGCATCTTCCAGTAGGGCTTGGAAAGACTCCTGTCCGAAGCTCTGCACAGCTGCTGCCAGCCAATGAGCTAGGTCAGATATCTTCAGCCTTTTCAGACTCAGAACCAACATGCATTTCGGGACCCATATTTTTGTCTTTTACCAGAGGCAGATTTAGGGGAGAGCAGCTGGTTTGGTCTCCCTGGGTATGGAGCTGCAACTATGATTTAGAATGGAGTGTGAGAGGCAGAGGGGCGCAAAATTTTATCATTGCACATGCTGCTGTTGAAATTTGAGATCCCAAGGCCCATTACTGACCATATATTTGCATGGTCTTGGTGCTCCTGTTGCAATTCATCTTGGATCAGGCTGTGCCCCACTAGTGGGTTCTACCCCATTATTGAAAACCAGTGAGTTAGATGGATCAGTGGTCTTAGTATGAGGCAGCTTCCTTTGGATGATATTCAACTAAGTTTTACTCAGAGTAGACCCAGTGAAATAAATGAGCATGGCCAAGTTGGTTGAATACTATCTTATGTTGATAACGGTTCAGAGTTTAGCCTTCATGTTTCTTTTCCAAAGAAGCTGCAGAGCAGAACTTTGGTGAGCTCATAGACCAATTCAGGTCTCTTGTGCAAATGAAATTCCACCGAAAGGCAAGTTGTATGAAAGGAGCCCCACACAGTCAGAATCAATGCACACAGCTTAGATTGACAGCATTTTTATTATGGAGATGGCATGATATTGGAAAGACTTCAACATAAACACAAAAGTAAGACAAGTGCTGTGGTGGTTTGATTGCAATTATAGTTCAGAAATATATCTCCTTTCCTTACAAGGAGCCATCAGTCATGAAGCCAATAAACTGATACGACCTCCATGTTTTCCTTTCTTAGGGTTCTTTATCTTTACATGGAGTTAGATCAGACAGCCTTTCAAAGAGAGGATGCCTTGAGGTACAGGAATATCCTCAAACAGGGACTGTCTTCTGTAAAAGTAAGATACATGGCCACTCTAGATACATGGCTTTAGAGCCCTGGCTCCTCCTTTCAAACCCATTTCCCCAACACTTGAGAACTGCTCACCCTGCTTTGATACAACAATGCTGCCTCAGCCCTGCTTCTTTTGGCAATGTCTTCATACTAAGCCTTGTCCTCGACAATGATGCTGTTCAGGTCCAGGTTTCAGTTGTTGTCCATTTGGAGAACGACAGAGGTGTCAGCAATGTAGGCCTTCAACTGGGCTATTTCCTACATGGGGGAAAAGTTGAAGAAAGAGGGCTTACCAAGGTGAAAGACACCCACATCTCTACCACATTCAAGCACTGGTCCACACTGAGTAAGGAAACTTTGCAGCCTGAAGCTTATTTCAGAGATGGGGAACCTTTGGCTCTTCAGATGTTGCTGGACTCCAGCTGCCATCATCCTAGCCAGCATGGCCAAGGGTCAGAGATTATGGGAGTGGTAGTCTAGCAATGTCTGGAGGGTTCCCCCATCTCTACTGTACTAGATGGAAAAGTGAAACCCTAGAACAGCCTTTCTCAACCTGTGGATCCCCGGATATTGTTGAACTAGAACTCCCATCACCCCTAGCTAGCAAGGCCAGAGCTCAGGAATGATGGGAGTTGTAGTCCGACACTGGCGACCCACTGGTTGAGAACAGCGGCCCTAGAACAATCTGCAACCCTGCTTGAAAAAAAAAAGTCCTATTCTTGCTAATATTGAGGATGCAGTCACCTCAAGAGATTTCTTTGGTGCTTGGTTGGTTCGATGTCAGGCCTAACTTTGTATTTTGTCTATCCATTCATCTTTCAGTCCTGATTGTATTTTATTATGGCATCTGAGCAACATATTAAGTAAGAAACAAGATTTCAGTAGTGAGCAAGAGGTATACTTCTAGGGCAGCTTCTCTAGCAGAACAGCAAAGATGCTGTTGTAAAAATTGCTGAAATGGCAAAACTGATTTAGCAGTGCCGGGTTAAGCCCTGTAGAGACCACATGGCAGTTGAAATTGCAGGCCACCCCCGTTGTGCTCATGCTCTACTGGGATAGCATTGAACCAAGAAAGCTTGATTTCAATTTTCTATCAAGGTTTTTTTGATCTGTTGTCTCAGGGCCCCTAAAAGGCTTGGGGCACATATGCCTATGCCTACACAGCCTATTTGGTACTCCAGCACTGTGATACAAAATAATAAAAGCCAGCAAAATACTGGGTATTTTGAAAGCCTATGGTTTCCTTCTATTCACTACTTTTAAAAACTACATTCATAGAAAGAAGGTTGGTGGAATTGTCTGGCTTTTGCTTGATGGCTTATTGCTTTTCTTTAAACCATATTTGATAAGTGTGTCTTTTTATTATAATATTTGCAACATTGTTATATTGAGATGTATATTATTATTACTTTTGTTCTTTTTAAAATTTGAATGTTTTCTAAAAAGGAAGCAAAATCAGAATTCAGACCTGATCCACATGTTAGCACAAGAGTGTGTGAACTGATTCCTTGTGGTCTAGTTTCAAGGCCTTCCAGTAATACAGTGGTACCTCTGGTTACGTACTTAATTCGTTCCGGAGGTCCATTCTTAACCTGAAACTGTTCTTAACCTGAAGCACCACTTTAGCTAATGGGGCCTCCCACTGCCGCCATGCCGCCGGAGCGCGATTTCTGTTCTCATCCTGAAGCAAAGTTCTTAACCCGAGGTACTATTTCTGGGTTAGCAGAGTCTATAACCTGAAGTGTATGTAACCTGAAGTGTATGTAACCTGAGGTACCACTGTACCTTGGTTCCCAAATGGCTTGGCTCCCAAACAAATCAGGCTCCTGAACGCAGCAAACCCGGAAGTAAGTGTTCTGGTTTGCGAATGTGCAACGCGGCTTCCGCCTGAGTGCTGGAAGCTCCTGCAGCCAATCGGAAGCCGCACCTTGGTTTTCGAACAGTTCTGAGAGTTGACTGAGATTTTGCTTCACATTTAGAGCATCGGCAGTCAGCTAAGGAGAAGACTCCTTTTCATTTGTCTATTTTACAATCTTTTGCCTTCAGTCAGATTGCTGCAGTATGTGCAAGTAACTTGGAGCAGGGGTTTCAGTGTGGCTGCCCCTGTTGTGGAACAGCTTCCTTCTTGAAAAACGCCCACCACCTGCACTTTCCAGAAACAACTGTGTTCCAACAGACTTCCCTAACTGGATAAATGGGTCTTTGTCCTGAGTGTCTAATTTGCATTGTCTTCTTTTAAATAGATCTGCTGTCGTGATGCTTTAAACTAGTTGGGGTTTTTTCGTTTGTGTTTTTAACTGCACACCGCCTTGAGATAATTGTGCAGAAGTTGATTGATAAATTAATTGTGGTTATGATAGAATTGTAAATGTGGAAGGGACCCCAAGGATCCTCTAGTCCAACCCCCTACCATGCAAAAATGAGGATGATAACAATATTAATAATTTTACAATACCCACCTTATCTTGAAGTCCTCCACAGTATCCTGCATGTTCAATTCCATGTCTAATTGTGGTCTCTGTCCTGTAATATTATCCATTTCTCTTCTTATATCACTGACGTATGGATCAAATATAAGCCTAAGCCTATTCCTGGTGATCTTTTGCTCCTGCAAGAGGCTCCATGTGGTCTCTAGCATTTGGTTCTGTTGCTCCAGGAAACGGACCTGAATGTATCCCACCAAGACAAAAATATGTTGAATGTTGGCATCGTGTACATACAAAACAGAATATGGGTTGCTAAGCTATACCACCTTCAAAGGAGGTAATATCCTGACATCTTTCCCTTCTGTTTTTAAATAGATTGCAAGAAATTGCCACAGCAAATACTTTACATAGAAAATGTTACAGGAAGCTAGCAGGTTGTACCTAATGAGCTAGTATTAATAGCAACTCAAAGAGTGGTTAGTATCAAATGATTCAGAAGGTCCAGGAGTTTTACAGATGGTGGATAAATGGAAAGATATAGGAATGAAACTGGGAAGTGTTATCTTTTGAGACATGCATCTAATTGTATCTATTGGTTGCTTAAAAAAAAAAAGCATGGTGAAGTTTGGGCTCTCATCTGCTGGTAGGTACCAAGCAGTGGAGTCTGATATCTTGCACGGCTACCTGGTCTTCCAACTACAACCTCCATCTTTATCCATGTGTTCATTTCTTCCTAGCAATCCCATGCTAAATACTCCTTTGCTCTCACATATTGCATAAGTGGGCACAGCATTTTAAGAGCTTGAGCTATGAACTGGGAGCACCTTTTTCAAATTTCATCATCTCTTGGTCTTTCTCACAAGACAAGCAAAAGCTGAACACTATGCAAGGTACACAAAGCTATCTAAACATATTCCATTGACACAGTGTGTTTTAGCTGAAGAACCAGACCTTCAGTGTTAGAGAATTTGATCTTGCATAATGTGCCAATGCACTACACCAGGAGAATGAAACTGGATCCAACTACAGCAGGTGTGTGGAGCCTTTGATTCCCATTATAGACAGCTGCCATTGTTCATAACCAGGGATAATGGGATTTGTAGTTCTTCCCCATCTCTGACTAACCATCAGGAAAGGATCCATGATGTGAGAGCAAGGATGCTCTAAAAATACAGTGGTACGTCGGTTTTCAAACTTAATACGTTCTGGAAGACCGTTTGAGTTCTGAAATGTTTGAAAACCGAACAATCAATACAGAAAACTCAATACGTAAGCCGCATGGCATGTTCGACTTCCGAGACATGTTCAAAAACTGAAGCATTTACTTCTGGGTTTACGGCGTTCGAAAACCAAAATTTTCATCAACAGAGACTTTTGAAAACCGAACTACCACTGTACACGGCTGTGTCTATTTCTAGCAAGGAAATGTTGGTAGGATATAGTAAGCAGGGAAAGAAATAGCTGCCCTATATTGTCAGTAGAGCTTGTTTAAACAGTAGCGGGAAGAAACTTGTTTTAAAGTAGCGTAAAGTTTTTAGGATGGCATCAAGAGAGAAACTTACCTTATCAATGAAGGAGGCAAAGTTGTTGTTGAGTGTCTTGATCTGCTCCTTCTCTTCCTTCCTCACCTTCTGGATGGTGGGGTCAATCTCCAAGTTAAGAGGCACCAGGAGGTTTGGGTTGATGGTAACCTCATGGATGCCACCTGCGCCAGCTCCATAGCCACCACCACCTCCTAAGCCATAGAGGCTTATGCTGCCAAAGCCACCACTGACACGTCCAAAGCCTACACCACCTCCCCAGGAGACCGAAACCATGCTAAAGCTATTTCAGCTACCTGGGATAACAGCTGAAGATGTGCTAAAATTCTCCTCAGGGCTAGAAGAGGAAACAGAGAGAGAGAGAGAGAGATGAGACAAGACTGCTGGACAGCCAAGGTGAAAGGATCCTCTGGGAAGCTCATGTGTTTCCCCTTTTTATCTCATTGGAGAGCTGGGTTTGGCAGCTGGAGATCTCAGGTAATTGGCCTGAATCAATCTCTTTGGTATGTCTGGCATGAGGCCTTTTCCATTATTTTCATCACTTCATGTACCTAACGTAGTGTCCTGACGACTTGTAAAACTGGTAAGTGGAATTTTCTAACTCTGTGTCTTGCCCAATGCATGATGGTTCTTTTAAAATTAGATTCAGAAGCAATACAAATGCAAGTGGGTGAGAAGATTACAGTTTTTATTCTGAACAGTAAGTAAAATAAACATTACCAAGCAGCACTTAAATCTGGCCATGAAATGCCCTGAAGAAGCGTCAAAGCGAATCCCAGGTAGCCTTCGATGCATAGCACTGGGTCCAACAGTCTATGCTGAATTTCTGAACTTCTATGCTCCAAAACTAGATATTTTATAGATGCTGGCTCAGCTATGAGCCACCCTGCCCTACATCAAAGACACATACTGGCCACTGCATGTTTTTAGCCATTTGCCACCAGACCACACACCAAAGGCAACCATCAAAGACTTTCACAAGGGATAGAATAGGGAGGTAATAAAGATAGGTAAAGGGATGTGGGTGGTGCTGTGGTCTAAACCACTGAGCCTCTTGGGCTTGCCGATCAGAAGGTCGCCGGTTCAAATCCCCACAGTGGGGTGAGCTCCCGTTGCTCGGTCCCTGCTTCTGCCTACCTAGCAGTTTGAAAGCACGTCAGAGTGCAAGTAGATACACAGGTACCGTTCTGACAGGAAGGTAAATGGCGTTTGCGTGAGCTGCTCTGGTTCGCCAGAAGCTGCTTAGTCATGCTGGCCACATGACCCGGAAGCTGTACACCAGCTACCTTGGCCAGTAAAGCGAGATGAATGCCACAACCCTAGAGTTGTCTGCGGCTGGACCTAACAGTGAGGGGTCCCTTTACCTTTAAATAGAGCCAGGAAGAGATAGACAGGAAGAGTTGACCATGTCAGATCACTATCTCATCGAAATTCTTCTAGAATAATTATCCCATAGAAGCCTGTAGTTTAGAGTGCTGGAGTTTCCTAAAGGCATTGCTTTTAACTTCTCAACTAGGCACATTTTCTTTCTTTCTTTCTTTCTTTCTTTCTTTCTTTCTTTCTTTCTTTCTTTCTTTCTTTCTGGCATTCCTGTGGTCTTCCTTCGTCAGGTACAACACCCATTGTGAAGTCATTGATAGCACAAGTGTGGACCCATATACTCAAGTCTGTCACTGGGAGAAACAGGAGGTGCTCATATTGCAACGCGTTGATTACCGCAATGCATTATACGTAGGGCTCTCTCTGAAGATGGTTTGGAGCCAGTTAGTGCAGAATTTGGCAGCCAGGTTGCTCACTGGGGCAAGACGGTTTAAGCATATTACACCAATCCTGGTCTGACTGGACTGGCTACCAATTAGTTTCCATTCCCAATTCAAACTGCTGGTTTTAACCTATAAAGCCTTAATGTGCTCAGGACCACAATACCTCAATACCTCAAGGTACTGAGGTATACTAAGGTATACCACCTCTCTGCATTTGGACCTACCTGGGCTCTGAGATCATCCTCTGAGGCCCTTCTTCATGTGCCTTTTCCATGACAGGTTTGGAGGGTGGCAACACAAGAACGGGCCTTAAAGCAAGTTGTATGAAAGGAGCCCCACACAGTCAGAATCGATGCACACAGCTTAGATCGACAGCAGTTTTATTATGGAGATGGCATGAAATTCAAAAGACTTCAACATAAACACAAATGTAAGACAAGTGCTGTGGTGATTTGAGTACAATTATAGACCAGAAATACATCTCCTTTCCTTACAAGGAGCCATCAGTCTTGGAGCCAATAAACTGATATGACCCTTTTGCTTATTCCAGGTGATTCTGCTACATATTGATTATGCAAAGACCATTCTGGTGTTGATACTTGTTTCCATGCTCTTATACATAATGGCATAACATTCTGGGAAAATTAATTCACCCAAGGCCAGGGTAAAGCCAGCTAAGCTGTAGATGTGTTATTGTTTTGAAAACAGCAACAAAGGACACAAAAGAATGCTACTATTTTTACTGCAAACACTGAAACAATTTCTTCATTTTTTACTGATTTCTGCTTCCTAATCCCAAAGACATTAGCTTGATAGAAAACCGAGAATGTTTTCAATGAACCACTGAAACACGTTTGTCTTTTGAAGAGCATTCAAATTTCCTGAAATTTATATTGATAGGGTTTGTGTTTTCTGCATTATTCCAGAGAAAAACCTTCCACGAAAAATGTTCATGGACCCAATATGTTTTATGGAAACCAAAATTACAAATGACAATCCTTCTTTATTTCCTCTGGAAGATATTTCACACGGAAAGAATGAACATCATTCCATGATGGTTGGCTTTTACACAGCATTACCCAATCACTCTTAAGGGTAAAACTAAATATGAAAAGGGAAATCCACTACTTGATTTCCTGATTATATTTTAATGACTATATTGAGGGGGGACTGAATCAGGTTTACAGTGTTGAGGGAAGAGGTTTAAGCCTTTAACATTTGCCCTGCAACTCTTCCCCCACACGCACACACAAAAAAGTATTGTTAGCTATAGAAGAAAACAAGACCACAGGTCCCCATCCCATTAATTTGTCAGAAGAGACATACATATTATGCCCATTATTTTCAGAAAGTAATGAATTGCTTTTATTAGGGGACAATTAATGCATTTTAACTTCAACGTGTACTTTATGGCAGATGTGAAAATAAAAAATGTACTTAAAAACATAGGGTTAACCAATGAAAAGCACATTAAATGGTAATTGCAGAACTGCATGATGCACAGTGAAATATATAGAATAGACAGATGCCCTGTGTGTGTTCTCCAATCCTGATACCTATGGAGAACAGATCTCACATCTTTTGATAGTCAGAGTGGGAGGAAGAGTAAATGGCAGAGTAGATAACTACATCAGTGCAATGCATGAGAGGTGATGAAGTAACTAAGAATATCAGATATATTTTCATCTTGCAAATCTGAATTGACTACTGCATGGCAACCCTAGCAGATGCAGTGCTATCCATTTAATCAGTGTTGTGCCACTGTAGACAGTCATGGCTTTCCCCTGGAAACTGTGTTGTTTTTTTAAGGATGCTGTGAGCTGTTAGGAGACACCTATTCTCCTCACAGAGATACCAGATGGGTTTAACAAGCAACCCATCTTCCCAGGGAACTCTGGGAGTTCAGGGCTAGGAATATCTCCTAACGGAACCTCTGGAACTGTGGATGTAAAATTTGCCATTGAGAAGGTGTTAATAAGCACTTTAGATCACCTGTAATGTCTGGTAAGAACTGCTGGATCAGGAAGATCCCACGATGAAAATGCAAGCGATGTTCTCATTACTTCATCTCTCATGCACTGCACTGATATACTTGCATAGATCTCTCTCTTTTCTCTCTCCATCCCACTCTCCATTTCTCCCTTCCAGCTTGTTCATTGAGTGGGACTCATCACTCTTATGCCTAGTTTGCCCCTGCGAGTCAGCCTTGCCTAATTTGACTACTTCCAGGGATGGGGAAACTGGTGGTCCTCCAGTTGTTGGACTTCAACTCCCATCAGCCCTCACTGCTGGCTGTACTGGATGGGAGTTGGAGTCTAGCGACACCTGGAGGACCACAAGTATCTCCACCCCTGACTTAGCCGAGGACGCCTTTAGTTCTGGTAGCTCTTTCTGGTGGTGGAGGTTTTCGACACAATCTTCATACTGGAACTGCTCCCCCGGGCTGAACCCATGCTCCCAGATAGCGCCTTGCCACCTGCAGAGGTGAAACTGCTTCCTCCAGTGCTGAGGCCTCCTCCGTAGCCAAGGCCAAGGCCACCTGCAAGGCCCATGGCACTTCCACCGCCGTAGTTCATGCCTCCAGATGAATGGACCACAGCTGCAAAGGGACCAGAGGAGAAGTTCAGGGTTCATGGATTAAAACATCCGAGGAACATCAAAGAAGGCATAAATAATTCCACAACCTAATACAGTGGTACCTCGGGATACATACGCTTCAGGTTACAGATTCTGATAACCCAGAAATATTACCTCAGGTTAAGAACTTTGCTTCAGGATGAGAGCAGAAATTGTGCTCCAGCAGGGCAGAAGCAGGAGGCCCCATTAGCTAAAGTGGTGCTTCAGGTTAAGAACAGTTTCAGGTTAAGTATGGACCTCCAGAACGAATTAAGTACTTAACCCGAGGTACCACTGTATTTCTGTTTTGATACAATAACTATGCATTTCTTTGGGTATATTTTTGGTTGCTGACAAAACATTTGATCCTTTATTTCTTTAGATCAGTGGTGAGAGGTAATTAATTAGGGGATTGTGAGTATCTGTGATTCACTTGCTGATTACTTACAGATATTTACGGCGCCAACTCCCTCTCCAGCAAGCCTGTTAAACGAGAGAGCAAAGGAAATTTCTTTAATTGTTATGATCCAGCAGCTTGGGAAAAAATAGCAGTGGTTCAAATGCAATTCTGCAGAGCTAATAACTGCCAGTAAGATCACTGTTCTATTCAAGAGCATTGGCAAGGCTTTAGTTTTCTGTGAACAGAGAAATCCCATTGGAAGCTGCAAACTTTTTCTCATTTACAACTTGCTTTCCATGTGCAAGAAATGATCACTAGAATGAGGTCAGGCAATCCTGTCTTCTCCCCATTGCCACCACAACAAAGTGATAGAGCAAAATGGTCTTTGGAGCTGTGGTATCCCAAGGGTTGTGTCAAGGGGCTGCTTGGCAGAGAGTTGTCTGGTGTGGGCCCAGAAGACACAGTTGCAGCTGCCACCTTCATTTTCCAAACTGCAGTGCCCAGGAAGTTCCATTTTCCAATGGCAGTGTGGGTTAAAAAAAAACATGGCAGCTACCACGAACCCATGGCAGCATTCTTAGATTGCAACTGCAAACTCCAGCCAGAAAGCCACTCCCGACATTGGGGGGGGGGGTTGCGGGCTCACACCCACCTTCATCCGTGTGGGGCTGGCTGCGGCCCCGCGCAACTAGGGGAATCTTTGGGCCGCGTCATACCCTGAGCCAGCCAATCGGGCTTGGGTCATTTAAGGTCAGCACGGCCCGAGAACGCCCCTTTCCATCCACGCTCCAGGTGCAGTTTCCCACCCACCCACCTTCTAGGTTTTTCCTCGGACTTTGCTATGGACCTCGGTTGGTCGCCGCAAGGGGCCTGGTAGGAGTTTTTCCACTTGGCTAATTGGCATTGTTTTTGGAGCCATTTGGTTTTTTCGCCTACCTCGTAGCAAAACGTCACAACTCCTTTGGTTTGGGCGGTTAGGCATTGGTAGGGGTATTCTTATGCTGATGAGTTGGGGGGGAGGAGCGCCATCACCTCCCCCAAATATTTAGGGGTAGTCCGATAAAGGATTCCGGGGGGGGGGGGGCGTTGCCTCGTCCAAAACCTATGGAGACTAGGGCCTAAAGCGCGCTCCCGAGCGGAGACCCCTCGGGAAGCGCCTAGGGATGTGCATCTCAGGGGCTCCCCCTATTGGTGTTAACGCCTTCCGGGTTTATCCCGGATGGTCTGATAGGACCAATGCCTAAAGCCAATACCGCTCTCACCTGTAACCAATAAAGTTGTGGCCAATATTCGCCCATTAACCTTAAATTCTGGTGTCCTGTGTCTTTATTTCATTCCAACTTGGGGGGGGGGGCGGGAATTGCCACGCAACAGAGGCCTCAGCATCAGCAAGGGACCCAGTGACTGTGAGAGGATTCCAGGTGGCGATGATAGGCCTGGGCACCTTCCTGCTAAACTTCTCCTCTTCCCAGAAGGCTGGCCAAAAAGTTTGCTTTAGCTTTCAGAGCCCGTCATCATAATGTAAACATTGTATCTGGGACCACTGGTCAGCAGAGGACTATATTAGATATGTGTGTTGTAGTTTTGACTGCTGTGGAGTGGTCTCTAGATGTTGTTGAATGAAAACTCCCATCATCCTTGACCACTAGCCAATCTGGTGGGGGCTGATGGGAATTGGAGTCCAATGACATCTGGAGGACCACAGTTCCTCCGTCCCTGGGCGATACCTTGGTTGGCAAGAAGCCTGGTGGAGATCAAAGAGGAGGATGGGGTCTGTCCACACCAAGAGAGGGTCTTTTTCCACCGGCAGTCTAGCGGTGCATTTCACACTTCACCCCAGCCCACTGAGTTCCACCAACCTGCTCTCCTCCCCTTCCAGCAACTTCCTATAGGTGGCGATCTCAATATCCAGGGCCAGTTTGACGTTCATGAGCTCCTGGTAGTCCCGAAGCTGACGAGCCATGTCCGCCTTGGCCTTCATTAGAGCCTCCTCCAGTTCGGCCAACTTTATCCTGGCATCTTTAAGGGCAAGTTCTCCACGCTGCTCTGCATCGGCAATGGCTGCCTGCAGGCTGGCACACTAGGGGGAGAATGAAAAGGCCATGTTCTCAGCTCGGAGCAACTTAGGATAATTTAATTAGAATAAAGTAAAATATCTGGATCCACAGTATTGTTATCAGCAAAAGAGGGCATTTGAAGACCGGTACAAAAAAAGCTTATTTTACTTCCCTCTAAGTCCACCCACCCTACATAGCTGCCACTGCCCCTTGCCAACTTTGCCGTGAAATACTCCTTTAGTTGAAATTTTCAGCAGCCCTGCATGGCAGTACCTGTTTTTTCACATTGTCGATCTCGGAATGGAGTCGTTGGATCATGCGGTTCAGCTCAGAGATCTCAGTCTTTGTATTGCGCAGATCATCTCCGTGCCTTCCAGCGGAAAGCTGCAATTCTTCATACTGAGAGTCAAAAAAAAAGGGGGGGGTTATTTAGATTACTGAAGTGCAAACTTTGATGGAGGCAAACATAGGGTGGCCACTTTTAAATTACCAAAAAGAGAGCAAAAGCATCACCCCTTCCTCAAAAAAAGGGGAAAACTCCAAAGAGGAGAAAGCAGGACACATATTTGCATAAAATGTGCACATCTATATACAGTCATACTTTGGATCTCAAATGGCTTATTTGCCAAATGTTTCAGCTCCCAAACGATAAAAAAACGGAAGTGAGTGTTCCAGTTTTTGAATGATTTTCGGAAGCCAAACATCTGGCTCCCGCAGCCAATTGAAAGCCATCCCTTAATTTTTGAATGGTTTCAGGAATTGAACGAAATGCATTCTGTTCAACAACCAAGGTACAACTGTAGATGTAAATTTAGACATAATATATATAGGTCATATAGGCACACAATACATCTCCCCATATTGGGAAGGCTGTGAGCAGGCGACCTTCATGCCTGCTCAGTCTGCTGCCCAAGTGCTCATTGGTGATGGGCAACTTCAAGATCCTCCATGTTTTCCTTTCTTAGGGTTCTTTAGCTTTACATGGAGTTAGATCAGACAGCCTTTCAAACAGTGGATGCCTTGAGGTACAGGAATATCCTCCAACAGCTCTTCAAACAGGGACTGTCTTCTGTAAAAGTAGGATACATGGCCACTCTAGATACATGGCTTTAGAGCCCTGGCTCCTCCTTTCAAACCCATTTCCCCATCACTTAAGAACCGCTCACCTTGCTTTGATACCACGATTCTGCCTCAGCCCGGCTTCGGTTGGCAATGTCTTCATACTGAGCCTTGACCTCGGCAATGATGCTGTTCAGGTCCAGGTTTCGGTTGTTGTCCATTTGGAGAACGACAGAGGTGTCAGAAATGTGGGCCTGCAACTGGGCTAATTCCTACATAGGGGAAAAAATTGAAGAAAGAAGGCTTACCAAGATTAAAGACTCCCACATCTCTACCACATTCAAGCACTGGTCCACACTGAGCGAGGAAACTTTGCAACATGAAGCTTATTTCAGAGATGGGGAACCTTTGCTGGACTCCAGCTGCCATCATCCTAGCCAGCATGGCCAAGGGTCAGAGATTATGGGACTGGTAGTCTAGCAATAGGGACGCGGGTGGCGCTGTGGGTAAAAGCCTCAGCGCCTAGGGCTTGCTGATCGAAAGGTCGGCGGTTCGAATCCCCACTGCGGGGCGCGCTCCCGTCATTTGGACCCAGCGCCTGCCAACCTAGCAGTTCGAAAGCACCCCCGGGTGCAAGTAGATAAATAGGGACCGCTTACTAGCGGGAAGGTAAATGGCGTTTCCGTGTGCTGCGCTGGCTCACCAGATGCAGCTTTGTCACGCTGGCCACGTGACCCAGAAGTGTCTCCGGACAGCGCTGGCCCCCGGCCTCTTGAGTGAGATGGGCGCACAACCCCAGAGTCTGTCAAGACTGGCCCGTACGGGCAGGGGTACCTTTACCTTTCGTCTAGCAATGTCTGGAGCGTTCCCCCATCTCTACTGTACTAGACAGAAAAGTGAGTCCCTAGAACAGTCTGCAACCCTGCTTAAAAAAACACCGCCCAATTCTTGCTAATATTGAGGATGCAGTCACCTCAAGAGACTTCCTTGGTGCTTGGTTGGTTACATGTCAGGCCTAACTCTTTGTATTTTGTCTATCCATTCATCTTTCAGTCCTGATTGTAGTTTATTATGGTATCTGAGTGACACATTAAGTAAGAAACAGTTTGAATTAAGCTGGATTCTGTTAACAGGTCCCAATATTACAGTAGTGAGCAAAAGGTATACTTCTAGGGCAGCTTCTCTAGCGGAACAGCGAAGAAGCTGCTGGGAAAATTGCTCAAATGGCAAAACTGATTGATCTGTGCCGGATTAAGCCCTTTGGAGGCCGGATGGCAGTTGAAATTGCACCCCCATTGTGCACATGCTCTACTGGGATAGCATTGCACTAAGAAAGCTTGATTTCAATTTTATTTCAAGATCTAATCAAGATTATTTTGATCCGTTGTCTCAGGGGCCCTAAAAGGCTTGGGACCTCTATGCCGATGCCTACACGGCCTATTGGTACTGGGGAATCCTGTGGCTTTCCAGATAATGCTAGACTCCAGATGACATCAGCCACAGCTAGCATGGCCGATGGTGAGGGATGATGGGAGTTGTAGTCCAACAATATCTGGAATGCCAGAGGTTTCCCATCCCTGATTTAGACCTCAGCAGAGGAGTGTAGGATTGAGCCACAAGGAGCTGGTTTCCTCTCTGCTAGGATGCCATCTGAGTAGAGCCCCAGAGAGTGAACTTGTTGGTAGCAACCAATGCTTGAAGGTGCAAAATGTCAACCAGAGCTGGTTTTGGTTCATGTTGCTATAGTCTTCTTTCTTTCTCCCTGAAAAGACTAGAAGGTGTTCTTACTTCTTCATAGAAAGCTCTCAAGAAGTTGATTTCATCAGCTAGGGAATCCGCTCTGGCTTGCAGCTCAACCTTGTTCATAAAGGAAGCATCCACATCCTGGAAAGAGAGAAAAAGATCAAAGGGCTGAACACCACAGCAGATGCGAGAGCCAAAACAAAACCACAAGTATTCCCTAAAACTACAAAGGTTAAAGCATGCATTCGTTTAAAGGGGCAGCCCCTTCACTCTGTGCCGAATGTGCTGAAGTTACTGTTATGTATTCAGTGGTCTGTGTTTGCCTGAGCCTGAGTCTGGACTAAGGATTCTGAGCTCCTTTGTTCTGATTCGATACAGGATGTCCAATCACAGAACGTTTCAAGATTGGGACCCCTGCCATTGGCCCTTGAACTCTGAGTCGTGATTCGCAACTTGGAAGTTCCAGGCAATCACATTGGGAGTGGGAGTGGCCCAAGCGTTCAGAAATTTATATAAGCAGTTGCTTTGCCCCTGTTTCCCAGTTATGTTGTTCAATCAAGGTTCTTGCTGTTATCACTGTGTCTTGCCTCACAGAAACCCACTCACCTTCTTGAGCATCACAAAATCATTTTCTGCACCTGTGCGCTTGTTGATTTCCTCTTCATACCTGTTGGAGGGAGGGGGAAATTGAGTGACTCATTACCACTTGATGAGTCGGAAAAAAAGACCTTCCCACATTTCACAGAATTCTTTTAAAGTCTCCCATCGCCTTCTGGCACCTGCCACAATAATCTTTGGGTCTTTCAGCAGACTAAAGTAGAAGGATGGAACCCATGTGCAAAAAAGTAGGCACATCCCTGTTTGAAGACTGATATTTGCTGAAGCTAAGAGGAAAGTTTACACAAATTCCAAATTCAGCATAAGTACTTAAGATTCTTACTTGATCAGACCAGTGTCCATATAGCACAGCATAGATACCCATCCATTTGGCTCCAGCAAGCCCACAAGACCCCCCCCCTCAGTTGTTTGTCTCCAACATTTCTGCTATATAAGATATACTGCCTCTGAGCATGCAGGTTCCATTTAGGTAATATGGCTAATAACATTTCACAAACTAATCTTTCTGTGCATTTTTTCACATCCTTTCAAAACATTTAAAGCTAGCAGCCATCAAAATGTTAGAATTCAAATTTTATTTTAGAATTTCACTTTGGAAATTAGGCTTTGAGGAATGCTTGGTTTGATAATGCTTAACTGTCATTTATGAACTTTAAGGCAATAATGTTAAGTATCATTATTTTTTGTGCTCTCTAAAACCCCAGATCCAGCAGTTGGGAATGCAGGCTGGTGTGACTTCTCAGGCCCCATAGCTTAGAGAAAGGGGCTACTGGAGTGCCCCAGGGCTCAGAAGCAAGTGAGGCCCTAGCCCCAACCTGCCAATGACACAGGGACCAGGCTGAACTCTGAGCATCTATGGTGACTTTCTTGGCGTAGGACCCTAGTAAAGAGCAAATTCAGACAGAAGGCTTTGGGAAGCACTGGTTGAAGCACGGGTAGGCAAACTAAGGCCCAGGGGCCAGATCCAGCCCAATCACCTTCTCAATCCAGCCCATGGATGGTCTGGGAATCAGTGTGTTTTTACATGAATAGAATGTGTCCTTTTATTTAAAATGCATCTCTGGGTTATTTGCCTGGTGTTTTTACATGAGTAGAATGTGTGCTTTTATTTAAAATGCATCTCTGGGTTATTTGTGGGGGATAGGAATTCATTCATTCCCCCCCCCAATATAGTCCGGCCTCCCACAAGGTCTGAGGGATGGTGGCGGTTTAGACCTGCAGTGCCTGAGGAAGGGAGTGGAAGGCTGTAAGAAGAGCTAACGCCACAATAAACAAGAATTACTGTCTTCTCATCAATCCTGGTGATAAGTGCAGCTCATGTTCAGGCCTATTTTCCATGCAAGCCCAGATCAAGAGGCATTTGGTGTGCTGTCCCCCCATTAGGTAAAGGTAAAGGGATCCCTGACCATTAAGTCCAGTCGTGACTGACTCTGGGGTTGCAGCGCTCATCTCGCTTTACTGGCCGAGTGAGCCAGCGTGCAGCTTCCGGGTCATGTGGCCAGCATGACTAAGCCACTTCTGGCGAACCAGAGCAGCGCACGGAAATGCCATTTACCTTCCCGCTGGAGTGGTACCTATTTACCTACTTGAACTTTGACGTGTTTTTGAAATGCTAGGTGGGCAGGAGCAGGGACTGAGCAACGGGAGCTCACCCCGTCGCGGGGATTCGAACCGCCGACCATATGATCGGCAAGTCATAGGCACTGAGGTTTTACCCGCAGCGCCACCCGTGCCTCCATTACAAGCCCGCAAAAAGACTCGGCCTCAAAAACAGAGCGTTGTGAGCCCTGAAGTGTCCTGGTGTTTTGGCTTTTGGCCTTGGTTGATGTTACGTCTTTCTAAAGAATTCAAAAATGAAAATGCCCGGACTAGTTTTATTGACTTTACTTTGAGGAGAGGCCAAGACCAGTCTGCCCTCACCTTTCTTTTCTTGAAACGTTGCCAAATACAAAGGGGCCAGAAGGTGCAGCAGAAACAGTCCCTTTCTGGGAATGCAGTTTTGGCATGTGGGTGGCCGCCATGAAAACAGGACGAGATGGGCAGTGGGCCTGATCCAGGAGGCTCGTCTTAACGCCATTAGTTCCCTGGAGCCAAGCAATGGGGAAAGGCCATTTGACAACCTCTAAACCCTCATGAAAGAGGGGTGTGGGTGTGTCTGTTCATTCCATATTCATTTGAATACAGGCTGCACATTCTCAATTAATCTGATTTGTATAAAACTTGAGTGTGGCCTATAATTGTGCTCTTGCAAGTAGAGAAGCTGTGATTTAAGCCCATCTCTGGACCCATGCAGAACTTTGGTGTACTTTATTGGTTTTCGTAAAAGGATCACCCACTATGTCTATTGTGAAAAGAGTGAAAATTTGCATTTGATTTTTAGATTGTAAAAAAGCCAAACAAAAATACATTGGATGGTGCTGGAGATTTAAGAGATTCCTTTCAAAACAATTTCATTTTAAGGGTGTGACCTATATTGGGGGACAGCTTATATTTGAACCGATATTTGTGTGTGTGTGTGTGTGTGTGTGTGTGTGTGTGTTTCCCTATATATAGTGATTATGATTCCTTTTAAACCATTCTTAATGTTGTATTTTAACCTGTTGTGACCTGCCATGGGACCTTAGTGTGAAGAGTTGGTAATAATAATCATCTTACAATTTTCCACTTTCCTTGGCCAACATAGCTTCCTTCTGAACCTGCTGGAACTTGGGTGTTCAGCAATTTAATGATATACATATATAAAAGAATTTGGCATTTGGCATTTTAGGAAAAACATCAAAGAAATCAAGCTCTGGAGCCAACTGAAGATTCCCAGGTAAGATCCTCCCTCTGTTGTGTGGGCAGGTAGTCCCTCCCCCTACCTGGCCTGGTCACCTTGGCAACGCTTCCCCAGGTGGGATTGGACAACTGGCTGAGGTAGGCGGAGACCTTCAGGTATCCCACCTGGGGGAAGGCGAAGCCAAGCCTGTGCTAATGGAGCCGCATAGGGTCCAGGGGGCTGTGCGCGACCACGCAAAGGGCGCCCCCCATTTAATGTGGGGAGCGGTCATTGTGGGCAAAATCAGAACTTTCCTTCACTTCCACTCTTCTGCCATTTTCCTGTCCTCACCTAAACCAAGGGACCTTCTACTAATGTAGATAAAAATAATGCAATGGAACTGGATCCTGTCATAGTTTGCAATAAATGTATGTTTTTTGTTTGTTAAAAACATTATTTTACTAGTTAGTATTCTTTTTATTTTGAATTGTAAATGGTGGACACCATAATCTTTTCAGTGTTTAGGGCATGGGTAGGGAAACTAAAGCTCGGGGGACGGATCCGGCCCAATCGCCTTCTCAATCCGGCCCACGGACGGTCCGGGAATCAGCGTGTTTCTACATGAGTAGAATGTGTCCTTTTATTTAAAATGCATCTCTGGGTTATTTGTGGGGGCGAGGAATTCATTCATTCCCCCCCAAAAAAAAATATATAGTCCGGCAGTGGGTGGGGGCTGCTGGAGTTTGGGCCCTCAGAAGCTGCCCAGCCAGGCTGACTTTTGACATGTGACCCAAAATAAATAAGATTTTCATCTGACTGAGATTTTGCTTCACATTTAGAGCATCAGCAGTCAGCTAAGGAGATTGCTAGTAGGAGAAGACTGACAGACTCCTTTTCATTTGTCTATTTTACACTCTTGCCTTCAGTCAGATTGCTGCAGTATGTGCAAGTAACTTGAAGTAGGGGTTTCAGCATGGCTGCCCCTGTTGTGGAACAGCTTCCCTCTTGAAAGACACCCACCACCTGCACTTTCCAGAAACAATTGTGTTCCAACAGACTTCCTTAACTGAATAAATGGGTCTTTTTCATGAGTGTCTAATTTGTATTGTCTTCTTTGATGCTTTTAACTGGTTGGTGTTTTTTTGTTTGCTCTTTTTAACTGCACACCGCCTTGAGACAATTGTGCAGAAGCTGATTTATAAATGAATTGTGGTTATCATAGAATTGTAAATGTGAAAGGGACCCCAAGGACCATCTAGTCTAACCCCCTACCATGCAGCAATGATGATGATAATAATAATAATCTTACAGTACCCACCTTATCCTGAAGTCCTCCACTGTATCCTGCATGTTCTTCAATTCCATCTCTAATTGTGGTCTCTGTCCCAGAATGTGATCCAGCTGATTTTTTAGACCATTGATGTATGACTCAAATAAAGGGTCAAGGTTACGCCGGGTGATCTTTTGCTCCTGCAAGAGGCTCCATTTGGTCTCTAGCACTTTGTTCTGTTGCTCCAGGAAACGGACCTGAATGTATCCCACCAAGACAAAAATATGTTGAATGTTGGCCTCGTGTATGGACAAAACAGAATATGGGTTGCTAAGCTATACCACCATCAAAGGAGGTAATATCCTCCTTTTTCAATATGCAGTAACAGCGGCAAGAATATTAATGCCCAAAAATGGAAACAAGACGAGTTACCGACCCTTGAAGAGTGGAGAATGAAACTTATGGATTATGCAGAATTGGACAAATTGACTGGGAAAATTAGATATCAACGGGATCACAAGTTCATCGAGGACTGGGGAAAGTTCACGGATTATCTGAAAAGCATATGCGACAAACAGACAACACTAGTGGGATTTAAAGAGGCTTTGTGATAGTTAAAGATGTATTGTAAAAAAGAAACAGAAATGAAAGGATAATATTAATTGGCAATATTAAATATAGAAAATGCATAAAAATGGAAAATATGGATGTTTGGTGGAGGAGCTGGTGGAAGTACAAAAAGTGGAAATTTGTGAACATTGTTGTGATGGAGAATTTGTAAAAGGAAAAATTTAATAAAAATTATTATTAAAAAAAACAAAGGAGGTAATATCCTGACAACTTTCCCTTCTGTTTTTAAATAGATTGCAAGAAATTGCCACAGCAAATACTTTACATAGAAAATGTTACAGGAAGCTGGCAGGTTGTACCTAATGAGTTAGTAGCAGCTCGAAGAGTGGTTAGTATCAAATGATTCAGAAGGTCCAGGAGCTTTGCAGATGGTGGATAAATGGAAAGATATAGGAATGAAACCGGGAAGTGTTATCTTTTATCACATGCATCTAATTGTGTCTATTGGTTGCTTAAAAAAAAAAAGGATGGTGAATTTTCTGTGGATTCTGATACATGATCAATTATGACTTTTATATAATCAAAGTAAGTTTGGGCTCTCAGCTGCTGGTAGGTACCAAGCAGTGGAGTCTGGTATCTTGCATGGCTGCCTGGTCTTCGAACTACAACCTCCATTTAATTCATATTCTCATTTTTTCCTAGCAATCCCATGCTAAATTCTCCTTTACTCTCACATATTGCACAAGTGGATAAAGCATTTTAAGAGCTTGAGCTATGAACGGGAAGCACCTTGTTCAAATTTCATCATCTCTAGGTCTTTCTCACAAGACAAGCAAAAGCTGAACACTATGCAAGGTACACAAAGCTATCTAAACATTTTCCATTGACACAATGTGTTTTAGCTGAAGAACCAGACCTTCAGAACCAGACATGATCTTGCATCATGTGCCAATGCACTGCAGCAGGAGAATGAAACTGGATCCAACTACAGCAGGTGTGAGGAGCTTTTGGCATTTTGGATGTTGCTGAAATACAATTCCCATGATCTGTGGCCATGAGCCATGTTTTCTGGGGCTTACGGGAGTTCACCAACATCCATAGCGTCCTCCACACTTGAGCTACAGCAGACCAGACCCCTGAGAGCTAGGGAATCCTGCATCTGATACTTAAATGTCACCACAAATCAAATATATGTAAGGACATAGGAGGCTAACTCAAAAACACTCAAATGCAATTATTTGAGGGTGGTCTGAATTCCCTCTAACCAGCCAATGAATGAAGGATAGCAATTCGGGGGAAAGGGCTGGTGTGGAGGCAATCCACGTTACTTATTTAAATTTAATTATAATTATATTTTTAAGCATGCCACTCATAAAAAATACCAAGGTGATATACAATAAAATCATTAAAACATCATACAGCTATAACATTATCCAACTGTAAAATCATTAAGTACAGAACAAATGATCAACACAGGAATGAGGGACTCTTGTCAATTTCAGCTCCTCTCCCTTATTCCCAGCTTAAGTTCAGTTCTACATATTTCTACATCATTTTGTGAATTTGTTTTTAAAAGTCCCACTTGAAAATCTATCAGCATTTCAACACAAATTTCTCTTTATGTACACATTTTTTGTATGCAATTTCCCTTAATAAACACATTTTGCAAATAAATATGTATTTAAGTGCAAATTTTTGTACACATTGGAGAATTGCATTGCGAAGTGTGAAGGGCAGCAGTGTTTCAGTTCATGTAACTGTTTAAGATACTGCAAATTAGGTACGTTGGCCATTAAATGCAAACTAAATTGAATTTCTCCCCCTATCCCTATCAATTCACTGGAAACACATAATGAAACAAATGTGCTTAGAGCAGGTGATGAAATATCAGGGTTGTAGCTGTCTGTCTGATTTCAAAAGGAACAGTGTACCAAATTACTGGTGCCACTATGCTAACAACCTTGGTTCATGTTGAAACTAAATAAGTTACTAAATAAATAAATAGTTTGCTGGTTCTAAGACACTGGGGATCATAAGTGACTTGGGGCAAAAACCTTGGTTTCTTTAGTCACACATTTTTAAGGTCAGTAAAATATAAACAAGTGAAATTTCTCTCCAGGACCTAATGTTCTACCCCCTGATTTAGCTCCAGTTATTGACTGGTCTTAGGGGATGCGGGTGGCGCTGTGGGTTAAACCACAGAGCCTAGGACTTGCCGATCAGAAGGTCGGTGGTTCGAATCCCCGTGACGGGGTGAACTCCCATTGCTCGGTCCCTGCTTCTGCCAACCTAGCAGTTCGAAAGGGTGTCATAGTGCAAGTAGATAAATAGGTATCGCTCTGGAGGGAAGGTAAACGCGTTTTCATGCACTGCTCTGGTTTGCCAGAAGCAGCTTAGTCATGCTGGCCACATGACCCAGAAGCTGTACGATGGCTCCCTCAGCCAGTAAAATGAGATGAGCACCACAACCCCAGAGTCATCCGCGACTGGACCTAATGGTCAGGGATACCTTTACCTTTAAGAACCCTTACTGGAAAACACATTCCCATCAATGAAAGAGGATTTACTTCTTTTTTGAGATGTGTAGTCATGCTTTTAATTTGCACAAAACAGCTTAAATATGAATGCAGCCTGTGAGATTCCCTGCAATTTCCAAACGGGTAACACATTTAGTCCTATCATGTCTATTAACGAGGCACAACTACATTTGGCTGTGCCCATCCCTTTTGGAGATGCCTTTTCAAAACATCTCTAGTGTGTACACACATGCACTCGTAACCTTTTTGCTCTTTCCACCAGGTCTCTTGAAGTTTAGTCTCTGATCACAGGGAGGAGATGCTGTTTTCCCAGCCTGATGTCCTCCTGATATTTTGGACTACAGTTCCCATTGGACCCAGCTGCCATTGTTCATAACCAGGGATAATGGGAGTTGTAGTTCTTCCCCATTTCTGATTAACCATCAGGAAGTGATCCAAGGTGTGAGAGCAAGGATGCTCTACAAATACAGTGGTACCTCCGTTTTCAAATGTAATCCTTTCCGGAAGATGGTTTGGGTTCTGAAACGTTCCAAAAATGAACAAACAATATGAAAGCCTCAATATGGAAGCCTCAATACGGAAAACTCAATATGGAAGTCACATGGCATGTTTGACTTCCGATACATGTTCAAAAACTGAAGCATTTACTCCTGGGTTTACGGCGTTCGAAAACCAAAATTTTCGTCAACAGAGACCTTCGAAAACTGAGGTACCACTGTACACGGATGTGTCTATTTCTAGCAATGAAATGTTGGTAGGATATAGTAAGCAGGGAAAGAAAACAGCTGCCCTATACTGTCAGTAGAGCTTGTTTAACCAGTAGCAGGAAGGAACTTGTTTTAAAGTAGCGTAAAATGTTTAGCATGGCATCCAGAGAGAAACTTACCTTATCAATGAAGGAGGCAAATTTGTTGTTGAGTGTCTTGATCTGCTCCTTCTCTTCCTTCCTCACCTTCTGGATGGTGGGGTCAATCTCCAAGTTAAGAGGCGCCAGGAGGTTTGGGTTAACAGTAACCTCATGGATGCCACCAGCGCCAGCTCCATAGCCATAGCCACCACCACCAACAATCCGGTACCCAACTCCTCCATGACCTAATCCATAACCATATCCAGATCTGGCAGTAGTACGGTAGCCACCCATGGAGATTCTTTTACTTGCTCCAAAGCCATGGAGGCTTCTGCTGCCAAAGCCACCACTGACACGTCCAATGCCTGCACCACCTCCCCGGGAGACCGAAACCGTGCTGAAGCTAGTTCGGCTACCTGGGATAATAGCTGAAGAGGTGCTAAAATTCTTAGAGACTCTGACTGATTTTTGAGCCATTGTTCCTCCTCGGGGCAAGAAGGGGAAACAGAGACAGACAGAGAGAGATGAGGCAAGACTCCTGGATAGCCAAGGTGAAAGGATCCTCTGGGAAGCTCATGCGTTTCCCCTTTTTATCTCATTGGAGAGCTGGGTTTGGCAGCTGGAGATCACAGGTAATTGGCCTGAATTAATCTCTTTGGTATGTCTGGCATGAGGCCTTTTCCATTATGTTGTACCTAACGTAATGTCCTGACGACTTGTAAAATCAAGAGGACTTGTAAAACCAAGCGGAATTTTCTAACCCTGTAGTTTACAGTGCTGGGGTTTCCTAAAGGCATTGCTTTTAACTTCATATAAATTAACAAGTGACTTTTTCTTCTTTGAACATGATGGGAATAGAGGAGGCTATCTGAAGCTCAGTGAGAGCTGCTGAGACAGCTCCCTTGAGAATGATTCTCAACTAGGCACATCTTTCTTTCTTTCTTTCTTTCTTTCTTTCTTTCTTTCTTTCTTTCCTGTGGTCTTCCTTCGTCAGGTGCAACACCCATTGTGAAGTCATTGATACCGCAAGTGAGGACCCATATACTCACGTTTGTCACTGCGAGAAACAGGAGATGCTCATATTGCAACGCGTTGATTACCGCAATGCATTATACGTAGGGCTCTCTCTGAAGATGGTTTGGAAACTTCAGTTAGTGCAGAATGCAGCCAGGTTGCTCACTGGGGCAAGACGGTTTGAGCATACTACACCAATCCTGGTCTGACTGCACTGGCTACCAGTTAGTTTCCAGGCCCAATTCAAACTGCCGGTTTTGACCTATAAAGCCTTAATGTGCTCAGGACCACAATACCTCAATACCTCAAGTTACTGAGGTATACTAAGGTATACCGCCTCTCTGCATTTGAACCTACCTGGGCTCTGAGATCATCCTCTGAGGCCCTTCTTCATGTGCCTTTTCCATGAGATGTTTGGAGGGTGGCAAAACAAGAACGGGCCTTTTCTGCAGTGGCTCCCCATTTATGGAATGCTCTCCCCGGGGAGATTTGGCTGACTCCTAGTTACATATCTTTAGGTGCCAGGTGAACAGGCCTTTTGCTGATTAACATGTGATGCCCTTTTGAATGTGTTGTGGAAGGGGGGATTATTAGGTTGACTTTGTTTTTGTTTTTATTATGTATCATGTGTATTTGATATTGTAAATTTATGTTGTGAATCACCCTGAGATCTACAAGTACAGGGCAGTATACATATGAAACAAAGAAATTGTAGCCCTGACCAGAAGAATTTCCATGCAATACGAATGAGAACTTCTAAAGCCCGAGGACCTTCTAAAACTGTTCCTGCAAACAGAATCCTTGAGGACTGAGATCTCCTGTGAAATGTCTCTCTCCCCCCACCCCACTTCTGCCTACATCTGAGGTAGGGAGCCTGTGACCCCATAGATGTTGTTGGACTCCAACTCCCATCAGCCTCAGTCAACAAGGCCAATGGTCAAGGGTGATGAAAGCAGTACTCCAACATCTGGAGTCCCACAAGTTCCCCCATCCTTGGTTTTCTGCACTCTTTAGAATAGACATCCTACTCCATTGTGCTTCCAAGCAGCTACCCTGCTTCCCATCTTTTGTGATATCTGCCTGTCCTGCACAGACTCCTGGGTTTGCTTTGCCCTCTGGTGATCCTTTCAGTGTTCATCTGTGCTTAGAGGAAAGAAGTCCAACACAAATAAATGAAACAAAAATTTTTTTTCCTTCCAGTAGCACCTTAAAGACCAACTAAGTTAGTTCTTGGTATGAGCTTTCGTGTGCATGCACACTTCTTCAGATACACTAGAAGTGTGCATGCACACGAAAGCTCATACCAAGAACTAACTTAGTTGGTCTTTAAGGTGCTACTGGAAGGAAAAAAATTTTTTGTTTTGACTATGGCAGACCAACACGGCTACCTTTCTGTAACTGGAACAAATAAATGAATCACTCTTAGGACAGGACTATTCTACATATGCCCAAATCAGTTTAGAAATTTCTTTGCAATACAGCACAATTGCATCCTCTGTGGGGGTGGGGGGTGGTTCCAAGGATTCCACATTTATGCAAAAATGGATATTCAGTGGTACCTTGGTTTTCAAATGTAATCCGTTCCAGAAGTCCATTCGACTTCCAAAACGTTCGAAAACCAAGGCGCAGTTTCCAATTGTCGCAGGCACCCCAGAAAAAATAGCCAACAGCCGCATCGGACATTCAGCTTCCAAAATGGTTTGAAAACCAAAACACTTACTTCTGGGTTTTCAGCGTTCGGGAGCCGATTTGTTCATCAACTAAGCCTTTCAAGAACCAAGGTTCCACTGTACTCAAACCCTTGGAACTGTGCCCGCACAAACATCCCAGGGAGGCCCCAGAATGCTCTCATGAGATCTCATGGGGCCACTCAAGTTCCTGCAAGATCTGGAAAGAACTTCCTAGACCCAGCACGCAGAGACAGCCATGCTTCCAAGGGAACTGGAGAGTTTAAAAGCTATTTTTGTTTTTTTTTTAAAGAACATTTATTAAATTTTCCAATTTTTTAAACAAACAAACAAAAACAGTACAAACAAAAACATTAAAACAGACATGAAGTTCATAAATCATACTTTAAAATAACAAATTTCTCAGACCTCCTCATACTTCTCCTCCTTGTATCCCAATTAAGATTATTTGTTCAGCAAATCCTTCGTTTAAAGCATTACAGCTTATAACATTACCTTATTTTTCAAACCCTCTTTTCCCCCATCTATGTTCCTTTATATCATTACAGCTAGAAACCACTCAATTTCAATCCAACACCATTTAACTTTCCTTAATTTTACAATATTTCTGTAAGTAGTCCTTAAACTTTTTCCAATCTTCTTCAGCCGACTCTTCTCCCTGGTCACGGATTCTGCTCGTCATTTCTGCCAGTCCCATACAGTCAATCAGTTTCATCTGCCATTCTTCCAGAGTGGGTAGATCTTGCGTCTTCCAATACTTTGCGATAAGTATTCTTGCTGCTGTTGTAGCATACATAAAGAAAGTTCTGTCCTTCTTTGGCACCACTTGGCCAGACATACCCAAGAGAAAGGCCTCTGGTTTCTTCAAGAAGGTATATTTAAATACCTTTTTCAATTCATTATATATATAGTTTAAAAGCTATTTTTGCACCAAGTTTTCTTGACACAAAATGAGCTTTAAAGCTCCCCTACTTGCTTGCTTGCAACCACGCATAGTTGAAAGCACACAAGTTAAATGCATGCAAGATGCTATCTTACTGTATTTAAAAATACTTGTGATAGTGGGAGACTTCAGAAAAAAGGGGGTTCCAGTTAATTCAGCCACTGCTTGACATTCCTATCTGTTGTGTTTTTATGCTACTGTGCATTGGTCAAACTCCACACAAAAAGAATATTGGGGTGTGTGCTTTTGGGGGATAGTGTTAATTAATGCACACAACAAATGCATGGCAATATTTTGAGTGGGCTGGGGACACAAATGAACTCAGAGCTGCACAAATTACACTTGCACAGATACTCTGCAGCAAATCTGGAAATCAAACGTAGAATTCCTGAAGTATCAATCCCACTTCAGAAATGGGGGAAGTTCATCAGGAACTCCAAATGCTGGAGATCAGTTTGGATGAGAATTTTGGACACAGCCCCAGTCCTGTTTCACCAAACCACCATCAGGGGACTCTGTTCTTCTTTGGATTGAATGAATGCTGTCATTTAACAGAACATTTCCATTTCTTATTATGATGATCTTGTTGCTTTATATTTTATTAGCCCCTGCAGCAACTGTCTTTACAGTACAAAGCGAACAAGAACGGTTTCCAGGAGGAAACACCTCTGTTTCCCAGGATATAAGATTACTTTAATGGGACACTCCCATACATGTCTATTCAGAAGCAAGTCCCATTGAGCTCCATGAGGCCGACTCTTACAAAAAGGATTCTTTTAAAAACAGAAACCAAGATTATGGGTGGTGAAATATACTCTGAGTTGACAGTGGATTTCATGCTCTTTATTCAGTTCATAGTGGTGAGGAAGAATGGAAGTTCCCCCAGAATGTCTGCTTTATATACATTATTTACACAATGGGCCCCACGTGATTGGCTAATTCCGGGATTCACCTGTAGGCCAATCAGGTTGCAGATTCACTTCCACCTGGAGCTGGATTGGGTGGCTGCTGTGGACCAATCAGACTGCTGCATTCTGGACCCTATTGTTCCAGGACCAATCAGAATGCTGCATTCTGAATCCTATTGTTCTAGGACCAATCAGACTGCTGCCTTTTGGATCCTATTCAACTCAGTACATAACAGGTGGACTCCATGAGGTCCTACATTTTGCTTATACATATGTATAGGGATATGCCCCCCCCTAAAAAAACCTGGAAAATAATAAATGGTAGGTTTTTGATTATATGGAGTATTGAGGGGAAGACTGGAGGCCAGTTGAGGCTAAGCTTCCTTTCCAAGCCAGGGCCACACCTGGGATAGATACATTAGCATGACAAAAGGTTTTGTTGGCCCATCTAGCGGGAATTTTGGACCTGGGCAGACAGAGGTTGCCAAGCTGGTGGGGTGTATGTGAGGGGTTACAGGAAAGGAGCGTTTTTAGCAAGGTGTGCTGGAAAGAAGAAGAGAACAAATAAACTTTCAGCACCTAGGCTTCTAAGAGACATAAAAAAGGTGGTTATTCCACCGTCTTTTTGGGACAGCCAGGTGGTGAGGTCAAATATCATATACATACACAGACCAGAAGAATTCTCTGGAAAACTGTACACATTTTCACAATGGTGCTGTAATGATCCATCTTCACGAAATACTTCAGACACTTAACTGCAAAATTAGCTGAGTTTTTTTCTCCACTTCTGAGGGCAATGGGTATATTTCAGTCACATTTTGGTATCACGTTATGCATTTTCTGTACCTGTTTAACCTGCTGCCTGCAGGGCAATCTGTAAAAATTAACTGCCTCCTTCCGTGTTTAGGAGTAATAAAAGAAATTTTGAAAATCATGTCATTAACTGGAATCCAACAGAGCCAGTGTGGTGTAGTGGTTAAGAGCGGTAGTCTCGTAATCTGGGGAACCGGGTTCGCGTCTCCGCTCCTCCACATGCAGCTGCTGGGTGACCTTGGGCCAGTCACACTTCTTTGAAGTCTCTCAGCCCCACTCACCTCACAGAGTGTTTGTTGTGGGGGAGGAAGGGAAAGGAGATTGTTAGCCGCTTTGAGACTCCTGAAGAGGAGTGAAAGGCGGGATATCAAATCCAAACTCTTCTTCTTCTTCTTCTTCTTCTTGTGTTCTTATGGAAGGGAAAGATGGAAAGACTGCATTTATTCTGGACTCTCCCCCCCCCCCAATTTTTTAAATACTATATCACCTCTTCCTTTGGAAAGATGTATTTAAAAAATAAATTAAAAATAAAGCCAGGAATTTTAGCAGGTGAAGCTTGTCATTTAGTGGCGCAGGTGCAGAGAATAAGATGCACCTGCCTAAAGGTATACGAGTTATCGCTTCCTTAGCAAATCAGTTCATCTTCTTCCCATTGCCCACCTGCACTCCTCCTGCTGCTGTTCAGCACACCTTAGAAAAGCAGAGGTTGGAGCCTGTTACGGAAATTACTGCGGGGGGGCACATCTTTAAAGTTAAATATTACAAATATTATGCCTGAATGTATCCTTTCAACTTGACAGCTCAGGGAAGTTACCTAGCTTAAAAAATAATATAAAATCATCTCCTTTCCCAGTTTCCTCCATTCCAAAGCTATTTCCCCCTTCAAAAAGGACTCCAGGAAGTTCCCAGAGGTGACAATTGCTGGGCTCATTGTTAGCCAAAGGAAGCCAAATCTCATCACCTGACTCGCCTCAGGCTCCAGACATGCAAAGGAACTTCTATTGTACTTTTGGGTGGTGGGTACTTAAGACATATTTGTCTATGCTAATCTTATACCTGAGTCTTGCCCTGCCATGTCTGCTTATGCTAATCTTGTACCAAGGTCTTGTCTGGGCATGTTTGCCAAGGTTAACCCCTCCCCTTTTGTGACATGTCAGTGATGTAGCAATGATTTACCCAAATGATGTACCAATGATCCTGTACGAACTGTATTCTGGGATATGGTGGGAAAGTTTTAAAAGTCTTTGTCACCCCATCCTCCGGGTTCAAATTTGCTCTTTCAACCTGGACTCCTTCCTTTATTTCGCTGGACTCCTTCCTTTATTCCGCAGGGACCCGCAGGCTCTGCCCAACGAGCTGGGTGACTGAGCAGCCTCACACCTAGATTTTTCCATAACAGAGCCCCACATGTTTTATGTATGTTTGATTAGTGAGCAGGGATCTCTGCCCACTGGAAACAGATCTGTTAATGAGAATTCACACAGGGGAGTCATTGTGCATGGAGAAGGTTAACTAAGGCCTCAAATCCTATGCACACTTAACTGAGAGTAAACCCTACTGAACACACTTACTTCTGAGTAAACATGCATATAGAATCTTGCTGGAAAGGCTGTAATCCAAGGGTGGGAAACATTTGGCCCCCCAGATGTTGCTGAAATTCAGCTCCCATAGACTATTCTTGCTGGGTTTGCTGGGAACTGTAGTTCATTAACATCTGGATGGCCACAGGTTCCCCCCAAGCCTTCTGTGATCCAACACAGAGTAAGGTAAAGGTAAAGGGACCCCTGACCTTTAGGTCCAGTCATGACCGACTCTGGGGTTGCGGCCCTCATCTCGCTTTACTGGCCGAGGGAGCCGGCGTACAGCTTCCGGGTCATGTGGCCAGCCTGACAAAGCCGCTTCTGGCGAACCAGAGAAGCGCACGGAAACGCTGTTTACCTTCCCGCCGGAGCAGTACCTATTTATCTACTTGCACTTTGACGTGCTTTCAAACTGCTACGTGGGCAGGAGCAGGGACCGAGCAACGGGAGCTCACCCCGTTGTGGGGATTCGAACCGTTGACCTTCCGATCGGCAAGTCCTAGGCTCTGTGGTTTACCCTACAGCGCCACCCGCGTCCCTATACAGAGTAGAGCATCCTTAACCCTGAAAGGCTACTCAGAAACCAACTCACTGAGTTCAACGGGTTTGTACAGAAGCACAGATTTTAGGGGTTGAGCTGCAGAAAATAAAGGCATTTTCTTTAATGCATATTTGCCAGGGGAGCCCTATTAAACTCAGCTGCACTTGCTTAAAACAGTGTTTGGTATAATGCAAAGCTTAGGACTGTTTTGTAAGCAGGGGAGGGTGGCAGGTTTTAAAAAAGAAGCAAACTTCTGGGCAGTGACCCTGTCGCTGAAAGGAGAAAGATCAACGTTGGGATCCGCAGCCCCCGTTGCCTCTCCTGGCCTCAGGGGTGGGCCAGCCCCGCTTGTTATTCACCTGGACATAAAATCATAGAATTGTAAAGTTGGAAGGGACCCCAAGAGTCATCTAGTTATCTCCTGCTTGGACTACTGCAATGCGCTCTACGTGGGGCTACCTTTGAAGGTGACCTGGAAACTACAACTAATCCAGAACGCGGCAGCTAGACTGGTGACTGGGAGTGGCCGGCAAGACCACATAACACCAGTCTTGAAAGACGTACATTGGCTCCCAGTACGTTTCCGAGCACAATTCAAAGTGTTGGTGCTGACCTTTAAAGCCCTAAACGGCCTCCTTCCAGTATACCTGAAGGAGCATCTCCACCCCCATTTTTCTGCCTGGACACTGAGGTCTAGCACTGAGGGCCTTCTGGCGGTTCCCTCACTGTGAGAAGCCAAGTTACAGGGAACCAGGCAGAGGGCCTTCTCGGTAGTGGCACCCGCCCTGTGGAACGCCCTTCCACCAGATGTCAAAGAGAACAACAACTACCAGACTTTTAGAAGACATCTGAAGGCAGCCCTGTTTAGGGAAGCTTTAAATGTTTGATGTATTACAGTATTTTTGTATTACAAAAATATGTTTTGTATTACAAAAAAAATTATGTTTGATGTATTACAGTATTATTGGGACACGGGTAGCGCTGTGGGTTAAACCACAGAGCCTAGGACTTGCTGATCAGAAGGTCGGTGGTTCGAATCCCTGCGACAGGGTGAGCTCCCGTTGCTCGGTCCCTGCTCCTGCCAACCTAGCAGTTTGAAAGCATGTCAAAGTGCAAGTAGATAAATAGGTACTGCTCCGGCAGGAAGGTAAACAGCATTTCTGTGCGCTGCTCTGGTTCGCCAGAAGCGGCTTAGTCATGCTGGCCACGTGACCCGGAAGCTGTACGCCGGCTCCCTCGGCCAATAAAGCGAGATGAGCGCCACAACCCCAGAGTTGGTCACAACTGGACCTAGTGGTCAGGGGTCCCTTTACCTTTATTACAGTATTTTAATTTTTTTGGGAAGCCGCACAGAGTGGCTGGGGAATCCCAGCCAGATGGACGGGGTATAAATAAATTATTATTATTATAATTATTATTATTATTATTATCGAACCACTTGCAGTGCAAGGATCTCAATATGTGGTCCCTCATTCAGTGTGAAACCATACTGACCCTGCTTCGTTTCGCAAATGTACTAGCAGTTTCATTGCTGCACCACCAGGAGGGCACGGTACACTGCAGTTGCACATGGAAGCTCCACTCCAAGAGAGACCTGGCATCTATTAACCTGTGTCCGAGTCCCTCCCTTAAAGCCTTTGAGGCTGACCCCACCCCACATCCCGCAGGGTTCACTGAGAGGAGAGTGGCCCCTTTAAGAAAAAGAGCTGCCTCACTACTGGACGCGACGCCCGCCGCGCGCACATCCGAACGCTCACTGGCTCCTCTTCCTCCAATCCGCTTAGCTTAAGTCCTGACCAATTGCGGCTCCCGGAGAGCTGGCGTCGACCAATCAGCGCCGGCTAGTGACGCCGTCCAAAATGGCGGCGCCGTGAGTTTTGGGCGCGCTTCGCGGGGGGAAGCGGCGCCGCGGGGATCTTATATGGCGGCTAAGCGTCGGAAGGCGGCGGCCAGAGCGGAAGGGGAGGATTTTCGCCTCCGGAGCCCCGTGAAGCGGAGCAGCAGCAGGCGGCGGAGACCCGCCGAGGGCGCCCAGGATGGAGAGAGTCCCCGCGGGCAGCGAGGCTCCGAGGGTGAGGCTCCGTGGGGGGACGAGAGCCCCTTGTCCCCGCGGGTCCCCCGAGGCACCGACCTCCTCGGCGGGTCCCGCCTGCCTCGGCGTCACCTCCGCGCCCTCACCAAACGGCAGCCGCCCTTGGCTGAGCGGGAGTTTACTCCCGAGTAAGCAGCACGTAGGCAGAGCATCCCACGAAAAGGGTCTCTTACTCTTCCCCTGCCAAAGCCCCCGGTGCCATCCTGGCACGTGCATTCCTCACGGGCGGGGGGGAAAAATAATATTAGCCTCATTGTATAGCTCGGGGTGGGATAGCCGTGTGTGTTGTTTAAGGCGAAAGCCCGCAAGGGGCTTGTGCCTTAAAAGACTTCCCTACAGATATATGTGTGTGTGTGGGTATGTAAGTATATGCGCGCACACACACACACACACACACACATATATATATACAGTATATACAGTCATACCTCGAGTTGAATGTGTTTCGAGTTGAGCGCGTTCGAGTTGCGCTCTGTGGCAACCCGGAAGTAACGGAGCGCGTTACTTCTGGGTTTCGCCGCATGCGCAGACGCTCAAAATGACGGCACGCGCATGCGTGGAAGCGGCGAAACACGGCACGTGCAGACGCGCCGTTGCATCTTGCGTTCCGTTTGGGATGCGGACGAGGCTCCGGAACGGATACCGTTCGCATCCCGAGGTACCACTGTGTGTGTGTGTGTGTGTGTGTGTGTGTGTGTGTATATATATACACACACACACACATATATATATATATACATACACACAGCCACACACACACATATATATACACACACACACCCATAGCCACCCACCCACATATATATATATATACACAAACACACCCACCCACATATGTACACCCACCCACACATATGTACACCCACCCACACATATGTACACACACTCTCAGTGTGGTTCACAGAACAAATTCACCACGACACCTGCTAGCCTTTACCAGCCGGGTGCCCTCCAGATGTTTTGCATTATACAAGGCCCCCGGTTTGCTTGCTGGTTGTAACGGAAGCAGGAGCCTGAAGCCAATTGAGATCACATGGTTGGGAAAGGCTGGTCTGTGCTGCAGTAGTTTTGTAAGTCTTTTAAGAGGCTTCAGCACTCTTTGCGCGTTAATACGTAGAACCCATGCAGAAGAGCCTATGTGCCCGAAGGAAAGAGCGCTTCCTGGCACCTAGAATAATAATAATAATAAAAATCTCGTGCAAATGCTAAGGGACACTTGCAGATCAGTTTTAATTCGAAATTCATAGTTGCTTGTTGCTGCCCTCGATTGAAAGGTGCCCATTGACCCACAAATGCCTCTCTTGGGAAAACGGCAGACCCTCCCAAGCTACAGTTCATAAACATCTTGGTTATTAAAAACTGAAGCCAGCACTGAAGAACAAAAGGTTATAAAAATAGGAGTTGCACATGTGCTTTGATATGCTGAACAACAACAAGTTTATTAGGTGGTTTTCCAAGACCCCCAGCAATTTTCAAGTGATTCATGAAAAGCTTGAGAACCATTGTTTTAAAAAGCAAGCGTTGCAAAATGCTACAGTAAGAGAGGAGAGAAAAGAGAAGACTAGCTGGTGTCCTATTGATTGATTGTGGCAGCTGTGTTGGTATATTGCCCCCTCAGGTGCAATATTTGTCCATATTGCCATGGAGGTAGACACCAGTGTACTTATCAAGAAACTACTCTCATCACAGAGCCTTACTCTGTGAATTATCTTCCAATAATGTTACTAGACCTGCAGGATAATTCACTGGTTTTATGTGAATAGATTGCAGCCCGCTGTACAAGCATGTATATATTTTTGCCTCTGACCCAGCTTTCCACTGCCATGTAGTCCTTGGAAGGCTGCCCTTCCTCGGGCCGATAAAAGTCCATCCAGTCCCCACTGCCTGGTCTGCATTTTAGAATCATAAAATTGTAGAGCTGGAAATGTAGTATTCCTGGACTTGGGCCTAGAAAGTTAACATCTTCTAAGAATCTGGGCTGCACTTTTGTTCTTTCAAAATGGCAAATGGCTTCTGCAATTATGTAGCGCTCCAGGGAAGCCAATGTGATTGGTCCTCAATCAAACATTTAGGATGGGGCAGAAGAAAACTGATTGAACCCTTCTGTAGCTCAGTGGTAGAACACCTGTGTCGCTGAGCAAGGGATCCCAGGTTCAGTCCCAGTATCTTCAGGCACAGGTGGGAAAGACTTGTGTCTGAAACCCTGGAGAGCCGGCGCTCAGTGTAGTCAGCACTCAGCTAGATGGACCAGTGGTCTGACTTTATCTAAGACAATTTCCTGTGTTGATAAATATTGCCTGCATTGGTAAATCTGCTCCAATCAGTTTCACATCTTGAACTGCTTTATTAGGGTGCAGAAATCGCATGTAACAGTTTTGCTTATTTATACAGAAGTGTTTTTGTCTGTGCATGTATTCACACAGAAACAAGTTCATATAAGACTCCGAAAAGAAAGCTGCCTGCCAGTTCACGTTTGCCTATATTTAGTTCTCCTTCAAATGAAACTGATGTACAGCAAGAAATCTTCTGGGATCCTCAGTCACCAAGTGCATATAAGCTAGGTATCTACTTATTATCATTCTTATTTCACATCTGCCTTATTTATATCAGGATTTAATCATTTGGGAATATATGGTGAGAGACCTAAATGGTCAAGTGCCAGTTTGTCTGAAGGGTCACCTGTTTCTGTATGCACTTGTCTAATCAAAAACTTCAGCCAAGGGCCTGCTGTTGGCACCCCTAACTTCAGAGGGGAAGTGAGTAGCATCAAGGAGTTGGGCTATCTTTGTGCTGGTTCCCTGGTTGTAGAACTCATTCTGTAGGTTCTTTCACTAGGGTGCTATAGGGCTGGTATCTGGGTGCTAATTAAAAATAAAGAAAACTTGTCTTTTTCCCTCTTCAAGTATCTAGATACTTAAGTAAACTTAAGTATCTAGGTACTTGATTTTTAGGAGATGCAAGTGGGACTGCAACAAAATGTTGCAGTGTATCCACCATCAAAGCGTCTGCTGGTCTTCAATGTACTTTCCAAACAGGGCATTCCACTCTCTCAATGCTGATTCTTGTCAAATGGCATTTTAATTGCGGATTGGATTGATATTTTGTATAGTATTTGTAAACTGCCTTAGAGATCTTGTGACTGAAAAATGGAAGAGAAGATTTACCAACTTTGATTTCCTATTCCAACTCTGGAGCACATTGTTTTAATTTTTTTACTGCCATCACACTATAAATTCTGTTATGTAGGAAGTCATACACTTAAATATTTGCAGGGGCTAGTCTGCTTCTAAGTTACAGAAATTTACATTGTCCAGTGATTAGCAGTTGCTAGAAAGGTTTTTGTTTTGTTTTTCAGGCAATGGACAAAAGAAGCAGTTGGTTAGCGGGCATACGGTAGAGATTTCAGAAATTGTTAATCGAATTGCTCCACATGTAAGTATTACTTCCTAAGGTAACGCTGCATAGTCCCAACCCATTTTCTTTCTTTTGCAGAAACAGTCTTCATTGTGAAAGGTGTTTCTTCTTGAGAAATTCTAATGTCTGTATAGTTAGAAAGGAAACTTGGATAAAAGTAAACCATACCTACAAATTGAAGTAGTGTAGAGTTAACTGATGTTATCATTAATATTAGCATGTAGCTTTTCACTTTAGGAGATATAAGTGAGACCTGCAACCAACCATTGCAGTGCTTTCTCTTTCTTAACAAGGAGGACTCTTGTTCAGAGTTCTAGCCAGCTATTCCCTCATTAACAATCAGCATTCTGTGGTTACTGCTCATTCTTGGTTCTCAATTGGGCTTTTGATGCGGGGTGCCCTCTTCGGTTTGTTTTTTCATCTTTGTTTTCCCCCAAAGCATAGTGTTTCTTTAACCCTGTCAGCAGCCACAACCTGGCTTAAGTATTAAAGGGAGTGGGTTGTATCCAGCATTGGTCATAGTCAGAGTGAAGCCATTGGAATTAATGGAAATCGCTAACTTGGATCCATAAATTTCACTGGGTTTACTCTGAGTAGAACCTAGTGGGATACAACCCAATAGTACTAGCAGACTACAAGAAAGAAAAGAGTTGCAGGGGCCATGAAACATGACTGCCCTCTCTTCACACTCAAATCTGCCTAATTACCCAGAGCAAGAGTACAAGGCAAGCAGAGGATGCTGTTCCATCTCCTCACTCTTGTCATTTCTTGCATGCTCATAGAAACGGGATGTGAACAGGCAGTAACAGCAAGGAGGAGAAGGACCAGAAGGCTCCAGAGAGTGGCACCAAGCCCTCTGCAGCGTTGTAGACCTTGGCATCAATGTCTACTCACTGCACTTTGTGCTCAAGAACTGATGGCGTTCTCTTCCTTCGCTTCTACCCAGTTTCAACCTGAAGTATAACAGTATTTCCCCCCCAACTGTGGCTCCTAAGTTATGCAGCATCCTCCATAGAGAGACCCACCTGTCCACGTCATTGCTTGGTTTTCAGCTGGCAGCGGGGATGTGGCTTTTTAAGGAGGATTTTGGAGTGGGGTAGTTGAATCTCTGTTCTATGGACGTACTCTGCAGTCATTTTGAAATTTTGCCCTTGGTATTTTTCTGTTGTTGGCTGTGTCTCTTGGAGTAGGATATTATTTAGAGGGTTTTGTTGGGGGTGGTTGTTGCTGTTGTCAATATTAAGTTTTGTATCTTTATTTTAGATCTTATTATGATTTAAGCGGAAATTGTTTAATTTAGTTGTGTACAGTGGTACCTCAGGTTACATATGCTTCAGGTTACATATGCTTCAGGTTACATATGCTTCAGGTTACATATGCTTCAGGTTACATATGCTTCAGGTTACAGACTCCACTAACCCAGAAATAGTGCTTCAGATTAAGAACTTTGCTTCAGGATGAGAACAGAAATTGTGCTCCGGCGGTGCAGCAGCAGCAGGAGGCCCCATTAGCTAAAGTGGTGCTTCAGGTTAAGAACAGTTTCAGGTTAAGAACATACCTCTGGAATGAATTTAGTACTTAACCCGAGGTACCACTGTACTTTTGATATTTTGATTATTTGTGACTACTTTTGTTATGTTTATAACTATAACTTTTTTCCATGTAAGCCACCTTGAGCATGGTTTGAACTATGAAAAGAAGGCATACAAATAAAATTAAGTTTGTATTGGTGGTAATGCCTGGATTATGTTAATAGTATTGTTATTATTATTACTACAGTTACTATTGCTACTTCTTGATGAGAAAAGCAGAATATGAATGTTGTAATAAATAAATGCTTTTAAAAATAGTTTTGAAAGCTGGTACAATTGATAGATACTCATGTTTAATAACATCCAAGGTGTTCACATATTTGATTCTTACTGTTCAGGATGAAAAACCAGCCTGCTCTGAAGGATCTCTTCTTGGGTTTTGGATTGGTGATGATGCAATTCCCTGTACTCCTGGAATGCCAAAAGTACGGTGTAGAACAAAAGTAAATGGCGCAAGGTGTGTTTTATTCCAAAATGAATTCTTTCAGAATGGTAATTAAATCCACGAAACTTGTAGATATTGTAACCTAAAAGAGATTGATTTCCCTCTTCACAATGGTAGCTCCATGATTATGAAACACTCTGCTGGTGAAGATCTACTGTCCTTCCTCTATATCTGCTATTAGACTGCAATACAGTACAGTGGTACCTCGGGTTACAGACACTTCAGGTTACATACGCTTCAGGTTACAGACTCCACTAACCCAGAAATAGTACCTCAGATTAAGAATTTTGCTTCAGGATGAGAACAGAAATCGTGGTTAAGAACAGTTTCAGGTTAAGAACGGACCACCGGAATGAATTAAGTTCTTAACCCGAGGTACCACTGTACATGCTTAGTTAGGAGTAAGTCACATTGAACTTTATTGAACTTCAAGCTGTTGGACAGTTAGTGAAAACCTTATAGTTTGAGGCCATTTTTAAGATAGAATTTAGGCTTGTAATTATCTTCTATCTGCTTTTAATTGTCGTTGCTGTCTTACTTTAATTACTTTCATTTGCTTATCAGATACTGTGGTTTTAGGTTGTTTGATGGTGATTGGTTGATTGATTTCATTTTGTAATCCTGTGCTTTTATTTGTAAGCTGCTTTGAATACCCTTAGAAAAGTGGGGTAAAATAATGAACTGAAGAGTAAAAAAATGTGCCTCATTTGAGGTACACTGTATGTTTTCTTATAGCTATAAAACAAGCAAGCCATTTCAAAATGCATTGTGTTCCTAATGCATTTTCACCTTCTGCTCATTCTCCTAGAGGACTTCAGTTGAGAAACAGAGAAGAGGAGCTTATGAAGTTGGCAAAGCAATTTGATAAAAGCATGACTGATGCAATCCAGGATCAAAGTGCTCCATGCCATAATAGCCACATTTTATCAGAGGCAATGATATCAGTTGAACATCAAGATGAAGCACAGATGGAAAATCAGCAGCACTTCCTTGGAGAGCATCCCCAAACTGATGATGTCTTGCCCTTTGGAGAAGTTAAGAAGAGTGCCGGGACAGTTGAGCACTGTGAAAACAGCAGCCAGAAGTCCATAGATCTTGATGCTGAAGGAGCACTCAATGCTCTCTTTGATGGCCCTACCCAGCAATGTAGTGGTCAGCTGAGCGAAGGCCTGTCAGATTGCTCATTGAACGATAGTTTGCTAGAGGAAGGGTGCCTTCCAGTTGAATTCATAGCTGTTACTGAATCTGTGATTGAAGATGCACATCAGAGACAAGATTCATCACCTGCTACGAGATCTATGGAACACTTGCCTGCTGAAAAAGCTAAAGTGGCTTCTGAACAAATGGTTCCAAGTGCAGTCTCTTCTGAGATAGAATCTGTTGTCTCAAATAAGCTTGATGGGATTGTGGGTGATGATTTTGATGACTGGGGTGCTGATTTGCTGCCAGACGATTCATTTCTAATGCAAATTACTCAGAACCCTGAAGTGATCAATGTTCCACAAAATACTTTAGCTCATACCTCTAATGAAACCAGTGAAACAAAGGAAGGAACTATAGATTCTGAGAAACCTTACGGTGCCCATTGTGCAGTTTTAAATTCCTCTAACAGTGTTCCGGCATCACATGCTGTTGAAAAGCAAAGTGTTAAGATAGGAAAGGCAAAGGGTGTCCTGCATGATGATTGTAATTTAAAACCCAATAAACTAAATTCCGTTTCTAAAAGTCAAAACAAAATTTCTGCTTCAGTGAAACCTGAAAAGGAGAGTATATGGGAAGGCTTTACTCAACTAAAATCTGCCACTCGAACCAGTTCTTCTGAAAAAAAATCTGCTTTTTCGGTACATTCTGATGTCCCTGTATTACGGACTGAAAAATACAGAAGTGGTATGCACAGTATATGCCATCAGTCATCTACGGTTTCTGCCAGTAGAAGGCCTCACGACCTAAGGAAAGTGGCTAAGCAAGTCAGCACAGGTCATCTAAAGCAGATGGAAGTGACAAAGAAGAATGTGTTTTCATTTGATGATTGGAACGAGCCCAGGTTCTCGGATCAAGTTTTAGAATTGTTTTGTGATTCCGATAGCCTTTGGGGCACAAGCTGTGATGATGCTGATGACGACGACTTGCTTTATCAAGTCTGTGGGGATGTAGAAAAAACTAGTCTGAGCCAAGTTCCGGTGAAAGAGAATGAAAAAGCTAAATTGGTGATAGGAAATGCTTCCAGGTTAGAGGTTGTTTCTTGCCTTTCAGGACCCACGCAAGAACTTTCTAACGTCCCACAGCCTCAAAAGAGCCGTATGGGCAGGAAAACCTTCTCGTTCCATGCTCCTGCTACAGCTACAACACTACGTATGAACGAGAGCTGCTCAGATACTTCTGACAAGCACAGGTGGGCACAGTGTAACACGGACAGCATAAACAGTGTTCCAGGGAAACTCAATAGGTCAAGTTCAGTGCCTGGAGACTGTTTCACTTCTGTAACTGACTCAACTACTCTCTCAAATATGTGTCTGAGTGTTAATAATATACGGTGGCAGAAGGACCTGTGCCATGTAAGCAAAGTACAAAATAGTGGCAGTATTAATCAAGTGCCAGCTGAGAAATCAAAGTGTGCGTTCAGGAAGAGCTATAGTTCCCAAGACCTAGGAATGGACCATAAAAATGTAAATGCAGGCAACCTTTCAAGAACAAATGTAGCATTGGGGGAAAGCAAGAACCCACCAAACGTCCTGCTGCAGACAGTGAAGCAGCTGAACACAAAGCCAGTCTTTAAGAGGCACCTCTCTGAGTGTTTCTCCCAGTCTGAAACAGGTAGGTTTCAGAATAGCAAGCTGACTGTTAGTTTAGATTTCATTTTAAGCATAAATGACTGGAAAGGTTTTCAGGGTCAGCTGATGTCTTTTTAGGCAGTCCTGAAAAACAAGATCTCAAAATTATTTCCTTATTCCCCTGCTCACGTGTTGACACGTGATATCCATCAAAGAGACGTAAGATTTCTGAAATTCTTTGGTTTTTTGAAGCTCAGCGGCTTGGTTCACACAAAACATTGAGCCAACTATGGTTTGTTTGTATATCCAAACCTACCCCTGGCAACTTAACTATGGTTTATTTCTAGACAACAGATCAGAATATGAAACAGAAGTCACCAGACCCTTATATATAGTGAGATGGTGGGGAGGGGTATTACAGTGGTGCCCCGCAAGACGAACGCCTCGCAAGACGAAAAACCCGCTAGACGAAAGGGTTTTCCGTTTTGGAGGCGCTTCGCAAAACGAATTTCCCTATGGGCTTCCTTCGCAAGATGAAAGCCCATAGGGAAATCTCCGGGACAGCGGGGAAGCGCAGCGCGTCTTCCCCACTGTCCTCGGACCTCCTCCAAAGGCTGGCGGGGCGGAGAGACCTCCTCCCGCCGCCAGCCTTCGGAAGGCTGCTCCGAAGGCAGGCGGGGGGGGGGGCGGAGAGACCTCCTCCCGCCGCCAGCCTTCGGAAGGCTGCTCCGAAGGCAGGCGGGGGGGGGGGCGGAGAGACGCTGCGCTGCCGCCCGCCAGCATTTTAAAAGCCCCCGGGACAGCGGAGACTTCTCCGCTGTCCCGGGGGCTTTTAAAATGCTGGCAGTCGGGAGGAAAGCCCTCCTATCCCCGGAGCTTGCGGGGTGGGAGGTGGGGAGAAGGGCTTTTCTTCCCACCGCCAGCCTTCAGAACAGCCTTCTGAAGGCTGGCGGTGGGAAGAAAAGCCCTTGTCCCCCCCCCCCCAGCCTTCAGAAGAGGTCGGGGGACAGACTGTCCCCGGACCTGGTCTGAAGGCAGTTTCCATAGGAACGCATTGATTGATTTTCAATGCATTCCTATGGGAAACCGTGCTTCGCAAGACGAAAAACTCGCAAGAAGAAAAAACTTGCGGAACGAATTAATTTCGTCTTGCGAGGCACCACTGTACTCAGGTTTACGTCAACAGGTTTACCATGCCTATCAGCCAATCACCCATTCCCACCACCCTTCTGAGTAATACCCCTCCCCACCCTCTCACAATATATAAGGGTCTGGCGACTTCTGTTTCAGTGTATCTGAAGAAGTGTGCATGCACACGAAAGCTCATACCAATAACAAACTTAGTTGGTCTCTAAGGTGCTACTGGAAGGAATTTTTGTACTATTGTGGGTTACTGATGCAAATAAATGTTTTGCTAGGTTATCGTGTCCCAGTCTTGCAACTTCAGGTTATGTCTTCGCCCCCATCAACCTTTGTTACCATATTTGTTTAAAACTCACATTATATGTGATCCATACTTTTGTAAAACCCAGGTAGTTTCTCTTCCCAATTTTCACTATTCCCTTTTCTGATATTGGACAGTACCTTGGATTCCGATTCCTAATCATTCAATTGGTAGAGTATGAGAATTAATATCAGGTTCATGGTTTTGAGGGGGTTGGACTAGATGATCCTCATGGTCCATTCCAACTCTGTTTCTGTAATTTATGATCTAATTGAAGAGCTGGCTTACAAATGTATTGGAACCATCAACCTTCACTTTGCTCGATGGACTTTTGTATTTGTTGCATTAATGCATTGAAAGACAAGCCTTACTACCTTCAGATCATGACGCTTAATAATTTAGTTACTAATGCATGTCTACTTTTGCAGAACAGAAAAGCAGAAAGTGTTCTCAGGAAGAAATTGCAAGGAAAAAGCAAGAAGCTCTTGAGCGGAGAAAATGGAAAATGCAGGCACTGCTCAAAAATACAGCACCTACCTGAGCTGGCAGATTTGGAAATGGAGGAGTTGTCAGAAGATGGGCAGGAGAATAATCAAAGACACTAAGCAGACATTATTACTCTGTCCTTCTACCTATTTTTTTCACCTTGCTCTGTCAGGATTCTTAAACGAAATACCGATAACTAACAAGCAAGGAGCTGGCATATTTTGTTTTGAGTTTTGAAACACTATTGTTTACATCTGTGAATGGCTTTTCTGGTACTCAGTTATTTTGCTTAACAAGAAGTTTGGCCTCAACTGTGCCATGTCAAAGATGTGACAGTTTTTATCTGGGAATATGTGAAAAGTCCAGTGTCTCAAGAATAGCAGTCTTGTTGCAAACCCTTTCCCAATACAAAGCAACTCCTATGCCATTTATTCTGGGGCTTTTGTTGGCATTGTTTCAAACAGAGCAGTTAGTGGCATGTAGCCATAGAATAAATAAAAAACTGCCATGTTTCGCCTAGACATCTATTCACAGCTCAAGACCATTTTTATTTTTGGGTTGCCACAGCAGTATAAGGGGAAAGTGATTTTTTTATTTTGTGAACAGACAGTACAACGAAGGAAAGTTTTCTAAGATTTATTTATCTTTGTAAATTACGTATACTTTGTAAAATGTGATTAAAAACGGCAACTGCTTCTATCACTTTGCTCTTTTCAGATCCATAAGTGGGAAACGCTTTATATAAACAATCAGCATCATGCTCCCTGCCAGGAAGTTGTGCTACCTACATTATGTGGCGAGCTCCAGTAGATGAACTCTTACAGCCCAGCTGGGGAAATTATGGGCCTCCAGATGTTTTTGGACTACAATTCCCATCATCCCTGACCATTGGCCATGCTGCCTGGGGCTGATGGGAGTTGGAGCCCAACATCTGGAGGCCCATAGGTTCCCTATATCGACAGCAAAGTCTGTAAGCAACAAAATGTTTTACAGCAGTAATAATAATAAATTTATTATTGGTACCCAGCCCGTCTGACTGGGTTGCTCCGCCACTCTGGGAGGCTTCCAACATACTTAAAAACCAGCATCCTTGACCACTGGCTGACTACCCCTCACTAGCTTGGGCTGATGGGAGTTGGGGTCCACCAGTAGCTTGAGGGTCTATAGGCTCCCTACCTGTGGTTTAGTACTTGTGAGTTCTAGCCTCTGGCTAATGATTTGCCCTAACCTGGAGCAGGCTGTTCTGCACACAGGAACCTAGCGTAGATGGGTGAGAAGAATCCTTAGTGGTCTCAAGCTCTATAGCAACAGGGTTCAAATTCATTAGTTAGGAATAATGTTGGGGGGGGGGAGAAATGGGGGGGGGGAGCTTGTACACTTTCAGGGATCCTCACATTCATAGTTTAACTTAAGGGCACATAGTTAGGTGGTTACAGAGTATGGCTTCTCTGCTATCTTCCTACTGCTAGGTGGGAAAAGGATTTTTACGATTACATATAGGAAACTCAAATCTGGAGTCATCGTCCCCCAACCTTCTAGAGCAGATTTATGGGGCTCATGGGGAGAGGAAACGGGATGTCTTGTGCAGGTAGAGGTCCTTGTGTGAATGGAACAACTTAGTTTGGATACAACCCTAGTTTTTAACAATCTGTTGGCCAACTTGTATTCAAGAATTTAATTTAATGATGAATTAATTTTAAGGAAAATATGTGGCATTGTGAATAAGCCTCAATCATTTCGCTCCATATGATAGTCTAAACGATTTGGGTTGAAATGTGATAGCCCTCCCTATCTATTTTATTATAGGGCTGGTTAGCCTAGCCTTCACCAATTTTGTGACCTCCAGATGTTTGAGAGTAGACGATAACTCCTATCAACCGCAGCCCGCATGGCCAATAGTCAGGAATGATGGGAGATGTAGTCCAACAGCATCTGGAGGGCACCACGTTGCAGAAGGCTGGCTTAGCAGCCAAGAGGAGCTAAAAAATAGGGATGTCAGAACTCCCAACAAAAATAGGAAAGGAAGTGGAAATTGTTGCAGTTGGTGTATTTTTGGTCAGGAAAAGAAAAGTGAATATGATTGGTATTCGTTCACATCCTTTTTCTAAGCCCACAAATGATACATTGACTTTTTAATGTTTTTGACATTTTCTTTACACTGAAGTAAATTACATAACCTACATTCAATAGAAGACAGTGACAGTGTAGCATTTAGTGGGAATTTAACTGCACTGGGCCAGAAACTGCTGATTGTGATGAATACAGGTCAGAATGGAAATTGCATTCATTCTAGGAAGCACCTAGTTAATTTTTTTATAAACTCATCCAACAGATAGTCTTAGGCAAGCCACTTTTGCCTCAACCTTAACCCCTTCCTTCCCCCATACACCAACACCTGCAACATCTCTTAATACTGGCCTCTTTTGCAGAACTGTTGTCCAGAATAGTGAGATGGAAAGCACTTCAGAAACTATTAACCTGCTGTGCAAGTGCTCAAGTTATTTGAGATAACTGGTGTATATTCAAAAGGACTAGAACATTTTATAAATTACAATGCATTTTATTGAACACAATAACAAACGCGCACACACACACAGACACCCCAGAAAAGTGAAGTCAGGCACCAAGCAAGAACCAACGAACGGTGATCTGGTTTATACAAAATTTGAAACTTTAGAATTCTGATTGGAAAACATCAACAATGAAGTGGAGAGGTGAAGCAAGATTAAAAATTGGTGCAAACTCTGTCGGTGGCAGAGAGCCCATTACAACACAGATCATCTGAAAAGTAGAGTTTTACATTTCCCCCCAAATGTGAACAAACAAAGGGATGGTATTGAACAAGCCACTCACAATAAAAGTGTGTACTGTCTAGAGGGAGGCCTAGGTGAGACAGGGTTCACAAGTTACATTTTTGTTTTCAAAGACTACAGGGAAGTTTGAGCTTTAGCATCTGTAGGATTTTTGAGAAGAGGAAATAAATTTCACGCTAGAGCTGCTGCAGCCTCCGACGCCTCTTCCACTCCCAGAGCTGAAGCTGCTTCCTCCAGCACCAAGTCCACTCCCAAGGCCCACACAGCCTCCTCCTACTCCAAAACCGCTACCTCCTCCCATGCTGAGGCTGCTTCCGCCTCCATAGCCAACGTTGCATCCGCCTCCATAGCCAAGACCGCTGCCAACAGAGGCCACACCGCTACGTCCGATGGTTGAAGAGACAACAGCTATGAAAGGGAAAGGACACGTCATCAAGACTCGTTGAGAGCACATCAATCTGTCTATGTCTGGGTTGAATGAATGGGTAGGAATGGGCAAATCTGTCCATTCTGGCTCTCTCATTTTCTCATTCTTCCAGTTTTAAATTCACTACTCCACATTTCCACATCAGTTTGCATTTTTTAAAAAAAGTGCTAGTGAAAATGCACCAGCATTTCATTGTGAATTCCTCCACTTTTGCATGCAACTTTGCCTAATACTGACATTTTTCTGCAAAGCATATTTCCGCAATGGGATGCAATTCTGCATGCTACTTTCACTAGTATGTATATGCATTTCTGTGCACACTTTCCCCCGGAATATGCATTTCTGCACGTCACTTGGCTAGAGAACTGCATTGCAAAAGTAGGAAAAGTACAGATTTTGAAAGGTGACTGTGTTTTGCTTTGAGTATTGTTCATAAAGTGTTAATTAGGTAGCTTCACCTTTAAATATTAAATGAATTGAGTTTCTTATCTGCCCCTAACTTTCAGATGCACAAAATGAATAGGGCAAAAAACACTGAGTTGTATGCAACGTTTGGGAACAACCTGTTAAAGCTAAGCAGCTTTGAGAGTTGCAGCATTGCACCAGCAGAGAAAGCCCAAGATGTTGCATCAGAACAGCAGCTGTGCAAATGGATAGGCATAGCTATTCAGGGCTTTGCAGTATACAAATGTGGGCACAGAGGAGGCATGGCGAGGTGGGTGAGTGGAAGCATAATGTGCAGCCCTCCAAATGTGAACTGAAACAAGTCATCATTTATTTCATCCTTTCCCCAACGTGCAAAGCTATAAACATTTCCCCAGGATACTTACAGATGTTCACTGTTCCTGCTCCATCACTAGCCAGGCTGTCAGAAAACAAAAAGAGGGTGGTAAGGATTCAAGCCCTGACGGAACGACTAGAGCAAGTTTGAAAAGAAGCAGAATTGTGCAGTTCATTGTGATGAAATCTGCAAGCCCCCTTAAAGGTAAAGGTAAAGGGACCCCTGACCATTAGGTCCAGTTGTGGCTGACTCTGGGGTTGCGGTGCTCATCTCGCTTTACTGGCCGAGGGAGCCGGCGTACAGCTTCCGGGTCATGTGACCAGCATGACTAAGCGGCTTCTGGCAAACCAGAGCAGCGCATGGAAACGCTTGTTTACCTTCCTGCCCGAGCGGTACCTATTTATCTACTTGCACTTTGACATGCTTTCGAACTGCTAGGTTTGGCAGGAGCAGGGACTGAGCAACGGGAGCTCACCCCGTCGCGGGGATTCAAACCTCTGACCTTCTGATCAGCAAGTCCTAGGCTCTGTGGTTCAACCCACAGTGCCACCCGCGTCCCTGCAAGCCCCCTTAGGTGGCATGAAAAGCAGTGTGCACAACTTCCTCTGGTCTTCTAAGACTGTTTTTCAGCCTTTTTGAGTCCACAGCTCCCTTGACCAACTACATTCTTTCTGCGGCTCCCCTGTGGGGAAACGCACTCAGAGCCTCAGTAGCCCAGTTATGTCACCCCTTGATTGCAGCCCCTCACTCCTTTTCTAACACCCTTGTGGAATGTTCCCTTAGCTTCCTCTCCTCTCTCCCCTTCTCCCCAAGAAGCAGCTGCCAACACCCCTGGTCTCTGAGCTGCTGCTGCCACCCCAAAGAGAAGTGCCTTCTCCTGCCCTGCTGCCCCACAGGGACTTGGGAAGAGGCTGCCCCCAGCCTTAGAAGTGAACATGAGGCCAGCAGCTTTCTCACACTGGGAGGAAGTGGCGGCGGCAGCCACAGCCAGGCCTGCATGGCAGAAAGGCTTCCCTTTGCTGCCAGGCACCCAGCTCCCAGGCAGGCACTGCACACAGGAAGCACAACCAAGGCCAGCACAGCCTCCCATTTGTCCATCCATTCCCAACAGCAAGGGCTGGCAGACTGGCTGCCTGCCTGGGCTCCCTCACCCACTTGTTTGCTTACTCCAAGGCCGCCTCAGCTCCTGGCAACCAGTACCCCCTGGCCAGCCCCAGAGGACCATTTGCCTGGGGAACTTGTAGCCAGGGCCGCTGCAACAAACAGCTGCACAAGACTTTTGGAGGCAGAGATGGGAGAATGACGACCCAATGCAAATGAAGGTGCTGTGTCTGAATCAGTGTCAGACTCATCTGATTGTTTAAGAGAGGCTTTTGGACTTTGATAATCTGTGTCATCATCAGAATCTATGTTGGCATCAGCATTATCATCAGCAACAACAGAATCTGCCTCTTTCTTAACTGCTTTTGCACCATCATCATCTGAAATGGGATGACATTGAAAAATGCTAACTCTGTCCCATTTTGGATTACAATCCATGCTTCTGGTCAACCTAATTGCCTTTGTGTCAGTGATTAACACATGATGGGAACCTTTTTCATAACCCAGAAAAATACCATGTTCACCACGTTTGCTCAATTTGTTGTTCTGCAAAGTGCGCACCCAAACCTCTGAACCAAAATTTTTGAAATGCTTTACATATGGCTTCTTTTTGTAAAGCATTTCATATGGGGTGCAATCAATAGCGGACTGATATCTGTGTTTGTACACATAAGAAAAGGAGGAAAGAGGGACAGAGGCCAGTGTTGCCCACGACACCCCTGACCATCATTCAAGGCACCCCAGGGTGCCAAGGCACACTGGATGAAAACTATTATTCTATGATACTCCCACCAGACAGTAAAATTGGGAAGCTTGACTGTTCCAAGTGACTTTGGTAGCTGTGCATGGGAAAACCACTGGAGCAGCACACCAGACAATACTTTATTGTTGACTGAGGGCAAGTTATCCCTCATTTGGGCTCCACGACAGACAGGCACTTAAGATTACTCAAGGAGGATATATTTAATATCCTTTAATTACATCACAACCAGAATGGTATAATGGTAGACCTGAAGTAGGAATTCCAATTTGCACTAGGGAACAACTATCAGCTCTGTGTTGTGACAGAGGTGGTAGTTCTTCATTGAGATCAGGTGTGGGGAGCCCTTGGCCCTCCAGATGTTCAATCAATGAGCATGGCCAATGAGAAGGAATGATGGGAGCTGTAGTTCAGCAAAATCTGGATGGTCTAAGGTCCCCCATGCTTGGTCTAGATCAGGGTTTCCCAAACTCAGGTCTCCAGCTGTTTTTGGGCCACACTCCCACAATCCCTAGCTAGCAGGACCAGTGGTCAAGGATGATGGGAACTGTTCCAAAAACAGCTGGAGACTCAAGTTTGGAAAGCCCTGCTTTAGATGAAGAGCTATCACCTCTCCCTTCTGTATGCAATGATCATTAGCAGAGGTAGCCAGCGTGGTGCCCTTGTCCAATTCCCATTAGGTCTGCCTGCATGGCCGATGGTCAGGCTTGATGGGAGCTGGAGTCCAGCACCATCTGGAATGCCCCACATTGGATATCTCATCTTAGATTTATCAACATTGGAGCAAGGATGGGATGTGTACAAGGTTGCAAAGATTGTATCTCACTGACCGGCATTCCTCTCCTTCCAGAAGCTTCCTGTAGGTGGCAATCTCAATATCTAGGGCTAGCTTGACACTCATCAGTTCCTGGTAGTCCTTCAGCTGCCGGGCCATGTCTTGTTTGGCTCTCTGAAGAGCATCCTCAAGCTCGGCAAGCTTTTGCCTTGCATCCTTGAGAGCCAGCTCGCCCCGCTCTTCTGCTTCCGCAATGGCTGCCTGAAGATTGGCACACTGTTTGCAGGTAGGGAAATAAAAGACTGGTTAGCTTAAATGGCAAGCTGCTTGGAGCAAGAAAGACCTATTGTTTCCTTATGTTACTCCATAAACCACCATTGATACCGACTGCACTATATAATCAGCCATTTCGCGTGACCCTATGCTGAGATGTTGGTTGCAGGTGTGAGGGTGTTGGTGGCGAACCATTTGGGCTCAAGTGGCTGTTAGGCATTGGGTAAGCCTTTGTTTAAGGGAGGGGAGGTTGTAGCCTCCACCTGACCCTCCTCGATAAGGGTATCCTGTTAAAGGGATCTGGGAGTGTGGATCCTGTCCAAAGCCCAGACATGAGCTAGGACCATGCCATGACCCCAACAGGAACCCCTCGGGGTGCCCCTATTTGATGTAAGGCATAGGGCTTCCCCTTCTGGTGGTTTACCCTTTGTTCAACTTCCTGCAGTTGGGCGGGAGTCAAGATATAGCCTGGTATCACCCAATGCCTAAGCCAAACTGCTCACATCTGTAACCAATAAAGTTGTGGCCTGTTTTAGCCCATAATCCTAAATACTTGTGTTGGTGTGTTTATTAATCAATGGGGAACTGCGGGGCATGTGGCCTTGGCACGCAAGCTCCTTGGAGCAAGAAAGACCTATTTTTTCCTTATGTTATTCCATAAACCACAATTGATACTGACTGCACTAAATAAGTAATCAGCCATTTTGCATATGCTGAGATGATATTGAGCAACTCTCCTCCCTCTATTTTATTTATTTACTTAAAAGCATACCTATACCACTTAATATTTAAAAATCTCCAAGCGATATGCAAAAATATAACATAAAAACTACAAAACAGTATTATAAAAACAGAGATAAAACACGAACAATGTAAAATTGTATTATAAAAGCAGATAAATACAGGGACTGAGTAACAAGACCCAAACTTATGAGTCAGGGAAAGCCTAGGTAAAAAGTTATGTATTGGACCAAAATTCTCCTATGGAAATTCTCTCTCGTATCCCTTTGAGGAAGAACCCCCAACACATTTAAGGTTCTCCTTTAAAGAATTCTAAACACATTTTCACATTTCGTATTTTCCAGCAAGACCATACCTGCTTCTTCACATTGTCAATTTCAGCGCGCAGCCTCTGGATTTGTCGGGTGAGTTCAGAAATCTCATGCTTGGTGTTGCGAAGGTCATCACCGTGTCTTCCGGCAGTAGCCTGGAGTTCCTCATACTAATATAGGCAGAAATCAAACACAGCAACATTAGGTTAATTCCATTTGGAGTAACCATTCTTATTTTCTATACTTATGGGGTGCTTTTTATTTTTTAAAAATCAGGTGCCAATACTCAAATATTGATCAAAATGCTCTGAGTACCAGCATAAAATCTCGGGTGGTGCTGTGGTCTAAACCACAGAGCCTAGGGGTTGCTGATCGGAAGGTCGGCGGTTCGAATCCCTGCGACAGGGTGAGCTCCCGTTGCTCAGTCCCTGCTCCTGCCAACCTAGCAGTTCGAAAGCACATCAAAGTGCAAGTAGATAAATAGGTACCGCTCCAGCGGGAAGGTAAACGGCATTTCTGTGTGCAGCTCTAGTTCACCAGAAGCAGCTTAGTCATGCTGGCCACATGACCCGGAAAAACTGTCTGCGGACAAACGTCGACTCCCTCAGCCAGTAAAGCGAGATGAGCGCAGCAACCTCAGAGTCATCCATGACTGGACTTAACTGTCAGGGGTCATTTACCTTTACCTTTACCAGCATAAAATGGCTGCAATGGGCACCAAAAAAGGGGTGCAGGTACCTTGTTATGGTGAGTACTATCACAAAAAAGCCTGGTGCATGAGTATATGCTAGATATGCTACCAATGCAATATTCATTGGGTAAAATACAAAATGGTGGCCTTTCTTTCTGGCATTCTACCAGCACGCTGAAGTAGGGAGGGAGATATCAGATCTCACTCCTTCCCTAAGGCTTGAGTATGCTGTTGGTTCCCTGGCCAAATAAAGGGGAGGAGTTTGGGAGACTAGTGAGGAAGAAGGGGTGGTTCGGAAGCAATTTTTCAGCGGCTTTTGAAAATAAGTCTAGTCATTTCAGAAATAAGGGGAAGAAGCAACTTGGCTTATTTTCTAAGCCATGAACCATCAGGAAAGCCACCCTTCTCTAGTTCCTTTATGATGTTTTACCTTGCTTTGGTACCAGGATTCAGCCTCCACCCTGCTCCTGTTTGCAATGTCTTCATACTGAGCTTTGACTTCAGCAATGATGCTGTTGAGATCCAGGCTGCGGTTGTTGTCCATTGAAAGAATCACGGAAGTGTCAGAGACTTGTGTCTGCATCTGTGCAAGTTCCTGTAGTTGAGGCAGCAACAACCCAGTCAAAGCCATATAATACTGAATTCTGCATCCTCTGCAAATTCCCAGCCCAAACTGTGCACCAAGCGAATCCTTCCGCTGTAAGGAGTTACGCAAGCAAGCAAACTTGCGTACACGTAACTCATTCTGCTTCCAAAACACCTGTTTCCTTTTTCTTTTTCAAAATGAAAATAGGATTTTAAAACATAAGAAGAAAGAACACACATGAATTGCAGGGATCGGAGCCATGATTATTCATAGGCAATTAAAAGAAGGCGCTGTACAGGACACTCAAACCCCACCCTATAATTCCTGGACTTTCAATTTAGCTCTTTCTGTTCCCTTGAAATTCCATTACCCATTCAAACTTAGCAGGGCAGACTAGTGCTATGGTATGCTGGGAAGAAGAATAGTTTCTCATGGAATTCACAAAGGATCGTAACATCAGCATACATTTCTTGCCAAGAAGTGAAGCACCATGAGCACAACACACCTCTGGGTTCAGGTGTTCTGCATGATTAATAGTGGGACTGAGTGTGCTTGCCCTGCCATTGCTTCTCCTGGATCCCAATGTGATCCAGCTCTGAAGCGGGGGAGCTGCACACAGGCTGTTCCTGTGAGCTGGAACTCTGTGCACTCCATGTTCTGGCTCATGGGGACTCCCTATGTGTTTTCAAACATCCCCCCCCCCTTCAGATCTTCCCTCAATGTGTGAGTAATGTTGAGGCAGGGCTGTGAGGACAAACCCTCATATCATTGGTCGGTGGGGCTAAAGGTGTGATCCTATAGTCCCTTCCAACATTTTTTGCCCTTTCACAGGAGTAATACTTTTATCTCTAGCATATAAAGATGTTGGAAAGAGGGGTGCTCAGGATCCCTTTAAGAAATTCACTCTCATTTTTATTTTTATTTTTTAAATTTTCCAGAAAAATATCAGGTGTTTATTTTATTTTTTACCTTAACAGTTGAACCCTAATAGCAAGTTATGGATATAAAGGTAAATCTCATTCCTTCTGATAAACTTTGCTAGTATTCCCTTTCTCTCTCTTTAGCTTCCTTTGAAATTGCTTTTTTCCAAAGTTGTTTTTCACCCCACCAGAATCTTTAGAGTTTGCTTCAAAATTACACTTTAGGCAAAATGGACGGCAGCTCTAGCTGAGAGACAACAAAAGCCCATGGATAAACCTTCATTTTGTCCTTATTATCCATGGGAGGTTATGAAACAGGGCTCTTTTTCTAGCGGAATAGCAAGGCAGATGGCTAGATGGCCTCTTTGGCAGTCCACGTTTAATAACCGTACAGCACAGAACACTTCAGCTAAAGTGAATAGGTGTGATCCTTACCGCTTCATACAGTGCTTTGAGGAAGTTGAGTTCATCATTGAAGGAATCTGCCCTGGCTTCCAGCTCTACTTTGTTCATGTAGGCGGTATCCACATCCTGAAAAAAAGAAGATATTGTTGAACTAGACAGTCTAAAGTTATAGCATAAGAGAGGGTGGTCCAGCTCCTAAATTGATTACTTACTACCATGAGTGTGCTCTGTGGGGTACAGATGCATGACTGTGGCGGGCACCTATTGGCTAATGCCAGTTACATCACTAATAATGAGTGATATATCCATTACATCACTAATAATGAGTGATATATCCATTCTATGGACAACAACACACACACACTTACATGTGTCTCTTAAAAACAAAGGACTGTGGCCTAGCAACAGTGAATGATTACAGCTTTGTTTGTAGAAATATATTTTAAACTTAGTTGTCTTCAGGGTTTGTGGGATACAATAGCAAAGGATTACTACCGCTCACAGCAAAACTATTTCCCCATGGGCTGTCTACAGACACTCACCTTCTTGAGGGTGACAAACTCATTTTCTGCAGTTGTACGCCTATTGATCTCATCTTCATATCTGTTTGGGCAGGACAGACAGAGAGGAAAAACAGTTAAGAGATGGCTGCAATGCTTAAAGAAGTTTGGAATGGCACTGATGGTATCTAAGAGGTTATTGATCACAAAGGGCCAATCTGCACCACAACTGGCAAAGAAAAGACCTGCATGGCCTGTAAACCAAGCCTGTTGAAATCCACCATGTGGTCAAACCACATGGCAGATGTTATGCTGTGCATGCACAGACTGCCACAGTGTGCGTGTTGCATTTGAGGTTGCTGTTAAGCTGTTTGCTTGTGTGAATTGTGGCTTTAGCAGAAAGGGGAGGAGATGCAGAAGAGAAGGAAGACATCGAAAACAAACTGTGAGGAAGAGAGAGGTTTACTTGTGCTTGAAGTCCTCAACTAGGTTCTGCATGTTGCTGAGTTCTCCAGCCAATCTTCCTTTGTTACTCTCCAGGCAGCTGAGCTGTTTCCTCAGATTGTTGATGTAAGCTTCGAAAAGGGGCTCAGTGTCTTTTCGGATTGTTTTCTGGCCCTGCTCCTGAAGCAATGTCCATTTCGTTTCCAGCACTTTGTTCTGTTGTTCAAGGAAACGCACCTGGAAGCAGAAAGACCTACGGCATCATTAACCATTTCTAAAAGTGGACTGCAAGAAGATCAAACCTATCCATTCTTAAGGAAATCAGCCCTGAGTGCTCACTGGAAGGACAGATCCTGAAGCTGAGGCTCCAATACTTTGGCCACCTCATGAGAAGAGAAGACTCCCTGGAGAAGACCCTGATGTTGGGAAAGATGGAGGGCACAAGGAGAAGGGGATGACGGAGGACAAGATGGTTGGACAGTGTTCTCGAAGCTACCAGCATGAGTTTGACCAAACTGCGGGAGGCAGTGGAAGACAGGAGTGCCTGGCGTGCTCTGGTCCATGGGGTCACGAAGAGTCAGACACGACTAAATGACTAAACGAAAGTCACACTCTGATGGGGATGCTAAGCAAGTGTTTCACAAACTGGCAAGGGCCATCGCTCTGTGGCCGAGTTACTGCTCTGCATGCAGATGGTTTACTGGTTCAATCCCTGGCATTCTAAGGTAGGAAAGGTCATGCCCCTCATCTGATACCCCAGGGAGCCACGGCCAGTCAGTGTAGACAATATTAAGCTAGATGGGCCACTGTCCTGACACAATACAAGGCAGCTTCCTATTTTCCTAAGTGTGAGTCTCTCCTTACAGGTGAGTCCTGACATAATATTGGGTTAGTCCAGGCATGGGCAAACTCGGCCCTCCAGCTGTTTTGGGACTACAACTCCCATCATCCCCAGCTAACAGGCCAGTGGTCAGGGATGATGGGAACTGTAGTCCCAAAACATCTGGAGGGCCAAGTTTGCCCATGCCTGGGTTAGTCTCATAATGAGGACCTTCCTTCCTTCCTTTTACCAAGCCAGCAACACACCATTGAAGGACCCTCGAAGAAACAGATTCCCACATTGCCCCTTCTAAATTGTGTTCCCTTCCTGTATCTCATGATTAAATTCTATTATTGCCTAGGTATATTCACATTAAGCATGGGGGGGGGGGGAGACATATGTTTCTTCAGTGTTGGTATTTGTGTGTTTCTGCTGCTGAGGAAGAAAGAAGGGCTGGGAAGGTGACGTTAATTTGGGCCATTAATTTCAACAGTTTGGGTCCCACTTGAAAAGCATTAATCTAAGCCTAAATACTGGAGGTATTTACTGCAGTTGATTGGAAGGACATCCTAGATCATGCACAACAGAAGGAGTTACAAGCTAGTTTCCTGCAAATCGTTCAGGTAACAAGACTTATGTTCTATTTTACTTATGTTGTTCATTTGCCTTACAGGATGATGCAATTTCTAGGAAGCTTACAAATGTATGGCAGATAAAACAACGAAAACAACCAAAATCGAAACAACAAAAAGCCAGTTAAGTATGAATTAGGTAACTCTTAAAAGGATGTTTAGCCTAGTACAAAAATAAACACAAAGTTCTATAAACTAAAACCAATGCTCTAGAACCCAGCAGTGGCATGAATGAAACTATCTTAGTTTATCCTCAAGGTCTTTTTGAAGACTGGCACAGAGAAGGCCAATCACACTTCCCTTAGAAATAAATTCCATAAGCCAGGGCTGAACTGACCCTGTCTTTGGTGCCTGCCAGTCTCTTAATGGCAAGGCTTCTAATGCTGATCTTAGGCCACAGTTAATATGACCACTAGTTGTATTAAAGGCTCTTTTAGCAATACGCAGAGTCAAGTGTTAAGGCACATAGGGAAATTCCACACTGAGTGGAGTCTAACCCTAAGTACACATATAGGCTGGGTTGAAATAACTATATCTATCTATCATCTATCTATCTATATCTATCTTCTATCTATCATCTATCTATCTATCTATCTATCATCTATCTATCATCTATCTATATCTATCTATCTATCTATCTATCATCTATCTATCTATCTATCATCTATCATCTATCTATCATTATCTATCATCTATCTATCTATCTATCTATCTAATCTATCATCTATCTATCTATCTATCATCTATCTATCTATCTATCTATCTATCTATCTATCTATCATCTATCTATCTATCTATCTATCTATCTATCATCTATCATCTATCTATCTATCATCTATCATCTATCTATCATCTATCTATACACACACAAACACACACACAGAGATAACTCAGATTTTGCATCCATTTAAGTAATACACATTAAGAAAACCTTTTAAGTTTTGAGTTATTTGAGTTATATGGAACCCCTTCCCCATCCCTCATCGAACTTCATCTGTGCTCAGGATTGAGCATCTTTTAAGGGAGCTTGGTTGTTGCCATTAGGATATGTACTAAGACTGGAAATTCAAATCCCTTCTCAGCCACGAAGCTCACTGGGTTACCATGGATCCAATCACTCTCTCTCTCTCTCAGTCTGACCTACCTCACAGGGCTGTTGTGAAGACAAAATAGGATTGCTGGGCTATGCATTTCACCTTGAGCTACTTGGAGGAAAAGTGGGGTAGAATTGCAAGGATGTAAAGCAAATAACATTATTTTTGCATTGTGTTTTAATTGATTTGATTTAACTTTTAATGAGGCTTTTAAGGCTGCAGTGCTGAGCACATTTACCTGTGAGTCCCCCTGAACACTGAGATTTATTTCAAAGCAAGCTTGCACAGGATCAGGCTGTTAATACAATCACTCTTAATATATTATTACCTGCATTCAAACTTTGGGATGAGGCAAATTACGAATGTGAGCAAATGAATGAATGAATGAGCCCCGTGAACCACTCAAGGCTCATCCTGCATGCATCTTCAGTGCTGCTATTTGACTCTCTCCTATCCATCACTGCTATTCACCATGAGTCACCTCTCCCTCCAGCCCTGCTTTCTGCATCAAATGCAAACCCTCTGGGGTAGAATTCCTTCACCCCTCCATGTTTCTGGACTCTGCTTGCCAACATATTTTACCAGCCTTGGACAAGTGCCTAACAGCAACTTGAAACTGTTATCCAAGTAAAGGGGTTATATGGAATTTCAACAACCTTATTGAAATTACTGAGTGCTCAGATGCTCTTCCCAAGAAAGAATCTGCAAGTTTGCCTTGAAGCCATGTTAATTTCAAGCATAATACAATCACAGCTCTAGAAGGTTTCCTGATCACTTTAGGTCCATGGCAAAACAAACAAACAAAAAAGGACCGGCTGCAGTTTTTTTCCAGAAAGTGCTGCTCTCAGAATCAAAAGCACGGCCAATAAAAAGTTGACAGCTCTGTGCCACTGAGCACATGGCTGGTAGTGCCTGTGTTAAATGGTGATAGTGGCCTGAGCTAGAATGAAGGAGAGTAGCAGAAATAAAGCGACTGAATGGTTTGAAACAACTCAAGGGTCGCAGGATAAGGCATTCATGAAATCTGACTTCTCACCTTATCAATGAAGGATGCAAATTTGTTGTTGAGCGTCTTGATTTGCTCCCCCTCCTCTTTGCGGACTCTCTGTATGTTGGGGTCAATCTCCAAGTTGATAGGTGCCAGCAGCTGCTGATTGATGGTCACTTCTTGGATCCCACCAGGTGGGCAAACAGGGAAGCCGGGACCGCCTCTCCCACCACCAAAGCCAGCTCCAACCAGCCCATAGCTGCCACCTGCTCCACCACCAAGCCCAAATCCACTGCCAAGGCCACCACCGTAACCACAACCGTAACCGTAACCAGTGCTGGAAGCACCACCAGCTGCTGCGACCCTATTAAATCCACCAAGATTACAGAGGCTTCGGCTGCCAAAGCCGCCGCCACCGCCGCCACTGACCCTACCAAAACCAGCACCACCAACACCACAGCTTCCACCTCTGGTTACAGTGCGCGAAGTGAAGCTGGTGCGGCCACAGCCAGGCACGATGGCAGAGGAGTTGCTGAAGCCTCTCCTCTGGATCTTCACTGAAGTTTGGTGAGACATTTTGACTGGCGTGGAGAGAGCAGGAGAGAGCACAGATAGGTGATGAGACAGAGGCGTGTGCACTTGCTTTCTCTGGGACTTAAGGGCTCTTCTTTTTATTTATATTCTGAAGAAAGTGGGATTGGTTGCATGATTTAAGATGGATCATCTTTCTGATTAATGGGGCTGGGCATGCCCTGCGGCTTTTCTGGGTGGTGACATCACCCTGCCATGCCACACACGCCCATACACAAAAGGATGAATGGAAGTACAAGAGTCTCAGCAAGGCTTGCTTGTCATCTGAAGATAATGACCACCTTCCCTGGCCTCTGTTGGAGACTGGCAGTGTTAATGAGTTCAATTTGTACTTGAGCTGGGGAACGAGAAGAAAGCAGGCCGGTGCTATATCTCATGGCAAAACCACTTACTCAATTCTGTGAAGGTGACAGCCTATTCTTCACTGTCCTCCCTAAATTGAAGGCAGGGATGGGCACACCTAAGCGTCAGAAAGTGTGGCCAAGAGCTGGTAACTTTCTCAAGCACTGGCAATTCTGCAGAGCTTGAATGCATGAATTTGTGCAGGCTGGCAGGGTTAGATAAACTGCCCATTGTAAGTTGTTGCTGTTGTTGTTTAGTCATTTAGTCGTGTCCAACACTTCGTGACCCCATGGACCAGAGCACGCCAGGCACTTCTGTCTTCCACTGCCTCCCACAGTTTGGTCAAACTCATCCTGGTAGCTTCGAGAACACTGTCCAACCATCTCGTCCTCTGTCGTCCCCTTCTCCTTGTGCCCTCCATCTTTCCCAACACCAGGGTCTTTTCCTGGGAGTCTTCTCTTCTCATGAGGTGGCCAAAGTACTGGAGCCTCAGGATCTGTCCTTCCAGTGAGCACTCAGGGCTGATTTCATTAAGAATGGATAGGTTGGATCTTCTTGCAGTCCATGGGACTCTCAAGAGTCTCCTCCAGCACCATAATTCAAAAGCACCCATTACTAAAAGAGAACTGGTGTGGAGAGCTGCATCCACAAGACTGATATTATCTCCAGTTGCTCTCCTGGAAACTCAAGATGCTGGAGTTCTGGGGGATGAGTAGTCTCTTAAATGGTAGATGAGGGAAAGCTTATGCGAAAGCCCTATGAACAGCTGTTCCTTGCCCTCTTCTCCACATATACGAAGCTGAGGAATTTACTTCTTAGTTTTAAACATTTTAAATTGCACCTTTGGGGTCCAGGCCCCACAATATCTGTGGCCCCTCAGGTAACTTTTCCCAGGATCATTCCACAAGCAAAATGTTGTTCGTGGTAACATTCTGGCAATATGACAGTTAGCTAAATCCCGAACTGCATCTGGCTGACTTGTGGTGGAGATCTGGCTTGGCCTGAGTCGGGGGGATTCAGTTGCAGGTGGTCTTGGCTTGGTTCTGGCCACCCATAGCAATCTGGGACTGTTGAGGGGCAGGAAGTTAGTTGGGCAGGAAGCTGGAACAAAGGTTGGTTGGGGAAGAAGGGCAGGATGGTCAGGCAGGAAGGAGAAGCTGCACTGCAGAGATCTGCTTTGCAAGGGTCTTCCCTGAAGCTTATGCCATAATAAATGTGAAACTAACTCGGTGTTGGCTTGATCAGGGCCAAGACTGATTTCTTTTTTTTTGCTGGGATTTGTAGACAGCTTAGACTGTTAAATGATAAAGTGGTATATAAATTAATTAAATAGGTAAAGCAAATACTATAACTTAATAGTTATTAATGATAATGGGGTGGGGGTTTTTCCCAAGAGGGCGAAGGTGGAATCCAGTAAGGCATGATTGGCACACCAAATCATGTGCTAGAGTTGGAGTCATTGACAGTGTGTTTCAGCAATGAATCCTGGTACAGAGCAGTGGTGGGACCAGCAATCAGGGAGCAGAAGGGACAAGTGATATGAAACAACCTATTTTGCCACAAAACATGCTAGCCATGTTCAGCCCTGGTTTGCAGTTACCCACATTTCAATCTCAAGACTCACCAGGAAGATAATTCCTCCCCAGTTTTTTTGTGTGTGTGTCTGTTTTTTTTAAAGCAGGTTTGATCACAAGTTCCAGCATGCAGTTCCTTAGAACCCTCCAGAATGGAAGAACAATATACAAAAGGAAAAGAAATGACCACAGTGAGAATGTTCAATTACGCAATTCTTATTTGAAAGAAGAAAAGTGTGTGGTAGGGAGGCCCTAGCCGAAGGGTGGGAACCCCAGATCCTCTATGCCTAGGGAAAGCTCAGTTCACCTTAACCACAAAGGCATGCATGTGCAAGAAAGGACTCTAGTTTTTTATGGTATGGGAAAACAACACCGCCACCACCACTGATACTTAGAAAGCTCAGAGTGGCTTATATGGAGCACCCAGTGGTTTCTCATCCTCGCCCCAATCAATTCCACACCTAGGTAGTTTCAACAAAGCTACAGCATTGTCTGCTCCCTCACAAGCACAGTTGAGAGACACATTTCACCAGACTCATGTTGTCTCAGAACTGGACCATACACAAAAAAGTGGAAATGGTCCAGTAGAGCCCCAAAGGGCCATTTGACACTTCATGAAATGAGAGTTTCTGGTTTCCCACCATTCTCTCCACTGTGTGGCGTAAGCACCACTGCAGCAGTGCCAAAATCATGAATATGTCTTCTTATACCATTAATAGGGAAACTGTGCCCTCGTGTTGTTGGACCAAAACGCCTGTCAGTCTCAGCCAGCATGGCTGATGGTCAGAAATGATGAGGACTGCTGTCCACTGCAGTGCAAAGTCCACTACCATATGGTGCCAGTTCAGAACATTGATCCAACTAGGCCAGTGCTGTGATCTCCGATTAATGTCTCTCTTATATCTTAGGCAGAGGTCTTCCTCCAGTCCTACTCTCTGAGACCATTTAACTGGAAATGCTGGAGACCGAACTTGTGTTCTTATATATACATACCCTCCAATACTTATCCGATGAAAATAGGGACATCACATTCCATAATGCTAATTTTACTATTTACACCCCAAACCTCTTACTGGGTTGCCCCAGCCACTCTGGGCAGCTTCCAACACATATAAAAGCACAATAAAACATTAAACCTTAAAAAAAATCCTTCCCTATACAGGGCTGCCTTCAGACAGCTTGGGGGGGGGGGTCAGATAACTCCATAACCTCCAACATTTCTCCAATGAAAATAGGGACATCCTAAGGAATAGTGGGACATACCAGGATCAAATCAGAAACCAGGACAACTTCTCTAAATCAGGGACATCCCTGGAGAAAATGGACACTTGTAGGGTCTGCATATATAGCCAAATATGTGTGATACCACTAAGAGTGAAGATCTGGTGGATAGGTAGGATCAGGGTGCTAGGAAACTGCCTTATGGAAGTCTATTGGTCCATCAGTACAGGTTACGACAATGTGGTGATATTGTTGGACCCCAACTCCCACCAGCACCAGTCAGCATGGCCGATGGTTAGGGAGTTGCAGTTCATCAACATCTGAAGAGCATCACATTGCCTACTCTTGGTCTACAGCAACTGGCAGGCTTCAGACAAGATTCATTCACACCTGGATATGCCAGGGATTCAGGGGCATCTTACCCATAGACGTTAGTGGCATGGGGCACCCGGGCGCCAGATCTTGGAGGGTGCCACAGGCTGAGTGACTGGGAAGGAGAGTCAGAACGCGCCCCCTTCCCCGCTATGGGGCAACCCGCTCCTCTCCTCTTAGCCACCCATTGCAGCACACTGTGTTTGGACTGCTTTGGGCTGCTTTGCGTCCCCTCCCGCCGGGGCTGCCTGGGTGCCTGGCAGGTGCAATCGGGGGCAGTTGTGGGGTGGGGTGGGCGTGTCTCTCCCACCCCTCTCTGGCCACGGCGCTGCCTGCGCACTTCCATGCGGAGTCGGAGGGTGGAGCAGGGAAGCGCCCTGTGCAATCCTGGTTCAGAGTGAGGATGGGACAGCAGGTGAGCCACCTGATCTGCTTGCTGGCCTTCCTGTTGCGAGGACTTCCCCAGACGGGGGCAGGTAAGGGGCGCCAGGCACTTAGAGGGAGGCTTCGCAGGAGGCCATCTGGGCTGCGATCCGGGCGCCTCTTATGTACAGCGCCGAGTGCGCATCGGACCACGCGATGTAAACGAGCCAGACTGAAGTCCCCCCCCCCAAAAAAGGTTGACAACTCTGGGAAATGGAGAGGGGGCAGCACCGGAGAGATATTTGCACCACGGCGCTGGATATGCTTAAGACGGCCCTGCAGGGGTTGAACTTGAGATCTTTTTTCATGCAAAGCATCTGTTCTTCCACTGAACTCTGATAGGACAAGATACACAAGCGCACATCATACAACCGAATACCGTAAAGGTCTACTGAATAAGGTTGGAAGTACCGTATTTTTCGCTCTATAGGACGCACTTTTTCCCCTCCAAAAATGAAGGGGAAATGTGTGTGCGTCCTATGGAGCGAATGCAGGCTCCCTGGCTTCAGCGATAGCAAGGCAAAGCCTCCGAAGCCTGCGCTCCGGAGGCTTTGCGTTGCTTCCGCTGAAGCCAGGAGAGTCTGCTCTTTGAGGCTGGCGGTGGGGAAAGCAGCGCTTCCCCCATCGCCAGCCCCAGAGGATGGGGGGCAGCAGGAAGGCGCGCAACGCCATCCCGCTACTCTCCAACCCGGCTTCGAGGCTGGCGGTGGGGAAAGCAGCGCTTCCCCCATCGCCAGCCCCAGAGATTGGGGGGCAGCGGGAAGGCAGCGACGCCTTCCCGCTACTCTCCAACCCGGGTTGGAGGCTGGCGGTGGGGAAAGCAGCGCTTCCCCCATCGCCAGCCCCAGAGATTGGGGGGCAGCGGGAAGGCAGCGATGCCTTCCCGCTACTCTCCAACCCGGGTTGGAGGCTGGCGGTGGGGAAAGCAGCGCTTCCCCCATCGCCAGCCCCAGAGATTGGGGGGCAGCGGGAAGGCGTGCGACGCCTTCCCGCTACTCTCCAACCCGGGTTGGAGGCTGGCGGTGGGGAAAGCAGCGCTTCCCCCATCGCCAGCCCCAGAGATTGGGGGGCAGCGGGAAGGCAGCGATGCCTTCCCGCTACTCTCCAACCCGGGTTGGAGGCTGGCGGTGGGGAAAGCAGCGCTTCCCCCATCGCCAGCCCCAGAGATTGGGGGGCAGCGGGAAGGCAGCGATGCCTTCCCGCTACTCTCCAACCCGGGTTGGAGGCTGGCGGTGGGGAAAGCAGCGCTTCCCCCATCGCCAGCCCCAGAGATTGGGGGGCAGCGGGAAGGCAGCGATGCCTTCCCGCTACTCTCCAACCCGGGTTGGAGGCTGGCGGTGGGGAAAGCAGCGCTTCCCCCATCGCCAGCCCCAGAGATTGGGGGGCAGCGGGAAGGCAGCGATGCCTTCCCGCTACTCTCCAACCCGGGTTGGAGGCTGGCGGTGGGGAAAGCAGGGCTTCCCCCATCGCCAGCCCCAGAGGATGGGGGGCAGCGGGAAGGCAGCGATGCCTTCCCGCTACTCTCCAACCCGGGTTGGAGGCTGGCGGTGGGGAAAGCAGGGCTTCCCCCATCGCCAGCCCCAGAGGATGGGGGGCAGCAGGAAGGCGCGCAACGCCTTCCCGCTACTCTCCAACCCTCCTGTGGGCTTTTGGGGGAGATGGGGGAATTCCCCCACCTCCCGCAAAAGCAGGCAAAAGCCAGGCGCTCTTTAAAGGGGCTCCGTGGCTTCTGCTGGCTTTTCTAGGAGGTGGGGGAATTCCCCCACCTCCTAGAAAAGCCCGCAGGAGCCGCGCACCCTTTAAAGAGCGAGCGGCTCTTGGGGGCTTTTCCCCAAGGAGGGAGAAGGGACTGACTGGCCGAGTCAGTCCCTTCTCCCTCCTGCGGGCTTTTGCGGGAGATGGGGGAATTCCCCCACCTCCCGCAAAAGCAGGCAGAAGCCGTGCGCTCTTTAAAGGGGCTGCACGGCTTTGCTGGCTTTTCTAGGAATTCCCCCACCTCCTAGAAAAGCCCGCAGGAGCCGCACAGCCTTTAAAGAGCGAGCGGTTCTTGGGGGCTTTTCCCCAAGGAGGGAGAAGGGACTGACGGGCCGTTTCAGTCCCTTCTCCCTCCTGGTCGAAAAGCCCGCAGGAGTCACGCGGGGCTCCTGTGGGCTTTTGCGGGAGGTGGGGGAATTCTGCCACCTCCCGCAAAAGCAGGGAGAAGGTCTTGGAGTAGCGCACAGGCTGCGTGCAGCCTGTCCACTGCTCCCAGAGCTGGGGGGGGGGATCATATTTTTTCCTTGATTTCCCCCCCTGAAAACTACGTGCGTCCTATGGTCCGGTGCGTCCAATCGTGCGAAAAATACGGTACCTATTACAGCTCCAGCGATGCACGGCACATTCTGAAAGCAGAAGCCACTTATTTTCTCTTACTCTCTATCCTGGTCAGACTAAGTAAGGAACAGTGTGTGACATGATGCATATATATCAAAGAAAAGCATCTATAAAATGCATATATTAGTGAAAATAGCATACCAAAGTGCATTATACTACTGAAAATTGTATACCTGGGCTTCTTTCGGCTCATTTCTTTACTGCAAAAAGTCTGGTTATCATGTTTTTTTAATTGGAATTGTTGTTGTGCCAGGGCACTTTAATCCACTCTTAATTGTGTAAACCTAAATTTTCTGGTTTGTGATCTAACCACGCCCACAAAATGGAGTCTGGAGGGCACCGAGGTGAATTTATGGTCCTGATCCAGGCGTAACACGAAACTATGGCTTGGCATTGCATGAATGAGTCTCACAGACTCCTCCTTCTCCCTCAGCCCTCGCAAGAGCAATTAAAGTTGCACTGAGTTTGGCCTTGAGGTGATACCTCTTACTTAATGTTTTTTGCGTGCTTTTTATAACTGTTCCTTGATTAACAGTAGGGAGCATTCTTTTTTCTTAATCGGCATATTCTCAATCTGTTGAAATTTTCAGCCAAGTAAGTTTAGTTCTAGTCCTTAGACGCTTTGTCTCTAGGTGCAGGAAATACAAACCGTACATATAACCTTGGTTGCTTGACTTCTTTTTCTCCTTAGTTCTTAAAAGGTTTCTACTTTTACATCTGGATTCTAGGCAACCTGGAAACTGAAATACCTAAAGAACAGATAATTCAGGATATATTTAGAGGGTGGGTCTTCTTTTAGCTTGCATCTACCGCTCTACATCTTCCCACCCTATTCAGGGAAGAGGTGATTCATGCCAAAATCTGTTTATACAAGCCGTCTCTCAGACACATACCACACTGCAATCCCCATTGTTCAAATATCTGAGTGTCTGCAGGTTGCAAGAATGGGATGACGTCATGTTGAGGGTGATTTCTTATGTTCCTTTGTCTGCTGTTGCCTGAAGACTTTGGCCTAACCCTTTAGCCTTCCCCATCCCCAGCTGAAACAAAGCCTAGGTACCTGTGATTCTGCTCATATCCATCTACTTGTTACCCTTCCCTCTGTTGCTGTCTCATAGTAATAATAATAATAATAATAATAATAATAATAATAATAATAATAATTTATTATTTGTACCATCTGGCTGGGTTTCCCCAGCCACTCTGAGCGGCTTCCAACAAAGATGAAAGATACACTAAAATGTCACAGATTAAAAACTTCCCTGAACAGGGCTGCCTTCAGATGTCTTCTGAATGTCAGGTAGATGTTTATCGCTTTGACATCTGATGGGAGGGCGTTCCACAGGGCGGGCGCCACTACCGAGAAGGCCCTCTGCCTGGTTCCCTGTAACTTGGCCTCTCGCAGTGAGGGAACCACCAGAAGGCCCTCGGAGCTGGACCTCAGTGTCCGGGCAGAACGATGGGGGAGGAGACACTCCTTCAGGTATACTGGAAGGAGGCCGTTTAGGGCTTTAAAGGTCAGCACCAACACTTTGAATTGTGCTCGGAAACGTACTGGGAGCCAATTGTGAGCTCATCAGGAACCCCTTTTTTCCTGTAACGAGTGTGTGAAATGAACTTTTTTGGTTTAATCAAGTTTACTGCATTAGTTCAAAAGTCTGAACCACACCTGAAAGCAAGTCCCATAATTGCTGGGTGAACTGAACATGAATCACCGTATTTTTTGCTCTATAAGACTCACTTTTCCCCTCCTAAAAAGTAAGGGGAAATGTGTGTGTGTCTTATGGAGCGAATGCAGGCTGCACAGCTATCCCAGAAACCAGAACAGCAAGAGGGATTGCTGCTTTCACTGCGCAGCGATCCCTCTTGCTGTTCTGGCTTCTGAGATTCAGAATATTCTTTTTCTTGTTTTCCTCCTCCAAAAACTAGGTGCATCTTGTGGTCTAGTGCGTCTTATAGAGTGAAAAATACGGTAAGTTTGTTATGCAGTAGGGACTTTGAACAATTTCTAGTTCATCGTCAAGTCCATTCTCTTAAATGTATGTGTGTTGGGGATTCCCCCCATTATTCTGACAACAGTGCTGAGCTCAAAGAAGCTCAGAACAAGAGCAATTACCTTCAGTGCCATTTTTCTAGAAAAAGAGATGCTGGAACAGAGTTCTGGTGAGTTCCGGCTGAAAAAAAGCTCTGATTATGTTAACAATTAGCTGGTTTTAACCTTTAAAGCCCTATACGGCCTAGGACCCTCGTACCTACGGGACCGCCTCTCCTGGTATGCCCCACAGAGAAACTTCCAGTCTTCAAATAAAAACATCTTGAAGGTTCCAGGCCACAGAGAAGTTAGGCTGGCCTCAACTAGAGCCAGGGCTTTTTCGGCTGTGGCTCCGATCTGGTGGAACGCTCTGTCACAAGAGACTAGGGCCCTGCGGGTCTTGACATCTTTCCGCAGGGCCTGCAAGACAGAGCTGTTCCGCCAGGCCTTTGGCCAGGGCACAGCCTGACTCCCTCCTTCGGCAATCTTCGCGGAGCTCTGGCCCAATGGTGGCCAGTGGCTTGAATTTAATTAATTTTATAATGAATGATTTTAGAGTGTTGTTTGTGTTTGTACTGTTTTATTGTTGTTAGCTGCCCTGAGCCCGGCTTCGGCTGGGGAGGGTGGGATATAAATAAAATTTATTATTATTATTATTATTATTAAATGTTAGCAAAATGAGCAAGCATCACGATAATTGTAATCATACCAAAAGCACAATTGCATAGGAGGAAATTCAACAACCAGTTAATGCAATTCAAGACAAACTCATAGTGACTCAAAATAACCAAGATGGGTGCACCAGCCCTGTATCAGTGGTCATGATCTCTCTGGTAAGGAGCTTCCTCACTTAGCACAGCACCAGAACACTCATAGTAAAAAGATCACCCCCAAGTTGTTTGTCTTGAGAGTTCTTCTGTACCTCAAAGAGAAAAAAACGACGATAATTTCTATGTTGCATTTGGAGGGGTGGGGCACAGGTTTCATAGAAGATCCATATTGTCTGTGACATCTTTTCTCCATGTGGATAAGATAATTCCTTTTCACGGTCCCTTTGCGGGAGTGCAATGGCCTCTTTTTCTCTCTGTGTGTGCCCCAGAACAAGACTCCTGGAGCTTTTGCCCTTTGGCAAGGCATGAGCTTTTGAAGCTACCTGGAAGGAAGGAGAACAAACAGCCCGCCAGGTACTTTACAGCCCCCCAGGTGGAAGCACACCCCTGCAAGCCCCCAACAATCTCCTTTGTAATTGTTGAAGAAAAGAATCTACATTCCACTCTGTGTGTGCTTCAATACTTTCTTAAGTGTATTTCATACTTCAGCACAGCAGCTTGTAACATTCAGAATTCGGTTAGGGGTATTGTTGAGGATCGTCCGGATGAACTTGAATTGTGAAGTAGGGTTGGCTCAAGACATTTTGCTGCCTGAGGCGAAGGGCAAGATGATGCCCTCGCCCAAGGAACACACAGAAGCCAACTGGATTGATAGCTGAATCTTACTCCACTTCTGGTGAAAGGACAATGTCTTCCACTGCACTTGAGGGCAGCAGGCTAATGTAAGGGGCACAAAGAAGTCCACATGGTACCCATAGCTCTGCTGCTTGAGGCAGCTGCCTCATTCTGCCTCATTGCAGGGCTGGCCCTGCTGTGAACTGAGCTCATTCATTTTGTAAAGGGATAGATGCAATGCAAAATAAGTTCCTTTGAGGACATGTTGAACATAAACTAGTTTCCCTTTAAAATGTACTTTCCAAGCTCTGGAATGTAGTGGAATACCCAGGCAGAGACTGACTGACTGGCACTGGATTGGAACATCCGACAGTGTACACTTTTGCCACAGGGGCCATTTGTCAATACACTATTGCAAAAATCTGTTCGCACCAAAATTGTCTGGCCTCATTACTCAAAAGTATCACTTGGCTCAATAATAAGGGAGTAAAATTTCAGAAACTACAGAAACTGATTTTTAAAAATATTATAGGATTAAAAAAACACAACCCAAGAACTCTTAAAAATGGACTTCTTTTATATTATGTGCAGGTCAGACATTCTTATCATAAGCATGAAAGAAGAAGAAGAAGAAGAGTTTGGATTTGATATCCCACTTTATCACTACCCTAAGGAGTCTCAAAGCAGCTAACATTCTCCTTTCCCTTCCTCCCCCACAACAAACACTCTGTGAGGTGAGTGAGGCTGAGAGACTTCAGAGAAGTGTGACTGGCCCAAGGTCACCCAGCAGCTGCATGTGGAGGAGCGGAGACACGAACCCGGTTCCCCAGATTACGAGACTACCGCTCTTAACCACTACACCACACTGGCTCTCTATAGTGAAGAATTTGTTTCTGAAGAAAGAATGAAGACTCTTCATTCAGCACGGAGTGCGGGTGGGCGGGCATGGAGCAGGTCTTATTCATCAGAAAGGAAAATGTAATGACACAAGGCCAAACTATGCATAAGGAGATGTACCTACAGGTTTGGGAGTGACTGATGATGAGAGCAGAGCTCCCACCCTCAATTTCCTTTTAGAGACAATTGAGTTCTTAACACTATGCCTTTTTGCTATATAAACACAGGTGTGTGTGTGTGTTTGGGTGGTCAGATTCAACAGGCACTATAAGCAGTGATCAACACCTGCTGGTACCCTCACAGCTCCTCAGCAGTTTTGCATTAAATCCTAAAAAGAGAACATAATTCAACTCCCTTACGTTCTGCCATTGTGCATGGTATTTGTGACTAATGCTTCGCCTAGTGGTTTAGGCTAGTATTTGCAGTTGATGGACTCAGAATTTTACACCCGCATACTCATGGAAGTCTCTCTCATTCCAACCTGCCCTGCCACAATTCCCTCATGAACTTCCTAGGATTTGGAAGTTTCTGATGGCTGCTGGGACTTCTGAAGAGCCTATCTGAGTAACGTTTGAATCATAATGAAACCATGCAGGTAAGGCTGCACTTAGCAGTTCTGCAGAGGTCAGAGTGCTGGAGAAACTTGGGTTCAAATCCCCCAATCAGCCACGAGACTTATGGGGACAGTAGCTGCCACCTCTCAGCCTAACCTAACCCTATCAGAGGTGCCAGGTTGCCCCCAAGATTGATGGGCCCCAGTGCGACATGACACACGTGTGTCATCATAAGCATCATGTGTGCAATGTTGTGTTGTCTAGAGGAGGCCAAGAGCTTTGGAGGAGCCAGCCACTGAAACTGCACCACATGCTTCACCACAACATTGAGAGGGCCTGGCCCCCTTCCAATGAAGGTTGGAGATGGTAGACCTGCTGCCTGTCATTGTCTCTTGTGCCACCTACTGTTGGCCTCCTTGCTTGCTTTGCTTTCAGTTCCAATGGGCACCAACCACCATGATTCTCTTAGTCCAGAAAACTTGTCTCTTGAGAGAGAGGCTATTGGGCTGCTAACCCTCTCAGCATGCTTGCTAACTCCAGGTACCACCTGGTACTTGGAATTTGAATCCCTGCAAAGGTCCGTAGAGTTAAAGCTATGGTTTTCCCAGTAGTGATGTATGGAAGTGAGAGCTGAACCATAAAGAAGGCTGATCGCCCAAGAATTGATGCTTTTGAATTCTGGTGCTGGAGGAGACTCTTGAGAGTCCTGTGGACTGCAAGAAGATCAGACCTATCCATTCTTAAGGAAATCAGCCCTGAGTGCTTGCTGGAAGGACAGATCCTGAAGCTGAGGCTCCAATACTTTGGCCACCTCATGAGAAGAGAAGACTCCCTGGAAAAGACCTCGATGTTGGGAAAGATTGAGGGCACAAGGAGAAGGGGATGACAGAGGATGAGATGGTTGGACAGTGTTCTCGAAGCTATCAGCATGAATTTGACCAAACTGCGGGAGGCAGTGGAAGACAGGAGTGCCTGGCGTGCTCTGGTCCATGGGGTTACGAAGAGTCGGACATGACTAAACGACTAAACAATAACAACAAGGGCCATATAACTTTCATCGCATGAAATAGCCCCTCACCAATAACCAAGCTCAGTGTGTCACAATAAACCAAGCTAATGTCTTTTATGTTCCCACACCGTTTCTCATGTTCCGCTGCTCCTCTGCAAATATCCTCCCCCCTTTGACACATTTCCTATTGCTTTCCCAGGACCTGGGCGGTGAAGACGATCTTGTTAGCTTGGGGGCCTGTCAGTCACAGTCACACACAAACACACACACGATGCTTTGAACTGAAGGCGAGACTAGCTGGGCTGCTCAGAAAACAACCACAGACAGCTCTGTTGTCAGTCTGAACTGTCTGCACTGACAGCTGCCCTTTCTGGCACTTGTAATTTTTAAATCTTGTTTCATTATCACATTACTTCCACCACCACCAAGTCAACTCTTCCTCTGAACTCATGAAGGAGTGGCCCTAATGCTCTCATTAACCTTTCCATGTCAGATTAAACTGTCTGGTTCCCTGAAGGCTGTGAAATGCAAATGGGATGCCATTCTGTGTCTCAAGAGATTTCAATAACATTTCAGTGCGTGCAACTGAAGCTCCAGGTCCCTCTGCTAAAAGATACGTCACTCCTTTCAGGCAGCTACAAGTTATCAAGGTTATTATTGGGGTTCCTGGACCCAAAACCTCTTTCAGAGTGAGTTCTTTGACTTGTTCCAAGAAAGACAGCTGTAAGGTTATCTTGTTCTTAAGTTGTATTCATTCAACTTGTTTTTATTATTGGTTGTTAGCTGCCTTGAGCCCAGCCTTGGCTGGGGAGGGCGGGGTATAAATAAAATTATTATTATTATTATTATTATTATTATTATTATTATTATTATTCTGACTAGTTCCTTTATTTCAGGTGGTCAGCCATAACATGGTACGACAGAAGCATGCAAAGAAGGGGAAATGATATAAACTGAGAACTCAGGAAGGCCCCATAAACATTAATCCATTATTTCCTTTTTCTTCTCAATAGTGGTTATTGAATAAAGACTACTGCTGCATATTCCAACAGGGGAGGGTTGTTGTACTGAGGTTCTGCTTGTTGGTTTCTCACAGGCATCTGGTTGGCCACTGATATTATCTTACAATATCACAAATTATTAGGGCTCTATGCAATGAGTTATATGTGGTTATACTAGGTGTGAGGAACCTTTGGCCATCCAGTTGTTGCTGAACTACAACTCCCATCACCCCCAGCAAGCATGGTCCTGTCAGGCTTTGGGGAAGCGGCTTCTTCCCTCCCTTTGGCCATGGATAAGCAGAACAAAGCGAGAAGAGTCTCTTACCATTTAAAGAAATTTTAATCATCACTGCGGCAGAACAAAGAGTCCATCCTTAGAGTAAAGGTGCTCCCAATTAAGGTTTCCACCCACTTCCCCCTGAGTCATCCGAGTCACTTCCTTGTCTTGCAACCTGATCTCGCAACCACTGGGTCTTCTGTGCAGCCACCTTATCTTGACCTTGACCTTGGACTGAGCAGCTGGACACTTTACAGAGAAAAGGAGTTTGTTAACTCTCTCTCTCGGTTCTTCTGCTCCTAGCTGTTCCCCGCTCAACTCTACCCAGCTTTTGTCTTCCGAACTATGTCCCTCTGCAAACCACTGCTCCAAATCTATACTGCTCCACTGCTCCTGGGAAGCTTCAGGATCCTGGTCTGGAGCAGGAGGAGAGGGAGAGGGAAGCTCCCACCATTCCTCATCAGAGCAGCACTCCTCAGCCTGGTCTCTGACAGGTCCAGATTTTCCTTATTCAAATTCTCCCCTCATAGTCTAAGCATCATATGGACAATGGAGAAGTAACAGAGATACAGGAAGCTTAAACAATAGAACCTTCAGCATTCTCTCTGTGTTATTCCATGTTCCCAGAAGTGCTGGGGCATGAGTAACAAGCTTTGTGATTAAGTACATTTTGTGATTTAGGTACATTTTGTTAAAAAAAGATACCCTCTCCCAAAATTGTGCCACTAACCGGCACCCGTGCCACTCTCCTTTTTAACCATCGAACAATGAGTAAATTTCTGTTTACAGAAGACAACATTATAGGGGTATAATGCTACCTAAATACTGTTTTTAAAATAGATAAAGTTCAACTTTTCCACTGTCTTGGGACTATTTTGTCTCACCTGCCCTGCAAATGCTGTCACCTATATACCATAGATGGGATGTGGGTGGCGCTGGGATGCGGGTGGCGCTGTGGGTAAAAGCCTCAGCGCCTAGGACTTGCCGATCGAAAGGTCGGGGGTTCGAATCCCTGCGGCGGGGTGCGCTCCCGCTGCTCAGTCCCAGCGCCTGCCAACCTAGCAGTTTGAAAGCACCCCCGGGTGCAAGTAGATAAATAGGGACCGCTTACTGGCGGGAAGGTAAACGGCATTTCTGTGTGCTGCGCTGGCTCGCCAGATGCAGCTTGTCACGCTGGCCACGTGACCCGGAAGTGTCTGCGGACAGTGCTGGCCCCCGGCCTCTTGAGTGAGATGGGCGCACAACCCTAGAGTCTGTCAAGACTGGCCCGTACGGGCAGGGGTACCTTTACCTTTATATACCATAGAACCAATGTGCAGCAACTGTTGTAGTCTGTTGTAGCTGCTCAGCCATGACAGAGTTGAGTGGTGGGCGAGGCCAGCCAAGTCTCAGGGGGGTACTTGCCTGGGGGCAGAGTCCAAATGCAAGGCTCAGTCCAGTCAGACGGTCCAGGGGTCAAGAAAGCCAAGTCCAAGGTCACGGGAAGCAAGAGGCAGCAAGGTCTGGCCAGGAACGACAAATGTTGTTCCAGCAACTGACTGAGGCTGGAACCTCTGCATAAGAAAGCTGGAGCCAGCTCCCACCAGATGTCAAAGAGAACAACAACTACCAGACTTTCAGAAGACATCTGAAGGCAGCCCTGTTTAGGGAAGCTTTTAATGTTTAACAGACCACTGTATTTTAATACTTTGTTGGAAGCCGCCCAGAGTGGCTAGAGAAACCCAGCCAGATGGGCGGGGTATAAATAATACATTATTATTATTATTATTATTATTATTATTATTATTATTATTATGACAGTGGCAGACCTTGGGGTCCTAAGTTTCAGCGGTGCTCTGTGTGATGGCAAAATTCAGCACGCTCCCGCCTCTTGCCTTGCATTTTGCATTATAGTTGTGGCGCCCCCTGCAGTGCCCCCGAGGCTCGACAATTTAATTTAACAATTTAACAGAGTTGCACTCCCCTTAATCCGCCTCTGCAATGTGCTTGAACAGGTGTGTGCTTCGGCACCGGTATGGGTTTGCAAAGCAGGTTAATTTCTCAAATGCTCAAGATGTCTTTTCAGCAACACTGCTATGAAAATAGTTTTCTTCCTTCCTCATAAAAACCAACACTTGGGCCTCCAAAGGTTTCTTGGTTTGTTTCCCTTGTTAGTGAACAGTCAGATTGGCTTTCATATTTCCCCCCTCACCTTTTCCTGAAGCTTATCCGAATAATCTGGGTGCTCATAGTGTCAGGCAGGATGTACATGTGGGAGTGAGAGAGATGATGGGAGAGGACTCTTTAGCCATGCTTTTGTGGTTAAGCTCAATTTGTTCTGTAAAGTCTGCCATCGTTTGGTAAAATAGGCCAGTTACTGTGACTGTATCGCAGGTGTGGACCTGAGACAGGGAGAGAACAGTAGCCATCTAGTGGAGTTCATGGGATGTAACTTAATCATTAAAATCCTCTTCATGATTGTCTCGTTTCACCCCAAGGGACAAAGCATATGCTTATATGACCTAGCCACTGTGATCCACACGACGGTCATCTCCAGACTGGATTATTGTAACTCACTCTACGTGGGGCTGCCCTTGAGACTGACCCAGAAACTCCAGCGGGTGCCGAATGCCATGGTGAGACTCCTTACTGGGTCCTTGCTGAGGGATCACATTCACCCAGTGCTATACCAGCTGCACTGGCTCCTGGTGGAGTACAGGATCAGGTTTAAGGTGCTGATTTTAACCTTTAAAGCCCTATACGGTGTAGGACCCTCGTACCTATGGGACCGCCTCTCCTGGTATGTTCCACGGAGGACCTTACAGTCTTCAAACCAAATCATCTTAGAGGTCCCGGGCCACAGGGAGGTTAGGCTGGCCTCAACCAGAGCCAGGGCTTTTTCGGCTGTGGCTCCGATCTGGTGGAACGCTCTGTCACAAGAGACTAGGGCCCTGTGGGACTGGACATCTTTCCACAGGGCGTGCAAGACAGAGCTGTTCCACCAGGCCTTTGGCCAGGGCACAGCCTGATTTTATAATGAATTGATTTTAGAATGCTGTATTATTTTATTGTTGTTAGCCGCTCTGAGCCCAGCTTAGGCTGGGGAGGGCGGGATCTAAATAAAAATTTATTATTATTATTATTATTATTATTATTATTATTATTATTATTATTAAAAACAACTGTTTTGCCTGAAGTTGTGGAATGGCTTCAGGTAGAGCAGAGTCTTGGCTCTTTATGAAGCCATGGTTTGACTAGTCTGCATGTTCAGACCAAGGTATTAAAATGTGGTGACAATGTTACCTTGGTGTAAAAACACAAATTGAATGGATAGTATTCAAGGAAGTTTTACTCAGAGTGCAGCCTTTGGGATCATTTTTAGTCCCATCCACTTTTAGTCCCGTCTAAATATTGGATATGACCCAAGCTCTCTGAAATCCTACATTACAAACAAGGTGGAAATGAAGGGTCTTCTCAGTAGTGGTGCCCTCCTTGTGGAACACCCTCCCACCAGATGTCAAGGAAATAAACAATGATCTGACTTTTAGAAGACATCTGAAAGCAGCCCTGTTTAGGGAAGTTTTTAATGGTTGAAGTTTTATTCTGTTTTTAGTGTTCTGTTGGGAGCTGCCCAGAGTGGCTGGGGAAACCAAGCCAGATGGGCGGGGTATAAATAATCATATTATTATTATTATTATTATTATTATTATTATTATTATTATTTTATCAGATCCCTCTCTGTGTGTTGGCAAAGTGGGAGGAGGTAACCAAATGGGAGAAGGAAACAAAGATTTCCAGGAGAGGTGATGTGACTACAATTTTATACCTCAGAATAACTAAAGCAAGGTCATCAACATGGTGCAGTTAACCCTTCTAAAAACCAAGTCAAAGAGTGTATGCATTTTGCTATGAACACCTCATATGTAAGTTCCATTATGCTCTGCAGTGATGCATATGGCAATGTGTATTGGTGATTTCAGAAAATAATTGCAGTGGTACCTCGGGTTAAGAACTCAATTCGTTCTGGAGGTCTGTTCTTAACCAGAATGACCACTCCCCGCATAAATGGGGGCGCCCTTTGCGTGGATGTGTGCCTGGATCTAGAGCGGCTCCATCAACACAGGCTTGGCTTCGCCTTCCCCCAGGTGGGATACTTGGAGGTCTCCGCCTACCTCAGTCAGTTGTCCAATCCCGCCTGGGGGAAGTGTTGCCAAGGAGACCAGGCCAGGTAGGGGAGGGACTACCTGCCCACACAATAGAGGGAGGATCTTACCTGGGAATCCTCACTTGGCTCCAGAGCTTCTCCCACCCTACCCACCCTCAGTTAAGTCTTATTTTGCAGGTTAACTTTTCTTCACAGGTATGCGGGTGCTGTTGCATCAAGGTCACTGTTAAAGGGCCAGAAAGGAATTCCCCTGCATTGGCAGGTTTTGCCTTTCCCGTAGCAAAATGTCACAACTTTGGCGGTATCAGGCCTTGGGCGGAATCCTTAGTCTATCTTCCTCTTTGCAGTGGCGATACCAGGGTTCCCCATTAAAGGGGTTTCTGAAGGGAGGCTTGGAATGTACGCCGAGAGATCGTCATTGCTCTCCCCTGCGGCGGCGGCATAATGAGGGGGGGGGCACGGCCATCTCTGCTTGAACATATGTTCTCCAGAGCCGCCCCCCCCACACTGGATAACCCTGATGTTCCCTAGGTCCCCGGCTGGGGACTGGGGAGGGATAACGCCCAATGCCTGAGCCAAGGTCTACCCACATTTGAAATTTAATATAGTTGTGGCCAATTTAATCCCATAGCACGTTGTCCTGAGTTGTTATTCCACATGATGGGGGGGGCGCCCAGGATCTGGGGGGCTCCACCTGTCCACGCAAGCACCACTTTAGCTAATTGGGCCTCCTCCTGCTGCCACTGCGCTGCCGGCGTGCGATTTCTGTTCTCATCCTGAAGCAAAGTTCTTAACCCAAGGTAATATTTCTGGGTTAGCAGAGTCTGTAACCTGAAGCGTATGTAACCCGAGGTACCACTGTACATGTGGTCTGAAGTCACTTTTTTTAAAGAGCTTGGCTTTCCCCAAGTAATCTTGGAGAGTGTAGTTTAGCCTCCACACAGTTACAATTCCCAGCACCCTTAATAAACTACAGTTCCCATTATTTTGGGGGAAAGCTGTGTGCCTTAAATATGCATTGAATGCACTTTAAATGTATGGTGTGGTCCTGAGACATGAAGACGAGAGGTGAGATGCTCCCTTTGCTACCCTTAAATTATACCTGTGGCTCCATGACTGAGCATCTCAGATTAAATCCACAATTATGTAGGGAGCATGGAGCACATGCTTTTCATGCAGAAGGCCTTAGGTTCATTCACTGGCATTTCCAACTAGAAGCCACCTGCTTCTCAAGACCCCAGAGAGTTGCTGATAGCCAGAGCCGACAAAGTGCGTTCTCCATTAAATGAGAGCATGGGTTGCGGTGTGGGCCGCCGGGCCAGCCCTGTGTTGCCAGGCAGGTTAATGGCTATTTGTCTGGTGCATCAATTGGCTGACTGGGTTGCTGGGGCAAATTGCATGTAGCAAATTGGTGGGTGGGACCATAAAGGTAAAGGTAAAGGTACCCCTGCCCGTACGGGCCAGTCATGTCCGACTCTGGGGTTGCGTGCCCATCTCGCTTAAGAGGCCGGGGGCCAGCGCTGTCCGAAGACACTTCTGGGTCACGTGGCCAGCGTGACAAGCTGCATCTGGCGAGCCAGTGCAGCACACGGAAACGCCGTTTACCTTCCCGCCAGAGAGGTACCTATTTATCTACTTGCACTTTGACGTGCTTTCGAACTGCTAGGTTGGCAGGCGCTGGGACCGAGCAACGGGAGCGCACCCCGCCGCAGGGATTCGAACCGCCGACCTGACGATCGGCAAGTCCTAGGCGCTGAGGTTTTACCCACAGCGCCACCCGTGGGGTGGGACCATAGTCTTTATTGGGGCACTCTGGCTTTTGGTTTCTCTTTAACAGAGTGCATCGGATCACCCGCCCGCCCGCCCTGTGTTCCGGTTGGCCCTGCTTTGCCTGTCATGGGGTCATCTGCCTTGGTGCAGGAGCCTAGTAGGAATTTTGCCATTTGGCTGATTGGCTGGTGCCATTTGGTTCTTGCCAACTGCTTAGCAATTTGTCACAACTTGTAAGGTTGCGGTTAGGCATTGGTTATAAAAAGCTGGTGGTGGAGGGGTCAGGATAGGCTGTGCCTGCCCCTCCAATGGTGCTGAAGGGAATTCCGTTAAAGGAATCCTGGGGCTTGCCACGATTTCGTCCAATCCCTGAAATGGGACCAGGGCCGGCAAGCCTTGGGGAACTGGTTGGGTGAGCGGTGAGGGACTGATGCTCAGCTCAACTGATCGCCAGCATTGACTTTCCCTTCAACTGGCTTCCGATTGGAGCTCGGAATGTCAGTTCTGTCCCAGGCGGGGGGACAGATAATCATAACCAATGTCTAAACAACCACTCGCAGATTTTGTATTTTATTAAAGTTGTGGCCAAAATAGTGCCCAAAAACCTAAAACTAAAATTACGTGTGATGTGTGAATTATTTTGAGGGGTGGCAATACTACGCTGGATGCTCCAATGGTCTAATTAAGAACAAGGCAACTTCATATGCTCATGTCCTCATCCAGCCTGGGGACTAGTGACATGACTCAAAAAGACTGAAAAAGGATGTCTGAATTCCAGAGAAAGACCAGTGTGAATTGTGGAAACAGTTTTAGCAGATTGGCAATGCACATAAAACCTGTGGGTTTTTGTTTTTTTTTTGGAGGAAAAGAAGACAACGAGAACAGCAAGCTTAAAAATGACAGTTGCTCTTTATTTGTCACGCAGCCTTGCATGGGTCCATAGCCATTAGAATCAAGCGTTAGAATTCAGTGTTACAGTTCATAAAACAGCAGCAGCAGAATAAGCAATCACCTTTTCCAATTTTGCTTTCACTTCAAAGAAGGAATCAAATACGATTTTGCTGTTAGAAAATAAGCTCCATGCATGTTACAACAGAAGGGTGAGAGCAAGATCTTATCACTGGTGTCTCAAAACTATTTCCTTTTGGCAAGATCTGATGACTTTACGGGTCTACAGCTTTACACTGTCTCCATTCGAAATTACAAAGAACATGCTTGAGCAGGAGAGAGATTTCAGAAAGTGTGTGTGCAGGCAGATTCGTGCTGCCTGTCTACCTGGAAGTTCCCATAAGCTTTGATGTTAGCTGTCTATTAAGCATAGCACTGAAAGCTGTTAATTCAACCAAGAACTTAACTGTAAGTGCAAGCTTAAATCCGATTGCCGTCCAAAGGACCTAAGGGTGTATTTAAGGTTAACCATCTACTACACAAACTTTTCTAAAATGGGATTCCCTTTTTAACACACACCTAGGAGAAATCATGCAATCACTGAACAGTGAGACCCTGTAGCTTAGTAGATAATTTTGAGACCTTTGTTTAAAGAGCTCTATGGATGGCTCACGATTTGTCAGCACAGGAGCTCACTGCGCACTGGCTGCAGCTGATCCCGGTGCAGAAACCTGCGATCCGAGTCAGCAGTGCTGGATCAGGGTGCAAAGGTCTGGATCCATATGGCAGGCAAACTCAAATGGAAAAGGTGACAGTATCAGAGGGGAAGAGCTTTGCTGAGCTATTTACACAGTGGGCTGAAGAGCTTCGATTTGCAGGTGGCAACGCTCATTGCTATTTCAGAAGAGGTGGTGGTAGTGGCGAGTTAACCCTTTTTAATAGACACTTTTCTTGCTCGAAGTGGTTTTTGATACAATTTTCACACTGGAGCTTCCTCCTCCTCCACTTGAGGAGACACGGCCCCCGCCAGAACTGTAACTGCTACCACCTCCCATACTGACTCCGCCGCCGTAGCCACTGCCGCCGCCGAAGCCGCTGCCGCCGCCGAAGCCGCTTCCACCTCCAACCGCATAGCCGCCACCGCCTCCTCCGAGTCCGAAACCTCCTCCCATGCCGCCACCGTGTCCTCCTCCTAACGCAAGGCCACTTCCGCCAGCGTAGCCAGAGGTGGTGGTGCTACTGACCACAGCTGGAAAATATTAACAATGGAAAATTAAGTTCCTTGTGTCTCTTGGAAAGAGCCATGATTTCAACAGAATCTCTTTGAGCCAATGTTTCTCAAACTTGGGTCCCCATCATCCCTAGTGGCCAGGGATGATGGGAGTTGTGGTCCAACAACAGCTTGGGGACCCCAGTTTGAGAAACACTGCCTTAAGCAAACAAAAACCAGCAGCTCGCTTTCATTTTCAGAAAGGCAACCAATTTATACTAGCTGCTATTCAAATTTTTCAAGCTAAAGTGTCGTCCCAGCTACTTTTTGGGATCCCAATATGGATACAAGCATATAATAGTGATTTAGATAAGATACACTCAAGTTTCTTGAGACGTATCCTGTTTAGGGAAGTTTTTAATGACTGAAGTTTTAATGTATTTTTAATATTTTGTTGGAAGCCACCAGATGGGTGGGATATAAATAATAAATTAATTATCATCATCACCATCATCCTGGGGCTCCAAAATTCAATCAAGTATGAGACGATGTGTGGAGGACTAAGTATACACATGATGGAATATTGGTTGTGGGCTAGCACTATAAAATACTGGCTGTGTTGCTGTTGCCAACCTTTGAGTCTGCTTTCTGACTTATTTAAGAACTCTTAGAAATCCAGATCTATTGGTATTGATTTGGAACTCTTGTGTAATTCAAGTGAGCAATGTATTTATCGCAATATTCAAATCAGATTAAGGGACATTGAAAAACAAAACATCAAGTCAGCTGTAAATAAAATTTGCTCCCCCAAGTTCTATGGTTTAAATACAACAGATAACAGGGTCACTTATATTTCAAAATTAAGAATTCCAGTCCAATGCAGGGCCTTTATGTTAGCCCAACTGAACTGTTTTCCCCTCAGCTTTTGTCAAGGGCAGATATTTAAACATCCCCAGAAACGACAGACATTGCAGATGTTCTTTGAACGTGCCAGACACAATAGAACACAGTTTTTTCTACTGTCCATTGTACAACCAGCTACGCAAACGAGTGCTATTTTGGGTGTCTAACATCACGACACAAGGAAAATATCAGATTCTATCTGTCTGATATTAACTCGGAAGAAACCGCAAGGGTGGCTGAGTTTTTATCAATAGTATCTCATAGAGTGGTGAATGGCACTATTTTGCGGGAAGAAACTCCAGTGAAAATCCTCGTTATTACATATTTTTAAAGTGCAAGTAGATAAATAGGTTCCGCTCTGGAGGGAAGGTAAACGGCGTTTCCGTGCGCTGCTCTGGTTTCACCAGAAGCGGCTTAGTCATGCTGGCCACATGACCCGGAAAAACTGTCTGCGGACAAACGCTGGCTCCCTCGGCCAGTAAAGCCAGATGAGCGCCGCAACCCCAGAGTCGTCTATGACTGGACTTAACTGTCAGGGGTCGTTACCTTTTTCTTACATGGCTGTTTATTTGTATATATTTTAAAATTTTTATATATGGATTTTTTATGATAGCCTATATTTGTAATGCCTAATAAAGGTTTGGTGAAGTAAGTAAGTAAACAAAAAGGAAATCCAGAAACAGAGATGGTACTTACAGTAGCTCACATTTCCAGGGCCTTCTGACAACCTAGGAAGATGAAAGGAGGACATAATTGGTATAATTAATTCAGTGGATGCCTCAGCTTGTAGTAAACTAGGTCCCACATTTTAATCTAATCAAGGAGCTATTGTGAAGGCAGAACTCTTGCGGAGTCATCTGTTCCTTAGCCAAGTAAAAGTTGCATATTCACACAGCATTTTTTTTTAAAAAGAAACCTGCAAAGAAAAGTCAGCTCAATCTCCTTTTTTGGTCATATTGCTAATTGCTTTAAGAATGCATATATGCATGATTCTGTATGTTTGTTTGTTTGTTTGATTATTCATTTATTTGCTTTTCCTCTATTCTAAGCAGCTAAAGACAAGTAATTTAAAGCAAGCAATTATCAGTTTTGTATGTGTGTGTGTGTGTTTTTAATTATAAAAGTAACAATAAAATAGGCAACAGGAGTGTAATCCCCACAATAATCACAGTAAGAGAAAGTCACCCACCAACATTCTCAAAAGACCTTCCCAAAGAGCTACAGTTAAACCAAACAGTGGTTATTGCATATGTAATGATAGGACCAGATGGTCCCTCTGGAAAAGGCAAAGGGAGTCTGTGGCTCTTGAGATGTTACTGAACTCCAATTCCCACCCTCCCCAGTTAGCATGATGAATGATCAGGGGCGATGAGAACTACAGTCCAAAAACTTTCAAAGGACCATAGGCTGTTATACTTCCTTGCTATACTGTAGAAGTATTCTTTTCGCATCACATTTCAACAAATGCTGAGGTTAGCCCCATACCTTGGCATCTAAGTGCCTAAACACAACTGCACAAGAACATGATATTGTGGTTGGATTGCCAGAAACCTTACTGGCACCTCAGGCACATCCATCAAGACCGTCTTTTAGCTTCAAGGTGTGATTTTTGCCTGCCTTTGAGGTGAGTTTGGAATGTTCTCTTTGGGGGAAATTTAAAATGATTTTTGACGGAATCTATTCAAAGGGGAGATGACCGATTGGTTTAGTAAACCATCCAGGGCACTTTTGCTAGAGTACGGTTGCTGCTGCCAGCCTACCTGATTTCCTCTCCTTCTAGCAGCTTCCTGTAGGTGGCGATTTCAATGTCCAGGGCCAGTTTGACGTTCATCAGCTCCTGGTACTCCTTGAGCTGGCGAGCCAGGTCCTGCTTCGTTCTTTGCAAGGCTTCCTCCAACTCATTCAGCTTATGCCTGGCATCCTTGAGGGCAAGCTCTCCACGGTCCTCTGCCTCAGCAATGGCAGCTTGTAGATTGGCACACTGCACACAAGGAGATTTATTTATTAATATATATTAATAAGAAGTAACTGCAATATCTCACTGGAAGGACAGATCATGAAACTGAGGCTCCAAGACTTTGGCCGCCTCATGAGAAGAGAAGACTCCCTGGAAAAGACCCTGATGTTGGGAAAGATGGAGGGCACAAGGAGAAGGGGACGACAGAGGACGAGATGGTTCGACACTGTTCTTGAAGCTACAAACATGAGTCTGACCAAACTGCGGGAGGCAGTGGAAGACAGGAGTGCCTGGCGTGCTCTGGTCCATGGGGTCACGACGAGTCGGACACGAGTAAACAACTAAACAACAACAACAACTGCAATATCTAGACAGTTTTTGGGACCATCACCAATAAATAATAATTGTGACTTCTGGACATTTTGGGGGGGGGGGTATCACTATGGTCCAATCTTCCCCCTTCCCTACACCAGAAAAAAAAATATTTCACCCAGTTAGTGTCTAAAGTTTTTGTTTCTCCTGCATCAACCAGTGGAGAGCACTTTCTGAATGGTTGCTGTGCGGGGACGGGACTTCTGCGTGAAAACTGTTACAATGGACGTTTTAGGGGAAATGCTCCTTCCATCCCTTAATGATTCATGAGTAATCCCAGGAAAGTCCAATGGACAATGAATTCTGATGCAAGCCCTGAAATGGCCATGCACACATGCAACAAGATGCTGTGTACAGCTTGTGCTGTCTGCAGAGGTAACCCAAGAGGTATGGACACTGCATGCACAATTGCAAGAAGGTGTAGATATAAAACCATAATAATAACTAGATTGACTCATTGTAGATACATGCTAGGGGTGCATTATCATGCACCCGAGCATGTGTGTGGGTTGTTCATTTTGCCCATTTTCTGCAGTGCTGGAAATAACCTACATTTGATGAGGGCAGATCTGTCCCCAAGCAGTGAGGCTGAGTGCAACTTTTTGGATGTAAAAAATATTATGCTTCAGCAGGGCCTCCACTGTACACTGTATTAATTCCCTGCTCCCCACAGGTATGCCTCCATGTGTATACCTGCAGTAATTCCAAAAGCAATGCTCAGAGTGTAAGCATTTTCCAATGTCTATACTCCATGTCTTCGGCGCAATTATATATATTTATATATATTTACATATGGGTTTTTTTTGTTTTTGCTTTTTGCTTTGCAGTGCCCATTCCCTAAGAGTGGGTTAAAAGGCAAATGATCAATATGAATAAGAATTAGGTTTGCTTTGCTTTTCTTGGCAATAAGGGAAAGATATCAACACACTCCTATTGTGAACTTTGTAGGGTGTGGACTCTTTCAGTACACTGTCTACCTGTGTGGTACCTAGGGAAATGTGGAGGAGGAGATTCCTCCTCGCCTTTGCAATGCCTGGGAGATACTGTAAAACAACTAATTTATGGTTTGTTCAACTCTCTTGCATAGACACCCTGCAGCACTTGTGCAATGAGAGCTGTATTATTATCCGTGATATTTATCAGCACCGTGAAACAGACTGATAGTGATGATTAAACCTTTGTTACAAACAGCATCAACAATAGCAACCAACACCATTTCTAAAGTCAGTTTCAGAGGAGGAGGAGAAAGAGCTGGGCAAATTTGTACTCCCAGACCCTATTTCCATGCATCTGCTTCTGTACCCGCTTTGCTTGCCTTTCTTGTTTTGCCACTGCTAGGGCAGTGGAAGCATACCATCCTTCCCTTCTCAGCTGCACTCTGAGGAAGGGAAGGAGCTTCTTTCTCAGAGCAAGGTATTCTGGGAGAGGTGGCCTGGGAGAGTGCCTGCACTGCCACGTTGGGCTCACCTTGGCTAGTGACCTGTCTTGTGCTTGCCCTGGTATGACCTTGTTGAGGGAGACTTGGTTTGCCCAAAGTGAGTTAGCAGCTACACAATTACTATTCTATGAAACAGAAGCAGCCACTGGTCTACCCTGCATGCCAAACATAAAAAGATTGTACCTGTTTCTTCACGGCATCAATTTCACTTCGCAGCCTCTGGATCACCCGGTTAAGCTCAGAAATTTCTGTCTTGGTGTTACGAAGGTCATCACCGTGGCGTCCGGCAGAGACCTGTAGCTCTTCATACTAACATTCAGAAGAAAAGGAGAAAGGATTAGAATCTGATCCATTATATATGGTTGTCGCCCCCACAACACAGCTGGGAAATCAGGTGGGAGTGAGAACTAAATGTAGCCCCAAAGGAGCACCAGATTGAGGGAGGCTGGGACACTGAATTTCAGATGATAGATAAATAAGAGTTGTAAGGTTTCAGCGTGATCAATTGTCATCGCATATGTCTTTTGCTGGGATGCGTGTGGCGCTGTGGTCTAAACCACAGAGCCTAGGGCTTGCCGATCAGAAGGTCAGCAGTTCAAATCCCTGCGACAGAATGAGCTCTCGTTGTTCGGTCCCTGCTCCTGCCAACCTAGCAGTTTGAAAGCACACAGTGCAAGTGGATAAATAGGTACCACTCCGGCGTGAAGGTAAACGGCGTTTCCGTGCACTGCTCTGGTTCACCAGAAGTGGCTTAGTCATGCTGGCCACATGACCCAGAAGCTGTCTGCAGACAAACGCCGGCTCCCTTGGCCAGTAAAGCAAGATGAGCGCCACAACCCCAGAGTCGTCCGTGACTGGACCTAACGGTCAGGGGTCCCTTTCCCTTTCCCTATGTCTTTTGCTAACCCTTTGAGGCAGCCACAACTGAGATAGGGAATTAGCTAGCAATCTCAGGGTGTTCCATACATCTCTGTCTTGCATCAAATGACTCGGTTTTGAAAAGCAAATCTGAGAAGTGAGGGCTCAGCTTTTGCTGGAGGCCTGCAGGATCACCAGGCCAGATGTATCTGTCAAGCATTATTTCTGGATGAAGCTGCATCTATGGTAAGGCTGGTAGGTGAACCTCAGCCTGCTCTCTCCAAACAGGAGATCTGCTTGCCATCCAGGAGCAGGGCTGGCCAGAGATATTTTAGATCCTGAAGTGGAAAATCTAAATGGTTCTTCTCCTCTTCCAGTTTTTTTAAAAAGTTATGATAAATGAAGTTACTTGCTCCACTTCAATGACACTAAGAATCTGCTGCCTGAGGCAGCTGCCTACTTAATAGTAGGGCCAGCTCAACCACAGAGGAAGAAAGCTGCCAAGATTTGCTGTGAGGATTTGCTAAGTTTTATTTGCTAAGCCACTCTTCATTCAGGTCCTCTTTCCATTAATACTTTAGGAATGGAATCTCATTGCCACACCTTTTACTTTGCTCTGCCTAGACAGTCAAGATCAATTCAAGTTCCTATTTGCTTTCTGTATCTGTGTTGCTGCAGTTTATAATTCCAGCTATTTATTTCTAGCTTGGCTTGTTGAGCAGCAGGACAGCAAAGGGGGCATATTTCCACCCCAATCTCAGCCGTTTCACTCTCTTAGCTTTTCACACTTCTTTTAAGTGTTGTGAATACAATCCTTATACACTACACATGTTGCACATCTTAGAGAGTCTGACTGATGTATCTCCTAAGGAAGACCCTTCATATTTGCTTCAAATTTGACTTTAAGTTGAACCCAAGAGTGTATCTGAGTATTTCCAGCTTGCCTTGTCTACACACATCAATGAGTTAGGAGGTAAAATCTGGCTGAGGTAGCAGACCAGGGGTCACCGGTGTGGTGTCCTCTAGATGTTGTGGTCTCCAGCTCCCACCATCCCTGATCATTGACCATGCCACTGAGGCTGGTGGGAGTCCGACAACAGCAACATTGGCTATCCCTGTACTGCTTTAGGTGGATGATGCCATTTTGGAATGTTCCCTTATCAAAAACTTTCTCAGCTTAGAGGTAACTCCTAGGCCTTGAGCTGCCACTCACCTTGCTTTGATACCAGCTTTCAGCCTCAGTTCGGCTCCTGTTGGCAATGTCTTCATACTGCGCCTTGACTTCAGCAATGATGCTGTTCAGGTCCAGGCTTCTGTTGTTGTCCATTGACAGCACAACAGAGGTATCTGATACCTGCTGCTGCATATTAGCTAGTTCCTGCAAAGATTAAAAAAAGATGTGTCTGATTGTATGAAGCAATGGAACATGGCAGTTTTGAATGTAGAAAATAACAACCTTCTGTAAATTCTCCAAGCCTGAATTTTTTTTTGCAAATATGTTCATTTATATTATGATTTGAATGGCTTCTACTTTTCACCCTCCAATGTTCCCTATGATGGATTTTGTTGCATTCTGGAATGCATTGAAAGAAAGCAATATAAATGTATTTAGTAAGTTGCTTTCTTAACATGGTTGTTATCTAGGTAACTGTACTGACTGAGCAAGGAGATTCCCATGTGGAACCCATTTTTTATGTGAATAGCCAGTGCAGAGATATATATGCATCTTCAACCCCTGTCACATTGTGATGCTCATCAAAGACCAATAAACTAATTGCTTTTTGACCGGCATCCCCAGCCGGTACCACCAATGCTTAAACATAAAAAATTGTCTGTGATTCAAACTGCGTCAGGGCCCAAACATTTTCACATTCTTTCAGACACGGGTGCAAACTGAACAGGAGAATGTGCCAGTTCTACTAACACAGTACTGTAGTATGAAAACACTCAGGATTCTTTGGTTTTGGCCTCCAAAAAGGAAGCTGTTGATTTGACGATGACCAAAGTGCACATGAAAAACTGGAAACTCTGGAGGATTATTTTTCCCAATGGCATAGTCAGCGCAGGGACAGATATCTGGGGTCCCACTCATCAGAATGTGCAGGAGGATCCCAAACACAGCAAGACTATCTTACACATCACCATCTAGAAGACTCACTCCCAATAACACCATTCAGTCCAGAAAGTCTAAAATTACCAAACTGCATCACTGCCCACACTTTGCTTGAATTTTGACAGCATGAATGAAATAACTGCGCAGTTAACAAATCTTCCCCTTTTGAGACATAAACCTTACATATATGTTTTGAAAATTGTAGTCTGATCCTCAGCTCAGCTATACATCGACACACACAGAATAGGCAAGATAAGCCAGAGTACTATTTTTGTTTGCTCTTTCTAAAGGCTAAGAACAAAAGAAGAGCCCTGCTGAATCAGGCCCTATTTAAAGACCCACTTAGTCCAGCATCCTGTTTTCACAGTGGCCAACCAGATGTGTGTAGGAAGCCTGCAAAAAGCCCCTGAGTACAACATCACACTTACCACCCATAATCCCCAGAAACTAGTAATAAATAATAATACTGGGGACAGGGGCATTGCTTTTGTTTGTTACTGTGCTGTGTATTTTTGTGTTTTTATGTTGTAAACTGTGATCCTGAGATGAAGGGCAGTATGGAAACTTAATAAAGAAGCATAAAAAGAATGCTCTCCAGAGGCATGCAACTTCTGACAATGGAGGTTAAACGGGGGTAGAAAAAACTTGTGGTTTTGTATCACCACTGCTGAATTCTAATGTGTGGCTTCACTTATTAGTTTATTATAACCACCCATTATCAAGCTCATCTTTCTTCCCAACTGCTGGGAGCTAAACTTAAATTGCATTGAATAAGCTTCAGTTACAAAAAAATAAAATAATGTTTCCTAATCAAAGTGATTAATATGACTTGGATCCTGAGCCAAGAGCGGAGGTGGATTTTCCAAGGCTTGCAAGCATCAAGCCCAGACTAGACACTTTCCCCAAGGGAGAAGCGTTATTCAAATACAGCTCCCTGTCTTCTTCCAGCAATAGCTGGAGGAAAGTATTCATACATTGCACAAGATGTGATAATTGATGCCAGTAAGTCTCTGCTCGCTTTAAAATCTATTCAAATGCATCAGCAAAGGTAGGTGGGGACAGAAATAATAATCCCCAAAACCTCCTTGAGAAATGTAACGTTCCCAGCGGAAAATGCAACATGAAATTTTCCACAGTGGAGTATCTAAATGAGTGATGCATTTATACATGCTTCAACAAACCCATGTGATTTGCATGTCTCAGGAGTTCCTCCCATACCCAACTTTTGCTTTTCCATTAGCATTTTGCTTTTTAGATGGCCCTCTTTATGTTGAGTAAAGAGGTAATGTTAACTTAGAATGGTTTTGTTGCTGTTGTTGAAAGCGAAATGTATTTTCAAGATGAAGGTCCAAATCGGAATTCATTTTCCCTCTAAAATGTTCTGCTGCCACTAGTGGAACAGCTTCCTAGCCTTATGATTCTTATATATATATACCTTCGTTTGCCTGAACTACAATAAAACATGCCTCTACACACACACACACACACACACACACACACACACACACAGTTTGAAAATGTGTATGTTTCCAGAGAATTTTTCTGTAATTCCAGCTTTCCAATATAGTTCCTGCCTACTTGAGGATGCATGCAAATTAGAGAAGCCAGGATTCTGCTTTAAGGTCCCAGCACCTACTGGGCTCAGTGCTTCTATGTTTTCTGGAGGGAGGATAGCACATGTCTTGCATGCAGAAGGTCCCCAGTTCAGTTCCTGGTATCTCCAACTGGCAGGGCTTGGAAAGGCACCTGGCAGAGATAATGCCAGTTGGACTAGCAGGTATTGGACAAGATGCTGCAATGGCTTGGTCTGGCTAGGAAGTTCATTTCAATTCTAGAAGTGAAATTTTCAGGTGCCTAAGGGAGGACGCTTACCATCTCAAACAGGTTTTTCAGGAACAGAATTTCATCATTCAGAGAATCTGCTTTGCTACCGAGCTCAATCTTGTTCATATAGGCACCATCAACATCCTGCAAAAAACATGAGAAACGTCAGTAAATTTTGAGGGGTGGGGAGAATTAGAGGTATTTAGAAGGACCATCTTTTGAAACAATGCAGCAAATCAGGCAGGTTTTGTTTAATCTCATGAAGAATCCAATATTGCAGACATCGAATGTCGCCCTTCCATTTTTTAAAAAACTGAAGTTTGGCAGGACAACATGGGCATTGAGCAGTTGTTAAAGGCCACAGCAGAATAGCATTATTAAATGTAGAAACTGTCCAAGATCTGTCACTATCAACCTCTGCAGGTGAAGACTCTTTGGTACTATGCTATATCAAAGATCTGTCAACCAAGCCTGGTAGTTGTGTGCTAAAAGTGAACCAATGCTTTGACTCAGCACAGAGCAGCTGGTCATTATTCAAGACCAGGGATGGTGAACTTGTGGCCCTCCAGATGTTGTTGGAATCCAACTCCCTCCAGTTCCAGCCAATGGCCAAGGATGTTGACTACAACATTTGGAGAACCATAGGTTTCCTGCCCTTGCACCATGTTACTTAAGATATTGTAATGATAAAATAAAATGTACCTTCTTCAGCACCACGAATTCATTCTCTGCACCGGTACGCTTGTTGATTTCATCTTCATATCTGTTGGGACAACAGAGAGCAAAGGTAACACCAGTACTTTTCAGGATGAGAACCTAGCATAGCTAGCAGAAAGAAAGCATGAGGAGGTCAAGAACAACCCATTCTATTCAGAGTTCACACTTTGCCAAGGCGTTTGGTTCAGAGTGATTGGCTGCCAAATTATCTCCTTGAAGCTCAACACAACCAGGTTATTAACCCTTGCAGAAGCACCATCTGCACAGTGCATGGACTTCTCCTTGGAGGACTTCCAGAGCATGTTGATAGATTTCCAGGATCATGCTTTTAATGGCCAGCTGCAATTGTCTCCTGATGGCCTCTCTCATGCTTTTCTTATTGTGCTCTTATCTACTGCAGAGAGCTAGTGGAAGAAATGTGTGTCTGCAATGGATGTGTTACATTCAGGCTGTCAGGATCCACCCTCCTCCTTTAACTGCTAGATACACATTGACCCCTCTTGCTGGATGGATTAGCAACAGCATTTAAATGTCAAGCCAAATATGAAAACAGAAAATTCTGCATGCATTTTAAGGGAAAGCATGCGCTATAGATTTAAGTTGGTTTAGCAATCCTCCCACAGGAAAACCTGGGAACTGTAGTTCAAAGTGCAGGAGTATACAAGAATGACAGTACTCAACTCTCTGAGCAATTTCAACCCCCAATATTATACGGGAGAAGCCATTATTGGTAGACTAGCATGAAATAGATGTTTTTGCAGCATAGGTAAGCCGTCTTGCTACTTGCCCCACCCAGTTAGACAGAGGGGTGGGTGAATTAGTCAAATTCTGTTCTAAAGGTTCCTCATTTTTCCAATCTTAAATACAGTATTCCATATCTTCCACAGCAATTTGCATTAAAAAGAATCGTCATGAAAATTTGTATGCACTTTAAAGCACATTTCAATGAACACATTTTTGTATTCAGTTTTAGCGTACACCTTTTTGCAAGCAATTTTCCAGAATATAATGCATCTTTGTATGCTATTTTCATGAATACTTCTGTCATTATGCACATTTCTCCCTAATACATGCATAGTTTGGTAGAAAACTGTATTGTGAAATTCAGAGAAGCGCAAAATTCGACAGACGGCTGTGTTTCAGTTTGCATGTTGGTTCGAGAAGTGTGAATTAAGTAGGTTTCCCATGCAAGTGCAAGAATGTCTCAACCCTCCCGAGTTTTGGCTTGGCTAGACTACTTAGGAGATACAAAGCGATTTGTTCCAGTTCTACAAATGCTTTTCTGAGGAGGCACATATTCCCTCCTTAAGCAATACTGAAAGGCTGTTTCATGCACCTTACATGTTTTTGGCATACATCTAATTTTCCCCTTTAGAAATGCTTTTAAAAATTGCAATATATGAATAAAACAGCCACATGTCTGGAAACATGTGTCTCATATCACTGAGAGCCAGGGACTGGCTGGTGACCCCAGCTGAGCATATATACCGACTAGCTCCCATTAAATTTGTAAAATGGCTCTGAAAGGCAGTAGATGCCCCTGCTGTAAGAAAAGACCTCTGTGCCATGGCATCAATGATGTAATGCTAATTCACTGTAGAGTTTAATGGAATCTCTGATTGCTTAACTAGGTGTGGCAAGAGGAACTGTGGTTATGTGTTAGAGACATCCCTTTTATGAAACTTCATGACTTAGGGCCAAGTGAACCCTTTTGCTGGGCAGGGTGGAGCAGACTTCAACAAGAGAAAGACAGGAAGGATTTGCATCTCGCAGGTTTATCCTTAGAAAGCTCTGCTGACAGATCTTTGGTAATTTAGTTTGCCTTCCAGCAAAAGGATTTCAAAGAGGGGAATTTTTTGGTATAGATAGAGAAATTATTCTTACCACCATTTCATCTATCTCCTTTTTGCCTTGTCGGTCATTTTGAGCAATTTGATGGAGCGGCACTGCCAACAGAGTATTAGGCAGCAATCCTAGCCATGTTTACTCAGAAGTAATTCCTACTGAATTCAGTGGACTTATGGCTAGGTAAATGGGAGTTGAGAATGCAGCCTTAGCTTCACCCGTGAATTCTGCCAAGCCTTAGCCAACAAAAGTTTATACAGATTCAAGAACAGTTGTTTCGTTAAACAAAAGGAAGAATGTGAAAATAACTTACAGAGCCACATAATACTCAGTCAACCTGAATAAACATGTTAATGATGTACAGTAAGCGCTCCCTGGCACTTCTATTTGGATCAGTTCAAGGAAGGTAAAGTTTAGTTCTCCAAGACTCCCAGAAAGAAAAGGAGTGACTTTGTTTGCCACAAAACAGGTTAGTCCAGATCAAAGGACGCAGTGGATGTGCACAGGGATTTTAACCAGTGTATTTTCACCAGTGTTAGATATTTTGGGACCAATAGAAGGTGCTAGCCTATAAGAGCATTCAGATTCTTACCCTATCTAAGGCTGCAGCCCTATCCACACTTACTTGGGAGTTAGACCCATTGAACTTAAGGGGATCAACTTCAGGGTTAACAAATGCCTATGCCTGGGCCAAACCCCTAGCAGTAAATGTTACCCTTATCTCTCTGTATGGAGGTTAGACGGAGTATTCCTATTTATGTGAATTGGAACAGACAGGTTCTTACTTGTTCTTGAAGTCTTCCACCATGTCTTGCATGTTCCTCAATTCTGAGTCCAGTCTTCCCCGTTCATTCAAAATAGAATCAAGCTGCCTCCTGAGGTTGTTGATATAAGTCTCAAACATGGGTTCAACTCTGTTTTGTCGAACAGTTGTCCCCTGCTGTTGTAAGAGGTCCCATTTGGTTTCAAGGACTTTATTTTGCTGCTCCAGGAATCGGACCTGCAAGGTGGAATGGCAAAGGCATTGATGGTGCTGTATATAGGCAACCCACAAATCTACTGGACAGAAAGGGATGAGCTGTCCATTGAGACAGATGGAGATAATAAGTGAAGACCCACATTTGTTCAATGAAGATGTTGCCTTAACCCCTTACTCCTTGTCCCCCAGCTGAAACAGAGCCTAAATGCATCTTCTCACATCTGTCTCTCCTCTCCCTATTTGTCTCTTTCATCTCAATGTTTAGATGGTAAGCTCCTTTGGCCAGGGAGCTATCTTTTGCTTATGTTGCTCCCTAATGTGCCAGAATGGTACGACAGAGAACAGAAGGAATTATGAGGGATAAAAAAGAGAAAGAGCAAGGAGAGGAAAAGGGGTCAAGAAAACCAGGTAAGAATGGTGAAAACTGGCAGGAATGACTGGCAGCCTCTGCTTAGACACTTTGCTACTACTACCAGATTCTCAGCAAGCACACACTAATATCAACCAACCAATCAAGAGTCACTCCAAAGAACATAGACCTAGAATTATAAGGGAGGAGTTGTTGATGCTCCGAGTAATGTTAAAAATTGTGTACTTTTTATATGCATATTTATTGGCATGCCTAATAATAATAATAATAATAATAATAATAATAATAATAGGGTGTTAGATTTCCTTTATCACATTTAGATCTTGTTATACACCCGAGAAACTCTGACCACCTGCACTCTAACATCAATGACACCACACTGCCATCTTGCAAAAGAGATTTGTTACTTTGTTCTAAGTATTAACAGAACCATACATGGAGATCATGCTCAGCTCCAACAACTGAGGCGCTGACTGTGAAACGGGTGCCAAAAGTGAGCCTCTGTGACAGATGGTTCAGAAGCAATCAAAGGCTTCCAGAGTTAGACTACTTCACACATGCTGCATTTTCCCTCTACTGGTTTTGGAGACTAGAGAAGCCCAGCTTCTCCATGACTGGGGACCTCTCTATTTTTCTTGGAGAGCGTTTTTTCCACTCAGCCAGCCTCCGCACAGACAGTATGCCAGGAAATGACGTGGCCATCCCAGCCATTAATAATGAATCTACTCAACAATTGCATGCACACAATGTCTCTAGAAATTGGAATGCTTAATCACTCTTAAACATACTCCTCATGGAACAGCAACTATTTTTTTTTCTTTTGCAGGTTTTAGATCTGAGAAAAGGAATCAGTAGCCCTTCATTTTGCTGTTAGACTGCCACTTCCATCAACCCTGGCCATTGGCCATTCTGGCTGAGGCTGATGGGATTTGGAGTCCAACAAAGCCTAGAGGCTAACACATTGACTACCCCTGGTCTAGACCATCTTAAAGAGCCATTGTGGTGTTGGCCTGATTTGGTGACAAGTCACCTGCAACTTAGTGCCTTTGTGGTTAAGAATGATCACGAAGGTATTAATTCTGGTACTTACCTTGTCAATAAAGGAGGCAAACTTGTTGTTGAGTGTCTTGATCTGTTCCCTCTCATGGGTGCGGACTCTTTGGATCTCTGGGTCAATCTCAAGGTTGAGGGGTTGGAGGAGGTGCTGGTTGACGGTCACCTCTTGGATGCCACCGGGTGGGCAGACTGGAAACCCTGGGCCACCTCTTCCACCAAACCCTGGAGAACCTACCATAAAGCCACCGGCACCTCCCATCCCAGGCCCACCAAAACCAAAGCCACCACCGCCACCGGCACCAAGACCATAACCAAACCCAGCTCCTCCACCAGCGCCATATCCAGCACTAACAAAACCAGGTTGGAAGCCCCCCATGCCGGCACCGTAAGAGATGCGCTTGCTTCCACCCATGTTGTACAGACTTCGGCTGCCGAATCCACCGACTCCAATGCCGCCACCACCTCCTCCAGCTCTTGCTCCTCCAACCCGAGCAACAGAATAGGAGCTGAAACTCGATCTTCCACCACCACCACCGCCGCCGCCACCAACTATTGCGGAGCCAGAGCTGAAGCCTCTTCTTGCCCCTCCAGAGGATGATCGAAAGGATGTGAAACTCATGATGGTTTCTTTCAGAGAGAAGATGTGAGGAAAGGGTTTCGACTAGAAGCGGAGCTGCAGGGAAAGAGCAGAGGATGGAGAAGACGGAACCCCTCTGATATAGAGGAGCCAGAGACCTCCCCTTTTATCTGCTTGGGAAATAACCTGGCACGGGATCTCAGGCAACCTGATCTACTCATCATCTTGATATGCCTTGCAGCAACTTGTCTCATTAAAACACACCTACTTGAGGCGGCAGTATGGAATTGGGAGGAGGCATTTGTTTGCAATGAAACGATAGACGTTTCCCGCTTTTTATTTTTAGTTGGGCGTCTCGTTAAAAGAAAAAAGAAAAGAAGAGGGAAATAAGAATAATTGTGGAAATTACTAACCACAATTGCCACCCGCCTCCTTCTCCAACAGAGCCTGTTTACACAAGGGCAGATAAAGACCATGCTGTAAGATACAGATCTCCACAAAGTGTAGCCATGTGAATTTCATGACTCCATCAGGAGTCGTCTTATGGTTTCCAGTGAGATGGGAGCAAACTTTATGCAACTGTCTGTCTGCAAAAGTGGTCTCCTGTTCCCTCTTCTGGATTTTTTTGGAGGTGGAGGTGTTGATGTGCATGAATGATTTGTCATTTGCAACAACATTGTACTGACAACTGAGCTTTGATGTTCCTATGTAGTTTTTCTGCACCGTGAACTCTGTGAAGTAGATTGCAGCTGCCTGACAATTGAATTACAGCTGTGGTTTGTTTAGCCCAATCCTGACTTCTCTGACTGGCATCCTCTCTCTGGAGTCTTCCCCAACTCTGTCGAATGAGATCCTTTCCTAGAGATCCAAGGACTAAACTGGAGATGTCCTTCAGGCAATGCATATGCCCTGCCAGTGAGCTTCGCTCCTTAGACAAAGATAAATTACCCAAACGCCAAGGCTAAGCAGATGCTTGAATGAGGTTATCCTTTCCCTGAAGCCATCTCTGATTGCCCCTTGTTTAACAGAGCAATTCTATGCATGGTCACATAGAAGTAAGTCCCTTGTGAGTATATTTAGGATTGCAGCCTTAAAGCCTTAACCGTTGGACTATAACGGCAGAGGAACTTTCACATGCGGCTATAGATCTATGCATTATAATTCAAAAACGTTTGTAAGCTGAGCAGCTCCTTATCGCTGGTCTGGAAGATTTCTGGAGAGCAGAAAACCAAGAGGGTCAAGTGAATTCTAACATTGCTTTTTGCTTAGGAATACAGCATTTTAAGACAGGAAGGGAACTTAAGAGTCAGTGGAAACCGTTTGTGTAAGGCTGGATTGTCTACAGAGTTCCCCTCCCTGGCATTAGACTACCACCGAGACAACACCCCAACACTGGAGGCAGCAACCAAGATATGCTGATACAAATGGATCCTGCTATTCTGTCTTTCCTCTTGTTAAAGCATCAGTTCTTCACTGACTTTAGGTGGGGAAGCAAGCAGAGAGGGAGAGGAGGAATTAAAAGCAAAATGTGACCACCAACATCTGCTTTCCCAAAGTGCCTTACTTTATGTCTTTAGGGGTTTCCTGTATTTTGTAACATTTCAATATGTTATTTTTCCTCCAAGGAGCTCAAGGTGGCATATGTGGCTGTCCCAGATTCCCCGTTTCATCCCGACCACACTCCTCTCTAGGTTAGGCAGAGAAACAGTGAGTTGCCCAAAGTCATGCAGTGAGCTTCGCGGCTGTGTGGCGATTTGAAACCTGGTTTCCCAGGTCCTAATCCAACACTCTAACCACTATCCAACACTGTCTCTTATTTTTTAGAAAAAAGCAGCTCTTATTAACAACAACAACAAAACGATCTGCACAAAAATGTTCAGTTTGAAATCTCTCACCCCCAATTTCAGGTCAACATCACACATTAAATACAGTTGTATTTGTTATTCCATTTTCTTGCATTTTAGAAATGATGGTTCCAAAATATTTGTAACGGTTTGAGGTCAGTAGAAAATCTTAATTTTATTTTTAAGTATGTTTTCAGAATTAAGCATCAGAGCAAATGGTGGGGTTGGGTTCTTAAATCTATAACTATGCATGTAATTCTTAAACCTATTACTCCAAAGTCGCCTTAGCGGCAAGGTTTCAGAATCAGTGGTTAGGAAATTGCAGTGTAGAGGTCACCAAGTGCAAGCTATGAACTGTGAGAAAGCACTTCAAGTGCATCCTTGCTCAAGGGGAATTTTTGACCTTGGCTTTCTCATCCTTTAAGAGAGTAGAATATTTGAAAGTGGGGGAAATCCACCTATGGATGTATACCAATAACCGAGCAATCTGACAGCTTGATCCTGTGTTAGTTGAACTTAATGCTTCCTTTCTTATTCTGTTCAACTGGGCTTCATTGTGGTTTATGCGGCCACAAGAATGCTAAGCAAGTCTCTACCTGGATGGGGGACCACGATGGAGCCCAATGGAAGCAATTCTGCTCTATCCAAGAGGCAGAGGAGCTTGCAACTCACAGGATCAGCATGTTTCTCTCAAGCAGACAATCCTTGCTCTCATTGTCGCTACATACAGAGCTGACGACTGCACAGCATGACTAGGATTGGCAAAGTCACAGCATGAGAGTAGGAGTTTGCACAGTCAGACCTGTAAGGTACAAGCCCAGAGATGGTATCCAGACTGAATGGCTGAAGGGCACCAGCATTGTCCCATTGCTGGAAACTTTTCCAAGATGAGGGTGGTGTTTTCGGTTCAGTTCCTCCCCGCCTCCTTTTCTTTTTTTCCAGACTATCAAGAGACTTGATGGAACCTGAATCAAGGGCCAATTCCATTTCGCACAGCAATCAGAAAAATCTGATGTTTGCACAATTCGTTCTGTTTCCAGGCATTCCTGTCCCTGCACACCACCAATAACGTGAGTCATTCACACCCGAGGCTCATTGAAGGAGGATATGTTTGATTGCTGTTTGTATTATTTAGCATAAATCTGTTTCAGCTGCATGGGCAAGCCTGTACTGTAATCCTGGAAGTGTACAAGTTTGGGAGAGCATTACTCCTTGGGTGATCCTGGCACACTCCCACCCCTCTGAGCCATTCCTTAGTCCTTGTGGAAGATGTCAATGCAAAAGTTGAAAACATTATTTAAAGTTGGATTCATTTTTGACCCATGCATGCATTCACTGTACATTTGAATCTGCTTTTTATTTTAAATAAAAAAACTACATTTTGGCATGTCCTATTTGTTCCTCCCCACTACCCTGAAAGAGAGAGAGAATGCATTGATATTTGATAAGTTGTTTTATTGTTTCCAAGTGTTATTCCTGTTTCTGATTTTCATGGCATCAGAATAGGTTTAGACGAATCCCTTTGTAATTTTGATACATTGCCATAGCTGAAAACTTCATGCACATACATTCATTTGCATTCACGAGGACCCAGACACGTACAGTGTTTGTTACAGTGCAAGTTCCCTAACATTAGACAGTTTTTCAAATACACACATCCGACCTTTTAAACAACGTTCTGCATATTTATTCTTCTTATATAACAGTTTAGCTCAAAATGGAACTTCTGGGCGAGTTTGTGTGAGTTGAGCTGGTGGTGGATCAGATTCAGGGCTGCTCTTCTAGAACAATTCATTCATGGTGATTGGTGAGACTTACACCAATTCTGGCAGGAAAGGGGGGGGGAGTACAGTGGTACCTTGGTTTGCAACCGTCTTGGATTACAACCATTTTGGATTACAACCGTTTTGGATTACAACCACGTCAAACCCGTCACCCTCCCTTTTTTGGATTACAACCCAGTTTTTATTTGGAGACCCCATTGGCGAAAGCGCGCCTTGGGTTACAACCTGTTTTGGTTTACAACTGGACCTATGTCCAGTTTATGCCCAACGGATTATGGTTGTAAACCAAGGTACCACTGTATGTGTTCATTTTCTTGCCTTGCTCAGGTGGTTGGGGATTCTTTAGCCTTTAGCTCTTGATGCTCTTTTGACTGGTGGAAGTTTTAGATATAATTTTCACACCAGAGCTGCTTCCTCCCCCAGTGCCTTTTCCACTCCCAGAGCTGAAATTGCCCCCTCCTGAGCTAAACCCACTGCTGCTGCCTCCGCCGCCTCCTCCTCCAAAGCTAAGACCACCAAATCCCCCTCCTCCTCCTCCAAGACCAAGACCAAGACCACCAAATCCACCACCGCCTCCTCCTCCAAAACCAAGACCACCAAATCCGCCTCCTCCTCCTCCAAGACCAAGACCGCCAAATCCGCCGCCGCCACCTCCAAGACCAAGACCAAGACCGCCAAATCCTCCTCCTAGGCCGCCACCTCCTCCACCGCCGCCACCGCCTGCACTGGAGCTCACAACAGCTGTGGGGGGAAAGGGGAAAGTTTATTAGGTGCTCATGGGTTTGAGAAACTAGACAATTTCATCTCCCCGCCCCAGTTATTTGTGTTTCTAATATTAAGTTCAATTTCCACAGCCGTTTGCATATACAGTCGTACCTCGGAAGTCAAACAGAATCCGTTCTGGAAGCCCGTTCAACTTCCAAAATGTTCAGAAACCAAGGCATGGCTTCCTATTGGCTGCAGGAAGCTCCTGCAACCAATCAGAAGCCACGATGGACATTTGGGTTCCAAAGAAGGTTTGCAAACCGGAACAATCACTTCCAGGTTTGCGGCGTTCAGGAGCCAAAACGTTCGACTCGCAAGTCGTTCGACTTCCGAGGTACGACTATTTTTAAAAGTTCTGAAAATTCACCAGCATTTTAGTGCACTTTATACACATTTTTGCAAACAGTTTCCATATGCATTTTGGTGGATAATTCTCCCTTATTGCATTTAAATGGAAGTTTCCCCCTAACATACGTATTTGCACACATTGTTTCTGGATGGAGAACTTAGTTCCAAAATTTAGTGTGAATTTTGAAGGATGTTTGTGTTTCAAGCTTGCATATTGTTTCAGGAAATTATATAGGTTCACATCAAACTGAGAACAGAACCAACTTTCTTCTCCATTCCTAGGTACCAGGTATAATCATCAACTCATAGTCGGGGGGGGGGGGGAGAGATTTGCCAACATTTACTGTTTTTCTTTTGCTATTTTAGCCCCACTAGTCCTCACCACTGATGGATGCAACTATGGATCAGTGAAGGAGGACATGTAAAAAATAAGGTAAAGGACCCCTGGATGGTTAGGTCCATTCAAAGGTGTCTATGGGGTTGAGGTACTCATCTTGCTTTCAGGCCAAGGGAGCCGGCATTTGTCCACAGACTGGTCATGTGGCTAGCATGACTAAACTACTTCTGGTGCAATGGGACACCATGATGGAAGTCAGAGTGCATGGAAATGGAGTATGTATGGATAGATAGCAGGAGTTGAGCGCATGATCCAATGCTGGGTAGGAGTGAATGGGGAATTCCCACAGCAACAGTGCTCATCACTCTCATGAGCTACCTGACTGGGATTTTGAGCTGGACATCTCACCATAGGTGGAAGGCCAGAAGAGGGGACAGATACTCCATTCTATCTGAAAGCAAGAAGGAGCTGCTTTGCTGGTGATAAAAGGAGAGGGCACTGCTGAGGAAGAAGCCCCTTGGAGGAGACTGGTTGGAGGAGGAGGAGGAAGATTGGGCTGAAGTAGCAGGCTTTCCTCCTGTGTTATGGGACTTTAGGGGGGGGACAGTGTAGTCCTGTGATCCTCGGCAGAGTGGATGTCCACTGGACAAACCAATTTGCTGCTTTTATGCCACCCCTCCTGGTCCAAGGCAGTCTCTGGGAACCTGCCACTAAGAGCCTTGCTTGCTTACAACACTGTGCGGCTCCCTTCCCATGGTGACTGTGGGAATCTCCCCGGGAAACAGGGACCAGCCTTTTCCTTGGAACAGCCCCAGCTGTGTGCTATTGTTCCCAGCTGGTAGCGCTGGAAGAAGCTGCTGCCTGGAATGCAATACCAAGGAAGGAATTCGATCAGGTGCCTAACTGGGATGGCAGCCCTTCAAGATCTTCTCCAGGGTTTCCAAAACATTTGGCAGCTGGGGCATAGCCTCTCCCCAGATTAAAACTGCAAGCTCCTTCCACTCTCACACACCAAGAGATGCGTCTCCTGCCTTGCAGCTCTGGGACAGCCTGTTTAATCTTGTCTCCTGGCATCCCTCTCTCCTGTCCGTTTGCCCAGTTATTTGGGCCTCAGGGATGGGATGCAGCTTTCTGAATTATAGGGACTCCCCCCACACCTATGCCTATAATCTGTAGTGCAGGAATTCCCTGTGCATCGTTACTCCTTTGTAATGATGCCAGTGTCCAAATATTGGCAGAGGGAGAGAGAGAAAGAACAATGATCAATGCTGCGTGGAAAGAGTCATGGAAATGTCATCAAGGCACACCATCTGGGGCCGGAGATCTGAAATATTCAGTTTCTCCCAGCTTCTAAATTTTCCAGTGTTAAGTTCAGTCCACATTAGTTTGGGTGGAACTCAACATGGTGTTAAATGGGGTGTGCATGTGTTGAATGAGGTCTACTTGCAGAGCAGGACTCTCCTCTCTCCTCCCCCTCTGTACCCCATGTGCCCCCTAGAACTGTTATCGGGATTTAGGGGGTACAGGGGCGTGGGGGGTGGGTGGAAGGGGCAAAGTACCATTGCATGAACAGACCTCATTCCATGCATGCAACAACTTAGCTAAATCTGGCCTTTGCTGTTGTCATTCTGCATGGAAATATGTATGCGTTTTGTGCATGCTTATTCTAATATAAGCATTTTTATTTGCAAATGTTCTCTTTTGCATGTAATTTTTATATTGTAATATATTATATTTGCTAATGTTTGCAATTCCATGCACATTTCCCTCTAATAATGGACTTTTTATATCCAGCTCTTGGCTGGATATATAACTGCTTTGAAAAATTTGGAGGTGCAAATTTGGAAGTATAGTTGTGTTTCAGTAGGCATATCAGTTTTAATGGATGCACTGGTTCAAGAAATGCAAATTGCTGAATGAATTTCTTCACCATTCCTAACACTTGCCCTTCTTGTGGTGCACAGTGTACTCCATGCACCATTTGGGAATAAATAAACTAATCATCATCACATTATTAATAACTTATTCTGGGCCAGGCAAATAAAATAAAATGTTCATGATACTTACAGATGCTTACAGGATTGACTCCTTCTCCAGTTAGCCTGTTGAAAAAGAAATAGCAAAATGAAAAATGGCTCATCTATTACAATGAATATGGTCTGTTGTATATATAAGGGACAATGTTATCTATTAAATAGAGTTTCCAACAGCTACAATAATATATTTCCCTATTTGGCTTCCTGTGTGATATATACAGTATCAACAAAAAATCTACTGAAGATGTACTTAAGATCTGCAAGAATTTGGAAAAATAACTGATGCACAATGGAAGCAAAGATGTTGATGCTTAAGATCTGAGCTGTAAACTTAGAGCAATACCTCAAATACTCTCAAAGTCCATGGCACCACAAGGAGCACTGCTTTTCCTACTGCAACAAACACTCCATCACAATTCACGCGATTAGTGACATGATTTGTGTACTAAAACATTTTATTTTGTGTTTGAAGAAGATAATCAAATGTTGTATTCTTGCAAATTATAATAATAATAATTTGATTATACCCCGCCCATCTGGCTGGGTTTCCCCAGCCACTCTGGGCAGCTTACAACATATCTAAAAACCTAATAAAAAAATAAATCCTTAAAAAACTTCCCTAAACAGGGCTGCCCTCAGATGTCTTCTGAAAGTCAGATAGTTGTTTATTTCTTTGACATCTGGTGGGAGGGCGTTCCACAAGGAAGGCACCACTACTGAGAAGGCCCTCTGCCTGGTTCCATGTAACCTCACTTCTCACAGTGAGAGAACTGCCAGAAGGCCCTCGGAGCTGGACCTCAGTGTCTGGGCAGAACGATAGGGGTGGAGACGCTCCTTCAGGTATACTGGGCCAAGGCTGTTTAGGGCTTTAAAGGTTAGCACCAACACTTTGAATTGTGCTCAGAAATATACTGGGAGCCAGACAAAGCAAACTTAACAGGCATCCATTGATAGAGTTGTTCCATTGCAGATATTGTTTCATCTCCACACAGAGTCCCCTGCAAAAAGAAACTGAAGCAGCTCATAAAGTTATGATCACTTTATCCAGCTCACCTGTTCTCCTCCCCTTCCAGCAGCTTCCTGTAGGTGGCAATTTCAATATCCAGTGCCAGTTTGACATTCATGAGCTCCTGGTACTCCCGCAGTAGGCGGGTCATTTCTTCCTTAGCTTTCTGGAGAGCATCTTCCAAGTCAATGAGTTTGGCTCTGGCATCTTTGAGAGCTAATTCACCTCGCTCCTCAGAATCCGCAATAGCTGTCTGCAGATTTGCACACTGTAAGAAGGAAGGTGTCGTTAAATTCCTTGTCCTCTTTAGTATTTGTACATTCATTATTATTGCTATTATTGCTATCATGATTACAGTGGTACCTCAGGTTACATACGCTTCAGGTTACACATGCTTCAGGTTACAGACTCCGCTAACCCAGAAATAGTGCTTCAGGTTAAGAACTTTGCTTCAGGATGAGAACAGAAATCGTGCTCCAGTGGCACGGCGGCGGTGGGAGGCCCCATTAGCTAAAGTGGTGCTTCAGGTTAAGAACAGTTTCATGTTAAGTACGGACCTCCAGAACGAATTAAGTTCTTAACCTGAGATACCACTGTACGTATTAGTGTAAATACTGCTGCTATCATCATGCATTCATTTATTTCTTAGTCCTTGAATAAATGAGGCTGCAATTCTATTTTGTAAGGCGTGAACTTGCTTTTGAGTCAATGTACACAGGGCTGCTCATTTTGGGATATAAATTTTATTTCCGTCCTTCCAAGATTCTATTGTCAGTTTTCATTTTGATGAATTCCCACACTTTACAAAGTTCCAGCCAAAAACAGGACTTCCTCTCCCTGCCACCCCACAAAGTATTGGCAAGGCTATCCAATGCAGATGGCCTCTGTCATGTGACCCTTAACCAACACTTGCTTTTTAGAGCATTGGTAAGTTGCCTACTGAGAGAGAACATTGCATCAATTACAGATGTTCTTACCTGGTTCCTGGCGTTTTCAATTTCTGACCGTATCCTTTGAATCATCCGGTTGAGCTCTGAAATTTCTCCTTTAGTATTACGCAGATCATCACCATGCTTCCCTGCACTGGCTTGGAGTTCCTCAAACTATAACAGCAGGGAAGGGAAGGCAGAGATGGGTTGAAGGAAAGACACAATTACGCAATTTTCAAAGATTCTGCTCATCCACACTCCTCATTTCTGGCATTGGCTGTTGGGAGGTCCAAATGGCATCACCAAGAGGACCGGATTGAAGAAGCTAAGAAGAGCACTGTTGAATCTAGCTAGCATCCTGTTTTCCCAGTGTGGCCAACTAGATACTTATGGAGGAAACCTACAGGCAAATCCAGCAAAAGATTTCACTGTTTTTCCTCACTGACTGGTATTAAAAAGTAATGATGCCTTTCATTCTTCAGGCAGCTAACTGGTTTTTGTTGTTTAGTCATTTAGTTGTGTCCAACTCTTTGTGGTTAATGACCAGTTAACTTAGGGACTGCCAATTGCTGGCACCTAACACTCAATTCAATCACATCTCAGCTGAAAGGACATGTCACATGGGTGAACTTTGCAAATTTGATATCTGAATTCGTCTCTCATGTTCTGAATGTGTTTTGGCTCAAGATATTAGACTACTTAGAAAGTTAGAGTAGCCCATGTGGACTTTCTCTATTTCTCATCAGGAAGCAGGATTCAAACTGTTGTGCAAGTGGATTTCTGGGACTATCCTGGCCACAATCCAATATGGAGATAAGATTTATAACAGGAATCTTGAGACTAGATTGTGACATCTTGTAGACCAAACTAGATGTGACATGTTAAATGAACCTTTGCATTTCATAGACACATTCTTTAAAATGGAAATAGCAGCCACAGTGGCAGAGGAGAGATTGATAATTACTGGGATCACAGCAGTTGGGGAGCTGGCATTTAATTCTTTCCTTCCCTCCTTAACTACGACTACCCCCCAACTGCTTCATATTTACTCCATTTCAACTTCCCCACCAAGCTTAAAAGATCCTAAGCAACTCCAGACCCATGTTTTATCAGAAGCGTCCCTTGGATGTACTGGGGCCCAAGGCCACCTTCCATGCTAGAACTGCTCACCTTAGTTTGGTACCATGCCTCTGCTTCAGCTCGGCTCCTGTTGGCAATGTCTTCATATTGTGCTTTCACCTCAGAAACAATGCCATTCAGGTCCAAGTCTCGATTGTTATCCATCGAGAGGATGACAGCAGTATCAGACATGGAGGCCTGCAACTGAGCTAGCTCCTGAAAAACACAGAAGACAAAATTTGGTTAGAAAACATTTCATGTTTTGGGGGTTTTTGAGGTGGGACAGGATCAGATCGGTAGGAGACACACATCTGTAAAATGGTCAGCTTTCTAGGGAACAGGGTCACATGGGTGAGACCTTGACATTCATACCAAACAACAACCATAATAACAACTGAAGAATCCGAATCTTCAGTGGCAGATGAATTTTGGATCTCTAATATGAAACATCAAATCTTTCTTCTATACATCATTAATAGCATCTAAAATTAGGACCATTGTTTGTGAGAAATCACGTTAGGACAATGTAAATCCAAATATTTAGGGGGGAAAGCAAAGCATAAAAGAAAGGATGGTATTTATAATAATAATATAATAATAATTTATTATTTATACCCAGCCCATCTGGCTGAGTTTCCCCAGCCACTCTGGGAGGCTACATTTAGAAATGTCATGCTTCTTCACATTGCCGTCTTAACATTTATCAGGCTGACTTTTAGGTCTATGTTTTGAAGGTAAGAGGAAGACTGAATACCGATTCATAGAGGGCCCTCAGGAAGTTGAGTTCATCGGTCAGGGAATCAACCTTGGCCTCCAGCTCCACCTTGTTCATGTAGGCAGCATCCACATCCTAAAAAGACAGTAAGAAACCAATTATTTGTGGTTTTATATTCTGATTTTGTTCCATGAACTTCCCTGAGACTTTCGGATATATGGCAGTATATCAGTTCAATACAAAAATAAACTTTGCTTAGATTTCATTGGAGAGAAAACAGGGAATGGGAACAATAAAAAAAGATGCAGATGTCCACTCTTAAGGAGATTCATTATGGAGTTATAAAGGCAATGTTCTTTAGAAGCTTTTGTTATTATTTTTCGCTCCCTTTTTATCTCAAAAAGAGCAATCTTTGTCAGCACAGATGCTATTTTGGGAAAGATGCCCAAGTCCATTTAGCTGCTTATTTCTTTGCTCAGCAACTAGTCTTCCTGGAGGGTGATTTGTGGGATAGTGGATGGTGCCTTAGTCCAGAAAATGGCCTAAGAGCAAATTAAGGGTTTCAGGGAATAGTATTAGAAACAGAAACAAGAGAAGAAGTAGACACAATTTGCATACTCACCTGAGGTCAGGAACCCAAACCACACAAGCAGATGTAAGTAGTATCCACTATACTTGCTTTTTTTAAATCCACAAATGTTATATTAACAGTTTCCCTTCCATTGAAATGTATTGAAGTTAATTATGTAATTAATTACATATTTAATTGCATTAGTTTTGGCCATAGTGGATAGCAAGATGAATAATGTAGGTCATAGCAGAAGTTGAAGTGCAGTGGAATAGAAGCAGGGCTGATTGTGTTGAACACAGGATAGGATGGAAATCACTGCCTCCCGACACTCATAGAACAAATTCACCTCCTCCTGACACCAGTTTCTCAACTCTTTTGCCCCTAAGTTTGTAAGTGGGAGGCTAGTAGAAGATTCAGCTCCAGATGCTGACCCTTTGCTTACAGTCACTCAGAATATAGAACCAGTGAGATGCTTGCTACAGATGGTCCTGGAGAATAATCACATGTGGAGAGGGAGAGCTACCATCTTCCTTAAGATGGTATATTTGCATATTCGCTTTTAAAGCTGGCACAGAATTCATGCCTTATGCACACATTTCCCTCCAGCTTAGTACAAAATGCACCAAGAGAAGTCACACCAAGCCAACAAGTCCTTTTCTTGATGCATGAAACATCATTTGGTCAGACGTAATATTGGGTCCCTCTTAATTAACCCAGCTGCTCATCAACCTTCGGAGCACGAAGCCTCACCTTCTTGAGCATGACAAACTCATTTTCGGCAGATGTGCGCCGGTTGATTTCCTCTTCGTATCTATCAGTACAAGAAGCAAAAAGTTTCAGTTTGTAACTATTACATCTATTCAACGTGCCTTTAGGCATTTCAAAATGAACCACAGTGATAATGTCGTACATAGCACATACTGCACTTATTGCCATAAATCACCTATGAAAACTTTTATCTATTTCCACTGCGTTCCCAGTGTATAGATATGATGTTATGACAAGGGCCCTGAATGCAGAGCCTTTGACATTGAACTCTGCTCATCCTATATATCTGCAGAAAAATACCCCCCAAAATAGGGTGTTGTTAAGAGTGTGCCTGCAGAACATGGACACCCATATTTTTTTGTATGTGCCCTGAGTGTTTCTGATTGGTACATGAATTCAGGAGGAAATGAATGGGTGTGTTTGTGATTTGATTTACTCACTAAGCTATTGGTTTGTGGGAATAACTTAAGATGGTTTTATATAGTGATGCTTTTGGTATAATGGATGGGGTTAATTGAAAGGGAACATGATTTGGTATGGAGTGGTATCTTTGAGAAATGAACTGAAGTACAAATTAATTTAAGAATTTATCTGGGATCATTTGGATGGAAAATTAGTTGGCTCAGCTTCTGTGACATTTAAATTCAACAGTCGCACCCGTATATCAAATTACCATATGAAAATATTATGCAAACTTACGTCTGGGAGCCTTTGGACTGAATTTCCTCCAAATTTCAAAAACATTCTCAAAATATTCAGTTACCATTGAAGCTGCCATTAGTCAACTGATTAGTACCCCATATAGCCATTGCTTTTATGGATGGAGGCAATCTCTGTGCTGGATGGGGGTGATCTCAAAGGACCCAGCTGTACAGTCCACAGGTGATCATTAGATATCAGCAGATCATTAGATATCAGCAAACAAAACAAAACCTGAGAAATTTTATCTTTGGCAATTTGCTTCCCAAATTCTTTGGATGCGTCACTCAAGGTGTATCCACATTCCCCACCCCCGACCCTGAGGCATCATTTGGTTTCAGTTGCAAGGACCACCAGCTCTCACAGGAATCTGTCTGTCAAAAGTCCTTCTTAGGGAGCCTTCATCATGAAGGTGCATGGCAACTTGGAAAAGGGACTTTCCTGTGTTGGCACCCCAACTCAAAAATGCTTTCCTCCAACCTGCTCACTTTGCTTGCTGAGTTTTATGTAGCAGGCCATGGCTTTTTTTCTTTTTCAGGCTTCTAATGTTTCATTATAGGGACGCGGGTGGCGCTGTGAGTTAAACCACAGAGCCTAGGACTTGCTGATCAGAAGGACGGCGGTTCGAATCCCCGCGACGGGGTGAGCTCCCGTTGCTCGGTCCCTGCTCCTGCCAACCTAGCAGTTCGAAAGCACCTCAGAGTGCAAGTAGATAAATAGGTACCACTCTGGCGGGAAGGTAAACGGCATTTCCGTGCGCTGCTCTGGTTCACCAGAAGCAGCTTAGTCATGCTGGCCACATGACCCAGCCAATAAAGCGAGATGAGTGCCACAACCCCAGAGTCGGACACAACTGGACCTAATGGTCAGGGGCCCCTTTACCTTTACCTTTAATGTTTCATTGAGTTGTGCTGTTTTACATGCCTTTCTTACTGCTTTGTAATTAATGGGTGTGCTTTTGGAATTGCTATTTTAATAGTTTTGTTTTTAAACTCTGGAAGCCACCTCAATTAAAATAATCGTAATAACCAAACTATTAAAGTAAACTATTGGGTGTCAGTTTTGCCTATCAGGAGTTAAGAAAGCATGTAAAGCTGAACCCAAAAATTCCAACTTCCATCTGTTAACATTAACAGTCAAGGAAGATGCTGTGGGACTTGGCTGGAGAGGTTGTGGCACTCCTTTCACCCACTGTGACAGTGTCCATTAGTTTTCAGGCTTGGAGCTGAATGGCAGCCTGGGTAACTGAACTTGGGCTCTAGAGGTATTCCTCTTTCTCTTGATTTCTCTGCTCCAGATCAAATGGCTGTTTAATCTTGGGTTGGGGGGCTGCTTGAGGAATTGTACATGCCAATGAAAAATAAAGTCATACAAGAAATAATGTTCATGTTAGTAGCATAGCTGTCAACTTTTCCCTTTTCTTGCGAGGAATCCTATTCAGAATAAGGAAATTTCCCTTAAAAAATGGGAAACGTTGACAGCTATGTAGCATAGCACAAAACCAGTAGCCCATACCTAGCAGCCTGCACATTGCAGAGGTGCATAGAAGCACAGATGCGCTTGCAAAGCAAATTCCCTCCATGGATGACTCAAGCAGGTGAGGCAATCCACAAGCTCCAGACGAAAGCAATTAAATCCCCAATTCTCATTAGCCAATCTGATCTGGAGGCAAACTCTCACATTAATTCCACCTTCGACTGACAGGTCTCATTGTGTCATCGTGGTGTGGTCTGAGATAGTAGCCCTCATTGTGTCATCTGGGTTTTGGGAGTTTCCCCTGTGCAAACTGGTTTCGTGCCAATTGAAACCTTTACGAGTTACTTTATCTTTGCACTACCTATGAGAACCAGGACTGGCCCTACCATTAAGCAGTGAGGCCACCTGCCTCAGGCAGGAATGGGGGAGAAATCTAGTATTATTTGCATCCTGATGAGAAACCAACTAATTCACACTTGTCAAACCAATACGCAAACCAAAATTGTCCTTGAAAGTTCTTTGCAATTTGATGCAGTTCACCACCCAGTGTGTAAAATATGCATATGTTAAGGCAAAGTGTGCAAGAGAATGCATACAGCAGTAAAAGTAACATGCAAGATAATAGATTATACAGTCACAGAATGCATTATATTAGGGGAAATTGCTTGCAGAAATCAGTTTATTAGTAAAACTGCATCCAAAATAAGTGTATTAGGAGAAATTCAAATTAAATTCTGTTTTTTAAAAAATCAAATTGCTATGGAAATGTGGAGAACTGAATTTAATATTTAAAAAAATGAGAAAGTGAGAGAGACCAAAATTGACAGATTTGACCACTCCTAACCTCTGCTGACAGATTTTGACACATACACACCCCGTTTTTCTAGAGCATTAAACCCTTCCGTTCAGATCATTTCGGTCCCCAGGGTAGCTCCAACTGCTAAACAATCATAGTAACATCAAGAGGGTAATCAAAGTGGGCATATCTGGCCTGCCTAGTCCAACCAAGTCTTGGTGGTACATTGCCAATTGGTACTCTAATCCCGGCCATTGTTTTTAGCATGCACCAACTTGGCACTCAACCTCAATGCCTTAACACCCAATAGGAACCAGCATAGCTTCTTCATGGCTGAGGCAAATTCCAGAACACGCTTAACCCAGGTGTGAGGGACAGTTGACCTGTCATCAGTCCCATCCTTAATGGCCAATTGCTGGGGATGATGAGGTTGTAGTTCAGCAACATCAGGAGGGCCAAAGGCTCCTCACACTTGGCCTAACCCTTCGTTTCCTCTACTTGGCCTGCCCCGCTCCCTTCACCACTTCTGCCCATGCCTATCCTACATGCAAATCCCCTTCCTTAAGCTCATTGGGACAAACAAAAGAAAAACAAAGAAATCGAATATATCTGAACCAAGAAAAGAACTGTCAAGCAAAATAGTCCTCAAAGCCTAACTACTGGCTCACTTCAATTGTCAGGACTAGCAGATGTTAAGGTAAAGGTAAAGGACCCCTGACAGTTAAGTCCAGTCGTGAACGACTCTGGGGTTACGGCGCTCATTTCTCTTTACTGGCCGAGGGAGCAAACGTTTGTCTGCAGACAGTTTTTCCGGGTTTTGTGGCCAGCATAACAAAGCCGCTTCTGGCGAAACCAGAGCAGCGCATGGGAAATGCCGTTTACCTTCCTGCGAGAGAGGTACCTATTTATCTACTTGCACTTTGACATGCTTTCGAACTGCTAGGTTGGCAGGAGCAGGAACCAAGTAACGGGAGCTCATCCCATCGCGGGGATTCAAACCACCAACCTTCCGATCGGCAAGCCCAAGGCTCAGTGGTTTACACCACAGCACTTCCTGCGTCCCTTTAGCAGATGTTACAATCCCCCTAAATTGGATCTTCTCCCCCTCTCACTGAGGCCTAGTCAGTGTACTTAATCCGTCTCCTACGGTAGGTTTACCCCGGCCTTGCTCTTGCAGGAGGAGCAACAAAACAAAGTCCCAGTGATACAGAGAAGACCAGCTACCAGAGAGTAATGCTCCTGTCCTTATTCCGCAGGGTGTAACCTGTCTTGGAGTATCACTGGTGTTTAGGTGGAGCTGCTGCACAGATATGTGTGATCATGGCAGACCAAGAGAAGCATCTCTAAGTGAAGGCGGTCTGGCTGTCAGCTAATTCAGCTTCTATGTGTTTATATGTGTATGTCCCACAAGCAGCTTTTTCATATTAATGTCTTCCCAGTTACTTAAAAAGTTGGCTTTTTCAGCCAGTAGCTTAAAGAGGGCTGAACCAAGCCTTGAGGCAAAATGTCCAGATTCTGATTCACCATATCCTGGTTTGACTCACTTTGAAAAGATTTGCCACTCTGCAGTCTGAGCTATTGTTGTGGCATTTGCAAAGTTGGCCCAACATGCTAAGAAGCTCCGAAAAGGCCCATTTCTCTTGATTTCAACCACATCAAAAATGAATGGCTGAATGATTCAGTCTTGAGTCAGTAGCCAGTTTCCACTGCTCCCTGGTATTATTAGTAATTGCTTCTATAAAATGTTTTATCAGCATATGCTGATCTTAGTCAGGTTGCCTTTGACATTTATTTATTTGCCATGTTGTTGCAGTTATGGAAGGGGTAAGAGAGTGGCTTATTTTCATATATTGGAGATATTCAAGAAAGGTCCTATTTATATAACTTGTCTGAGACAACACAACGCTACCATTTGGACCAAGAGAAAAGCGTTGATCTATCACGACTGCAAAGTTATTTTTCAGAAATGCCAGTATGAATCCAATATACACAACAGGAACAATTTTATACCACTAATATACTCTTTTAACATCTAGGGGAATGTGATTAATACAATGTATATGACACAGTGCAATATAAACAAAATGTTTCCATTTCATTTTGTATCAGGGAGTTTTTAATGTTTGACATTAAGTTTAAGTTGTTAAGTTTGATGGTTTATTATGTTTTTATATATGCTGGAAGCTGCTCAGAGTGGCTGGGGGAACCCAGCCGAGTGGGCGGGGAATAAATAATAAAATTATTTATTTATTGCAAAATGTATTATGTGTATACAGGAGTACATAGTGCATATAGGAATGGGTGCTTGCATATGTCTATGACAATTGCATTTGACACTGTATATAGCATGCATCCCATTGTATGTAGAGTCTACACACCAGAGGGAATCTGAACAGCCTCTGTAGGCATTATCACAGCTACTCTGCCACTTTCTATCTCTTCCTATGAAGATGGTTCAAAAGCCTCAGCCAGTACAGAATTCGGCAGTCAGGTTAATCACCAGGGCAAGATGATTTGAGCATATTACACTGACCCTGGCCCAACAATAGAGGCTACCAGTTAGTTTCCAGGCCCAATTCAAAGTGCTGGTTTTGACCTATAAAGTCTTAAACGTTTCAGGACCACAATACCTCAAGGACCATCTCTCTCCATATGAACCTAGCTGGACCATGAGATCATCCTGAGACCCTTCTTTGTGTGCCTCCTCCTCCTCCATATGAGGTCCAGAGTGTGTCAACTCTGGGTTTGTGAGATGCCTCAGGGAGGCTCACCTGAGGCCTTCATTATACACCTTTATGCACCAGGTAAAAATGTTTCTCTTCTCCCAAGCCTTTGGCTGATTAACATTCTATGTCCTTTTAAATGTGTTTTGTGGGATGGTGAGACTATTGGTTGCTTTTGTTTTTATTTTGTTGTGTTTTTATCTTGGTTTTTTTTATTTTGTGACCCACCCTGAGATCTAGGTAAGGCAAAGGATCCCTGGACGGTTAAGTCCATTCAAAGGCCACTATGGGGTTGCAGCACTCGTTTCACTTTCAGGCCAAGGGAGCCAGCATTTGTGCACAGACAGCTTTCCAGGTCATGTGGCCAGCATGACTAGACCACTTCTGGCACAACGGGACACCATGCTAGAAACCAAAGCACATGGAAATGCCATTTACTTTTCTGCTGCAGCAGTACCTATTTATCTACTCGCACTGGTGTGCTTTCAAACTGCTAGGTTGGCATGAGCTGGCATGAGCTCACCCTGTTGCGGGGATTTGAACCACCGACCTTCTGATCGGCAAGCCCAAGAAGCTCAGTGGTTTATACTACAGCACCACCCGCGTCCCTTTAACCCTGAGATCTACGGATGAAGGGCGGTATACAAAATAATAATATTAATAATATTATTAATATTAATAATATTAATAATAATAATAATAATAATAATAATAATAATAATAATAATAATACTTTCTAACTCTTCACTCTCAAGTCTGCTGGAATAGCAGATAAATATCTGCCCCCCCATCAGATATTCACTTACTTGGTCTTGAAGTCTTCAACAAGATCCTGCATGCTCTTCAGCTCCCCGTCTAGCCGCCCCCTCTCATTCATCAGGCTGCCCAGCTGTTTCCTTAGGTTATTAATGTAAGCCTCAAAGAATGGATCAAGGTTGCTCTTGCTAGCACCAGATTTCAAGCCTTGGTCCTGCAAGAGGGTCCACTTGGTCTCCAGAACCTTGTTCTGTTGCTCCAGAAAACGGACCTGAAACAAAGGAACACATGAAGCTCTTTCTACTGAATCAGAATCCCAGTTCAACTTGCCCAGCATTAAGAAGAGACCCACTGGATCAGGCCTAAAGCCCATCTAGTCCAGCATCTTGTTCTCACAGTGGCCAACCTGTGGGAAGTTCGAAAGCAGGACCTGAACGCAACAACACTCTCACCACCTGTGATTCACAGCAACTGGTATTCAGAAGCATGCCACCTCCAACAGAAAATTGTTTTCATGGCTAGTAGCCATTGATCTTTCTCAACATTGCTATATGAGATCCTCTTAACTGGAGGTGCCAGAGGTGGACCTACTGCAGGCTGACTACCACTGAGCTACCACTCCTTCACAGTTGAAACAGCTTGTGTGGGTTTCTTTTTCCAGGCAACCCTCGTGAAAAATGCAGATATCTTGATTTACAATAACATGTGCCTTTGACATTGGTATGGTGACCCCATCCCAGCTTAGCCTCGCTATTTTATATGGTATTTGTAAATTTAGCCTAATATTGGTTACTCTGACTGGCAATAACCCTCCAGGGACTCAGGGAGATCATTACCATCACCTGAAATCCTTTTAGATGCAGATGCCAGAAACTAAAACTGAGGGCTTCATTAGGCAGAACATGCTAAGGTAAAGGTAAAGGTACCCCTGACCATTAGGTCCAGTCATAGCCGACTCTGGGGTTGCGGCGCTCATCTCACTTTATTGGCCGAGGGAGCCGGCGTACAGCTTTCGGGTCATGTGGCCAGCATGACTAAGCCGCTTCTGGCAAACCAGAGCAGCGCATGGAAATGCTGTTTACCTTCCTGCCAGAGTGGTACCTATTTATCTGCTTGCACTTGATGTGCTTTTGAACTGCTAGGTTGGCAGGAGCAGGGACTGAGCAACGGGAGCTCACCCCGTCGCGGGGATTCAAACCGCCGACCTTCTGATCGGCAAGTCCTAGGCTCTGTGGTTTAACCCACAGTGCCACCCACGTCCCATAGAACATGCTGAGTAAAGGGGGTAGAAATTGTGCAATTATTCAGTTAAATGATAGCTCCATGAAAAATAGTCTAAATCCTCGTTTTTCTTTCCCAGATAAAAGGAACAGAGCAAAAATGAATTTTGAGTGAACAGAAAGCTCAGCCAAATCTTCCCCTAGTTTAAATTTGCTCACAAAAATGTTGAATTTATATTCTCCCACTCGAGTCCTTCCTCCACAATATTTCCAGTTATGGTTGATGGGTTTTAGATTAGAATGAAGAAACAAGACTTTTAACTATTCAGTTAGACTACTTCTTGGGGGAGGAAATATCCTAACCCTTGAACTTAGAAAGTGAAATTCAAATTCATATTCTGATGATTCGACAAACACTCTGAATGGGTTTTTCTGTGTATCTCTAGTAAGATTGTTATAACACACATAGACCTGAATTCATAAGCCAGCCACTCAACTTGTGTCTATGCTTACATGTTAAGACATATGCATTTGTCTTGAGTCTACCTCCTTATCTTCAGATAAAGCATAAACATGGTTTTCTGCTCTTCCTGTACTATCCTACAACAGCTGAATGAAGTCTCACCTTGTCAATGAAAGAAGCAAACTTGTTGTTCAGAGTCTTGATCTGCTCCTTCTCCTCTTTCCGCACCTCTTGGATGGAAGGATCAATTTCCAAATTGAGCGGTGCCAGGAGACTTTGGTTAATGGTTACTTCTTGGATGGTGCCACCAGCTCCAGGTCCACCGCCACCAAAGCCCAAGGAACTTTTGGATCCACCAAGTCCGCCACCAAAACCAAATCCACCACCACCACCACCAAAACCACCACCTCCAGCTCCCCCGCCAAAGCCATACCCACCACCAGATCCACCACCCAAACCAAATCCACTGCCGGAACCTCCACCAAAACCCAATCCGCCGCCGCCGCCACCAAATCCACTGCGGAGGTTGCTGGCTCTGCTGCTGGAAATTCTCCTATTGCCACCAAGATTATAAAGACTCCTGCTGCCAAAGCCACCGCCACCTCCACCGCCACCAATACTGATCCTTCCAAAACTGCTGCCACCACCACCACCGCCGAAGCCAACTCCGCCAGCTCTGGCAAGAGAAAGTGAGCTGAAACCAGATCTATTGCTACTTGGGACAATGGCAGAGGTGGCGGTGAAAGCCCTGCCACCACCGCCGCCTCCTCCTCCAGCCCTGATACTATAGGACTGCCGGTTCATCTTTGTGGATTGCCTCTGAGAGATGTTGCTATGGAGGAGGAAGCCTAAAGAGTGGTGCTCTGGTGGGAGAGCCCTTGAACATGGCTTCTTTTATCCTCCGGGCGCCCTGGGTTTGGCCGCTTTGGAAGTCAGGAGATCAATTTAGCGCATTCATGATTTTGACACACCTGGAACGCAGGTGTCCAATTGGACTTGTTCAATGCTAATTGAAGAGAACACACACACCCCCCCCTATGTAGTGATAGGTGCTTGCATCGCCTGAGGCCTTATGATCAAATTACCAAGTATTCAGAAACCAACCATGTGTTAAGGGTTAATCTAGCCAGAAATTGTCAAATATTTAAAGGAAGTTCTGCTTGCTTGCTTGCTTGCCTTCTTTTTGAAGAAAATGCTGCACAGCATCATAAATTTTATGCAACTGAAACATTGAGTTTGAAAGGGGATCGATCAGCTTCGGTTGTCAACATTAATTTGTGTGCGTTATGTTTTGTCATTTCATAATACATGATCTTGTAGTGTGTTGGTTCAGCAACTTCGTGTGCCTTGCTGAGATTATGCTAATACAGGCACATCTCGTTTTATTGCACTTTGCGCTTCACAGGTATTGCTCTTTGTGAGGAAGCAGGTGCAGCTTCAGGTAGCGTGGCCGCTTTCAGGGGATGGAAGACCCTGTCCCCCTCTCTTCGGGACCTGGAAGTGGAGCTGGCTAGGGCTGGAGATGTTTTTTTGCCTTCCTGCCCCTGCAGTGGCAGCGGCGGTTGCAGGGCGGAGCTGGATTAATAGGCTTCAGTGTAGGGTAAGCATAACTTTTATGTGCACTGGGAAACAACATAAATAGTGTGGATTGCTTATTGCAATATTCCCTTTATTGCAGTGGTCTGGAACCAAACATGCAATACAGTGGTACCTCGGGTTACAGACGCTTCAGGTTACAGATGCTTCAGGTTACAGACTCTGCTAACCCAGAAATAGTACCTCGGGTTAAGAACTTTGCTTCAGGATGAGAACAGAAATCATGCACCAGCGGCAGAGGGAGGCCCCATTAACTAAAGTGGTCTTCACGTTAAGAACAGTTTCAGGTTAAGAATGGACCTCCAGAACGAATTAAGTTCTTAACCCGAGGTACCACTGTATCTCTGAGGTTTGCCTGTATGTCCATATTACAGAGCTGCAAAATGTATAGAAAAAGGCACTCCCACATTGTTGTGTTACCAGGCGCATACCACACATACCGTTTAATCATAACTGAATCATAAACCTGGAAAAGCCACCACTTTTAAGCATGCTTTCTTTAAAGTTAATTCCCTTACCATCAACAGGAGTTCAATGAAGTATGTTTAAGGTGGAAGTGTTGAAATAGAATGTTACCCCCTCCCATCAGGTATGTACTTTGATCATTGTGTGCCAATCCGCTCCTTTTTTCTTTCTAGTGCCACCATTGCAACTGAGATGTTCAGGAGTTGGGTCCCTTTCTCTATCAGCATGGACTAAAGTGTTTGAGATGTTTGAGATTGCAGGTAGTGGTGGGGACCACGATTAAGGAGTGAGCATGCTTGAGGTTCATAAAATTATGAATTATGAACTGTGGGGGGATGGATACAGAGTAAATTACATAAATAGGAAGGCTTCAGGTTGCCATTTTAGCTAATTTGTGGGAGGTTCAAGAGACAAACACTCGCAATAGTTTGACCCTACATTTCTGACCACATCAAATGCCAAAATATTAACAAGTATCTTAATCTTTTCAACTTGAGGCCCTTGACAAATATCCCTCCTTCCTGCTGCCACCCTTAATTGGCCCTGCAGGTGATTGGTTATATTATGCTGTTTTTTGCTCATGCTGTTATGTTTTAGTTAATTAGTCTTGTGATATGTATCGCACATTATGTGTCATGTTGCTTTTTTCTTTTTAACCTTGGCCTTTGGGAGATGTAGTTATTCAACAAATCTAAAATCTAATTCGCCCATTCCAAAGTTGCTTAGATTAGCGCCTAGGGCTTGCCGATCGAAAGGTCGGCGGTTCGAATCCCCGCGGCGGGGTGCGCTCCTGTTGCTCGGTCCCAGCGCCTGCCAACCTAGCAGTTTGAAAGCACCCCCGGGTGCAAGTAGATAAATAGGGACCGCTTACTAGCGGGAAGGTAAACGGCGTTTCCGTGTGCGGCTCTGGCTCGCCAGAGCAGCGATGTCACACTGGCCACGTGACCCGGAAGTGTCTGCGGACAGTGCTGGCCCCCGGCCTATAGAGTGAGATTGGCGCACAACCCCAGAGTCTGGCAAGACTGGCCCGTAATGGCAGGGGTACCTTTACCTTTACCTTTACAGTAAGAAAAGAAAGTTGTTGTAGTCAATACTATTTGTTCAAGGAAAGTCTTCAAGCTACACAGTTTAAATGCACAATTTAAAGACCAAAAGAAATCACTAATTACCCGTATGCTAGCCATAGACAAGATTCTACTCATGTCCATTCATTTTATTCCAGAACAGTAGGCATGCATGATTCATCATACACATCAGTTAGTGGCTATGAATGGCAATGCATATTTCTTAATAAAAATATTCTGTGGTCCAGACAAGCATCAGAATGCAGGTGAAATCTGCATATGTGTCCACCCATCAGCTGCATAGGAAATGTTTTGAGTATTCAGATCTCCCTTCCTGGATGCGTGTGTGTGTGTGTGTGTGTGCGCGCGCGCACCAAACTGGGGTACATCAGTGTGTACGAGAGCCAGTGTGGTGTAGTGGTTAGGAGCAGTGGACTCGTAATCTGGGGAACCGGGTTCGCGTCTCCGCTCCTCCACATGCAGCTGCTGGGCCAGTCACACTTCTTTGAAGTCTCTCAGCCCCACTCACCTCACAGAGTGTTTGTTGTGGGGGAGGAAGGAAAAGGAGAATGTTAGCCGCTTTGAGACTCTTTAAAGGGAGTGAAAGGCGGGATATCAAATCCAAACTCTTCTTCTTCATCAGAATTTTCAGTTGCAAATAAATACTTGTAAATAAATAGACTGCAGGAAAGCAACTGTTGGTTAAATAATTTCCAGAAGTGCATTAATAAGCAGCTGTTTGAAAAGAGAAGGGTGGCTGCACATTGGTTTGACTTGACTTCATGTAATCAGATCTGTTTAGGAGCAAAAGAGCTGGCAGGCAAAGCATGTCAGCTTCCAAGTTTTGATGGTTGATTTCTCAACCCTTTCTTGTAGTGCAGAGGAGGAGCCATTTCAAGTCCACCAAACTTCCTGTGCACTGAGGGGGAACCTCCTTGGGCCTACTGAAAGGTCTGCTTGTGTTTTGAGGGGAAGGTGATACAAGCTAGAGGAGGAGTAAATGGAGATGAATTTTGTAGGAAACGTGGTACGCTTGAATTCTTAGCTAAATGTTTTAAAATTGTGTTGGTTTTCATAGTATTTAGTTGACATTTACATTTTTTTAAATCAGTTTCATAAGCTTCCTCAGACATCCTGGTGCCCTCCAAATATTTTGAACTCCCTGATTCCCATTAGCCCTAACAAGCATGGCCAGTGGTCAGAGGTTATAGGAGCTACAGTCCAACAGCATATGGAGGACACCAAACTGGGGAAGGTTACTCTTGTGCTATTGGACTCATCTAAATAGTAAGCATCAACCAGGCAGAGGGCCTTCTCGGTGGTGGTGCCCGCCCTGTGGAACGCCCTCCCACCAGATGTCAAGGAAATAAACAACTATCCGACTTTGAGAAGACATCTGAAGGCAGCCCTATTTAGGGAAGTTTTTAATGTTTGATGTTTTGTCGCATTTTTAACATTCTTTTTGGGAGCCGCCCAGAGTGGCTGGGGAAACCCAGCCAGATGGGTGGGGTATAATAATAATAATAATAATAATAATAATAATAATAATAATATCATCATCATCATCAAAGGGCATTCATTGGCTTAACTCTACATCACATGTATACCCTCCAACATTCTTTCTGAGTCTTTCTGAGTAAAGTAGCAAAAAGTTTACTCACATTTCAGTTCACGATTTTATCGCTATGATTTTAACTACTAAGCAAAGGCAGGCTTTGCTTAGTAGTTACACAAAGAAAGAGTGAGTTCATCTCATATGGAGACTGAAATCATGTGCTGCTGGCTGAGGGCCAGCAGACAGCAAAATTACATTTAGACAACAAAATGGCTGCAGGAGACCAGCATGGCAGCAAGAGATAGAACAAGACAACAGAAAGATCAAACAGGCTGAGAAAATGGCTGCATGACTTGGCTCTTTGGTGGAGTCAGCCCATCTCCCAGGTCACATGTAGGGGGAGGAAACTCCAGACCAGTGGAAGAGGAAATTACACTGACTGGATGTCCCCCTGCCTGTGCCCACTCTAGGGAAACAAGGAATATTGCATTTGACTGCACCAATGGATCACACCCAACATAGAGTGTGTTGTCGTTGTCGTTAATTGCATTTATTCCTTTTTTAAAAAAAATATTTATTAAAATTTTCCATTGTAGTACATTAAAAAATCAAAAAAAAGAAAAAAGAGAAAAGTTTAAAAACACTTAGAATTCACAATCCTTATTTTCAATAACATATTTCCCTGACTTCCCCACACCTCCCCCTCTTGTATTCCAATTCAAATTGTTGGTTCAACAAGTTCTTATCCCTAATTTTTAACCTTTTTATATTTAGTTCATTTTAAAAAACCACTTTTGCCTTATAAACATCAATAGTAATACATCAGTGCTTATTCTTAAAACCTTTTTCTAAAGTCGGCCTAAATTCCCTTCCACGATTTCCTCAATTCTCAAACAGATAACAAAAATAAAAACAAAACAGATTATTATTATACACCCTTTGGATTCCCAAACTCCCCCCCCTTCCCGGTTTCAATCCCCAACAAACGTCCATCAATCAATCTACTATCAGCCTGGAGATCTCACGTCCGAGGCTCTTAATTCTCTCTCAGTTCCTCTCTGCCGGTTTTTTTGATAGTCCTTGGTATTAAACACCAAATCTCGGAGAAGCACTAGTCCAATAGGGTCCATGTTTCTTCCAGCCAGGCCTCCATACTTAAAAGTGGAGCCTGAATCTTGTTTCTTATTAATTGCATTTATTCCTGAGCTTTTTCTCCAAGGAGCTCAAAGGTGGCATACATGGCTCTCCACCCCATTTAGTCCCCCACATTCTCCCCTTTGAGATAAGTTAGGTCGAGAGGCAGTGAGCCATAGCTGAGTGAGCATTTGAACCCTGACCTCCCACATCCTAGCCTGGCACTCTGAACACTACACCACACTGGTACAACTGGCATTGCCCTTAGGATTGACATTGTGTTCTGCATGCAGATCTAGCTAAACAATGGAGCGCAGGCTTTGCGGATCCAGGTTAAGTCGTTGGCATCTGTTTTTAAAAGGATTTCCGGTTTCAGAGCAGGGGAAAACCTTCGGTCAGAGAGGCTTCACAAGTCTTTCCTGGAGAGCTGTAGGCTGCGATGGGTGAGACGGATCAGTTTTCAAACACTTCCTAACCTCCCAGGAAAGAGAAAATATTGCAGAGTGGATGTATGTGATCTCACTGCATCTCAAACATGAGGAAGATAATGAGATTAAGGGTGTGTCAGGGTCCAACAAAACGGTGGAAATTCTGCCTTCAGGCTTTCAAACTTCAGCTCGCTGCATTTAAGGTATTTGTGCAATGTGAAGGCTAGGAAGCTTGAACAATTTCCTCAGCTGACTCTCTTCCAGGGCTGGCTCAGCTTCAGTTGCGGGAAGCAAGATTACGGTTCATTTTTAGAACAACAAAGGCTGCAGTTAAGCCCAGGATTTAAGTCAATACAGGTCTCAGCTAGAATGGCATGGGGCAGGTTTGGATGTGGAAAACCCTGGATCAAATCTGTGCTCAGTCTTGAAACTCGCTGTCTGGCTTTGGGTTAGTCTCTCTCTCTCTCCTTACCCTGTTGCACTACTAAAAGATGAGATGAGACGGTACTTAATGTAATGGTTAGAGTGTTGGACTAGGATCTGGGAGACCAGGATTCAAATCCCCGCTCAGCTATGAAGCCACTAAGACTGACTTTGGAATCTAGACACATATAAAAAATGTTGTGAAAATACTTTTTTGAAAAACATTTTGAAAAATATATAGAATTTGCCATAGCTCACCATCGCCATCTAGTGACACGTTTGTATAATGCACTTTTAAAAGGTAAAGGTAAAGGACCCCTGACAGTTAAGTCCAGTCGTGAACGACTCTGGGGTTGCGGCGCTCATCTCACTCTAATGGCCGAGGGAGCCGAAGTTTGTCCGCAGATAGTTTTTCCGGGTCATGTGGCCAGCATGACTAAGCCGCTTCTGGCGAAACCAGAGCAGTGCACAGAAACACCATTTACCTTCCTGCTGCAGCGGTACCTATTTATCTACTTGCACTGGTGTGCTTTTGAACTGCTAGGTAGGCAGGAGCTGGGACTGAACAACGGGAGCTCACCCCGTCGCGGGGATTCGAACCACTGACCTTCCGATCAGCAAGCCCTAGGCTCAGTGGTTTAGACCACAGTGCCATCCACGTCTTTACAACACACTTAAAGCGTTTTATTTGCAGCTGTATACCTGAGTCCACTGTCTCCCAGCCTAACCTACCTCACAGGGTTGTTGTGAGGAGAAAGTGGGGTGGGCAAACCATGTGTGGCACCTTGGGCTCCTTGGAAGAAAGAAGGGATATAAATGCCATGTGTGGATGAATAAAACTGCCAAGTGCCACCTTTCCCAGAAGTGAAGTGGGTGACAGTGCAGCAAGGGAGCGCTCCTTTTCAGCTGTGACACCCTGCCTTTTAAAAAACCTCCCCACGGTGATTTAATTTGAAGCAATATTGCACACTTTCAGATGCCAGGCACACTTTTGCCCAGGCTTTTAGACTTGCTAATGTATTCTTTTAGCTGTCAGCTGATTTATTTGTTAAAATTGTTCTTATGTATAGGATTTTTTTTAAAAAAATTAAAAATGCAAACTACTCTGGAGTGAAGGATAGTATAAACAGGTTGTGTGCATAAAGGTATATACACACAGACACATTCATTTATCCATGATCACACACACACACACTGACAATGATGATGATCCTTTAAAAGAGGTTTAAACCAATTCATGGAATAGAGGTCTATTGGTGGCTCCTAGCCATGATGGCTTTGCTCTGCCTCCACAGCTGGGGTGCAGTTATGTTTCTGAATATGCCCTTGTGCCAGATCCTGCCTGAGGACCAGCATTCATCTGGGTGGTCACAGTGAGAACAGGATGCTGGTTTGCATGGGCCATTGGACTCATCCAGTCATTCTTATGACAACGAGAAATATACAGTGGTACCTTGGGTTAAGAACTTAATTCATTTCGGAGGTCTGCTCTTAACCTGAAACTGTTCTTAACCTGAAGCACCACTTTAGCTAATGGGGCCTCCTGCTGCTGCTGCCGCGCCGCCGGAGCACGATTTCTGTTCTTATCCTGAAGCAAAGTTCTTAATCTGAAGCACTATTTCTGGGTTAGTGGAGTCTGTAACCTGAAGCGTATGTAACCTGAGGTACCACTGTAATAATAATTATATTATTATTGGGTATTGTCGGCCAGGGGGTGTTAAAGACGGATATAACTTTTTTTATGTACGCTACAACAGCAGCAAGAATACTTATTGCGAAGTACTGGAAGACACAAGATCTACCCACTCTGGAAGAATGGCAGATGAAGGTGATTGACTACATGGGTCTGGCAGAAATGACGAGCAGAATCCGAAACCAGGGAAGAGAAGCAGCGGAAGAAGAATGGAAAAAATTTAAGGACTATTTAAAGAAATATTATAAAATTAATGAAAGTTAAAATGATGTTGGACTAGAAAATAAATGGTTACTATTAGTAATGGATAAGATAAGGAGAATAAGGAAGATTAAACTAAAATTAAAATAAGGGAAGATTTGCTGAATAAATGATTAGAAATTGGAATACAGAAAAGGGAGGTATGAGGAAGTCGAAGAAGTAAGGTATAAGAAAATAAGATCGGAAATTGTACCTGTTTTTTGTTTTTGTTTGTTTGTTTGTTGTGTTTATTGTATTGTGTTGTTATGTTTTTGTTGTTATGGAAAATTCCTTAATAAAAAATTATATATATAAAAAAATAATAATTATATTAAGTAATGCTATGTGCTCCATTTCTGAGGAGGCAGAGTGAGGCACAAATGTATTAAATAAAAATAAAGTACAACAAAATGTGCTTTCCCCCCATGACAGTTTATTGGCTATAATACAGAAAACTACAGCAATGAGCAAAGAAAGAAAGAAAGCATGCAGGTACATACACAGGTCTTTTACAGAAAACAGTACTGGTGCTTGAACTTTCCAATCCCTTGTTGCCTTTCAAATTACACACATTCAACATTATATTACACCATCCTTCCTCCCAGAAGTTTGGAACTATGGCTTCCATCAGCCATCAGTGGGAGTTGTAGTTCAAAGCATCTGGTGGGCAACAGGCTGGTGAAGCCTGTGTTAGGCACACTGACTCAGGCCCAACAGAGAACACAGAGACAGAAAAAGCAGAGCTGTGCCCACACAGTCCGCTAAACAAAGCTGTCATCTAACCAGATGTCTGTTGGAGAAAGGAAGGATGGGAGACTGAATCCAGGCTCTCCAGCTCCACCTTCCAACAGCTGATTGTGAGATTCTATCTTTGATTACTGGGCTATCTGTGTGCAGCCCCATCTGTAGTGCATGTGATTCCCTATCCAGCTGCTACCTGGACCAGGGTAACTGTCTACTACATCACAATGCCCTAAAAAGCTACTTTTATGAGGTAGTGGCATATATTCCTCCTCTGCAGAGCCGATTCAGATATTGTGGCTTGGAGGATTTGGTTTTCATAAGTTATTAATTGTTCTGTTGGTTTATTTTAATGCACCAAACTTAATCTGGGTTGTACCTGCTTGGCAGCCCTTGGTTTCCCCACACCGTATCAGCAAAAGCACCCTCCTTTCTATTACACTCTGAGGATAAACACATTAACTTGGAAACAGAAACAGGCAATACTACTTTGTTCTGCTCTGGAGAAAACTCTGGAGATGCATTTCTCAACCCCCCACCCCACTCCCACCACAATATAATGTTCCAGAATATCTCTGGGACTCTAGAAACCCAGTTTCAGTGGATGAATGTCCACTGTCCACTGTTCACTTTCTGTAGTTCTGTTCAGGGGAATCAATTACATGTTCTACCCGTGTGTGAATTGGGGTGTAGGTCTGCACCGACAAGCTCTGCCCTCAACATGGCGTCCTCACACCTCGCACAGATATCTGTATGGAGGGAGTCTTCATGGGTACAGCTGTATACATGAAGATTCCCTCATTGCAGCTTTCCAGGCTCTATGTGTGGATGCCCAGGGGTGGAGTAAATCAGAGGACATGATTCTGGGGGCAAGGTGAGACATTTTGATCCTAATTTTCTGCTAACAGGGAAGCAGTGGGTCTCACTGCTCATGTGCAGGGATTGGGTCACATTGTTATCAACCTTAGCACATGGATGGCATGATGCCCTCATTGGCAGAGGAGGTCTCTGCGCATGCATAGTGAGGTTCATTGTATTCCGAACCTTTCAGACATGTGACTAGGGAATGAAGGATCTATCAATTTTAATTCTCTCAGTTTCACATTTTTACAATCTTGAGTTCAGTTCTCCACATTTCTGCAGCAAGTTGTGAATGTTTTAATCATCCCCAAAATTTCACAGAATTTTATGGTGAATTTCTCTCTCTCTCCCCACACACATACACACACACACTTTTGTATGCAGTTTTGACCAACATTCACATTTTTGCAAGCAGTTCCTTCTAATAATACATGTATGTAACTGTCACTGATATGTTCATTTCTATGCACAGTTTTCCCCATAATATATGCATTTTTGTACATTGGTTGGAAAACTGCATTGCAAAATTCAGATAAGTGGGAATTTTGAAGGATGGCTGGGTTTCAGTTATATTATTTTGGAAAATCCGAATTTGATAGATTCAGCCATAAATAAGAGCTGAATCAAAATTCTCCCACATAGCTTACATGTGGCAGACTGTTCTGGTTCTGTTTCATGCCGGTGAGCCCCCACTATGATGTGACTTACTCTGTCAGAGGCAGAATGGCCAAATTCTGTGTTTTCTTGGAATCCAGTAGCTTCCCTTCTTGTTGCTGCATAATGTGCACCATGTCCCTGAGTATCTGTAGCCCAACCCTTGTTGCTTTAGCCAGCTCAACCCACATCACCAAGAACCTAGATATGTAAGCTTCCCCTTCCTGCTATTTGAGAAATGGCGGATGGAATCATCGACGTTAAACCTGACCATATTCTTAGTGAAGTCTTACTTAGCCTTTGCTCTGCTTGACCTTTGGTAGCCAGTGGCGTGCCTTCCCCTTTGACGCCTGTTCTGGCTGCTTCTGAAAGCAGACACCGCAACTCTTAAACTTTCAGATCCACAAGTATTGACCTCCTTTGAACAGCATTCAGCTCCTGGTTTTGCAACATTTTGGGAAGAGCATGGGGCATTGGCTACAGCTGGAAAGGAAACACATGGAATGGTTATTGCCAAAACTTCTTTGGGGCACCAAACATGGATTCTGATCTGCAAAGAACAGGAGAAAAGAACAAGGAAGACTACTTACATACGCTGACTGAGTTTGCACAATCTTTGGACATCCTGTGTGGGCAAGGATAAAAGAATATAGTACGTTCTCTTCCGATTACAGTCACATAATCCCCAAATCCCATCTTCAGGTGTTTATTACCTAGATCAAGTTTGGGGGACCGAGCACAATTCAAAGTGTTGGTGCTTACCTTTAAAGACCTAAACGGCCTTGGCCCAGTATACCTGAAGGAGTGTCTCCACCCCCATTGTTCAACCCAGACACTGAGGTCCAGCTCTGAGGGCCTCCTGGCGGTTCCCTTCCTGTGAGAAGTGAGGTTACAGGAAACCAGGCAGAGGGCCTTCTCAGTAGTGGCCTGCCCTGTGGAATACCCTCCCATCAAATGTCAAAGAAATACAACTATCTGACATTTAGGAGACATCTGAAGGCAGCCCTGTTTAGGGAAGTTTTTAATGTTTGATGCTTTATTGTGTTTTTAGTAGCCTGTTGGAAGCCACCCAGAGTGGCTGCGGAGGCCCGGCCAGATGGGCGGGGTGTAAGTAATAAATTATTATTATTATTATTATTATTATTATTATTATTATTAGTCCAAAGGGTACATTCCCCTTCTGGAGGTGGGGTGTATACCAGTGGTGGGTTGTGCCAGAAGGAAAAGTGGACAGAGTAATTCAGTAAAGTAAGTTACATTCCAGCCATGCAGAGGTTTCTGTGCACGCACACACACACACACACACCTCCATCCAGGTACGGAAGAGGCATTATCATGCTTCAAGGACACATCCTCTGGGAGGTCATCATCTGGGGAGAGTCCTGAGAACCAGTTTGAGGGCCCTCATTTTATGAACTCCATTTGCAGCCCGGATTCGCTGGATGCAACCAAAACTCTGTACTCCGAATGACTCCAAATATTACACCCATTTACTGCTTTGAGATCCCTAAGTGCAAATTAACACTTAGTTAAAGGTAAAGGTAAAGGTAAAGGGGCCCCTGACCGTTAGGTCCAGTTGCGGACGACTCTGGGGTTGCGGCGCTCATCTCGCTTTACTGGCCGAGTGGAGCTTCCAGGTCATGTGGCCAGCATGACTAAACCGCTTCTGGCAAACCAGAGCAGCGCACGGAAATGCCGTTTGCCTTCCTGCCAGAGTGGTACCTATTTATCTACTTGCACTTTGACATGCTTTTGAACTGCTAGGTTGGCAGGAGCAGGGACCGAGCAATGGGAACTCACCCCGTTGTGGGGATTCGAACTGCCGTCCTTCTGATCGGCAAGCACAAGGCGCAGTGGTTTAGACCACAGCACCACCCGTGTTAACCCTTAGTTAACTTGCTGTTAACATAACTTTTCGTTGTGATTCCACTGCCATTGCTCTCCCAACAGTTTGCAGGCTCACCTCTTCTCTTCCCCTTCCAGCAGGCTTTTGTAGGCTGCAATCTCAATATCTAGGGCAAGCTTTGTGTTCAGTAGCTCCTGGTAGTCACACACAAGGCATGCCAGTTTATCCTTGCCATTCCGAAGGGCCTCCACCAACTCAGCATATTTCTCCTGAGCATCTTTCAGGGCACAGTCGCCACCGTCCGTCCCATCACAGATGGCCTTCTGCAGCTCATCATTCTGCAGCGATTACAGAAGTTGGTCAGGTTAGCCTCCATTTCCTTGTGCCAGATAACCAGATCACAAAACCCTTCAGTGTACAGATTTGAGGTGGTTGTGCAGTGGCTTAATTTCTCCATCAGAAATTTGGACTGGTCCCTGCTTGGGATGGTGGAGAAATTTGATTCATTTCTCATTTTGAATTTAATTGTTATTCATGTTTTTATACTGTATTTTATGCTGCTTTTACAATTAAGTGTTTTAAATTTGTTGTTAGATGCCCTGAGCCTGATTTTTGAACCGGGAAGGGCGGGGTAGAAATAAAAAATATTATTATTATTATTATTATTATTATTATTATTATTATTATTATTAGGCAAAACTACCCAATGGGCACATCCTGAAACAATATGCAGGCTGAAACTCAGCCACCCTTCAAAAATGTGTGCAAAAATGTGCATATTCAGGGAAGGTGTGGATAAAAGAGCACACCTTAGTGAAAATAACAAGTGCATTAAATTAGTCAAAACTGCATGCAACAATGTGTCTATAAGGAGAAATGCAAACTAAGAACCAAGAAATTTACGGCTGTTTGCTCAAAGAGAAAAGATTCCAGTTGTTGGAAGTGGTCTTGTTGTGATCTCTGCTTGGTCTAATTCCCAGTCTGCCTATATTCACCAAGCTACTCACAGCTACTACCCTCAACCTCTCATGCCTTTGCCTTTCCAGCTTCCTTGTCCAAAAATTCAGATTGTACAATATACACAATTAAGAAATAATAAACTACTTTATACAAAATTGTGTTGCATGTGTGGTCTTATGTGGATTCGTTGTTGTTGTTGCAGAATTTGGATTTTTGAAATCTGGTTTCCTGACCTGTCCACCACCAAACTTACCTCCTTTTGCACACTCTGAATTTCACACTGAAGCTTCTCGATTCTCTTTGTAAGTTCTGAAATCTGCTGCTTGTATTTCTTCAGGTCTCCCTTGAAGCAGCATCTCTTGCTTTGAGCCTCTTCATACTAAGGGTATAAACAAGGGTATGATGGCTATTATGCTTTTGAATTATGGTGCTGGAGGAGACTCTTGAGAGTCCCATGGACTGCAAGAAGATCAAACTTATCCATTCTGAAGGAAATCAGCCCTGAGTGCTCCCTGGAAGGACAGATCATGAAGCTGAGGCTCCAATACTTTGGCCACCTCATGAGAAGAGAAGACTCCCTGGAAAAGACCCTGATGCTGGGAAAGATGGAGGGCACAAGGAGAAGGGGACGACAGAGGACGAGATGGTTGGATTGTGTCTTCGAAGCTACCAGCATGAGTTTGACCAAACTGTGGGAGGCAGTGGAAGACAGGAGGGCCTGGCGTGCTCTGGTCCATGGGGTCATGAAGAGTCAGACACGACTAAATGACTAAACAACAACAACAACAACAACAACAACAACAACAACAACAACAACATGATGGCTATTTAGCAAGGGCAGCTATAATGAGAGAGAGCAGATGCAAAGAGCATAGGACCAGGTCAGGCAGCATAAGACAGCTACCTCATGCAGAAGATTCTGGGAGGGTGGCAATGATAGCCCCCCCCACCCTTCCTTCTGAGTCCCTGCCCCACCCCAGCCACACTCATCCACCTGAGTTTATATAGCTTTATATGGCTACAAGTCAATGGACAAAATAAAGAACCCTAGTCTTACAATGCTACAAATTGAGAAGATATCAAAAGCAGCCAGAGAAATATTTGTGAAGGATGAGGGCAACCTGAAATATTTCAGCAAATGAGTACCCCCTATCATGATTGCATAGTACTTGTGTCATTAAGACTTTTTTCTTTAATAGACCACTTTTTGAATTTGTGACATTTTGTTTAAGCTCCAACGCCCACCTTGTTTCAGCACCTACCTTGTTTTGGTAGAAGGCATCTGCCTCAGCTTTGCTCCTCTGGACAATTTCTTTGTACTCTTCCCTTAGGATGGCAATAATGCTGTCCATGTCTAAACATCTGCTGTTGTCCATTTTCACAACCACATCCAAATCTCCGGTGTGATGGTCCAGTTGAGCTTCCTCCTAAGGATATTGACCCAAATGCATCATCATTTGTTCTTTATCCTTTATCTCAAATACTTCTTTTCTCTGCCAACTTTGCTAGAGTTGTAATAAGGCAAATCTATAAAGCAGGTACAAATGTTAACAGCTGGTTCACATGGGCAAACACATTGCTTGAGCTATCATTACTTCCTTGCTAGCTCTTTGTGGTGACTCTTAGCTGAACATGTGAATTGGCATCAGTGCAAAGCATTGCATCTGAGTTACTCATTCACACATGTGTGGATGAACTTAAAAATGGAAAGCGTAATGCTGGTGGTCAACAAAAGAAGTTTAAAGACTGACAGCTGGGAAACACTGGCCTGCTAGCTCTCCAATTGGAGAACAGCCTTTACCAAAGGTGTCATGGGCTTTGAAGACACTCAAACTCAGGACGCAAGGGAGAAATGTGCTAAGAGGAAGGCACACTTGGCAAATCTACACTGTGATCAACTCCTACCCGGAAACCAATGTCCCCACTCTGGAAAGACGTGTGGATCCAGAACTGGCCTCCAGTGTCACTTACGGACTCATTGTTAAAACCATGTTAATGGAAGACAATCTTACTCGGCTACGAGGGATCGCCAAAGAAAGAAGAAGAAGAATGCCGTAAGTCACTGGGAGACTTTTTTTGCATAGCAAGAGACTTAACAATTTTAATATCTCATAATAACACTGCTCAGAAATCTTCATTGTAACCTGAAAGTAGGCCTAATTCACTTGCAAATCCAGGCTAGTTAGACAAAGATGCCCACTACATGTCAACCAACCACTGGAATTTACAGAGCTGGCCCTATCATTAGGCAGAATGAGACAGCAACCTCAGGCAAATAATTTTGGGTGTCATTATGGCAATAAGTTATTAGTGATCTAAATGACGGTGACTCACTGCCAGCGAGGGAGTGAGGTACTCAAGGGTTTTATTTTATTTTATTGCCTTAAGTTAAATGATGGCAAGACTTGGATACTCTTCACCTTTACTTCTGAGGGTGGGGACCACTGTTTGCAGCTCTGCTCCATTCAGACCAGCTTTAAGAATTTGCTAATCAGATTCAGGTAGCTTTCCCCCCATGTCCATTTCTTCTTCTGTACTTACCAGGATTCGAATGGCACCTTGAGATGTATAGGCTAAGTGGAGATAATATGGAGTGTCTCTGCAAGGAATGTCTCCTTACCTACCTTCAGATATATGCATCTCAGGAACTCAATCTCTTGGGAGAGGAGACTGACTTGTATCTCCAGCTCTGCATTGTTCAAAGCGACACAGTCTCTATCCTGCAAGGATGACATTTCCCTGTTATTTATATTCTACTGTTTAGATATGGTTTCAAAGGAAAGGGAGCAGAAACGTCTAGAGCAGGGGTGTCAAACTCAAATTCATTGGGGGCCGCATCAGCAGTTTGGTCACCCTCAAAGGGCCGGTTGTATCTGTATGACTTTATCAAAGTTATTTTTCCTTAGGCACTGGTGTGTGTTGTCTTGAACCTATACACTATTTAATATACCTATTCCAGTATGATTTTAAATAAGAATAGAAGAAGAAATAATAATGATTTTTTAAAAAGATGACGAGATGGGCTTCCAGGCAGACTGGAGCTCCAACAGGGAGGAGACAGGAGCCTGTCCCAACAGGCTCCCTCCACCCCACTCTGCATAGCTGAACCAGCAGCAGCTTCGCCTCTCCCAGCCCAGTCGGGGCGCGCCGCCTGCGGCAGGACCTGCACCGGGTCCCCGCTCTCCACTCGCCTCCGCCGTTCCCTTCCCCGCCTGCCGGCCCCGCTATTTACCCACCAGGGTGACCCCCAGCCAGCCCCTGGCCCCGCCGCCCGCGCCCCCGGCCATCTCCTCACCAGCTGCAGTGCCACAGTGGCCTCTTCTTGAGGCCCGAGCGAGTGAGCAAGCGGCGTCCCAAGCCGTGGCTCTCACTCCCTGCCCTCGCTGCCAGCCTCCACGGCTCTCTTGGGCTCCAAAAGTTGCTGCGCACGCGACCCGCCCCTTCGAGCAGCCGCGCCTGGGAGGCTCCGAGGGGCGGAGGTAGCCGGCTCCGAGCTCGGCTTGGCGGGACCGCCTCCTCCTCCGCGAGCCCCAGACTGGACCGAGCGAGCAGAAAGCCTCTTTGCCCGGCCCGCGAGGCAGGTGAAAGTTGCGGGACCGGCAGGTAGGCAGCGCTGACGGGGCGCGTCAGTTGGAGCCCTGTCTGCAAGCAGGCAGGGAAGGCTGTTCGCATGGGTCACTTTTTAGAAAGGCAGAGAGCCTCCGCCAGAGTGCGGACCCTAAAATCTGGGTCGGGACCAGTAAAAACGACGAGAAGCTCACTTCCTCACCCTTGATGCCACGGGCGACATGACGAGGTCTGGCGGGCCGGATTCGGCCCGCGGGCCTTGTGTTTGACACCCGTGGTCTAGAGTTTGCTTACATGAACAGACTTATGAGACATTTTATAGATTGTAAATCCATTTCATAGAATCATAGGACTGTAGAGTTGGAAAGGACCACAAGAGTCATCTAGTCCAACCCTCTGCAATGCAGGAAACTTATGCTCAACATGAGGCTTGAACCCACAGCCTTGAGACTGAGTCTCATGCTCTACTGACTGGGCTATTACTACTGTCCTGAATTAACAATCTTACATAGGTCCTTGGTCTAATTTCACAACTCCTTTTAATTTACTTACTGCATTTATGTCTGACCTTTTTCTCCAAGGAGCTCAAGAACTGTAGCCAACACTGTTTTACTCAGAGTAGACCTATTTAAATTAATGGGCCTAAGTTAGTCGTGCCCATTAATTTCAATGAGTCTATTCTCAGTATGACAAACATGGAAAGCGTGACAGCACAGAAATGCATGGACAGAATTGTTTGAGGCCCAGTGCTGCTGCATTATTGCTGTCCAAATGGGTTACAATGTACAGTGGTACCTCAGGTTACATACGCTTCAGGTTACAGACTCCACTAACCCAGAAATAGTGCTTCAGGTTAAGAACTTTGCTTCAGGATGAGAACAGAAATTGTGTTCCGGTGGTGCGGCGGCAGCAGGAGGCCCCATTAGCTAAAGTGGTGCTTCAGGTTAAGCACATTTTCAGGTTAAGTACGGACCTCCAGAACGAATTAAGTGCTTAACCTGAGGTACCACTGTAATAAAAGACAGAATTAAAGCAGAATGTTTGCATTCTAAAAAGTTAATGGATTTTGCCAAGCGATTTCAGGGTATGCATTGATCGGAAATGAAGCAGTTTGACTGCCCCAAAACCCTTGCAGGTACAAAGAGTATTTTGCAAACACAAACACAGATGACTGTCCCAATAGTATCACGACTACAAATCATCATGAATGCATAATAAAAAGGATGCCTGATAGGACCCCAATAATCCATAAACCATGGTCTCCATCCCTCCCAGCCTACTGATTGGGGGGTGTCAGATGGTGGTGGTGATGACGGCAACAAAGAAAACTGAGTTATTAAAAAAATGAAATGGGGAGATTTCTCATTTTTAAAACATAGATATTTCTGAAATGAGGAGAAAGCCTCATAATTTTTAATTGAAATGTTTCAGCAGGCTATACCTGTTTTATTGTGTTTTTAATATTTTATTGGAAGGCGCCCAGAGTGTGGCTGGGGAAAACCAGCCAGATCGGCAGGGTATAAATAAATAAATAAATTATTATTATTATTATTATTATTATTATTATTATTATTATTATACCAATGGCTTCTTCCTCTTACCTTCTTCAGTTCTGCAAATTTGTTCTCTGCAGCACAACGTTGGTTCATTTTCTCTTCATACCTGTAAGGTAGGAATTAAAATGAAACTACAAAGGGGTGGTGATCAGTATTTCACTCACTACTAAGAACAGAAGAACATATTATGAGCTCAGCTGAATTAGGGCAAAGGTCCAGCAAGTCCAGAATCCAGTTCCCACAGCAGCCAGCCAGATGTCTCTAGACTCCCACAAGTAGGATATGAGCACAATAGCATTCCGCCACTGCTGCTACCCAGCAACCACTGCTCAGAGGCGTATGCCACGCTGACAATCTGATATTCCCACTGCTGCATCTGCCACTGCACTGAGCTCGCCACTGCCTGGCCTCTTCCTACTGGTATCTGGCAGTGATGTGGCATTAAGAAGCCAGGTGACCAATGCCCACCACACCAGTCACTACTGGGTACCAACTACAGAGGATTTCCCCATTTATCAGGGATAAGTGGATTTCCTGGTCTGGATGGTGTTTCCATTGTAATCCAATGACATCTGAAAGCACCACATTTTTTACTGCTGCGGTGGCCAATACTAGGCTAGAAGTATTGGACGAACTCTATATAAGAACACTCTGAATGTGGCATATTTCCTCCTTCAGGTATGCTGTGCTTCAAGGATGTCTATGACTCAATTCACCTGTTTGTTCATTCTCACGGTGGACACTTAATAAAAAGTGACTGTGTGTCACAATTCATTCATTGGAGTTTGCAAAGTGGAACATGCTATCTATGTCAGGGGTAGGCAACTTAAGGCCCATGGGCCACAAGCAGCCCACGGGGGTCATTTAACTGGCCCACGAGCTGAACCAAGTCGGCCGCTTGGCAAGTCCCTGCTCACTGCACTAAACTGGCACAGCGACTCGCTTCCTCTGGGCTGAAAATTGCCCCTGCGCAGACGCAGGCGTCGAAAATCGTGTCTGCGCAGGTGCAGACGCCGGAAATCACAGTCGTGCGTGCGATCCGGCCCACAGAGGGATCTCCGCTGGAGTGAACTGGCCCAGGCAAGGTAAACCTTTCCGACCCCTGGTCTATGTGAATGATCCTGGATTCAATCCATGCCATCTTCTGTTAAGAGAATCTAAGGGACCAGGAAAGACCTGTGCTGGACGTCCTTGAGATACTGAGTTTGACAGACCAATGATCTGACTTAATATACAGCAAATTCAGATGCTCCCCTAGAGAGTCTTAATTCGTTCCAAAAACCAGAGAGAAACAGAAGTGTGCAGGGGAGAAGCAGAATTCTGTTAAGTCTCCATTTATGAAGGACAAAAGCCATTTTATGGAGAAAAGACAGAAAACCCTTTCCATTCTTAGAGCCAGCATTTCCTATCTTTGCACAATTCCAGAGCAGCTGATTCCATGAACCGGTAAACTCACCTGCACTTGCAGTCCTCAGCCTCCTCTTTTGAACACTCACAATCAGTCTCCAGTTTTCCCTTCTCACACAGCAAACGATCCAGCTGCTTCTTCAGGTTGCAAATGAACTGCTCGAAAAGAGATTTCAGACATTTTGTGGGTGGTTTTGCTTGTTTCTGTAGAAAGGACCATTTGGTTGAAAGCAGCTGGTTCTTCTGTTCCAAGCACTGCACCTGAAATCCAATATAAAGCAAATGAATAGATACGAAGATTTTGAGATTTTGCCCAGCAATGCTTACTGCTCATACTGTTTCACAGGGTACATCTATATTGCAACATGGCTGCCAATTTAGTGGTTTAGTGAAAGTGCAAAATAGATTGGTGCAACTAGCTAAGAAAAGAAAGGCCTTTGTGAGAATATTGGAAGCAAAGTGATCAAAACAAGGATTAATCTATATATTAGAAAAGGTTTGCTTAGTGCATAGAAAAGATTAAGGCCAACTGTTTTCCAAGTCTTAAAATCAACCTTGCAAATAAGTCCACCCAAGTTACTAGCTCATAACAAATGTACTCAGCTAATTACCGTTTTTTCGATCTATAAGACGCACTGGACCACAAGACGCACCTAGTTTTTGGAGGAGGAAAACAAGAAAAAAAAATATTCTGAATCTCAGAAGCCAGAACAGCAAGAGGGATCGCTACACAGTGAAAGCAGCAATCCCTCTTGCTGTTCTGGCTTCTGGGATAGCTGCACAGCCTGCATTCGCTCCATAAGACGCACACACATTTCCCCTTACTTTGTAGGAGGGAAAAAATGAGTCTTATAGAGCAAAAAATACGGTAATCACTTTTTGTTCAGCTTTGGTAAAACTTTCACATGGAAATAATTGCTACTCAATTCAGATGATAGATCTTTTACTAGGACGCTTTAAGGAGTGTCAGGAAGAAGAGGTCTATCAGTGATCCATCCCACCTATAGATGCTACAGCAGAAGGCTGGAAGAAATCCTGCAACTCATGGACTCCAGCAGTACATCTCAGTGGTCACCATATTGATGGCAGATGGCAGCCATCAGTGTCGAAAGAGCGATGGTGCTGCATGCTGGGGTGGGGCCTAAGATTTGTTCCAGGAAAAAGGGGTATGGCACCAGTTTCACCATTCTACAAGGACAAGGAGTCATAACCCAACAGCAGATACCAGGACCAGGCTAAACATGACTTGAATGCTTCCCAGCAGCACTGGCTACGGCAACAGCCTGGTGGTGCAACGAAAGCCTCCCATTCTGATCTCACCTTATCAATGAAATCGGCAAATTGGCTGTTAAGGTTCTTCATCTGCTCCATCTCTTGTTGTCTCACTTTCTGGATCTCAGGGCAGATGTCCACATGGAAAGGCTCCAGCAGATGCGGGTCAACCTGTACGCCATGGATGCTGTATCTTCTATGCACGCTTGGACCATCAGCTCCACAGGTGCCACTCTTGTAGTCTCCACACAGGAATGTTGTTCTTCCACTAATCCTAGACATACTTCTGCTTCTGTAGCTGCCAGGATGAAACCGGGAGGCTGAGTTACTTGTGGAGAGTTTGGTGAAGGGGCTTCTGGCACGTTGTCTGCCTACTAAGAGCTGACGGCTCATGTTGCCTTATTGTTGTGGATGCGACTACAGAGGAGGACGTAGAGATGGAGACCCAGCAGCTGCAATGGAAGACCTTAGAGCTGGCCTCTCTTTTATGTGTTGGAGGAACTGGGCTTGGTTGCATGGGTAACATCAGGACTCATGTGGTTGGTATGCCCGCCAGCAAAACACAGTGCTAGGCACAGAAGACAACTCAAAAATAAATTACAAAACAAAACAAAAAAATGCACGGCTTGCAAGATTGTCATGAGAGGATATTGTTTAATTAATCTGCCTCCTAACTCTAATTACAGTTTAGTTAAAAATGTTATCCCAAAAGGGATCTTCATGGTCTGACATCAATATATCTGGCTCTTTTTATTTTATTATGGGAGAGAACACCTTTGTATACATTACTGTTATATCAAAAGTGCTGTATTCAAAAGAATACAGGGACAAAAATAGGGCAAAACATAGTTCTGTGTCAAAATAATAATTATCTTAGGTGTCAAGAATCAGATATGGTTCTGGATTGCTTCTAATTTTGGCCTGGGCAGGTCACTGGCCCAACCAATATGACTAATGAAGATGGCCATGGGATCATCTGCAGTTTGGTGGAAGAACAGTATCACGTGTTGTAGATCAAAAGGCTACTGCTTTAATTCCTGGTATCTTTCATTAAAAAAATCTCTGCTTGCACAGCTGGGAAAGACCATTTGAGGCCTTGGAGAACCACTGGGGTACATGAGACACATGGTTCTGGGGTACATGGACCCAAAATAGTGGCTTATAATCTCCCCCCCACACACACATATCCCACAATTTCCAGCATCTTTAACACACTACAATTACCAGCATTCTATGGGGTAAGACTTGTGCTTTCAATGTGTTTCAGTGTGTTGTGGATGTGACCATGGCATATATATGTTCATGCGTGTTTTCTGTTTGTTTATCACTGGTTATTAGTGTGTGTGTTAGATTAATTATGGCTGCAGCCCTACAGACACTGATTTGAGAGTAAGCTCTGCTGAACACACTGAGACATACTTTGGAATCATCATGTATAGAAGGTGTGAGGAACCTTTGGCATTCCAGAGATTTCAGAACTGCCACTCCCATAGGAGTCAATTACTAGGGGTCAAGGAGTCTTCGCCTGCTCCCAATAAAATATTTGAGGGGGCCACCCCCCAAAGTTGATGGGCATTGTCATTCGAATGGTGAGTGTGCACTGAGTCAAATGATTATGTGAGGCAGGGCTTACCTGCCCCCTCCAATATTTCATTCAGGTTGGCACCCCTGGCCACTCCCATCATCCCTGGGAATTGGCTGTGCTTGCTAGGAATGATGGGAGCTGTATTTCAGAGGCAGATTTGGGGGAGTGCAGTTCGGCTCGGTCACATTGGGGGCAGATTCTCAGGGACACCGCAACTATGATGTAGCATGGAAGGTGAGAGACAAGGGTGCCAAATTTTGGCATTGCACAGGGTACCACTGAATTTTGAGACCCCAAGGTCCGCCATTGTATAATTCAGCAACTTCATGGGGAGAAGTGGGGAGGAATGATTCCCTGTTCCTCCTAATGTATAGAATTTGCTGCACGCTGCTTACCATCACAAACATTTTTCTATAGAGAGAAACTGACAAAGATGTATTGCACAACCCAATGTGCATGATTACTCAGAAGTATGTCAAATGTTATTGGATCCATCTGTCAGGTAAATAATGACTCGAGTTAATTTGATTTTTTATAAATGGCTATTGTTACCTGCTGTTTTATTATGCCCTTTGATCTTATATGCTGTATTGATCTACTGTCAATTATGCCAGTTACGTTTTTATGCTACTTCTTAGAACTATAATAAAGCATGGAGTGAGACATCTAAGCTCATGGTAATTACCAACAAACTTGGATGATGAATTCTTTATGTTAATTATACTTCATTGTGAAGGGAAAGTCGTAACATTCTATACGCTAATTATAATTCTTTCATCAGTACCCGATCAACTGCTGAGCAATTCCATTGGGTGACTTTGAGGCCTGGAATTGTGTGTGAGAGAGGCAAAAGTCTAGTTCAGGGCTGACCAGTATGGTGCCCTCCATATTTTGTGGGACTCCAGCTCCCATCAGCCACTGCTAGCATGGCTCATGATCAGGTATGATGAGGGTTCTGGTCCAACACTTTCTGTACGGCACCATAACCTGGATCTAGTCAATTTCACGGCCAGCCACACACCTTTTCCTTCATCATATAGATGGATTTTTGTCCTGTCATGTGAATGTGCAAAGGCAGACCCAGCCCAATGCCCCCTATTCCCCTTCCAGAGCTACAATCCCCTCTGAAGAACTATCAACTCTAAGCCCACTTAACAACCTACAGCTCCCAAGACTCTTGAAAGGAAGCCATGACTGCTTAAGGGCTTTAAATGGGTCGTATGAATGTGGCCCATGAAAGCTTATGCCATATTGCATGGCGAGTTCCCGCCTCCCCCACAGAAATAAAGGCACAGGTATTTTAGGTTAATGGGCAAAATTAGGCCACAATTTATTGATTACAGGAATTGAGCGGTATTGGCTTAGGCATTGATCCTATCGACTAACTGGCTTCAGCCTGATTGCTAGAAGACCGGCAAGGGTTAACCACCAGTAGGGAGTCCTGCTGATGTACATCAACTAGGAGCTCCCCCGGGGTCACCGCTCGGGGGCATGCCTTAGGCCCACATCTCCCTAGGCTTATGACACGGCAACGCCCCCCGGAATCCTTTACCGGACTACCCTTCGATATGGGGCAAGGTGATGGCACTTCCTCCCCCCCCCCACTCATCTGCATAAAAATACCCGTACCAATGCCTAACCGCCAATGCCGAGGAAGTTGTGACGATTTGCTACGAGGTAGGCGAAAAACCAAATGGCTGGTGCCAATTTGCCAAGTGGAAAAAATTCCTACCAGGCCTCTTGACGGTGACCAACCGAAGTCCATAGCAATGTCAAAGAGCCAAACCTAAAGGGTGCGAGGGTGGGAAACTGGAGCAGCTGGGGCGCTGGAGCGGAGAAAGAGGAAAATCCTCAGGGGCCGGCCCTAAATAGCACGGGCCACGCCTCCCGGGCCAGCCGATTGGCTGGCAAGGGAGATGACGCGCCCAAGGATTCCCTGCTCTCGCGGGGGCTGCAAGACAGCCCCCGCACACGTGGGGGGAGGGCATGAAGCCCGCAACCCCACCTCCTCTCCAGCTCGGAAGTAGTTTAACGTTTTATGGTCATCTGATGGTCAGTAAGGTTCCACAAGAGTTTTGGTTATTTAGCTGCATTGGACTAATAGAGCAATCCACTCTCCTAATCTGGAGCTGGGAACAAACAGAGCTAGGCTGGTCAAAGAGCTATGCTGAATCCTAAACTGGTCCAACTATCAGCAATGGTGGATATAACAAACCAGGATAGGGAAAGTGAGCTACAATTTCCAGATGTGGCTTAACAAGTAACTTTTCTTCTCGGGAAACTCTGCAAATTGTAACTTTGTGAGCGGAATCTAGGGGTCTCATCCTTAACAAACTACAGCTCCCATGACTGCTCAAAGTGGTATCACAGTGCTTTAAATTTGTGAATGTGTCCTGTGAGGGGCAAAGCTGAGATACTTCTTGGCAGGACTGTCTATAGGACAAAATAGCAAGAGGGTGGGTTGGTCACAGGAGTTGCCAGAAGAGTCGGTGGAACAAAAGGTCTGTTTGGTCCATGCAGTGCTTTTCCTGATGAGCCTTCTCTTTGTGTGCGGTGCTCCAAAATGGTGCTTGTGAGTAACAGTAGGGGTATTGAACTGCTGGCTGGAATGCCTGGAGACTGACAGTGGTGGCTGTGCCACCGCGGCTGATGGAAAGGGGGCACTCTGGTTGGGTATGTGGTCACAGAGGTGTATGTCCCTCTTGTTGTGAATTCATTGCCTGCCTTGGGCTGGGGCATTGTCACCAGCACTACTTCCGATTGGTGGGCACACTGGCTAGTGGGATTTCTCCCCAGCACTCTAAAATGTTCTAGCTGTACATATTTTTACATACTACAATTGTACAGGTATTCACATTTCCTCTCTAGTCTCCAAGTCATTACCCCCACCCTCAGTTTTGCTGCTGCTTTGACATGAGTTCCCACTTGGCAGCTGCTTCTTTCTCCTTCCTGGCTTAGCCACATCATTAATCCCAAGACATATTATCCCACATAATATAACCTGTCAGGAGCACCAGAGCCCAAATGCGCATCCACCCTGCTTCTCATCGCAGGTTATACTTGTGGTGCGGAAGGCGTCTCCTTCCTGCACTCCATAACCACACGGATCATGTATGCACTTATGCTGTGTATATGAATTGGCCTTTAGACCCAGTGGCAGTTGCTGAAGACTTCATTCATTTTGGTGGCGCCTCCAGAGTTTGCTGTGAGAATGCAGCTTTGCACCATTACCATGATGTGAAGAGATTCTGCATGCAACAGCAAAATGACATTACCTTTAGGGCATTGTGGTCACTGCGCCATCCTTTGCTTTGTTCATTTGTTGACATTTGGACCAGTGGCAAAGCACATGTGTTTCCAGTTCCAGAGATCATGGCCATCAACTAAAAGAACCCACACTCAATCAGGACTAGCATTTCCAAATGTCCAGGAAGTGTAACAGACAGTGCCGGATTTAGGTATAAGCTAAACAAGCTATAGCTTAGGGCCCCACTCTCTTGGGGCCCCCAAAAAAATTAAGGGGAAAAAATTGGATGTACATTTCTAAAATATAAGATTAAAAACACCACCTACATACAGCAACAATGTTTTGTGGGTGCTGTGGTCTAAAGCACTGAGCCTTGGGCTTGCCAATCGGAAGGTCAGTGGTTCGAATCCCCATGATGGGGTGAGCTACCGTTATTTGGTCCCAGCTCCTGCCAACCTAGCAGTTCGAAAGCACGTCAAATTGCAAGTAGATAAATAGGTACCGCTCTGGTGGGAAGGTAAATGGCATTTCTGTGTGCTGCTCTGGTTTCGTCAGAAGTGGCTTAGTCATGCTGGCCACATGACCCGGAAAAACTGTCTGAGGACAAACGTCGGCTCCCTTGGCCAGTAAAGCGAGATGAGCGCCACAACCCCAGAGTCATTCGCGACTGGACTTAACTGTCAGGCGTCCTTTATATTTACCTTTTAGGCACCTATGATGTAAGTAATGGGCCCCGCCTGCTAGCCTGCTCCCTAAAATATCACTGGTTTGCTTATTTCTATATATAGGGTGCCTACATTCTGCATGGACTGGTTGCATAGCAACATGTGCAAATAGCTTTAGATACCTATTAGATCCATAAAATACCACATAGCATATATTCAATACAAAAAACAGCGACAATTTGTTGTTGACAAAGGACAGCTGGACACATAAAGGGCCCCATTACCTTCAGTAGCTTAGGGCCTCATCAAACCTAAATCCAGCCCTGGTAACAGATCAGGATACTGATACCATTTGGGCACTTGCAGGCATTTATTCTTTTTTAGTTACAAGAGACAGGCTGCAAGAAGCAGCTGTTCCTGGACTAGAACTCAAATACCCTCACTGCTTCCTTGGCACTAAATGCAACTTAGTGATCTCAGATTTTGCCATCTCCTGACAGAAGATTTTATTTACTTTTATTTTTTTACATTAGCCTTGGCTGTACAGTGGTACCTCTGGTTACAGACGCTTCAGGTTACAGACGCCGCTAACCAGAAATAGTACCTCGGCTTAAGAACTTTGCTTCAGGGTGAGAACAGAAATCACACAACAGCAGTGGGAGGCCCCATTAGCTAAAATGGTACCTCAGGTTAAGAACAGTTTCAGGTTAAGAACGGACCTCCAGAATGAATTAAGTTCTTAACCCGAGGTACCACTGTATTCAGTAGGAAAAACCTGAGTGCCTGGAATATCATAAACCAGCTGTTAGGGCAGAGATGGGAAACTTCACTGCCAGATTAAACCCTAGGGGTGGGGGCCCTTAGGCAGTCAAAATCTTGGGGAGCCCCTTGGGAATTATCTCCTAATAAGTTTTTGATTTTACCAACCAACAATTTCAATAAGCAAATTTGATTACACAATATTATATTGCAGGGCCCCTAAAAGGTGTGGGGTCCATAGGCTGGTGCCTACACTGCCTATTTGGTAATCTAGCACTGGGAAATCTATGGCCTTCCAGATGTTGCTTATAGGGGCTGATGAAAGTTGAAGGTGAAAACCATTTGGGGGCCACAGGGTCCCCATCCCTGAGTTGGGAGAAGAGAGTAGCTGGCCCCTTCGTAATGGAGGCAAACTGACACACAGAGACACATGCTTTTAAAAGAGAGGATTATATTTAACTCGGACAACTCTACAGTATATTCTTAAGTCCACATTACTCTAACTTGCATATATTATTGAGCAATAAATTTTATTCCAATCCCCCCCTCCCCCAATTCCATATATTTTTTTTCCTGCTTAGCCAGTGGGAAACTTGCATTCATTTAAACAAAACCAAGATTTCATTTTGTCTTTGGGAATTAAACAACATGTAAGTCATCAGAGGGCAGAAGAGTTTGGCATGTATGCAATCTCTGCCAGACCAGAATGAGATGCATTGCGGTTTATATCTCTTCCTTAATTTGTTTAATCTGCTTAAGCAGATCTAAGATACAGATGCCGGGCATGTTAATGTGATTGTGGAAATGGGTGCATATGTACATATCCTGAAAATGTCTGCATGATCCTTTCCTCCACATATTTGAAAGCCAGAAATCACCTAAACCAGCCCATGCGTAGCTGGCTGGTCATGTGGAGAGCTCAGCTCACAATTAAGGCTACCTGTGTGAGTGTCTTTCCCCAGCCATGCTATTTTGCAATGCCTGCATCCACACACCAGCTGAATATGTGAAAAGGAGCTTAGAGTCACTTTGTATATTATAGGAGGAAGCAGGCATCAAAGATGCAGAATGGCTAAATCAGCCTCCTGTCACATTTATATATCTTCTTTTCTACATGTGACCCCACTGTGACTACAGCTTTCGGAATCTCCCTATATATTTTTTAAAGTAATTGTTTTTACAATGTTTTCAACTACAACTGCTTTTAATTAATTTAATTTTTTTTTAGACTGTTTCAATTTGGTTTATAATGTTGTTTTTGCTTTTACGTTTTAAATCTGCCACTCTGGTCTCCTTGGGGTGGACAGTCAGGATATAAATTCAATTATTATTAATCATCATCATAGTCATAGTATTCAATTCACCACAGGACCAAGCTTAAAAGTGTGGTTAATCTCAACTAGTTAGTGAAAACAAGCTGGTTTCATAAACTATGGCTTGACATCAACTTGTTTCAAACAAACTGTAGCTAAGATCACGCACACTTTGTTGGGTTTGGATGATACTATTAATGCACAGTTAATAAGAAGAGAAGTAAAGGCTAGGCTAGACTTGTTTTCATCATGGTTTATCATAACACAGCCATTATCTCCTGTGATTAATTTTATGGCAAAAACCCAATTCATTTCTGCTTTAATCTGCACACGTACTGTTGAAAGACAAAACATCCCTAGAAATCACGTGGGTTATATGTAGATTTTCTTTTGAAGTTTCATTGCCAATCCTGCAGACAACAGCACACTAAAATTCCCTAAGTGCATCCAATGTTTGCTTCCATTTCAGTCTACTGTTTCACACCGTGGACTGTGTTGTGGACTGCACAAGAAGTGTTCATCACAGCTGCAAGAGAATGATATATTCAGTGAATAAGTCTTACAGCATGTCACAGACATCAGAGGCTGTTAATGTAGTGAACGAAATCTTACAGACTACAGAAGAAAGTAAGAATACTTGGGGTCCTTACCCAGACTCACAGGTGCTCCAGAACATATTCTTTTAGAGACGGGCCGGGCGGCGGGGGAAGAAAAATAATACAGGTTGGTTATTATTTCTTAAAGTGAACAGAAGAGTGTTTATTATGGGATGGGTGCTTTTTTTGGGCATCTGTGAAAAATGTTATCATCAAAATGCCAACCCCTGCCCCACATAATCCAACCTGAATTTATGCTTTCCAGGGGAAATCCCATCGTTTTTAAAGGAAAATCTGTTGCCAATGACCCATTTGCAATGTTTCAATGACTTGTTTATTATTACTACAGTCATACCTCTTGTTGCGTTCAGTTCAGGTTACGTCTTTTCAGGTTGCATCCCACGGCAACCTGGAAGTACCAAAAAGGGTTACTTCCAGGTTTCGCCGCTCGTGCATGCGCAGACACGCAAAATGACATCACACACATGCGCGGAAGTGGCGAATCGCAACCCGTGCATGCGCAGACGCAGGTTGCATTCCTTTCAGGTTGCGAACGGGGCTCTGGAACGGATCCCATTCACAACCAGAGGTACCACTGTATTTGGTAAATTTGTACAGTACCCTTTATCTGTAGATCTCAGTGCTGCTCACAGCTGTAGCTATTTGATTCTAGGTAAATTATTAATAAAAGAACTTGGTATTTATATTCTTAGTAAAGGTAAAGGTAAAGGTAAAGGTAAAGGGACCCCTGACCATTAGGTCCAGTCGTGACCGACTCTGGGGTTGCGGCGCTCATCTCACTTTATTGGCCGAGGGAGCCGGCGTACAGCTTCCAGGTCATGTGGCCAGCATGACTATGCCGCTTCTGGCAAACCAGAGCAGCGCACAGAAATGCCGTTTACCTTCCCGCTGGAGCGGTACCTATTTATCTACTTGGCAGGAGCTGGGACCAAGCAACGGGAGCTCACTCCGTCACGGGGATTCGAACCGCTGACCTTCTGATCAGCAAGTCCTAGGCTCTGTGGTTTAACCGACAGCGCCACCCGCGTCCCTACTATACTTAGTAGTCAGTGCAATTTCACGATGCGATTTCCCCCCAAGAATGCACTTTTTTTGGACAGTGGTCTTGTGCAGTGCCCCAAAATGGATGTATTTGGGTGCCATGACTGGGGGGGAAATGCTTTGAGGGGCACGCAATATCACGGGAACCAAAATTGCTGCCATGCTCTCACGATAAAAATCAGGAACGTAGTGCCCTGGATTTTGGTTTGAAAATGTTGGAGGATATGGCATGTGTAGGTGAATTGCTCCATTCCAGGCTCGAAAACTTGGAAATACAAACAGAATCCTTTCTATCTAGAGATGCCGTATATTGCATTCACCTGTTCTCTTCTCCTTCCAGTAATGTCTTGTATGCAGCAATCTCAATATCAAGGGCCAGTTTGGTATTCATGAGTTCATGATAATCCCTCAAGAGGCCAGCCAATTTGTCCTTGGAATCCTGCAGGCGCTTCTGGAGCTCTTGTTCCTTTTCCTGGGCATCTTTAAGAGAATGGTCACCTTGTTTTTCAGTGTCACCAATGGCTGCCTGCAGAGAAGCAACCTGCAAAATATGGGAGAACATTGTCCAAATGTAACACCAGTATCACTCCATACTGGAGTCAGTCCCTTTCCGCCTTCCCACTCCAACAGTAATTCTGGGCAACCAGGAATTTCCTAGGATCTTATCACAGGCTCTTTAACAACAAGATCACTAAGGGAGAAGAGGTTCCCCAGAAAGATAATCTGCCTGCCCCTGTTGTTGAACTCCCTAGAGAAGAGTGTTGGGTAGGATGCGCCCTCAGGTCATGCAAAGTGATGCAAAAATCACCTGATAGGTGAGTGCTTTTCATGGGGACAAAAGTGACTCCTAATAATCATCCCTGGTTATTTCAGCTCAGGGACTAACTGAATTAGTGATAGATATGTTCTCCCGGTCTCATTTGGTTTGGCTTGAAACAAGCTAAGTGATTTCTGCCCCAAACTGGAAACTGGGAAATGTCCTAGCTCCCTGACCCAACACTCTTCAGATATGTTGGATTACAAAGCCTCTCCTCCCTGGAAGAGAGGGGAGTGGTTGTGAGCGGGAGCCCGAGCTCCGCCCCTGGCCGGGGGCCTTAGCCCCCGCCCCTCCTCACCTGGCTGGCGCCCACGCCCACCGGAGGCAGCCAACCAGGTGTCTCCGGGGGGCGTGTTTAGCAGCTTAATGCTGCGGCTTCAGCTCCGCCTCCTCCTCAGTCGTCGTCGTCCCGCAGCGAGTCACCCACCCTCCACTCCCATTTAGCTCAGGGTCTAGGTTTTTTGGCCTTGCTATGGACCTTAGGTTGGTCACCCCGGTTGTCTAGGGGGCCTGGTAGGAATTTTTCCATTTGGCATTAGGCTTTTTGGTTTTTTCGCCTACCTCGTAGCAATCGTCACAACTTTTGTGGTATTGGTGGGTAGGTTAGGCATTGGATTCATGTGTGTCTAGGGCTAGGTGTGGCCATCGCCTATGCTATCTACCGTGGGTTATTCCGTTAAAGGAATCTGGCGGTCGTGTATTCTGTCCGATGCCTGCTTGGCGGGAGGCCATGGCACGACCCTCGGTGACATCAGGGGTGAGCCTATAGTTGGATTAGCATCAACAGGCTCCACCTACTGGTGAATAAACCCACCTCCTATAGTCATCCAATGCCTAAGCCAATACCTTTTCACTGCTGTAATCAATAAAGTTGTGGCCTTTTCTTGCCCATTAACCTTATATCACGTGTCCTTGTGTGTTTATTTCACATAGCGGGGGTCGGGCCCTCGATCCACAAACTCCCATTAGCCTCAACCAGCGCTGCCAGTGGTCAGGTGGAGCTAATCTGAATTAATAAGGACCCCACTAAGACTCTGATCAGGGATTCCTGCATTCCAGTGAGTTTTGAAGCTGCTGCTCACCCACCATAACTCTTCTTCCCACTCACCCACCTACCCACCTATAGACTTCCAAACCTCCTTTCTCTCCCCTTTCACCTGCTTACCTGGCTGCTGAATCTGGTAGCAAAGGCAGCGGCAAAGTCTTCTCCCTATTCGCCTGCCTAGAGTTGCTTCTTGGAAGACTATGCATGTCAGACAGGGGTTAGGGGCTGGGTGCATGGAGTGGGAAAGGAGTTGAATTCTTCTCCAGCTCAGATTAAAACCTGAGCCAGAGAAGAATTTATGGGACTGTAAATCATCTCTCACATTTGTAATGAACGTTATGAATGTGTCCCATGTTTCTTTTTCAGGAAATACAAATTTCAGAAACACCTTTAAATAGCATATGGTTACAAACCATTAGTGGTACCATAGAAAAGCCAGTAAGTTGCGTCCTTCAGTTTGTGAAGGCAGGCCTTAAGGTCTGACACTCCCACCAAACCAGGGCTGACTTGGACCAGGGAACACAGGAGCTTCCTCACCTTCTTCTTCTCATTATCTGTCTGGATCTGCATTATCTGTATCACCCGTTTTAGCTCAGTAATTTCATTGTTGTTTTTTTCCAGGTTTGCATGGAACTTGTATCGTTTGTTCTGGAGATCCTCAATCTAATATTCAGAGAGAAGGCAGAAGAGCAGAGGTACAACTTCATGCTTAAATATTGGGAGAGAAGCAGTGATGGCTCCCCCCTCATTGGCTATGTCGGGGGTGGGGACTCTTGTTAGTGGGAGGGCCACAGTCCTTTGTGGATAATCTCCCAGGGGCCAGAGGCAAAAATGGGTGGAGCAATGCCTATGACAATTACCTTTGTAAATAGGTGACATTACAATCAACTTACCTCTGTATCCTCCATCCACACAAACAAAATGCACTGTCATAATTCAAAGATGCTTCTGTCTGGACATAAGCACTTGAGGAGGCAATGAAGCAGGGTCAATGTGAGGCATGGACTGGGGAGAGGGCTAAACAGAGGGGCTTGGAGAGCCACATTTGACACCCAGGCCTGAGGTGTCCCTGCCCCCCAGGGACTATATAAAAACTATGCCACAATCCTCAGCCACCAAACTAGGACCACCTTCCTCAACAGAGTTCCTGTGAATACTGAGTTCTTTGAAAAAAATGCCCACACAATGGGCTGAAATTAAAATAAAACAAGTGTGCTTCAACCGTGCATACTAGGAAAGTTTCTAAACAGCTAAGCGGTGTTCCAACTCTGAGAAATTTTCATTTTATTTTGTTCTGGTTTTGATCCTCCACTTCACTGGTGAATGTGTTGATTGTAATGTGAAACTTCGTGGCTGCCTCACGGTGAGAGAGGAATGCTAGGAATGTATTTTGATAAGCAAGGACTGTGTGGATCTCAAAGAAAGCACTCAATATGGTGAAAATATTGAAAAACACCCCATTGACTGTTGGTGTCATGCAGCAACTATTGAATGAACGATGAAAAGAGCTCAAAGCAAAGGAGTGGACCCTGTGTGAGAGGAAGGAAGAAAGGGAAGCTGCCAGGTGAGAGCTGAGAGAGTTCACCTCTTTCTGTGCGAGACAAGAGTTAAGATCTACATGTGAGAGAGGACTTTGCATTCTTTTTCTTCCTTTTCTTTTCTTTTGTTTAGATTAGTTTGCTTTTTAGTGTATTATTAAAAGTCTTAATAAAATCTCATGTAAAAAGGGAAAATGCACACAGATTCCATATGAGGGATTGATTGAGATACAACATTAAGTTTCCCCAAACTAATTTCTGAGATCTTTGCTAGGACTAAGAGTACATCCGGGAGTACCTGTAACAGAATGAGGATTTATGCTTGTTAAAATGAGGAATGTTAAAACAATATTATAATCTTTTAAGTTTGAGGAGGAAAGATTGCTTTAGAACAACAATAAAACTGATAAACAAGATAGCTGGTTGCATCTGAGGCAAAAGCTGTTCATATCCAATGATATATTAGAAACTATTCAGAAGGAACCTGATGGAGATTCAGACATCAAGATCCTGTGCCTCCACTTATCAATTCACCAGAGCAATTCACCTGGCAAAATAACTTTCTGTTGGGCCTTTCTGGTTCTAAGCTTGCAAACTATGCCAAAACAGTTCTTTGAGGGATCTGGTTTCTGCAAAGGTTATATATGTTGGCCATGCTTACCGAGATATGATACCCTTGGTACCTACGGTACCTATGGGACCGCCTCTCCTGGTATGCCCCACAGAGAAACTTACGGTCTTCAAATAAAAACATATTGAAGGTCCCAGGCCACAGAGAAGTTAGGCTGGCCTCAACTAGAGCCAGGGCTTTTTTGGCCGTGGCTCCGATCTGGTGGAACACTCTGTCACAAGAGACCAGGGCCCTGCGGGACTTGACATCTTTCCACAGGGCCTGCAAGACAGAGCTGTTCCACCAGGCCTTTGGCCAGGGCACAGCCTGACTCCCTCCCTCGGCAATCTTCGCGGAGCTCTGGCCCAATGGTTGCCAGTGGCTTGAATTAATTAATTTTATAATGAATGATTTTAGAGTGTTGTTTGTGCAGTACTTTTGTACTGTTTTGTTGTTGTTAGCCACCCTGAGCCCGGCTTCGGCTGGGGAGGGCGGGATATAAATAAAATTTATTATTATTGGAGGTGTGGGTGACAGTCAATGCAACCTTTGGGCTGAAAAGGGTTAGCTATCCATGTTTTAACCCTACATCTTGTATATGTGGTGGGAAATCCAAGGAAAGTCTAGATTACAATTTATTTATTTTTAAATTGAGTGTTGGTGTCCATCGTATTTTTATGATTTTCTCTGTTAAATCACCCTGGTCATCACACATAAATATATGAAGCTCTATGTATTGGTGAATAACCACAGAGATATTTAGCTGGATGGATGTCATATATCCAACTTATTTAAGATGAAATATCTTTGTGTGGTACAAGTGGTGTTGTGTTATATTTAGAGTAATCTCATTGGCAGTGGCAGTGACACAGTGAAGGTTTGTTTGGAGAAAATGTGGTGGATTTGTAAAGCTGACTTCCAAAGGAGAAACTGGCTTCATTTTGGTTAATTTTATTATGCTATTATGCTCCTAAGACTTGCTTGGTGAAACAATAAATCTGATTAACTGAAGAGTAATCTATGGCTTTAGATGATCAATATGTGGACCTGGCAGTCATTTCATTGCACTGATTTTAACAAATGGATAGAACAGCAGAGTTTTTCTATTTATTGAGAAATCTGACAGCTAGAAGTTGGCAAGCAAGGATGTGAAAATCAAATTGCTGAAAATCTAGGGTCTGGTTTCCTGTATTTTCTGATTAGCTAGATTCCTTTAAAAAGAAGAAGAGTGATGTTGAGATTCTGAAATAACATCGCCTGGCTGTGAGGTGTGAAGGCTGCTCCCCGCAAGGCCCTTTCCACCTAGCTTACACCGCTTTGAGGTTTTTTATTAAAAATCTAAAGCGGTATAGAAATTGAATAAATAAATAAATAAATATCTCAACCCATTCCATGTCTCTTGGTCATACCTGGCTCTTGTAAAAGATATTAGCTTCTTCTTTGCTTCTTAGTGCGATGTTCTGATACCATCTTTCAATGTGCTGGATCAGGGCATCCATGTCTAGGCCTCTGCTGTTGTCCATGCTGACAACCACAGATGTATCATAAAGTTGACAGTCCAGCACAGTGCGTTCCTGCAGGTTACACAGAATTTGAGTGACATCCAGCAGTATAGAAAGCATCAGCAAACTAATAATAAGAATATAATAATAATTTTATTTTTTATACCCCGCCCATCTGACTGGGTTTCCCCAGCCACTCTGGGCTGCTTACAGCACATAAAAAATTGTAAAACTATCCTGAGGTGCAGGACCAAGGCTAACTTATGTGTCTTGTTTGGAGCAATTGATGAGATTCACATATCATTTTGTTGAACACTACACATTTAAAACACCTCCCGAAAGAAAATGTGGAAACTATCGTTTTTAAGGGTGCTGGGAATTGTAGCTCTGTGGGGGGTAAACTCCTGCACCCAGTATTCTATCCGAAAAGATAGTCACACAGATCTAAACATTGTGATCCAAAGCATAAATTGCTTAGAACAAAAATCAAAGGAACCAGTAGGACTCCTGTGTTGAAATGAATAGCATTGCCTATAGAAGGAAAGGATCAAGATCCATAGCTCAGTGATAGGGCAACTATTGGGCATGCAAAAAGTCCATGGTTCAATTCTTGGCATCTTGGCACCTGATTTCCCAGAGATGCACAATTAAAATATCTGAATTGAGGGGTAACAACAGCTTTTTATGCTGCGACTTATCTTAACAGACCTCTGCAAAGAAAGCTCTCAGGAATTCTACAGTCTCTTTCAGCAGCTCCTTCTTCATTTCCAGTTCCTTCTGATGTTCATATGCAGCATCAACTTTCTAGGGGAGAAAACCGGAGATTTAATTCTTATGCCATTCCAAAGCCAACACTATTTATTTATTTTATAGCATTTATACACCAATTAATATTTAAGACTTTCCCCCACACACTGAAATATATGTTTGTAACATGTATCCATGCATACAAGTTTATATGCTTAGGCTGAGTTCCCTGCAATTTCAGAGTTCCAAATTACAATGGAGCCCTTTCACCATGCTTTTCAACAAGACCTTACAATTTATGATTATATGGAAATATCTGATGGTTCCTTAATGCAGTGATATAGCCAGAAAGAGGTTATCCAGGTATGTACTTTACTAGGGCATCCGTGTTTATCAAATGCCTTTTCTCCCAATGAAATGAGGCTGGCTGCTTGTTACATGTATCTCCATCTCTTGAAGACATCAGCTGCGAGTGGCAATGAAAAATCAAGTGATGTACATTGTTTCGGCTCTCCATTTCTCCACGCTGATACATTTTCGAAGTTCAATAGGAATGTTTGGTCTTCGAGATCAGCACTGTGTTCATGCTGAATTATGGCAGTCTATATCATTCCCTCTGGAGAGCCAGTATGGTGTAGTGGTTAAGAGCGGTAGTCTAGTAATCTGGGGAACCGGGTTCGTGTCTCCGCTCCTCCACATGCAGCTGCTGGGTGACCTTGGGCCAGTCACACTTCTCTCAGCCCCACTCACCCCACAGAGTGTTTGTTGTGGGGGAGGAAGGGAAAGGAGAATGTTAGCCGCTTTGAGACTCCTTAAAGGGAGTGAAAGGCGGGATATCAAATCCAAACTCTTCTTCTTCTTCTTCTTCTAGTGGAGCAATTTCCCCATCTCTCCAACTACCTCTCCCACCAATTTGGAACAAGCAACATCAGCCCCCAAAGCATCCTATAGTACAGGGTGGAGAACCTGTGTACCATAGCTGTAGAACTACAGTTTCCATAATCCCTGACCATTGACTGGCTGTGACTGATGGAAGCTAGAGTCCAAGAAAAAACAGAGGACTGCAGTGGCTTTAGGAATTGCTCCTTGGGACCTCTTCCCACATTTATGTTTTTAAAATGCCAATAATAATGTTCTTTTAAATGAGTACACCTAATAAATGGAAAGTGTGAATGTAACGGAGGGCTCATCCACACTAATTTTCCTCTGCACTTTCTAGGCACAGGTCTGTGGTTTTCTGGACCACATCTGAATGCTTCTCTCTCCCCCCCTGCAATTTGTGGGAAACCCAAATTGCCATTTTTTTTTTTAATTCTGATTCAACTTTAAAGAGCAGGTTTTCCTGGGGAAAGTGGACTTGGATCAGGAAAGTGTACCTAGAAAGCATGGGGCAAAAGGTAGAGGTAATTAGAGAGCCCAGAGACGTGCATCACAACCTGGAATTGACTGCAGTTCCTTGCTGATGTTCAATGCCCCAAGTTGCCTTTACTTATGTAAATTAAAATTAAAATGTGTAAATCTAGAAATCTCCACTGTATTCCTCATTTTGTGCTGGCACGCACATTTTACTGTGCAGGCCTACCTAAATCACTCACCTGCTTGAGCAAGACAAACTCATTTTCTGTATTTGTTCGTCTGTTCAGCTCTTCTTCATATCTTGCAGGATTTGAGAGGGAGAGAGAGGGAAAGAGAAAAACTTTATCCAAACACAAAAAGCAAGCATGGATTACACTTAAACACATGTACAAAGCCCCAATGGTCATTTGATGTAATGAAAAGCTGTTCAGGATGGGGGAATTTTGAGCCAAGAAACAGCAGGGACAGCAAAAGGAGTTCATCGAATCCAATTATTTGCTGGCCTCTTTTCTCTTCCACATCCCCTTTCCTGAAGCTGCTTTTATTAACCCCCCAGTGTTGCAGAAGCAACTAAACATGTCTGTAACCCTGCACGGGGGGCGGGGGGAAAGGAGCTTGGGGATGCTATTTTTAGTGGCTGGACTGGCATGAAAAGGGTTAAGCACTTTTGACCTCTTCTTCTGCCAATCCTCCAGTCAAAATTGCCCCCTCCTGAAACAATTTGACATCAGACCAAAACAAAGCCTAACAACCAGTCATGCAGTCTTTATGACATGCATTTTCATGCAACACATAATTAAAATGTGACAGGGACCATTAATCCTGTGCTGTAGAAACCAGGATGAAAAGAAGAAGGAAACAGAGCAAATTATATCACATTTTAAGTAGCATACATCTTAACTTCTCTGGGTATGTATGCATCTAGACAACAAATCTTTTCCAAGATTGTACTTGACGGTTTTGAATGTCAGTGTTTCAGGGGAAAAGAACATACATACATTTAAGTTTAGTTAAAACACCACAGGACTAGTAGAATTATTTGGTCAATGACAGGTTTGAGGATTGCACTCTCTTGCAAAAGTACAAATGCCCGAGGTGGCACTATGGAGAGGGAAGGTTGAAGCCATGGTAGGTTTCAGCCTGGTTTTTGACATGCTTTAGATGTTAAATGACAGGTTAAGGGCTGTTGCCCAAACTGAAAATGCCACATCCCATTCTCTCCCCTGCTTTCCAGCAACGCTTAAGCCCCCTTCACCTGTTAAGAACATGAAGGTAGTGCCATCCATTGAAGGAGCTATGACACTGTCCCAGCTCTGATCCCTCATCCATACTTCCTTTTGTGCCACAGGTCTGGGCTTTCCAGGTCTGTGTCAGACCTTGTCCCAATGCTTTCCCCCAGGAAAAACCCACATTTTACCACTGAATCAGAGCAAATATCAAGCAGGTTTTCCACAGAGCCAGGCGATATAAGAAACTAAGCTACCGGCATGATCTCACTGTTCCTTCAATATTTGAAGCTCACTTCACATTCCATGCCATGTTGGGAAAAAATGGCATGATGTTATCATGTGGCAAATTCATAGGAAGCAGCCATTGGATTGTAATGGGGAGTGGGAGGTAATCACAAGGTCCTCGTGTCACATGTTTAATTTCATGTGACTGGAGGGAGACAGATAAGAGATACTGTTGTTTTCAGCCATAACATCTAGTTCTGGCTAGGAATGGACAGAAAGCAGCATTCTACTTATGTTGTTTTATTGTATTCATGTCCCACTATTTCTCCAAGTAGTTCAAAGTTCTCCCTCTCATTTAATCCCCTTAAAGGTAAAGGTACCCCTGATCATTAGGTCCAGTCGTGGACGACTCTGGGGTTGGTGCTAATCTCACTTTATTGGCCAAGGGAGCCAGCGTACAGCTTCCAGGTCATGTGGCCAGCAGGACTAAACCGCTTCTGGCGAACCAGAGCAGCGCACGGAAACGCCGTTTACCTTCCTGCCGGAGTGGTACCTATTTATCTACTTGCACTTTGACGTGCTTTTGAACTGCTAGGTTGTTTAATCCCCTTAACAACCCTGAAAGGAAGTGACTGGCCCAGGGCCACCCAGTGAGCTTAATGGCTGAGTGGGGATTTAACCCCCCCCCCCTCTTCCCAGCTGGACCATAAAGAAGGCTGATTGCCGAAGAATTGATGCTTTTGAATTATGGTGTTGGAGGAGACTCTTGAGAGTCCCATGGACTGCAAGAAGATCAAACCTATCCATTCTGAAGGAAATCAGCCCTGAGTGCTCACTGGAAGGACAGATCCTGAAGCTGAGGCTCCAATACTTTGGCCACCTCATGAGAAGACTCCCTGGAAAAGACCCTGCTGTTGGGAAAGATGGAGGGCACAAGGAGAAGGGAACGACAGAGGACGAGATGGTTGGACAGTGTTCTCGAAGCTACCAACATGAGTCTGACCAAACTGTGGGAGGCAGTGGAAGACAGGAGTGCCTGGCGTGCTCTGGTCCAGGGGGTCACGAAGAGTCGGACACAACTAAACAACTAAACAACAACAACAACTCTCCAGTTCATCTGTTGTTTTGGGGTGCACAAATTAGATAGGCTCACCTTAAAACGCAAAGTGAAAGCCTTCCCCCCACCGCATTCCTAGTTCTGTGGAGGTCAGGCCATGTAAGGTCTGCCACCACTCTTGGCTGGCTGTGGACATGGGCTCTGCCTCGAGAGGTTAACTTACTTGCACCGGTTCTCCTCAACCATGCTGTGCGTTGTTTTTTGTTGGTTTTCGAGCTTCTGCTTCTCACACAATAAGCAGTCCAGTTTTTTCCTCAGCTTACTGAGGAAATTTTCACATAAGGGCTTGAGATCTTTCCGAACGGTGGGAACTGTCTGTTTCTGCAGCAGCTTCCATTTGGTGACCAGCACCTGGTTCTTCTGTTCCAAGGATCTGACCTGAAATCGAAGCAAGAAAAGCAAAGGCCAGTTGCTGGGAAGCTGTTGCAACTTTTGATAGCAAATAAATGCATGAATGAGGCTGCATTTTGCTGCTACGGGATTCGCTCTTAGGTGCTGAATATATGCTTGGTTGTTGTTTTTAAATACAAAATATAACCTATAACCACAAAACCATTATGGAAGAGATTCAAATGATATATCTCACGTATATAATCAAAATCTTACATTATGGTTCTAAGTGTATTCTAATCCATTTTTCATAGCTGATAATAAAAACACCTCAGCCACACCCTTTTCACCACCTATGGTGTTGTTAAAATTTCTATACTGCCCGTCATCTGAGGATCACACAGAAATTTAAAATATGAAAACCCACACAAAATGTGTAACATAGTAACAAACAAAAACAGTACCTCTACCCCACCGTTTAATAGACCATAGGTTGTTTAATTAGCCAAAAGCCTGGGAGAAGAGGAATTATTTGGCCTGGTGCCAAAATAAATGTAGCAAAGATGCCAGCCAACCCTCCCTGGGGAGAGCATTTCACAAGTGAGGAGCCACCACAAAAAGGCCTGTATTTTCCTGTGTCCACTGTATATTGAATAAAGTATACTGTCTACCCATTTCTGCTTGCACTACAGCCTTGAACCAGATCAGAATTGCCCTCCCAAGCCACAGTTAGCCACAAAGTGAAAAGCTGTGGGCTTAAAAAAGCTACCCATCCTCTTCATGATGGGGTGTGATCATAGAATCACAGAACTGTAGAGTTGGAAGGGACCCGGAGGGTCACCTAGTCCAACCCCTTGCAATGACGAATAGGCAACTGTCCCACATGGGGTCAAACCTGCAACCTTGGCATTATTAGCCCCATGTTCTAACCAACTGAACACCATATTCTAACCAGCTGTGAATGGGCTGTCACAGAGATTGTACTACTACTACTACTACTACTACTACTAGGTAAAGGTAAAGGGACCCCTGACCATTAGGTCCAGTCGTGACCGACTCTGGGGTTGTTGCGCTCATCTCACTTTATTGGCTGAGGGAGCCGGCGTACAGCTTCCGGGTCATGTGGCCAGCATGACTAAGCTGCTTCTGGCAAACCAGAGCAGCGCACGGAAACACCGTTTACCTTCCCGCTGGAGCGGTACCTATTTATCTACTTGCACTTTGATGTGCTTTCGAACTGCTATGTTGGCAGGAGCAGGGACTGAGCAACGGGAGCTCACCCCATCACGGGATTCGAACCATTGACCTTCTGATCAGCAAGTCCTAGGCTCTGTGGTTTAACCCACAGCGCCGCCTGTGTCCCATACTACTACTACTACTACACCCACGTACCGTAATACTACTACTAGCATTAAATTTGCATACCACCCTTCATTCAAAGATCACAGGGTGGTTCACAACATAAAAATACAAAATGAGAACATAAAATACATAATAAAACAAAAACAAACCAATAACCTCCCTCCCATATGAGTTTGTAGTGTGGCTATACTGAAAAATGGCATGGTGCTTACATAATATATATTTTTACCACTGGACAGCTCTGTCTCGAGAAACCTTGAAGCCAGATTTCAAGGCTTCTGGGTATGCTGCAGTCTAGCAAGCAATAACACAAGCCTTCTATGGAGAGATGTAAACACCATGGACAGAACTCTTAGCACACGATCATCCACAAACGCAGCACATTTCAACTGAGTCAATTCACACATTCTGCTGTCAAGTGTACAGGTGTGAATCAGGCCATATCCTTCAAAGTCTCCAGGCACGATTCAAAATTTGCTCTCTGCAAACATATCACTTAATGTGGCAGCAGAATTAATTAGAACTCTAACTCTGCTTGAAATATCTTAATGTTCAGCCACATGTGTGTAGTCCCTTCGGTCTGGGATCATCCCCATCATCATTAATGGAATCATCTCACCTTGTCAATGAAGCAAGCAAACTGATTGTTGAGGTCCTTTAGTTGCTCCTTCTCCAGTGCTTTTACTTGATGGTCATGCGGATCGACCCCCAGGCAGAGAGGTTCCAAGAGATGCTTGTTAATGGAGACCTCGCGGATCCTATCGCTTCTACAGCTGGCAGAAGGACTTGCTGTGCTTCTATGTCCAAAGCCCCTTGCAAGTATGCTGTGGCCCACCACTTGTCCTGCTTCCATATCGTTTCCATAGCTACTTCTCTCCTGGCCCACACAGCAAGAAATCTGATGTCTTCCACCAAAGTTATGGAAACTTTTGCTGGTGTTTCCCCTTCCTGCCAGGCAGGTGGTGGCAAAAGGTTGGCAGGTGGATGCCTCACTGATTCTGATCCCTCCGCTGCCTCCACCAGAGGAGGCAGAGGTAAAACATCTTCGAGGAGAAGAGGTGAAGAACTGTTGGCTCATCATGTCGGCTCCGTCTGAGAAGGACTAAAAGGACAAGGGGGTGCAAAGAAGGAGAGCAGCAGAAGGAGCTCCTTTGATGCAAGACCTAGAGCAACTCCTTATATGCAGCTGATTAGTCAGGCCGATTTTCTGAAATTTGCAGTGGTAATTTAGAATATTACGGGGTTTGCCTTGCCTGGCAGCAGGACATTGACCTCCACAGGCTAAAGGATGAAGTTAAAAAGTGCTAGACAAACAGTAAACAGTGTGGCACTTTTTAAAATGTCCTGTTGGCAAATTTTGATTTGGAAGATGTTTTCCTTTATGAACTGATTGGCTACTCTTTTGTCAGAATTAGCATGATACAAGTGAAATTCCTTGAGGGCAAAGGCACTGCAAGAATCTAAAATGCTTCCTTCTTTCTACCCTGGTTTTGCATGCCAATCTCCAAGTTTCCATCTGTGATGTTGTTCTCGCCATTGTTAAATGGGTGGACTGGACTGTGACAATTGCCAACTGCCATAGAAGCCAACTACTATGCCTCCCATAAAATATTTGAGGGAGGTGCCCCCCCAAAGTTGAAGGGCATTGGCATTCAAATAGTGTGTGTGATCAATTATGTGGGGTGGGGCTTACCCCCCCCCATATTTTATTCAAGCTGGCACCACTGCCACCTGCATTCATCATTAATTTGTCTCTGTTGGGTTGATGAACATGTCTCACCTGACATGCTCTTTATGTAGGAGTGGGGTCTGGCCCATGTATGACAAGGATTTCAATAGATGAAGGAGTAGCTGTGGAGAGAAAGATGAATGCAGGTGGATATGAATGAATGTGTGCTCTGTGACCGATGCTCTGCAAATGCCTTTTTTTAAGTGACACATGTTAATTATTATAATAATATATTTCTTTTGACACTTTGCACCTTCAATATGCGAAGTAAATATGAATTAATGTTTACAATGACACTTTGAAGTACTGTAAACAGGTAATTTACCCCCTGCTGAAGGAACATGGTGACCAAGGAACGTTAATTAAAATGCTTGGGGAAAACTTGACACTTGACACTGACATACAAATGTTCATGCAAATAGCTTGGCCGCATCTCTCCTCCTTTTCAGGTGATGGTCCCCTTCGAACCACCTGGTGCAAATGCAAACCTGGGGTTTCCATGGACTGTATACTCCACAAGAAGTTACAGACAGTGGAACCTCCATGGAGAGTGTTTCTGTACAATCTGGATGTTTGCAAACATGTACAGTGGTACCTCAGGTTACAGATGTCTCAGGTTACAGACGCTTCAGGTTACAGACTCTGCTAATCCAGAAATAGTACCTCGGGTTAGGAACTTTACCTCAGGATGAGAACAGAATTCGTGCTCCAGCGGCGCGGTGGCAACAGGAGGCCCCATTAGCTAAAGTGGTGCTTCAGGTTAAGAACAGTTTCAGGTTAAGAGCAGACCTCCAGTAGCTACCTTCAGTAGCTTAGGGCCTCACCAAACCTAAATCTGGCCCTGGTAACAGATCAGGATACTGATACCATTTGGGCATTTATTCTTTTTTAGTTACAAGAGACAGGCTGCAAGAAGCAGCTGTTACTGGACTAGAACTCAAAGACCCTCACTGCTTCCTTAGCACTGAGTGCAACTTAGTGATCTCACATTTTGCTATCTCCTGACAGAAGATTTTATTTACTTTTACTTTTTTACAATAGACTTGGCTGTACAGTGGTACCTCTGGTTACAGACGCTTCAGGTTACAAACGCTTCAGGTTACAGATGCCGCTAACCCAGAAATAGTACCTCGGGTTAAGAACTTTGCTTCAGGGTGAGAACAGAAATCGCACAGCAGCAGCGGGAGGCCTCATTAAGTAAAGTGGTGCTTCAGGTTAAGAACAGTTTCAGGTTAAAAACAGACCTCCAGAATGAATTAAGTTCTTAACCCGAGGTACCACTGTATTTGTTGTGATCACACTTTACATTTTTAGGTGTATACTTAAAGAAAGGTGAACACCCATAAAATGTCATTTGTGAAGTGTTCCTTCAAGCGTCAGATTAGACAGTAACTACTACTGTTCTGCACTGTGGTTATAGCTGGTTAAAGAAAAATGACACTGTACAAACAGTTCCTGACCTTGTCCAGCTGCCAAGACCAGACATGCATGACCCTCTTCAGCTAATGAGCAAGAGGACAGATAATCCTGTGGAGGAGCTGAGTGGTGCAGGTCACCTTTCCGATTTTCCCTACCCCAAAGAGCTGACTGGCACGATTGCCGATCAGGCCAGGGCTACTCATGCACAGCAATTGCTACGGTGCTTGCATGAAACTGAATCACCAGGGCAAGTGGCTTCATTCTGCATGGCGTGCCTCCAGTGAGCACTATGTTTGCAAGGTCAGCTCCACGAGTTGAAGGATACTCCATGATGAACGCAGTGGGGATGCAGAACATCTGTGTGCAGAACATCTGTGAATCTCTCTAATTTATATCCCATCCATTATCTGTGGCGGTACACTATGATTCATAAAATACGCCAGTGGCGCTGTGGATTAAACCACTGAGCCTCTTGGGCTTGCCAATCGGAAGGTCAGTGGTTCGAATCCCCACAACGGGGTGACCTTCCATTGCTCTGTCCCAGCTTCTGCCAATCTAGCAGTTCGAAAGCACAGCATTTACATGCGCTCTGGTTTTCATCATGGTGTTCCCTTGTGCCAGAAGCGGTTTAGTCATGCTGGCCGCATGACCCAGAAAGCTGTCTGTGGACAAACGCCAGCTCCCTTGGCCTGAAAGTGAGATGAGCACCACACCCCATAGTCACCTTTGACTGGACTTAACCATCCACGAAGAGTCAGACATGACTAAACGACTAAACAACAGCAACAACCATTCAAGGGTACTTTCCTTTACCTTTTTTACACACCAACAGAGAGGGGGGAAATCGTAACACCAACAAGACGTATAAAAAAATAACACCACCCTATGTTAGGCTGGAGGAGTCCCCGGCACCAAGAGGAAGGGAGGAAACAAGACAGTTCTTACAAATGATTTATTCAGTCATCATGGTAAAAGGCAAAGGCAAAGAATTCTGGTCATTCCTCCATAATGAAGTTGCTCCCTCTGGCTCCCACCTGCCCCTTCCTTCTTTCCTAACAGCACCTGACCCTATGGAGGCCCCCCTTGGTTAAATGTGCTCTTGCACACATAACTAATGTTGTGTTCTAGGAGACAGCAGATTGTCTATGCTGTCTAATGAAGCGTCCGCTGGCTGGGCTATCTACCCCCATGCTTCTTCTATATCTATATCTATACCTATACCTATATCTATATCTATATCTATATCTATATCTATATCTATATCTATATCTATATCTATATAAATGTTTATTAGTTTGTTTTTTTTACATACCATTTTCAACAGTAATTAAACATATTTTTACATCTTATTCAATTTTTTTGACTTCCATCAGTCCTGTCTGAGAATTTTCCAATCTAATCTCTTAGTATATATTTCTTATATTCCCTGCTACATTTAAAACTCATAACCAATATCTCTATTCTTTATCTACTTTGTAGCACTTCATATATTCCATCTTACAAAACTTCTTGTAGTCCTACTAGCATAATTTGTTGGTTACAATTGCTTTTCAAATAGTTCATATACTTCTTCCAATCTTCTGTAAATCTCTGGCCCCGCAGGTTTCGAATCCTTCCTGTCATTTTGTCCAATTCTGCATGTCCATTATTTTCGTCTGCCATTCTTCTTTCGTCGGAATTTCTTCTTGTTTCCATTTCTGGGCTAACAATGCTCTTGCAGCAGTTGTTGTATATAAAAACAATTTAATATCTTGCCTATTAATGTCCCGACTTATAATACCAAGTAAAAATGCTTCTGTTTTTTTTAAAAAAATGTATATTTCAACGTCTTTTTCATCTCACTATATATCATTTACCAGAAGTTCTTTACTTTTTTACATTTCCACCACATATGATAAAATGTTCCTTCTTTTTCTTTACATTTCCAACATTTATTATTTGTCTTATACATTTTAGCTAATTTCACTGGTGTAATATACCATCTATACATTATTTTCATCATATTCTCTTTCAAAGCATTACAGGCTGTAAATTTTATCCTTTTATTCCACAACCTTTCCCATTCTTCAAGCCGTATATTATATCCAAAGTTTTTTGCCCAATGTATCATTGATTTCAGATGCCATTCCAACAGTGTTTCATACATTTTAGATATTATTTTACATTCATTGTTTAATATTTCTATTTCAAATTTTGATTTTTTAATCATCAAATCCTTTTTTAAAAAAATCTTGTTTATACATTTCATTGACTTGGCGATAGTGCAACCAATCATTCAAATAGTCTTTAAGCTCCTCATAAGGTTTCATTTTCTATTTATTTCCTCCCCCCCCCAACCATTTCTCATAGGTAACCCAATTTTTACTCATATTTATATTTTCCACACTCATTGCTTCCTTTTTTTTAATTAAATATTTATTGGTATTTTCAAGAAACACACAACAAACCAAAACAAAGAATAAACAAGATAAAAACAACACAAAAATACATATTCAAAACTAAACAGAAAAATAAAAAAAACACATAAAGTTTCTGATACTTATTTTCCTCAACCTTATTTCTCAGACCTCCTCACACCTCCCCTTCTTGTATTCCAATTTAAATTGTCAATTCAGCAAGTCCTTAACTTATTTCTTCACCTTAACTTAAACATTTATTCTAACATACTATTATTTTACTTTACTTCTTTTTTCCATTTCCTCCATTTATTTTTAACAGCCTTATTTTCAATTAATTTAAAAAAGAAAAAACCAATTTCACCTTATTAAAATTACACATCAATACTTATACCTCATTAATTATTCTTAAACCTTTTTCCTAAAGTCGACCAAAGTTTCCCTTCCACGGTTTACCCAATTTCCTTACCACTAACAAAATATAAAACAAACAAAACAAAGCAAATTATCCTTATGTACCCTTTGGATTCCCAACCTCCACCCACCCTTCTCCCGGTTCCAGTCCCCAACCAATATCCATCAGTCTTTATGTTATTTATTTAGCCTGGAGATCTCACGTCCGAGGCCCTTGTATCTCTCTCAGTTCCTTTCTGCCGGTCTCTTTGATAGACCTTGATGTTAAGCCCCAGGTCTCGGAGGGGCTCCGGCCCAACAGAATCCATGTTGCTTCTAGCCAGTCCTCCGTACTTAAAAGCAAAGCCTATGGGGTAATCCAACTCTTGTTTCAAATTTCTTTCAAATCCAAATGTCCCCACAGCTCCAGCTTCCACCTTCAATAAATTTGTAATCCTCAGGTCTTCAGATCTCCTCCAAAGGGGATCTCTCCATTTTCCAGACTCCCAATCAGACCAGGCTTTCCGCATCCAATTTTTATTGTTCTTTTTTATCATCATGTCAGGCCTCATATTGTAGCTCTCCTTTGACTCCTGCAAACCTCCAGCTCCTCCTTCATTTTCTTCAAAAACAACATATTGCTCCATCGTGTCTACGCTTTCAGTTTCATTTATTTGTTCAGTTAAATAGGCTTCCTGTTTCAAGTCCTTATCAGACTCCAAACTGTTGTTTACTGTCCAGTGTAGTAGCGATACCTCTGTAGACAAAGCATCGTATTCATCTTGCAAGTTTCCCAAGAGAACAAGTGCTCTGTCCAATTCTGCTTGGAATTTACACACTCCAGCCATTTTTGTAATGTAGTATCCTTGTTACCCCTCTAGGGGGGATTTTAATTCCTTGATATTCCTTTCAGCTCAAAACCAAAAGTCCAGTTATTTTGTATCAACCCTCCTTAATTTCAACAAGTTATACCGAATAGACCAGCAAAAACAGCAGAAACAATGTTCTCTTTTTCCAGCTGACAACTAGCTGACTAGCAGCTCACTTGACAGCTGTCAAAATCTTCCATGCAACAGGCTTTCTCGTAGGACGTTCCCGGGTCTAGGGGGGGGTGTAATTTCAGCTCCCAAAATTCTTTTTATCCTCTAGAATATCTTCTTATAATGTCAAGACCGTGAGGTCAGGATCTTTTGTTAAAAAAACAAGAAACAGATTCTCTCGACCTTAGCTGCCCAGTCCTTTGCTTTAAATTGTTTACAAAGGGGGGGGGGTGGACTTCCTTTTTAGCCCCTTCCCGCTCGTTCCAAATCCAAGATAAGAAATTTTTTAAAGTTCCAATCTCCGTATTACTCACGGGTTGATGTTTTAGAATCCAATCGATCTTAGAAGAAGTTGGCGCTCTCTGTCAATGGCTTGCGGCTTCACTCCGTAGGCGAGGGAGTACTCTCAGCACCACGCCTCACCCTGCCTCCGTTCCGAAGCCTTTAAAAAGGCTCCGTCGCGGATTGGGGGGGCGCAAATGGTGCCCGCCGAGTCTCTGTGTTCACAGGCATCCGCGCCTGTGATTTTAAGGGTCTCCGCTTCGCCGCAGCGGCCAGACCCAGACGCTACGGAGCCGATTCCCTCCGGAGCTCGGAGGGAATCCGCCATTAAACAATGGCGCCAACCCGGAAGTCCACACTCATTGCTTCCTATGGAGATAACCACCACGGTGTTTTACATTCTAATAAATTTTTGTACCTATCCCATACTTCATATAAAGATCTTCAAAATATATGATTACCAAATCCTTTATGGATTTTTGTTTTGTTATACCATAAATATGCGTGCCAACCAAATCTATTACCATGACCTTCTAAATCCAACAAATCTGTATTTTTTAGCAACATCCATTCCTTTAACCAACAGAGGCAAACCGCTTCATAATACAACTTCAAATCTGGCAGGGCGAAGGCCCCTCTTTCCTTAACATCTGTTAACAATTTATATTGTATTCTCAATACCTCCGTGCTTCTTCTATCACTTTGTAACTTGGCAGCTTGCCAATCTCTGCCTTGTTATCTCCCTCACAGCTCGGCTGTAATTTCAAACTGGCCTCCCTCCTCCCTGTCAGCTACAGGAGAAGGGGGAGGAGATCTCCACCATTCTTCTTCCTCTTGATTCCAGTCCCTGACACCCTAATATTTTAGGTTAGGGTGAAAAATAAATACTTCTGTAAATAAGCCACGTTCCGTGCCCAGTAAACGCCTTTGCCCGGTGGCGCTGTGATCCACAGATTGCAGCAAAATACTGGGCAAGGTTTTGTATTCTGTGTCGGGGTGCTTTGTACAGACAGCAGAGCTCACAGTACTCAATTTGCTCAGTGGGCAAGCACATGCTTTGCATGCAGAATGGCCAGCCAGGTTCAATCTCTGAGATCTTCGGGTAGGTTTCCTCTCTGAACCCCTGGAGAGTTGCTCCCAGTCCGTGCAGACCAGTGATGGCCAAACTTGGCCCTCCAGCTGTTTGGGGATTACAATTCCCATCATCCCTGACCACTGGTCCTGGTAGCTAGGGATGATGGGAGTTGTAGTCCCAAAACAGCTGGAGGGCCAAGCTTGGCCATCACTGGCAATACTGAGTTAGATGGACCAGTGGTCTGACTCAGTAAAAGGCAGCTTCCTATGTGTAGACTGGAGCACTGCACAGGTTTGGATCATGACTGTGAGCCTCAGAACAATGTCCGTGCAAATATTTTAGCATTAAATGCTAGGATTCCCCCACCCAACCCTTTCATCACTCAGCATCTTGCACTTTTAATATGGGCAATTTTAGAATTTGATTATTTGATCTGATTTCTCAGTTGGACAGATGCACATCTGACAGACGCACTCCAGTATCAGGTGCAAATTCAACACATGCTGGCAACTTGTAAATATAATATAAGGAGAATAGCTACTGCAGCTACCTAATTAATAGTTTCAGAAGCTAGTCTCCCAAATTTGTATTTACAGGTTGATGTAAGTACCTGAGCTGGAGAGTATAAACAAAGTGTGCTAGTACCGCATTTTTCGCTCTATAAGACGCACCAGACCACAAGATGCACCTAGTTTTTGGAGGAGGAAAACAAGAAAAAAAATATATTCTGAATCTCAGAAGCCAGAACAGCAAGAGGGATCACTACACAGTGAAATCCCTCTTGCTGTTCTGGCTTCTGGGATAGCTGTGCAGCCTGCATTCACTCCATAAGACGCACACACATTTCCCCTTACTTTTTAGGAGGGAAAAAGTAAGTCTTATAGAGCAAAAAATACAGTACATACAATTTGCCTTCCTGGGCCAAATACCTTCTTGAGTTTAGCCCCACATTCAGGGCTCACATCAGGGGTGATAGAGCATATGTACCAAACTTTCTTTGATGAAAGGTCACTTCCGCCAGCTTGGTTTCCAAAGGAACTGAAGGAAAGCATTTTCGCTTGTGGATATTAGTCTCCATCTTTTTAACCTTGTCTGCCATTCTCTATTAGACATACATACACTTTTCTGGACACTAACCAGTGCAAAGGATTCCTTCTGTACTTGGAACTTCCAGGACGCTTTGGCCCATCCCTTTCCAAACACATACAACAAATAGTTAGCGTTAAGTATAGGGCAAATGGCATTAGGCAGGGACAGCCCAATACATTTTGGCACCTGAGGCAGACCCCAAAATGGTGCCTCCTTCCCCGTCAGGTTAAGAAAGGTGAGGGAAGGATAAGGAACAAGGTGCATGATAACTTTCCTCATAACACAACATTTTACAATTCCCATGGCTGGGGCTGATGAGAGTTTCAGTCCTAAACATCTGGAGGGCACCAGGTGGGAGGAAACTGATTTAAAATCGGCAGGTGTTTCTGAAGTCTTATGGAAAGCTAAGTTGTAATTATAATTATAATAGGATAGCAAGTGCTGCTGGGCCCCAGGGGTGTTTCACCACAGATGTTTACAAACCTTCATTAGTACCTCATTTTAGTGGTAAGCTGTTTCCAGTACTGGTGCTATGAAGGTCTTAAGGTCATAGTGGCATTTCCACAGGACAAATGTTTACTTAGGTTAGCCTTTTTATAAATACAGTGGTACCTCGGGTTAAGTACTTAATTCGTTCCAGAGGTCTGTTCTTAACCTGAAACTGTTCTTAACCTGAAGCACCGCTTTAGCTAATGGGGCCTCCTGCTGCTGCCGTGCCGCCGGAGCATGATTTCTGTTCTCAACCTGAAGCAAAGTTCTTAACCTGAAGCACTATTTCTGGGTTAGCAGAGTGTGTAACCTGAAGCGTATGTAACCTGAAGTGTATGTAAGCTGAGGTACCACTGTATCTGCATCTGCACATGTATGCGTGTGAATATAAATGACATGGAGTGGAAGGTTTTTCTTCTTTCTTTCAAGATAAAATGTTGGATTTTTGTTCTCGCTTTACTCTACAATGGTATTAGATTCAGGTAGGTAGCTGTGTTGGCCTGACACAGTCGAAATAAATAAATAAATAAATAAAATTGTCCAGTAGCACCTTAGAGACCAACTAAGTGCATGCACACTTCTACAGATACACATGCACACTGGACAATTTTTTTATTTATTTTGTCTACAATAGTATTAAATTTGTGTCTGTGGAAATTAACCTTTCTCTCTTCACATGAGAGGGTTATGTTCACACTGAATTGCACCAGTTGGGATATCTTTCTGCTACACTCATGAGTAGTAAAAGGGTGCTATTTCCTGTCAAATACTTATGCCCCACCCCTAGAGTTTGATTGGTCCCCGTATACAACTCTCATGCCTAGAAGGTTGGGCAAGTGACATAATTTGTCGTGGAGCTTCCATCTTCCCACCCACTAATCTTCTTGTTTGATGCTATTGTGGTTATTAACAACCCATCTCAGAATGTGAATCAGGGAGCTATTTCCATTGCTATAATTAGGGATGAGTTGAAACTGCTCATGCTGTTCTTTTTGGTTTGTGTTGAAAAGCCCCCCCTGCTTTCAGCAATGCACATCCGGCATTCATGTGGTCTGGACACCGTTCTTCTTGATATCATCATTCAGCTTTATTTGATCCCGGAGTGCCATGTGGCCCTCAGGATTGTGGGTGCCCACCGCTGCGGAAAGGAGGAGGAAAAGGAGCTGCTGCCACGGGCTGCCACAACACGGATGTGCAACATCACACACACAACTACACCTAGTGCGTGTGACATCACATGCACTATGTGCAGGCGGGTGCGTGTGACATCGCACATTCATGTAATGGCGGCCAGTGGCAATGGCTCCTCTTCCTCCTCTCTTCCACAGCCAGTGAGGCACACTTTTCTGTGAGAGGCTCAGTCTCAGAGACAGAGAGACTCTGCCTCTGTGACCAAACCCCTGTTGTCAAAATTGGGTGCCTTGCTGGAGGGTTGTGGAGGGCGGAGCTGAACCGCTTCTCTCTTAGAGGCTTTTCTCTTTGACTTTGTGGGTCCCCAGCCCCCACAATTATATTATTGCAGGTGCCCAAGCACCCACCGCCCCCTGAAGTTGGCTCCTGTGTTTGATCCACAGCCATTTAATCCAACTGGATGCAACATTTTTGTCAACGGAGTCACAACTAATGGTCAGGTATGGTGGAAGTTGTAGTTAAAACATATGGAGGGCACCATGTTGATTACCCCTGTCTTAAAGCAAGGCATTTTCCTCTGCCTAATCCTTTAGGCAGAAATGACAGGGGCTGAATTTGGAACCTTGGCGTGCAAATAATGTGTTCAGCCACTGAGTGATGGCCCTAAACCACTAGAGGAGGCCTACATAAGTGGCAGTCTATTAAGCCAATCAGCAATGTGGGGCAGGACCCCAGGGACTTTGTAAGTCTGTTTTTGCTATTCTGGACAGCAAAACTAGGGGGGTTGTCAAGCACTTTATTATGGCTAAAGGGCTGTGTATTTGGCTTGGTGGGTTATCAGTAGTGTTCTAGTGGCGAGTTGTCCCAGCCAACTTTAGTAGCATGATGGTGATAATAAATTGGAATTGAACAATGTGTACATGCTTGGGTTGAGAAGGTAGGTATTGTCCAGCTTCAACTGTTGCTCAGTCTTGCTTTGGCCTTTTTATTATAGGAAAAGCCAAAAGGTGTATGTGCTGGTGGTTGCATTAGAAAGGTTCTACAGATGAAAATCACTAGCCACATTGCAACTGGCATATCTGATGCTTCTTCTGCTACAACTGCATATCTAAAAGCTTGGCAAGGAAATCTGCCTGTCATAAGTTATATACCATTCTGACATTGTAACAGTCCATCCAGTCCACCTGGTCTTTTGGGATCCATTTCTGGATGCTTCAAAGAAATACTTCTTCAAAAAATGTTTCATTTTTTTTCACGTGAAGCCATTTCCGGGGGGGGGGGGAGAAAGTTCATCCACCTATTTTGTTGCTGTGGTTACTATTAATCATGATCAATGGCCTCTGTAATTTCATGGGATAAGTACAAGTACCCAAGTCAGGGAGATCAAGCAAAGGATTTCCTTCTAAGCATACCTCATCACAGGGGATAGCTCAAAGAAAGTGGCTATCAGTGGGTTTTCTTTTGCGCCATTTTATGAGATGTCCCCATTTTCTGTTTTACACCTATTGAGTTTTCGTTATGAAGTTTAAGAATATTTCACAGACAAACAGCCACTGACAATTCTTTTGGCCAACCTTTCCCTTTATGTATTCAATTTGTATCCCAGTATTTCTCCCAAAGCAGTCTCAGAATTTAGGATCTTTGCCTCCACCCCACTAAGCTATTGGGTAGGATTTTATCATCTCAAGACAGGCTAATTCTTCTGTATTTGTAGACCAGGCCTCATCCAAGCAACTATGGACCCCTCCAGACACCCTTTTTGTTGTTCATTTTTGATTATTTGAGCTCATGATGCTATTGGGGTGGTCATGGGTGACCCCACTTTTGATATTACTTGCTGCTGCAAAAGTTCTGGAGTGACCATATTGCTCCACTTCTAATGTGTGCCTATCCCATTACTTCCTGCTGAAATCCTGTTGCAGTTTATTTTTTGTCTCCATTTTGTTGCACTGTAAAAAAAGGTAAAGGTAAAGGATTCCTGACAGTTAAGTCCAGTCGCAAACAACTCTGGGGTTGCGGCACTCATCTCACTTTACTGGCCGAGGGAGCCGACATTTGTCTGCAGACAGTTTTTCTGGGTCATGGGGCCAGCATGACTAAGCCGCTTCTGGCAAACCAGAGCAGTGTACAGAAATGCTGTTTACCTTCCCACCGGAGCGGTACCTATTTATCTACTTGCACTTTGAGGTGCTTTCGAACTGCTAGGTGGGCAGGAGCTGGGAGCTCACCCTGTCACGGGGATTCGAACCGCTGACCTTCCGATCGGCAAGCCCAAGGCTCAGTGGTTTAGACCACAGTGCTACTCGTGTCGCTGTAGCACTGTAGCTCCTGCGAATAGCAGTTATGTGGTAGCATTGGTGAAGCATTGCAAAACAGACAAATTGAAGCAGAATAAATCCACCAATGATGAACTATTATTGCATTAATAATGTGTTGCAAAGCATATTGCAGCAAAATACTTGTCTCAAGAGAGGGCCTATATTAGCATATATAAGTTTAGTTATACGTTGTTGTTTTCTCAGAGAGAGGGGGGAATGGAAAACACTTATGTAAAACAGAAGCCAGGCGCATGCATGCAGTTTATTTAAAATGCAGACGAGGGTTTGGAGTTCTTGACAAGAAGCAAAGTGTATGCAGTGATGTTACAACTGTGTAGATACAGACAGCACAAGATGTTTTGGACCAGTTTTTAAACGAAATAGCAATGCATGCATTGAAGTGTGGGAAAAACATATAAAAGTGCTTAATTGTTACTAATTTTTATTGCAAGTAGAGCTGAAACAGAATTTCACAGAATAATTCTGAAGATTTCTTGATATATATATTTTTGAATTCCATAAACAGCTTTTAGGAAGGTTGAAACGCAATTCTTGTCACCAAAACCAGGGTACTGATGCACAAGTTAACTGCAGGTAAACACACCACACACCGTCACTTCCCCCAACCCTCAAATTTGGCTTCTAACAATTTTGGATTAATTTGACCTCTAAGCACCCACATCTGTTGCAGGTCTAGTTGCAACAATACTGTAATTTATATCAAAGGGAGTGTTCTGGTATGATGAGAGCATACATGCAAAGCAGGGTCAACAAAAACCAACTGAGTAAAATATGCATATAGCTAAATGTCATTCCTGTGCAATGGAACTGGAAAGAGAAATGCTACTTTGCAATCTCATATCGGACAGTGAAGCCATTGCTTCCCCTTCTGAAATGCTTTGCTAGAACGAGGAGGGGGAGATTTCTGAATCCAAATGTAGTGAGTCCTAATTTAGCCTGTGCAAGAAAACCCAGGGGGTGAAAAAGGGGGAAAGGAGAAATCATGGGGGGAGATTGCTTGCATAGCCAAAATAATTCCCAAAGATAGCTACCGAGCCATTGAACTCAAGCTACAGCAATCCACAAGAAATCAGAAACTTCTCTGCTAGAGATCGTATGTTGGGCAGGGCTGTTACTTTAGCACATGGCTGCCACTGGCCACAAATTGAATGATTCGTGCAGCTGTCTACAGGCGGGCTTCATTCCTTCCCAACAGCTGGGCTTCAGTGGAGACATTTTCTGGATGAAGAACTGACGGATGTTACATGCACATTTCTAACACCGGTGGTGCAGTCCCCTCGAGAACCGCCATAAATAGCTGATAGCATGCCTCCACCAGACCCGGAGCCATAAGCTCCCCCAGCAGCCAAGTTCTGCACTCCAACCCCATAGCCCCCACTCCCAGAGGAGCTAATTCCTCCGGCTCCCCCTACTGCGTGGTGGATCCCACCGTGGTGCCCACCCCCACAACTCCCTTCTGTAGAAATGCCTGAGCTGTGCCTGCCACCCCCAGAGGTCACCTCGTGCTTAGTGGTAGTAATGCTCGAAGCGTAGCCTCCGCTTCTGGAACTGAACCCTCCTCCAGCTCCTCCTCCAGCGCTATGTCCAATCCCATAACCAACACCGGCCGCTCTGCCTACTGAGCCAGCTGCAGTTCGGGAGCCCATGGTGTGGACGCATCCTGCACTTCCAGAGCTGAACCCGTCCCCAACGCCGCTGTAGGCGCCAACTCCGTGTTCTACGCCTCTTCCTACAGCAGCTCCAAAGGCCATTCCAGCTCCAGGTGCACATTCTCCAACCGGGAAGCCGCCACTCACCATAGCTGTGAAGGAAGACCAAGAAAACAGGTTCTGTTATTTTGCTGATAGATTTACAAATCCAAAGAAACAAGCAAACAAGCTGTTGATATTAATTTTTTTGATGAGGCGAATGTTGAATATACTCACCAACGCTGACAGGGTTCCCTGTGCATATCCTGTTAGGAACAGAGAAACAAAATGCATTCATTATTTTACAACTGAAGGTGGCTTACATATGGCGTTTTTGTACGATTGCCATATTTTGAAGACGAAAAAGGAGGACTCAGGGGGCCAGTCTTGGTGGTGGAGAATCTAACAGAGGGCCCCATCCCCAGTCTACATGCCTTTTCATGCACTCTTTACCCGAATATGTGCATTTTTGCACTGATTACTTGGCTGGAAAACTGCACCACAAAAGCCAGTGAAGTGCAAATTTTGCAGGATGGCTGTGATTCCGTACGCACTATGTTTCTGAAAGTGGAAAATTGGCAGATGCAACTTTCAATGTGACCTGAATCAAGCTTTTCCCACATCCCTACCTATGGTCCTCCATATGCTGTGGTCTGCAACTTCCACCCTCCATAATCATTGCCCATGCTGCCCGGGGCAAATGGTAGCTAGAACCCAAAAACATATCCGTTCAATTATATGTATATATTCAAAACGGCACCCCACCTGTTCTCCTCTCCTTCCAACATTGCTTTATAAGTAGCAATCTCAATATCCAAAGCCAGCTTGGTGTTTAGCAGCTCTTGATAATCACGAAGCAGGCAAGCTAATTTATCTTTGGCCTGCTGGTAGGCTGTCTGCAGTTCAACATGCTTGCTCCGTGCATCTTTTAGGGCAATGTCACCACGCTGCTCAGCATCGCAGATAGCTGACTGCAGGCTTGCAACCTAGGAATGGGGAAAAGAATAAAAATTAATGGTTTGTCAGGAAGATACTCAAGATAAAGCTAAAAGCAGAAGGAAATGGGATCTCCATGGCTTCTTGCAGTGCTGATGAGTTAGGGCAGGGATAGGGAACCTGCGGCCCTTCAGACATTGTTGGACTCCAAATCTCACCAGGCTCAGCCAGCATAGCCATTGGTCAGAGGTGGTGAAGTCCAACCACATCAAGAGGACCACTGTTTCCCTATCCCTGAAGTAGTAAAAGCAAGCACTCGCTTTCCTCTCTGCTGCTGCAACTTGGCTTTTACAGACCTTGCCACTGCAAAGAATAGGAAAGGGCTATGTGATTATTCTCAAAGGCTCTTCTCATCATCTTTTACAATGATTAGTCTTGGATATGGTTGAGATGGCTTTCTGAATTCTCCTCAGCATATCTTCTTCAAATATCCCCTGAACACTCATATATCATATTCTTAGACAATCTGTAATGATGACACTCAATGATACGTGGTTTACAGTTGTACCTTGGAAGCCAAACAAAATCCGTTCAGGAAGTCCGTTCGACTTCCAAAACGTTCAGAAACCAAAACGCAACTTCTGATTGGCTGCAGGAAGCTCCTGAAGCCAATCAGAAGCTTCATAAGCCCCGCTGGACATTCGACTTCCAAAAAAAGTTCAAAAACCGGAACACTCACTTCCGGTTTCCGATTGTTCGGGAGGCAAAACGTTCGGCAACTAAGCCGTTCGAGATCCAAGGTACGGCTGTATATCTTGGAGATTTAACTTTGAGGTTTGATTTCAGTCATTGGAAATTTACAGTATCTGAATGGCTAGCATGTGACGGGGTTTATATATTTAATAGTTCATTTGCAATGGGCATTTCAGATGTAACCCTCTTTGATAGTTGCCATGTGCTAGCATTTAGTAGTTGGCAGTATCTGATGCCTTATGACCAAAAGATCAAAGCCACCAGAAGAGTCCATTGGGCATGCCTTATACCAAGTCAGACTATTGCTCCATCTAGCTCACTATGGTCTACTGTGATGGTCAGTGGCAATGCAGGCAGGAACATTTTTCAGCCCTGCCTGGATATTCAGGGGATCGAACCCAGGAGCTGCTGCAAGCAAGGCAAATGTTCCACTATTGCTATGCAGCCTCACACCACCCAACTTTTTTGAGAGCTGGTCATTCTGCTCCTCCTCTGCCTCAGTAATAATCAAATGATCTTATTGTATCCAATACTGAGGCACAGCAAAATCATTCCCAGCAGAGGCAACAGGAAGGAAGGAAGGAAGGAAGGAAGGAAGGAAGGAAGGAAGGGCAGAATGTTGCTATATCTGGGTTCTTTCTTGCAGCAAACCCTCCCACCATTCTCACAGTTGGGGAACTACTGTATTAGGCCTTTGTCTATGGGTAGCTTGTGATCAGCACCACTGCCGTTACAGGAAGACAAGTTCATCTGCTGAGACAAGTGGCTAAAACAAGACTTGCTCTACCTGCTTCTTTGCATTGTCAGTATCGCTATGCAGCCTCTGGATCACTCTGTTCAGCTCTGTGATCTCATGCTGGTTGCATTTAAGCTCTTCGTTGAATTTGCCCCGATGGTTCTGCATTTCTGCAATCTAGTGCAAGGAAAACACAGTTACTCCTGGGAATCAGCACCACCTGAATAGCTGCTGAAGTGTCAAGGTAAGAAACCAGTGCTTTATCTCCTATAATGCATTAGCTGAAATAGGCCAATAACTGTGCACTTACTGAAACATGCACATTTTTATTTATATATACACAATGGAGTATCCAGTTAATTACTTCCACCAGTACAAGAATTTATGCTTGTACAACTGGACTTCCTGTCCCTCTCCCTGCATGCCCTTGCACTCTCCCAAAATCTGATCTGGAGGTCTGGGGGAACCTCCAGAGCGGATTTAGTGTGGTGTGGACCCTGTGCACAGGGAGAAGAGATGGAGGGAAGTTCCATTGCACAGCCAAAGGTCCTTGTGCTAGAGAGAGTACTTTTCTGGATACCACCCACAACTTTGATCTTTAATCCAGGGGATAAAAATGAGTGCAGGTGTTAGCACTCAAATAAATCTGAATTGTGCACTTTGTGTACATGCGGGCAAGTCTTGAATTTGAAATGCTGGATTCTATTGGCACAGCCCCTTATTGGGAATTTATGTATGATGTCTACTATGATGATGTTTGCGGTATAACTCTTAAATGATAATGACATAACTTAGTCAAAGTTGAGGCACAGTCCAAAGTGCATTTTTAAGGGAATAAGATGCACTGAATTTTAAGGGCTTTATTAGGATCACACTTTAATTCTAGGCTGCATTATGTTACAACGTGTGTGTGTGTGTGTGTGTGTGTGTGGCCAAAATGCCTCTAGTTTTGACCTAGAGCAAAGGACCACTATCTAGAGCAGGGGTCGGCAAGGCTTACCAGGCATGGGCCAGATCACTCCCACAGAGATCCTCCATGGGCTGGGCCGCCGTAGCATGACGCCGAAAATCATGTCTGCGCATGTCCACGGTGCCGGAAATTGCTTCTGCGCATGCCCAGATGCCGAAAATCATGCCTGTGCAAAAGCTATTTTGGGCACCTGGGCATGTGCAGACATGATTTCCTGCATCTGGGCATGCACAAAAGTGATTTCTGGAGCCGCGGAAGGGAGTCCCCATGCCTCGCTGTGCCGATTAAGTGCAGCACATTGTTACTCGCCGAGCGGGCAGCTCAGTTCAGGGATGGCTCGTGGGCTGGTTAAATGGCCTCTGTGGGCTGCTTCTGGCCCATGGGCCTTAGGTTGCCGACCCCTGATCTACATTGTGCACATAGATCTCTAAACGATCTTCCACAATAGTTTCAGTCATCATCAACTCCATAATCAATTATTTTAAAAATCAACATATGCTTCAGAGTCAATAGGTTTGCTGCAGGGTGGAGAGATCATTGCTGCTGAACAATCTGCAGTCTGGTACATGAAAGAAGGGTCTCTGCCTTGCTGCCTGAGTGCTGATGTTCAAGTCAAGCACTTGTGTAGCCACATTCCAAGTTGCACATTCCAACATCACAATGGTTCCTTGGGCTGAAATGGCACCCTGAACATACATTATAGTATGAATAAAGGGGCAGCTGTATTCTTGTTGAGCTAAATACTGATCATCTGCAGAGAACCCTAAATGGGGATTAATTCTGGTACTCTGACTCACCTTGTTGTGGTAAAAAGCTTCAGCTTCTTGTTTGCTGGTATGAGCAATATTCTGATACCAGGCTTCTACATTTTTAAGGATGAGGTCCATGTCCAAGTCTCGTGTGTTGTCCATTTTCAGAACCACCGAGGTGTCACCAATCTGGTGGTCGAACTGAGCCAACTCCTGCAGAACATGATATGGTCTCACTTTAAGACTGCACATGGCTAACCTTTCCCTTTTAAACATCATGCTCCTAATTTGGTCAAACAAATGAGTTGGACTGCTTAATGGGCTTTTCAAATTGCTCTTATTAAGACAAATTCTGTAAAAATGTGCTGGATTGCAATAACAACAGATGCTCCCAAGCTGTCCTCAAAGAGACATTTGTAGAGAATAACTTCTACCCAATATTAAAATGTAAACATTTAGGCAAATGGAGACATTCCCATTGAGTATGGTGGGAATAAACTGAATTTGTAGGATGCAACCTCCATCCATCCATCTTGTTTTCATTTCTACCATCTTATGCAACATGGCTCAAGTTCCGATGCATACAGTACATACAGTAGCTCTTCACATAAACAAGAGTTTCCTCTTCCCTTCAGTTGTTCCTTAAAACGTAAAGGTACCCATGACCATTAGGTCCAGTCGCGGATGACTCTGGGGTTGCAGCGTTCATCTCGATCTATAGGCCGAGGGAGCAGGCGTTTGTTCGCAGACAGCTTCCGGGTCATGTGGCCAGCATGACTAAGCCACTTCTGGTGAACCAGAGCAGCACACGCAAATGCCGCTTACCTTCCCGCCGGAGCGGTACCTATTTATCTACTTGCACTTTGACGTGCTTTCGAACTGCTAGGTTGGCAGGAGCAGGGACCGAGCAATGGGAGCTCACCCCGTCACGGGGATTCGAACTGCCAACCTTCTGATCAGCAAGCCCTAGGCTCTGTGGTTTAGACCACAGCACCACCCCCATCCTTACAAAGCTCCAAACAGGAGATTCCACAGAGGTGAATAATGACGTGGGACTTTGTGACCCCCATTTTACATTTGGGGAAACTGAACTGAGTCTGACATGGTGGCTTGCCTCAGGCACCTTCAGTGAGCCTGTGTAGCAGTTGTGGGGGGTGACCAAGCATACTTAAATCCCATTTTGTATAAGATGTCCAAATAATAAGTTCCTATTTCTTGAGGGACAAGCTTCTCACATGGTTCATATTAAATCGTACCTCTGCAAAGACACATCTCAGGACTTCCAACTCTTGTGCCAACACATCTACTTTGGATTCTAGTTCTTCTTTGGTGAGGAATACGCTGTCAACATCCTGGAGAGAGAAGGAAAACACACAAGAAAACATGAAAGGAAGGAAGGAAGGAAGGAAGGAAGGAAGGAAGGACTGGTAGTATTGAATTTAATAAAGCTAAAAATAATTCTGTTCTTTCTATCTTGTAATTGGCATTTTTATGATTCCAGTAAGAAGAAACATCTCCAGGCATCTTTCCTGCTGTGTGTGTACAGAATATCTGCTTTAACTGAGGTGCATATAGGGTAGCCTTTGTGGGCAAAGTATCACATGCACAGTTCCAGGTGCTCCATGGTAGTTGGACAGTATGTGTGTAATTAATATTTTCCAGGCCACAATTTCTTACCTTTTTGAGCACCACAAATTCATTTTCTGCTGATGTGCGCCTATTGACTTCCTCTTCGTATCTGTTTTGAGAGAGAAGGGGGAAACGCTTAGGGTTTGCTCTTACTGTTGGAAGAATTTAACAGAAAACCTGCTTTGCAAGAACCATCAACGGGACCCAAGAAAGGAGTGTTTACACTAAGGAAGGGGTCAGCAAGGTTTATCTTGCCTGGGACGGATCGGTCCCACGGAGATCCCTCTGTTGGCCAGATTGCGTGTGCAATTGCAGACGCAATTTTCGGCACCACGAAAGCAAGTCCCCGTAACGCGCTGCGCTGGTTTATCGCAATGGGCGAGCAGGCAGCTTGGTTCGGGGGCAGCTTGTGGGCTGGTCAAACGACCTCCATGGGCCACTTCCGGCCCATGGGCCTTAGGTTGCTGACTCCTGAACTAAGGCAAAAACAAAATTGGGAGTGAATTTCTTAAACAACTTTGGCAGTTCTGGAAGATTCCCCCATTGGCTGATTTTCCAGAGATTGCATGAAAGTGCTTACCATTCCAGAGTTAGGGCAATCAGTCATCCAGTTGCCTAGAAACACCCACATGACTGATAAAAAGATATACAGTGGTGCCTCGCAAGACGAAAAGAATCCGTTCTGCGAGTCTCTTTGTCTAGCGGTTTTTTCGTCTTGCGAAGCAAGCCCATTGACGGATTAGCGGATTAGCGCTATTAGCGGCTTTTAGCGGCTTTTAGCGGCTTATTGGCTTAGCGGATAAGCGGCTTAGCGGCTTAGAAAAAGGGGGGGGAAGGAAAAAAAACCCGCAGGAACTCGCAAGACATTTTCGTCTTGCGAAGCAAGCCCATAGGAAATTTGTTTTGCAAAGCACCTCCAAAACGGAAAACTCTTCCGTCTAGCCAGTTTTCCGTCTTGTGAGACATTCGTCTTGCGCGGCACCACTGTATTGGCCTCACTCTGAATTGGCTTCATTTATCCACACTGATGTCATTGTGTAGTCAAATCTGATTGGCTACCTAGTCCCATGAAAGAATGATGGGATCATGGGATCAAACAGGGTGGGGAAGCAGTTCTCTGAAGAACAAAATAGCACTAATTGAGCAGCACAGAGGATGGAACAATGGTAGTGACCAGAAACCAGCTGAGTTTTTAAAAATTAAATCTTCTCAGTTAAACACTTTTTTGGTAGGCAACTGTGCTTAACAGTTTGCAAAACAAACTTCCCTTATATAATGGATTTTGTATGTTATTTTGTTGTATGTTATTTTCACAAATATATGCATTCTATTCACATTTTACCCTAGTACATGCATTTTTGTACCCATTGCTTGGTTGGAGAACTGCATTGCATAATTCAGATAATTTTGAAGGATGGCTGGGTTTCCCTTAATGCACTTTTTCAGAAAGTGCAAATGAGTAAGTTTGCTTTTAATTGTTCTTCCCCATCTCTAGAGATGGCTACAGATTCAAATGGCTATGTATATGAGCCCTTCAGTATCAAACAATCTTATCTTGAAAAGCAGCTATGCAGATTAATGGGTGATATCAAATTAATGGGTGATATCAAATCAAATTAATGGGTGATATCATCTGCATAAAGCAGATGAAATAAATTAAGTCCATTGATTTCAATGGGGCTACTCTGAGTGTGTCTTAGTTGGTTTTCTCCCAATGTGTAGAAGGGGAAATTGGAATAGAAACTTTTTTTTCCAAAAGAAGAAGAAGAAGAAGAAGAAGAAGAAGAAGAAGAAGAAGAAGAAGAAGAAGAAGAAGAAGAAGAAGAAGAATTAAAATGGCCCCTCTAGTCCTGGGTGAGGAGTTAGGCAGGCTGCAAAACTTTCATCTAGTGAAGTGATTCTCAAACCTTTTTCTCAGGGCCACATTTTCAGAATAAAAAATTGATCGTGCCACATCAAATTTTATTGATGAGAAACACATTGGAAAACAATGCAAAACAACTCCTAGCAGTGCTTGATTTTGAAAAGATATCTATCCATATTCTGCAAAAAAATAAAAATAAAATAAAATTATACTACACTAGGCACATCCAACTCTCAAGAGACTGTGATCTACTCATAGTATAAGACAACTGGACAACTGACCAGAGTTGTTGAGCTTTTTTGGGGGGGGTACATTGCTGGGGGTCCACAGTCCACCATCGACCAAGAGAGCACTATGATCGGATGATCGGACAGTAGATCACGATCGACCTGTTGGATATGCCTGTACTACACTGAGATGTTTAAATGCTTCTTTGATTGTCCTTGAATTTTCCCACCACACTTGCCATTGTCTCCTGCCACACCAGTGCAGCACACCACACCCTAGTGAATGAGTTTACTTACTTTGACCTGTAGTCCTCTACCAGTTCCTGCATGTTCTTCTGTTCATGTTGCAGTTTCTGTCTCTCACTCAAGAGGCATTCTAGCTGCTTCTTAAGTGCGGCCAGGAAATTCTCATAGTAGCCTTCCAGGTTCTTCCTTGCAGGTTGGACACACTGGTGCAGAAGCTCCCACTTGGTGGCAAGCACCTTATTCTGCTGCTCCAGGGATCGGACCTGAAAGGAACATGTTGTTATTTAGTCGTTTAGTCGTTTAGTATTGTCTGAGAGCCAGTGTGGTGTAGTGGTTAAGAGCGGTAGACTCGTAATCTGGTGAACTGGGTTCGCTTCCCTGCTCCTCCACATGCAGCTGCTGGGTGGCCTTGGGCTAGTCACACTTCTCTGAAGTCTCTCAGCCCCACTCACCTCACAGAGTGCTTGTTGTGGGGGAGGAAAGGAGGAAGGGAAAGGAGAATGTTAGCCGCTTTGAGACTCCTTCGGGTAGTGATAAAGTGGGATACCAAATCCAAACTCTTCTTCTTCTTCTGACTCTTCATGACCCCATGGACCAGAGCATGCCAGGCACTCCTGTCTTCCATTGCCTCCCAGTTATATTTCCCATTCTGGCAGGTCTCCCAACAAGGCCTAATTTCTTGCTGTGCATTACATAGCACAATTCAGAGGTGAGAACGCACTTTCTTGTTCATGCTTTTCCAGCAACAATCCAAAATGAAACCTCGCCCCAGTACTGATCAAATTGCAAGGCCTAAAATCTTATTGGGTAGGCTACAGCGCAGTAGCTTACTATATGTTATCCCAGTTTGGTTAAATGCCTTCAACCAGGCTACTGAAAGACTTCCGTTTTCCACCAAAAATTCTTTGGTGTATCAAATTGTGTCCCCTATGCTGATTTATGTCTAGAAACAAACCAAATACTTTTAGAAACAAAAGTTTCGTTCCTAACATTTAACTTTTAGCTGTGGCTGCATTACAGATATGGACCTAATATTCTTGTTGCGGCCATGTTAGCTGAATACCAATAATCAGGATGGTTAAGAGGGATGGAGAACAAAATTAAACAGATAGGAATCCCACTAGACTCCTTGTACTGCTTATCAGAAAATCCTGTGTTTGAGATAATGAAGTGCAGATTGTCAGACAATGGGTTTCAAGAATTTAGTAGCCAAATCAGGAATAGGATTTGTGCAAGTTTGGGGGTGGTGCGATCTGAACAGTCAATGGTGACTTATCTCTACCAACTGACCAACCCAAATGAATGAAGGGGTTACATGCTTCAAACGGCATCGCCCCGCACCACCCACTGAAGAGGTAACTTCCTGCATTCTGTCACCTTGGTCTACTACCTCATTTTGCATTGTGTTTTTTTAAAAAAACAAAAACAAAACCCAAAACAAACAAACCCTCTTTTAATAATACTTCAGTGCAGTTTAGTCATAGACCTCAAAACTAAGTACAAACAAACCTTTATTGCCAATTAACTTATGTGTTGAGCAAGATAGTCACCCACTCCCTACTGGGAATTATAGAATCATAGAATGAGAGAATTGCAGAGTTGGAAGGGACCACAGGGGTCATCTAGTCCAACCCCCTGCAATGCAGGAATATTTTGCCCAATGTGGGGCTCAAACCCAAGACCCTGTGATAAAAAGTCAAATGCTGTACTGGCTGAGCTATGAATGAAAGTTAGAAGTTGATATCAGGCATGGGGAACCTGTGGCCCTCCAGATATTGGTGGACTAAAGCTCCCATCTTCCCTGACCTTTGGCATACCCTCCAACATTTATCCAATGAAAATAGGGACGTCCCATTCTATAATGATAAATTTACTATTTATACCCCACATGTCCTATTGGGTTGCCCCAGCCACTCTGAGCAGCTTTCAACATATATAAAAACATAGCAAAACATTAAACATTAAATAAAAACTTCCCTATACAGGATTGCCTTCAGACGGCTCAGGAGTTGGATAACTCCATACCTTCAACATTTCTCCAATGAAAATAGGGGCATCCTAAGGAAAATTGGGACATTCCAGGATCAAATCAGAACCCAGAATGACATCTCTAAATCAGGGGTGCCCCTGGAATATAGGGACACTTGGAGGGTCTTTTTTGAACATGCTGTCTGGGGCTGATGGGAGTTGGAATCCAATGACATCACTGTTCCAGAAGGTTCTTTGATGCTCTTAATTCACTTGGGGTGGGCACCAAAGATAAGACACTCCCACCTTTTCCAGAGGTTCTCGTGGTGTTAGCTATAACAGTTCAGAAACAAACCATAAGCTGATTCCCCTCATACAAAGCTCCCTGGTGCCTGTTTGAATGAAGGAACACTCTTGTGGGTATGGGACTGGTTCTTAAGCACCCTTTTATCCGTAAGTAACGAATTGAAATTCAAATGTTTTTCAGGGAACTTATTTTCCATGCAGAAAATAAGACTGCAGCACTCAATGCATTGCAGATGGATTGTACTAAACGTATGAGAAGATTTCCAGCAGACAAGAAAAAGAAAAGGGGTGGGAGTTGTTAGCTAAAAATAATCTGAAGGATGAAGGAGAAACTAGTAGCTTTATAACTTCCCATTTCTTTTTCTCCTGTGCTGGAAATAGTCTCCTGAATCTAATGCAACCAGTCTGCAAGTCTGTAATATTAAATGCTATGCATTTATTTCCTAGATGAAATATAAGTTCTCTTAAACTACCCTGCAACAAACCAGGTTGCAGTGATTCAGGATATCATTTTACTTGTATGCAATCTGAAGTTTCTTCCACTACCCAGAAGTCTTAATAACTGTCTGAGTACAGAACCAAAATGAATTTTGTTGCAAGTAATATTTTTTTCAAACAGGTCTTGCAACTTATGTTTGCATTTTCACTCTACCTTCCAGTCTCGCCCACGGCAATTTGTGTATGTGTGTTTAAAAATAATAATAACCAGTTGCCATTCCTCTATGATACTTGCAACATTTTTACAGGAAAATATAGGCTACCCAGTTTGTCCAAAATGAGGCCAAATACATTCTCCTGGAAAAACAATGCCATTTCATTTCTTCACTCCATGAGTTGAAAATGGAATGAGAAGCTCCAGAGGTTTTTACAACTGATGTAAGATGGACAAAACAAAGCAGGATGGAGGGAACCAAATCTGTGCTGGATTTGACATACAAAGTAGCATGTCAGGAAAATGGAGCAAATGGAAAGCATTGGAGGGCTATTTTAGCAAATTAGGAGGAGAACTTTGAACCAAGAAGCTCATGGCTCAAATGTTGTCTTTTAGGCTGTGTACACACCATACATTTAAAGACTCCCCCCCCCAACCGCCAATAATCCTGGGGTTTGTAGTTTACCCATCACATTGTTACAATTCCCAGCACCCTGAACAAATTACACACCCCATGAGACTTCCCAGGGGTGAGGAGAATGCGCTTTAAATGTATGATGTGCATGAAGCCCTAAACAAACTACTATCTCTTAGCTTTCCTCCCCAACTCCACTTCTGCAATAGGAGCATAATCTTTATAACAAGTCTGTTGTAAAGTTTCCTGAAATAATGCAGTGGGTCCCTTAAACCGTAAAGTGGTTTATATATGCGCTAAATGCATAGTTATGTTTCAAGAAAGGCTTTTAAGAAGTAGATTTCATGGTGGGATTTTAACCGGTGAGTAAAGGTAAAGGTAAAGGTACCCCTGCCCGTACGGGCCAGTCTTGACAGACTCTAGGGTTGTGCGCCCATCTCACTCAAGAGGCCAGGGGCCAGCGCTGTCCGCAGACACTTCCGGGTCACGTGGCCAGCGTGACATCGCTGCTCTGGCGAGCCAGAGCCGCACACGGAAACGCCGTTTACCTTCCCGCTAGTAAGCGGTCCCTATTTATCTACTTGCACCCGGGGGTGCTTTCAAACTGCTAGGTTGGCAGGCGCTGGGATCGAGCAACGGGAGCGCACCCCGCCACGGGGATTCAAACCGCCGAGCTTTTACCCACAGCGCCACCCGCGTCCCTAACCGGTGAGTAGGAAATGATAAATAGATGTGATTGGAGGGTACTTCTAAGACCAGGGAGCACCATGGCAGAAACCCAAAAGAGGAGGAAAGGGAAAGGAGCAAAGGCAGAATGAACTACAACTAAAGGAGGTTGGGGTCCTCATGGAGAAGGAGAAGGAGAAGGAGAAGGAGAAGGAGAAGGAGAAGTGTTTGGACTTGATATCCCACCTTTCACTCCCCTTAAGGAATCTCAAAGCGGCTAACATTCTCCTTTCCCTTCCACCTCCACAACAAACACTCTGTGAGGTGAGTGGGGCTGAGAGACTTCAGAGAAGTGTGACTAGCCCAAGGTCACCCAGCAGCTGCATGTGGAGGAGCGGGGAAGTGAACCCAGTTCACCAGATTACGAGTCCTCCGTTCTTAGCCACTACACCATGCTGGCTCTCTTCTCTTCATTTAAAAATTGCCTTGGGGAGAAAACCCATTGGATGGCCAAGCTCTTACCTTATCGATGAAGCAGGCAAACTGGTTGTTCAAGGTCTTCATCTCCTCTTTCTCGTGTGTCCGTGCTTTCTGCTCCTCTGGATCAACTCCAACCGAAAGTGGCTTCAAGAGGCGTTCATCCATCGAGACACCTCGGATCCCTTCGCCTCGGCATGGCATGCCACCACCCAAACCTCCCATTCTACCATAACCTGCAAAGCCACCCTGACACCCTTGACCGCCCATGCCCATGCCTTGACCACCCATGCCCATGCCTTGACCACCCATAACCATGCCTTGACCACCCATACCTATGCCTTGACCACCCATAACCATGCCTTGACCACCCATGCCCATGCCTTGACCACCCATAACCATGCCTTGACCACCCATACCTATGCCTTGACCACCCATGCCCATGCCTTGACCACCCATGCCCATGCCTTGACCACCCATGCCCATACCACCAATACCACCATAGATTTGTCCTCCATAGCCCTGACCACAAGCAATCCTTCGACCTCCACCACCAAAGTTATTAAGGCTCACGCTGGAGTAGCCACCAGCTCCCTGCGTCCTTGCAACTGGCTGGCACATAGGAGCACAGCTGCCTCGGCCACCACCCAGGCCACCAGTGACAGAAACAGAGGAGAAGCCCCTTCGTCCACCAAGGTATCGAGGACCACCACATATGTTCATGGTAGCTTTTTGAAAAGTGAAGCAAGCTGGTACTATAAGTGAAGCAATGGGACGAAGGAAGAGCAGAGGGCGAAGTACAGAGAATCCCTTTGATATGAAATCAGGAGCTCCGCTCTTATATATGGCTCAAGAGCTGCATGGGGTGCAAAAAAATTAAATGAAACAGCATGGGTTTGGTTTGCCTAGCAGCCAGAAAAAGTTCCTTTTAGTGCAGCCTCTGCTCCAGAGCAAACACTTATCATATATGAAATAGTGTGAAATTAAAAAAACTTGCTTTGCTTGCAAGCTTTCTTCTCAGCGGCCTTTGTGCTTTACTTTAATTAATCTGCTTCCTCAATGTGTAATTATCTTTCAGCAAAATACTTCAAGTGGCTTGTTTACAGGTGTGTTTCACTTGCAGCTTCATCCCTTTTTATGTTTAATTATGTCAGGGAACATACCATTATTGTTAATGAGCAATTTTTCCAGGATTACCGTCCTCCATCCAGATAGAAGGAAGGACATGGGGGAGATTGCGTTCCGAGTTGCCGCCAGCATTTTGCTTAAAGGGGAATCAGAAATGAATTTGAGGGGTACCTCCTTAATCAGAAATCACCAAGGACAGAAAATGTTCCGTAAGATATGGGATTTCTCCGGGAAGGGGACTTCCAAAAGGCTCTGACTTGCTAGCAGACTTTTGCCTAAAGCAAAGCTGGAAGTGCATTTGGAGGCTCCTATGTTAAGCAAAACGTCTGGCGTATAAGAATGTTGAGAGAATTTGTTTTTTTGGGGGGGGGAGTCAGGGACGTTTTGTACACACCTAGTTGTATGTATCCCATGAAACAAGGAACTTGCTAATAGCAGTAAAGGGATGCTGGCTGAAATAGACATGACCTAAAGTAGGCTAAAAAGTAACCTAAAAAGTAACCTAAAGTAACCGAAAAAGGCTGTGGGTTAAACCACACAGCCTAGGACTTGCCGATCAGAAGGTTGGCTGTTCGAATCCCCGTGACGGGGTGAGCTCCCATTGCTCAGTCCCTGCTCCTGCCCACCTAGCAGTCCGAAAGCACGTCAAAGTGCAAGTAGACAAATAGGTACCACTCTGGCGGAAAGGTAAACGGCATTTCCATGTGCTGCTCTGGTTCGCCAGAAGCGGCTTAGTCATGCTGGCCACATGACCCGGAAGCTGTACACCGGCTCCCTCGGCCAATAAAGCAAGATGAGCGCCTGGATCACGACTGGATCTAATGGTCAGGGATCCCTTTACCTTTAAAGTAGAGGTGGGGAGTCTGTTGCCCTCCAGATGTTGTTGGACTCCAACTTCCAACAACCAGCAGGGGCAGTAGTCAGGGATGATGGGAACTGTAGTCAGATTCCTTGTCCATGAATTAAAGAGACAATGGAATGGTTTCAATCTGCAGATAAAATCTTCTGCTTGTGATTGACAGGCACACTGTCCAGTTTCCGGTGCTTCTGAATCAGCGCTCAAGAGTTGAACTGGTGGGGGCGGGGGCGTGATACTTTCGGTCCTGGAAAAATTGGGAGATGACACTTTTGTTGTTTACTGGTTCACCCCAGTTTGGAGAATGTCTCTTTGAAGACATGCTGGGTTGGGATGAGACATTTCCCAGAACCCTTGAGAAATTGGGCAGATCTAACTGAAACTATGTTGGCTTCCCACAGAATCCCTGCAGATGTCTGTCTGCATAGAAGCTCCCCAAATACCACTGGGTTTTACTGGCAGTGAAATTAGTCAAGCACACCTCCCCTGCCCACTAGATTATGCTAATAAATGTTTGTTTTAACCCCTTCAACAATTCCCATAGATCTTTTGTCTGAGCTTCCAAATTCAGCCAAGATTTCTCCTCAGACAAAAATTTAGGAAGTTACACGGTGTTTCCTTACGCCAAAGAATAAACGGACATAAATCGGACATCAAGAATCACAAGACAGAGAAACCAGTAGGAGAACACTTCAATCTCCCAGGACATTCTATACAAGATCTCAAAGTAGCTGTTTTACTACAAAGGAATTTCAGAAATAGACTGGAAAGAGAAGCTGCTGAATTGCAACTCATTACCAAACTTAAAACCATGGAGAGACCTGGTCTGAACAAAGACATTGGATTCTTATCTCATTATACATGACAAAGCCATTTTTCACCTTCTCACCCCTTGCTTTTTCCTGTAAGACCTATTGCAGTCGTTAAGAGTCGTCAACAGGCTCATCACAGCTATCTGCCAATCACCCATTCCCACCACCCTTCTGAGTAATACCCCTCCCCACCTTCTCACTATATAGAGGGATCTGGCAACTTCTGTTTCAAGTGTATCTGAAGAAGTGTGCATGCACATGAAAGCTCATACCAAGAACTAACTTAGTTGGTCTTTAAGGTGCTACTGGAAGGAAAAATTTTTTTTGGTGTTTCCAAAGTGAGTCTTCTTGTTTCCCTTTTAACCTTGTCAGTGACTCCATGGGGCCAGCTGAGTTCCCACATTTTACTAGGTTTTGAGGAAAAGCTAAGTACTGTTTAGTTTAGGTGGGGGGGACAGAGAGCTGAAATTATAGAGGTTAGAAAAATATTCATGGCATGGTGAGTAGAGAGAACTTTCTCCTCTTCATAATATCCAAACTTGTGGCCACACAAGCGAAACCAACCAAAAGCAGTCTATTAAGGCAGCCAAAGACTTTCTCTCACACAATTAGTAATTAACTTACAGAACTCCTTGTCAAAAGATGTGGTAATGGCCACAAGTTTGAATGGCTTTTAAATTAAATTAAGATGCATTCATGGAAGATGGCTCTATTGTAAGCTATGAAGTCTCCCAGTTCAGAGTCAGCACGCCTGTGAAGACGAGTCTCTGGGAATATCAGGTGGTGCTCTTGTGCTTGAATTCTGCTTGGTGGCTTTTCAAAGGCATCTGGGTGGCCAATGGGAGGAAAGGATGCAGGAGCAGATGGGCCTTTGGCCTGATCCAGCAGAGCTCTTCTTATGTTCTTGTGCTCTTACGCTTGGGGGCTTCCCACAGGGACCTGGTTGGCCATAGGAACAGGATGCTGGACTGGCTAGGTCTTCAGTTTGATTCAGATGGGCCCTTATTCCTTCAGGACAGGGAAAACTTTGGTGCTGGAGATATTGCTGGAGTCTAATACACATCAGCCCCCAGCCAGCATGGCCAATGGTTAGAGAAGATGGGCCTTCGCTGTGATTCAGTAGCACTCTTTCCTCTTGTTCTTAAATCTACTTGCTTATTTGTCAAACATTGGTCTGAAATCACAGGAATGGAACAAAATGAATATGGTTGAGGCTTGTGCCCGGTTCCAGCGAGAAAGTTATTACAGACACAAGTATCCACATCTCAAAATCAAGTTGCTAAAACTTGTATATATATTTTATCTTTTGAGTTGTTGGGTTTGGGAGCAACTTTTATATTGTCAGTAAGACTTCAGGTTTACCTCAGACTGCAAACACTCCTCTGTTCCTCTGTTTATTTAACACTCCCTGCCCAGTGGCATCAGCCAGGCACCTTTGCTATAATCTTTTTGGTGCCTGGCCAAAACCCTTTTGGTTTAGCCAAGCCCATTCACACATACAGACTGTGGACAGATGTTTTAATCTGTTGTTTTTCTCCAAGTTCACCATTGATTTTAATTATCTTTTGAATGTTTTAAATAGTAGTTGTTAACTTTTTAAACTTATAATTTCATTGATTTATTCTTTTTGTAAACTACCTCAAGGTAGTATATAAATTTCATTAAATGAATAAAATTATATATATCACATGCCACAGATAAAATAACAATGTTATGAACTTTCCAATCCCAGGGTGGCTGATCCACAACACCCCAGTCTGCACTCAGACAGCCCCCATGCCCCCGTCTTCTGACTTCCAGACCATCCAGAGGGTAGCACTGGCTGTTGACTTTGTAGAGCTCCGCAAGGAGGATGGGGACAAAGCTAGAATTAGCCTGCTCTGCCATTGAAGCAGCTGCCGTCTGGGCTCCTGGCCTCCTGCCCTACCAGTCCTAGAGGCAACCCCGAGGAAGAAGATGATCTGGATATAAGAAACAAGGCATGCAGGTGAGGCTGGTGGAGCAGTGACCAGCCTCCACTGCCAGCCACCAAGGTAATCCCAAACCTATAAAATATTATTAATGTACCATGTGGAAAAATTATTGTACTTGTCAATATTTATATTACAGTGGTACCTTGGTTTGCAAACAGTCTGATTTGCATACATTTTGGATTACAAACTTGTCAAACCCGGAAGTGCGTGTCCCAGTTTGCAAACTTTTTTTGGAATACAACCCATTTTGGGGGGATTACGAACAAAAATTTTCTGGAGGCCCCATTGGCAAAAGCGCACCTAGGGTCACAGCCTGTTTTGGTTTACAAATGGACCTCCAGAACGGATTATGGTTGTAAACCAAGGTACCACTGTATATCTATTCTACATGATTTCATTTAAAGGATTCTGTTTCTCTTTTATTTCCAGCATTGCTTGGTTTAAGCAATTTGGGGAGTTTACATGCCTGCTACCCTCTGGCGTTTTGCTGGCCATTCTCTTGTTGATGGTGACCTCTTCTTCCATTTCTGTGTAAGGAGCATGTGAGTGGCAACTATTAAGTTCCATTATCAGCTCTTTATGCTTGACTCATTCATCTAAGGTTAGGACATTTCGTTGTTGGCATACGTCTGTCTTGGGAGACAATGGAGGAGTGTGTATTTGAGGGTGAAATCAAACTGTTGGAAGCACCTGCTGTGGCTGTAAAGACCAATACGAGAGAGACATGTTTTGTTGCAGCTGGGGCAGATGAAGGCATCCAGTTTTGCTGCTGCTGATGCATCATGGCGTTTCTTCTCTCTGCACTCCTACCGGTGGTAATTTCTCCTCTGCTATGGATACATGACTTCACTGTTTGTCTCCATGCGCTGCAGTCACCTGCAGGGCATTCCCACATGGCAGAGTTGATGCTGCCAACCTTCATGCCACATGCAGAGCTGGTCTTCCAATGAGCCTGGCTGACATTTTAGAGGGGATACATTTGTCATCATTTTACTTCTTGTTGGGGGTTTTTAGTTAGTCAGTCTGCTTATGGGTCTTAAACTGCTTCCCAGCAAACACTTCCAAGCATTATACAACAGTAATGTAAAAAACACACAAAAACATTTAAAATTAAATGTGCATAACAAAAGCAACCCTCAAATTACAAAATGTCATCTAGTGCAAAATGTGACATGGCTGTTTCATGATGAAGTTTTGCTTTTATTGTACTCCAGTATCTCTGTTATTGTTATATACTGTCCTGGGATCTGTTTGGATGATGAGTGGATTAGAGAAGAAGAAGAAGAAGAAGAAGAAGAAGAAGAAGAAGAAGAAGAAGAAGAAGAAGAAGAAGGAGGAGGAGGAGGAGGAGGAGGAATAATAACAGCTAGCAATATAAGCTAGATCTGTAATGAACTTGGGAGAAGGAATTCTTAAATGTGGAATATTTCCATTAAATGCACAATACTTGATTTCATATACACATACATATATACGTGCTGGATTTTGGTTTATGTGAAATTTCCTTGCAAGCATATTCCAGTGTCCAGAGAACAGTTCTCTGTGGGAAAGGTGAATCTGATTTAACTGAAACTAGTTCACACACACCCTGCAGATCACTCCCTTATTTGGGTAAGATTGACTTCTTTAGCCTTAGCTGAAACCTGTTCTTTGTCATCTAATTGCTTAGAAGTGGGACACATCAATGGCATTTTTCTGTTTTCGAAAGGGCTTTGATCTGTGAGTGTTATGCTCAACCACAGCCAGACGCATCATCACCACTTCTGCAATGTAACTGTCCTAGAGCCATTTCCATAAGCAGGTTTGTCAACAGGCAAGGTGCTAACTCTGGGTGAGGTGTGAAGTTATTCTAGTAAAGGCTTTGTCCAGGTTGGGGTGGATATACTGCAAGACTGCTATGGGCATGGAGCAAGTAAATTAGGAACAATCCACATGTTCAAAGTGTGCAACAGGGAACCGTACTGATTTGTATTGGTTCCAAAATGAGTACAGGAGGTTTCCCTTCTGCAGAGGGGTGCCCCTGAATTCACCATGTCAAGATCCAGCCCAACCCAGATCTCAGGCATACATCCTCTGAGCAAGAGGCATAGGATTCCCACAGAGGCGCCACCACAACTGAGGAACTGCAAGAACTCACAGAAGTCCTAAGATGCCCTGAACAGATTTAGCTCATGTGTGTTTCACCCGAGCCCCACAATAACCTCCATGACAATTACCTGATCCATGCTTTTTCCACCTAAGCTGCAAAAGCAGCAAAGGACCCAGTGGGAAGCCCAGAGTTGGCCTGTTTGGCTATCAGGAAGTTCTAGCACCAGGGTCTTCCTCAGGTGCCAGGGTCTCCTCAATAGGAGGGAGAAGACGGCTGTGGACAATGGCCTAGAGAAGCTGTGCAGGAAGAGGAGGACTTGTCAATGAGAACAGCTCCCTGTTGAACTCTGTCTTGACTAGTACCTGGGCAACTTCAGGACTCCCTGGCTTAGCCCTGTCTCTCACACTAGGTGCTGGTTTCCAGTGTAACAGGGAATAATGGTGGTGAATTAGCAGCAGCTTACACTCTGCTCCTCCCACCCATGTATTCATTTAGGCCCCTTTGTGAATGCCTAATAGGGTTGTAGAAACTGCACATTGTTAGGGAAAGTATTCTCACCATTGCGGGCGAAAGTGTTCTCACAAACTTCAGTGTTTGTGTATGCATGTTGTTTGTTTTGCAGGCAGCCTTTGACATAAGAAAAGAACCATGCCTTTCATTTTGACGTTCTCCAGTTCTGGGAGATGATTAAGAGAACTCCTGTGATGTGTTTGGTCTAGAGATATACAGAACTGCTCTTCCCAACCTCACATCCAGGAAATGTCACTAGTTTTATTGAATATCTTTTGGATTTGCTCCAGGCTGTTGTTCTTAGGGGAGGGGAAATAATAATAATAATAATAATAATAATAATAATAATAAATTTTATTTATATCCCGCCCTCCCCAGCTGAAGCCGGGCTCAGGGCGGCTAACAACAATCAAATAAACAATCAAATAATCCAACATTCTAAAAACATTTCATTATAAAAATTCATTAAAATCAAATTAATGGCAACCGTTAAGCAAAATTCTGTGCAGGTTGCCAGAGGAGGGAGTCAGGCTGCGCCCTGACCAAAGGCCTGGTGGAACAACTCTGTCTTGCAGGCCCTGCAGAAAGATGTCAGGTCCCGCAGGGCCCTAGTCTCTTGTGACAGAGCGTTCCACCAGATTGGAGCCGCAGCCGAGAAAGCCCTGACTCTGGTCGAGGCCAGCCTAACCTCTCTGAGGCCTGGGACCTTCAGGATGTTTTTATTTGCAGACCGTAGGTTCCTCTGTGGGGCATACCAGGAGAGGCAGTCCCGTAGGTACGAGGGTCCTAGGTCGTATAGGGCTTTAAAGGTTAAAACCAGCACCTTAAACCTGATCCTGTACTCCACCGGGAGCCAGTGCAGCTGGTATAGTACCGGATGAATGTGATCTCGCAGCGAAGACCCCATAAGGAGTCTCGCTGCGGCATTCTGCACCCGCTGGAGTTTCTGGGTCAGTCTCAAGGGCAACCCCACGTAGAGCGAGTTACAATAATCCAGTCTGGAGGTGACTGTCGTGTGGATCACAGTGGCTAGGTCAGGGCGAGAGAGATAAGGGGCCAACTGCTTAGCTTGGCGGAGATTAAAAATGCCGCCTTTGTTTTAGCTGTAATCTGCACCTCCATAGAGAGGGAGGTATCGAAGATTACACCCAAACTCTTAACGGACAGTGCTGGCACTAATTGCACCCCCGCAAGAGATGGGAGTTGCCCCCCCAATCCCATATCGTCCTGTCCCAGCCAGAGGACCTCTGTCTTCGAAGGATTTAACTTCAACCGGCTCCCACGTAACCATCCAGCCACAGCTTCCAGACATCTGGTCAGTGTGTCTGGGGCCGAGTCAAATCTGAGGAACAGTCACCAGTTTCACTTCAGAGGTGGACAACGTATCAAAAGGCATTCTCTACACATCAAGAATAATTTTATTTGAATTTATATCCTGCCGTTCCTCCCAAAGATGCCCAGAACAGCAAGCACATCTGCAATAAAAACCCTTTTTAAAAAGAAGCATTCTGAAAACAGTTTTAAAATTTAAAAAATAGTCACAGTTTTGAAAAAATATATAAGACATTCTACAAACAGTTCAAAACATTCTCTCATCCAGTGATCTCAAGGTTGCCAGGAAGAAGAAGAAAAAGAGTTTGGATTCGATATCCCACCTTTCACTCCCCTTCAGGAGTCTCAAAAGCAGCTAACATTCTCCTTTCCCTTCCTCCCCCACAACAAACACTCTGTGAGGTGAGTGGGGCTGAGAGACTTCAGAGAAGTGTGACTGGCCCAAGGTCACCCAGCAGCTGCATGTGGAGGAGCGGAGACGTGAACCCGGTTCCCCAGATTACGAGACTACCGCTCTTAACCACTACACCACACTGGCTCTCAGGAACAGTACCCTTCAGCCATCAAATGCCTGGGTAAACAGGAATGATTTTAAATTCCTCATGAAATGCAGAATTGACAGAGGCAGATGCCTCTCACCAAGGAGAGCATTCCACAGATGGAGAACCACTTCTGAAAAGGCTCTCTCCTGGGTCAACACTATCTGGGCAGTCTGGGCAGATATAGATTTTTCTCTCCACCAATGCTGGGGAAACTATGGCCCTCCAGATGTTGCTGACCCTGGCTGAGATTGACAAGAGTTGGGAGCTGGAGTCTAACAACAACTGGGGGGCAAAATCTTCCCCACCTCTGCACAGTGCTATCAGTTCTACTCTTGTCATAGAATTTCCCACCTTCTCTGCCCTCTCTACAGAGCCTTTTGCAACACATCCTCATTCCTAACATCTTAGGTGGCCGCCTGTGGCACCAAGCAATTTCCATGTTGTGCTTTTAGACCTGGGAGTGACTTGTGGGTGTATTCAAAACATGATATTTGAGAAAACACGAACATGCAACTGGGAAATAGCCCTCAGATACATAGGCACAAGTACCAATTTGGTGGGGTTCCTGCTCAGGAGAGACTTAATGTTATTCCAGCTTTGAAGATAATGTTGCCAATCACCGTGAAGGAACCACTTGAAAATCAGGACCATCCTTCACTGGGTAGTAATTGCAAAATAAACTAAAGATCTTGACAGTAAATTACAAGGATCAAGTTTTCGAAACCAGTCTAACCAAGTAGAACAAGTTGGAAGAGAGCAGGAAAATATATTTTTTTAAAAAATAGAATGTACAGAAGGAATCTGGAGGAGAATTTACTCCAATGTAGTGGAATAATAGGAGATTCACGACAAACAAAAGGAAGTAGTTCTTCACACAGTATCTAATTAAATTTGATCATTGCAGATGGTGACAGCAGTCACGAAATTAAAAGACGCCTGCTTCTTGGGAGAAGGGCAATGGCAGGCCTAGACAGCATCTTGAGAAGTAGAGACGTCACCTTGACAACAAAGGTCCGTATAGTTAAAGCTATGGTTTTCCCAGTAGTGATGTATGGAAGTGAGAGCTGGACCGTAAAGAAGGCTGATCGCCGAAGAATTGATGCTTTTGAATTATGGTGCTGGAGGAGACTCTTGAGAGTCCCATGGACTGCAAGAAGATCAAACCTCTCCATTCTGAAGGAAATCAGCCCTGAGTGCTCACTGGAAGGACAGGTCCTGAAGCTGAGGCTCCAGTACTTTGGCCACCTCATGAGAAGAGAAGACTCCCTGGAGAAGACCCTGATGTTGGGAAAGATGGAGGGCACAAGGAGAAGGGGGCGACAGAGGACGAGATGGTTGGATAGTGTTTTCGAGGTTACCAGCATGAGTTTGACCAAACTGCGGGAGGCAGTGGAGGACAGAGGTGCCTGGCGTGCTCTGGTCCATGGGGTCACGAAGAGGTGGACACGACTAAACGACTAAACAACAACAACAATCTAATTAAATTATGGAACTTGCAACCACAAGTTGTAGAGATGGCTACCAATTTGGTGACTTGATTAGATGAATTATAGGAGGATAAGACTATCCCTGGCTACTACACATGATGGCTACATATCACCTCCAGGATCACAGGCAGCATCGAATGAATACCAGTCACTGGGGAACAATAATGGCAAGAAGGCAATTGCATTCATGTCTTGGTTGTGGACTTCCCATTGCTTGACCACTTTGAGAAATAAGATGCTGGACTAGATGGGCCTTTGTCTGAATCCAGCAGGACTCCTCTTAAATGCTTTTGGTGGTGGTGAGGGGGCTGCCAGGGAGAGGAAGGAGGATGGAAGTCATCTCCCACCTACTCCCTTTCACCAGTACTTCTATGGACTGAAGCATTCGAATACAGCATTTCATACTGATGATTCAAATTTTGGATGTGAGAGCTGAATAATTTGCAGGCAATCCTATACACATCTGCCCAGATGCAAGTCCCATTCCATTTTGTAGGACTGAGAATAAGTGAATAAATACATGATTTCCGCCATAAGAGTTGTTCACATTTTAAAAAATTATCTTTTGATTTTTGGCAGGAGTCAAATATGAAATCTCAGAAGCAGTCAAATATTGTTAAATGTGAAATGCTACTGCATATCACCTCTCAGATACTGTCAAATGTTAGGATGAGAAAGAATGCTATCAATACTGAAATGCAATCTCAAAGTTAAATATCAGTTTTGAAGATCAGAAAACGATTTTGGGATCAAATTCATTTCAGTTCTGGTGTTCATAAATTAGATCAGGAGCACTGAATAAACAGAACCACCCTTGTTTAACAGGAAAAACATTGTTCTGGATGTAATCTCTAGCAACCTTCTTAGGTTATCAGATGTTCGCTCAAATGTTTAAAAAGCCTCTCCCTTATTTCAACTGGGAAATGCATTCAGAGTACTTATTATATACCTATTTTCTTTAAGCAGTCAGCGTTTCCCGTACTTGAAGTTCTAAGAGTACAGGCTTAGCATCTGATTCCCAAGCTAACAAATATTTCCAGATTCCTATCTGAGTTTTAGGGAGATTGTGGAAAGGAACTCAAGGGATAACCACTTATGGTTTTAAACTGATGGGTTTTGATTAAAACCTCATGCCAAGCAAAGAATGCAAGTACCTCGCCCAAGGACAGGGAGCCATCGTTCAACTCCCATCAGCCTCAATCAGTAAAGGAAGATGAGAGTTGTAGCTCAACAACATCTGGAGGGTATAATGTTGTACCTGACTAGAATATAGATCCTCATTCCTGCTTTACAAATGAACAGGGCAGGCATATGAATATGTAGCTGCCTCCATCATGTCTTTGTAGGCCCAGAAGTGAGAGCCAGAGAATTCCCAGCTCCCATTTTTTGTAAACAGTAGGCCTTCTGAGACAAGAATTTCAGTATTCAGTGCAAGCATCTGTTTAGAATGGCTATGCTCAGTCAGCTTTGTGTGGGGCATATGAGTAACAACACACAGCGATTTTGAACCCACACTGAGAGCATTTCTCTTGCCACTGAAAAACCACAGCTGACTCCTCACATCTCGTACTTCTAGAGATGCTAGCAAGTTGCTGCAACTGGCATATTTTTGCAAATGCTGCTCCTGTGAACAGCTCATTCATTGGAACATTAGAAAGTGGCCAGAGAGGGGGATACCCAGATGACCACAGCTCAGGTGAGCAGCTTTTGGGGTGAATAGGCCAGCTGCAGTAACACCTGCACATAGGAGCCTAAGACATGCTTTTAAAAATATTTGCAATTTGATCCATAGATCCATGAGAAGAGTATTGGTTGTGGATCCTTTCCTCGTTTTTTTCCCTTTGCAAACAGATGGGAAGGTACAGGGTGAAGGGGATGTTGGCAGGGTGCAAATGCACCAGCAGGAATGCCAAATGGCTCCACTAGTGTGTTTGCACCATGCTGACCCTTTTGCCAATTCACCCTTTCTCCTCTCCCTCCTGGAAAGCAACACTGGCCCACCTGCCAGGAAGCTAGCCTAGGGGCTCTGTCCCCACCACCCCTGCTCCGCAAGCCACTTCTGCAAAGAGGGTGACCAAAATTTCCTGTGTACAGGCTGGAGTATCATATATTGGCTCTTAATGTAGTAAGTTTTGAGTCACTACACAAATAGGTGGGTCTGGTTTTATTTTGTAATAGCTATGGTATGAAATCTGAACACCTTGACTTTCACAACCATAACTTTAATCATGGGCTGTCAGTGGACGGAGCAAATAATTATCCAAAGTTTATGTCCTTTAGACAAAACATCAATGATATTATATATTGCTGTAAACCACATAGAGGATTGTGTTAGGTTTATTTTAAGAACCAAGCAGTGTGTATTTTTAAAATAAATAAATAAATAAATAAATAAATAAATAAATAAATAAGGTCAGGAGTTGCAACTGCACTCAGTTGAAGTGAACATTCTGAGACCAAATTTATAAAATCAGCAGCTTTGTGCCCATCTTATAAAGATGACATGAGATGACAGTTATGCGTTAGAATAAAGGTCACACTTTTATCACTTAAACTGTGTGATGTGGGATCATTAAAACATCCATTTGGAAACGTGCTTATTAGGGGGAAAGCGGGTTAGTGAAAATAACATACAAAAATACATTACACAGGAAGAGATTGCAAGCAAAAGAGTGTACATTAAGCAAAATTACATACATAAATGTATATATTAGAAATGCACACTAAAATACTGACAAATATTCATGAGGATTTAAAAACAACAACCCCAGACTGTTATAGGAATATGGAAAATAGAATTTAAGATTGCAAAGATGAGAAGTTGGGAGCAACAAGTACTGACAGATGCATCCATCCCTTGGGCAAGTGAAACATAGCATATACAGTGGTACCTTGGTTTACAACCATAATCTGTTCTGGAGGTCCGTTTGTAAACCAAAACAGGTTGTAACCCAAGGCGCGCTTTCGCCAATGGGGCCTCCAAAAAAAGGTGTTTGAAAAAAAAATGGGTTGTAATCCAAAAAAAGGTTGCAAACCGGGACACACACTTCCACATTTGACGTGTTTGTAATCCAAAACATATGCAAACCAAGATATATGCCAACCAAGGTACCACTGTAAATGCAAATGCAAATATTAGTGAAAATAATATAAAAATCCATTATAATGGAGCAGTTTCTTTGCGATGAGAGATAGATAGATGATGATAGATAGATAGATGATAGATGATAGATAGATAGATAGATAGATAGATAGATAGATAGATAGATAGATAGATATAGATAGATGATAGATAGATATGTTAGGAGAGGCTCAGAACTTACAGGGTTAAGAGTTCTGAGTGATGACGCCTCACATTCCGAGAGGTGTGTTTAGAACACGGAAGTGGGAGTGGTCAGTATCTCTGAGAGAGAGAGAGAAAGACACACACAGTGTGCGTGTTAGCTCCGTTGAGAGAGCAAGCGACATGTCCGCTCTGTCGCCAGGAGATTTATAGATGTTGTGTTTTGCTAAGGAATAAAGACTTTAAGATAAGGAGACTGCTGCGTTTCAGCCTGAGTTATTGCCTTCGCACGAAGAACGTTCAAGCTTCTGTTCCGCTGTGTTTTACAAGCTCTGCTGAGTCAAAGGTCCCAGGGGGGAAGACCAGAGCGCAAAGGAAGTGTGCCGGACCCCCCGGACGAAATTGACCCTCAACAGGTTATGGAGATCAGCAATAAAGATAAGCAACGTTCGTGCGTGTAAGAGGCCAGCAGCCAAAGGCCAGCTAAGGAGTAGCTGGTGCCAGCCAGGAGTTCGCTGGGAGGATCTGATCTGCCGGACCGGGAGGTGCTACTGTATCGTAAGTAGGCCGGACCCCGGGGGAGAGATGGCAGACAGCCAGAGGTCGTCAATCCCTCTTGATAAGATGGACGGGAGCAAGCCCTGGGCCGGGAGAAGGCAGGCACTGAAGAAAGCAGTGGGAGCCAGGCCAGAGGGGGCTGAGAATTGCTCTGAGGAAGCACCGAGCCCAGAGGGGGCTGGAAGTCCAAGAGGGGCTGAGGGACGCCCAGAAGGCCCAGAGGGGGCTGGGACTGTGTTGGAGGGCTGCCAGAATGCCCCAATACGTGAGCTGCGTGCTGGAGAACAGCTGAGAGAAGAGAAGAGCTTTGCACCAGAGAATGGAGTTGCAGGCCATTCCAAGAGTCTTGAGAGTGCCCAGGCTGTTTGGCAGGAGCTGGAGGGGGTTTGCAGAGAAACCACAGCAGAAGCCAAAAGCCATTTTCCCAACAGCAAAAAGGCCTCGAGGAGGAGTGCTGCTGGAGAGGTTGGGGGGGCAGAGAAGACCAAAGGCAAGTTTGCAAAGTTTTCCACTAGGCGATGTTTTGTTTGTGCCTCGGCTAAACACCTGCGTCGCAGCTGCCCACAGAAAGCAAGGGAGCCAGGGCAGGATGTTTCCAAGGTCGCTTCCCATGGGAACCAGCCGGGTTTCCATGGCAACTGGGCCTGCAGAGGGAGCAGGCGTGGGAAAGCTTATCAGCTGACTGCGTCGATGGCGGTTCTGGAGAACACCTGCAGCGAGAGCCCCAAGGTCGGGGGCAGCAGGAAGTCAGTTGCTAAGGCAACAAAGAAGGACAACTCCGGAGGGGGGAGAGTCCTACATTGGGTTGTTGACTCGGCTGCGAATGCCCATCTGGTCACAGCGCCACCTGATGGACAAATGTGGAACTGCAAGGCTGTTTCAACTGAGAAAACAGTTAAATTTGCTACAGGTTCACAGGGACGTATAACCCATGTTTCTAACATGTTTGTCTCTTTCTTACAGGCTGAATTGAAGGTTTATGTTCTCCCTGAGATAAAACATTGCCTGCTATCTGTACCGTGCCTTTTACAGGAGGGATATTCAGTGAGTTTTGAAAACAATGTCTGTACAATTCGAGAGGGGGATAGATAGATAGATAGATAGATAGATAGATAGATAGATAGATAGATAGATGATAGATAGATAGATAGATGATAGATAATAGATAGATAGATAGATAGATATAGATAGATAGATAGATAGATAGATGATAGATAGATAATGGCAAAATTGCATACAAACATGTATACTAGGAGAAATTTGCACTAAAATGCTGAGGAGTTTTTATAACAAATAATTTGCAAACTTCCGTGGAAATGTGGAGAACCGAACTTTAAGACTGGAAACTCAGCCGCCCTGAACCCGGTCTTGGCTGGGGAGGGCGGGGTATAAATAAATTATTATTATTATTATTATTATTATTATTATTATTATTATTATTATTAAAGCAGCTTTGGATACGCCATTATCCCACCACAAGCATCTTTAGGCATCCCAGGACAGTGATTCTTATATTTTTCTTCCCTCACAGACCACTTGAACATTGCTGGTGCTCTCAGCAAACCAGTTAATAAACTTTTATGGTACTACAAATCAAATATAGCCCATTACCAGACTGTTATACCTGCTTATGAAAGCCATGGCTCCCAGATCTGGCTTCCCCTGACCCCTCTGCCCCAGTAATCCAGCCCTGGACAAAACCACCTCAATCTCCATCATAAAAAAATGAAATAAATCAAGTACAGTGGCAAGTACAGGTGGGTTGCTTTTTTTTAATGCTCTGAAACTTTTCATGGAATGCCTTAATGGAGGTTGTGGACCACCATTGTTCCAATGGTGGAACAATGTGGTGGTGTAGTGGTTAAGAGAGCCAGTGTGGTGTAGTGGTTAAGAGTGGTAGTCTCGTAATCTGGGGAACCAGGTTCGCGTCTCCGCTCCTCCACATGCAGCTGCTGGGTGACCTTGGGCTAGTCACGCTTCTTTGAAGTCTCTCAGCCCCACTCACGTCACAGAGTGTTTGTTGTGGGGGAGGAAGGGAAAGGAGATTGTTAGCTGTTTTGAGACTCCTTCGGGTAGTGATAAAGTGGGATATCAAATCCAAACTCCTCCTCCTCCTCCTCCCCTTCTTCTTCTTCTTCTTCTTCTTCTTCTTCTTCTTCTTCTTCTTCTTCCACAGACCACAATTTGAGGACCTCTGTCTTGTATCTCTCTATCCAACCAAGATCATCTTATCCTTTGAGCAGAGGCAACTGCTGCAAAGAAGGAAGCAAAATGAAAAATATCTAGCTAAGCCCATGTTTTCTTCCAGTATTTGATTCCATGACACGTCATTAGTAAAAGATCACAAGCAACCATTTGGTTATCCATGCATTTTATTGTAGAGAACAACAGAGACATAGGGATTTCTGGCAATGCTGAAAAGCCGAATGCCATGCTGCAACAATTTTACGCACTGAGATGAGAAATAACCACCAACCACAAATATTGTAGGCACAGAACCTGAAAAGAACACTTGGGAAGAACCCCAACCTCAAGTACAGAGCTTGTGTAATCTAATGCATTTTCAATGATGGCAAAAAATGATACATGAAGAAGGCCTTTCGGTCTTACACAATGACCTTCACTTAAGTGGAGTGTTCTTGTGATGTTATGAAACGCAACTTTTGAGGAAAACCCATCATTTGCTATGAATGACCATAATTACTACTTATAGGGCATCTAAACATTTCTGTGGTCACTTGTCATGCCATGTAATACAGAATTAACCTGACAGGGGAAGAATGTGGTGCCACAAACTGAATCTTGAAAATAAAGCAAGCCAAGTTTTCCATCTCTTTTTTTGAGGAGCACATCTCTAGTCCTCATGGTGATGGGGGAAATTCTCCATTTATGGTTCAGCATTCAAAAGCCCTTAGAATATGTGTGTGTTTGGAGGGGAAGTGGTGTTAGTGCTTTGAGTGGTCAAGATGCTGAGCTTCTTATTCTTGGTTCATCTTTCTTGATGGACACTGATCCCTTTGCTCTGTCCTTACATACTATCTCTACTATTGATCTCCAGTTGTCCCTCACCCACTTTCCCTCACCATTGCAGTCTTTCCCAATAAATTCTATTTTCCGCACCCTATCCATTTTGTACTACAAATCAGTTAGAAATACTATATGAATACTTGTAGATTTTGTGCATTTGGATTTCTGAAGCTGTTTTCTGCTTGAAATATTTTTGCTTTGTATTGCAAAAGAGTCTGACAGTGATGTTGTACCGTTTACATTACCAGAGTAAGAGAAGGACATTGTAGTCCAAACATAGGGAGGAAACAATGCACTAGGAGGGGGGAGCTATACATATCCTTGTATTAGTCAGAACGGTGCAGAAGTGAAGGTGTGATAAGAGTCATTTAAAGTTGTCTACATCACAAAGAGAGACTTCAAAAAATGAACCAATGCACAAAGCCTTTTTAAAGAGGTGCAGGTGAAACTCGAAAAATTAGAATATCGTGGAAAAGTTTATTTACTTCAGTAATTCCACTTAAAAGGTGAAACTAATATATGAGATAGACTCATGACATGCAAAGCGAGTACATATGTACTGAGTACATATGCGTGCTTCTATTTCTTAGAGGTCCAATATTGCTCTATTTGCAGTCCTTGTTTTGCTGATTTCATTTAATATTCTAATTTTCTGAGATTGTTAATTTGGGGTTTTCATCAGCTGTACTCCATGATCATCACAATTATAACAAATAAAGGCTTGACATATCTCGCTTTGCATGTCATGAGTCTATCTCATATATTAGTTTCACCTTTTAAGTTGAATTACTGAAATAAATTAACTTTTCCACGATACTCTAATTTTTCGAGTTTCACCTGTACTTTCGAATAAAACAAAAAATATATATGATTGATTTTATTGAGGGTGTGTTTCATAAAGATGTCAGTGTCAAAAATAAAAAAGGAAGAAAAGGTGGGGGAAGTATATGTGCCGCAGCAGCAGACACCTAACTTTAAGGAAGAAGTGGATTCATTAGAGTGCAACTACAGAATGGCCCAAGGAAAAGAGGAATGTTGTTACAAAAGATTTCATGTGTCACGAAATCCTATAGCACTGGCAGGGGCCCTGATCACTGCTTCAGGTAGTGCTTGCAGATTGAAAATGACTTGATTCAAAAAATGAGGAGTTTATATGAATCATGCTAAATTGCAGTATTTCTGAAAGGACCTACTGCTCCAGGATAACACACTCCAACATGGGCACCTACTGGTCCAGGATAACACACACCTACAGGAGCACCTATGGCTCCAGGGCAACACACACCTACAGGAGCACCTATGGCTCTAGGAATACACACACCAACAGGGGCACCTACTCCTACACAGGGTTCCCCCCCAAAGCCAAAACCTCCTATAGATGGGCCACCTACCCCAGGCTGGCAACCCACAACCCCCAGGCCACCTGCAATCCTAGGTCCAAATCCAGCTCCAAATGGGATGACACCAGGTGGTCCATAACCCCCAGACAGGTAGCCTCCATCTGGGCAACCTCCTCCTATACTCCCAGTGGCATGCCCCTTGCTGGCTGATGCTTGTGCGCTTCCTGAGCTAAACCCTGCACCTGGGCCACAGTCTACCCCTATGCCAGCTCTTCCTCCTGTTGTGGGACTGTCAACGCCTACAGGAGAACTTGGTTTACAAGCAGATTGAGACACATTCTGGGAGCTGTATTGTGTTCCTGAGTAGAGTTCTGCATCTGCAGAGGCATGTCCTGCATCTACATGACTATCTACAGTCCTTGGGTGGTTTCCAACACTTCTGGAGCTCCTTTTGTAGCTCCCATGGCCTCCTGCACTATAACCTCCACGATGTCCTTCACTGTGTCCTCCACCGTATCCACCACCTGTAGGACCATGTGCACCTGAAGAAGTAAATCCAGAAGAGCCCTCTGTGTAGGGTGGCTTGAAAACATCTGCAAGGAGGAAACATTCAGAAGTGAGATTGGAACTGACCCAGCCAGAAAGAGACCTGATTATCACCTTATCGTTGCAGCTTTGTTGTTGCTGAGTTGCCATGAGGTGAAAACTGCGTTGGAAATCTCCCTAGCATTCTTTCTTTCTCTCTCTGTGTGTGAATGAATAGCAATGACTGAATGAAGTGGATTTCTTTTGGAGTAGGTCAGTTTGAACCAGATGAGTGCAATGACCTGGAAATCAATAGTTTTCTAAACACAGTTCAGATTACCTCCGACTCAGGTGGGAGTTTAACAAAGAGACATGACATCTTCAGTGTTGGCACAATCATTCCTTAGCTATCTAAGTGGCCAATATTGGACAAATTACAGATAGGTAGCCGTGTTGGTCTGCCATAGTCAAAACAAAAATTTTTTTCCTTCCAGTAGCACCTTAAAGACCAACTAAGTTAGAACTAACTTAGTTGGTCTTTAAGGTGCTACTGGAAGGAAAAAAAATTTGGTTTTGAATATTGGACAAAGTTAATGTAAGAATCAGTTCTAACTCTATGATCCATCAGTGTGCTAACAGAACTGTGCCCTCATTGTTGCAGACTGGGAATTGACCAAAGAGCAAAAGTGGTTAATCAGGTGGGCTATCTTTCCAGCAGGTGGGCTGTTGCTGCTTACTGGCAGAGGGAAGGTGGTAGGGAGGTTGGTGCAGTGCAAACACACTGGCAGAACAAATTCAGATGCACTACACTGACCTCACTGTCACTTCAGCCCATCCCCTCTCCCTCCCAGGAAGCAATAATGGCCCGCCTTCTGGAAAGCTACTGTTACAGCTCTGCCCAACCCAATGAATCACTTCTGCCAAAGAGTGCACCATATCGAGATTCCTCGGGACAATCAAGGGAATAGTCTGGTTGATTGATAGAAATTATTTGGGGAATGCCAAATGATCATCTGGGAAGTCTAGCCAGTGAAGCATAAAGATGGCTTGGGTGCAGCAGATCTAAGCAGGATCACAAAGAAGGAACCTGGAGGAGTGAAGTTACACACACACACACACACACACACACACACACACACACCACTCCGGTCTCCAATTGTTAAGGATGCAGAAAAGTTATAAAGGCAGCAGACATGAAAAAGGCAACAACAAGATCATGTAGTAGATTGCCCAAGCCCAGCACAACCTCATTGGTTTTACTCACCTATAGCAACAAGATTTCCTCTGACTATCCTGTTGCGGAAAAAAGAAAATGCATAATTGCTGTTAGTTTACCTTGATTATGGATTTGAAGCAGAATCCACCCAGGCAATTCTGCTGCACATGCCCTTTGCAAATGCAGGGTGGAATTCGCACCTACAACATCTCTTCATTTCTGCTCTGGTCAGACCTCACCTGGAGTACTGTGTCCAGTTCTGGGCACCACAGTTCAAGAAGGACACTGACAAACTGGAACGTGTCCAGAGGAGGGCAACCAAAATGGTCAAAGGCCTGGAAACAATGCCTTATGAGGAACGGCTAAGGGAGCTGGGCATGTTTAGCCTGGAGAAGAGGAGGTTAAGGGGTGATATGATAGCCATGTTCAAATATATAAAAGGATGTCACATAGAGGAGGGAGAAAGGTTGTTTTCTGCTGCTCCAGAGAAGCGGACACGGAGCAATGGATCCAAACTACAAGAAAGAAGATTCCACCTAAACATTAGGAAGAACTTCCTGACAGTAAGAGCTGTTCGATAGTGGAATTTGCTGCGAAGGAGTGTGGTGGAGTCTCCTTCTTTGGAGGTCTTTAAGCAGAGGCTTGACAACCATATGTCAGGAGTGCTCTGATGGTGTTTCCTGCTTGGCAGGGGGTTGGACTCGATGGCCCTTGTGGTCTCTTCCAACTCTATGATTCTATGATTCATTTCAATGGAGAGCACATAGCGTGTCAATATCTTATTTAGAAAGTACTAGTTTCTATATTATCAGACAAGTTCAATCTTAATTAAAATCACTTATTGCTTATCTAAGGTCATGCTAGCCCTTAATTTATCAGATTGCCCCATCATGGTTTCCTGTTTTGATGCCTGTGTTTCACAGAAATGTTTGCGCTCGGAACGGCATGGCCATCTCCAAAACTGGCAACACCATGGATGGAATTCAGTGTTGCACGATGGTGAATGTCCCATTAACACAAGCATTGTAGCTTGCCAGGCAGAACGATCACACCTTTACTTCTCCCATGCACTGTTCTGGGGGTGGGGCCTCTCCCAACCACACCAAGCCCATTTGGGGGCATGTGAGGGGGCATGGAGGGAGGAGGGGGAAGGAAACCCCATTGCACAAGTGGAAGCCCAATTTGCTTAGGCAAAGCCTGCACCATGCCTCCTATTCCTGCCCCTGCATAACATCTGATGATGGAAAATGCATTATGTGACATCATCTTGTTGTGAGTTGACTTACCCAACCAACAGCCAATGGAGAACTATACAGTGGTACCTCAGTTTACAAACTTAATCTGTTCCGGAAGTTCGTTCTTAAACCAAAACTGTTCTTAAACCGAAGCACGCTTTCCCTAATGAGGCCTCCTGCCGCTGGTGCCCTTCCACTGTTCGGATTCCATTCTTAGAGAAAGGTAAAGTTCTCAAACCAGGACACTATTTCCGGTTTTGCAGAGTTTGTAAACCGAATAGTTCTTAAACCGGACTGTTCTTAAATTGAGGTACAGTGGTACCTCAGGTTACAGACACTTCAGGTTACAGGCGCTTCAGGTTACAGGCGCTTCAGGTTACAGACTCCGCTAACCCAGAAATAGTACCTTGGGTTAAGAACTTTGCTTCAGGATGAGAACAGAAATCGCGTGGCGGCGACATGGTGGCAGCAGGAGGCCCCATTAGCTAAAGTGGTACTTAAGGTTAGGAACAGTTTCTGGTTAAGAAAGGACCTCCAGAATGAATTAAGTTCTTAACCCGAGGTACCACTGTACCACTGTACTAAGGTGTGTGTTTTCTCTAGGACTGTTAGTGAAAGTGTGTTGAAACAGCATTGAGGTGCTAGAGTATAGGAGTCCCCTTGGTCCCTAATTAAGTCTCCTGCCCTCAGACGCACTGTCTCGGGATGAGTGTTGAGGTAAGGGTAAGGGTCAGTTGCTGGTCTTCTAAATGTGGAATGCGGGGGAATTGCTCTTCACTTCAGACAGCAAAATGCCTTGGGCTTGCTTTATTCATAGGTTTGTCTTCTGTGGATAAGTCCCATGTTCCAAGAAGGGCAGCCTGGCATCAGGCTGTAGCCAGAGGATCTACAAAAGTCATCAGCACAGCTTCAAATCAGGGTTGCCAATTTGAATAAAATATCATGGGAGGGGACAAGTAAGCCCCTCCCCACATAATTGATCACATGATGGGGTACATGGACACCATTTGAACGGCAATGCCCATCAATTTCGGGGAAGGGCTGGCCCCAAGGACTTGGCTCCTATGCTTCAGATCAGGCTGGATCCAGCTGCTGGCCAGGAGCAGAGTCTTTCTCATTCGCAATTTGGAATGAGTTGCTAACAGAGATCTGTGTGGACACTTCCCTAGTTGGCCTTCACTTGCAGGCAAAAATGTTACCAGCTCCATGTCTTCATGGCTGAGCCAGGAGCAGATGGCATGGTGGGGCAATGCCATTAACCTGACAGTCCTCTAGCTGAGTCACTGCTGCATACTAGGATGAAGACAGGGTGGAAGCTGTGAGGTCAGTACAGTGCAAATGTGCCAGCAGGAGCACTGGATTGGCTCCACTAGCATGCTTGCACCACATCAACTTCATCAACTCCTCACCTCTCTTCCTTGCTATCCAAGACTGCAACAATGACTCAACCACACATCTTGAGGGCTGCTGCTGAATTTTGCTTGTAGCAAAGTTGCTCTTTAATGAAATCAGAGTCAAATCAAAAATAAATAAAGGATGCTAAAATAAATCTCGGTGCGTTTAACTAACTATGTTTAGCATGTTTGCATGTGTGCCCATATATTTTTGTATAATTCGCAGTTACCTGTACTCCTCCCCTTCCAGGAGTGTCTTATATGTAGCAATCTCAATATCCAGAGCCAACTTGGTGTTCAGGAGTTCATGGTAGTCCCTCAGCAAGCCAGCTAGGTCATCCTTGGCCTTCTGGAGGGCTGTCTGCAGCTCAATATGCTTATCCCGAGCATCTTTAAGAGCACCATCTCCACGGTGCTCAACATCACAAATGGCTGATTGCAAAATATCAACCTGTCAAACAAAGCAAAACAAAAATCTGAACTGATTTAAGAGGAAATTCCGTAAGATTATGTGGTGACTAGGGATCGGTGAATCAGCTAATTTCTGTTTCTCTCCGTTTCTCATTTTTCTTCCATTCAATTTAGAACCATAAACAAAAATGTTAAGTTCTGATTGGAGGGAAAGGATCAAAACCATGAAAGAAGCCACCCACTTAAATCCAGGCAGTTCAAAGATGTGGGAGCATAGTGGCCAAGACAAAAGAAGAAGAAAGGGCTGAATTTTCCCCACTCTGCAAATGACTTAGATTACTTATTTTGGAAGCCATCTTGGAGGCCTGTTTTAAATTGTTAGCTATCAGTAGCAGCACCTGTGGTGGGATGGAACTGACCTCCTGACACTAGTATCAGAGCTGTTTACCGGCGCGGGGCTAGGATGGGGCAGCAGTGAGGTCAAAATCATATGGTTGCACTGGTGAGAACACTGGATTGGTGGTGGCATTCCTGATGGTGCAACCACACAATGCTGGCCTTCCTGACACCCACCCCACTTCATCCAGGGCAGAAGCTTTGCTCCACCATTTGCTCTGCTTCTGATATTGATACTGATATCGAAACAATGGCAAATAAAATCACCAGTCAGATTTTGCTACAGTGTTACTAAGGGCAGCTCAGAAGAGAGGAAAGAAAAGCAGGTCAAACTGACCAAAGAAGCTAGCATTCTCCCCCAACCCCACCCAAAGTTTCTGTGCTCAGAAAGATCTTCAAGGGGAAAACGTTCTTCAGCGCTGAAGTTCTCAAAAAATAGTAAGGTGTTTTGGTTTAGTCTGGTGTCACTTGTATATATGGTATGGCTGACCATTTGCTCCCAAATAAAGACATAGCAAGTGACAAATTCTCTCCTACCTGCTTTTTAATAGCATCGTTCTCAGACTGCAACTTATTGACCAGCCTGGTCAGATCTGCAATCTCGTGCTGATTTATCTTCAGATTGTCTGAGTATTTCCCTCTTTGCTGCTGGAGCTCTTGAAACTGGTACCCAGAAAAGAGAAGGCTGTTAATAAGAGAATTGTCACCAAGTGAAATCTGAAAGCTCCTCCTTGGGTGAAAGGATGCTTGAGTTTTAGTAGGGTCTACCAAAAGTTTCTGGTGAAGGGGATCTGCATATATGTAGATTGTTATTAGCTATTTACCTTCCTTAAAAATAAATTGAATTCCACACTTATAACAAAACATATATACATCTCAAATATAAGAACAGTATAGAAACAAGACATATAATAATAATTGGAGAAAATATAAATTATAACTAACAAATATTCCCAGAAAATATTGTAGTGAAACTGTTGAGGACTGTGAGAGACTTTGGAGACCAACCATGTCCGTCCATGTTTATAAAACAATGAAATCACACAATACTGCCCAAAACCAATCACATCTACAGTGGTACCTCGGGTTACATACGCTTCAGGTAACATATGCTTCAGGTTACAGACTCCGCTAACCCAGAAATATTACCTCGGGTTAAGAACTTTGCTTCAGGATAAGAACAGAAATTGTGCAGCAGCAGTGCGGCGGCAGCAGGAGGCCCCATTAGCTAAAGTGGTGCTTCAGGTTAAGAACAGTTTCAGGTTAAGACCAGACCTCCAGAACGAATTAAGTACTTAACCCGAGGTACCACTGTACACTGGTTACCAGCTTGCTCCCCCCCAAAAAAAAGAATCACTTAGAATGAGAATGAAAATAACTTTGAGGAAAGGTTAAGGTTGCTTTTTTAAGTGGGATGGAGGGCTCCCACATTTTCAAAACTGGAGTACACTTGCAGTACTTTTGGTTCATTACCACCTTTTAATCCCTCTACATTATCAATATATGCACACTGAAAAATTGTGACAAAAAAAGCAATCTTGATGAAATCTTGAGTACAGTCAGGGCTTTGGAACTCACCGGAACTGAGTTCCGGCAACTCTCAGGTGGGCACCATTGCCATTCAAAGAGGACGAGGGTTATGTTCATGGTGAGTTCTAACACCTCTTTTCTAGAAAAATAGTACTAAGTATAGTGTCTTGCTGATGTGCACACGCCCTCTTTCACACTGGTTAAGGCAAAAAGCAAAAAGGTTCTTTGACCCAGCCATATATAGGACCCTGTACAGATTTCAGAAATAAAAGCTAGAACAATGAACTTCTGTAATGCATTGGTTCCACTTCAGAAACATGTTCAACCTAATTTGGAATATCATCAGTTTAGATGGGCAGAATTTTGGAAGCATTCCTAGACTTGCATCCAGTAGTTTTCCCTTTATCATGACAGTAAATGTGTGGTCTCAAAAGCTGCCTGCTCTCCCAGTTCAGTGCAATGCACCTCTGTTCTGGTGAAGGAATGGGTTTCTGTGCAGTCAGTCTGAAACAGGACCCAAAATCCCCATTTTCCTTCTCCAAGGGATCATTTCTAAAATGCATTAACTTGAGCTCTTGAGCCAATGTATAAACAGAAAGCCAGCTGTATAAACAAGTGCTCAAAGCCCTCTCCTTTATCAGTCCGTGACGGCAATGGATGGCCTTGCCAGTTCTGAGTGGAGAAAGGGATGGCACGTCTGGGTCTTATCTTACATCCTGACCACAAAGACGCACAGACCTTGACAGGTCTGACAAGAGACCCAGGAACGGTGCCAGGAGTGCTCTTAGAGTTGGTGACCTCCTGCCCCAAGATAAGAGTATAGGAACAGGAACAACCTTTTATGGTCAAGAGTACCGGAACAGGAATATCTGTTTATGGTCATGGATGTCAACTTACGTGTATAAGCTGATGTGGTTGGATTCCTGGGGAAGTGGGGAGAGGGTGCCTGGAGGATATATATACTGCATGAAATTTCTCATTTCTTTGGACTTGCTGTGAACTGACCACGCAAGTGCCTTCTGCTATCCGGAGAGCAGAATAAACTCTTTCTCTGAATCAATCTTGGTGTCATTTCACTTCCTTTCTCCCTCCCGGGAGCAACACAGACCCCACCAATTGGTATAGTCTAATAAGGCTACACTGGCTTACCCTGTTTTCATACAAAGCATTGACTTCTTCTTTGCTCCTCTGGGCGATGCTCTGATACCAGGCCTCAACATTTCTGATGATGCAGTCAACATCCAAGCCTCGATTGTTGTCCATTTGCAAGAGGATATTTGTGTCACAGACATGGCCATCCAACTGTGCTAATTCCTGCAATTCACAAAAAGGCTGCATGTGAACGAGAAATTAAGGAATATCACACCTCTAGGTTTAGTTTCTAAAAAGCGAAAGGGTTAAAGTAGATTGGCAGATGACACCCACTATTCTAGAAGCTCTGACCTAATGAATATAGGCTCAACAGATATGAATTGTAAAAGCACTCTGCATTGGACTCAAAGGTAGTGGTAGTAGTATTGGGGGTTTTTATTTTTAAAATGTGTTTTTATTGATTTTCTAATATCGTTCCAATAGCAGCCTCATTATAACAATACAGTCATACCTCATGTTATGTTTGCTTCATGTTACGTTTATTCAGGTTGCATCCCGTGGTGACCCGGAAGTACCGGAAAGGGTTACTTCCGGGTTTTGCTGCTCATGCATGTGCAGTAGCGCTAAATCGTGCTTCGCACATGCTCACAAATACCAAATCGCGCAGCACACTTGTACAGATATGGTGCTTCAGGTTGCGGGCTTTTCACGTTATGAACGGGCCTTGGGAACAGATCCCATTCACAACCAGAGGTACCACTGTTCCAATTTTATCCAGTTAATATAATTATTCAAATGTAAAATTATACAATTTAATCAAACTGCATGCTAGATTTTATAGTGTTGTTTTTCTATATTTTTTCTGCATTCCAAAATCTTAATAATTCCCATTACATTCAGATATAATAATCCTTTATATAATAGCTACAATCTTGTGATTTCATTTGTGTTGGTACATTAGGTAATTTATAAAATTTCAAGTCAGGAACTTTAACTGTAATCCTTATTCTTTCCTGTATGTGATGTTTTCCCATCCATATATGGTGTTATATCTTTCATTCCTATAACTCTTGATGATTCCTGTCATGCCTTGGGAGAAGTGGTTATCTCACAGTTTCCAAAAGTCACTGCATCACTTCGTCCTGTAATTTGGATTCCAGTAAACAAACCGTCTTTGCCATTTTTCCAGTCTAGGAAGAAGTCTGAATTCAGACTGCAAATAGTTGATCCAAAAGCTTCTGTTCCCGCAGCTGGTAGACTCCTTTCCTCCCTGCCACTGATTTATGACCAATTATCCTTATCTCAAAAACATTCCTTTGTGGATAACAGAGGTCACAGGTTCCCCATCCCTGATCTAAAGGGTACTCACTTAGTTTCTATTTTGTCTGCACATATCAATCACCTCTGAGACAACTATTCACCATTTCCATGGGATACTACCTTTCCACTGTGAGTAGTAATTCACTGAGGAGAATGCACTCTCATTCTCCCTCTAGAAGACCGAGGTCATTACTTCAAACAAACCTCAGGCCTGTCTTCATGGCATAAAGGGCTACAAATTATGTTTACACATTCAGTCCATGAGTCTCTGTATCCAAGACTGAATCATACTTACCTCCAAATAAACACATCTGCGGAATTCAAATTCCCGTCTCAGCAAATCCACTTTCCCCTCCAGTTCTGTCTTGCGTAGTGCGAGAGAGTCTACATCCTAAAGAAGATGGAACTGCTAATTAAACATGAACAATTGCTGAGATAATAATGACAAGGCCAGCTGCAGGATGGAAATGTTCAGAACAAGTAACTAAATATTCAGAACAGACAACTGCATATGCCCAACTGCAAGTCCATGAAGCAAGAAGATAAACAAAGATGCTCTCTTTTATGACTGAAATACACATAAGCCTTCAAGAAATGACAAACCCAAGAATTAGAGTGGGAATAAATACACACCCACCTTGTTCATGGTGAATGTTCTCAGGGTTCATGAATATTCAACAGGTATTTGATGCTTGGCAATCCAGAATAAACAGAATGCAGTACAAGTGGTGACCATTTTGCACAGGGGTTCCATTCCTGACCCCCACACATGTCGGTGAAGCACACTTAGGTTTGCCCTGCCCCCCCCCCATTCTACCCCACCTGCTTTTCAGGCCAATTCCAGGTCATGTGCCCAGCTGCGTGTCAATCAATGCACATAAAATGGTCACTGCCTATAACTGGTAAGCACTAACAGTAAAAGCAATTGACAGTACCTGACACATACCATTGATTATCTGACCATCTTTCATGGCAAACAAACAGAGCCTTTGTCAGTATCTGAACAGACAGGCAGAAAGTAAACAGCATTTTAAAGAGTTTTTAAAATTTGCAGAAATATAGTCTCAGAGAGACCCTAATCTAGACTCAGGGGCCATTGCTTAGCAACATAGAGAAGCTAGGCCTGATGGCTCCATCTGACCAAAGACTTGGATCCAAAGGTTCTTACATGAGCAAAAAAGCTTTTGCAAGGGTTTCCCTACAAATTGCTCTGATTTTTTCATCCTGCTGCAACCCCCTAACCCATACCCAATCCCTTGCAGGGTGCCCTAACCCTTGAGAACAGATTTTTCTGGGGGTGCAGGAGGTTGGGGTGGTAGAAAAGTCAGAAGCACTATTGTATGAAGAGTTCTGTTTGCTCTTGTCTGGATCCAACCCAAAGAGATTTGTGTGGAGAGGCAGCTTAGGCTTCTGGAACAATTTTCCATTTCCTGGCTTTTGGCCCTGACTTCCTCAGGGAATAACTCTGGCCAGGTCAAAAGGTATCTGCAAGGTGCTGAGACTCATCTGGCAGATAGCATTCCAAGGGTGACACATAGGTGCCAACTCCCTGGGGCTCTGTGTGCCCAAGCACCCACAAAATTCCCCATGAAGAGGTCAAACACCCACAAATTTCAGTGTCAGGGCCATGCGTGCTGCATGGCACCCACGGCCCTTGTCATCCATGGTTGCAGGACCCAGCTGACACTCCTGGAATGACGTGAGAGATTTCCTGCTCAGAGGGATGCCTGCCACGTGGGAAAGCCTCTCCTCCTCAGGGAGGGGAGGAGTTGTGAGCAGGAGCCATTTCCAACTGCTCTGGCTGCCATGCCACGCCCCCCAGGTGGCCAGCCAATCGGCTGGAGGCTTGGGGCGGGGTTTAGCCCCTCAAACGTGGCCCGGCAGCATTTCTCAGCCATTGTGCTGCTGCTTCTCGTCAGATCACCCACCCACCCTCCCTTGGTTCATTGTTTGGTTCTTGACATTACTATGGACCTGTGGTTGGTAGGAATTTTTATCCAACTGGCAAATTGGCACCGACCACTTGGTTTTTCGCCTACCTCATAGCAAATCGTCACAACTTTTGGGTATTGGCGGTTAGACATTGGAATATGGTTTGTGTGTTGGAGGGCAGGGTGTGGCCATCGCCTACCCCTCCATTTTATGGGTATTCCGGTAAAGGAATCCAGCGGTCGTGGATCCTGTCCGATGCCCTTGCTGGTGGCTAGAGCCATGGCACGACCCCCCGTTGACATCAGGGGGAGCTTTCAGTTGTATTTGCATCAACAGGCTCCTCCCACTGGTGGTTAACCCTTGATAGACTCACCCCTCCCCGAGGGGGTGGAGTCACGCTCTGTTGTTTTATCCAATGCCTAAGCCAATACCTCTCACATGCTGCAATCAATAAAGTTGTGGCCTTTTTATAGCCCATTAACCTAATATACTGTGTCCATGTGTCTTTCTTATCCTCAAGCAGGTGGTGGGTCCTTGAATCACAAATGGGAAAGTGCAAGTCAAAGGTTGAATTGCTGGCAGGGGCTCAGTGTTGCCCCCAGGACTCTTATGTAAATAAATGAAGGACTTAATTTGCAGTGAGACTCTATGCTCCATATGAAAACCACTGAATCTGAACACCAATCTGAACACCTTACCTTTTTGAGTAGTACAAATTCATTTTCTGCTGTTGTACGCCTTTTGAATTCCTCTTCATATCTGTTGAAACATGAAGGGAGAGCTGTGTGCAACTCAAAAGCACCTTTCTGTACCCCATATAGTAAGGTGCACAAGAGCCCTGTTCAGATGTTCAAAGATGTCCCTCCCATATTTAATAATAATAATAATAATAATAATAATAATAATAATAATAAATGCTTAAAATACAAATTACTTGCACTTCAGTTCTTCTACCAGTTGCTGGATGGCAGCCTCTTCACTTGCCAGATGTTGCCTTTCATTTAGTAAACAGTCTAGCTCCTTCTTCATGTTGCAGAGGAAACTTTCATAGAACGGTTCAAGGTTTTTCTTTGCTGGTGTGACATGCTCTTGCAGGAGGTTCCACTTTGTTTCAAGAACCTTGTTCTGCTGCTCTAGGGTTCGTACCTGTTTCAAAACAAAGAAACACCCAAATGATACCAAAATTAAGTCAATCAGAAAACAAACCAAAGAGAAAACCTACTTTCAGAACAGGCATTTAAATTGCTTTTTGTGTGTATTGCATTTAAAGAATAAAGGAACCCTGTTGGATTTGTCCAAAGAGCTATTTGACCAGCTCTGGTACAGAAGTAGAATATGAGCATTATAGCATTGCCCCATTGTTTTTTCCTCTTGATTCTGGAGGCAGAATATATAACATAGCGACTGTCAGTTGCTAGTGAAAACTTTATCCTTCATGAATTTGTCTAATCACTTGAGATAACTCTCTTTTATAATTCATTTCAGCCTCTACAAATGTCCATAATCCCATGTGCCGCCATGTGCACGCAATTTGATCCCATTGGTTGCTTGCATGATGATGCAGAGCCATGGGTACTAAAAGTACCCATGTCATGGGCCTGATTGGGCTTCTTATTTCGAGTTAAGTCAAAAACATTTGCCTTCTCACCTTATCAATGAAGCCAGCAAACTGGTTGTTGAGGTTCTTCATCTCTTCCCTCTCATGATTTCGTACGACATGTTCCTGTGGATCAACTCCCAGATGTAAAGGCTTCAGGAGCTTCTCGTTGATCCTGACTCCATGGATGCCATCCCCCCTGAAGTTAGAATATCCTGGGAAAGGCCCGCAACTTCCAACAGAGTCATAAATTCTGGGGCCGTAATGGCCCACCCTGCCACCAAACCCCATGCCGCCATAGCCACCAAAACATCCAGCACCATAGCCACCATAAGAAATTCTTCTGCTTCCGCCCAGGTTAGAAAGGCTTTGGCTGCTGAAGCCACGGACCCCATATCCATTTCTGACTGGATGGCGCACAGAGGCGACATATGTCCTGTGCCCGCCTAGTCCACACACAGCAGACGCCGAACTGAATCCCCTTCCTCCCATGAAGGTCCTTGCAGCAGACATGTGTTGAGTCATTGCAACAAGCTGGGATAGGCTAGTTCCAAGAAAGCAGGTGCAGAAGAAGCAAAGTGGAGAGAGCAATCCTCTGGCACAATACCTCAAAGCCAACTCTTATATACAGCTGAGGAGTTGGCCTTGATTGGTCTAACACTTTAATTTTGGAGCATGCATGGGTTTGGCCTGCCTCAGGCCCAGGAATGCCCTTCGATGTACAGAACATAATAGTGAATGCAAACCTAAGAAATAATGAGAATTTTTAAAGGAATTGCTTTGTTTGCAAGCTTGGCTTGTAGGATATTACATTTGAGAATCATTTCCCTCAAATGCATTAATTACACTTTAGACAGAAAATTATTTAAGGGAGTCTTCCTCTTTCGTTGACCACAGCCGATAACGTTCTGCAGAGTTGCAAGTCAAGGCTGTGCTTTTAGGATCTTAATTTTCTTGTTACTGTCCCTTTTTTCTTTGAGCAACAGATGGAACTCATGTTTGCTGCTTCTTTGCCATCCATCATACCACACACAAAAAATAGCTATCCTCAAACTTTGTTTATAAAAGGTAAAGGTACCCCTGCCCGTACGGGCCAGTCTTGACAGACTCTAGGGTTGTACGCCCATCTCACTCAAGAGGCCGGGGGCCAGCGCTGTCCGCAGACACTTCTGGGTCACGTGGCCGGCGTGACATCACTGCTCTGGCGAGCTAGAGCCGCACACGGAAACGCCGTTTACCTTCCCGCTGGTAAGCGGTCCCTATTTATCTACTTGCACCTGGGGGTGCTTTCGAACTGCTAGGTTGGCAGGCGCTGGGACCGAGCAGCGGGAGCGCACCCCGCCGCGGGGATTCGAACCGCCGACCTTTCGATCGGCAAGCCCTAGGCACTGAGGCTTTTACCCACAGCGCCACCCGCGTCCCTTTGTTTATAAACTTTGTTTATACAAAGGATAAATTAAAATGTGATTTACCATTCCTATTTGAATAAATGGAGACTTAATAAATGCACAGATGTGTCAAGTGCTCAACAGAAATGCACATAGAATTGTGGATTAGGGAAAAGATGGATTCTTATGGCCCAGTTTTACTTTCTAAGCTCTGTTGATTTCAGTGGGACAAAAATGAGTGTCACAATGCGACTAAAGCAGCAATCTGTTCTTCTGTGAAAGTTCCATTATGCACAGCTTTGTGCCACTTATTTATTTAAGTAGAAGGAACGCAGGTATAACCAGCTTTCTTTGTTTGACTTAGGCCTTATCTGCATTGTACATTTTAAGCAGTATTATACCATATAAGCAGCCATGGCTTTCTCCAAAGAATCCTGGGAACTATAATTTGTTAAGGGTGCTGAGAGATGTTAGGAACTGCTTATTCTCCCCATAGCAACTGGAATTCCCAGAGTTTCCTGGGTAGAGGATTGATTGTTAAACTACTCCAAGGCAGGCATCTACAGTGTTGGTGCTTAGGTATCCACTTCGAATTCACTTGCTCCCCCAGACTTTCCCAGAGGGTGATCCAGTTGTGTTCATGTATTAATCTGAATGACTGATTTGTGGTGTATTCTCTATTTGTTTTATGGTTGCAGTTTTATGGCTGATTTTTATGTTGCTCACCACCACGGTAATTTTCTCTCAATAGGATATGTGTCTCAATGGGACACTGTGAACTGGGTAGACTTGATTGACAGAGGCTGTAGACAATAGGTACAAAGCTGAGACAGAGGTCTATACCCAATGGGCACTGCTGTAGTGAGAGGAGGCAGAGAAGGGAGCGCAAAGCTCTAACTTAGCCCTGACCTAACACCTTAGTTAGGAAAGACAGAGGGTGCTTGCATGAGCAGGCCATAGCTGTCAACTTTTCCCTTTTCTTGCAAGGAATCCTATTCGGAATAAGGGAATTTCCCTGGGGGGAAAAGGAAAAGTTGACAGCTATGGAGCAGGCACAGGGGCTTCTAACCAAGTGGGGGAGGTTGAGGTGCCAGGTACAGGCTCAGGCCAACTCCATTTGAATAAAGTAGAGACGTTAATGGTGAGGGTGGGGTAGAGGTTGATGAGAAGACAGCAGCCTGAGCATGGGCCCGAGCTTGGGGTTAGATCAGATTCCCCCAAACTTGGTTCTCTAGCTGTTTTTGGACAACAATCCCATCATCCCTGACAACTGGTCCTGCTAGCTAGGGATGATGGGAGTTGTAGTCCAAAAACAGCTGGAGACCCAAGTTTGGGAAACACTGGGTTAGACCTACACTGGCATTATGGGTAGCATCAGTGGCAGCTTCTGAGGACTGTGTAATGTGGAGCAGGAGGGCCAAGGAAGGGACTGAATGGTTGAATTTGTGCCAGCACTATAAGGCTTGAGGTGGGTTGGTGGGAATGAGAAGATCTGGCGGTTGTTGGCTGGGCAAGTAAGATGGAAACAAGATGTGTGGGCCAGGAGGCAGCTCATGGTCTCATTCCTCATAGCTGATTGTGTTGAGTGGGTGTGGTGAGAGTAGCTGTTCATCTTTGACTCTTTCTGTGAAATGTTCAGTTGGGGACTGGAGGTGGAGGGCTTTTGGGTTTTGGTTTTTTTAAAGAGGAGTAAGGCCAGAGCTGAGCTGATGACAGGGTTGGTGAGCAACATGAGTAAGGAGCCACTGTCTCCCCTGACGTTCTCAATGCTCGTGACATATAATTTTTTTTGCTAAATAAATAGTTGCCAAAAGAAATGGGATGTGGTTCAGTGGACTGCTAGTACATACACCTGTGTGCACTGATAAAAGAATGTAAAATGACAAACTTGATAAATTGTACATACAACTTGAGGGGGTGGGGTACCAACATTCAAGAGTGTATTCTGCACAACAAGAAATACTGATGTGATCATATCTATGTGATCAAGACTACTTTGTTACTGTGCATTAGGAATGGGGGCAGAAGCAAAGAAACTGTAACAACTAAAAGACTAGGGCAAACTTTGCATGTCCCAAATGTGGAATTTATTTTGCAAATCATAGTTAAACCATAAGAATGTGGAATTTGCATTTTATTGTTTATGTTGATTCGTTTTTATTGGGTTTTGTAAACCGCTCCCAAATTTCTGATATGATCTATGCAGCGGCATATAAATTAACTGCATAAAAAAACCAATTCACGAGGCATGGAATGCAGGGCAGAATGAATCCCCGAAGCAATAAAGGAACTGAAAAGAGGGCATTATCCTCTCCCTCCTAAGTGTTCTCTTCCTTTGTTTTGGTGCCTAGCACAGAAGAGATGAAAACAATTCCTCCGGTTTCTTTCCAGTAGCACCTTAAAGACCAACTAAGTTAGTTCTTGGTATGAGCTTTCGTGTGCATGCACACTTCTTCAGATACACTGAAACAGAAGTTGCCAGATCCTTCTATATAGTGAGAAGGTGGGGAGGGGTATTACTCAGAAGGGTGGTGGGAATGGGTGATTGGCAGATAGCTGTGATGAGCCTGTTGACGACTCTTGACGACTGCAATAGGTCTTACAGGAAAAAGCAAGGGGTGAGAAGGTGAAAAATGGCTTTGTCATGTATAATGAGATAAGAATCCAATGTCTTTGTTCAGACCAGGTCTCTCCATGGTTTTAAGTTTGGTAATGAGTTGCAATTCAGCAGCTTCTCTTTCCAGTCTATTTCTGAAATTCCTTTGTAGTAAAACAGCTACTTTGAGATCTTGTATAGAATGTCCTGGGAGATTGAAGTGTTCTCCTACTGGTTTCTCTGTCTTGTGATTCTTGATGTCCGATTTATGTCCGTTTATTCTTTGGCGTAAGGTTTGGCCTGTTTGTCCAATATAGAGAGCTGAAGGACACTGTTGGCATTTGATGGCATATACAATGTTAGACGATGAGCAATTAAATAGTCCCGAGATGGTGTGTGTGATGTTGTTGGGGCCAGTAATGGTGTTGTCCGGGTGTATGTGGCAAAGTTGGCATCTGGGTTTATTGCAGGCTCTGGTGCCAGTGTCCGTGTTACGTCTGGTTGTAGTATTATTGTGGGTTAGGAGTTGTTTAAGCTTGGGTGGCTGTCTGTAGGCAATGAAAGGTCTTCCTCCCAGAGCTTGAGAAAGAGAACTATCATTGTCCAGGAGAGGTTGTAGATCTCTGATGATGTGTTGTACTGTTTTAACTTGGGAGCTGTATGTGATGACTAGAGGTGTTCTGTTATTTTCTTTTTTGGGTCTGTCTTGCAGCAAGTTCTCTCTGGGTATCTGTCTGGCTCTGTTGATCTGTTGTCTAACTTCATCTGCTGGGTATTTTAGTTCTAAAAAGGTTTGCTGTAGAAAAAAAGGTTTGCTGTAAAAAAAAATTTTTTTTGTTTTGACTATGGCAGACCAACACGGCTACCTATCTGTATCCGGTTTCTTGTAGCTCTTTTCACATGAGATTAATTAAATTTGCTGGGGGGGGGCAGGAGGCTCTGTATCTGCAGTCACAACAAGCCCTAAGGTCCTAAAGTGACACATAAGTTATTACAAGACAACCCCCCCCCCCCGCTTTATCTTTGGGATGTTAAAATAGCTTGCTGTACTGGGTGTGGACTTGGAATTAAATTGAGGACAAGAGACGGGAAAGGAAAAGGCACAAACTTTGCTTTTGATGCTGAGTTATAATATGAAACATGTTGTCATCTTGTCTGGCAGGAAAAGCTGACCCACACATGCGGCAAAGTGAGGCAATTGCCTTGGGCAGCAGGTTCCATGGGGCAGCAGATCCCAATGGAAACATTTATGACCTCCTTGTTTCCAATGTAGATCTTCACTTACCCTTTACCTAGTGGAGAGGGGGCACCATTTTGAGGTTCACCTCGGTGCCAATATATATTGATCTGGCCCTGCTAGCAGGAGAACAACATGGAATATTTTGAGACATCTGTACCATTTTGCTCTGGACATGACTGCCCCATTACTTTTTGATGATGAGAAATTTAGATAGAGTTGCTGCAAATCTGTCTTCCATCTCTAGAGTTACCCATCCTTAATAGAGATAAACAATAACACACACACACACACACACACACACACACACACACACACACACACGATCAGTATCGTTTCTTCATACAATTTATTGTAGATACAGCAGAAAAGAGTTGGCTCTTGTAACCAAAAACAGCTGATGGCGGAGTGTTGCATTTGCAAATTACAGGTGCTCACAAAGGAAAATTCGGCCTGTTACACACACTGGAGATTTAAGACAGAATGCATTTTGTGCACAGAAACAACTTCAGATATGAAATAAAAGGTGAACTAAATATTGTATATTGTATATTGTATATTCATTTCCCACATTTCCACATATGATGGCTGAAAACATTCTTTTTAACCCAACACTGAAAAGGACACCAAAAGCCTAACAATGCAATGCAATGCAACAATGAAACAACAGCAAGGAGGTGCTTATTGTGCTGGCACAGCCCCTTCACACACAATCCTCCCACCTTTGCTCTTTTGGTTGGTTTAGCTCCCTCTCTGCTATGTGATTGGCATCACACTCTCCCATTCACATGCCATCCATTTTTACACAAACTCTCAAACTGCGAGGAACGGAAGCCTAGCGAAACAGTTCCCATGCCGTTGCAGGCATGTGTTAAAAGACGGTGGATAGACTCCTAGAGAAGGACCACAACTAATTTAGTATTCAATAAACTTCTCTCTTTTCCTGAAAACTGAGTTTGCTCATTTTGTGTAGCTGCAAATCCAGAGGGTCTGGATCAATCCTCCAGGGGGGTGGGTCACACATTTTAGAAAACTACCAATCTACTGATCCCAACTGCTAGAGACCGAGGTTCCTTCAGTCCCCACAAAGTTGATGGGCATTGCCATTCAAATGGTGTGCGTGTACCATGTCTTGTGGTCAATTATGCAGGGTGGGGCTTACCTGCCCCTCCCATATTCTATTCAAGATGGTACCTCTGTCCCATGCTTTTGAGCATGCCCTGAAGTTCAATTTCTACTGGCTGACAAGTCCAGAAGTAAGCCGAGTCCTATTTTTCAACTGTTTAACAGTGTTTTGCTCCCACTTTGGTTGCAAAAGGTTGAAGGGCCAGCAAGGGAGGGACGAGGAAGCGCATAAGCCAGGACTTTGCAAGCATTCATTGTGGATACTCACATGACTCTTCAAAACACAGAATGTTTGCAAAACCTTAAGGGGTTTTCAAGGCCAGAAGAGTAACATCTGGCCATCCTGGGTTTTATAAGATGTTGCCATTCACTGCAGAGATCTCCACACACACATGGGAATTCCTAATGGAGCTTGGGGACTTTGAATAACAAGGCCAGGAAAGGTGGCCTTGGAGCACTGCTGCCAGCCCTGGGCTAGGTGGGTTATTGATGTGATTCCCTGTGAAGCATTTTTTGTTCCTGTTGAACTCAGGAACTCAGCTCACACACGGCAGCCTTTCTGCAACATCATAGAACTTCTAATCAAGGTCAAGCAGTTATTTTAAACCCACAATCCAAACATCTTAATTTGTTCTGGACTACCTCTTGGACTATCTCTCAGCCTCAGCTCCTCATCTGTGAAATGGGACCAACATAGGCTCCATTACAGGAGTTACTGCAGGAGGAAGGAGCCACTGTGCACATGGAAATTTCTATGGAAGTTAAAAACAACAACAACAACAACAACAACAACAACAACATTCTTGTCTCGTGGTTTATAAGATGCATTTCTTATTGGAAGCCTCTTTCTTTTCTTCTTCTTACGTAATTTGGTCCTAGCCTTGGGAACTGAGTGTTCACATTCTGCTGCTTTTGCTGAAGCATGATGATATTTTCATACCATGGTTGCATGAATGTGCGTGACAGCATGCACCAGCTGAGTTACCAACACTGGAGTAGCCACCAACACATCTACCTGCCACAATGGCAGTGGTACAACCACCAGTTGCACAGGTAGCACCTCTGGGTCTCTGAGCTGCTCTGGAGTTGGTGTTGCCACCACCACTGGTGATGTGGTACCCACCGTCTGGGCTGAAATCTTCACTTCCAGGGATGTACAGCCTACCCACAGTGTTAGGTACATTTCTTGATGTGTATCCGGCAACATGGCACTCTGCATCTCCAAGGTTCGACTTCTGTCTCTTCCCTGGGCCACCAGGACTACCGGTATGTTTCCCACTTCTGCCGCTGAGCCCTCTGCTTAGAGAGGCATATGCTGGTTCATGGCCACAGTCATCAGCTACTTTGCCTGGGTTAGGAAGCACTGCTGCAATGGTAATCACAGTGATGGTTACAATAGCATGACAACAGCATTCTTGGTTAGCTGGGTACAGCAATACTGGAACTTCCCCAGAGATCTAATATATATTTGGGGAGGCCTCACACCACTTTGCAGTTGAGTTTTGCATGCATTACGTCCCACCGATGCAAATTCTGGTATCTCAAGGGCTAGGAAGGGCTTTACCTTAATCTTAGAGAGATGCTGTCAGTTTGAGGTAGAGAATGGCACTGTGGCAGAGATAAGGTTGCCATATTTTGAAGAGAGAAAAAAGAGGACACGTTTGCTGGCTTCTACTTTTATCTATAGAATGCGGATGGCACTGTGGGTTGAACCACAGAGCCTAGGGCTTGCCGATCAGAAGGTCAACAGTTCGAATCCTCGTGACAGGGTGAGCTCCCGTTGCTCGGTCCCAGCTCCTGCCAACCTAGCTGTTCAAAAGCACGTCAGTGCAAGTAGATAAATAGGTACCGCTCTGGCGGGAAGGTAAACGGTGTTTCCGTGTGCTGCTCTGGTTTGCCAGAAGCAACTTAGTCATGCTGGCCACATGACCCGGAAGCTGTCTGCAGACAGACGTCGGCTCCCTCGGCCAATAAAGCGAGATGAGCGCCGCAACCCCAGAGTCATCCGCAACTGGACCTAATGGTCAGGGGTCCCTTTACCTTTACCTTTTACTTTTAACTATGGATCACTATGATGACTCTACCCTGGAAAAACAGGACATGTCCTGGAAAAAGAGGACATATGGCAACCTATGTACATGCAGCATAATGTGGTGATGGAATAAAATAGTAAAGGTAAAGGACTCCTGACAGTTAGGTCCAGTCGTGGATGACTCCAGGGTTGCGGTGCTCATCTCGCTTTACTGGCCAAGGGAGCCGGCGTTTGTCTACAGACAGCTTCCGGGTCATATGGCCAGCATGACTAAGCCGCTTCTGGCAAACCAGAGCAGTGAACGGAATAGACCATTGCAAATCACAAGTTTTGAATTAAAAATCAAATACCTGTCTCCTCCCTGCTGTTCTAGCTTTCTGCTTGCAAATAATGTTGGTGCTGGTGTTTGTTTTGGCAGGCTAAAGTGGTTCAGCCTTCTGCCACTTTAGGACACTTAACACCTTATTTCCACCTCATTCCGTTGCACATGGCAAAGCCACTTCTTATGTTCCCATAAAGAGAGCAATCTTTGGAATTCCAACAGGTAAACTTTGACATTACTTACCTACACTTGCAAGGTTCCCTGAAAATATCCTGTTTGGGAAAGAGATGTAATATAGATCATGTGAGAAACTGCATTTTTTAATAGAGGTGGGGTTATATTCTGATAACTATTTATCTTTCCCATTTATCCATCATCCTCTCCACTTACAAAATATATAAACTACTTTTCCCTGAAGAAAATGACCAAAGTGGTAAACAAAAATGCAACAGCAAATAGAACAGGATGCATGAAACAGTAAACAAAGAGAAACAAGGAACAAACAATAACACAGCACAGTCAGTTTTGCCACATTTAAGAGCCCTGTGTGGGCAGAAAAATAGTCAAAGCTGGGGAAAATATAGGGAAAACACGCTTTGAGAATGTTGTCTATAAGGTTAGAAGAAAATTATTATAAGTTAGTTTGGAGATGTGGAGATGGTATTCAACACCAGTCTGATTAAATCCAATAAACAAGGAATATTCAGTATTATGTTCAGTATTAGGTTCACATGTGGTGGGGGTGTAAATATGCACAATTTTTGGGGCAAAGGGCATAGCTGTCAACTTACAGATTTGAAAATAAGGGACCAGCAGCCTTGAAAATAAGCGACCAGCAGCCAAAATAAGGGACCTGCAGCCTCACCTGTTCCAGGCACTCCAGTCTTCCTGTCCTGCTGCAGTCTGGTCAAACTCATGCTGGTAGCTTCGAGAACACTGTCCAACCAACTTTGTAACCAGAGGTTCAACTGAATAGAATCTGAATCACATGCACCACAAGGCCTATGCAGCCTCAACTTAAGATGGCTCCCGGCCTGGCTTTGCACTGCAAAGTTTGCAGCAGCACGTGCAACAAAATGGCGTCCAGCATTCAAAAAACCCCTCAGCTTGCATTAACTAGCCAAACACAAGGCATGCAAGCTCCACCCCCCAGTCGTTCTTAGACTTCTTACTGGGTGAGCAACACAGCCAAGCAACACAGTTGGAGCCTCCCTCCTCCCTGGCCGGCAGGGAGGGAGGAAGAGGAGCTGCTTCCTTTGAAATTTAAGGGACATCATTTAAGGGACATTTAAGGGACATCCATCAATAAGGGACAGCAGCGGGGCATGGCGCTGGATTAAGGGACTGTCCCTTCAAATAAGGGACACTTGACAGCTATGGCAAAGGGTGTTTAAGGAGATAACAGAAATCACTGGGTTAAAGCTGACCAAAAGTCCAGAGGTAGCATTATTATCGATTTACAATGGGGTGGAAGGTTTGCAGTCTATGAAGGACTTGCTCACAAATGTATTGACAGCTGCACAAGTTATTATAGCTAGGAAGTGGAAGGGGCAAGGTGAATACAAAATGGAAGAATGGTATAAAGAGGTGTGGGATATAGCTATTAATGATAAATTGGCACGTGCTATTAAGGCAAGATGGGGAATATGCAGGAGAAGTGATTTTGAGGAGATATGGAAGGTGTTTGTAGATCTTGTACTGTCAAAGGGGTCAAACCATCGCAAGAGGTGTTGAAATTTTGGGAGGTTGGATAGTTACAATGGAATGGTCTCATGGGTGGGGTACACATTGTATTCTTATTTATTTATTATTATTACTTCATCAAAATAATAATAATTATTTTTTAAAGCCCTGTGTGGGCCACTGCCATGTTATACTTGAAAAAGCCACCCAACATACACTGAACAGGGAGCTGCAGGCCATCTTTAGAGTGTACCTGTATATGATACAGGCTTTCTATCTCCTGTTTGTTTCATTCATACACTCAAAGGTAGCAGTAGCAGTCCCTGGCTATTCCTCTTGAGCACCCAGCCATTCCCTTCTGTTGCTCCATCACCTCTCCTGGTCCCACAATTTAGCCTGCTTCCTCCGGTATATTGGAGGATGCTATTGCATCACCTGTGTTGAAGTGAGATTCAGTTGCCAGTCCAGTTGGATTTGGTACATGAAACTGGAAGGGGAAACTTCTTCTTCTTCTCCTTGCCTCAGGTAGCAACATGTCTTGAGCCGCTTCTGCATTCAAGATCTATGCTTGATAAATCTGACATGTGCACCTAAAAATGTGCCAAAGTTTATACAGGGGACACTGCCTGGTGATGGGTTTCCCTGAGAGAAGATTATTATTGAGGGATATGGCCAAATATGTGTGGTTCTGTGGATATTCCCTGCATCTAGGATTTTAGCCAAATAAAGGATATGCAACTGCAATAGCAAAGAAAGGCGTAGTGAAACCATGTGCAGATTCTACTAGTAGAGGTTGATTCCAGGATGGGGTGGAATGGCTTGTAAAAAATCCTGCACACAGGAAACTAGCATGTCTGAGATAAAGGTTTTAGGCTAGCCTTCTCCCTAATATACTTGCTTTCTTATGCAGGTATATAGGTATATATTGTAATTACCCTGCCCACCATCATTAGTGGTGCAGTTCCAGTTATGCATGTTTTAACTGGTCCTGGATTCAATTGAACTAGACAGCTTAGACAGTGACAGTAACTTTTCTATATCCTGTAGGAAAATAGTCAAGGAATACCTGTTTTCTTCTCCCTCCAGCAGTGACTTGTAGGTAGCTATTTCAATATCCAGTGCCAGCTTGTCATTCAGAAGTTCCTGATAGTTGCGTAGCATGCATACCAACTCATCTTTAGATCGGTGCAAGGAACTGTATAGATCGTCATATTTCTCTTGTGCATCCTTAAGGCTGCAGTCACCACGCTGCTCAGAATCACAAATGGCCAACTGTAGACATGCAACCTGCCAATTGGTAAAGGAAGAGATTCTACTTGCACTCAGGCACTGGCTCATTGAAAACTGACATTCATCCTTCAAAATCAAATTTCCACTTGTCGTCATCAGATTCATCTGAGAACTTTGAATTTTCAAGATATCGGGATGCACATGCTAAAAAAATCAGTGTATCTCTAGTGAAGGAAGTAAGAAGCTGTGGACCTTTGGATCTTGCTGGTCTACAACTTCCATCAACCCTGACAATTGCCATGTTGGCTAGAGATGGTGGGAGTTGGAGTTCAATGACATCTGGGGTGCCTCCTGTTCCACATACCTAAATTTGAATGAACCATGGAAGCCAGCATGCCATGTTTACTCAACGGTAGTGGGAATTAGGTTAATACTGTCTTGCATTCTTTGCATGCCCAGAAGAAGACCCCCCACCAACCCCAGGCAACACCCAGTCCAGCTAGGCAAAAACACTCCGGGAGAGTGCAAAGTAAGGCTGGTGTGGCCTGGGCAGATTTCCAAGTGTCAGATATAGAGGCCTAGAGGGCTGCATCTGCGGTTATAAAGCAATGCAATGAGTTTTGCATATATTACTGAGTTGCTGGACATCAGTAGCAAACCAAGATAAAGCTGATACCACACACATCCATGTATTACATCCTCTGAATTGGGGGCAAGCAGCTGACTTTAAACCATGCCCAACTATTCAGATATGACTCTTAAAAAACAAAAATCTTCATTTGTCCTGATTTTACTCCATTGAAACATTTTTGTACAAAAGGAAATGTGTGTATAAGACACCTGAGATAGCTTCCTGCTGGTAACAAGAGGTTGCTGTGGCAAATCCCCCCATCCCCCGCCCCAGACAGCAGATGTTTTCCCATGTTTACCTGCTTCTTGGTTTTTTCCAGTTCACACTGCAGTCTCTGTACCATCCGGTTGAGCTCTGCAATCTCTCGCTTGTTGATCTTCAGATCATTGCTAATTTGGCATCTTTGGTCCTGGAGTTCCTGGTACTAAATGCTCATAAAATAAGTAACTATGATGTACAAACATTATGCCATTAAATTGCTTTCCACAGACACGTCACATCTAATACCTAAAGATCCATTTCACACACACACAGCACAGTAATGCTGTTTTTCAGGAAGCAATGCCATCACCGATGCCACTGGTGTGCATTGTGGACCTCAGGAACTGTCAGGAAGAGTGTTTCCATTTCTGAGTAGTTCCATTCACTAAACCATGTATTATAAACTTGGTGTCCTTCCCCGTGTTGTTGGACTCCAGCCATCAACATATATGTTAGCTGCCAAAGACCAAGGGAAAGAAGAAGCTACAAACTGAAGGTGCCAATTGCACCTCTTTGGGGCATCAGTTCCACAACTTAGGGGCTGCCACAGAACATGTCCTCTCCCAGAGTGCCACCACCATCTCCAAACTTCTGAGAGCAGTGAAGCTACCAGGATCCCGGCTTCTGGCTGACCTTAACAGAAGTCATTGTAAGAGTTGAACAATTCCAGTAAAGTTCCTTCTTGTCACACATTCTAGTCTTGTATGGTTGTTATAACCCATGGGTAGACAAACTAAGGCCTGGGGTCTGGATCCGGCCCAATCGCCTTCTAAATCCGGCCCGCAGACGGTCCGGGAATCAGTGTGTTTTTACGTGAGTAGAATGTGTCCTTTTATTTAAAATGCATCTCTGGGTTATTTGTGGGGTATAGGAATTCGTTCATTCCCCCCCCAAAAAAAATATAGTCCAGCCCCCCACAAGGTCTGAGGGACAGTGGACCCCTGCTGAAAAAGTTTGTTCCGTACAAGACGTCAGTATGGATACTCACTCTGCTTCGGTACAAAGTATTCACTTCTTCTTTGCTCCTTCGTGCAATGCTCTGATACCAGGATTCAACATTCTGGAGGATGGCATTCATGTCCAGATCTCGATTGTTATCCATCTGCACCATGACTGAAGCCTGACACTGAATCTGATTTTCCAGCAAAGCAACCTCCTAAAGTTTGAATATCCAGTAAGTGTTCTCCATTCTTCACATTCCCGAACAGTTAAAAAAATAGTAATACTGATGTCATTTAGGATTTCTTACCTCCTTATGTACACACCTCAGGAATTCAGCCTCCCTCTTCATTGTGTCCACCTTGGCTTCCAGCTCCACCTTGTTCAAGAAAGCACAATCTACATCCTGCAAAGTGAAGACAGGAAACCTTCAGATGCTTTTGGCTCAAACACAGTCAAAGAAGTTATTGATATTCATTGGTATCTCTTGGGGTGTGCATGGGCTGTATATCTACCCTGATTTCCAAGGTGAATTGGGGTGGTTCAGGGAAGGTTGCGTGGCGAGTTCCCGCCTCCCCCCGATGAAATAAATACACATGACACAAGAATTCAGGTTAATGGGTCAAATTAGGCCACAACTTTATTGATTATAGGAATTGAACGGTATTGGCTTAGGCATTGGTCCTAGCTACTAACCGGCTAGAGGCCGGAAGGGTTAATCACCAGAGGGAGGTGTCCTGCTGAGGCACCGCATGGGGACGTGCCTGGGCCCACACCCCCTTAGGCTTAGGACAAGGCCACGCCCCCCGGAATCCTTTACCGGACTACCCTTGTTTGGGGGAAGGTGATGGCGCTCCTTCCCCCCTTCATTTGCATAACAATAGGACAGTACCCCTACCAATGCCTAACCACCAATACCGAAGAGTTGTGACGGTTTGCTGCGAGGTAGGCGAAAACCAAATGGCTGGAGCCAATCTGCCATTGGGGAAAATTCCTACCAGGCCCCTTGACAGCGACCAACCGTAGTTCATAGCACCGTCAGAGAACCTATCCTAACAGGGTGGGATAGGCGGGAAAACCGGGTCGGCTGCAGCAGCGGAGGAAAAGAGGAGGAGCCTCAGCTGCAGCAGGTTTAAATAGCCGAGGCCCCGCCCCCGGAGCCAGCCGATTGGCTGGCCCAGGGTATGACATGGGTGGGGATTCCCTTAGGTATTGCGGGGGCTGGAGCCAGCCCCCGTGAATGTGGGGAAGGGGCGTGCCGCCCGCAACCCCACCTCCTTGTTTATCGCGGAAGTGGCTTTCTCAGATTTCTGAGTTGGACTGTGCTTTTAACAAGGTTCAGAGATGCCCTAAGCTTCTCAGTAGCTCTGTGACCTCAGCTGTCTAAACAAAATGCAGAGCAGCTGATTCATTTACTGAGAAATGAAACACCAGCAGATCCATGCCATGTACTTAAACTACACATCCAATGCACACATTTAATGCTCATGAGCTCCTGTTAAGGGTGCTGTGCAGAGGAATCTACTGCCCACAATATTATTGGGGGGAAGTCATGTATCCTGGAGATTTGCCCCAAGATCCCATGACTCCTGAGAATTGTAATGGTTAAATGATGAGTCCCAGAGGTTCTCATATCCAGGGATGCTGTTACTGCCCCCTGAAGGCACAAGCAGCAGTCATTATTGCTCCTGCCACCATTGAGACAATGTCAGCAGAAAAGATCAGACAGTATCTGCAGGAAAGAGGAAGACTGGGGTTGGGTTGGGTCAATTATGAGGTAATGTTTGAACTTCATACAGTTCTGAGTTCAGTTCAAAATTATCCTGGAAATAAGTGGGGAAGTTTGTACATCAAAACTATCCCCACCTCCAACACACACCTTATGAGCTTTGGCTACATCAGAGAGAGAGAGAGAAAGAGGAGAGAGAGAGAGAGAGAGAGAGAGAGAGAGAGAGAGAGAGAGAGAGAGAGAGGGAAAGAAAGAAAGAAAGAAAGAAAGAAAGAAAGAAAGAAAGAAAGAAAGAAAGAAAGAAAGAAATGCAATGCATGGTTGAGACTCAAAACTTAACATACAGTGTTTCCAGAAAGCCTGTTTATTAAGCATTTATCCTGATACGTTTTCAGGGAGATTAGACAATGTTGACTGTTTAACTGTGCAACCAGAATTTGCCAATGTGTGGCTGAATCCCACCTGAAAATAGTGAATCACTCTGGAAGCACCCACAAATTCATTGAATCACACCGTGGTACCCCTAGCCAAGGGAGAATTTTTGAAAAATAAATCAGTGCAGGCTTATGGATGAAGTGGAGGTTCTAACCCATTTATGATTTTGATTATTCCTCTAAGGCAGGCAGAGGGAAAGGATGTGTTTTTCTCCTATGAAAAGAAAAGAGAATTTGCTTGCTGCATGAGCACAGATGAATGCAAATACAGATTTTGATGTACCTCTGCCTGCACCATCTTTGAGCATCAGCTGAGGTTAAAAGTATGCACACTCTCTTTTATGAAATGCCAGCATAAATCGCCCTACAGCAACCTGAATTTCTGACCTTCTTAAGCAGAACAAAATCATTCTCTACAGCCGTGCGCCGGTTGATTTCCTCCTCGTACCTGTTTGGAGACAGCAGAGAAAGAGGGTATGCCATGACTTGGGTGCTCAACACTGGAACCCCAAAGACTTGCAAATCTTCTGATGTGCACAGACTAAATTACATGGAAGTAAGAAGATCAAGGGACATGGGTGGCGCTGTGGTTAAACCACAGAGCCTAGGACTTGCCGTTCAAAAGGTCTGTGGTTCGAATCCCGGCGACGGGGTGAGCTCCCGTTGCTTGGTCCCTGCTCCTGACAACCTAGCAGTTTGAAAGCACTTCAAGTGCAAGCAGATAAATAGGTACCACTCTGGCGGGAAGGTAAACAGTGGTTTTGTACGCTGCTCTGGTTCACCAGAAGCGGCTTAGTCATGCTGGCCACATGACCCGGAAGCTGTACACTGGCTCTCTCGGCCAATAAAGCGAGATGAGCGCCGCAACCCCAGAGTCGGTCATGACTGGACCTAATGGTCAGGGGTCCCTTTACCTTTAAGAAGATCAAACCTATCCATTCTGAAGGAAATCAGCTCTGTGTGCTCACTGGAAGGACAGATCCTGAAGCTGAGGCTCCAATACTTTGGCCACCTCATGAGAAGAGAAGACTCCCTGGAAAAGACCCTGATGTTGGGAAAGATGGAGGACAGAAGGAGAAGGGGCGACAGAGGACGAGATGGCTGGACAGTGTTCTCGAAGCTACCAGCATGAGTTTGACCAAGCTGTGGGAGGCAGTGGAAGACAGGAGTGCCTGGTGTGCTCTGGTCCATGGGGTCATGAAGAGTTGGACATGACTAAACGACTAAACAACAACAGGGGCAGACAGCTGCATCCTATGTGCATGACATGTCTGGGGTCTTGCTCACTGCAATAGATGGGGAGGGAGCAAGCGAAAGGATAGCCATGGGGAAAGGGGAAAGTATGTGTGAGTGTGCTAACTCCACCACCCCACATGTCCCAAGATGTTTGTGTGTGCAGTGGGGAAAGCTCCTGTCCTCGTGGAGTCTCCTACATGCTTTCAGGTAAAGGTAAAGGTAAAGGGACCCCTGACCATTTGGTCCAGTCGTGGCCGACTCTGGGTTTGTGGCGCTAATCTCGCTTTATTGGCCAAGGGAGCCGATGTACAGCTTCTGGGTCATGTGGCCAGCATGACTAAGCCGCTTCTGGCGAGCCAGAGCAGAGCACGGAAACGCCGTTTACCTTCCCGCCGGAGCGGTACCTCTTTATCTACTTGCACTTTGACGTGCTTCCGAACTGCTAGGTTGGCAGGAGCAGGGACCGAGCAACGGGAGCTCACCCCGTCATGGGGATTCGAACCACCGGCCTTCTGATCAGCAAGTCCTAGGCTCTGTGGTTTAACCCACAGTGCCACCCACGTCCCTCCTACATGCTTTAGAATCCTTATTTTTTAATTTATTTATTTTTAATCTATGTAGCTCAAATATCAAAATAGAACTTCATGAGACAAGCGCACAAAAGCTAAACCAAACCAAGTGGAAGCCTGATTTCTGAAATGCACAAAAGTTCCATGAGTGCAGGAGTTCTCCCCATGGCAGAGTTCTCTCCAAAGGGAGACAGGGAATGGGTGGGGCTGGCACATTCATGCAAACACTCTCCTCCTCCCAGTCCAAATGCCTGAAAAGGGCTCCTGATCTCAATATAACTTAAAAGAGCACTAATATATGTGCTGCAACTCTAAATACAAGCAAGTGAGAGGACAGCCTGTGATTTCTTGATCTAATACACAGTCTGTCTTTTTATTCACCTGCCCACTTTTCCCCCCAGGAGCCAAGGACTCAGCATATGGTAAGGTTACCAGGTGTCCCTGTTTCCTGGGGACAGTCCCTGGATTTACAAATCAGTCCCCTGACAGAATCCATTGAATTCAACTGAAGTTGAAAAGTGTTGCCGGATTAATTGAAAAAAATCTGGTAACCTTAGAATATGGTCCTACAGCATCTTCTTTTAACAAACACACAGGCATGAATGTCTGCAAGGCAACCCCACGCTGACGTCATTAGGCTACTTCTCTATGAGGGTGGGCAGATCAGTCTGCGTCCGTTTCCATTCGACATTACATTTGTTTACCCATCAATACATCCTATTGTATTCTGAGGTTAACTAATCGTCAAGGTTTTTGGGGGGTGTTTTTTTTTTAAAAAAAGCTTCTCTCAAAAAATGGACTCTTATACAAAATTCAGCACAACGGATATTGTAAGTTTTAAACACATTGTGCATTTGCTTCTGTCTACATGGGGGTGGCGCTGTGGGTTAAACCACAGAGCCTAGGATTTGCAGATCAGAAGGCCGGCGGTTCGAATCCCCGCGACGGGGTGAGCTCCCATTGCTCGGTCCCTGCTCCTGCTAACCTAGCAGTTCGAAAGCACGTCAAAGTGCAAGTAGATAAATAGGTACCGCTCCGGCGGGAAGGTAAATGGCATTTCCATGCGCTGCTCTGGTTTGCCAGAAGCAGCTTAGTCATGCTGGCCACAAGACCCGGAAGCTGTACCCCGGCTCCCTCGGCCAATAAAGCGAGATGACCGCCGCAACTCCAGAGTCGGCCACGACTGGACCTAATGGTCAGGGGTCCCTTTACCTTTACCTTACATGTGCCAACCCTTGGTACTTTGCGCATGTTGAAAAAATACAATGGGTGGAATTCAACATTGTGTCAAAAATTTTCCATCTGTGCACACATTGCCGCTTGTCAGGTGGAACAATCCCCCTCCCCTCCTCCTGTTCTAGGGATTCTTTTTACACCCCCCAAGGCATTTTTTGGGGGGTCTACGCTGACAGGGTTAGTTAGGTGAACACTTCCCATTAGTTTAATGCACTTGCAATAATGAAATATTGTAAATTGCTATGCTTACAAGGGAACACCCTGTCTACATATTTATATCTGTAAAGAGTAGGATGCATTTTATTTTATTTTTTATTTATGTAGAGATTTCTCTCTCTCTCATCCTTCCATCCTACCCCTTCTAGCAGCTAGACCAACATACAGCAATTTTATTTTTATAATAATTTTTATTAATTTTTCATTAACAACATTCCAATTAATAACATATAAAATCATGCCACATCATGTCCCCCCCACCCTGAAAAAAGCCAATTATATATTCTGAATTAAATAATTTAATGGGACTTCACATGTTCTGGCTGATCCGGAGAAAATATTTTGTTTTTGTTCCTGCGTTTTCTCTGTTGTTTATTCCCAATATCATAGTTCTGATCTTAACCCCTTCTTATCATCACAGTCACTGCTATGGGACTTTTCCATCGTACTTGTTAAGTACAACGGACATGTTAACAACTTACAACAATTTTAAATCGCACGGATTTAGAGAAAACAGTTCAGCGCAGAGTTCACAAGGATCAAATTTACACAGCATCCCTATTTCTGCATCTATGCTGATCCAATATAAGAAAATATATAAAAGACAAATAGATTGTTCTTTCTCTTCTGCAAGTAAGCTTAAGTACACTTAAACTAAAGTGGCTCCTTTGGCACAATGGAACTTCATCAGCACATAGGAGAACCAGGTCCACAGATGATGCCATAGCTACAGCCTTTCACCTGGCAGTGAGTAATCTGGAGAGACCGGGGAATTATATCATAATGTTATTTATTGATTATAGCTTGGCTTTTAATACCATCCTCCTGGACATTCTTATTAAAAAGCTGTGACTGGATTAAAGCCTTTTTGAGGGATCGGACGCAAACAGTGAGGATTGGGTGTGTTACATCTACCTCCCTGAAGCTTAGCACTGGCATCCCACAGGTATGTATGTTAAGTCCCTACCTGTACTCATTGTACACATATGACTGCATATCATCTGATCCATCCACAGTAATTATTGAGTTTGCAGATGATACCACCATAATGGGCCTAATTGCAGGCGGAGATGAAACAGTGTACAGGGGGGAGGTTCAAAAAGTATCTAAATGGTGCTTAGAGAACAACTTGCACCTAAATATTAGTAAGACAAAGGACTTCCAGAGGAAGAGAGGGGAACCCGCCCCGTTGTATATCGAGGGGGGGGGGCTGTGTGGAGAGTGTCTCCTCCTTTAAATTCCTGGGAGTTTACCTTAGTGAAGACCTCACTTGGAAAATCAACATAACTCAGGTGGTCAGAAAGGCCCAACAGAGACTCCATTTCCTCAGGGTCTTGCGAAAGAATAATGTTAAACAACAACTGATTTTTTTTTTTACCGATCCACGATAGAAAGTGTCCTTTCATATTGTATCACAGTGTGGTATGCTGGCCTGACAGCCACGGACAGGAAGTCTTTACAGAGGGTGGTGAACACAGCACATGATATCAGGGTCTGTCCCTTGAGTCCACTAGATGACATCGCAAGGGATCGTTGCCTTAGGAGAGTGAGAAAAATTCTCAGGGATGACTCACACCCCGGCCATCACCTCTTTAATCTTCTACCCTCAGGCAGGAGATATAGAAGTATAATCAGTCATACCAACAGGCTAAAAAATAGCTTCTATTCATGGCCTGTTAGGCTGTTGAACGAAAAATAACATAGCGAAATTGACTTGCGAGGTGGTGTGTTGTTCGATAAGAGATTGAGTGTTTGGGGGGGGAGGCTCATTTAATTTCATTGTACACAGGCTATACGATAATAATAATAATAATAATTTATTATTTATACCCCGCCCATCTGGCTGGGCCTCCCCAGCCACTCTGGGCGGCTTCCATAAAAACCAAAAATACAGTAAAATATCACACGTTAAAAACTTCCCTGAACAGGGCTGCCTTAAGATGTCTTCTGAATGTCAGGTAGTTGTTTATCTCTTTGACATCTGCTGGAAGGGCGTTCCACAGGGCGGGCGCCACTACCGAGAAGGCCCTCTGCCTGGTTCCCTGTAGCTTTGCTTCTCGCAATGAGGGAACCGCCAGAAGGCCCTCGGCGCTGGACCTCAGCGTCCGGGCAGAATGATGGGGGTGGAGACGCTCCTTCAGGTATACTGGACCGAGGCCGTTTAGGGCTTTAAAGGTCAGCACCAACACTTTGAATTGTGCTCGGAAACGTACTGGGAGCCAATGTAGGTCTTTCAAGACCGGTGTTATATGGTCTCGGCGGCCGCCCCCAGTCACCAGTCTAGCTGCTGCATTCTGGATTAGTTGTAGTTTCCGAGTCACCTTCAAAGGTAGCCCCACGTAGAGCGCATTGCAGTAGTCCAAGCGGGAGATAACCAGAGCATGCACCACTCTGGCGAGACAGTCCGCAGGCAGATAGGGTCTCAGCCTACGTACCAGATGGAGCTGGTAAACAGCTGCCCTGGACACAGATTTGACCTGTGCCTCCATGGACAGCTGTGAGTCCAAAATGACTCCCAGGCTGCGCACCTGGTCCTTCAGGGACGATGACAATAAAGGTATTATTATTATTATTATTATTATTATTATTATTATTATTATTATATGACTGGGCATTGGCAATGCCTACCTGCATTTAAGCTCCTCTACGATCTGCTGTATGTTCTGCAGCTGTGGTTCCATTTGCTCCTTTTCCTTCTGCAAAAAGTCCAGCTGCTTGCGAAGGCCGCAGATGCATCTTGCAAAGAGGGAATCGAGATCTGTCCTAGCAGGTGGCATCTGCTCTTGCAGGACGTTCCATTTGGTTACCAACACCTTGTTCTTCTGCTCTAGACATCGGACCTGAAATCAAAGAAGGGAAAATCTGAAGTGCAAGGGGATGGAAGTAGGGATTGTAGGGCAGAGGGATAAGCCACACACAGTTATTTTGCATTAGTCTTCCAAATTGCACTGTGGGTAACAGTTAATCGCACATCAATGTATTCTTGCAGGACATCTTGCAGAAGAGGGCATCTGTCAGGAGATCCCTTCTGCATGGTGTCAGAACTGTGGCGACACCTTACTTTTGGAACTCCCTCTGTTGAATGGCAGGCAGGTGTCTCTACTGTTGCCATTTTGGCACCTGCTAAAGACATTGCTTTGTTTCAGCAAGCATACTAAATAAAAATGATGTACATGACAAAATGCAGCAGTCACCCTTCCACAGCAAGGTCACCACTGAAAAAATGTCTGCCCATAGAACCTAAAAGCAACATAAAATCAAATGTAAAAGTATGAAATAGAGGAACCTTTAGAAGAATATCTTTATAAGCGTTAATTAAAGACAAGAAAGACACTAAATTCAAGTGTCATAGTTGTGTTGTCAAGAGCATGTTGAGGTAAAATACTCCAGTTCCTATATTGTCATGGATTATGAATGGGTTACCTTTGGCAAGTCATTCTATTTCAGCCTCAGCTGCAGCACTTAAGAAAAGCTGTATCTATCTCAGGCATAGGCAAACTCGGCCCTCCAGATGTTTTGGGACTACAACTCCGATCATCCCTGACCACTGGTCCTGTTAGCTAAGGATGGTGGGAGTTGTAGTCCCAAAACATCTGGAGGGCTGAGTTTGCCTATGCCTGATCTAGCTGTCTATCTAACATCCATTCTCCCACCATCTGTCTTTCAATACACCCACCCACACCAGTTTTGCAGATTTCTCAGAAAATGAATAGATTTATTTATGGTGGCCTCTCCTTCACTGAAGGCTTTTCAACAGAGGTTGGGATTCTTTAGCTTTATTTCCTACATTGCAAGTTGAGGTTGGACCAGACGACCCTTATGGTCTCTTCGAAATCTACAGTTCTATGATTATTGGTGCAGTTAGTGCAACAGTCTCAGAAAGACTTGTGGGTCAAAGGATGACACTCCTTCTTTAATATTGTCAGAATAGTGTGTTGCATCTGTCTTTAAATATAGACACCCATCTATTTACCCCTATACACAGCTCTTTTCTTTTTACCTTTTCTCTCTCTCCCACATATTATTTGCCACATTGCTCTTATAGATGTGCGCAGCATGTGTACTTTGAAAAGTAATTGCAGTGGCATAGCTGCATGTTGTGACGTTGTACAAAGGCTTACAGCTGAAAATCTATAAGAACAGTGTGGAGATTATATTCAGCTGTCCAACTTTGTCAGCCCAAAGGATGGGTGAATCTTACAATTTCAACTTCTCTGTTTCTCCTTTTTCCAATGTTAAGTCAATTCTCCATATCTGCAATCAGTTTGCATTGGAGGGGAGTCCTCAAGAAAACCCACCTGCGTGTTAGTGTAAAGGTATCCTAATATGCACATTTTTGTATGCAATTTTGCCTAAGCTACACATTTCAGCAGTGGTTTTCCCCAATGCAATGCATTTTGTATGCTATTTTCACTAATACATGCAATACTTAACCCAGAATGTGCTTTTTTGTACACATGGCTGGAGAATGGCACTGCAAAATTTGAAGGAATACAACTTTCAAAGGGTGGCTGTGTTTTGGTTCGCTGTTTATTTTGGAAAGTGCAAATTAGGCAGACTCACTTTTCATGGGTGAATTTCATGGGTGAATATCTACCTATGGGTGAATTGAACTGAATCCCCCCCCCAATCCACACTCACTCCCCATATCATGCCTTTACCTAGTAGCCACTTTATTATTCTATCTATATCTATCATCTATCTATCTATCTATCATCTATCTATCATCTATCTATCATCTATCTATATCTATCTATCATCTATCTATCTATCTATCATCTATCTATCTATCTATCTATCTATCTATCTATCTATCTATCTAATCTATCATCTATCTATCATCTATCTATATCTATCTATCTATCATCTATCTATCTATCTATCTATCTATCTATCTATCATCTATCTATCATCTATCTATCTATCTATCTATCTATCTATCTATCATCTATCATCTATCTATATCTATCTATCTATCTATCATCTATCTATCTATCTATCTATCTATCTATCTATCTATCTATCATCTATCATCTATCTATCTATCTATCATCTATCTATCTATCTATCTATCTATCTATCTATCTATCTAATCTATCATCTATCTATCATCTATCTATCTGTCTATCTAATCTATCATCTATCTATCTATCATCTATCTATCTATCTCTCTATCTATCATCTATATCTATCTATCTATCATCTATCTACCTATCATCATCTATCTATCATCTAATGCTTGCACTTTTGAACTGCCCATCATTGTGTGGAATTGCATCAACTGTCTAAATAATTCACAAAGGACATTTTCTTTTGACTTCTATACCTGAAGTGTCCACCAGATTACATATTATGGTGAACTGGGACAGTCCTGACCATTTCAAGGAATCAATCTGGAGGAATTGGAGGTAAAAGAAAAGAGCTTTTCCACGATTAGCAAAATTACTCATGGCTTCACCACATTTGACAATGGTAGAGTCTACTGTAACAATAGCACCAACCCAACATCAGCAAAATACTGCAAGAATTCTGCTTCAGGATTCTCTAACAGGTATCAGCTGCCACACTTAGAAATTTTTTTTAAAAAAAAAGTATGAACACAATTTACTTTTAAAAATGCAGTATGGTCAGTTTTATTTTAGACTTTGTTCACTTTGGTGCACATGGTACATTAGCATTCAGGATATTTGGCATTTATTCAACATTTGACATGATAAAAGTTGACAACTAATATGCAACTACACTATTCGTAGCTGAATCTTGCAGTCATTTTGTATCAAAATTAATAAATACTGAAGTGAGCAAAATAACAGACCCCTGTCCCCTTCCCCATATACACACACCATACCTCAAAGAGCTCTGGCATAAAATTGCTTCAGATCAAAATTTCCAAAGCATTTCTCTCATGTGCAAACTTTGTGATATCTGAACACATACCAAGCACCTGCTCTTGGAATGAATCCTCCCACCACATGTTGCATTGGGTCATCTACCCACTACTGCCCCATAGAAAGAAACCTCATTTGCCACTTCCTACTTCATGAGTGAATGAGTGAATGATTGAATGAATGACTAGTCATTCATACTCTGACCTGATCAATGAAGCAAGCAAACTGGTTGTTGAGAGATTTCATCTGTTCCTTCTCTTTAGTGCGTATTTTCTGGATCTCAGGGTCAACTCCTATACAGAGTGGTTTTAGGAGGCGTTCGTTGATGCTGACTTCATGGAAATGGTCATTTTGACCACTGCCAGCATAATTTCTGAGCTCAACGTAGCTTCTTGGAATGCCACAATAGCTCTGACCACCATAGGTAATGTGATGTCCAACACCAAGACCTCCATAGCCCCCAATCTGGTAGCCTCCAACGCAAGAAATTCTTCTGATTCCACCTATGGTTGAGAGACTCCTGGTGCTATAGCCACCAATTCCACTTCTTCCACCAGGCTGGGATATAGAAGATGCACTCAGTCTACATCTGCTTAGACCACATATGTCAGAGGCAGAAGAGAACCTTCTTCTTCCATGGATGGAGTTTGCCATGTACAGTTGTCGGCTCATGCCCAAGCCGTGTAAGACAATGTCGGTGCAGCAGAAAAGCAAGAAAGGGTCCCCTCTAATATGACACTCTCAAGCTTCTGCTTTATATCTGTTTGCAATATATGGGCTTGGTTAATTCAGAAAAAAAGTAATATGAGGCCTTCCTTTGGGTTTGGTTTTTGCCTGCCAGCAGTTAAAACACCATTGCAAAACAGCAAAGTAAACATAAATTCCCCAGCGAAATGCTAAGGGGGATCTATTTAAAATGCTTCGTTTGCAAAGCTGCTGCACAAGAAATTATGCATTTTAGGAACTCTCTGAATTAATTATAGTTTAGCAAATTTATTCTAGGTTTGGTAATTCCAATACTAACTTGCTGGAACAGCCTTGCTAGGTGGCTTGCTATAAGGGCTACATCTCGTGGCTCCCAATTTAATAAGAGCATAAAAATTATGTGATGCCAATTGCTTATTTACATTTAGACGCCTCTCAGTTGTAATATTAACAGGTAGCATGGCCTGTTCTGTTAGCAATGCCATTCTGTTAGAGTTGCTACCACCCAAATACAAATTAACCAAGATGTTTGAGTCACTGTCTTTCAGCCTAACTGACCATCACAGGGTTGCCATAAGCAACATATAAGGGAGAGAACTAAGGGAACTACCCTGGGGAATGGTGGGTTAGAAATGTGATAAAAATGAATTACAATCACATTTGAAGGCAATTGGGGCTGCCACCTTACTGAAGCTAAGCTGGTCTGGGGGTCTGGTGTGTGCCTGGATGGGAAACCACCTAAGTATCCCACATGCAGCATCTTCCAATGATGTCAGGAATGTGGGCCCCCGGAGTGCAGGGGAAGAGTCAGACTCAAAGACTGAAGTTAGTGAACAAGCAACTGACTCTGCAGATGAGAGCTGGCTGACAGAGTCGAGAAAGGGCAGCTTGACTCCCCTTCCCGGGGAAGACCCTTTTAGCTCTCAAGAAGAGGAAGAGTTGGAATGCGTCCAGAGCATTGCTAGGCAATCAGCAGATAAGCAGAGGTCTGAGACTGTGTCAAGTGGAAGTGGGGAGGGTGGAGGCTAGCCTCTCAGGCCCCATTCAAGGAGACTGGATAAGATCAGAGGACAACAGAAAGGCAAGAGGGGAAAGGCAGGAGATTGGCGTCCTTCCTGCTGTGGGAGGGGTGAAGATTCAGACTGACCAACTATTGTCAATGTGAGCAGGCAAGAAGCCATGCTCTGCATGTGGGTTTGGTTTTTTTGTAAATAAACGTACAAAAAACTGCCAGTAAGTCATTACTTCTTATTGAGGCTTGCTTGCCTGCCACATGATGGGTGGAAGGTGGGAAATATATGTAATCAGTAAATATCCCCCTGACTCTTCTAATAAATTGGGATGTAACTAGAAATAAGTACCCTCATCTAGAACCTCGCATACACATAGAACTCCTCTAAGTGTGGGCTTGCCCATTTATGCCCATTCATGGAGAGGGCAACTATGTATGTACACCCTTGCTCTCAGAGCTGCTCTTTCACGTGGCATTGATGATGAAGCCTTTGTGAGCAGGAGAGCTCCAAGCTGCTGCTAGAAGTGAGTTGGATGGAAGTGAGGATGTTGGTTGCTGTTGTGATGTTGCACCCAATATTATTGCTAGGTGACATTGTGGGCGGGTTCTGCTTCCACTCAGGATCTGACTGATGACCAGAGCAGAATGCAACATCCAGCCTTTCCTTGCAAGCCATGGCTTGGCTTTCTTGCTCAAGTCGATTGGATTGATTCACTTTGAGATGCAGATGTGCAACCATTTCCCCTGAGCAAATTTGCCAGTACTTGAGGGCTTTCTTCCAAATTTTTGAATGAGTCACCTGCGGAGCGATCCTCAAATTTTTTGCTCTATAAGACGCACCAGACCACAAGAAGCGCCTAGTTTTTGGAGGAGGAAAACAAGGTGTTTCCTGCTTGGCAGGGGGTTGGACTCGATGGCCCTTGTGGTCTTTTCCAACTCTATGATTTTATGATTCTATGATTCTAAGAAAAAAAATATTCTGAATCTCAGAAGCCAGAACAGCAAGAGGGATCGCTGCGCAGTGAAAGCAGCAATCCCTCTTCCTGTTCTGGCTTCTGGGATAGCTGCGCAGCCTGCATTCGCTCCATAAGACACACACACATTTCTTATAGAGTCTTACAGAGCAAAAAATACAGTAATTCTAACTTTTGCTTTAGGTGAAAAGCAACATTTTAGGTGAAATTCTACTAGCGCTCAAATTATTTGGGTGAGTGAATGGCCACCATCACCCTTATTTTTGTGGCATGCTCATCACTGGAACAGTTTTTAAGAAAATTGCAGAGAGGGCATGCTTCAAATGTCAGAAGTCAAGAAGTGGAGTTTCAACATTTCATTAAGCCTCCCCCACCTTATCTGCAGGGTCGGTGCATCCTGTTTTGCTGCTTGAGGTGAGATGGGAAGTGCTGCCCTGCCCTGCCATTGCGGCTGCTCCTGCCACCACCATATCTGCCGCTGCCTCCCCTGCCCACTCTGCTGCTGCCACACACCCTGCCTCATCTACCACCGCCATCAGCACTGAACTGTGACAATATTGTACTGATTTTGGGTGAGATCTCACTCCAAATCAACACCAGTGTTGATGTTTCTGTGCTGCTGGAGGAGGCAGCAGCGGTGCCGCCAAGGAATCTCACCTTGCCTAACAGCTGAGCTGGTCCTGCTTACCTGCCATAACTTTTCTTTTAACCCAGGCCTTCAGCACTTAATTTAGAAGTTTTTAAGTGAATATGGCCTCTTTTAGTGGAAGGGGATATATTAGATCTGTCTCTTGTATGTATGGGTGTGTCTTTATTTCTATTCGATCATTGAATTTGGTTTTAAGTCAATTTTGCAAATCACTTGGGGTTATTTTTTTTTGGGGGGGGGGAAGATAAATGAATAACCTTCAAGCTCTGTCCTCTCTGATGGGACTCCTCTTTTTGTGGCATACTATGTTTCCAATTAAGGGACGCGGGTGGCGCTTGGGTTAAACACAGAGCCTAGGACTTGCCGATTAGAAGGTCGGTGGTTCGAATCCCCGCAACGGGGTGAGCTCCCGTTGCTCGGTCCCAGCTCCTGCTAACCTAGCAGTTCAAAAGTATGCCAGTGCAAGTAGATAAATAGGTACCGCTCTGGCGGGAAGGTAAACAGCGTTTCCATGCGCTGCTCTCATTCGCCAGAAGCGGCTTAGTCATGCTGGCCACATGACCCGGAAGCTGTACGCCGGCTCCCTTGGCCTATAGAGCGAGATGAGCACCACAACCCCAAAGTCGGCCATGACTGGACCTAATGGTCAGGGGTCCCTTTACCTTTACCTATAGTTCCATTTGTATGGTTCCAATTGTATGTCAGGATCTGGGGAGTGGCTAGTCCCCCGCATCACTTCATCCTTGGCCAGGTGCTCAGAGAAACACTTCAGAAAACAGTAAGATGGTCACTATTTATATCTGCTCTAATCAAACTGTTTCTTTCTAGATGTGAATATCAGACAAGAAGGAGTAATAGTCACCGAATTGGGTGCCTTTAAAAGGGAATTAGGCCAATTCACAGAGGATAAGTCTCTTAATAGCTGCTTGCCGTTATGGCTGCGTACTTCCTCCAGTGACAGAGACGGTCTGCCTCTGAATATTAGTTGCTGGGAATCACTAGTGGCAAGAGCAGGGCCTTTTCATCAGCTGGAACTCAGTTCCAACACCTCCCAGGTAGGCTCCATTGCCATTCTAAGAGGACGAGGGAGGTTTCATGGTGAGTTTTGGCACCTGTTTTTCTAGAAAAATAGCAGTGGGCAAGAGCATTGTTGCACTCATACTTTGCTTATAGGCTTCTCGTAGGCATCTGGTTGGCCACTGTGGGACAGGATGCTGGACTACATGGTCCATTGGTCTAATCTGACAGGGATATTCTTGTGTTCAGAGGAGGAGGCCGAGCAGAGCAGCCAGTGGAGTTCCATCAAGTATGTCTGCTCTGCTCAGAATCTGTCAAAGGTGTTGGGAATTAAAACCTGTAGAACCAGAAGCATGTATTTCTTTGATGTTAGAAATGTAGCTCTACTTCTTACACATGGGGTTCACTTTTCATCTTTGCTTTCCACCTTATTATTATTATTATTTTTAAAACTAAGCTTCTTACCACTATGGAATAGCCAGAAGCCAAAAACCACCTCTTCTCTCACTGATGCAACAGATGCTAATCTGAGCATTATTACAGCTGACAGACTCATGTGTGAAAGCAGTCAGCACATACTATAAAATCAACACTGTTGAGGGACTGCACATATCTGTCAACATCCTGCATCAGAAGATGCCCTCAGGTGTAAACCACCTTTCAGGTATGCTGCTCCAGTCACTAAGAACAACCAGAAAAAGAAATTTCACAACTTGTTCTGTTTCCTGGCAAGGTATAGAATTATGTAGTTATTACATGCATGTGAGAGGCAAACAAGTGGAACAAATAAGACAAACACCCTTGCTTCTACTCTTTATCCCAACCTGTGATTTTTGCAGTTTTCCGTAGGAGACTACAGATTCTTGAACAATGCAGAAGAAATGACATGCTAGAAGTTCAGTTTCAAGGGATACCTTTAAAGAACACTGGATAATACCCAGTGGTCTCACTCAGCTGGTAAGATGTCTATCAGCAGAACAAGGAGAGAAGCCATTTTTTATTAGCCCCTCCACCTTGCAGCGCCCCCCCTAAATCTGGTCCAGAGGATTGAGGTGTATTGGGGGTGAGTGACTGGAAGAGAGAGAATTGAAAATTGTTTTAATCTTTATTCCATTGACAGAAACTTAACCACCAGGTGAGTGACACTGCGGGATATGAAACCCATATAGCACAATCCATCTCTAGGACGCAAAGTCTTTATTCTTCCTCCCTGGTGAGTATGTATATTAAATAGCACAGCAACCCATTATTAGAAACAAGAAGCTCAAGCACCTTTTCCCCTCTCGTGCAAATGGAAATGGATCGAGCCTAGCAATGTGGTAAAATTCAGATTTCATGCCCCTCCTTCCTAAGACAGAGCTCAGAGTTCAGCTCAGACATCCCTGAAGCGCATTATGTCAACCAGACCACCTCTTTATCTACTTGGTGCCATTCTCAAAGAACTTTTATAGGTTCACAAGGCACAACTTTCCTTCGCAGAAGCCATGCTGGTTCTGCTTTAGCTAGGCTTGTTCTTCTTTATACATTGTTATTTTAACAATACTTCCCACCAGTTTTTCTGAGGCAGACGTACAGCTGATTGGCCTGCAATTTCCAGGACATACCCCAGATCCTTTAAAAAATGGGTGCTACCTTGGACACTTTCTGGTCTTCAGGTATGGAGGCTCACCTGAGAAAGGCATTTTTGTTAGATCAGCAATTTTGCAACTGAGTTCTTTGGGAACTCTCAGGTGGGTGCCATCTGCACCCAGTAATCTGTCAGTTTTTTTCTATTATATTTTGGTTTTTTATATTTTCTTTTGTAGGTTTTAGTTCACTGTTGTTCTTTTTGTTGTCATGTGTTGCATTTTCCTATCTGTTGTAAACAGTCCTTATTCTTTTAATGGAAATGGCAGTAAATAGGTTTATTCTATCAACAGATCTTTCAATCTACCTGTTTGAAATGTAGTCCCCATATTTCCCATTGTCAATGGACACAGATGGACCTACAGTTGCAACGAGATCTCTGCACTGCTGCCCCCCTGCCTTAGCAAATTTGAGGAAAGGGGGAAGCTATTGCAGCAGGAAGACCTTGATGTTATGTTCAGCTTCAGCTGGAGCAAAGTCTCTAAGACCCATTGTCTCCTGAGTTTCTCACTGGGGGCTCCTTGGCACTTGATTTGGCATGATGTCAAACAAAAATAGCTTGTGTTCAAATGTGCATTGAGCATTCTTCAGTACTATTTGCTTTTAGCAGACCCATTCCAAAACAAGCTGTAGGTGTTTGCCCATCACTCTCACATTTTTGTTGTTGATGGATTTCAAGGAAATTAAATGGAGACTTCTTCTCCAAGCCAATACTTTACATTTTATTTTCCCCTCCCCCAGAAAGCCCAGCCACAAATATCCATAACTGAAAATGATGGGGGGGGGGCAGGAGAGAAAGTAAATTCAAATCCAACCTTTTGGCAGCAAAGAAGAATGCTTCCTTTCCAAATTATTCTAGATCTAATCCTTACAAAAACTGTCTGCCATTCCTTTCCCACTAGATGGTGCTAGCCAATACATATTCTAATATTTTGCTGGCATGCCTGGACTTTTGTTGGCTTGTTTGTTTGTTTATATTTCTTGTGAAAAAGCCCATCACTATTGTCACCGTAACCCGGTCACTGGTGTGAATGCTTGCACAGTGGCTGTGTTCTCCCACCACTGTCAGAGATGGCATGACTCTGTATGCTAGTTGGTGGGAAACACAAGTGTTTGTGTGTGTGAAGGGGGTGTTGTCTCACTCTGGTTCTGCTTTTGGGCTTCCCACAGGACAGGCCTCTGATTGGCCACTGTGAGCCCAGGATGCTGGACTAGATGGGTCATTAGCAAGGATCTTACTGGCTGTCACTGCCATAGAACTGTAGAGCTGCAGTGGGGTTCCTTGTAAGCCATCTAGATCAACCCCCTGCTTGATACAGGAAACCAAGATCTAGGTGGCTGTCCATCTTCTGCTTGAAAACCTCCAACAAGCAGGAGAATACCAACCCTGCTAATTGGTTCCAATGTCAACCTACTATAAACAGTAAAGAAGGTTCTTTTAATGTTCAGCTGAAACCTACCCTTCTGTAACGTAAGTCTATTAATTCCAGCCCCGTCCTTTGGGGCAGCCGAATAATGTGTACACATTACCACTTACAGTGGCTCCAGCGCCCTCCCATGGCTGGATTTTGAAGCTGAGTAGACATCATATTAGCCACAATCAATAGGTGTCCTGTAGCTTCTTAAGAAATGCCCCTGTTCAAGGTGCTCTCCCCTCAAACCAGCTTCCATCCGATTTGAAAATGGAAGCCACAGTTAAGCTAAGGTGTGTACATTTCAGGCAGCCATTGTGCAGGTGCACATGACAGCTTCAGTGAACCGGAGTTTGGCGCAGGGAAACAAATTAGATCTCCAACTCCCGTCAGCCTGGCCCATCAGTACGGCAGGACAACAGCTGCAGCAACAGCTGGAGGGCCGCAGGTGAGACCACACCTGATCAGCATCCTTCTTAACATGTGGTGCGGAAGGGCAAACTAAGGCCTTGAATGCAGGTCTTGCCCCCAAGCATGTATAATGCAGAGAGCCCCATTTTTAAGAGCAAAAGGGGAGAGTGAATGAAGGTGCCGTTGTGATCCCAAAATCTCATCAACATTTATTCTGGGGTTGTGATGTAACCTGTACAAAAATGTACCAAATGATATACACAGCAGTCTGCACAAAGTCCATATATATCATAGTGATTGGATTCTGAACACATAAAACTGTATCATTCTGGAAACAAGATTTGGTAATACTTGCTCTCCCCCTAATAATAATAATAGTAATAATAATAATAATAATAATAATTTCATAAACATCAAATAATGTCCCAGTGCAATAATTTTCCATGGAAAGCAAGATATAATTTTTCAGTGTATATGACACTGATACTCTTGTCTGAATCTAAAAGAGTGAATATTATTCTCACAGGGCACACAAAATTGTTTTTTGTAGTTTTGTTCTCAGATGATCCAGAACAAACTTATATTTATATTTCCACAATTTCCAGAAGGGGGGGGGGAACAGTTCTGGAAGTGGGCACATATAGTGTAGCAAAGTATGGTACAGGTACATGCAAAGGACTAATGTAAGTAGTGTAAAACTACCTCCTGGTAGTGCAATCATTGCCTTTTCTGTTCTACTTCTCAGAGGCTAGGGTCGATGGTTAAAGGTAAAGGTAAAGGGACCCCTGACCATTAGGTCCAGTCGTGGCCGACTCTGGGGTTGTGGCGCTCATCTCGCTTTATTGGCCGAGGGAGCCGGCATACAGCGTGGCCAGCATGACTAAGCCCCTTCTGGTGAACCAGAGCAGCGCACGGAAATGCCATTTACCTTCCCACCGAAGCAGTACCTATTTATCTACTTGCACTTTGATGTGCTTTCGAACTGCTAGGTGGGCAGGAGCAGGGACGGAGCAATGGGAGCTCACCCCGTTGTGGGGATTTGAACCGCCGACCTTCTGACCGGCAAGTCCTAGGCTCTGTGGTTTAACCCACAGTGCCACCTGCATCCCACGGGTCAATGATTACTCTCCTCCTAAAGAAATCTCTTTTTGCAATCGAGTTTTGAACAGGTAGAAAAAAAGTGGATTTAAAAAAAAAAAAATCAAATTCAGGGAAGGTGAGAGATTGGTTACATTATCATCAAATAAATGAAGTGTTTAAATTAGACAGTAAAATAGGCTTCCAGGTGGAAAAATCAAAATTAGAGACTGAACTGTTAGAATCCAGTACTAAGAATTTGTCAAAAATGTATGATCTGCTGCTGAAATGGAATACACAAGATGAAATGGTAAAATCAAGTATGATTAAATGGGCTCAGGACATTGGTCATAACATTATGTTCGCTGATTGGGAAAAGTTGTGGACCACCGGGTTGAAGTTTACGGCGTGTAACGCCTTAAGAGAAAATATAATGAAAATGATTTATAGGTGGTACATAACCCCAGTCAAGCTTGCAAAGATCTACCATTTGCCTGATAATAAATGTTGGAAATGTAAAGAAAAGGAAGGTACTTTTTTCCACCTCTGGTGGACGTGCCCGAAGATTAAGGCATTCTGGGAAATGATTTATAATGAACTGAAAAAGGTATTTAAATATACTTTCCCCAAGAAACCAGAGGCCTTTCTCTTGGGTATTGTCGGCCAGGGGGTGTTAAAGACAGATACAATTTTTTTTATGTACGCTACAACAGCAGCTAGAATACTTATTGCAAAGTACTGGAAGACACAGGATCTACCCACACTGGAAGAATGGCAGATGAAGGTGATGGACTACATGGGTTTGGCAGAAATGACGAGCAGAATCCGAGACCAGGGAAGAGAAGCGGCGGAAGAGGAATGGAAGAAGTTTAAGGATTATTTAAAGAAATACTATAAAATTAAAGACAGTTAGAATGATGTTGGGCTCAAAATAAATGGTTACTATTAGTAATGGTTAAGACAGAGAGAATAAGGATGATTAACATAAATTTATAATAAAATAAGGGAAGATTCGCTGAATAACTGTAAGAACTTGGAATACAGAAATGGGAAGCAAGAGGAAGTCGAGGAAGTAAGGTTTAAGAAATTAGGACATGAAATGGTACTTGTTTTTTTGTTCTGTTAATGTTTGTTGTTTGTTTTTCTATGTTTTGTTTGTGTTAATATAAAAATTGTTTAATAAAAAATATTATAAAAATAAATAAATAAAAAATCAAATTCAAGGCCATATAACTTTCCAATCAAAATTATAAATGAAGCAATGTTATTTCGAAGCATAATATTCCACCTATAACTATCATTCCAAAGGAAGCCAACTTTCAATCGATGTGTTCAGTTTCTGAGCAGTTGTGATAATATAGCTGTATCCTATAGTTTAGATCAGGCTTCCTCAACCTCGACCCTCCAGATGTTTTGGCCTACAACTCCCATGATCCCCAGCTAGCAGGACCAGTGGTCAGGGATTATGGGAATTGTAGTCTCCAAACATCTGGAGGGCACAGGTTGAGGAAGCCTGGTTTAGATGGCCATTGGTGAACACTTGGAATCTTTAAGCAAGAGCAGCCAGTCTGCCATACTCCAAATATTGTTAGACAACAACTCCCATCGTCTCTGACCCACTGAATGTGGTGGCTTGGGCTGATGGGACTTTGAATCCAACAGCAGCTGGAGGACATTGACTACCCCTGTTTTACAGGTTGACCATAAGCTACAGATAGGCAGTTTGAGAATTCATCAGCGTTTTAGTGCAAATTTCTCCTAATGTCTATACTTGTATGCCTAATACATACATATTTGCAAAGCAGTTCTCCCTAATATAATGCACCTTTGTTGTATTTTATTAATATATGCATTTTATGCACACTTTTTACCCTAATATATGCCTTGCCGTACACACTACTTGCATTGCAAAATTCAGAAAAGTGTAGATTTTGAAGGATGGATGCGTTTTTGTTCACTCATTGTTTCAGAAATTGTAAAATTGTAAAATAGGTAGGTTCACTTTTAAACGTGAACAGAATCAAATCTATCCCCAATCCCTACCTTGAACCACCTCATATTAAAAATAATCATCTGACACAAGAAGATTTACAGATACTGTTTATTTGCCAGACAAAGAAAAGGGGAAAGCTGTTTGATAAGTGGCGGGCAGGCAGTGTGATAGTAATCACATATATGCATAATAATCCCAAAGCTTTCCTTTCATGTATATTGAGTGGAAAATAAGAAGTGTAAGCCATTAGTACTCTTTGTTCAAGTTACTACAAAGAGATGTATCAACTGATCCTTATTTAACCTCAGAAGATACAATTACACAGCAGAGAGATGAAGCCATATTTACATGAGAAATACGTGTTGTTTTTTTGAACATTTAACAGATACCCCAAGGATGTTGAGAGTGATACTTTAGTGGAGTACTGAACATTTTCTGTTATAGAATATTCTAGCTCCTTCTCACAGAATGACAATCCCTTGGGATATCTGGAAAATGGGAATAACTATTAAATCTGTTCCCACCAGTAGCACTGAGGAGGAAAGTGTTATTTCCACTGGGAACTACAAAAAAGGATATATAACAGTATTTGCTTTCCCATGAACAATTGGAAACAGTACTTATCTGAGCTAGGAACAGACAGCATCTTCACCAAACAATAATTCCCAGGCCTCATTCTGAGACTTCATAATTAAACAAATATAACTTTGATGCAAGCATAGTTCACATATGATCAAAGAAATGCAGATGTTCCGTGGGATGCAGGGATGAGGGACATGTGGCCCTCCAGATGCTGTTGGCTTCCAACTCCCACCAACCCCAGTCAGCATAATTCAAAAACATCTGGATGACCAGAGGTTCCCTACCCCTCATCTAATGTAATGGACCTAAAATGGTTTTCTCTGATCCATTGAGTAATAAATACTATAATGGGAGGAATCAACCTCCACCATCTCACAGGTCAATTAAACTACCTCCAAAAATTGTTAAGATTAAGTTTCTGAACCTGTTCACAAAGGCTAGCATTAGAAACACAGGGTTGTGTTCAAGTAACTTTTATTCAAGGCAGACCCATAAAACGAATGCACGTGAGACATGTGCCATACATTTAAAGCAGTATCACACCACTTTAAACAGTTTTGGCTTCTCTTAAAAAATCAAGGGAACAGTGTTTGTCAAGGGTGCCAAGAGTTGCTAGATGAGCCCTATTCCCTTCACAAAACTACAGTTCCCAGAGTGATTTATCCATCAGTATCTCTTCCCAGGGATCTCTGGGGCTGTCATCCTGTGAGGGGAATGGGATCTCCCAAGCACCCTCAACAAACTACAGTTCCCAGAATTCTATCTGGGAGGAGTAATGACTTTTTAAGTGGCATGATACTGCTTTAAATCCATAGTACAGATGGGGCCCCCGTTAGTCTTGGCCACTGATTTTGATGGATCTACCCAAGTAAGGGTTGGTTGAATACAACCCACAGCGTCCTCATATAGCTGCTGGGATTCCAGCACCCGGGTGGGAAGCCCTGCTCATACTACATGGCTGAGCCTGAACATCAGCCATTTTAATTTCCTACAATGCCCTTGACATAGTCTGGGATTCACCTAATGAGTCCCATCAGCACAAGCCCTGTGTGAGGGCCACCCCTCATGCAAAAGGGCTTTTCACCTTTTTCTCTCCCCTCATGCCCCCTGGCAACCCTGAAATTGGCTTGGAGGGCATCGGGAGAACCTCCAGAACAACACACAAGGGGCAAAGAGAGAGGACCATTCCACCGGGCAAGTTGCAATGCTTGTGCTGGTGGGACATTCACCAGAGCATGATGCTGAAATTCACCCAAAGTGTCTTCCCTGGGATTCTGGGCTTCAGTATGAATATCATTGACTACTTTAAGTCACCCAGCAAATAGCCAACATTACTAGGTCCAGAAATCTTCATGAAAGGTTGGTGCCATATCATGAGGCAAGAGGTTGTCAATAATTATGGGTTGTAACCAAAGTTAGCCCTTCTCAAAGGAGACCCACTGAAGCTAGTGGACACATGACTAACTTAGGTCCATTAATTTAAATGGGTGTACTCTGATTATAACTTAGTTGGATACAATGCAATGACTGAAATGGTGGGGGTTTCTCAGTGAGGTTGCCCTCTCTGACACCCTTCTCACCCCTATGGCAAAACCCATCATGTGGCAAAAACCCATCACTTCTGTAGTGATGTTCAGAATCAAGGTGTTCTGGACCAACATATATTATGACTTTGGGAGGGGTGGGGGGAGTTAAAAGGCCAAAGAAAGGGGATTCCCTAATACCAAGATCTTCCTCGTTTTTAACACAAATTGCAGTGATGGATAATGGTATATTGTTTTCCTCAGCAGACAGAAATATCCCCCACTGCCCCCAAACAATATTCTGGGCCTGAACTTTATCTGATGATGGAGCAGCTTCCTCCATACCCTGTTCGACATCCACTCCCAGAGTTGCGTCTCGCGTCTCCACTGCTGCATCCGGCATTAGCAGAAGAAGCAGCACCAGTGGCGTAGCCACCACTTGAACACTCAGAGGTGTGGGTCACTCCACAGCCTCCTGTGCTCTCAGTGGTGTAGCCTCCACCAGCTGAGGAAATGCATGGTCCACTTGAGCTGTAACCCCCGCTTCTCGAACTGTATCCTCTGCTCCTAGAACTAAAACCTCCACTACCTATGGATCCTAAGCCACAATCCCTAGGTCCACAGGGAGCCACACTACTGGTATTGCATTGCCCAAATCCAGAGCTCATTGTGCATCTCGAAAGATACCCTCCACTCCTAGAGCTAAATCCAGCTCTGTAGTTCAGCCTTCCGCTTCTGGAACTGAATCCTCCACCGCCGCTGGCACTTTGTCCTTCTGATCCAAGTCCATAGACACATCTCCTTCCAAATCCACCACCTCCTCCCAAGGTACCACCATATGCAGCTCCACCGCCTGGAGAGATGTTGGAGCAACCCAACACAGCTACAAGAGTAGAGGAAAAGAAACAGTTACTCAGACACACACATCTAAGGCCTCTCAGTGAAATGAATAGCATTTTTCAATGCAATAATAAAGGTAAAGGCACCCCTGACCATTAGGTCCAGTCACGGACGACTCTGGGGTTGCGGCACTCATCTTGCTCTATAAGCCAAGGGAGCCGGTGTTTGTCTGCAGACAGCTTCCAGGCAATGTGGCCATCATGACTAAGCCGCTTCTGGTGAACCAGAGCAGCGCACGGAAATGCCGTTTACCTTCCCGCCGGAGTGGTACCTATTTATCTACTTGCACTTTGATGTGCTTTTGAACTGCTAGGTTGGCAGGAGCAGGGACCGAACAACAGGAGCTCACCCTGTCTCAGGGATATAAACTGCCGACCTTCTGATCAGCAAGCCCTGGGCTCTGTGGTTTAGACCACAGCACCACCCACGTCCAAATGCAATAATATATAGCTTTAAAGTTACTTACCTATGTTAACTGGAGTAGAACTACATATCCTGTTGAGAAAAGAGAAGAAAATGTTAATATTCCAAGAGTGCCACAATTCTGTAGTAATCGGGAATTTAATAATAGCAGCAGAAGTAGCAGAAGTAGTCAAAATGTTAATCCCCCCCAATATTTCAGAATTCTAATTATTTTCAAATTTTCTTTAATATTTTTGAATCTCACTTTTGAAATGTGACTTGGAGGCTTAGTGAATAATTGAAAGGCAAGATTTTTGTGTAAGCTTGCTAGGTTCAATCATATATATTATTTGGCCACGTTTCAAAACTTAGTAATAGTGAAGAATCAGCCACACATTATTGAGATAACTTGATAACAGGATTTCCTCCTGGATCCCAGCTGATTAATTCAGCATCTTAACCCAAGCACTTCCTGAGGAGTTATACTTCTATGATGTAGTAATCTGATCTATTCATTTATTCTGTATTCATTTTATCAATGCAATATTATTGTTGACTTTAGGTTGTTCATCAAAATCTCTATATTTACATTCCAAAGAGCAATATAAGCAACGTTCCAGCAAGGATGTATGAGTATTGCATGGGCGCTAATTTTTTCCCACCCACCTGCTCTCTTCTCCTTCCAGAAGTGACCTGTACATAGCAATCTCGATGTCCAAAGCCATCTTGACATTTAGCAAATCCTGGTAATCCCTTAGCAGGCGGGCAAGTTCATCCTTAGAGCACTGCAGGGCATTCTCCACCTCCGCAAGTTTTGCCTTGGCATCCTTCAGGGCACAGTCGCCACGCTGTTCATTGTCAGCAATAGCTGTCTGTAGTACATCAATCTTCAAAAGGCACAGATAAAGAGAGAAAAGAGTTGGTCCATGAATTAATAATCATAATCATAATTTATTATTTATTATTTATACCCCACCCATCTGGCTGGGTTTCCCCAGCCACTCTGGGTGGCTTCCAACAAAAGATTAAAAATACATTAAAACATCAGTCATTAAAAGCTTCCCTAAACAGGACAGCCTTCAGATGTTTTCTAAACATCAGACAGTTGTTTATTTCTTTGACATCTGATGGGAGGGCGTTCCACAGGGCGGGCGCCACTACCGAGAAGGCTCTCTGCCTCTTTCCCTGTAACTTTGCTTCTCCTAGCGAGGGAACCGCCAGAAGGCCCTCAAAGCTGGACCTCAGTGTCCAGGCAGAACGATGGGAGTGGAGATGCTCCTTCAGGTATACTGGGCCGAGGCCGTTTAGGGCTTGAAAGGTCATCCTCAGTGTAATAACATTCAATGAGTAGGAGAAAGATCTTCATCTACTCTGCCTCCTGGCCCAGTCTAAGTAGATAGTCACAGACTACATGCATTCCATACTTTTGAAGCACATTCAAAGCACACACACACCCAAGAATCCTGATAAATGTAGTTTCTTAAGGGGCTAAGAATTATAGTTCTCTGAGGGGTAAACTGTAGGTTCCAGGATTATTGGGGGAGGGCAGCAGAATGCGCTTTAAGAGTATGGTATGCATGCAGCCCCAGATTCTGGAGCCGTATGTGATTCTTCTGATTCAGTTTGGTCCAGGCTAATCATTAGAAATTAAGAAATGAGCAGCAGCCAGATGTGTCTAAACTCTATGGTGTGAAGGAAACAGCTGGGGCAGGAAAGGGGAAACGTAGGGTGGTGGTGGGGAAATCAGATGACTTTTCGGAGGGGAGAATCAGAAAGGAAGGCAGCTGGTAGAAACAGGAATGGAAATTATGTATGAGCAGGTGGGTTTTTTTTAATTATCAATGAGGTTTCAGGTTTTGGAATGAGTAAAATATAAACCAATGAATCTAGCAAGCTAAGACAGCATTAATGCCTTAACTTTTATTACAGCAAGACCGGGAATTTTCCTTCCTTCGCCTCCCATTTTTGAATAGATATAAAAAAATATTCAGTTCTGAAGGATGAGCACAAAGGACAGTGTGAATCTGGGGGTGGCCAATGAGGTGACCTCCAGTTGCTGTTGGCTCCTACCATCCCTGATGGACTACATCTCCCATTGACAAAAAGTACCTGGAAGGCTCCTCATTGACTAACCCTGGTGTACATCAAGACCAGGAAAAGGATTTCTGCTGCTCAAACCTCTCCTGTTCGACTTCACCTCTCTCACCTGTTTCTTGGCATTTTCCATATCAGCCTTGAGTCGCTGGATAAGGCGAGTCAGGTCCTGGATTTCATGGCGGCCCTTAGCCAAAGCGTCACAGTGATGCCCATAGGTGGACTGTAGATCTTTGAACTAAAATCAAAGAGAAAGGATGACTTTATTTTTGCCTCTATAGATTCAGTTATCTAAAACAGTGATAACAATCGATGGCATTTGCTTCTCTCTGTTGCAGACAGGCCTATATCATATTTACCTTGGTTTCATAAAGAGTGTTGACCTCATCCTTGCTTCTCTGTACAATCTCCTCATACTGACACCTCACAGAGTTAATGATCCCCTCCATGTCTAGTTCTCGGTTGTTGTCCATAGACACAACAACATTGGTGTCAGCTGTTGTTGTCTGTAAGCTTTCTATTTCCTGAAAAGAAAACATATAATTGATTTTTAATTTTTTTTAGCAGGTCATTAATTGTCCATACTGGAGGGAGACAGTTTGGGCTGTTCCACGTGGCCACTCTATTCTTTTTTTTAAAAAAAGATATTTATTGAAATTTTCAACTTTAATACATTAAAAAAGAATCAAAAAAGGAAAAACAAAAAGGTTTAAAAACACATAAAGTTCACAATCCTTATTTTTCTATAACATATTTCCCTGACTTCCCCACACCTCCCCTTCTTATATTCCAATTCAAAATGTTAGTTCAGCAAGTTCTTATCCACGTGGCCACTCTATTCTTGTGACTGTAACACCTATTAAATGGTTTTAGTTCTGACTTTTAAAGTGTGGTAACCCACCCGGGTACCTGATGGTGAAGGGCAGGTAATAATTTTAATGTGAATTATGATTAGTTTGTATTTTTAAAGCTTTCTGCTGTATCCAGTATTAATAGCAGACACTACTTCATTAGCTGTAGAGATGGAGGAACTATCTAAAGTTGTCTTCCGGTTGCCTTGGAAATTGGCATGGGGAATTAGTTTGATTCAGCTCACATTTAAAGGTGGATCTATCGAATTTCACAATGCAGTTCTCCAACCAATGTTCACAAGAATGCATATGCTGGGGGAAATAGCATGCAAAACTGCTTTATTTTAGGGGACATTGCTTGAAAAAAATTGTACATTGGTGAAAACTTCATATAAAATGTGTTTATCAGGAGATATTCAAACTAAACTGCAGGCGAAATTTCACGAGGATTTGTTTTTCTTATTTCAAAAATTGCGAATTGCTGCAGAAATGTGAAAAATTGAATTTAAGTTAAGAAAACAGAGATCCAAAATAAATCATGAGAAATACTTACTGCTTCATGGACACATCTGAGGAACTCCAGCTCCTGTCTTAGAGCTTCCACTTTCACCTCCAGCTCCACTTTGCCGGTGTAAGCACAGTCTACATCCTGAAAGACAAGACACAATAAATACTTCTCTTGTAATTCAGTGACAACAAGCCTTGCTTAAGAAAGACAGGAGAGGAGGTCTCCATACTTTCAGTCAAGAAAGACCTGAGCTTTAATATGGCAGATAATTAAATCAACCATTCTTGTGTTATCTACTTGTCTCAAATGGAGTTGGGAGAGAGTAGTGGCACAGTCAGAGGAAAAGGGCACCTTTCTGTCAATGTGCAGCTTCCCAGAACTTTTAAACAATATATACTTATGGGACTGTGCTTCCCATATTGGTATATTTCCATGCATTTGAAGTGGCTCTCACTACTACACTCAATGGGACTTTCTTCTGAATAGAGATGTTTAGAATTGCACCATGTCACTTCCTGCAATCCACTGTAGCTGCCACAGAGTGAACCCCAAAGTTTTACTGTCCATAACCTGACATCCAATGATATTTGCTTGATTTTAAAAAAGGTAAAAGTACCCCTGACCATTAGGTCCAGTCGCGGACGACTCTGGGGTTGTGGCGCTCATCTCACTCTATAGGCCGAGGGAGCCGGCATTTGTCCGCAGACAGGTTTTCCGGGTCATGTGGCCAGCATGACTAAGCTGCTTCTGGAGAACCAGAGCAGCGCACGGAAATGCCATTTACCTTCCTGCCGGAGCGGTACCTATTTATTTACTTGCACTTGACGTGCTTTCGATTCTTAGATTAAAAGAAAAAAAATCACTGTAGCATTGCATATGTATGTATACTATGATTTTATCGGGCCTTTCTAAAAATATATATAAAAGGGTATAGGGTACACACAACTGTCTAGATGTTGCCAGACTACAAATTCCATCCACCTGGCTGGAGCCGATGGTGGGGCTGAGTCTATGAACATCTGGAAGGCCATCAGTTCCCTACTTCTGCTATAATATAGACAACATGCAAAGAAAGGCCTATTATAAGGTACCTAGTAAGAAGAATATGATGGATAAAAAGAAAGATCTTTTTCCAGCACTGTGCTTAGAAGATGCTTTGGGGGGTCCTTCTCAAGCAGGGCAAAGTGTCATGACCATGCCATGTCTCCAACTCTCTGAACATTTTAATTAATTGCTTTTTCCATTCTTCGAAACCAATTTGACTCACCTTTTTCAGCAACACAAATTCATTTTCCGCAGCCATACGCCGGTTGATTTCTTCTTCATACCTTGCAGTGGAGAACAGAAGGAGATACAAAGGTTCCTGAGAATCAACTCTACTGCAAAGTGTCTGGGAGCCACTGTCTGGGCATGGACAGAAGGCTGGACTTGCATTGGGGAGATTCTGGCTTGGGACTCAGCATGGCTGAGAAGCACAGGGTGAAAGAAGGGCGAGCATGTTCATCGTATTGAACCAGGCAATATTTCTCCACTGAATCTACCTCATAGAACTCAGATTGAAAATAACATCAAGGTAACACTTAGCACTTGTTTTATAAAGCACATTTCAAGTGTCCAAACATTTTAGTCACACTGCCACCATAATCTCTACAATAGCCCTATAAGGTGGGCCAGCATTATTCTTCTCAAATTGCTGATAGCTGTGCCTTAGAACCATCATAAATGGTTAGAGGACACAGCAGCCCAGGAGAAATAGGCCCCTTACTCATTTCTTAAACCAGACCTTTTTTGGGGAAGACAGCCCACCATTTACCTGCATTTGTACTCTTCAACCACATCCTGGAATTTAGCTTGCTCACATTGCAGCTGCTCCCGCTCATTCAGCAAAAGATCCAGCTGCCTCCTCAGGGTTGCGATGTAGTTCTCAAACAGGTGGTCAATGGTTTTCTTCTCAACAGGCCCCTGTTGCTGCAGGCAATTCCATTTGGTTTCCAAAAGTTTGTTTTGCTGCTCCAAGTGCCTCACCTGCAATTAAAATGGAGCCATGGTGATAGTTTACTAAACACAGGAACTTATTAGGTCTTCCTATGAGGTGGAGAAAAATCTCCTCAGTTCTTGAATCCAGTGGGTTGGGTTGTTTTGCCAGAACCAGGCATTGGCATTTCATGCATTTCTAAAGCAAACAGAAGATTTGAGTTGACAATGAAGAAACAGAGTGAACCCACAATTATCTAGGAACATAAAGAGCTCTGCTGGATCAAGCCAAAGGCCCATTGTAGACCATTGTTCTGTTCTCACAGTAGCTGCCCAGAAACCCACAAGCAGTACCTTGTGTGTAACAGCATTCTCCCACGTGTGATTCCCAGGAACTGGGTTGATGGATAGTATACTATGCAGTACAGCTGTAATTGCTTAGGGAATGCTATTGGAGAAGAAATGACTACTTTTAAGTATACAGTGACAAACTATAGAACAAGAGCATTTAAATCTGCCATTGGAAAAAAGAATGGTTTGCAAATAGACAGAGCTGCAAGCCTTATAGTGCAATCCTATGTTTATTGACTCAGAATCGACAGTTTGCCCTCCTGTGTTGAATGGGGCTTACTCCCAAGCAAGTTTTATCTAAGCGTGCAGTCATAATCAATTTAATTGTTAATCAAGTTAAGGTTTGGCCAGGGAGCAAGCCACACAGAACCAGAGCTTGGAAAGTCCATTAATAATAATAATAAATAAATAAGTCCAGTTCACATTTGTCGCTTTACTAAAGAAACTAGTTTGGTTCACATTCAGTTCCCAGTTCAAATTCATCCAAAGGAAACATCAAAATACACACAGTGGAATATAAGTAGTTTAATATTACACACACACACACACACACACACACACACACACACACACAATAATCTTCAAGTTTAAATTCCAAAGGGTCTGAAAGTGTTCAGTCCATTTCTGCTTAAATAGAATTGGGGAAGGGCCACAGGACAGTGGTACAGAAGGTCCCAGGTTCATTTTCCCAGCACCTCCCAATAGGGCTGGGAGTCTCCCCTGTCTGAACCCCTAGAGAGCTGTTGTCTGTTTGCAAAGCCAATACTGGGTTGGGTGGGGTTTGTCCGAGGCAGATTTAGGAGAGCACGACTGGTTTGGTTGCACTGGGCGCAGAGCCTTGGGGGCACTGCAGGCAGTGCTGCCATGTAGAATGGAAGACGAGAGGTGGGAGTCATTGAATTTTGGCATTGCGCAGGGTGCTACTGAAATTTTGAGACCCCACTGGGTTTTTACAAGGCAGCTGGAAATTGTGCATTTCCATCACCTCCGTAAGTTAGAGCAGCCAAGAAAAGGGGCCATTTGCACCCACACACTCAATGCATGTGAAAACCCAGAGGGATTTATTTGCTTCCATGGGCCTCTTGCTTTAAAGCAGCTGGAGAAGGAGGCCCTGCTTGGTAAAAAGGTAAAGGACCCCTGACAGTTAAGTCCAGTCGCAGACGACTCTGGGGTTGCGGCGCTCATCTCGCTTTACTGGCCGAGGGAGCTGGCGTTTGTCTGCAGACAGTTTTTCTGGGTCATGTGGCCAGCATGACTAAGCTGCTTCTGGCAAAACCAAAGCAGCATACAGAAACATTATTTACCTTCCCACCAGAGTGGTACCTATTTATCTACTTGCACTTTGACGTGCTTTCGAACTGCTAGGTTGGCAGGAGCTGGGACTGAGCAACGGGAGCTCACCCCGTCATGGGGATTCGAACCGCCGATCTTCCGATTGGCAAGCCCTAGGCTCTGTGGTTTAGACAACAGCGCCACCTGCGTCCATAGACCATAGGAAAGAAGTTGGAGGATGAAGAGCATCCAGCAACATGGCACAACTCACAGCTAAACTCCCTCTTGCTCATTCTGGCCATGAGTTGTGCTGGCCACTGCTGAGTGCTGTGCTGCAACTTGCCTCTTTTCACGCAGTCTCCAAGAGGCTGCTGGTCAGGATTTTAGGAATCTGCACAGTTTGGTTCTGCAGGGTTTCACACTAGGATTCTAGCCTATTTTATCCATGCCCTGGTAATCTCACAGTTGGATTACTGAAAAGCATTCTACAAGGGTCTACCCATGTAGACGGTCTGGAGATTATAACTAGTTCTAAATGCAGCAGCCAGATGATCATCAGGCACATTTGCAAGGGATCTTATGACACCAGTTCTTAAATATTAGAGCTAGATGCCTATTAGTCACCAGTACAATATGCAAAACCCTAAATGACTTGGGGTCTGAGTGCCTGAAGGAATGCCATTCCCCATGCAGTCTTGCCCAGTAGCACCCCACCTGTGGAATATTCTCCCCTCTGAGCTCTGTCTTGCTTCTGCTTTGTATATATTTTGGCACCCAATAAAAGCTTGCTTTCTTCTTGCAGGCCTTTTATGATAGTATGTCCAGATTGAAGGACTATTACTTTTGCTGGATTTTTGTTTTAAACTCTGTTTTATCTCTTTATCTTGTTTGTTGTGACCCATTCCAACACCATACACAATATACATCTTAAAAAAGAAATAAAATAACCAATGCAGGCCAATTTTAATCAGTCTGGAGGCATTAGAATCACTTTTGCCATTAATCTGATTTGAATTAATTTTATAATGAAATGATTTTAGAATGTTGTATTATTTTACTGTTGTTATCCACTCTGAGCCCAGCTTCGGCTGGGGAGGGCGGGATATAAATAATAAAAAAATATTATTATTATTATTTTGTTAATAAGGGCTATTTTGGTTCTGGTGTGTTACTGTAGTGTGGACACAGCCCTTTAATGCTCTAAAAGGATATTTGCCCTGTATTTTTTAGTTATATGCAAAACTATTTAAATAATTAATATTTAAATAAACATTTTGATTAGTTGATTAGTAAATAAACATAGTTGATTAGTCAGTTTTATTTCGTAGATTGACAGGCCTAGAAATGAAATCTGTTTTTAAAAGGCAAGGAGAAATGTAATCATAATTTGAGTAACTCGGAAACTAAACATGCAGTCCAAATGGTGGCACATCCTTGCATTTCTCCACTTAATCCCAGACACAAAAACTACTAGAAGCTCTTTGAAAAGTAAAACATCTCTTTGTCTCTTCACAAGAGGCTAACTCAAACAGAATGCAACAGAGCAGCCTCACCATACAATCTCACCTTATCGATGAAGCAGGCAAACTTGTCATTGAGGCATTTGATTTGCTCTCGCTCCTCCACCTTCACTCTAGAGATCTCTGGATCAACCTGTATGCAAAGGGGCCTCAAGAGGTTTGTATTGACCCTGACCGACTGGATCCCCCTGCTGTCACCAAAACGGCCAATGGGCTCATAGCCCAATCCCCCACAAACAGGACGGCCACAAATAATGCTTCTGCTGCCATACACACCACCACCCAGACTCGGGCTGCCAAAGCCAACTGTCCTATAGCCTCTGCCACAAACACCACCAAAACTTCGGCTGCTGAAGCCACCATATCTGTAGCTACCACTTCCATCGCCACCGTAGCCTCCAAGGCTTTGGCTGCCGACTCCTCCAGCTGTGCCATAGGCCCCTGCACTTCGACTACTGAAGCCTCCAGGCCTGCCAATGCCAGCACCATAACCTACATGCCCAAAACCATAGCCCAGTGGCCCAGGACCATAGCCCAAACCACTGAAGTCCCTAAAGCCTGCACTGTATCCACCAGAACTTCCTCCGTATCCACCAAGGCTTCCTCCAGAAAGTCTTCTGCTACGGCCAATATTATAGTGGCTTATGCTGCTGTAGCCACCACATCTGCCTGCTCCGGTGTAGCAGATGGAAGACAGACTGTTGCCACCCCTAAATCCACTGCTGATGGCCGAGCCAGATGATGGCCGTCTTCCATTAAGGGACCGGGAACTGAAGCACTGCCGGCTCATGATGGCTTAATCAGAGATGGGACAGAGATTATTGAAGCAAAGCTGAGCTGCAACCAGGTGTCCCAGAGAGAGAGGAAGAGAATGGAACCCCTTTTCACATGTCCACTGGAAGTTGAGGCTTTATATACCTTCAATAAGATGGGCTTGGCCTCAAGGTAGCAATCAGTTTAATCCATGCGACTGGTTGACTTGGAAGTCATAAATGGCAAATGAAATGCATTTTTCAACATGCATACAAAAGGAGACATCAAAGAAAGAGAACCTTATGCCAATGAAGTAATCTGAAATGGGGAGAAGTCGCTTGGCTTGCAAGCAGCTGGGTGATGATGTTGTGTTATCTAATTAATCTGTTTTCCATAAGACAATTAGGCTCAAGCTAAATGGCTTCAGGAAGGCCCTTTGCAATTTGCCTCATGCAGATGCCATCATCCTGCCCCATCTTCCATGCAGCGGCGAAGGAAGGGGGCTGCGGTGGGTGCAGGCTGCCCCGGGTGTCATCACTGAGGGTGTGTGTGTGTGACAAAATATGAGTTTCACAATAAATAAATAAATAAATAGGCTCACGAAACTTTTTAGTTCAGTCAACAAACGCAACGAAGCGTGACTGGCACTGGGCGCCACACTGCAGAGGCTGGCACTTAAATGCACAAAAATGGCAAAATCAGGCGATACGTACTAAAGAAGTGTGGCAGCTAAAACTGATGGAATATGCTGAATTAGCAAATTTAACTATCAAGAGATCAAAAAGAGGCAAACTTTAAGGCGGAGTGGAAACCTTTTGTTGAATATTTAAAGAATTATTGTAAACATGTAAAAATGCAGGTAGGATTTGAATGAAGAACAGCAGTTGAAGACTTATTGGAGTGCAATTTGGAAAAGACAGAATATTTATAATATGCAACAAATTTAGAAATTGCAGGGGAAACCATGGAGGGGAAGTCAAATGTGAAACGGATGTGTATTTGGAATGTATGTATCGTTTTGCAAACTTTTGAAATTCAGAACTAAAATCATAAAAAACAAGGTGTGAAAGTCCTCTCTAAGATATGTAACAGGTATGGGTAACATGAGACCCTCCAGTCCTTACTGGACTACAGCTGATGAGAGTTGGAGTCCAACTGTGCTATAATGCACCCAGGTTGCCTACCTCTGACATAATCAGGATTACATGGGGGGGGGCGGGCGTAAATCAAGACTACTTCTCATGCCGACTATTTTTGTTGCTCATTATTATTGACACATCTCAAAAAGCCATTCCATTTTCAATCAAATGATTGTGCCTTTAACATGCACAGCTGGCACATCTACCCTTTTATTATTTATAGCATGAACAGATCAGTGAGTGGAGCCAGCTGGTTGGCTGGAAAATTATGAAAACATGAACACACTCTTCTCCCTGCTTCTGTATAGCTTACAGTGTTGTTGTAATGATTATTGCAATAATGCCTTTGGGGGGGGATGCAATATAAAAGCTGAAGCATTATTGTTTGTTGCTACTGTCACCCTTATTTGTTCAGAAGATGTTTCTAATACAGTGGTACCTTGGTTTGCACCTGCTTTGGATTACAACCATTTTGGATCACAACCACGTCAAACCCGGAAGTGCGTGTCCCTTTTTTTGGATTACAACCACGTCAAACCCGGAAGTGCGTGTCCCTTTTTTTGGATTACAACCATTTTGGATTACAACCACGTCAAACCCAGAAGTGTGTGTCCCTTTTTTTGGATTACAACCCATTTTGGGGGGAAGGCTCCATTGGTGAAAGCGCACCTTGGGATACAACCTGTTTTGGTTTACAACTGGACTTCCGGAACAGATTATGGTTGTAAACCAAGGTACCACTGTACAGTAGAAACGGCTGCTGCCATCTGCACATGCGCACAACGGCGCTTCTACCAGCAACCCATTTTGCCTAAAGGATGGGCCGCTGGAACAGATTATGGTGGTAAGTAGAGGTTCCACTGTACTGGAATGGTGTTGTGTAGACACACAATTAATGCAAGCAACAAGAAATGAAGAGAACCATTAGCATCATCCAGTTTTCTACAAAGGCGCAAATTCATAGAAACCATCAGAAATGCTGTCATGTGATGGCAGTGGGGCCGGCTCATGATCCAATAGACCCAGGCAAACTCTGTCCTGCCCCCCCCCATTGCTTCATTTTGAGGCATTACACTAGATCCTGCTGGCAGGAATCACACCAGCTGCATTTATACCCACGCATGCATACAACGGAATCATAGAACCATAGAATTGTATGGGTCATCTAACCCAACCCATTGCAATGCAGGAATCTCAACTAAGAGGTCCTGTGGCTGGGACGGGACGATATGGGATTGGGGGGGCAACTCCCATCTCTTGCGGGGGTGCAGTTAGTGCCAGCACCGTCCGTTAAGAGTTTGGGTGTAATCTTCGACACCTCCCTTTCCATGGAGGCGCAGATTGCAGCTATAACAAAGGCGGCATTTTTCCATCTCCGCCAAGCTAAGCAGTTGGCTCCTTACCTCTCTCGCCCTGACCTAGCCACTGTGATCCACGCGACGGTCACCTCCAGACTGGATTATTGTAACTCACTCTACGTGGGGCTGCCCTTAAGACTGACCCAGAAACTCCAGCGGGTGCAGAATGCTGCAGCAAGACTCCTTACGGGGTCTTCGCTGCGAGATCACATTCATCCAGTGCTATATCAACTGCACTGGCTCCCGGTGGAGTACAGGATCAGGTTTAAGGTGCTGGTTTTAACCTTTAAAGCCCTATACGGCCTAGGACCCTCGTACCTACGGGACCGCCTCTCCTGGTATGCCCCACAGAGAAACTTACGGTCTTCAAATAAAAACATCTTGAAGGTCCCAGGCCACAGAGAAGTTAGGCTGGCCTCAGCTAGAGCCAGGGCTTTTTCGGCTGTGGCTCCGACCTGGTGGAACACTCTGTCACAAGAGACTAGGGCCCTGCGGGACTTGACATCTTTCCGCAGGGCCTGCAAGACAGAGCTGTTCCGCCAGGCCTTTGGCTAGGGCACAGCCTGACTCTCTCCCTCGGCAATTTTCGCGGAGCTCTGGCCCAATGGTGGCCAGTGGCTTGAATTTAATTAATTTTATAATGAATGATTTTAGAGTGTTGTTTGTGTTGTACTTTTGTACTGTTTTATTGTTGTTAGCCGTCCTGAGCCCGGCTTCGACTGGGGAGGGTGGGATATAAATAAAATTTATTATTATTATTAAAGCACCCATGGCAGATGGACACCCAACCTCTGCTTTAAAACTTCCATTACAGGAGAGCCCAGCACCTTCTGAGGTAGTATGTACACCAGATGATCTTGCAGGAGAGTTACTGGAGAGAGCCCCTGCAATAGCAGTTCCATTCTCCTCATCAAGGCCTGAAAAACTGCCTGCAATGTAGTATGTTGATTTGTCGTCCTGGATTTAACATATTTCTTCATGTGTGGCAAAATGCCAGCAGCTGTACATCTGTCAGTAAGAAGCATTCTAATTGAAGCCACTGGCTCTCCTGCCTCTCGCTCAGCAAGGACAGCAAGTGCTGTGGTTCACATGCCTCATAATCATTTTTTTTTAATTTGGAATAGCCCAGCCTCTAGCAGTTCTTGGTCACTCAGCTACTTTTCAGGACTGGAATGCTAGTTAAGGTCTGGACCTTTGAGTAAATATGAAACCAGGCAAGCAACCTGCAATGGTGGAGCTGAAGAAAGCATCAAGGCTAAGCTACAACCCAGCAAGTGAGTCATTTGCTGACTTAAATGAGAAATACCATCAGTATTTCTGAGACAAGCAGCTTGCATGGAAATAAGTGCTGTTGTACACAAATGGCAAGGGACGCGGGTGGCGCTGTGGTCTAAACCACAAAGCCTAAGGCTTGCCAATCAGAAGGTCAGCGGTTCGAATCCCCGCGACGGGGTGAGCTCCCATTGCTCGGTCACTGCTCCTGCCAACCTAGCACATCAAAGTGAAAGTAGATAAATAGGTACCGCTCTGGCGGGAAGGTAAATGCTGTTTCTGTGCGCTGCTCTGGTTCACCAGAAGTGGCTTAGTCATGCTGGCCACATGACCTGGAAGCTGTCCGTGGACAAACGCTGGCTCCCTCGGCCACTAAAGCGAGATGAGCACTGCAACCCCAGAGTCGTCTGCGACTGGACTTAACGGTCAGGGGTCCTTTACCTTTTTACACAGATGGCAGACGGAAACCAGCTTGCAAAGTGCAAACATCCATGATGGCAATAAATGAAACTCTCTCTTCCCACTTAATGCTTTCATGTATCTTATTGTATATGGTCAAGGGGCGGACAGACATTTTCCTGAGAAGCGAATGGAGGGGAAGAAAGGATGTGAAAGCTAGTGTAGTGGTTAGACTGCTGGACTAAGATCTCAGAGACAGAGTTCAAATCCACAGTCAGCCATGAATGGGTAGACTGGGGACCTTGGATATGCCACTCTCTTTCAGGCTAACATACCTCACAGGTTTGTTCTGCAGATAAAAGGGACAGGGAGAGAGTCATGTATGCCTCCCTGAATGCTTTGGAGAAAAGGCAGGATATAAATGTGGTTGGTGTTGTTATGTTCACACAGTTCCACATAATGAAGGAAAGGGGATTCTGTGAGGCTGGAATAAAAGCATCTGCCTCTGGCATTTGGATCTAGACAGCTATACTTGCATGATCAGACATCTCCTTGTAAGTAACTCTTTCAAAAATGGTTCAACTGGCACAAAGTTTTAATGTCTTTGTGGGAGGAGATGGTTGTTTTGATTTTGGGTGTGTGGGTTGGGTTTGTGTGTGTCTGCAGGGGGCCATACACTTGGGCTATTCACTTGTTCATCACATTCCTCTGGACCAGCTGACACGTCCAAAGATCACCATGCCCTGTTCAGGAGGTGCCACCAAGTCTGATGACTGTGGGGCAAGAAGAGGAAGGACCTCCCTGGGATTCTGTTCCAGCCTTGATCCAGCAACCAACTCCCTTTCATTTGAAAGGCATGTCTGCCTTTGAGACAGAACGGGCAGCATTTATTGAGCCCTGTGTCTGTGGCAAAGTTAGACCAGACTCATTTGCCTTGTTAATCCCCTCACTTAGGCATTCGTTAATTTTATCGGGTTCATGAGGAATGCCAGGCTCACCGCCTTCTGCAGGGAGGATCCTTTTCCATCTAAGATGCAATTTGCTCCATTAAATATATGCCTCTTGTAATTTGACAACTGCTTAGGGCTACTAAAGATTTCAAGAACAGAATCTATTAAGGTGGGCGGGGGGAAGAAAGAAAAAACCTACAGAGGAAATTTTTTTTTTTTGCTGGATGAATAGAATATTCTTATGGTTACTCAGAAGAGTACAGTCTGCCATATACTTCAGGCTTCTCCAGACGGGTGTATTTTCTTGTGGGTGTATTCTGCCACATATTCTTGATGCAATAGTGCAATAGAAACCATCTGCATGATACATTTAAAACAATATCATGCCACTTTAAACATTCATAAAGGTAAAGGGTAAAGGGACCCCTGACTGTTAGGTCCAGTCGTGGCTGATGCTGTTTTCCCCAACACACACACCTTTCGTAAACGTGCTAAACACAGCCATAATGTAAGTAACATGCACACTGTTTTGTTATGTAAAAAGGTAAAGGGACCCCTGACCATTAGGTCCAGTCGTGGACGACTCTGGGGTTGCAGCGCTCATCTCGCTTTATTGGCCGAGGAAGCTGGCGTACAGCTTCCAGGTCATGTGGCCAGCATGACTAAGCTGCTTCGGTCGAACCACCGACCTTCTCATTGGCAAGACCCTAGGCTCTGTGGTTTAACCCACAGCGCTACCCACGTCCATCCGTCTGTGAAGGGTTCTGAGAGCGGTTAGGAGACCATTTCCCCTTACAAATCTACAGTTTCCAGAATGGTTTAACAACCAATCTTCCCTGCCCAGGTAACTCCATGAACCCCAATGTTCACACAGTAGTTCCTTGCCCAGAAGGCATGTCCTTCACCTTCAGTTGACTCACAGTCAACTGTCCCAAAATGAAACCGTCCACTTCCAGATTCTGGTGGGCTATTCATTCCCTGCTCTAAACTACTAATACTTCTAGATCCACCCTTCCCCTTCCCACTTCCAAAACTGGGTCTCTTACTTCCAGAACTGCTCATCTCCAGAAGGTTTGGAGCCAAACATAGTACCCAAAAAGCTTCCTTCAACTCTACAATCTTCTCGACAAACACTCTTCCTGCAGCACTTCCATAAGTCTTTGTAATCACATTCCTCATGCATACAATTGTATCTCTTATCTTTGGAGCTGCAACCTGAACTTCTAGAGCTACACATATCTCAGAGCTCTCTTTGCCTCTAGTGTCATATACACTACTTCTACAAAAATGGGAGAAGCATATCCTTCACTCCCACAAGATTCTGATCTACCTATGCTACCACTAGAGCAGGTAATGCATCTGGAGCAACACCCTACCCTTCCAGAGCTATATCTCTGACTTGTAGAACAACAGAAGGCCACCTGAGATATCTCCACCAATTGCAGTGTCAGAGCAAGACCCTATCCATTGTTTTGCATAACCTCCAGTTTTCCAATTGTCTGAGGCAATTTCCAAAGTGCTTGTTCCTTTTTAACTATATCCTCCAACCTTGTAGCTCGGTTTTCCACAACCACTTGCAGTAGCTGGGGTTCTGATAACAGCAGTCCCTTCTGTCCTTGCACTCCGCTTGGGTGCATCCTCAAGTTTTGGGTAGAAGACTGGAAAAAGCGATTCAGTACTTTGAAGGTTCACACTTTGCAGACTATAGTGCTGTAAAAAGGTAAAGGTAAAGGACCCCTGACAGTTAAGTCCAGTCGCAGACAACTCTGGGGTTGCAGTGCTCATCTCACTTTACTGGCCAAGGGAGCCAGTGTTTGTCTGCAGTTTTTCTGGGTCATGTGGCAAGCATGACTAAGCTGTTTCTGGCACAATGGAAACTCGAAACCAGAGCAGCGCACAGAAACGCCATTTACCCTCCCGCTGGAGCAGTACCTATTTATTTGCTTGCGCTTTTTGGCGTGCTTTCAAACTGCTAGGTTGGCAGGAGCTCACCCCATCGTGGGGATTAGAACCGCTGACCTTCTGATCGGCAAGCCCAAGAGGCTTAGTGGTTTAGACCACAGCATCACCCGTGTCCCTAAAGAAAAAGGACCACTGGACAGTTAAGTCCAGTCAAAGGCACCTGTGGCGTTGCTGTAGCATTTCCCATTTGGTCGGTAGCATCATCTGCTGCTCAAGGAACTGGAACTGGATCCAAAACATGATGCAAAACAAAAGAACAACAAAAAAACTGAAGGGAATTGCAGGGAGAGAACAAAAATCTCATGCAGACTTCTCATAGGTGAAATAACTCCTCAAAATGCATTTTTTTTTATTCTGAAAATTCATTGTGGTATGCTTCAAAGGCAGTAATTTAAATATGAACTTTATAGGATCCTGCGCCCAATACCTCCCCCAACCAGCACAATTTAATTTAGCCCAGTCCCAAGCCCTTCCCCCTTATGAGTGCCAGTGTGGTGTAGTGGTTAAGAGCGGTAGTCTTGTAATCTGGGGAACCGGGTTCGGGTCTCCACTCCTCCACATGCAGCTGCTGGGTGACCTTGGGCCACTCACACTTCTCTGAAGTCTCTCAGTCTCACTCACCTCACAGAGTGTTTGTTGTGGGGGAGAAAGGGAAAGGAGAATGTTAGCCGCTTTGAGACTCCTTCGGGTAGTGATAAAGCGGGATATCAAATCCAAACTCTTATGTGTTTCATCCATTCATAGCATGAAAATAAGCAGAAAAGCTAAGCATAAGAGGCCTTTCCTGCAGACCAAATAGCAGCTAAGGGAACAATTAACTCTGTTAATTTTCAAATGGCTTAATCTTCAGCAGGAATTTCTTTGGCTCAAGTGCTTGCTCCAGTGCTCCATGCCAAGTCTTGTCCTGCAACAAGCATGTGCTAGAAGCAGAACAAGCGCTATAATTAATGTTGTACTTCCCAGAGGATGTGCAGCTGGCCAAGAAGACTGATAACACTGCTGAGAAGCAGTGACAGAGTCTGAGACAAGCAGTGTGGACTAAAGATGGATGAGAAATTCAAATCGGTACACATTTTAAGCCAATTCTTGATTATATTTCTACTCCATTTTTCCTCCAAGGAGGTCAAGATGGCTTTCATGGTGCTCACTTGTACATTTTATCCTCAGAACAACTCTGTGAGGTAGCTTAGTCTAAGAGATGGCGACTGTCCCAAAGTCGCCCAGTGAGCATGATGGATGAGTGGATATTTGAATCTGGTCTCCCAAGTCTTCGTCCAACTCATTAACCACTAAACCATACTAGTCTGCTGTGTGATATTCCTAGAAGAAGCTAATGCATACAGTCCCACCGTCAGAAGGAACAGTATCTAACTAGGCTCCAATACAAGTGGGGACCTGCCACAAAATCTTCACTTGCCTCCAGTCTATTGGCATCCTAGCCTGCTGAGGATGTGTGCCTGCTTCTGTGTTGCCTTTGGGGTGCCAAGATTGCAGTCCCGTGCAACCCCCAGACTTCCAGGTGGGGTATATGTGACCGGTGGTGAGGTAAGCTGGCTGGGTGTCCGGGGCAGGGGCGAGGCCAGCTGTCTGTGGGGCTATGAGGTGTCCGCCTGCCTCCTCCCCCTCAGCTGCTCTACAGCTGAGGGAGGCAGCAGGCAGACCTTTTCGGCAGCGGAGCCTGTGCGTGCCTGAGACACTGAATCTCTCCCAGGAGAGATGCATGGCTCGGGCACGCTGCAGGCTCCATGGTGAGTGCCACCCGGAATTTGTCACCCTTTCAGTGGTGGCACCCGGTACGGAGCGCCCCTATCGCACCCCCGTTGCTATGCCCCTGTGTGTGGCAGGAATAAAATGTATCAACTAATTTTAGAAGCTAATATTGTTGTTTTTCTGCACACTCAAGTATTTCCATGGGAACACTGAAAACTTCTCTTTTGTTGCAGTTGGCCCATGCTGGTTGATTTGTTTGAGGCCTTTTGCCCAGCCAAAATAGGTCCACAAAGCAGCTTTTGGGAAGAAGAACCATAGCCATGAAGTCAATGCAACACTTCAGGGGGGAAATAATGTCAGCATAGAACAGGCCGTCCAGTGATCTCACCTGACAGGTGTTTAAGACGAGGTAAACAACCTGACCACAGGAAGATGGCTCAGGTCATACAGTCATAGAACTGTAGAGCTGGTAGGGATCACAAGAAGATCACAGAACCGCCGATTCGAACCGCCGACCTTCCAATCAGCAAGCCCAAGGCTCTGTGGTTTGGACCACAGCGCCACCCACATCCCTGTTTTGTTATGTAAAGAATAACAAATCATAGAATCATAGAATCATAGAGTTGGAAGAGACCACAAGGGCCATCGAGTCCAACCCCCTGCCAAGCAGGAAACACCATCAGAGCACTCCTGACATATGGTTGTCAAGCCTCTGCTTAAAGACCTCCAAAGAAGGAGACTCCACCACACTCCTTGGCAGCAAAGTCCACTGTCGAACAGCTCTTACTGTCAGGAAGTTCTTCCTAAGGTTTAGGTGGAATCTTCTTTCTTGTAGTTTGGAACCATTGCTCCGTGTCCGCTTCTCTGGAGCAGCAGAAAACAACCTTTCTCCCTCCTCTATGTGACATCCTTTTATATATTTGAACATGGCTATCATATCACCCCTTATCCTCCTCTTCTCCAGGCTAAACATGCCCAGCTCCCTTAGCCGTTCTTCATAAAGCATCGTTTCCAGGCCTTTGACCATTTTGGTTGCCCTCCTCTGGACACGTTCCAGTTTGTCAGTGTTCTTCTTGAACTGTGGTGCCCAGAACTGGACACAGTACTCCAGGTGAGGTCTGACCAGAGCAGAATACAGTGGCACTATTACTTCCCTTGATCTAGATGCTATACTCCTGTTGATGCAGCCCAGAATTGTATTGGCTTTCTTAGCTGCCGCGTCACACTGTTGGCTCATGTCAAGTTTGTGGTCAACCAAGACTCCTAGATCCTTTTCACATGTACTGCTCTCAAGCCAGGTGTCACCCATCTTGTATTTGTGCCTCTCATTTTTTTTGCCCAAGTGCAATACTTTACATTTCTCCCTGTTAAAATTCATCTTGTTTGTTTTGGCCCAGTTCTCTAATCTGTCAAGGTCGTTTTGAAGTGTGATGCTGTCCTCTGGGGTGTTAGCCACCCCTCCCAGTTTGGTGTCATCTGCAAATTTGATCAGGATGCCCTTGAGTCCATCATCCAAGTCATTGATAAAGATGTTGAATAAGACCGGGCCCAAGACAGAACCCTGTGGCACCCCACTAGTCACCCCACTATAACAGAGGATCCTGTTATATGCACCATAGGAAGAACTTAGAAAGCTGCCACTGGCCCATCTAGCTCAGTATTGCCTACACGGATTGGCAGCACCTCCCCATGGTTTCAGACAGGGGACATTCAGAGCCCTACCTGGAGATGCCAGAGATTGAACCTGGGATCTTCTGTATGCAAAGTCGATGCTCTGCCACTGAGCTATGTCTCTTCCCCTACTGGAGGGAATCCTCCACTGGTGTTGATGGAGGGTTCCTTCCCACTGTAGAATTACAGAATTGTAGAGTTGGAAAGGACACCAAGAGTCACCTAGTCCAACCCCCTGCAGGGCAAGAATCTATTTATTGCAATAAACAGCAGTGTCTGTGTTGAAGGAACAGGTTACTCAAACCTGACTGTGCAGTCACCCGAACCAGGCCCCAAGACTCCCAAATTCCTTCTTCAAGGATCCGTTAGCTAAAATCCATTAACTTGAGCTGCATAAAACAGGAACCCACCTGTACAAACAAAGCCGTCTCCCTTATCAGTCCATGAAGGCTTAATGGATGGCCTTGTCAGTTCCGAGTGGAGACGGGATGGAAGATCTGGGTCTTATCCTGTAGGTTGTAAATATCCTGACCACGCTGATGCACAGACCTTGCCTGTCAGGCCTGTCAGCCCCCACGCCTGGAGACAGCGCCAGGAGTACCCCTATAGTTGGGTGACCTTCTTACCCCAAGATAAGAGTACAGGAATAGGAATATCTGTTTAGGCTCAAGGATGTAATCTTACATGTGCAAACTCATGAGGCTGGATTCCTGGGGAGGGGGGAGGGGGCCTGAAGGGGATATAAGCTGAATGTAACTTCTTCACAAGTGTGCTTGCTGTGAACTGATCACGCAGTGCCTTACTGATCACGCAGTGCCTTTCTGCTATCCGAAGAACAGAAATAAACTATTTCTCTGAACCAGCCCTCGGTGTCTCTTGACGCTTTCCTCCCTCCCGGGAGCAATGCAGACCCCACCAATGGGAAAGGTCTGAAAGGCTACAGTGTGTATGGAGAGTGGTGTTATCTGGTCTGCAGAAAGAGAGTCCATGTTTTTAAATGTTTACATTTTGAGCCCAAAATAAGGCCTCTCACACCACAGAGCTGAGAATAATGTAAGTTGCAGACAACAGTGCAGTGGGGCCAAATATATGAGGTGGGGGAGAGGGAAGAGAAAAACATATGGCATCAGCTTGGGATTGAAATGGCCATAACTTTATTGACTTCAGGTGTAAGTTGACTTTGACATTGGCAAGGATCTTTATCTTGAATCAGCCAAACCAACTGTTTGCTGATACCTCCATTAGGGTGGAACCTGGTGGTAAAGATATCCCACTGACACAAATCTAATGGGTTGCGATTTTGGTATATCCTAAGGCCCATCAGTCCCCCATGTGGAGCTTTGGGGAGAACCCAACCCCTATACCCTTTTACTGGGGTATCCTGAATTTGATCCTGGACCTGGGGGTCGGGCACCCAGCCACCCCCTAGGTCTTGACTAAGAATCAATGCCTTTTTTGCAAAAGTTGTGACAATTGCTATGAGGTAGGCAAAAACCCCAGGCAAGCCCAATTTGTCTGCCGGCAAATTCCTTCTTAGCCCCAAATACGGCAGCTGAATAGTTCCAGAGCAAGGCATACAGATGAGCTGCCTACTTATGTTCACACCGGAATATGGTAAGCAGTCCTTGCAGCAGAGGTATGTTTTGATTTTCAGATTTTGACTTAGCTTCTGAAATTCCTCCTTTGCAAAGGCATTACATCAGTGTATGAGGTTGGAATTAGCATTGACTGAGCTCCTATCTGGATTAGGATGTACCTGCTCCACCAATCTTTATCCCTGAATATTGCTTGCATTCACTTTGTTCAGTGGGAATTTGGAGTCCAACAGAAGGCACCATGTGGGTTCCACCCTGGTTTTAGAGATGGGAGTATCTGTCCATTTTGATTTCTCTCACATGTCTCCCTCTCTCGCCACTGGAGCAGCATGAACACATGTACTTAACATAAGCCAGGCATGGCCAAACTTGGCCCTCCAGCTGTTTTGGGACTACAACTCCCATCATCCTTAGCTAACAGGACCAGTGGTCAGGGATGATGGGAACAGTAGTCCCAAAACAGGGGGAGGGCCAGGTTTGGCCATGCCTGACATAAGCGGTCTCCAGCGTAGTCTTCCTGGGCCTGATCTGTAAGCACATTTCTACCTGTTGCCTAGAGAGATACCAATGCTTTGAACTGTAAAAACAACAAAGAGTCTTGGTATACCATAAAAGCTAACAGATTTATTGCAGTATGAGCTTCCATAGACAAGAGCATACTTCATCGGACTCACGGAATGGCCAATGAAATTGTTGAATACTTGAATTGTAGCTTGTTGTCAGCAATGTTTAACATTGGAAACACACACAGACTGTGTATTTTAAAATGGAATATACAACACAATTATTATTATTTTTAAAGGGAGCTTATGAAAGCACTTCTGTTGTTTTGCACCACCTTTTTTATTCATTTCTCATTTCGCTTCCGGACATTCCTTTTCTTTGCCATGAAATGGGCTTGGGGAGGAGCCACTTGGGTGAGAAAAGAGAAATTCTGGGACAAGGCTATGCACCAGTTTGCTTCAGAATTATGCAACTGTAACGAAAAGGATGAGAGTGCTCTGGAAGAAGCACCCCATGGGTGGAGAAGATCAAGTATCAACAGAGAATACTAGAGCGCAAGGAAAAAGCAACTCTCTACAACCTTATTGTGACTGAGCATTGGGCTGAAGACACCACACTACTGGAACAGTCATGTCGCGTGGTACAATTTCTCCTGTACTGTACCACTTCAGCCCTTTGCTTGGGTGAGGAGAGCAAGCACATTTTTAACTGCTTCCCATTTATTACAAAGCCTCCCTGTCCACACAAAACTAGCATGCCAGCGAGAAAGCTGAACAAGAAACCCTCCTCCTTAACACTAATTTAGGAATTCATTTTCTTTCTTTCTTTAAAAAATATGCCTACATATTCAAGACTGGGATTCTCTGACTTACAGCCTGGTACAAAGCTGTACCGGCTAACCTTTCTCATCATGACTCAAAGAGTGGCATAAACAGAATAATTGAATATTTGGCACTTTCCTTGTTGCATTGTTGAGGGGGAAGTTATACAGGTGAAAATCCACCAGTAAGTGTATGTGTGTGTTAATGGGCTTTGAGGGGGATGTACATAATTGGGGGAGAATCTTTGTTTTCTTGAAGCAAGGAATGGTGCGTACTTTTGGAGGGTGCGAGCAAGGACACCTTAGCTGCTTATTCTCTTGCTTGAAGAGGAATGTACGATCTTCACACTTGAACTGCCTCCTCCATAGCCATATCCTCCACCGGTGAGGCTTCCGGAACCGCTTAAACTGCCTCCGGTACTAATTCTGCTGACTCTTCCTCCTCCAACACTGACATGGCCATGTCCACAGCTCCCGCCGCCTCCACCACCAAGGCTCATCCCACTTCCTCCTCCGATGCCATATCCGCTTCCTGCTGCACCTCCGACACCATATCCACTTCCTCCTCCAAGGCCGTATCCGCTTCCGCCTCCAAGGCCATATCCTCCTCCTCCACCGCCACCACTGATGGTGCTAGAACTGCTGACCACAGCTGTGGGGTAGGAAAATCATATTAGAGATGTCCTTCTGTCCCTCAAGCAAAGAGCCTTGTTTCTTAACGGAGTCAGATGCTATGGCACATACTTACATACGTTAACAGGGGTTGAGAATTCTCCAGACATCCTGAAAAGATAAACACAACCTATTGAAGCGAGAGCAAACCATGCTAGACCAGCTTGGTAATTTCATTAGTTATAGGGATTGATTTAGCTCAGCCTTCCTCAACCTATTGCCCTCTAGATGTTTTGGACTACAATTCCCATCAGCCCCAGCCGGCATGGTCAATGTTCAGGGGTGCAGTCCAACCCACTCTTTAGTGCTCTGTCAGAGCAAATGTCAAGTTGGGTTTTTCGCAGATGGACATTTGCTCCAATTCAGCTTCCAAGAGTGGGTTTTCATGGGGAAAGCTCCGGAGCAAAAGGGGGGGGGGACTGGGACACAGAGCTTTCAATTGTGGGCTGTGCCACAATTTAAGAGTGGAGGAAAGGTAAGTGTGGATAAGCCCTGAGATGAATAATGTAGCTTTTGGCAGAAGTCAAACTGCAGCAAACGGAAACAGTGCTGCATGTGACAAAAACAAGGTGGAATAGAAAACAGTGCCTCCTAATTTGGAGGGCCACTGCTTCCCCAGCCCTGCTCCAGTACTTGAATCTACGTACATTCATTCTATTTAGGGGGGGAGGGATATATATAATTTATATATCTTGATTTTAAAAAATCTAAGCAGTGTACAGGGCCGTCTTTACCTGGGGGTGGAGGGGTGCGGGGCACCTGGGTGCTGAATTCTGGGGGGCACCAGCCCACTGTTGAAACTGCCTAAGATTATGTTATGTATTGTATTGAGCTACTATGCGTCAACAGGGTCAGCAGCACCTCTAACACAACTGATCTCATGCCAGCGAGAAAATGTTAATTTTCACTAATTGTTGGCATTTTTTTGACTAACTACTTAGTACTTAGGGCTCTGCTACACATGCATTTCAGCACGTGATTTTAGTTTTTCATTTCCTCAAAAATGCGCCAGCTAAACTAAATTCAGGAGTGCTGGGCTGATCTTTGCACCCTGCGACGCATATGCTAAAGACTGTCCTGGCAATCAATGTACACAAACCAATGTAAAACAAAAAAATTCTTTAAAAAGATTGTTAAAAAGCTCTTCCAAAGAAACTCCCTTAAAAGAATCAAGTCTATTTGTCCTAAGAAAGTCTATAAAAGAATCCTTCGAATAGCACCTTAGAGACCAACTAAGTTTGTTCTGGGTATAAGCTTTTGTGTATATGTACACTTCTTCAGATACTCTGAGACAGAAGTCACCAAACCCTTATATATAATAAGAAGGAGGGAAGGACTGATGACTGCAATTGGTCTGATAGGAAAAAGCAAGGGATTTTTAAAGAGATAGTGACCAAAAATTGCTTTAGCAAGCATCCCTTGCTTTTTCATGTAGGACCAATTACAGTAATCAACAGTCGTCAACAGGTTCACCACACCCATTAGCCAATCACCCATTCCCACAACCCTTCTAAGAAAAATCCTGAAATATAGTCATACCTCGGGTTACAAACGCTGCGGGTTGCGCGTTTTCGGGTTGCGGACCGCGCTGAACCCGGAAGTACCAGAATGGGTTACTTCTGGGTTTCAGCGCTCACGCATGTGCAGAAGCACAAAATGACATCACACACATGCACAGAAACACCAAATCACTTCACACATGTGGGCAGACGCGGCTCTTCAGGCTGCGAATGCTGCGGGTTGCGAACGTGCCTCCCGCACGGATCACGTTTGCAAACCGAGGTATGACTATAAAAAGGTTTTAAACAGACATTTAAAACAGGATAGTGAGGGTGCCTGTCTGATGTTAACAGGAAGGGAGTTCCAAAGCAAAGGCACTGCCACATTGATGGATTGACACCTGACAACAGCAGAATGAACATTGCGTGGTACTTGAAAATTCAACAGATTTACATTCAACAGAGTACATTCCTCATTGAAGAAACTCCCCAAGGGCTACTAGGCAGTGGCTGCTCCATGAACTGGATACAGGGCAGGGGCAGAGCTCAGTGACAGATCATGCGCCTCATATGCCTATCCAATCCCTGTTTGCTCCAGGTACTGTTGGGGACCGACTCCATTCTGAAACCCTGGAGAGCAGCTGTCGGTCAGTGTAGGCAGTTCTGAGATAGGTGAACCAATAGTCAGTCTTAGTATAAATCAGCCTCCTATGTTCCACATTCTAAAAAGAACTAGGAGTCCCATTCAAAACATCCAGCCACAAAATAGCAGACATATTTTGCACCTGGATCCACATGCCGTCAGATATGTCTGATTTCCCAGTGCCTACCTGATCTCCTCTCCCTCCAGCAGTGTCTTGTATGTAGCAATTTCAACATCCAGGGACAGTTTCACATTCATCAGTTCCTGGTAGTCCCGCAGCAGACGAGCCAGCTCGTCCTTTGCTGTGTGCAGGGCAGTCTGCAAGTCGACCAGTTTTGTCCTGGCATCTTTGAGGGCCATTTCCCCACGCTGCTCACATTCTGCTATGGAAGATTGCAGGCCATTAATCTAAAAAATAAAATAAAAAATGGAGAAGTGCCTCCTTTGGTTACTAGTTATTAATCATGGGGGTTGATTTCCTACATCTTTCCCCCAAACGCTATTCTGAAAGAAAGGGGGAGTATCAAAGATGGCAATTGCCAAGGCAACTGTGCATCCGGAGATGTCTTAATCAAAGATTTTGTGGGTTCTGTCAACATCCATTTTACGATACAGAATCCAGTAAAATAAGTAGGTTTTGCTTTCCGCTTTCCATTGGTCTTTCCACTTTCTTCATCATCATGCAAGACTTCTCATCTCTCCACACTCAAAGCTGACCAATCTATTGGACGGGTAGTGTACATATCCTAAGTCCTGTCCCTGAAAGGAACACCCTGCCCTCATATTGCTGCTTTCATTTGTGATGCTGTTGCTTGTTACAACGAGAGGTGAATTTTTTGTTTTATGGCATAAGGGATGAGGAACAGGTTAGGACTAAAGAAGTACTCTGTAGGAAGGAATGAGGCCAAAAAAATAATAAATAAAAAATGCAAAGGGAAGGCCAGCTTGGAACTTTCTTTCATTCTATTGGCTATTGCCAACTTGACCCACTGAGTCTATCTACAAAATCTTACTTTGACACCATAGTTGTTCACACAAACATTCAAGAGAAAGGTTTTTAACATCTGGTATTGCAAGAGTCTTGCCATAACTGTTGTTGGTTCTTCTCATTAGAGATGTCAGATAATTCCAGTGACAACAATGTTCTCTTATTTGTTTCATGTCTGGAATGGAAACTAATCCAGAGAATACAGTTGGCATTCACTGCTGTTGTTGCTTTCAATCCACGAACAATACAAAATTGATTGCATTCCCCCCACTATTTTCATTGCATTTCCTTTGCACTGAAATGAATGGGGTGGATGCTGTCATTGCATAATTTATGTAATATAAGCCACAGTGGACAGTGAGATGAATAATGTAGGTTTTGGCAGAAGATGAACTGCAGCAGAGCAGAAGCAGCACTGTATGCAACAAATATAGGGCAGAGTGGGAAATGATGCCTTGAAACATCCCTATTCCTCACCTACCTTTCCCTCTGAAACTTTAATACTTATTGCCTTGCCTATGGTTTATGGTGTCCCATGGCTCTCCACTCCCTCCTGCCCCTGCTATTTCTTAAATCCACCTTCCTTTCATAAGCCAAAAATGCGCCCAATCATCGATAATTGCATACGGTAAGCCCAGGTTAAATCCTGGGGGTGAGGAAGGTGTTAGGAGGGTTAGAATATATGAGAGCTGTCTGAAGGCATGTTATTCAGGTCTGGACCTGGGAGTTGCGTGGAAGGGACAATTGTATAGTGAGCTATATATAAGCTGCTTTAAGCTCCTAGGAGGAAGAACAGGATGTACAAACATAAGACACAAATAGCAACAACACAGGTCCTTGACAAACTGAGTAAGAGCGATCAGAAGGAATTGTTTGGATATCTTGTGACTTGATCAAAACGTATCCAGGATGGGCTGAGCTTGTTGTAGATTTATACAGCATATTATAGGAGAAGGAACCTTGAGCCTCATGAAGCCCCTAGCTGCCTCAATTGGTTGCCTACAGGCTATGCGGAGGGGGGGGGGGAGTTATGTCTTACAGCTTTCTGCACAATTTCAATTTCAGAGCGAAGTCTTTGGACAAGCCGGCTCATCTCTGCGATCTCATCTTTGGTGGATTTCAAGTCATCGCCGTGTTTGAAAGCTGTAGTTTGGAGTTCCTGGAACTGATATCCACAAAACAAAATAGCAATCATCATATACTCCATAAGCAACTCGTGTCAACAAGTTCTTCTAAGTACATGTCTGTAAATGGATATAGATAAAGGAGCTGGTGCTCAGTTAGATTTCAGTTGGTAGCATGTTGCATCGATTAGAAAGGACACATTGTTGCAATTTTACAAAGGAAGGTATAATGAATTCATTTCTACACAGATGTTGGAAACAGATCAAGTTCTGGATGGTATTAAACCAAGGATGTGGGACCTGCGGCCATCTAAATGTTGGACTACAACTTCCACCACCCCTCCCAATTTGTCATGCTTGCTTGAGCTGGAAACTGTTGGAGTCCAACAACACCAGAAAGGCCATATGGACCATATCTTTGTACTAAAGTGTAATGTGTGAATATTTTCTGCTTAAGCCAAGAAAGATGAGTTGAACAATATAACACAACACAATGGCCAATAACAATGGCACTAAACACTATATATAGACTAATACAAATGATCAGAAATTGTAACCAAAGTCTCTAAATCTTCTTCATCAGTGACTACAGTATCATACAAGCACTGATCCAGAGCATATTTTATATTTATATTTGCTTACATGTCAAATTGGCTTGTTAGAAATTGAACTCCATCCTTCTCATATTAATTCTTACAAATCTGGCTGATGAAGAATTGATCAAGATTGGCTGATGAAGCATTGAACGAAACAGATTGGTTATCCAGAAACTCTGTTTCAGCAATATTTGGTGACAGATTATGTATATATCGAACTTTTGAATTATTCTACCGCGACTGGTGAAGAAGGTTTAGAGACTTTGGTTGTAATTTCTGATCATTTGTATTAGTCTATAAATAGTGTTTAGTGCTATTGTTATTGGCCATCGTGTTGTGTTATATTGTTCAGCTTGTCTATATAAGCCAGCAAAGACACATGGGAGGAAATATTTGTGTCCTTGTGAATGGACTCATCTGGAAATACTTAATGGAAGGAATTCAATGTGGCACTAAGCTGATTGCTCCATTGAGACAAGCATTTCTGCTGGCTTGATGGAATGATCTCCCCCTGCATGCTGTTTTGGGGGTTCTCCTGACACCCCTAAACCAATTAGGGGAGCATGGGGAATAGGGGGAGGGTAAGCCCCATTGTGCTAATGCAAGTCATTGCATGAGCTTCTGCTGGCATGCTTTGCTAGCTGAATCTCACCCAATGTGTGAAGTAGGCAGTCATAAACATTGTCTATTCTGTGATGCCTATGAATTGGTATTGTAGTTACTTCATTCCTACATTAACATCAGCTAGCTGGGGAGGGTGATGTTGAGGCAGGAAGAAACCATGGCTTTGGCCCAACATAAATAGTTCTGTCAACTATTATTAGAGTGATGCGAGGAGAGATGCTCCACATCAGGTCATAAAAACTATTGCTCAAATTGTCGTGCTTCTCAGTTGCTATAACTGGATCATAGTTTAGCAATTTTGGAGCTCAAAAAAGAAAATAAGAATAGAGAGAATTTTCATATTGCAAAAGTTTTATATCAGTTTGGATTTATTTTGTGTGACAAACTATTATTTTCATTTTCCTAAAGACTTAGCCCAACCACTTGAAAAGATGAGCATTGGCTAATGGGGACGGGGGGGAACTAGTGGTTCTATAAGTCACCATGTGAAAAATAAAGTGCCAATTTAAAATTATAATTTTTTGAACTCATATTGTTCAAACTTTAATATCCATAAAATCTTACACATTTCTGAAAAATAATTTAATATTTTTAATTTAATATTGCCAACTATTGACTGTCAAATATAAAGGATTCTGAAATTTAACATGGGGCACTAAATTCAGCCTTGAATTCCAATAAATGATTTGGAACAGTTCAAAAATCTACTTTCAAATTCAGGAGGGCCTTTGAATTTCAGTTTTTGGCAACACTTTGTGTCTGAGTTACACCAAAATTTTACCTTATTTTGGTACCAAGCCTCTGCCTCAGCTCTGCTCCTGTTGGCAATATCTTCATACTGAGCTCTCACTTCAGCAATGATGCTGTTCAGGTCCAGATCTCTGTTGTTGTCCATTTGTAGGACGACATTGGTGTCTTTAACCTGTGCCTGTACTTGAGTCAGTTCCTGTGGGAATTATTAAAGAATTTTTATTATCAATTGAAAAACTTTTGTGATATCTTGGTCTTTACATCTTGCGGTTTCTTGGACTTCATTTGTCCAAGGTATTTTTAATCCTTCCTTTCAACTAAAAGGAACTTTCAAGATAGCCTGCAAACTGGACTGAAACCTGTGGTTGCTGAAAAGAAATGGATTTTATTACCGTATTTTTTGTCCCATAGGACGCTCTGTCCCATAGGACGCACCTAGTTTTTTGGGGGGGAAATAAAGGAAAAATTTTTTCCTTTATTTCCCCCCAAAAGAAGGTCGGGGAAACTGAACCAGGTCGAGGAACAGCGGGATGGTGGTGCTGCGCCTCCCTGCTGTCCCCCGAGCTTGTGGGGCTGGCCGATGTCTGCCCGGCGCGCGGGGCGCTCTGCTTCGGGGTGCCCCGCGCGCCGGGTGGCAGGCTGCTATCCGCAGCGTGGGGAGCCCTGTGGGGAACTCCTGCGGGGAACTCCTGCGGGGAACTCCTCACGCCGGGCGGCAGGCTGCGGATGTGTTCCCGAAGCGCCAGGCACTCTGCTTTCAGCGCGCCTGGCACTCCGGGAAGCAGAGTGCTATCCGCAGCCTAGACAACCCTGCGGGACCTCCCGCAGGGCTGCGTAGGCTGCGTATGTGTTCCCGAAGTGCCGGGCGCTCTGCTTTCAGCGCGCCCGGCGCTCCGGGAAGCAGGCTGCTATCCGCAGCCTAGACAGCTCTGCGGGACCTCCCGCAGGGCTGCCTAGGCTGCGGATGTCTTCCTGAAGCCTGGAGAGCAAGAGGGGTCGGTGCGCACAGACCCCTCTCGCTCTCCAAGCTTCAGCGAAAGCCTGCATTCACCCCATAGGACACACCCAGATTTCCCCTTCATTTTTGGAGGGGGAAAAGTGCGTCCTATAGGGCGAAAAATATGGTAATAGCCTTGCTGCAAACACCACTATCAGAGATACTGTAAGAGATCCTTATGGGGGAAAGCAGAGACTGCACTTGAAGGTGCTGTTGCAAAAGGGGGAAACTCTTCCCTGACTCCTGGTGCCTGACAGCCGGGCCTTCATGTGCTTGTATGCACAGAGCACATAACAGCATAGCACATCCCCAGCGGTGGAAGAAGCCGCTCGGGAGCCTGGGGCGGCATGCCCAGGGACGGGGCGAGCTGCCCATAGGGCCAGGGCAAGGGCAGGGCACACCGCAGAGTCTGCCTACCTCCTCCGCCTCAGCTGCCCTACAGCTGGGGGGAGGCAGCAGGCAGACCGTTTGGGCAGTGTGGAGCCTGTGTGCGCCCAAGCCACCGTGTCTCTCCCAGGAGAGACGCATGGCTCGGGTGCACTGCAGGCCCTGCGGTGAGTGCTGCACGGCATTTTGTCACCCCCCTCAGTGGTGACACTCGGGGCGGACCGTACCCACCACACACCCCTTCTTCCGCCTGTGCACATCCCAACCAAGGACCCTGACACTCACCCTGCCATAATAACAGGAATTGGTTTAGCTGGTGCTAAAATTAATAACTGGCTTGAAGAGAGAAGTTCAGTTTAGGATGTTTGCTTGTTTTTAACAAACTGGAATAAAGTCAAGTCCTTGGGGAATAGGTTGGCAGGTGGATATGAATTTGTTGAAGTACAGGCGTACCTCAGAAGTCGAATGGAATCCATTCTGGAAGTCCGTTCAACTTCTGAAAAGTTTGAAAACCAAGGCACGGCTTCCAATTGCGTCCCAATTGCACAGGCACACCAGAAACAATAGTGGGAGCTGCACCGGACGTTCGGCTTCCAAAAAAAACATTCGAAAACCAGAACACTCACTTCCGGTTTTCGATCATTCAGGAGCCAGAACATTCAACCCCCAAGGCATTCGGGAGCCAAGATACGACTGTAGTTTAGTCTGTTCAAGGGATCTGTTGTTTGTGGGGCTGTAGTTATTTGTCACATTTTGGATGATGAAGTTGGTTTAGTAATACATTCCCATACAGTTAGAAAAGGAGATAATAATCTTTACCGCATCGAAGAGCGCTCTTAAGAACTGGATGTGCTGAGTCAAGGAGTCAGCCTTGGATCCCAGATCTATCTTGTGCATGTAGGAGCCATCCACATCCTTAGGGGTGAACATAAAATCACTGTTAGCATAAGCAGAGCAGAGTGTGTGTGCAATAAGGCCCAATATTAGGGGCAAACTCCAAAACATATTGGTGTGATACACCCTGGAACAAAGTGAAGTGGAATTCCCTGATGTGAATCTGTTGATTAAGAACTAACCTCAACAGCTAGGCTTCTGTTTTGTCAAAAGTCTTCCTCAAAATTGAATTTAACAATCAAAATCCACCCAAAGCTGAGCTTTAGATGATTTTAAACATTAACTGAGAAGTAAGTGTGTGAGCTTTCATGCCAGCTCTGACTATTGTCTGCTTCACCAGTCAAATGGCACAAACCATGGCTTAGGTCTGGGTTTTGCACAAGTGGAACTACAAAATGCAAAAGTGCTGACTTTAGTCATTATTCTTGCACATTCACAGATGAATACACGAATACAGATATTTAGGATCAGGGTGTATAAGAAATAGGAAATAAGAGTGGTCTGCCATTCTGGTTTTAAACTTTCCTAATGCCACTTACCTTTTTGAGCACCACAAAGTCATTTTCACAAGCTGTACGTTTATTAATTTCATCTTCATATCTGTTAAAAAGGGGGAAATAATTATTGTCACCATGATAATTTAAGTGCATGAAATACAAACCTTACAGGCATAGAATCATAGAATTATACACTTGAAAAGGACTCTGAGGGTCATCTAGTACAACCTCGTGCAATGCAGTGTCCCGTATGGGGACTGAACCTGCAACCTTGGTGTTATCAGCACTACGCTCTAACCAACTGAGCTATCCAGTAGCATATATCTTCATAACAACATTGTGAGGCAGATGAAGCTATGAGACAGTGATTTACTCAAAGTGTTACAGGAAGCCCCATGTTTTGGAAGACTGCTTTATCCCAAGAGATTATGCTTTGCGTGGACAGGTGGAGTCCCCCCAACCCCAGGCGACCCCCAAGCGGAATAATGACTCAAAACAACGTGCTATGGGATTAAAATTGGCCACAACTTTATTAAGCTTCAGATGTAGGGAGACCTTGGCTCAGGCATTGGGCGTTTATCCTTCCCAGTCCCCAGCCAGGGATCTGGGAGACATCATGGTTGTCCAGAATGTGTCGGGATTGGGCTGGCTCTGGAGAACATATGTTCAAGCAGAGAGCCCGGCCCCCATTTTGCCACCATCGCAGGGGAGAGCAATGAAAACCACTTGGCGTATGGCCAATGCCTCCCCTCACGGCCCCTTTAACAGGGAACCCTGGGATCATCGCCACAAGGGAGGCGTGGGTCACCACTTCACACACACACACCCATTTAGGAAGATAGACTAAAGGATTCCGCCCAAGGCCTGAAACCGCCAAAGTTGTGACATTTTGCTACGGGAAAGGCAAAACCTGCCAATGCAGGAAAATTCCTTTCTGGCCCTTCAACAGCAACCATGACGTAGCAGCGCCCGCGTACCTGTGGAGAAAAGGTTAACCTGCAAAAGAAGGCTTAACTGAAGGAGGGCAGGGTGGGAGAAGCTCTGGAGCCAACTGACCCTTTGCAGGTAAGATTGACCTTCTGTTGTGTGGGCAGGGTGGTCTCTCCCCCTACCTGGCCAATCCCCTGGCAACGCCTCCCCAGGCGGGATTGGGTGATTGGCTGAGGTAGGTGGAGACCTCCAGGTATCCAGCCTGGGGAGGGCGAAGCCAGCCCGTACAACTGGGAGGCGCACTGGGATCTGGGGAGCTGTGTGCGACCACGCAAAAGGTGCCCCATTTGATGTGGGGAGTGGTCATTCTGTTGGATCACAGCCATCTTACACCCTCCAACTTCCTGCTGATCAAAATCAAGACACTCACTTTTTGGTCCAAAATTCCTGCGCTGGGCCAAAAACAGGACATGCCAGGATCCAATCAGAAACAAGGATGGTTTCTGTAATTCTGGGATGTCCTGCTCAAATTGGGATGGTTGAGGAGTATGCTATCCTTGTGGGAAATTAACTGATGATGATGAATGGAAGTGACCTCCCAAAAATCCAGAGGTGGAAAATACTTTTCAGCTTGAGGGCCATATTCCCCCATAGAGAACCTTCCAGAGGCAAAAAAAGTGGGCAGAACAATGGATGTCACTCTTACTTTTGCAAGGTAGGCTCGATTTCAGTCAAGCTAAAGTCACACACACTCACACACAAGACACACATCTATTTGTCCTCCAAGCAGGCAAGCAAGAGGCATTATCACCCTCACTGCCACCTTTTCTGCCACATACTTGTTCTTGAAATCTTCTACAAGCTCCTGTGTGTTCTTCAGTTCGATGTCCAGGTGGTTTTTATCGTTGACTAGGTGGTCAAGCTGCCTTCGGAGAGTGTCAATGTAAGCCTCATAAAGCGGCTCAAGATTGTCCCTCAGAGCTGGGCTGCCCTGCTGGTAGAGCAAGTCCCATTTGGTCTCCAGCACTTTGTTCTGTTGCTCAAGGAATCGCACCTGAAACACAAGAAGGAAAGGGCAGAGATGAGACTAGAGGTTATTGAGGAAAACCACGTACTTTAAAGGCGTGGTGTGAATGTGGTTAGAGTCAATTCACAGAGTTTTCATCATGTAAAAAGAGGATGGTGAGTCTCTGGCCCTGTACTAAATACCTGCCATGCACATTCTAAGGTATTACACTCCTCTTGTAGGACTATACCACCACAGGTATACCTGTCTCACAATATATTAGTACCAGGGGAGGCATAGCTTCCTTCAACCTTTCGTGTACCCCTTCAGTGCATTTTAAAAGCCAATTAAAACTGAAATGAAATCATGCATGAATTTATAACTCAGCAATATTTGAAATATTATGTTCTAAAAGGCAGAACTGTGACTTTTTAAAATGGTGACTTTCAAAATTTTATTGTGAATGACCATTAAGACCATAAGTATATTTGCTGCAGCAACAACAAAACTGCCCAGTCCAGAGGGGCCCTTAGTGAAGATATGCTCAGTACATTTGGGGAAGTGAAAAAATAGAAATGTTTTTTCTAACTCATAAGAACTCTTATAAAATGAAAGCCATTTTGGGTGTGAGCATGATCCGTTCTTGATCACGGAGCCCCTAAAGTGAGAGTGAAAATGTAGGAAAGGGGGAATTGGGTGGTGCTGATAAATGATTTTCAGTTAAAACATATTTATTATTAAGATATAAATCAAGCACAGAAACCCATTTCCTAACAGTAATTCAAACTCTCAAATTATTCCAGAATACAGGCTTTTATACTGTGGGAACTGAATGCACACTGGAACTCTGCCAAGGAGTCTCTGGGTGGCCTTGGGCAAACTATCTATCTCACAGTTTCAGCTCCTTAATCTGTACAACAAGAGACATAGTAATAAGGAACTGAGCCTAAAGGGATGTTGGAAGAATTAATGGGATAATGGTTTTTGAAGCTTGGTGCAAGTGTAGCACAGTTGCAAGACTATTCCCAACATGGGACTCTGAAACCCTTGCTTGCTCACTTGGATGAAGATGATCATTCCCCATTAGTAGAGCGCAGAGCCCTGGACGTCTTTGCACGGGGAGGGAAGTAATTCTGACGTAAAGGTAAAGGGACCCCCTGACCATTAGGTCCAGTCATGACTGATTCTGGGGTTGCGGCGCTCATCTTGCTTTATTGGCCGAGGGAGCCAGCATACAGCTTCCAGGTCATGTGGCCAGCATGACTAATCTGCTTCTGGTGAACCAGAGCAGCGCACGAAAACGCCGTTTACCTTCTCGCCGGAGTGGTACCTATTTATCTACTTGCACTTTTACGTGCTTTCGAACTGCTAGGTTGGCAGGAGCAGGGACCGAGCAACGGGAGCTCACCCCGTCGTGGGGATTCGAACCGCCGACCTTCTGATCGGCAAGTCCTAGGCTCTGTGGTTTAACCCACAGCGCCACCCGCGTCCCCTAATTCTGACATAAGCAGTAGGAAAACTTTGCTTATAAGAAGTACAGGTACAGAGAAACTGCTGGAAAGTGTGAAATTATATCGAGAGTGTCTTTAGGTTTTAGATTCTGCACAGGAGCAGGCTGCATGTCTGCTGTTCTTTGAAAATAATGCTATGTCTAAAATAAGGCCTTTCCATCTCCCTTTTATGGGTAGGAGGGTGAGGAGATACCTGAATTCCATGCATAACATGGATTCAGATTAACATTAAACACTAGTAGCCTGCACCCTAATCCCAAAGCTGCGATCCGAGTTAACATCTGATTCCACAACAGGCCATAACTGGTACGGGCTGCATGCAGGCTTTTGACACCATATCATCTCACAGGGGAGCAACAAGAACCTGCGTGGAATCATATGGATGAAACCATGATGACATAAATCAGGCCTATGCGTAACTATGCGTGAAGCACATCCTGTGTTCCTTGAGGGTGTTAAGTGTGCACATCGTATTTAATGTGAGAAGACAGGGCCAGAATATCCTCCCAATATATTTTTTAGGAAACCAATAAGGGAAATGACATCCCTCCCCACAAGCTACATATTCCTCTACTGATAGGGCAAGGAAGCATAAGACTGTCATCACTTGATCTCCATTTCCCCCTTCAGCACAAGAATGCACACAGCCCCTGACTCCATATCTGATCTATCTCACCTATGGCAGCCACAATAGAACAAGAGTGACATACAAGAAGTAGCCTGAACTGGTTTTTGTATAAATTCAATACTACTGTATATATGTACAAGTGTCCCTGAATTTTTCACAAAGGAGCACTTTCCTGATGAAACATCTGTGTTCAACATCTGTGAAAATTTCTGCCTAATATTTCAATAGGGATGGGCCAATCTGTAAATTTCAGTTTCTTTTTATTTCTTCTTTCCCCCCATCCTTCGCATTTCCATATCAGTTTGCAATAATAATAAAAAAATCCTAGTGAAAAGTTATCATCATTTTAGTGTGAATTTAGTGTGAATATACATTTTTGTGTGCAATCTGCCTAACAGAGACATTTTTGCAAAACAATTTCCCCTGATGTAATGTATGTCTGTATGTTTACTAATATTTGCATGTACATGCAGACTTTAGCATATGCACTTTGTAGACATTATTGGCTGGAGAACTGTATTTCAAATCGTAAAGGATGTGTTTCTGTTCACATCTTGATTCAGAAAGTGCAAATTGAATTGAATTCCTCACCTATTCCTACATTTTGAAAACACTAATATTTATATTTTGGTAATCAGTTGCTAAATTCAGTGCTTGGGCTATCACATGTGGCTGCAATACATTTTTATAGTCCCTTCTTCATCAAAATGTACAGTGGTACCTCAGGTTAAGTACTTAATTCATTCCAGAGGTCCGTACTTAACCTGAAACTGTTCTTAACCTGAAGCACCACTTTAGCTAATGGGGCCTCCTGCTGCTGATACACCGCTGGAGCACGATTTCTGTTCTCATCCTGAAGCAAAGTTCTTAACCCGAGGTAATATTTCTGAGTTAGCGGAGTTTGTAACCTGATGCATATGTAACCTGAAGCGTATGTAACCCAAGGTAGCACTGTATAGCTAAAAGGTCTAATTACAGCAGAGCCCTATGCCTGTCTGCTGATAAGTCCCAGTGGGATTTGCTCTTAGGGAAATGAGAACACGACTGCAGCCTTAAATATTGGGGAGAGAGTGGGGTTATTCAGTAGCTTTGAATTAAATTATTATGATTATAGCATTACAGTACAGCTATAGATAGTGCCCATCTCAGTTACGCAATCTTCCACTCTCTTTCTCCATTTGCATTTTAAAAGGGGAAAACAATGACGTTCTCCTGGCAAACTGTAGATATGCAGCATTTGATAACTTTGTCAAGGCTTTGGAAAGCAATGAGCTTCCCAAAGGGGAATGTTTTGAATCAGTGTTTGGCATGAAATTGACAAGGTAAATGTCAGAGACAATTCTAACTGAGGCGAGACATCAATACACCTTTAAAATTGCTGGAATTTGTCCATCTAGAAGATTATTAACACGTTTTAAAGGCTACATTGAAGAGCTACAAAAATGATCGTGCTGAACATGAAGGAATTTAGTGAGCCTTCAGCTACATTGTGACTTCAGAAGTATCATGTGACACTAGCTTCCCCACCCCAGTACTGGATCCACAGTTCTTTGTATCTTTGCCATTGGATTTAATTCTTCCTTTTCTTTTTTCTTTTCAAAATTTGTGTACTGCCTGTCATCTGTAAATCTCAGGGCTGTTCACAACATAAAATTTACCCTTGACATTACTGCTGTAAAACTAATCAAAGATTTAAGATTTATGTGTATTATTGCTGTTGTCATGATGATGATGATGATGATGATGATGTAACTCTCTCAAAGACAAATTTCAAACACAGAATCTGTAGCGTTTCCAAATTCAAAAAGGTAAGTTCTGGAATCTTGCTAACTGTTGACTTTCGTTTCCATTCCATTTGGAATAGATGTATGTTTAAAAGTAGTTTGGTCCTCAGAATCACCTTGCATGTGGGAAGTTTGAACCTCAGGGGGGAAACCAATAAAATGGATGCAATGAGTTCTGTGTACATTCCAGCCATTCTCTGCTCTTGTAAAAAATCTACTGTGTATCCAGCAGGACTATATTTACTTGGATGCATCTCAATTTTAGGAACACAAAATCCTCTTTTGAGAAGCAGCAATGAAATATTTGCCCCAAATGACTTGCTCTGCAGATTAATGTCTGTTGAGGAATCAAAATGGTTTGTGCCTCATGGATGCTTATAAGTCAATATAACTGACGTTGCTGGTCCTACATTTGCTTGCAAGGCTACCTAGAACACTAGAATAGCATTATCACTATTGAATTTCTCAGTCAGAGATCTTTCCTAGCCCGTGTGCTAGAAATGCTGTGGATAGAATTTAGGTCCTTGCACATATACTCTGATAATGGGAGCTCTACTCATTCCATGTTACGCTAATATTAAATGTCCTAAACATGTAAGCATCCACAAAACATAGAACCAGCCTTTTAAGCATATGTGATCAACAGTAAGGTATGGTCCACAAACTTCATGGCTCATAAACATCTAAATTGCCCAGATGGCATGATGTATGGAATCTTTAGGAGCTTACAAATCTCAATAGTTTATCTTTTTACATAGGTATAAGTAGATAGAATCACAGAGTTAAAAGGAACCAACTACTCATCTTATCCTAAAAAATTAGCTCCTTCTCATATCTGTAGCATCCTTGACAGCTGCTTGTCCAGGCTTTGAACAACAAGGATATTCTACAATCCCCTTAAAGAAGCTAATTCTGCTGCTGAACTATGCTTGCATAGTATCTTAGTGCTTAACCTACATCCATAGATTAAAGTTATTTGCCCTTGCCCTAGAATTACAAGCAATTGAAAACCAACATTTTATTGCTTCAGGCCTAGTGATGCTATCCCCCCTTAGACTGCTTTGTGTTCACCAAGATACCCATACATGAAATAGCATCATTCTAACCACTTGTATTGCGAGAAAAAGTTACTTCATTTCCTATTTTAGAATACCAACAGGTCATTTTTGTCTTCCTTTCTCCCCTTTTGCAATACAACTTCCTCCCTGTTCCATCTTACCTTATCGATGAAAGAGGCAAATTTGTTGTTGAGGGTCTTGATCTGTTCCCTCTCTTGCACCCGGACCCTCTGGATGTCAGGATCAACCTCCATGTGCAGAGGAGCCAATAGGCTCTTGTTTACAATGACATTGTGGATTCGTCCCGGAGCTGGACAGGGAGCAGGGCCTGCAAGGGCATATCCACCACCACCACCACCAAAGCCTCCAACATGACTGCCCATGCCAAGACCACCACCAAAGCCTACCCCACCACCATAACCTCCATAACCGCTGCTAAAACTGCTGAATCCTAGACCGCCCCCAACACTTCGTGCGCCAAAGCCTCCTCCAAAGTGACCACCACCACCAGAAACTAGGCCCGTGGATATCCGCCTGCTTCCATTAAGGTTGTAGAGACTTCTGCTGCCAAAGCCACCGCTGAAGGCTCCCACTCCTCCAACAGGAACAACGGAAGTTGAGCCGCTGCCCATTCGAAAGCCACTGCCAGAAACAGAATAGCCCCTTCTTCCACCTGTTGAGAACGATCTGGAACTGAATTGCCGGTTCATTGTGGCTCCTTGGGAGGATGGCAAAAGGTAGGATGGCAAAAGTTGCAAAGCAGGGAGAGACGAGCGGAGACTGGAGGAGACCGAGAGCCCCCTGTGATGTGGGAGTGGGATATTTCTCCTTATATGTGTTTGGAGAGCTGGGCTTGGTTGCCTGGGAATGGGAAGATTAAGGCAAAATATTCATCAAGGGCTTGGCTTGCCTTCAAGCAATGAGTTCTCCACTAACGGCTCAACACCAAATGCAACACACCTATTAGATAGCTTTTAATTTGTCGAAATTGCTTGCCATGCAATACTTGCTCATTAGCATCTCTTTCATGTTAACCGCTACCATGTTTGCCTCCTGCAAACGGCTTTAAGCTATGGGACACAAAGGTGAGATAACGCAATGTAGGATGATGCTAACCAAGAGATATATTCTCTACCCATTAATGGTCTTGCGTAGAGAGATCTAAGTATGCGTCGGGATGAAGAATGTTCTGCAGAAGCCATAATTTGCACACCTTTAGGGTGATATCCTTTAGAGAACGTGAGACATGGAAAAGGGAGACTGACGTTTTGTGTGCAATAAAATACAGAAGTCGTTCAGTGAGGAGGAGAGGAGGAATTGCTAGCTGCAGTGTCTCTACTCACTTCCATTCCTCATGAGCCCATGGTGATGTGAGAAGAAACTAGCAAAGATAGAGCCATTGGGTAACAACATATTTTACTTCATGCTAGAGCATCACTGATATGCAAGGTCTATCTACCCACAATTGTTGCTTTTCATTTGTTTGCTTGTTAGCTGGACTAAACAGATCTATGTGTACCACACAGAGACTAGAGATGGGGGAAGAAACTTCACATACAAAGTTGCCTAACACACACTTTCCAAGACTTTCATGGGTATTCCATTTCAAATTTACATGCGGCGAGAACTTCAATGGGTTGTATCCAAAGCAGCACAAATTCACTGACGCATCGATGCAAGGATTCCTGCATGTACAATGGGACTTCCCTACTCCCTTCTCCCTGAACATCTCCTAAATCTGTACTAGGGGTGTCCCAAACCCTACATAGCAGATTCGAGCAGAATGCATTGGAGGGGGGGAGGGGCAGGAGTCCCACTTCACAAGCAGAAATCTTTGCACTCCTGGGATGCATTGGTTGGATTCCATCCAGTCACTTTTTAATTGGATTTTTATATGTCTTATGTTTATTGGTTCCTTCTTTTGCATCCTTCATTTCAGCATATTCATTTAAACATTCAAAATAGTAAAATAGTGATAAGAGCTACAACCAATAAGAGCAACGTACAAGATGAAAATCATGTTATGTTCAATAAGTCGTAAATCAATTTCAGCTCAGAAATGCCATTATGCAACCTGCAAATATCAGGAAAATATTGATTAAGGGCTGTACAGTTATACCTCGGGTTGCAATCGCTGCAGGTTGCGCATTTTCGGGTTACGGATGTGCCAAACCCAGAAGTACCGGAACGGGTTGCCAGTTTTGGCGCTCGCGCATGCGCAAAAACACTAAATCGCGCTTAGCGCATGTGCAGAAGCACCGAATCATGCCACGTGCGTGCGCAGACGCGGTGCTGCTGGTTGCGAATGCTACAGGTTGCGAACGTGCCTCCTGCACGCATCACGTTCGCAACCCGAGGTTCCACTGTAAACAGCACTTAGGTGCTGCTCTTGCAACAGACCTCCATTTGTGCAATGCAACTTGTGTTTCTTCTCATCTTCACTGCTGCCCACAACTTTAAAATGCCCTCCACAGGGCTTGGGGTCTCCCATAGAAGATTTGGGAGTCACACAGGGACAAAAGATGAAGGGGAAGTTTCATTATACAAGTGGAACTTCACTCATGCAGCATGGTACACAACCCCTAATGATTTTGTTTTAGAATTTGAGAACAGCCTAGATCAGAATCGGCTACCTCCACAGCAAAGCAAATGCACTAACACCAGTCTACACCCTTGACAAGAAGCAAATTATGTCCTTGAATACATGTCATAAGTAATCACTTTGTTTCTGTCTTTATACAAATGGTTTTTTGTCTTCTTTTGAACCCAATGCTTAGTCGGTTGGCCTGCCAGGGTTTACAGTGTGGCATAAATAGACTGCATCCGTTAATGGTGGTGCCCAAAAATCAATGATGGGAGCGGGGGGGGGGGAATTGATGTGTCTTAGGGCTATGTTTTGAGTCACACTTATCTGCTCACACTCGGAACTATTTTTGCAGGTAATAGCTTGCGGTTTGATTGCACTCACACTCAGAAATAAAATAACTTGACTTTGGGTAAAGTAAAGCCACAACTTTAATAACTTTGCACAAATGAGATCTGCAATGGAACAAACTATGCATGTGTTTGCTAAGGATAGAAGCTGCCACAACCACCTCCTGCTGACTAAAGGTGGATGAGGCTGTCCCAACCCTGAGGCCAGACCCTCCAAATGTCCCTATTTTCCAGGGACATCCCTGATTTAGAGAAGCCGTCCTGGTTTCTGATTTGATCCTGAAAGGTCCTGCTTTTCCTTAGGACATCCTTTTTTTTCATTAGAGAAATGTTGGAGGGTTTGGAGTTATCTGACCCCCGAGCCGTCTGAAGACAATCCTGTATAGGGAAGTTTTTTTTAAAAAAATGTTTAATGTTTTATTATGTTTTATACATGTTGGAAGCTGCCCAGAGCGCTGGGGCAACCCAATAAGACGTGTGGGGTCTAAATAGTAAAATCACCATTGTGGAATGGGACATCCCTATTTTCATCATATAAATGTTGGCAGGTATGTGAGGCTAGTTAACAACGCATTCTTTCTGTCCACTTGGTCACTTTTTCGAAGAAGGTTTTTCTGAGTCATAACCACGACCACCCTTGGCGTCAAGACTCTTTAGCCCCATTTTCACGAAACATTTAAAGCAGTATCATACAACTTTAAACAGCCACGGCTTCTCCCCCAAACTTCCTGGGGACTGTAGTTAGCTGAAGGTGTTGAGAGTTGCTAAAAGACCCTGATCACCCCCACAGAGTTACAATTTCAAGAGTTATCTGGGAAGAGGGATTGAGCAGTGTTGTTGTTTTTCCCCTGGGGGTACGCAGGGGCACGCATACCCCCAAACATTTTGTGAATCTTTGTACTTTTGTCCATTTACTGTATTTATTTTCCCCGATTTGAACTATAAAATGGTGGTTTTCTTGAGTCAAAATGAGAGTACCCCTAAACATTTTTTAGAAAAAAGGCACTGACTCTGAGAATTGTAGCTCTGTAAGGGGAATAAGGAGGGACACGGGTGGCGCTGTGGGTTAAACCACTGAGCCTAGGACTTGCCGATCAGAAGGTCGGTGGTTCGAATCCCTGCAACGGGGTGAGCTTCGGTTGCTCAGTCCCAGCTCCTGCCAACCTAGCAGTTTGAAAGCACGTCAAAGTGCAAGTAGATAAATAGGTACCACTCTGGCAGGAAGGTAAACGGCATTTCCGTGAGCTGCTCTGGTTTGCCAGAAGCGGCTTAGTCATGCTGGCCACATGACCCAAAAGATGTACGCCGGCTCCCTCGGCCAATAAAGCGAGACGAGCACCGCAACCCCAGAGTCGGCCACGACTGGACCTAATGGTCAGGGGTCCCTTTACCTTGACCTTTTAAGGGGAATAGGGCCCCCTAACAACTATCCACACCCTTGACTAACTTCAGCTCCCAGGATTATTTGAGGGAAGCCTTTGCAGTTTAAAGTGGTATGATTATGCTTTAAATATAGCATCAAGTCACAAGAATCTCCTTTCCCCTTCCAAGTCACACACAGAGTTACCTTCTTTTCTTTTCATTTATAGTTATGACTTATTACGGCCCAATCCTAAGACTAGCTGTACTATACAATTAATATTTAGGATACAGAGTTCCATCTGTCACGGTTCATGGTGGCATGCCTGCACTGCAGAGACACAGTACTCTACTCTTGTTGTCATATAGGAGCAAATGTTCAGGATGTCAGAAGTTTAAACAGGCAGAAAGGCCAATGGAATGCAACAAGTAGCCGGTCCAAGACTCACTCCCTTCAGAGTCTTTCTGCAGGATGTGTTTCTGAACTAGGTTGTCAATTTCTGCAGCTGCAAATGTTTCAAGTGGATACATGCACACTGCACCTTTCCCCCATGGGCTGTGCATGCCCTCAGAGTGGGCACAACCAGGGTGGGCAAAATATGGATGTTTATGTTAATTTGTGCTATGTTTGTTCTTGAGCTGAACTTGAATCATCTGCCTAGATCTGACTAGTCCCCCAAGCACTGGGAAGCACTATACCTGAGAGAGACCAGAAATTCCCCACTCTTTGTCTCTCTGTTAGCACATAAGCCACGGATCTGGGACAGGACATTTAACTTCTGGCTTCGGCTAAACTCAAATCCCCCCAGTCTAATATCCCTAGTGCTACAAGACTGGCACAAAAGTGCCTGGTCTAAAATTGTCTATCAAAAACTTCACTCTTGTGGTTTATCCCCACAACAGCTACTCACCGTAGGTTTCAGTAAAGCAACAGTCTAATTTGTCAATGCCTAAATGATTTCGAGCATCAGAACAACTTGGCCACAATAAGGAAATTTTCCCCATGGTACGACCGTTTTCCATCTTCCCACTTCGATTTTCTGGCACCCCATCTGTATAACCTAGCAATTTCAAAATATAGATGCGATTTTACCCTCTCAAGATTGAATGTATTGCCCTCAGCTGTACTTGAGGGACAATTCCAACAAATTCCACACGAAAAACGCTTATGTCCCTACGGAGATGGCATCACCGAATCAGTGGCACATGCCCTCCTGGCTTGCACTCTTTATAAAGACCTGAGGAATGAGATTATCACCCCTCTTTTATTGTCCATTCCGGGTCACCCAACCACTGCCACAGTGTCTTTTCTCCTGGCAGATCAAGAGGAGCAGATGACAGCAACAGTTGCAAGGTTTTTAGCTGGGACAATCAGAATAAGGTCCACTATTTGACTGCTGATTCAGGACCCTAAACTGTGTTTTATATAATCGACTATTAATTTTGTTCTGTGTATATTGCAATGTTCTTTTGTTGCTATGGCTGATGACTGATGCAAATAAAGTTTCATTCATTCATTCATAAGTCATATACACCAGTAGTCTAGTCTAAAAAACAAACAAACCCTAAAAACCCTCATGCTAAACCAGAGATGAGGCACACATGACCCTCCAAATGTTCTAAGACTACAGATCTCAACATCCCTGGCCTTTGGCCATGTTGACTGATGCTGATAGAATTGGAGCCCACAACATCTGGAAGATCACAGTCCACTTAGTTCTGAAGTCTTGCCTTCTCTACTAGGGCTCTTTAGTACTCACAAAGATGCTCCCATACTTCTTTACAGCCCTTAGAACCATGCGAGGACATACAAGCTTTTCCTCTTCATTATGTGGTGAGTATCTGAAGTCGTCAAACATTCTTCAGGCAAGATTTTGCATCTCATCTGAATGCTTTGTGGCCTTATCTGGACCCTCCCACCAAGGCAGCTATCATTCCCTTTAACATCAATCTTCAGGGGGTAGGTGCTGTTGTTTATGCTGCCAAAACAGCACTGCCAATTACATAATGGACCCAACATCCATCAAGGATGATTCTGTAGCCATGCACAAGAGGGAGGATATCAACATGCCCATGGAATCAAGAGATCTTAGAAATACAAAAAATAAAAAATAAGGGTAGGCTCAAAATGGGCATTTTCCCAAAAAAACAGTTAAAGCAAAATTGGGTGTTTATGAAACAAAACTTTCTCAGTTTCTCTGCAATCCAAATAAGGCTCAATCTAGGGCATTGTTCTTCAGTTGGGACCCATTATGGCTTGCAGCCTGATCCAAGTTGGGCCACAACAACAGTACAATTATATGAGGGGTTTAAGGTGGCTCCTAGATCTGAAAAGATTGAAGACTACTCATATAGGAGAATGTTCCCCCAACTTCCCAGCATGTATGATGAAAGAGCAGGGCAACTCACCATTAGGAAATGGAAAGTGTTGAAGATGCTGATCTCCATAAGCAAAAGTCACCCAGTGAGCCTCATGGTTAAGTGGGGATTTGAACCCTGGATTTGAACCCTGCTCCAAACAGACTCTCAAGTTCTTAAGCATTTGTGTGGACAGGTCCCCAGATCCCGAGCGGTCCCCCCCGTCATGTGGAATAACGACTCAAGACAACGTGCTATGGGATTAAATTGGCCACAACTTTATTAAATTTCAAATGTGGGTAGACCTTGGCTCAGGCATTGGGCGTTCTCCCTCCCCAGTCCCCAGCCGGGGACCTAGGGAGCATCAGGGTTATCCAGTGTGTGGTGGGGGATGGGCCGGCTCTAGAGAACATATGTTCAAGCAGAGATAGCCGCCCCCGTTACGCCACCGCCGCAGGGGAGAGCAATGACGACCTTTCGGCGTACGGTCAAAGCCTCCCTTCAGAAACCCCCTTTAATTGGGAACCCTGGTATCGCCGCCGCAAAGAGGAAGATGGACTAAAGGATTCCGCCCAAGGCCTGATACCGCCAAAGTTGTGACGTTTTGCTACGGGAAAGGCGAAACCTGCCAATGCAGGGAAATTCCTTTCTGGCCCTTTAACAGCGACCTTAACGTAGCAGCGCCCACATACCTGTGAAGAAAAGTTAACCTGCAAAATAAGACATTAACTGAGGGTGGGTAGGGTGGGAGAAGCTCTGGAGCCAAGTGAGGATTCCCAGGTAAGATCCTCCCTCTATTGTGTGGGCAGGTAATCCCTCCCCTACCTGGCCTGGTCTCCTTGGCAACGCTTCCCCCAGGTGGGATTGGACAACTGACTGAGGTAGGCGGAGACCTCTAGGTATCCCACCTGAGGGAAGGCAAAGCCAAGCCTATGCTGATGGAGCCGCTCCAGATCCAGGGGCTGCGCGTGTCCACGCAAAGGGCGCCCCCCGTTTTAAGCAGGGAGTGGTCATTGTTTAAGATTCCTCAAAAAAATCAAATCAGCAAATTTAGGGCAGTGCGAGCAGTAAGGTTACATTGGGTATGCAGCTGACGAGGGCATATTTAAACATGTATTTTTTGGGGAGGACCTCAGGCCAAATGTGGCCCTCCAGGGCACTCTTTGCAGCCCTTGGGACTCTGCACAGACCACACCATCTCCCCAGCCACACAACCTCTTCTTGGTGTCAGGCCACAAAGAAGTCCATCAGTTTAGCTTTTCCTTTCCTCAGTTTTCATCTATTTTCCCTGCTATGGAAATATTCCAATCTGTTTGGCCGGGGGGGGGGGAGCGAGAGAGCACACAAGGGTGGGGAATGTGCCCAAATGTGTGTCTAATGTAACTCTGTTTGGCCCTCATACTCTCCTCAGGCCACATCTCTCACTGGCCCTTGCTTCAGTCATTGTTTTTCCCTGTCTGAGATGTGGCCTTGTACTCTGATACTGCCTCTTGCATGCCAAGACAGTAGAGAAGGGCATGTGAGTTTCTAGAAACTAGCCTACTGCACAAAGGTCAACCCTACATTCATTTCTCTGCCTCTGCTCCCGCCCACCACTAGCATAAGGCCCTCAGAAGGTTATCCAGAAGGGAATGAAATCCTCAGGCTGAAAATGGTTCCCCACCCAGAGAAGGAGAAAATGAGAAATGGCATAATGAACCTTCTGTAGAATCCCTAAGCACCAAAGGAGCTCTTTTCATCACTCTATATCCTGAAGCCTTCTCCTGTATAGCTACGGAGTTGGCCAAAACTTGTGGTGCCATCCAGGATAATGCTCAGGAAGCCACACCTAAGGTGGCTGATGCCGAGCAAGATGGGCAGGAATGAGGCTTCCACCTGCTCCGTCTCTTTCCCTTGTGAACTCAAAGCATTTTCATTCATCCTAGGCCAGCGTAGTGGCCAACCCACCATTTAATAATACAGGACTGAACATGATAGGAGGAATTGTGTTGCCTTGATAACATCAAGCCTTAAAACGAAGAGACTCCTTTCTGATCGTGCCTGCACATGTTTGACTCCAAGAGACGTACAGCATTTCTGATGGTGAGGGATGCCAAGGTCAGGCAAAACATCAGGGCGCTTTTTCAAAAGGGATGCTAAGAAGGGACACAAGTCCCAAGGTGGCTCCCTAGACTGGATGGGTAAGATGTGGCTTGCTCTGGGTGGGGAAACACTCTCTGTGTAGGAGCAGGAACATATCTATGGGTACTTCTGGAACCATTCCTGTCGCTTGAGGCTCAAGTAGCCTCAGTGGCCCAGTGTGCCTTCCATCAGATTAGAGTTTATCTGGACAGGGGCAGCCTATCTTCTGTTGACTATGCTCTAGTAACCTCTTGGTTGAACTACTGTTGTTGTTGTCATTTAGTCGTGTCCGACTCTTCGTGACCCCATGGACCAGAGCACACCAAGCACTCCTGTCTTCCACTGCCTCCTGCAGTTTGGTCAAACTCATGTTCGTAGCTTCAAGAACACTGTCCAACCATCTCGTCCTCTGTGCCCTTCTCCTTGTGCCCTCTATCTTTCCCAACATCGGGGTCTTTTCCAGGGAGTCTTCTCTTGCGTGGCGAGTTCCCGCCCCCCCCCCCAGGGAAATAAAGACAGAAGACACCAGAGTTTAAGGTTAATGGGTCAAATTAGGCCACAACTTTATTGATTACAGGAATTGAGGGGTATTGGCTTAGGCATTGGTCCTATCAGCTAATATGTCATGGACGCACTGTTTATCAATCTAAGCTCAAGACTGGGCCAATATATTTTGTTTCCTGAAGTGAAGGATAAGATAGCATCCCTCCCTCTTCCACAAACAATCTGATAAGGCTGTCAATTGACTCTTAATTTGACAGTAAGAGGCGGGGGAGAGAAGTATCTTCCACCACATCTGAGACATTGGGGGGAACATGCATCATATAGAGCTCTGTTTGTATGGCCAGAGGTAGGAGTGCCAACTTGAATAACATATTGGGGCCCTGTACCACACAATTGATCACAAGATCATTTGAATGGCAATGCCCAGTAACTTTGGGTGGGCCAGGCCTTCTCAAATATTTTATATTTTATCGGCTTAATATTAAATAGCCTTTAAATATATATATATATATAACTAAAACATTAATCTAAATATAGTGGTACCTCGGGTTACATACGCTTCAGGTTACAGACTCCGCTAACCCAGAAATAGTGCTTCAGGTTAAGAACTTTGCTTCAGGATGAGAACAGAAATCGTGCTCCGGCGGCGCAGCAGCAGCAGAAGGCCCCATTAGCTAAAGTGGTGCTTCAGGTTAAGAACAGTTTCAGGTTAAGTACGGACCTCCAGAATGAATTAAGTACTTAACCCGAGGTACCACTGTACAATAAGAACATAGAAAAAAGAGAGAAATAAAAGCAGGTAAATAGAAAGAAAGAGAGAGAGAAATAAAATTCAGAAATTAAAGAACTTTCGTTTCTTCGTCTGACCACTGTATATATACAATATTCATTTCAACCACTCCAGTATAACACCCTAAAAAGCCACTTCTTATAAACAAACATTATCTTCCATCCTCAGATCCAAATGTCATTATTTCGTTTTCTTTTTCATGCAAAAATATGGGAGGTTTCTACTCTTTAATAAATGTTAACAATGACTTTTCTCTCATTAAACATGTCAGTTTCTCCATCTCAGCTGAATCTGTTAATTTTAATAGTCATTCTTCCATTGTTGGTAGTGATGAGCCCTTCCATCTTTGTGCATCTAAAAGTCTCGCTGTCATAATCAAATATTGAAGCAAAGTTCCATAGTCCTTTTCTAACTGTTTATCTATATGTTCCAGCAGGAAGAATTCTGGCTTCAGTTGATAGTTAGTCTTCAAAATTCTCCATATCAATGCATGTATTTGTATTCAATATGTTTTGGCTTTTTTACATGTTCACCAAGCATGATAAAATGTCCATTTTTTCCATATTCTAAATGATTTGTGTGTATAGGAATTAGTAAGCCAACTCAGAGATCAAAGCTTTTTTTTATTATTAATGTCAATACCCCTATAGGAACAATATGGATTTCTTTATCCACCAGTTTTGACCAATGGGTTCTCTTATTAGACAACAACAATTCCACCGTATGGCTAAATTGGCTCCCTTCATAATAGCTACTTAAGTTTGGAATGCCCCAACTGCTGCCTGATTGGTGGAAGTATAATCAGTGCTATTTTTTTCTGTAAAAAGATGTACCAGAACTCTCCATAAATGCCTACCTTGTTCTCTTCTTATCATGGCAATGAGAGGTGCCAGAACTGAGTTCTGGAAAGTTCCGGCTGAAAAAAAGCCCTGGGTATAATAAAGATTTCTTAAATACGTGATCAGTCCAATTGAAATATAAACTTATTAATTGTTTTAATGCCATTTGTTCAGATGAGCTATTGGTATCCAAATTGGCAGCATCTGAAACAAACAACAAACAAAAAAAGGAATTGAGTTACAATCATCATTTTAGATGATGGAGAGTCTCAATTTATTCCAATGTATTATATTTGTATTTATACCTTTCCAAACTGTGCAAAAACATTTTTTTGCTTAGACAAGCCCACCCAGGTACACAGATGTTGACATGCTTTAATCCCTTTTTAGTTTACTGCTGATTTACCGTATTTTTCACACCATAGGACGCACTGGACAATAGGACGCACCTTGTTTTAGAGGGGGGAGAACAAGGGGAAAAAATTCTTCCGCTCTCTGTCCAGCGCCCCTTCAGCGAAGCGGCAGGAAGTGCTGCGCAGAGAGTGGGAGAATTTTCCCCCTCTTGTTTTCCCACTCTAAAACAAGGTGCCGTTTAAGGTGCATTCAGTCGCCTTCAGGCGGCTACCTTGGAAGCCTGGAGAGCTAGAGGGGTCAGTGCGCACCGACCCCTCTCGCTCTCCAGGCTTCAGGTTCCTTTCGACCTGCTCTTTGGGGCTGGCAGGGGGAAGCCCACCACCAGCCCCAAAGAGCAGGTCAGGGAGCAGCGGAAAGGCGCAGCGGAGAGGCTCCTGCCATAGCCGCGCGTCACCTCTCCAGCCGGGAGAGGGTCGCGGGGGGGCTGCTTTAGCTCCGCGCACGCTCTCCCAGCTGGAGAGGTGACGCACGGCTATGGAGGCTCCTGCCATAGCCGCGCGTTACCTCTCCAGCCGGGAGAGGGCCGCGGGGTTATTGTGTCTTCGCTCCATAGGACGCACACACATTTCCCCTTCATTTTTGAAGGGGGAAAAGTGCGTCCTATAGAGCGAAAAATACGGTAGATTGCGTTTTTAAAAAACATTTTTATTGGTTTTTACAGATATTTTCTTACATAACATCATACTTTGCAAAAATAAAACAATTGGCTCCGTGAGCCTGTGACTTCCCTCCTCCCCGAATGATGGTTTTCAAATCTAATCTCCATATACTGCAATTTCCTATATTTCTTATTCCTATTAAATTATATCCTTATAGAATTACTTAAATACAATTAGTAATGAATGATAATTTTATCCTTACAAAACTTCTTATAACCCTACCAACGATGTTAATAGTTTACAGTTGTCTTTCAAATATAGCATAATTTTTTTCCAGTCTTTCTGAAAAGCCTAGTCCTGCTGGTTCTGGATTTTAATAGTTTTGAAAGTTTTTATTGATAAATTTAATATTTCTGGTAAACTGCTTGGAGGTTTTGTTTCAATCAAGTGGTATATAATTATTGCTAAATAAACAAACATAAACAAACTCAACTGCTAGGCAACCTCCCAGAGGCACCAAGTTGCACCCAACATTGAGGGTTTGCATGATGTCACACATGAATGACATCAAACATGTGTGACACCATACAGCAGCACTGGTGTGCTGGGCTCCTCAAAGGGTCATGCTGAAGATCCAGCCCTCCGGCATGGCTCTGTTGATGAGCACAGTGCACCTTGGAACTTCGTGTGTCATATGTGAGACTGTAGGAGGCCAATAGCCAGCCATTGGAAGGAGGTCTCAAACATTCAGGGCCCCTGGCCTGTTTCTTCTAGATATTGAGGGGACCAAAGACCCCTTGGCCTCTAGTGTTGGCCCGCCTGCTACCTCCTGCCTTTGCCCTGCCCTGAGTGTACCAGGCAAAGGAAGTACAGTCCTTTGTAACTTATAAAGTAGCATTATATGCGTTGGCAGCTAAGAAGATCAGGAGAAAAGAGCTAGAGAAAATAGCGGTCAACTGCAAAGGGGATTTGGACATTTAAGCTGGCATATTTTACCTGAGATTTCCCTGCTATTCTAGCTTATGCAACAAATAATCTCTAGGAGACTTGACCGTGGTTTATTGCACCGGTAGTTCTAAATGTTTTTTTTTAAGGTTTTAATGGTTATTGCTGTTTTTCCTTTTGTTCCCCCTGTGAACAATGCCATGGCCTTTGGCTAGCGCAATAAAGTTTATGAATGAATGAAAAAGTACAGTCGTACCTCTACTTACGTATCCCTCTGGATACAGAATCTTTGGGTTACAGCCATGACAAACCCAGAAGTGTATTGCTACACGCACATGCGCAGAAGCGCTTAAACACGCCGTGCACGTGCGCAGAAGCGCGCCTCTATTTACGTAATTTTCAGGTGTGAACGGACCCCCGGAATGAATTGAGTTCATATCCGGAGGGTCCACTGTATGATGATTCTGATGGGAACGCACTGGGTCTCCTTTGTGTAACACCTTAAGCAGATCCCACTAGCCATCATATATGAGCCTCCAGCCCAGACAGCATCCACAGAGGCCCATGCAAACTTACAGCAGCCATATATGGCAAGCCTGCCCTACTTCCCAGGCATTGGGTTGGGCTTTAATTGTGGGAGCACAAGTCCCTACATGCAGGGCTGTACCAACAATGAAGCACAGTGAAGCTGTGAATAAAGGCAGCAGATTCCTGAGAGGGTACCAACTTCCCCCTTCTTCCTCTAATCATTACCACCTTTGCATCATTTTAAAAAAAATGCATATGGAGAAGGGAATGTTATTACACTTCTTAAATGTGCAAAGCTATAGTGCTCATTTTGCATGGAAACTTGCCCCCTTCAAGGAGTGCTTGAAAAATTCAATTCTTGTGAACTCTGGTGGGAACGGATCTGATCCTGCAGCTCCTATACTAATGTGCCGATTACACAGTTTCAGATGTTATACAGATACCAATTAAAATCTTCTTTTTTTAAAAAAAAGCTGCACTTGGAAGGTTTGTTGAAAGAGGCAACTCTTCAACATACACCAAAAATAATATCCTGCATAATATACAAAGAGGGGCAGTTTTAAAGGGGAGGTGCCACCACACTAAAGGCCCAATTCTGGCTTCATGCAGAATGTACCTCCTTATAAAGATGATATCAATCAAACAATATTTTATTGCGGTCCAAAGACCCATAAAACATAAAACAATTTCAAAACTAGATACAGTTAAATCAACCAGACAGACAGGTGGAAGAAACCAAGGCAGTCATTTTGTTGTATCTAGGGCATAAAAAGGTAAAGGTACCCCTGCCCATACGGGCCAGTCGTGTCCGACTCTAGGGTTGTGCGCCCATCTCACTTAAGAGGCCGGGGGCCAGCGCTATCCGGAGACACTTCCAAGTCACGTGGACAGTGTGACGAAGCTGCTCTGGCGAGCCTGCACCAGCGCAGCACATGGAAACGCCGTTTACCTTCCCGCTAGAAAGCGGTACCTATTTATCTACTTGCACTTAGGGATGCTTTCGAACTGCTAGGTGGGCAGGAGCTGGGACCGAAGACAGGAGCTCACCCTGCCGCGGGGATTCGAACCACCGACCATACGATCGGCAAGTCCTAGGCGCTGAGGTTTCACCCACAGCGCCACCCGCGTCCCGTCTAGGGCATAATGATCTTTATTTATTATAACCCCTGAAAGAAACTTTGCCACGGCCAGTGGAATATCGTTTGACGTGTCTTCCAAAAGATATTTAATATGGGAGGCTTCGGATTTTCCCAGCAAATTTGTCAGTAAGGGTTTGATCAGTTGATCCCTTGCTTGCTCATATTGCCCACAAATGCAGTAGGATATGCTTCATACAATCGAAGTCCTGGGAACATAAATAAAGCCTATTCTGATAGGGGATGCCCCTCAGTCTGCCATTTAGAACTTCTGAGGGAAATACATTTAGTTTGGCTTTGGTAAATAAATGCCGATAGGTAGGTACAGACAAATTCGTAAGGTATGAGGATATCTGAAAGTCGTACCTGTATTGGATTCCAGCTGTGACTGGGCTACAAATTACATATGATTGGGATCGCAGGTCGCTATGTGAGATGTCCCAAAGCCTTTGCCTCAGGGATTCAAGGGCAGTGTCGTAACCCAGATGATATAAGAGGGATGATGGTAGTCCAATCGAGGAGGCTTTTCTGGCCATAGTTTTCAGCCATCTCGTTGGTTAAATGTACTAATAATCCCTTCCCCCGGCCAAATACTGAGATCTTGAGCCAGTATCTCAAGGCAGCCTACCATGCTTTGGTGGAGAGTGGGCATTCACCTGTTTCCAGAAATAGAATTGAATTTGGGACACAGTTTGGGACTTGTAAAAGGGACCAAAGAAAGATGATTACCGTATTTTTTGCACCATAACACTCACTTTTTTCCTCCTAGAAAGTAAGGGGAAATGTCTGTGCGTGTTATGGAGGGAATGCCTACGGGTGGCATGCCTACGGATTTTCCTCCTCTAAAAACTACGTGCGTGTTATGGTCGGGTGCGTGTTATAGAGCGAAAAATACGGTATCTGCAGGATGTCTTCTCCTGCAGAACTCAGCAATCAGTTGAGTATATATAATACACTGTTTTAAGTTTCCTGGTCCTGAGCTATATATGGCTTTGTTCATCTGCACCAGCAGGTTGGAATTAGGCAGTTAGCTGATGGGCAGCCAATGCCATTCTTTCTGGCATAATATAATGGTGATCTTCTTTCCCAAGGAGCAGTCGAGTCACTGCACTTTTGCACTAGCTGCAGCTTCCAGGTCATTCTCACTCTATATATGGCAGTAATCCAATCTGGAGGTCACCAGCACATGGACCAAAGCTGGGAAAAGGCAATCCTAACCACTGAGGTCACTTGGGGCACTAGTGACAGAGATGGATCCAGTAGTAGCACACCCTGCCTCTATGAACCTGCTCCTTCAACAGGAGTGTGGCCCCATCCAAACAGGCAATAGCCCCATTATCCAGACTCAGGAACCACCACTACAGCATCTCTGCTGGCTTGTACAGTTCCTGTGTGGGGAAAATAGTATCCAAATACATTTTGTAGAAATGCATATTTTGATCAAAATACATTTATACTGATTTTTTTTTTATTCACCAATTTATACATAAATGAAACAGAACAAATTTGCAAGTAAACACATACAACAGTGATATCCATCTAAAGATAGACTGATTTGACCATCCCTCTTTGGATCCACATCTGTTCATTTGGGACAGATTTAGTTTGGAGTGATTGGCTACTATGATCTCCTGCCTCATGGATCTCTGACTGGGCTACATCTTGAGCTTCTAGCTGGCAGGAGCTTGGAGATTCACACAAAGGTGTGAAATGGAGAAGACCACAAGAACATTTCCATGGCTGTCTTAGGAAATTTCTTCTCGCTATAGCAGTTTGGAACAGCAAGCTGGAGCTGGTATCTTGGGTGCACCTGAGTTATCATTGACAAGTACCATGCATATATGGCTGTGGACATCATGAAACCTTATAATTAATATACCAGGCTTCTACTTCAAAGGCAGGATGTCCAAATCCTCTTGTGGGTGTGGGTGATTGCAGGAAAAGTCTTCATGCCACAGCCTTCTTTCTCCCAGAAGGTTCACACAGAAAATTTGGCATGCATGTAGGTCATGGCGGTAGCCTGGAATGTATTATGCGCTGTGTCTAATCCAAATGGATTCATTTAGGAATTCGATCTGTTTATTTGATTCTGATATAAACTGTCTTGATCTGCACCTTCAGGTCCAATGATCAGGTCAGAAAACAGTTATCTACTGACTCTCACATTTCCTGTATGTGAGCTCTGAGCACATGACCTTTTGCCATTCTCCATCTTACTTGTGGTCAGAGAAACTGGGGAGGGGGAGAACATTTCACCAAATTTATCCAGTGGAAAAAATATTTTATCTATCATTTATCTATCATCTATCTATATTTGTATCTATATCTGTATCTATATCTATATCTATCTTATATCTGCTCACTAGAAGGACAGATCCTGAAGCTGAGGCTCCAGTACTTGTGGCCACCTCATGAGAAGAGAAGACTCCCTGGAAAAGACCCTGATGTTGGGAAAGATGGAGGGCACAAGGAGAAGGGGACGACAGAGGATGAGATGGTTGGACAGTGTTCTCGAAGCTACCAGCATGAGTTTGACCAAACTGCAGGAGGCAGTGGAAGACAGGAGTGCCTGGCGTGCTCTGGTCCATGGTGTCATGAAGAGTCGGACACGACTAAACAACTAAACAGCAACATCTTATGTCTATCTATCATCTAGTATGCTAACGCTGCAAATGACAGCAAATAAATTGTATTGTCAGCCTGGCCATCATCTGATGTCCTCCACAATAAGAGTTTCAGTCTTTTCCATACTTCTTTGGGAGTGAGGTCCCTTGGGCTCAATGAGTCTTACATCGGAACAACCCTAATTGGCATCAAGGTGTAAGTCTGTGTCCTATTCTTAGTTGGCATTACCAAATACAATCTCAATGTAACTTCCTTCTTAATATATGCACATAGATATAGGGGCAGTAGTAATCTTTCCATGCTTCATCAGACTATACTGGAGTTGAGCTTTCTTTTGTCATGTGGCCCATGGCACTAGGGATGCTGCGACTGATCTAATAAACTTCAGTAGGTGATTTGACTCTGAGTTTTAGCCGTCTTCAGCTGGGATGACAACTGAATTCTGAAACTCTGACTGTGTGTGCATCATACATTTAAAGCACATCCACAGACACACATCCACACACAAAACCACATTTCCTGCCATCCTCGTTTACAGGAGCTCAGTTCACTCCTGTATTTCCATGTGGTAGTATGTTCTGGTCTCACCAGAGACCCAACAGGCTCCCTATACTAGACTCTTCCTTGCCCAGATTGTATGTGATCCAGGCAATTCTGCAGGGCTGCATAGTATCCTTCCATTATACTTTAAATTTTTATTTTTTAAGAAAAACACTTGCAGGAAAGAAATATTACAATGCAGTTTATTGGCAATAAAGATCATGCAGGAAAATGAACAGTGAGAAAAGGACAGGCCTCTGCAATTTTATTTACAATAAGCACTAGCAGACAGAAACCAATCAAGGTGAATGTGCTTGCTAAGTTATGGATTCCTTAAAATCTTCAACAGTGTGTCAATTCTATTCAAACTTGTAAAATTCATCACTTTGCAAAACAACCCAACCAAGGCAAATATGTGCTCCACTTAGGAGCTGCAAGTGGTATGTGACCTAAAGACCACTACACTGGAATGAATGCTGTGAGGTTGATGAAGCCAAACTCTATCATTGTCCTGGGTACTCATGAAAATTAAAAAGGAATCAAAGCTGATTGATTGGTGCACTTGCTCCTTTTGTTCATTAAACAATTCCCTGTTCCGACTGTGCCTGTGGCACATGGTGTCAGAAGTGGTTTGTAATAATTCAAAATAAATGAACAGTGCAATCCGCAATATGTCTACTTTGTAGTAAAGACCCCTAAGTTCAAGGGGACTTACACTCAGGCAAGTGGGTATAGGATTCATAAGAGTACAGCCATTTACCTGTGAGTAAGTCCTACTGAACATAATGGGGCTTAGTTCTGAGTAGATGTGCATCAGATTGCACTGACGGGGATATCAGATGCCTTTTATAGCAAAATTATTTCAATATGTAAAATGGTACTTGATATTCCCAGTGTCACCTTGGCTGGAGGATGATATACATTGTATGCCACACTTCTTAATGCTCCAAGAGATCAGTCCACAAATCTGCAAATGGAGCAATGGAATTTCATAGGAAAAAACACAGACGTTAAGGTTTCAATTCACATAGTGTTACACATTCTAAAACCCTGTGTGTAACTGTACATTCAGTTGCTGCCTAAAGTTTAGAACAAAGTCATTAGAAGTAGGGATTTATTTTAAATGTGTCTTTTGAAGTGAAGCTATGATCTAAAATAAATGTCATTCTTTGACATACTCAAGTTTTCTAGGGTGTTGTTTTGTTTTGTTTTTAAGCAGTACAATCCAGCCAAAGATTAAGCATTTTATCAGCCACTTTCATTTCAGTGGGCAAAGTTGAATTACATCCTTAATTCTCTCACTGAAATCAGCAGGGCATTAAAGTGCTTTATTTTTTTGCAGTTGGAGCACGCCCCCAAATGATTGCAATATTACAATGGGATCCAAGTGTCATATTATTTGCCTTCAATGGAGAGAAAAAATATACCCAAAATTTGAAGTAAATTTCCTGCTGGTTTTGTCGGACTTTTTGAAAGATTTCAAACTGTCATGCCAGTTCCGTCCCCGCTCCCTCCCAAACAACTGGAACAGAGACAGCAGCTGACGTAATTTAATGTGGGTGCCTCGATTCATTCACGCTGCAAGTGGTTCTGAATTCTTGCACTGCAGCCAATGTTAACCGTGTCAGAGAGAAGCGGGAAAACAGGGACTGAATGGAAAAGATAAACAAAGTGGGAGTTGCGCTGCTCTCTGGTCAAGTTTGCTCTCATTTATTCCAATGAGGTCTAGATGTTTGTGCAGCCACAATGATGATGTTAATTGGGAAATATAGCCTTAAACAACAGAATCTATAGGCTAGGGGGCACTGTGGAAAGGCATTCTTCATGAATATCCACTGCATTTCTGTGTGTGATCATTTGGGGGACCATTTCTCCCAGCATTGAGTCAAGGACAACTAGCTTGGAAGCTGGGTGTTGCTGCGGGCAGTTAGAACAGATATGAACATTTTCTAGAAGTGGCTGCACTTGTGTGAGCATGGTTGTTTCCCTTTTTATCTGACTACTTTCTTGCTTGATGATGAGGTTGTTGAGCTGTATCTCACACTCGAGGAGCCCCCTCCCCCTCCTGAACTCAGCCCCCCACCAAAGCCAGAGCTGTAACTGCCCCCTCCTGCAGTGACCGCACTGCTCATGCCATAACCGCCGCCACTGCCACCCCCCATTCCGAGATGAAGGCTGCCGCCGCCGCCGCTGCCTCCTCCTCCTCCACCACCACCCAGGGAAAATCCTCCGCTGCTCACTCGGCCGCCGCCGCCACTGCCGCCAAGGCCGTAACTGCTTCCGCCCATGGTAGAAGAACTGCTGATCACCGCTGGGGGGAAAAAAGGCATTTTACTGGAAGATGCTCCAGAGAAATTCTCCAAGCAGATGCCACGGCGTGCAAAACACTGCAAAGCTCGCTGGGTAACCTTGGGCCCATCGCTGCCTCACAGCCTAACCTAACCCACAGGGTGACTGTGAGAATAAAATCGGTCAAGGGAGAAGGAAGTAAGCCACCTTGAGCTTTCTGGAGGAAAGATGGGGTATAAATGCAATAAAACAAATATAATATATAAATTTGTTTCAGGACTGAGCGCTGCTGAATCAGACCGAGGATCTGTCCAATTCAGCACCCCATTGAGAGGCCAAGCCAACTTGTTTCCTGCCTCTGATTTATTTCCCTGCCTCTGATACATTACTTATCATAAGTTTTAATTATTCTTATTTACATACCCTTCTCAAATTACTATTATTTTTTCACCTGCCTTCTTGTCAACTTGCGTTTTTGTTCCCGCCAAAATTTGTGCCCCTTTTTATATTCCTCATTTGGGCAAGGCTTACATTTTCCCAAAAGAATCCTTCTTGCCTTTTATTCTGCTTTTATTCCTTGATTCTGCTTGTTAACCACACAGGCATCCCCTTGGACTTATTTGCACCAGCTGGTATGAGAACACTTACATCTTTCACCAGATCCAGGGCAGCACTCACGATTACTTCAAAGCTTGCCTCCTTTCTAGTTAGATTATTCCTAGGGTGGCATCATTTATTGTATCTAGAAATGTGATCTCTCTGTTGTAACCTTAATGCGTTTTGGTAAACCTGTGGTATTTGCTAACTCATAATTACAACATCCACCGCTGGCTTCTCCTGTATATATATTTTCATCTACAGATCACCATCAAACTTTTGGTTTGAGATGTGAGGTGACGCAATAGTACCAATAAACTTTTTAAGTAAGTTTCCATCCAAAGAGATCATATAGAGAAATATATATGAGTATAAAGCCTGAAAGGGGCTTTGGCAAGGTATGGTATATAAGAAGCATCACTGCCAGTGGTGTACACATAACCACATGTTTTAGTATTTTTAAAACAATACAAAAACCTACAAAATCTCTTTACTACAGTCAACAGAGGGGATGAGTGCAGACACTACAGGCAAGGACCCCTCCTTCAGACTGTCTAGGGTTTCTGGAAGGAAACTATTTTGTGTCTTCAGTCAAAGTTGGCCACTTAGAAGCTATGAAATTTTGTTCCCTGGAGGTTCTTGATGGGATACGTGGCAAGGCGTCTGTTAGAAACCACACTATACATTTAAAACATATTTAACACACAAAGCTTCCCCCAAAGTATCCTGGGAACTGTAGCTCAGCCCTCATAGAACTAAAAGTTCCCAGCACCCCAATGAAACTGCAGTTCCCAGGGTTCTTTGGGAGAAGTCATATACTTTAAATGTATGGTATGGATGTGAGATTCATAGCAACATAGGAAGCTGCCTAATAGCAAGTCAGACCATTGTTCCATCTAGTTCAGTACATTGACTGGCAGCAGCCATGTGGGATTTCAGTTTAATTCAGCTTAATCTGCTATCTGGAGATGCTAAGGATGAAATCTGAGACCTCCTGCACACAAAGCAGATGAACCCCATCTAAGCTTCCCTGTCCCTTCGTTCTTCCCAACTCTATGAAGTTCTCAAAAGAGCCTTCGGAAGTCCTGCACAATTCTAGATTGGGAGAACTTCAGCCCAGGAACTTCAGCCCAGAGGTAAACCCTATGGGAGAGAGTGCGGTATCATGGACATTCATAGTGAAAAGTAGTATAACTAAAATACTTACACATGCTTACAGGGGTGGTGAGTTCTCCAGACATCCTAGCGAGAGAAAAACATTGAAGGCAAGTCAGCCAATCATTCAAGGATGAAATGCTTTTGAGCAAAATGATTAAGGTGCGTCACAGTACAATCCTTTGAAACAGTGCCCAGGCAAAATAAATATGTCTGCTAAGTCATAAGGTCCGTATAATAAAAGCTATGGTTTTCCCAGTAGTGATGTATGGAAGTGAGAGCTGGACCATAAAGAAGGCTGATCGCTGAAGAATTGATGCTTTTGAATTATGGTGCTGGAGGAGACTCTTGAGAGTCCCATGGACTGCAAGAAGATCAAACCTCTCCATTCTTAAGGAAATCAGCCCTGAGTGCTCACTGGAAGGACTGATTGTGAAGCTGAGGCTCCAATACCTTGGCCACCTCATGAGAAAAGAAGACTCCCTGGAAAAGACCCTGATGTTGGGAAAATGGAGGGCACAAGGAGAAGGGGATGACAGAGGATGAGATGGTTGGACAATGTTCTCGAAGCTACCAGCATGAGTTTGACCAAACTGTGGGAGGCAGTGGAAGACAGGAGTGCCTGGCGTGCTCTGGTCCAGGGGGTCACGAAGAGTCAGACACGACTAAACAACTAAACAACAACAAGAAGAAGAAGTCATAAGGACAGTTTCCAGACACAGAGCAAGAAACTCTGCCTGGCACTTTAGTCACTCAGTGGGGAGATCAGACATGGAGGAAGTTAGGGCCCCTGGTATCTTGCATACAAAAGGAGATTTCCTAGTAAATGAAGCATGCCATCCAAGGTCAAGAGAAGCTGCATGTCTCTCCCTGCAAGAAAACCTACTAAAGAGCCCTCCTCTAGATCCCAGTCCTGCATCTGCATACCTTAGACCAAGGATGGGGAACTTCTTGCCCTCCAAATATCATTGACTCCAACTCCCATCATTCCCAGCGAGCATCAGGCATGATGGGAGCTGTAGTCCAGCATCATCTGGAAGGCCCCACTCTGTAGCCTGGGGAGGCTCAATGGTTCGTTTACACTACCAGGATTAGTCAGGCAGCATTTCCTGCCCTTGTCCATCACTGGTGTCACGGCCGGCAACATCTTCCACCCTAACCTGGGTTGTTGGTGTAAAATTACATATAGCAGGTTTCCACATTGCTCTGGCCCAGCAGTCCTAAGGCAGAAATGGGCAACTCACAGCCTTACAGATGGTACTGGCCATAGGTTTATGATTTGCAAATTCACAGAAATGCCCAGCACCTCACCATACATACTGTGAGTGGAGAGAGAGACCTTTCAACTCAGAGTATATTTTAGAGCCACTACAGGAACAGGAGATACTGCTCTCAGGTGAAACTGCACATTGTTCCTTGAGAATTTCCCCCCTTTTAAAAGGAATTCATGTGCCTGACCTTCTGACAAACTATCCCGTCCTCCAACACTTGAAAGCGGGGGGCCTCTAGGAAGTGACCGTGAGATTGCCCTTTTCCTCAACCAAATGGCTGTTCTGACATGTTGACTAAATGGCAGAAAGGGACACAGGTTTGGTTTGAGCTTGTGGGAGGCCTCAAAGGGCTGGCCCCACCATTGGCCAGGATGATGCAACCACAATAGGGTGTGTCATTTTAGGGGGTGAAACATAATTTTGCAATGTTTTCCAGTGAGCAGTCTTTAAAATACAGTGGTACCTCCGGTTACGAACTTAATTCGTTCCAGAGGTCCGTTCTTAAGCCAAAACCGTTCTTAACATGAGGTGCGCTTTCGCTAATGGCGCCTCCCGCTGCCGCCGCGCCACTGGCGTGCAACTTCCACTTGCATCCCGGGGCAAAGTTCACAACTAGGGGCATCTACTTCCGGGTTACTGGAGCTCGTTACCCAAAGCATTCATAAGGAGGATGAGGAGGGTGGTATGTAACCCGAGGTTCCACCGTATGTTTTTGGGTGTGAAGAATTCAAATCCGCTATTATTTTTGTGTTTGGACAACATTTAGCTTGGTAAGTCTACATTTGATGACAAAGCTTTCAGAAAACCAAAGAAATTTAATTTTACCTTCTGAAAATGTCAGGGAGTAGTAATAATAAGAATAAATAGTAAGAATATAATATAATTAATATTATGTATTGTGTATTATGTATTTTATAATATTATATAATGCAAGTGTCTGACAACCATTTTTAATTTTTCCTATGCAATTTTACATACTTTTAATTTTACCAAGTAAAACTAAATTATATTAATTTAACCTGAATGTTTTTTGAATTTCCAAGTAATGTCACAACTTTGTAGCACCCCTCATAACTGGAATTTGAAAAATTCAACATGCTCTCCCAGCAAATACTGGGAGGTAGGGATTGATGCCACACAGTCTGCTCCACTCCTAATAAGCTAAGCTGTCAGGTGTAGTAGAGGCTAGCCAGCATTGAAATACAATTCAGCTGCCGGTCCATTTGGTTTCTGTACATCAAATTAGGGAAGGGAGTCAGTGTCTTGTCTATCATCTCAGAAACAAAAGGCCTTGGACCTGCCCCCTGGAGGCGTATGAAGGGGAGTGGCTTGTGAAGAAAAGGGGGCTCTGATTTGGTAAGCAGAGGGGCAGTTCACACCATTTTGTTTCCCCAGTTGCTGCAGTCCTAAGCCGTTTCATTATCCCTGCCTCTGGGGATTCTGCAATCACAGCCTCAGAGTGAAAGACTGACAGTGGTTTCTGGGGTTGTTTGCCAGCTTCAGGCTTAACCATTTCTCACAATCCTGGGGTGGAGGACACACCAGTCGAACTAGTGGAACCAGTGCTCTGCTTCTGAGATAGTCTACATTACACGGTTGCTGTCATTGTGCGGTTTAGCTCAGATCTCAATGGGAAACATTTTGCCACTGGGACTATGGTGTAAGTCCATGTAATCACCCCTGACATTGCCATGCACACTCCCTCTCCCTTCCCCAGTTGCAAAACCTGCCCCCAGGGGCCAATTAATAGCCGAAGCAACTTCAGCCATGGAGCAATCACCAAAGAGCTCCCTCAAGTGGCCAGGGTGCTTATATGTGGGAGCACTTTGACCAGGAATGAATGGATGGTCCTTTTCCTCATTGAGACTTATCATGCTAGCAACATGAGTCATACTTGGAATCTGTTTTGAATGCCAGACGTCAGCCTTAGGCACATAAGCAAATAATAATAAAGTTGCAGGTTCCTCTAAGCATGCACAGAGTACCTGTTTTTCACCATTGCATAACTGTCAGTAGGCCTTTCATGCCTGAGATAGGGGCTAAGAGACCCTTTTATGAATAGAGATTCCTTTTATGAATAGTCTCTAAGTAGCATTATGTTTTTTAAAAATGCATTAGATACACATCTACTAATAAATAAACACAGACTTACTTATATGCATGTAAAACATTTGTGCATTTGCATTTTTAAAATCCACCCAATGTTATAAGCTGCTTCAGCTAATATGAATGCAAATAAAATGCATGTGGAAACACAAAATTCTATGACATATGCATGCAATGTTACTTATGATGTGCAACAGCAGGCAATACTTCCTAAGTATGCACATAGATATTGGCTAAGAGATCCATTAAATATGAGACATTTTACATGATTGGATAAATGCCATGCAAATGTATCTGCGTTTCAATGCCCACATGAATAAATGTAATAAAAAGCAGGAATAATGTGTGCCACCACCTGAATGATTCTCTTGCAAAATCCCAAACTGGGCGAATCATGCCAAGTTCTATGTTTATAAACTGGCTGATGCCTATCATTTGAAACCCCCTTCTAACTACAGTGGTACCACGGCTTACATACGCTTCAGGTTACATACGCTTCAGGTTACAGAGTCCGCTAACCCAGAAATAAGTGCTTCAGGTTAAGAACTTTGCTTCAGGTTGAGAACAGAAATCGTGCCCTGGCGGCACAGCGGCACGGGAGGCCCCATTAGCTAAAGTGGTGCTTCAGGTTAAAAACAGTTTCAGATTAAGTACAGACCTCCGGAACGAATTACGTACTTAACCCGAGGTACCACTGTATTTTCTGAGCTACCATGATGGCATAGCATGTCCATGAGTATTCTGCATGGTATGGTGGAATGTGGGGCAAAGGATCAGTCTAGGCTGAGATATTTCACTTCCCACACAGAAATGTGTACTATCCATTTGGCTACAAAATATCTCACATAGGTTTTAGGTACAGGAGTAGGGTGACCAGATTCAAATACAGAGTTCTTGCATTTGTTTCGTACAGAGTCCTGTACAACCTTTGATAGTTGTACAGAAGAGAAAACTTTTGAATGAGAGTGAAAGGCCTCTTGTACTAACATAACCTCTCCTACACAACCATTAAAAATATAGAAACTAACTTTGTGTGTGTGGAAGGGTGTGTGTGCATACGTCTGTGTATCTGGTTCCCCTGGGCAAGAGGGAGTACAGTGGTACCTCAGGTTAAGAACTTAATTCATTCTGGAAGTCCATTCCTTAACCTGAAACTGTTCTTAACCTGAGGTACCAACTTTACCTAATGGGGCCTCCCGCTGCTGTACAGTGATACCTCAGGTTACAAACGCTTCAGGTTACAAACGCTTCAGGTTACAGACTCCACTAACCCAAAAGTAGTACCTCGGGTTAAGAACTTTGCTTCAGGATGAGAACAGAAATAGCATGACGGCGGCAGCGGGAGGCCCCAATAGCTAAAGTGGTACCTCAGGTTAAGAACAGTTTCAGGTTAAGAACGGACCTCCGGAAAGAATTAAGTTCTTAACCAGAGGTACCACTGTATATATTGCTGATAGGAAGGGGAGTGGAAGGTGAGAGAGGGCAGGTAGGGGCAGGAAGACCAAGTGAGAGAGAGAAGGCATCTAAGGAGCAGGGAATCCTGGGGCAGCATTGCTGAAGGGAGAGAGCATGCTAAGTGAGTTGGACTTGTGAATAATGGTTGGAGGAAGCAAAGATCTGAGGGGAAGTGGGACAGAGGAAACATCAGCTCAATGGGAGGAGGAGCCAAAGAGAAAGGAGGCAGGCCCAAGTATGGTCTTCGTAACCCACGATCAAAGAATGGGCAAGCAGGAGAAACTGGGAGGCTAAGATCAGAGACCTAAGGCAACACTGAAGGGCAAAGAGTGGGCAGGCAGCATTTCACACCCTGACGTGAACAAACTAACCAGGCATATCTTTGCTGAAGGTATCTGATAGTTATACAAAACCAAATGTATAGTTTTAGGGTATTAAAATAGGTGTAGATTTGAATATGGATACTCACACCCCAAGTATGCTGGCATTAGCCATGTTGTGTCAAACGAAAGTACGCTACTGCACCTGGTATGAAATAAAACCATCGCAAGATGGAACCCACCTGCATTCCTCTCCTTCCAGCAGAGTTCTGTATGTAGCAATCTCAATATCCAGGGATAATTTGACATTCATGAGCTCCTGGTAATCCCGCAGTAGGCGCGCCAGCTCATCCTTGGCACTTTGTAGGGCATGCTGAAGATCAGTGAGTTTCATCCTGGCATCTTTCAGGGCCATTTCCCCTCGCTGTTCAGCATCAGCAATAGCTGTCTGGAGCTGAGCAATCTGCAGCAGGTATCAGGAAAGTCAAATAGTCAGTAGCTTCCTACTTCCTAAAGTGTTTATTTTACATACACCATAATATGTAATATTGCCTTGTCAGCATTACGTGTAGATAGTTCAAGAGCCCACTGGCCACAAATCAGACAGAGCTGTTCTGCCAGGCCTTTGGCCAGGGCACAGCCTGACTCCCTCCCTCGGCAATCTTCGCGGAGCTCTGGCCCAATGGTGGCCAGTGGCTTGAATTTAATTAATTTTATAATGAATGATTTTAGAGTGTTGTTTGTGTTGTACTTTTGTATTGTTTTATTGTTGTTAGCTGCCCTGAGCCCGGCTTCGGCTGGGGAGGGCGGGATATAAATAAAAATTATTATTATTATTATTATTATTATTATTATTATTATTATTATTTCCATACATCTGCTACGGAAGAAGCGCAGAGACACCTAACCCTGTTTTCATGAAGTGATAGCAGTTTTCCTCGTGAACACACAGTCATACCTTGGTTCCCATTTCGGTGTCAGAATGGAAAGGGTCAGCTGGAGGCATTGTAAATTTCTCAAGAGGTCAGTCTAAATATTCCAGATGATAGTCTGGATTGCTGGCCAGATAAACATCAAACCGAAAGGCGATCAATTTAAAGTGTAGCTCATAGAATCCTCTGCGAATTTTGATTATTTTCTGTCTCTCACTATAATTAAGGCTATCGATGGTATGTATAGGGACACAGGTGGCGCTGAGGTCTAAGCCACTGAGCCTAGGACTTGCTGATCAGAAGGTCGGCGGTTCGAATCCCTGCGACGGGGTGAGCTCCCGTTGCTCGGTCCCTGCTCCTGCCAACCTAACAGTTCGAAAATGCGTCAAAGTGCAAGTAGATAAATAGGTACCACTCCGGTGGGAAGGTAAACAGCATTTCCGTGCACTGCTCTGGTTCGCCAGAAGCGGCTTAGTCATGCTGGCCACATGACCCGGAAGCTGTACGCCGGCTCCCTCAGCCAATAAAGTGAGATGAGTGCCGCAACCCCAGAGTTGTCCGCGACTGGACCTAACAGTCAGGGGTCCCTTTACCTTTACCTATTGTATGTATATATGTATTTATTTACACAATCCTGCTCCAAGGAACTCATATGGGCTGCCCAATACAATTCCTAGGCAGTTTCTCAACCAGGTAACTTACAGGGCCAAACGGATTCTTTTCAGGAGTAGTTTGGAATTATACACCCAGCTTTAACTTAAAACATCTTAAGTTAGCATGGATTTGATGTGTCAAATACCAATACATTATTTTAGTATCACGGTGCATGAACAGACGTCCCCCAGTGGACTGAGAGATCCATGTCTGGCTCTATAAAAACCTTTGCTTAAATGCAAGTCTAAAGTAAAAGTAGCTGCAGCAGGCACAAATTGAGTCAGGGTTGCAGGATTTGTTACCTTGAACTATTTCCCATTACAGCCCCAAAGCCACTATTAGCCATGAAAGTGAATCTATAACAGTTCCTGTCTTTATTCCTCTTCTGCTGCTATTTCAATCAAGGGGCTCAGGAGGAAAAGCAGAAGTGGCAGCAGGACAGAAATAAATTTCACCGTGTCCACTGAGATTTTCTCAGCTTTCCCCAGTTTAGTGCTGAGCACCAAACAGCGGTGACAAATATTAGGCCTGATGACACTTTTGAGAAGGGTTCTAGCTCCTGTTTTAGTAAGTTTATAGTGTGAGAGAGATCTGGAATGGAAGAATGGTGAGTGGTGGAGAACTGTCAGGAACTGCTGTCTGTGGCTGCTTCCAGGTGGGTGTCTATTGTGGGACCAGCACTACTCATGCATGCACCACCCACACCATGTCACTGACATCAAAATGCTAGCCCATATTCCCCCACCATGTGCATCACCAGGCAGAGATTGAACCTGCAACCTTGTGCATACCGTCCATGTGTTCTGCCATTGAGCAAAGGCTCCACCCAGCCTGAACTTGCAAGAAAATACAAATTGAATAAATAATAAAAAGAAGGAAAAAAAGAAGGAGGGGGATGAAATACACACATGCCATAGATTCAGTCGTTGCTATATTAAAATGGTCCCCACCTGTTTCTTAACGTTATCAATTTCTGATTTCATTCTGTGGATCATTCGATTCAGCTCTGCAATCTCGTTCTTGGTACTCTTCAGGTCATCACCGTGACCAGCTGCTGTACTCTGAAGTTCCTGAAACTGCAATGCAGAAACACATTTCGGTAACTGAGCTACTTTAAGCACTACCAGTTCTAGGATTTGGGAAAGGGGAGCTTGGTTAGGCTCTGGTACTCCCTCCTTGGAGAAGCGAGACTGGCTCCCTCCTTGTTGTCCTTCTGGTTTCAATAGGCTTTTGAGAAAGGACTGCTTTTAACTAAAGTGCTGGTGCCGTGCTGTTTTTATTATAATTATAAGTGGTTTGATAGCTTCCTTGGTAGAAAATGCTTGAATTTTTAAATATATCTATATACTATATAGTATATATATATATATATATATATATATATATATATATATATATATATATACTATATACTATATAATGGGACGCAGGTTGTGCTGTGGATTAAACCACAGAGCCAAGACTTGCCGATCAGAAGGTCAGCAGTTCGAATCCCCACGACGGGGTGAGCTCCCATTGCTCGGTCCCAGCTCCTGCCAACCTAGCAGTTCAAAAGCACATCAAAGTTCAAGTAGATAAATAGGTACCCCTCTGGCGGGAAGGTAAACGGCATTTCCGTGCACTGCTCTGGTTCGCCAGAAGCGGCTTAGTCCTGCTGGCCACATGGCTGAACGCCGGCTCCCTCGGCCAATAAAGCGAGATGAGTACCGCAACCCCAGTCGTCCGCAACTGGACCTAATGATCAGGGGTACCTTTACCTTTATATACTATATACAATATACTATATACTATATGGTTGGACAGTGTTCTCAAAGCTACCAGCATGAGTTTGACCAAACTGCAAGAGGCAGTGGAACACAGGAGTGCCTGGCGTGCTCTGGTCCATGGGGTCATGAAGAGTCGGACACGACTAAACAACTAAACAACAACAACAATACTTTTGAATCTATTAATGTTTATTATTTTTCTATGTTTTTAGCAATTCATGCTTTAATCTGTAAGCTGCCTTGCATTCCACCAGGAAGAAAGGTGGGACATAAATAAATACTACAACAACAACCAGAATAATAGTCTAGGCAACCTGAGTAATAGGCTTGCCACCCAGAAGATTCTTCTTGCACTGCCTCTTTGAATCCTTCCACACTTTTTAAAGAAGGGTGTATTCTGCAACATGTCACTGAGTCAATAATAGTGCATTAGTGTTGGCTCTCTACTGCATTGTCTGCACATCCTTCTGTGATGCTTACCTGATGGTTCTACGTTATTGCATTTGGAGGGGCAGGACAAAGAGGAGCTCCAAATATCTGTGGCACAAAAACTTACAGGGTTTCCACAGGAAGCCATGGGACATGCAACAATTGAAATCAAAGCAGTATGTTCACCCCGAAACTTTTTCCAGTCACAAATGTCATCGGAAGTGGGATTGCAGATATAATCACCCTCATGCCGCCATGAGCAAAAAATAATCATGAATGCACAATAAAGAAATATGTCTAGGGTCCTGTGAGCTTCTGGGATAGCACAGCATAGCACTGTAGAGTTGGAAGGGACCCTGAGGATCATCTAGTCCAACCCCCTGCAATGCAGGAATATGCAGCTGGTCCATACAGGGATTGAACCTGCAACCTTGAGTGTTATCAGCACCATGGTCTAACCAACTGAGCTATCCAGGATGTTCCCATATCAAGTAAGAACGGCAGTGCTATTGGGTGTAGTAGGCCTTTTGCTTAACAGAGGCTTTCCACCGGTGGTTGATTTTACTCTCTTCCAGATCCAACTAGAATTTTGAAACTAGGAATTGAGATCCAATTTGGCAAATATTCCCATTAAAATGGAACATTTTGGATTTAAAATATTTTTGGTCTGCAAGTTCAACGTAGTTTTCATTTGCCTCAGGCTTCTCTGTTGACTGAAAAATAGGGCCCAGATATGGACCAGAGGTCTCTTAGTCACTGAGCGCCAGAGATAAAGTCTACAGAAGGTCTCACCTTGCTTTGATACCAAGCTTCTGCTTCGGCCCGGCTCCTGTTAGCAATGTCTTCATACTGTGCTTTCACCTCAGCAATGATGCTATTGAGGTCTAGATCTCGGTTGTTGTCCATCTGTAGGATGACGCTGGTGTCGCTGATCTGTCCGTGGATCTGAGCCAGTTCCTGCATGAAAAAATAAGTTCTTAGTATCCCATTGAGAGCTGGACCATAAAGAAGGCTGATCGCCGAAGAATTGATGCTTTTGAATTATGGTGCTGGAGGAGACGCTTGAGAGTCCCGTGGACTGCAAGAAGATCAAACCTATCCATTCTGAAGGAAATCAGCCCTGAGTGCTCACTGGAAGGACAGATCGTGAAGCTGAGGCTCCAATACTTTGGCCACCTCATCAGAAGAGAAGACTCCCTGGAAAAGACCCTGATGTTGGGAAAGATGGAGGGCACAAGGAGAAGGGGACGACAGAGGATGAGATGGTTGGACACTGTTCTCGAAGCTACAAACATGAGTCTGACCAAACTGCGGGAGGCAGTGGAAGAGAGGAGTGCCTGGCATGCTCTGGTCCATGAGGTGGACATGACTAAATGACTAAACAACAACAGGGGCAGACAGCTGCATCCTATGTGCAACTAAACAACTAAACAACAACAACAACCTACCCAGGGATTTTAGGATTACAGCTGAGTGAAAAATTTAATTATTAAGAAGTGGCTAAATGAGAAAACCTTTCCATGATGGGACCACCACAGGGAGACCATCTTTCTCTGCCTCTGCATGGCAGTTGCTCCACATGGAAACCTTTATAATGTGTGTACCAGCTCAAAACACAGACCAGGCCTCCACTATGTGATTCATCGCCCATCCTGCTATCAAACATTCCTGCCAATGGATGGCAGTGGCATGGAGATAAACCACACAGAGGGTGGTTGGGGGACCACCCACGTGTTGGCCCAGGCCATATGGCTTGCTACTAGAGATATTGTAGAATTATACAACAGAATTATACAAGAGACTTAGCAGAGTTCAGCATCATGTGGCACATTCTGCAAAGACCTCTACCATTTCAGACTCACTGTTCTTGCTATGCCTGGCCATGAGTCTCACAACAACATGGGTCAGTGACATGACTGACCAGTGCCAAGTGCAGGAGGCCTTTGAGCATTCATGGCAAAACCTGGCATATGTTTGTTTGTGAGCCCAGTATGGCAAGCCTCAAATCTGAAATGGAATCAAGGAGTTTAGCTGCTCTCAAATAGCAGGAGGAACATCCCCCGCCAAAAACATAATAATTCTGAAATGATTTCTTTAGGGTTGCCATATTTCAAAAACGGGAAATCCGGACACCAAAGTTTTTGAGCTTTTTTGAAAGAAATTTGCCAAATTCTACACTTCTGACAGGGGTTGCCATACGTATGGATTTTCCTGGAAATAATAATAATAATAATAATAATAATAATAATAATAATAATAATTTATTATTTGTACCCCGCCCATCTGGCTGGGTTTCCCCAGCCACTCTGGGCGGCTTCCAACAAAGATGAAAGATACACTAAAATGTCACATATTAAAAACTTCCCTGAACAGGGCTGCCTTCAGATGTCTTCTGAATGTCAGGTAGATGTTTATCGCTTTGACATCTGATGGGAGGGCATTCCACAGAGCGGGCACCACTACCGAGAAGGCCCTCTGCCTGGTTCCCTGTAGCTTTGCTTCTCGCAATGAGGGAACCACCAGAAGGCCCTCGGCGCTGGACCTCAGCATCTGGGCAGAACAATGGGGGTGGAGACGCCCGTTCAGGTATACTGGGCCGAGGCCGTTTACAGCGATTTCCGCACAGACACTTTTTTTGATGGCCAAATCCCGGCTGTGTCTGGGAAATTCTGGATATATGGCAACCTTAATTTCTTACCACTCTAGCATGTGGAACAGCCATTAGTTTCAGGCATACTGGGTGTGGCAGCCATATTATAAAATGTGACTCACAGTGAAATTCTATGCACACCTACCTACCTGGGAGTTAGTACCACTTACTTACTTACTTACTTACTTACTTACTTACTTACTTAGAAATAAACTTGCATAGAATTTCCCTCTCATACATTCTTCACTCTCTGGCTAGACTCTAAATAACTTTTTTGTCCTTCATTTAAAGTAAAGCTCTGAAACAGAGATGGGGAATCTGTGGCACCTCCAGAAGTGGATGGACTCCAGCTCCCATCAGCCCCAGCCAATGGGCAGGGATGATGGGAGTTGTAGTCCAGCAGCGTCTGGAGAAACACAGGTTCCCCATCCAGTTCTACAAAGAACCATCTGACCCATAGCAGAGTTTATGTTGTGACATGCAAAGGGCACTCCTGTGCATTCATGTTTCCCTATCAGATGTTTTCCTTTGAATGTATAGGGCTTTCCCCATCACATAAAATAACTGGGTTATTTTATTTTATTTTTATTCATATACCGCCCTATACCCAGAGGTCTTACAGAGCAAAATAAAAATATATAATCAAAATAAAAACGACAACCCAATAACCCCCCCCCCAAAAAAAACCCCAGGTTATGTCTAATGCATGCCAGATTTTGTCCCCTTGTAAGGCTTTAGTTTTCCCAGTAGTGATGTATGGAAGTGAGAGCTGGACCATAAAGAAGGCTGATCGCCGAAGAATTGATGCTTTTGAATTATGGTGCTGGAGGAGACTCTTGAGAGTCCCATGGACTGCAAGAAGATCAAACCTATCCATTCTTAAGGAAATCAACCCTGGGTGCTCACTGGAAGGACAGATCGTGAAGCTGAGGCTCCAATACTTTGGCCACCTCATGAGAAGAGAAGACTCCCTGGAAAAGACCCTGATGTTGGGAAAGATGGAGGGCACAAGGAGAAGGGGACGAAAGAGGATGAGATGGTTGGATAGTGTTCTCGAAGCTACCAGCATGAGTTTGACCAAACTGCGGGAGGCAGTGGAAGACAGGAGTGCCTGGCGTGCTCTGGTCCAGGGGGTCACGAAGAGTCGGACACGACTAAACGACTAAGCAACAACAACAAGGCTCTGCCTGATAGGAGTAACTGGTTTTGTTTTCATTTTGCCTCCCTTGCTGTCCTGCAGTATCCCATTTCTGATTCCTAACACCACTTTGAACTTATGGAGAGTTAACCAACTCTAAAACAAATATTTTAGAGCACCATCAATGCAATATTGAGGGCAGTTCACTCATAACTCCCATGAATCATTCCTAGGTCTGTGCAAAATTCAAAAATGACTGAACAAGGCTCACATTTAACTCCCCAGCAGACCTATGAAATGTTGTCCTCCAGAATCTGCCAAGGAGCCAGTCACATGTCCCATTTTCAACTTATTCAGCTGAAACATCTTTTGCATGTGCTCTTTCTCACGTGAGTCAGCCCACTTCTTTCTGCAAGAAGTAACTTGGCTTCCAGCAGTGAGGACACAGCCCATCAGTTTCCATATTACTCTGATTTCTTTGAATCAAGAAAGTTAAGCACTTACTGCCTCAAAGAGGGCTCTCAAGAAGTCGATTTCATCTCTCAGTTTATCACCTTTTGCTTGCAACTCTATTTTGTGCATGAAGGAACCATCCACATCCTGAAATAAATGCATTGAATTCGTGTTACATTAAACATGACTAGAGTCGAGCTAGAAGTCATAGACAGCTGTTGGTGCTCAGCCCAGTAACTCTGACTGGCAGCCAACTTGGTAGAGGACTTTCCCGGGGGCATTAGAAAACCTTAAAGATACTTTAAGGGACCTCCTTCAACCAAAGCATGTGTTTTCCATGAAGTTCTGCATAATTTTCCAATATGCGTCTGGAAGCTTATGAGCAGGACACAAAGAAAGCGTGTTCTCCTTCATGGAGAGCACGTGTTGAGGTGGGGGCTGCCAGGACACTCCAAAGTTGTGGGGCAGGCTAATTGATTGTTGCCCACTGATGCGATTGGGCTTCCCTTGTTGTTGGGAAGAAGTTAATGTTGCCATTTGTTGATTGACAGCCAGAAATGCTAAAACTCCTTGCACGAGGCTAGGGCTTCCTCTTTTCGCCTGTGCATCGGATTGCCCGTCCCCCCCTCCCTAGAATTAGGATTGTTCGCTTTGACCTTGCTATGCCTGTCATGGGGTCGTCTGCTCTTGGGGCAGGGGCCCGTTAGGAATTTTGTCCACCTGGCTGATTGGCTGGGGCCATTTGGTTTTTGCCTACTGCGTAGCAAATCGTCACAACTTGTAAGGTTGCGGTTAGGCATTGGTTTATGGTTTGGTTGGTGGAGGGGCATGGATTGGCTGTGCCTGCCCCTCCAATGCTGCTGCTGCAAGGGACTCCGTTAAAGGAATCAGGGGCTAACTATTGCTTGTCCACCCTGTCAAGGGGACTCGGGCCATTGCAAGAGCTCCTGGCTGCATTTGGGGAGGGCTGAGGGCAGGTTCCCTGCTCCATCGCTACCCCCAAGTGTATTCCCCTTTTCTGACTTTCGCAGGCGTGCGGAATGTCAGTCTGTCCCCCACGGTGGGGGCAGATAGTCGCAACCAATGCCTAAGCAACCACTCACATGTTTCTAATTTTAAAAAGTTGTGGCCAAAATTATGCCAAAAACCTTAAACAAAAAATTTGGTATGATGTGTGAGTTATTGGGGTGGCCCTGGGGACCTCGACACGCAAGGCAATGCTGTTTGTCCCCTAGAAGTGGTGATCCACTTATGTGCTTCTTCTCAGTGGCGTAGCGTGGGTTGTCAGCACCCGGGGCAAGGCAAGTAATTTGCGCCCCCTAACCCGTGGATTTGCGCCCCCTAACCCATGGATTTGCCCTAACCCCAGATGTTGCGCCCGGTGCGGCCGGCCCCCCCTGCACCCCCCACGCTACGCCACTGCTTCTTCTGTATTATGGAGGCTCCTATTAGCCATGCTAAAGCATATGCAGAGCTTCACATATGTTATTTCACTATTTGTCACAAGAAATCTGTAAAGAAGGTCAGTACTATTAGCCTTACATTGCAAAGGTTTGAACCAAGGGCCTCCTGACTCAGAGCCAAGTGTCCTACATATCTACTCAGAAGTAAGACCCATAGAGGTCAATAATGCTTGCTTTGAGGTAAGTGGGTATAGAATTGCAGCCTCAATCAGTTGACTACATCTTCCTTTCATTGATTATTGATAATAATAAAGCCAGTAGACAACTATTCCGGAAACAGCCAGCTGAGCTGGAATTTGAAACTCATTTAATCTGGACTCCTCTAAGAGCTGAGACAAAATGCTATTTCCCCTTGAAAGTAGACTCCTACTTATTGCTGCTGCTTTTAAAAAAATAAAAAGTCACCTTCTTGATGCCAACAAACTCATTTTCAGCTGCAGTGCGCTTGTTGATTTCATCTTCATATCTATTAAGAGAAGAAACAGATTTGGATTCTCCTGAGAACAAGGAGAACTGAGAGAGAGGAAGAATAGCAATAAAATGGTTCCCTCCTTTGATGCGATTCTGGTTCAGATGAGTAGGTTAGTTGCTACTTAGAAATCTGGATTGCAACCTTACATACTAGTGTTAAATGCATTACACAGAAGTAAGTTTCACTAAGAGTTATTAGGAGACACCCCTATTCTCCTCAAAGGGATACAATTCACAGTCCATCCCCCTTCCTGGGAAGGGAAGTAAAACGTCTGCTAGCAACTCTCTGCAAACTACAGCTCTTTAACAAACTACAATTCCCAGGATTCTAGGGGGTGAAGTTATAACCAGGCATCCCCAAACTCAGCCCTCCAGATGTTTTGGGACTACAATTCCCAACATTCCTGACCACTGGTCCCGTTAGCTAGGGATGATGGGAGTTGTAGTCCCAAAACATCTGGAGGGCTGAGTTTGGGGGTACCTGGTTATGACTGTTTAAAGTGGGATAATAGTGCTTTAAAGGTATAGTGCAGATGGGGCCTAGATTACACTTGTTGGGTTTTGCTGTAGGCATGCAAGCAGCATGCATGGCCATCTGTGTGTGCTGCATATATGTGAGGGAGTGCATACAAAAATATTCTTCAAATCAGCCAAGTCAGAGGATAATGACTATCCCATCTGTGTGGGGGTCCTAAAAGTCTGTCTCAAGTGCCTCAGTCCCACTTGCCTTTAAAGCAGTTGTGCCCCTAAGTTTCTACAGTGTTTTTCTACCAACACACTTTTCAACAGGCCAAGGAATCATGAATATATATGACAGAATTTGCTGCTGCACGTTTTTATGGCTCTTTTTGTGAGCCAAGCTGCATTTTATGATCCTGTAAATACTTGCTTTAAATGCCCTCATTTCTTTAATATGCAATGAAAACTTCTCCAGCCTAAACCGCAAGGTGGAATCCATGCCAAGAAAAGAAGATAGCATTGCTATGAGGCCAGAAAACACCTAGATTGCATCTTCAGCTCATTCCTAATGCTGGATTGACACATGACAGACCACTGAGCTCATCAGAGACCTGAGATGGCAGTAGGATGGAATTTGCCACTTGAGAGGAGCCTGTGGCATCAGGCCAATGGCTGATCTAGTCCAACATCCTTCTCTCACAGTGGCCAACCAGAAGCCTATGGGCTTCTCATGAGGCACTCTCCCCATTTCAGACAGCAGGAACAGAATTCTTTTTTAAAAAAAATGCTCCCAATCCCTACATTAAAAAACAACAACAACCTCCTTGCAAGCAGAAAATAAACACAGCATATACAGCACCTGATCAGGAGCTCACCAAGTTAGTGTCTAAATATCTCTATTTGGTTTCTTGTCGTCGAAATACACTGCAGATGTCTGATCTCCCTGGAGACCTGGAGATGTGATGATAGACGGCTCTGCCTCCTTTCTTTTAGCAAATGTTTTGTGCCACTGGAGAAGTGGTAATTCTGTATTGATCTGTTTTGGATGTTTGTATGTGATGCCAATAAAAGGTTTGATGATGATGATATAGAGAGCCAGGCTATGCTACTTTTCATAATTACATGCCCATTTTCTACTTCCAGGAAGATTTGTTCCAGTTTATATTAAGGCGGGCATTAAAAATGGAATCATACACACACACACACACACACACACACACACACACTCCTGCAGTCTGAAATGGTACAGTCCATGCCTCCTTTTCAAGGTGGGTTAAACCACAGAGCCTAGGACTTGCCGATCAGAAGGTTGGGGGTTCGAATCCCCGCAACGGGGTGAGCTCCCATTGCTCGGTCCCTGCTCCTGCCAACCTAGCAGTTCGAAAGCACGAAGTGCAAGTAGATAAATAGGTACCGCTCCAGTGGGAAGGTAAACGGTGTTTCCGTGCGCTGCTCTGGTTCACCAGAAGCGGCTTGGTCATGCTGGCCACATGACCCGGAAGCTGTACGCCGGCTCCCTCGGCCAGTAAAGCGAGATGAGCATCGCAACCCCAGAGTCGGCCACGACTGGACCTAATGGTCAGGGGTCCCTTTTCTTTACTATTCTGCTGCATCAATGAGTATGCTGAGTCTTCTTACCCAAGTAGGCCCTCATGGCTCACTCACCTCTTTCTAAAGTCTTCGACCTGATCCTGCACATTTCTGAGTTCTCCATCCAGCCTCCCACGATCACCAGTCAGGGTATCCAGCTGTCTCCTGAGATTAGCGATGTAAGCCTCGAACATTGGCTCGATGTTGATCTTAGTACCTGTGCTGCTGTGTTGCTGTAGTAGGTCCCATTTGGTCTCTAGAACCTTATTCTGTTGCTCCAGAAACCGTACCTGAAACCCATCAAGAGACCCATGGTATGTAAAGTCATATCATCACAACTATAAACTGAGTCAAAAGCATACTGGAACCAGAGCCCAGTCCTTATTACATACTGACCAATGAGGATTAGATGCACTCTTCAACGAATCCCCTTAAATCATCAAAAACCCTGGAGATACACATATTTGAATGAATGCAAAACACCCCGGGAATGGCTTAAATTGCCATGCATACCGCTGAATGTTTCAAGTTTTCAAAGCACTTACAGCACTCCTGTAAGGCAGACCAGTATTATTATCCACATTTTGCAATGGCAACAGAGGCTGACAATGGAGGCTTGCCTAAATCCACCTCTCTGAGATGAAACTAGAATTGGGAATTTTCTGGCTCACACTCCTGGCCACTCTGCTGTGCCAGCATCTCTCTCAAGACATCATAAGGAGGATGCAGGAATCTTGCCTTTGCTTGTGTTGGTGGGATCCTGAGGCCTCCTACAGCAAAAATAAGCTTCAACTAATCATCATTGCTACATATAAAGGGAATTCAGTACCCTCCTTTTTGTGAAACATGATTCTAAATCAATGGCAGCCAGCCTTTCCGACAAGAGTCCCATAAATAGTACTGCCAAATGACCAAAAACATGCCTCCTCCCCATTCCTGGACTGGTCTTCTACCCGTGACAGCAGCTTGTTCTTCACCAAAACATGACAGTCTTAAAATGAGCATGCCTTTGCCTCCAGAATCTTCTTGGAGACTCTTTACTTACGAGGAGTCAACCTGTATGCTACTTTAATCTCAATCTACCCCCACCTAGTCCTAAAATAGCTGTGCTGTTGAGAGCACTGAGTGACCCAGGTTGCCAGCTGACGGTGGCAAAACAGATGTGCTTTTGCTTGTGCCTTTGAACAGCAGCTTTGCAAGCGAAAATTTAGTTTCCGCAGCATGGGAGGGGGGAGTATTTTCACCAGCTAAAACCTCACATAAAGGTCCTGTTAGGCACAACTTAAGTGGCTAGTTGAAAACTGAGAAGGTAGCAATCCTACCAAAAAGTCAAGCCCAATGTATTACATAACATCTTAGTAGTGTGCACTATAGTATATAGGCAACTTCAGGGTGTTTTGCCTCTGATCTACTGAGCAGGAGAACAAGCAGCAGCACAACATGGGAGAGCCAGGCAAGAATGTAGGTTAGCCTTTATAGCATAGCCAGGCTCACAGGCCATTCTGCTTCTCTCCAGGAGTGCCACAAGAAAGCCCTGCTTCTTCTGCCCCTCCCATGCTACAAGCTGGCAACTCATAATCTAAATCAGGGTTTCCAGTGCATAGCCAATGGATAGGTGGCTGATGGGAGTTGCAGGCCACAACATGTGGAGCAGGGGTCAGCAAACTTTTTCAGCAGGGGGCCAGTCCACTGTCCCTCAGACCTTGTGGGGGGCCAGACTATATTTTGGAAAGAAAGAAAAAGAATGAATTCCTATGCCCCACAAATAACCCAGATGTGCATTTTAAATAAAAGGACACATTCTACTCATGTAAAAACACGCTGATTCCCGGACCGTCTGCGGGCTGGATTTAGAAGGGCCAGATCTGGCCCCCGGGCCTTAGTTTGCCTACCCATGATGTGGAGGTTACCACATTGACTACCCCTGAACTAAATCCATAACATCTATGAACATGGACATAAATGCTCTTGCTTATAATGGTGACTCAGGCTTGAAAATGTCTTCTACTAAAAATAAGGCCCACTACCTTAACCTAAGGTTTGTTAATGGGGATGGGGTGTGGCAGCTGCTTTAATAAGGCAAACAGCTGGAGAAGAAGCAGCAGCAGGCAAACCCACACTATGCTTTAATAGTCATTCCCTCTTCCCATGGGATTCTGGGAAATGTAGTCCTGTGAAAGAGATCCGTGACATCTAACAATCTACAATTCCAGACATGGTTTGTGGGAAACTACAGAGGAGGCAGACTGAAACCTTGGTTGGGAAGAATGATGCCTGCAATCTGCTTTCATCCAGCGTACCCTTGAGCGGCCCATCCCTTTCCTGCAAACTCTACCACAATGTTGCGTTCAATTGACTCACCTTGTCAATGAAGGATGCAAACTTGTTGTTGAGGGATTTGATCTGCTCCCTTTCATGCACACGCACTTTTTGGATCTCGGGGTCAATCTCTAAGTTGAGTGGTGACAGGAGGTTGGAGTTGACGGTCACTTGCTGAATGCCCCCAGGAGGAACTATTAAGCCCATCCTTGGACCACCACCAAAGCCCCCCATTCCTGATGCACCACCACCAAAGCCTGCAAAGGAACCACCTCCAGCTCCGTACCCCCCAACTGAAAATCCTCCACCACCAAACCCACCTGCACCAAACCCACCACCACTACTCATCCCACCACCCCAGAAGCCTCCAATTCCACCTGTACCATGACTAATGGAGCTGCTTTTGTTAACTCCTAGGCTGTATAGGCTTCTGCTCCCAAAGCCACCGCCTAGCCCTCCACTGCTTCTCCCAGCCCGGGATAAAGAAACTGAGGTGAAACTGCCTTTTGTCCCTCCAGGAATGGCCGCAGTCGAAGAACTGTAGCCGCGGGAGACCCTGACCCCACCCCCAGACCTGGAACTGAACTGCCTGTTCATTGTGTCTTATTCAAAGTATAGGGAAGAATATTTAGCAAAAAGTTATTATGGAAAAGAGGGAGAGAGAGGGAGAAAGAGAGAGAAGGACGCCAGACCCCTCTCTGAGATAGAAATTCTGTCTCCTCTCCCTATATATACACGCATATGTATGTTGAGGTGGGCTTGGCTGGAGTTAGGTAATTAATCAAGAATAAGCTCGTTAATGGGCTGGGCTATGTTTGGCAGCAACAGATTGTTTTAAAAAACGTCCTCTAAGTGTTCCTTTGAAGTGAAGCAAAGCACCAAAATTGCTTGGCTTGCAGGCTTTAATGGCACAAAAACTATGCTAACAAATTAATTTTCTCACCACCACCTCCACACCTCAGCCAAATAATAATAAATACACCTCAGCAAATGGTTCTTTTCCCAACTATTTTTTTAAAAAGTTGCTTTAATTGTGGATTATCCCTCTTCAGCATCTTACTTCAAAGCTCCCTATTTTCCCCTCCCCACATCATTGGCTTGAAATCCATAGTGCCTCCGAGAGCTATGATGAATCACATGGAATCCCTGAGGTGATTCTGGTTCAATTCTCTTTTTTGCTCTCTTTCCCATATAGCCATGGAATGACATTCATCTTCTTTTGGAACAAGAACAGTACATTTCTTAGCCCAAGGCCAGTCCCAGCAGCTGCCCTGGGCAACAGCATTTGCTGCTTCTGCCGCTGTAGTTGAAAGGACAGCCTTTCCCCAGGAACCTTGAGACATGTGCTTCTTTAGTTACTATTGGTAATGGATAAGATAAGGAGAATAAGTAAGATTAAATTAAGTTAAAATAAGGGAAGATTTGCTGAATAAATGATTAGAAATTGGAATACAGAAAGGGGAGGCATGAGGAAGTTGGAGAAGTAAGGTACAAGAAAATAAGATCTGAAATTGTACTTGGTTTTGTTTGTTTGTTTGTTGTGTTTATTGTATTGTATTGTTTTGTTTTGTTTCTGTTGTTATAAAAAAACCCTTTAATAAAAATTAATTAAAAAAAAGAGAGAGACATGTGCTTCTTTCTTCTACCTTAAGAACAGCAGAAGCCAAAGGAAGGCCTAACAAAGCTAGAAAGCAGCAGTTCCCCAAACATCAGAGGACTTTTAAGCAGCAGAACAAGAGGTCCTGGAAAGGAGGCTTGCTCATCTCTCGCCCTACATGTGAAGGAGAGAGAAGGTTTAGTCCTTGCAACCTTAGTCTATGCAGGTGTTAAAAAGGAGCCCAGCAGATCTAAGCCAGGGCTCTGCCTGAGCCAACCTTGCTGCCTACAACAGGCACAGAATCCTCTGCAACATGTGGCTGACCTGAATGCAGTGGAATAGAAATGGGGGAGAGGCACTGAATGCTGGTTCCCCACCATCTACACACTGGGGGTCATGTCTGCAGAAGAGAACCTTCTCTAAGCATGTAGGCTTCCCTCCATGGTGTGGTGTGAAGACCTGCCCAGTCAGTGTTTTACATTACAGTCTCTCCCTTCCACATGGTTAAAGAGGATGCATGAAAGAGTCTGTGGATCCTTTCGATTATTTCAAAGTTGAAAGCTTGAAAATTGCTACTCTAAAGCAGCGGTAGCCTACATGGTGCCCTCTGAATGCTGTTGGAGTCCGACACGCATCAGCCCCAAATCCAGGAAGGATAATGGTCAGGGATTAAGGGAGTTGTAGCAACATGGAGGCAGTGAGAGATTTTACTTTCTTGGGCTCCATGATCACTGCAGATGGTGACAGCAGCCATGAAATTAAAAGACGCCTGCTTCTTGGGAGAAAAGCAATGACAAACCTAGACAGCATCTTAAAAAGCGGAGACATCACCTTGCCAACAAAGGTCTGTATAGTAAAAGCTATGATTTTCCCAGTAGTGATATATGGGAGTGAGAGCTGGACCATAAAGAAGGCTGATCGCCGAAGAATTGATGCTTTTGAATTATGGTGCTGGAGGAGACTCTTGGGAGTCCCATGGACTGTAAGAAGATCAAACCTATCCATTCTTAAGGAAATCAGCCCTGAGTGCTCACAGGAAGGACAGATCCTGAAGCTGAGGCTCCAATACTTTGGCCACCTCGTGAGAAGAGAAGACTCCCTGGAAAAGACCCTGATGTTGGGGAAGATTGAGGGCACAAGGAGAAGGGGACGACAGAGGACAAGATGGTTGGACAGTGTTCTCGAAGCTACTAGCATGAGTTTGACCAAACTGCGGGAGGCAGTGGAACACCGGAGTGCCTGGCATGCTCTGATCCATGGGGTCACGAAGAGTCAGACACGACTAAACGACTAAACAACAACAAAGCAACATCTGTGCATCTCCATCTGCTCTGCAGATAGGTGTTTTGTTTTGTTTTCAAGTCCCCCAGTGTCATGAATCCAGTGATGCATAGAGACAAGCTTTGTGATCTTCCCACCATCATTCTGCAGGGAAGATCACCTATGTGTATTCTCCCTGACCACTACCCATGCTGATTGGGACTGGTGGGAGTTTGGATATCTGGTTGGCCTAGTTCTCACAAAAAAATAACGATCCACGCATTGGTTTGGGAGGTGCGGATCAGGTGCGTTCATGTTGGAATTCACAGAAATCAAATCACTCTACCGTTCCTACCACTGTATGATTCTGGGGGGGGTAGGGGGGCAGGATGAATCCAGGAGTTGCTACCTGAATAATCTTGATTCTTTGTGGACACTATGTGATTTCTGTTCCTGTTCTAGATTTGAGTTTGTGTTTTGAGAACTTTTTGTAAGCCACTTGGAGAGCCTCTCTGGGCTCAGAAATGGAACAGAAGCATTCTAAATCAGAGGTAGCCTGATATTTGTTGGACCACAGCTCCCATCATCCCCAAACAGCATGGCCAGAGGTTATGGGATGATGGAAATTGTAGCCCATGGGATGCGCGTGGCACTGTGGGTAAAACCTCAGTGCCTAGGACTTGCTGATCGCAAGGTCGGCGGTTCGAATCCCCGCGGCGGGGTGAGCTCCCATCGTTCAGTCCCAGCTCCTGCCCACCTAGCAGTTCGAAAGCACCCCTAAGTGCAAGTAGATAAATAGGTACCGCTTTATAGCGGGAAGGTAAACGGCGTTTCCGTGTGCAGCACTGGTGCTGGCTCGCCAGATGCCGCTTAGTCATGCTGGCCATGTGACCCGGAAGTGTCTCCAGAGAGCGCTGGCTCCCGGCCTCTTGAGTGAGATGAGCGCGCAACCCTAGAGTCGGACACGGCTGGCCTGTACGGGCAGGGGTACCTTTACCTTTACTAGCACCCATCATCCCCAAACAGCATGGCCAGAGGTTATGGGATGATGGAAATTGTAGCCCAACAACTGGAGAGAACCACATATGCTATCTGTGTTCTAAATAATATGATAAAATTATCATATTATTTACCACTAGTAGTAATAGTGGTAGTGGAATACAGAGCACCCCTGGTCTTATGCACAGTATAGCATCTTATGCTACAGGTGAAGAGCTCTGGTCCTTCGTACGTTACAGGCAGATGCCACAGTGCCAACAGTACTAAACAACCTGGCAGAAAGCCCACTCCTTGGCAGGATATTAACTTCATTATTTGAAAGAACCTGCCTTGGCCTGAAGCAATGTATTATCTGAGTAGGCAGTAATGTTGCACACAGTCAGTCAAAAGCAGCCAAATGTTGGGGGATCCAAGGCAGGTGGGTCCTATCAAATACCATCCCTGGGGAGCACATTGTTTCATGTTTCATGTTCCAAGCTGGAGTTGCTTCAAACTGCCATGTGCCTCAGGGGGCAAAGAGAGGGATGTTTATTAAAAATCTAATATGAGGTGTTGGGGGGGGGGGAATTCCTCTGTTTCCTCGTGACCTGATTATTCTATAGCTTCTTGATAGGTCTCATTCTCAACTACCAGTCTTTTCTACCTTTTCTTTGTGAGTATAGCCACAGGTTGTATGTGTGTTGCATCTTCCTGTTTTTAAGGAGGTCTCCTACTGGCATCATTAAAGTAAGGATATGCTTTCATTCTGGAGGGTTAGAGGGATCAAGAATATAGTAAAAACAGATAAGCACATATTGGGGCCAGCCTACCCACGAGGTAGACTGAGGCAACCACCTCAGGCGGCAGACGCTCAAGAGGCAATGCACCCCTAACTGCCTCCAGTATCACTGTACTGGGCAGTTAAGGGGGGCATTGGGGGTGCAGCAACATCAGAGCAGGGAGGCGCCTTCCCATTTTGCCTCATGTGATGAAACTGCATGCGCTGCCATGACACATAACATATAGCGGCCGGTGAAGCCAATCTACACATTCAGAAAGAGTGCATGGTACAACTTTCCGCAGACAGTGCCACTTTGGACTCAAATGCATGATGGAAGGGAAGGGGGTCACATATATGAATTCTCCCCAATGCAGTAACTACTTGCTCATAGAAAATTAAGATTTCGGGATGATTAAGGCTATAAAACATGTGTTGGCAATGATGACTTCTTAATAAGCAGAGACTTTTTTTATGTAGGAAAGCGTTCAAATATGACTGCTGTCACCAGTCCAGAGGACCAGATGCCTTTCTTCTCCCCAAGCACAGAACAAGTTCCATTCTGGAATTGTGTATCAGGAGTTCTGGTACAGGGGTTGGCGTATGACAAATGTAGGGCTGGCTCACATACAACTCTGGCAGTGATGGTCTTTAAACATAAGGAACATGTAGGAAATAATCATGTGATGTTCACCCTCAGGCTTGTGCATGTGTGCAGATTCCATCCACCCAAAGAGGTGTAAGCATGCATGCTTCACATCACACACTCTAGGAACATAAGAAGCCACCCAGCATGGGGCCAGATTATTTGTCCATCTAGTCCAGTATTGTCTACGCTGATGGGCCCAAATGTTCCTCAGTCAGAGGTCTTTCACATCACTCGCCATATGAATATTGCTTTTTTAAAAAAATGGAGAAGGGAGTTAAATCCAGGACCTTCTGCATGCAAACATGTGCTCTGCTGCTGAACTATGGTCCCTTCCCTATGTTCTGTGTCAGGCATAAGAAACCTGTAACCCACCAGATATTGGTAGACTCTAACTCGCACCATACATTCAGACATACCTGCAATTGTATGCCACCTTTCCGCAGTTCAAACTATGCTGCAATATAGCCAATGGCCGATGGCTGATGGGGGTTGTCGTTGAACTGCGTCTAGAGGGCCATTCCCTACCCCTACTCTACGTGGGAGGGACGCAGGTGGCACTGTGGGTTAAACCACAGAGCCTATGACTTGTCAATCAGAAGGTCAGCAGTTCGAATCCCCGTGACGGGGTGAGCTCCCGTTGCTCGGTCCCTGCTCCTGCCATCCTAGCAGTTCGAAAGAACATCAAAGTGCAAGTAGATAAATAGGTACCACTCCGGTGGGAAGATAAACGGTGTTTCGGTGCGCTGCTCTGGTTCACCAGAAGCAGCTTAGTCATGCTGGCCACATGACCTGGAAGCTGTATGCTGGCTCCCTCGGCCAATAAAGCGAGATGAGTGCCGCAACCCCAGAGTCGGTCACGACTGGACCTAATGGTCAGGGGTCCCTTTACCTTTACCTTACTCTACGTGGGAGGGAAAGGAAGTTGTATGTGAACCACAGTCTCCACCTCACCTCACTGTACATCAGGGAAGCCAACTTGAATAAAATATTGGGGAGGGAGGCCAGGTAAGCCATGCCCCACATAATAGAGCACATGACATGGTGCATGTACACTATTTGAATAGCAATGCCCATTGATTTGGGGGGGTCCTGGCACCCTCAAATATTTTATTGAGCGGGGGGGAAAGACCCTTGGCCCCGAGGAGTTGGTGCCTATGATGTACATAGAACACAGATGCCAGGACGATATGTGAGTGTGACATGCCTCTTTTCCCTAGCCAATGTGTGGATAGATGAAAAAGATGCCATAATAAAAACGGTGACATTTCACAGTAACTTATAATTGCCCATGAGCTCAGAGACTTTCTGTGATGGTGAGAAGTGTCCAGTGCTAGGCCCCACCCTGAACTCCAGCCACGAGCCTCTGAGTAGCCCTGTTCATCTATTACAGACGTGTAGGGCACTCCTGGGGATGCAGGTGGCGCTGTGGGTTAAACCACAGAGCCTAGGACTTGCCGATCAGAAGGTCGGTGGTTCGAATCCCCGTGATGGGGTGAGCTCCCGTTGCTCGGTCCCTGCTCCTGCCAACCTGGCAGTTCGAAAGCACGTCAAAGTGCAATTAGATAAATAGGTACCGCTCCGGCGGGAAGGTATACAGCGTTTCCATGCGCTGCTCTGGTTCGCCAGAAGCCGCTTAGTCATGCTGGCCACATGACCCGGAAGCTGTATACCGGTTCCCTCGGCCAATAAAGCAAGATGAGTGCCACAACCCCAGAGTCGGTCACAACTGGACCTAATGGTCAGGGGTCCCTTTACCTTTACCTTTAGGACACTCCTGTGTTGAAGGGGAAGCAGTCTTGCACTACAGTCCCTGATATCACAAGCCCCGCCCCTTAACCCCCCCTCCCCCGGACATCCACCCATTGAGCATTCCTACTTCCAAAAGGTGAATGCCCAACACCCATGTAATGCCTGGCTAGGGCTTATTGGCTGGGTCAGCAGGCAGTCCCCAACTTTAGTGTAGGCACAACCAGGTGGCTCAGGAGGTTCATGCCCTTTGCTCACTGCTGAGATAACATATGCTCTACTCACAGCCAATGAGGAAATGGGATTCCATTGGGGATGTTTGCTCATTAGTCATTGCAGAAAAGTGCATTCTTGCTAACTTTCTGTCCTCCAGGGATTTTCTCTTTCAGGATGGGAGCTATAGATGGGATGTTCCCTTAGTCCCCTCTCCCTCCCCCTCCTCAAAAAACCTGGGAGATAGTATGTTCTCACAAACAAGCATTGGTAGGCCTGCGATTCTTTTCTCATTCTGGGATTGTGCCATACAAGCTCATCAGTAAAGTGAAAGATCAGTACTTTTGGGGAGGTCCTGACATCCCAGAAGGAAAGCACGGTGAGAGCAAGTGATGGGTGATTGGGCAGTGGGCCCCTCACCTAAAGGGCCATAATGGTAGCCAGGCCCACTTTAGATGAACTCAAGCTTGCAAGATCAAACTGTTTGAATGGGGGAAGCAGAGAGAGAATGTGTGTTAGGGTGCCATTCTGAGCTGCTGTGTCACAAACCATTTTTTGCAACACAAAGCAACAGTGCGGAATAATATTGACAGCATATTAACAGCCCAGCACACCACAGATTTATACAGTTGTACCTCTTGTTACGGGGGACGCGGGTGGCACTGTGGGTTAAACCACAGAGCCTAGGACTTGCCGATCAGAAGGTCGGTGGTTTGAATCCCCGTGACGGGGTGAGCTCCTGTTGCTCAGTCCCAGCTTCTGCCAACCTAGCAGTTCGAAAGCACGTCAAAGTGCAATTAGATAAATAGGTACCGCTCCATCGGGAAGGTAAACGGCGTTTCCGTACGCTGCTCTGGTTTGCCAGAAGCGGCTTAGTCATGCTGGCCACATGACCCAGAAGCTGTACACCGGCTCCCTCGGCCAATAAAGTGAGATGAGCACCGCAACCCCAGAGTCAGCCACGACTAGACCTAATGGTCAGGGGTCCCTTTACCTTTACCTCTTGTTACATCATTCTCCGGTTGCATTTTTTCAGGATACGAACGCAGCAAACCCAGAAGTGTATACTTCTGGGTTTCACCGTGCACGCATGCGCAGAAGTGCTCTGCGCAATTCGCACGTGTGCAGAAGCGCTCTATCGCACTGTGCGCATGCACAGAAGCGGTGCTCTAGTTGCGGACTTTTCAGGGTGTGAACAGCACCCTGGAACGGATCAAGTCCGTAACTAGAGGTACCACTTTATTGAATTAACTGTCACCCTCTCTTTAAAGGGAACCCTGGGAATTGTAGTTCTTTGTGCAAGGGTGGTTAGTGAAGCCTAACTAGAGGCTTCTAAGCATTGTGCTGTTCTTAGGATTTGGAAGCGTGGGGAGCCATAGCAGTTAAAGTTAAATGCTTGTAGGAGATTTTATATATATCAGTGCCAGCCAACATGGTCAGTGGCTAAGGTTGCTGAGAGATATAGTCTAGCAACATGTGGAGTGCCACAGGTTTCCCAACCCCGTTCTGAAGCCATGAAAAAGAGTTGTTGCACACAAAGGGCAAGTTTCTTCACAGCAGATATTTAGTGTTGACAGCCTCTAGGCTTTGCAAGTGGTCACTTTGGTCCTTCAGTACATTATGATTATGGTTCATCTGATGGTTGTCCTTTTGCTCGTAGAAGTTGTTGATATGATTTTCAGGCCGGAGCAACTTCCTCCTCCTCCAGAGCCATATCCCACAATGCCCCTGCCACTTCCAGAACTTGAACCACTTCTGATGCTGAGCCCTTCTCTGCGGCTCAGTCCATTTCCTCCTCCCATGCCGCTGTTGCTAACTACAGCTTCAGAAAGAAGAAGAAGAAGAAGAAGAAAATCATTTTAATTGTGACACACTAATTTTAGAGAGATTCCCAAGTGAGACACTCATTTAGTTAAGCCTGTACAGGATATGATACAATTTGGCATAATACAAATTGCCCATGCATCAAAACATTGTAGAGACGAGTTCCTTTTTTTTCTGAAATCCAGCAGCTAGCCAGCCAGCCAGCCAGCCAGGTCCTTTTCTAAGAAATTCCATCTCACCCACCTCCCCTCATCCATTTTTTCCCCATTTTTCTCTTAACAGTGACTATTCTACACCATCTGAGGATGTTCAGTCCCCAATGAGTTGTTTTTGGTCTTGTCCTCCTACTTTTTTTAAAAAGTACTTCAGCAAACTAAGGGTCCACTTTAGGAGAAAGAGTTCCCTGTTAGTGTATGATATTCACACTTCAAAGCTTTGGGAATATTCGGAACATTTAATGTGCAAACAATCTGAATCCTTATTCATTAGGGGCTGTAACTTGGGGAAGGTTCATAGCTCAGTGGTACAGCAACTGCTTTGCACGCAGAAGGTCCCAGCTGCAACCTCAGGTATCCCCAGGTAGAGCAGGTAAAAGGATTTCTGCCTGAAACCCCAGAGAACTACTGCCAGTCAGAGTAGACAGTGCTGAGCTAATGGACCAATGGTCTGATGCAGTACAGTGGTACCTCGAGTTAAGTACCGTATTTTTCGCTCTATAGGACGCACTTTTTCCCCTCCAAAAATTAAGGGAAATTGTGTGTGCGTCCTATGGGGCGAATGCAGGCTCCTTGGCTTCAGCGATAGCAACGCGAAGCCTCCGAAGTGCAGAGGGAGAGCTCCCTCCATGCTCCGGAGGCTTCGCGTTGCTTTCGCTGAAGCCTGGAGAGCGAGAGGGGTCGGTGCTTCAGGGATAGCTGCCTGAAGCCTTTGGAGCGCAGTGGGACCTCGCGCTGCGCCCCGAAGGCTTCGGGTTCCTTTTGCTGAAGCCGGGAGAGCAAGACTCTCCTGACTTCAGCGGAGAGGGAGATCTGTGCAGCGCCCCTTCAGCGAAGCGGGGGGAGAAATGGAAGGGGCTCCGTTTCTCCTGCCACTTTTCTGAAGGGGCGCTGAGCAGAGAGGGGGAGAATTTTTTCCCCCTATTCTCCCCCTCCTATGGTCCGGTGCGTCCTATGGTCTGGTGTGTCCTATAGAGCGAAAAATATGGTACTTAATTTGTTCTGGAGGTCCGTACTTAACCTGAAACTGTTCTTAACTTGAAGCACCACTTTAGCTAATGGGGCCTCCTGCTGCCACCGTGCCGCCGGAGCACGGTTTCTGTTCTCATCCTGAAGCAAAGTTCTTAACATGAAGCACTATTTCTGGGTTAGCGGAGTCTGTAACCTGAAGCGTATGTAACCCGAGGTACCACTGTATAAGGGACTATCTTCTCTCCTGCCCCCACATGCTGTACTGGGCATCTCGTGCATCTGGAGAGTGGATTTGGTGAAGTGCAGAGAGAGGAGAGAGGGAAAGCTTCACTGCACCAGCGACAGTCCTTGCCAGTGGAATAGTGTACTTGAATCTGGCCCAGGTGCTTCAGAAACATGCTGTTGTTGGAAACCCAGAATGCCAGCACAAAATCTTTGGCTACTTACATATGTTTACAGCACTGCCATATTCTCCAGACATCCTGTTTGGGGAAAGAAAAAGAAAAAAGCGAGCAATTCAGTACTCTATGTCCTCCTTCTCAAGCTAGTCTGCAGATACTTTCAGGTCTACTCCAAGCTAAGCCCCACTGAATTCAATAGGACTTACTCCCAAGTAAGAGTATATAGGGTTCAATGGATCTTACTGTTGAGCAGGGATGGAACTCACTGGTATTTGGGTGCTTGTTGGCTGCTGAAATTACCTTGCCCAAAAGGGTCTCATAAAATCATTCAGCTAACAAAATGCCTTGTAAATCAACCTGAAATTGTCCATTGCAAAATTGATTTCAATTGTCTCGTTGTTTCTTGAAATGTCAGTTGCAACTGATGGCACAGCTAACATTAACAGCATGTTGATTATTCTGGGCTGCAGGGATGCTATTGTGCCCCAGGCTCTTGTGGTGTCTTTGTTCTCAGCAAAACAAAACAAAATTCCCACCTTACACCTGCCTGCAACTTGCTTTCTTCTCCATGAAAGACTGGTTGTCTCTCTTAGCTTGAAAAGTTTAAATCTGCCAGTTGTTGTTTGTTGTTGTTGTTTTAGAATTGTTGTGAAAGGATAAATTTTATAAATTTGCTTCAATGGGGAAAACAGAGTTGACACAGAAATTGGTGGTGCAATTTGAGTCACTGCATTTGCTAAAATGCAGTCAGACTCATTCTTTCTGCAGCAATTGCAGGAATAAAGGTAAAGGGACCCCGACCATTAGCTCCAGTCGTGGCTGACTCTGGGGTTGCGGCGCTCATCTCGCTTTATTGGCTGAGGGAGCCGGCATACAGTTTCCAGGTCATGTGGCCAGCATGACTAAGCCGCTTCTGGTGAACCAAAGCAGAGCATGGAAATGCCATTTACCTCCCCGCTGGAGTGGTACCTATTTATCTACTTGCATTTTGATGTGCTTTCGAACAATTGCAGGAATAGGTTCTGATAAATAATAAAAAAAATGGCTCAGAGTGCAGTAGTGATTCAGCAGCAGTTGCTGATGCTCTTCGTCAAGGAAATTTGGCTAAAGTGTGAATGAAAACTCGATTTCTACAACATTCAAGTATACCCCTGCCATTGAGAATGTAAGTACAGTATAGGATTGCAGCCTTGCTGTTGTTATCCGTTGTTGCTTATGGCTCATAAATGTGGCAAAGCATCACCTCTGTATAGGGATGAGGATCCCATGCCCTCCAGACATTGTCGGAATCAAACTCCCAGCCAGCATGACCAACAATCACGGATGATGAGAACTGTAGACCATCAACACATGGAGGATCATAGGATTCCCATTCTGAATATGAGCATTGCTAGACTGAATTCATTTGTACTTGCTAGCATTATTGTTAGCAAAGCAAATTGCTTGATAATCTACTTACATTGTGTAGATTGTAGTCACATACAGTGAATACTGCCAGACAACTTTTTTAAAACAAACAAGCATTAGTGCTATACTAGTACTGCCACTGTTCACTGGGTGAATGCATTATTTAGTCTTTATATAAAGGGGAAAGCAACATTTTCCATTATTTTTTCAAGCAGCACTGAATGATCCTGATCATGTGCCCTCTTCAGGATTTGCTGGCAAAACTGGCTTCCCCTGCCCCAATAGCACTGAGCTTCATCAAACTAGCTAGAAGCTTGTTAGTATCACCCAGGCTTATTTATTATTATTGCTATTATTATTATTATTATTATTGCTCCAACACTGACTGTACAGGAGGATGAAGATGTAGGAGGCAACATTAACAATGTAAAATTGCTTGTCGTTACATGAGACAATGGTGGTGGAATCTAAACACATATTTAAAATGTTCTGAAAATGCTTTTTTACAGCATTTTAAAAAATACATTGAATTTTCCATAAGGCTCACCATCGCCATCCAGTGTCACGTTGTATATTGCACTTAAAAGGTTTTATTTGCAGCTGTATAGCTGAGTCCAGTGTTTGTTCTGATCTCAGAAGATTGTGATGAGATTTAAACAACAACAACAACAACAACAAAAGAACAAATCAACATTTGAAGTAGACAGGGCAACAGGGTAAATGAGAACAGAACCTTTCGAGATCAGTTCCTGGATTCTCAAGAATAAATTGAGGAGTAAAACGCATCAATGCCAGAGAAAATGGTGAGTATGGAAACAAAGCCACTTCCGAGCTAGGGAGGAGGTGGGGTTGCGGGCTTCACACCCCTCCCCACACTCACGGGGGCTGCCTTCCGCCCCCGCGATATCAGGGAATCCTCAGACGCGTCATCCCCAGGCCAGCCAATCGGCTGGCCCGGGGGGCATGGCCACGCTACATTTAGGTCTGGCACGGCCGAGGCTCTTCCTTTTTTCCGCGCTGCAGCTAGCCAGGTTTTTCCCTTCCCTCCGACCCATGCAGATGAAGGGGGAAGGAAGCGCCATCACCTTCCCCCAAAACAAAAGGGTAGTCCGGTAAAGGATTCCGGGGGGCGTGGCCTTGTCCTAAGCCTATGGAGGTGTGGGCCCACGGCACGCCCCCAAGCGGTAACTCTGGGGGGAGCTCCTAGTTGACGTGCCTCAGCAGGACTCCCCCTACTGGTGGTTAACCCTTCTAGCAAGCGGGCTGAAGCCGGGTAGTTGTTAGGACCAGTGCCTAAGCCAATAACGCTCAATTCCTGTAATCAATAAAGTTGTGGCCTAATTTGACCCATTAACCCGAATTCTTGTGTCTCGTGTCGTTATTTCTGAGGGGGGAGGCAAGAACTCACCACGCAACTAGTCCTAGTGTGGACAGCCTATCAGCCATGACATTGGTTTTCACCAAACCCACCTCCATTCTTCTCCTTCCAAGAGGGTCCTGTAGGTAGCAATCTCAATATCCAAGGCTAGCTTAATATTCAAAAGTTCCTGATAATCACGCAAAAGGCGTGCCAGCTCCTCCTTAGCCTTCTGCATGGCATTCTCCAGTTCCAACAGCTTTTCCCTTGCATCTTTGAGGGCTATCTCTCCACGTTCCTCAGCTTCAGCAATAGATGACTGAAGATGGACACACTATGGAGAAAACGCAAAGAACAGAAATAAGCTCACATAGAAATCAGCCCATATCACCAGAGCTTCTTTTAGGGAGCTTTTTTTCAGGGCAAGCATTAGCCATTTTAATTATTATTTCTTATTTTCAGAAACTTTCCATATGCCCAGTACAGTCTCAAACTAATACAAGAATTACCATAAGAACACTAACTTAAGAACATAAAGGTAAAGGGACCCCTGACCATTAAGTCCAGTCGTGACCGACTCTGGGGTTGCGGTGCTCATCTCACTTTATTGGCCGAGGGAGCTGGCGGAGAGCTTCTGGGTCATGTGGCCAGCATGACAAAGCCGCTTCTGGCAAACTAGAGCAGCGCACGGAAACGCCGCTTGCCTTCCTGCCGGAGTGGTACCTATTTATCTACTTGCACTTTGACGTGCTTTTGAACTGCTAGGTTGGCAGGAGCAGGGACCAAGCCACAGGAGCTCACCCCGTCACTTGGATTCAAACCACCAACTTTCTGATCAGCAAGTTCTAGGCTCTGTGGTTTAACCCACAGCACCACCCGCATCCCTCTTAAGAACATAGCGCACAGCTTTCTAACAAATTGAAATAACAGAGCCATAGGCAAAAGTCCTTACACAATCACAATCTCCATTTCATTGTCAAGTACAAGTTAGGAAACGTCTTGACGAAAGGTCTACCCATAAATTTAATAATTGGGGCTTTAAGAATTTACACCACAAGTGACAGTGCTTTGAATGTTTCAAATGCTTCTTTCTGCCTCTAAATGAATGATTCATTCATTTGGATTCCTGGAGTCCATTTTTATGCCCTTAACTCTCAGATGTAGCTATGCAGTAAGTCAAAAACAACTTAGGAATCATTGTAGTGCATAAAATTTGGTGCCTTCTAGATCAGGGGTCAGCAACCTTTTTCAGCCATGAGCCGGTCCACCGTCCCTCAGGCCATAGCTGTCAACTCACAGATTTGAAAATAAGGGAGCAGCAGCCAAAATAAGGGATTTTCCGGGCACAGGTATGTTCAACTTTTGAGCCCCTCTGAGCCAAAAGCAGAAAGCCCAGCCATCAGCCAAACAAAGCCTCAAGGGGTGGTTCTCACAGCGCAGCAACCCGGCAAAGGGGATGCAGCAAGGAAAACCACTGTCACTTCTCTGCTGGGAAGCGCTGAGCAAAGGCAAGTCCCCAGACAACGCGGCCGATTTGATCAGCACAAGGCATGCAAGCTCCACCCCCCCACAGTCGTTCTTAGACTCCTTATTGGGTGAGCAATGCAGCCAAGCAACCCAGTTGGAGCCTCCTTCCTCCCTGGCCGGCAGGCAGGGAGGGAGAGGAGCTGCTTCCTTTGAAACCCAGGAAATTTAAGGGACATCATCAGTAAGGGACAGCGGCGTGACACGGCGCTGGGATAAGGGAGTTTCCCACCAAATAAGGGACAGTTGACAGCTATGCCTCAGACCATGTGGTGGGCCAGACTATATTTTTGGGGGGGACATGAATTCCTATGCCCCACAAATAACCCAGAGATGCATTTTAAATAAAAGGACACATTCTACTCATGTAAAAACACACTGATTCCTGGACCGTCTGCGGGCTGTATTGAGAAGGTGATTGGGCCGCATCCTGCCCCTGGGCCTTAGGTTGCCTACCCCTGTTCTAGATGGACTCCAGCTCCCAGCAACCCCAGCCAGAATGACTAATAAGAATGATTTAACCCCCAATTCTTTCAAAAGTAAAATTATGTCCTGCACTTCTTGAGGCATAGCATGTTACAGATTATCAGACTAGAATACATCTTTTAAAAAGAAAACTTTTTAAAAAAATGTTCACAACTCAAAAATCCATATTTACATTTTGAAGTTTGTAGCAGTCATAATTTAAAGGATCCGTGACACACCTGCATTTATGGAATGCCAAACAGGTAAATGAGAGAATCATACTGTGTTGTGGAATCAGCAAAAATATTTATAAACCAGGAACTGAATTATTTAGTTGAAATGGATTCAAGGCATATTTGTAGAATCAAACATAAATATTATTGCCAGCCTTGGGCTTAACTCAAGATCATTTCTTCACAAGGTGATGCTAAAACATCCTGAAAGCAGGGTGAATATCACAGGTGGGGAACCTGTGGCACTTCAAATCTTGATGAACTACAACTCCCATCATCATTGACCATCGGCCAGGCTGTCTGGAGCTGATGGGAGTTGGAGTCCAACAGAATCTGGAAAGCCACAGTTTCCCCACCCTGAGTGTATATAAACTCACCCCAAATATTGCAAAACCATAGTAGAACTGCTGGAGCTAATTAGTGCTGGATTGACTTGTTTTCCAGAAAGCATTACTGCTATTAAATTCTTAATTAGCTAACAATATATTCACTCCATTAAAAGTCTTTTCCCAAACCACTGCAATGTGCACTATTCACTGTAACATTATTAGACCATGGATGAGAACCATGTGGCTCTCCAAACATTATTGGACTACAACTCCCATCATCCATGACCTCTGATTTTGCTAGCTGAGGCTGATAGGAACTGAATTCCAACAACTTATGGAGAACCTCCGCAGCAGAGCATTCACTGGATGCAAACAAACAACCTTTGCTATGCATATCTGCTAAAGCAATGTGCATCTTACTTGTTTCTTCACACTTTCCGTTTCTGATCTTAGTCTGTGGATGAGTCGATTCAACTCAGAAATCTCCATCTTGGAATTTTTCAAGGCATCGTCATGTTTCCTCGCTGTGAGCTGAAGTTCCTGAAACTGATTTTAAGTGACATCATAAAGCGTAACAGCAGCAGCAGCCAGTCTTAGGCCAAATCCATCACCAGTTGCAACTGCCTGTAGCTACCAGTGGCTGAAGGTTAAAGAGGAGTTGGGGGGAAGCACTATGCCCCCAAAACAGGTTTAGGAGGCATGCAGGTGGAATAGAGTGGGTTTGTCTCATTGCGCAAGCAGACCTTGATCCGCAAGTGCATACCGCACCTAGCACTAAGTTGAATTCCACCCATTAGTTCAATGGCATGTTTCAGCATACAATTGCAAGAGCAAGAAGCGATAAAACAAAAACAAAAACAAAAAAAACCCTCCGAATCTTGAGTGTCCCTCAGATTCTCATCTTTGGCTTTTGAATGCAGAAATTCCCAGACAAGAAGGATCTTAGCTCAGTGGCAAAGCATGCGTTTACATACAGGAGGTCCCTGGGCATCTCCAATCAATAGGATCAAGGGACATGTGATGAGAAAGCCCTCTCCCTCTCTCTGCCCAAGACCTTGAGGAGCCATAGCAGCCAGCCAGAGTAGACAAGAGTGGACTAGATTTTTTTTTAGAAGCAAGTCAATAGATTTTTATTGTTTTGAGCTCTTCTTTGCAACAAGAAAGCATGAGCCTAGGGCTTGCCGATCAGAAGGTTGGCGGTTCAAATCCCCATGATGAGGTGAGCTCCCGTTGCTTGGTCCCTGCTCCTGCCAACCTAGCAGTTTGAAAGCACATCAAGTGCAAGTAGATAAATAGGTACCACTCCGGTGGGAAGGTAAACGGCATTTCCCTGTGCTGCTCTGGTTCTCCAGAAGCAGCTTATTCATGCTGGCTACATGACCCGGAAGGTGTACGCCGGCTCCCTTGGCCAGTATAGCGAGATGACCACCGCAACCCCAGAGTTGTTTGCGACTGGACCTAACGGTCAGGGGTCCCTTTACCTTTACAGTGCTCTAACTGCGGGAATTATTTTTAGGTGGGAAATTCTCATTAACTCTCCTGTTTGGAATTTGTCAAGTTTCTTTAAGTAATGTTCAGTACGTGGGCCACTTTCCACTTGAGTTTTTCCTCCTTACAGCCACTGCCTCAATTGGTGAGATCCACTATGGCATCTTCTGTTCTAGAAGGTCTCTGTATTTCTCCCAGGCTATAAATAAGGATTTTCTGATAATATGATTGGTAAAGTCCTTATGTACTTCCCATAGATCAGATACGCATGCCAACCGTACCTGATATTAAATCCTTCAAGATCTAGTAAGTCTGGGTTCCCCAATGAACACCAGTCCCTCAATCAGGTGAGACAGACCACCTCATAGTATAGACTTACAGTATACCTGGCAGTGAGAAGCCTCCTCTGTCCTTAATATCAATTAAGACTAGGTGTTTTGTTCTGGGACTCTTCCCCTGCTAGATGAATTTTGAAATATATCATTGCCATTCCCTGAGACAGTCCGTCCCACCCAATATCGGGATCGATTGAAGGAGAAACAATAGTTTGGGGAGCACATTCATTTTTATTATAGAGAGCCTTCCTAAAAAGGATAGCTTCAATCTGCTCCAGGTGTCCAAATTTCTTCTGATGAATTTGTCAAGTTTCATATGGATTCGAGTGGCATTTTAACAGCCACATTTTGCATCGCTTGTCATGTTACTTGCCCAAGCCATATGTACACACCTTGCTTTGGTACATGGCATCTGCTTCTGCTCGGCTCCTGTTGGCCATATCTTCATACTGAGCTTTGACTTCTGCAATGATGCTGTCCAAGTCCAGGTCACGGTTGTTGTCCATTGAGAGGATGATGCTGGTGTCACTTAGCTGCCCTTGCATCTGTGAGAGCTCCTGTAAGTCACACAAAAATCTTAATCATCGGGTAGCCATTGCTCTATGGAATCCAGATAAGGGTAGGAATGTTTGAAATCAGTTTATTTCATGCAGGGAATCTCAGGTGGTCCTTAGGAGAGCACAAAGTATCCTTACCACTTCATACAGGGATCTCAAGAAGTTGAGTTCATCTGTCAGAGAAGCCACCCTGGTCTCCAGCTCCACCTTGTTCATGTAGGCCGCATCTACATCCTGGGAGGGGGAAATTACATTGAAGATCATAAAGGGTTAAGAACCAGTCAAATGAACACACAGCAGTAGAGGTATAGCCTAAGCTAAGCATTTGATGAAACGGCAGGGAGTAAATCACAGACTGTGGGGCATTCCTCCTTTACTCTAGGGTCCTTTCAAATCTACAATGCAAGGTCCTGGGCCTGCAGGGGAAGAACATTGAAAACACACCTCCCACACACCAAAAAAAGGTGAATCCAGTTGGAGCAGGAAGGTAAAAATGGAAACACGTTGCATCCCACCTTCCAAACATAGGCCCTCATTTTTTTGGAAGTGCTAAAAGCCCTGAAATTACCATCTTAGATCTGAGATTTGTGCCCCCCCCACTCTCCCAAACTTAAATCCTGTGTTGAATGGAAGAGATTGTGCATCTATCTTCTATCTATCTATCTATCTATCTATCTATCTATCTATCTATCTATCTATCATCTATCTATCTATCATCATCCATCTATCTATCTATCATCTACCTATGTATGTATCTATCATCTATCTATCATCAGTCTATATCTATCATCTATCTATATCTATCTATCATCTATCTATCTATCTATCATTATCTATCTATCATCTATCTATCCATCTATCTATCTATCTATCTATCATCTATCTATCTATCTATCTATCTATCTATCATCTATCTATCTATCTATCTATCTATCTATCTATCTATCTATCTCTATCATCATCTATCTATCTATCATCTATCTATCATCTATCTATCTATCTATCTATCTATCTATCTATCTATATCATCATCTATCTATCATCTATCTATCTATCATCATCTATCTATCTATCATCTATCTATCTATCTATCTATCTATCTATCTATCGATCTATCTATCTATCATCATCTATCTATCTATCTATCTATCTATCTATCTATCTATATCATCATCTATCTATCATCTATCATCTATCTATCTATCTATCTATCTATCTATGTATCTATCTAATCTATCCAGTGGCGTAGCGTGGGGGGTGCAGGGGGGGCCGGCCGCACCGGGCGCAACATCTGGAGGGGGCGCGCTCGCACTCACAGCTCTCTGCCCCTACCTAAAATCCACGGGTTAGGGGGCGCAAATTACTTGCCTTGCCCCGGGTGCTGACAACCCACGCTACGCCACTGTATCTATCTATATCTATCTATCTATATCTATCTATCTATCTATCTATCTATCGTCAATGGCATCAGCAGTTGATATCCTTGAGCAGCTGCTAGGGCTCCAGTGCTGTGGCAGGGCCCAGTACAGATGATGGTGGATTTGGAAGTCACCCACCATTTCAGATACTCATAACACCCCCAACATAGCATCATTCTAGAGCACTGTGGGAAATCTACATGGCAGATGACTTACCGTGCTGCCTTTGCCACCAGTCCTGCTACAGCTGCCTGCCACTGCTGCCACCATAATCTCTAGCAGGTAAGCCCACCAGGAGAGATCAACATCAGAGGAGGCACACCAGAGGGCTTTATTTTTTCCCAGTGCCCACTCAAACACGGAGCTCATTCTAGACATATGTGTTCATTCGTTCGTTTGTTTGTTTTTAATTTAACAAAACTCATGCACTGCTTTGATTGTAAATTCACTAGTTGCATACCCTCCAACATGCCACAGAGGAAAATTGGGAGAGCAGCTCCTGCATGAGTCATGTGACTTGTGTGAGAACGTGCCCCCCCCCCCAAATGCACATCTTCCAGGGCTGCGCTCTCATGTGAGCCAAAACAGGACATCATGGGATCTGATCAGAAGCTTCTGTAATTCCAGGATGTACCGCTTAAAGCAGGACAGTTGTTGGGTAGGTCATCTGTATATTTACATATTCCCACACTCACATACCCCTTCATTTACCTCCATTTGGAATAGATGTGGAGAACCTTTTTCAGAGCAAAGGCCACACTCCCTTCTGTGCAGCCCCCCAGGCGCCCCATGGCAATAATGGGTAGGGCCAGAGGCCCATGTGGGCAGGGAAAGGAAGGTAGATTTTACATTTGTACAGAAGGTTGGCTTTTACACACACACACACACAGAGAGAGAGGCTCTAGCCTTCACCCTGGCACACAAGAGTCAATATCAGAGTTCATGTTACAGCCTGGAGGCTATGAAGCCAGGACAGTGAGGAGACAGAGTGTGTGGTTGTGCAGGATGATTCCCCAGAGCCAGAAAGAGGCCTGGGCAGAGCTATATTCAGACCTCAGGCCTGAGGTATTTCACCCCTGATTTATAACGAGTGTCATCACTTTGTGTGCATTTCAAGACTTACCTTTTTTAGCAGCACAAATTCATTCTCAGCAGTGGTGCGCTTGTTGATTTCTTCCTCGTACCTTTTGAGAGTAAACGAAAACAAAAGCAAAGATTGTGATGGATTTGTGGCCATAATCTGTTCAATATATGTTTAAAGTAAAAAAGGGGGGCACAAAACCAGGGGAAACGCCACTGGCAAGGTGAAAGAGAGAGTAAGGGGCTCTACTAATTTCTATTCTACATTGGCACTTTCCATCAAATGTGTAAACCATGATAAGAGACCTTTCTCAAAACAGGAGCAAAGAGCGGCAGGCAAATGCACTGGCAAGTGAATGTGGTGCTGATGAGGATTGCTAGTTTATATGTGACTGATTAACTTAAAGACTCAGAGAATGAGGGAAATGGTCAAGGAGAAGCTGGGTACTTTTGCAAGATTGTTTGCATTTCTAATTAAAAGCTAAAGGTTGCATTTCATTGGGCTGAAGATCTTTGGTTCAAGCCTGATGTGCTTTACCAGATGAATTTGTTCTTTAACATCTATGGCTTGTCAGTTGTTCCTAATTAAATTTAGTGTTATGCTACACACTGCTGCTTTGGTACAGGGAAGTGCCTGTGAAGATATGGATAACACAGCTGCCTCCATTCGAGAGCTGCTGTTCGGATCATAGCTATGAAGGCTGTCATGATGAGCTCCTGAACTTCAAAATGTACGTCTCCATCACTGGGGAATTGCACTCCGGGTGGGAAGAACTGAGCGCTGGCCTTGCCTTTCCTCACCTACCTGCGCTTAAAGTCTTCCACTAGATCCTGCATGTTCTTCAGTTCTGAACCCAGCCTCCCTCTTTCACCCTTTAGAGAGTCTAGATGTTTCCTCAGGCTGTTGGTGTAGGCCTCAAAGAGGGAATCCATGTTGCTCTTCGCATGGGAGATGGGTTGCTGCTGCAGGAGGTTCCATTTGGTCTCTAGGACTTTGTTCTGCTGCTCGAGGAATCGAACCTGAGGATCAAACAGATTGAAAGGGAGGCTGAGTGGCTTTGCAAGCACCCAACAGAGCAGTGGTGAGCAGCTTCAACATGCATATAGGAATGGCCAAGGGTAGTCACACTGCAGCTCTAAGCCCTTCCAGGCATAGCATGGAAAACAATTGTACTAAAATGTCACATGACATAAAAGAAAAGAAACTGAACTGTTGAATTTTTTTAGTGCACATTTTGAAGTCCAAAATGCTCAAATTCAGGTTTCGACTCTAAAGGACAGGGCACTCTCTATCAGGGGTAGCCAATGTAATGCCCTTCAGAAGCTGTTGGACCACAACTCCCATAAGTTCCATCCAGCACAGTCAATGATTGGGGATGGTGGGAGTTGTGGTTTAGCAGCATCTGACTGGAGCTCACAATACTGGCTATTCCTGATATGAATTGCAAAGGTATGGATCCTTGTGTAGTCAAAACAATTCCCTCCATGCTGTAGATGGTGGTATCTGCACTCATGGGGGAACCCCAATTTTGCAAAAGCACACACACACAAAATCAGAACACCATGTGGAAAGGGGAACTTCCAAAGCAGCACATTGTGGACCACAAAATGCTGGCTATTGAAGGAGAGCATGGAAAACTTCCTGAGAGGAGGGAGAGGAAATGGAATGGAGTCCTGGAAAAGGGCATGGCTGGCTGGCTGGCTGGCTGGAACCCTTAACTGGAACACTCCACACTGTGACATTGGATGCATGACTGACTGAATAAATGTTAAGTCTGGATGATAATGCTTAACATTCTATTATTATTTTCCTTGCCAAATCCTGTACATACCAGATGTTTTCTAAACACCCTGGTCCTGATTCAGCTGTGGTTGCAGAAACAATTGTTGGCCTTGGATGAAAGTGGTCTTACTCTCTGTTCAATATGATTTGGATAAACACTGCAGTATGCATGAGCAATAAGATGTTAATATCCATTGACTGGCTGCACACACAAATGTCTACTTCTGCAAATGGATATCACTTGCTGGATGGAGACGCATGCCTTAATAAGCAATCATAAAGCTTTCAAATTGGGGGAAGAGAATCAAATTAGGAAAATTTCTTTTCAATTTTATTTCTTCTCTAGCACATAGGAAGCAGCATCACAGAAAGTCTTGTGGTGTATTGTGTGTCCCATCCAGTCTACATTGAAGAAATCACCTGACTGCTTTACTATGTAGCTTGCAACCCATGTTCCCCTACACTAAAATGGCCAGGTAAATTTCCTCTGGCTTAGATGGAAAACTATGAATTTTAATTTACAAATATTAGAGTATGGAATTTGATTCAGACATGCTTCCTGAACAACGAGAAGCTGCTCTACAGTTTGTTTATTTGTTTGTTTGTTTGTTTATCCTCCTTGGGCTTTGCGTCTCATTCCCCCCCCCCAGCAAGAACAATGCTGAGAGTTTGTTGGGCTCCCACAAGACTTGTCAAGATATGTGTTATGGAGTGGTGTTACATTATGGAGTTGCCTTTCAATATTCTATATCTAGCTAGCTAGCTAGCTAGCATCTATCATCTATCTCTCTATCATCTATCATCTATATCTATCTATCTATCTATCTATCACAGCAGGTTTTAAGAATTGTCCAAAAAGTAACTTCAACCCAAATGCTTCATGCCATATTACCACATGATGTTTTCTCTGAAATGGAAACAGGGGATGTACCCAGAATACATTGTTAGAAGATCTTCTTACAAATGTAAATAGGAAGAAAAGTTTGGATTTGATATGCCACTTTATCACTACCCAAAGGAGTCTCAAAGCGGGTAACATTCTCCTTTCCCTTCCTCCCCCACAACAAACACTCTGTGAGGTGAGTGGGGCTGAGAGACTTCAAAGAAGTGTGACTAGCTGAAGGTCACCCAGCAGCTGCATGTGGAGGAGTGGGGAATCGAACCCGGTTCACCAGATTACGAGTCCACCGCTCTTAACCACTACACCACACTGGCTAACTGAAAAGAGCCCATTTCCTTAACATCACCAAGCTTCGTTAGATTTGGAAATCAATTTGAAAAAGGACAGTCTTATTAAATCATCCATCTGTCCCCATTCTGTGAATTAAGGTTCAGTGTTTCTACTAAAATGTCTATTTTTCATTTAAAGTATTTTAATTTGCCATAATGAAAAGACAGGCAGAATCCAAGAAAGCTGACCCATTCCCAGATTTAGATAATAATTGGCCAAAGTAGATGCCTATATAACCGTCTGTTGTCTTTGTCCATGGAGTTTTCTTGGCAAGGATACTGGAGTGGCTTGCCGGTTCCTCCTCCAGGTGGATCACGTTTGGTCAAAACTCTCCACTATGACCTATTCATCTTGTGTGCCCTGCTTGGCGTAGTTCATAGCTTCTCTGAGTTCTTCAAGCCCCTTCGCCACAGCAAGGCAGTGATCCAAGGCAAGGCAAATAGAAGGGGAAGAAATGGAGGCAGTGAGAGATTTTACTTTCTTGGGCTCCATGATCACTGCAGATGGTGACAGCAGCCACGAAATTAAAAGACGCCTGCTTCTTGGGAGAAGGGCAATGACAGGCCTAGATAGCATCTTGAGAAGTAGAGACGTCACCTTGACAACAAAGGTCCGTATAGTTAAAGCCATGGTTTTCCCAGTAGTGATGTATGGAAGTGAGAGCCTGGACCATAAAGAAGGCTGATCGCCGAAGAATTGATGCTTTTGAATTATGGTGCTGGAGAAGACTCTTGAGAGTCCCATGGACTGCAATAAGATCAAACACATCCATTCTTAAGGAAATCAGCCCTGAGTGCTCACTGGAAGGACAGATCGTGAAGCTGAGGCTCCAGTACTTTGGCCACCTCATGAGAAGAGAAGACTCCCTGGAGAAGACACTGATGCTGGGAAAGATGGAGGGCACAAGGAGAAGGGGGCGACAGAGGACGAGATGGTTGGATAGTGTTTTCGAGGTTACCAGCATGAGTTTGACCAAACTGCGGGAGGCAGTGGAAGACAGGAGTGCCTGGCGTGTTCTGGTCCATGGGGTCACGAAGAGTCGGACACGACTAAACGACTAAACAACAACAATATAACCGTCAGTGTGTCCATTGGTGGTGACAAGTGAGATAAGAATCATAAAGTGTTTGCACGAAGGGGGAAAGAGGCAGATAAATTATATATAATTCAAAAATGTATGAACTAACATAATCACAGCGATATCAATTTGGAGTACTGCTAAATATTTCCTGTTTGACAAAGGAATTTAGTAACAGTTTAGTAATATGTAACAACAGTACGAAACGGTTAGTTAACACAGGAGCTCAAAAATCCTACCTTGTCTATAAAGGAAGCAAATTTGTCATTGAGGTTCTTGATCTGCTCTCTTTCTTCTCTGCGTACTTTCTGGATCTCAGGATCAATTTCCAGGTTAAGTGGCGCCAGGAGGCTCTGGTTAATGATGACTTCTGGGATGCTACCCGGAGGATGGGAAAGAAACCCAGGGCCATTTCTTCCATTGCCAAAGTTGCCATTGGCCCATCCACCACCAAGAAATCCACCAAAACTAAGCCCAGCATTGCTACCAAATCCACCTCCGCGATGTGCACCTCCAGGAACCACACTCTGGGAGATGCGCTTAGTACCCCCCAGATTGTAAAGGCTTCTACTGTAAATGCCACCAATTCCACTTGCTGCTCCGGCGCTTCTTCGGCTAGGAGAGGAGGCATTGATCCTGGCCCCTCCGAAAACAATTGCAGAACCAGCACTAAACCCCCTCCCTCCATTCAGAGCTCTGGCATTCAGCTGTCGACTCATTGCGGCATAAAGGTGGCGGCGTAGAGAGAGATGAACAGTCCAAAATCCTCTCCGAGTCTTCCTTTATATGGCTTTCAGAAGCTGGGCTTGGTTGGAGAAGTGAAATGAAAGAAATTCGAACTATTCACAGGCTTGGTTAGTCTGGCACCAGCCCATCCTTTCTTGAAACCCACTAAATAATATGTTCACACCTAGTGGGTCTGGGTGAAATGCAAAAAATGACTTTCATTGAGATTATCAGACGTTCACCTTGCAAACATTTTAACTCCAGAAGCCTACCCCTATATAATTAACACAGTATCTGCCTCTAGTTGAAATCCATATTTCATCATCCTTGTCACTCATGACCAACATAGGTATTAAATTGTCAGCTATAAATATTCAGAAAGCTTTTATTCCCCCCCCCCCTTTAGTTTCTTTCTACTATTTACTGAAGTCAAGTAAATCTATCCCTCCCTCACTGGTAATTTATGGGAGTGGTTGACAATTTGTGAAATATATTGCCCCTCCCCCTTCCATTCAGAAGTTATTATTATTTAATTATCTTTTAAAGAAAGAATATTATTGGTTTTTTCACAATTTTATACATTTTAACTTAACCATTTCAAGCATTAAAATAAAAGGTTCTTTTGAACCTTGAGTCCTCCCTCCCTCCCTCCATAGGTTCCATAAAGATAAAGGACAAGGACCCCTGACAGTTAAGTCCAGTCGTGAACGACTCTGGGGTTGCGGCACTCATCTCACTTTACTGGCCGAGGGTGCTGACGTTTGTCCGCAGACAGTTTTTCCAGCTCATGTGGCCAGCATGACTAAGCTGCTTCTGGTGAACCAGAGCAGCGCACGGAAATGCCATTTACCTTCCCGCCGGAGTGGTACCTATTTATCTACTTGCACTTTGATGTGCTTTTGAACTGCTAGGTGGGCAGGAGCTGGGACTGAGCAACAGGAGCTCACCCAGTCACAGGGATTCGAACTGCTGACCTTCCGATCGGCAAGCTCTAGGTTCAGTGGTTTAGACCACAGCACCACCTGCGTCCCTCAATGTGTTCCATATTTAAGATTAAATTTACTGCATCTTTTACCATTGTCCATCTGTTATATATCCATAGTTACCATAGTTAATTCCACATTACAAGTGTCATTACATCCCCGCCAGTGATTTTAACTATTTACAGTGGTCTTCTAAATAAATTAAAAAATTACTCCTACTTTCTTTTAAAAATACTTGATCTTCCTGGTTAGGGATCTTCCCCATCAGTTTTGCCATCTCTGCATACCCCATCAGTTTCGTCTGCCATTCTTCTTTCGTTGGTACTTCTCCTTCCTTCCATCTCTGGGCTAGTAGCATTCTCGCTGCCATTGTTGCATATATTATTATTTAATTATCCACTTTGAGGGACAATTCTGAAAGGCAATCTGTAAATACAGAAAGGGAGACATGTGGATTTCTAAGTTAAGAATTTTGAAATTGACTTCCTGCCACAGACAGTCCTCCAGCTACAAATGCTATGTTTTAGGAGGGGAAATGACCTGATTACCAAGGAAAAAACAAACCCCCTTTAAAATGCTAAGGAGGCCTTGGGCAGTGAATGCATGTGTGAGAAGAGGGACACTTACCCCATTCCTGTTTATTAGAGTGTCTGTGTAGAACCCAGACAACTTTACAGCCCCCGGTCCTTCATCTGCTGGCACTGGGTCTGTGGCCCCGATTCCTGGGCCCATAACCATGTTAGGATCGTCCTACTCTTGTGTGGCGCTGTGGTATAAACCACTAAGCCTTGGACTTGCCAATCAAAAGGTCAGCAGTTTGAATCCCTGCAACGGGGTGAGCTCCCGTTGCTCAGTCCCTGCTCCTGCCAACCTAGCAGTTCAAAAGCACGAAGTGCAAGTAGATAAATAGGTACCACTCCGGTGGGAAGGTAAACGGCGTTTCCATGCACTGCTCTGGTTTCGCCAGAAGCGGCTTAGTCATGCTGGCCACATGACCCGGAAAAACTGTCTGCGGACAAACGTTGGCTCACTCGGCTTGTAAAGCGAGATGAGCGCCGCAACCCCAGAGTCATTCACGACTGGACTTAACTGTCAGGGGTCCCTTTACCTTTACTCTCGTGTAGGACCCTGGCAGAGGCAAGTTCTCTCCCTCCTGGTCTGTCGTTCGGAAGCTTCAAAAGCTTTCTTCAGCCCGAACATCACAGCAACTGATACCACCGGAGCACGATTTCTGTTCTCATCCTGAAGCAAAGTTCTTAACCCGAGGTACTATTTCTGGGTTAGCAGAGTCTGTAACCTGAAGTGTATGTAACCTGAAGCGTATGTAACCCGAGGTACCACTGTATTTACATATAATACACTCAGAGCATTCTGCCTTAGCCCCTTCCTCTTTCTCATCAGAAAGCAAAGAGAGAAAGAAACAAAGGACAATAGTCTTACATCGCGGAACACAGTAACACAAAACATCCTGTCTCCGTCACTTCCCACACTGTTGATTGAAAACATACACCATCATGTGCTAAACAACAATCCCATGACTGCAAACATGGAGCAAGAATCCTAACATGGAGCACCACTTACAGACATCCAACTGAGTGTCACAAGAACCTAAGAAGAGTTCTGCTGGATCAGACCAATGGCCCATCTAGTTCAACATCCTGTTCTCCCATGGGCCACCCAGATGCCCATGGGAAAACCCTTAAGCAGGGCCTGAGCACAAGAGCATTCTCCCCTTCCACAGTTCCCAGCCACTAGTATTCTGGTGTCTCTAGACCAGGGTCACTTGCATTCATTAACCATGTTAAATATCTACGTAAGATGTACTGAGGTGGATTTTTTTAAAAAGTTTAAGGAAAATGTGGGCCTATTGGGATCTTTGGAATGCTGTAAGAATATGATTAGGAAATAATAATTTTAAAAATGGCTATACAGTGGTACCTCGGGTTACATACGCTTCAGGTTACATACGCTTCAGGTTACAGACTCCACTAACCCAGAAATAGTGCTTCAGGTTAAGAACTTTGCTTCAGGGTGAGAACAGAAATCGTGCTCCAGCGGCACAGCAGCAGCAAGAGGCCCCATTAGCTAAAGTGGTGCTTCAGGTTAAGAACAGTTTCAGGTTAAGTACGGACCTCCGAAACGAATTAAGTACTTAACCTGAGGTACCACTGTAACTTATTTTAAGGGACTGTTATTATAGGATGGTTTGTCCATCCTATAATAATGAATGATAATTTTGTATGTTTTTTGTATTGATATGGTACATGTGTGTGTGTAGTAAATGTATAAATGAATTGTTTGGGTTTCTTTTAATATAATATTAAAGCAGAGGTTGCCAACATGGTGCCCATGGGCACACATGGGCCCCTCAAAGACTTTGCAGGTGCCCACAGGACCCTCTCCTTCCACCTTGCTGAAATTAGGCTTGAAACGATCATTCTACTGTAGCCAAAAGCACATAAAGAGGTGCAATGGTCATAAGACCAACTACATATGGCCTTCTCATAAGATCATTAAGTCCAGAATCTAAAATTACCTACCACCACTACTCTGACAAACACTTGGTGGTGGTTAGTCAGGCAGGTAGAGTCCGATTGGAGCTATCCAAGGTCCTGCAACTCTAGTCTAACCCCATTCTGGACTTTGGTTAGCTCATCTGACCCTAGAACAGGCATGTCCAAAGTCCGTTTTGGGGGCCTAATCTGGGCCTGCCGGTCAATTTAATCTGGCCCCCGTGGCAGTATAAATCAGTATAAAAAAAATCAGTATAAAAAAAAGCTCAACAACTTTGGTCGGCCCTCATGCATGCTCACTTCATCAAATTTGGCCCTCTTTGAAAAAACGTTTGTGCACCCCTGCCCTAGAAAAATTGAAAGGCCATGCAAGAGTTTAGAGCTTGACTAAGGAACATAGGAAGCTGCTTTCTGTTGAGTCAGACTAATGGTCCATGTAGTTCAGTAGGCTGCACAGCATCCTTACAACATAGTGCAAAGAGTAGGGTGTGTGCCTGTGGTGCCTAGGCAACTGGGAAATGCTTGCTTTCGTTTGGCAAGTGTTGTGCAGGTACTTAGGCAACATTGGGGGGGAGGTGGATTGCCAAACTCTTTGCACTCTGTGCTGTGGTTGCAGCATCATTCCGAAAGCTAGGAAAGCATCTCCACCCTTGGGACAAAGAGATGATCATAGCTGCAAACTGTCAGAGAATCAAAGCTAAAGTATCTGGGCAACAGATCAGAACCAGAGAGGGCACACCAATTTCATAGAATCATAGAATTGCAGAGTTGGAAGGGACCACAAGGGTTATTTCTGCTCATCTTTCATAACCTTTGCTGTTAGCTTTCACACACACCCATACTCATCAGTCTCCAACCTCTGATGCACCAGACACAGCCAGGATCTGGTCCCTTCATCTACCAGGTTCTCTTTCCTGTCAGGTTAGGCTAGGCTTCTGCCCCATTCCACTAGACTCCACTCCATAACCTATCAGGCAGCACCCCTTACTTCAGAAAAGGGGAACCTGTGGCCTTTCAGATGGTATTGGACTCCAAATCCCATCAGCCTTAGCCAGCATGGCTAATGACTAGAGATGATATGAGCTGTATTCCAGCAACATATCTGCAGGTTCTCCACCCCTGTCTTGTTATAGCCTCTGCCCTCTGGGTCTTAGGATCTCAGTGGACCAAGCAACCCTAAGTCAGGTGGAGAAGCACCTGGACAGATTGGCATGAAATAAATTGGCTAGATTCAAGTGTTCTGTTAACTAAGGCTTGGGTTACTGAGGGCTTGTGGTGGCGGTCTGGATATTATTGCCCAAATCTTCAGAGATACAGACCCTGGGGGTCAGGGCAGAGCCTGAGAGGCTAGCAGGTCGTGGCAAAATGTCTCTGGTAGATTGAGGTGGAGCCTGGAAGTGTGCAGTTGGCCTAGGGACTGGATCATGCTAGGGTCAGGCATGTCACAAAAACCCATAGTTTAGGTATCCTACGCCCATAGTTTAGGTCAGTGGTGTCCAAACTTTTTTCAAAGAGGACCAGATTTGATGAAGTGAAGGGCCATGGGGGCCGACCAAAGGGCCAACCAAAGTTGTTGACCTTTTTTAGGATTGAAGTTGTTGAGCTTTCTTTAGGGTTGGAGCTGTTGAGCTTCTTTTAGGATTGAGGTCGTTGAGGGTTTTTTACTGACCGGCAGGCAGGATTAGGCCCCCAAAATGGACTTAAATGGAGGTTTAACTAAGATTTTAATGTGTAGTGTGGATGAGACATCATTTACTTAGAGTCCAAGGAGGAGGCAAAAATGCTGAGTCTTTGTGACATTAAGATTGAATATTATGTGGTATGTTGCTTCCTTCTCACTCTGTTATCCTGGGACTCTATGAACCAGGTCTGTTTGTGAGCAAGATGGGAAAGTGACAGAGGTCAGTGTCACCTAGACTGAGCAGTAAAGATCTGGGCACACTGAACCATATGAACCAGCAGAAATTTAGAGAATAACACAGGCTTAACTGCAACTTGAAGGTGTAGGTGCATATATAGGAGAAGAAGTGTGGTAAGAGACAGGATAAACAGGCTGGATTCATTAGGGTGGGGTCCAGAATTTATCTATTGCAGAGAACAGTATTGCAGAGGTGTAACCTCTTAGGGTGTGGCCAATTATGCATCATCACAAAGAGAGGGCAAAAGAGGACACAGATTAGCATCAAAATGGCAGGTGCTGATTTAGATGAATAGATGCACATTTATTAATAATTTCTAAGATTCAAATCCAAATACATAAAAAGAGCCCTACTGGATCAGGCCAATGGCCCATCTAGTCCACATGATGGTTCTCAAGGTTGCCAACCAGATGCCCCCAAGGGAAATCTAAGCAGGACCTGAACACAAAAGCATTCTTCACTCTTGTGGCTTCTAGCACCTGGTATTCAGAACCATTACCGCCTCCAATTGCGGAGGCCGAGCAAAAGTGTCAGTGGATTAATCTAATCTTTTGAAAGAATTAGATAAATTAAGGGAGGATAAAGCTAATTCTTTTAAAAGATTAGATTAATCCAAGTTGGCAGCCATCACTGCCTCCTGTAGGAATAAGTACATCTCACCATAGTGGGGGAAACTGTGGCCAAGTGACCTGTGTACCTGCTTGGAATAAACGTTGGCAGACAACTTCAAGGCCACGCCTTTCCTTTCTTTACACCAGACCTGGACCAGAAAAGAGCTGGAAATAGAGGGCACCTTCCAAGCAGGTTTTTCTGGTTTGCTTTTAAATGCTGGTAAAAGTGCTTGTTATTGCTTTTAGAAATTGTTTGTTACATTTGTACTGGGACCTTATGGTGAAACACGAGTAAAGGTAAAGGTAAAGGGACCCCTGTCCACTAGGTCTAGATGTAGCCGACTCTGGGGTTGCAGCGCTCATCTCGCTTTATTGGCCGAGGGTGCCAGCATACAGCTTCCGGGTCATGTGGCCAGCATGACTAAGCCGCTTCTGGCGAACCAGAGCAGCACACAGAAACGCTGTTTACCTTCCCGCCGGAGCGGTACCTATTTATCTACTTACACTTTGATGTGCTTTTGAACTGCTAGGTTGGCAGGAGCAGGGACCGAGAAACGGGAGCTCACCCCGTCGCTGGGATTCAAACCACCGACCTTCTGATCGGCAAGCCCTAGGCTCTGTGGTTTAGACCACAGCACCACCAGCATCCCGAGGAAGCATGAGTAAGAAATCTAAATATAATAATAATTAATAATAATAATAATAATAATAATGTTTTGTATTGCTTATATGATGGCTTTATCATTATGCTATAAGCATAATTGCTTACTTTTAGTGGTTACCTTTAAAAGAAGAAAATGATTGTTGTAATGGTTGTAGTACAAAAAGAAAAATCTACAACAATTGCATTCCCCCTTTTTTCAGTGTGTGTGTGTTACTTACACACACACACACACTTTTAGCCAGTTTCAGTTTAAACCAGGAGGCTGTATTGCAGCTGCCTTTCTTATCTAGCAGACAGGCAGACTTATTCCTCATTCACACTTTCCATGATGACATCAGCAAGCCTCCACCCATTACATTACAATGTACAGATCCATTGTGGCTGTTGCCATGGCAGTGAACTCATCAAATGATTAGCAGGTGAAATACCTGGGATGTCTTTGGCAAGGTGTCCATGAAACTCTGGGGGTGATGATGATGATAAATTTGCCATCCTTTTAACAAACATTTGGACTGACCTGTTCACACTGTTTGCAAGAAACCAATCTGCTCTCATCCAGACATAGGCTTTCCCTGTGTGCTCACATTAGATGTTTGCCATCTAATCTATGTAAATAGACTCCCAGAAGCTGGGAAGAGGTTCCAGTGATTAGAGGGTCAGCCTTCATAGCCCCCCTAGTTCTTGGCCCCTTTCCCATGGCTCTGAATCTCCACCTACATACTGTTGCCTACCCCCCGCCACTCTATTCTTTACCCCAAAAAAATCTCAGAAGAAATTCTGAGTCTTCAGAAAGCAAATTTAGAATAAATTATACTTTGCAACATTTATGCAAAATGTAGCAGCCTGCATAATTTATTCAAAAGGAAGAATTTGGCACACATGGTATTTTTCATAGTTCAAGGAATGGCTCTAGGTTTTCTTCCGGGATTCTCTTTCTGCTAGATTCTGCTGGCTCATGGTGACACCCTCCTGCTGTCAATTTTGAAAGGCGAGGGGATGTAAAAGGGTGTTCATAGGGGCTTCAGATCTCCCTTTTTTCACACACAAAGCAAAACCAAAGGCTCTATTCCAGGCATCCCCAACCTGCGGCCCTCCAGATGTTTTGGCCTACAACTGCCATGATCCCTAGCTAACAGGACCAGTGGTCAGGGATGATGGGAACTGTAGTCCAAAACATCCGGAGGGCCAAAGGTTGGGAATGCCTGCTCTATTCCAAAACCAGCCTCTTCCTGTCAGGAAACATTTAAGGGCCACTGAGCAGCAAGCGGTTCTTTAAGTGGCTACTATTGTTTCATTTTGAAAAGGAATGCTTAATTTATTTAGATTGCTCTCCCCCAGGACATGTTCACAACCAGCATTAGGAACACCTCTTAGTCTCACCTGTGACACTTGTGAACTAATGTAATGAAGCATGTTGTGAACCAGAGACTTGTTTAAACTGCAATGACAGGCTGGAACATGGATTCCTATCCTTGGGTCAACACTTGATAGTATTGTTTCTGCCACTCTGAGCTTTTAGTTGGATTGTGTTCTTAAATCATGAATTATATTGCTTAATTTTAAGAAACAAAAGTATTAATTGGCCAGACTAAATCCCTGTGTAACCCAAACATCACCCACATTTCTGAATGCTGGAGAAAGGAACTGACTTGAAGCTGCAATCCTATAAACGCTTGTTTGGGTTTGTCCCATGAAACTTAATGGGTCTTAATTCCTAAGTAAACATGCACAGGATTTCATTGCAAGAGTTTTTTGAAAGCTAATTCAGCTTCAGAGATGCCATATGGCAGCAATCTCCAGCCTTTTCTGGCCAGGAACCCACCTTTTAACCTGCATTTGGAGACCCCTTTCTTAACTTCTGGCCATATATTTGTATAGTGGCAGTGCTGTTTTTGCAACCCACTTTAGATCAGGCCATGACCACCAAGCTGTGGCCTCAATCTACAAGCTGAAAACTGGCAGTGTACAAGATCCCTCCAAAGTTGTTTTAGCCTTAAATGAAATGAAATGTACCAATAAGTAAATAATAAGAATCAAGACCACATATGACTTGACTGCAGTTTATTGAAAATGGCCACCTCCCAGCAACATGGGAAGCAAACCATGGGAAATAAAGACAGGTGCAATGTAATTCACAAAACTGACACAAGAATGTACTTTTGATAATGAGATAGCTTTTCCAATGACACCATTATAGTAAATGATTGTTTACTCAGTGTTGTACAGGACCTTGTTGCTCTGGAGCCACAATCAGGCCGCCTGATCCTTGATTAAATCATGACTTTGATTCAAGGGAGGAAATGCTCTATTTTCTTTTCTCTTTCTAGGCAGATAAGAGCAACCGTGACTTAGCATTATCAATGTTGGCTGGTCCAACATCAGCACATAGTCAAATACAGTGGGGACAAATTATGTCTTTTGGGAAGCAAGGAACTACAACAACACCTGGAGAGAACAACCAACTGGAAGAAGCCTCAAGAAAGAGGAGGAAAGGCCACTTCAATACAGAATGCCATGAACTGGCAGCCACCATAAAAAGCCAAAAAATGTACAGCATACTCTGAAAGAAACACACTCCTCCCCTTCCCCCTTCCAGCTCCTCTCTGCTAACTGATATCCTAAAATGCAACACCATCAGCATATTTCATTGGCATTCTCTACCAGCTATCTTCCACCATTGTACAACTAAGCAACAGGTGACAGAAGCAAGATGGAAGATGGTAAGGTTAATGGTGCTTTCTTGGGGAGCAAAATAGATACAACATTTGTGTTTTAAAGGACACAGTTTGTTCTTTTCTGTATTACCAGGGTGGGGTTGAAGGTGTTGCGCTGATGCCACAAGAAGCTAGAAGATGTTTCTTTCCTTTTAGGAACCAGCTGGGACATTTAATGCCTTCCGCCTTTGATGGATGAGCTGCTTGTGGTGGTTCTCCTAATGATCGTGCTGGAGCCGGAACCGGAACCTTGAGAGTATCCACCACCGCCTATGCAGGAGCCTCCAGAACCTCCTCCTCCTATGATTCCACCTCCATAGCCCCCGCTTCCACCGCCATAACCTCCGCTTCCACCGCCATAGCCACAACTTCCACCGCCCATTCCTCCCCCTATGATGCTGCCGCCGCTAATGCCGCCGCCCATGCTACCAACGCTAATGCCGCCGCCGCTCATGCCGCCGCCCATGCCGCCCATGCCGCCGCTCATGCCGCCGCCGCCAATTCCGCCCATGCCGCCGCCGCCAATTCCTCCCATGCCGCCGCCATATTGGGAACTCCTCACAGCTGCAAAGGAAACACAGGTTCAGTACATACACTTTCATGTTGAAAATAATTCATGTTTGAAACAGTGAAGGTGAACATGGAAGCTACTTACAGACATGGACTTGGGATCCTTGGCCACACAGCCTGTTTAGGAACAAGAACAAATGGTCACAAAATGAAACGGAACCTTCTTTCCGCTACAAGTATGATCACTTCATCCAGGCTTCCTCAACCTCGGCCCTCCAAATGTTTTGAGACTACAATTCCCATCATCCCTGACCTCTGGTCCTGCTAGCAAAGGATCATGGGAAGGATCACAGGCCAAAAACATCTGGAGGGCCAAGTTTGAGGAAGAAGAAGAAGTGTTTGGATTTAATATCCCGCCTTTCACTCCCTTTAAGGAGTCTCAAAGCGGCTAACATTCTCCTTTCCCTTCCTCCCCCACAACAAACACTCTGTGGGGTGAGTGGGGCTGAGAGAAGTGTGACTGGCCCAAGGTCACCCAGCAGCTGCATGTGGAGGAGCGGAGACACGAACCCGGTTCCCCAGATTACTAGACTACCGCTCTTAACCACTACACCACACTGGCTTACAGGAGGCCTGACTTAATAGGCAGAGTGGTGTCTGCAGATAATAGTAGTCCTGTCTAGCATCTGTGAGTCATAGAATTACTAGGCCCGACTTACAAGTGACCCAAAAAGCCATGTAGTCCTATGCCCATTTTACAAAGCTAGACCTTCCATCCTCTAACTCCCGCCCCCCAAATTCCCTCCTGCAAATCAATCCATATAATCCGGACCAATGAGAAACAAGCAGAGAAGGCAGAGTGCTACGCAACGTCATCAAAATAAGTAAAGGAAAGCACACAATACACCAAGGAGGCATAACAAATTAACAAAACAAAACAATAAAACCACCAAGGACATTCCTTCTGGAGCCATAACAAATTTGCTCCCCATAATTTGGATGTTCAATATGCCACTAAGCATTCTATGAATGTTCAAATATTTGCAGAATCCTCCCTGAACCCACAATATAGGCAGATGCTGCTTGCAGACACTTGGTCCAGTTAACCTACAAAGAAAAAAAATTCCCTCTGCGGAAGGTTGCAATGGTCACCCACCTGCTCTCTTCTCCTTCCAGCAGTTTCCTGTACATGGCAATCTCAATGTCCAGAGCAAGCTTGATGTTCAGCAGGTCTTGGTACTCTTTCAATAGGCGAGCCAACTCTTCCTTGTCCTTTGTCAGGGCACATTCCAATTCTTCCAGTTTCTGCCTAGCATCCCGGAGGGCCAACTCGCCACGCTCCTCAGCTTCAGCAATGGCTGACTGCAGCTGAGCACACTGCAAGACAAGAAGAAGGGAAAGATAAAAACTTTTCTGTTTCCACTATGACTGAGACCTTGGGATTGACTTTTTGGAATCCCAGCCTTCCTTGTTGCTTTGTTTACCTACCCAACTGTTTAACAAGCCTCCCAGGCAGGGATTGCATCAGAAGCCCAGGTTTTTCTGACAGCTGTTCAGTCCAATCTCTGAATATCTGTCTCATTATTCCTGTCTAGCACCTGAAACCCTGAATTTAGGAACAAAGGCTGGGAACAGACTGGTCCATCCCTGATCTGAGCACCCATCAGGGATAATTGTTTCCAGGCCAAAGATGGGATTTATAGGCCGCCTGGACCCATAGTGCCAAGGGATATGGCCACGTTCATGATCTTAGAAAAAGAAAGATGCTGAGGCTCAAAACTGCATAGCAGCCTTCGTGGTTGCCCTGAAAGATGTATTCAAGATACCATGAGCATCCTTTCCCAACCTGTTGCCCACCAGATGTTGCTGGACTGGCCATTGGCCATGCTGAATGAAACTGATGAGAGTTGGAGTCTAATGACATCTGAAGGAGAGACTTCTTGTGAGTGCTCAGCAGTGGTGGGGACCAACACTTTGCCTGAACTGAGCCATCTCTTTCAAGTCTGAATCCTGATGTTCCAAAGAGGTTCAGAGGCTGAGTCCAGGTAAGCCTGGGATCAAGTTCAGTTCTCCCAACACATGTCTTTTCTACTTATTGGTATGTTAGATGTCATTATTTAATGGAGAAAATTAAGCAATATTTGGTGTCTTTTGGTAAGTCCTGTGGCGTAGCGTGGGTTGTCAGCACCTGGGGCAAGGCAAGTAATTTGCGCCCCCTAACCCGTGGATTTGCGCCCCCTAACCCTAACCCTAACCCCCAGATGTTGCGCCCGGTGCGGCCGGTCCCCCCTGCACCCCCCACACTACGCCACTGGGTAAGTCTACCTCCAGGTGCTTTTTCCAGTCTTCCTGTACTAAGATATCTCAGCTGACACTTGCCACCTTAGCACATTTCCACAGAAGAGTGGCAGCTTCTAGCAACAGTTGATGTGTGAGAGACTGAGAACTCTCTGTAAAATATGGAGCAACACTTCTAACATTATACTGCACATTAAGGCAGCAGCTTGGAGAGGGCACCACACAGAGGCTATTCCATGTGGCCTCCATGTGGCCAAGATGAATGTGCTGATCCCTCATTGCCAACATCCATGCATCTTGAATTAGAGTATCATGAGTCCATTGCTGAGCAACAGTTGTAAGCCAAGGTCCTCCCCAGAAAGGAGCTCTTCCTCTCCAAGGCATGTGTACGGGTGCAGTGGAGCAGAGTTTCTGCCAGATTCCTTTTAGGCAGGAGACAAGACTCAGAACAGAACGACTGCTGCTGCCTGCACAATTCACTAAGTGATGAGTCAGCATCCTTTCTCGCTCAGATTTTAAAAGCTGAGAAACATACAGACTCCGATCATTTGATCATCTAGGTCAGTACTGCTTACACAAGCCTTCCCTAACATGGTTTAGATTACAGTTCCCATTATCCACAACCATTTGGTTGGGTTTATGGGAATTGTAGTCCAGAAGGGTGCCAGGCTGGTCCAAATTGACTGACTGCAGCTCCCCAAGATTTACAGATAAGACTTGGTTTAAAGCCAAAATGTTTCCACCCTAAAAGCCTCCCATGTTCAAATTGCAACATGATGTCCCTTGAACCACCCAGGCTTCTCAGGGAAATGTAACTTCAATCACTGTCACGCCTGAATTTACATACAGGCAATGCAATTTGCATTGTGTGCTTGCCTGATCTGATGCAATGTTTGAACAAAGCCACCGCCATCCTTAATAGATTGCAGAGTGTTGAGAGATTGGAAGGGCAATTCGAAAAGAGAATAATGGGCATCAGGCATCTTCCAGAGATAAATGTATGAAGTTGCTGAGTCAGAATACCATTGATTTCAAGAGAGGCATTTGGTCTCTTCCAAGGTCTAAGACAACAAGTAATACTTAGACCTGGAATTATCGAGGATTGGACTAGGAGCTTCCACAAGCTATCATTGAGCTAAAGACCATCTGATAGCTAAGATGAGCTTTACACCCATGTGGTGTGATGTGGACCTCCTGAAAAAGAAGACACTTTTCAGCCTTTGCCCAAATGGAATGTTTAAGTGCCATACCTGCTTCTTGACACGGTCAATCTCCCCACGCAGTCTCTGAATGTTCCTAGTCAGCTCTTGAATCTCATGTCTGGTGTTAGTCAGGCTGTCCCCATGTCTTCCAGCTGTGTTTTGCAGAGCTTCATACTGTTGGGCAGAAACAGTGTTGTGTTTAAGAAACAAAGCAAAAGTTCCTCCAGCAATGTTCTAATCATGGATACCACCCAAAGGTCCCTCTGCCACAACACATTAGCTTCAAGCACAGGGGTCATGCAGGGGCAGATTTGGGTACTATGGTGCCCTGTGCAAGGCCAATATTTGATGCCCCCTTCAGTCTTTGCAGTTCCTTTCCAAAGGCAGGTGAGAAGGTGCCCATCCAAAGGTCCCTCTACCACAACACATTAGCCCCAAGCACAGGGAGGATCGTGCAGAGGCAGATTTGGGTACTATGGTGCCCTGTGCGAGGCCAGAATTTGGTGCCCCCTTCATTCCTTGCAGTGCCTTTCCAAAGGTAGGCAAGGAGGTGCCCTGCTTTGGAAAGGAAGTGTGAGGGCTCTGGCAGGATCCCAGGGTCCTCGTACCTCCTTCCCAAAATCATGAAGGTGCTAACTAGATGAACTCTATGACCCTGTCAGAGCCTCGTGACTCCTTCCTAAAGCCCAGTACCCCTTTATCTCAGCACTCAGCGCAGACACACTGCTCACACAGCCCTAAATCCATCCCTGGTTCATGATGGAAGCAGCAAACTACAGAGAACTTCTCACTATGCTACAAGCCTATGTTGATATCATTACACCAGTTTGACTATCATGGCTTCATCAAAGGACTAGGAATTGTGGCTGCCATTTTAAATGTCATGGCTTCCCGCACCTCCAAATAATATTCTAGTTTGGCTAAGGAGCTAAGAATTCTCGGTTTGAGATTTGCAGTGACTTTCCTTCCTTCACAGGGGTCCCATGGAGAAAGTGATCTGCCCTCAGGTCCCTTGCAATAGAAAGAAAACCCAGGAAACCACAAAGCATGTCAGGTTTCCTCTTTGCTTGATTCCTTACCTGGCTATGGTACCAACTTTCAGCCTCAGCTCTGCTGCTCCGGGCAATCTCTTCATATTGATTTCGTACTTCATCAATGATGCCTTCCAAGTTGAAGTGGCTGCTGTTATCCATACTCACCACCACAGAGGTGTCATGACCACCCATCTGGACCTGAGACAGTTCCTGTTAAAGGACCAAAAAGCCATCAATCAGTAAGACTTGCAATCTGCCTCATTTCTGCCATTTCTCCCCTGATTCACCACTCATGAAAAAAAAAGATAACTAATTAATATCAATTATGTTTGAACTAATTAATATAAATTATGTCTCCACAAGCATGATTTTGATGTGTCTGGGTTGTAATTGCTTTCATGCTTTTTCATAGCTTTCACTTTTTTAAAAAGAATGCAAGTTTCTAGATCTCAGAGAGGAAAAGGGGGAAAAGCAAACCTGAAACTTTCCATGCTGTTACACTGATTAAGCTTTTTGTTTCAGGTGCAGGGCATAGAGCAATCCAATCTAAGGTGAACACAGATATCTCCATCCCAGTTTAATTGTGGTGGCTGGGGGGGAAGTTCAGCACAGTCAAGGGAAGTACAGAATCACCAGGATGGAGTGAGGCTTCGGGGGCTATCCATATTAGTCCTTTAGTCCTCTGTGACTATCACATACTTTCCTCTGGTTCCTTGCATCCCTCCCTCAAAACTATGTGGAGTGGTAAGTAACATTCCCATGTATGCCTTCATCTATTTTAAGGAGAGGGAATTCAGTTCCTTTGAATGTGGGTTCAGTGGGTGATGGTAGAGGAGAGAGTATTCTTAGCTAGCAGATGGAATGGATAGATTCCTTACCTGTTGGAAGATACGCCTAAGGAATTCGATCTGCTCAGCTAGAGCACGCACTTTGGCTTCCAAGTCAGTCTTGGTCATGTAGGCACAATCCACATCCTAGAAGAGAGATTATGGGGAATGCAAACTTTAAAGCTTCACAGAGTGTTATCACTGACTGAGGCACAACATACAAGAGTTTAGGCATGTCCACATAGATAACATTTTATTCTCCATTCCTGTTGGGATGTTTAGCTGTGATGACTCAACAGGGACTCTGCTTCCCATATGAAGACATAATTAAAGGCAGGGTGTTCCTAGCATGCACAGATTTCTTTCCCTCTTCACCAAGAAACCGCAGGGATTCCCCACACATTTGGCTGTAGGGGGAAAGGGCTTCTGGGTCAGAGGGTGAGGCTGCCAAGCAAGCTTAATCCAACAGTTCCTCTCAATTTATTAATGAAACAATGGATTTTTAAACAAATTACTCTGGATGCATAGGAAGCAGCAGTTTAATCTACGCTGCCATGTTTTGCAGTGTGCCCCTGCAATTTCTATGATTGCCTTTTTGAACTGCTATAGATCCAGTATAATTTGCTACTATGAGCTCTCCAGTGAGAGCTAAAGATGACTGATAGGTGTCTTGCGGGATTCAGCTGTTCTCCAAAAGGCCATTAAACATGTTTGCAGGCTCAACAGAACCAGAGGTGGTGCAGTGGTACAAGTGTCAGATCAGGACCTGGGAGAAAAGGTTTCCGATCCACACTCAACCATGAAGCTTGCTGGGTGACCTTGGACCAGTCACAGATTCTCAGTCTAACCTACCTCACAGGGATACTGTGAGAATAAAATGGGGAAGGGGGAAGCACATTTGCCAACTTGTGCTAACATGTCAGGGAGAAGCAGTGGTGTAGTGTGGGGGGTGCAGGGGGGCCGGCCGCACCGGGCGCAATATCTGGGGGGGCGCACTCGCACTCACAGCTCTCTGCCCCCTGCTAAAATCCATAGGTTAGGGGGCGCAAATTACTTGCCTTGCCCCGGGTGCTGACAACCCACGCTACGCCACTGGGGAGAAGGCCTATACAGACACTTCGGGTTACACATTTTCAGGTTATGGACGCACTGAAACCTGGAAGTACCAAAACGGGTTACTTCCTGGTTTCAGTGCTCGCGCATGTGCAGAAACACTAGATCATGATTTGTGCATGTGCAGAAACGCCGGATTACGTCACGCACGTGTGCAGATGCGGCGCTGCGGGTTGAGAATGCTGCGGGTTGCGAATGTGCCTCCCGCACGGATCACGTTCGCAACCCGAGGTTCCGCTGTACTTGTAGCCTTGACTTCCCCCTGACAGTATGCTGCCAAGCGTCACTTCTCACCTTTTTCAGCACCACAAATTCATTCTCAGCAGATGTGCGCCTGCTGATCTCTTCTTCATACCTGTTTAAACCAGAAAAAAGAGGTCACAATGAGCTCACTGAGATAGACTACTGTAAGTGTATAAGATGCCAAGGTATTAAAATAAACCACACAAGCTGAACATTGCAAATCCCCCAGAGAAACACACACACACACACACACACACACACACACACACAAAGCTACTCAGATTAGTGTTTCCAACCTTCTGCTGTACTGCAGAAGGTTGTAGTGCAGAGTGCAACCTGCACTCATTTGGAATGCCCTGGAGCTGAGGACAATTTCATTATTCTGAACCAAAGTCACTTAATGATTAATGGCAGATCTCCCCCGAAGCACAAATAGTGGTGACGAAGCACCTTTCATTTTTTGTTGTTCCTTACTTGTTCTTGTAGTCTTCTACAAGGTGCTGCATGTTCTGAAGTTCTGATGCCAGCTGTGACTTCTGCATACGGATTCGTTCAATTTGGCTTCTCAGGCCGTTGATGAATTGCTGGAACTCACTATCCAGGTTCTGCTGTGGGCCTCGGCCCTGGGTTTGCTGCTGTAAGATCTGCCATTTGGTTTGCAGAACCTTGTTTTGTTGCTCTAGGAACCGGACCTGAAACCCAAGAAATGGAAGATGTATAAGACATTGAAGAGGTTCGGCATCATAGCACATTGGAGATGGGTGCTAACAGCAAAGTCCATTCTTTCACAGGTTACTGGATCCACATGAAGGCAACCTGGCTAAGCCCCAAATTACACTCTGCTTCCCCTGTTTGTTGTTACTCTGAATTAATAATTGCAGAATTGGAAACACTCGCAATTTTCAGTTTCTGGGGGCCAGTGGAACCTTACCATTTCCTTAGAACTATGCTTTGTGGTTCTCATAGCAGGGCCACAGATCAGTGCCTGCTTCCCAAGTGATGACACAACATAAGAAACTGGGATGAAAGGTCATTTTTATGGTGACCGTAAAATGTAGCTGTGCTACATTATAATAATGTGTGGTTTACATTATTATAAACCAGTGTTGGCACTGTAAATTATAGTTGCTTCTATCTGGGCAACACCACCCTGACTTGAGGTACCAACCCACCAGAGTGGATCAGCTCTTACCACAGCCACAATGTCCTAAAGGCAGCCTGAGGAGTCCATACTTGCTCTCTGGTCTGCATTCACCAGTAAGAGGACCACCTAGACTGAGTTCTGCGTCCTCCCACATCATCTCAAACTTTCAAGAAGTAATAGCTCAGTATAGAGCATCTGCTTTGCATGCAAAAGATCCCTGTCATCTCCAGGTAAGACTAGGTGAGACTCCTGTCTGAATACCTAGAGAGTCTCAACCAGTCAATGCGGACAATACTGAATATGATGGATCAATGCTCTGACTCAATGCAAGGCAGTTTCCTATGTTCCTTCACCCCACATGCCTCAAGGTGCTCACCAAATATTCTACACTTATGTCCACCATACCCACCCTTAAACTGACCAGAAAGCAAATCAGCCACAAGAGAATCACACCAAAAAAGAGATATGACAGTGATGGAAAAGATGTGCATAAAGGTGGATCTTAAGCCCACCCCAGATAAATCCTATTCTGACCACACAAATAACAGGCCACCATAGCCCTGGCTATCAGCCCCAGGATGACTAGGTAGGTGGGTAGCTGCACCAAAGGGATAGAAGAGTTCCAGGCAGTGTTGCCTTATGTAGGGTCATATGAAGGGTCATTCCTGAGTCATAGTGAAGATGTAGCATGCTGCCCTCTTCATTCAATCCAGAAGCAGCGGGGAAACTCCCCCCTGATCAATGTCGGGGAAATGACATTGCATGTAAGACAGTCAAAGCTTGCCATCTGTAATTAATGTATATCATGTAGGAGGACTGGGGAGACCCCTACTTGAGACCCCGGAGAGCCTCTGCCAGTCAAAATAGACAACACTAGGCCAGATAGACCAGTGGTCTGAGTCAGCAGCAGCTTCATATGACATATATTAGGACTGAAGTTGATGGACTGCAACTCCCACCATCCCTCGCACTAGCCATGCTAGCTGGGGCTGATAGGAGATGAAGTCTAACATCATCAGAAGGGCACCAGGTTCCCCTGACAAATATGAAAAAGCTACTTTTTAACAGCCATGCAACTCACAGCTGAGAAGTTTTGCTAGTCACACCAAGATTTTTTGCTTCCTTAGAATCCTTGCTTTGGGTTATATCCAGTGCTAGTCCTACTCAGAATAGGTCCATTGAATTTAATGGACCTAAGTTAGTCATATCCATTGACTTAAATGGATCTACTCTGAGCAGGAATATCATTGGATACAATCCAATGTTTCAGCAGAGGAGCTCCCCGAAATCCCTTTGAATTTTGCTTGAAGCCAAGTTTCAGACAACGTCAATTTTAAATGGCATGTTGTCCTGTGTGTCAAGCCTCAGTGCATCCCATTGGGCCAATTCTGCACACTTCCTTGGGCTTTGAACAACTCTTAACACTTAGTTAAACTTTTTCCATTTCGTATGTCTTGTGAAACCATATACATCCATGTACCTGTAACACACACATTTCTCCCAATAAATCTCACTTGTGTCTTAGCCAACACCAATAAAAAAGTAGCAACATACTATTGCTATCCTGGAGTCTCTTGGTGAATTTGCTGGTTAATGCAAAGACTCCAGACATCTGCTTCTGCTTAATTTTCTTAATATTGGGTGGGTGGGAGGAACAGAGCAAATGTTCTTCCCTCTGTTTCATGCCACAAACATATTCAACACCCTGATCATCTGCCATTGCAAATGGCCTTAACTGACATTAATGGCTTGTAAACAGTTAACCAGGAGGCTGTTACAGATATTGTGATATATAAGTATCACTGCCCTGAGTGATACATATGCATGTAAAAGGGTAGGATATAAATGCTGGTATAAATGAATAAAGCAAAGAACTCATAATTTCAGGTTTAAGTAAAATATTCTGTGGCAATTAAATCCCATCTAATCCATCATGTAAACCTCAAAATTCAAGCTTTCATATTTTCAGACGTTACTCAACTGTTCATAGCAAAAATTAACTGCATTTTCCCAGACAACACGCATTATGTGAAATCAGTCAAACTGCATCACTTCCTTTTCTGGCAGCTTACCTTGTCAATGAAGCTAGCAAATTGATTGTTGAGACTCTTGATTTGCTCTTTCTCCTGATTTTTCACTTGCTGGATCTGGGGGTCAATATCTATACGAACTGGTCTCAGAAGGCTTGGGTCTATTTGGACACTGCCAATTCCTCCACCACTAGCACCAGGGCCCATTCCCCCACCGAAAGGACCACCGCCCATTCCTCCGCCACCATAACCACCACCGAAAGGACCACCGCCCATTCCTCCGCCACCATAACCACCGCCCATTCCTCCACCACCATAACCACCGCCCATTCCTCCACCACCATAACCACCGCCCATTCCTCCGCCACCATAGCCGCCGCCCATTCCTCCGCCACCATAACCACCGCCTATTCCTCCACCACAGATCCCACCGCCCATTCCTCCACCACAGATCCCACCACCATAGCCGCCACCCATTCCACCGCCATAGCCATAGCCTCGTCCATAGGAAATTCTTGTTCCTCTACTGCCATAGTTATGGAGGCTCCTGCTGCCATATTGGCCTCTTATGCCTCCACCATATCCCTGGCATGATGAAGAATAGCCAATTCTACTTCCTCCTCCTCCTCCACCACCGCCGATAACAGAAGTTGAGCTGTAGCCTCTGCGGCTCACTTTGCTGGTTTTGACAGACATCACTGTGACAGAGTTGAACGAGGAGCAGAGAAAATGATCAAGCCCAGAGGTTGCAATGCAAAAAAGGGAGATGAAGAGATGTGCAGAGCCCAAGGGAAGCAAATCCCTCTGGATCCGGAGTTGGAAAGAGCCTCCTTTATATCTGCTTTAGGGAGGAGCTGGGCTTGAGTTTGCATGGGCGGGAAGAAGGATATCATTCTATTGTGCTCATGAACTTGGTGTGGTTGACAGATCTTCATCTTCAATTTTCCAAACACTGACCCTACCCATTAGCACACCCCTTCACTGCCAAAGGAAGAGAAGACGATGATGATGACCAATGATGGCACAATGTCTTTGCAGTGACTAAGATACTTTAAGCTTGATTATTTTGTCTGGGGAGTAGGCTTTTTAATTGACACAGTGCATCACTCTTAATTCTCAATGGAGGTCCTATCTATCAGTATCTTCATCTGCATTTCTAATTGCAAAGCTCCATGGCAGGCAGCCGCTTTGCAGCATGCAAAGCATTAGCACGCCTTTCACAATCCCCAAAAGCACGCCCGCAATTACACCCTAAATCTGCCTCTATGTGGAAAATTGCCTTTGGCTCCCTAAGAGCAGTTTCTCAACTTGAAGTTCACGGAGGATCTTCATCACCTTGGTAAACAAAATGCTTTGTCAGAGCAGATCTGTCTGGGCTTTTCTCGCATGGGCATCCCTAAAACTCCTTGGGACAGCAGCGGTTCCTTTACACCAAGGACCTAGCAGCAACACTGAATGAATCTTAAGACGGGCAACACCAGCTAAAAGAGAATGGAGATCACATGCTGATGAACAAATGATGGACATCCATGGAGGACACTTCTCTTTTTACTTTGGATGGTGGGCATAAGGAAACAAAGAGGCGACTGAGGCATGCAACCCTCTGCTTTGGTGGAGATGGTAGACTGTGGATGGCAAAGCTCAAGAAGAACGGATGGGCTAAAACAGCAGAAGGGAAAGGATCAACTTTTCTGCAGGACCTTCGAGATTGACCGATTAATTGCAGCATGAACTTCCATGCAATAAGAACAAAACTGTTTCTACTTCTTCTCTCTGTCTGTCTCTGTCTCTTTCTAGGTCACATGTAGGAATCCCATAAGATACATACTGTGCTCAGCCAATTTCTAGACTTTAGAATCTGAGTTAGCTTGTTTCATAAAATTTATATACCACTTGATTGTGGGGGGAAACCAAGCAAATTTTTAAAAACGTTTTAAAAAGATGCATATAAATGAATGTATATGTGTCACAGAGAGAAAAAAGAGAAGCAGTCAAAAGTGTGAAGGTAGATTAGAAAGATTGGATGGGTCATTGATGGAGAGATGGGCAAAGAATTGTGAAACAGATTGGATGGTAAACTTCGAGCTTAAAGAAATTGCTATTCAGGCCACATAAAAATTGGACCTAGCAGTCACCTAGTTGCTTATGAAGCAAAGGCAACATTGTGAAGAAAGTCATTGTGAAATGTACTTTTTTTATTATTATGAAATGCATTCATCACGCAGCAGCTAAGCTGTAACAAGCTGAGTTATCGTTTTTCAAAGACATGAGCCATGTCTTCATCTTCTTTTTCCTTTTTACTAACCTCCATTAAATATACAAATTAAAATTTGCTGTGACTTCGCCAGACATTATTTCTTAGGTAACAATGATTGAATTCACCAAATAGCAGTTTTGCTATAACTCCCCTCCCAGTAATAATAATAATAATAATAATAATAATAATAATAATGCACATTTAAGAAAATAACAATTTTTAAATATTGCCCTTTTAAAAAGAAAGAAAGAATTTCTTGGCATTATTTTCTATTGAACCAATCAGACTCTTTGAAGCCTTGTTTGTACATGAATAAACAGGTCAGTGCTTCTTCTCTGTCCTTGATGATTAATACACCCATCCATTTCTTGCAGATGCACATATAATACCTTCATTTGCATTCCCTTCCTATGTATTTCAATATCATGGGCAATGCCTCTGGAGGTGCCCTTTCCATCTGCATAGGAGCTCTATGGAACCTGGCACATATGGGGCGCTCTGCCTGGGAAGATAAATGTCACATTTCCAAAAACAGGAGAGTATTTGGAGCACTAAAAGGAGTTGAAACACTTCTCCAATTTGTGCTAAACATACATAATATTCTGCATCTGGGCATACAGGAGCATCTTCGTGTTAGGTAGATAAGGTGTGTACATTGTTGTTGGTTTTTTGGGGGGAGGTGTAGAAATCTGAGTGGTAGTCAACTAAGTGTTACTCAGAGAAGACCCACTGAAATGAATAGACTAAACTTGATCATGTTCACTAATTTCAGTGTGTCCACTCTGTGTAAAACCTAGTCAAATACTACCCACTTTGTTCAGCAATACAGTATATCTCAAGGAAGCAATAACAAACACGGTCTGCATGCAATCAATCCTATTACTAAACCGTGTAAGCAATTATATGTTGTTTGATTCCTTTCAGTGCTCTAAGATAGCATCCTTGTGCAACAGAGGGCTAATAAAGTGTCATTTTTTAAAAAAAAATGTTATTTTGGGGGTTGTAGACCATGTTAATCCTACTCAGAGATTTTATTACAATCAAGAAGTATATACATTTCATAAAATGAATAAATAAAATGCCTAACTCTAGGCCTTTAATTTCTATAGGTCTACTACGATTGGGTTAGCATTGAGGCAGGGGCGTAGGGAGGGGGGCAGTGGAGGCGACCCACCCCGGGTGTCATCTCTGAGGGGGGCAACAAAAAGACACTTTGCGGGGGCCCCGCGCAGCAGATCACACCCCCCCCCATGCACAGCACAGCCATTGCTCTGGGCACCCATGCAGCTAATTCCGCCAGTGCATTGAGGGAAAGTCTATATTTTTAACACTTTCCCTTTCTTTTCCTCTCTCTTTTTCCAAGCTAGTGCAGAGTTTTCCTCATTTTGTCCTGCCCTCTTCTCACTGGGTCCCATGCCTTTCTTTTTAGATTGTGAGCCTGCACAGAGAAATCAGAATTCCCCCTCGATTTTTTTGTACCACATCAATACTTAAGCGCTTTTGAAAATACACAATAAATTGATTGTGGAAATGATGGTGATGAATCAGAAATTACAACAGAGATAATCCCGATTTCCTGACTAAGAATGACTTCCTCCGGTTTCTGTGATGAGTGTCTGTAGGTTTTCTATTTCCTTTTGGATTGTAAAAATGTCTATGGCTGAATTCTTCATTCCTCTTGTGCTTCAATGTACTGCCACAAAATTGCCACACTTTCCATTTGTCTCACTTCTCTAATCCATACAACATTTGTTAATTTGATCAGGAGACCACCCACATCCCAGGCTGTACTTAACCAGTCCATAATAATTATCACATATTTGCATTTTCCAATCTAAGGGCAACGTCTGTCCTTGCAGCTCTTAATAAGTGAGAAAATCTTTCCAAGTTATCTCACATCACCAAGTATACTGTAGTCAAATGGAAGGAAGGAAGGAAGGAAGGAAGGAAGGAAGGAAGGAAGGAAGGAAGGAAGGAAGGAAAGGACACTGGGAGTAATCCGTTTGGTATCCTGTATCCAAGAATATATTCCACTTCAATTTCCAACAGATTATTTGTTTGGGGGCATTCCCATTCGCAAAATGTGTGTACAGTGGTACCTCGGGTTAAGAACTTAATTCGTTCTTGAGGTCCATTCTTAACCTGAAACTATCCTTAACCTGAGGTACCACTTTAGCTAATGGGGCCTCCTGCTGCTGCCACTGCGCGACTTCTGTTTTCATCCTGAAGCAAAGTTCTTAACCCAAGGTACTATTTCTGGGTTAGTGGAGTCTGTAACCTGAAGTGTCTATAACCTGAAGTGTCTGTAACCTGAGGTACCACTGCATAAGATTTGCACCTTCTTTGTGTTTCTGGAAACTACCTTTGTCCAATTATTATATTTTGGACTTCTCCTCTCATACAAACAGGCAGGGGGGAAGGGAGGCAGGCATCCAGGCAAAAAGACTTCAGCAATACCACCAACCATTGAACCCTATGTGTTTTGACTATATGCAGTTTTGACTTTAGGCGTGACCCCCAGAATCGAACCCCCACACACGTTGCAGGCTTACTATATTTAGAAGTTTATATTTTCAAGTTTTTCTGGATGAATATTCCACAGGGCATATTAAAATATTAAAAGTGAGGTCTTTCAATGCAACCGTATGAAAACTTCATTGACTATATATATATTTTTTTATGTAAATATTTATTGAGATTTTACAAAACATAAACATAAGTAAGACAAACATCCAACAAAAAACAAATATATCAAAAAAGAAAAAAGATAAAAAAGAACACAGAAAGAAAGAAAAAACAATTTTTAATTTCATAGCTCTATAACCCTCTTTCCTGACTTCCTCACATCTCCCTTTTTTGTATTCCCCTTTATTCAATCAAGTTCAGCAAATTCTGACCCTCCTTCAAACCTCATTTATAATTTATATATTTCAACTATATAAACCAAGTGTTCGTATTCCCCTTTAGTGAAGGATATGAAGTTACTGGGAAGAGGAGGAATGGTGGAGGCAGCCTCCCCATCCTGACCATTCGAGGGAGGAGGAGGAAGATAGTATAAATTTACAACAGGGGTTTGAGGGAGGTAGCAGCTCAGAGGCAGATGAGGGGGAAAGATGGGAAATCATGGGAGAGCCAGGACAACACCCAGCTGACACATTCTCATTAGAAAGCATTCCAGACCCTCCATCTCCCAGAATCTGGAGAGCCTTAAAAGTAGGAGAACAAAGAGCTCAAAGACAAAGGGAACGTAGCAGCACCTGTAGAGGATATGATGAGAATGACAAATGAGGAAGTGGGAGAGACGGGAGGTGGAGATTCACTCTGGACCTGGGTGTTTATGGAAGAGGCTGGGTTCTATAGCCTCTCTCTGTAAAGACTGAAATAAAAAAAGGATGGTAATAAACTTTTCCTTGTCTTTATACTTTCCTGGGCAACCAGCCGTGACCCGCTGACAGCATCCTGACATCCATTGAGCCTCTTCACATGGGGAAGTAATGGGGGCATTTTTTCCTCCATTTCCAATGGGTGGAGAATATATATATATTTATATTGTTTTAAAGTTTGACTTCAGGAAACGGGCAAAAGTTTTCCTCTACCTTCATTTCTACCCTGACAGTTCAGCAGGGCACAGAATGCAATGGTTGAACCACCTCCAAATTCCCCTCCCTGACCTTAGGACTGCAGCTATATTTAGCTACCTGAACTCAACCTGAGTCTCCTGTTTTAAAAGCCATCTTGTTTTAATTGGATTGTTTTATTGTGGGCATTAATTATGGATACTTATATTTTGATATTTTAATGAGATAGTTTTATTGTGTATTTTAATTATGGATGTTTACAGTGAGTTTTAATGTCTGTATAATGGGTTTCTAGACTGACAGCCCTATCCACAGGCTCCAGGGAACATGTGGAGGACCCTTAGCTCATATCGGCAGCAGAAGTTTCCCATGTACTTTCTTCTTTCTTTGGCGATCCCTCGTAGCCAAGTAAGATTGTCTTCCATAAACACGGTTTTAACAATGAGTCCGTAAGTGACTGTGGAGGCCAATTCCGGATCCACACGTCCTTCCACAGTGGGGACAATTGTTTCCAGGCAGGTGTGGATTTGCCAAGCGTGTCTTCCTCTTAGCACGTTTCTCCCTTTCGTCCTGAGTTTGAGTGTCTTCAAAACCCATGACACCTTTGGTAAAGGTACACTTAGGGCTCAGCCACACTTCTGGAAAACCTCTCAGGCCCATGATTTTGTGGTGCAGGACAAGCAGAAATATGGTTGAGCTCTTAGTTTTGCAAATGCAACTCTTGTGTATATGAGGAGGACTGAGGGAGCCCCTGCTCCCTTAATACACATACACTTACCATTATTTTCATAGGACACCATCCTATTTTTTCCCCTAACATGTGAATGGCATTGTCCCAGTGACAATGCTGTCACACCCAACTGCAGATGCAAAAAAAAACTAACAACAACCAAGAACATGTAAGTGATTCACTAATTTTAAAAAAACAACAACAGCAACACTCATTTCCCAGGCACTGTACCTTAGAGAACACGGAAGGTGTTAAGTCAGCAAGAACCCTATATCAAAAGAAGCCAATGAATCAACTTAGAGATAATGTGTCTATTGCATCACTGGACAACTCCAGATTTTATTATGATTATCAGCCTTAAGGCTCAACCTTGATTTGGATGTTTTGTACCAACCAGTGGAAGAATTGGTAGTATACAAATGCAGATCTACAAGGAGGACATGGAAAGTAACATGCTACTTCTGCAAACGAGAGAGAGAGAGAGAGAGAGAGAGAGAGAGAGAGAGAGAGAGAGAGAGAGAACTCCTTAGTATATTCCCATTCTTGCCCCCAGGCCCTCCTTTTCTTCCTTGTTTCCTAAGAAAACTGTAATTCAGACCTTGTGAGTTCACTTAAGGACAACTCAGCCTTCAGCCTCCCTCCCCCTTCTCAATTAGAGAGGCCTTCATTAAGAGCCCTGTAAATGCTGTAAATAAATCTGTTAACCTGGTAACACCTATCCTAAAAGGTAAAGGTAAAGGACCCCTGACAGTTAAGTCCAGTTGTGGCCGATTCTGGGGTTGCAGCGTTCATCTCGCTTTACTGGCCGAAGGGGCCGACGTTTGTCCACAGATGGTTTGTCCAGGTCATGTGGCCAGCATGACTAAGCCGCTTCTGGAGAAACCAGAGCAGCGCACGGAAACGCCGTTTACCTTTCCCGGGAGCAGTACTTATTTATCTACTTGCACTTTGATGTGCTTTCGAACTGCTAGGTTGGCAGGAGCAGGGACCGAGCAACAGACGCTCACCCTGTCATGGGGATTTGAACCGCCGACCTTCCGATCGGCAAGCCCAGGGCTCAGTGGTTTAACCCACAGCGCATCCCTAACACCTATCCTATGTGCAGCTAAATGCAATAGATGACCTTCAAAGTACAAAAGGCCATCTAGTTTCGTTTCGTTTCGTTTCGTTTTTAGTTTAGTTTAGTTTAGTTTAGTTTAGTTTAGTTTAGTTTAGTTTAGTGTTTCCATAGCTCAAAGGCACTGCAAAAAGCTACACAATGTTCTGCATCCCAGCAATTAAGCTGGCTGAGAAGCCTTTCTTCTCTCTCTCATCAAACCTAGGGCTTCAAGTTGTCCAGAGACAGATAAGGCTTCTTAGAAAATGACAAAACTTCATATTTAGTACTCAAAGATATAGAATGGCTTCCACCACTCTTCCCTCCCTGTGCCCCCTCTAATGCCCCCCAAACAATTTTTGGGGTCAGGAGAATCCCCAGAACAATGTGAGGGGAGGAAAGGGGGATAATTCCATCTGTCAAACTGCAATGTTTGCGCTGACACAATGTTCAGCGTAGTATGACATTGAATTCCGCATACACTGTCTTGAAAAATTTATTCAAGATTAATTAGCCATTGATTGACCTTTCCACCTGTTTTCCAAAGCCAATGTACATGTGAAAGTTGCAAATGGAGCTGTCAATTCAATCCCACTCCTCCATTGTTGCTCACATGGGAGAAAATGAAGAAAACCCATAATCTTATCACAACTAGTGTACACTTCATGTACATAAACATATGTGCACTTACTAATGTTTGTGTAACTTTTGCTTTGCTGTTTGGCAAGAGGTCATTCCCTCTGATTTCATTTACTAGGTTTTTTCCTCTATTCCATGGATTGGCAAACTAAGGCCCGGGGGCCGAATCCAGCCCAATCACCTTCTAAATCCAGCCTGTGGATGGTCCAGGAATCAGTGTGTTTTTACATGAGTAGAATGTGTCCTTTTATTTAAAATGCATCTCTGGCTTATTTGTGGGGCATAGGAATTTGTTCATTCCCCCCCCAAAAAAAAAAAATATAGTCTGGCCCCCCACAAGGTCTGAGGGACAGTAGACTGGCCCCCTGCTGAAAAAGTTTGCTGACCCCTGTATTCCATAGTTCTGCTAAGAGAAAATCCAGTGGTTTGTCACTGTCCCATTTTTCTTGCTTCTATCTGATTATCTAACAGAGCAAGAACATTGTGTACTTGGTGTAAAAGGAAACTGAAATCTAGGTTTGCGAAGCCAGTGGGAGGAGTTCCTTGAGGAAAGCAGCACATCTTTCATTGCTCCCTGTGGGTGGTGGTTAAGCGCTTGGTAGCATAAAGTTACAAAACTAAGGCGAGACACTAGCCGTTCATTTGGCCGTCTCAGCAAAAGGTGAATCAGCATGAGGTTTCCCACTTAAGGGAAGGTCTCACTTGCATACGCAATCCTGTGCACATGACTCTACTTCAGTCATGCTGCTGCAATCTCAGATGTTCTACCAGGGGTGCCAACTTGAATAAAGTACATGGGGAGCAGGTAAGCCCCACCCCATATAACTGATCACATGACGTGGCACACAAACACCATTTGAATGGAAATGCCCTTCAGCTTTGGGGGCCATTCACACTACAAAGTTTTCCACAAGTTTAGCTTTCATGGCTATTCTCAAAGAATCCTGGAAACTGATGTTTGAGAGGGTTCTGAAAATTAGGAATAGAGCGGCAAATTGGATTATTAATGCATTTTAATGAGAAACTACCTAATTTGCACCTTTTTTTGAACAGGGTGATTAAAGGGCATTATGGAATCTGGAGTCACAGACAGGCCTGGGTCAAATGCTTGTGGTCTGTATATACTCCAGATTAGAAGATCCTCCCATTGTCAAGCACTGTGCCATGTGTCAGTCCCTTTCAGTCTAACTTGCCCCATCCCCTCCATCCTCAATTCCTTGCCTGCCCTCCCAGTTTTACATCTACCTCCAATTCCCTGCCACCTCCTCCAAAGCCTCCTCTCCTGCCATCCCCCTCTAAAGTCCTTTCTCCACCTCCCTCTGCCTTGCTTGGCCTGTTACTGGAAGTTTGGGCTGTGAAGTTCACACCTGCAATGGGAATGGACCCCAACCCCATATTCTGTTCCAGCACAGAATGGAGACACACACACAGAGAGAGAAACTTCTCACAGTGGCTACTACCCTGTTTCCCCAAAAATAAGACAGTGTCTTATATTAATTTTTGCTCCCATCGATGCGCTAGGTCTTATTTTCAGGGGATGTCTTATTTTTCCATGAAGAAGAATACGGTACACATTTATTGTATAATTGTGAGTCAGCCAGACTCTGTCAGGGCAGAGCGAGCAACAGGCGGCAGCTTGTCCTGGCGGTGGCGCGGGCTCTCTGATTTAAAGAGACCCTGCACTGCCTGAACAGCTCCAGCTGTGTTGCGGCCAATCAGTGAGCTGTTCGGCGGCGCCGACCACCACGGTCCAGAGGACTCAGACGTCGCTTGGTAGCTTCAAGGGCCTTATATTCTGGGGAGGCCTTATGTTCAGGGGAGGCCTTATTATTGGGGAGGTCTTATTTTCGGGGGATGCCTTATATTACAGTGAGGGGCAAAACTAGAAGTAGGTCTTATTTTCGGGGGATGTCTTACTTTCAGGGAAAGACGGTAGGTGCTTATGGGAAACCTGCAAGCAGGACCTGAGTGCAAAAACACTTTCCTCTCTTGTAATTTGCCACTTCCTGGCATACAGAGACATACTATCTCTCACAACGGAGGCAGAGGAAGGTCATCATGGCTAGTAGGCATTGAAAGCCTTATCCTCCATCCTAAGGCTTTCATGATTACTATCCCAGCATAAAAGCTCTTGGCAAAAACCCAGAAGACACCATTGTTCTCTTCACTTAGAGTTTAATGAGCTGCAAGTGATCACACGCGAGAGGAAAGGAATCACCACCAAAACAAAAAGATTTTCAAGGCCATTACAAAAAGAAAGACAGAATGTGGAGCACAAAGCAGCTAAAGTTAAATTTGGATAAGCCGTCTTGCTTTCAATACGAATGACTTAAGCATATGCTTAAGCTCTCTCATTGGCGTCAATGGGACTTAAAGGAGTGTAACTTTGGCAAGATCACATGCCCCTACCTTTTAGCTGCAGGTATTTTGCATATTCATTTAAGTAAGTAACCATTATGACTCAGCAAACCCACAGGCAGGTAATCACAGGAGAGTAGCTGGAAAGATATTCATTTGTATCAGGGCATTTTTTCCCTAGCCAGAACTCTCCAGAACCTCTCAGGTGGGCACCATTGCCATTTAAGAGAATGAGGGAGGTGCTTATGGTGAGTTCCAGCGCCTCTTTTTTTCTAGAAAAATAGCACTGATTTGCATGTATGAGCAAAACATGAAGGCTGTGTTCACATAAGCAGTTTTTGATGTAATTCACATTATTTCTCCATCAGGTTTCATTCAGAGGAGTTAGAATGTAGACAAAATAGCAGTACTCTTTAAACGTTATGAGAATCAAATAACCTGACTCCTAGAATTGTTTTCTCGTGTGAACCATACCTATCCAGAGTGAAGCCTGTTCCAGGTGTTTCAATCCACCAAAGATATAAAAGTGTCTCCTCAGTTGAAACACAGCCAATGAGAATTCTGGGATATCTAGGACAGAGATATTCCTCCTTGTAGAACACAGGGCAGAGTGCTGCTCTACATAAAAGATGTGTGAATGGTACAAAGGCAAGGCACACGTTTCCTAGAACAACCTCTATAGGACTACCTAATACTGTTTGCCCTTGTTCATGCAAACACAGCCTTCACATACACGTCTGTTGACTAGACCTAATTGCGTTAGGGGCATGAAATGTGTCAACAATGAGTTAAGAACAAAGGGTGGGTTACAGACTAAGTTTGGGTTGGGTTGCTTGGGTTGGATACCGACTACATTAGATGAACTAAAGTCCTACTGACATAAATGAGACAAGTTAGCAACGACAGGTCTCACAGAACTCAATGGTACTTAAGTTCAGCTAACTCACTTTGTATCCCACCCAAACAATGCAAGACTTAAAAAATATCCTGGGAGAGCAGCCATAAGGGCCATAAAGGGCACAGTCCATTTTTCTGAAAGGCGCCAAGATTCTGTTCAGGGTGGCTTTGCAGAGGTCTTCAGAAAAATGGTTCTTTCATCCATGCTGATGTTGTCATCACTGCACCTGTTGCTTCTTATTTCCTGATTGAAGACTTGATGGAAGTGGAGGATGTGGTGGTTTTTTTCACAATGGTGCCTCCGGAACTATATCCTCCTCCGTATCCTCCGCCGACAGAGCAAGCTCCCCCACCTCCTATGCTGCAAACACCTCTTCCGCTTCCAGAGCTGAATCCACCAAGGCCACCAGATCCTCCTCCGTAGCACATTCCACCTCCAAATCCACCTCCAAATCCGCCACCATATCCACCGCCAGAAGTAGTAGCGGAGGAGCCAACCATAGCTAGAAAGGAAGACAACCATGGTTAGCATTGTGGTGGTTTTATGGACTAATATGGCCAATTAATGCCTGGATTGTAGTTCTCTAGCACTGAGCTTGGGGGTGGTGCTACTTCATGTCTGTTCCAGGGCATTCTGTCCCAAGAATGCACCAGTGGAGCATGCAAGCCATTGCCTGAAGAGATGGCAAGTCACTGAAGAAAGAAAGAAGGAAAACTCCCAGCTACTTTGCATCTTAAAATAAGACAAGTGAAGCCTCCAGGGCCAAGGAGTCATCCGTGTGATGAGAGTCAGTTGAGAAAGTGTGTGGCATGTAAGGGCTTAAGCACTGAACTAGAACTAAAGCAGGGGACCTATGGCCTTCCAAATGTTGCTGAACTCCAGATCCCATCAGCCCTTGCCAGCATGGCCAATGGTCAAGAATGATGGGAGTTACAGTCCAGCAGCAGCTGGAGGGCCTCAAGTTCCCCATCCTTGCACTAAAGGGATGCTGGGTTCAAAATGATCCCCATTCAGCCATGAAGTTTATTGGCTTGCTTTGAATGAGTTACAAATATTATCAACCCATGAGCATGAAGCAATGCAAACCACGGCATCATATACAAAAGTTGTTCCCACGTGGTATTTTTGTAACATTTAAAATCGGGGTCAGAGAAACCGTGGCCCTCCAGGTCATCATCCCTGACTTTCTTGAGTTTCAACCTCTTTCTGGCATGTTACTACAGCACACTGGAGTTGCACCATTTGTGGTGGTCAAAAAATGTTCAGGCTAGTGCAAGGGGAGATCTTCCACAGCCCTGATGCCACATTCTGCATCCACAACTTTCCTTCTGTGTCCGTATTTATGGTGCTTAAGAGCTTGGTGCATATCTACTATGACCACTGTTGTCAAAAGCACATCAAGGCACAGTGGTGCCAGCGCATGCCATTTTCCAGAGCAGCTGGTTATAGGATAGTGCCACTAATTTTAAAAGTTGAGTACAGAGTCACTACTTACAGATGCTCACGGTGCTCTGACACTCTCCAGACATCCTGTGAAGGAGAGAGAAAACCTGATGTTTAGGCAAGAGATGAGATCCAATTGGGCATTCATACACAAAATACTGAACAATAATGAACAAATCCTTTGAATCCCTTTGTTGCTTTCATCATCAGGCACTGTGAAAGCGAGTGCTGTGCAGTGCAGAGAGCAGATAGGATTGGACACAGGAGACCCAGGTGCAGCTGCTTGCTTGGCCATCAAGATCACTAGGGAATAATGTGGGCATGATTGGATAGACAGTCTTCGTTTCAAGAGTCAGGGACACCTGTTCCAGAACTTGCAACTCAGATAGGCATGATCCTTCAGCTCACACTAGCCTGCCACAACTTCCAGTGGTTGCTGCAGCTGCACAGTCCACATTGCAAACCTCTCCCAGCACTGGAAGCAGAGGCAAGCCCAGAAGAATAATATGTGCCTTTGTTTGTGACATTCCCAACCTCTCTCCCCCAGGAGAATTGCTACATACTTCAAGAATTATTATTATTATTATTATTATTATTATTATTATTATTATTATTATTATTATTTGTAGTAATAGTAGTAGTAGTAGTAAAAATTGCAGGTGTTCTTTATATGCTTCATATTCTTATTATGACTTATTTGCATTGGATTTTATTGTTGTAAGAGGTATGATCTTTGTGGTATATTTTGCATATAGCAATATAGAAAGGGGGTATACAAATTAAAAGTGAAATGAAAATGAAAACATTTGGATAGATGCCTTGGGCAAAGAAATATGGCAGAGGGCTTGGGTCTAGCTTTGCAGTAAGTAAAGTAACAAAAAACATAACCAGTCTTTTTTAAAAAGAGGAGAGAACCAGCCCCCCCCCAAAAAGACCCAGGACTCCAGTACCCTGAGCCACCCTCTAACAATGTCCCTACTTGCCCTGTTTTTGCCACAGCATCCACCTAAACCCTCTCAGTCAGGATTTGCACTGCCACAGCCTAACCTCAGCTCTTACCAATCCATCAAGTTTAACCATGGCTTAATCTGAGCCAGACCAGTTCACATGTGTGCCCAGTATGCAGTACATCAGGGATGGGCAAACAATGGCCCTCCAGATGTTGCTGGACTACAGTTCTCACCATGGACAACCATCAGGGATGATGGGAGTTGTAGCCCAGCAATGTTTGTAGATCCTACGATTCCCCATCACTGCAGTACATGCTTTCCTCGCCAATGGGTATACATTGCCCACCCCTTACATTTCTGATCTCGTGGACAGGCCTTCCCAAGTGGGCTTCAGTCTTGGCACCTCACCTTTTTAGAATTTAACTGCTGGACTCAGTCAAACATTTCATGGCCTTCCCTCCCCCCCCCCCTCCAGAGGAAGGGGGAGCGGTTATGCAATGAAAGCTCCAGTTTGATTTCCTTTTTTTGGCTTCTCTTCAGCAAAGCCCAGATACACACCTCCTTCCTGTGCATCACACTCACCTGCTCTCCTCTCCTTCCAGCAATTTCCTGTAGGTGGCAATTTCAATATCAAGCGCCAACTTGACATTCATCAGCTCCTGGTACTCCCTCAAGAGACGGGTCATTTCTTCCTTGGCCTTCTGCAGGGCAACCTCCAGTTCATTCAATTTGTCCCTGGCATCCTTGAGGGCCAGCTCACCACGTTCCTCAGCTTCTGCAATGGAAGCCTGCAGCTTCTCACACTGAAAGGCAAGAGAGGCATTTGAAAAACTGATTACTGATATTTCATTTTTATTTTTAATACCAGCAGCACCATTCCTCCTGGATGCAGCGGCTCCCTACATCCACTGGGAACCATTTGTGAGTGCCATATTTTTTTGAAGTGCAAGGTCAGGAGGTAACAAAGAAGCCATCCTACTTCAGCCTGATACCTCTTGGCTTGCCTTGAGTTGTGTTACTAAATGAATTGCTGCAGTTAAGACAACAGCACAGGACTAAGATGACCAGATTGTGAAATTCCAATAAAAATCTCTGCCCCCCTCCACCCTCGGGTTAATCTTGCATATATTCCTCCAGCCTTACCTGCTTCTTCACATTATCTATTTCAGATCGTATCCTCTGAATCATCCGGTTCAGTTCAGAGATCTCGGCCTTGGTGTCACGGAGACTGTCACCGTGTTTCCCAGCAGTTTGCTGCAGCTCCTCATACTGGAATTCAGAAAGAAGAAAGGGGTCAAATTGTGTTCTGTCAGAGAAGATAAATCTTCTTCAAACAAAAACCCAGCTGAGCAATGGCTCAGGTTTTGCCAAACCCTCTGACACCCTTCCAAGGTTGTCCCCAAAAAAAGAAAGGAGTGTTTTTGCCATTCTTGGTGGACTAGCCTGATTAAAAGCTTACCTACAAGTGATTTTGAGGCAATATTGGTAGATTACTAGCCAGTTTCCAGTGGACAACATAGCACCTTGGGGAAGGGCAGTAGCTCAGATATAGGGCTGGGGAAGTCTATGAACCAGGCGTGGGGAACCTGTGACCATCCAAATGTTATTGGACTACATCTCCCCGCATCACTGATCACTGGCCCTGCTGGCTGGGTCTGGTGAAAGTTGGACTCCAATAGCATCTGGAGGGCCACAAGTTCTCCACCCCTGCTGTAAGCCCCAGAGAGTCGCTGCCACTCTGTGTAGACAATACTCAATCAGATGAGCCAATGGTCAAAGCAAGTATAAGGCAGCTTCTTATATTCCAAGTGCTCTTTGCTGGGCTTCTTTGTAAATAAAGCGGGCCTTTTGTCTGTTCCAGCAAAGCACTACATTGTGTGTTCATGAGCATAGACAGGACCACTTCCTTAGGGTTGTTGTGGCTCAACTGGCAAGAGATTTTGAACCCACACTCTTGCTTTGCGAATGTAAAACACATTGGAAAACCATGGCTATTCTAGTTAAAATAAAGCAAAGCACACGGAGCTGAAGTCGGATCACTCCTAGTTTAATACATTGCCTTATGTGCATTTGGCCTTTCCCATTAATGAACAACAAGAGTTTCTTTGATTGTTTGGATTTGGTTTTCACTCAAGGAGGTCATTTTAGACTGGCAAGGCTTGATAGGCCTGAGAACTCACCTTGGACTGGTACCAAGACTCTGCTTCTGCTCGGCTTTTCTGAGCAATTTCCTCGTACTGAGCTTTGACCTCTGCAATGATGCTGTCCAAGTCCAGATTCCGGTTGTTGTCCATTTGGAGGACAACTGAGGTGTCAGAAACGGTCTGCTGCATCTGGCTCAATTCCTGCCAAAGAAATTGATTTACTGATTTTTGTAAGCTGCCATGGGAGTCCATTTGGTTAAAGTGTAGAGTACCTCTACCTTAAATAAATAAATATGTAGACAGTGCCATGGTCACATCATGTTTTTTCACCATAAATGTTGATTTTATCACTTACCTCTCCCCTTAGTAGAGGCATTGGTCTATTTTTTTTCTATAGGTGACTAATGGATGTGGTAGTCCATATTGGCACACCTGCAAAAGGTCTGTCCTTCTAAAAACTATGCTTAGAAATTTCTGGCATCCCAAAAGCTGGACATGAAAATTAGCTGTTATAATACAGTGGTACCTCAGGTTAAGAACTTAATTCGTTCTCGGAGGTCCGTTCTTAACCTAAAACCATTCTTAACCTGAGACATGCTTTTGCTAATGGGGCCTCCTGCTACTGCTACGCCCCTGGCACGCGATTTCCCTTCTTATGCTGGAGCAAAGTTCTTAACCTGGAGCAACCACTTCCTGGTTAGCAGAGTTTGTAATCCAAAGCGTCTGGAACCTGAAGTACCACTGTACACTAGTCAAATTGCTGACATAACAGCAGATGATGTTGCGTGCATATGGATTTATGCATTGCAAGGATGTCTTATGGAGAGGATGCAATGCACTTTTGCACCTTCTGCAGAGAAATGAAGAACATAAAAGATTTCCCATTATAGTGAATAGGAAAACTGTGAGCTTCATTTTAGACAGAGTAGCTCAGGAGATGAATTACAGATCAAAGCGTAGACAGCACAGAGTGACTCAGAAGCAGACTGGAATTTTTACAAGCGCACAGGTAGAAGGGGAAACTTAGGGTCTGTGCACACCCCTAATACTTAATTAAGCAATATGACACCCAAAACTAGTTATCAGATACAGAATAATTTCCTAATCTAACATTTTAGACTAGCCTAACTTTCATAACAGCAATCCCAACTCTTTTACATATGCTTCCATTACCTCTCTAATCTCCACCCCTCATTTCCATATCTCTTCCTCCAGTTGCCATTTCCCAAATGACTCTCTATCTGTCACTCACTCTTAACTCCACCCCAAAATTCGCATCACTCTAGTGTTCTCCCAGGAGGCCACAAAAAGACTACTTACAGCGTCGTACAAGCATCTCAAGAAGTTGATTTCATCTGTCAAGGAGTCCAGTTTCGCCTGCAATTCTACTTTGTTCATGTAAGCAGCATCCACATCCTGAAGGAAAGGACAGAGAGAAGTTCATATTTTGCACACAGTGATGGAGGCAAACACACACACACAGTTCTTCTAAATGCCAGTATGTGAATAGCAACTTGCACCTCTGAATCACTGCAAAGGAGCCAGGAAGCGTGGCACACTTACCTTTTTCAAGAGCACAAAGTCATTCTCTGCTGCCGTGCGCTTGTTAATTTCTTCCTCATATCTGGTCAATGCAAAGAAAGAACATCAGGTTTAAATACTTTTCCTTTTCTATTTGCACAGTTTCGTGTGTCTTTTCCAACATCTATCTACCCTCCCCAATTTCTTGTAAAAAAAAAAGTTCCAATTTCTTTTAAGAAACTGAAATCTTGGATGCAACAGAAAATAATAAAATAGAAGTAATGTGTGAAATATTGCTTTGTTATTCCACAGCAATGTTTGATTAAAAAATCTTGGTCCGGATTTTTTTTTTTTTGAAAGTCTAGATCAGGAGGGGGTGGGGTTGAGCAACGGACATCTAGCCCTGCCTTCTTCTTTCTAGATTTTCTTAACAGTCAAAGGCCTTGTGAATTTGCTTGGCCTGCAAGTGAAAGAGAATTACCAATCCCCAATTTTGCGGGTTACTTGATATCCTACGTTTATAACTCACAGAACATTCCTCATTGTTTCCATTCTTCAGACACTGTCCTCTGCCAAGAGACAATCTACATTCTTTGGCATCAGACAAACAAAGATTCTGTTGAACACCATCCTGATTTACAACATACTTTCCTGGCTCAAGAGTTTATTAAATTACAGTACCTATTTTCAAGTGCCACCAAATGCATACCTTAGGGCTGCCCAATGGATCAGTTTGTCAGAATTCAAGCTGTGGGTCACCGTTTTTGCTAGAGTTTACAGCAGACATAGCCAGTGTGGTGCCTTCCTGGTGTTTTGAGCTACAATTCCCATCAGCCTCAGCTAGCATGGCCAACGGTTAGGGAATATGGAGGTTCTAGTGTACAACATCTGAAGCCCACGGTATTCCCTGCCCACTTATAGCATAGTGTAATCATGTTACTGGACTTCATTGAGTCTTGAGCAATGAAAAGCAAAAACAATTTGTAAAATCATATATTTCGACGTTAGGAGTTATTGGAAATCAGTCATAGTTTTTCACCTCAGGTGCAAAGAGCCAAAAAAATATACAATCACACGATTTTACAAAAAAAAAAACCCTTTAAAAAACCCCTGGTTACTCTGTACATCACACAGGATGTATCCTATGTTCGTGAGTCACCTCATACATAACAGTGAATCAGATCATTCAGTGTGATATAGTAAGTAGACCATGGATATTCAAGTTCAACTCCACATTCCACTCAATGAATGATCTAGGGAAGGTCTCACAGAGAATTTGGGAGCATAAAATAGAATAATCCCTTTCCAAATCCATCAGATTTCTACTGGAGTCAAATTCAAGAGGACGTTAGGTCACACCAGAAACATGATACCATGATCAAATTGTGACTTCTCACTGGCACTGAACATTCAGTGCTGAGTGCCCAAGCTAAGAGGCAAACCAAACACACACACATCTGAGGCCTTCTGTACTCTATCTAATTGTGGGTATATACGCTTTTGTTTAAAATAAATAACTTGAAAGTTAATATTTCTATTTTCTGTCATCCTAGCATCAGCAAAAGGCCAGGTCTGGCTTTTCAAATAGGTAGTCTGGGCCTGGCCCATCCACCTTCCATTGCACCGGCGGGAAAGATCGTTTATTGATTCCCAATTCTTTTGGTTCTATAATCCCTTACTTGTTCTTGTAATCCTCCACAAGATCTTGGAAGTTCTTCAGCTCTGATTCCAGGCCTCTCCTCTCATTCTGAAGACACTCAAGCTGCTTCCTGAGGTTGTTGATATAGACCTCAAAGAACTGATCAAGGTTCTTTTGACCAATGCCAGTCCCTTGGCCCTGCTCTTGCAAGAGTTTCCACTTGGTTTCCAGAACCTTATTCTGCTGCTCTAGGAAACGGACCTGAACCAAACAAAGAATAAGGGTGGAGAAAGAAAGGGTTATGATCATGTACTCTAATTGCCTTTAAAGGGGAGGGCAGTTCCTGGAGTAAATCACTATTCCTGTTTTGGTTTTTTGAAGAGTTTGGTGTTCCTTTTTTAAAAAAAAAATGATGCTAATGTGAATTTCTATAGAGCAAGCTTTCTCTTCTCTGCTTCTTTGAAGCTAAATAATAGAATCATAGAATTGTAGAGCTGGAAGCAACCTTGAAGACCATCTAGTTTAACCCCCTGCAAAGCAGGAACATGCAGCTGTCCCATACGGGGACTGAACCTGCAACCTTGGCATTATCAGCACCACACTCTAACCAACAATGTCAGAAGGGACTGCCATGTATTAACATAATATCCTCCAGATGCTCTAAATCAATACTCCCACCCACTCCCAGCTGTGCTGGCTGGGGATGATGGGAGTTGTAGTCCAGGACATCTGGAAGCACCAGGTTGTCCAAGGTTGGCAGTGGCATAATGCACATCCTGCTATTTCAAAGGTTGCAGTAGGTTAAGCTTAATTTTGAAATGTAGGTAATATATTACAGGAGACAAGTCAGGCTGTTTTAGCATATCTTTAACCAGAAGAACAAGCTTACTGTTTAATTTTGGGATAATGCAGAATCAATGGATGCACATACAGTAAGCAAAGAATAGTGGCGACAGGGATGTTTTAGCAGTGCTCCTGAGCTAGCAATAGGAACAGCTGCAGACACAAAATGAGTATCCCTCTTTTCATCTTTAAAATAGTGGAGGAAATTTATTAACCTTCAGGGCTGGAGAGAAGATGGTGTCAACAAACCTCTCCCTCCAGTGCCAGCAAATTGACAGGATAGAGAATAACACCTGCCCATTGTCTCAATGCCACCATTACTGTTAGTGGCTCTGTTCCACTCAGGCTCATGCGCAAAGCTTCAGGAGCCACATTAAAGCCACTTTCAGTTATGCCACATGTCATCTGACTTGACCTTCACAGTTTCCTTCTAATGAGCAAGAAATAGTGCCCTGCTCCTTCTCATACAAGCCAGGCTGTCCTTGCTTTCTGGAGATGAGGATGTGGCCACTGCCTGTATCATGATGCGGGTGTGACCATCACCTTCTGGGCTTTTAAAGTATCCAGGTATTCTTCACATTGCTCAACTCCTGGATAACTGAAACCACAGCAACAGGTGCTGGATTCTGACCAGTGTCCTCTTATGGAGCACTGGACATGGCCATTACTCCAAACCTGCCTGCTGATGTTGCTTTCTCCTAACACCACTTATGTTCTCCTTCTGTTCTCCTAACACCACTTATGCATCTCCTTCCTCCATTCTAGGATTTCCTTTGCATTGCCCACAAGCAGGGAGACCTTCCAGTTGTGTGTTCTGTACTGCAGCCACTACTTTTTAGCCTCCCCAAGACCCTTGAGTCACAATAGGCGGCTGAGGGATGCTATGAGGAGGTGACCAGAAAAGGAAATAAGAAGGGACAAGGATTTGTTGCATCACTGATGCACATATGATGCAGATCAGCTGCACATTCAATGCACATCTAACACCCTCAGTTTAGTGGGATTCAAAATAGCTTCTACCCTTTCCTATCTGTAGGGTCACTAAAGGATCAACATGGTAGTTTCTGGGTATTGGTCCAGGATTGTCCTGGGGAAGAAACATATGCCCACCTTTTCCCAGATTATCTTTCACTGCTTACTGATTAGTACTGACAACATTATGCAAATGGGCATCTCAATAGTACATACTTGCACAGGTCATACCCCCAGGGCATCCTGAGAAGTATAGTTCTGTAATGGGGAAGGATCTCTGAGAATAAGCATCTGCTTCACCAAACTGCATATATATATATATATATATATATATATATATATATATATTCAATTCTGTTCCTATTTACTTGAAACACTCAGGACTGGCATACCCTCGGGGACTCACATTTGACCACCCCTCCATGAAGTATACAGGTTAAATATAAAACCTCTTGATTTGAGATTTTGTAACAAGGCAAATTAGAAAGAATCATAACAAAAATGGCAAAATAACGCTTTTAAAATGGCTTCACATTTTTCAGCCTTGAAATTCATTGTTCTTGTTGTTTTAAAAAATACAAATCAGACCAGATCTGATAGACATAATACTAAGTACAGACACAAGACAAAAGGCCCTCATACTGAAAAGCAAACAGGAAAGAGAAAGAGAAAATCTCGGAGCTACATGCAAGTTAAATGCTCTCAAAATCATTTCACCTTGTCGATGAAGGAGGCAAACTTGTTGTTGAGGGTCTTGATCTGCTCCCTTTCTTCAGTCCTGACTTTTTGGATCTCCGGGTCTATCTCCAGGTTGAGGGGCTGCAGAAGGTGCTGGTTGATGGTCACCTCTTTGATGCCACCAGGTGGGCATGCTGGGAATGGAGGGCAGATTGCAAGTCCTCCTGGACCACCAAAGCCACCGCCAAAGCCACCGCCAAGGCCACCACCAGCTCCAAAGCCCCCAGCCCCTTGGCCACAGGCGCCACCGAAACCCCCACCAAAGCCACCGCCACCATATCCACCATAGGAGATTCTCTTGCTGCCCCCCATGTTATGCAGGCTCCTGCTGCCAAAGCCACCGCCTCCGCTACGGACAGAACATCCACGGGACATGGAAGCAGTGTTGAAGCTGACTTTGTTTCCACCCCCAAAGCAGACAGAGCTGGAACTGAAACCCTTGTTCTGAAACCCTCCTCCAATGCTCCGGGCACAGGACTGGCGAGACATGGCTAGAGGAGAGGTTGTCTTGCTGGTAGTGTAAGGAGTGATGTTCCAAGAAAGAGTTCCCAGTAATGAATGAGACTGAGCCCCTCTGGCAGGAGGGAGGAAGATCTACCTTTTTATCCGTTCGGAGAGTTGGCTGGGTGACAGGGGAGTGGAGGAAAAAAAGTAGTCATTTTTTTATATTGTATTCTTGAGCTTAGGTGTGCTTGGCACCCTCCCTCTTGCTCTGTGCCAGAAACTGACCTTCCCTGAAACACACCCCAAAGAGCTGGAGAAGAACCTGCAGCTTGACAGTGAACTCCTGGCGACCCCAGATTACCTGCATCACCCTTCTGTCAACTAAGACTAGATTTCTCTGTGAGCCTTGCCTGAATGGCAGGGCATGGCAGGTTCCCTTGACATTCTTTTGCCCTGCAGGGAAAATAATCCCCTGGCTGAGATATCCCCATCACTCCCTTTTCTGAAACTTGATGGCAGATGGTTCCTTTCAGAGGGTTCCAAAATTAACCTTCTGACATGCAGGGTTCACTTTTTTAAAAAAAACACCCACCCACAATTGCACCACACATCTGGGCATTTCTTCTTGGAATAAAAGAAATAAATCCAACATCAAATCTGACTTTCAGATTTCTGAAAGGGGCGGGAGGTTGGGTAGAGAAAAAGACACTTCCTCAATTTGAAACGCCAAATAAATGACAATATTCAGCCAAGCAGGAAAGAACTTGTAGCTTGCAAGGCCTCTTGTGGGCTTTACAACATTTTTATCCAGCTCTTCCTCCAAGGAGCTCAAGGTGGCATATTTGATTCTTTTCTCCCCTCAATCACTTTTATTTTCAAAGCAATCATTCATTCATTCACGGTGTATATTTATTCTTTATTTTACAATGTTATATCCCATCTTTCTTTTAGCACGATTATCTATATAGCTCTAGCAGTGTGCATGTCACTTTGCAGAAATAAATAATAATAATAATAATAATAATAATAATAATAATAATAATAATAATAATTTATTTATATCCCGCCCTCCCCAGCCGAAGCCGGGCTCAGAGCGGCTAACAACAGTAAAATAATACAGCATTCTAAAATCAATTCATTATAAAATCAGTTCAAATCAAATTAATGGCAACCATTGGGCTAGAGTTCTGTGAGAATTACGAAAGGAGGGGGTCAGGCTGTGCCCTGGTCAAAGGCCTGGTAGAACAGCTCCATCTTGCAGGCCCTGCGGAAAGATATCAAGTCCCACATGGCCCTAGTCTCTTGTGACAGAGCGTTCCACCAGATTGGAGCCACAGCCGAAAAAGCCTTCGCTCTGGTAGAGGCCATCCTAACCTCCAATATGTTTTTGTTTGAGGACCGTAAGGTTCTCCGTGGGACATACCAGGAGAGGCGGTCCCGTAGTCTCTGCCCCAAGGAGCCTACCATTTTAAATGCAGCACAGTTCAAATTTAAATAGGACAAAGGTTTGAGCAATCCCAAATCCCATATGTTTCAATCTGCCTGGATACGGCAGGAATGCAGGAAGAACTGCCTCATTTAAGAGAATGAAAAAGCCGCGATACATTATAGGATAGGAAGGAGATTTGCTTCAGTTTGCATTCAAAGATTAATCTACTTAATCTGCATTTTTTGAAACTGTATGTGAACAGAAGCACAACCTTCCTTGGACATTTGAACTTCTCTGAATTTTGCTGTGCAGTTTACCAGCCAAATGACGCACACAAAAAATGCATACACTAGAGAAACGTGTGCATAAATGCAAAAGTTAGTAAAAACAGCATACAAAAGCACATTCTGTTGGGGCAATACCTTGCCAAAATAGGCATATCAGTCAAAACTGCATGCGGAAAAAATGTATTAGGATTATGACAAAAAATTCAAGCTGATGCAGAAATGTGGGAAACAGCACTTATGATTGGAAACTAAGAGAAACTAAAAATAGAGAGATTTGCCCATCCCTAATGTTAGAGCGAGAGAAAGGTAGAACAATGGGATACTTGACTCATCACAAGTCAGGGAGCATTACAGATGGTATATGAACTGTTGAAAATTCTATTCACATTGAATCACAATGCACTTATTCAGGTAAGTGTTACAGTTCATTCACTGCGATAAGCCCAGAAAGCTGTCGAATTGGAGCTTTAGTCCTCCAATTGACAGACCTGACAAGTGGTGACAGAGCAGCAGTGGTGCTCACCTGCACCTCCCAGTGAAAACCACTCCAACATGTCATCAACCATCCACAGCCCATCCAGGCAACGGCATGACACCCTGACAAGCCTTGGATGGTAGGCTCGTCCTTGCTTATAGACAGCCCATACCCTAATCTAAAACGGCTACTGCCCCAAATCAGGTCACCCAGCAGAGGCACAAAGACCATACCTAGGTGCCCAAGAGTGATGGCACTGGAAAGGCTAGCTTATTCATTGTGGCCGCAGAAATGCACAGGGAATAAAGGTGGTAGTCTTTGAGGTGCTATAAGATTTTTGGTTGTTTGGGACAAGGAGCGTCCCTGGTTCACTGCGAGGAATCATAGAATCATAGAGTTGGAAGAGACCACAAGGGCCATCGAGTACAACCCCCTGCCAAGCAGGAAACACCATCAGAGCACTCCTGACATATGGTTGTCAAGCCTCTGCTTAAAGACCTCCAAAGAAGGAGACTCCACCACACTCCTTGGCAGCAAATTCCACTGTCGAACAGCTCTTACTGTCAGGAAGTTCTTCCTAATGTTTAGGTGGAATCTTCTTTCTTGTAGTTTGGATCCATTGCTCCGTGTCCGCTTCTCTGGAGCAGCAGAAAACAACCTTTCTCCCTCCTCTATGTGACATCCTTTTATATATTTGAACATGGCTATCATATCACCCCTTAACCTCCTCTTCTCCAGGCTAAACATGCCCAGCTCCCTTAGCCGTTCCTCATAAGGCATCGTTTCCAGGCCTTTGACCATTTTGGTTGCCCTCCTCTGGACACGTTCCAGTTTCTCAGTGTCCTTCTTGAACTGTGGTGCCCAGAACTGGACACAGTACTCCAGGTGAGGTCTGACCAGAGCAGAATACAGTGCACTATTAGTTCCCTTGATCTAGATGCTATACTCCTATTGATGCAGCCCAGAATTGCATTGGCTTTTTTAGCTGCCGCGTCACACTGTTGGCTCATGTCAAGTTTGTGGTCAACCAAGACTCCTAGATCCTTTTCACATGTACTGCTCTCAAGTCAGGTGTCACCCATCTTGTATTTGTGCCTCTCATTTTTTTTTGCCCAAGTGCAATACTTTACATTTCTCCCTGTTAAAATTCATCTTGTTTGTTTTGGCCCAGTTCTCCAATCTGTCAAGGTCGTTTTGAAGTGTGATCCTGTCCTCTGGGGTGTTAGCCACCCCTCCCAGTTTGGTGTCATCTGCAAATTTGATCAGGATGCCCTTGAGTCCATCATCCAAGTCGTCGATAAAGATGTTGAATAAGACTGGGCCCAAGACAGATCCCTGTGGCACCCCACTAGTCACTCTTCTCCAGGATGAAGAGGAACCATTGATGAGCACCCTTTGGGTTCGGTCAGTCAGCCAGTTACAAATCCACTGAGTGGTAGCATAGTCAAGACAGCATTTTACCAGCTTCTTTACAAGAATATCATGGGGGACCTTGTCAAATGCCTTGCTGAAATCAAGGTAGGCTACATCCACTGCATTCCCTTCATCTACCAGGCTTGTAATTCTGTCAAAAAATGAGATCAGGTTAGTCTGACATGACTTATTTTTCAGAAATCCATGCTGACTATTGGTGATCACAGCATTCCTTTCTAGGTGCTCACAGACTGTTTGCTTAATGATCTGCTCCAGAATCTTCCCTGGTATTGATGTCAGACTGACTGGGCGGTAATTATTTGGGTCCTCTCTTTCCCCCTTTTTGAAAATAGGGACAACAAGGAATCAGACCTTGCCAGCCATTTTCTCCCATCCAGCCTGAGAAAAGGGAAAGGCACTTCAGGTGGGAGCAATTTGGAGTGGAGACAGTGAAGAAAGAGGCAGTTATTAAACCGCTTCTTAAAAAACCATCTTTAGATGCGGCCGTGATGGTCAACTATCGCCCAGTCTCAAATCTTCCATTCTTGGGCAAGGTGATTGAGTGAGTGGTTGCTGAACAACTCCAGGCACGCCTGGAAGAAGCGGACCATTTGGATCCCTTCCAGTCGGGATTCAGGCCTCATCATGGGACTGAAACTGCCTTGGTCGCACTGGTTGATGATCTCCGGTGGGCTAGGGACAAAGGTGAGAGCTGTTTCCTAGTTCTGCTGGATCTCTCAGCGGCTTTTGACACCATCAACCATAACATCCTTCTGGACCGTCTTGAGGGGCTGGGAGCTGGGGGCACTGTCGTACAGTGGTTCCGCTCCTTCCTCCTGGGCCGTGTTCAAAAAGTGGGGGGGTGAGTGTTCAGACCCCTGGGCTCTCACTTGTGGGGTGCCTCAGGGTTCTGTCCTCTCCCCCATGCTTTTCAACATCTACATGAAGCCGCTGGGAGAGATCATCAGGGGATTTGGGCTGGGTGTTCATCAGTATGCGGATGATACCCAGCTCTACCTCTCTTTCAAATCAGAACCAGTGAAGGCGGTGAAGGTCCTGTGTGAGTGCCTGGAGGTGGTTGGAGGTTGGATGGTGGCTAACAGATTGAGGTTGAACCCTGACAAGACAGAAGTACTGTTTTTGGGGGACAGGAGGCGGGCAGGTGTGGAGGGTTCCCTGGTTCTGAATGAGGTAACTGTGCCCCTGAAGGACCAGGTGCGCAGCCTGGGAGTCATTTTGGACTCACAGCTGTCCATGGAGGCACAGGTCAAATCTGTGTCCAGGGCAGCTGTTTATCAGCTCCATCTGGTACGCAGGCTGAGACCCTACCTGCCCACGGACTGTCTCGCCAGAGTGGTGCATGCTCTAGTTATCTCCCGCTTGGACTACTGCAATGCGCTCTACGTGGGGCTACCTTTGAAGGTGACCCGGAAACTACAACTAATCCAGAACGTGGCAGCTAGACTGGTGACTGGGAGCGGCCGCAGAGACCACATAACACCGGTCTTGAAAGACCTACATTGGCTCCCAGTACGTTTCCGAGCACAATTCAAAGTGTTGGTGCTGACCTTTAAAGCCCTAAACGGCCTTGGTCCAGTATATCTGAAGGAGCGTCTCCACCCCCATCGTTATACCCGGACACTGAGGGCCTTCTGGTGGTTCCCTCACTGTGAGAAGCCAAGTTACAGGGAACCAGGCAGAGGGCCTTCTCGGGAGTGGCGCCTTCCCTGTGGAACGCCCTCCCACCAGATGTCAAAGAGAACAACAACTACCAGACTTTCAGAAGACATCTGAAGGCAACCCTGTTTAGGGAAGCTTTGAATGTTTGATGTATTATAGTATTTTGGTGTTTTTTTGGAAGCCGCCCAGAGTGGCTGGGGAAGCCCAACCAGATGGGCGGGGTATAAATTAATTAATTATTATTATTATTATTATTATTATTATTATTATTATTATTATGCAATTTTCTTGCCCCCTGCTTCTCCATTTAAAATTGCTTCCCACATGATTTTTCTCTCTCTCTAACACACACACTTGGAATCCTCCCACCCAGGGTAGACTGGAGAGCTGTCTGAGGCTACAAGCAGAGGCTTGTAGTCAACCTTAGTCCTACTCAGAGCAGACCCATTGAATTTAATGGGCATGACTAACTTCAGTGGGACTGCTCAGTCTATCATGAGTTGGTTTACTGGTGTTTAAATATCTAATTTGACCCTGAGTGGCTAACAGGGGTGCTGCTGGCAATATTAAGGATTTCTGACCCTTCCTCTTAATGTGTGCATGTGTGTGTGTAAACCGCAGTGCCAATGAGACCTCAACTACCTGCCATTTCTTGAGCAGCTGCATATTTCTGCAGAAAGGAGAGGAAGGAGAGAGAGAAAAGGCTAATTGCTTGTTTCCATTTTAATTTATACTTTAATTACCCCTTGTCAAGCTTGCCCTTGACCTTCCCAAGAAGCGTCTCACAAAAAAACATACGTATGCAGGCACAAACAAAAACTTTCTCAAGATCTGTGCTCTGCTGGTAATTCAGCAACGGAAGGATCTCCTGTGCAGTGCTAGGGCTCAGCCATACTTCCACTGGTCCCATGCGTAGAAAGCAAGGGCTCGAATAGTTTCTCCCTTGTCCCGCTCTTTTCCAAGAGAAAATTCACTCTTTGGCTTTAAATCAGAACAAATGGAAAACTGCAGAAAACCTGACTGCTGTTTGCTCTGATTGAGCATTAAAGAATGGTTTTCGCCGGGGCAAAGCAGTGGGATAAGGGGAAATGTGGATGAGCCCCAAGTTTTTTCATTCAAAGTGCAACACACAACAGAGTGTCTTGTGCCCTTGGAAAGATGTTTTTTCTGGGTGCTTTTTACATCGTGCAGCCAAAATCCAAAGGAGTTCAATGCTCCTGAAATCCATGGGAGGAATTCAATAAGGTGGAAGTTCCTTCCTTCCAAATCTCTTCAGACCTCTATAACTCCCATGATCCCTAGGTAGCAGGACCAGTGGTCAGGGATTATGGGAATTGTAGTCTCAAAACATCTGGAGGGCCGAGGTTGAGGAAGCCTGTTTTAAACCATCACTTTCTCCTCTCAGTCCCCCCCCCTTTGCTCCCCTACCCCAACCTGACTTTGTGCAAATCCAGGTCTGTGATACGGCACTACAAATACTCCAATGGGAACTGTACGATGGTAGGCTAGTGCAAGCATAATATAGAAAGATGTGTTGCATTTATAACCCACTCTTCCTCTGAAGCCCTCAGAGAAAATGCTTCTCCATTTTATTCTCTCAGCTACCCTGTGGAAAGAAGGGAGAGCAGCTCCGGGTAGCCCAGGGAACTTCTCTGAGTTCTGGTTAAGCTATGATTCAGATCTTGTCCAAGTCCAACTCTCCATACACCACATCTTGTTGAACCCCAGAGAAGCTCATTTGAGCAGGTGTATTGCTGAAGCAAAGATAGCCCAGATGTTGTGGACTCCAACTCCTATCATTAGTTATGGCTCAGTCGGTAGAGCATGAGACTCTTAATCTCAGAGTTGTGGGTTTGAGCCCCACATTGAACAAAAGGTTCCTGCATTGCAGGAGGTTCGACTAGAAGACCATTGTAATCCCTTCCAACTTTTCAGTTCTATGAATTTATCATTCTATTTTCCAGGATGACTGGGGGTATTGTGAGTTGTAATCCAGCAACATCAAGAGGCACCACGTTTGTTACTCATGCAAATACTTAACATTTATTTAGGACTTGTTTTTTGCATCTCCTTACCGATTCAGACATATTGAGCCAAATTCAACTAAATGTTTGCACAAGTGGGAGCCCAAGCAACAAGCCCCACTAGTACAATGGGGTTTTCCCTCCTCCTCCCATCATGTCCCTGCCCACCAAATCAGCTCTGGGCAATCAAGAGAACCCATAGCATTGATGGAGCCATCTCCTTAACACTAATTTGGGTCCCACCCATTATCCCAAGAATGATTACAACAACCCTGCAAAGGCTGCATTTACCTTTCTTAAATGTATGCCACTTTTCTACATACTGGTGACAGCCATGCTGAAGATCAGAAGCAGGGCTGATGATGGACAGATGAGTGAGTAGCCCCAGGCTACTTTGGAGAATCCTTGACAGCTGTAAAATTTGAACTAGGGCCGATGGTTTCACCGTGTAGCAGTGGTGGGGAACTTTTATCAACATTGGGGCCACATTCGCTCATGGGCAATATTTCAGGGGCCGCATGCTAGAGGTGGGCAGGAATCTATTGGAAACACTGAAATGTCTAAAACTAAAACCTGCATTATGTATACAGCTTGCAAAGTAATTATTTTAAAAAACAAGTGCACAGCTTTTTATATTCATTTATGGATTTTAAAGCAGCATACACAAAAAGAAATGACCACAACAGTAAGGGACCCGTCAGGCGTCCTATTTATTGCACATTCATGATGATTTGTACTCATGTTGTAATTTGGACAGCCGTACATGCCAGACTTTTAGAAGACATCTGAAGCAGCCCTGTTTAGGGAAGCTTTTAATGTTTGATGGATTGCTATACAGTGGTACCTCAGGTTACATACGCTTCAGGTTACATATGCTTCAGGTTACAGACTCCGCTAACCCAGAAATAGTGCTTCAGGTTAAGAACTTTGCTTCAGGATAAGAACAGAAATCAGGCTCCGGTGGCGCGGTGGCAGCAGGAGGCCCCATTAGCTAAAGTGGTGCTTCAGGTTAAGTACAGTTTCAGGTTAAGAACGGACCTCCAGAACAAATTAAGTACTTAACCCGAGGTACCACTGTATTTTAATACAGTGTTTTAATACAGTGTTTTAATATAGTGGTACCTCAGGTTACATACGCTTCAGGTTACAGACTCTGCTAACCCAGAAATAGTGCTTCAAGTTAAGAACTTTGCTTCAGGATGAGAACAGAAATCAGGCTCTGGCGGTGCAGCGACAGCAGGAGGCCCCATTAGCTAAAGTGGTGCTTCAGGTTAAGAACAGTTTCAGGTTAGAGGACTTCCGGTCGGCGCCAGCGTTTAATGGCGGTCTCCTGCTGAGCTCTGCTCAGGGAGACTACTCCGTGAGTTCGGGTCCGACCGCTACGGCGAAGCGGGGACCCCTAAAATCACAGGCGCGGAAGCCTGTGAACAAGGAGACTCGGTGGGCACCTGAAGCGCCCCCCCTTACTGCGAAGGAGCCTTTTTAAAGGCTCCGGAGCGGCATCGGGTGAGAGCGCGGTGCTGAGAGTCGCAACCCAGCTCGCGGAGCGAAGCCGCGTCGCCATAACGGAGAGCGCCGATTCCTTCCTGGCATTCGGATTTGGATTTACAATTACCCGTGAGTAAGATTGGGAAATCTCCGGGATTCAAAGCAAAACGGATTGATAATTTGGCTGAAAACGGGAAAGAGTTAAAATAAGGAAGTCTGCCTTTCCCGGACTGCATGACAGTTAAAGCAACGACAAACAAGCTGCAATTTGACGGAAGATAGCTTTATTTATACTCAACCTAGACATTGAATCTGAACCTTCCCCCTTAGCAGCAGGAGCGGGGGGGGATGAACCTGAACTAGCATTACCTGCTGGAAAGAGATGAAAGGGAAAATTACCCGCTGTTTTAAACCCTTGGGAAAGGACTGCTTTAAAAAGGACTAATTCACTGGGATCGGATACTGTTATTTGAGATTGGATACAAAGTTGGTGTATTACAAGTTGGATATAAAGTTGAGACTTTATCTGCTACTGTTGGTGGCTGAAGATACAAGGTAACAGCCCTCTGACTGGAAAATTATTTGAAAAAGTTGTGGCCATTTTTCGCTTTCTTTTTCTTTGTTTCCCTCTACCTTGAACTGTGAATCGCTCCCTCTAGAGGGCTGAGGGAAAATTTTAACAGGGTAAAGAATAAGTTAGTGGAGTTTTCCATCTGGAAACAATTCCTGTGGGAACGACCTTGGGACATGAGAGGCCAAGAGGATGAGATAAAAACAAGAGCAAAAACAAAAATTGCACAAAGGAGAAGAGGCTCCATATCAGGCTTAGCCCTTGCAGGTGTAGAAGGGCAGGAAAGAGGGATGGATACAGTGACACAAGCATTAATAAAAATTAATGAATCATTAGAGGCTCTGACCAAACAAGGTACAGAAAATTCTAAACAATTAACAGAGCTATCGGAGAAGCTTGACTTGAACACTAAAAGTGTTGCATCTAATACAGAGACTATAAATAAATTAATTGAAGAAAATGTTGCAATTCGTAAGACTGCTGAAGAGGCAAAAAATATAGCTGAATCAACGCAAGTTAAATTAGAACCTGTTTGCAAAAAGCTAGAGGAACATGAGGCTGCCCTCTCCTTAATAGATCTTCAGAGAAAGGAGAGGAACTTGAGACTGAGAGCCGTGCCAGAAAGTGAGCAGGACAGTTTGGCAGAGTACCTCACTAAAGAATTCTCGGATTTTTGGCAAGTGAATTTAAAAGAGGAGGAATTCAAGATAGTTACGGCCTTTAGACTGGGAAGAAGACAGAATAAAAAGAAGCCAAGGGATTGCCTGATAACTTTGAGATCTAAGGAGGAGAGAGATAAAATATTGAACTTACAATATCAAAGATCTCTGGAGATTGAAGACTCCTTTGTTCAGATTTATAAGGATATTCCTAAATACATCTTGGAAGTAAGAACCTACTACAGGGATTTGACCACCTTGTTGATGAAGAACAACATAATATACAGATGGGAGTACCCACAAGGTCTGTCTTTTAACTATAAAGGGAAAAAAATCAAAATAAAAACAGTGCAAGATAAAGAACAGTTTCTGGAAAAAAATCAAGAAGACCTGGTGAAGGGAGTGGTGGATCTGACTACTGAGGCTAAGGACTTAGCGGACATATCGAATCTGACATTTGGACTTCAGACCCCAACAAAGGAAGAACAACTGCAGGGGGCAGTCGGAGGAGCAATAAAGTAAGCAACAACATGGCTCTACAATTTATAAGCTGGAATTGTAACGGTTTGAACCTTCCCAGAAAAAGACGTGAGGTTTTCCATATTTTAAAAAAGGAACAATTGGATTTGATTTGTTTGCAAGAAACCCACGTGACTAGAACACATAGAAAATTACTTGTTAATAAAAGACTGGGACAGGAATTCATTTCATCAGATAAGGTGAAAAAAAGAGGAGTGGTGATTTATGCTAAGGAAAAATTGGCCCCTAAGTTGATGTTTAAAGATGAACAAGGAAGATATTTGGCAATAGAAATACAAGTCCAAGGAGAAAAATTATTGATAATTGGGATTTATGCTCCGAATGAAGGGAAGTCAGAGTTCTTTAAGAAACTACATGAGACATTAATGGACTATTTGGATTACAATATAATTATGATGGGAGACATGAATGGAGTGGTCTCTACAAATATGGACAAAGCACTAAGACAGGTGGTTTCCAAGGATGGGAGACTACCTAAGACTTTTTTTGAAATGACAGATAACATGGACTTGATTGACATTTGGAGAACAAGAAACCCTTTGGAGAGAGAGGGAACTTTCTTCTCCGAAGCAAAATTGACCTGGACCAGAATCGATCAAATCTAGGTAACTAGTGGAATGGCACCTAAGATAAAGAAAGTGGAAATCTGCCCAAAAACTTGCTCCGACCATAATGCCGTAAAGATGGAAATGAACACAACAACAGCTGGCTCCTTCAGATGGAGGATGAATGACTCCCTATTTAGAGATGAAGAGGTGTACAGAAAGGCCCAGAAATCTATTAAGGACTACTTTGAGATAAATCTGAAAACAGAGGTGGAAAAAAGAACAATTTGGGACGCAAGTAAAGCGGTTATGAGAGGATTTCTGATACAGCAGAATACCCTGAAAAAGAAGAGGCAGAATGAAAAGAAAAATAAAATTTTGGAAAAAATAAAAGAAGGTGAAAAGAAATTGAGATCAAAGCCAAAGTCTCATGAAATTTTAAGAGAAATAAAGTTTTACCAGAGACAGTATATGGAATTGATGAACCAGGAGATAGAATGGAAAATAAAGCAAATGAGACAAAAGACATTTGAATCGGCAGATAAATGTGGGAAACTTCTGGCATGGCAATTGAAGAAGAGACAAAAGTTGAACACGGTTACAAGCCTAGAGGTTGAAGGAAAGAACATTTTTAGGCCAAATGAGATTAGAAACTGCTTTCAGAGTTATTTCAGGAAACTTTATGCACAAGGGCCGGTGGAGGAAAAAGAGATGGAAGAATTTCTTAAAAAGTATGGACTACAAAAAATATCTGATCAAAGTAGAATGATTTTGAACCAGAAAATAACTGAGCAAGAAATAGAGGGAGCCATTCAAAACATGAAATTGGGAAAATCTCCAGGACCAGATGGCCTGACTTCCAGATATTACAAAGCTTTGAAAGACTGGTTGATTCAACCATTTAAGGAAGTCTGTAATGAAATTTTAGAGGGGAAGAAGGCACCTGAATCGTGGAAAGAAGCTTATATTACACTTATACCAAAATCTGAGAAGGAAAAGAATCAGATTAAGAACTACCGCCCCATATCATTGCTTAACGTGGATTACAAAATTTTTGCAGACATTTTGGCAAAAAGACTGAAGAGGGTTTTGGTGGGTGAGATTCATAAAGACCAGGCTGGCTTTCTCCCAGGAAGACACTTATCTGACAATGTGAGGAATATAATAGACATTATGGAACTACTTGAGAATAACATTAACACTAAGGCAGTATTAATATTTGTGGATGCTGAGAAAGCCTTTGACAATATCTCTTGGAGTTTTATGAAAAAGAATCTCAAAGGAATGGGGGTGGGCCAAGGTTTTGAGAATGGTATAGGTGCAATTTATTCTGAACAAAAAGCAAAACTAATTGTAAATAACGTGGTTACTGAACAAATTGCTATTGAAAAAGGGACACGACAGGGGTGCCCAATATCCCCACTACTTTTTATAACTGTTCTGGAGGTTTTACTAAATATGATTAGAGGTGACCAGCTGGTTAAAGGGATTCAGGTCGGAGCTAAACAATACAAGTTGAAAGCGTTCGCAGATGACCTAGTCTTAACTTTGCAAGAGCCAGACACTAGTACAAAAAAAGTTTTGGAGATAATACAAGCTTTTGGTCGAGTGGCAGGTTTTAAGCTAAATAAACAAAAAACAAAGGTATTGGGAAAGAATCTAACAGTGGAGGAAAGAGAGAAGTTTCAGAGTGAAACTGGATTAATGGTAGCAAATAAGGTGAAATATCTAGGGGTTAATTTAACAACTAAGAATGTGAATCTATTTAAAGACAATTATGAGAAATGCTGGACAGAAATTAAGAAAGATTTGGAAATATGGTCAAATTTGAGACTATGGTTAAATGGGCACAGGACATTGGTCATGACATTATGTTTGCTGACTGGGAACAGTTATGGACCACCGGTATAAAATTTACGGCATGTAATGCCTTAAGAGAGAATATTATGAAAATGATTTATAGGTGGTACATGACCCCAGTCAAGCTTGCAAAAATTTATCATTTGCCCAATAATAAATGTTGGAAATGCAATGAAACTGAAGGTACTTTCTATCACCTTTGGTGGACGTGCCCAAGGATTAAGGCCTTCTGGGAAATGATTTATAATGAAATTAAGAAGGTGCTTAAGTGTACCTTTCACAAAAAAACCAGAGGCTTTTCTCCTGGGCATGGTGGGCCAATTGGTGTCAAAGAAAGATAGGATGTTTTTTATGTATGCTACAACAGCAGCGAGAGTTTTACTAGCAAAGTATTGGAAGACACAAGAACTACCCACACTGGAAGAGTGGCAGACGAAAGTGATCGACTACATGGGACTAGCAGAGATGACGAGCAGAATCCGTGACCAAGGGAAAGAGACGGCGGAAGAAGATTGGAAGAAATTTAAACTTTATCTTAAAAATATTTGCAAAATTACTGAGTGTTAAAATGTCATGGGTAAAGCACAACAGATTTGCAGCGTTAAATGAGGATAAGAGGAAAGAAAGAGGTTAAAGAAAGGAATTAATTATAATTTGGATTAGGGGTTGCTGGAAAAAAAGTTTAAAATAGAGATGCAGAAAAGGGGGGCATGGGGAAGTCGCTGAAATTGGGTACATGAAAAAATCTATGAAAGTATACATGTTTATATGTTTGTTTGTTTATGTTTGTCTTTTGTATTGTTTTATATTATATGTGGAAAAACCAATAAAAAATTTTATAAAAAAAAAAATAAGAACAGTTTCAGGTTAAGTACGGACCTCCGGAACGAATTAAGTACTTAACCTGAGGTAGTACTGTATTTTGTTGGAAGCTGCCCAGAGTGTCTGGGGTATAAATAAATTATTATTATTATTATTATTATTATTATTATTATTATTATTACTACTACTACTACTACTACTACTACATGATCCCACTTTTAATACCTCTTGCGCCTGCAGAGGTTTTGGGGCAGTCATACTGCTTCATTTCCAATCAGTGTATGTCCTATAACTTCCTGCTGAAATCCTGTAACTTTTTGTACCGCAATGTTTGGTGTGTTTTTTTCCTCCCTGCTTTTGTTGCACTATAGACAACAATAATGTAGTACCACTGAGGAATCATGGCAGAACAAACTAAAGCAGAGTAAATCCACCAGTGCACTATTATTGTGTCAAGAACATATTGCAGAATGCACCTGCAATAAAACACAGGGATGGAGGAGTTCTGATTCCCCCAAAAGGAAGGCATCTACAGGTGTACATCAAAGAATACATCCTTTGCAAGCAACACACCCAAACGTTCCTCTTCTACCGTTGGAAAGGCAAGGACTGCTCTACTTGGCTGTCAGCTATGCCATTTTGAGATTGAAGGGCGGAGATGCCATTGATCTCTCTCCTTGCACAACCTACCATGTGAAAATAAAATAGAATCAGCTCGTTAGATCCTGGTTGGTCAACTGAAGACATAACCGCTGGGAGTTCCCAAGGGAGTCGACACAGGAATATACTGCCATTTTTAATGGTCTGCCATATAATTTTATAGGCTGTTGCCCAATAATTTTAATTGTTAGGCACGGCACTCTCCACCGCATAACTGTGCTAGATGCAGTTTGCATCAGTGCAATGGCAAGAGATAGGGAAGCATCCAGTGGAAGGATAGGATCTTGCGGAACATCTTAGGAGACAGATTTGAATAGAATTAAAATACACTTACTCAGCAGATCTCAAAGCAGTTTCCTGATTTTCTTCATAAAGTCACTGAGTAACATTGGGCATAGAAGAAAATGTTGAAACCCAAGGGGCTGAGGTGCAAAATGTTTCCTTGGGAGTTTCTCACACTCCAGACTTTGCTCAGGACTGCAAAAGAGGAAGTGTAAGAAGTCATAACCTGGGGAGGAAATAAGATTCTATGCTGCATGGCGTTCCACCATCTCTTACTCTTTGGAATAAAAGCCAACCTATCTATTGCAAAACACTGGGGCTACGATTAAAACAGCTAGGACTGTATCTGTTTAATGGATTTATGATCTGCTTCTTGAGACCAGGCTCCACAAAGCAGATTGCAACATGCTTAAAGATCCGAATCCAAATGCAATATAAACACCTTTGAAAAGATGCATGTCATAATAATACTATAACCTAAAAACCCACAGAGATAAACCACAAAACTCACAGAGACCCTCATGCAGGGGTGCGGAACCCCGAGACCAAGGGACCAAATGTAACCCTCTAGTCCTATCTCTCTGGCCCTCAGAACTCTCCCTAGGCCACCTTCCCAACAGCCCTGCTCCATTCCCCCTACACAGTGCACTTTTGTAAAGCTGGAATTTGCCAAGCAGCAACTGTGAAAATGCCTCTCGCTCACCTGCAGAGAGGATGGAGAGGTGTGTGTGTTTGCATAGAAACCTCTAACTTTTGTGTGGCTGAAATCAACCTTTATAAATTCTCTGTGTCAAATACACCTAAGTTAATTATGATATCTAAGTCATTATCGTGAGCATCGCAGAATACAGCGGAGCTCCATTCCTAAATTGCTTAATGCAAAAAAAAAAGGCTTCTAATTAGTGTGAAAACCTGTTACAACAAACATTCAACAGCCGTAATTAAAATGCATGATAAAACAATCCAAGTAAAACAACACAGCCATTACTGACTACTGGCAAGAGCTGCAACCGTTGCTCTGCTCACTTTTGTCTCTGGTCACTGCCCACCATGTGGCCCATTGAAAGATTGTCTACAAAGCAATGTGGCCATCAGGCTTAAAAAGGGTTCCCAGCAGCACTGCTCTAGTGGAGCAGCCCCAGGAAAGGGTGCAGACCCATTTAAAGGGCCTGACTGTGCTTGCTTGAGCTCAGGAGGAATTGAGGTCCATTCTTGCAGAGCTATCACTGAGAATATGAGCACATAATGTGGTGATTTCTCAAAGGCAAACTCTGGTGTAGCAGAAGCCCAGTGAAACAAAGACTGTGAACATAAATCATTCTTGTTTCTTCAATGTTTGCCCAACAGTAGCAAAGCAACAGCCAAGATGCTATTGTTCCTTTTTTCATGTTTACGGTGAATAATACAGCTAATACAGATGTTAATTGTACAGGCCCTGGCTAATTTATACCACCCACACGTACCAAGATGAATGTTACAAAGGGACATCAAAAGTGCATAAGTTAATTATGATAGCTAAACCATTCTTATGCACTGGTTTGAGCATCACAGAGTAAAAATTGGAGCTCCAATGGTGTAGTGGTCAGAACAGTCCCCAAGCGCAACACTACCGCCCATCCTTCATGATTTCTTGTATCCTTTAGTTTCTTTTCACTTCCCTTTGCTTAGAGTGAATTCATGAGCTTGGTTTCCACTGGCTGATGGGCTGTAGGGTTTAGTGGAAGCCTGCCATAGTCAGCATGGCGAGGGGAGTGCACTGGCCTGACCCCCCATCATCAGAGTTGCTGTGTCTTCCTGGGAAGGAGAGGGGCAGAAGCAGCAAATTTCCTCGGCCTGTGAAATTGCAGCACACCAACCTCCACGCCACCTCACCTTTCCAGTAAAGCACAGTGATGCTGGTAACAGGAGGTCAGGTAAACAACGCTGCCTATCCACAGCAACCACTGCCAGTGGAATGCCAGGTACACAGGTGGCATGAAAGATGGGGAAGATATTCCAACAACACACAATGCTGGTGGGGCCATAATGTGCCAGCAGAGTGCCTAACACGGGGTGGGATTATGGCTGCAATGTGACCAGCACAGCAGAGGAGCACACTGACACAGTCTCCCAGTGTATCCCTTTGATCCGTGCCCCCCCATCAACAGTGCAACTTTACACCAGCCTGACACAAGGAATCCTCATCATCAACTACTGACTACAATGAGAGGAGTGGGATTTTTAAAAAATGAGGATGATGATGAGAGAGGAATAAGGATGCGGGCCACTAAGGCATGCTGAGCTGCTACCTGGCAGGGCTGAGACTATCTCTGGAATTATACCAATGTGACACAGCCTTCCACTGCCCTGAGGAAACCACTTAATCCTGATTTGATTTGATTTGATTTGATTTGATTTATTTGATTTGATTCTTTGGTAGAGTTACAAAAAGAAAAGCACACACTAATAAATAAATTGTAGAAAGGGGCAAGATTAGATGTGGATGCACAAAGCATTTTTAAAAATAAAATAAAGATTCCTTGTGTTCCCCTCCAATCCCCCTTTCTTCCCACCCTGGCTGGCCCTGCCTGCCCCTCAGAACCAGTATGTCACACAAGACTGGGCCTCAGAGGCCACAGCCTCTCTTCCTCACCTGTTGGGATTTCATTCCTCCCGTTGCTGATGTGTGATTGTTTTCATCACATGTCTGTGTTGACATTCCACACTGTTGGAATCATGAGGACGGAAGTTCAGTGAGACTTTTCCATTGTGTTATGCTTTTTGTGTTCTCTCTCGGACGAGAAGGAGACAGGAGCCATGATTTCTTTGTTCCGTAACACTTGATTTTGTACATAATATAAAGGTAAAGGTAAAGGTACCCCTGCCCGTACGGGCCAGTCTTGACAGACTCTAGGGTTGTGCGCCCATCTCACTCAAGAGGCCGGGGGCCAGCGCTGTCCGGAGACACTTCCGGGTCACGTAGCCAGCGTGACATCGCTGCTCTGGCGAGCCAGAGCCGCACACGGAAACGCCGTTTACCTTCCCGCTAGTAAGCGGTCCCTATTTATCTACTTGCACCCGGGGGTGCTTTTGAACTGCTAGGTTGGCAGGCGCTGGGACTGAACAACGGGAGCGCACCCCGCCGCGGGGATTCGAACCACTGACCTTTCGATCGGCAAGCCCTAGGTGCTGAGGCTTTTACCCACAGCGCCACCCGTGTCCCGTACATAATATACCAGCATAGAATTCTACACCTCAGGTCCAGCTTCTGCTTTGAACTCTGCTATGTTTGTGTGTGCCTATATCATTGGATATATGTCGCAGTAGCAACTCGGGACAGAAGAGTGATGAATCATCCTGAGGGACGCTTTGGAAAGAAACACGCTGTTCCCTGGTGTTTTCCTAACATCACCCACACTCTAGCAAGCGCTACAAGCTGCTCAAGAGAGGAGGCTGGCAGTGGCAGCCGTGGAGAGACCATGGAGAGGCAGCTGTCACTGCCACCACCACTGCTCAGGACAGGCGCTGGCTTGTCCTCGTCCCTGAGCTTGGTGGGGGAAACAGGGACATCCTGGTATCAAATCAGAAGCCTGGATGACTGTCCCTGCAAATAGGGGCACTTGGAGGATATGTCTTCACTATAAGATATAAGCCAATAAGTCCATACAAACATCCTTAAGCATCTTCCGCAATTTAGCCAATTTCACACACACCTGTCTCCCAGATCCCTGAGCAAAGCATGCCCTCCCTGCCTACCCATGTTTCAGCCTGGCCCTGAATGTTAGGCTAGGATCAGCAAGACTTGGACTTAAATCCTCACTCAGCCATGAAGGTGACTTCACCAGCCAGGATCTCACGGCAGCGTTTGTTACAGCGATAAGGGGAGGCTGACGTGATCCATTTACATTGCCCAGAGCCGTTTGGAGGTGGAAGGAAAAGCGTAGAGTAATAAATACCATTTCAGAATTCTTCACCAGGGTAACCTTGAAACCCCCAACAAAGAAAGTGCCTATTTGCCTAAAGCTGCTCATTATGCATAATGTAGCAAAGCATTGCATGAATAAAAATACAGTGGTACCTCAGGTTACATACGCTTCAGGTTACAGACTCCGCTAACCCAGAAATAGTGCTTCAGGTTAAGAACTTTGCTTCAGGATGAGAACAGAAATTGTGCTCTGGCGGCGCGGCAGCAGTGGGAGGCCCCATTAGCTAAAGTAGCGCTTCAGGTTAAGAACAGTTTCAGGTTAAGAACAGACCTCTGGAACGAATTAAGTACTTAACCCGAGGTACCACTGTATGGACATTTACATATTATTTGCACATGCTGCATAGAAAAATGGAAAAGAAAGAGCTAATTTTAAAAGTCTGGATTATATCTCTTCCTTAAAACTTGAAATCTATCTATCTATCTTCCCATTGTGAGTGGGAAAACCATTTTTGTGATTAAAATTTGGTGGGGCATACAAAATTGCCTCAGTGGCCAGGCTCTGGGCACAAATTAGTTTTTCCTGCCTGAATTAACACCCATGTAATTTGTTAGAGGGGGGACACGGGTGGCGCTGTGGGTAAAAGCCTCAGCACCTAGGGCTTGCCGATCGAAAGGTCGGCGGTTCGAATCCCCGCGGCGGGGTGCGCTCCCGTTGTTCGGTCCCAGTGCCTGCCAACCTAGCAGTTCGAAAGCACCCCCGGGTGCAAGTAGATAAATAGGGACCGCTTACTAGCGGGAAGGTAAACGGCGTTTCCGTGTGCTGCGCTGGATCGCCAGATGCAGCTTTGTCACGCTGGCCACGTGACCCGGAAGTGTCTTCGGACAGCGCTGGCCCCCGGCCTCTTAAGCGAGATGGGCGCGCAACTTCAGAGTCGGACACGACTGGCCCGTACGGGCAGGGGTACCTTTTTAATTTGTTAGAGGATAGTCCAAGGATCCTGGTTCTCCTCCACTTCCTCTCCCTCTTTGTTTAGAAATTTGCTTACAAGGTGACCGAACCCACTTGCCTCATTGAGACCTCAGTCGCCCACTCTCTTAATTTGCTTTCTAGTTGGGGCACAGATTCTGTTGATCTGTGGTTGCTGAATATTGTGTATGGATGGTACTGACTGGCGACAGAGGACAGCTATGTACAGACAGATAGACAGATAGATGGAGTGAGGAAGCAGGTAGAATCATAGAGTTGGAAGGGACCCCCATGGCCATCTAGTCCAACCCTCTGCAATGCAGCAATCACAGCTAAAGCATCCCTGACATGGATATGGGTGGTGTTTGTGGTTGGGTGTGTAAATGAGGGAGAGAAGGGGAGAGTTCTGTTAAACACTGGGCAATACTTTAATATGTAGGTAAGCAACAGACATTGCCAACAAATTGTGAATAGCGCAAAAGGCCCAATGCATATATAGAATACCCAGGAAAATCTGGTTGGCACTCCATAGCTCAGAAGCGAAGGTTGCTGGAGTACAATTTCCTGGTAAGGGATGATGGGAGTTGTGGTTGTGTGACAACTGGATGGCACCCACATTGGCTAACTCTGGCACAGGGCAAGCCCTGACTGGAAGAACCAGACTTGAGTTTTGCCCCTCAAAATTTGTGTCAATACTTATACAGTTTTATGTAAATATATGTCAGGGCCCCAGGGCCTATACTCCAAGAACCTAGCAACACCCCTGGCTGCTTCCTTTCTTCAAATAAATGCAATTGGCTCACTAAATAATGTCAACTTCCCAGATTCCACGTTTCCCACTCTGTGACCCAGACGACAAAAAATAAATAAATGCGAGCTTGAACCTGTTCATTCAGGCAAAGTTCATTCATTCCTCCTGTGAGTTTCCTCTATGTTTGCATAGTTATTGTTTTTATTGATCTCTTTCTTTTTTGCACCACGCCTGCGAAATTTAATAATTATTTATACACTCCCTGAAACCCTTAGCGATGGAATACTTCATTGTCTTCTTCAATACAATTATCGTGTCATCAAACTGTGGAGGTAGGAAATGTAATTACTTCCATTTAGAGATTGCAGGTTAATCCCTCTGTGACTTACCAAGGGAGGCACTGGAAGTCTGCAAGAGAGCAAACCGAAACCTGCTTGCTAGAAGATATTTGCTCCGACACCTGTAGTTACAGCATTGCAACATACCCAAGTCTCAGGCTCCATAAGCCCATACAGTTGAAAGGGAGCCAGAAGACTCAGTGGGTATTGCTGTCTTGAAAAATCTCAGTATCTCTCCTCCTTCGATGACACTACAGTGCTTGGAAATCTTTGTTTAAAAGAGGTCTATCTTGGTTTTCCACTATACTAGCCCTCAAAGAGGCCCACAGCTCCAATTAAACATAAAATGACAAGAAAAATAAATAAGATCATTTTTTAAAAAAAAATCAAGCAATGCAAATAAACAGATGTAACCAATACCGATAAAAAGCCAAGTTGCTGGGACTAACCTATTGAAACACTAAGGCTACAATCCTATACACATGTATCTGGGAGAGTATTCCCATTAAAGTCAGCAAGGCTTACTTTAGCAGGTTGACATGTATAGTGTAAAGGGAATTGGGGGTTGCTTGTGCGTAAAGGGTGCTGCCGCTCTAGGCAATGTTGCCTGGCTGAACCTTTCCCTGGCTGGACAGCCCTTTCTCCATGGCTGTGTCAGTCGCTGGCAGAATCCGTCAGTGGGCGTTTTCTGAACTTCTTCCAACATAAAAATTCTTTGACCCCAAGTCTCCTCCTAGCCTCCCTGCGCGGAAGTCTCCTGCGCAGAGTGGGCGTGCCCAACGGAGGTCCTGGGCTCTCCCCGCTGGTCTCTGTGGAAGAGTCTTGGAGCCCTCTCTCCGCAGTTCCCCCTTGCTTCCTGGTGTCACTCCTATTTCCTTCCTCAAAGGAAGTGTTCTCTCTCTCCCTGCTGGTCCCTTCTCCTGCATCGTTGGGGAGCCTTACCTCCACTCTAGGCTCCGATGGCAGTTCCCTGACATATAGGATTCTGCGGTAGCGTAAATGGCCTTAGGACCTCGCGACCCTAAAGCCCCCTTTCATTTTCCCCATATTAACCTCCTTGCTCTCTTAGATCACCGACTAAGGCCTTGCTCTCCATTCCTATGGATTCAAAGGCTTCACAAGTAGGTGAATGCAAAACAAAGCCTTCTTCACATTTACACACAGGCAGGGCAGGGCAACGCTTCCCATTCTGCCTCAAGCAGCAAAATGGGGCACACCGCCCTTTCACCCAAGCTCTGGAATTTCCTCATTCGTGGCTTTCCGTCGGGTGGGTAAACCTTCCTGTTTAGGATGAATGCTTTGAGTTCCTGCATAGATTAATTGTTGCTTTTTCACTTGCTCTCCTAAACAGTATCACAGGAGGACATCTACAACTTGAGGGTTTTTTGGCTGCCTTTTATTTTTTCTTGTATTCTCCTCAAGATGGTGCTTTTCTTCATTCATCCCCCACCAGATGGAGTGGAGTGACCAGTCCAATGTACTCAGAACTTTTGGACATGTTCTGTATATTCATTTTTTAGGAGTCTGTTGCAGCATAAACAAAGTGGGTGTATATGTTTCATTGTTTAAGGTGTTATAAGACTGTTGTTTTCCCAATACAACTACTTCCTTTTCTCCCTCCTGTTTGCACCTTTGCTCTGAAAGTGGAATCACCTATAGATAAGCTCGGTCACATGCCACGTGTATTTCCAAGATGGCAGTTTCAACTATAAACATTCTTGCATCCATCAGTAAAGGCTTTCATCAAATCAAGGCTTTCAGAGACTGAGATCTTAACGGGATCTCAGGCTTGGGAGGGCGGGACGGATAGAGACCTGCAGCCCAACCCAAGAAAATCCACCTGGAGGATGCAGTATTGTCTAATTTCTCAGGCAAAATGAGTACATCTTGGGTAACAAGCACATCAGCATCTTAGGCTGCTGCTTATGATGGCAGATCTTTCTTGCTAAGGGCTCTGATATGTGTGTCATGCGATGAATATTTCACCAGGGCGTAGTGCTTATAAACCTATGGCCCAATCTATGTCCCTGTAAGCATTTCCACGAACTTCATCTCCCATCCCTGAATGGAAGAAAAACTGATTGGTGGTCTCCCAGCGCTTCATTGATCTTCACAGTGGGGAAACCAAGAACTACTACTGCCCATGTTAAACCCCAAAGGTGTTGGCTGTTTTCCAAGCATCAATAAACTAAATTTCTGCATTAAATAGATTGCATTTCCACTGGTGGAGTTAGGCAAATGTTATTGTATGGATGCGAGCCCTTATCCTGGGGATTTCACAGAATTAGGCCAAGCATTGTGAGTGGTACAAATTGCCTCTTCTCAAACTGACTTCTAGCTGTTATTTTCTGTTTTGATAACATCTTCCTAATACGGTTGTTGCTTTTCTGACTCTTCTGTTAGCAGAAGGGAATAACTGGCAAGTGGCCAGTGTTGTGTGGTCAACAGAATGCTGGTTTTAAGTGTGGGAGATTTAGGATCAAGTCCCTAGTCATCTATGAAACTCAGGGCCTTTTTGCAGCTCAAGTTGCAGTTTAAGGCACAGCTAGGGGTGGGGGGGGAAGCGGGTGGCACTGTGGGTTAAAGCACAGAGCCTAGGACTTGCTGATCAGAAGGTCGGCGGTTCGAATCCCCGTGACGGGGTGAACTCCCGTTGCTCGGTCCCTGCTCCTGCCAACCTAGCAGTTCGAAAGCACGTCAAAGTGTAAGTAGATAAATAGGTACTGCTTCAGCGGGAAGGTAAACGGCATTTCTGTGCACTGCTCTGGTTCGCCAGAACCAGCTTAGTTATGCTGGCCACATGAACCGGAAGCTGTACGCTGGCTCCCTTGGCCAATAAAGCAAGATGAGCGCCGCAATGGCCATGACTGGACCTAATGGTCAGGGGTCCCTTTACCTTTTCTTTACCTTAGGGATGAGGGAGAAATTCACTTCAGTTCACACTTAAAGGCAAACCTACCCCTGGTGGTGCAATGGGTCAGTGTGTCTGGCTGTTCACCAGAAGGCTGGTGGTTGGAGCCCACCCTGGGATAGCTGTAGGCAGAATTCCTGCATTGCAGGGGGTTGGACTAGATGACCCTTGGTGCCCGTTCCAACTCTACAATTCTATGATTCTAACACAATTTGTTAGCATTTCTCCGAATTTTGCAATGCTGCTCTTTAATCAAGTAATGTGTATAAAAATGCACATATTAATGTAAAATGTGTATTAAATGCATATATTGGTGAAAATAACTTAAAATGCACTCTTTGGGGGGAAATGTGTATATTGGGCAAACTTGCTTACAAAATTGCGTATATTGGAAGAAATTCACATTGAATTACTGATGAATTTTTATGAGGACTTTTTAAAAGCAAACTGATGGGGAAATGTGGAGAACTGATTAATGTACCTGTAGGACACGTGTCTGCAAAATAAAATGTTCTGCAGATCACCTGCTGTAGCAACCATGTTAAAGGAGGCCATCTGTTGTCTCATGCCTAGTGAAGAAGAAGAAGAAGAAGAAGAAGAAGAAGAAGAAGAAGAAGAAGAAGAAGAGGAGGAGTTTGGATTTGATATCCTGCCTTTCACTCCCCTTCAGGAGTCTCAGAGCGGCTAACAATCTCCTTTCCCTTCCTCCCCCACAACAAACACTCTGTGAGGTGAGTGGGGCTCAGAGACTTCAAAGAAGTGTGACTGGCCCAAGGTCACCCAGCAGCTGCATGTGGAGGAGCAGAGACGCGAACCCGGTTCCCCAGATTATGAGACTACCGCTCTTAACCACTACACCACACAATTTCTCTCTCTGGACAAGTGCTTTCTCAGGAACAAGGAAGTGATTGTGATTTCACAGCAAAAAGTTATCCCCCTCCCCCTAAGGGGCGCCGCTCTTTCAGAAAACTTCACCCCTTTTGAATTGTCGATTTTCTCTATGAAGAACAAACTGCCTGAAAAGTCATCTGAGGCCTATAAATATGCTTGATTCCTAATGCTGGCTTTCCAGTTTCACTTGTTAGTCCTTGGGTCTGAATCAACGCAGTTTGCCTTATGTCATAGAAGAACTGGCCCTTTAACTGATGAGTCTCATGCTTGCCTCAGAACCTAGGGTGAGGGAGATTTGTGGTGAAAATTTTGCAAATGAACTTCCATGCCAATCCTTCCACTGATCCACAGTTCAAGGAAGCTCGTGTGTAATCCTTAGAATCATTAGCACTGAGTAATTATTACTAAAACGCCTGCTTTGTTGGAATGCAGGCTGTGGCATTCCCCATGTAGAAAGGCTTTGTTCCTGGCTTTTCCCTAATTGTATCAAAACATTCGGTATGTAGATCAGCTGATACACCCAAAAAGAGCCCTCTTCTCATTGCCTTCCAGGCTCCCCTTCTCTTGTATCGGCTGGGTGTGAGATATATGAGGCAATGCACAGCTTGGGTCCATGGAAGGCACTGTGGTTGGGGTGAAAGTCTCCTCACCAACAGAAATATCAATAGAGCCAAAGAAGCACCTTGGGTGGGGGGGAGAGCATGGAATTTAGTAAAACTGAGGCATAATGCCTAGTATTCTTGAGAAGTGCCGGAAATAAATTAGGAAAATAGATTTACAACCATACCCCCCATTTCCAGCCCCCCAATGCCCATCTTTGCAAACTTTTTGAAAGAACACTTTTATTGACACTTTGGTGTATGGAATATTGCAGTCAGATACATTTGTTCAAGCGTGTTAAGTAAAGGTAAAGGTACCCCTGACCATTAGGTCCAGTCGTGACTGACTCTGGGGTTGCAGCGCTCATCTTGCTTTATTGGCCGAGGGAGCCGGCGTACAGCTTCCGGGTCATGTGGCCAGCATGACTAAGCCGCTTCTGGCGAACAAGAGCAGCGCATGGAAACGCCGTTTGCCTTCCCGCCAGAGCGGTACCTATTTATCTACCTGCACTTTGACATGCTTTCAAACTGGTAGGTTGGCAGGAGCAGGGACTGAGCAATGGGAGCTCACCCCGTCACGGGGATTTGAACCACCGACCTTCTGATCGGCAAGTCCTAGGCTCTGTGGTTTAACCCACAGCACCACCCGCGTCCCTTCCAGTGTGTTATTTTGAATTTATTGGTTTTGAGCCTAGTATGATAATGGAGCGAGGGAACAGTTTGTGGCCACATCTTACTGTAACACTTTTATAGCTAAACAGGCCCCAGAGGTATCTGAAGGAAGTGTGGGACACTGATATAAATACCTCAACTCTTTTCATTGTTGTAAGCTGCTTAGATGTCAAGGTCAATGTACTTTCCCCCCTGAATTCTCAAACTTTTCATTCTTAATGCCAGAAACATGGGAAGCTCCTATGTAGGCAGGCCTCTAATAGCAAACTCAACTGGTGAATCTTTTTGGGTGCAAGTTAGATAAACAGATATGGTCTGAAGGAACCAAGGAGTACATGTACATTTTTAAAGAAACCGGAAGCATTTTTATTAGGCATTTCATCAGCAAACATTTCAAAAGAAAATAAAAGAGTGTTTCTCTATACGTCAACAGCAGCCAGAATACTAATAGTTAAACATTGAAAAAATAAGTCAATACCAACCAAAAACAAATGGCAAATGACGCTGTGTGAATACCTTGAATTGGCTAAGATGACAGAATTAATAAGAAACCAGTCTGGAGACAAGATTAAAAAAGAATGGGACTGTTTTTAAAAAATATTTGACAAAACATTTTTCCAACAACAACACTTGGCTATGACTTGATAAAATTCACAGATATAAGGGAAAACTTATTTAATTTAATAACTAAATACAGTTTACATAATAGTAAGAGAAGTATAGTAACCTCAGAGGGTTTGAGGGAAGTCAAATGAAAACAAATAAGGGTCGCAAACTGATACAGAGGAACAGAAAAAATGCAAAAAGTAGAAAAGTATAATTATGCAGGAAAAATTTTCCAGGAATTTTGTGTATAGATTATGTAATACATGGTTTGTAGACCTGAAATGATTTTGTGTATTGAAAAAATATTTGTTTTTTGTGTTCCTTCTTTTTCTTTTTCCTTTTTTCGTCTTTTTTGTCTTTTTTGTTGTGTTTGTATTTTTATTTTTATTTTTACTTGTTTGGATTATGGATTGTTACTGTTGATTGTTTTTTATTGGTAAATTAATAAAGCAGTTTTAAAAACTAAAAAAAAAGAAAGAAGGAAGGCACCAAGGAGATATGTGGTCTGGTCAGTGCCTGGGTAGAAAATCACCTGGGAACCACATGACTGAAGAAATGTGGGATATGAATGTAAGAAAATTAATTAATAAGTAGATGTAGGGTTGGGTGAAGCAACCCTTTAAGATGTTCCTATCAGAGTCAAGAAAGAGAGCCACAGGGACATCTTATCTTTGGGCTGTGACTAGGGTGGAGCTTGATAGATGCCACCACACCTTTGCAATCAGCAATGAGTCAAGTCAATTGTGCGGGCAAATCAAAGCCTCATTCCAAGGGAACCAAGCCCAAACAATGACCCCCATTCAACTACTTACATCATCAACACCAAATGTCACCACAGTTTATTACTCTTGTGGGTACAGATTAATTTCAAGCCGAGCTTCAAAGAGCACAACCCTCACGTTCCTGAATCCGATTTATAGATTACCCAAGCAATGTGGACTTACATAGCTCTGCAAATTTTATGAGCAGACATTTGTCATAACCAGCACCCAAAAGTGGCCCTTTTTAAATAGTGCAAACCAAATTATGTGACTTCTAGCACTAGATCTAAGTAAAAACATTGTTGACCAAGGAATTTGTTTTGGAAGGGGGTCCAGTCAGTTTTGAATTTACTGTATTTTTCGCTCTATAAGACATACTTTTCCCCTCCTAAAAAGTAAGGGGAAATGTGTGGGGGTGTTATGGAGCGAATGTAGGCTGCGCAGCTATCACTGAAGGCAGAAAAGCAAGAGGGGTCGGGTGCGTCTTATAGAGCGAAAAATATGGTATGTCAAGTAAGGAATGTAGAACATCAGGGATATGGCTACGACAATCCCTGCGCACAGACTCACAATCTAATAAGATGCAATGCAGAAAGGAGAAGAGAGAGCACATTTGGCCAGAGGAATCAGCCCCTTTATCTCACTGCTGGATGGGGCCAGGCTAGTATCTCCTACATAGTACATGAATGTAAGATAACAGAGTATTATGGTGAATTATTGGGCTCTCTGTGGCCGAGACCCTCTAAATATAGATTCAGTAGGCTGACCTTTAGAGCATGTGCTTGGAGCCACAAATCAAGGGCCGGCAACAGTAGGAAGAAATCAGGTATCAAGGCCAGTATCAGGGGCCCCTCCTATGTACAGCAGTAGCGTGGGAACTCCTTATCCCACGGCTTAATCTTACTCTGGTGTCAACAACGCAGCAGCACATGGCTGCTGGCCTTGATCCCAGCCAGATGGCAATTGGGTGGGAAGGACCAGTGTTGTCTAGCCCCACCCATGTGACATTGGACCTTCAAGCAATACAGGAGCGGTGCGGTATGGCGCCATAAATAAGTGGCTTCTGCACCCCATCCATGACATAGGAAGGGTTTCCCCTTGAGAAAGGACCAGTGGGAGAGCCTTGCGAAATGTTGTCAGAACACATTAACCCTTCAGAGGAAAAAGAAGGACAACTGCTTCACTGCAATGGTGCAAAGAGAGACTTGAGTCATTCTATAGACAGTATGTAGGACACAGCAAGGCAGCTGCTGCTTCCTCCAGAACAATTCAAAATATTTGGGGGAGGGGGAATGTCTCACGCTATGCTAAATGCTTGTTTTGGCTTTGCACCGGGTTGCAGGACTGCTCCGTCAGCCCTGTCACCCTAAAACAGGTGCTACTGTTAGGAGAAGATTGTGAAAATTGTTTTCTCAAGTGCTTCAGTCTTGCACATGTAAACTACAACATCAAAGCTAAGCAAAGAGTGGGTGGGTGTTTTCAGAGGTTACCAAATCAAATAGTAAAGCAGGAGAAAATGAAAAGCCACCTTCAGAGCACCCCACTTAGGAACAGTCTTAGGTTGCAGTTCTGCACAGGTTTAGAATACATCTGATGGCCACCAAATCTGAGTGATCCTGGTCCATGCATGCGATATTGACTGCATATCTTTGCTGGCACTCTGGGAATGGCCAAGAGTTGGGCTGGCACACAGCAGTTCCAGGCTGCGTCTTTGCCAGATAGAAAGAAGATCTGTTTTGTTTTGTGTGTGGTATACACACCCCAAATCTATGCTAACCAGACAACCACAAGTAGGTGGCTGCAGGGGAAAATGTTTTCAGTTTAATTCCCATCTCAATTGCTATGTCTGTTTTCAAGGAGGCCAGAAAAGTAGGGCATGCTGTGATCTCCCTTGAGCATTGGGGAGCATCAAGAGACCACAAGCTAACTTGGTACATGTGTGCTCAGCCGCACATGCACACACACCCTTTTTAGCAAACAGAAGGCATCATAATGTGACTACCTGACGCAAGGCCTCTCAAACGCTATAGGCAACTTATTATATATATCCTCACCCTGCCCTGTGCAACTGGAAACTTCATCAAAGTTAACACTGCCCCCAATTACTTACAATCTAAGAAATGGATTTGAATGCTTTCAGGGAACTACCGTATTTTTCGCTCTATAACACGCACCCGACCATAACACGCACATAGTTTTTAGAGGAGGAAAACAAGAAAAAAAAATTCTGCATGAAACAGTGGATGTATCATTTTTGTGCTTCATGCTGCGGCCACAGACATGTGATTTGACGGTGAGTTTGGGGTAGCCCAATGCAAAGATCCTGAGGATCCATGTGGATCCATGCTTTGTAACCACGTTTTTGCACCATTGCAGCCCCAGGCAACAGTGGGTGCGTGATTTTTTTGGTGCAGGCTGTAGCCATGGACATGCTATGTGATCTGATGGTGAATTTGGGGTGACCCAATGCAAAGATCCTGAGGATCCATGTGGATCCGTGCTTTGTAACCACGTTTTTGCACCATTGCAGCCCCAGGCAACAGTGGGTGCGTGATTTTTTTGGTGCAGGCTGTAGCCATGGACATGCTATGTGATCTGATGGTGAATTTGGGGTGACCCAATGCAAAGATCCTGAGGATCCATGTGGATCCGTGCTTTGTAACCACGTTTTTGCACCATTGCAGCCCCAGGCAACAGTGGGTGCGTGATTTTTTTGGTGCAGGCTGTAGCCATGGACATGCTATGTGATCTGATGGTGAATTTGGGGTGACCCAATGCAAAGATCCTGAGGATCCATGTGGATCCGTGCTTTGTAACCATGTTTTTGCACCATTGCAGCCCTGTTTTTGCATCAGATCATTGCTATGTGATCTGATGGTGAATTTGGGGTGACTCAATGCAAAGATCCTGAGGATCCATGTGGATCCGTGATTGGAACCACGTTTTAAGTAGGGAGGGAAGGAAAAACATAGAAGCGACAAGGAGAGGGGTGTGCAGAGAAGCAGCTGGCTAAGAATGCAGGAGAGGGGTTTTACCGGAGGGAGGAAAGGAAGGCAAAAGTCCCCCCCCCACAAGCCAGCCAGCTCTCTCTCTCTCTCTCCCCCCCCCCAACCTGCATGTTGTCTTCGAGTCCCAGACGCACGGAGAGGAATTGGAAGGAAGCTCTGCTTGCCTGGAGGGGAGGGGTTTTCTCTGCTCTTTGTTCCGTTTGAGCAAACACAGTAAGGAAACAGAAGCAGGTGGGCAGTAAGACCCTGAGGCAGAATGCAGGAAAGCAGCAGCTTTCCTCCCTTCTCCGGACGATTTGATATTTGCCTGATTTTTGCCTTCACTCGCGCTTGTCAGCTCCAGGGACCACACATTCGCTCAATAACACGCACAGACATTTCCCCTTACTTTTTAGGAGAAAAAATCTGCGTGTAATAGAGGGAAAAATACGGTAGCTAAAATAAGCGGTGCCTTCTTCCCACTCGCTGACATTCGCTTGCCCCTGTTTGCCCCCATCTCCCAAAATATACCCCTCTCAACCTTTACCCAAAATCTGTTAATTGGCTCTTACACTCCTATTTTGAGGACTGTACATGGTTGGCACGTTCTAGTGATGGCCAGTGGCTTAGATGCCTTTAAAAGGGGATGAAGCAAAATTCATGGATGGATAGCTTCATCAGTCTCTCCTAGTTATGGTGGGACTGTGGATGCACACACCCATTCAGAGGCAGTATACGCCACTGAGTGCCAGTTGTTGGGGAGCAGCAACCAGACAGCACTTGTTGCCTTCATGCCCTGTGTCTGGGCTTCCCAGAGGCCACTGTGAAAAGCAAAGCATTCGCCTCGATGGATCTTTGGTCTGATCCAGCAGGGGTTTACTATAAGTAGAACTAACAAATAAAAATACAGCTCACATCCTGAGGTTCAGCTCAGTGTTAGAGCGTGTGCTTTGTATGCAGAAGGTTCAGGGTTCAATTCTCAGCATCTCCAGGTAGGATCCTGGAGAGCTGCTGTCGCCTGTGTGTGCAGATGACAAAACAGAGCTCAGTGGACCAGTGGTCTGACTAGGTATAAGGCAGCACCCTTACTTATTCCATTGGGTTCTGCAGCTTAGCAATTATTAACAGAGCTCCCATCATCACGTACATCATTGCAGCACTGATGAGGCAGTGGCGTCACAAGGGGGGAAGGGGGGCGGTGCGCCCCGGGTGCCATGTCTGGGGGGTGACAAGAAGGCACCCCACGGGGTGCTCAACCTGCCACCTCAAGGCGCAGTGGCATGAGCAGCCATCACGCCACCGCAGCCGCATGCAGCGGATCCTCCGTTCGCGGTTGCAGCCACAAGCAGAGGACCCCGCCACCATCCGTACAGCGCTCGAGCAGTGCGGGCAGCAAACTGCTACATACAACACATGTGCGGTGTCACACACATGTGCTGTACATAGTGACGCTGCACATGCACTGTATAGAGCGGTTTGCCGCCGGTGCCACTCGAGTGCTATACTGACAGCGGTGGGATCCCTCTGCTGCTGCTACAGCTGCAAGCGGAGGCAATTCGCTCTACGTGGGGCTACCTTTGAAGGTGACCCGGAAACTGCAATTAATCCAGAATGTGGCAGCTAGACTGGTGACTGGGAGTGGCCGCCGGGACCACATAACACCGGTCCTGAGAGATCTACATTGGCTCCCAGTACGTTTCCAAGCACAATTCAAAGTGTGGGTGTTGACCTTTAAAGCCCTAAACGGCCTCGGTCCTGTATACCTGAAGGAGCGTCTCCACCCCCATCGTTCTGCCCGGACACTGAGCTCCAGTGCCAAGGGCCTTCTGATAGTTCCCACATTGTGAGAAGTGAGGTTACAGGGAACCAGACAGAAGGCCTTCTCGGTAGTGGCGCCTGCCCTGTGGAACGCCCTCCCACCAGATGTGAAGGAAATAAGCAGCTATCTTATCTTTAAAGATATCTCAAGGCAGCCCTGTTTAGGGAAGCTTTTAATATTTAATGCTGTATTTGCTGTATTGTTTTTAGCACTTGATTGGAAGCCGCCCAGAGTGGCTGGGGAAACTCAGTCAGATGGGCGGGGTATAAATAATAAATAATAATAATAATTATTATTATTATTATTATTATTATTATTATTATTATTATTATCCCTCCGCCGCCACTGCAGCCGTGAGCAGAGGATCCCGCCACCATCCATATGGTGCTCGAGTGGCGCTGGCAGCAAACCGCTATGTACGGCGCATGCATGCGACAGTGCACGTAGTGACACCGCACATGCGTCGTACATAGCAGCGCCACGCATGCGCAGCCGGCGCTTTGCCCCGCCCCGAGTGTCAGTTAGCCTTTGTTCGCCCCTCTGATGAGGGGAACCTATAGCTCATGACCCTTTCTCTTTGGCTCTCAAAAAGAACAGGAGCCTTCTTGGGTTGCATCCACACATAATGCTTGGTTTTATAAGCCATCCTGTGTGCAAGCTGGTGCTCACAGACTGAGCATGCCCACTTTGTTGCTCCCTTTGGATGAAACCATGAAAGGGTAGCCTATTAATGTTACATCTACTCTCTGGATCCTGGTTTATTTCACCCTCACAAACCACAATTGCTAAGCTAACAATGATGGTTTAGGCTGGGCTAGCAATAATATTTTCTTAGGGAGAAACAAACCATGATCCTCAGTTCAGGCACTGAGTTACCCTTCATGGCTTGTTTACCTACTCACCTGAAGTGGGGAGCAAAGTGAGAGCGCACCTTAGTTAGGTAAAGGTAAAGGTACCCCTGCCCGTACGGGCCAGTCTTGACAGACTCTAGGGTTGTGTGCCCATCTCACTCAAGAGGCCGGGGGCCAGCGCTGTCCGCAGACACTTCCGGGTCACGTGGCCAGCGTGACATCGCTGCTCTGGCGAGCCAGAGCCGCACACGGAAACGCCGTTTACCTTCCCGCTAGTAAGCGGTCCCTATTTATCTACTTGCACCCGGGGGTGCTTTCGAACTGCTAGGTTGGCAGGCGCTGGGACCGAGCAACGGGAGCGCACCCCGCCGCGGGGATTCGAACCGCCGACCTTTCAGTCGGCAAGCCCTAGGCGCTGAGGCTTTTACCCACAGCGCCACCCGTGTCCCGTACCTTAGTTACAGTATGGCTTATGAAACTAAGCTAGATGGCTTATTACTTTGTGTGAAGACAATCTTCTATTTTCCCATCTACTATTCCATCACGTAAAGAGAACAGCAATAAATAGATAAGCAAGAGCATCAGCATTGGTGGTGTGGGAATTAAAAACGCAACTGAAGATGATGAGATGCTCTACCTGGGTGGGAATCTGTTTGTGCACATATCTCTACAAGCACAATGCAAAACTTTGAAATCACATCACAGGGGGGGTGGGGAGCCCTTTCTGTGAGCAGGGAACTGCCACCAAAGCGGCAACCGTTTAACAGGCTGCCATTTAACAGAGCTGGTAAATTGCAGGGTTGGGCCAAAACGAAGAAGCATGAAGAGGTGGGTCTCAAGAGGTGATCAAAGGAGCCCGTTCAGGAAAACAAGGCCAACACCTAGGACAACCATTTGTTAGAAATCGGATACAACAAAGTGAGCTCTGAGCCTGGAATGTGGTTTTCTTACTGCAGTAAGTCTGCGTTACTATGTGTAGCTTACAGGTCAGTGGCGTAGCGTGGGGGGTGCAGGGGGGGCCGGGCGCACCGGGCGCAACATCTGGGGTTAGGGGGCGCAAATCCACGGGTTAGGGGACGCAAATCCACGGGTTAGGGGGCGCAAATTACTTGCCTTGCCCCGGGTGCTGACAACCCACGCTACGCCACTGTTACAGGTAACACCTGTTCTTGCACATAAGCATTGCTTGTGGAGCTCAAGAGCTGCTATCCATTAAATATTTCATTAATCATCGTACCAACTTGTTAAGCGTATTTGCCTAATGGTGCATTGCTGTTATTATCAGTCAGTATCTCTATTTTTCTTGCCACAGACACACGCACACACAAATCAGCTCTCTGTATTAGCCATCTCAGGATATTTGAGGTAAATTTACGAGGACAATTAGGAAGGGAAGTGAAGTATCACAAGGCCTTTGCCTGAATTTAAATAGCGTGGACACATTTTAAACGGTATGCAGAGGTTCAGAAAGCATGGTCCATCAGTTCCAAGACATTGAGAGCTCTGCTTGCCCAGGGGTTTCCTTGTTCTCCCCTGCCAGGGAGGGATATTCCATGTGGTCAAAACATGTTCAGTTCTGAACATTTGGAACACTGAGATCAAACATGAGGTTTCAAGTTAGTTCTCTTTCTGGGGATTTCCATCATTATAAATCTGTTTGTAGGGTGGTGCTGTGGTTTAAACCACTGAGCCTAGGGCTTGCCGATCAGAAGGTTGGCGGTTCGAATCCCTGCGACGGGGTGAGCTCCCATTGCTCGGTTCCCGCTCCTGCCAACCTAGCAGTTCGAAAGCATGTCAAAGTACAAGTAGATAAATAGGTACCACTCCGGTGGGAAGGTAAATGGCGTTTTGCCAGAAGCGGCTTAGTCATGCTGGCCACATGACCCGGAAGCTGTCTGCGGACAAATAGCCGCTCCCTTGGCCTATAGAGCAAGATGAGTGCCGCAACCCCACAGTTGTTCGCGACTGGACTTAACTGTCCAGGGTCCTTTACCTTTTTTAAAAAAATCTGTTTGTACTTAACCAATGGCAGTTAATTAGGAATGATATCTAATCTAAAACCCCTTATCTAAGATTCCCCAAGCTTCTCCAAAAACAAGCCCTCCCACTCCTCTCTTTCAGAAGTTGCGGCCACCTCCAGTTGTCCCAGTTCCCTGCTAGATAAATCCAATGTGCCCTATATAAAAAAAATGCAGGGGAGAAATTGCACAGAGTTCTGCCACAACTTTGTCATACGCTGAGGCCTAAAAGATTGCCAGATTAGCCAGGCGTGATGTGTGCCTCAAATCAATGCAAGATGAAACCAGCCTTTGATGATATACATCAGCCTCCTTCAAATTAGCATGTATACATACAACAATTAGACGTGTGCAGAATAGTCTCTCTCACACAAACATACTCATCCCAAGTTAGGCAATATTTTTATATTGGGGGGGGGGGAATGCAAACATCACGATTTTTTCCCTGGTGGGTCCCTGCTATGGAATGCCCCCCACTTCCTGGGAAATGAAACTGAAATGGAAGCTTTTGTTCTTCCAGTGCCAAGTGAAAAATTCAACCATTGGCCCTGGGCTTTCATGAGTTATATCAGTAGTGTAGTGGGGGGGCTCCAGGGGCGGTTGCCCCATGCGCAAAATTGTTAGGGGTGCAAAATTTCAGCACCTGGTGCTGTCTCAATACAGTTCCACCTTCCATCGCTGGGCTCTGTTGAAAATGGCTTTTCCATGCAAACCAGGAAGTGACCTCTCCAGTCAACGAAACAACTTATTTTCTTATCTCTGCGGTTGCGATCTCCTGGGTGATATGGACGCTGTTAGGCAGTTGAATGCTCATGTGTACTCCATCCATTTCCCTCACTCCTACCACCTCTTCACGCAGTCCCGGGTGCGGGCAACCCACGCTATGCCACTGAATTATTTGGTTCTACTGGTGGTGCTGCAACATGAAGAGCCCATGTCATGGCTCGCTGGGGTGTATTTTAAGGAGACATTGCATTTCGTCTGCTCTTACCATTGTATTCAAATCTGCTTTTTATAATTTTAGGGCATTGCAGCTCACCCCGTTTTGTGGTTTTGCAACTCATGACCTTCATATGATGAAGAACAGACTAGAAGTCTTCTTATATAGTAAATAAATACATGTTTTAAAATTAGCAGTAATGTCACATTCACACCAGACATTTACAGCACACACATGCATCCCAGATAATTCTGGGAATCATAGTTTACCCCTCACAGAGCTATGGTTCCCATTCCATTAATAAACTACAGTTCCCAGGGTTCTTTGGGGGGAGGCATGTTCTTTTGGGGGGGGGAGAGTAAGAGAGTAGCTGGTTTTCTTAGTGAGGTAGTGAACAAGCCCTAGGGCAAGTTTTCAGTGGTCTGTTGGGCAGTACAGTGGTACCTCGGGTTAAGTACATAATTCGTTCTGGAGGTCCGTTCTTAACCTGAAACTGTTCTTAACCTGAAGCACCACTTTAGCTAATGGGGCCTCCTGCTGCCGCCGCACTGCTTGAGCCCGATTTCTGTTCTCATCCTGAAGCAAAGTTCTTAACCTGAAGCACTATTTCTGGGTTAGCGGAGTGTGTAACCTGAAGCGTATGTAACCCGAGGTACCACTGTACTAGTTTTCCTAGAATTCAAAGGGCATTGCATACATCATCTCAGGGGTAAAGTAGATATGGCATTTAATGTGAGTATTTAACATGCCTTGTTTCATTCTTTAAATAGTGCTATGTCTGTATGTCAGGAAATGGGTGATCAGAATCAGGACCGTGCTGTATTGGGAGGGGGCTTTAACCCCTTTCTCCATGACACAACCACCGCTTGCAACTACCCAGCCCCCCACCAGAGACCAAGCTGCTATTTGTTCCTGGTAGGGAAGTTCCCATAGCCACGGATAACAAGAACAGCTTTTCAGAGGCAGAGGTGGGGAGGATTTTCACTGGCACCATAACACGAAGCTTAAGACTTTAAGCTCTCTCCTCCCACATTCTTCAGCCCCGGTCTTAGTCCTCCCCAACGTCACTCACAGCTGCTATTTAAAGAACCAAAATCAGGAACATGAAATGCTTACCTGAAATTAAACATTACATCTAGTTTTTTTAGGCCCTAAAAGAACTCTGGAAGTCCTATGCCCATAGGACAGGTTGCATCCTAAGTACAATGTACCTCGGGTTAAGTACTTAATTTGTTCCGGAGGTCCGTTCTTAACCTGAAGCACCACTTTAGCTAATGGGGCCTCCTGCTGCCGCCGTGCCGCCGGAGCACGATTTCTGTTCTTATCCTGAAGTAAAGTTCTTAACCTGAAGCACTATTTCTGGGTTAGCGGAGTGTGTAACCTGAAGCGTATGTAACCTGAAGCATATGTAACCGGAGGTACCACAGTATTGGAATTCAGAATCACTGAATAGTTGAGTTGGAAGGGACCCCAAGGGACATTTAGTATGGTGGCTGCAAGTGTTTTATGTTAATATGGGTGGGGGCTGACGCTGAAGGTTTGTTCACCTAAGGCCACCCAGGAAGCAAATGGCCAAGTTCATAGCTCATTCCCATAACCACTACACTGAGACAGCTTATCTGTTTTGTATGTATAGTTGGAAGGCAACTGTCACAGTTGTGGGCAAATTCAGCATGCCTACAGCCTGGGTGTTGTCCTTGTAGTTTTAATGGTCATTACATTGCACTATATGTCAGAGGAGTTCGAGGGGGTAAAAGAGAAGGGAACAGGCAAATCACCTTAATAGAAATTAGGGGTTTGTGGACAGGGGTGGCTGCCTGAAAGTTTGGCAGCAAACACCATTCCCTAGGAAGGCTTAGAGGCATGTGTTAAGCATAGGGTTTTTTCCCATTATCAGGACGCATGGGATGGAAATATTGCAAGGGACAAAGAGTTCAGCTAACTAGTCCCACTAGCAGAAACCCACACAGAGGCATCCGCTAGTGCAATGGGGCTGTTCCCGAAAGGATGGGGAGGAAGAGGGAAAGGATCTAAAGAGTGATATTCATTAGGGAGGGAAGTATTTCAAATTATAGGGAAAGGGAGAGCCTTTTTGAAAAGAGGGTGAAAATATGCAGTTGGTTCTAATTGCCCAATCCAAGGGGATATAAATATCAAAATAAATAAATAGAAAGAAATTTCAGGCTTTAATTGGACGGGACAGCTTAATTGGTTTTAATGGACGGGACAGCTTAATTGCTTTTTATTATTTTGCACAAGACACCTTCTGCATCAAAGGCCGAGGCATAAATTAAGTCAGTCAGTGAATAAATATGCATGAGATTTGGTGGAGTTGCTGTGATACATGTAACAAAGAATGCACTGTGGCCTCTAATTGGTGACCACATGTATGAGAGAGAACGAGAGGGAGGGAGGGAAGGAAACGTGTTCATTAGCCAAGTGATACAATGTCTGACATGCACCAGCATGAAGAGAATTCTTCATTTTCCAGCAATGCCACCTGCAGGCTGATGTTGTTTTCCTGTTGCAGAAGCCAAGAAGTGAAAGAGTGCAGCTGCCTGCCTGATGCTGTCTTCAGATTGCGTTATGTCCATGAGTAAACAGCTCAAATACCTCTTCAGTTTACTTCAGTAATATATATTCTCTGGAAGAATTCAGATCCAGGATGAGAAGCAGTTTCATGGCACACACACACACACACACACACACACCTGCCCCCTGTGGGCCTGCCAAACATTAACCAAGGTGTGTAAAAATATGAATTGAGAAGTCTCACCTCAGCCGCAAAGTTATTGGATACACTTAGGGAAAACAAATCCCTGAAATGTAACGTAGGCATTCATAATATTGGCCTACAAGACTGTTGTAATGTTTACCGTGATACAAAAGTGCTATATATACACTGGTTTCTTTATTTTATTAGGAATGTTGCCCACGGTCATGTTCTCATAAGGAAGAGAGCACTGGCTTCAAAAACTGTGTGTGCAAGAAAGGTTCCGCATTCAGAATCTGAATTCAAATGCCGGTGTTGACATTTTACGATCAAAACATAAAGAGTGTAAGAAGAGTTGTCACAAAATGCCTGCAGGAAGCCTGTAAGCAGGGCATGAGCACAATGGCAATCTGCCCACCTGCGATTCCCAGGCATTGATGCCTTTGCCACACCTTTTTTCCACCCAATCCTTCTAAATCACCCATCAGAGGTTGATGGGTTGATCCAACAGCCTTCTCCTCCAGGAATTTGTCTGATCCTCTTTTAGAGCCATCTAAGTTGGTTGCCAGGGACGCGGGTGGCGCTGTGGGTAAAACCTCAGTGCCTAGGACTTGTCGATCGTATGGTCGGCGGTTCAAATCCCCGCGGCGGGGTGAGCTCCCATCGTTCGGTCCCAGCTCCTGCCCACCTAGCAGTTTGAAAGCACTCTGAAGTGCAAGTAGATAAATAGGGACCGCTTTATAGCGGGAAGGTAAATGGCGTTTCCGTGTGCTGCGCTGGTGCAGGCTCGCCAGAGCAGCTTCGTCACGCTGGCCACGTGACCCGGAAGTGTCTCCAGACAGCGCTGGCCCCCGGCCTCTTAAGTGAGATGGGCGCACAACCCTAGAGTCGGACATGACTGGCCTGTACGGCCAGGGGTACCTTTACCTTTACCTTTAAGTTGGTGGCCACCACTGCCTCCTGCTTTAGCTATACACTGTGTGAATAAGTGTGTTCCTTTATCTGTTCTGAATCTTCCAGCCTTCGGCTTCATGGGGTCTCCACAGGTTGAAGCAAAAGAGGGAGAAAAACTCTTCTCTATCCACTTTCTCTGTGCGATGCATGATTTTATAAAATTCTTTCATGTCACCTCTTACCTTTTCTGTAAACCAGTAAGTCCCAAATGCTGCAACCTTTCCTCATGGAGAACTTGCCCCATCCCCTTATTCATTTCTAGGGTAAATCTGGATTTTGTTTGTTTGCCATATGGAAATTTGCAGATGCAGTGGTACCTCGGGTTAAGTACTTAATTCATTATGGAGGTCTGTTCTTAACCTGAAACTGTTCTTAACCTGAAGCACCACTTTAGCTAATGGGGTCTCCTGCTGCCGCCGCGCCGCTGGAGCACGATTTCTGTTCTTATCCTGAAGCAAAGTTCTTAACCTGGAGCACTATTTCTGGGTTAGTGGAGTCTGTAACCTGTATATTCATAGAACCAATCCCCATGAACCAAATGATACCCTCTTCTCCCTCCCCAAGTCCAGTTGAGGGTTGGTGCAAATATAGCACTGAATCAGTAATTGCTTTCTCTTGCATTTACTATGCAAAAGGCAGACATAAACACCCCCTCTGCCAAACTTCAAACTGGGTGCCCACCTCCTTAATGTTTTAATGTGTTATGCCTATCAATCCTATGGTGGTGGCGGTGAGATCTGCTGGTGGAGCAATCCCCACATCCATTGCTCTGCCATTTCGCCATATATAGGCAAGGTGGGAAGTAGAGGTGGCCTTTTCATCCCATTGACAACACCAGTGGAGAGCAAAAAACTGTTTTTGCTACACTGGTGTATCTCCATCTCTGCCAGCTGAGAGAAGAAGAAGAAGAGGAATTTGGACTTGATATCCCGTCTTTCACTCCCCTTAAGGAGTCTCAAAGCGGCTAACAATCTCCTTTCCCTTCCTCCCCCACAACAAACTGTGAGGTGAGTGAGGCTGAGAGACTTCAGAGAAGTGTGACTATCCCAAGGTCACCCAGCAGCTGCATGTGGAGGAGCGGGGAAGCAAACCCAATTCACCAGATTACGAGTCCACCACTCTTAACCACTACACCGCACTAACTCTCTTACACTGCTCCCTATGGACCTTCAGCTGGCTTTTTCATGTGGTTTGGAGGTTCAGCCATCACTTTAAAATTAAAATAAAACATAACAGGGTTCCTCCCATGAACTTCCAAATTTTCAGATGTTTGACAGTCACACCCCGTGGTGGAAAAGCCACAGCCAACTTGCCACCTGCATGGATCTGTGAGGAAGCACATTTGTTCCTTCCTTACTGGTGACCTTACATCACCCAAGCGTACGTCTTTCACAACTGTGAAGCTCTTAAAAGTAGGTGGCAGTACATGTATCACAGATTAAATGGGGCGAAGATCTAACCAGGGGCTCAGGTTGCCACTTCCAGGTCCTGGCTTACTGTTCCTGGAGGACAGAGCAGCCCTAAATAATATAGAATCTGGCCACCCCAGCTGAGGAGGTACTTGATAGCATCTCAAAGGAACATTCCATGCCTTGCTACTTCTCAAAACTTTGAGAAACCCACAATCTCTCCCCTGCACCCAAGTTTCTAACACCCACGGTTACAAAACAAGCTTGAAAATGTATTGATGCTATGGGATGACAAGCAAGGAAGCTTAGGAAGACCATTCTCCCTCTGTAGGATTTTTGGGGTTTTTAATAATAATAAAAACTAGACAGTCAAGAACAGATAAAACAAAGTTATATCAGATGTAGACATATTCTGAACTGGTTTCAGCCTCCCACTGCTTTGGCGTAACGCTGGTGTGCCAATACTCCTGACAATGTGCAATTTGGGCTGGATTGGGGAACATACTCTGTAGATTTCCTGTGCACCATGGGAAAGACCAGGGTCAGTATTTGGGAGGTACTTCACCCCCATCTCTCTGAACCAATGAGGGATGAGAGAATAGGACATGCAAATCAACAAAGTTACAGTTACAGACACCAGCAATTCATGTTAGCAGCGCTTTGCAATAGAGACTTGCACTTCCTGAAAGCCAGGAGTGGCTGGTCCATTCAGACAAATGGGGCACTGCTCCACCAATCTCAGTCAGCCCCAGCTGCCCTCTACTTGCCTGCCTTCTTTCTTAAATCTGGTCCTGGGGGCAGTCCCTGCTATCAGCATCCTCCTCCTTTGTCTTAGCACTACCATTGTAGAGGAAGATAAGGACCAAACTAGCACTAGTAATACAATCTCTGCTTTCTGCCCCCTGGTTCCAAGGGCACCAACTGCCGCTGTCCGAACCCGAAAGCAAAAGGGCAGGCTTGCTGGACCCTGCATTGTCTTCTTGATCCAAAGATTTTCCCGGCCTGGCCAGCCACTGATACAGTGCTATATTGCTTCTTCCTTTGCTCCACAGCCAGTCTTCATGACATTATATTTACATCTATTTGAGACTTTGGAGCAGCAAACCTGAGCAGCAGATCTAGTAAACCTCTGAATACCAGTCACTGTCGGATTATGTTTTGCAGTTAATTCACGATTAATGGCATAATTACCGAGCAATTCCAAGCAAAATATAATTTTAGAATTTATTTGTTCTTTAACAGATTATTCTAACCCTCACAGCCTTTAAATAGTGAGACATGGGTTCTCTGTCAAGCAATCACCATCTCTCTGTGTGTGTGTGTGTGTGTGTGAGTGTCTCTCTCTCTCTCTCTCTCTCTCTCTCTCTCTCTCTCATTTCACTGTTAAGGAAATACCATCTTTTTCGCTCTATAAGACGCACCAGACCACAAGACGCACCTAGTTTTTGGAGGAGGAAAACAAGAAAAAAAATATTCTGAATCTCAGAAGCCAGAACAGCAAGAGGGATTGCTGCGCAGTGAAAGCAGCAATCCCTCTTGCTGTTCTGGCTTCTGGGATAGCTGCGCAGCCTGCATTCGCTCCATAAGACGCACACACATTTCCCCTTACTTTTTAGGAGGGAAAAAGTGAGTCTTATAGAGCAAAAAATACTGTATTCCTTGGGCTTGAGCCTACAGCTATAAAATACCCTGCCATCTCTTCCAGTGCAGCCTCATTGTCACTCGACAGAAGTCTTTGCTTAAAAACAAAGCAGCTTTGGAGTTAAGTGAGGGTAAAATGGATAGCGCACCATGAGAAATTAGGATGAGGACAAGGCCCAGGGCACAAAGCAAGTCAAGATCCAGGAAAAGGAATGAGGAAAGCACAGCAGGGATTCAACATTTAAAGGCATCCCCAAAGAGCCTGAACACTAACAACAAGAGCACATGCAGAGATCCAGTGATGGTAAAAGCGGAGTTCATTCTTATTTGATCAAGGATTGGTGGGAACTGATGCCAGACATGGGGGAAGTGCAAGGGGCACACTGGGTGTAAAGGCAGGATAAAAATTGTGGTGGTGATGGTAACTATGACGATAATGTCTAAAGCAGCATGCTATATTTGGAGTTGAACGGTTTCCTGGAAGAAGGTTGGTTTCATAATATACTGTGCACATGGCTAAAACAAACATGACAAAGTCAGTCATAGGCAGTAAAAATAGATAAAGCAAAAAGATGTACACTGGACTATGTAAAAATTAGCATTTTAACATACCCTGCAAGCGTCCCGGGGAAAAATGGGGAATGCCGTTATCTCACACAAGAGCACAGTGACCACTTTGGGTGCGGTGATCTCATGATTTTGCACCGAGATCTCACCCAGAAAAAGTACTCCCCCTGAAAAAAGTGCTTTTCCGAGGCTGCAATACCACGCAGTGCCCTAAAATGTGTGTTTTTGGGTACGTGCAAGCATGGCTTCCCCAAAAATGCATCTTTTGGGTTCCGTGATCTCACCCTAGTCATGTGACTCATGCAAGAGCACAGGTGAGAAGATGCGTGTCTTGATTTCGGGACTCAAGTTGTTGGAGGGTATGTTTTACAGTCTAAGCTGTTTGGGTTTAAAACTGAAGCCAGAAGATGTGCCATTCACTTTTCCTGGAGATCACCTGATCTTGAGTCTCTCTGGAAACTGCCACTGATTTATCGCTGCTTCTCTTTCTCTAGGGAATTCCCTCTCTAGACACCTTCTGTAGCTTCCTTGTGATCTGCAACACGCACATTCATCTCACCATTGGGTCACTTCCAATGCAGGAATGCTGTGAAGGCAATCTTTGAGTGTCAACACTTTCCTAAAATAAGAGAGTGGGTGTGATCCCCAAGGGTTCCGCCCAAGTGAAGTGTCAGTTCTCTGTTCAATTAAACGCTTCTCTCTCCTTTCGTTAAAGGACTAATGGGTAATCTTGCTTGTCTATTTATTCATGTTGCCATCAATCTGTCATGCTCTGTTTGCTACATTGGGTAAGCTCCTCTTGCTTTTTGATGTTTTCGCAGTCTGGAACAGCTCCCATAGCCAACATCTCCTACACACTTCTTCAGCATTGCTCACTTGTGTGGGGCTGCAAATTGGCCCATCTGCAAACACAGTGACTGTAGCTTGGTAGCAACTGACAGAATTGCAACTGGGGCTTTTCAAGTCTCCATGCTCAAAGGAATTCCTTCTGCATAGCTCTGTTAATCATGGATGCGCATCATCATCATCATTTTATTATTTATACCCCACCCATCTGACTGGGTTTCCCCAGCCACTCTGAGCAGCTTCCAGCATATACAGTGATATGAATATATCACTAATAATAATAATAATAATAATAAATTTTATTTATATCCCGCCCTCCCCAGCCGAAGTCGGGCTCAGGGCGGCTAACAACAATAGAACAATACAAAAGTACAACACAAACAACACTCTAAAATCATTCATTATAAAATTAATTAAATTCAAGCCACTGGCCACCACTGGGCCAGAGCTCCGCGAAGATTGCCGAGGGAGGGAGTCAGGCTGTGCCCTGGCCAAAGGCCTGGCGGAACAGCTCTGTCTTGCAGGCCCTGCGGAAAGATGTCAAGTCCCGCAGGGCCCTAGTCTCTTGTGACAGAGTGTTCCACCAGGTCGGAGCCACAGCCGAAAAAGCCCTGGCTCTAGTTGAGGCCAGCCTAACTTCTCTGTGGCCTGGGACCTTCAAGATGTTTTTATTTGAAGACCGTAAGTTTCTCTGTGGGGCATACCAGGAGAGGCGGTCCCGTAGGTACGAGGGTCCTAGGCCGTATAGGGCTTTAAAGGTTAAAACCAGCACCTTAAACCTGATCCTGTACTCCACCGGGAGCCAGTGCAGTTGATATAGCACCGGATGAATGTGATCTCGCAGCGAAGACCCCATAAGGAGTCTCGCTGCAGCATTCTGCACCCGCTGGAGTTTCTGGGTCAGTCTTAAGGGCAGCCCCACGTAGAGCGAGTTACAATAATCCAGTCTGGAGGTGACCGTCGCGTGGATCACAGTGGCTAGGTCAGGGCGAGAGAGGTAAGGAGCCAACTGCTTAGCTTGGCGGAGATGGAAAAATGCCGCCTTTGTTATAGCTGCAATCTGCGCCTCCATGGAAAGGGAGGTGTCGAAGATTACACCCAAACTCTTAACGGACGGTGCTGGCACTAACTGCGCCCCCGCAAGAGATGGGAGTTGCCCCCCCAATCCCATATCGTCCCATCCCAGCCACAGGACCTCTGTCTTCGAAGGACTTAGCTTCAACCGGCTCCCACGTAATCATCCAGCCACAGCTTCCAGACATCTGGTCAGTGTGTCTGGGGCCGAGTCAGGATGGCCATCCATCAACAGATAGAGTTGGGTGTCATCGGCATACTGATGGCAACCCAGCCCAAAACTCCGGACAAGCTGGGCGAGGGGGCGCATAAAGATGTTGAAAAGCATTGGGGAGAGTATCGCACCCTGAGGTACTCCACACACCAAGGAGTGGCGCGGTGACAATTCCCCCCCAAGCGCCACCCTCTGTCCCCGACCAGAGAGAAACGAGCGCAGCCATTGAAGGACTGTGCCCTGGATCCCCACGTCGGCAAGGCGGTGGTCCAGAAGTTCGTGATCGACCATGTCGAAAGCTGCTGACAGATCTAGAAGAATCAGCAGCCCCGACCCGCCTCGATCCAGCTGTCTACGAAGATCATCTGTTAGGGCAACCAGAGCTGTCTCGGTCCCATGACCAGTGCGGAAGCCAGACTGGAATGGATCCAGAGCCGATGTTTCATCCAGAAACCCACCAAGCTGTTCAGCAACCGCTCTCTCAATCACCTTACCCAGGAACGGAAGATTCGAAACCGGGCGGTAATTGGATAGATCTAAAGGATCTAATGATGTTTTCTTTAAGAGCGGGCGCACCACTGCCTCCTTCAGTTCCCCTGGGAATGTCCCCGTGCCAAGGGACAAATTGATGATATCCCCCAGGAGGGCCCGCACCTCGTCTGGACACGCTCTAATCAGCCAAGACGGGCACGGGTCGAGAGGACAGGTGGTGGGCTTTCCAGCTCGGAGAAGTCTGTCCACATCGGCTGGGGATATCCGGTCAAAGTGGTTCAATACTGGACCCGAGGACAGTCGAGGGGCCTCCAGTTCCTTTAGTGTATCCAAATTGGCAGGGAGGTCATGGCGGAGCAACAAGACCTTCTCCGCAAAAAAGCTCGCAAATGCCTCACAGCCGTGTGTCAAATTGTTATTTAAATTTGGCTGTCCTTCAAGGGACGTTAAAGACCTGATTATACTAAATAATTGCGCCGGGCGAGAGCTAGCGGATGCAATGGAGGCCGAGAAGTAAGACTTCTTAGCAGCCTTCACCGCTGCTATATACTATATATCCCTTCCTGTGAAAGTTAGTTCAGGTACATGGATCTGTCCTACCCTTCTGTCTTCATTTAGCTTCCCTGCAATCTCCCCACCCCCATAACACACCTTGGATACCCTTGTCACCCAAAGGCCCAATTGCCTTCCTAGCTTGTCTCCTATTACTAATATATGTAAAGATTTGGTGGTGGTGGTCTTAATATTTTAGCAATGTGCTTCTCAAATTCTTTCCCCCTTCTTTTCTTTTCTTTTTTTATTGTCTGTTAGCATTTCTTTTGGCAAAGTCTGCGGTCTTCTTTGTTCTCGTTTTGACAAGACTACCATTTTCTGAAGGAAACCTTCTTGCCCATGACAGCTTCCTTGACTGTGCTCATTATCCATGCTGGCATATTCTTGGCCCTGATGGCAGCAAGCATTTTTAACCTGTTTCTGGTCAGGAATGTTGGTCCCAATTTCCAGCAGGTGGCTTAGAAGTAACCACCTCTGCCACTACATTCTTCTGCCCTAAACTTAAGTTACTAGACCTTGGGGCAAAAGAAAGAGGAGGCAGTTACTGATTGAGCCCAGGCTGGTACTTACGAAGATATGGGTTCATTTCTCCTGCCCTAGAGCTAGCACTCCAACAACAGTGCTGATAAACGCACAGTCATTTTGCCCTACTATCACCAAATTTGACTTTTTAGCTGGGACAGAGAAATCAGAACGCCAGTTACTGAGAGGACTATTTCATTTCTGCTTCAAGGTTCCAAAATGGATGAGGCTAGATGTGACTTTATAAAATCCGCATGAAAATTAATGCAAATAGCATTCTTTCTGACTACTGTTGCTTGTAGTGTGGGTGAATAGATAAAGCAGAAGAGGCAGATTGCATTGTTGAGTTGGAGAGTTAGTGAAAGACACTCGACTGTGATTTATAGCCTTTCAAACACTGTTTAAGCACACCTACTGTTTATAATATTTGGCTTTAGGGACATTCATATGCTAAAGCGAGTTGTCATGCTGGTAAGGATGGCTTGTATTTGAACTAACATGAACTAAGGTTTCCAAGCCAATAGCTGTGTGTTTAAATGTGTGTGTTTATATCTGCCTAAACAAAAAAAAAATTTCCTTCCAGTAGCACCTTAAAGACCAACTAAGTTAGTTCTTGGTATGAGCTTTCGTGTGCATGCACACTTCTTCAGATACACTGAAACAGAAGTTGCCAGATCCTTCTATATAGTGAGAAGGTGGGGAGGGGTATTACTCAGAAGGGTGGTGGGAATGGGTGATTGGCAGATAGCTGTGATGAGCCTGTTGACGACTCTTAACAACTTCAATAGGTCTTACAGGAAAGACCTATTGCACTTTATATCTGCCTATCACAGTATAATTTCAATAGCTGTGTGTTTATATCTGCCTACAACAGTATAATTTCAAAATTTGGTAGATGTTGAGGTTCACTGAGAGCCAATGTGGTGTAGTGGTTCGGAGCGGTGGACTCGTAATCTGGTGAACCGTGTTCATGTCCCCGCTCCTCCACATGCATCTGCTGGGTGACCTTGGGCTAGTCACACTTCTCTGAAGTCTCTCAGCCCCACCTCACAAGGTGTCTGTTGTGGGGGAGGAAGGGAAAGGAGATTGTGAGCCGCTTTGAGATTCCTTAGGGTAGTGATAAAGCGGGATATCAAATCCAAACTCTTCTTCTTCAACAAATTTTAACCAGAGTGAAGTTCACCACCTCTTGGGGGCTTCAGTAAATAAAAGTCTTAGCGAAGAAGTGTCTGGAAACTGTTAGTTGGTGTTTGTTAACGGTTGTTCAAGAATATTCTCATTGAGAATGTTTTCCACACAAAAGAACATAGAGATGCATGACATTTTTAAAATCTTCACAGTTTGAAGCAATGTCCTCTTCAAAATTATCAACATGAAGGGCTGTTATCCCTGAAAGAATCAAAACCGTCAGTCAGTAGTTCAAATATTATAAATGTTGTTCTGTAGTTTCATGGCCCATTGGAAGATAAGAGAACCAGCTTCAAATCAGGAGCCCACTGTGAATAAAAATAGATGATGGTCATGGAAGAACATGATGAATGTTCAAAGACCTACAGTGAACTGTCAGCCTAGAGTGTCCAGGGTTGCATCACTTCAGTGAGTTTCTTCATGCACGTAACAGGGAGAGGTCAATGACGGGACAGACTAGAAATTTATTTAATAGCTGTTGCCTTCTTTGGTGGTGCCATTTTGTCTGGAGTACAGCAATGCAAGTGATGGTTGCTAGGCAGCCATAAGAAATGTTTCTCCAGGCCCATCAAAATGGCTGAAACTTATGCCAAGAGCATGTGTGTGTGTATTGCCTACTTAATGTTTTCGCATTGCCCCTGGAGGGAGCCCATTCAAGACCTATAATTCTCCCTGGCTTGGGGCACTTGTGTCACAAAGAAAGGGGAGGTCAGGCTGTAAATCACTGAGCTGTCTCAGAAAAAATGAAGTACTACATGTTCAAATCATAGCTCACCTTGCAGGCTATTATTGTATTAACATTATTATGCCAGATTCACTGCCTCAAAAATCGAAACATGTGGAATTTCCCAACAGGGTGGTGGTACTGCAGTAAATTGTTCCAATACAAGTCACGGTATGTGATCAGTTCTATGTTTTGTCACACAGGACTTCATCAGTCCATGAAACAAGGCTAAAGAGAGATCTTGGTAGATACTGAGTTATTATCGCTCTTCCTTTATAAAGCTTGAGCTATGCTACAACTTTTCATAAGGTACCAATTTTTCTACGTATATGAAGTTCTTTTTAATATTCAAAAAATAATTCATATTTGAAAATTTGATCTCCCTCCCCTGTAAACCTTGGGATGCGGGAGAAATTTGGTTTCATGAGAAAGTGCTTAATCCACATTTTTTTTTAACCAGAACAAGAATTGAAATACAATTATCCTCCGAACTTTGCCCTTCTCCAAATTTGGCTATGCAACTTGCCAGCCAAACAGTGTGTACAAAAAAAGCGTATACTAGGGGAAAGTTTGCATAAAAACACATACATGGAGCTAGCGCACAGAAATGTGAATAACTGAATTTACTCTGCAGTACTGCACTCCAGGATGGCCTCAGAGCAAGGAAGCTTGGCCCAAAAAGAGCATCCCCAAATGGGCAAACCAGTGGACACCATGTGGAGGGTGATAAACAGACAGGAGTAACCCCACTCGAATGCATGGCCTTTTAAGCACACAGAGGGGGCAAGATGTAGAACATAGCAGGCTTGCTCATCCCTGGGGACTTTCGCTTACTCACATTCTCCAGAAGCCATTCTTAATTACACCGTGCTCCTTTTGTATGAGAAGTGTTGAGTGCTTTATAAACATTAATTAATTTGTGCAGCCTCCCTACAAGACAGGTTAAAATTATGATGGGCGGTGAAATGGAGACAAAGCAACTTGCCTGGTGTAAAGTAGAAATAAAGCCAAAGAAATGGATTTAGAAGTTTGCCCCGTGCTTTCATTCAGGTTTCAAGGGGGGTGGGCGCTATTTACTCCAGCCAGATGGTTATTATTATCAATATTATTTATTACATTTGTATATTGCCCTTAGCCGAAGATCACAGAGTGGTTCACAACATAAAAATACAAAATGAAAACACAAAATACATAATAAAACAAAAGCAAACCTTTTACTCTTAGGAGTGTCTGCCCTAATTCAGGATACAAATTCAGGATAAAGCACAAAATAAAAAAATAGGTATAGCTGGAAGGAATTGTAAGTGGAAACAGTTCCTTCTAGATAGGGGTGAGGACGAGTAGTTCACAAGCTCAACACATGTATTGCCTGAAAATGGTCTCAGATTCAGCCCCTAGTAGCTCCAGTGTTAAAAAGGTGAAGAATCGGGCAGTAGATGATAGAGAGATGTCTCCCTGGGACTCCAGAGTGTTGCTACCAGTCAGAGCACATCGCATTGAGATGGGGGGGGGGGATCCTGAGCAAGTGACCTTGAGCAAGTCACCACCTCTCAGATTCTGCTGGAAGCACTTGAAAGCTACAGGGAACCAGGCAGAGGGCCTTCTCGGTAGTGGCGCCCGCCCTGTGGAACGCCCTCCCATCAGATGTCAAAGAGATAAACAACTACCTGACATTCAGAAGACATCTTAAGGCAGCCCTGTACAGGGAAGTTTTTAATGTATGACATATTAGTGTATTTTTGGTCTTTGTAGAAGCCGCCCAGAATGGCTGGGGAAACCCAGCCAGATGGGCAGGGTACAAATAATAATTTACTTTTATGAGCAGTCTGCCCACACAAGCAGTGCAATGCAGCAGCAGACACCTGCAAGAGAGACATACAATGATTTTATTGTGCCAGTACTCACCCTGACTGCTCGCACAAGCAGCTTTATTTCCACCAAGTGGATTGTCAGAATCAGCTATCATTCCAGCCTACCTCACAGGGTTGTCACGAGGATAATTTTAAAGCCCTTTGTGCACTGGGGAAAATGCTATAGATTACTCTTAACCAGGGGTCGGCAACCTAAGGCCCATGGGCCACAAGCGGCTCACGGGGACGTTTAAGTGGCCCACGAGCTGCCCCCGAACCAAGCCGCCCGCTCGGCAAGTCCCCGCGCACTGCGCTAAACCGGCACAGCACGGCACAGAGACTCGCTTTCGCGGTGCCGGAAATCGCGTCTGCGCAGATGCAGATGCTGAATTGCGGGTGTGCGCAGGATCCGGCCCACAGAGGGATCTCCGCTGGAGTGAACAGGCCCAGGCAAGGTAAACCTTGCTGACCCCTGCTCTCAACAATAGCTGTATGAATGCTAAGAAGTAAAGCTGGAGTATAGAGGTTTGTGGAAGGAGACTAACATCTTTAGCAATTTCACAAACTCTCTCTCTCTCTCTCTCTCTCACACACACACACACACAGCTATGCTTCTGTAGTTCCACATTTTGAAAAAATTGACCATTCTGCAATGCATTGTCGAGCACTCATAAAACATTATTTAAAGCTAGTGCAGAAAGGAATCTTGATCTGGAGCAATTATAAGAAATGGATGTCCTCTGCAGTCTTGTGCTTAAAAAAAAACTGACAGTCTAATTACTATGAACCAAAGACAACCTACTAGGTCTTCCCACACAATGTAGTTTGCTTCGTGGTGGTTCATCATTGCTCCCAGTTTTAAAGGTATCTTGCCATGGGAGAAGCTTCTGAGGGAGAGCTCCGACAAGTGTTGCATGGCTTAGAGCTCCCTCTAAAGGCTGTAAACATAATTGCATATTAAGGTCTGAGAGTGCATTTCACATTTTGAATACAGTTCTGCTTCCGAGTTTTGATAGTTCTCATTTGGACCGTAGAATCGTAGAATTGGAAGTGACTCTGAGAGTCATCTAGTCCAACCACCTGCTATGTAGGAAGCTCAGCTGAAGCATCCATGACAGGTGACCATCCAGTCTCTGCTTAAAAACCTCCAGGGCAGGAGAGTCCACCACAGGGGTCAGCAAACTTTTTCAGCAGGGGGCCGGTCCACTGTCCCTCAGACCTTGTGGGGGGCCAGACTGTATATTGAAAAGAGAAAAAAGAACGAATTCCTATGCCCCACAAATAACCCAGAGATGCATTTTAAATAAAAGGGCACATTCTACTCATGTAAAAACACCTCTTGTGGGAGACTGTTCCACTGTCAAACAGCTCTTACTGTCAGAAATTTCTTCCTGATGCTTACTTTGTACACGTGCAGGAGCTAACATCGGGTCCCCACGGATCTCCCATCATGCCACAATGGGTTCTACGCATTTTCTTAGCTTTACTCGTGTTTTAAGTTATTAGGTGCACTCTAGAACATTTTAGTGCAGGGTAGAAAGGTAAAGGTACCCCTGCCCATACGGGCCAGTCTTGACAGACTCTAGGGTTGTGCGCTCATCTCACTCAAGAGGCCGGGGGCCAGCGCTGTCCGCAGACACTTCTGGGTCACATGGCCAGCGTGACAAAGCTGCATCTGGCGAGCCAGCGCAGCACACGGAAACGCCGTTTACCTTCCCGCCAGTAAGCGGTCCCTATTTATCTACTTGCACCGGGGGGTGCTTTCGAACTGCTAGGTTGGCAGGCACTGGGACCGAGCAACGGGAGCGCACCCCGCTGCGGGGATTCGAACCGCCGACCTTTCGATCGGCAAGCCCTAGGCGCTGAGGCTTTTACCCACAGCGCCACCCTACACCCTAACAAATTTTGGTTTAGGTGTTAAAAATAAGGGTGTTTTGATTTGTTGCTTCAGTTGTTGTAACTCAGAACTGTTTTCTGCCTGGATTATAAAGTGTAATGTTGCCAACTGACCAGAAAAATAATAATATTGCATTGCTTTTGGACCCCTGGCAACAGCTTCAGTAATGAGCAGGAAAGCTTCCCACACCCCCAGAGATGGGGGCAAGCATTATTAACTGCTTATGTGTGCAGGTCAAGCTGCCATTATAAGCACCTGAGCAGGGGCTAATTCAAAAAGTTGGCATCCTAAACCCTGTAGGGTGTGATTTCTCACTCCCGTACAGTCTCTGCTCCAAAATAGGCTAAATTGTAATTAAGGTTATTAAACATGCATTATTGGGTTTTTTTAATAAATAAAAAAATCAGTACATTTTGTAAAGCGTAAGAGATGACAGCAGATAATAAAGATGTTATGGGGGAAATGTGCGTGATTTAAAGATGGAAATAAAGATGCGATTAAAAAATTAACTTCTATGCAGGTTTCCTCAGAACTAAGACTCGCAGAATTCAATGGGGCTTACTCCCAGGTAAGTATAGGGTTGTAGCATGAATCACAGTACAAAAAAAAGCCTCTTGTTACAGTGCCAGCAAATGGACTTAAGAAGGCAGGAAGGCTGCAAGGGGTGTGTGTGTGAAAATATGAAGAGACAAGTTTGAGGTGTGTCAGGAATGATCTTCAATTGCAAAGCAGGGCAAGCCAGTTCTTGCTTTTGAAACGATGCCCCAGACACACCCCTTAGCTGTCTCAACAGCAGCCAAACTGAACAGGAGGGGGCTTAGATGCAAGAGTGGCGGTGGTGGGAATACCCCAATCAAATTGCTAAGCGTGAAAGATAAAGCAATTAGACAGGGGGATGTGGGATAGAGGCGAGAAGACTGGCCGTGGGAATGCAGGGGGTTTGGGGCTCAGTAGAAGGTTTCTGGAGAGTGGTGCAAAAGACTTAGGCAGGAAACTGCATTATACCTTGTTAGACCATTGGCCCAGAACTCAGTGTTGTCTATATGGATCAGTCCCAGCTCTCCAGGGTTTCAGACCATGATTTTTCCCAGTCCTAGCTGGAAATGGCAAGGAACCTGGAACCTTTTGCATGGTGGGTAGCAGGCAGAAGCAATCTATGGAGCTACACTCTTTCCCCTAAGGGGAGAAAACATTTCCTGGCATGTAAGGTCCTAGGAAAGAAGCAAAGGCCACAACTCTATGGTCACTTACACCTCTCCACATGGGGTTGGCAATACGTATGGGGAAAAGGACCACACTTGGCTTGCTCACGTGCCTTTCACGCCAGCCTAATTGCAGGAATCAGCAAGTGGAAATTTTCACATCCTGCACAACATTTCTCAGCTGCAAAAACCTCAACATCAAGTTGCTGTAGAACAGTTGCAGTGGTTGGAAAAATGGCCACACAAATGGTAGGCCAAGGGCTGAACTGGCCTCGTATTGTAGGCTTTGTTGGAGGAGATGGTCTCTTTTCTTAGGTTCCAGACCTCTCTGGAAAATGCTTCCCCTCGTGAGAACTGTTGACCACTAGTTTTGACCTTCCTGACTGACGGAAGTCTCTACAACAGGCCTCCCTGACCTGGTGCCCAACTCCCATCCCTCTCTCTCAACCAGTATGGCCAGTGGTCAGGAATGATGGGACTTGCATGTTGGAAGAAGCCACCCCAACAGTTAGCCATTTTTTTAATTGCAAGAATCCTGCTTCTCTCTTGCCAAGGCTATGGGGTGCAGTCAGAGCAAAGTGAACCTGACAAATTTCTGGAGGTCCAGTGGGCAGAGCTGTGAAGAATCTGGAGTTCACTAGCTTTTTCAGACCCCAGTATTGGTGACCGGACAAATCATGGTTGTACTGGTCAGATGAGTAAGATAGCAGCTGGTTGCTAACAGCAGTGTCTACAGATCTCAGATAATCAACAAATAGTTAAATGGCAAGCATCTATTAGTGAGCTCATTTCCCATACAACATGATTCTGTGCATATTTTCTTGGGAGTTAGGCCCTAATAACAGGGGTAACTTGCAGGGAGACAGGTGGACATCAAGGGCGGGGGGATTACAGTTCTTCCTCCCCAACTCTAAGTAGCAGCCGATGAAGCAGGGTGTATGGGTAAGGGGTGGCGGGCGTTTCTCACAACTTAGATTTTCAGCAGCCCATTTCCAGGGAGTTGAGCTTTTGTCTCTCTGGCTACTGCTATTGGTGGAGGGCTAAGTAACAACCTCAGTACCATGGTTATTTGGTGCATGGGCAAGGTGAAAAGAAGATCACGAGCAGGCGAGCTTCGTCTGCTACGAGCATTTCTGCAGGCAAGGCAACTCAGGGGTGGGACGTGAATTCCTGGTGTTTTCTTTTGCAGAGATTTACTACTGGGTGTGGAACAGACAGCTGCCAAGTGAGCATCTCCTCACATCAGGTGAGTGGGAACGAGAAAGCTGGGTTCACACCACACCCAGACGCTGCCATCGCTCTCAAAGCAGGCCAGGCAGCTTGGCCCTTGTCCCCGCCAATCATCAAGGGTTCCCAGGGCCGCCTTCCTTATTTGGGCGTGATGCAGAGGGAAGCTGCTTCAGCTGTTGATGCTGGAGTATCAACAGGCCATTTCTGCATAAGCAGAATACCTTGTAAAGAGGGCATTCCCTGCCTCATAAGCTTGGGAACAAACAGTACTCATGGTGCAAAAGCCTCTTTCAACATGGCCCAGTGGGAAATAGTTCAACTTTCCAAATCATCACAGCAAACATAGATAAGCAGGGCTGGACGTTCCAGATGCCATTGCTTTGCCACACTGAATGTGCAGCCCTTACCAAGGTGTTTGGGGAGGGTTCAGGTGTGTCTCCCCACCTGCAGCCCCTGAGAAGAGTGCATTTCACCTGCACTCGGGCTGCCATGCAAGTGGGGAGATGCAGGTACCCCACTCCATGCAACTGCAAGCCACTCAGGTAGTTGAGTTTTAGACCAAGTGTCATGGACGGTAACACTTGAGTTGTGCCTACAGCCCCACTGCAACAGGAGCGCAAGGCCCTCTTTCCTCTACCAGCACCATTTTGAAGAAGGGAAAACACAATACATGAGAAGAGCTTCTATGGCTCAGGACCAAGTCTTCCCCCCATCTTTCCCAGGATAAAAAGCAGCAGAACAGGCGTGACCTTTGCAAGGGAAGGCAACATGCGAAAGCTGAAGCCGAAATCCTTGCAGTCAGCAAACATTGCAGGTAGTGATTTATGAGTGGGCTTAAAACGTCAAGGGAAGGCTTGGTTGTGGGACTGTGTGGTGGCCTAAAATGTGCACCCTGGTGCAAAGGCGGCTCATGGCAGGTACGTGGCACAGGAGCAGCCTGAGAAGCCTCTCCAAACCTGGGGACACCTGGCACCCGCTGATTGGTCAATCAAGCTACAGCCTGGCAAATGAAGGATGCGGGCCCCTCCCTCTGGGATTAGCACAGAGCTTTGCTTGGTCGTTTACAGGGTTCTGAAGTAACCACCCACCCTGCCCCGCAGGGCACGGGGTGGAGAATCTTGCCGTGACTCAGAAAGCCTGGCAACCGGCCATCGCCCTCCCCTTTCCCTGCCCACCCAAGCATTCTCTGTAAGAAGGACAAGCTGAGTCAGGAGCTTTGCTGTGACTCAGGGGGCCCCCGCCCTGCTTGCACAGCTAGAACGAACCAGCTCCGTTGCCCGTGGTCAGCAAGATAGGAAAAGACAAGCAACACAGTCTTGCCGTAGGCAGGTGGGGGAAGCAGAAAATGAACCCCAAAAGCACAGCGAAGAGGGCAAAACAGCTGGCCAAATCTAGTCATTCGCTTCTGGGCATTTTTGGCTGTTGCTGTTGTTTTTTTCAGGATCCCTAGGCCAAACATTTTCACCTTGTCCTCACAGAAACTGGTATTTCCCCACTCAGCTGCTCTCAACTCTGAGCTTGTGTGCATACCAAAGGAGTTACCCATTTTGAGCTCCATTTTAGAAGCTGCTCAGAATTCTGTCCCTGCCACAGGTGGCACAGAGGAGCTGGGGGTTCAAATTTCCTTCCTTCGGGGACTCCTTTCCCCACTGGTTTGTCTGCTCCTATATGTCTGCCATATGGACCATAAAGAAGGCTGATGGCCAAAGAATTGATGCTTTTGAATTATGGTGCTGGAGGAGACTCTTGAGAGTCCCATGAACTGCAAGAAGATGAAACCTATCCATTATGAAGGAAAGCCCTGAGTGCTCATTGGAAGGACAGATCCTGAAGCTGAGGCTCCAATACTTGAGGCAGTGGAAGACAGGAGTGCCTGACGTGCTCTGGTCCAGGGGGTCACGAAGAGGCGGACACCACTAAATGACTAAACAACAACATATGTCTGCCATGGATCCACTTTGAGCACTTTCTGCAGAGCATTTGGCTCCAGATGATTCAAGGAAGTGGAAAGCAAGCGAAGATAACAAATTGTCCCTAGCCTATTTGATCTTGGAGCAAATTCCTTTTTGGGGCCTTTCATCGCAGCCAGTAAAACCTCACCTGTTTTGTCTCTCCTGACTACTCAAGACAGTCTTTCTGCAAGCCTGCCTTTTGCACATGGGCAGATGTCAGCTTGGCCCTATTTGGGATGGTTGGGTTGTTCCGTACTGAAATCCAAGATTAGAAAAGGGACTCGGTTTTGCAAATCTCTTTCATTCCAAACATACTTCTCAAGGCAGCAAAATGGCATCTCCAAAAGAACCATATTTGCATTGTCGTTTTAAGTTCCAAATTCAGAGCAGCTTGCTAGTCTGATGCAAACCCACAGGCAAATGCCGGCCTTAGCACAGCTGCCTGAAAATAATTATATGTACAAGATCCAAAGACCATTTCAAGTATCCCGGTTCTCTTCTTCTTCCTCCTCTTCTTTCAAATTTAACAAAATGAAATGAAATGAAATAATATATGAACTAAAAAACACCCCATCAGGGTACAATATCCATCCATGAATTCATCTTATGTTAAACATATACATTAATATAACCCACCAGGTGTCAAAATAAGTATCCATATAAAATTGGTGTATATATGGAATATTTTCAGATGTAGCCAGGGCAGTGAGGTCCTCATTGACTATTATGTGATAGATGATGGGTATTTACCCTTCCAGACTTGAAATGTAAGCCTCTAAGCGACCATAAGGACTCACAAAGTCCACTTTTGTTGCCCTGCCATTAATCCCCATACTACAGCAAAATAATTTTAAAATACATGAACATCTGCAGCTATCAAAATGCCTACATAAGCATTCAAATTCCATAGATAAGCAGTCATATTCTTGGCATGGTTTAGTCTTCACATATAACCATATCCTTTCAGATTTCACATTCTGGGCCACTTATTTCTTTGTTCGATTGATTCAAAGCATTTTTATCCTGCCTGCCAGCCCAAAATAGGCCCCCAGAGCAGCTCGCAAATTAGTATGGTAAGACAGCCCCTGCCCAAAGGCTCACAATCTCTGTCCCACCTGACAGCATTTACTAATTTTAGAGAGAAAGTTCTCTCCTTGTGAACTCCGAGATGATAATTGTACGGTTGGCCCAGCACTCAGTTACTAAAGAGAAGGAATCTTCCGATGTGGCAATATTTCTGGAGCTTTCTGGCATACTGAAAGCCAGAGGATTTGCTGCAAACAGAGCAGACCACTGGACCATGAGGAACAGTTGGGAGAAGAGGGGAGGCTGGTAGTCTTCTCTGGCCTGGGTCCAAGGGAGTCTGTTGGAACCAAGGATTCTCCAACCCGAAGGCAAACATCTCCAAGAGGACTTCACAATGTCCATAACTTGAACTGGCTCTGCTTTCACAGCCTCTGTCCTTATACACTTTGTTCCTACCTACCCCCTCTTTATTGCTAAGACAACTCCTTGTCTTGTCTTTACTCCTTCCTCACTGGGGCTCCATTTGTTTATTTTCTGGGCACCACTGTATTTAGGCCTAGGCAGAACCCCCCAATCCGTATACTGGTTTTCCCAGTAATCATGTATGGAAGTGAGAGCTGGACCATAAAGAAGGCTGATGGCCGAAGAATGGATGCTTTTGAATTCTGGTGCTGGAGGAGACTCTGGAGAGTCCCATGGACTGCAAGAAGATCCAACCTATCCATCCTTAAGGAAATCAGCCCCGAGTGCTCACTGGAAGGACAGATCCTGAAGCTGAGGCTCCAATACTTTGGCCACCTCATGAGGAGAGAAGACTCCCTGGGAAAGACCCTGATGTTGGGAAAGATGGAGGGCACAAGGAGAAGGGGATGACAGAGGACGAGATGGTTGGATAGTGTTTTCGAGGTTACCAGCATGAGTTTGACCAAACTGCGAGAGGCAGTGGAAGACAGGAATGCCTGGCGTGCTCTGGTCCATGGGGTCACAAAGAGTCGGACACGACTAAACGACTAAACAACAACAAGAACCCCCCAAATGCTTGTAAGCCAGCCAGCCAGCCACCGCCTGCCCTCCCCAGTTTCCCTTGCTGCTCGAACAGCCGCCGCCCAGTTCTAACAACAAAGCCCTATTCTTATTTTGAGAACTAATAATCGCCTGTTGGATTGCCTCCTCTCTCTGTTCAGGCCTGCTCAGGCAAAGTTGCCTCGCCCTACCTGGCTCAGGTGCCTGGAAGCCAGCCAAAAATGCTGAATTGTGCTGTGAAGGCAGCCTGTGTTTTCGAAAGCTCAGCAATAAAGGGCCGACTCTCAAGGCTTTCCTCAGCCCAACTGGGTGGAGGACAAGGGAGTCCAAAGTCTGCCTTTCCATTCCGACACCTTTCCGTTCAGAACATGCCCAGTGATACCTCTCAGGGAGATAGCAGGTGACTTTCGTTCATCTCTCTCTACCTGTCCATAGCTAACATTTAACCCCCTTGTTGTCTGTTTTTCTAGCCATCCACCAGCTTCTTCCTAGAAGCTTAGTGCTCACATCCACACCAGGCTTTTAGTCAATCATGGCTTTCCCATAACAAATCCTGGGAATGGTGGTTTATTATGGGTGCTTAGAGTTCTTAGAAGATCCCTCACAGAGCTATAGTTCCCAGGAAAGGAGAAAACCCAGGGAAATACTGTCAAGCTCTCCAAGGGAGTGAGGACACCGCTCACTGCCTGAGCAAATGTGGATAGGCTCAAGTTGCAGATCCTATGTTGCAAGTCAGTGGTCCAAAGAGGTCATCTTACTGCTGGAAGTGTTGGACTTGCATCTGTTGTAAGCTAAGGGCAGGAGAAGCAGTTCCATTCCAAGCCTGAACATTCTGGGAGTATTTTACAAAAAGAGACCTTCACAGTCCGTATATTAAAGCATGTTTCACACCATGAGCCAACAGTGTGACGCGTCAGCTAAAAAAGCCAATGCAATTCTGGGCTGCATCAATAGGAGTATAGCATCTAGATCAAGGGAAGTAATAGTGCCACTGTATTCTGCTCTGGTCAGACCTCACCTGGAGTACTGTGTCCAGTTCTGGGCACCACAGTTCAAGAAGGACACTGACAAACTGGAACGTGTCCAGAGGAGGGCAACCAAAATGGTCAAAGGCCTGGAAACGATGCCTTATGAGGAACGGCTAAGGCAGCTGGGCATGTTTAGCCTGGAGAAAAGGAGGTTAAGGGGTGATATGATAGCCATGTTCAAATATATAAAAGGATGTCACATAGAGGAGGGAGAAAGGTTGTTTTTCTGCTGCTCCAGAGAAGCGGACACGGAGCAATGGATCCAAACTACAAGAAAGAAGATTCCACCTAAACATTAGGAAGAACTTCCTGACAGTAAGAGCTGTTTGACAGTGGAATTTGCTGCCAAGGAGTGTGGTGGAGTCTCCTTCTTTGGAGGTCTTTAAGCAGAGGCTTGACAACCATATGTCAGGAGTGCTCTGATGGTGTTTCCTGCTTGGCAGGGGGTTGGACTCGATGGCCCTTGTGGTCTCTTCCAACTCTATGATTCTATGATTCTATGCTTCAGAAACTGGTATGAAAGGCCGGCTATCGCAGAGCAACACAGAGCAAGGCTTGGTTTTGTTTCTCTCAGCTCCATGGGAAGGTAGTCTGCACAGCCTAGGGACCTTCTTCTCCAAAGGAGTTGCCCATACTGCTCTTGGAGGCTGGCATAAAGCCCCCCTGAGCTGGCATGGGGGTCCCACACTTAGCATAGCTTCCACAAACATGGCTGCCTGATAGGGCAATTCTTTGCTCCAAGCCTCTGCACTAGGGTCAACTCTTAGAAGTCTTACTGCACCATCCGGACACCAATTCCTGTTCTGTTCTGCTCATTCAGTGTAGTGGGCCAAAGCCTGTGGAACTCCCTTCCAATTGTGAGATTACATGGGCACCCTTCTTGCTGAAGATCAGGCACATGACTAAGACTTCTTTGTTCCTGCAGGTATTTTTAAAGGAGTGTTCGGTTTCATGATTTTAAAAAATTATTTTATTGTCCCGTTTTCCGTGGATTGTTTCTTATCTACGCTGCTTAGAAAAGCGAATAATTAAGTGGGATATAAATGCCTTTAAGAAGTCACTCATATTTTTCCCCTGCTCCATGCCATGTCTGGCTTAGTTTCCATATCACCACCCACCCACCCAGTTCTCTTCCCATAGAATTCCCCAGCTAGCCATCTACCAAATTGGAAGGAGGGCTTTTTAATAATAATTTTAAAAGAAACTGAGGGTACAGTAAATAAATGCTATTGCAAGGAGGGACTGGATCGTATGGTTGACTGGTAACCAAGAGATTACCCCGCTTTTTTTGAGAGCTGCATTGTTAAGCAAATTAGTGTTAGAACAAACTTATTTTGATTGGCTATAAAATGATACTCTAGACCAGAGGGAGAGAGAGAGTCCACCTGGACTCCAATTCCCATTGGCCCAAGCAAACATGGCCAATGGCCAGGGGTGAGGGGAGCCAAAATTCAGCCACCTCTACAGGGCCACAGGCTAGCTGCTCCTGGCCTGCGCTAATCTGAGAGCAGACTTAAATATCAATATATATTGCGCACAAGAACTAACAGGAAATGGTGGGTGGCAGATGCAAAGAAAAGGAAATGCCTCTTGCCTTCTCACACACAAAACATTTAGAGCACATTCAATGCACAGGATTTCACCCAAAGAAGATTGGGAACTGCAGTTTGTTAAACGTGCTGAGAATTATAATTCTGTGGGGGAGAAACTGCAGTTCCCAGGACACTCTGGGGAAAGCCACGTGCTTTCAATGTGCAGGGAATGTGCTTTAAATATCAGGTGGGTATCTGCTGCTGCAAGTTATCCATGATTTAAAAACAAAAAAGCGGGAGGATACCTTTATCAGAATTATCCCTTAATTTGAATGGAAATAACAGATAGATTTATGAGACCCATCAATCAATTAAGATGTGTGTGTGTGTGTGTGTGTGTGTGTAAAATTGGGTGCATCAGCCCTGCTTGTTCCCCCAGTGGGTCAGGACCAGGGCCGGATTTAGGTTTGGTGAGCCCCTAAGCTACTGAAGGCAATGGGGCCCTTTATATGTCCAGCTGTCCTTTGTCAACAACAAATTGTCGCTGTTTTTTGTGTTGAATATATGCTATATGGTTAATTTATGGACCTTATAGGTATCCAAAGCCATTTGCACATAACAAAATACATATTTTATCAAAGTAGTTGTTGAACTGAAATACAATTAAGAAGAATTATATCAATAGTGAAATGGCGGGGCAAGAGAGTGGGGCCCTACACTGTAGCTTGTTTAGCTTATACGTAAATCCAGCACTGGTCAGGGCATTGGGGAAATGGGGATGCCCAGGTGCTGCATGGCTCCCTCACAAGAGGGCCTGGATCTGGCGCCAGGATGAGTGCCCCATTTGCCCTGAGGGTGTGTCAGCTGTGATGCCAGAGTGGGAAAATGGGCAGGGCGCATTCTGGCCCAGCTTAGGGAAATGGCAGCCTGACCTCAGTGACAATCCCATGGACACACACATACCTTAAGCTCTGCCTCCACCCTGCCGTGCCATTTAATTGGAGGCTGCCGGAATCCTTTATCACTCCTTTAATTAAGCGAAATTACAAGCTCTGGCAAAGCCGTGCGTCTTTTAGGTCCTAGAGGCAGGTACAGAACATTCAGCTCCGCATTTGCCGGCCTGTGAGAACAGGAAAGCAGCTGCCCGGTTTCCTGATAGGAAAGAGAGAGAGAAAGCAGGGAAGCAGTCAGGCTGCCCCAGTTTGGGGTGCTTTAAAAACCTGGGTGCTTTAAAACTACGCACCTCGCCCCCTTTAGACAAAGATAAAAACGGAAACATGCAAAAGCTAAATTTCATGCTCACGTTTTTAAGGGAAATGTTGAGCAGCCTGGCTTTTGGGCCCTACAACAGTATGTAAATATATTCTTACATCTTGCACAACTATCACCTTAACAGCCCTCCAATGTAGGCAAGTATTATTATCCCCCTATTGCAGAAAGGGGCAAGGGCAAGGACTGAGCCTAATGGAATAATGGCTTGCCTCAAAGCCACCTAGTCAATTCATGGTGGCAGCAGCAGGATTTGAATTGGAGGCTTCCATGCACATGATATTAGTTTAATGAGAAAGCTTTTCGAGATTACAGAGTTTCCCCCACTACATACAAGCTACTCGGGCTGTCTGCCTCAGTTTGCCCATCTGCAAAATAATAACAGTAATACTGCTCAGTGAGTTGTAGAGATGAAGCAAAGCAGGGGCCAGTAGCAAAACGAAAGCACAGAGTGGATTGTACCACATGGCAGGCTGCAGGTAGGTGATTGCATTTTAGAATGTCCCTCTCCATACAACCTCATCCCTGCAAGTAGAACAGTAGTGGAGGTGGGAATAGAGTTTTTCATCCTGATATGCTTGTTTTCTACTTGTGGGGATTTTTATTTTTACATTCAGAAACAGCATTCCTCTCATCTGTGGTCTGAAGAACCACACTGATGGCTTCCCATGTGTTCAGTCAAAAGTCTGTGGTGGATTCAGCCCCAGCATGGCAAGCGTGTGAGAAATGGAGCTAACATGCGTTGGCAGGTGGTGGCAAGTGTTTGGCAGAAGCACTGATCCAAACAGATAATATCCCTTCAGTCTACTAATGGGGAATCCTGAATTCGATAAGATGGGGACTTGGTGGTACCAGATGACACCAAATTGTTTGGGGTAATGGGGGGAAAGGGAGATTGTGAAGGGCTCCAAAATAATGTTCTCAAACCGCTAAATGAGCATGAAAATGGCAAGCGAGGTTCAGTGTAAGAAAGAATAAAGTGGTAGATATTGAGGTGGGGGGACAAACCCTAGTTTCACATATGCACTTAAAGGGTCTGAACTGGTGATAAATGACTGGAAAAGAGATTTTGGGGTGGACAGCTCAATGAAAAAGCTGTGAAAAAGACAAATTGCATGTCTGGGGGAAAGGGACTGAAAAATTAAACACGGAACATTATATCAGCCTCCTCCATGACCTGACTGATTTTGGCAAAAGTAAAAAATAAGGAATAAGTAAATGCAGTTTAAGCCTTTCTGACCATCCCAGCACCGCAATGGGGATTCAAACCACCTCCTTCCTGGACCTCAGATGCATCATTTGGTACCTTGGGATGGGACAGTAACATCCCTCTCCTCCTTGTCTGCACAGATCAGCTATGGTGGTGGTGAGGAGGGTCATGTCGTTGTGTCCTGCATGTGTGAGAATGAGAGAGAATATGGGAGGGAGGCCCGTGCCCCCCAGTAGCTTGCAGCCCTTGAAGTGTTGGCGGACGTGAATGCAGACTCCAAGCCCCCTGCAAAAAGGTTGTGTACCCCTGGCCTTGCCAGAGATGCCCAGCCCTAAAAGAAAAGAGAACAAGGTTGTATTACCAGGAAGTAGGTCAGAGAGTAGGGGACGTGGGTGGTGCTGTGGTCTAAACCACAGAGCCTAGGGCTTGCCGATTGGAAGGTCGGCGGTTCAAATCCCTGCTCCTTCCAACCTAGCAGTTCAAAGTGCAAGTAGATAAATAGGTACCACTCCAGCAGGAAGGTAAATGGCATTTCCATGTGCTGCTCTGGTTTCGCCAGAAGCGGCTTAGTCATGCTGGCCACATGACCCGGAAGCTGTCTGTGGACAAATGTCAGCTCCCTCGGCCAGTAAAGCGAGATGAGCACCGCAACCCCAGAGTCGTTCGTGACTGGACTTAACTGTCAGGAGTCCTTTACCTTTTTTTTTTAGGCCAGTGAGTAGAGATCGAACTACACTTAGGGTTGTCTCCAATTAAGGTTGTCTACTCAGAGTAGACTCATTGAACTGAATGAACCCGAGTTCATCATGTTCATCAACTTCAATGTGTCTACTGTGAGTAAGTCTAACATGTCTAACATTTACCATGCATTGCTGAGAGTGAGTCACCAAGTCTAGCACAGCCCAGCGGCTATTGCATACTGGCTAACCTGAACATTACGGTCAGTTTGGTGGAGCCTTAAACCAAGAACACTAAGCGCTTGTCCACATTTATTTTTCCTCTGCTCTTTCTGCATTTTAAAGCTCCACATCTGAGCATCCTTCTTTTGCCGCAGAGCTGTCTTTGAGAAAATATGCTCTTTAAAACTTAATCGGAGCAAACTGCAGTCCGTGGAAAACCCAAATTGATTTTTGCTCCAATTGAGCAATAAAGAGGGGATTTTCACCAGGAAAGCTCTGGAGCAAAACAGAAGCTGCTTTGATACAGAGTTTTTAAGCACAGGCCTGTAAGTGTGGATAAGCCCTAAGCCAGGCGTGGCCAAACTCGGCCCTCCAGATGTTTTGGGAGTACATTTCCCATCATCCCTGACCACTGGTCCTGTTAGCTATGGATTATGGGAGTTGTAGTCCCAAAACACCTGGAGGGCCAAGTTTGGCCATGCGCGCTCTAAGCACTCCCCTAAGCTAATAGTTCTGTTTAACTTTGTACAAAATAAAATCTGCCATTGCATCACATTGCCATTAGGTGGCAGCAGCGGACCACAGGCCAACACCTTGTGGATTCCCCGGCTGAAGTTCTCTCTAAGATTTAAGGTCCCCGTTTTTCAAATGTACTGGGATGCTGCAGAAGGTCCTAATCCTGCCAGCTTATTTATCATACCAGGATTTGTGGAGACGGCTGCTTTGATTTGACTACTGATCAGTCCTGGGAGCGAGCACCCTCTTGCCTTTGGCACAAGGAAATATTCCCAATTGCAGTTCCCTGATGATGTGAATTCTAGTCCACAAAAGCTTAATAAATGATATTAGTATTTCATGTGGAATAAAAGCCTCTGCTGTTTTCTGCTGCAGGAAATGCCATCTGTAAATCAAAGTACAGTTGGTTGAATTCCTTTTCCTCTGCTGCCCCCTAGGGTTAAGTGTGTGTCTTGCAAACTTAATTCACAATCGTTTCATTCTGTTGTACCAGGACCACATTTTCTGCCTGTTTGTATTTCAAATCTAGAGTCATGCTTCTCATTTTAAAAAACAACCCTGTTTATGGACCCTCTGGAAGCAGCCCATAAAACCAACTGACACTCCCTTGTGTCATTGTCTCTGGCAGAAACAAGAAAAACACATGCACTCTAATTGCTGCTATTTCTCTCTCTTTCATTTTCAGGGTGCCATTAGATTGCTGCCGTGCTTAGTAAAGGTAAGGTAAAGGTACCCCTGCCCGTAGGGGCCATTCTTGACAGACTCTAGGGTTGTGCGCTCTTCTCACTCTATAGGCCGGGAGCCAGCGCTGTCCACAGACACTTCCGGGTCACGTGGCCAGCGTGACGAAGCTACCGTGGCGAGGCAGAGCCGCACACGGAAACGCCGTTTACCTTCCCGCTAGTAAGTGGTCCCTATTTATCTACTTGCACTTTGACGTGCTTTCAAACTGCTAGGTTGGCAGGGGCTGGGACCAAGCAACAGGAGCACACCCCGCCGCGGGGATTCGAACCGCCGATCATGCGATCGGCAAGTCCTAGGAGCTGACGTTTTACCCACAGCGCCACCCGCGTCCCATTGCTGCCGTGCTTAAACTATATTTAATACCCACAACCGCCTAACAATGTGTTTTCAGCGGTCAGCACTGCTATCAGCAATAGCAGCCATGCAAGTGGTCTGCTCTGAATGTATTCATAGACAGGGGACACATTCATAGACACACATTGTGTGTGTGTGTTCTCAGGGTCTCCCAACAGCCCCCCTCCCACAAAGGAATAAAGGGAAATTCAGACTGCATCCCTTACTACCACAACCCAGGCAAAGGCACTCCTACTCAGAAGTAAGCCCCATGGAGTGCAAAGGGACTTCCTCCTAGGTAAATGCACCCAGAAAGGAGAGAAAAGGGAAGCTGGAAATGAACTTCAGCAGCAACGAGAAAGAAATGAGGCAAGCAGGGTTGATAATTGGTGAGTGAGACATGGGCACAGAGGAGGAGCTCACAGAGGGGCATAACTCAGAAACTATTATATGGCAAACACACATTATATGGGACAGCGGCATGTAATGGTTTTAGAAAACCTTTCTATGCTACTATCAGTTAGCTGAAAAGTGGGTTTCCAGGATGTCACCCTCATGCCCCCCAAAATGCAGAAATAGGCAAAGCTACAAGGTAAAATTTGAGATAGTGTGAGTAAACCCTAAGTGTTTGTGTGTGTGTGTGTGTGTGTGTGTTTAATGCACACATTTCCTCCCATAATTCAACCACTCCTGTGCAAATGCTATTATTATTATTATTAGGGATGCGGGTGGCGCTGTGGGTTAAACCACAGAGCCTAGGACTTGCCAATCGGAAGGTCGGCGGTTCGAATCCCCGTGACGGGGTGAGCTCCCGTTGCTCGGTCCCAGCTCCTGCCAACCTAGCAGTTCGAAAGCACGTCAAAGTGCAAGTAGATAAATGGGTACCGCTCCGTTGGGAAGGTAAACAGCGTTTCCATGCACTGCTCTGGTTCACCAGAAGCGGCTTAGTCATGCTGGCCACATGACCCGGAAGCTGTACGCCGGCTCCCTCAGCCAATAAAGCGAGATGAGTGCCACAACCCCAGAGTCGGCCACAACTGGACCTAATGGTCAGGGGTCCCTTTACCTTACTACTACTACTACTCCTGCTCTGACCTAGTTTCCAAATGGTGTTAAATGAGCTTGTACCTGCAAAGCTTGCCCTTTGAGGTAGGCATCATCCAGACCCCTGGAGTCTGGGAGCAAGCATGATGGGGTACAGTTTCAACAAACACATACACACATACATACGCACACATACACACACACATTCACTGAACATGTGAAGTTGGCTTGCAATGAGGAGTGAAGTGAAATGAAGTTTATCCCTTGACTGGGTACTTTACAACAGAGAGCTGTCATCCGCATCATCAGCGTCACAGAAACAAGAGCCAGGCCAACCTGTACTTTCAGAAAGTTCTTGGGAAGGTGACTAATAGCATAAGAAGCCATACCAAATGTTTGGACCGTGTTTTAAAGCAGGGGTCGGCAACCTAAGGCCCATGGGCCACAAGCAGCCCACGGGGGTCGTTTAACCGGCCCACAAGCCGCCCCCGAACCGAGCCAATCACTCAACAAGTCCCTGCACGCTATGCTAAACCAGCGTGGCGTGGGGACTCGCTTCCACGGTACCAGAAATCGCATCTGCACATGTGCAGATGCTAGAAATCGTGTCTGTGCAGACACAGATGCTGGAAATTGCGGGCTCATGCGCACCCACAATCCAGAGGGATCTCTGCTGTAGTGAATCGGCCCAGGAGAGGTGAACCTTGCTGCCCCCTGTTTTAAAGACATCAATTCAGCTGATTCTTATGCTTTCAGTTAACAAATTCTAGAGTCAGCAGCTGGGTTCCTAGAATAGCCAGGCCAGAGGTGGGTCAGGGGTGATGGGAGCCCTAGTCCAGCAACATCTGGAGCACTGCAGGATGTCCATCCAGGATCTAAGCAGAAGGGTCAGGGTCACCTTCTTCAGAAAGGGGGGGGAGGACAGTCGCCTGATTCAGACAAGCCCCAATCGAGGCAAATAAACACCCTTTGTCTGGAGGAAGCAAGGAACTGGGTCTGATACAGAGTTAGAAGGACACAGAGCCACCCCAGCCTACTCTGGTTCTGGAGAAAAACATTTGCTTCATTTGACAGATCATTTAATTAAAAGAACCAGAGTTGCAAGATGCTATGAATTTCTCAAGGGAAAGTCAATGTTCTCTGGTCCTTGGACTAGGGCTGTCTGTGATGCACTAGCACCACCTGCTGGAGGTTAGAAGTAGCACATTTAGTGCCCAAAAGAAGTGAAACGACATCCAAAACAGCTGCGGAAAGTTTCGTTCCTAAAGTTCCTGGCGGCATTAAAAGAAGCATGCTTATTATAATGGCATCACTAATTCCTCTTAGCAATGCAATCTATCCATCCTTCATCTATCCATCAGCGACAAAGGCTCCGCTACAACAGAGTATATAAAGAGAAGCCAAGGCTGTGCTCGTAGCACTGGTTTTTTTTAATATGGAAAAGCTAAGAAATCCCACCAATCTGCTGTTTGGCAGAGTTGTGTCGGTGAGGGATAAGCGTCTTGCTCCCCTTCCCAAACTGCATAGCAGAGAAGCTTTCCCCAAATGGCTAAATGCAACAATCAACATCAGCTGCTGGACTGGGAAGCAGAACTGCATGTGGAGGACTTATTTGTACATGCAGTTCCTCACCCAGCGAGGAACAAGCAAGCAGAGCCCAGCTTTCATGCCTGTTGTAGCCCTTAGCTGAGGCTTCCTCAATCTCGGCCCTCCAGATGTTTTGAGACTACAGTTCCCAGCATCCCTGACCACTGCTCCCGATAGCTAGGGATCGTGGGAGTTGTAGGCCCAAAACCAAAATGCTTGTTTACAAAGCTATTGTACTACCAACCTTACTATATGCTTGTGAAACATGGACCACTTATAAACACCATCTCCCACTCCTCGAAAGATTCCATCAACGGTGTCTCCAAAAAATTTTACACATCACTTGGGAAGACAGGCAAACTGATATCAGTGTACTGGAAGAAGCAAAGATCACCAGTGTTGAAGTAATGATTCTTCAACATCAACTTCGTTGGACTGGTCATGTTGTGCGGATGCCTGATGATCGTCTTCCAAAGCAACCACTCTATTCTGAACTTAAAAATGGAAAGCGTAATGCTGGTGGTCAACAAAAGAGGTTTAAAGACTGTCTCAAGGCAAATCTAAAAAAATATGGTATAAACACTGACAACTGGGAAACACTGGCCTGCAAGCGCTCCAGTTGGAGAACAGCCTTTACCCAAGGTGTCATGGGCTTTGAAGACACTTGAACTCAGGACGCAAGGGGGAGACGTGCTAAGAGGAAGCCACGCTTGGCAAATCCACACCGTGATTAACTTCTGCCCGGAAACCAATGTCTCCACTGTGGAAGGACGTGTGGGTCCAGAATTGGCCTCCACAGTCACTTACGGACTCACTGTTAAAACCGTGTTTATGGAAGACAATCTTACTCGGCTATGAGTGAGCGCCAAAGAAGAAGAAGAAGGCCAAAAACATCTGGAGGGCCAAGGCTGAGGAAGCCTGCCTTAGCTGCATTGGGGCAAATGTAGTTGCAAAGGCAGTGCACTTACTCTATCTAACAGAAGTGCCCCCTGCAGCAAAATGTTACATTGTGCCCCATTCCAACTATCATCCTGGTTTTCTGTCCTCACCCACCCCAGCAGTCAGCATTCCACACTCCCTGAGCATGGAATGTCTTCACTAGGCCATTTAGAGGGGTCCCTTCTCTGATATCCCCCCTCCAAATATTGTTTGTACTTCTGGAAACTTAGTTGTTCCCCTGGGCCTGCCGATACCTCCCTCTTATGTGTGTGTGGGGGGGTGCTGTTTTGACTACATAAGCAATGGCACTCAAAGCCTGAACACTGAAAAGAGTTTATCAGCTTAATGTCATCATTGTTCTGGATATATATATATATATATATATATATATATATATATATATATATAGTCACATTTTCAATGCAGATTCTTCTTGACCATTTTGAGGTTTGCAGCAACAACTGGAGTAAGGTAAAGGGACCCCTGACAATTTGGTCCAGTCGTGACCGACTCTGGGGTTGCAGCTCTCATCTCGCTTTTATTGGCCCAGGGAGCCGGCGTACAGCTTCCGGGTCATGTGGCCAGCATGACTAAGCCGCTTCTGGCGAACCAGAGCAGCACACGGAAATGCCATTTACCTTCCCGCTGGAGCGCTACCTATTTATCTACCTGCACTTTGATGTGCTTTCGATCTGCTAGGTTGGCAGGAGCAGGGACTGAGCAACGGGAGCTCACCCCGTCACGGGGATTCGAATCGCCAACCTTCTGATCGGCAAGTCCTAGGCTCTGTGGTTTAACCCACAGCACCACCCGTGTCCCTTCAACAACTGGAGTAGGCACCCCCAAACTCAGCCCTCCAGATGTTTTGGGACTACAATTCCCATCACCCCAGACCACTGGTCCTGTTAGCTAGGGAGGGTGGGAGTTGTAGTGTGAAAACATCTGGAGGGCTGAGTTTGGGGTTGCCTGAACTGGAGGTTCAAAAAAATTCTGGCATTTGAGATGTGCTGTGCATGTGAATTAGCTGTCTGCATCCCAGTCTATGCATGTTCATTGCAGAGAGCATCTGTAAAACAACTCTGCATGGACTGCTGGGAATCACAGCAGCTTTCTACAGGTGTTCTAAGGAGTGCAGAGAGGCTTGTCCCTTAGAGTGAATGGGGCACTGCCATGCCAACTTCCATCTATCTCCAGCCAGCCAGTACCTGCAACCAATCCAGCAGGTGGCACAATCTATCCACTTCCTCCTCCGTAGTCTCAAAGTGTCTCTTGTAGAACTCATGGAGACACAGCTAGAATTAGTCTGCTCTGCTTGTCATTGGTTCTGGGGTCCACTCCTGTTGGCTTCCTTGCCTTCTGCCCTACCAGCCCAAATGAGCAGCAGCCACCAATGGTTAGGGGCCTGGCGCCTGTTGCAAGATGCCCCTTTTCCTTGCATAATTGCTTCTCCTATTTTGAACACTTGGAAAGTGATCAGGTCAGGTGTGTCCAAATGTTCTAATTTACAAGCAGAAGGCAAAAGTGATTTGCCCTTTGAAGCTCCTGCCTCTTGGAGGACTGTTTACAAGAGGGGATGCTGTTATTGTTTTAATTTGCTTGTAATTCGCTGTGGGTTAAACCACAGAGCCTAGGACTTGCCGATCAGAAGGTCGGCGGTTTGAATCCCCGCGACAGGGTGAGCTCCCATTGCTCGGTCCCTGCTCCTGCCAACCTAGCAGTTCAAAAGCCTGTCAAGTGCAAGTAGATAAATAGGTACCGCACCAGCGGGAAGGTAAACGGCGTTTCCATGCGCTGCTCTGGTTCGCCAGAAGCAGCTTAGTCATGCTGGCCACATGACCCGGAAACTGTATGCCGGCTCCCTCGGCCAATAAAGCGAGATGAGCGCCGCAACCCCAGAGTCGGTCACGACTGGACCTAATGGTCAGGGGTCTCCTTTACCCTTTTACCTTTATCCACCAGGTGTTTTGAATTTTTACAGTGCAATTCAGTACCGCATGGATTTCAGGGAGGCAAACTTCCAAGTCGCTGAGTATGTGTAGGGTTGCCACAGCCCAGCCAAAGCTAAGTGCTTTTTACACATGGTGTTGCCAGACTATCACAGTTTCATGCGTGGGATTCATCACATACGGTCAAATTCAGATCTTGCAACTATAGTGTATTGGGAGGTCTTACATAACAAACCCACTTCCCCCCCCCCAAAAAAAAACAATTTTGTTGTGATAAGGAAAGCGATAGAAAATTGCACAGGAAAGTGCATGATAGGACTTGCTTCAAAGCGAGGTTAGATTATGTCTTTATCATGCATCTGTTCTGATTTGCTTGTTGAGAGGTCATATGGCAATCAGCATTCATCCGGAATTCATCCTGATTTGCTTGTGGTGTGGTGTGCATCTTCCCATTAGTCAGTCACTCATCCCATGTGAATTTCCCCATCACTTTCCTAACCACAAAAAGTCAGTTTGTTTGTGTTTAAGTGGATTTGTTCCACCAGGCCAACAGAGTACAGTGGTACCTCAGGTTAAGTACTTAATTCGTTCCAGAGGTCCGTTCTTAACCTGAAACTGTTCTTAACCTGAAGCACCACTTTAGCTAATGGGGCCTCCTGCTGCCGCCGCACTGCTTGAGCCCGATTTCTGTTCTCATCCTGAAGCAAAGTTCTTAACCCGAGGTACTACTCCTGGGTTAGCGGAGTGTGTAACCTGAAGCATATGTAACCTGAAGTGTATGTAACCCGAGGTACCACTGTAATGTAATCGACTTCAGTTGCATAAATCTAATTTTTTGGTGCACACTCAGATCCAACTCACAAAATACTGAGTTTGGGGGCGACCACAGCCTCATTAGCATAGCTGTCAATGTTTCCCATTTTTAAAGGGAAATTCCCTTATTCCAAATAGGATTCCTCGCAAGAAAAGGGAAAAGTTGACAGCTATGCTCATTAGGGATCCTGACAGCCTGCCTAATACTCTGCTGAGCAGAGCAGCCTTAGTTAAGTTTAAGCACACCTAGCTTGGCAGAGCATCAGAAGAAGCCTTTCCAGGATTATGTGCATGTAGCCAATACAAAACTGGCATGTACCATATTTTTCTGTATATAAGACGGTGTTATTTTATTTAAAAATTATGCAAAAAAATTGGGGTTGTCTTATACACAGATAGTGGAGAGGTGGGATGGGCGATTGGTGGCTGCTGCGAGCTGGAGATTGTCAGCGGTGTTTTTGAAGGTGATTGGTGTGTGTGGCAAGGTGCGCTGGCTATTGGCTGCTGCGGCAATTGGGCGTGCGATTGGTGTTTGCTTTTGGGGAGCGTGCATATGATTGGTGGCTTCGCCGATGTGCGTGCAATTGGCTGTGGCAATCCTGCGGGTAAGCGTTTTTTTTGCAAAAAGCAAACTGGGGGGGACGGGACACTCAGCAACCATGGGCAATCCCCCCTCAAAAAAAGCTCAGCGGCTGTGGGCAATCCCCACCCAAAAAAGCTCAACAACTCTGGTCAATCTCCCTCCATTTTCTCAATTTGGAGTCCCAAAAAAGAGGAGGCATCTTATACACTTGTACTTAAGCTGCAATCCAAATTGCACTTACTGGGAAGGTACATAGCAAGACTTACATCTTCGTAAACATGCATGCAACAGGCATCTTATACTTCAGCAGGGTTTCTGCCTTTTCTTATTATCACAGTGTAGGAGCAAATACACAACTCTTCTCCGTATCCGGATGCTGGTGCAGCAAATGTTGAGAACTGGTGCCATTCATTATTTGTGCTGTGCGTTCTGTCCTCCTGAGTCACATAATGTGGCTTTGGGATGCCGCATCCTGCTGCTGTCGCTGGGAAGTTCGCCCATCTGGCCTTTTTCCAGGAACCCCTGGCTGAAGTGCGGGAATCTTGGCATGCCACAAAGACAATGGGAGGAAGATCATCGGGGCACGGCGGGCAGAGGCCGCATGGACTGGCGGAAGGGGCAGGAAGCCCACAGAAGTGAAGAGGAAACAGAACAGCAGGAGACGAAAGCACCTTAGGGGCACCAGCGACTACCGACAGGAATCATAAAACCTGATGTGATGACCGGGAGCTGGCTCTTTCCCTTCCGAAGCAGGGCCGCCTGGAGGCGGGGGGGGGGAGCAGGATCAAAAGCAGACTGGGAAGCCGCAACACACAATTGCCTCTTTGGGTCCAGAGTATTTCAGTTCAGATGAGTTTGCTTTGCCCAAGCAGGGGAAACTGTGATCGAGGCACTAGGGACAGGGGGTGCAATTTGATTCAACTCACATTTAAAGGCAAAGTTAAGGAAATCGCTCTTTCTGAAACAATATGCGAAACAACAGATATCCTTCGAATTTTTTATTTCTCCAGATTTTGCAATGCGGTTCCCCAGCCACACATTCTGTACAACAATGCATATGCTGGAGTAAAGTATGCACATATATTAGCGACATACATTCTATTATGCAGAATTGCATGCAAAAGTATGTGCATTAGAAGAAGTTCTAAAATGCTGGAGAATTTTCATGTGGACTTTTTAAAGAAAAACCCACACAGGCTCATCTGAAAATGAGGGGAACTAAACTTAAAGACTGAAAATATGGGAAACCGAAACTTGTCATATTTGCACACCCTTATGACAGATGTATGGGACGTGGGTGGTGCTGTGGGTTAAACCACAAAGCCTAGAGCTTGCCAATCAGAAGGTCGGCGGTTCAAATCCCCGTGATGGGGTGAGCTCCCAGTGCTCTGTCCCAGCTCCTGCCAACCTAGCAGTTCGAAAGCACGTCAAAGTGCAAGTAGATAAATAGGTACCGCTCCGGCGGGAAGGTAAATGGCGTTTCCGTGCGCTGCTCTGGTTCTCCAGAAGCGGCTTAATGATGCTGGCCACAGGACCCGGAAGCTGTACGCCGGCTCCCTCGGCCAATAAAGCGAGATGAGCGCCGCAACCCAGAGTCAGTCACGACTGGACCTAATGTTCAGGGGTCCCTTTACCTTTATGACAGATGTAACAACAATTTGTGCTATCTTCACAAAACTGGGACTGGGATTGTACAGGGTTGGCAGGTTTAAAGAGAGTTTGACTTGAAGTTTTAGGGTTTAAGCTACAACTGGGCTGAAAGCTTTCTTGAGACCACGCATCCATCATGTGCGGGATACTCGGAAACTTGAGATGGGGGTAATATTTTAAGACATTTTGTTTTTGTTTTTTTAAAATAATTTTTATTCATTTTCCAAACAAATTTTATACAATCAACAAATTATTTTGCACTCATTCTTCAATTTTTGACTTCCCTCAGTTTCTCTGTCAATCTTTCGTAAAATTTCTATTTATTGACGCATTTCTAAACATGATATTGCCTTTCCCAACTCCTTTTCCTCTTACTCTCTTTTTTGCAATATTTCTTACTATCTCACAGAGTCTCTTCAAAACCAAAAAGCGTTGTCTGTACATCACATATATTTTTCAGATATTCTGTAAATTTCCCCCAGTCCTCGATAAACTTTTGGTCTTTCTGATATCGAATCTTCCCAGTCAATTTGTCCAATTCTGCATATTCAGTCAATTTCCTTCTCCATTCTTCCACTGTTGGAATTTCTTCCTGTTTCCATCTTTGGGCCAGAAGTATCCTTACAGCAGTCACTGCATATTGAAACAGTTTACAGTCTCTCTTATTAATTTCGTTTCCTACCATTCCTAATAGAAAGGCCTCTGGTTTTTTAACAAACGTATATTTCAACATCTTTTTCAATTCATTGTATATCATTTCCCAGAAGTCTTTCACCCTTTTACACTCCCACCACATATGCTAGAAAGTACCTTCTTTTTCTTTACATTTCCAACACTTATTGCATGTTTTATACATTTTGGCCAGTTTAACTGGCGTTATATACCATCTGTAGAACATTTTCATTACATTTTCTTTCAACGCAGTACATGCCGTAAATTTTAAGCTTTCATTCCATAATTTCATCCAATCATCATACTGTATATTATAACCAAAGTCTCTTGCCCATTGTATCATTATTGCTTTTACCTCTTCATCTTTTTATACATTTTAGACAGATTTTTATACTCATTATTCAATACCTCCACTTGAAATTTTGATTCTTTACCTTCATACCCACACATTTTACAATCTTTTTTAAACATTTCATTAATCTGAAAGTAATGTAACCAGTCGTAAACAGATTCTTTCACCTCTTCATAAGTTTCCATTTTCCATTTCCCCCCCTCTCTTGTTACCACTTCTCCATATGTTATCCACCTCCCCCTCATATTAATTTTTTTCACACTCATCACTTCTAATGGTGAAATCCAATGGGGGAGTCTAGGTTCCAACAAGTTTTTATACCTCTCCCACACCTCTATCAATGATCTTCAGAAGATGTGGTTTTCGAAATCTTTGTGAATTTTTTTCTTCTCATACCATAGATAAGCATGCCAACCAAATCTGTTATCAAATCCTTCTAAATCTAACAGCTAACCATTCTCTAATTTAATCCATTCCTTTATCCAACAGAGGCATGATGCTTCATAATATAATTTCAAATCTGGCAGGGCGAAGCCACCTCTTTCTTTTGCATCTGTTAATAGCTTAAACTGAATCCTTGGCTTCTTACCCTGCCAGATATATCTTGAAATTATTTTTTGCCATTCTTTCAAAATTGATGCCCCCTTGATTATCGGCAGTGATTGGAAAAGGAATAACATCTTTGGTAGCACACTCATTTTTATCGTAGATATTCTCCCCCAAAAGGACAATTTCAGTCTTCCCCACACCTCCAAATCCCTTTTTATTTGATTCCACATAGGTAAATAATTGTTTTGAAACAAATCAATGTTCTTGGGGGTTAACCATATTCCTAAATACTTCACTTTGTTCACCACTTCTATCTCTGTCCTTTGTTGTATTTCCTCAATTAATTCTTGATTCATGTTTTTAGCCATAATTTTCGTCTTTTTTTTGTTGAGATAGAATCCTGCAACTCGTCCAAATTGTTCTATTTCTTCTAAGATTCTTTCAATACTTTCCACTGGTTCTTCTACTGTCATTACCACGTCATCCGCGAATGCTTTAACTTTGTATTCATTTTTCCCTATAGACACCCCTTTTATATCTTCATTTTTTCTTACTGATTTTAGCAAAACTTCCAGCACCATAATGAATAATAATGGCGACAGTGGGCATCTCTGCCTTGTACCCTTGGTTATTTTAATATCTTCTGTAGTATAGTTATTTACTATCAGCTTCGCTTTCTGTTCTGTATATATTGCCTTTATCCCATTATAAAATTCCTTACCCACTTCCATATACTCTAGATTTTTTAACATAAAGTTCCATGATATATTATCGAAGGCCTTTTCAGCGTCCACAAAGATTAAAATAGCTTGTTTTTCGTTCCTGGCATTCGGATATTCCAATATATTTATTATGTTTCTTATATTATCTTTCATCTGTCTGCCAGGAAGAAAACCCGCTTGATCCTTATGTATAAATTCTTGCAACACTTTTTTCATTCTCTTTGCTAATATACTCGCAAAAATTTTATAGTCATTGTTCAACAGCGAAATAGGCCTATAATTTTTGACCTGCGTCAAATCCAAATCTTGTTTTGGAACAAGTGTGATAAAGGCTTCTTTCCATGTTTCCGGAATTTCACAGTTCTTTAATATGTTGTTTATTACTTCTTTCAATAGTACAAGTAGGGTGCTTCTCATTTCCTTATAATATCTGGCTGTAAATCCATCTGATCCTGGAGCTTTCCCTTTTTTCAATTCCTTTATTACCTCTTTTATTTCTTCTGTTTCAATTGGGGCGTTCAAAAAATCTTTTTTCTCCGTCGGGATCTTCTGCACTTCTTTTTCCTTTAAGACATTTTGGGTTTTTTAAAGATAAGGTGGCCACTGGCTCCCTACCAAATTAAAAGAAGAAAAGAAAATCTACGAAAGGTCTTAGAAATGGGTTGATTGATTGACATAATCTTTAGTGGCATTTTCACTCCACCCCAATGAAATGCCAAACAGTTTCAGCCTGCCTTCTTCTTAGGGTTTCCCAGGAGAAAGACTCAAATCTCAGGATGAGGAGGCAGAAGCAAACAGCAACCCCCCCGGGAAAATTAATATCAGGGGTGGCTATTAACATCTGTGACCCACCAGCTGCCATTGGACTCCAGCTCCCATCAGCTCCACTGGCATGGCCAATGGTCTTGGATGATGGGAGTCATAGCCCAACATCTAGGGGTTGGCATGTCCCTCACCCTGATCAAGATTCACTGCTGAGTCAGGAGAGGAAGAAGAAGAAGAGTTTGGATTTGATATCCCGCCTTTCACTCCCTTTAAGGAGTCTCAAAGCGGCTAACATTCTCCTTTCCCTTCCTCCCCCACAACAAACACTCGGTGAGGTGAGTGAAGCTGAGAGACATCAGAGAAGTGTGACTAGCCCAAAGTCACCCAGCAACTGCATGTGGAGGAGCGGCGACGCGAACCCGGTTCCCCAGATTACGAGACTACCGCTCTTAACCACTACACCACACTGACTCTGAGGAGAGAGGAGAGAAACTGGCTTTGCTTGGGGTTTCAGTGTGAATCTACATAATTTCCACTTTCCAAAACAACATGCAAACACAGCTATTCTCCAAAATTTGCATTTCTCTGAATTTTGTGATTCAGTTCTCTGACGAAATAATGTTTACAAGTATATGTAAATTAGGGGAATTACACATAAAAATGGGTACGTATTTGTGAAGATAGCATATGAAATACTTTATCTTAGGGGAAATTGTTTGCCCAAAAAAGGTGTGTATTAGACAAAATTGCATGTAAAACTGTGCCCATTAGGAGAAATCTGAAATAAAATGCTGGTGAATATTCACGAGGACTTAAAAAATGCAAACTAATGCAGCAATGTGGAGAACTGAAGACTGGGAAAATGAGAAGCTGAAAGAAAACAAAACAGAGACATTTGTCCATCCCTGCCACTGAGACATCAGTCTTAGCCAGAATCTTCTCCCAATCTACCATTCGCCATCCTGTAGCTTCTAGGTTCTGCTCTTCTTTACTGCCTGAGCTCCAAGGGACCAGGCAATGCCGTCAACCTCCATTTTTAAAATGATGATGGTGGTGGTGGTGGTCCTCTAGATTGGGACACGGGGCAGAGCCAAGGCAGATGAAGGGTGGAGCCTGGAGGAGACTAGCAGGTGTGGGGATGGGCACAAAGAGGCAAATGGACTGTAGCAGAGCAAGGCAGAATATGGCAGCTGAATGTATGGATGGAGCCAGACAGAATCTGATCAGAGTATGGACAAACTAGTAACAACTACAGTGGTGCTTCGGGTTACATACACTTCAGGTTACAGACTCCGCTAACCCAGAAATAGTACCTCAGGTTAAGAACTTTGCTTCAGGATGAGAACAGAAATTGTGCGGCTGTGGCACAGCAGCAGCGGGAGGCCCCATTAGCTAAAGTGGTGCTTCAGGTTAAGAACAGTTTCAGGTTAAGAACGGACCTCCAGAATGAATTAAGTACGTAACCAGAGGTACCACTGTACTGGCTTTCCGTACCAGATGCTAATTATCTGAAAAATACATTTTTCCTGATCAGACCAATAATATAATGGCTGACTGAATGGAAAAGCTAGGGCACATCTTAACTGATGGTGAACCTACAGCCATCATCTGAGGCCCTCCTCCACGAGAGGTCCAGAGGGCGGAACCCCGAGAACAGGCCCTTTCTGTGGTGGCCCCCATATGCAGAATGTTCTCCCCAGGAAGGCTCGCCTGGTGCCTTCATTAGATATCTTAAGGTGCCAGGCAAAAACTTTATTCTGTAACCAGGCCTTTGGATTATTTGTGGACTTTCAGAAGTGGGTGGAATGTTTTTAATGTATTTCTCCCCACCCCACCCCCCTGGTTTTCATGTATCCATGTGGAGTTTTTTGTTTGGTTGTAAGTCACTGTAAAGGGAATTCGGGGTTGCTTGTGCGTAAAGGGTGCTGCAGCTCTAGGCAACGTTGCCTGGCTAAACCTTTCCCTGGCTGGACAGCCCTTTCTCCATGGCTGTGTCAGTCGCTGGCAGAATCCGTCAGTGGGCGTTTTCTGAACTTCTTCCAACATAAAAATTCTTTGACCCCAAGTCTCCTCCTAGCCTCTCTGCGTGGAAGTCTCCTGCGCAGAGTGGGCGTGCCCAACGGAGGTCCTGGGCTCTCCCCGCTGCTCTCTGTGGAAGAGTCTTGGAGCCCTCTCTCCACAGTCCCCCCTTGCTTCCTGGTGTTCCTCCTATTTCCTTCCTCAAAGAAAGTTCTCTCTCTCTCCCTGCTGGTCCCTTCTCCTGCATCGTTAGGGAGCCTTACCTCCACTCTAGGCTCCAATGGCAGTTCCCTGACAGTCACTTTGGGTTGTCCTAGGCAAGATAAAGTGACTAACAAAGTTAATTAATAAATAAAAATAATATACATATTGCCATTCCGTGCTTTACAACTGCTTCAGCATTCCTGATACGCTGGAGTACTAATCGTGTTATGAAACATACAAAACAGCTTTCCAGGAAAAGGAAAACTCTGAGCATGTGTAGTTGCTCATTCGAAATACGCTTAAATTGCAGCACCATCATGACTACTGGAATACAGTGGTACCTCAGGTTAAGTACTTAATTCGTTCCGGAGGTCCGTACTTAACCTGAAACTGTTCTTAACCTGAAGCACCACTTTAGCTAATGGGGCCTCCTGCTGCTGCCCTGCTGGAGCACGATTTCTGTTCTCATCCTGAAGCAAAGTTCTTAACCTGAAGCACTATTTCTGGGTTAGCAGAGTCTGTAACCTGAAGCATATGTAACCTGAAGCGTATGTAACCCGAGGTACCACTGTAATATGGATTTTTGCTTCTGCTGCCCTGATGCTAAACATCAGGAATAGGCACTATTTTGTTGTGTAAATGTATTGTTTTTTTCAGAAGAGGATCTGTGACCATGGATGTCCCCAGCTGACTGCCCCATTGGCAGTGCAACACTCATGCCAGCCTAGGTGTTCGGCCAGTTTGCCTTTGCCACCACCATCTGCCCCTCTCAGTGGTCATTTGGGGAGGCGGCTGCCCCACCAGGTAGCACGTGTGAAAATGCACTTCGAATAGGATGCCAGAGACCTTATTCCTTTGCAAGATTTCACATGGAACCAAAGTGCTGACAAGGTTCAGTTTGGATGGGAGTGGGGTGAATGATAAGGCAAGGAAACGAAGTCGCCTTCCTCAGCCTCTCTTATCGCGCCTTCCTTTCTCTCTTCCTGAAGGCAGTTTATATAACCTGCTATCTGTCAGGGCCTTGGAGAAAGAACCCTTCTCAAGCAGCTTTTTTATAACAGAAAAAGCTTCTCATTTTATATCTACTCCAAACAGAGAGGAAACTGATCTCTGGATCCAGGGGAGCCTGAAACGAGGAGCCACAAAGCTGCCTAAAATGATGCAGTCCACTTTGCCCTTGCAGAATTCTGCCCCATTCCCTGTGTAGATCTAACCTCAGCTGCACGGAACCAAGTCATGAGAAATAAAGTGATCCCTCAGCCTGCAGGAACCGTACGAGGCCCAACATAGCAGTTCAAGTGTTCTCCAAACCAGTCCCAATTGTGGACAATTACTGTGAGGGGTTGGGGAGAGGGGACACAGTCAAAGGTATAGGTTAAATAAGTCGGTGCCAGCTCCTGGGGCAGTTGTTCTGTCGCAAACCCAGGATACCTGTTTTCCAGGCTTGGTTTATTGTTTAAAAGGCCTGACTTATCTGTGCAATTGCACTTCCCTGTTCCAGCCGAGACTTCCTTCCGATCTGATTGTTGACCTCGCCTGAAATGGAGATTTCCAGCAATTGTTTCTAACATAAAGGCCTTTTGGCCCCTTGCTGGAGCCAAGCCAAAGTCCCTTCCTCACCTCCCCTTCCCTACCAGAAAGTGCAGAGCCATCATCTTTTGCTGATTAGTTGTGTCACAATCCTAGCGGCCCTGGGCTTAGCTCTGAGTCTGTCCCCACCTAATAACTTAAAGTTTGCTTTCTAGGACATACTACGCAACATCATACCGCCAACTCTCCCGGGTTTCCTCAGTTTACCCCTATAACATGGCATTTGCAAGGGAGTGAGGAAAATTCGCAGAGGTCTGTAGCCTGGGGAGAGTTTCAAGGTCCAAATGGAAAGGCCTAGGGGAGCTGGCGTTGTCCCCTGGTTCTCAGATTCTCCATCCCTGGTATACAGACTATATGGATTATATGGCCGTATGGACCCTCCAGTGTTCTGAGACTCCTGAATACCAGTTGCTGGAGAGCAATCGCCAGAAAAAGGCCATTTTCCAGTGGTCTCCAAACTTTTTTCAAAGAGTGCTAGATCTGATGACGTGAAGGGCCATGAGGGCCGACCAAAGGGCCAAACTTTTTTTAGGATTGAAGCGAGAGTAATAAAAAGAAAATGTTATTCAGGGGAACTCAATTTAATTCTAAATTATATTCCAGAAACTTGGGAGATTTCAGGGGGTCAAAAATAATGGATGTACCATGCTATATTAGAAGCAAAAAAACTTTTGATGAATTGGAAGAGCCGCAAAAAGATTCCATTGAGCACATGGATTGATAATATGGACAGATTAGCTACATACGAACGAATTGCATGTCGATGCAAAATAAGAATGGAAAAATATGAAGAAATCTGGAATGAATATTTAAGCGATAAGGTGGATAGTGGTGGGAAGTAGGGGGAGGAGAGAGAGGTGGGAAAATATTGTTTAAAAAGGTGTAGTCGTAGGTATATCAGTGTATTCAAATCTGAATTGTCAAATTGTGTTATTATTGTTATTATGGTTTTTATTGTATGTGTCTTTAAAAAAAAAAGGATTGAACTTGTTGAGGGTTTTTTTTAGGATTTTACCTCAGGAAATAAACTGCCACAAGGGTGGGCCGGATTAGGCCCCCAAAGTGGACTTTGGACATGCCTGCTTTATATGTGCGTGTGGGTTTTGCAAAGACATCTGGCTGGCCAGAATGCTGGACTAGATGGATCCTTGGCCTGATCCAGCAAAGTTTCCCTCTTATTCCACTACACCTTTTCTCCAGGAGACCAACGTGAGTGATTACCAGACTCTGCAAGCCAAGAGACAACTGTGAAGTACATAATCAATGGTTCCTGCCCACTGTGGAGGCTGATGAGCCTTAGTTCCTTCCAATCAGCTTCCACTGTGGGACAGTTAATTCTGCCACACCTCCAGATCAGGTGTGACTGGAACAACCCGGAGCAGAGAGTCGTCTGAATTAATCAAGCTCAAATGAGATGGACCATTGCATCTCCTCATGTTGCTGCTCTTCCAATCAACAAGTCTTTCTTACCTCATCATACTTTTGAAAAGCTAAGCTTTTCTGGTGAAATGCAGTTCCAAATATAAATCAAAATACAATGTTCCTCTCCCCCTCCCCCCAAGGTCTTTCCCAGATCTACTATCTGGAATGAAAGAAGGTTTGAATCTGGGACCTTAAATAGACTGGCAGATGCAAGTGATTGACTATATGGAGATGGCAGAAATGACTGGCAGAATCCGTGACCAGGGAGAAGAATTGATGGAAGAGGATTGGAAAAAGTTTAAGAACTATCTACAAAAATATTGTAAAATATTTGAGTGTTAAAATGATGTGGGATTTGAAGGTAACATGGCATTTGGGATATGGTTAAAAGAGTTATGAAAAGAAGAATTTTAAGAAAAAGGAGGGGGTATGACTAGAATAAGTATTATGTCAAAATATATAAGGTGGTGCAAAGGTTCAAGATAAGGGAAATTAGAGACATAATAACTGGAAATATATAATTATAAACGAGTTTGGAAAAAGGGTTAGAATTTGCTGAATTTGACGGAATAAAGAGGAATACAAAAAAGGGGGATGTGAGGAGGTCAGGAAAGAGGGATATGGATTTTTGAAATTTAAAAAGTGGAATTTTCCTTTCTTTTTTTTCTTTTCTTTTTCTTGTTAAGTGTGTATTTTTCGTTTGTTGTTGATATTTTTGTTTTGTTATATGTGATATATGTTTTCTAAAACCTTAATAAACATTTTATAAAAAAATAAAAAATAAAAAATAAAAATAAATATACCAAGTATGTACCCTACCCTTGGGCCACGATGACTCCTCTACAAGATCTAGTGGTATTTTAAACTTAGGAGCATCAGGTCAGGTATCGTGTGGTCCACAGGCCAGTTGCAAAATCAGCTGTCTCTGTGAGGAGCTGGCTTCAGGCAGCGCTCCGGACCAACTCCTGTTACAAAGATGGCTGCAAATGTGACATGAAGACTGGCTATGTCAACCCCCACATGTGAGGATCCGTTGCAGATGCCAGTGCCGGTTTTACAAATAAGCTAAACAATCTATAGCTTAGTGCCCCACACTCTTGGGGGGCCCCAAAAAAATTAAAAGGAAAAAACTGGATGTACATTTCCAAAATATAAGATAAAAAACAAATAAAATAAAACCTACATACACCAACAGTGTTTTGTGTTGTGTAGGCTCCTATGATGTAAGTCATGGGCCCCGCCTGCTAGCCTGCTCCCTAGAATATCACTGGTTTGCTCATTTCTATATATAGGGTGCCTACATTCTGCATGGACAGGTTGCATGGCAACATGTAGCATGCAGCTCCCGCCTGCAGTGCAGCCCAGTTGAATGTAGGTCAAGCTGTTGTACCTGTTATCTAATAGACGAAGGGTATGAGTCTTATGCCTTCTGATTGATTTCATGTAATACATAATTTGTTTATTTTGATCCCATTATGGCTTTAGATAGCTATTAGGTCCATAAATTACCATATAGCATATATTCAACAACAACAAAAAACAGCGACAATTTGTTGTTGACAAAGGACAGCTGGACATATAAAGGGCCCCATTACCTTCAGTAGCTAAGGGCCTCATCAAACCTAAATCTGGCCCTGCAGATGACCGCAGTGCCTGGAGACAGGCAGACAGGTCTGGACTGCTATCTGCCACTGACTCTTCCTGCTCACTAAGTCCTGTTACCTCTTCAGCTTCTGACACCTCCTCCTCCCAGTCTGCTGTCTCCTCTCCCTCTGACCACTCATCATCGTCCCTCCACCAGTCCTCTGGCTCTGATCCTTCTTACCTTGAAGGTTCCCTTGGGAGTTCCCCAGCTGGTGCCTCCCACCACTCCTTTCCATCCAGCCAGTCTGTGACAGCTTGATCCTCCAGATGTCGTTGGACTACAATTCCTATCAGCCCTGACAATTGGCATACTGGCTGGTGTTGGTGGGAGATGTTGTTCAGCAACATCTGGAGGGCCAAAGCTTCCCCACCCCTGGCATAAAGCGCACAAGGAATCATTATTGGCCTCCCATTTTGCAGACAGGGAAACAGAGGCCAAAGAGAAGGAAAATGACTTGCAGCTGGAATCACAGGGGACATTCTTGTTGACCCTATAGCAACACCCAGTGCACTCTGGTTGCATTGTTATGGATGCTCCAGCTCACCCTGTCTTTGCAGGCTGTGGTTTTGACCAGGGAGGCAAGCTTTGAAACAGCAGTTCAGAGAAAGGAAATCGACCTCAGGAAAATCTGCATCCTCGGATGTTCTTCGAAAGTTGTCACGGGCCTCCCTGAATCGACTCATATCTGTCCTTGGTGCCTGCCAGGCCATCTGAGCCAAATCTGCTTGCATTCAAGAAAAGGGAAGTCCAAGGGATGGGACCGTGTTTGACAGCTCGTTTTACACCAAAGCCTGTGCTCTCAGGATAGCAGGCTATGATGCTCATTTCCTGTGTAGAGGGAGGAAAGTAGAGGCAGCCAGCAGCAAACACACATTCCTGGAAAGACTGCACCAATAGACCCAGCTGAGCTACCAAGTTGAGAGACTTCAGACCAGAGGTCCATCATCTCAGCGCAGCAAAGGATCGTCTTTGGCTTCCAATAAGGTAAGCAAGGCATAAAAATAAACTTCAGGTTTTCCATCTCTTCTCCAGAAACAAAACTTTTCACCAGCATCTAAGCTTATATAGAGACCCTCCCAGAGACACCTCTGTTACAGATGCCAGATTTCTGTCTGCTTAAAGAAGCAGCAACTTTCCCTTCCTTCCTCCAAATGCCTGGAGAAAGTGCGAGTTATTTTATTTATTTGTTTGCAGTGGCTGCCAAGTTATGAATCTTTTTCTAAGGCTGGAGGCAGGCAGGGATTGTTGTCCTTTTGGGGAGAGTGAAAGGAGGGATTTTGAGAGAGGAATCGCTGCGTGTCCCACGGTTAAACAGGTGTGGCAGGACTTGGCATCATTTTAAACAACCCACAAAAATCTGTTTGACCAGAAGTGACTGTGAGTCAAAATAATGTGTGCCTGAAAAGGGAAGTAAAGCCTCTTTCGAACTCTCTTGATAACATTTGTCCGTCTGCAGCATGATACCTTTTATTTGATAAAAGTGAGCCTTTGAGATGCACCGAATTCTCCTTTCACCAAGCCAGAACCTACTTCAGAATTGTGGCAGTTCCACACCATACATTTAAAGCGCATCCATTGCACAAGTAAAGTGCATGACTTCCCCCAAGGAATCCTGGGAACTGTGATTTGTTAGGGATGCTGGGAATTATAGCTCTGTGACAGACTGGGAGGAGGAGGTGTCAGAAGCTGAAGAGGTAATAGGACTTAGTGAGCAGGAAGAGTTAGTGGCAGAGAGCAGTCCAGACCTGTCTGTCTGTCTCCAGGCACTGCGGTCATCTGCAGGGCCAGATTTAGGTTTGATGAGGCCCTAAGCTCCTGAAGGTAATGGGGCCCTTTATATGTCCAGCTGTCCTTTGTCAACAACAAATTGTCCCTGTTTTTTGTGTTGAATATATGCTATATGGTAATTTATGGACCTGATAGGTATTTAAAGCCATTTGCACATAACAAATAGGAGCCTACACAGCACAAAACACTGTTGCTGTATGTAGGTTTTATTTGTTTTTTATCTTATATTTTGGAAATGTACATCCAGTTGTTTTTTATTTTAATTTTTTTTGGGGGGGGCAAGAGAGTGGGGCCCTAAGCTATAGCTTGTTTAAATCCGGCACTGCCTGTGAGGGGAAACTATAGTTCTCAGGATTCTTTGATCATGGAATTATAGAATTGTAGAGTTGGAAGGGACTCAAGGATCCATCTGGAATCTCGGCCAAAGCATCCATGGCAGATGGCCATTCAACCTCTGCTTATGAGCCTCCACGAAGGAGACTCCACCACCTCTCAAGGGAGACCATTCCACTGTCGAACTGCTCTTGCAGTCAGAAAGTTCTTCCTGATGTTTAGTTGGAATCTCCTTCCTTGCAACTTGAAGCCATTGGTCCATGCCCTACCCTCCAGAGCAGGAGAAAACAAGGTTGTTCCCTCTTCCATGTGACAGCCCTTGAGGTATTTGAAGATGGCCATCATATCCGTCTTCTCGATGGAAGTCAAGTGCTTTAAGTGTGTGTTGAATTTGCTTTAAGTTTATGGTGTGGAATTGGTCCTATTCCTGCATAAAGGAAGAGTTGTCTGGCACTCAAAAGCCAACCATTCACCGACCACACCTCCGATCTTATAAAAAGCTGTCATCTGGACCGCTTTAATAAAAGGTTTTTCTGTTGCTAGGAACAAACCAATCAGTGCTCTCTTGTCAGTGTCTGAGAACCAGCCTCTTCCAAAATCAGTATTAGTGTGGGAAAACTTGACGGTCACAGCTCAGCAGCACAGCACGCAGGTTGCACGTATAAGGTCCCAGGCTTGTATTTTCTGGCACCATCTTCGATTAAAGGCTCTCGTGTCCTGGGAAAGATTGCTGAAGATATTTTCAGAATGGGCGCTAAAAATAATGTTGACCGTTTTCTGAGCTGCCCGTGTGAGCTGTAGCTCAGCACTCCGGTCCTTCGTTCAATCCCTGTCATCTCTAGATAAAGGATTGCAGATTGCAGGACTGCCTTTAAACCTTGGAGAATCAACAGCCAACTGGAGTAAGCCATAGTTTTATATTGGAAGGTGCACCGAGTGCATGTGTAGAAATGTGAAATATAAATGTCGTTAGTGAGGAAACAGATGCATACATAACAGTGCATGAATGTGGTCTAGCAGCCACCCTTATTTAAACCTGGGGCATTTTAACATACAAGCTCAATGATGTATTCCTAAGAGCCTAGGACTTGCTCATTGGAAGGTCGGCGGTTCGAATCCCCGTGACGGGGTGAGCTCCCGTTGTTTGGTCCCAGCTCCTGCCAACCTAGCAGTTCGAAAGCACATCAAAGTACAAGTAGATAAATAGGTACCGCTCCGGCGGGAAGGTAAACGGTGTTTCCGTACGCTGCTCTGGTTCGCCAGAAGCGGCTTAGTCATGCTGGCCACGTGACCCAGAAGCTGTACGCCAGCTCCCTCAGCCAATAAAGCGAGATGAGCACCGCAACCCCAGAGTCGGCCACGACTGGACCAAATGGTCAGGGGTCCCTTTACCTTTAAGTCTCTTAAGAGATGGGTAGGACGACAACTGTTTGATTATGGATTATATTGGTTAGACTAGAGCTTTGTGCTGATAATGCCAAGATTTCAGATTCAATCCCTGTATAGGACAGCTGCATATTCCTGCACTGTAGGGTATTGGACTAGATGATCCTTAGGGTTCCTTCCAACTCTGCAATTCTGTGATATTATTGATTATATTATCCACAGTTTCCTAATACCATTTTTTCCAGTATTCAGGTTTATCTGCATTTAAAGAGACAAGGGGAGATTTTAAAAAAGCTATACTGAGGGCATATTTACAGCCCTCAGTATATGCATATGGCTGAACTGTTGTGGCTTTCCTTATTAATTTCAGGAGTTCCTAGAATCATAGAATTGTAGAGTTGGAAGGGACAGACCACAAGGGTCATCATGTAGTCCAACCCCCTGCAGTGCAGGAAACGTTTGCCCAATGTGGGGCTTGAACCCACGACCTGAACTCAGATCTACCGACTGAGCTATCCCAGCTATTGTTCCATGAAATCTTGATTCTGAGAACCCTAATTAATTGATTCTGAGAATCGTGATTCTGAGAATCTTTTGGTAGAGATCCCTGAGCTTTTTCACAAAGCTGCACTTTGCAGAATTCCATGACTGGGAAGTATGAGCTGCAGTGAATGTTAGGCCTACTCCAAGTGGACCCATTGACCTTAATGGGCACAACTAACTTACCTCCATTAATTTCAATGGGTCTGCTTTGAGTAGAACCCAGGTGCACACAACCCAGTGGCCAGTGGTGTGCAGTGAAATTTTTCATAGGGGAACAGTTAGGGCAGGAGGTGCTAGGTTGCAAGGGCAATAGGAGGGCTATATTGGGAACTATAGTTCACCTTAGCCAAGGCCTTTGCGAGTAAGTACCTAAACCTATTCACTAACAGCTGCTCTTTACTGAGTTATCTACATACCCTGTTGAAGAGGCAGCACTATAATCTCTGTAAGCCTTTTGATTTAGCTTTGAGCATTAAATCAAATGAATCATAATTCTAGAGTGGTTTGTAGCTTAACTGTAGCAATGTGCGGTAAGTAGTCAGGAGAGATGGAGAGAGAGAGAGAGATGAATTAACAGCTAATTCACTGCTTATATATAAATGTGCTAAGTGCTGTAAGCTCTCTCCCCAGATCCTTTCCTTAGAGATGCCCGAAATTGAGCCTGGTACCTTACGCAGGGCATAGGCTCTGCTGCTGAACCTCCCCGATTGGCCTGCTTCTTCTTGCTTCCTTGCCATTGCCTCACTTTTCCCTCTGTCTCTCTCAATAGCAGCCAGCACTCCTCTCCAAAGCCCCGTGTTTCTTTGCGACAGTGATGCTCCTCAGGCACACACTCATCTGTCGCTGCACAGCGTTCTCAGTTGCCACTGAGTCGCAGGTCCACTGGGGAAAGGATAACTCTGGGATGGAAGGGCAGAGGGCCGTCTGCCCAGTGCACTTTGACCGACCACCCTTGCCTAAATGGAAGCTGCTGTTGTAGTATAATATAATTTGCAGAAATGAGTCGACCAAAATAATGAAAGGGCTCGAGGAAGTCCCATGTGAGCAAAGCTTACAATGTTTGGGCCTCTTTAACTTACAGGGGAAAGGCAGCTAAAAAGAGACATGCGAGGGTCATATAAAATTATGCATAGTGTAGAGAAAGTGAATCAAGAGACGTTTTTCTCCCTCTCACATATTAGAACTAATGAAGGGTTGTAGATTCAGGACAGGGAAAAAGAGTTCTTCACACAGCGCAGAGCTGTAGTCATCATAGTTAATAAAAGAATTTATATACCACCTTTCATTTCAAGAAGGTGAGTCACAAGCAACTAAAAAACAACGGCAAAATAACAAGAACAAAACCAATTATGAAAATACAGTTGCCTTTGACTAAAATACATAGAACTACATTAAAATATCACACACACACACACACACACACACACACACACACACACACACACATTAAAACTATGGAATTGGCCAGCACCAGTTGTGGTAATGGCCATCAACTTGGATGGTTTTTTAAGGTGGTTAAGATAAATTCATGGAGGATAAGGCTGTAAATTATCTACCCATCTCACTGAAGGCCTCTCATTTCAGGTATCAAAGGCAGTGAATGGGGTACATGAGTGTGATAGGACTATTGCATTCAGGCCAAGCTTGCAGGATTCCCATGGTTATATGGTTTCCCATGATAGGTAAAAGTAAAGGGACCCCTGACCATTAGGTCCAGTCGTGACCGACTCTGGGGTTGCGGCGCTTATCTCGCTTTATTGGCCGAGGGAGCCCAGCATACAGCTTCCGGGTCATGTGGCCAGCATGACTAAGCTGCTTCTGGTGAACCAGAGCAGCACACGGAAATGCCGTTTACCTTCCCGCCAGAGTGGTACCTATTTATCTACTTCCACTTTGACGTGCTTTCGAACTGCTAGGTTGGCAGGATCTGGGACCGAGCAACGGGAGCTCACCCCATAGCAGGGATTCAAACCGCCAACCTTCTGATCGGCAAGTCCTAGGCTCTGTGGTTTAACCCACAGCGCCACCCACGTCCCTTTACATCATAGGAAAAGGAATATTGGACTAGACATTCTTCTTATCTAAATAAATAAACCTTTAAAATCCCAAATCAGTTAGGAGTCCTAGTGACTCACATGGATAGAAAAAAAACAGCAACCCATTCTTTTAATAATCAGAGCCTATACACATACACACACAAAACCGCTTATAATTGATGTGGATTCATAGCAAAGGGTTACAACTGTGCTAATGAGCAATGCATATCTGCATATCACACTTTCCGGTATTGATTACTCCTCCTTAATTTGGTTCAGTGGAAAAACCAGCCCAGATCTACTAGTACTGAAGTCTCTCCACCATTTTTTCTTACAGTTAACTTTTTGACCCAAAATGGGAGAGCCCGACCACCTCTTGCCTTTTAATGAATACGGAGAGTACCACAACTTGACAGAGCTTGCCCACCTGCTCAACTACACCTTCAGCTACTGCAGATTGGGGCTGGATGAGAGCGTGAAGCGGGTGTTCCTCTTTGTCCTCTACCTCATCATCTTTGTGGTGGGGCTGGTGGAGAACCTTCTGGTGATCTGGGTAAATTGGCAGACCCGAAGCCACAAGAACCTGGTCAACCTCTACATCTTCAACATGGCCATTGCAGACTTGGGAGTGATCCTCTCCTTACCGGTCTGGATGCTGCAAGCCATGCTTGACTATACCTGGCTCTGGGGGAGCTTCCTCTGCCACTTCACCCACTACTTTTACTTTGCCAACATGTTCAGCAGCATCTTCTTTCTCACCTGCCTGAGCGTTGACCGCTATGTGTCCTTGACAACCTCCTCCCACTTCTGGCACCGACACCAGCACCTGGTGCGACGCATTGCTTGCTGCTGCATATGGGCCTTGGCTGCCATCGTCCCTTTGCCAGAGGTGTCCCACATGGAGTTAATTGACAGCACTGAGCCAGTATGTTTCTTCATGGCCCCCCTGGAGACCTACGACATCTGGGCCATTACCCTCACCCTGCTCACTGCCTTCATTGGGTTCCTCATTCCCTTCTCCATCATGGCAGTCTTCAACATACTGACAGCGAGGCACATCAAGCGCAGCAACAAGCCTGAGAGCAGGAAGCACTGCCGCGTCATCTACGCCTACATTGCCGTCTTCCTAGTGAGCTGGCTGCCGTTCCACCTGGTTTTGCTTTTGCTGACGCTCGAAGGTACCAGCATCTTCCTCCACTGCCACTTTTTGGACTTCCTCTACTTCTTCTACGATATCATAGACTGCTTCACCCTTCTCCATTGCGTGGTCAACCCCATCCTGTACAACTTCCTGAGCAAGAACTTCAAAGGGAAGCTCATCTCTGCTGTGGTCAGGTACATCCCCAAAGACCAAATGGATCGAAAGGGGGGCGAAGGTTCCTCTTCTAACACCCAACATTCCATTGTCATAGCAAAAGAGAACACCTTGCCAAATTAAAAGTGTGCTTGATTTGGTTTATTGCTGTGGTTCCACAACATGATCCTGTGTATTCAGACATTCTCTCGCTAGCAAAGGGCAGTCTTCAGTAAGAACCTCCCTGCATACACATCAGTGCTTCTTGAAATCTTGGGAAAGCAGGGCCATACAGGGTGAAATGTGGTGATTATATGCTGCTGTGCCCTGTGTTTTCTAGTAACCCTCATCCAATCCCCCACCTCAAAAAAATAACTATGGAAATAAATGTTCTGATTTCTGCTACCCTGTAGTTTTATGATTATTTGGAAGATACAGATTTCTGTCAATTTCCTCTTATTTGTAGAGAGTTTTGAATGAAAATTACATTCTAAAAACATGAGGGTGTCTTGATCATTAAATAGATGGCACAAAGACTGTAATTCTGCCCCTGCAAGGATGGGACAAGGACTGCCAAGGTCCTTTTATGTGCATCCAACTAGTTACTTCTTGTGGCTGAGGAACCAGGATACCAACAACTCCCTTCTAGCAGTTTGTGTACAGGCAGCCTTTTATTTATGTCACCACAGAGACATTTACACCCAGGGATGCCAGCCTGAGGTTGGAGAAGGAAAGGCAATGCTGGGGCTGCGGACCTCTCCTAAGGGAATGCTGGTGCCTGGGATTTATCTCCCAAGGGAATGCACTCCCACCTTGAAGTTTTGGCTTGGGGTAAACTCCGTTGTCCTTTCTGGTAGAGTCAGAAAACGTGATGATTCAGTTCCTGAGTTAACCAGGAGCATTGCCGTTCCGGGCACTGAATCAAGAAGATTCTGCTAACCCTATTCACAGGGTTCCAGCCCAGTGGTGCCTAATAAAGCTTTAAAAAATGGAAGTTGAGGATCTGAGGGCCTGTTCACAAAACCAAGGACTCAGATTTTAGCATGGTATCATTAGCTCAAAAAACGTATTTGCAAAGGCATGAAAAAAACTGGATCCTTGCATGTGATGAGATTACACAACCATGGAGTGAGTGCCAAGATATGAAGGTGGGATTTGGTGGGGTTGGGGTGCCTGGCTGCCAAAATGTTCAAATAATAATGTGAATAGGCCTTGGCCCTCCAGATTTCCTAACTATAGCTCCCATCAGCCCGGGCCATTGATGATGTTGGCTGGAGCTGATGGGAGCTGATGGGAGCCCAACATCTGGAAGCCCAAAGGTTCCCCACCCCTGGTATAGACTCTATCAAGTTGAGCTTTTTAGTTTGCTGGTGACTTAGCTTTGCCTAATTTTTAGCCAATATTATCATGGAATCTGCCACATAAACATGGGGTAAATGGGTATGTGATCTGGAGATCCCTCATTCTAAAGTGAGAGTTAAGTGGTTATAGGAAGGCACATCTTCCTAGAGGTCAAGGTCGGACATGTGAGGAAGCGCTGAGCAAAATGTTCTCAGCATTTCCTACGTAATGCCATTTTCGCCTTTATTACAAGAATTGTGATGGGGGAACAGATCCAGGCCAAGTATAATCTCAGAACAATATGAACAGAAGGTAAAAGAGGTTACTACAACTGCTAGAAGATAAAAAATCACTTAAAAATAGCACTCTTATCCAAGGGCTGAAGGACATAAGTGAACATCTGGATTAAAAAAAAATACTTGGATAAAGTTTAGGGAAGGAAGACAAGGAAGCAGGATGTTTATAACACATTGAGTTGACTTTTGCATTCGAATGTTATCTAAAAGGGAATGAATAGCCCTGACAAAGGTTTTTCAGGCCAAGGCAGGAAAAATTAATTCCAACCCAATTTGATCAGAAATGACCCAACACATTGGTTCCTTTGCAGGGGGTAGAAAGACCCAAACATTTTCTCCAATACTGGCAAAAATATAACAGTTACAAGTCTGTATGTGTGAATATAGAAACCAAAGGAAGCTGCCCTATACAGAGACAGACTATTTGTCCACCTAGCTCAGTACTGCCTACACGACTGGAAGCAGCTCTTCAGGGTTGCGGACAGAGGTATCTTGCAGGCCTACTTGGGGATGCTCAGGACTGAACTTGGAACCTTCCGCATGCAAAACAGCCTCTCCTTGTGCAAGGAATTTACAGAAGTCAGGAGTACCAGTATCCCAGAGCAAAGTCCTTTGGCATAGGCAGAAGACTCAGGTGAGCAGCCTCTGTTATCATTTGATCTGAAAATACTTCCATAGCGTGTCAACCACAAACTATGAGCAATGCACCAAACTCTCGAGTTTTTCATTTTATTATTCTAAATAAAAACCACACTTTTGTGCCAAATGATGGAGTATAAAAGAATCCGATGTACAACGATTTTAGACATCTACTTTTTTTTCTTTGAGGAAGAAAAGTTTTACAAAATGTACAAACTTTACAGCAAATAGATATTAAACACTTAAATAACCAGGTCAGTACCTACAATTAACTTAACCAAAAGGTTAGACAGCAATCACAATGCTCTGCTTTGTTGTTGTTTTTTATTTCAAGACATCTGGATCTTTGGAGGAAAAGGGAGAGGGCATGGTTTTGAGTTCACAAAAATAAGAGCAATAATAAAGTGTTAGTCTCCAAAAACAGTGTTGTTTATTAGTTTCAAAGCTTTCTGTGTTAGACTGGAACACCTGTTCCATGCCTGAACCCTCCCCTACTGTGATGGTAATGGTAGGGATTCTTCACAAATGGTAGCATAGCAAACAGAGCAAAGCTATTTAATTACAATACTTTGTCTTTCTACACGCCTAAGGATTCCAAAGCACTTTACAGACATTTACTACACCTCACAACTTTTCCATTTGTGAGGTAGGTATTTTTAAATATTCCTCACTCACAATTTGGGGTGAGTTGATGTGTGGGTGTTTTGAGGCAGACAGGTGAAGTTACTTGGGCCAAGCTACACTACCAAGCACAATGATTCATATCTTTGTCATGGCAGAATGCTTTTTTTTTTTAATGGAATTTCTAAAGCTGGCCAAGTTTGCATTGGATGCAGTTTGGCACTGGAGAACTAGACTGAAACAGCTCTAGAAGTCGAGAATAAGGAACAGTCCTTACTGGGTGAGATCCAATATAGCTCCTTCTCCATCACTTCCAATGAAGGCATCTTAACTACGAAAACATGGTTCTGTTCAACACCTGGGGAGTACATCCATTATTGTTTTGGACTCCAGAACTTGAACCAAGAGCTTCAGAGACCAAGACTGGGGCTTAGCCTGGTGTGCTACTTTATGGGCTCAGCCCTCTTCAGGCATAGAGGAGCAATAAGAGTGTGTAACATCAGCCCCTCCAGTTGATAGATAGTATGAAGCTTTTTGACTGGCCAGGGCTCGTATAAATAATAAAATACTGTCCATCTGCCATTAGTCCACAGCTGGACCTTAGGCTTTCTTAGGCTTCAGTTCCTTTCTCAAGCCCTGTGGGTCTAGCCATGTGGCCCTGACATTATCTAAATACTAGTGGTACTACTAGAAGTAGTAAATTCCTGACAACTCTTACATCCTTACACTGAATGCTTCCAGCATTACTTATACTTAGGAATAGTCTTGTCCGCTATATTGTTGAGTTAATTCCTTAGTGTGTCCTGTTTGGTGTTTGCTATTCAGAGGCCACAAGGAGGAAAGGAATTGAGAGATATGTCAGAACACTTGCTGCATGCTGGGGGCTATTTGAAGACGGCAACTTTCTTATAAGAAAACAAGAAGACATGCCTAAGTGCTTTTTCTCCTTGACAAAAATCAAAGCAGTCAATCTTCACAACACCCTTAGAGGTAGGTACTGTAAGCAGAGAGCAAAGCAACCTGACCAAGGCTGCCCTACTGGAATTACTGTCAGAACTGAGATTCCTGGGGCTGTACAGTTTTTCATTCCACCCCCCCCCCCATAGGTCAGGGCTAGAGCAGCATTATGTGGATTTCTGTTTTTCTTTAACAACAGTGTTTTCATATACAGAAGCCTGGAAGCCTATTTGTACATACCACTGATTTTTAAGACTCCAGGACTTCCTCCTTATGAGGTAGTTTGCATTAAACTTAGGGGCAGATCTCAAGCCAGCTGCTACATTTGTCAACGTTCGCTTCTCTCATCCATCCCCCTGCCTGGATTTCACATAGTACTGCACTTAGAAAGCATAAAGTACAACCTATAGGATAAAGCCACAAGTGTAGTTCAAACTGAGTCAGGATCTGTGCCCTGTGATCAATCTGTTCTGTTGCATCCCTCCAGAAAGCACCTGTCAGGGTTGCAGGAAAAGGAAAAGGAAGGTAGGTTACAACCTCACTTCAAAAGACAGCATAATTGTTATTGTCAATTACACAAGCACATGATGGTTTTTCATTGCCACAAGGGACAAACACCCAGAGGCATTTCAGATGACAAAAAAACCCATATGCTAGCAGAAATCCAGTACCACTGTAATAAGGGGGGGGGGATACCTTGCTAGAGTGTAAAAATTAAAAAGAAGAAGAGAAGTGTGTTCCAGGCTGGAGGGGGAAAGTGCACAGCCCTTAAAGAACTTTTAAAAAACTTAAAAAAACACACAATTGATGGTGTTTTCCACTACTTCTTGATGATGGGCTAAATAAGCATTCCAGCATGAGAGCACTCAAACTCTAAAGACGACTTTACAAATATTAATGAAAATAAAACCTTTTAAAAGTTTATATAATTGCTCTGCGATGGAGATAGGGGGAATTAATGTTGCTCCATGTTTGTGATGTCATGCTGCCCAAGGATGAAGAGACATATAATTTAAGAATGACCCTTTGTTGCAAATTCTTTATCCTCCCAGTTTAAATAATCTGTATGACAAACACACATCCTATCAAGTCAAATGCTGGATTGACCACTAGACTTGTCCTTCTTGGTGATGTAATGGGTATTAGGAAATTGATGCCATCCACAGCCGGCTTTTGCTGCAAACTTGAAGAACTGGGTGTTTTGGATAAATTTGTTTGGGTTTGTTTTTTGGTCAGAGCATAATCCTGGAGAAAAGGTCTATTTGTACTGAGTGGTAAAGGCACATTCAAACTGGCCTCACTGCTGCACAAAAATTACATCTCTTCATTCCAATAGCACCTGTGATACCAACACAACCACATTGTACATGACACAGTCAGAGTTGATGTGCTAGAAGGTGGAGTGGGGTGAGGAGAGGGAGTGATTCCTTTTCCCCCTGCAACAAAATGCTATGGTTTGTGTGCTGGAAAATAGGATACCCCTGCAACAAAAGTGCTACTTTTGAGAAGATCTATGAATCCCTCCAAACAAATGATTAAGAGCTGAATGTTTAAAATGCAACCCCCCCTTCAAAAAAGAGAGATAATAATCTGCCCTAAACCTGTCATTCCTCCTTCCAGAGACATTTCCTTAAGGCAACAATATATTTTCAAACAGAACTAACAGTGCAATAATACACATAATGAGGCTGAAGTAAGCCCTGCTGAGATCAATGAGACTTATTCCCAGCTGTGTATAGAACTGCAACCTAAAACCTTGGCACTGTCCACAGAGCTATGTCAAAGACTTTCAAGAATGTGACCCCTGAGACATTCATCTCAATGTTCAAGACACCAGCACTGAGTTAATATTGCTGGAGGAAAGGAAGGAGTCCCAAAGCTGTTTTATGATGCCCTAAGAACACTTCTTTTTTGAAAGTGGATGTTGGAGATGCAGCACTATTGCTAAAGCCTCTATATGCTTATACTCAAAGCTAAGAGTCCTTTCTAGGGCACCCCTTAAAAAAAATAAAAATCCAGAATGTTCACATTTGGCAAAACTCTCCTCCATTCCACCACACCATTTTTATGCCCTCTTTTGATTTTGTTAAAGTGGAACTTTGTAAAACCAACTCACAGTTTCATGGAAAAGGGCAAAAGGCAGAGGCTGGGTGCGAACTGAAAAAAAACCCCCAAAACAACTGGCCTAATCTGCTACTGTGGCTTTTTCTGACAGTTTTTACCTACAGAAATCAGCAAGTGACATGGAAATCAGCCCTAACAACCACGAATGTCTGCAGATCACATGGTTGCACAGGAGGAAGAACTGGCCATATATATGGCAATCCTGGTGGGAGGGAAATACAAACTTACTGACACGAAGCTAAGGCTAAGAATGCAAAGCACACTTACAAGGCAGAGAGCGAGTCACCATTAAACAAAGGTGGACTTATCTCTGAGTAAGCGTGCTGGGGACTGCATTGTAAGTTTTTATAGAACTTCTACCCTCCCAATAGCAGCACATAAACAATTCCTTTTACCCCCCCCCCCTTTCTCTCCTGCTATCCCTACTGATGTGTAGCATTAATATATCTTAGCAGCATAAATCTTTTCAAGATCTCAAATTAGAGATGGAGGGAGGAGAGATTTGAGGTGTGAAACCTATCCGTTGAAGGATAGCACAGCCTGTTTCTAAGACTTGAAATAATGAGCCCTGGACTCAGCAGGAGGTAAACAGACAGGTTTCTCAAGAACAGTAACACATGTAACGTGCTGTTGTTTTCACAGAACAACGATTTAAGAAACCCTCTAACAAGGCAAAGGGAAATAAAGTACAATGCTGATGATGCCTGACCATTAAAATGTAACGTTGTTTTTTAAAAACAGAAACAAGCTTCTTTGCTACCTGCAAGTAGTGCTTACTCCGCAAATACTGCTACATTAGCTGTCTGTATTTTTCTCCGTATCTTTGGAATGGATGATGTACATGAAAGTTTGTTCAATGGTGAAGTCGGGTGGAAGGCTGCCTTTGTGCACACCTATATGCTTGCTCATAAGGTTAAGGGTAGAGCTGTAGTGCCCACAAACGGTGCACCGGTACATGAGAGCCCCAGAGTGTGTCTTCAGGTGGCACTTGATGGTGGAACGCCCACGGAAGAACTTGTGGCACACTTTGCACTGATATGGCTTCTCCCCTGTGTGGATCCGCCGGTGGTAATTGAATTCGCTTGTGTGGGCAAATCTCTTCCCGCACACCTTGCAGCTGTACTTACTGTTTCCAGGTTGGCTCTGAAGAGCCACATCCTCACTTAGGAACTCCTCTGTCAGCTTCCTCTTCTGCAGAGCTTGCTGGTGGAGTCGGTCGCCAAAACTGGGCCGGACAAGGTCCAAGCCAGAGCTGCACTTGTGCTGGCTCACATGGTAGCGGTAAGCAGCTTCCAGCTTAAAAGCTTGGCCACAGTAGTGACACCGAAAGAGGGTTTCCTCCATGCTTTGGTGGACTGCCATGTGCTTCTCCAGGAGGTGCCTGTCCACAAAACTGTTGGCACAAACGGAGCAAGAAAAAACAGAAATGCCCAAGTGGGAAAGGGTGTGCCACATCAAGCTGCAGAGATTGAGGTGCCGCTGGTCACACACGCCACATGTTTGGCTTTTCAAGTTAACATGGTCCAAGATGTGGCCCCGAACCATATGAAAATCCTTGGCAAGGGGTTTCCCACAGGTGGCACATGCCAAATCCCCACTGAACAAGTTGACCTTCCCTATAAGTGGGTCACTAGGATGGATGATAATGTTGTTGTCAAACACCCCTTCGCGGCGGTGAAGGCTGAGCTGCCATTGGGTGAAAAACTTGGTCTCACACATATCACAGGAGAAGAGGAATATCCCAATGTGAGACAGGACGTGGGTGACTCTGGAGTTCCTGTCTTGGAAATGGGTCTCGCAGACTTTGCAGTTGCCAGTCAGGAGGTCCACATGGTCTCTGGCATGTTGGCGGATCAGCTGTATGTTGGGCTCTAAAACCTTTTTGCACACTTGACAGGGCATGGCCTTGTTATCACGGTTGTCATTCTCAAAGGATAGCTCCTCTTCACTGTCATCGCTCAGCTCAATAACTTCCTCTGCAGCACCTAGCTCCTCGCTGGGATCTTCAAAATGTAGTTCATCTTCCCCTAGATCTTCTAGCTGTAGCTCATCCATCTGCCCAAAGCCCTGGTCTTTGGAGTGATCACTATTGCTAGGGCAGGAGTTGCTGCCTGTTGATATATCCAGTGATGCATCCGAAGCAAAAAAATTGCCTTTGTTGTAATCCCCGTTGTTCTGGAGTTTATATGGATGACATGAGTTGACAGTGCTTTGAACAGCCATGCTGACATTGCTGAGACCAGCCTGTGTCATAATGCTCATGGCACCAGTAAACTGTGCTGGTGATTCCTGTTCTTCGGTTTTGGGAGTCTGCTGGTGCATTAAGTTATGGCTGCCTTCATTTGCAGAATCTTCTTTGTAGCCACCTGGTGCTTCACTCTGCATACTGCAACTCCGCTCTGGTCCCGGGTGCTCCCCACTGTTTCGGATTTCACCCAGGGCATGGTTCGGCTCTGTCGACATGCCAGTTGGCCGGCTTTCACCTGAGACAGAAGGTTGTTTCGTGTTGGCTGAGTTTTCCAAGTCTGGGAAGGTGGAATGGCAAGCCTTCAGCAAATCACCCATGCCCAATTTTTCAGCAACCTCGTAAATGACACCCACATTGATCAGGTCTGTAAAGAGCTCTGAGGTATAGACAAAGTTCAGAATCTTTTCAAAGTTGGCTGGAGTAATGAAATCCACCACGTAGGTGCGGGTCACATCCAGACCTGTACTGAGGAAAAGGTTCTGGAAGTAGCCTGCTGCACACGCCAGCACTGCTTTGTGTGCAGGGAAGGTACGACTACCCACCACAATGGTAACATCACACATAGTCTCTGACAACCGGCATTTGTTAAGTTCCCTCAACAGGTTGTTGGGGTGGTCAGTGCTGTGCAGCTTGATCCTCATGCCCATCTTGACAGCTGCTGAAAACCTCCTTCTCCTGCTCACTTCTTGTTTACTCCTGTCCGTTCCTCAGCTCCACCAGAAGGCGGCTTCCAGGCTCTGAAGCTCACCTGGCAAGGTCTTCTAGAGAGGAGAAAATGAAAAGTTAGTTTCTGTTCTTACTGGTTTTGAATGAAGCCCAAAATATAATAAACCTAAAATATTAGTATGCCACCTTGGACATTCTGTAAAGGGAAAGGTGGAGTAAAGATGATTTTAATAAAAAAAGAAAACACCATACATTTATTACTTATATTACAAGGAAACATAGCTGCTTTTGACAAAATGCTCTGAGGGTGTGAGGTGGGAAAGAGCGTGGTGCATATACTGGGACCAGTTCACCAGCTATCTTTCCATCAGAGATATAACAGTAATTCTCCAAATTGGGGGCGGGGCACGGGGGGAGTGTGATTGCCAGTTCACACCATTCCCTTTCAGGTTGTTCAAAACTGCTATTCCTGTCTACGTTTATTTTTTTCCTTCTAGTCTTTGTCACACTTTCAGAAAACCTCCTTTTTAAACACACACATTTTCTTTGAAAATAAGTTCTACTAACCCCTTTTAACAACTGGACTGAAAGTTTTAAAACTTGGTTGGCAGAAGGCCAAAAGACTAGAAATATAAACTCCCCTCTGCACATTTCCTTCCAGACACAACCTGTTGTCTCTTTGTTTATGAGCCTCCAGGTGGGTTTTAACTTTTAACCCAGCTGACCAACACAATAAAATGTGCAGTGCAAAACTCATGTTAAAACTCCCTTGTGTTCTTTCCTAAGGTTCTGTGCATTAAGCAAGCAGGCAAGGATGCTATCTTAGCGCAATTTCAAGCACTCTAGGCACCTTATGCCCACCATGAAAACGAAACTCAACTCTGCATCACAGCAGGATGGAAGAACACTTAATAGCTGTTCCCTAAGGCAGAAGACGGCTCTATGCCCCTTCTTCATGCAACAACATGAGGTAACCAAAGTGAATGATGACGACGATGGACATCATCACTGCAAAAAAGAGAAATGCAAGTGCAAATAGGTTTGAGGCGCAAGGTTCTGTCAGGGTCGTGAACACGATTTCATCTGAAGAAGTGTGCATGCACACGAAAGCTCATACCAAGAACTAACTTAGTTGGTCTTTAAGGTGCTACTGGAAGGGGAAAAAAATTTTGTTTTCTCTTTTTGGTAAGTGCAGGAGATGTGGAAGTAACGTTAAAACTGGACTGATGGGGAGGGGAGGGTATCTCTCATTTGGCAAGGGGGGAGGAGAAACGGGCCTGGGGGGCAGGTGAGACCCAGAGGTGGAGCGGGGGGAGAGGAGAGCGGCCCAAAGTGGGAGGGGAAAAGAAATTTGGACTGGAAAGGGGGGGAAAGTGCGGGCGAGTGTGGGATGGAGGGCAAGGCGAGGCGCAGGAGGGAGGCGAGGCAGAGCAAGCCCCGTGGGGGGGGGGCGAAGGAGGAGAAGGGGCTCCTCTCGTCCCGGAATGGGGGCCGGAGGGGAGCCGAGGGCGAAGCGGGGAAAGGGGCGAGCGGGGCGGGAAGTGCGAGGGGAGCGGCGCCTGAGGGAAAGGAGCTGCTCTGCTCCGGGGAGGCGGCCCCTTACCCGGGAGGCGGCGGCGGCGGCGGGCACCATCCCCGCGGCTCTCTCGCACACACAAAGGGCTCCGGCTCCCCCGGCCCGGCCTCCCTGCCCGGCCTCGCCGAGGAGGCGCTGCTCCGGACCCGGCCAAGAGGCTCCATCCGGCCCCGAGACGGCCGGGCCCAGCGCCGCCCCCAGCCCCGGAGGGGGCACTGCAGCAGCCCCGGCTGCAGGGGAGGCGCGCGGGGGGATGAGGCGGGCGGCGGCGGCGGAGGGGAGAGGGGATCCGCCCGGCTGAGGAGCGAGCGGAGGGGTCGCGGGGGGCTGAGGGGAGGCGGGAATGGCGGGGGGGGGGAGAGGTAAAACCAAAAGCAGGCCGGTGACCCAGCCTCTGGAAGGCCTTCCCCTTCCTGATGTGGGGGGGGGCGCACTCTGCGCCCGCTCAGGGGCACTTTTGCCTGCACCCCAGCTTCTTGGCTTGATTAACATTATATGGTTTTTTTAAATGTGTTTGTTGGAGAGGGTCAGCGCCGCATTTACATATAAGCTAAACAAGCTATAGCTTAAAAAGGTAAAGGGACCCCTGACCATTAGGTCCAGTCATGACCGACTCTGGGGCTGCGGTGCTCATCTCGCTTTATTGGCCGAGGGAGCCGACGTACAGCTTCTGGGTCACATGGCCAGCATGACTAAGCCGCTTCTGGCGAACCAGAGCAGCGCACGGAAACGCCGTTTACCTTCCTGCCAGAGTGGTACCTATTTATCTACTTGCACTTTGACGTGCTTTCGAACTGCTAGGTTGGCAGGAGCAGGGACCGAGCAACGGGAGTTCACCCCATTGCAGGGATTTGAACCACCGACCTTTTGATCGGCAAGCCCAAGGCACTGTGGTTTAACCCACAGCGCCACTCGCGTCCCTAAGCTATAGTTTAGGGCCCCCCCCAAAAAATCACTATTAATATACTTCTTAATTGTATTTCAGTTCAACAATTACTTTGATAAAATACATATTTTGTTATGTGCAAATGGCTTTAGAGACCTATTAGGTCCATAAATTACCATATAGCATATATTCAACACAAAAAGCAGCTACAATTTGTTTTTGGCAAAGGACAGCTGGACATATAAAGGGCCCCATGCCCTTCAGTAGCTTAGGGCCTCATCAAACCTACATCCAGCCCTGGAGAGGGTTACTGATTTGCTTTGATTACTGATTTGCTTTGGTTTTGTTTTATTCAGAGGTGGGGTTCCAACATGAATGAAATTTTGGGGGAGCCCAGATAAGCCCCACCCTGCACAATCGATCACAAGACGTGTCACAAGCACACACACACCATTGGAATGGAAATGCCCATCAACTGGGGGGGCACAATATTATATTTGGGAGTGGGGGGACCTCAGCCCCTAGGAGTTGCCTGTTCAGAGGTGTAGCTAGACTCCCTTGTGCCTTTGGCAAGGAGCTATATTGGTGTCTCCACGCAAGCATGTTCACACTTGTGTCTACACTGGCTCCATCGTGTCCACAGGACGGAGGATGGCAGGCTCCCCAAGGATATGCTCTACAGTCCCGTTTCTGCGTTACAAAGATGTCCGCAAATGTGAGGCTGGCAAGATCAGCCCTGCTGTGTGAGAATCCCTTGCAGATGACCACAGTGCCTGGAGACAGTCAGGTTGTGCATCCCTAGCAGTGACCATTGGAGGAACGGCCTCTGGGAGGGGGAACACACAGAGAAGAAATGTCATGGTGCATCTGCAGCAGCACAACCAGACACCTTCATCTGCCCCAGCTGCAACAAAACATGTCTCTCCCATATCGAACACTACAGCCACAGAAGGCACTGCAACCTTCCAATGGTTTGACTGCATCCCCCCAAGGCCCATTGTCTCCCAAGACTGATGGATGCCAACCAGTAATTAGTTAATGTATTCCCATTTTTTATTTTTCTGTTGTGAATCACCCTAGTATGTTCAGATGAGGGGCAGTATGGACATTTAATAAATATAAATAAAAAATTGGGTTCCAGCTTGAGCCCTGGCATGAAAACGGGAGCTGTGCTGCCGAAGCCCAGTACAGATAATTGAACCCCAGTTGCTGGATGTTTAAAAACTTTTCTTCTTCCTCTTTTCTTTTTACATGTATATCCTGCCTTGCAAGTTGCCGCTTTCCTGGAGCTCAAGATGGTGTAATGTGGTTGTTGAAGATTGAAAGGTGTTTGTTTGGTTGTCAGATTAAGCCTGGGGAACAAGGGAGTAGTTAGCTGTGCAGTCGAGGGCAATGCTCTCCATTGGTGCTGAAGAAATGGAGAAGGTCTGGTGTGCATCCCAACAGGAAAGGGGTGTTTGAAATCCTCTTTGGCAAAATGCACACCTGCAAATTCTGTCCCATTCTGCCCACCTGGAAAAAAGTGATGTATTTCATAAACTTGCACATTTTGGATGAAGCACGCAAACAGCTCATTCCCTGGATGTTATGTGCTGCTTCTCACCTTACATTTATGTAGGTGTAGGCCATGCAGAAAGGGATGCAGGTGGCGCTGTGGGTTAAACCTCAGAGCCTAGGACTTGCCGATCAGAAGGTCGGTGGTTCGAATCCCCTCGACAGGGTGAGCTCCCGTTGCTCGGTCCCTGCTCCTGTCAACCTAGCAGTTCGAATGCACGTCAAAGTGCAAGTAGATAAATAGGTACTGCTCCGGCGGGAAGGTAAACGGCATTTCCATGTGCTGCTCTGGTTCACCAGAAGCAGCTTAGTCATGCTTGCCACATGACCTGGAAGCTATACGCCGGCTCCCTCAGCCAATAAAGTGAGATGAGCGCCACAACCCCAGAGTCGGTCACGACTGGACCTAATGGTCAGGGGTCCCTTTACCTTTACCTTTAGGCCATGCAGAACATGTTTGTGTGTGGAGAGTGTGTGTGTGCATGCACATGACAAATCAGGGATGGTCCAAATCGTGTGTGTGGCATTAAAAAGAAAAGTCCATGTGGTGCCGCCAGTTTCTATGGTAGCAAAAATGTAAAACAGTATTTAACTAACTACTGCCTAAGGCAGATCCCAGCACCCTACCTAATGCCCAGGACTTTGGTCTAAGCAGGACTGGGGAACTTGTAGCTCTCCAAATGTTGTTGGGCTACCAACTCCCACCATCCCTGGCACTGTCCACATTGGTAGGGTTGGTGGAAGATTGAGTCCAATATGTGGAGGGCCACAATTTCTCTTGCCTGATCTAAAGGAATGTGATGCAGTTAACCAAGTTCAGGCATTGTCAGTGCCTGGATAACAGATGGCCTGGGGACCCTAGCTGCACTGCCTTGAGGCAGAAAATGAATTAAAAGTGGCCATGACACAAGTGCATGCATAACAGGGGTATAAAGGTTCCAGGTGCAGAGGCCTGGCTTGCTATATGAAGGTGAGAGACACAAGCAAGGTGTTGGAGATCAGCATGCACACATAGTGGGTGACCTCTGGGAGGTGAAAACTGCACCAAGGGAGCGGGACTGGCTGCAACTCACCTCTGCACATGTGTCTGCACAGTGGAAAATGTGCTTGCCAGTGGAAGTGCCCTACAGTACTGAATAACGCTTGTAAAGCTATAACAGGCTCGTCCATCAGGTAGACGGTGATCTCAAGAAGCTCAACAAGTTTGGCTCCCCTAAAGAAAGCTCAACATTTTTGCCCCTTGCAGCCCTAAAAAATGGGGCTTTTCACCTACCTAAAAAAGCTCAACAACTTTGGCCTTATTCCAGTAATTTATGTATAGGTTGGGGGGGGTTGCCCCTCCAGCAGATATGATGCACATGCGGCCCACTACCAAAATCGGCACAATCGCTTTTGTGACTTTTGTGATTTGTCCCCACAAAACACTTCATCACAGTTTCTTCCTACCTATTCAAAGGGCCTTTGCTGCACAATACCAAATGTAAGAATTCACTGATAAATGTATCTATGTATTGGCTCACTGGGAAAACTTCAGAAATTCATATAGACATGTGAGCTCAGCTGCTCAGCAGCCCCTCTGCCTGAGTGATAATCCCTGGCATCCTGATACCTGAGTGCCAGAGGTAGCCATTCCAGAAATAACAAACCCAGGTGAAGACAAAAGGGTGCGATTAACTTGGCTGGGAAACGGGGAAATGTAAATATCTTTTTTGTTACACTTGATGGGTGTTTGGTGGAGGGCAAGGAGAACCATAGGGCAGGGTCCAGGATGCTCAGATTACTGCCACCAGACCTCCCCTTTCATGATGTATGAGTGATATAGTTTGGGGGGGTGTAGCATGGGGATTAGCAGCTAATAAAAGTTTGGGGGCTCTTTTGTTTGGGGCTTCCATCTTGTTCCACCTTGTGGCAGGTGGGAGTCCTGTCGCAACAGTCTTCAATAAAGACCAAGCCTACTGGCTGCTGTTTTGCTCTGGTATTATTATTTTTTTGTCCAAGGGAGCCCTCAGATTTTTCCATTAACAACCTGAACCCCCCCCCAAAAAAACAGGGTTTTCCTTCCTAAGAAAAGCTCAACAACTGAACCCCTCAAAAGGGGGTAGATCACTGCCAGTCCTTAACTCTGTGAGTAGATCGCAGTCTCTTGGGAATTGGCCAACCCTGAGCTATAAGATACATTTTCCATATGCAGCAAGCACTATTCTGCAAACTGGATGAGCATAGTTGCCAGGTATGCTTCACTGTTAAGGAGAAATTCAGTGTGAACCTGCAATCGTGTAAATTGAGGGGCAGAGGTGTTTCCGCATAGAAAGGAAAGACTGCACCACACAGTGTGAATTATGAAACTAGAACTTCCGTTTCCAGCTGTGGCACATGCTCTTTTGTGAGATGTTTTTGGCTTCCGTAGATATGATTCAAATTCAAAACTCACATTGGCTAGAATGTGTGTTTGCTGTTGTTAGCATCAGCAACAAAGAATGTTGCTGAAACGTTGTGCATTTATTGTTGCTGCTGCTGCTGATTTATTTTGAAAGTACTTCAAACGTACTACACATGCAAACCAAACAAAGCTATGCAAACTTGGAAAGAAACAGAAAGTGTGTTCCAAACTTGGACTGGACTTCAAGACAAGTCTGTTAAAACTGAATACTGCTGCTTTTGCCCCTCAACCTAATGCATGCCTGTCTATCCTGAAACAAGTCCCATTGATTTCAAAGATAATTGTTCTAGATAAATAGGCATAGTTTGCAGTCTCAGTAGGAAAGTCCTATAGACTCAAAAGAAACATTTCCCCTGATTCTGATAAGGTAGGTAAGTAGCCAGTGCATGAGAAACCTATCTTGGAAAATCCAGTGTGGTGTAGTGGTTAGTGTCGGACTAGACCTGGGAGACCAGAGTTCTGTGATAGGAATTTTATGGTCTTAGACATATGGTAATGTTCATAAGTGTACAAACCAAGCACATACATAGATCAGCACAGGAAGACCAACCTGGAACCATTTTGATTCCTAAACTGAGCCAATGTTTTCTCTGCAAGGTCAAAGTGGGAAACCTCCCATTGTCTCTTTCCTCACAAATCCTGTCTTAAGGGTATGTCTGTGTTCGAATAGGGTGTGAGCCTGTGACCTGGCCCAGGAACTAAGTATTTATCATTACAAAAGACTGGCCAGGCTACCCAGGAAATCCAATCAAGTAACCTGCCAGACAGGAGATAAACAACGACAGGAGAAAAACAATATTCAAATTTTCTGTTTTAGACCACCTTTTTGTGATGTAGGTATGATGTATCTGAGCGGTGGTCTTACATTACACCGTTTCTGTGATGTATGTATGATGTTTCTGGGGGTGGTCCTGATCTACAGGATTGGAATTTCAAAAGTCTTTATTTTTCTGGGTCTCTCCTCTCTCCTGCGGGTGGGGGGAGCACCCTGTTGCAACAGTTCAATAAAGATCAAGCTTACTAGCTGCTTTGCTTCTCAATATTCTCTGGCTGGCCTCTGTTATTCTCTCCTACCAATAGGGAACCTATGTAAGGACTCTATATGGGCTCTTGGATAAGGGAAAAGGGCAAATTTTGTTTACAACAGTTCAAATCTCCACTCAGCTATGAAGCTTACTGGGCCACTCACTGCCTCTTGGACTAATCTACCTCACAGGGATGTTAGGGGGATTAAATGAGGGGAAGAACCATATATGATACCTTAGGTTCTTTGGAGAAAAGGGTGGGATATAAATGAGTTTCAGTGTATCTGAAGAAGTGTGCATGCACACGAAAGCTCATACCAAGAACTAACTTAGTTGGTCTTTAAGGTGCTACTGGAAGGGAAATTTAAAACTTCTTAGCATAATGAGCACTCTTGTCTCCTTCAGAAATGCTTGGATGAGTAAAAGTCCTCATTTTAGGTAGCATGATGAGCACTTGCCGAAGTTGCTTTGATCATTATACTGTACTGAAGCAGCTAGTTGTTTAATTTGACTGGCGCCCTCTTATGCAACCGAACAATTTGCTCTGGTTATTACAAAGCTGCAATATAAAGTTAAACACACAAGATGGCAGTCTCCCGTCAGTATCCAGAGAACCTTATTTTCCTAGTGTGGGAGCAGCACCCTGTGTAAATTCTTCTTCCTATGAAGTTTTGTGTAAATACTGTTTTTTGGTGTGCCCCCCCTTTTTTATCACTCCCAGGGAGGTCTCTTGGATTTTAAGATGTAATGTACCTTTTCAGATAGCGGAGACATCAGATAGGCATCCCCCCCCCCTGTTAAATTACCCTTGTTGCTAATCTAAAATAGGATTATTTCTTCTTTTTGAAGTCAATTTTTCTGAAGTGAATGGCTTTTGTGCTACAGCAGGGCAGACAAAAGCAGAATTTTCTATGGGAACTGATTCTTCTGATGCACGAGAGACACAACTCTGTAAATAAGCAGTGTGTTCTTTGATATCCATGATTATTTTATCATTTGTCTGGACTTATTTCAAAGCCACAAGCTTTTTATATTTTCCTTACCAGTTGGCTTCAGCATAAATACTGATGTGAAGAGTTGCACTGGGAATGCAAAACGTTGAGGGGCGGTGAGAGAGAAACTTGGAACCATTTTCACCTACAAGTGTTTAATTTGATTTAAATGTTTTTTAAAAGAGGGTGGAAATGGAAAATTGAAGTGAGAAGAAGCAGTTCCATGGAAATAAATCCAAGAGGGAACTATAGTACATTCAGTACTACTACTTCACAAACACAAGGTTCTCATCCCATCTGTAAGCTTATCACTGAGAATGTAGACCTCTAATGGGTGGACTCTAGAGCCAAGTGAAAAAATTAAGATTTTAATGTCCTGTGCTTGCTGAATTTGTTGTATAGGGAGGTAGGTGCCAGCGAGCTGCCTGCCCAATTTGATGGATACATTTTAGAGGTTTCTGTACTGTGGAATCAAATATAATATGGGGAACCCTTTCCACAGATTCCATGTTTTGACAACTTGCTCAGCTCATCTTACTCTTTAATCCTTACTACAGAACTGTTTCCTTGTGCCAAGAGAACAAGACACACCAAAGCAGATAAGATTAGTGAATGCACATAGAAAGGTTTTTCTCAATTTGGATTGAAGCTAGGTTGGGGAAAACTGCATCAAAATGCATCACTTTCATAAGAAGTGACAGGATAAATACAGAATAGATATGGATTGTAGCTAACGTCATACGTACACTGCTTCCCATAATAGTGGTGGGAGCAGACTGAATACAGACTGCCTACATGGCTCCTCCAGAAATAATTAAGTTAAGAGATACATTTAGTAGCGTGATGTACCTCACAGCCCAGGCAGGCATAATCAAAAACAGCATATTATGAGATATATTGATATGCATTAAAGAAATAACAGTAATAAAATAGTAATTAGTGAATCATACTTAATTGAATTACCTTACATAAATTGCCAAACAAAATAAATGGGAGGAACAAAAAGAACACACTATTACTTGTGATAGAATCACGCAGCAAAATAAGATACTGTAGGCTACTAAATATGCAAACTTTGCCGTGTGCGTTAATTTTATGTAAAATGAACAGTGGTAGAATGTTGAACATAAGGGCTGTTTTGCAATTATGGTAAATCTGCAACGGTTGCTTTCAATCACTCTTTTGTGCTGTCTGTTACAATGCAAATGCATGAAGCCACCGTATGCTGAGTTCATTTAGCTCAGTACGGTAACAATTCTGACCATGGGTGTTTAGCACAGGACAATTTCCTCCACAGACAGCAGAAAAGAAATGTGTAGAGTAATTTTAAATGAATTCCGTGATAAATTTTGAAGGCTGATGTGGCTGGCCACCGCTGGAAACCGAATGCAGGACTAGAATGGAATATTAGTTTGCTCCATCAAGGCTTTTGGATTCTGATATTAAGCATGGCTGAAGAAGGCATGAGAAACCAGCACCACTCCACTGCTGGATCACAACACCCATCATCCCTGACGAAACTGGCTGGGGCAGGTGGGAGCTGGAGCCACAGGTTCTCCATCCTTGGAAAAGAAAAAACCTCTACCCAGGCCCAGGAAATAGAAAAAGGTTAACTCAAACTTCGGAGCCCAGTTCCAGTGAATTAACTTTCAGTGAGGCTACATTCTAGCAGTTCCACCTATCTGGCTCAACTTCCAAGCAGGTCTGAGGCCAGGTCCATCTCATTTGAAAAAATAATTAACAGAGGTGCTGTGTTATTGGCAGAAAGGGGTAGTCAAAAGTCTGTGGTGCTGAGGAGGCTGGGGAACTTAGAGTTGGGGAATGTAAATACACGAAGAAGCAGCTCAAGAGACAAATTTCTAGCTGACGCTGTGAGACCAAGGAACGCTCTATCCTGCTAACCAGGATTTTATAATATTCTCTGAGTGTTTCAGTGCTTAAGGCAGAAGTGTTTCCTAGCCATCCGCACCTGAGATAGTTTTCAATCAGAGATACTGGGAATTGAGCCAGGGACTTTATGTGCACAGATCATAGCTTTTTATGATTGAACTATGCCCAGACTCTCATCAACAACTTGCGCTGTAGGCCAGTAAGTTACACCATTTTAAACTGTGTTGGTTCGTTTTGTGACAGCAGAATCCCCTCCACAATTTTATTAAATAACAAAGAAAGAACGAGAGACACACAGTGGCAGGTCATAAGTAAAAACCCTGTAATTGTAGAAGATTTTGAGGTGTTCTTAATCTGTGCCACAAAAGGGTGGGCAGGGAGGGTGATTTTGCACAGAGGGCCAAAGCACCATGGGGAAGGGTTACTTTCAAAATTCCCAAACAGTGAACACTAGAGAGTTACAGTGAGGAAAAGGCTGGAATAAAGGGCAGAATTAAGGAAAAGAACATGGCAACAAGGAAGCACAGGACAATATGAGGTCTCCATAGTACACCAAAGGGTTCTGGTTTGGTTGAGAGTGTGCTGGGCTTTGGTGGATGAAATCAGCTTTGTGTTGGTTTCTTGAGGTCCTGCAGACATTGTGACTGTCCACACTCCTACATGGATACCTGTATGAGAGATCAAGGGGGGCAGAGAAGGCTGAAGTTAAATTGGTTCCAACATTCAGCACAGTTCCCTGTCTTGGAATCGCTTTATTGGCCGAGGGAGCTGGCATACAGCTTCTGGGTCATGTGGCCAGCATGACTAAGCCGCTTCTGGCGAACCGGAGCAGTGCACAGAAACACCATTTACCTTCCCGCCGGAGTGGTACCTATTTATCTACTTGCACTTACATGTGCTTTCGAACTGCTAGGTTGGCAGGAGCAGGGACCGAGCAATGGGAGCTCACCCCGTCGCGGGGATTCGAACCGCCGACCTTCTGATTGGCAAGTCCTAGGCTCTGTGGTTTAACCCACAGCAAGCTTTTGTGTTTCACTCAGAACAACACATTTCCAATGTTTTGTTTGTTAAACCAAAACTATTACTTCAGTTTCTCTATTGGAGCAAGAATTTCAATGGCACTTGCTCAAGATTAAGCAGTTTTGTATCAGTTTTCCAGTGGGGATGGCTGCTTTTGGAACATAATGTGCACACCTGATCTGTATCCTACAGGCCCATGCTACTGCCTTGTTCAGCTTTTGTTTATCCCTCAAGTATGTGCAACAGTGAGATCAGCTTGGCAAGCCAAATTTGCACACCCAGTGTGGAAACGTTATTATTGATGAGAACTATCAAAGCATTGGTTCAACGATTGTGTCCAAAATAGTAGCCAAGACTTTTAGGTGGGTAATTTAAAAATTCAGATTTCAATCTGAGCTAGAGGGGCATTTAATTATTTTGTACAGGTTTCTGTAAAAAAAATGCATAAAAGACAATTGCATCTGAGTTCAGTACTAATTATGTAATATTAAAGACAGTGAGACAGAGGGAGGGAGGGGGGAGCAAACTATATTCATTACTAATCTTGGATCTGAAATATTAAAAAAAACTTGGTTATTGCCTATTCTATATTATTTTTAAAATCCTTTAAAATCTAGCAACCATTTTTTACATATTTATAGAGATTCCTGCTGCTTCATGGATTGCATAGTACACAGTCGCTTCCAGGTAATCTCATTACTGATTATTATTATTTGTTTGCATACAATGTGACATCAAGCAATTGTTATCCCACACTTCCCAGTGCATTTTCACATGCCCCTCCTTACTTCAAAAGGCCTAATTTCCTCAGAATCAGGTTTCTGGCACAAGAAATCCACTTTGTAGAACATGAATTTGTGTGGATATGGTATTGAATCCCACCCACAAAAGAGCAACAGTCTGGAATTGACCTTTGTTACTTCCACTGCCATCTGCAATGTTGGCAGGATGGAACACGAAAAAAGGCCACCACCTGTTGCATCATTAGATACATCAATGCTTGCTTCTAGTTCTGAATGGCAATGAAATTTGCATATTTTATGGATTTTAGTAGTTGCTGTGGTTTATTGTGGTTTATTGTGGTTGTGGTTTATTGTCTTATTTGATTATTTTGGCTTTTACCTACGTTGGGTTCAACCTTAGACAGAGAAAAGCAAGACACAGGTTATTAAATACAGTTTAAAATTTTTTAGCTGCATTTCATACTAGAAAGTGTTTTGACAAATTATGTGCCGCTGAGTCACTGTCTTATTACCAAGTGACTCATAACTGAATTTGAATTCGTGAACTGACTCCACTGCATTAACTCTGTTTCAGAGTTGTGTTTGAAGTGACGTGGGAACAAGGTCTGAAGTGTGAAGCCAACGATATAGCCATTTCACACATGCAGCATCACTTAGGTATTGTATACACAAACATTATACCAACAACATACACCCACATGCTAACAGTGTTCAGTTAAATATATAGAATTCTTGTAGACACACACAGAAGCACAGGAGCCAACTAGTAGAAAGTAGTGGGCATAGTGTTGATTCATCTGTGTGAGGTTCCCAAAATGCTTGATTTTTCTGTATCCTGAAAATGCATAGCATTTAGAAGTTAGTGGCTCTGAGGGAAAGCATTGTTCTACAGTCTAAGTGTCATTGGCTTATCAGCAACAGCATTGAAATTACATCACAAATTCATATTCATGGAATAACTACTGTCATTCACCAAATTATTGGAACTGAAGAGTTAACAAAAAAGGAGGTCACATACCCATTCACTATGCTAATTGGAGAAATGGCATCAAAAGGAGTTGCAGTTGGCTGTTAACAGCCTGATGTAGATGGTAAGTGTTTTCCCAGATGGCTGAAAAAGCAGCTTTGGCATATAACATAGTCCTCATGTAACAGAAGAAGAAGGATAGTTTTATGCTGCAATAAGGACTTAACGGCCAGGGGTCCCTTTACCTTTACCTTAAGGACATGTAACTTTCTCTTTTATTTTCTTAACCAAGTTGGAAAGATTGCCTCCTGAAAGCCACCCCTTGATCAATTCCACCCATTTTATGAATGAAATGATACAGTTAAGAGAAGAGGATAAACTCATTCTAAAGACACAAAGGGAAAAAAAGCTATGAGTTTACTCTCTCCTACTAGCCATACCATGTCATAAGATTTCTGAAAATAATTTCATGACCACTTCTTGTCCATTGCTTTCTTCCAGAAAAGTGACTGGGCTAACCAATTCTAGTGTAATTTTCCCACTTGTAAATTACAATCTTGTGAACCCATCAAAGTTGGACTTGTCATGGTCTCTAGGTCTACCTACAGCAACCTATCAAAGTAGCTTTGTTCCTTGTATGAGCATTTCTCTTTAAATATCCTTTTCCCCTGCTCCTGTTGTACTGAATAGATGGCATTGGTGCCAGGTTTGTGGCATCTGCAATGTGCCTCTGACTTGCACTGGGAATGCCTGGAGATCAACATATTGTTCTTCTATGATGAGGGGCAGGAATCTACACTTCAACTTAACCACAAAAGAAAAATGTATGAGCAGGTGTGAGTGCACTTGTGTTTGCATTTGTGCATGTATTGGTGTGTGTGTGTGTGTGTGTGTGTGTGTGTGTGTGTGTGTGTGAAGCAGTATTTCAAAGAATCCCTCTCCCTTATAGTCAGGTTCTGGGTCCCTTCTTCCTTACCTCATTCTGCATTCAATGAATACTTTAGGTCGCCAAAACCAGTGAGTGTTCCCTTATTGACATCTGTGGGATTATCTGAAATTAGAGAATGAAGCAAGTTAATTTTTCCCAGAGGCATTTCTGTTCAGTCCCTTTGGTGAGTACTACATCTTCCCTCTAACTCAAAGGTAATGGCATCAAAGGATTCCTTGCCCGGTTTCCCAACCTTTACAATCAGTTAACATGGCAGAATTTATTTCTTCATTCAACTCTTGAGTTATGAGTGAATAATATTTCCATTTCAGACAGTCATAAATAACCACTATGGGCACATGGAGTTTCTTCTGAGAGTATATTGATTCAGACATGCATTAGCGATGGGACACATCTCACTCCTGTTGGTTACACCTCAAATGGTGGTCATTAAGATGGAAGGTCTCTATGAGGAAAGCTGAAGGAACGAGTGTGCTTATCCTGAGGACCAACTATAGAAGGTGGGGAGGGAAGAAACAAGCTATAGCCAGATTCTGTTTCTGCAGTTCCATTTGTCCAGGGATAGAGGAGACCAAACAAGAAATAGAAATCACCCACTACAAATATGACAGTTTCTCCTTCCTCCTCCCTTACCCTTGTTCTTTGCTTTCCTTTTAGCTGTAGCTGCTTTACCATGTTCCACCTTCTCCACTGCTGTATGATCTAGTTTAATGCAATCTGAAAAGATGAAGCCCTGGATATTGGCCCTTAACCACCAAACCCACCAGGTAATTGCTTTTTAAAATGAAAACTCAGATTCCCATGAAACTGCATTCTAAAACTAATGCCGTGTTTTGGGTTTTTCCTCCTTCGTTTCCATAGAACTGCATCAAACACACAGCCCTGCCTAAGAATTAGAAAGTTGAAAGAAAGAACCCTTACTGTACTTTCCAAGAAATCTATTGAAGCCTATCAAGATTTTCAAGGAGTGTGTTTGATTGTGAAATCTCTTGGCTTACACACTTACCAGGGTCTGTGGTCCTTTTCCCCATGAGTCCAACAAAGAAATCATGCATATCTCCTACAGAGAAAAAAAAGAGGGTTACTGTCAGAGGGTTACTTTATATATATATATAAATATTTATTAAAGTTTTAAACACAAACATATAATCACACAATACAAAATAGAAAAAATAACAAACTAAAGAAAAAAAGTGAGAAAAAACACACATAGGAAAAGCATATATATATAAGAAAAAATCATAATAGCAAAATATAAGAAAGAAAACAAAAAAATACAATATTAACTCCATCTTTCAATAGTCCTTAGTCTCATTTCCTTAATTCTTTGACCTCCTCACACCTCCCCTTTTGTATTCCCATTTAAAAAGTCCTTTCAGCTAATCCTTACCCTCTACCATTTTTCATAGCTCAATATCATCACCTATTGTAAATATATATTTTAACCTTTATCAATCCATACTTGCATATTCTTGTAAAACTTTTTACCAATACCACTTATTTTCCATCCAACATCATTCTAACATTCCTTAATTTTACAGTATTTCTGCAAGTAGTCTTTAAATTTCTTCCAATCTTCTTCCACCGACTCTTCTCCCTGGTTGCGGATTCTGCCAGTCATTTCTGCCAGTTCCATATAGTCCAACACCTTCATCAGCCATTCTTCCATGGTGGGTAAATCTTGTGTCTTCCAATGCTTTGCAATGAGTATTCTTGCTGCTGTTGTTGCATACATAAAAAAAGTTCTGTCCTTCTTTGGCACCAATTGGCCGACAATGCCCAAGAGGAAGGCCTCTGGTTTCTTCAGAAAGGTATATTTAAATACCTTTTTCAATTCATTGTATATCATTTCCCAGAAGGCCTTAAACTTTGGGCATGTCCACCAAAGGTGAAAGAATGTACCTTCAGTTTCTTTACATTTCCAACATTTATTATCGGGCAAGTGATAGATTTTTGCGAGCTTGACTGGTGTCATGTACCACCTGTATATCATTTTCATAATATTCTCTCTTAAAGCATTACATGCCGTAAATTTCATACCTGTGTTCCACAACTGTTCCCAGTCAGCAAACATAATATTATGTCCAACATCCTGTGCCCATTTAATCATAGCAGATTTAACCGTTTCATCTTGAGTATTCCATTTTAACAGCAAGTTATACATTCTTGAAAGTATCTTAGTTTTGGGATCTAACAGTTCTGTTTCCAACTTTGATTTTTCCACCTGGAAGCCAATTTTTTTGTCCAAATTATATACCTCTCTTATTTGATAATAGTGAAGCCAATCTCGCACTCTATCTTTTAATTTCTCAAAACTCTGCAATTTCAATTTATCTCCTTCTTGCTCCAAAATCTCCCAATATTTTGGCCACTTGGCCTCCATATTGAGCCTTTTTTGAGCTTTTGCCTCCATTGGTGACAACCACCTTGGGGTTTTATTTTCAAGTAAGTCTTTATATTGTATCCAGACATTAAACAATGCTTTCCTGACAATATGGATTTTAAATGCCTTACGAGCTTTAACCTTGTCGTACCACAAGTATGCATGCCATCCAAAAGCATTATTGAAACCTTCTAAGTCCAAAATGTCTGTGTTCTCAAGAAGCAGCCAGTCCTTCAACCAGCAAAAAGCTGCTGATTCATAATAAAGTTTAAGGTCTGGCAGGGCAAATCCCCCTCTTTCCTTAGCATCAGTTAATATTTTAAATTTTATTCTGGGTTTCTTGCCCTGCCAGACAAATTTAGAAATGTCTCTCTGCCACTTCTTGAAACAGTCCATTTTATCTAATATTTGTAACGATTGAAACAAAAACAGCATTCTTGGCAATACATTCATCTTGATAACAGCAATTCGGCCCAGCAAGGAAAGCTTCAAGTTTGACCATATTTCTAAATCCCTTTTAACGTCCGACCAACACTTTTCATAATTATCCTTGAATAAATTCCCATTTTTAGCTGTCATGTTAATCCCCAGATATTTCACCTTCTTAACCACTGTTAAACCTGTCTCATTCTGAAACCTCTCTCTCTCAGTCATTATTAAATTTTTCTCAAGAACTTTGTTTTTTAACTTATTCAACTTAAATCCTGCTACATGACCAAACTCTTGGATCAGTTCTAATACTCTTTTGGTGCTAGATTCTGGCTCCTGTAGTGTCAATACTAGGTCATCTGCGAAAGCTTTCAATTTATATTGTTTAGCTCCGACCATTATACCTTTAAAACAAGAGGGTTACAACAGGTCAAAGTATCAGCTGGATTTCAGATTTTAGAAAAGAAACAACAGGACTATTGTAATGAATAGCTTCTAAATCTGCTATGGTGGTGTTTGGGTGCCTTTCTTGTAGGCTCTGATTAGATACTTGAATTCTGATCATCAGGGGTGACTCCAATGGTCACAAGTACAATGGTCACAAATAAGTTTCTGTAAATAACACACTGCCGCCACCATTTTAAACCAGCTTCTCAGAAAGGGAGATATTGCTGATTGTAAGTTGAGGAACTTATGGAATATCAGTATCATGCTGAACACTTCATTCATTTCTTAATATATAATGTTTCTGTTTAAAAAAAGTGTCATGGAGCAGTTTGTGTAACTGACAACACATGGTCATGCCAACTGCATCATGATAGCAGTGGGCACAGCGAGCAGGTGAAGCAGGAAAGCCAAGTAAATGTATATATATGAGAGAGAAATCTGTCTTTGGTCATCTGTTCCCCGACATTCATCTCTCACTTGTGTGCTATAACCATCTGCATTCATTCATCTTAAGAGATTCCAGCCATCTTTTCTTTGTCATACCTCCTGCCATTGCCTATTCTGTGGCAGCACACTCAGATGGGCAGGGAATAATAATAATTATAATAATAATAGTAGTAGTAGTAATAATAATAATAATAATAATAATAATAATAATATAATCATCATCATCATCTGGAACCGACGGTGGCAAAGATAACAGGTTCTTTTCCCCCTGTGGGGCATTGCTTTCAATTGTAATCCTTTGCATGTTTACTCAGAGGTAAGCCCAAAGAGTTAATTGGAGGTTACTCCTCACTAACCAGGTTTAGGACTGCAGCATTACAGAACAATCCTTTACCTATCTATTCGGGTAAAATGGGACTTACTCCTGGGTAAGTGTGTGTAGGATTGCAGTCTTAATCAACAGTCAGAAGTCTTCTTTTCACTCTCTCATCACTTTTTATCACGAGCAGAAAACTGCTCTCTTTTCTTCTTCCTGTCTCATTCTATCATTCTTACATGCTGTCCCCCGTCTCACCTGCACACACTTCTACCTAATTCTTATTCCAGTCATCCTAGGAACTACTTCCATCACTCTTACTGCAGTGCCATTGGGAATCCTGGCTTCAGTGAAGCCATTGGCCTGGACTGGTCATGCTATAAATGCCAAGTACCATAGGGGAAGAGAGAGGACAGAAACCCCCCAGAGTGAAAGATATGGGTGGCTGGAGATGAGGCAAAGAGCCCCATTTCAGCTTCTTCTGCTTTTTACGCATGGTTTAAAAACCTTATTAGACTGTGACTCTCATGAAAATGTTTCCTCCACCATAAATGCACTAGCAACCTTAGGGCTTGTCCAAACTTCCACTTGTTCTGTGCCTAGAAAGCAGGAGTATGAGCGTTTTTCATCTCATCCTGTGCTTTCTAGCCACAGGTCCAAGCCTTTGCCCCGCTGTTTCCCCCCAGAAAACCCACTCTTTAGTGCTAAATTGGAGCAAACGTCAATTTGGAGAAAACCTGATGTTTGCTCTGATTCAGCGGTAAAGATTGGGTTTTCCCGGGGGAAGTGGCAGAGCAAGCGCAAGTCTGGTTGAGCCCTTAGCCTCACCCTTCAACAGCTGCTTCAAGCTATCCTTAGGGATCAAGCCATAGCCCAGGGACCTCCTGGTGTGCAAAGCAAGCAAAATAAGAGCTGACTTACGTTTCTGGGAAGAGGCAAGTGCCTGAGGATCTGAAAAAAAGAAAGAACAGGGGTTCTGGGCTACCAAGGCACAATACACATCTCCAAGCCATGACTGGTTTGTAAAGTGGAACAGATGCCTGCTGGGACTTAAGTAGTGAGTTTTTAATTTAAGATTAAGATCTTAAATACTTTGGGTGAAGATCTATGGACTTAACTTACTTTCCAGGGAGCAGTGTGCTTTCTAATAGTCAGCAGGGGGCTTACTTATCAAGGCCCTTGATGTACTGGGTGCTTTAAGAGATTATGCTAATACACAAGCAAATGGTGTTCTACACCTCTTTTAAGTCTTTATTTCATTTTTTCCCCTTTGTGTGTTCATGTTTTCATTAGGATTCCAGTGCATAGCCTATTTAACTGCTGATGACCAATGGTGTCATCAAGAATATTCTGAAATAATTGGGCTGAAAACTTTTGTCACTGAATGACACTTTCAGGTGTTGGTTACATCTTTTGATATCTTAAGGTGTTATTGTTATTCCTGCCAGGAAATACAGCTTGCATTTTGCGTTAATAGAAATATTCCCAATTCTCTCTAGAAATTTTCCCATCCCAAATCCAAAGGTGATTAAACTCTCACACACAATGTCCATTTTGTTGTAGGTGTGGCTCGTCCTGCACTTAGATTTACATTTCTGGCTGCCGCTGCAAATATCCCCTTCGTCCAAATGTTGGACTAGGACCTGGGAGGGAGAGCAGAGCTCAGTTCCCCATTCAGCTGTTAAGCACATTCAATGACCTTGGGGCAGTCACTGTCTCTCAGACTAGCCTACTACACAGAGTCGTTGTGCAGATTTAAAAAAATAATTAGCATTTTGAAGTGGTGGGAAGGTGAAAAATCTCAAGCTCCTTGGATTGTAATAATTACAACAGAAATCTGAGGATGGCTCATATATGTGAAGGCAACCCCCAAATCTATTCTATTCCATGCATAGCTTGTCTGGCTCTCTGCTGGAATGCTTACTGCTATTGTAAAGTAGACTTCATAGAACGTACTTCGAACGAGAAACATAAAAATGTCCCATTTTCAGTTTTTTTATTTCATACTTTATTTTTATTTCATAAAATTTATATACCTCTTGATTGTAAGCAAAAGCCTCAAAGCAGCTTACAAAAAAGGCTTTTCAAGTAACCAAGGTGACTTGAGTTGCCTAAATGCCAAATTTACTCTTCTGTTTCATGGGAAACTGCCGTAACTATTCGGAAGGTGAAGGGAACAGGACTTACTGACTTCCTCTTTGCCTGACAGTCTGAGCAGTGCCTCATAGGAAATCCCTTGGCCATCATACAATCGCCGGAGCAAAGATGGAGGACTCTTATAGAAGTCTGAGCTCTTCTGTTGGAAAGAAAGGAGAAGACAACTGAGAAAGAAGTACCAAAGCTCATGTGGCAATGTATAGCAGAATCGGCTAAAATCTTCCCCAAACAAATAATTCCCACTGTCACCTTCAATAACCCTAACATGGGCGTATCAAATTTCAAAGAGAAGGCAGTTTTTAAAATATTACTTTCCCCAATCTGTACCAGGTATGTAGCAAAAGAGTTGGTTCAGCGATGGCCACTGCCACCTTTTTGTGGGAAGAGCTAAAGAAATAACTGTAGAATTCAGTTCACGATTAAGGGGAACTGAACTGCTCCATGGCTTTAACTGCACAATAGTTTATGGAGAAAAGCATTAATGCAAAATCTAGTAGCTGAACTCACACACAGTATAAAAATGTTTTTAGTCCTCTGTTAGCCTTCTTTTCTAGTCGTTCCCCCAGAATGCTCTCAAACCCCAATCTTTTCTCCATCTTCCTCTATACTGCGTGCTCATTGTTATTTCGGAACTTTCCCTCACAATCTTCAATATTCAAAGCTATTCCACATAATGTGCTAGGATATGCATCCACCAATCCCATTTTCTCCCTATGGCTAGGTTTCCCTGGAGAGGAAAAAATGGCAGGTTTGAAGAGCAAGCTTCCTTCTCCTTTCCTCCCTGGCACATCAAGTGCTGCCTCTGTGCTTCGACATGCCCATTCCTGCTGTTCCCTCTGGTCACAACCATCATACTCCAGAGGGTGCTCCCTTATTGCAGAGTCCCCAGACGCCCAGAAGAGAAGACAATGCCAAACTTTATCCAGCCTGCTGGGCAGCAGTGAATCTGCCTAACAGTGCTTGCTATAAAAACCTCATCTGTCAATCTTTCTTGCAGCCTGGTTCCTATGCACATTATTAACCTGGAAGAAATTAGCAATTTGTTCATTGGAGCTTAATGCTAGGTAAACGTGCAACCTGCAGGCTAGTTGCACAAGGGGAAATGGGGAGCTCACAGACTCTATCCAGTGCAAAATATGAGAATGCCTAATACATAAGGCTGTGGTGGAAGGCTGTCTTGGAGATGGGTAAGGGAACAGGGGGATCTTCCCCAAACCAGTGGGAACAGCATGCTAATCTGTACCCGTGTAGCAAGAGGTGTGAAACAACAGGATGTTTAGTGCTGGAAGCGCAATTCCTCCCCATTACCTGGGAAAGGGGGTAGAGATTAAGAACATAAATTTTAAATAGATATGTTGCAAAGTTTGACATGCACACCTCCCAATCACTTCTCAAATTATTAATGTAGCTATGTGGGATTTTGGATTTTCCAGTTGCTTTACATGGAATTCTCTAAATTCTCACTGGAGATTTTTGAATGCTACTGAATGCAAATCAATATGAAGACTTTTGAGTCTCATTTTTTCAGATTCCAGAATAGGGTGGGGCTGAGGAGGGAGGCATTGTACCAGAACTTTCATCCTCTAAAATGGATAGTCAGAAAGCTTTGCTGGCACAGATACAACTGTCTCCATTCAGCTCCCCATCCTGTTTCTGTTTCTAGCCAAATTGGACTTGTCCAATGGACTTCCAGTTGCTGACACCTACTCTAAAGTTTTGAGTTCTATACCAGTCTCTTTCTCTCTCTCTCTCTCTCTCTCTCTCTCTCTTTACTACTTCTGTGTGGATTTGCATTCCTCAATTGAGCTGTTGAGTATGGGCATATAAAAGGCTGAGTGATTTAAAGCGGCCCATACCCCTTCTGTCCTACAACAATTCAGAGAAAACCTCTATCTGAAGAAGCATAACAGAAATTACAACCAGTATTTTATTCTTCAGCATTCAGTGTGGAGCAATGGACAAAAGAAATAATTGTTGTCAGATTCCTGTCGATCCGTGAAATCAACTCCTGGGAAAGAACGTGTGCTCCCGTTAAAGCCAGATTGCTACAGAATCCCCTTTCTAATACACTGCTGCCATTACTTGTACATTACTAGTACAGTAGGCAGGACCCTGATGACCTGCCTCAATCTGAGAAAGTCCATGTGCTGAGCTGCTTTCACTGCAAAGAGAAATTGCTTGCTTCAGAGAGTGAGTCACAGTAGGAAGAAAAGCGTTGAGATCCCAGCAGCAGGACTGGCAAGGCAACACATCTCACAAAGAAACAAGGGCTACGAAGTGGGGAAGATATGATTCCGCAATCAATCTCTTTAAAATGATTTCTATATTGCTGACCTCATCACTGAGCAATTGAGGAGGAGGGCACCTGTGTAGCTAGCATTCAGGTGTGTCCCCCTCCCAAGCAGGAAAGCTTATGAACACCTCATTTGAACGCTACGTAGTACGCACATAGTGACACAGGGAATATGATACAATGGGATATAAGCCTTCCGGGGGGTGGGGAGGTGCTCCCTATGTGTTTCTGTGATTGATAGTGAGGCTCCTCCAGTGCCAGATCTACCCACTTTGTTATAGAGGGTAAAAGTGGGCTCTGCCTCCCCCACCCCACCCCCATTGTGAATAAACATCATATAAACTTTTGCATTTTGCTTTTTGTGACAACTGGCAAACCTTAGGGTGTAGGGTGGGGTGCAAGTCTTTAAAAGTTTTGAGCAGATTCAAAACATAGTGAAATCTTCAACCTTTGAATTCATCATTTCCAAATACAATCTTATAAAAATAATACTCTATCAATATGGAACCGAATGGTGCTTCACGAATCATTTTGGGATGCAAAAGTCGGTGTTGCAAGGCTTACATTTGTTTCTGAAATGTAAAAATCAGCAGACAGGTTTTGTGTGCAATAGTATCTAGACTTTGTCTAAAACAACTGCCCTTGATTTCCATTGTTTTTGCACATATTGCACATCCCCAGTAGTATTTTTTAATTAAAATTTGTTTTCTATTTTCTGTTCACAGGCCCTATTATTTCTGACATTGTGATCTGACAGACATTGCATCTTTTGACATTGTGATTAATATTTGTACGAAAAAAGGATGTGTCTGTGGTACTGACAGCCTAAGTGCAGAACTTGGCAGTGTAAGAATTTCAACAGCATATTTACAACAGCCTTCATAGCATGTAGAAACTTGAAGGTGAAGAGTCAGAAAGTAGAGTGGGACTCTGCAGGGCATCCACTGTTCAGAAGGCAGGAGTATAATGCCTGAACTCTGTGAGTGCAGCTTTCTCCTGATTGAAGTGCAGAGTGTTTGAGGACCGGGACATTCGCAGGGAAACCAAAATGCTTGTTTACAAAACTACTGCACTACCAACCTTACTGTACGCTCGTGAAACATGAACCACCTATAAACACCATCTCGAACTCCCTGAAAGATTCCATCAACAGTGTATCCGAAAATTTTTACACATCACTTGGGAAGACAGGCAAACTAATGCCAGTGTACTGGAAGAAGCAAAGATCACCAGTGTTGAAGCAATGATTCTTCAACATCAACTTTGTTGAACTGGTCATGTTGTACAGATGCCTGATTATCGTCTTCCAAAGCAACCACTCTGTTCCAGACTTAAAAATGGAAAGCGTAATGCTTGTAGTCAACAAAAGAGGTTTAAAGATTCTCTCAAGGCAAATCTAAAAAAAAATGTGACATAAATACTGACAACTGGGAAACACTGGTCTGTGAGTGCTCCAATTGGAGAACAGCCTTTACCAAAGATGCCATGGGCATTGAAGATGCTAGAACTCAGGACGAAAGGGAGAAATGTGCTAAGAGGAAGGCACGCTTGGCAAACCCTCACCCTGATCAACTCCCATCCGGAAACCTATGTCTCCACTGTGGAAGGACGTGTGGATCCAGAATTGACCTCCACAGTCACTTACAGACTCACTCTTAAAACTGTGTTTATGGAAGACAATCTTACTTGGCTATGAGTGATTGCCAAAGAAGACAGCCTTGTATTGCTCTCAGTGGGAAATGATTTCCTTGCCCTTCTCCTATGCAATGGCTTCTGTCATCCCAGACTTCCCCCTTCCACACAAAAAATCCAAATCATGTGAGAACCAACTTCTTGGAGTAAATATTGGCCATCAAACTTAAAGGTTCTGATGTAAAGAAAACATAGCCCTTAGTCACAAGGCTCTCACTTGTACATCTCCTTTGATAGCCAATAGGCAGTCCTGGACAGGTAGCACTAGAACGTCTGCAGATTTTGATGGATATGAAGTTCCATCCTTATTTCCCGTAATCAAAGCATAATTTTCAAGTGAAAAAACTTTGTCAATTACATCTACCGTTAGTTACAGAATTTAAATCTATCTCGAAGAATAAAGCGGGGGCAGGGCGGGGGTGTCCTCTAATTTAATCTGGTTAAAACTGCTGCCTATGCTAAGAGTGAAGTAATTCCAGGAGAGAGAAATGTGAAATTGGTCCGAAGGTCAGCTGCATCCAAAAATGTGGAATTGCTTCGTGAGAGCCTTAAAGCTACAGTAATTTGAGGCTTTTTCTTTTCTCTTTTAGGACAGTAAGGATGTGACAGGAAGAGAAGGTGATGGGAGAGGGTTGAATTGGATTTCTCAAAGCTTTTTTATCCTCAGCAGATCTGATTCAGATGGGATTTGACAAAAACAGCCACTTAAGACTCCAGCTGGGTCTTGTCTACAAAAGTAATTTGCAGAGCAGAAAGCTCTTTTTAAGAGAGATTGGGGGGGGGACACCTCATCTTCTTTTTAACTTCCCCTTTTCATACCTATGAAAGAATGCCCCTTTTACATCAGATTAGAGACCATCTACACACCAAAAGCCTCTTCAGCAGACTTAGAATATGGAAAGATGATTATAGTTTTGGCTACCAAGAAGGTGTTCCACCATGCATGTTGCTTCCAAATGCCAGGAGACTGTGTGGCTTGCTCTATGCATTCAGCACCACAAGTAGATCAGCCTTCACCGAACTGTCCAGATGTTTTTGGACTACAACTCCCATCAGCCCCAACCAACATGGCTAATAGGGATCGTGGAAGCTGTAGTCCAATAACATCTAGGTGATATACAATACTGAAGCTGCCATTATCTCTGCGTGTGAAAGACAGCGATAGAAATTGTTCTCTCCAAACTTTCTGCTTTAGCTTTGAAAACAAGACAGCTAATGATCAAGTTCACAGATCTCCCTCAACCTCTCATTAGCCAGACATCTAATTTTATACTAGATTGGAGCTGTTTGGTTACGGTATTTTAAGGACTGAGAGATTTGAGTTCCACTAAAGGCTGCCTTCATGACCTTGGGCAAATGATTTAATCCTTTGAAATCTTTATAAATGGGGGAAAGTTGTGGGGTAAACATTTCAACAATATAAATTAGTTGCAAAAAAAAAAAGTGAACAAAGCCAAAAGTATGAGCCTTTGAAGCCAGGATCTTGGATGGTTTTATATTTGCTTCATTTCACGGTGAAGCTATTTTAAATAATTTCTCTAATACGTAGAAATCAACCTCTTCGCACATGCAGATGCACTGAAGTGCTTGGCTCTCAAGCCATCGCTTGGCTACCAAGAGACCACTGGCTCATAGAAGCTCTCATCAGTGGCGTAGCGTGGGGGGTGCAGGGGGGGGCCGGCCGCACCGGGTGCAACATCTGGGGGGGGCGCGGAAGAGACTTGAGTGCTAAAATCCACGGGTTAGGGGGCGCAAATTACTTGCCTTGCCCCGGGTGCTGACAACCCATGCTACGCCACTGGCTCTCATTTCAGACTGCAGTGGGAGAGATGTTCCCTCCTGCGTAGTCATTATCGCAGACCGACATTTTATTCTCCACAGGATGTATAGGCTTTTAGGTTATTGAAACAGCTTTGAGTAAAAAAGAAAAGAAAAGAAAAGAAAGAGCAACTTTTTGTAACTGCACCAAAGAGCCTTCTTTGAACCACTTGTTTCATTATGTACAAGGCCCCATCACAAAAAGCAATGAGGGACCAACAGCCTAACACTGAGAGATACCCAACTAACTCCAAGGAACCAAAAGTAGAGCAGGATACAGACCAAGAGCCTGACCCCGTATATCTCTCCTTTTGAGCCTTGAGGTCTTTGGGGGTCGCTGTTAGCGGCCCCCCATGACTTGGACGCACAGCTCATACCCACAAGGAGCCCGTACATTCAGTAATGTGGGCGCAATTTTTTGGAAATCCCTTCCAGTTGAACTTCTAGTCCTTAGTTAAAGCTAAAGGTACCCCTGACCGTTAGGTCCAGTCGTGGACGACTCTGGGGTTGCGGCGCTCATCTCGCTCTATAGGCCGAGGGAGCCAGTGTTTGTCCACAGACAGCTTCCGAGTCATGTGGCCAGCATGACTAAGCTGCTTCTAGCGAACCAGAGCAGTGCACGGAAACGCTGTTTACCTTCCCGCCACAGTGGCACCTATTTATCTACTTGCACTTTGATGTGCTTTCGAACTGCTACGTGGGCAGGAGCAGGGAACGAACAACGGGAGCTCACCCCGTTGCAGGGATTCGAACCGCCGACCTTCTGATCGGCAAGCCCTAGGGCTCTGGGGATTAGACCACAGTGCCACCCACACCCTAGTCCTTACTGAAGACTTATTCCTTTTTGTATCTCAGCAGGGCTTTTTAAATTGAACTCTGATTTTATAGTTTGAGTCATTTTAGTCTAATTTGCTAGGCTTCTTCTACATAACTGTGATCATAGGAGCCAATTCCTAGGGGCTGAGGTCCCTTCACCCCCCCATAAAATATTTGAGAGAGCCGCCCCCCAAGTTGATGTGCATTGCCATTCAAATGGTGTGCATGTGCCACGTCTTGTGACCAATTATGTGGGGTAGGGCTTACCTGACCACCCCAAAAAAATATTTTATTCAAGTTGGTACCCCTGTTATTAAGTGGTATACAAACTGTTAAATAAATAAAATAATTAAGAAGCTTGTATACTGTTTATGGTGCACATGATTTGTTTTAGAAACATAGGGGCCATTTCTGGAGAAGGCTCCAGTATTCAATAATGGGGAGCTTCATGCCCTGCAAATCTGTCTGCCCCACCCTGCAAATCTCTTGGCCTCTAGTCATGCTTTTCCATCCATATGGCCACGTTCTCTCTCACTTACTTGAGCTTCCCTTCCCATCACAGTACAGTGCTCCCCACCCCATTCAAAATAAAGCACACTATAATCAATATTAATGCCTGAATAGTATGTTGATATAAAGTAAGTGAATGAGTGCCCAGGAGAGGAAATTTGATGTTATTTATTTACTAAAATGTAAGCTATGAACCACTGCAGTTGATGGATAAGATCGCTTATGGGTTTGGGGGGGGGCAGAGGGATGTCAAGCCTGCTTCCTGTGTTGTAGGTACACGTCTGGGGTTATCTCTCTTTGTACTGCTGGTGTCCACATCTGATAGAATCACCAGCAAAGCCACGTTTTCTTTCTTATAAATTAGTGCAGGCATAGGCAAACTTGGCCCTCCAGATGTTTTTGGCTTACAACTCCCATGATCCCCAATTAGCAGGACCAGTGGTCAGGGATGATGGGAATGATAGTCCCAAAACATCTGGAGGGCCGAGTTTGCCTATGCCTGAACTAGGGCACCAGTTTTGCATTTACTTCTTCTCTGTTCTCGTCTGTTCATTGAACAGTTTCCAGCCTCCATACCCATGCAATAACTGCTCTGATTCAGCTAGCATAATTTACACTTGAGTCCCATTGTTCCATCACAGATAACAGAACAGGTGGATGGCTACTTCAGTCTCATCCACACCATACATTTAAGCATATTTAAAGCACATGGCTCCCCTCAAAGAAATCAGGGAACTGAAGTTTACCCTTCACGGAGCTTAAAGAACTGCAGATCCCAGGATTATTTTATTTTATTTGGGGGGGGGGTCGGAGATGTGTGACAAACACAGATACCACATCCATGCTGGGAAACCATATGTACACATTTGCCTGTGATGGGTTCACATGTGGCTAGTTCACTGAATCATTGTGTGCATGTACCAAATTAAACTGCCATTTGCCAAGTGTTCCCTATTATACAGAGTCCATGTGTAGCAAAAAGGTCACCAAGGAAAGGCCTTAAGTAACATGAAGCTAAGTTGGTCTGGATCTGCTCAGTGTCTAGATGGGAAACCACCAGGAAGACCCCTGTACACTCAAGTCCCACCAATGCAGAAAGTGAATGTGTATGATTCACATCGACTTCACACGATGGCACGCACAGAGAATGCTTATGGTTTTCCAACACAGAAGTTACATCTGTGTACAAAATCACTGCATGTAAAGCAGGGCTCATTAACAAGGAATTTGGAAACCTCCCCTGCTGCGTTTAAGTCCTGTTGTTCTTGTGTAATAAATAGATTGGTAAGATTTGTGAGCCAAAGCAATCCCAAAGTTCTAGTTGTGCCAGAAATGTTTGAAGAGCCCTGCAGGAGCAGAATGAACATCCATCTAGCACAGCATTCTGTAGCCAGTCATGGCCAGGCAGATGCTTCTGGGCTCTAAGAAGGCTCAGGAGAGTTACCGTATTTTTTGCACCATAACACTCACTTTTTTCCTCCTAGAAAGTAAGGGGAAATGTCTGTGCGTGTTATGGAGGGAATGCCTACGGGTGGCATGCCTACGGATTTTCCTCCTCTAAAAACTATGTGCGTGTTATGGTCGGCTGCGTGTTATAGAGCGAAAAATACGGTAATCCCTGTTCCAAAGGAGTCACGGTGAAAACACCGAGTAGTAGGGGAATCAGTATTTATTTTTAATTTCAGGTTTGTAATGGAGGTCCTGCTCAACATGTTATCATCAAACAAGATTAATTCAGCAGCTGCTTGGGTTTTCTCCTGTGGTCTGAACATTACAGAACTTTCTTGAGAAATTCACTAGTTCAGGAAGGCAGTTTATCATTTTAGAAGTTTGGACTCAAGACTGGGAATACAAGGATTCAATCAACATTGAGCCACGAGTCCCATTGGCCAATTGCTGTTTCACAGCCTAACCTACTCCACAGGGTTGTTGTGGATAAAAGGAGAAGTCAACTGAAGTACATTGCTCTGGCTTTCAGGGGTTTCTGAACCAAGCCAAATTATATGCAAACTTATGTTTGTGTATGTGCACTTTTCTGGGGGCAGGGTCCAGCATTTATCAGATTCTCAAAGACGTTTGTGACCCTCAAAAAGGATAAGAACCACTGCCTTAGATGAAAGATGTATGAATGTCTTGCCATGGGGTGTGTTTATGGGGGAACCGAATTAACATTTTTATAGGGAAGAAATAGGATCTTCCTCTATATTATAAACCTCAATACTCCTTCAAACTGTAGCAACTGCAGATGAAAGTTAACAGATAAATTACACAGTACCACATTTCTTTTTAATTGATTCAGGTTTCTAGCCTTGAGAAAGTGACTAGGCATGGTCACATTTCCTGATTCTCTAAAACAGTGTACATTGATAATAAATTTTCCATTATTTGTTTGTTCATTTCCATTTTACACTGTAGGAAATCAGGTAAAAATAATGAAATTGGGGGCAGGGGGCAGAATCCAATTTTGTGTTGTATGTCAAAACTTGAAATATATCCTGTTTGCAAAACGTCAGAAGAAAAACTATGTTGGAAAGAAACCCATGAAATATAGAGAAACATCAGAATAACTTTTCCAAGCCTTGGACAATTTACTGTTGCAGAAGTCACAACAGGGGAGTGTTTGGTGATTATTATCTTTGTTTAATTAGCTTCTATCTGGGTATCAAGGGACACGGGTGGCGCTGTGAGTTAATCCACAGAGCCTTGGGCTTGCTGATCGGAAGGTCGGCGGTTCGAATCCCCACGATGGAGTGAGCTCCAGTTGCTTGGTCCCTGCTCCTGCCAACCTTGCAGTTCAAAAGCACACAGTGCAAGTAGATAAATAGGTACCGCTCCGGCAGGAAGGTAAACGGCGTTTCTGTGCGCTGCTCTGGTTTGCCAGAAGTGGCTTAGTCATGCTGGCCACATGACCTGGAAGCTGTATGCCGGCTCCCTCGGCCAATAAAGCAAGATGAGCGCCGCAACCCCAGAGTCAGCCACGGCTGGACCTAATGGTCAGGGGTGTCCCCCCCCTTTACCTTTACCTTATCTGGGTAAAACAAAATTATGCATTAACTTTAGTATTTTGAGTCCTCAGGTTCTCCGAAGTGGATGATGGGTTCAGTTTCAACTCCTGAAATGCAAGGCTCTAAAAACCGCACTGGTACCATGGCAGGAACTTATTTGGAGCAGATCCTTTTCCAGCACAGAAGCCGTTCCACTCACCAGCAACCTCCTATCCCCTCTTCCAACAAAATTCTAGCCACTCTCACCTTTGTTTGCATTCCGCTGGGCAGCTGCTGCTCCTGGGACTCAATACAGTAGGCCTGGCACAGTTTTGCTGCTATTAAGGACAGCAGCACTGTCAGCACAAGAGGACTCTTCATTCTCTCTTCCTGAGGGAGCGACAGCTTGGGAAGGGGAGCAGTGGGAGAGGGTTCAGAAAGAGAGAGAAAGCGGGAGAATATCAGTGCGAAAAATGGAAACTGCAAAGTGTGGAGGGAGCACAGGAGTACCAACATACACATCCTTCATCATGGGAAGAAAAAGAAAGCAGATAAATAACAGCAAGCAATTTTATGTGGAACTTTAATTAGCACACTGCCATTTTCACGCTCCAGATTTGTAAGAGGAACAAGAGGTCACTGCCTATTATTCCCTTATAAGTACTACATAATGACTGGCCAATTAATTTCTGGGAAAGCTAGCACTTTGTTTTTTAAAAAGATTATACTGAATCCTCTCTAAAGCTAGAAACAGAACACCACCATACATTACCTGTCAAACATGTTTATTTCATATGCAAACCTGGTTATTTTCTATAGCAAGACACATGAACTGGGGACGACGTTTGTGAGTGTTTAAATTTCTTTTAAATGAACATGTCATGCATCAGGCAACCCCAGCTACAAAAAGGCTCCCATTCTCTTTCATCTATCTATCTATCATCATCTATCGAAATAGAATCTGGCTAGTGTGACCGTGGTGATGTGAAGTTACTCTTGTTGCTCCACAGAAATAATTTCTCTGCACAGCCTTAGAAGACAATAAAGCAATGCTTTCTTAGCTCTACCTCTCCTTTAAATCAGAACCAGTGAAGGCGGTGAAGGTCCTGTGTGAGTGCCTGGAGGCGGTTGGAGGATGGATGGCGGCTAACAGATTGAGGTTGAATCCTGACAAGACAGAAGTACTGTTTTTGGGGGACAGGGAGCGGGTTGGTGTGGGGGATTCCCTGGTCTTGAATGGGGTAACTATGCCCCTGAAGGACCAGGTGCGCAGCCTGGGAGTCATTTTGGACTCACAGCTGTCCATGGAGGCGCAGGTTAACTCTGTGTCCAGGGCAGCTGTCTACCAGCTCCACCTGGTACGCAGGCTAAGACCCTACCTGCCCGCGAACTGTCTCGCCAGAGTGGTGCATGCTCTAGTTATCTCACGCTTGGACTACTGCAACGCGCTCTACGTGGGGCTACCTTTGAATGTGACCCGGAAACTGCAATTAATCCAGAATGCGGCAGCTAGACTGGTGACTGGGAGTGGCCGCCGGGACCACATAACACCGGTTCTGAGAGATCTGCATTGGCTCCCAGTACGTTTCCGAGCACGATTCAAAGTGTTGGTGCTGACCTTTAAAGCCCTAAACGGCCTCGGTCCTGTATACCTGAAGGAGCGTCTCCACCCCCATCGTTCAGCCCGGACACTGAGATCCAGCGCTGAGGGCCTTCTGGCGGTTCCCTCATTGCGAGAAGTGAAGCTACAGGGAACCAGACAGAGGGCCTTCTCGGTAGTGGCGCCCGCCCTGTGGAACGCCCTCCCATCAGATGTCAAAGAGATAAATAATTACCTGACATTCAGAAGACATCTTAAGGCAGCCCTGTTCAGGGAAGTTTTTAATATGTAACGCTGTACTGTTTTTAACACTGATTGGGAGCCGCCCAGAGTGGCTGGGGAAACTCAGCCAGATGGGCGGGGTATAAATAATAAATTATTATTATTATTATTATTATTACCTCCCTTTTTTGAATTCTTAGGCTTAAATTCCATCTCTGCTGCTCTCTTTGCACACAATCAAAATGTTGCTTTCTGTCTCCTACTCAGGAACAGAACGAATCAAACTGAAATTACCTACCTAGTGGCATGCAATCTGGACTCACAGATTACGGCCTTTGATACAACCCAACATAATATTTGCATTAACCTTTATCAGTCAGACATATCCTCTCTACTGAAGACAAGGGCATTACTTCTCCAGCCAATCAGACCATGTGTCAGAATTTGGAACCCATCACTGAATTAACAAGCCTAGGTTAATTGTGGGCACAATCTAATAGAACCACCATGGATCAAGAACACTGTCTGCCCTGATATTTAATGAAGAAGTACAGTCTCATTTGTAACAGTAAGATAAAAAAGGCCTCCTCAGTAGCAGGAAACATTTGGTACACTGGCCACAATTGTTTGGCAATTATTTAAAAGATGCATATGCTTCTTTTCAGCTTATGCTCTGAAGTGACATGCAAGCAATAATATAAAAGCAATTAGAATATAAATAATAAACTAAACTAAAGCGAAACAAGATTCAATACAAAAACATCAACAGCAGAAAATTGGAAAGGGAGTAACTTCCAACAGGACAGCGAAACAAGATTCATTTCACTTGTTTAGGGAATTGCATTAAAGAGGCAAATGGATGGACAGCCCACAGAAGGATTGGAAGCAAACTAGTAACCACCTCAGTTGTTTAACCACAGGCTCATATTTGTCAAGCAACAAGATTCTGCACCTCGTGAGTATGCCAACACAGGGGGCATTGCAAGAATCTCATCTGGTGACTTACTTCAAGGGAAGTAATAGTGCCACTGTACTCTGCTCTGGTCAGACCTCACCTGGAGTACTGTGTCCAGTTCTGGGCACCACAGTTCAAGAAGGACACTGACAAACTGGAACGTGTCCAGAGGAGGGCAACCAAAATGGTCAAAGGCCTGGAAACGATGCCTTATGAGGAACGGCTAAGGGAGCTGGGCATGTTTAGCCTGGAGAAGAGGAGGTTAAGGGGTGATATGATAGCCATGTTCAAATATATAAAAGGATGTCACATAGAGGAGGGAGAAAGGTTGTTTTCTGCTGCTCCAGAGAAGCGGACACGGAGCAATGGATCCAAACTACAAGAAAGAAGATTCCACCTAAACATTAGGAAGAACTTCCTGACAGTAAGAGCTGTTTGACAGTGGAATTTGCTGCCAAGGAGTGTGGTGGAGTCTCCTGCTTTGGAGGTCTTTAAGCAGAGGCTTGACAACCATATGTCAGGAGTTCTCTGATGGTGTTTCCTGCTTGGCAGGGGGTTGGACTCGATGGCCCTTGTGGTCTCTTCCAACTCTATGATTCTATGATTCTATGTTCCTCATGTAAAATATATGAAGTAGGTTTTCTTCTCTGGTGGATTTAAAATATTGTGTTCCTAATTAAGCTTCAAAATAAAGTCCTGGATAAGCTAGTGGTAGCTTGCAAATACAGGTTTGCTGATGAGCTGATGAAATTTATGCCATTGTTCCTAGCTGAGAGGGTATCACTGGCTGGAGGCGACTATACAACACCAAAGCTGGACTGTAGCACCAGCAAGGAGAGAAGTTTATGATTTCAGTTTGGACGCACTATGGTAAGCTTTTTGCCTTACTGATTGTGCTCCTGAACAAACGACAATTGGGGGGAGGGGGAATCCCTGTGCATGGCAAGGGGAAAGTAATAAACAAATAATTTAAAAATAAAAAATTCAAGAAGGGAAATGGGTCATTTTGCCCTTTTCTAAGACATAGATGGGTGCCTAAAATGCACTTGGGTGACTGCAATGTGCTCTGTCTTTTTGAAGTTGCCGCTGGTGCAAAATGAAGCAGCCTGAGAGAGGCATGTCCCAGGGCACATGTATTATTCTCATTTTGGTTCCAGTGTTCGAAACTCCCATTGCTCTAGGCGCATTTTGCGACAGGGAATTTCATTAGTGCAAGTAGCTTCTGAGCTCTGGCTGCGCCTAAGATTTCAGATTAAAACTGCAGAGTGGAAGGAAAAGAGGACCCTTTTCTGCCTCCCCACTTCTAGCTGCTCTCTGTAGACTGGAGAAGAGACCCTCTTAAGAATATTAGGGGGGTGGGCAGGGGAAGGACTAGACCATGTGAAAAATGAGCATAATATTTCAGCTGCAGTTCATTCATTTTCAGCTTTGTATTCTTGTTATAAAAAAGCATGCCTAGACATTCCATTGTTGTGCCCATAACCTAGGTTTAAGGTGCCATTTAGCTCCTAGCTTTCAGATCTCAGTTTCTAACACTGTTTGGTTCAACCACTGTGGCTGCCTGTTTCCTTCTGGGGCTAATTACAAAGTGGTGGTATTTAACCCTTAAAGCCCTTTGCAATCTGGGACCAATCTTTTTAGACAAGAGCGTCCAGCAAGGGCATTGGTCTCCTCCATGGCACCCACATGATACGTTGCCCATTTTAAGTCTACTCAGCTCTACCACTGCCAGCCTTCCAGGAAAAAAAAGGAAAAACATGGTTTGTAAAGAAAGCTAATCTGGAAGCTATTGTTTTAAACAGCTGCAAATAGTATCTTTTAAATCTGCTGGCTACTATTATTGTTTTCCTGCCAGGTTTTATATGGTTACACATTATTTCAGTATTTTGTTATTTGTAACTGTTTGCAATTTTGGAGGCAGCAGACAGAGAATACAGCTAAAAATGTTTTATAGGAATTAAATAGTTGTAAACAAAATTAATCGTTTTTACATTTCCTTCTGAATGGTTTCCTTTTAATCACTCTTACTTTCCCAGACCCATTTTCAGTTTCAAAGCTTTTCTAAACTCATCTCAACCAGGATTACAGACTTTTCTGTGAGTTTACACACAAATAATGCTTTGAAAATCAGAATGCAGGGTTAAAACTGGTGAGGTACCATATCTTTATTTAGCTAGCTATTTAACCACAAGTATATACTGCTTGCCAACAAAGGTTCACCTTGCCAACAAAGGTTCGTATAGTTAAAGCTATGATTTTCCCAGTAGTGATGTATGGAAGTGAGAGCTGGACCATAAAGAAGGCTGATCGCCGAAGAATTGATGCTTTTGAATTATGGTGCTGGAGGAGACTCTTGAGAGTCCCATGGACTGCAAGAAGATCAAACCTCTCCATTCTGAAGGAAATCAGCCCTGAGTGCTCACTGGAAGGACAGATTGTGAAGCTGAGGCTCCAGTACTTTGGCCACCTCATGAGAAGAGAAGACTCCCTGGAGAAGACCCTGATGTTGGGAAAGATGGAGGGCACAAGGAGAAGGGGGCGACAGAGGACGAGATGGTTGGATAGCGTTTTCGAGGTTACCAGCATGAGTTTGACCAAACTGCGGGAGGCAGTGGAGGACAGAGGTGCCTGGCGTGCTCTGGTCCAGGGGGTCACGAAGAGTCGGACACGACTAAACGACTAAACAACAACAACAACAACATATACTGCTTGATTGTAAAAAGAACCTCTAGGTGGATTACAAAAACTTGGATGTACAGTAGCAATGGTTCATAGTAACCCAAATCAGATTATCAGCATTCTCTAATGCAGGGTTAGTCAATGTGGTGGCCTCCAGCTGATGTTGGACAACAACTCCCATCAGCACCAGCAGGATGGCCAATTTTCAGGGTTTATGGGCATTGGAGTCCAATACCATCTGGACGGTACCAGGTGGGCTGACTCCTGCTCTTGTGTACGTCTGACCAGTGTGAATATGCAACATTACACACTGACAATTATTCATTTATTTATAGAAGTATTTATATACTGCCCTTTTGCAAAACACCAGGGTGATGTGCAGGAACATAAAATCATATTAAAGCAATACAGAATGAAAAATCAAGAGATGTTATAAACAACCACATAAACTGTCAGCATAAAATAAGTTATTTATTTATAAAATAATTATAAATTAAACGCACAATGATGCCAGATTATTAATATTCACATGTGGATACTGTCATTCACCAAATTGCAGGCAATAACTACAACATATATGCATGCACACAATCAACTTTACTTACACCTATGGTGTTTTAATTTAAGCACCACGTAATGGATATAGATGCACATAGAAATGTGTAAATATCATCATCATTAAAGGGACAAAATGTACATAAGGATAACTTTGCCAAAAACCCACAAGCAATCCCTATTTCAGACATGATGCTAAGACAAGGATTGCAGTTTGTAGTCTGGGCTTCAGCCTCTAGAGCCTCCATTTAAAGGATCTCTGGCAAAACCTGAAAAAGCCTCTGCCTTAGTCTTTGAGCTAATGTCAGCCAGAATGTTATGACTCTACACAAGACAATTTCATACATTTACAATTCCAGGCCATTTTCTTAAGCAGGGTAACAGGAGAGATGGAATGACAGCTTTTACTAATGCTCTTAAATTATTTTGTACAAATATTAAATTATTTTGGAAAAAATAAATGTATTCTTTTATTAAAAGGCTTGTACAACTATATTTTAAATCAAGCATATGCATGCAAACAACTTACCTCCCCCACATATGTACATTTCTATGCAAAAGCAGGGCCAGACTTAAAGGGGGCTCTAAGCCCAGGGCTGCTGACAAGTCCCTCACTGCTCCAGACTAGGACAGGACTCTTTCCCATTTCTGCATGCAGTGATAGCAATGCCCCTCTCTCACTAGGTCACCTCATTCTCCCAACATTGCCCCTGTCCCTAACCAGGACAGGACACCTGTCCTCCTTGCCACCACACATGGGGACAGCAGCACCACCACTTCTCCTTATTCTGGGCTGCCACTCACCATCCTCCCTGCCAGTCCCACCTCCTGCCCCCGGGGTGTTTGGGAATGAATTTTATAGCTCTACAGGCCAGGGCAGTGCATTTTTGGTTATTAAATTTAGTGAGTGGTGACTGCAGAGGGCAGCCAAGGTTGTTCCCATTCAAAAGCAGTTCTAGACCCCTAGTAAGGTGGGTGGTGGGTGGCAGGGCAGGCTGGTGTTGGGCCTTCTGATCCTCTGGAGTCCTTAGCCTGTGCCCAACTGGGCTGCTCGCTGGTGTTGAGTTTGTGCACTGCACTGATCATAGGAAAGGTGTTATGAATGTGCCCCATATAATGCATAGCAATTGCTTCTTAAAGGTAAAGGGACCCCTGACCATTAGGTCCAGTCGTGACCGACTCTGGGGTTGTGGCGCTCATCTCGCTTTATTGGCCAAGGGAGCTGGCGTACAGCTTCCGGGTCATGTGGCCAGCATGACTAAGCCACTTCTGGCGAACCAGAGCAGCGCACGGAAACGCCGTTTACCTTCCTGCTGGAGCGGTACCTATTTATCTACTTGCACTTTGATGTGCTTTTGAACTGCTAGGTTGGCAGGAGCAGGGACCGAGCAACGGGAGCTCACTCCGTCGCAGGGATTCGAACCGCCGACCTTCTGATCGGCAAGCCCTAGGCTCTGTGGTTTAACCCACAGCACCACCCACGTCCCTAATTGCTTCTTACCAGTCCCTAAAAAATGCAACCCTAATTCTAAATAGCTGATAGTCATGAGATCCTTGGAGAGGAGAGAGCATGCAAGGGCTGGTGACTTTGGCTGCCATCCTGTTATTCTGAGCCTAACTTTGAGGACTGCAGTCTTTACATAACTGCAGTGTGCAATCACATAGATGCTCTTACACATCTTAATCCATGCTTATCAATATATTCACATTACACGGATGCATACATATGCTTGCTTATTGTAAGCATTGTGTATGTCACACTGAACAAACACACTGCTATAAAAAAATTTCCCTCTCAGACACACTCCTTCCTGCATCCATATTCCTGCTTGCTCCTAGTTATACTCCAGCATATTGATGTCCACCCTCATGCTAACTCAGCCTTGGTCAGCCATCCAGTGCCAGTTGCACATTTGCTTAGACACATACCTGAAGCACAAGTGTGTTATGTCTGAAATGAGATACTGTAATCTATAGAGAAATACCCCAAAATATACCAGATTAAAGGCGGTATCCAAAACTTACTTGCTTGGTCTCATGCCAAGTGTTTTTTTCCAGTAAAGGAAAATCATTTTGTAAACTAACAGTTCACCTCCCCACACTTAGAGCAAAATTGCTATAACCCTGAAAATAGCAACCCCAGCCATTTACACTGAAAAGCAGTTCCTACCAAAAGACAAACTACTCCTCTAAAATGCAGCCAGTCTGTTAGCAAACAGTTAACTTGCACAAAGTTTCAGCAGCTGCCCTGCCAGAGATGCAAGTTAGTAAACTGGGCACTCAGCAGCACTTGATCCTGCCTACCAAATAATTCATCCTTATAAGAAAAATTCCGTAGGCAGCATGACCAGGCTGGCACTGAAAAAGGGGCAACTGCTCAGGGACCCTATGCTGTCAACTATACCCCATCTTGTGGTTGCTCTGAAAAGCTTAGAAATGGGATTGTCTGTGCCTGCAAAATCTCCAAAATAGAGATCAATCTTCTTCAGTACTTTGCACAGCAATTCACCGCACTGAATTGGCTACTCTTCTGTATTACGTTTTGGCTGCTAACGTAAAAAGTTTGAAATGTGTACATAATAATGTGACAAAAAGGTGTTTTGCAAGCATATGTATCATGCAGATTCACTTGCCAGGGAGCCAGGACAGGCTGCACCTCCCTGCTGAGTATATACAGGTAAAGGTAAAGGACCCCTGACAGTTAAGTCCAGTCACGAACGACTCTGGGGTTGTGGCGCTCATCTCGCTTTACTGGCGAAGGGAGCTGACCTTTGTCCGCAGACAGTTTTTCCAGGTCATGTGGCCAGCATGACTAAGCCGCTTCTGGCGAAACCAGAGCAGTGCACAGAAACGCCATTTACCTTCCCGCCGGAGTGGTACCTATTTATCTACTTGCACTTTGACGTGTTTTCGAACTGCTAGGTTGGCAGGAGCTGGGACCGAGCAACGGGAGCTCACCCCATCATGGGGATTCGAACTGCCGACCTTCCGATTGGCAAGCCCTAGGCTCAGTGGTTTAGACCATATACCCATTAGCAAATCTATGTTTACCTTTGCCGTGTATATCTTCCATATCTGTGCATGGTTCTCCTTGAAGACTCAGGGTTATTGCCTGTTCTGGGGGTCTCTTGGGCAAAGCAAAGGGGTCCTCATATACCCTGGATGCTACAGCATCTTTTACCTCTATGTAAATACCTCCAGTGAATGACAGGCTACCACCTCCCAGGGCAATCCACTCCCCAGCCATACAGTCATTTTTTCTACAGTTTAGCTGAAATCTGTTTCCCTACAATTTCCACCAATGAATTCTAGCCCAAACCAAGAGATAGAGAAATTCTGCTTGGTCTTCTGTGTGTCAGTTCTTCAGGTATTTGAAGAAGACTGTTACCATGTCTCCCCTTAAGCTTCTCTTCTCCAGTGTTGTTGTGTGGGGGGGGTGTTTTGGGGTTTTGGTATGTAATACACATGGAAATAAGCATGGGGGGGGATTTAAAAGCTTCACTTCTCAAGGTGTATGAGAAGGACACATCTGCGTGGACATGCCATTCCCTCTGTTACATATGCATATGGCATCTTCATGCTCTGTGGCAATTGATTCAAAATGACTGATTCCCACCCACTGGTTCCATACTATATCTCTAAAGCACATTTGAAGCATGTTCTTTCCCTCAAAGAATTCTGGGCACTGTAGTTTAGTAAGGGTTCCTGGGAATTGCAACTCTGTGAGGGGCAAACTACAGTGCCCAGAATTCTTTGAGGGAAAATGTGCCCTCAATGTGTAGTCAGAGCCACTGACGCAAATTAGAACCCACATTTCCCCACACTTCGGAGCAACCATAAACCTCTTCTAATGGAGAATACGACAGGATGGCTAGCAGATTTTAGGAAGCGACTAATTTGTGTATCTCCCTTTATTAAGCATCACCCAGCGATCTCAAATGCATGCTGAAGCAGAGAATATGACGGGGAGATCAAAGAGTTGCATGGGTGCAAACCCTGCCACAAACACACACACATGTCCCCCAGACTTGAGCACATTCTTTGCAAGTGGAAATTCAACAGGTGGAGCTTCCCTCATGACAGAAACTCAGTGATGGGGAAACTTCTGTTGAATTTTTGCCCTGTGCTCTACACAGTATATTATTATTATTATTATTATTATTAATACTATTACTACACAGTATTGGTTGCAAAGCCCCGAAAACTTTGCCAGGAGGAGAAAAGTGGCAGTTCTCTTAGAACAGGCATGTCCAACAGGTAGTTCACTGGACATTTGTGATAGATCACTGGCTCCCCCCCCCCCCCGAAGCTCAGTAACTTTGGCTCCCCTAAAAAAAAGCTTTGCCCGGCACCCCTAAAAAGGGCTTTCCTCCTCCCTAAAGAAAAGCTCAACAACTTTGAACCCCCCAAAAGGGGGTAGATCACTGCCAGTTCTTAAGTCTGTGAGTAGATCGCAGTCTCTTGGGAGTTGGCCACCCCTGTCTTAGAAGATCCTGCCCCCCCATCCGTGTAATGATGGTGCATCGTCATCCATGAAGTTCGGTGAGCTCTGAAACTTCCTGCCCCGCACTTTATAGATATACCTAACCCATTTCCCGCACTTTGGGGTCGGCCGCCCCCTCCCCGCCCCCCCTCCCAGCCACGGGGCCGTGAGAATCACCCACCTGGCGGAGGAGGGCGATTTGGCGGGAAGTCCGCGGCGCGCGCTCTCGTGCGGACGGCAAGCGCTGCCTCGGCTGAGGGCAGCGGCAGCGAAGGACGGCGCTGCTGCTCTCCGAGCGCCTTGTCGGCCCCCGCCTCGGCTCGCTTGAGGAGGAGGAGGAGGAGAAGCAGCAAGCGCGCTTGAAAGTCGGAGGAGCCGCGGCGAAGAGTGCCTCGCCGCCCGGCCGCCGCGCCACTTTAAGAAGAGGCTGGCTGGCGGGGATTGGAGAGCGCCTCTCGGGGAGGGCGGGGGAGGGGGCTGGGAGCGGCGCCCCCTTCCCGCCCACGCGCCGCCTGCGCGCGCGCCCCACCCCCACCGCAGGCGCGGAAAGGAGGCGGGCGCGCGCGGGGGGGGGGGAATGCGCAGGGATACTTTGCCCCGTTAACTCACCTCTGAAACGATCTTGTGTTGTTGTTGAGTCGTTTAGTCGTGTCCGCCTCTTCGTGACCCCATGGGCCAGAGCACGCCAGGCCCTCCTGTCTTCCACTGCCTCCCGCAGTTTGGTCAAACTCATGCTGGTAGCTTCGAGAACACTGTCCCACCATCTCGTCCTCTGTCATCCCCTTCTCCTTGTGCCCTCCATCTTTCTCAACATTAGGGTCTTTTCCAGGGACTCTTCTCTTCTCATGAGGTGGCCAAAGTCTTGGAGCCTCAGCTTCACGATCTGTCCTTCCAGTGAGCACTCAGGGCTGATTTCCTTCAGAATGGAGAGGTTGGATCTTCTTGCAGTCCATGGGACTCTCAAGAGGCTCCTCCAGCACCATAAGTCAAAAGCATCAATTCTTCAGCGATCAGCCTTTTGTATGGTCCACTCTCACTTCCATACATCACTACTGGGAAAACCATGTTGTTGTTTAGTCATTTAGTCGTGTCCGACTCTTTGTGACCCCATGGACCAGAGCACGCCAGGCCCTCCTGTCTTCCACTGCCTCCCGCAGTTTGGTCAAACTCATGCTGGTAGCTTTGAGAACACTGTCCCACCATCTCGTCCTCTGTCGTCCCCTTCTCCTTGTGCCCTCCATCTTTCCCAACATCAGGGTCTTTTCCAGGGAGTCTTCTCTTCTCATGAGGTGGCCAAAGTCTTGGAGCCTCAGCTTCAGGATCTGTCCTTCCAGTGAGCACTCAGGGCTGATTTCCTTCAGAATGGATAGGTTTGATCTTCTAGCAGTCCATGGGACTCTCAAGAGTCTCCTCCAGCACCAGAATTCAAAAGCATCCATTCTTCAGCGATCAGCCTTTTGTATGGTCCACTCTCACTTCCATACATCACTACTGGGAAAACCATGTTGTTGTTTAGTCATTTAGTCGTGTCCGACTCTTCGTGACCCCATGGACCAGAGCACGCCAGGCCCTCCTGTCTTCCACTGCCTCCCGCAGTTTGGTCAAACTCATGCTGGTAGCTTCGAGAACACTGTCCCACCATCTCGTCCTCTGTCGTCCCCTTCTCCTTGTGCCCTCCATCTTTCCCAACATCAGGGTCTTTTCCAGGGAGTCTTCTCTTCTCATGATGTGGCCAAAGCATTGGAGCCTCAGCTTCAGGATCTGTCCTTCCAGTGAGCACTCAGGGCTGATTTCCTTCAGAATGGAGAGGTTGGATCTTCTTGCAGTCCATGGGACTCTCAAGAGTCTCCTCCAGCACCATAAGTCAAAAGCATCAATTCTTCGGCGATCAGCTTTCTTTATGGTCCAGCTTTCACTTCCATACGATCTTGTAGAAGTGGAGAAAAGGGCAGGTGACCAAGGGCCTGTGAAGAAGGCTCGTCGTAGGAGAGGACCTGGTAAGAGGTGCGTTAAGATAACGCATGGCATACAAAGGAATCATAGAATTGTAGAGGTGCATAGCTGTCAACTTTTCCCTTTTCTTGCGAGGAATCCTATTCGGAATAAGGGAATTTCCCTTTTTAAAAAAGGGAAAAGTTGACAGCTATGTAGAGGTGGAAAGGACCACGAGGATCATCTGGTCCGACCCCCTGCAAAGCAGGAATCGTTTTGCCCAACATGGGGCTCAAACCCTGGAACCCCGAGACGAAGGATCTCGTGTCTACCTAGTGAGCGATCCCAAGTGGCAAGAGATAAACATTTCTCCCTCTGCCCTGACACAAGCTAGCAGGACCCATGGCCATTAAAGGAAGCCTAATGTTGGGGCGCGGGTGGCGCTGTGGGTTAAACCACAGAGCCTAGGACTTGCTGATCAGAAGGTCGGCGGTTCGAATCCTTGTGACGGGGCGAGCTCCCGTTGCTCGCTCCCTACTCCTGCCAACCTAGCAGTTCGAAAGCACGTCAAAGTGCAAGTAGATAAATAGGTACCGCTCCGGTGGTAAGGTAAACGGTGTTTCCATGCACTGCTCTGGTTCGCCAGAAGCGGCTTTGTCATGCTGGCCACATGACCCGGAAGCTGTACGCCGGCTCCCTCGGCCAATAAAGTGAGATGAGTGCTGCAACTCCAGAGTCGGCCACGACTGGACCTAATGGTCAGGGGTCCCTTTACCTTTATTAATGTTGGAAGGCACACAAAAACAAAAAGCAGTTCTTTACACAGCGCGTGGTTGAACTATTATTTGCTTATTTGGGACATTTCTATCCCACTTTTCCTCCAAAGTAAAGCTTCAGGTGGCTGACATGGTTTCCCTCCTCTCCATTTCTGTCTTCACGACAACCCTGTGAGGTAGGTTAGGCTGAGAGTCTGTGACTGGCCAAGGTCATTCAGTGAACCTGGTGGATGAGTGAGCATTTGATCCCTGGTCCAGTGCTCTGACCACGCTACACTGGCTTTCTGTGGGATTCAACACCACACAACGTTGTGATGGCCATCCATCTGGACTGCTTTAAAGGGGGTTTCCACCATTTCAAGCTGTCAGTGTCTCTTAGTCATGGTGGGTATATTAACTCCCATGCTTCAGAATACCAGTTTCTGGGGAACATAAACAGGAGAAGGTTATTGCGCTCATGTGACCCAGCGGCTATAATGTTCTTATATACATGTGGAAGTGACTCCCCCCCACCCTCACCTGCTCACAGTTTCACACATCACAAAAGTGCTGCTTTGACAGTGATCACTCACAGGAGCAAACCAGCTCCCTCAGTTTTCCATCTGAGGTGGATTTAAGGGGGTGAAACCGGTTTACCTGCACTGCACACTGAAACAAGAATGTAGAACAGAAGGTGAGAGGGGAGGGGAGGTGAATTTTGGAGTCACACAGGGCACCCTTGAAATTTGAAAGCCCAAAGTCTGCCATGGCCTTCAACTATGGCATGACCCTATAAAAGGGCACTTCTGGACTGTTGCTAGTTTTGGTTGGGATTCAATCACATACAGTGGTACCTCGGGTTAAGAACTTAATTTGTTCCAGAGGTCAGTTCTTAATCTGAAACTGTTCTTTAACCTGAAGCACCACTTTAGCTAGTGGGACCTCCCGCTGCCACCGCGCCACAACCGGTACCGGTACCCAAGGTACTATTTCTGGGTTAGCGGAGTCTGTAACCTGAAGCGTTTGTAACCCGAGGTACCACTGTACTGGCAAATTGGGAGGTCATGTGCAACCAACCCACTTCCCCCAAATATAAGACTTTTTGCAATAAGGAAAGGGACAGCAAAGTGCACTGGAAAGTGTGTGGTAACACTTGGTTTGACGCAGCAGCATCAGACCTCCCTGTAAACGAATCAGGGTGAATGCTCAATAAATGGGTCACCTGGATGTCAGTGGAAAGCATTTTCAGTTTCATTAAAGCATAGCAATACTATAGCAAGACGGCATCAGTGAAATTGACAAGAACTATCCTCCCAGCTTACTATTTCATTAGCTCTGGGATTTGAGAGAATAGAGCAGCAAGCAGGTAATGCAAAAAATGGGATGGCGACACTGTCAGGACTGCCACCAGCCACATCATGATCAGAGTCTGATGACAATGTACCACGAATATGGAGAAAGGCAAGCTGGGGAGTCTTCTGCACCTGCTAACTGGAGGGTGGTGTGATGACATTTGAAGCTGGGAAAGCATACATTGTGAATAGTGGTGGTAACACACATTAACAGACGTAGGGGAAGATTGTTGTATTATGATGATTAAAGTGTGTGAAAATGCATTTGTAATTTCAGCCTCAACAGACACATGCATTCCTGATCTCAAAACCAAACATATTGCTCCTCGCTGTTTCTCACTGTGTATTGCTCATATACCTTCCCCTCTTTTATGTAAAATAAAAAAAATCTGTATCTCAGTGCTACCCACTCACGCTTTCACTTTCATGCACATGTCAGTCACACAGAGATAAGGCTGTCACACTTGTAAACAATAGAATCCTTCCTAGTGACTCTTTCACTCATCATTCATGCTCCAAATGTTTCTGTGTTCAGGTACATTTCCCCTGCTTTGTTGTCTAACTTTTAAAAGAGCGTTAGCGTGCACATATGTCCACTGGAGGGCTTTCTGTTTCAGGTCCCTTCCCTGGGTCTTAAGAAGTTGAATATCTGAATGAATGGGGATCCATTTTAACTCTAGTGCACAGCTCAGCCAATAATAATAATAATAATAATAATAATAATAATAATAATATATTATTTATACCCTGCCCATCTGGCTGGGCTTCCCCAGCCACTCTGTACGGCTTCCAAAAGAATATTAAAATACTGTGATACATCAAACATTAAAAGCTTCCCTAAACAGGGCTGCCTTCAGGTGTCTTCTAAAAGTCTGGTAGTTGTTGTTCTCTTTGACATCTGGTGGGAGGGCGTTCCACAGGGAGGGCGCCACTACCGAGAAGGCCCTCTGCCTGGTTCCCTGTAACTTGCTTCTCGCAGTGAGGGAACCGCCAGAAGGCCCTTGGTGCTGGACCTCAGTGTCCGGATAGAACGATGGGGGTGGAGACGTTCCTTTAGGTATACTGGACCGAGGCCGTTTAGGGCTTTAAAGGTCAGCACCAACACTTTGAATTGTGCTCGGAAACGTACTGGGAGCCAATGTAGGTCTTTCAAGACCGGTGTTATACGGTCTCGGCGGCCACTCCCAGTCACCAGTCTGGCTGCTACGTTCTGGATTAGTTGTAGTTTCCGGGTCACCTTCATAATAATAATAATAATAATAATAATAATAATAATAATAATAATAATAATTTATTATTTATACCTCGCCCATCTGGCTGAGTTTCCCCAGCCACTCTGGGCGGCTCCCAATCAGTGTTAAAAACAGTACAGCGTTACATATTAAAAACCTCCCTGAACAGGGCTGCCTTAAGATGTCTTCTGAATGACAGATAATTATTTATCTCTTTGACATCTGATGGGAGGGCGTTCCACAGGGCAGGCGCCACTACCGAGAAGGCCCTCTGTCTGGTTCCCTGTAGCCTCACTTCTCGCAATGAGGGAACCGCCAGAAGGCCCTCGGTGCTGGATCTCAGTGTCCGGGCTGAACGATGGGGGTGGAGACGCTCCTTCAGGTATACAGGACCGAGGCCGTTTAGGACTTTAAAGGTCAGCACCAACACTTTGAATCGTGCTCGGAAACGTACTGGGAGCCAATGCAGATCTCTCAGAACCGGTGTTATGTGGTCCCGGCGGCCACTCCCAGTCACCGGTCTAGCTGCCGCATTCTGGATTAATTGCAGTTTCCGGGTCACCTTCAAAGGTAGCCCCACGTAGAGCACGTTGCAGTAGTCCAAGCGTGAGATAACTAGAGCATGCACCACTCTGGCGAGACAGTTCGCAGGCAGGTAGGGTCTTAGCCTGCATACCAGGTGGAGCTGGTAGACAGCTGCCCTGGACACAGAGTTAACCTGCGCCTCCATGGACAGCTGTGAGTCCAAAATGACTCCCAGGCTGCGCACCTGGTCCTTCAGGGGCACAGTTACCCCATTCAAGACCAGGGAATCCCCCACACCAACCCGCTCCCTGTCCCCCAAAAACAGTACTTCTGTCTTGTCAGGATTCAACCTCAATCTGTTAGCCGCCATCCATCCTCCAACCGCCTCCAGGCACTCACACAGGACCTTCACCGCCTTCACTGGTTCTGATTTAAAGGAGAGGTAGAGCTGGGTGTCATCTGCATACTGATGAACACCCAGTCCAAACTCCCAGCAGCTTCATATAGATGTTAAAAAGCATGGGGGAGAGGACAGAACCCTGAGGCACCCCACAAGTGAGAGCCCAGGGGTCTGAACACTCATCCCCCACCACCACTTTCTGGACACGGCCCAGGAGGAAGGAGCGGAACCACTGTATGACAGTGCCCCCAGCTCCCAGCCCCTCTAGACGGTCCAGAAGGATGTTATGGTCGATGGTGTCAAAGGCCGCTGAGAGATCCAGCAGAACTAGGAAACAGCTCTCACCTTTGTCCCTAGCCCGCCGGAGATCATCAACCAGCGCGACCAAGGCAGTTTCAGTCCCATGGTGAGGCCTGAATCCCGATTGGAAGGGATCCAAATGGTCCGTTTCCTCCAGGTGTGCTTGGAGTTGTTCAGCAACCACCCGCTCAATCACCTTGCCCAAGAATGGCAGATTTGAGACTGGGTGATAGTTGGCCAAATTGGCCGGGTCTAAAGATGTTTTTTTAAGAAGCGGTTTAATGACCGCCTCTTTCAGCGGGTCTGGGAAGGCTCCCTCACAGAGGGAAGCATTCACTACCCCGCAGAGCCCATCGCCCAGCCCTTCCCGGCTCGCTTTTATCAGCCAGGATGGGCAAGGATCAAGGAGACAGGTGGTTGGTTTCACTCGTCCAAGCAGCCTGTCCACATCCTCGGAGGTAACAGATTGGAATTGATCCCATGTAACAGGACCAGACAGAACTCCAGCACTCTCCCGCCCTGGCCCTGCTCCCACGGTGGAGTCTACCTCCTTCTGAATCTGAGCGATTTTATCTGCAAAAAACTTTGCAAAAGCATTGCAGGAGATCTTGGGGTCCCTACCAGGCCCCGGTGGTACAGGTGGTTCCGCTAGATTGCGAACCACCTGAAAAAGTCTCCTGCTGCTGTTTTCTGCAGATGCAATGGAGGCGGCGAAGAAGGCCCTCTTCGCCGTCGCCATTGCCACTTGGTAGGCTCGACGTTGAGCTCTAGCCCGTGTCCGGTCTGATTCAGAATGAGTTTTCCGCCATCGGCGCTCTAGCTGTCTCAACGGTAGCCCCACGTAGAGCACATTGCAGTAGTCCAAGCGGGAGATAACCAGAGCATGCACCACTCTGGCGAGGCAGTCCGCAGGCAGATAGGGTCTCAGCCTGCGTACCAGATGGAGCTGGTACACAGCTGCCCTGGACACGGATTTAACCTGTGCCTCCATGGACAGCTGTGAGTCCAAAATGACTCCCAGGCTGTGCACCTGGTCCTTCAGGGGCACAGTTACCCCATTCAGGACCAGGGAATCCTCCACACCTGCCCGCCTCCTGTCCCCCAGAAACAGTACTCAATCACCTTGCCCAAGAATGGAAGATTTGAGACTGGGCGATAGTTGGCCATCGTGGCCGCATCTAAAGATGTTTTTTTTAAGAAGCGGTTTAATAACCGCCTCTTTCAGCAGGTCTGGGAAGGCTGCCTCACGGAGGGAAGCATTCACCACCCCACGAAGCCCATCGCCCAGCCCTTCCTGGCTAGCTTTTATAAGCCAGGATGGGCAAGGATCAAGGAGACAGGTGGTTGGTTTCACTCGTCCAAGCAGCCTGTCCACATCCTCGGAGTATAGAACATAAGACTCTTAATCTCAATAGAACATAAGACTCTTAATCTCAGGGTCATAGGTTAGAGCCCCACGTTGGGCAAAAGATTCCTGCATTGCAGGGAGTTGGACTAGATTGTCCTTGTGGTCCCTTCCAGATCTGCAATTCTATGATTCTATGAATGTCATTTTTATTTAATTTATTAAAACACACATGTCAAGACACAAAATGTTGATCTGGCTATAGCTTTCCTTCCATCCTCTTGCCAGTAAGAGCAAGAAAGAAAAGAGGGTGGCAGAAACAGAGAGAAAGAGAGATAAGTGGCAGAAAGACTGAGCTCCTGGCTTGTTTGGGTTCTACCCCTGCCCACATTTGACTCTGACCTCTTGTGCTGCCAGTACACAGCCCTCAAGAGACTACCCTCAACTGAGTGCAATCCTCAACAGAAAAAAAATTATTTTGTTTTGCTACCCCTGATATATGGCATCTCCCAAGCAACTGATGGAAAGAGCAGAGGGAAAAGCAGCCAGCATGACAAATGGGTAGAACATTTTGAGTCAATATTTGATGACCCAGTAATGTTTAGTGTTCAAATTATGTTGAAAGCTGCTGAGAGGTCTAGAATAACAAAAAGAATTGATCCAGAACACCAGCTTTGTTCCTGGAACCACATGCTATCTCATGCAGTCTCATATCTCTAATTAAGGAGTGGTTTGTGCATGAACTAGCCTCTGTTTCCCCATCCACACCCACATTTTCTTTTCTGAGCTGATTCACAAGACCACTTTCTAGGAATCAAATTGTTTATGCAGAGTGCAATCTCATGTGGTTATATCATATTACCATGTCATTCCCAGGACATTATATTACTGCATGGAGGCCATTTCTCAAGCCATTTTGCAAAAACGACTGTTTGAAGCATCTATCTTGTCCAGCATTTCCCCAACTGATGCTCTCCAGATGTTTTGAACTAAAACTCCCATCATCTCTGACTTTTGATGATGTTTTGATGTCTGATGGGAGTTGGAGTCCAAAGCGTCTGGATGGCAGCAGGTTGGAGAAGGCTGGTTTTGTATATGCAGGCTACATTCTCCTTGGCTCAGCAATTGTCAATATACTTGAAGGATTCTCAGCATCTATGAGACATCAATGTTCTAATGCAATTGAAGAATATAGTAGAAGTGACCAGCAGAAGACAGCTATGGTATGAGACTGGAATTATACTGATTTGTTGCACACTATGCTGTCATTAGAGACACTGGTGGTGCTGTGGGTTAAACCACAGAGCCTAGGGCTTGCCGATCAGAAGGTCGGCGGTTCGAATCCCTGTGACGGGGTGAGCTCTTGTCGCTTGGTCCCTGCTCCTGCCAACCTAGCAGTTGGAAAGCACATCAGAGTGCAAGTAGATAAATAGGTACAGCTCCAGTGGGAAGGTAAACGGCATTTCCGTGCGCTGCTCTGGTTTACCAGAAGCGGCTTAGTCATGTTGGCCACATGACCCAGAAGCTGTACGCCGGCTCCCTCGGCCAATAAAGCGAGATGAGCGCCGCAACCCCAGAGTCGGCCACGACTGGACCTAATGGTCAGGGGTCCCTTTACCTTACCTTTAAGCGTGTGTAAGATAACACATGCATAGGATAACATTGACTCTGCCAGTCTCTGCAACAGCCACCATATTGTGAAGAAGCTAACAAATCACTGTCATGGAAATCATCACTGCTAAAATACTCCAGCTGAACCAGTAGTGCATGTTCATCTAGATGGTGGTTTTGTGTTTTGAAAATTAATTTGAGAAATGACAGAGAACAGACTGAAGATCCCCTCCCATTGATAAAAAATAAACTTCAAGCTACATCCCTATAATTCTTACCTGGTAATACTGTCCCATTCAAGTCCCATTGAACCTAGCAGAACTTGTGAATGTACATGCATAGGACTGAGCTGTCGAGTCCATTACCCTTCATATTTATTAGCATGTTGGAGCACTTGGAACCCCAAGCAAACACTTTTTTTTAAAATCACCTGTCAAGAAAGTTCCAATCAAAAAGTGGGCTTGAAAACTATGTGACAGTCAGGATGCTGTCAGCGGGTCCCGGCTGGCTGCCCAGGAAATTATAAAGACAAGGGAAAGTTTCTTACAGACCTTTTTTATTTCGATCTTTACAGAGAGAGGCTATAGACCCCAGCCTCTTGGATAATGGCGTTGTCCTGAGTGAATCTGCACACACACCCCGCACACCCCATCTCTCCCACTTCCTCATTTGTCATTCTCATCACCTCTTCTACAGGTGCTGCTACGTTCCCTCTGTCTTTGAGCTCTTTGCTCTCCTACTTTTAAGGCTCACCGGGTTCTGGGAGATGGAGGGTCTGGAATGCTTTCTAATGATAACGTGTCAGCTGGGTGTTGTTCCGCCTCTCCCATGATTTCCCAGCTTTCCCCCTCATCTGCCTCTGAGCTGCTACCTCCCTCAACTCCCTGTTGTAAATCTATACCATCTTCCTCTTCCTCTTCCCTGGAAGGGTCAGGATGGGGAGGTGGTCTCCACCATTCCACCTCTGCCCAGTCCCTGACAGTGACTTACTTTTTTAAGGTTTATAATTTACCCAAAGCTGTTGTACTGCTATAGTGATAATGCATACCACATAAATATGAAACAACAAGGTGCAAGGACGGCCACAGTCACCTTTCAACTTCCTAGCCTTCTGTTTACCACTCTCTTTCGCCTCCCCCTTCTTTTTGCCACTTCAGGATTCACACATCTGCTCCCCCCGCTTTGTCATCATCTCCATTACAATGGCCACTTCAGTCTAAAGTGTCACTTGAACACACATGTGGCAACAACTGGGACATTGTGAGTCATGTACGAATCCATCTCTCAGCCCCAAGCAAAGGGGAGCATCTGCGAAGGCTGAGATGATAATTAAATGAGTCTTGGGAAGAGAAGGCCTAATTAATAAACGCATTGCCCCACCTAATTGCAAAGTCATAATAGCTCTGCAATGGCTCTCCCCCTGAAAACTTCCTGCGAGGGTAACAGCCACCTTGGGTGTTGCTCCTGCCAATCCAATGGCTGCAGTTATGTGACATTCATTTTTCATGGCACAAGGACCGTACCATGCCGGCTGGTGCTGCCAGACACAACCTGATCTCATTACATTAATTGGGCCGGCTGATTCAGACCCACTTCAATATAAAAGCAACAGAGGATGAAAGGAAATATGCCTTGATTTCTGAAACTGCCCCAACCTTAAAAGAGATTGCTGGTCAATTCATTTCATGGATACTCATTTCAATTCTTTTCAAGGAGTGAACGTTACATAATTCCTTTAAAATGTACAAAAACTAACTGTTTAATTATGAAAGGTAGCAAATAATCCATAGTTATCCAAAATTCATGCTATAGTGTAACCCCATCACAGGTTTGTTAATCCTCACAAGACTGCATCAGAACATTGACAAGTCCCAGATCCAATACTACACACACGTGCACCCACAGTTAATTAATTCTTGACAACCATGCCAGAAACTTCTACATTTTGCATCTCTACTTCCTCATGTTTCTAAGTTGACAAGATTCCATTCTTTTATTTGTTTTAGCTTACGCTTTAGTATTGAAATTCTAGTGTGATTTTGAACATTCCAGAATACCACTTGAGAAACAAGCTCCAACTTTGATTAGCTAATCAATAACACATCAACTTCACTATAAATCTTTCTGGAACAATTGTCTCTTTCTTCCAGAATACTTAACCACTTACTGCATCAGAAGATAGTAAAGTTCAGTGATTAGACCAGCCCTGTGGAGTTTAGATCTGCAGTTTAAAGAAACATACATAATTGGAATCTTATTTTTTAAAAATGATACACACACATGTAAGAATAAGTGTATCATAATTAAATAAACACAGAGTCATTCAAATACACTCTGTACAGTAAATAATATAATCAGAAATAAGGTACTAAAGTTAAGAAGTTAATATCAAATACTGAGCCACATTGAATCATGAGAAATAACGCAAAAGCCCCTGCCCAAAGGAGCTATCAGTCTAATATGGACACAGGGGAAACAGAAAAGGAAGGGCTAATAAAATATTTCCAAAACTTATGTAAGAAATCAGTATGCAGCTGCTCACAATGCCAAGGGTGTGGGAGCCTTTCATTGCATTATAGATTAGTTTAAGATGCAGAGTAAGAAACCACTGATATTTTGTGAACATTCTGCTTTAGCGTAATTTAAATTAATATTTTTGTTACATTGGCCCAAACCCATTTCCACATTTCTGCTAGTATCTCTATCCCCAATCTTTCCCCCATTTTTTTAAAAAAAGCCATCTTTCTGAAGTGGAGCATCTTAGACACTTTCCTATTAATCCTCAAACATGGTGCAGTCCCTAACAGAGCTATACTTAAAAGAGACAGGGAGAAAGGCTGATCTAAAAATACTGAAATAGTTTTGGAACATTAGATTAGGTTTCATCCTAACAACAACGTGATAAAATGAGTTCTTTGTTGTTCTTGCTGCTATAGGTCCTACCACTGACAATGCAAACCGTACACCTATGGAGCAAGTGACTTTGTCAACGTATAGATTGGCTGACTTGTGTGTTAATGGCTTCTTTGCTTTACATTCCAGAACTTCTGTGTTCTGTCCCTGACTAGGGAAGGAATAAGATTTCATAGGTGGGGTTGGTAGCTGGCATGAGGATTCCTAAATTCAAGGAAACTGCTAGATAACTAGGTAGATAAAAGGTAAAGATCATTAAGTCCAGTCGTGGCCGACTCTGGGGTTGCGGCGCTCATCTCGCTTTATTGGCCGAGGGAGGCAGCGTACAGCTTCCAGATCATGTGGCCAGCATGACTAAGCCGCTTCTGGCGAACCAAAGCAGTGCACGGAAATGCCATTTACCTTCCCGCCGGAGCGTTACCTATTTATCTACTTGCGCTTTGACGTGCTTTCAAACTGCTAGGTTGGCAGGAGCAGGGACCAACCAACGGGAGCTCACTTCGTCGCGGGGATTCGAACCGCCGACCTTCTGATCGGCAAGTCCTAGGCTCTGTGGTTTAACCTACAGCGCCCCCCGCATCCCCCAACGAGATAGAGAGACATGAATAAATGGAGCCATGTCAGAAGTGAACAAGTTACTTGTATGGACTTGTTTGTGCGCTGTGGAGAGATAACAGTTTAGATGCAGATATTTATTTCCAGTGCATATGAAGTCAAAATCATTACTCTCCTCTACCTCCCTGCAAGGATACTCAGAAGAATATTGCTCCCACCGGTTGGCAGCTTAGCCCCTCACTGGTACCAGTAAGGGGAGCCAGTTGCAAATCTCACCACATGAGACAGTTATGAATTATGGACCTTGATGAAGCTGATTTGCCATGACAGTGGGAATCCTTGATGTGCTGAGTATAAGGGATTGAAAGAACTCTCCCACAAAGTGGAATTAAAGGGATAGGCTTATGCAGAAGCAACCTGGGCCTGGGCCAAAAGAAACTGCAGACGCTGTTTCTAGGAGGGAGAGAGAGAGTTTGTGTATGAAACAGAGGGGACAAGAGAATAAAAAGTGAATGGGTTTGGGCAAGTCACTCTCTCTCAGGCTAACCAAGGATGAAAATGAGGTAGCTTCATGCCACTTTAAGCTCCTTTGGAAGGGTGGGACAAATAAATGTGACAAATAAAATGACACATTAAAAGCAGCTATTCATGTTTACCATCTTCAACCTGTAGAACCCCATGTAGCACCTATGAGGTCATTCCTAACCGAAATACTATGCATATAAAAATTCACTGCCTGTAACAAGCTTGCACAAGCCCCACACTTCATAGATAAATAAATGCACTATATGCCACACTCTTCATATGGATATATATTCATATATGGATATATACAGGCACTGCATGTTATTATTAGGGCTGTGAGAAGACTTTGATTTCCATTCTGATCTGTCATGGTAGGATGCAGTGATATTTCCACTGACGTTTGGCTTGCTGTTTGCTGTGGTGGGGTTTTATGTAATTAATTATGCAATTATTCACTCTAACTGATTTTGAAATCTCTGATCCCAAAGATATATGGGAAATTATCAGGAAGACCCTCACAGAAAAAAGTGTTCTCGCCATGCTTGAGGTTGCAAAGCACAGCACCTGCTCTCCTATCCACCTAAATCTCCCTTTGTGTAGAGATTTCCAAAAGGGATACATGACAAATCTGAAGAAACATGAATCGTGTCGGCTGTTTATGTTGGCCAGATTTAACATGTTTCCCTCGGCGGTAGTGAGAGGAAGATACTTAGCTATCCCAGAATCAGAGCATCTCTGTAAATGCAGAAAACAGGAACCCGATACTCTAGAGCATATATTCTTTTCCTGTGATTTTGGCAGCTATGCCAGAAGACAATTATTTGAGGCCCTAAAATTTAATAGACAGTTTTTTACACAACCAACTGTTCAGGACCTGCTGGCGGACAGCGATGATCAAATTACTTTAATAGTGGCTGAATTTTTAAGTGCTGTCCATGAAGAAAGAATGGGCCATGATAAAGAGACTTAGTGGTTTTTAATGGTAGGTGATGTTGCTGTGTTGTATTATATTATTTATGTACATCAATTTATTTCTTGGAGTTAAGAATAGGACTGGGATAAATTGTGTTCGCTGAGCCCGTATTTTATACAGTCTGTATATGATATTTGTTTGTTAATGTGAGGTGTGATATGCCTAATAAAGGATTACAAATGAATTATGCAATTATTTATATTATCATGTTGTTCCACATCATTCATTTCGGTGCAAATGGGACAATTGTCAACAGTGAATATTCACATTGAATATTCACATCGTATTCACTGGATTGATTTGCATTCTGGATACAGGACAAATAAGCAAACCTGGCAAGTTCCATCCCCACTTCTGTTTCTTCCAGAATTCTCTGGCAGCCCTAATCATAATCACACAAAATGTACAGCTCCACGGATACAGCACAGTGTTACTAAGAGAGAAATACAAATGCCTTTGGAACACCTGAACATCTGTAAATGTTATTAGGATCATGGCACTTACTATAACGTGAGTAATAGTAAGTACTGGCACCTTTTTTCTAGTAGAAAAGCACTGCATGTATTTACTTCTGTGTATGCCACACATGTTAAACAAATTTATATGCATTGTGTCAGGAGCACATATGCATATACTTGTGGTCTCACAAGGACACAGGTATGCACCCATCACAAAACATTATCAGCACATCCATCCATCTGTGCAACACATGCATGCAGTCACCCAGCACATTCTCTCTGCCTTGGTTGTGCTCATACATAAAAACACAAGGTCGGAAGGATCTAAAGTTCTAATGACGCAGGTGGCGCTGTGGGTTAAACCACAGAGCCTAGGACTTGCCGATCAAAAGGTTGGCGGTTCGAATCCCTGCAACAGGGTGAGCTCCCGTTGCTCGGTCCCTGCTGCTGCCACCCTAGCAGTTCAAAAGCACGTCAAAGTGCAAGTAGATAAATAGGTACCACTCCGGCGGGAAGGTAAACGGCGTTTCCGTGCGCTGCTCTGGTTCACCAGAAGCGGCTTAGTCATGCTGGCCACATGACCCGGAAGCTGTACGCCGGCTCCCTCGGCCAATAAAGCGAGATGAGCGCCACAACCCCAGAGTCGGTCACGACTGGACCTAATGGTCAGGGGTCCCTTTACCTTTTTAATGTCCTACTGCCTTTGCCCCAAGACGGGATCACTCACATGTTCATTATTCTCTCCCTTCCACCAATTTATCTCACACTGTCTAAGCTAGCGCATATTAGAAGCAGAGGGAAGGAGTGAACAAGGTGCACTGTAGATGTGCATTTACACACACGTGCATATGTGTGCACAGATACACACCGCAAAAAGCTGATCACACCTCCAAACCCCTACAGCTCACTTGTGATGACAAGATGATAAGCTGTCAGTGTGAGTGTGTGACATGTGAGGACAGAAAATTTCTTAACAATTTTGACACAAGCAATAGGAATAAAGGAAAACAGACCTCAAGGCAAGTGAAAGTTTAGGGTGAAGGGGGGGGGGATTCTCTGCAGACTCTCCAGCCTGCATACAGGTGCAGAGGAAATGCTGTCACAGGTAACAATAGAACATATTCACATCCTGGTGTTTGATGCATCTTATATCAGGGATGAATTTCCTGCAACAGCTGTCAGCAGGGAGCAGCGGCCACTCTGACTACTTCTCTGCATCCTTCTTTTTGTGGGAATGTTCAGGGAGGCAGGAGAGGATATATTGTTTAATAATATTCTTCGCAACTTGCGTTAGCAAGTTCTATAATTTAGCAGAGTAACATTCCCTTTTTAAACTTACACAGCGGATAACTTGTTGCCAGGCTTGCTTAATTCCCCTTTATTCCCTCCTAAAAAGAATAGACACGACACAGTCTTGTATAAAAGGTATAAAATAGTTTACTCACACATTCTGTTCGCAGATGGATCCCAGAAGGCAGACTTAGGTTACAAAATATATACACTTGGAATCTATCCCACCAAGAGATAGTTCCTTTGTCCTCTCTTGGCTGGAGGCCAAGAGAGCATCTCAGGCAAAGCAGCTGATGCTTCTACAACAAAAGCAAGATGGAGAAGAGAGAGAGATGGTGGCCAGCCCTGTGCTTATGTTACCTGCACAGGTAAGGTCACGCCCACCCCTGGTCACATGTAGAGGAAGTTTGTCCCAACCTAGGAGGAAACAGGAAGTTCCGATTGGCTGGTCCAAACATGTCCACTCTAGGAATGTGGTATTTGACTGCTCTGTTTTTCACATCCCACGCTTTTGACTTAGAAAGACTGACACCTGGAAGTAGCCTTATTAGGGGCTAAACTAAGTATGACATAGGGGTTGCACTGTGATGAGATCACACAATGTTAAAAGCAGGTTTAGGGCACACAGTATGAAACACAGTATGAAGTGCTGGGGAGGGGGAGTTAACACTTCCTCCTGCACTATTTCACCCACTTAACACCCTCACTTAATAGCAGCAGTGGGTGAGAGTGGGGAAACAGACATAATACAGGTTAATTTTAAATAAACCATATTGTACATAAGAGTACAACAGCGACATTGTGTTGGCACTGCAGTTAAGATGCAGAGGTGATAACCTTTTGGTGTCCTTGCCCCCTGCATTTATTACACCCAAGTATTGTGAGGTTTTTGTTTTGTTTTGTTTTGTTTTGAATGCATTACTATGACTAGGGGTCAGCAACCTTTTTCAGCCGTGGGCCGGTCCACCGTCCCTCAGACCATGTGGTGGGCTGGATTATATTTTTGGGGGGGGGGGAATGAACGAATTCCTATGCCCCACAAATAACCCAGAGATGCATTTTAAATAAAAGGACACATTCTACTCATGTAAAAACACGCTCATTCCCGGACCGTCCGTCGGCGGGATTGAGAAGGGAATTGGGCCGCATCCTGCCCACAGGCCTTAGGTTGCCTACCCCTGACTAAGATCATAATCCTATGCACCAGGGGATCAGTTCTCTGAAACTCAGAAGGACTTGCTTCTGCATAGCCATGCACTGGATAAGGTTATTTCAGTTCTAGGAGATCCTAAATAGAAGCAGGAGTTATAAAAGCAGTTAATTGCACTGTTGTTGTAGTTTCAGCAGTTAAAAAAGGGAGAGATTAATCTTTCTGTATTGATTTGCTGGTCATGCCTCTTGGGAATTTTGAATAAAAAATGCACAGGGAAGGGACAGGGCGTAATAGGGCCCTACAAAGAAATTACTCCAGTTAACAACCCAGTACATGCTTTATGCTGACGCAGTATTTGCTATACGAAAGGCTGGGAAGGCCACAAACCCAAAGGTATGTGACCAAAATGTCAGGCCAGTCATCTCCAGGATATTGGTTTTTATTATGAATGAATTTTAAATGGCATAATTTGTCTGAGAGGGTATACTTTTTGTAAGTTGTTGTTTCTTCTTTAGCATTGCATAAGAAGACCCCTGCTGGATGAGGCCAATGGCCCACCTAGTTCAGCCTCCTGCTATCGCAGTGCCCAACCAGAGCAATCTCCCCACTTGTGCACCCCTGCAACTGGTATTCAAAGGTCACATATACCGTATTTTTCGCCCTATAGGACGCACTTTTCCCCCTCCAAAAATGAAAGGGAAATGTGTGTGCGTCCTATGGGGCGAATGCAGGCTTCAGGAAGCTATCCGCAAGCTTTGGGAGCTCCGTGGGAGTTCCTGTCGGGCTCTCAAGGCTTGCAGATAGCAGCCTGCATCCCGAAGCCTGGGGTGCACTGCACAGCGTGCCCCGGGCTTCATGCAGATATCGGGCAGCCCCACAAGCTTGGGGGACAGCGGGGAGGCGGAGCACTGCCATCCCGCTGTTCCCTGACCTGGTTTGGAGGCTGGTGCTGGGAAAAGCGCGCTTCTGCCCACCGCCAGCCCCACAAGCTCGGGAGACAGATATCCACAAGCCTGGGGAGACCGACGCGACTTCCCGCCGGGCTCCCTAGGCTTGCGGATAGCAGCCTGTTCTGGGGGCTGGGGTCGAGGGAAGCTCGGGCACCCCCCGCCCCAGCCCCGTGCCTGGGGGGAAAAATACATTTTCCCCCCTTTATTTCCCCCCCAAAAAACTAGGTGCGTCCTATGGGCCGGTGCGCCCTATAGGGCGAAAAATACGGTAATTGTATACTAGCCATCATGACCTGTAACTATTGGAGTAGTAGAATCATAGAATCGTATGCAGCTCTGTAAACTTGTTCATCACTGCAGAACATCTCTTCTACTGCGGCTACTAGCCATCTCTGACTTCTCAAGCTTCCTCTTCTGTTGCGAGCAACCTGCAGCTTGGAGTGAGTCTTCAGGTAGGCTAACCCTGCGAAATGGAAAAACACAAGCCTTCTGCTTTCACCCAGAGTGAAACCTCTTGCTCAATGTAAACTTCTCGGCTTTGCAAATGCAAACCTTTACATAAGTTTTAACTTCAATGCATTACATCTTATGCGTATCAAACTTGTGATTTTAACAGACCTTTTTTCATGAATTTGTGTAATCCCCTTTCTTTTTAATCAAACTTTAATAACAAATTTAACAAAGAGAAGCAGCAGCAAGAAATACGGGGTGGAGGAGCGGTGTGAGAGAAAAGGGAGGACAGACCATCAGCTCACGTTATAAATGCAATAGCCACTGATATGTCCAAGTCAGTGGCCATTACTACATCTTGCAGTAGTGAATTACAATGGTACCTCTGGTTACAGAAACTTCAGGTTACAGACTCCGCTAACCCAGAAATAGTACCTCGGGTTAAGAACTTTGCTTCAAGATGAGAACAGAAATCACGCGGTGGCAGCAGGAGGCCCCATTAGCTAAAGTGGTGCTTCAGGTTAAGAACAGTTTCAGATTAAGAACAGACCTCCAGAACGAATTAAGTTCTTAACCCGAGGTACAGAGTTTGACTATGTATTTGAATGAAGGGCATCTCCTTTTGTCTGTCCTGAATCTTCATGGGATGTTCCTGAGTTGAGAGAGGGAGAGAAAAAATAACTCTATCCATTTTCCCCAAGCCATGCATAATTTTAGTCCTGCTGGTGTCCCACTACTCACATTCTTTTTCTGAACTAAGGTAAAGGTAAAGGGACCCCTGACCATTAGGTCCAGTCGTGGCTGACTCTGGGGTTGCGGCGCCCATCTTGCTTTCCTGGCCGAGGGAGCTGGCGTACAGCTTCCGGGTCATGTGGCCAGCATGACTAAGCCGCTTCTGGCGAACCAGAGCAGCGCACGGAAATGCCGTTTACCTTCCCGCCAGAGTGGTACCTATTTATCTACTTGCATTTTGACATGCTTTTGAACTGCTAGGTTGGCAGGAGCAGGGACCGAGCAACGGGAGCTCACCCCGTCGTGGGGATTCGAACCACCAACCTTCTGTTCGGCAAGACCTAGGCTCTGTGGTTTAATCCACAGTGCCACTCACGTCCCTTCTGAACTAAAATGCCCCTAAATTTTCTACACTTTCATCTTAGGGGAGTTGTCCCAGCCCGATGATGAATTTGGTTGCCCTTTTCTGAACCTACAATATCCTTTTAGAGGTGTGGCAACCAGAACTGTACAGGGTAATTGTACAGATCCAAGGGTAGCTGCACTGTAGATTTGTGTAATGGCATTATGATACCGAAAACTTTATTTAAAATCCCTTTCATCAATTCCTAGCTTCACATTTTCATCAAGTTATTCAGCATAACCCCAATATCTCTTCTCTGGTCAGTCAACACCAGTTCAGACCCGATAAGTGTATATGTGAAATTAAGTTAGGGAATTCGTACCAACATGCATCACTGTACACTTGCTTTGTGGGAATCAGGATGCTGTTCTAGATAGGCCTTTGATCTGATCCAGCAGGGTTTTTATGTTTGTATATGTGAGAGCAGAGAGATGGACATATCCACTTTTGGCCACAGCTACTTCTGGCATTTGTTGTTGTTGTTGTTTACTGGTTTAGTCGTGTCCAACTCTTCGTGACCCCATGGACCAGAGCATGCCAGGCACTTCTGTCTTCCACTGCCTCCCGCAATTTGGTCAAACTCATGCTGGTAGCTTCGAAGACACTATCCAACCATCTCATCCTCTGTCGTCCCCTTCTCCTTGTGCCCTCCATCTTTCCCAACATCAGGGTCTTTCCCAGGGAGTCTTCTCTCCTCATGAGGTGGCCAAAGTCTTGGAGCCTCAGCTTCAGGATCTGTCCTTCCAGTGAGCACTCAGGGCTGATTTCCTTAAGAATGGAGAGGTTTGATCTTCTTGCAGTCCATGGGGCTCTCAAGAGTCTCCTCCAGCACCATAATTCAAAAGCATCAATTCTTCGGCGATCAGCCTTCTTTATGGTCCAGCTCTCACTTCCATACATCACTACTGGAAAAACCATACTGGAACCACTACTGGAAAAACCATAGCTTTTACTATACTATACTTCTGGCATAAGGGCCCCCATTAGGGACCCCAGAGGGCTGACCAACAACAAATGCAACCCTCAGCCAAACAGGTTAGCCACCCCTTCTTTAAAATAGTCATGTTTTCCACATACAAATGTATGAAGATTTATCAGTTGTAGAATTTATCATACAATTAAACAAGTAAATCTGCAGGCCTAAATACAATTGCTTGGAAGTGCCATTGAGCTTAATGGGGCTTGTTTGGGAGTAGACAGTGTATAGGATTAACTGCAAGATTTCCTCACTGAGGACCCGATTGGACTGCAACTTACTTGGGGACCTTGTTCTTTTCTTTCTGTTTCAATAATTTTTTATTAATTTATAAGGGAAAGCAATTTCAACCAGTACAAAACAAATTACAAAAGCATGGTCAAGGATGGTTACAAACTGTAGATCATCTACTATTACAGTTGGAAAAAGTGAGCAGAGAAATACAATCTATTTTTTTTTATAAAATATTTATTAAGGTTTTACAAAACATATATCACATATAACTAAACAAAAACATCAACAAACACAAAAAATACACACTTAACAAAAAAAAAGAAAAGAAGAAAGAAAAAAGAAAAATTCCACTTTTTAAATTTCAAAAATCCATATCAATTTCCTGGCCTCCGCACATCCCCCTTTTTGTATTCCTCTTTATTCCGTCAAATTCAGCAAATTCTAACCCTTTTTCCAAACTCGTTTATAATTATATATTTCCAGTTATTATGTCTCTAATTTCCCATATCTTGAACCTTTACACCACCTTATATACTTTGACATAATATTATTCTAGTCATACCCCCTCCTTGTTAAAATTCCTCTTTTCATAACTCTTTTAACCATATCCCAAATGCCATGTTGCCTTCACCTCCCACATCATTTTAACACTCAAGACAAATACAATCTAACTTGCTGACAATTTCAGGTTAATAATAATCTTCCTTGCAGGTTCAAGGTTACTCTTTACTTCCTCCCAGGCCAAAAATTATTACTGCAACTACAAACAAGAATATGTTTCAGGCAGGGGATGACCTTACATGACCTATACTCTTGTATACCCAATAAAGCAATGCCATACAGTTGCAAACTTATTCTGTTTACTTTCTCCCCTAAAAAATTTCAGATCCTTGCTCATCAGCAAAATGCTTTTTTTCAAATTTGGGGGTGGGGATTAAAAATAGAGCTCTCAGTCTATCTACTAATCTCAAGATTTGTTCGGTTCCACTTGACACAGAGAGAAGGTCACCTTATCCAAATATCCAATATATAGGATATCATGGAACCATCATGTTCCAAAATATATTGAGTCCATTATGTTCTGTGGAGCTCTGGCATTCTGAAAGGAAATGGACAAAATAATTTAGAATGTTTAAATTTTTAAAAACATCACCTGGTAACTCAGTTTGCAAGCTATTCATCTGGTGAATCCACTTCCTTCCATGGATATCCAACTCTCCTGAAGATGGATTACTAATTCTCCAAGCTTTGACAGCACTTCTACTGAATCACAAGACCCCCATTGTCTTCTCCTTTGTTAGAGGAAGGGAGAGACAGTGTGTGTAGGAGGCAATGTGTTCTTTGAGCCGTGTGGTGGTAAATGCAACAGCTTAAAATGGATTCAGAGAGACTGGTGCTAATGGAGGCTGAAGAAGACGAGAACTCAGCTCCAGCTGAGCAAAATACTTAAGAGTTTAGTTCTGATGGATGGGAGTCAAGACACCAGCAAAAACAAAAAAGGAAAGACGGGCTTTTTCCAGACTTGCTTGAACAGAGAATCCCTTCTAGCTTCAGAATTGACTAAGTAAAACTTCAGGTGTGATCTGATTTGCTGTCTGTGAGTTGGACGCTTTATTCATTAGTGTAATTTATAAGGCAATTTCAGGGATTTGTCAGGGATTTGACATCTCGCAACAGCCAGTGACGTAGGCCAAAACAATGTAATAACGTGAGCATAATACCTCTGCCTCAGATATTCTTATTTTTTTTTAATTAGGAAGTTCTGTGCTTGTAACACTATAGTCCAGGCTTCCTCAACCTCTGCCCTCCAGATGTTTTTGACCTACAATCCCCATGATCCCTAACTAGCAGGACCAGTGGTCAGGGATGATGGGAACTGTAGTCTCAAAACATCTGGAGGGCCGAGGTTGAGGAAGCCTGCTGTAGTCGGACAGAATTCGTACCTCTGCAAGCGTCGTTTTGGAGAAATGCATGCGTATTCCACCCTTCCTTCATTGAGCATACATGAAGTTGACCCACTTTAATCTCACAACTACCTCGCAAGAGATTAGGCTGAGTGTGAGACTGGGTAGCCCAAGGTTACACTGTGAACTTCATGGCTGAGTGGGGGTTTCAACCCAGCTTTCCCTGTTCAAAGTCTGTTCACTACTGAATACACCAAGACAAGTGTGAGTAGAGACAAATTCTTGGGTAGTGCCCCAGATGTTGCCGGGCTGCAAGTCCCATCAGTCAAAGGTCATGTGGAGGGCACCATGTTGGCTACCTCTGCTTCAGAGATACTAGATACACTGGACATTGGGCCATGTATTTTGCAATGAAATGGGAAACAGAATGGAACCAAGTGGCTTCAGTGACTGAAAACCTGACCTGAGGTTGTCTTAGCACAAAACAAGGATAACACAGGAAGTAGAAAAAGCCTTGCATTTCAACAGGTGCTGTACACCACCAGAGATTGCTGAATAACTTCCATCATCCCTGATGATTAGCTATTTTCCTTTAACCCTCTAAGGAGGACTTCCATGTTTCCAAACATGCCTACATATTCCACAGAAAATAGCTTGTACCTTTTTGTTGCTCGTTATGCAAGGATCCCAGATCCCAGACACAATTCCCTTATGGTACCATTTAGAAATGTCTCTGGAATTATGGGTCCTGACAATATTATTTATTTTCTGGCCAATGTAGATTAAATACCGGTATGTTATTTAGAAAAGCATTTTTATTTCTGGCAGCAGCTAAGAAGATTAGAATCAAGAACACCCACTCTATCAGTTGCTTGGTATTGAACGATCTAGTTAAGTATGATGTTAATGCTTTAATCTATTGTTCATTGGACTGGCTTGAATCCAAACCTTTCTCCATAACAGTGGGAGAAAAGCCCTCCCCTCAACGTTAAAGTCACGCACATGGAGGGTTTTTCTTCTTAAAATGCAGGAACATACGCACTTGTGTGAATGCATGTGTATAAGTAATGGTGAGCATTGCCTCATTGTAATCCCTGCTTCCTCCCTCATCAAGAACACCCACCCTATGCCTGCCTATGAAAAGCAATTTTGTTGTTGTTTAGTCGTTTAGTCGTGTCCGACTCTTCGTGACCCCATGGACCAGAGAACGCCAGGCACCTCTGTCCTCCACTGCCTCCCGCAGTTTGGTCAAAGAAAAGCAATTTACTCCTATGCTAACTAGTTCAAAGGATGCCTTGCGGTCAAGTGTTGCTTTTGCAAGTGGAGAGTGGAGAACTAGTGGATGTTAAGGCTTAAAGCAATCCCAGTGGACAGGCATTTCTGTTCCATTAGCACATCCCAGAGACATCTTACACTCTTGTTGTTAAGCCAACATTGCATGTTCAATTAAGGCGTGATTGATCATTAGTCATCACAGAGGCAAAATTCTACTGAAGGTTATTTATTTGGAAAGATGGCTGGGGACAGGCAAGGCACAGTGGCAAGATTTTGTTGCTTCAGGAGAAGTGATGCTCCTTCAGAAAACTATCTCTTTGCTCTTCCCTGTTCAGCTTCAGGTCAAATAAGCCATAACATATTGGAGTCTGCATGATCAAGATCCCCCACATCACTTCTAATTGGGCCCAAAATCGTGGAGGTGTGAGTAGACAGACAGTGCGAGTCTTGTAGCATCAGCTCCCACCCCCAACAGCATAAGAACATAATAGCTTGACCACAGTGACTCAGGCATTGGTGACTTGTTCCGTACTTTCATGAACTTGATATTTTAGTGTGGCAGCACTTACACTTTGGAACTCCCTTCCTGCTGACACCAAGCAGTACTCTTGTTGGCACCTGCTTAAAACATTTTTGTTTAGGCAAGCCTATCCAGACGTAAAGGGACGCGGGTGGCGCTGTGGGTAAAACCTCAGCGCCTAGGGCTTGCCGATCGAAAGGTCGGCGGTTCGAATCCCCGCGGCAGGGTGCGCTCCCATTGCTCGGTCCCAGCGCCTGCCAACCTAGCAGTTCGAAAGCACCCCCGGGTGCAAGTAGATAAATAGGGACCGCTTTCTAGCGGGAAGGTAAACGGCGTTTCCGTGTGCGGCTCTGGCTCGCCAGAGCAGCGATGTCACGCTGGCCACGTGACCCGGAAGTGTCTCCGGACAGTGCTGGCCTCCGGCCTCTTGAGTGAGATGGGCGCACAACCCCAGAGTCTGGCAAGACTGGCCCGTATGGCAGGGGTACCTTTACCTTTACCTTTATCCAGACGTAAAAATGACATATGTCTTATCCTGTTTTCCAATACTGTTGATTTCAATCACCTTTCGAATGTTTTTAACTACCTGTTTTTAAGTGATCTTTATTTATAATTTTATTTTATGTTTTTGTAAACCACTCAGAGGTTTCTGTTTTGCAGATGAGCAGTATATAAATTTTGTTAGATAAAATAAACATAAGAAATGAAACCAAAGGCCTCTCTGGTGCAGCAACCTTCTCTTTCAGTGGCCAGCCTGATACTTTTAGGAAGCCCACAAGCAAGACATGAGTTCATCCATTTTGCAAAACCAACAGCACATCCCTGCATCTCTCCCAGCTGAGTGTTTTCATAAATGAGGCATAAATGCTTCTGATAGGTGAGTGTGTGTAATATATATAATGATTCATACCGTGGAAGAGAGGTGCTTATGTAATGTGACTGAGCACTTTAGTCAATGAAGGCTTTATGTTATCATTTCACAGCCACCTGAAGCAAAAAAGCCTTTCAGCCTCACGTAGGAATAACCCTCAAGTCTGTGTCTCCTTCTCTTGCTAGATTCATGTTGCAAAATCTGGTAGGTAGCTGTGTCAGGGCAAACAAGTTGGAAATGGCTGAGGTAGACCAGGGATGAGGCAGCTGCAGTCCTCCAGATGTTGCTGGACTCCCATTTCTCCATTAGCCTCAGGGATAATGGGAGTTGCAGTCCAGCAACATCTGGGGGGCACAGATGCCCCATCCCTGAACCAAACAGCAGTCGTGTTGATGCAAGCAACTGGGTGTATTGAACGGGGAGGGGGAAGGAGCAAACCTATGGTGGCAGTTCCAATCCCACAAGTGGGAAGAATTTTAAAATGCCAAGTTCACAATTGCAGGTGATAATCTTATTTCTGGTGCTGGAGGAGACTCTTGAGAGTCCCATGGACTGCAAGAAGATCAAACCTATCCATTCCTAAGGAAATCCATTCCTAAGGACAGATCGTGAAGCTGAGGCTCCAATACTTTGGCCACCTCATGAGAAGAGAAGACTCCCTGGAAAAGACCCTGATGCTGGGAAAGATGGAGGGCACAAGGAGAAGGGGATGACAGAGGACAGCTTCACGATCTGTCCTTCCAGTGAGCACTCAGGGCTGATTTCCTTAAGCATGGATAGGTTTGATCTTCTTGCAGTCCATGGGACTCTCAAGAGTCTCCTCCAGCACCATAATTCAAAAGCATCAATTCTTCGGTGATCAGTCTTCTTTGTTCCATGGTTACATGCATTTTTCTAGCTTTCATCTCTACCTGTAGCTTCCTCTGCCTTTCCATGCCCTTATAGTAGATGCCTTTAAGCAACACAAATTCCTCTCAGCCCTTGGCAATAACCAATAGTACATATTTGCATAACATCATAGCGTAAAACCAGCTATCCTCCAGGCAAAAACCAGATTTCCTCCAAGTTCTCCCCATTTGTGACCAGCAGTTGGGTCAAGCTCACTTTCCTTCACCTCTGCATCGCACCCTGGCGTCATGGGAAAGTGCACACGAGTCAGCAAAAATGCCTCTGTTGGTTTCTGCATCCTGAGGCAGGTAGGCAGATGTCCAAAGTCCTAATAAAGGTTCTCCAGGTGGAAGCAGGTAGAAGGCCCAGGACAGGAGAAGGCATGCATTGCGGAGAGAAGCAGAGCTGCCTGTTGCCTCGTCAGCCTTCAGATCTTTTAATTAACCTTCTGATCTTGCAGTCTTTTTGCTCCTCCTGTGTAATGCCATTCTCCAGCTGGATCTTCGCTCTTTGCTGTAACTCACCAGCTCAGAGCCATTTAGCGTTTCATACTCCCCGGGGAAGCAGGCACAGCTGCTGGGTAAAGAGAGCTGATTAGATGACCAAGCCAAGCAGCCTGCTGTTCCCACCCAAGAGGAGATTAATTGGGCCTCTTAAAGTATAATGTGTGCACATTACTGGGGCAGGGAGGAAGTAACGCTGGAAAGGAGAATCCTCATTAATGAAGGAATGTACATTTCTGTGATGCTGAAGCCGCAACTGAACGTTAAGTCAAAAGACAATGTCAGGATTGGCTGAGTTATCAGAAAAGCTGAAAAGCGTGAACTGGACCCTGGACCCTCCCCCTAAGGAAAATGATTATTAAGACCATAAGAATTATAGAATTGTAGAGTTGGAAGGGACCCAGTAGGGTCATCTAGTCCAACCCCCTGCAATGCAGTAATATGCAACTGTCCCAAACCTGCAAACTTGGTGTTATCAGCACCACGCTGTAACCAGCTGAGCTATGTAAGAAGAGCAGTTCTGCTGGAACAGGCCAAGGCCCCATCTAGTCCCGCATACTATTCTCACAGTGACCAAACAGGTGCCTATGGGAAGGTGACAAGCAGCATCCGAGTGCAACAACACACTTCTCCCTTGTGATTCATGCAAATACGCTGTAGCTTTTGTCAAACGTTTAAAATCTTTCATTCGTGCATGAAAAAAAATATGGCAATTTACCCCAGGTATGAAGAATACGGGACGCGGGTGGCGCTGTGGGTTAAAGCCTTAGCGCCTAGGACTTGCCAATCGAAAGGTCGGCGGTTCGAATCCCCGCGGCGGGGTTCGCTCCCGTTGCTCGGTCCCAGCGCCTGCCAACCTAGCAGTTCGAAAGCACCCTCGGGTGCAAGTAGATAAATAGGGACCGCTTACTAGTGGGAAGGTAAACGGCGTTCCGTGTGCTGTGCTGGCTCGCCAGATGCAGCTTGTCACACTGGCCACGTGACCCGGAAGTGTCTCCGGACAGCGCTGGCCCCTGGCCTCTTAAGTGAGATGGGCGCACAACCCTAGAGTCTGTCAAGACTGGCCCGTATGGGCAGGGATACCTTTACCTTTACCTTTATGAAGAATACACATGTTATAACTCACACAAGGATGGGGGTATAAATTCAGTTTCTAGTTCACACTTTCTGAAACAATATGTAAACTGAAAATATTATTATTATTATTATTATTATTATTATTATTATCAATTTATTATTCATACCCCGCCCATCTGGCTGGGTTTTCCTGTACAGCTATCCTTTGAAATTCCTGCTCCCCCAAATGTTCTGATGCGGCTCTCCAGCCACTCAAATAATGTGAGTAAAAATGTGTGTATTATGTTTTTTAAAAAAAGATATTTATTAGAATTTTACAACATGAAAAAAGAAAAAAGAAAAATACAAAATCAAAATAGATCAAAAACAATTCCATCTTTCCATCACTTTCTTTCATTTGCTTATTTCCCAGACCTCCTCACACCTCCCTTTTTGTATTCCAGTTCGATTTATTAGTTCAGCAAATCCTTCCCCTCTTTGTTTTATCCTAATCTTTAATCTTAAAATAAAGTAACATTAAATTTTTGTCTGTTAATAGTCCATTTTTTCCCATACTCCTTATAGCGTTATAGCTAAAAACCACATAACTTTTCATCCAACATCATTCTAACATTCATTAATTTTACAATATTTCTGTAGGTAGTCTTTAAATTTCTTCCAATCTTCTTCCACCGACTCTTCTCCCAGGTCTCGGATTCTGCCGGTCATTTCTGCCAATTCCATGTAGTCCATCACCTTCATCTGCCATTCTTCCCTGGTGGGTAGATCCTGTGTCTTCCAATACTTTGCGATAAGTATTCTTGCTGCTGTCGTGGCATACATAAAGAAAGTTCTATCCTTCTTTGGCACCAATTGGCTGACTATGCCCAGGAGAAAGGCCTCTGGTTTCTTCAGGAAGGTAAAAATGTGTGTATTATGAGACAGTGTCCATAAAATTGCATTTATTGGTGAAAATAACATATAAGATGCATTGCGTATGGGGAAACGGCTTGCAAATCTGTATTATTAGGAGAAACTAGACACCCAGAGCGGCTGGGAAAACCCAGCTAGATGGGTGGAGTGTAATAATAATAACAACTATTATTATTACTATTATTATTATTATTATTATTATTATCATACACACTGCCCAGGCTTGTGCCCCAGGGAGATCACTTCAGTGCTGCTGACACAGTGGTTTGACTTTGCCCCCAGAGACACATTCCATTCTTGAGGCAGATGGATACAAACAATATTGTAAACCGCCTTGTGATCCCTCGATGAAGGGTGATATAGAGAATTAATAAATCATAATCTTACTTGAAGAGTTTAGCACCAGAAGCTAAAGCTTGACATTGGCTGGCAGCTGGACATGGTATTTGGAAAAGGGAATGCCAATGGATCGGAACATCCCCACTTTTTAAAAGGTAAAGGTACCCCTGACTGTTAGGTCCAGTCGCGGACGACTCTGGGGTTGCAGTGCTCATCTCGCTCTATAGGCCGAGGGAGCCGGCGTTTGTCCGCAGACAGCTTCCAGGTCATGTGGCCACCATGACTAAGCCGCTTCTGGCGAACCAGAGCAGTACACAGAAACACCATTTACCTTCCTGCTGGAGCAGTACCTATTTATTCTCTTGCACTTTGACATGCTTTCAAACTGCTAGGTGGGCAGGAGCTGGGACTGAACAATGGGAGCTCACCCCGTCGCGGGGATTCAAACCGCCGACCTTCTGATTGGCAAGTCCTAGGCTCTGTGGTTTAGACCACAGCGCCACCCGCATCCCCACCTTTAGAACGTACCTTATCATCTATGGTACCTACCAAGCTCTGGTCTTATCCATCTATCACTAGATAATGAATACATTTGAGTTAATCTCAGAGAGCTTGAGTTGTTAACTGAAAGATGTAGTAAACTGGGGCGGGGGGAGGGGGGGAGAGAGAACTGCATAGAAATGGGGAGCTGAAAAGCTTTAGTGACAGTGATTTCCCTGCAACTTTTACGACACTGGTTGCTCCTAGAATCCTTCATGAAATATTTTATATGGAGAGAGACTTGAAAGCTTCAGGCTTAATCTATTGATTTTAATCAGTTACAGAGTTGGAACTGAATGGGGCAAATGCACCAGGAAGATGCAATTTTCAACTGATTTCAAGGCATTCTGGAAAATCACTCCAATCAAAGACCTGTAAACAACAGACAAATCAGGCTTCTCATTGCTGTAGTACTTGGGCACTCATCCAATACCAACGTATTTGTTGCAAAGCCCCCGTGATGGTAGCAGAAGAATACCTGTAGCAGGATGGCCTACAGCAGGGATGGAGAAGCTGTGAGCCACCATATGGTGCTGAACTACAACTCCCATCATCCCTTACTGTTGAGCATGCAACTGGGGCTGGGGGGAGTTGGAGCCCAATGACATCAGGAGGGTCACATTTTCCCACCCTTGCTTTAGAACTATTGGGAGAAGAGTCCTGAAGATGATTTGAGGGTCCATTTATATGCAGGGAGGCAACCTTTCAGGTAACCTGGCCCCAAGCCATTTTGAGCTTTAAAGGTGGATACCAACACTCTGAAATGGGCCTGGAAATGGACAGGCAGGCAGTGCAGCTGGAGGCGTGTGGGTGTAATTTGGCCATAATAGCTTTGCTATTTGGTTATGGGCCAGCTGATTTTTCCATGCCATTTTCAAAAGCAGCCCAACATATATCATAATAAAATATTTATTGCGGTCCAAAGACCCATCGAACAATTTCAGAACAAAATACAGTTAAGACAGCCAACCACAAAAGAGAGAGGAACCAAGGCGGTCATTTTGTTTTGTCTCAAGCATGATGATCCTTGTTTCTTTTAACTTCCAAGAGAAACTTTGCCACGGCCAGTGTAATATCATTAGGCCTGTCATCCAAAAGATATTTAATATGGGAGGCTTCAGATTTTCCCGGCAGGGGTTTGATCAGTTGGTTCCTTGCTTGCTCATACTGCCCACATTGCAGTAAAATATGCTTCATGCAATCGACGTCCTGAGAACATAAACAAAGCCTGTTCTGATAAGGGATGCCTCTCAGTCTACTATTTAGCACTTCCGATGGAAATACATTTAGTCTGGCTTTGGTAAATAAGCACCAATAGGTTGGTACAGAGAGGTTCCTAAGACATGAGGGTGTCTGAAAGTCATACCCATATTGGATTCCTGCTGCTACCAGGCCACAAATTGCATGAGATCGAGATTGTAGGTCGCTATGTGAAATGTACACTGCACTAATCCCAGGCAAGACCTATGCAGTTCAAGCTTTACAGGTGAAAACCAGAAGCAGGAAACGGTTGCAGAGTGATGTGTTAAACTTTTTCACTTCTGTATTTTGTACTGGTTGAAATTGTGGAGCTGTCTTTAGAAGGCACCAGGAGTGCTGACTTGACCTCGCAGCAGCAGGCGGCTGGTGCTTGCTGACATCACCGTGGTGTGCACGAGTGGAATCTAGGGGCAACAGCCCATTCATTTAAAATTTGTGGTGCTGGGGTACTCAGGACCCCACATAGTCAGCGCCCCTGGAAGGCATTATTAGTAGCCCAGTCTAGAAATTACGAAAGCATAGATGACAGAGGCAAGGTGCCAATCATCAAGGAAAGTTTGCAGCTCTGCTATCACTGCACAGTTGTGGAGTGATAACAGAACTTGTTTTCAAGTAAGAAGGCATCACAATAAAGAATTAGACATCCACAGCCCTCAAGCTTTGACAGTGTTTTTTTTTAAAAGGCGACACATGAGGACTGCTAAGAAGAAACAGAATTGAAAACAGGCGATGAGGCATTGAACTTAAATATGAGGAAGGGTGGAAGAGAAAAATGTCACAAAAGGATTCCTATTGTAATCATGTATAGGGGGAAAGGGGGTGTGCCCCTACCTGCCAGGAATGGGAGTCAGGAGCAGGATGGCAATAAATCACATGGCATCAGTGAAGTTAACTCACTCTTTACGGAAACAAGGTCAACTCAGAAGGCCAGGCCTAGTGAGCATAGCAACTCACCCGAATGAGGCAGCTTTGGGGACTGAAGGTCCCCACCTTCCCACTGGTGTCTAAGTTCCCTGCCCTGGGTCCTTCCCAAGTAATCTGAGATTGTGCCGCCATGCCTGTCTCTGCTGCTCCCTCTTCATACCTCTTCTGGGTCTGGGAGACCAGGGTGGAGGGTATTGGATTACTCAGCTGGAGGGCTTCTTCACCAGCCTGATTCATCTCTGCCTCTCGCGCCACCTCCTCTCCAGCCTCCACTTCTGCCTTTGATCCTAGACTGTTCTCTGCCCCAGCCTCTTCCTGCTCACTAAACCCTGTTGCCTCTTCAGCACCCAACACCTCCTTCTCCCAGTCTGTTCCCTCTTCTCCCTTGGACCACTCATCGCTGTTCCACTACTAATCCCCGGCTCTGAGCCTTGCGGGTTCCCCCACCACTCATCAGCATACAACCAGCCCATGACACTACCCCCCCACACACACCTGCTGTCAACATGTGGGTTTTTTGGGTGGGAAGACATTTGTTATATGTGCATGCTCTTTCTATGACTGGGAACCATGATTGCACAGATGGAGACTGAATGCATACAGCAGCCTCCCTTCTAGAGATGCTGATGCCCTCAACATGTGGATGGCAAAGAGTCGATGTGGAGGCAGGGCCAACAGGGCACAGCCCCACTCTCCCACGTGATAAAAACTGCATGGCAGACGAAGGCCTAAATAAGGCTTATTGTCTTGTTTCAAAAAGAGTCTGAAAGGAAGGTCTGTACCACCCAGTGATATCTGTTTTATACCAGTTTAAGTGTCACATCTTCCTCCAAAAGAGTCTTGGGAATTGTAGTTTGAGGACAGTGCTGGCTATTCTGTTAGAAATCCCTAGCACCCATTCACAGTTTTATAGTTCCCAGGGTTCCCTGGGCCATGCTGCACCACTTTAAATCTTCAGGTCTGCATAGGTGAGACAGCACGGCTGTTGGGCAATAAGCAACTGCAAAAAGCAAGAACAGAAAGCCGAAATGTATGGTGAAAAAAATAAAAACAGGGAAGAAGTTGGGGGGGTGGATCAGAAGAATAGATGAAGGAATGTGGTTTGACTGAGAAGAGCAGGGAGGAATTCCACATAACATTATGACAATTGTTTCATCAGTGCAAGCTCTTCAGCTTGCCAGGCGGAACAATCCCCACTGAGTGATTGCAAAGGACAGAATGGAGAGAGAAAGCAGTGATCTAATTTTGATGCCATCTTCCTTCCCAAAGTATAACAGTAAACCCCACATCTGGGGTGTCAGGAAATGGCAGCCTGCTCTCCAGACCCTAGTGGCAAAAGGCCAGTGGAAGCTGACAATATTGGAAGCAAGAGAATGAAAAGGAGATCAAGACACAAGAAGGAGGTGATGAGCAGAAGGGAAAGAAACATTACTGATGTATTTCGAATCTAGCCAGCCATTGTGTTCCCCCTCTGTCATTATAGGGAATTGAATCTGGTGGCTGTGAAGTGCCCATAATAAGCTCATAGTACAGTAGAGAAAAAAAGAGACTGCATGACCCACAAACAAAAAGGCTAATGAACAGAAAGGCCATTTGCAGGATTCTGCAGGACTCACACAAGACCTTTCCCATCCAGTCCCAGATTCCAGCATAAGGACATAAGAACAGCCCTGCAGGGACAGACGAAATTCCCATCTAGTCCAGCATCTTGTTTTCCAAAGTAACCAATCAGATGGTTCTGGGAAGCAGAACTTGAAGGCAATATCCTTCTCCAGCTGTAATTCTGTCCACATCTGGTATTGAGAAAGGCATGCTGCCTCTCTGAAGCTGGAACTTCTAAATACGCATCATGGCTAGTAGCCATGGCCAGTGCTACAGCCTCTGTGAAGGAATATACCGTATTTTTCGCACCATAGGACGCACTTTTCCCCCTCCAAAAATGAAGGGGAAATGTGTGTGTGTCCTATGGTGCGAATGCAGGCTTTCGCTGAAGCCTGGAGAGCGAGAGGCATCGGTGCGCACCGACCCCTCTCGCTCTCCAGGCTTCAGGAAGCTATCCGCAAGCCTTGCAAGCCCGGCGGGAGTTCCCGCAAGCTCATAAGGCTTGCGGGCAGCAGCCTGCAGCCCCGGCAAGTGTCCGCAAGCCTTGCGCGCCGGCGGGAGGTCCCACCGAGCGCGTGAGGCTTGGGGCGGCAGCCTTTCGCCCGAAGCACGGGGAGCCCTCCGGAGGGCTCCCCGTGCTTCGGGCGAGTGTCTGCAAGCCTTGCGCGCCCAGCGGGAGGTCCCGACGGGCGCGCGAGGCTTGGGGCGGCAGCCTGTCGTCCGAAGCACGGGGAGCCCTCCGGAGGGCTCTCCGTGCTTCGGGCGAGTGTCTGCAAGCCTTGCGTGCCCGGCGGGAGGTCCCGACGGGCGCGCGAGGCTTGGGGCGGCAGCCTGTCGCCCGAAGCACGGGGAGCCCTCCGGAGGGCTCTCCGTGCTTCGGGCGAGTGTCTGCAAGCCTTGCGCGCCCGGCGGGAGGTCCTGACGGGCGCGCGAGGCTTGGGGTGGCAGCCTGTCACCCGAAGCACGGGGAGCCCCCCGGAGGGCTCTCCGTGCTTCGGGCGAGTGTCTGCAAGCCTTGCGCGCCCGGCGGGAGGTCCCAACGGGCGCGCGAGGCTTGGGGCGGCAGCCTGTCACCCGAAGCAGGGGGAGCACTCCGGAGGGCTCCCCCTGCTTCGGGCGAGTGTCTGCAAGCCTTGCGCGCCGGGCGGGAGGTCCCGCCGAGCGCGTGAGGCTTGGGGCGGCAGCCTGTCGCCCGAAGCATGGGGAGCCCTCCGGAGGGCGCCCCGTGCTTCGGGCAGGTGTACGCAAGGCTTGGGGCGGCAGCCGCGGCTGGGGGGGGGAATAAATTGTTTTTATTCATTTCCCCCCCAAAAAAACGAGGTGCGTCCTATGGGCCGGTGCGCCCTATAGAACGAAAAATACGGTAATCTTTCAAAGTTATCTTTGGTCTGTGGCCAACACCACATGTTGAATCACAAAACCATTGCATTGTTTTACTGGGTTGCTGTTCTTTTGTTGTTGTTTTAAATTTACTGTTGATATTGTTGCATATTCAATGCTATTGCTGTACAGTGGTACCTCAGGTTAAGTACTTAATTTGTTCTGGAGGTCCGTTCTTAACCTGAAACTGTTCTTAACCTGAAGCACCACTTTAGCTAATGGGGTCCCCTCTGCCGCTGCACTGCCGGAGCACAATTTTTGTTCTCATCCTGAAGCAAAGTTCTTAACCCGAGGTACTATTTCTGGGTTTTCGGAGTCTGTAACCTGAAGCATATGTAGCCTGAAGCATATGTAACCCAAGGTACCACTGTAAACCACTCTGGTTCTTGTTTGAAAAAGAGTGAGGGTTAAAATAAAATAAAAGGGTGTCTTTGAATCATTGTCTTTCAGGCAAAGATACTGATTCTCCTGGGGCTTTATTTACCAAAGTATTTTTGTCCATCTTTTTACTAAATGTTTAAGGACCACAACACTTGATGCCATTTGGGTTTTGTCTATCATTGGCCTGGTTTGCACATAAAGCAAAGCCATGGCTTGTTTAACAATCCGCAGGTTAACTACAAGTTGTGCCACAGATGATGAAACAAGCCATGGCTTGATTCACCAAAGCCTCGTTTGTTTTCCAGCTGCTTTTGCCTTGTCCCTTTGTAGTTGGGTGAGTGTCACTGGTGGTCAAACAAACTATAGTGAAGGAAGAATGCTGGACTTACACATAAAGTCAAGTCATAGTTTAAACAGTTGGGGAAGGGCCACAGCTCAGTAGCACAGCATCTGCTTCGCATGCAGAAAGTCCCAGGTTAATTTCTCAGCATCTCCAGGTAAGGCTGAGATTGGCCTCTGTCTGAACTCCTGGAGAACTGCTGCCAGTCATTCTAAATAATACTGAGCTAGGTGGACCAGTGCTCTGATGCTGTAGCTTCCTATATTCAAACCAAGGTTAGTAAAGCAACAGCAAACCATGGATACAGATTGTGGCTTGCTGGCAGTAACCAAACTATAGTTAAGCCCCTGGATTGGGTTCACACATAATGCTAAGTCATGGTTTAATAAACCATATTTTAATAAACTATAATTTAGTATTATGGTTACATGCAAACCCTTTCTTTCTTTCTTTCTTTCTTTCTTTCTTTCTTTCTTTCTTTCTTTTGCTTTCTTTTTCTATCTCTCTGTGCATCATTCCAACACTTCTTCACTTCTGTTTATTCTTTTTGTTCCAAGTGTGCATGTCTGAGAATCTATTAACAAAAGCCTATTTAGTAAAGATTACTCCCCTCTCAAGGGTGTTCCTTAGAACAGATGAAAGAGAGAAGAAACACGAAACATAAAAACATTACAAATATTCAGGCAGATGAGATGCTTCCCCTCAATTGCTTTTGTTCCAATTATAATCTTGTTCATCAGCACACAGGGCACAAAAAGCACACAGATACATTCAGCTCGCAAGCACATCACTTCAAGAGTGCTCCTTTCCTACTTCATAAAAACTGACAGAGAAAGAGTTTCTCTTTTATCTAAGGAGTGGGCCAGTTTTGTCCTATTAATATGGAAGATGCCACAAATTCAGTAAATGCTGATTTGTACCAGTCATTCTTAAGGTTTATAGAAAACTGGTAGGCAATGACAGAAAATGTTGGCATCCACCAGTAAAATCTCAAATACAATTAAGTGCCAAGCTGATGTGGTAAATGTCAGGATTTTTTTTGTCAGGCAACACAAAGTTCAGACTGAGAAATTGGCCGTGGCTCTGTGCTCCCTGGGGCTTTTGGTTGAAGGAAAGAACTGCAGGCAGTTGTAGCTAAGACATTTGACCAACAGCCGACATTTCTCCTGCCCCAAGGAATCACATGACAGCAGAAGGCCGATAAGGTGTCTTAAATATCCATTTCCCAAATCTGCTGGCTTCTCTTAATCCTGTTTCTTGAGGAGGCCACCAGACTCTCTTTTTGTGCAGGTGGAATATCAGTCCTTGGCTGGGCTGCCTGCTTAATGTTTCATGGGGAATATGTGGGAATCCCAAGAGGCTCCACTTTGGTAGGGAAGCCACTCATGTATGAACTTTCTCTGAAGCAAGTGAATCTGGATTCCTTATGTACAGTAGGTAGGGCTCCTTCCAGACCAACTGCCCAGGCCTTGGTAGGGACCTAGAGAGTACAGTGGTACCTCGGGTTAAGAACTTAATTCATTCTGGAGGTCCGTTCTTAACCTGAAACTGTTCTTAACCTGAGGTAGCACTTTAGCTAATGGGGCCTCCTGCTGCCGCGCGTGATTTCTGTTCTCATCCTGAAGCAAAGTCCTTAACCCGAGGTACTATTTCTGGGTTAGCGGAGTCTGTAACCTGAAGCGTATGTAACCTGAAGCGTCTGTAACCCGAGGTACCACTGTACCCCTAATCTTTTTATATAGTACTGTGATAGGAATTTTGAGGTCTTAGATATATGGTAATGTTCATAAGCGTACCAACCAAGCACGTACATAGATCAACACAGGAAGACCGACCTGGAACCATTTTGATTCCTAAACTGAGCAAATGTTTTCTTTGCAAGGTCGAAGTGGGAAACCTCCCCATTGTCTCTTTCCTCACAAATCCTGTCTTAAGGGCACATTTAAGATATGAATAGGGTGTGAGCCTGTGACCTGGCCCAGGAACTAAGTATTTATCATTACAAAAGACTAGCCAGGCTCCCCAGGCAATCCAATCAAGTAACCTGCCAGACAGGACAACGACAGGAGAAAAAGAACATTAAAATTTCTGTTTTAGACTGCCTTTTTTGTGATGTAGGTATGATGTATCTGAGGGTGGTCTTAGGTTACACCCCTTCTGTGATGTATGTATGATGTTTCTGGGGGTGGTCTTGATCTACAGGGTGGCAATTTTTAAAGTCTTTATAAGGCCTTGCGCACCATTTTTCTGGGTTCCTCCTCTCTCCTGCGGGTGAGGGGAGCACCCTGTTGCAACAGATCAATAAAGATCAAGCTTACTAGATGCTTTGCTTTTCAATATTCTCTGGTTGGCCTCTGTTATCTTCTCCTACCAATAGGGAACCTATGTAAGGACTCTATATGGGCTCTTGGATACCCCATAAGGGAAAAGGGCAATTTTTGTTTACAACAGAACATAAGATCATCCAACTCAACAGTGTTGGCTTCTTTGCTTGTAAATTTCCACCTACAAAAGATCATGGACTCTGAGAACTGAGGGCTCTGGATTTGCTGCTGCTGTACTGATGTCAAAGGGGTTAAGATAGGCGTCACTGATTTGCCAGGCAGCCAAATAAGCAGGCAACAGGGAGCAAATACACAGTTTTATTTATAGAGTTCACTTTCCTGATCATCACCTGCAATGAAAATAAGCTTATTTTTAAACAGACTCTTCTCGTACTTGTCAAAACAGCAGCGCATGAACTGGAAATAAACTACCTATCACCCCGTCTCAAAGGGGGACAGCAATAGGTGAACTGGCTCATGGGGAAATGAGCTCAGCTTGCTGGGCAACTATTGTTCAAGGCATCACAGCAGCAGAGACCCATCTCTTTAAATGTGGGTCTGCTCCCAGATTGTGTTATAATAATAATAATAATAATAATAATAATAATAATAATAATAATAATAATAAATTTTTATATCCCGCCCTCCCCAGCCGAAGACGGGCTCAGAGCGGCTAGCAACAATAAAATAGTGCAACATTCTAAAAATATTTCATTATAAAAATTAATTAAAATCCAATTGATGGCAACCATTAAGCTTAAGTTCTGTAAAGATTGCCAAAGGAGGGAGTCGGGCTGTGCCCTGACCAAAGGCCTGGTGGAACAGCTCTGTCTTGCAGGCCCTGCGGAAAGATGTCAAATCCCGCAGGGCCCTAGTCTCTTGTGACAGAGCGTTCCACCAGATTGGAGCCACAGCCAAAAAAGCCCTGGCTCTAGTTGAGGCCAGCCTAACCTCTCTGTGGCCTGGGACCTTCAGGATGTTTTTATTTGAAGACCGTAAGTTCCTCTGTGGGGCATACCAGGAGAGGCGGTCCCATAGGTACGAGGGTCCTAAGCCGTATAGGGCTTTAAAGGTTAAAACCAGCACCTTAAACCGGATCCTGTACCCCACCGGGAGCCAGTGCAGCTGGTATAGCACTGGGTGAATGTGATCTCGCAGCGAGGACCCCATAAGGAGTCTCGCTGCGGCATTCTGCACCCGCTGGAGTTTCTGGGTCAGTCTCAGGGGCAGCCCCACGTAGAGCGAGTTACAATAGTCCATTCTGGAGGTGACCGTTGTGTGGATCACGCTGAAGGGTCAAGAGCTGCTGACTCTTCCTCTTTCCTGTAACTTACCTCCCTGCAGTCTCTCCTCTTCAAGCACATTGCTCCAACTAGAGTTCATTTTTAGTATTGGACTGCAGTGGGGAGGTGGGGAAAGTATTTGGGGGAAGAGGTTGGAGGGAAGTAAGCTGCAGGCAGGGAGAGGGTTCAGTGCCACTCATCTATTCATTCCTTTTGATCTTAAAATTGGACTGATTAACCCAACCCCAGCCTCCATTTCTCCTGAAGCAAACTCATTATTTAAGGAGAAGGGTTTGCTGCTGTCAAGTTTCATTTGGCTTCGTTCTGCCTAAAGAAAAAGTTTGGTCACATTTCCGGATTATGAATTGCCATTAAGTCCAACAATATTGTTACTCTGGGGGATATTAAGGGACTGGGGAAAAGAGGAGCCCGTGAGCTTGTGACGAATTCTGGCGGGATTGAAATTGGTAGGAAATGGGAAAGCACTGAACATGTGTCAGATCTGAATTGGATTAGAAAGCTTTGTCACACATTACATAAGTGAAGGAGGAAAGACTATATAAACTCCAAGCTTATTCGATGTGAAATTGCTTAGGATCTGCACTGGCTTCAGAATTGAGTTTAGTGAGTCTTTAAATCATTTGTGGACTTCAGAAAGCTGTCCAGCTTTATCAGATGCTTAAAAGGAATCTGAATGTTTCCTAAACTGCCTAGATCAATCTGGAAGACCTCGTGTGACAGATCTGGTGGATGGTTCCCTATTGACCAACTTCTTCTTTGTATAAAACTTTTTCTAACAACAACAACAATTTAAAAAACAGTGATCTGCAAAAACTAGGTAGGGTGAATCTTCGGCCACAACCTAGTCTGTCCAGCTAATTTGGGAGTTTCTGAGCCCTTACACCTAGGTGTTAAGAGTTGCTGCAAGCGGAATGCCTGATCTGGACCTTGTGCACAGTAGAAATGAATTTGCTTGACAAAATACAAAACAACACATTGCTCTTAAACAAGCAAGCAATGTGGCCTAGTCTTTTTTTTTTTAAAAAAAGTCCTTAATGCAATTCAATAAACATTCCTCTCTCTTGTCCCAGAGAAGGAGATCCTAAGCAACTTGCTTGTTAATAATCACCTTTCTGAAGAGAGATACCATCTTGGGTTTCTGTTGGTGCATCATCAATTAACCTGAACGCGCCAACAGAAAAACTCTTCTTATTTCTTACTTATTTAATTTATATACCGCCCTATACCCAAAGGTCTCTGGGCGGTTCACAAAACTGAGACTTCAGTGGCTTTTGGACTACAACTCCCATCATCCATAGCTAGCAGGACCAGTGGTCAGGGATGATGGGAATTATAGTCCAAAAACAGCTGGAGACTCAAGTTTGAAAAACCCTGTACTAGAGACAATTCTGACCTGGCTAATGCAAATCTCTCTGCATAGCATTTTAAATACAGTGCATGCAAGCAAAATCATTTTATGCATATTTTTAGTTATATCTTTAACACTAACATCTTGTCTAGATGACCTATTTGTTGCACATTAGAAACATAGAAAACAACCTTTTACTGAGCCAGACTCTTGGTCCCTCTAGTTTTGTATTGTTTACATTGACTGACTTAAAAATGTAGTTATTTTTTAAAAAGAGGTGCCTATACCTTGTTGCTGTTTTTGAAAAGAGGTAGCATCCAGATTTCAACCAAGGATCCCTTGGTCTACAATCAGATCCCCGAAAAGCTTTCCTTTTCATCGGTTCATACAAACAGGTTTACTAACGGCAGCACTTGTTGCATTTCCTGTCACGCACAAACCATAATTACACTTAATTTTACTTAATTAAAATGTTCTGTTTCTTTGCTACTAAATGCTACTACCTATCTATCCCAAGCCTCTGGGGACAGCATAGGCTAGAAGCCCCAATAAAGATAGAAACTGGAAGCCAACTGGTGAGAACCAGAAATAGCAGGAATGTGCCTGGAATCTGATCAGCAGGCTGCATTTCATCCCAGCGTTTGGATACTGGCTGGAGCAGAAGGGTTTCTGGAGAGGACAAACTGAATTTTCTGCTCCACTCTCTTTTTTTTTTTTAATTTTTATTGGTTTTTTCCACACATAATACAAGACAATACAACACAATACAAGACATACAAACATGCAAACACGTATAATTTCTTGACCTTTCATTTCTTAAGCCTTCTTTCAGCGACTTCCCCATACCTCCCCTTTCTGCATCCCTATTAACAATCTTTTCAGCATCCCCTAATTTCAATATAATACTTTCTTTAGGTCTTATTTCTCATATCCAATTGCTAATCGCTGCAATTCTATTTTACGTTACCCAAAACATTTTAGCATTCATTAATTTTACAGCAGTTCTTAAGATAGATTTTAAACTTCTTCCAATCTTCTTCCACCGTCTCTTTCCCTTGGTCACGGATTCTGCCGGTCATCTCAGCCAGTCCCATATAGTCTATTACCTTAGTCTGCCATTCTTCCAGTGTGGGTAGTTCTTGTGTCTTCCAATACTTCGCTAATAGTACTCTTGCTGCTGTTGTAGCGTACATAAAAAACGTCCTATCTTTCCTTGACACCAATTGGCCTACCATGCCCAGGAGGAAGGCTTCTGGTTTCTTCACGAACGTGCATTTAAGCACCTTTTTCATTTCATTATAAATCATTTCCCAGAATACCTTTTCTGCTCCACTCTCCATGAGACCTTGCCCATTAGGAAGCACATTTCCCTCCACTGACCCCTGATCTCTCTGATCGCTTGGAGACAAAGCAGTGTGTTACATGACATTTCTTGACTTTGGCACAGTTTACCAACTTCTTCTTGATTTCCACTATGCCTCAGGGCCACCACAACTCTTTCCTGAGTGTGAACAGTTCTGTCACCCTGGGCGCCGAGCCTAGGGGGTGCTGCAGGGCGTTGCAACTGTGACGTAGTAAATTGAGCAGAATGGAAGACAAGCAGTGTGGGGGGTGCCGAATTTTGGCCTCACACAGGGTGCAGCTGAAATTTGAAAGACCAAAGTCTTCCCAGCTACTACTGATTCTCTCATCTCCTTTCCCTCTTTCTCACATGGTAGCAACAACATCTCTTAGCTTTAATAAAAATGTTTAATGGGTCAAAGATGTTTCCTTCCCTTCACTCTGAGATGACCCCTCCTCAGGCAAAGGAAGGCTGCCCCTCTTCTTCATTCCTTTTTAATGGCTATTTGACATATTGAAGCAACACAAAATGGCTGCCATTTCTTAAAGAGCAGAAAGAGACAGGTCACAAAATGAAATAAAAAAATTCCTTCCAGTAGCACCTTAGAGACCAACTAAGTTTGTTATTGGTATGAGCTTTCGTGTGCATGCACACTTCTTCAGATACTTTCTTGGTGAGGTTGATGGACTTCCATTTCATGTGGCAGACCAACACAGCTACCTACCTGTAACTATGTCACAAAATGGTTCAGGCAAGAAAAAGGCATCTTTACACTCACTCACAGAAAGCAGTGCTTGCTTCTCTGTTCAGGACAAAAGGGAGGGAGGGTGTCCAATTTTGGCATGCAATGAATTGTAGACAAGCTTAAGGTGATGTGTTCAGTGTAGGAGAAGCTGAACCAGTGCAAATAGGAGCTGAGTATGTTTGAGGGGATATTTACCGAGACATTTTGTGAGCACCATAGAAAGTACTAGAAAGCATGCTGACATTCATCTGCACCACATTGGTGACCCCTGAGCTAGAGCCGATATAACCCCCACAGTTATTGCCCCCACAGTTCCTCAAAGATGGATGTCTCTACACAACCTCATTTGGCTATGAGGCTAGTCAGGCAGCTGAAGAGGCAATAAAACAGAGCACTACTGGAGATTGTGACCATTTGTTGAGAGCCTCTGAAAAGATGAGCAGAGGGAGCCCAAAAAATATTAACTTTCAAAGTATGCACCAAAGGTCATGAGTTAAACCTCAAGGAGATACACAGAAAGACAACCATACAGGAAAATTTGCAGTCGGAGTAGCTTTCTGTCGCAAGCAAGGACGTTGATGGATGGCTTCTATTTAAAGCATTCTAAAACAAGCATTCAGCATTCAGTATTATAGAAAATGATTCATCCGAACCAGGTAAGCAGCTTTGATCTTCAAGTCTTTAAATAGGTGGTCCCAAGATATATAGAACTGGAGAGGGTGGAGGTGGAGAGAAAAAGGTAACAGGCCAAGGTGAAAAGTAGGGGCATTTTCTTAACTACAGTCTTCCAGACAGGCATAGCATTATGGGAGTGCTAACTCTGTTTGGCAAAGTGAACATCTGCATGGATATTTTTGTATAGTTTGGGATGTTAAAGGTGCTTCCAATAGGTCTGGGGTGGGGAACCTTTTTGGCCTGGCAGCACAGATCTTTATTTCCCCACCCCTGCCCTGGTCAACCAAGTTTGATTATAGGATGGCATCCTGGCTCCCACCCAACACACACAGACAGAGGCTCTTAATTATAAGGAAGCAGACCTTATTCACACCTTGCCAACAAAGGTCCGTATAGTTAAAGCTATGGTTTTCCCAGTAGTGATGTATGGAAGTGAGAGCTGGACCATAAAGAAGGCTGATCGCTGAAGAATTGATGCTTTTGAATTATGGTGCTGGAGGAGACTCTTGAGAGTCCCATGGACTGCAAGAAGATCAAACCCCTCCATTCTTAAGGAAATCAGCCCTGAATGCTCACTCAAAGGACAGATCGTGAAGCTGAGGCTCCAATACTTTGGCCACCTCATGAGAAGAGAAGACTCCCTGGAAAAGACCCTGATGTTGGGAAAGATGGAGGGCACAAGGAGAAGGGGATGACAGAGGACGAGATGGTGGGACAGTGTTCTCGAAGCTACCAGCATGAGTTTGACCAAACTGTGGGAGGCAGTGGAAGACAGGAGTGCCTGGCGTGCTCTGGTCCATGGGGTCATGAAGAGTCAGACATGACTAAACGACTAAACAACAACAATGTTATAGGCACAGCAACAGACAGAATGCTCAGAAGTCATGAGTCAGGAATTCAGGAACAGGAAAAGTTCAAAATTAGATGGAAATGCTGAAGATGTTCCAAGAATTTTTCCTGCCCCTCCCACAAAGCTTTTAAAGACAATGCATTACTATCAATCATCATCATTATTATTAAATGAATTCATATACCGCCCTATACCCGGAGGTCTCAGGGCAGTTCTCATAAAAAGGCATGGCATAGTCACTTGCAAGACTCTCTCATTGTAAAATTTCTGGGTCCAACAACAGGCACCAATAATGAAGAGCAGTTTTATAAAAGACCCTCTGCTAGGACTGAAACTCAAAGCCTAAGGAACTGCCCAGGTCATGAGGCTCCAAGGCAAGTCCTTAAATTGCCAAGCCTTTAACAATGAGAGAGTGTAAACAAATTATATGCTCTATCATTGCCTTCCGAGAATATTGAGATTGCAAGTGCATGCTCTGCTGGGGCAGTGCATTCTGCTCCCATCTGCAAAAGTGGACCTGATTCTAGGTGACAAGATTGCAGTCGCTGCTTTGCTGATCAAAGCCCTTCCCAGACTCCACTAAGGCTCTCCACTCCACAGAAAGGCTGGAGGGGAAAGCCAGCATCCTTGCTCCCCCTTCCAAAGTGGGGTGGAAAGTGGAGGTCCCCCCTCCTCCAACCAGGATCTCACAATCTGTCCTCCGTTTCTTCTTCCTCCTCTTCTATCTTTATGCGGATAAAGGAAACCAAGCTCAACACTAGAAATACTAATTGCCCGAAGGAAGAAAAGAACTCTGTAAGCCTAGAATTACAAGACGTGAAGAAGAGGCTAATGAGTATAAAGACTGAGATTTCTACCCAAAATATAAGGACAGTAGAGCCTAGAGCACAATATTTAAAGTCGTCCAACAGCTCTTTATCCCATAGAAAGACATCAGTGCAACTCCCTGTTCCCTTTTCAAACGACACCAAATTAGATGAGGAATTTGGCGCCTCCGACATTTCTATGGCAACAACACCTAAAGAACTCTATGTTGCTGACAATCTGGAGATATCCAGCACCAACTCTACATCTAGACCTTTGCCTAATGTTCCAAAAACTTATCAGAATGATCAGCCTTCTCTACTGTACTCCTGGCGAGACAGGATGGACAGATCTTCCGAATTCGAATCTGGCTCTTTGTTGGCCAGTGATCCACATTTTATAACACATACCTCATTAATACTTCCACAGCCACAGATAGAACCAACAATCCTCCAATTAACCCAGGAGGGAGAGGGGGATTGACAGTTAATGAAACACCATGGGACTGTCCCCCCCGCTTGGGGTGCGGTTGGTTGGGTTTTATCTTCTAGGGATACTTACCCTATCAGACCTCCACCTCTTTCCCATATCATTTTGACCCAGGAGTCCTGGCCCAAGGATGACTTGTTATTGAGGGGATGTTACCCATCTATTGGGGAGGCTAGTATGGGATCTGGGATTTCCACAATTGAAGGGCTAGGGAGGAATGGCGGTGGGGCTTGATATCTCTATCGGCAAAGGGTTTCGAGATGCAGTGATCCTCGAACCCCTTCCAATCTACGCCCCATCCCAAGGGATGAGGGTAGGGAGAGCAAGGATAACACACCTCCGTCATTGGTGCTGTGCAATGCCAGGTCCATAGGCAACAAAACCGCCACCATGCGTGACTTTTTTGTCTCGCAGGGGATTGACCTGGCTTGCGTGACGGAGACCTGGGTATGGGAAGGCGAAGTAGTCTCCCTACATGAGATAACACCTCCAGGTTTCTCTGTCCTCCATCAATCGCGGACTGTGGGTCGGGGGGGGGGGAGGAGTAGCGTTGTTATTCCGGGAGGATTGCTCTTTCAGAGCTCTGCCATCACCGGCGATCTCCGGCATTGAATGTATTGGTCTCATGTGGGGCACCAAGGAGAGCTTGGCTGTCTGGCTGGTGTACCGACCACCCAGCACACCTGCAGCCACCCTGTCAGATCTACTGGAGGTGGTGGCGGGCTGGGCCTTGGAGTTCCCAAACCTACTGGTTTTTGGAGACTTCAACGTCCATGCCGATGCCGCTCCCTCCTCACAGGCTCTGGACCTAGTGACTTCCATGGCAACACTAGGGCTCTCCCAGTTTGTTTTGGGCCCCACTCATCAAACAGGCCACACGCTGGATCTGATCTTTGGGGCTGGCATAGATGTGATCATGCTCCCCACTGTTGAAGTGCCATGGTCTGATCACTATGCTTTGAAAGCCAAGATTGACTTCCCGCTCCTCCCCGGCTCGGGTGGCGAACCTATTTGGGCTCGTCCGCGAAAACTGATGGATCCTGATAGATTCCAGCAAGCCTTGCGGAACCCTGCTCCTCCTGGCGACTCATTAGATGACCTTGTTGAGGACTGGAATAACCGGCTCTTGGCAGCCATTGATGAGATTGCGCCTAAGCGCCCTCTGCGACCCCGTCGAAACCAGGCCCCTTGGTTTACTGAGGAGCTCCGGAAAATGAAGCGGGATCTCAGACGGCTAGAGCAAGTATGGCGACGGACTCGTGACGGAGCCTCAAGAACATCTTATAGGAGGCTTATGAAAGCCTATGAGATGGCTATGAAAGCTGCTAAGAAATCTTACTTTGCAGCTTCCATTGCATCCGCTAGCTCTCGCCCGGCACAACTTTTTAGAATAATTAGGTCAATAACGTCCTTAGGAGGACAACCAAATTTAAGCACAAATTTGACCCACAGCTGTGAGGCATTCGCGAGCTTTTTTGCGGAGAAAGTCCTGTTGCTCCGCCGTGACCTCCCTGCCAATTTAGATACAGTGACTGAACTGGAGGCCCCTCGACTGACTTCAGGTCCAGTGTTGGACCATTTCGATCGGATACTCCCTACTGATGTGGATAGATTCCTCCAAGTTGGTAGGCCCACCACCTGCCTCCTTGATCCGTGCCCGTCTTGGCTGATTAGGGGGTGTCCAGATGTTGCGCGGACCCCCCTGGTTGAAATTATCAATTTGTCCCTTGACACGGGGACATTCCCAGGGGAACTGAAGGAAGCAGTGGTGTGTCCACTCTTAAAGAAAACTTCATTAGATCCCTTAGACCTATCCAATTACCGCCCAGTTTCAAATCTTCCATACCTGGGTAAGGTAATTGAGAGAGCGGTTGCTGAACAGCTTGGTAGGTTTCTGGAGGAAACATCAGCATTAGATCCATTTCAGTCCGGTTTCCGTCCTGGTTTTGGGACGGAGACGGCTCTGGTTGCCCTAACAGATGATATCCATAGACAACTGGATCGAGGCGGGTTAGGACTGCTGATCCTTTTAGATTTGTCAGCAGCCTTTGACATGGTCGATCATGATCTTCTGGACCATCACCTCGCAGACGTGGGGATACAGGGCATAGCCCGTAACTGGTTGTGCTCTTTTATCTCTGGTCGGGGACAGAGGGTGGCACTAGGGAGGGAAATGTCGTCGCGCCACTCCTTGGTGTGTGGAGTGCCACAGGGCGCAATTCTCTCTCTCTTTTTTTTAATTCATTTTTATTGAGGTTTTAACAATAAACGCTAACGATACCAATAACGATAACAAAAACCACTACACACTACACAAATACAAAAAAGAAAAAGAAAAAAGAAAGAAGAAAAATAAACAATCAAACACTTAAAAAAACAACACATAGATTTAAAGTTTCCAAAGTATCTTTTCATAACTTGTTCCTTTGACTTCCTCTCACCTCCCTTTTTGCATTCTATTTCAAATTTCTCCCCGATGCTTTTTAACATCTTTATGCGCCCCCTTGCCCAGATTATCCGGAGCTTTGGGCTGGGCTGTCACCAATATGCTGATGACACTCAGCTCTATCTGTTGATGGATGGCTACACCGACTCGGCCCCGAACACACTGACCAGATGCTTGGAAGCTGTGGCTGGATGGTTTGTGGGAGCCGATTGAAACTAAATCCTTCGAAGACAGAGGTCCTATGGCTAGGTTGGGATGGCATGGGGATGAGGGACCAACTCCCTTCTCTTGTGGGGGCCCAATTAGTGCCATTGCCTTCCGTTAAGAGTTTGGGTGTAATCCTTGACGCCTCCCTTTCCATGGAGGCGCAAGTTACAGCAACAGCCAAGGCGACATCTTTCCACCTTCGCCGCATCAAGCAGTTGGTCCCTTACCTTTCCCGCCCCGACCTGGCCACAGTGATCCATGTGACGGTCATCTCCAGGCTTGACTACTGTAATTCACTCTACGCGGGGCTGCCCTTGAAGCTGTCCCAGAAACTCCAGCGGGTACAGAATGCTGCAGCGAGGCTCCTCACGGGGTCTTTGCCATGGGAGCATATTCACCCAGTGCTTTTCAAGCTGTACTGGCTCCCGGTGGAGTACAGGGTCAGATTTAAGGTGCTGCTTTTGACCTTTAAAGCCCTTCACGGCCTAGGACCCTCGTACCTATGGGACCGCCTCTCCTGGTATGCCCCACGGAGAGCCTCAAGGTCCATAAATAACAACACCCTAGTGGTCCCAGGCCCTAAGGAACTCTGGCTCCGGCCTGGTGGAACGCTCTGCCTCATGAGACCAGGGCCCTGCAGGATCTGATTTCTTTCTGCAGGGCCTGTAAGACAGAGTTGTTCCGCCTGGCCTTTGGCTTGGAGCCAATTTGATTCCCTCTCTCCCTCCCTCTCTTTCTTTTTTCTTTTCCTTCTCCTCCTGCAATGAGGCTACATTTTAATATTTTAATGTTCCATTATTTTAATGTTGTATTTTATTTTTGTTTTTAAGTTGTAATCATTCATCTTGTTTTTATTATTGCTTGTAAGCCGCTCTGAGCCCGGCCTTGGCTGGGGAGGGCGGGGTATAAATAAAAAATTATTATTATTATTATTATTATTATTATTATTATTATTATTATTATCAGAGTCTGCTAGCCCAAGCCCTTCCAGGGTTCATGACAGGTGTTCCCACTCACTTCTCAAGGTAAGAAATACTGCACAAAGCAGGACTGAACTCCCCACACATCAGCTGATGTGTAAGTTCAATTCTGCCTTGTGCATGGATTGTGCCAGCCACTTCCCAGTGAGAACTCACTGGCGTGCCTGAACTGAGCAGGATTCAACTTATGCAGAGTTTCAATCCTATTTTGTGTAGAGTTTGGGTGTTTCAGTCAGTTCCCAGCAAGTACACCCAAACTGGGCAGGATTGAATTCTCCATGCATTATGCGAGGCACAAGGAGTTCAGTCCTCCTTTCTGCAGTCATGTCTGTACCTACCCCACACCTGACATCACACATATCACAGCAGAAGTGGGGCAAGTGGGCATGGTTTCAGAAACACTGGCCTGCAAACCAAATGTGGAAGCCTGGCAGACCAGGTTTAGTCCATGGGCTTTAGATTCCCCACCCTTGCAATGACCGTTAAACTTCTAATAGGAGACTCAGGCTGACCTTCATCTAAAAGTCCTGCCTGGAATGCAGGTCATGTTGGCATCCTTCGGGGGTCGAGATGCCAGCTGGCTAGCCCCCAGCTGGATCATGCCCTTCCAGCCGTGACGAACCCCCGACCTCTGGTGCGACGTAAATCAGTGACTCAGACTTCAAAGCCTGAGCACACTATATCAGCAGAGCATACTGCACAAACAGAAGTGGCGTGAGGCTCGTGGAAACATACTAACAAGCTACGGATTTATTAAGCATAAATCAGGACAAAGAAAACATGTCGTCTCTCTTTTGTCTCCTCAGAGAGAGAGTCAAAAGCAAAAGCTATACACAACGGAGGTTCCCAGCAATCTGTGCTGGAATGTAAACAGACATGTGACATGTAACAATCTCACACGTCTGCAACTTAAGGTGGAATAGAATTTTCCAACAGGTCATACCTACCCAAGACTGGAAGAGCCCAGCTGGATCACACTAAGAGCCCATCTGGTCCATCATCCTGCTTCCCACAGTAGCCAATCAGATGCCTATAGGAAGCCCAGAAGCAAGACATGACATAGAACAGCAATCCTCTCTTGCTCATTGCCCACAGCATTTGGTAATCAGAGATATGGTATTTCTGAACCTGGAGCTCACAGCCTGCCAGGGTTGGGTCTGCCAGGGCCAAATATTATGTGATGATAAATGCATAGAATCACAGAATTTTAGAGTTGGAAGTGACCGTGAGGGTCATCTAGTCCAGCCCCTGTAATGCAGGAATCCTTTGCCCAACTTGGGTCTTGAACCCAGAACCCTGAGATTAAGAGTCTCCTGCTCTATGGACTGAGCTATTGCAGATTATCTTCACATTTGGGAGTGTTTTTTAAAATGCAAATTGCACCAGCACCTTACCTCCAGGAGAAAGAAGAGGACTGGGAGAACTACTAATACTTTTTTAAAATTACATTTGAAAAAAGCCTCTGAGGAAAGGGGAGGGAGACAAATTTGGGGCCCTTCTCCATCAAAGTGGAGATGAAATTGCTGCAGCCAGCAGCAATCAGGGAGCAGGAAATGAGAAAAAGATGGGGTCAGTAGGAGAGGTCATGGTCTCACAGCTACAGAGCCAGCCTTCTCTTCCTGCTTTGTATGTGGAGGGCAGGATGTTCGTCACCGTTCATCACGTCAATCAACTTATGCCAGCGACACTTTCCATTGTCATTGCTACCTCTTCCCCCACACCACGTGCGCCGCCTTACGGTAACAGATTGCTAGTCTCATCAATGACCGTATTAACTGGGAGCTATGTAGGAGAGAGAACCTGCTTTTGCACCCTAGAGGAGAGCAGCAGCTTCCAAATCAACCAGGGCATGAGTGTTTTCTACAAACAAGATGCTATCACTGCAAGTCAGGATGAGGACAGGGTAACATGGGAGATCATGACTCCTCTTCTTCGGCGCAGGGCAAGGAGACCTGCAGTAAATAAGAGAGTTTCCTGTGAATTTCCCCAGCGCTTTCTGTGAACTAGAGAGGCAAGAGTGGTAGAAGCAGATCTGTCGACTTCCATACGATTCCAAAACAAACAGATGAGGACTAAAATACACACACTTCCTGTACTCAGGATGCACTGCTTTTCAGCATGCCAATATCTGCATGCAAACAGATATTGTCCATTTGTAGCCTGAAATGGGACAGGGCTGTGTTCTGAGCATGTAGATTGGTTCTTAGTCTGAAAGAGTCATCATCACTCATTGACTAAAACTGAACAAAAATCACAGATGTCCCAAGCAGAAACCATTAGATTTTCTTCTGTTGATTTCTAAGCACTGGATTACTCAAGCAACTCAACAGATAGTGAGATCATTCTTCTGCTTTGCTTTAGGTGGGGATGAAGGCTAAAGGGTTAAATCAAAGTTTCACCATAAAGGTGGCATTAAGAAGAGGGTGAAAAGAAGAGAGTGTGTAATATTTATGATTATAATTACCATTACCTATTATAATCATCATTTATCGCTTTTTAAAAAATGACTTAAATGACTTACAGAATATTTAGCAATAGGGTACCTCAAACATTTAGAATCTAAAATGCCATGGAATAAATAGGAAATAAAACATAAGTTTACTCAGAGTGTTTACCATCAAGAATAGAAAGAACGGATCCTCCCCCATCTGAGTGAAAAATGAATGCCACAAACAGGCCATATTAAGACTGAAAAACCTGAGTAAACACATACAGTGGTGCCTCGCAAGACGAACGCCTCGCAAAACGAAAAACTCGCAAGATGAAAGAGTTTTCCGTTTTGGAGGTGCTTCGCAAAACGAATTTCCCTATGGGCTTGCTTCGCAAGAAGAAAGCCCATAGGGAAATCTCCGCCGGCCTTCAGAAGAGGTCCTGGACCTCTTCTGAAGGCCGGCGGGGGGCAAAAGTCTTTGCTCCCCCCCGCCTGCCTTCCCGGGATAGCGGAGAAGCGCAGCGCGTTTCTCCGCTATCCCGACGGCTTTTGAAGGCAGGCGGGGGGGAGCAAAGTCTTTGCGCCCCCCGCCTGCCTTCCCGGGACAGCGGAGACTTCTCCGCTGTCCCGGGCGATCTGAAAATGCTGGCGGGCGGCAGCGAACGCTGCGCTGCCGCCCGCCAGCATTTTAAAAGCCCCGGGACAGCGGAGACTTCTCCGCTGTCCCGGGGCAATCTGAAAATGCTGGCGGGCGGCAGCGAACGCTGCGCTGCCGCCCGCCAGCATTTTAAAAGCCCCGGGACAGCGGAGAAGTCTCCGCTGTCCTGGGGGCTTTTAAAATGCTGGCAGTCGGGAGGAAAGCCCTCCTGTCCCCAGAGCTTGCGGGGTGGGAGGTGGGGAGAAGGGCTTTTCTTCCCACCGCCAGCCTTCAGAACAGCCTTCTGAAGGCTGGCGGCGGGAAGAAAAGCCCTTGTCCCCCCCCCCCAGCCTTCAGAAGAGGTCGGGGGACAGACTGTCCCCGGACCTGGTCTGAAGGCGGTTTCCATAGGAACGCATTGATTGATTTTCAATGCATTCCTATGGGAAACCGTGCTTCGCAAGACGAAAAACTCGCAAGAAGAAAAAACTTGCGGAACGAATTAATTTCGTCTTGCGAGGCACCACTGTATATCTTTGGAACTTAAAGCAAGCTGGAGGGCTCCATCCTGGCCTTAAGAGAGCAGACCATTCTCTAATATTAGAACCATTGTCACCCCCACCCCCACCCCCATTTTTAGGCTCTTTTAACTGTGAGTGTTAATAAACAGTAATTTAGTCTGGCATGGTATGCTAATCCTTTTCTCAAAGTTTTAAAAAATTCATATTTGGAGCATAACTTTCATCCCTATCGATAGAGATGCAGAATTAAGGTAGCGGGGGCAGGGGGAGCATGCACACAGGATTGAGGTTTTCTTTCCACCTGCATGGAATCCTCACATCAACAACAGCCGACTCTGAGCTAGGAGAAGATGGTTCAGAGTTGCCATATGTCCTCCTTTTCCAGGGCACGTCCTCTTTTTCATGGTTATGTAAATTGAGAGTCATCATAACAATCCACAGTTAAAAGTAGAAGTCAGAAAATGTGTCCTCTTTTTTGCTCTTCAAAATATGGCAACCCTACAACAGCTGAGAACTAATGAGCAGATACCAAAATTACATGTTGTTTTCCTACTGTGTCCCTCCCTATCTTTTGTAAGACATCAGCCATCATCTCAATAATACCAGAGGGACACTTCAAAGTGAATGTCCTCTTCAATGCACACATGCGTAGGCAGACACTTCACTCTCTGCCACCCTTTTTGCCAAGTCCCCCAGTTGGAACTAGTTCTGGTGTTCAAAGTTCAATCCCACCTTCTCACACCTGTTGACATTTTGTGCTCAACAGACCCAGTTTCTGCTTGAAAACCAGCAAGCCAAATTAGCTCTCTACATCATAATGAGGTTGCCTGGTTTTTCCCTTCTTTGAATAGAAAGGGTAAACAGAAATTGCTAATTATCTGCTGTGTCGTGTCCTACATGAATCAGTTTCTTCATAGGCCAGGCATACCCTACCCTAAGCTCAGTTGAGTGCCTCAGATCTGTTTTGTAATATTATGGCATCTGAACTGAAACACTTGTGTTCCTTCCCCTTCAACATATCAGGATGATGCCCTACAGGCCATCCACTTGCCAGAGAACATGCATACAGGTGACTGGTGCCACATTTGCATACATTTGCTGGCTCAACATTGCCTATTCTGCTTTCTTTAAGAATGGATGTTGATGACCAATGGAGAAAGTTGTGTCCTCACCAGAAAGTACCTACCGTATTTTTTGCCCTATAGGACGCACTTTTCCCCCTCCAAAAATGAAGGGGAAATGTGTGTGCGCCCTATGGAGCGAATGCAGGCTCCTTGGCTTCAGTGATAGCAACGCGGAGCCTCCAAAGTGCAGAGGGAGAGCTCCCCTCGTGCTCCGGAGGCTTCGCGTTGCTTTTGCTGAAGCCGCCTGAAGCCCCCAGAGCACAGCGGGAACTCCCACTGTGCTCCAGGGGCTTCAGGCAGCTATCTGCGGGAGTTCCCGCTGCGCTCTGAAGGCTTGTGGATAGCCGCCTGAAGCCTGGAGAGTGAGAGGGGTTGGTGCACACCAATCCCTCTTGCTCTCCAGGCTTCGCTTTGCTGGAGAGGCGCTGCACAGTTTTCCCTCTCTGCGCAGCGCCCCTTCAGCGAAGCGGGAGGAGAAATGGAAGGGGCTCCGTTTCTCCTGCCGCTTTGCTGAAAGGGCGCTGAGCAGAGAGGGGGAGAATTTTTTTATTCCTGTTCTCCCCCTCCTATGGTCCGGTGCGTCCTATAGAGCGAAAAATACGGTATGTCTTAAGTTTCATCAAATTTTGTGGGTTGCACACCTTGGGAACAGTCACCAAGGACATAAACACGCAACAGTGTGTGTGAAAGTTCATCATCATGATCATCATCATTTTATTATTTATATGCCGCCCATCTGACTGGGTGGCTCACAACAAAATATTAATGCAGATGTGTTTACAGATAGATGTAGTATCACAGACAGCTACCAATAGGTGCCTTTGACACTTCTGCAAATGCGCATCAATCACAACAAGAACGATATGGATGAACTAAGGGAGGTTGTGGGGAATCTCATTTTCCCAGGCACAAAATAAGGAACTGGGGAAATGCAATATCCTTACAATGACCGCTCCCCACATCAAATGGGGGACGCCTTTTGCGATCCCAGTGTGGCTCCCGGTTGTACGAGCTGGCTTCGCCCTCCCCAGGCTGGATACCTGGAGGTCTCCACCTACCTCAGCCAATCGCCCAATACTGCCTGGGTAGGCATTGCCAGGGGATTGGCCAGGTAGGGAGGGACTGCCCTGCCCACACAACAGAAGGTCAATCTTACCTGCAAAGGGTCAGTTGGCTCCAGAGCTTCTCCCACCCTGCCCTCCTTCAGTTAAGCCTTCTTTTGCAGGTTAACCTTTTCTCCACAGGTACGCAGGTGCTGCTACGTCAGGGTCGCTGTTGAAGGGACGGAAAGGAATTTTCCTGCATCGGCAGGTTTTGCCTTCCCCATAGCAAAACGTCACAACTTTGGCGGTTTCAGGCCTTGGGTGGAATCCTTTAGTCTATCTTCCTAAATGGGGGGGGGGTGAAGCGGTGACCCACGCCCCCCCTTGCGGCGATGATCCCAGGGTTCCCCGTTGAAGGAGCCTTGAGGGGAGGCATTGGCCATATGCCGAGAGGTTGCCATCGCTCTCCCATGTGATGGTGGCAAAATGGGGGCCTGGCTCTCTGCTTGAACATATGTTCTCCAGACCAGCCCAATCCCCACACATTCTGGATAACCCTGATGTCTCCCAGATCCCCGGCTGGGGACTGGGAAGGATAAACGCCCAGTGCCTGAGCCAAGGTCTCCCTGCATCTGAAACTTAATAAAGTTGTGGCCAATTTTAATCCCATAGCACGTTGTCTTGAGTCATTATTCAGCTCAGGGGTTGCCTGGGGTTGGGGGGACTCCACCTGTCCACGCAACATACATTCAACCTTAAGTAATCTGGAATTGAGGAGGGGCCACCCAGCTTAATTAAATGTTGTGAAGGTAGCTAACATAATCCCAACATCCTTTATTTTAAAGGAGACACACAGCTTCAGGAGGTGGTGGTTGGGGGGGGGTGCTGAACTCTTCCCACCTACTGCTTCTCCCCTTCAGCTACCTTGCCACAAAACATCCCCCCACAGTTTCAGTTGTATACTTGCAAGAGTCTCTTCTCTTCTGCACATATTTTTTCATGTGATGTGAATTCAACCTTAAGCAGTATAGACAGAATACAAATTTTGCATCCCTAGGTTCAGTTTCCAGTGTTTGCTGAGGCTCCATGCCCAGTGCTGCCAAACTGGTCACGCTCCCCTAAATCTGACTCTGCACTCCAGACATTGCTGGACTAAAACTGCCATAAAACCCAACTGTTGTCCATGTTGATTGGGTTGATTGCTGGGAGTCCAGCAATGTTTAGGAGGACTACAACTTCCTCAGCTTTGGGCCAGGGGACCACATTTGTTTGTTTACAACCATCAAGTACCTTTCAAGACCCCGCAAGGTCTTTATTTTAAACTAGATTGCGGAGTCAGGGACACAGTAGAATAGGATCTGTTACATTTCAGTTGTCTTTTCTCATCGTAACCTGCATGTTTAATATATTTGGGCCACAATCCTGCTGCAGTTAAGCACTTCTAGTTCCCCCTGGACTTAGCAGAGTGTACAGCTGCAGTCCTGTGTTCATTTACCTTAGAGTAAGTCCCAAGGAACTCAGCAGGAATTATTTCTCTGTAAACAGGTTTAGGATTGTGCTGTGAGGCTATAGTGCCAACCTTAGATGTACTCAGTGGGACTTAAGTCCAAGTAAACATGCATAAGAGTGTACCGTTTAGCATGAGTTTAACTCTCCCACTGAAATCAGTGGGGTTTAACTTTGGCTAGACCATGTTCTTGTTCATCTGTAGTTATCACACACCCAAACCTTTGCAATGGGCGCAGACTATATACTCCATTTTTTAAAAGGGGGGAAAACACACCTCAGTTTGCTGGGGGGAGTTAAACAAAACTAGTTAGCTAGAAATAAATAAATAAATAAAATTATTTTTAAGAACAAATATAACAAAGAAATAAAAAAGGAAAAAGAGGGGAGAATAAAATGAAAGAAACCCCCTCAATCACATTAAAAATACAATAACACCCATACATTCATCTTAATTTAAACATATAAACTGATATCCAAATGTCCAGATAGGTATCTATCTATGAAATAAAAATGTATAAGAAATGTATTGAAATATAGCAAGGGCAGTGAGGTCCTCAGACCATTATATAATAGATGGTGGATGTTTATCTTTCCAGGATTGAAGTACAAGTCTCTTAGCGACAGTAGGGGCTGGCTCACAAAATCCACTCTCATTATCTGCTAAATCTTGACAGCAAGGTGGGGCAGAGCAGCGTGTGGAGATCCTGAGAAAATGCATCCCATAAGCAAAGACAAGAAGCTGGAAAAGTCGTGCTGGAACTGAATGCTTCTCTAAGCACAAGAAGGGTTGATGGGATCAGGCAGGTATTTTGCAAAGCAGGAGAGGAGTTATAATTCTTCTCTAAAAGCAGTCATTTTTGCAATCATTTTTAATGGCATGTAGCAGCCAGAGGGGTTACTAATGTGCCATTAGAGCTATTTGCATATTCAGAGGGATCTGGTGCGCTCTCCCACTCAGGCTCTCAGCAGACTGTATAAATGTGTCTGCTGTACACCATTTCCTCTTGACCTCAGGGAGGGAATAGGAGACTCTTGCACCTGGATTGAAAGAACTCTTTAGAAACCATTCTGCCACTGACACAACAGAGAGACCAAACATTGCCTCCCAAGAGGGACCTTGAGAAATACAGTGGTACCTCGGGTTACAGACGCTTCAGGTTACAGACTATTCAGGTTACAGACTCCGCTAACTCAGAAATAGTACCTTGGGTTAAGAACTTTGCTTCAGGATGAGAACAGAAATCATGCTCTGGCGGTGTGGCATCAGCGGGAGGTCTCAGGTTAAGAACAGTTTCAGGTTAAGAACGGACCTCCAGAACAAATTAAGTTCTTAACCCGAGGTACCACTGCAAAAATAAAAAATCTTGTCCAAGAGAGGTCAGTCTCCATGGCTCTGAGACATGCCAGATCTCTCAACCTCTGTTTTCCATTTGAGAAATGGGAATAATAATCATGTTAAGAAAATACTTTTGTATGTGTGGATAATAACAGCTGGTTGCCTGCCAATTTCCCTTAAACTAAGACCAAGATCTGCAGGGCTGACAAAGGCTGGTATCTCTATTATAATCATGCACAGGATATATATATGATCCAAGACAGATAGTTGTTAGGAGGCCTATGTTCCCCTCCAAGAACTACAATTCCCAGAGTTGCCAGAAAAGGTTATTTATGTATGCCACTACTGCAGCCTGTGTTTCGTTAGCCCCAAAATGGAAATCGAGTGAGGTTCCAACTAGAGAATGGCAACTTAAGTTGACAGAATATGCACAACTCACAGACTTCGCATATAGAATAAGAGAACAAGAAGAACATACGTTTAAAGAAGATTGAAAAATGTTTATTGAATATATGGGGGGAAACTGTGTATGGCTGAAAACACTGGAAGCATTAAGATAAATTCAACAGTGTAAACAAGTTTTGATGGATGCAAAAATGGAATACTGAATGGTGTAGTTTTTGTAAAATATGCAAGGATTTATGAAATGTAAAATGAACCATGGAAAGAGAAGGGAAGTCTTAAGGATGTAGAATGAGTATTTTAAATTGTAAAACAGCAAATGTAATAAAAATTATATATAGAAAAAGAAAATCAAAATCAATTACAAGGAAAATTCTGCTGCCCCCTGCCCTGCCACTATAAACACTATAAACAGGGCTTTGGGTCTGTAGTTCCTCCACCACAGATTCTCCCAGCCCTTTTGATTGCTCTGTGCACCTCAGAAAATAATATTTGACCCTTGTTCTGAGGGCCTATCCACACTTGCGTTTATCCTGTGTTTTCTTCCGCTTGCAGTACCACCACAAGTTTTGTCCAGGATTTTGGGTCCTCAGGCCATACCTTACTCTGAAAATGTGTGATATCCCATTCCCTGCTGTCCATCTTTAGTTCCTTCTTGCCCACCCCTTTCTCCATCCCCTTGCACATGTCCTCCTTTGCTGTGGATCTTTTTTGGGGGGCTCCTGCGGTCCATTGTGTTCCTGCACATGTGCACAGAAACACACAATATCATGCTGTCGCTTCTCTGGAACCCCCAAGAAGAAGTCCAACAAGCACAAGTCAAAAATAGACTGTAATTTAATAGCCATATTCCTGCATTTCATGGGGTTGGACTAGAATCAGCCTTTCTCAACCTGTGGGTCCCCAGATGTTGTTGAACTACAACTCCCATCACCCCTAGCTAGCAAGGCTAGAGCTCAGGGATGATGGGAGTTGTAGTCCAACAACATCTGGGGACCCACAGGTTGAGAACCGCTGGAGATGATCCTCAGGTTCCCTTCCACCTCTATTATTCTAGGATTCTAAGTGGTACTAAATCAATTTTGTGAACCACCCTGAGATCTTTTGATGAAGGGCAGTACATATGTCAGAGCTGCCCGAGGTCCCAGCTCACCAAGGACCAACGCTGCTTCGTTGTTTAGTATAAAAGTCTTTATTGAAGTTCAGTTTCACTTCCACAGCCGCAGCGTGCAGCACTACGTCTCAAACTCTAGACCGCCGAAGCTCCATCTGAATCTCCTCCCCCCTGACACCAGTTTAAGACTCTAGCCTTGCTCCACCTCTTCCTTTGTTCTTTCCTCCTCTGGGTCCGCCTGCCCGTCGGGGTCTCGCCCTTCCTAGACTCTTCTGACGCTGAGTCCCCTGACTCTTCCCCCTCCCTCCATCGGGCTTTAGGACCTGGCTCCCAATCCGGGTTTCCTGCTGTCCCGCGCGCCTGTACATTTGAACTTGGCGCGCGCGCCCAGCCTCCCACTTTCCTTCTGACCGTTACACTGCTGTCACTGCTCCCTCCTTCGGGGAGGCTAGCTGGAACTGACCTCCCCTCCGTTTCCCCACTTTCCGATGGGGGCGTGGTCAGCCCTGACTCATCTTCTCTCCCCGCTGGAGGAGAGGCTGGCCCTGACACATGTGACTCTTCCCCCCCCACTGCGCTCTGGTGGGGGAGCTGGTCCCGATCCCCCGCTGCTGCCTTGGGAGTCCCCGCTGGCCCCTTGCTTCTGGTGCGTCCCCCCTGGGACCCCCCTTGCCCTCACCATCGGCGCCCCCTTCTGGGAATCTTCTGATTCGCTGGAGAAGCTCATGGAATCTCTCGGGTCACTGTCATACTCCCCTACGCTGCCCTCGGATTCCTCCCCTTCGCTCTCCATTTCCTCTCTCCCCTGTGCTTCTGCTCCTGAGCCCCTGACAACATACATTTAATAAATAAATAAATAAATAAATTACTTCAACTAGTTTAAAGGCAAATGACTCATCAACCACAAATATTCTCTTTAGTGATGGGTGATGGCCCTTGCTCTCTTGAACATTTTGTGCCGAGGTAAGCCATTCCTCTTAGGAGCTCTTTTCAGAATCCTTCCCATCTTGAATTGTGCTGCTCAAAACAGAAAGCAGTAGAGCAAAGGATGTTTTTGCCAATTGGCCGGCATGGCTTCTTTCCCAAATCTTTGAAACAATGCTACTGTTGAAAAACTGAAATGAGCAAGAAGTGCAAAAACCGACAGAGGAAATCAGGTCCCGAGGAATAAATTGTGCTAGTAGTCAACCCATAGTCAGGGCTGGAACCCAACTACCTGACAAATGTGTAGCTTGCTGGGTTGCTTCTCTTCTGACCAAGAATGAAGGAAGCTCAATATGTTATCGCTGGATGCAGAGATCTGGCTACCAAGAGAGTCACAGCTGTTCCCCAGCTTCTAGTTGGCATCACAGGAATGAACACAGCTGGCTGGTAGCACCACACCAGCATCAAGCCTCTTATTGGTTGGGTGACAATGGGCTCCAGCTGTGGAGTAGTAATTGCAGAGGATAATTAGGTTAGGATCCACATGGGGCTTCACTGTGCTGAACAGAGTGTTACGGGAAGCCTAGATCTGGATTGGAGGCAGGCAGAGGGCAGATCCCACCTTATGCACACACACTTGTAAACTTGAAGAAAAGAGTGTGTTCTACCATCACACAGAACAAATGTAGAAAGAGGAGAGTCCACAAGTATATCTTCCAGGCCGTGTCTGCACTACAAAACAGAATTTTGTCCTTAGAGTTTAAAAGGACATCCAATGTCATCTAGTCCAGGGACCGGGACCTGGTGTGGCCCTCCAGATGTTCATGGACTCCAGTTCCAGAACCTTTCATGCTGGCTTGACAGACAGAACTTCAACTGGTGAAGACTTAGGCTTCGTTGGGTAAGCAGAAGAAACAGGTGAAGTTGAATAAGCCAGATACTGTTGGACTACAACTCCCATTATACCTAACCATTGGCCTTGCTGTTGGGAGATGGAGTCCAACAATATCTGGAAGGTCACTGTTTCCTCATCCCTGCTCTACTGCCATCCTATATCAGATGGTCAGGAAAGGATGGTACCCTGTTGGCTGCCCTGATTTATACCATAAAAAGTTGAACACAGCATTTTCAGTCACAGGACCCAACCCAAGTTGGGAAATTGTTGTTGTTTAGTTGTTTAGTCATGTCCGACTCTTCGTGACCCCATGGACCAGAGCATGCAGGCACTCCTGTCTTCCACTGCCTCCCGCAGTTTGGTCAAACTCATGTTCATAGCTTGAAGAACACTGTCCAACCATCTCATCCTCTGTCGTTTCCATGGAGTCTTCTCTTCTCATGAGGTGGCCAAAGTCTTGGAGCCGCAGCTTCACGATCTGTCCTTCCAGTGAGCACTCAGGGCTGATTTCCTTCAAAATGGATAGGTTTGATCTTCTTGCAGTCCATGGGACTCTCAAGAGTCTCCTCCAGCACCATAATTCAAAAGCATCAATTATTCGGTGATCAGCCTTCTTTATGGTCCAGCTCTCACTTCCATAGTCAAAGGCTTTTGCATAGTCAATGAAGCAGAAGTAGATGTCTTTCTGGAACTCTCTAGCTTTCTCCATAATCCAGCGCATGTTTGCAATTTGGTCTCTGGTTCCTCTGCCCCTTCGAAATCCAACTTGCACTTCTGGGAGTTCTCGGTCCACATACTGCTTAAGCCTGCCTGGTTGGGAAATAAGCTGGCATTATTTCTAGCGTGCATCCCAATCATTTTGCTGCCTTTGTGCAGAAAGAGAACTCAGTTTACCACCTTAATCATGCCTCTCCCCGATCTATGAAGGCTTAATTATCCAGCAATTAAAGCAGTCCAGAGTGTGGAGGATCATTACTGGGAAAACAAACGAAGTCGCCTTCCCATTCAGAAAAACAATGGACCTAAAAACAATTGCCCTATCTCATTATATGCCCAATACTCCCCTAGAGCTTTCAAAAGGAGACCATCAGTCAACTGGAAGTCAAGAGGAGAAACTGAATGGTAAAATGTTTATTCCCTTGGGACATGCGCTTCCCACTGCATAAACCAACCTATTAAGAGTGTCAGGCAACCAGGTCGATTTGCATGAGGTCCATCTAATTGGCCCTGTGTGGGTTTGTGGGACGCAAGATTGATGCAATGGTTGAGGTGACTGTAAGAATCCAGGCTCCCTGGAAAGAAACTGGCAGAATTCATTCTGTACTGAGCACCCCAAAGGCCTGGGAGCAGGGAGAGTCAGAATGATCTCTTGCTAACAGGGGTCTTGGGAAAAACACTTGAGGTTTTCCTCCTTGGATTCTGTTGGCCAGAAAGTGGGTCTTCCCAGCCATGCAAAACACACCTTAAGGGAAGTTAGAGTCATAGAACTATAGAGCTGGAAGGGACCATAGGAGTGAGTCATCTAGTCCAACCCCCTGCAATGCAGGAATCTTTTTACCCAATGTGGGACTCAAACCCACAACCTTGAGATTAATAATATCATGCTCTACTGGGTGAACAATCCCAGACAGCTGGAAAACCTCTGGAATTTTGTCAGACATGCAAGAATGGGGGGACAAGGGAGAAGGAATACATTGTTGAGGCAATCTGTCCCAGGCACCAGAATATATTGAACTGTCTCAATGCCGCATAGCTGGACAGAGGCATTAAAATCAACACAGGTGCTAAGATCTTCCTATCATGGTGGCTAAAGCATTGGCCTTAGACCAGAGATGTATGTGGGTGCAAATCCCAGCCCTCAACTATGAATCTTATTGGGTGACTTTAGACCGGTCATGTCCCCCAGTGGTGCAACGGGTCTGGCTATTAACCAGAAGGTTGGTGGTTCGAGCTCACCCAGGGTTGGCTGTGGGCAGGATTCCTGCACTGCGTGGGGTTGGACTAGATCAGTGGTTTCCAGCCAGTGTGCCGTTGCACCCTGGGGTGCCTTGAATGATGGGCAGGGGTGCCGTGGGCAACACTGGCCTCCGTCCCCCTTTCCTTCCCTCCCTCCTCTGATGCCCTCTCAGGTCTCTGCCTGCCAAAGGCTTGCATGGCTGTTTGTTGCAGCAGTCCTGGCTACAAGCTCCCCAGGCGAATGGGGCTGGCCGGGGGGTCTGGTTGCCAGGAGCTGAGGTGGCCTCGGAGTAAGCAAGCAAGCGGGTGAGGGAGCCCAGTCAGCCAATCCACCAGCCCTTGCTGTTGGGAATGGACAGACTAGCCGGAGGCCAGGCAGGCAGGCACAGTGCTGACCTTTCTTTTGCTTGCTGTGTGCAAGGCCTGCCTGGGAGCTGAGTGCCCACTGCTGCCTCCTGAGGTAAGTTGCTGGTCTCCCATTCACCTATGGCCAATCTCTGTTGAGCCAGCAAGGCTGGGGGTATCCTCTTCCCAGGCCCCTGTGGGGCAGTGTGAAGAGGCACCTCTTTTTTGAGTGGGGGGGTGCAGCTTAAAAACCAGGGGCAGCAGCAGGGCCTGCTCTGAGGACTCCCAAGGAGAGGAGGCTGAGGGAGCACTCCACAAGGGAGGGTATTCGAAAAAGGACGAGAAGCAGCCAGCTCTGCAGGCAAGAGGTGACATAACTGGACTCCTGAACCCCACAGGAGAGCCTTATAAAGAATGTAGTTGGTCAAGGGAGCCCTTCCAACTTTACAATTCAATGATTCTAAAATGGGAGGTAAAGGTAAAGGGACCCCTGACCATTAGGTCCAATCGTGACTGACTCTGAGGTTGCGGCGCTCATCTCACTTTATTGCCCGAGGGAGCTGGGGTACAGCTTCCGGGTCATGTGGCCAGCATGACTAAGCCACTTCTGGCGAACCAGAGCAGCGCACGGAAACGCCGTTTACCTTCCCGCTGGAGCGGTACCTATTTATCTACTTGCACTTTGTGCTTTTGAACTGCTAGGTTGGCAGGAGCAGGGACCAAGCAACGGGAGCTCACCCCGTCGCAGGGATTCGAACCACCGACCTTCTGATCAGCAAGCCCTAGGCTCAGTGGTTATTTAACCCCTCACACTGTGAGCTTCTTAAAGGAAGAGTGGGATACAATGAAATGAACATATGGAAACGTTGAAACAAGTTAAAATAAATTTTCCTTCCAGTAGCACCTTAGAGACCAACTAAGTTTGTTATTGGTATGAGCTTTCATGTGCATGCACACTTCTTCAGAGCACTGATATGGAAATGTTGCCAATCCTAGCCATGGAAAGCAATGAGGTTTAACCTGCAACCTTCTGCATGCTACTTCCCAGGGAGTTGGCACCACTGGACATGCCTCCGAGTAAATATGCAATCAATTCATGGTTAGTCACGTACAACAAACCTTTGCTGGATCAGGGCTCAAGGTTTTCTAGCAGCCTTTAGGCTTCATCCTCCTTTCTTGAGAGAGAGAGTTAAAAAAAGAGGCAGAACATTTGCCTCTCAGTTACATCTTCCTGAGCACTTTGGTACAGATGAAATTGAAAGTGGTCATTTAATTTTTTTTTATCATCACTGCTGATGGTTTCATTGGCCTGGTGGAAAAAGCAAGAGGCTGATTGAAACCCAAATTACCACATTCATCCCACAGGAGAATATCAACCATCTATTTAAGCTAACCTGAGTCATGCTCAGCTTGAGGACTCCATTGCTATGCTTTCCCCTGGAGGTATGTATAATTCTTGTGAGCAAGAGGCCGAGCATTATGCCTGCTGGAGAGATGATGAAAGAGAATCATAGAATCATAGAGTTGGAAGAGACCACAAGGGCCATCGAGTCCAACCCCCTGCCAAGCAGGAAAAAGAGCTCGTATATTGTATGGGGCTGGGCAAGTGAGGGGTAGAATATGTCTCTAGGACTTCATGTTTGAGCCCCTCTGTTCATGCTTGGAGAATGATCTGGGCAAGGAATCATCATGCTCCGTACCAGGTCCTTCCAGACCAGAAGTGTTAAGTTGTGGGTGAACATATCAGACAACACAGCGATTCTCCAAGCAGCTCTTGTTTATTCCCAGGCCAGGACAGAACTGAACTGAAGGGTTCAGTCAGCCTGCTTATATAGAGCTCCAGTACAACATTACTGTAACAACTTTGTAAAACTATCCAATCACTGAACGTCACTTTCGATCCCTTATTTGCATAACTATCTACAGTATCCCCCTGCTGGCCCAGGGTGAGAACTTCAGTACATAACAAGAAGATATAGATTTGCTAGACTACTCAAAGACCCAGACACAGGATAGCCAACGTCGACCACACACTGCAGGCATCAGAGGGAGCATTGGCCACCAGCATGGATTGCTTTAAGAGAGGGTGAGATAAAATCATGATGGAGAAGGCTATCAAGGGCTGCTGGCAGGAATGGCTAGGTTCTGTTGCCATGGGTGATCCTGGGAATCACAGCTGGGGACTGCTGTGTGTAGGTCCTCCTTGGGGGCTTCCTAAGGGCATCTGGTTGGCCACTGTGAGAACCGGAGGCTGGAATGGATGGGCCTGATCCAGCTGGCCTCTTCTAATGCTCTTAAGGGCACCTGCAAGCTCACCAGAGTGGATGCAGCCAACAGCTGAGCTTGGCAATGCTAAGAGTCAGCACACACACCACATGCTCCATTCTACAACATTGCAGTGTGGCACCCGGGGTGACTGCACTGGTCGCCCTACCCTAAAATCGCCTCTGCACATCATACATATGCCTTCCATAGAAATGCACACATTCTCCTTCCTGGTGCTTGCCTTTGCCTGTCGAAGCTGGTCAACAAGGTCTGCCAGTTATATAGGTAAAGGTACCCCTGACCATTAGGTCCAGTTGTGGCCGACTCTGGGGTTGCAGCGCTCATCTCACTTTACTGTCCGAGGGAGCCTGCGTACAGCTTCCGGGTCATGTGGCCAGCATGACTAAGCCGCTTCTGGCGAACCAGAGCAGCACACGGAAATGCCATTTACCTTTCCGCTGGAGTGGTACCTATTTATCTACTTGCACTTTGACATGCTTTTGAACTGCTAGGTTGGCAGGGGCTGGGATCAAGCAATGGGAGCTCACCCTGTCACGGGGATTTGAACCGCCGACCTTCTGATCGGCAAGTCCTAGGCTCTGTGGTTTAACCCACAGTGCCACCCACGTCCCATGCACAGAGTAATTAGGCTGAAATCAGAGATTTCCTTTTAAAAATCTGTTCCTTGCCTGCCATACTGGGGCATTTTTAACCCGGATTTCTCCCTCAGCCCAGCGGATGTAAGCCCAGATATCAATTTAGCTTGGGAATACATAACTGATGTTAAGAGTGCATAATAACAAATTGTGGAATTCGCCGATTCATTAGCACAGAGTACTTGTGAATTAGGACTTACAAACGAGAACCTGCACATGCATGAGCTGCTGCTGCCCCCTAGTGGGGAAGAGTTAAAACAACTGGCTTCTCTCTGAGTATTCCTTCCCTGACTGAGGAAGCTTTCCAGATAGCTCAGTCTTTAACAACAAAACAACAACATGTGTTTATAAATAGTACAAATAGATTGTTCTTATCAATACTGGCAGGACTGACCATGGCAACCTTAACTGATAAGGAACAGGAATTTATGGACAGTCCTATCACCCCAGAGGAAATATATACGGTCCTCAAAAACCTAAAACCACACAAAGCCCCAGGCCCAGACGGCTTTACAGCAGAATTCTGTAAGAAATTCAAAGAACCCCTGATGCCCTCTATGACCTGCCTGTTCAATGACATCATAAAAGGGGACCCCATTCTTAAAACCTGGACCTCCTCCAAAATATTCTCTATCCTAAAATCACTCAAAGACAGGGTCAAAGAAGAATCATACCACCCAATCTCATTAATAAACCAAGACTACAAGATATTCAAGCCTTTGGCCTTCCTAGCAGACTTGTACAAAAATAACAAACCCACATTGACATAAGAAATACAAGACAAACTAGGGGACACCCAAATGCCCTGGCTAACACACCACCAATTACATGCCTTCTTAAACAATTCAGTAGTAAAATCAGCAGCAAATAGGCCCTTGACAACCTTTGAAAACCTCCTCCTAACAACAAAGTGACATGGCAAGGGGATGGTATCCACAATATACAAAATACTGCTTCAAAATCCCACAAACCCCCTCAACGTAATCAAAAAACAATGGGAGGACAACATAGGCTATGAGATTAACCCCACCCAATGGACTAGAATGTAGTATAAACCCCCCTTTAAATCCATCTCAGCTATATATAAAAAAGAACTCACCCTGAAACTCACTTACAGATGGTACCTAACACCACGGAAACTAGCGCTAATATGTCCAGGATCCTCACCAAAATGCTGGAGAGGGTGCACCTCCACAGACACGTACCTCCACATGTGGTGGGAATGTCCCAAAATACAACTCTTCTGGACATCAGTCATAAAAGAAATACGCAAAATAACTAAGCAAGTATTAGAAGTCATCCAGAACAGGTCCTACTCAACATCTTCCAAGATAATAATGCCCACTCACAATATAAAGAGTTCAGAATCCACCTGCTCTCAGCAGCCAGAAGCATCATAGCCAGACACTGGAGAGACCTGTCAGGAATAAGCATGGACCGGTATGGTTCCCCTTTATCACATACATAACCCAACAAGACAACAACAAGAATCCGCCAACAACATATGAATCCATCTGGCTAACCTGATCCAAAACACCCACCCACCCCACTCACACACAAAACTCACAACAGCCAACCAAAGACAACCAACCACACCTTAGGCCATCCCCAACTTCTCTCACCACCAAGGAAATATAACAAGCAAACAGTAAGAGAACCCACACAAGTGATGCTGACACAAACCCGACACACACACTAAGTAACATAGAAGCATAACCACCACACCCCACTCTACTCGCCACCACCCTCCCTCTTTCCCCCTTTTCTTCCCAACCTGATACTGCATGCAACACTAATGTCTCACAACAAATGAAACTGATCTGTGGAAAACACAACTTGAAAAAAGAGACAATGCACGTATTTTTGTAAACTAAGAAATCTTTAATAAAAATATATTGATTTAAAACAACAGTAATCATGCATATTCAATAGGTTCTTAATGTGGACATTTTACCCATTTATAATATTTTAGGCTGTTTACTGACTAACACAGCATATCCAAAAAAAGTGTGTGTTTTCTGTTTAGCTCTTTGGAAAATGTATCATCCATTCCTGTGCTCATTCATCTGGTGTACTGAAGGAAAGGCACTCTGAACCTGTTCAGTGATACTTCACATAGAACCGCAGAATTATAGGAGTCTCAACTAGATCATATAAGGCAGATGGTCATCAAACCTCTGCTTAAAAACCTCCAAGGAAGGAGAGTCCATCACCTCCCAAGGGAGACCATTCCACTGTCAAACAGCTCTTACTCTTCCTGATGACTGAAGTATTGGTTCAGGTCCAAGCCTCCAGAGCAGGAGATAACAAGCTTGTTCCATCTTCCATGTGACAGCCTTTTAGATATTTGAATACAGTGGTACCTCTGGTTATGAACTTAATTCGTTCCGGAGGTCCGTTCTTAACCTGAAACCATTCTTGACCTGAGGTACCACTTTAGCTAATGGGGCCTCCACTGCCACCGCGTGATTTCTGTTCCCATCCTGAGGTAAAGTTCTTAACCCAAGGTACTGCTTCCGGAGTCTGTAACCCGAAGTGTTTGTAACCCGAGGTACCACTGTATGGCTATCATATTTCCTCTCAGTCTCCTCTTATCCAGGTTAAACATACCCAATTCCCTCAACCATTCCTCATAAGACTTGGCTTCCAGACCCTTTATCATCTTGGTTGCCCTCCTCTACACACGTTTCTGCTTGTCAATGTCCTTCTTAAATTGTGGTGCCCAGGACTCTAGGTGTGGTCTGACCAAGGCAGAATAGAGCAGCAGTCCTACTTCTCTAGGACACTAGACTTCTGTTGACGCAGGATAGAATAATATGAGCTTTTTTTGCTGCTGCATACTACCGTTGACTCATATTAAGCTTGTGGTCTACCAAGAACCCTAAATCCTTTTGGCATGTCCTTCTAGCAACCTAGGTGTCCCCCATCTTATTATGTTGCTGCATCAAATTTGCAGATGACACCAAACCGGGAGGGGTAGCATAGGACCAAAACTAACATTTGTCCGTACTGAAATTCATTTTGTTAGTCTTGGCCCTCTGCTCCAATCTCTTAAGGTCATCTTGAATGCTGTCTTCTGCGGCATTAGCTACCCATCCCAGCTTGGTGTCATCTGCAAATTTGATTAGCATCCCCTCAATCCCTTCTTCCAAGTCATTTATAAAGATATTGAACAACGGGCGCAGGACAGAACCCTGTGGCACCCCACTGGTCACTTTTTTCCATGATGATGAGGAACCATTAATGAGTGCTCTTTGGGTTTGGTCAGTCACCCAGATACAAATCCACCTAACAGTTATCTCATCCAGCCCACATTTTATCAGCTTCTTTGCAAGAATATATACAGTATGAGATCACTTCTGTTTATTTAAAGAAAAGGTGTTGCATGGCCAAAAATGGGAGTAATGTAGTGCTAAACCAGTGTGGTTGAAGAAAAAGGGGTAGAGGCTGGGGCTACAGGTTTTCCCCCCTATTATCATTAAGGTAAAGGTAAAGGGACCCCTGACCATTAGGTCCAGTCGTGGCTGACTCTGGAGTTGTGGCGCTCATCTCGCTTTATTGGCCAAGGGAGCCGGCGTACAGCTTCTGGACCATGTGGCCAGCATGACTAAGCTGCTTCCGGCAAACCAGAGCAGCGCACGGAAACACCGTTTACCTTCCCGCCAGAGCGGTACCTATTTATCTACTTGCACTTTGACGTGCTTTCGGTTGGCTAGGTTGGCAGGAGCAGGGACCGAGCAACGGGAGCTCACCCCGTCGCGGGGATTTGAACTGCCAACCTTCTGATCGGCAAGCCCTGAGCTCTGTGGTTTATCCACAGTGCCACCCGCATCCCTATTATCATTATGTGATACAGTGCATACCATATTCTTTCTTATAGATTCTTATAGATTCAATTCATGCTTCTGCAACCAAAACCACACCACCAATACCAGAGTGGGGTGAAGGTTATTGTGGTAACTCGGGAGCTTTCCAAGGTACCAAAAAAAATAGAATAGTGTCCTAAGAGGGAATATCATGGAATGGATTTATCATCCATTATCTTTGTGTTAGGAATAGGTGCAAGTTCACCCCTGAACACTTCATAGCTAAGTATTTGTGATATTGTGTTTCATTAAGTTACTGTTATTTATGGTTTGTAAACCTCTTTGAGATTCATTTGAATGAAAGGAGGCACAGAAGTACAACAAAGCAAAGCAAATCAGGTGGAGGAACCAAGGCCAGGTCTTTCCTCCTCAGATGGAGAAGAAGAAGAAGAAGAAGAAGAAGAAGAAGAAGAAGAAGAAGAGGAGGAGTTTGGATTTGATATCCCGCCTTTCACTCCCTTTAAGGAGTCTCAAAGCGGCTAACATTCTCCTTTCCCTTCCTCCCCCACAACACTCTGTGAGGTGAGTGAGGCTGAGAGACTTCAAGGAAGTGTGACTGGCCCAAGGTCACCCAGCAGCTGCATGTGGAGGAGCGGAGACGTGAACCCGGTTTCCCAGATTACGAGACTACTGCTCTTAACCACTACACCACACTGGCTCTCATCCACTATTCCAGCTACTGTACCAGAAGAGCTCCCAAGCCTACAAGATGTGGTAACTCCAGAAATATATTATGATTGCGTTTTATGTCAAGTAACAAAAGGCAGACAGCACACAAGCTAGTCTACAATCCTCCTGCGCCTGCAAAAATGTAATGAGCATTCTGTTTCGGATGAGGCAAAAGTAGCTAGAAAGTGGTTTTATCTATTTATGTGTCTGGTTTTCCTATTTTCTTTCCCTGCAATTTTATATATTTGTGCATGCTTCCATTTTCTTATGCAATGTTTTACAGTAATTTCAGATGGAAATAATAGATATGAATGCTACCCCTCTTGCTGGCTCTGGAAAGATTCATTAGAAACATAATGTGCTTCTTAAAACCTGAATGCCCGTCGACGGCAGTTCAAAATTGTGTCCCCATTTTTTTTACGACTTTCATTCTGCTTCCAATCAGCTGATCCAGTAAGTTACATAAAGCGCTTCCATTTATTTATGTTGGCTTGGCTGTCATTGCAGCCCAAAGCTGTAATTCTCCCAAAAGTTGTAATTGCACATATTAATCCTATCAGCCACTCTTTCTAAGACTTATTCCTGGAATGAATGGCACAACACTAAATGAGTCTTAGGCAAACGTTTACTGGCAGGAAGCTGAAAGAACTGGTGTGCTGCCAGGGTCTTGTGCAAAATGATAAATCGAATCTGCTGGTGTCTCAGCAGAGCAATCATTTCTAAAGGCCATTGTGGGGATGGGAAATTTTGGTGCCCTGGGCCTCAGCCCTCCGAGTAAAGGTAAGGCGACCAGAGGCAAAGGAAAGCCAGGTATCCATACCTGTACCAGAATGTTGGTTCTACCTCAGGGGACAAGAAGCAAATGGGCCATCATGATGAAGTCTAACGAACAAAACAATTATTCTTTATCCTATAACAGCAATAATATAAACCCATTAACATACACTACACCCACAGAATACATTTAGAGCCCTCTAAATAGCCATGGCTTCTTGTGAAGAGTTTCGGAAACTGGGGTTTGCTAAGAGAGCTGGCTTCACAGAGCTACAATTTCCAGCACCCTTAAACTATACTCCCCAGGCTTTCAAACACACAGTGTGGGTGTCAATTAATGGACAGTGGAATTGGTGCCCAATGGAGTGCTGAAAACATTCAGAACTGAAAGGAGTGGTGAAGATCACTGTTCTTCCTGCTTAGTACAGATCTAGGTATGTTTCAAGGAAGGGGGAAGGGTAACCAGAAGATTCATGTTAAGGGGGGAACAGCAGGGGGTGAGGGGATGTATAGGGGATGAGCACACCAGTGCTCATGCAACACCCATGCGCTGCTCCTTCAAGTTTTATAAACTCACATTTTGCTGCTTAGCCCTGCGGCTTTGGGTCTAAGGTTGCCTGAGTTTGTGTACTGCAGACATGTCCTGGCAATTGCTGAAACAGAGGAATGTTGGGACTGCCTGTTGGCCTCCAGGTGACCTACTTTACCTGCACAAAGCTTACACATAATTCAGATTATACCCAGCTTTACTTGGGCATTCATTCCAGTTGGTTTGTGGGGAGCACATCTTTCCCTCACTCCAAGGAACTACAATGGTACCTCGGGTTACATACGCTTCAGGTTACAGATGCTTCAGGTTACAGACTCCGCTAACCCAGAAATAGTACCTCAGGCTAAGAACTTTGCTTCAGGATGAGAACAGAAATCGCGCAGCAGCAGCAGGAGGCCCCATTAGCTAAAGTGGTGCTTCAGGTTAAGAACAGTTTCAGGTTAAGAACGGACCTCCGGAACGAATTACCGTATTTTTCGCTCTATAAGATGCACCAGACCACAAGATGCACCTTGTTTTTGGAGGAGGAAAACAAGAAAAAAAGTATTCTGAATCTCAGAAGCCAGGACAGCAAGAGGGATCGCTGCGCAGTGAAAGCAGCAATCCCTCTTGCTGTTCTGGCTTCTGTGACAGCTGCGCAGACTGCATTCACTCCATAAGACGCACACACATTTCCCCTTACTTTTTAGGAGGGAAAAAGTGAGTCTTATAGAGCAAAAAATATGGTAAGTACTTAACCCGAGGTACCACTGTATAAGGATACAATGCATGTCCACTCAGACTTACAGTAAGTTGCACTGCGTTCAATGGGGCTTATTCCTAGATCAGCCAATAGCAGAGAATCAAAGAAAAATAAAACCACTTCTCTTTACAGCTCCTGATTACTAAGCCTGCATCTCAATAGGATCCTAAAAGATTCAATGTTCCATCCATAGATTGTTTGGGCACCTGTAATGTTGTCCTTCACAATCATCTACACAGCTTGTGCTGGTTTGGGCCCAGAGCGGGTCAACACATAGTCTGCAATGGTGGTTGGCAAGTAAGAGACAGGAAGGTAGAAGAGCTTTGCATCCCAGCCTGGAGAGTAGCGAGTGCGAGGGGAGCAGGATGTCAGGGCATGTTCTATGCAGTCGGTGACCAGGTGAAGGTTGTCGCTGCAACCATCAAGGAGTTCTTGGAATGATTTGAAACCTGTGTGAGAGAAACAAACAAATGAACAGTTGGATCTGCAGCAACACAGGAGGCAAATTTAATCTTCTGAGCATTCTCCCTATGATAGCTAAATCAAAGGAGGAACATCTGGAACTATTTTGGATGTCAAAGAAAAGAACCTTCAGGTGCTTCCAGACTGCATTGCGAAATTTTATCAAGTGCAAATTCAGAGGGAAAGCTGTTTGTCAGTTCACTTATTGTTTCTTGAACTGTAAACGAGTCTGCATTAAAAGGCAAATCGAACTGATTTTCTCCCCCATCTCTACTCACAGTGCTCAAAGTACTGCTGCCCATAAGTGTCTCTGATGTCAGAAGGTACCCGGCTCCATACAGTCTGAAAATACTCTACTAGTTTTGTGCAAATAGGTGTTTTGAAACCACCAGGTTCAATTATGCTGACTCGGACTCCAAAAGGATGGAGCTCTCTCCTGAATTGGGGAAGAAAAGTAAAGAATTATCATTTGTTACTGAGCCACAGTAATATTGCAGGTCATGTTTTTGGATCCATGGAAAGGAACACCTTTCTTTTTGAGAAGAAGGGGGGAAAGGAGAGAGAAAAGAAGAGAAATGTAGTCCCCTATCTTTTGCCCTCTTGCGTGAGCCTGGCCTTGCTCTGCCCATGCAGACTTTTGATCTTAATGCCATCAATTCAGCAAGTCGACACTTTGATAATTAAGTGGTATATAAATAGTTGAAATACGCACATTTTAAACACCATAATCAACTTTTCTACAAATCATGTCGGGCTCTTCTATTCTCAAAGGCCTTTGCTGAGAATCCTCCGAAAAAACAATCTCCCTGTTGATGGCACTTTATCATTGTACTGTGGAGAGTGTATTAACTTATGGTTTGTGTGTGTGGTTTGGGTGCTGCACGGCCAGGGGAAAAACAATGCTGTCCAGGGTTGTAAAGACGGCAGAGAGAATAATTGGGTGCAGTCTTCCCACCTTAGATCAAATCTATGCTGTCAGGTGCCATAAGAAAGCTGCAGAGATAGCGCAGGATAGTGCGCACCCCGGAAATGATCTCTTTCAGCTTCTGCCTTCTGGAAGAAGGTATTGGGTTATAAAGACCAGACTAGCCGCCTGAGAAACAGTTTCTACCCAAATGCAATTCTGGTTTTAAACGCAGTATAAGGAGTCTTTATAGGGGTATATTGTATTTTAAAATGGGGTTTCAGAGTTTTTAGGGGGTTTTGAATGTAGATTTTATGTAGATTTTCAATTTCATTGTTCTGTATGGGACAATGACAATAAAGATATTGTATCGTATTCTCCTAAGTGACACCAGCAACACCGCCAGGTAGGTTGGCCTAGGACCTAGACAAAACCATCTAGAGCAAGCGTCGGCAACCTAAGGCCCATGGGCCACAAGCGGCCCACGGGGGTCGTTTAACCAGCCCATGAGCCACCCACGAACTGAGCCGCCCGCTCGGCGAGTCCCCATGCTCTGTGCGGCACGGGCACTCGCTCCCGCGGCGCCAGAAATCACATCTGCGCAGATGCTGGAAATCACGGGCACGCACTCACACACTCGTGACCCAGCCCACGGAGGGATCTCTGCTTGAGTGAACCGACCCAGGCGGGGTAAACCTTGCAGACCCCTGATCTAGAGCATGGACAGCAAAAGTGGACTGGGAGCCACACATCCTATCTCAGGCTTGCAAATTCAAAAAACCTAATTTTTTCATAATTTGTTTGATATGTATTTTATTGTAATGTTCATGAGATGAAGTACTAACAAGAATTCTTTCAAAGCATTAATTCTATCATGCAATAGCAAGCTATCACTCAGCTTTGTAACACACTTTTAAAAGAAAAGCCTGATTAGCTTTTCAGACACCTTTTAATTGAATGACTTTCTAAAGTAATGCCTGAAGTAACTGATAATTAATATAGTTTGAAATTTTGTTTATTCTGTTATATTTTCCAGAATATAACAGAAGACCCATCTATCCTAATTAGAACCCAATATTTTAAATATTTTAAAATCGTTTTTTTAAAAATAAATTTTATAACTTTAATTTTAATGTTAAACTAAATCCATCATATATCATATTAAATCCCAAGCAGTTCTGAAGAGATTGATGTTTTCGTTTTTGACGTATCTCAATTCTGGTCTGAGCTTTTAAGGTTTTTGTGTAGTCTGGCAAGGCCAAAATTGTCAATTTTTTCAAATTTCAAAACCTCATAACTAAAAAATGGGATGAGATAAAAAATTAAAAATTCAGATATAAACTTAGTTTTGTTCAATCAACAAGTGTACAAAATATGAAGAAAATTGGGTGACATGTGGTAAAAAAGTTGGATCACTTCATATGGAACGACCCATCTGGAGGTTGCATGTTGCAAAAGAAGAAACTACAAAGCTGCTCTGTTTACCTCAGGCTGTCAGAGAAGGCTTCTGCACCAAACTTGGATGGGCAGTAACCACCTCCAAAGCAGGCCAGTCGTCCCATCGTACTGCACACGTTGACCACCCTCCCTCTGGCTTTCCTCACCAGAGGCACCATGTGTAGCGTCACATCAATCATCCCAAGAAGGTTGACGTTGATCACCTTTGCAAAGTCATCTTTGGTAAGCCACTCATTGGGAGCTGCTGGGATCCCTATGCCTGCATTGTTCACCAAGCCCCAGAGCCCTGTGTGAAGAAAGAAGGCATGTTCATCCTCTTAGGCAACCTTAGCAGAGCTCAATAAAGTTGGAAATAAGCTAATCACATGCATAGATTGTTTCTGTTTACTTATGGAACCCTAATCACAATTCCTCCTAATACTATTTTTTCGGAATTGTTATCCCTATTCTTCATTTCACATGTTGTCAGCCACTTTGGGCACAATTTTGTGGGAACGTGGCCTACAAATGAATACAGAGAGGCAATTCTAATCCCAGGTCCCACTCAGGGCTGGATTTAGGTTTGATGAGGCCCTAAGCTAAGGCTCTAAGGGAATGGGGCCCTTTATATGTCCAGCTGTCCTTTGTCAACAACAAATTGTAGCGGTTTTTTGTGTTGAATATATGCTATATAGTAATTTATGGACCTAATAGGTATCTGAAGCCATTTGCACATAACAAAATATGTATTTTATCAAAGTATTTGATATAGAAATTAGCAAACCAGTGATATTTTAGGGATCAGGTTAGCAGGCGGGGCCCATGACTTACATCATAGGAGCCTACACAACCCAAAACACTGTTGCTGTATGTAGGTTTTATTTTATTTGTTTTTTATCTTATATTTTGGAAATGTACATCCAGTTGTTGTTTTCCTTTATATTTTTTGTGGCCCCCAAGAGAGTGGGGCCCTAAGCTATAGCTTGTTTAGCCTATACGTAAATCCTGCGCTGGTCCCACCAATAGCACAGAGGCAGCACAAGGAAGATAGAGATTCACCTTTGTTCCCAATGCACCCTTTCACCCACTCCGTCGCTGCCGCCACACTCTCTGTGCTGCTCACATCCAGAATGGTGGTTTTCAAGCGCTCTGAGGTGGCCTTGCCCAGCTGCTCTGCCCCCTTCTGCGTGAGACAGGCTGCCAGCACCCGCAGGCCCCGGGCATCCAGCTGCCTGGCAAGTAGGTTTCCAAAGCCAGAGTCACACCCCGTGATGAAGACATATTTCTCCGTCAGGTTCTCCACCGTCTGTCTCTCCTGGTACCATCGGCGAAGGAAGTAAAGCCCCAGCAGGGCAGCCAGGTAGAGCCACATGGCTGAAACCTGCAGGGAAAAAGAATTCAAGCATTAGGATGCATACAAACTCCTGGCAGGACTTGGAGGAGGATATTTCTAATTCCTGCTCCACCAAGAAGTTCACTGGAAGACCTTTTATGTTGCCACCACTCAATTTAGCCTTCCTCGCAGTGTTGTGGAGGGGAAGGAGAATTTTTGCATGAAGCAAAGAGCTGCTTGGAGCAGAGGCAGGCTAAAAGAAGTATAAATAATAGCGCTAGCTTATTATCTGAACAACTAAATTAAGTGGAAGAGGACAATCCTATACACATCTATATACATAAGAAGTGGGTGGCGCTGTGGTTTAAACCACTGAGCCTCTTGGGCCTGCTGATCAAAACGTTGGAGGTTCAAATACGTGCAATGGGGTGAGCTCCTGTTGCTCTGTCCCAGTTCCTGCCAACCTGGTGGTTCGAAAGCATGTCAGCGCAAGTAGATAAATAGGTACTGCTGCGGTGAGAAGGTAAGCGGTGTTTCTGTGTGCTCTGGCACTCATCACAGTCCTCCGTGCGCCAGTAGTGGTTCAGTCATGCTGGCCACATGACCCACAAAACTGTCTGTGACAAACGCCGGCTCCCTCGGTCTGAAAACAGGATAAGCGGCGCAACCCCACAGTCGCCTTTGACTGGACTTAACCGTCCAGGGGTCCTTTACCTCTACCTTTCACCTCTATATACATAAGCAACACTAAGTTCAAATATAGCGCATTAGCTCAAATATTAGCTCAAATATTGGCATTAGCAGGCAACAGGTCATATGCCTTATTTTGTCATTAATGCGCCACATATTGTACTTGTTCAAGGTCCGATCCCCGATTTGTTTTGTGTGATCAAACTCTCCCAACTGAGATTCACTAAGTATTTTGCAGATGATGGACACCAATGTTTTTGATGCTGGGTTTTTATTAAGTTTTCAAAGGAGATCAGAGATTTATGGTTAGGATGGGAACAAGGACCCAGAGATGAACAGAGACTCTACAGAGGGTGGTGAATACAGCACATGATTTCATGGGCTGTCCCTTGAGTCCACTAGATGACATCACAAGGGATCGTTCCCTTAGGAGAGCGAGAAAAATTCTCAGGGATGACTCACACCCCAGCCATCACCTCTGATTATAGAAGTATAATCAGTTGTACCAACAGGCTAAAACAGGGGTAGGCAACCTAAGGTACGTGGGCTGGATGCGGCCCAATCACCTTCTCAATCCAGCCCACGGAATAGTAGAATGTGTCCTTTTATTTAAAATGCATCTCTGGGGTATTTGGGGGGCATAGGAATTTGTTCATTTTTTTTTCAAAATATAGTCCGGCCCCCCACAAGGTCTGAGGGGCAGTGGACTGGTCCTTTGCTGAAAAAGTTTGCTGACCCCTGGTCTAAAAACTAGCTTTTATCCATGGGCTGTTAGGCTGTTGAACGGAAAATAACATAACGAAAATGACTTGCAAGGTGGTGTGTTGTTCAATAAGCACACAGAGTGCAACGAGACTGAGTGTTTGGGGGGGGAGGCTTGTTTAATTTCATTGTACACAGGTTGTACAATGACAATAAAGGTATTTTTATTATATAGACTAGAGTATCGAGTGCAAATGTTGCCAACACACCCTAACAAGCTGATCAGAGCTTACATCCCTAATGATTTGCATGTAGGGATGTAAGAAGGCATAACTTTATTTCCTGTTCTGTACTCTTCACATTCCGTACTGTTTCTGTTCAGGTGCAAGGTCATCTTCCATCAAATATTATGTTATTTGTCTAACTTTCTGCTGTTGCAAAATGACGTAATTAACTAACTATTATTGTTGGCATCCATTTGTGTGGAATATGTCTCCAGGGATCGAGTCAAACTGCTGTGTTAGCAGCACTATGACCTCTCCATGTCACTAGCCCAGGCAGTGTGACTTCGCAACACAAGACAAAGCATATTTCAGAATACCAGATGCTGGAAACAAATGGGAGGGGACTCCTTGCTCTGTTGAGTGGCAGTGACTTATTAACTAGTGAACCCTGCAATCACTGGATCAACTCAGAAATAAAGAGAGCTCAGCGTTAGCACCTCGCAGGTCATAACTGATTTCCTCTTCAAAAATAATAAGGAAGTTTTACTGAGTTTCAGAAAATACATCTTACAAAACCCCCGCATCAATAACAAATTACCCCGTTTGCTCAAGTAGGACACAATGGTCCATATTTTCTGTTGCAACTGATCCAATTTCTTCCAAATCCATGTTAAAAGCTGCAAGGCCAGCACAAGACGGAATGTGGTTAGTTTCTTAGGTTGCAAGTTCTTTCAATGTTCATGAGAAACAGCCAGTTGCACAACACATGAAACTGCTTTGATATGTAATGAGACTAATTTATCAAAGCAGAAACGCCTTATTTTCTCACAGGTGCACCACAGATGGAACAGGGGCCAACAACACTAAAACCCCTCCAAGAAAGTGCAGGTGAAGACAAATGAATGTGATTACATGTTTGTGGTGCTGGATGTCGTCGGTGTAAGAGCTTAAAAGTGTTTTCTCCACTCTTAATTAAAACAGAACATTGAGGCAGCCTAACTGTTCCAAGTTCTAATTCCCAGGCTTGTTTTGTAGGAACAAACTGTTCCCATCAAATGTCACTAAATATTTTGTAGCTGATAGACACCAATCTTTTTGATGCTGTGCTTTTACTAAGTGCTAAATTCTTATCTCCTTCTGAGTAATGAATGGGAAGAGATATGAGACTGGGGTAGATCTTGTACCTTTTAAAGTTCTGAACATTTTCTGGAAGTGTTTCTGGGCCTTTCAGGGGTGCAAAGGAAGAAGAAATTCAGGAAGTGAAGCTTTTCCCCTCCCCCAGCCTGAAGCTTGAGAAAAGTGTCACCTACTGAATATTCGCTTGAAATAAAGTTGTTATGAGCACATCTTAGTGGTGACTGGAAGTTACTATCATGTATAATTGAAAAAGGAAGAGACAGACCTGCAGGTGGTTAGAGGAAAGGCTCTCAGCTTCAGTTGTGCGGCAGGAAAAGCAGTGCTTCCTTCTCCGATTTACAGTTGTTCCTTATCTGCCTGTTGCTGTTTTTCATACTCCACTGGCTGCAAAGGGAGCTCCTCCCTTCTGGCAAGGATTGGTTTAACCCAATTAGGTAGTGAAATTTAACTGCCTTCTTTAAACTAACTGGGGAATCTGTTGGTGAAAGAAGCACACCAAATCCCTGCCATTGCAGAGCTCCGTGGCACACATTCAGCCCCTTTCCCCTGTGTTCTGTTCATGTATGGATAGAGCAAATAAATCATTTGTCTAGAGCAGGAAGAAAGCCTGGGGTTGAGAGTATCTTTCTTGCGGAAGCACATCCCTCCTGCTGATAGAAAGATGGGCAGAGTGCTTGCAAAATTACATTTCACCTGGAGGCTGGACCCAGCCAGCTTGCTTTGGTGCATGAATTCTAATACAGTGGTACCTCGGTTCGCAAACGAAATATCTTCCGGAAACCCGTTTGGCTTCCAAAATGTTCAAAACCCGAGGCGCAGCTGAAGGAAACACAGCCGTGGGCAGCCTGAGGAACTGCCCTCCACCTTGGCCCTGTCGATAAAAAGCAAGTCCAGAATGATAGACTAGAATTATGTCCACTGAGCTACAATTCCCAGAACCCTTAAACTACACTTCTCAAGCTGTTAAAATGATATAATAGCTCAGGACTGCAATACCTAAAGGACTGCCTCTTTCCACATTGTAATAAGGTCTTAGATATATAATAAATGTTGATAAATGTACCAAGCAAACACGTACATAAATATATAAACCACATTGTCTGAAGCAGCACAGGAAGACAGTCCTGAAATCATTTTGACTCCCAAGTCGACCAAATGTTTCTCTGTAAGGAGGGAGGAGGTGAAAAAAAAACCTTCCTTGTTACAGGAATTTAGTAATTACCATCTCAAAGGAGGGGATGACAGACTACCAGGAAAGGCAATCAGATAAGGCATTATCAGATAACCTGGCAGGCAGGAAAAACAAGAACATTCAAATTTCTTTTGTAGAACACCATTTCTGTGATGTAGGTATGATGTTTGTGGGGGGTGGTCTTGGGTTAGACCCCTTCAGTGATGCATGTATGACATATGGAGGGGTGGTCTTGAGCTCCAGGCCAGGGAATTTAAAATGTCTATATAAGGCCTTGCGCACCATTGTTCGAGGTCCTCCTCCTTTCCTGCATGTGAGGGGAGCACCCTGTTGCAACAGATCAATAAAGATCAGGCTTACTATCTGCTTTGCTTCTCAATATTCTCTGGTTGGCCTCTGTTATTTTCTCCTACCAATAGGGAACCCACGTAAGGACTCTATAAGGGCTCTTGCATACCCCATAAGGGGGAAAGGGCAGATTTATTTTGTTTACAACAACATGAACCTACTCGGACCCTGAGATCATCTTCCGAGGCCCTCCTTTGTGTGCCCCTCCTCAAGAGGTTCAGAGGGTGGCAACATGAGAACAGGGCCTTCTCTGCTGTGGCTCCCCGTCTGCCGAATGCTCTCCCCAGGGAAGTTCATTCCTTCATTATACATCTTTAGGCGCCAGGCAAAAACATTCCTTTTCAACCAGGCCTTTGGCTGATCTGATTTACATCCTATGCCCTTTTAAAATGAGCTGGGAGGGAGGCGGCTATTGGTCTGTTGTTTTATTGTCATTGGGTCTCTTGTGGTTTTATATTATTTTATTCTGTGAACCACTCTGAGACCCCTGGGTATAGGGTGGCATATAAATAATAATAAAATAAGAATAATATAAGAGTATATTGACATAGTGTAGGTTCCAATAAATTGGAGTGCTGAAACCATTCAGAACTGAAAGGAGTGGTGAAGATCACTGTTCTTTCTTGCTTAGCACAGATCTAGGTATGCTTCAAGGAAGGGGGAAGGGTAACCAGAAGATTCATGTTGAAGGGAGAAGTGAGGGTGGGTGATGTATAGGCCCCGCGAAAAGACCACCAGGTTGATAAACTGATGACACCAGTGCTTGTGCAACACCCATGCGCTGCTCCTTCAAGTTCTATAAACTCACATTTTGCTGCTTAGCCCGGCGGCTTTGGGTCTAAAGTTGCCTGAGTTTGTGTACTGCAGACATGTCCCGGCAATTGCTGAAACAGAGGAATGTTGGGACTGCCTGTTGGCCTCCAGGTGACCTACTTTACCTGCACAGAGCTTACACATAGTTCAGATTATAACCAGCTTCACTTGAGCATTCATTCCAGTTGGTTTGTGGGGAGCACATCTTTCCCTCACTCCAAGGAACTACAGGTTACCCCAGAATCCTTATACCACAGTTCCCAGGATTTTTGTGGGGAGAGGGGACTAAATTGGAGAGTTCCTGTTTGGTTCGTTACAGCTGGTTCTAAGTCAATTCCAAACTTTGCAAGAATGATTCCAAATAAACCTCCTTAGAACCAGATAAGTGGGGAATGAAAGGAGATGTTTTACCTTTTTACACCACTTATAACTCCTTCGAGACCACTTGGCTGGAGAGTAAAGTAAAGGTGTGGCAGAAAGTGTCTGGCCACTCAGTTTTACAGTAGGTGGCACTGAGTTCAATAAGGTTTATTCCTAGATAAATGGGTAGTAAAGTTTTGAGTCTAAGCTGCATCAGACAATCATCAATAATAAAAGAAAACTATCTGTAGCCTCTGGTACCTCTATGTGGGATGCAATCCACTGAGAGCAGTCAAGTACAACATTCCTTGTTTTGCTAGAGTGGACATGCAGAGAATGTTTGGTCCAGCCAGTCAAAACTTCTTGTTCCTCCTGGCTGGCCTGGAACATCCTTCCTTGCATGTGACTAGTGGGTAGGCGTGACCTTTCAAGACCTTGTAAAGGGCCAATGCATGCTGCCACTCTCTCTTTTTTCCACCTTCTTTTCATCCTGCGAACTTCCTGGAATGAACTGGCTGCCAGCCAAGCAGTCGCCCAAGTCATCTCTCTTATAGTGCTCTGCCTGATCTTGAGTAAAGTTTCTTTTTATTGCTTATGAATAAGACTGTGGTGTCTTTATTCTTTTAGGAGGGATTTAAAATGGGGTCTTTCCAGGAACATACAATTCAATCTCACAGAGACTGAATTGCAACCAGATTTCTGCTTGCGTGAGAAGGGGAATGTAAACTCTGGTAAGTAAAGGAACTTGCTAGCACAAGTTAAAAAGGTAAAGGACCCTTGACAGTTAAGTCCAGTCGCGAAGGACTCTGGGGTTGCGGCGCTCCTCTTGCTTTACTGGCTGAGGGAGCCGACATTTGTCTGCAGACAGTTTTTCCTGGTCATGTGGCCAGCATGACTAAGCCACTTCTGGTGAAACCAGAGCAGCGCACGGAAACACCGTTTACCTTCCCGCTGGAGCGGTACCTATTTATCTACTTGGACTTTGATGTGCTTTCGAACTGCTAGGTTGGTAGGAGCAGGGACTGAGAAACAGCAGCTCACCCCGTCGTGGGGATTCGAACCACTGACCTTCCGATCGGCAAGCCCTAGGCTCTGTGGTTTAGACCACAGCTCCACCTGCGTCCCAATAGTGCAAGTTAGGAAGGATATTAATAAAGAATATATCGTCGCAGAAATGACTGGCAGAATCCGAGACCAGGGGAGAGAGACAGCGGAGGAAGATTGGAAGAAATTTAAGGACTATCTTAAGAAACATTGCAAAATTAATGAATGTTAGTATGACGCTGGTTTAGAATTTATGTGGTTTCCAGCTGTAACGGATAAGTAAAAAGAAAAGAAAGGTTAAAAATTAAATGAAATTTAGGGAAAGGATTTGCTGAATCAATAAATTAGAAACTGGAATACAGAAAGGGGAGGTATGAGGAAGTCGGGGAAGTAAGCTACAAGAAAATAAGAGATAGAAAATATACTTGTTTTTTATTATTATTATTCTTGTCTGTTTCTATTTTTGTATTTTTGTATTTTTGTTTTGTTATGTCTTTATATAATTTTTGAAATTTTAATAAAAAGCTTTTTTTTAAAAAAAATAAACAATATATCGTCTCCTGCCACCCTGAACATTCCCACACTCTGCCATTCCACTTGTTGTGGGGACAAGGCAGGTCATTTTTAGGAAAGGAAAGGAAAGGAACCATTTTGCTGGGCTCCAGACCCTTATTTTATATAGCAGCAGCCAAGGGTTTCTCCTTTACTAAAGAGAAATCTGAGCCCCCACTTACATTGAAGAAAGCCCCACTGATTTCAATAGCCTTGCTGCTCCAATCTAGATTCCCATCCCTCCAGGAAACTGAAATCCAAGCCCAATTTGAATTGAAGTGTTGTAAAAAGACCACCGGTATAAAGTTCACGGCATGTAATGCCTTAAGAGAGAATATTATGAAAATGATTTATAGGTGGTACATGACCCCAGTCAAGCTTGCAAAAATTTATCATTTGCCCAATAACAAATGCTGGAAATGTAATGAAACGGAAGGTACTTTCTATCACCTTTGGTGGACGTGCCCAAGGATTAAGGTCTTCTGGGAGATGATCTATAATGAAATCAAGAAGGTTCTTAAGTGTACCTTTCATAAGAAACCAGAGGCTTTTCTCCTGGGCATGGTAGGCCAATTGGTGTCAAGGAAAGATAGGACGTTTTTTATGTATGCTACAACAGCAGCAAGAGTTCTTCTAGCAAAGTATTGGAAGACACAAGAACTACCCACGCTGGAAGAGTGGCAGACGAAGGTGATTGACTATATGGGACTGGCTGAGATGACGGGCAGAATCCGTGACCAAGGAAAAGAGACGGTGGAAGAAGATTGGAAGAAATTTAAACTTTACCTCAAGAACTGTTGTAAAATTATTGAGTGCTAAAATGTCATGGGTAAGGCAAAGCAGATTTGCAGCGATAAATGATTGGGTAAGAGAAAAAGGTTAATGAAAGTGAATTATAAGTAATTGAGATTAGGGGTTGCTGAAAAAGTTTAAAACAGGGATGCAGAAAAGGGAGGCATGGGGAAGTCGTTGAAATTGGGTTTAAGAAAAAAAAAGTTTATGAAATTATACATGTTTATATGTTTGTTTGTCTTTGTATTGTAAGTTGTAATGTGTTATAATTTATGTTGGAAAATCAATAAAAATTTATTAAAAAAAAAAAAGAAATTACAAGGTTCAGAATGCGGTCGGAAAAGCCGGGAATTGGCAACCAAAGAAACAAAGCGAGGTAGTTGCAACTGGGTTCCTCCAACTGAAGAGAAAGGAAGAACCCCGCCTACAGGTGGTGACTGCCACTTGGTTGGGTTACATGCAGGTTACATGGCAAAGGGGTGCAAAAGGAAGAGACATGGGTGCAAAGACGTTTCCCTGCTCTGGTTCCTCCAGCAAGCACGCTCCCGGGGCGCTCAGAGCCGCTGCAGGAAGGGAACTTCGGGTGCCTCGGTCGCTTTCCTCACAAACTTTATTCCCTTGAGGAAAAAATAAGTTTGGAGGAAAGCCCCAAGATTACAATACGTTTAAAACAGAGATACAATATGCGTTGGAATTGCAAGAAGGGGAGTTTGCTAGCGACCGGGAGAAAGTTGCTTTCATAATTGGACACCTTGAGGGGTGTGCTCGCGAATGGATTAGACTGCTCATAGCAGCGGGGAATGATGCTTTGAAAGACCTGGACAAATTTTATCAGGCGATGGACGCTATGTTCTCCAGCGAGGCGGAGGGGAGTGTGACACGAAGGGAGATGCTGAGTTTCTTTTTTTCTTTTTTTTAATAATATTTATTGATTTTCAACAATACAAAAAAAGAGAAAAAGACAAAAAAGGACATACAACAAAAAGAAAAAAAGAAAAAAAATACAAAAAAATAATACATTTAAACCCATCTTTCATTTGCTTGTTTCTATGACTTCCTCACACCTCCCACTTTTGTATTCCGCTTCAAATATTGTTTCAGCAAATCCCTCCCATATATTTAATTAATATATTTAAACATTTTCTTAATCTTCAATAACATCATAGTTATCCAAAAGTAATTGTATAAAGTCTCACCCAATTTATACAAAGTCCAATAAACCTATATCCACTGTTATATAGTTTCACCAACACTTTGGCAATTTACTATAACTTTTAAACTTAAAATGAAATTTACACACTTTGCTTTCCCCAAATATCCCCCCCCCATCACCCCCCTGGTCCCAGTGGCTGCCTGACCTTCCCATCGAATTCCCTATTGTTACTTAATCTGGAAATCTAATATCCGAGGCTCTTAGATTTCCTCCCAGTCCCTTCTGCATATTTCGTTTATACCCTTTCATTTCTCTTTTGTACTCTCTCATTTCATCTGACTCATCTCTGAAGAATTTCATCCTAACGTTAAAATTGCAACCTTTCTGTAGGTCAACCAAAATTCCACAAGTGGGGTTATAATTGGTGTTACTCTTCAAGAGATATATCCAAATACCTCTAGTCCCACAGACCCCAAGCCCATCCATCTCTTTTAAACTCAAGTCCATGTCCATATCTCCACAGTCCCAAAATCCATATAAGACAGAGTCCTTGCACTTGATCAGACCGGATTGGCATCCTGTAGTCCCCGCCTGTCCATCTGCCATATCTTTACCATCTGTCCTTAATTTATAATCCACAGTTTGCAGTTGTACATTCCTAGATGGCTCAAATATAGCTTCACTCTCTCCTCCATCCTTTCCTTCCAATAAGTCAGCCTGGTCAAGAAAGTTCTTTTCCTGTTGTCCACTGTCCCGTCCATTTATAAACTCAAGTTTCTTTAGAAGGCCTTCCAGCTGGCAATTTATCTTGTACAGTAGGTTTGTTATTGCTTCCGAGGTCTGCATTTTATTGTTCAAGGTTAATTCTCACGCTTCCATTTGCCACTTTCATCTGAAAGTTATTTGTAACAGTTTCAAAGTTTTCCAAGTTTCCCCACTAGAGGGATACAAGTTATATTCCAAATGCCATGTCAGATCCGTGAAGAAGTAAACAAGGAGAAAAGAATGTATCCAGACTCCATTTTAAATGCAGAAAGAGAAAGATGAAACTGTAACTTTTAAACTTCTAACGCTTCCAATTATCCAAATGGTAATAATTTGACTAGTCTTTTTTCTTTCTTTTTTTTAAAATAATACTTCAGACAGCCTGTTCCCAGGTCAGTGATGAAAAGGTTTTAGGTCCAATATTGTTGAAAACAAAGACTCTCCAAAAAAAAGAAAAAACTTTAAAACTGCGGATATTTAAACTTGCAAATAAAATTGCAGGATCTTTGCTTATGGTGCCTTTGCTTCAGATGATATACAAGAGCGAAAAGTGGACTTCCTGTTTACACTTTCCCGCTATTAACGCCAGATTAATTTTTCTTTTTAAAAGACTCCAATCAATATTTAAGTCCTTGCACCTTTAATCTTATCTTAGCTCTTTTAATTGGTTCTACTCACGGGTAGTTGTTTTTTCAAACCAAATTGTCCAGAAAGAAATCAGCGCTCTCCGACAACGGCTGTGCGGCTTCACTCCGGGAACGTAGCGGTTGATCCAAAACACCGCGCACTTACCCAGCCTCGCGACGGAGCCTCAGAAAGAGGTCTCCTCGCGAGCCAGAGAGGCGCTCAAGGTGTCAGCCGGATCCCAGGTCCACAGGCTCTTACTGCCTGTGGTTTCTATCGGGTTGCTGCTTTCGCCGCAGCAGCAGACCCTCAATTCCCGGAGCGGCTCCCCTGGAAGATCAGAAGAGTGCCGCCATTGTCGCTGGCGCTGACCGGAAGTCTGCTGGGAGATGCTGAGTTTCAAGCAGGGGTCTCTGACCATCAGGAGCTACGGGTCGCGTTTTGCGATGCTAGTGCACAAGCTAGGCTGGGACCTAGATTCTGAACCCCTGCAAGCTCTGTTTGAGGCAGGTTTGAATCTCGAGGTAAAAGATGAATTATCCAGAGCCCCCCGCCCACATTCCATGGATGAGTTAAGTAAAGCAGCGTTGGCCATTGGGGTACAGCAGGAGGCGCACGCTCAGGAAAGGCAGGAAGCCAGAGGGGAGCGTTTCCATGGCGGCCGCATGCCTGAGATGCCAACAGGGACTTCCCACAATCTGCCAGCAGCTGAGCCAATGGAAATCGGTGGAGCCCGTGTGCGAGAGTTTTCAAACGCCAGTGAGCTCAGGAAGAAAGAGGGGAGGGACTGGAAAACTGCCAAAAAGTGTTTCATCTGTCAGCGCCCTGGACATTTCACGAAGGTCTGTCCCCAGAAAAAAGCCTGGCAAGGCATGATGGGGGCAGCAGGCAAAGAGGAGGAGGGAGAGAAGGCTCAGGTGCAGGGAAACGAAAGAACCTGGCTGCAGATCAACAGGGGCAGCAGCCAGGCGGGCAACCAGTAGAAGAGCCCCAACCAGACCCTCCCAAGGCAGGCATAGCAGCTGAAGTGGTGCTGGAACTTCCTAATGGGCACCCAGTAGAAGTCCACGCTCTTCTTGATTCGGGTTCTTCTTGCAATTTTTTCAGCAGAGACTTCGCTCTGGAGCACCAACTACACCTGTTGCCACTAGATTTCCCCTTGCAAGTGATCACCATTGATGGCAGAGAGCTACGGGAGGGGGGAGTGACACACCAGACACCCCCGATGAGGATGAGGGTTTCTAGGCACACGGAAACCATTGCCTTTCATGTGGCCACACTGGCAGGACCCCCCATTATTCTGGGAGTTGGTTGGCACTCCATGACCCAGTGGTGTTGTGGCATCAACGATCCCTCACCTTTGGGTCGGCTCACTGCTTGGAACATTGCCTGGGGGGGAAGGAACCAAGAATGACTATGGCCAGGGTTGCTGGGGTGACTCTGGAGGAGAAGGGGCGCGTTCCACCACAATATGAGGAGGTGTTCAGCGAGAGAAAGGCTGACAAGCTGCCCCCCCCAGGCCCAACGACTGCCAAATCAACCTGGTCCCGGGGGCCAAGCTCCCGGTGGGGAAGCTGTATTCAATGTCTGACCAAGAGATGCAAGAGTTGAGGCAGTTTATTGACAAGAACTTAAAGAGGGGTTTTATAAGGGAATCCAAGGCTGTAGGGGGAAGCCCAGTATTCTTTGTGGACAAGAAGGGGAGTAACCAACCCCGCTTAGTCGTGGATTATCGGATCATTAATTCCATGGCGGAACCCATAGTCTTTCCCATGCCCAGAATTGACGATGTTTTGACGCGTGTTAGGCAGGAGAAAATTTTTACCAAGCTGGACCTCAGGGGGGCGTACAATCTGATTAGAGTGAGAGAGGGAGACGAATGGAAGACGACCATGTTCACACCCCTGGGGGCATTTGAATATCTTGCCATGCCGTTGGGATTACAAGGGGGCAGCGCCTGCTTTCAAGCCTTTATGCACCACGTGTTGGGTCTCCTGCTGTACAAGAATTGTGTGACCTTTTTGGATGACGTTTTAATCTCAGAGAATGAAGCACAGCACGTGAAAGAGGTCAGGCAGGTGCTAGAGAGATTGAAGAAGCATCAGTTGTGGGTCAAGCTGGAGAAATGCCAGTTCCATGCTCGGGAGGTCGAGTTCCTGGGGTACCGACTGTCGGACAAGGGATTGGCCATGGACCCGTAGAAGGTAAAAGCAGTGCTGGAGTGGAAGAGCCCCAAGACCAAGAAGGATGTGCAGCAGTTCCTGGGTTTCAGCAACTTCTACAGGAAGTTCATCAAGAACTTTGGACACTTGACAGCACCCATAACTGATTGTCTCAGTGGCAAGAAGAAGTTTGCGTGGCCCAAGGAAGTGCAGCAGTCCTTTGAAAGGTTAAAAAAGGACTTCGCATCTGAGGAGCAGTTCCTGCACGTGGATCCTGGGAAGCCTCTGAGGGTGGAGACGGACGCTTCAGACCAAGACATCGGAGCAGTGCTGTTGCAACAAGGACCTGGGGAGGACTGGAGGCCTTGTGCATTTTTCTCCAAGAAACTGAGCAAGTCAGAGCAAAATTATACTGTTTATGACAAAGAATTGCTGGCCATTTATGTGGCCTTTAGGCAGTGGAGACACTTTTTGATTGGGGCGCAGCACCAGATCCAGGTCCAAATGGACCACAAGAACCTGGAATACTGGCGGACAGCGCGCGTGCTTAACCAGAGACATGTCCGATGGTCGGAGACGTTCTCACAATATCACTTTAAGATACAATACGTCCCTGGGGGGGGGGGGGAGAATGTGAGAGCAGACGCACTTTCCAGGAAACCTGAGTACATGGAAGGAGAAGGACCACCTGTGGCCAGGCAAATGTTCCAAGAAGAACGATGGTCATTTGGGGGAGCACTGGCAGGGGAGGAGGAACTGGTGGGGTTCACCAGACACTCTGAGTTCGCTCAGACAAAAATCAGGGAACTCACGAGATGGAAAGGGGGAAATGGGGGTTTCGAGGAAAAAGGAGGGCTCTTGTACTACAAAGGGGGACTGTGACAACCCCACTCCATGACAACCCCACTCCATGACAACCCCACAGCCGGGCATTTTGGGCAGCATAAGACCATGCTATTAGTCACCAGACAGTTCTGGTGGCCCAAGGTAAGGGAAGATGTATGCGAATATGTCCAAGGGTGTGACAGGTGTCAGAGGGCCAAACGGGAAAGAGCAGCACCAGCGGGGTTGCTGGAACCCTTACCGACACCAGGGAGGCCCTGGGAGGTGGTGTCCATTGATTTTATGACAGATCTGCCCAAGTCAAGGGGAAAGACAGCGGTGATGGTGGTGGTCGATCTACTGACCAAAATGTGTCACTTTGTGACCTGCTCTCATGCGGCGTCAGCCGAGGAGACAGCCAGGCTGTTCGTGGATCACATTTTTAGGCTGCATGGGACTCTACTGAGGGTTATATCTGATCGCGGAAGACAGTTTACCTCGCGGTTCTGGCGTAAACTCATGAGCCTGCTGCAGGTAGAGGTGAGCTTCTCGACAGCTAGGCACCCAGAAACCAATGGACAGGCCGAGAGAGCGAACAGCATATTGCAGCAGTACCAGTGAGAGGCAGAATGATTGGGTGGAGAAATTGGCACTAGCTGAGTTTGCATATAACAACACTGAACATGTGTCCATGTGGATGAGCCCCTTTATGGCCAACTATGGGTGTCATTCCAGGGCTTTCCCAGGGCATGGAGACGAGGAATGGAGTGTGCCAGCTGCAGAGCAATTTGCAGAAGAGATGGAGGCTTTGCACCAACAACTACAGCTAAATTTGGAGAGGGCGAAAGAAGTCTATAAAAGGCAGGCAGACAGGCACCGCAGGCCAGGGAAGGTCATACAGGTGGGGGACAGGGTGTGGTTGTCATCCCAGGGGTTGCCCTTAAAAGGGGGGTGCAGCCTAGATAGCTGGGGCCTTTTGAGGTAATCCAGCAGGTCAACCCAGTGACGTTCAGGCTGAAATTGCCAGACAGCATGAGGATACATCCGGTGTTCCATAGGTCCCTGCTTTCGCATTACAGGGAGGGGCAGGGCTTCCCAGGGAGGGAGGGAGGGATGTCCACCCATCCACATGCAGAGGAGAGGGAACGTTGTAATGAAGCAACAGAAATACTTGATTCCAGGTGGAGAGGGCACTTGGTGGCCTGGGAGGGAGAACCCAGCTCAGAAAACACGTGGGTTCCCGCAGGATCCATCGCAGAGGAATATCTGGTGGAGGAGTTCCATGCTTTGTTCCCACATAAGCCTAAACCCCAAGCGAGGTTCTTGAAGGAGGTGTTCGGACCCACGGACGACGAAGGGGACTTCGTAGGTTTCCTATCTTCAGGGGAGGAGGAAGGCTGCGGGGATGAGGTCAGGGAATTGTCCGAGGGAGAAGAATCTGACTGGGACGTCCAACCAGCTGGAAGGGACCCGAGAGGATGGGAAACAGTTTTTGAATCCACAGAGGATGATGACTGTTCTTTCCGGGGTTTTCCTCCATCACCTGCCAACGCTCGAGTGGAAGAGACGGTTAGAGACCTTACCAATGAGGAGGGGGGTCTTGAGGAGGAGGTGGATGTCAGGGAACTGCCATCAGCTCAGAAAGCGGGGGAAAGGCAGATGGATTACAGAGAGCCTCCAAAAATCGTGGGAAGCAGCACTTCCTCAGCGGAGGAAGGAAGCCACGCCTCTAGTGGGGAGGAGCTGCAGGGTTCGGAGGAGGCAAGGCAGTGCCAGGACACCTTGCCTGAGCAAAGCGGAGAGGTGGGAGGTCCCCCTTTACCCAAGCCTTCCTTGCGCAGTAGGCTATCGCGCAGAGAGGGGAGGCGTCGGCTGGGGGTCAAGAAACTACTCTGTTGGGGAAAGTTTAAGGACCGCCCACTCTCAGATTCTGCTAGTGAGTGAGCAAGACATGGAATAGAGGCATTCTGCAGTGTAAAGGTTTTAGCACTAATAATAAAGCTTTTGAAAAGACCAGTGAGGCATCTTGCCTGATCGCTCTCGAGCAACCACCTGATAGCCATAACATACAGTATAAGCTAAACTGAAAACAGGAACACCATCTATTGGCTTTCCCTTTGGCAATATAACTAATATTTTTCTTCGAAGCAATGTATACTGCTTGCAAAAGTTTGTTTGTTTGTCGCCTTTTCTATTTTGCATAAACAAGCAAAATAAAAACGTAAACATCAAGATGCAATTAGGCTTGTGTTCCATCCACAGATTGTTGGCTCATTTGGACAACTGTAAAGGTTTTTCTTCAAAGCAATCTATACAGCTTGAGCAGGTTTGGGCTGAATGCAGCTCGCCACGAAGTCAACGATGGACGTTGGAAAGTAAGATGCAGGAATGTACAAGAACTTTGCATCCCAGCCTGCAGAGTAGCGAGTGCGAGGGGAGCAGGATGTCAGGGCATGTTCCATACAATCAGTGACCAGGTGAAGCTTGCTGTTGGAAGTGTTAAAGATATCTTGGCCAATTTTGAAATCTGTGTGTGAGAAATATGAAGCAAACAGAAGTTAGTGCTGTAAATGTAGGGGGTAACCTAAATCTTTTGGGAGCTGAATGGACTGGTTAGCTTCTAGATACCTCTCCCTAGAAGAACTAAATCAAAGCAGATGCATCTGGAACTATTTTGGAGGCTTCAAACAGAACACATTCTCAAAAGATTTAAATCTACAATGGATGAACCTGTCCATTTTGGTTTCTCTCAGTTTCAATATCTCCAAAATCTTTGAGTTTGGTTCTCCTCATTTCAGTTTATGATTTTTGAAAGTCATCAGCATTTCAGTTTTCACAATATACACATTTTAGCAAACATTATTTCCTTGCATAGTGCATTTTTGTTTATTGTGGTCAATTTCCTTAGTGTGCTTTTGTGTATACTTTTGATGCCAATTTCTCTCTAATATGCACATTTTTGTACACATTGTTGATTTATAGAACTAGTTGCTAAATTTAGAGGAGTTTGAATTCCTAAGCAGTGCTATGTATTGGTTAATGTATTGCTTCATGAGTGTGAATTGGGTAAGTTTGCAGGAAAATGCAAACCATGCTGAAATCCCCTCCACGTCTACTCACAGTTCTCCAAGTACTGTTCCCCATAGACTTCTTTGATGTCAGATGGCACTCGGTTCCATACTTTCTTTAAATTCTCTACTGCTTGTGTGAAAATGTTTGTTTGGAAACCACCAGGTTCAATAATGCTGACTTGGACTCCAAAAGGATGGAGCTCTCGCCTGAAATGCAGAGGAATAAAAGAAGAAACATCATTGCCTACTGAGTCATAGGTCAGGAATGCAGGTCAGGAACTTGGGTCCATGGCTAGGAACATCTTTCTTTAAAAAAAAAAGAAATCCAAAATTGAGGAGAAATAAAAGATGGGAAAAGCAGCTCCCCTGCCTTCTGCCCTCTTGCAGGAGCCAGGATACGCCCTACCCAGGAGAGGATTGTGTATGACACAGCACCAGTTGTATTAAGAGACAGTCATGAGGACATGCTTCAAAGGGGGAAAGTTGCTGCAGAGAGCAAGGAGCCTTTTCTGCCAGGGCTGCTTCCCACCCTCCTCCCTGCAGCCTCTGCCATCTCTGCCCAGTCTTCTTGTTAAGAGGGCAAGGCAGGTCACATGTAGCAAAGGAACAAGACCCTGTTTTTTGGGTTCTGGGACCCCGTGTTCTAAAAAAGGAGCATTTAAGGGTTCTGCCAAACCTCCTTTGTGCAGAAGAAGATTACAGTGCAAACAACCATGAGAAGATGTCACACAGAATTTCTCTCCAAAAGCTACACATTCACAGCTTAGCTGTTGGCATCAAGAGAGAATGGAGTGTGCCTCTGTGGGTGAAGTCAAACCGCAGTGTTAGCAGCCCCAAAGTGAGCTCCCTGCTACGTGAGCCTGGGCATTGCATATCTACAGATAACTGCTCAGTCCCACACTTTGATAATTAAGTGGTACATAAATAGTTGGAAGGGACATGGGTGGCACTGTGGGTTAAACCACAGAGCCTAGGACTTGCCGATCAGAAGGTCAGTGGTTCAAAGCCCCGCGACGGGGTGAGCTCCTGTTGCTCGGTCCCTGCTCCTGCCAACCTAGCAGTTCGAAAGCACATCTAAGTGCAAGTAGATAAATAGGTACCGCTCCAGCGGGAAGGTAAACGGTGTTTCTGTGCACTGCTCTGGTTCATCAGAAGCAGCTTAGTCATGCTGGTAGCATGACCCAGAAGCTGTACGCCGGCTCCCTCGGCCAATAAAGCGAGATGAGCGCCGCAACCCCAGAGTCAGTCACGACTGGACCTAATGGTCAGGGGTCCCTTTACCTTTAAATAGTTGGAAAGAGCACACACTTTTCAACATGGTAATCAACATTTCTATAGAGCATGTTGGGCCCAAACTATTCTAAGGAAAACAGGGGGACATTCATAGCATGTTCACCATTAATGAGAAGGTCCTGGACTGAGAGCCACACATCCAATTGCAGGCTTGTGATTTGAAAAGTTTGGTTCAAGGCCAGATGTGGACATGGCCTGTGCCTGGATACATTCATCTCAAGTTGTGCGAGTCTTGGGCAAAGCCCTGGGCAGCTGCCATATTTCCCAGCTCTTTCTTCCCTGCAGCCCACTTTCCCCAGACCTAGCAACTAAACCAGGAGGACTCTCATCAGCCACTTCCAGCCTGGCAAGTGGTTAGGGAGTATGGCAGATGTTGCACTAAAGCAAGCAGAAGAGGACATTAACGAGCTGCTCTGTTTACCTCAGGCTGTCAGAGAAGGCTTCCGCACCAAACTTGGATGGGCAGTAACCACCTCCAAAGCAGGCCAGGCGTCCCATCGAACTGCACACATTGACCACCCTCCCTCTGGCTTTCCTCACCAGAGGCACCATGTGTAGCGTCACATCAATCATCCCAAGAAGGTTGACATTGATCACCTTTGCAAAGTCATCTTTGGTCAGCCATTCGTTGGGACCTGATGGTAGAGCTGTGCCTGCGTTGTTCACCAGGCCCCAAAGCCCTGTGTGGAGAAAGAACAGATGTTTTCCTATTAGCAACCCTAACAAATAAGGCCATCACATGTTTGTGCTTAGGAGGGCTGGCCCTTGCATGAGGCCTGGTAAGGTGGTTGCTTCACAGCAGCAAGCTGCAGGGCTTAGGGGCCAACTCCCACAAAATTTGGTGTCAGGACCATGTATGCTGCATGGTATCCATGGCCCTTGGCTCCGATGGTTGTGGGGCCAAGTTGTCACTGCTGGTGGTGCAATGCAAGCAGTGTTGAGGCCACAGGCTGAGCACAGCACAACTGAAGTGACATTTTTAAACAGCTGAAGCAATCCCCACACACTAGGGTTGCTACCTTTGGTCGAACAGAATAAGGGACAGGTCAGGCAAAATATGGGACATTGGGGAGAATTGGGAGGCTAAAAATTACCTGGTGCAGAAATGACTTCAAAGCTATCCTTTACAATGGGGTGTTTCCAGTGCTGGCCATACCCATAGAGTAGACTCAATGAAATTTATGGATCTCAGTTAGCAATGCACATTAATTCCTATGACTCACATCCTCCCCACGTGCTGAATTTCTGCTTATCAGAAGAATTGTAAATATAGAAACCGAGCCCCAAAATGAAAGAGGGGTGAAGACAGCAACAAATTCTGTTTCTCTTCCTCACAGAACTTTGCCTCCAACGTCCCTTTCCATGTAGCTTGTATCACACACATGCATCAGAGACCGACAACTTCATCCAACCACTAGGGTGACATGTGTGCTTCATTTTTCAACCTGTTCTTAACAGTACATAGTACTGGGCATCAATTTATTGAAATAACTAAAACAACAACCATTTTAAGGCTTCAATTAGCTGCATACCTATTTGAAAGTAAATTAAACGGAACTAATTGGGACTTATTTCTATTTTCAAAGGATCAGGCTGAAAGTGAATTTAGGATTGTGACAGTTTCTTGAATTTTCGTGGGTTTTCTGGGGGAGGGGTTTTCTTTGGTACCTAAAGAATAGGTTTGAAATATCCATCCTACCCTCTGTAAAGGAACAGGGTCAGGGAAGCATGTAAAAGGAATGTGGATCCACATTCCATTCCATCCCCAAACACTCGCCATCCGCTGCTGCCTTCCATTGGGCCACAGCTGTGTCTCTGACTGGATTTAGTGTAACAGGAGAGGGTAAGGTAGGGAAAAGGGGAGACCAAGAGAGAGAAATGGAAAGTGGATAGGCAGGAGAGAGGTAACAGCTCTGGTAGAGATGGGAGGGAGCAGCTGAGCTCAGCAGAGGAGGTGGGGGTACGGGGAGAAAGCAAGGCAGACATAAGGGACAAACTACATCCCTTAACAGGCTAAAAAACAGTTTCTATCTGTGGACTGTTAGGCTGCTGAACGGAAAATAATATAGCACAATTGATTTTTGGGGGTTGGTGTGTTCTGCGACAAGCACACAGAGTGCAATGAGATTGAGTGTTTGGGGGGAGGGGAGGCTCGGTTAATTTGATTGTACACAGGTTGTACATTGACAATAAAGGTATTATTATTATTATTATGCAGCATTTTCCCTTGAAATAAGGGGCAATCCCCTAATACAAGGGACAAGTGGAAACCCCACCAAGACACACACGTCACCTGGCCAAGCTGTTGCTGAGAACCCTCCTTGTGGGTGGGCAGAGGTGAGGGCAGAGGGAGAGGCAATTTCTCCAGCCAAGCCAGCAATGCCTTCCTTGTAATAGCGGAGCAGACATTTGTGTATGCTTGGCAGTGGTGAAAGCAAGACTTGCAAAGGATGAGATCCGGGAAAGGACTTTGCTAATTTGCCCAGCAGCTACAGTGGCGGCAGGCTGCTGATTTGCATACAAGCCCCCACCCCCAATTTATTGTCAATCACAATGAAAAAGCTTGCTTGCTTTTCTCTCCCTTTCTTTCCTGCCCAGCAGTAGCATGGGGGGGTCTGCCCTTGTAGGGGGGTCTGCCCTTATAGGGGGGGCATAGGGCGGCATGGGGGTCTATAGTGTGGCACAGTGGCTGCTGTGTGTTGTGGGTTGGGATTCTGGGGTTGTGTGGCGAGTTCCCGCCCCCCACCAGGATAAATAAAGACACGAGACACCATAGTTTAAGGTTAAATGGGCGAATTAGGCCACAACTTTATTGAATTCAGGAATGAGAGGCATTGGCTTAGGCATTGGTCCTAGCGACTATCCGGCTCCAGCCCATTTGCTGGAGACACGGGGAAGGGTTAACACTATATCGGGGGAGTCTCCTGCCGAGGCACGTCGACTAGGAGCTCCCCCGGGTCACCGCTCTGGGGTGTGCCTTTGGCCCACACCTCCATAGGCTTCGGGCAGGGCCACGCCCCCCGGAGTCCTTTAACGGACCACCCTTCGCTCACTGGGGGGAGGTGATGGCGTTCCTCCCCCCTCCCACATCCTCTTAACCCCTTCTTACCAATGCCTACCGCCAATGCCGAAAAGTTGTGACGAGTTGCTACGAGGTAGGCGAAAAACCAAATGGCTGAAATTGCGAATTGGGAAAAATTCCTACCATGCCCCTTGCGGTGACGGACCGAAGTCCATAGCAAAGTCAGAGACCTACCTAAAGCCTACCTAAAGGGAGGGAGGGTGGGAAAACGTGGGGGCTAGCCGGCAAAAAGAGGGCGAGCCCCCTCTGCGTCGGCCCTAAATAGGGCAGGTAACGCACCCCCCCAGCCAGGCGATTGGCTGGCTGGGGGGGCAGACACGGCCGGGATTCCCCTGCTCTTGCGGGGGCTGAAACCAGCCCCCGCTCACGTGGGGGGTGGGCGTGAAGCCCGCAACCCCACCTCCTGGGCAGGCCGGAAGTGGCTTTGCGTGGCGAGTTCCCGCCCCCCACCAGGATAAATAAAGACACGAGACACCATAGTTTAAGGTTAAATAGGCAAATTAGGCCACAACTTTATTGAATTCAGGAATGAGAGGCATTGGCTTAGGCATTGGTCCTAGCGACTATCCAGCTCCAGCCCATTTGCTGGAGACACGGGGAAGGGTTAACACTATATCGGGGGAGTCTCCTGCCGAGGCACGTCGACTAGGAGCTCCCCCGGGTCACCGCTCTGGGGCGTGCCTTTGGCCCACACCTCCATAGGCTTCGGACAGGGCCACGCCCCCCAGAGTCCTTTAACGGACCACCCTTCGCTCACTGGGGGGAGGTGATGGCGTTCCTCCCCCCCCACATCCTCTTAACCCCTTCTTACCAATGCCTACCGCCACACGAGCAATCGCTCGCCGCCAATACTCTCATGCCTGAAACCAATCCCTTACCCCCTTTGGTATATCAGTAAGCCACATGTCATTTCCCGCATCTGAAAGATGCACGCCATCAAGCCAAATATCATTTCCCGCATCCGAAAGATGCACGCTATCAAGCCGGTAGAGGGCCTCGCAGTTGCCCGGGTGGTCAATGACCCACCCACCCAGGGCTGCCACTCTACGCACCACCGCAAGATCCAAGGCTTTCCTAGCCCTATTTGTGGCTATCGGGCACCTGCTCTCTCTCCAAACCCAGCTTTCCATCAACAAGGCCCCAAGAATGGTGATGTTTGGATAAGAGGCCTTAAGTTCCTCAAAGTCACTAAAGATATGCCACATCAAGTCGACTGCCTTTCTGTAAGCTAAATCCTTTTCGCCTAATTGGGTAACGAAAGCATCTGGGGGCCCTCCGCTGCCGCTCTGGCCCTAATTGCGGGCAACATTCCGGCCCAGCGCATTCCCCTCCGAGAGATCCAAGATATATTGATGTAGTTAAGGTGCGGCCCGAGACCGGAATTGATGGCGTGGACCCTGGCCCAATGCACAATGCTGTGCCCGATTATCCAGATGCGCGCCCTCATAGCTCCTGCACCCTAGGGTCCCCGTTAACGGCATGGTTTCTATCCCAGTGGACAGTGCAGGGCCTATAATCCAAATGGGCACCACAACGTCACCTGAAAGCAAAAGAAGGTAACGAAGCCAGGTCAAGTATACTGTGAACAATCACAAGGTCTTACGAATATATCCCTTAAATGCATCAGACTTCCACTGCCCCCAAGTCCTTCATCCTTTCAGCTGAGAGTCCCAAATGCAGTGCTGCGGTGGCGGCCCCAATCCTAAAGGAGTTAGCCGCGAATTCAGCTGAGGATAAACCGCAGGCAGCAATCTCTCTTTGCATAATGCGCGTGGACTGATGCCGTGCAAGGCGGGAGCCATCCAAATGTATAAGGAATGGACCTGAGACGGTTGGTCTCACGTACATGAAATGTTTAGTGTCCTTTACCGCTGATCGGTTTTGGAACATTGGACATGCAGGACTAAATTGGATCTGAACAAGGTCAGGTCTCTCAAACTAACCCCGGACAGCGGATTCTGGTTGGCCCTTACAAACCACTTCGCCAATGCGCATAGTGCCAAAGGCAATGGAGTATGCAGCTGAAAATAACCGGGCCTTGTCCTCGGACCAACAGATACTTCTTATTTTATTTTATTTTTATTATTTTTATTTTATTTTATTATTTTGGAATTGGCATAGAATGTCATAAGGGCCTTCTACCATCACTTTTTAGGAGGCTGCAGCCTGCGCCAGCCCTACAACAACAACAATAATAATAGTAATAATAATAATAATTTATTATTTGTACCCCGCCCACCTGGCTGTGTTTCCCCAGCCACTCTGGGCGGCTTCCAAGAAATCAAACATACACTAAAATATCACACATTAAAAAACTTCACATTAAGAAGTCCACACCAGGGTCTATGGATTAAACAACCTTACAGAACAAGGGAGATTGCCACCTACTGGATGTTTAAGAGTCTTTGCTGCATGACCCAGCACCCTCCAATGTACCAAGTATTGCAGAGCTTCAGCCTTGGTAGGAGGTGTGTCAAGCCTAGGATTTTCTAATTTGCCTTGAGGTGTGTCAAGCCTAGCATTTATTCATTCATTTATTTATTATTCTTATTTATTGATTTATTTAGTTAGTTATTTGTTTGTTTGTTTGTTTGTTTGTTTGCCTTGGAACTCCATAAAGTCCAACCAAGCCTTTTTATAGGATCTAAGCATGGACGGGGCTCCTGAAGCTAATACTCCCTTCAGGACATCACGTTCCCAAAGCTCCAAATGTGTTCCCGGAATGGCTGTGGCAATTTGCTGCGCCTGAGCATCCGTGATGTCATTGTTAACCCTAGGGGTAAATTTGGTAGAGAAATAGATGTTTAATTCTAAGCACAAAAGGACAAAGGTCCGGGGCAGATCTGCCACTCTAGGAGAGTGTGATAATTGCTTTGAGAGGACACTGACAACCGTTTGATTGTCGGTCCAGAAGCATACCTGGTGATTCCTGAACTCGTCAGCACGCAAATGCCATTGTACTTTTCCAGGAACTTCAACCCAACCTTCAGGTCTGACTTGACCACTTTAGAGAGGCGCACTCAGTGTTGCGGAGCACGCAGTCCCGCTGACAGCTTAGCCAATCGCCCACAAAAGGGGCGGCCAGGGAACACTACCCAGCATGCAAAGTTGAGGTGACCAAAGCGTGAATTGACTCTGGCCAAGGGTGATCTTCTTGAGGGGAAGTTGCAGAATTAATGCTAGCCTCTCCCTTGGTAGGCGGGATGTCTGTGCAATTGTGTCCAATTCAATACCCAAAATAAGTTATGGTCAAAACTGGACCCTCTGTTTTGTCCGCCACCAAAGGTACCCCAAGCTCCTCAGCCAGGGAGGTGAAAGCCTCTAGAGAAGCGCACTCAGGGCTATTACTAATGATGGGGGGGGGAGAGTTATCAAGGTAATGGGTCACCCCTTCAGAACCAGTTCTAAAGTGAAGCCCAGTCCAAAATTGCACTAAATGACTCAAAGGCTGCACAAGCTACTGAGCACCCTATAGGCATAGATTTGTCTATGGAATAAGCCCCCTCAAATCTAAAACCTAGCCATAGAAATTCCTCCGGGTGAATTGGCAGGAGACGGAAAGTCGACTCAATGGCGCACTTAGCCAAAAGCGCGCCCCTGCTGAACCTGCGCATACGCTTTATAGCCTGATCAAAGGAGGCATACTTCAAAGAACAAGGCTTCTGTGGTATTGCATCATTGACTGAGCCACCTCTAGGGTAGGGTAGGTTGTGGATCATAGGATACTCTCCTGGAGTCTATGGGGGGACAATGCCTAAAGGTGAAATGAGTCAACCCGCTATAGGTGGCTCCCTGGAGGGGCCGGCCACCCTCCCGGCCAGAAATTTCTTTAATTTCTTTTTGCAATAGCTGGCATTTCCCAAACTGATTCTTTGGTTTGGGGGGGGGGTTCCCTGAGTTAGGGGGTAATGAAACGAGGATCTTGAAGCCATAAGAGAAACTCTTTCCCAGGGTACTTTGCTGCCTCTATTTTAGGGTATTTATCGAGAAGGGTTCTAAGAGGTGAGAGCTTAACAGAAGAGAACACCACAGTCAAGGGCCAAATTCATACCAGTTTGTGGCTGTTCCTTTTGGTGGGTTTGTGAGCTTTTCAAGACCGCTGGTGGAAATGCCCCCTGCTGCCCGGAAAGGCTGTTTACCTTTAAAACATGAAGATGCTGGGAGGTTACCTAGGCACTTCTCACCTTCATGCGCATACTAACAATTTGGCCCCTGGCACACACCCGTGTTGTACTCCCAGCAAACCTCATGGTGAGGGACTCGCTTAGCTTCAAATTTTCCAACTTTCCTTTTTCCACATAGGGAACCATATGCTCCATCCAGTCATTCTGGTCGCTCGGAACCCAGCAGGTGGTGGGCAGCAGGAAGCTTTTCTGAATCGTCCTCGGCATCAGAAGGCTTACTTCTTTTGCTCTTCTTGGCCGAATGCTTCTTCTTACTTAGACTTCTTTCTCCCTTGCCCATCATTGGAGACTGGTGCTGTTCTGCAGCCGCTGCCACTTCCTGTTGCCCCTGCGTCTCTTCGTCCGATGATGTTTCGGAGCCCCCTTCCGCGGTAAAGACTGAGGTTGTGAATGCTGTAGAATACTGGGAAAGTCTGGGGTATACTGAGAGGCAGAAAGGTTATAATTGTGAGCATGAGCCCTACCTCCCGAGGATCTGTCATTGGAAACCCAGGGACACGTAGACTGTAATTATGTGTGAGGATGCATAAATGGATTGCTACCCGAATGTGGAACCCTAAATAAGGAGGCCAAAGTGCAAGGGAGCTCCTCATTACTGGACGGAAGAACTCACTATTTGGGGAGAGGCCGCAGTAACCATGGGCCTGAATTGCTGGTAAAAGGTTTCAAAAGTAGAGGAAACACTGACTAGGCCTGTGGGTTGCAGGGCACAGGAGGCTACCCTGACCCATCTTGGACACAGGACCCACTGTTGAATCATTGGCTGCTCTCAGCACTGCTGCGGTGGCCGCGGAGGTGCCAGGGCAGTCCACAACGTTAGGTGGCGTATCCGGGATGCATTCTTGGGTGAGCGCCAGAGGTGCCGCTGCCACCTGGTCTGCGGGCCTATATTGCCTATAAAATGTCTAAAAAGCATTGAAAAACTGTGCCAAAGCCTGTGGGTTACTAGGCACTACGAAGGCCTTGGACCCCTCCTGGTTCCCTTGTGCCACCCCAGATATAGTGGCATTTTGCTGGTTCTCTTGAGCAGACATAGTTTGATACCCTTAATTAGCCTGGTTCTGTAAAATCAACACCAACTAGCTTGGATTATATGCGTGAGCTGCGAGCAGTATCACGGTAGTTCAGTATTGTCTGCACTGGTAAGTTTAAAGGACCCAAAGATGCCTAACTAATCTCCAACAAATTGTATTTAGCTGCAAACAATATCACCGTAGCTCTGTATTATCTGCACTGGATAGCAGTCCAAAATACCAGCCCACACCTCAAAGCAATGTATTTAGAGGAATACTGAGTCTATCATTAACAGAAGAGAACCTTTGATAATATAAGCAGCTATGCAGCAAGCTAGAGGTAGAATTATAAATTGTAACCCAGCAATACAGCAGTGAAAAATGATAATTGACTTATGCAACAAACCTATAAGCAAAGCAAAGCTCCCAAGAGCCCTTAAGCACTATTATCAAAATCAACCAAATGAATTAAATTGCCCGATTAAATATATACTTACAAACTAACAGATGAAATACCAGAAAGAGATGAACGTAGAAGAGGCATGAGCTATTTACTTTAGATTCCCTATAAACCTGTATGCAAAGATTATTTTGCAGGCGAAGAAGCCCTTTAATAAATCAAATGATATAAAACCCGGATCTCTTTTTCCTTATAACTATGAATTGACTATACCAAATTATAAAACTTAATGCATAGGCAGAGAGTAAATGACACCGCTCCTTAGAACACAGCAAGCTGAATGAAATAATTTGAATTCCAATATACTGTGCACTAATGCTTCAATTTAATTTAAATGCATTTCGTATATTCCCAGAATGAAATTCTCAAGAGTGTAAGTATAAACAAAAGCAGTCAAATTAATTAGAGGATATCAATTCTAAGATCAACCTAGCCAGAGACGCTGTAGCCAGCTCTATACAAGCTTATGCACCAAGAGAAGGGCTCCCTGCTGCCCCTTGTGCACTCTTATTTAAGCTAGGCTCTTTTAATAATTGTGCTATCATCCTTTGTTTATATTGCTTATGTTTATTTCCTTTGTTTATATTGCTTTTGAATTTAAAACCAACGAGAAAGTGAGGGGCACTCGAAAAGGAGATAGCTCCCACGTGGTTTTGCCTCTCCTAAAATGGCTGCTGCTGTAAGGCCGTGGGCAATCAAAATGGCGGCTGTGATGCGTTCCCGTTGCCTAGCGACAATGAACACGTGCGAAAACACTTAACGCTAGCCCTTTAACACTGAAAAATTCCGCAGCCTCAAGAGCAAAACCTGCAGGCATTCCCCACGTACCCCTTATGAACGTTAATTATTCCCCTGGTTTTCTCGCCGGTTAAGCTTAAAAGGGAGGGTTTGTAAAATTACTTCCCACGTGGAATGCCTATAGTAAAATGGCGGCCGCCCGGAAGGGCACGTGGGCGGATGAAATGGCGGCCGGGGCGCGCTGGTTGCCCGGCAACGGCGCAGCTGCTTCCGAGGCTTTCCAAGTCTAAACTTCCGCGCGAAATTAAAATAGCCTGTAGAGGAAGCGATGCTCTGCGGAAGCCACTCACCCCCTCAGGAATGCTGCTGAAATGATTATTTAACAAGAAATTCTGCCCCTCACCCCAGCAAGAAAATGAAACACAACCGGCACAAAATGCAGCCCGCTCTCCTCCCGCAGCTGCCGTTCCGCCTAATTGCACCACTCTCCCCTGCACAAACCCCTAGCTAAAACCTGAAACCCCAACAGCAAAACCTGATTGGATGGGTGCGCTGCGTCCTCCGAACGGCCCTGGAAATAACGAAGAGGAGCCAAACGTTCTTCCTTGAGCTCCTTGCAGGAGGGCAAGCAACGGATCACCAGAAAAAGCTCCACAAAGCTGAATAAATTCCTCTGAAGGGGGCATGCAGCAGCAGGCACGGCAAGCTCCTGAGGGCAGGGAACGTGCAACGCAACACACAGAGCTCCCTGTAAAACTGTAGACGTGAAAGAGATGCTGGAAGGAAAGCACCCAAACACACACACACAGTGATTTTAGCTCAATTACAGCTCCGGTGTTAAACTGCAGCAGCTGGAATGGAGCGCAAAGGGGGAAACCCCCAGAAGGAGAAAAGCCCTAAATTGGTTTCAGCTCCAAAACTAGAGATAACAACTCCTGAACATCAAGCAGTTTAGAAATCAAGCAACACCAGCAGCGAATGCTGGAAATTCTCTGTAAAAGAAAGGGAGCTTTTTCTGTGAAGCTACAGCATATTCCACGAGGTGCCCTGCAGCTCAAGAACAAAGGCAACAAAGAAGCAAGGCAGGAAAGCTCCAGGAACGCAGATAAGATCTCCGACAAACAGAAACAGCTGATATGCGGGCGGAAACGTGGGGGCTAGCCAGCGAAAAGAGGGCGAGCCCCCTCTGCGTAGGCCCTAAATAGGGCAGGTCACGCACCCCCCCCCCAGCCAGCCGATTGCCTGGCTGGGGGGGGGGGCAGACACGGCCGGGATTCCCCTGCTCTCGCGGGGGCTGAAACCAGCCCCCGCTCAAGTGGGGGGTGGGCGTGAAGCCCGCAACCCCACCTCCTGGGCAGGCCGGAAGTGGCTTTGCCACGCTGCTGCTGCCCAGAGTTTTGCTGCATTCAGAAACTCCTCACGCAGCAAAACCCCCAAAGTAACCAAAAGAACAAAAAAATGCCCGTGTCCTTCTCTGTTAAATTTGCCTGCTATTTTCACATCATTCTTCTTCTTTCCCCTTTGCAGTTAAAACAATCAATTCTCTTTCCCCACACCAAGAGTGTGACTGAGCTTAGGAACCCCAAAGACTAGAGAAAATATCTGTCAAACTGGAATGTTGTTTCCACTTTTCAACTCAGCATCCTTGACAAACGACAATTCCCGGAGGGGGTGTCCCATGCTCTCAGGCGCCAAATATCTGGAGCTGGCTCTGATAACTATTATTGAATGCTCATAATGATTATTTCTAAGGTATTTTCTGAATTGTTATGCTTATTCTTTACACGTTGTGAGCCACTTTGGACAAAATTATGTGGGGAAAGTGGCCTACAAATGAATACAGAGAGGCAATTCTGATCCCCCGTCCCACCAATAGCACAGAGGCAGCACAAGGAAGATAGAGATTCACCTTTGTTCCCAATGCACCCTTTCACCCACTCCGTCGCGGCCGCCACACTCTCTGTGCTGCTCACATCCAGAATGGTGGTTTTCAAGCGCCCTGAGGTGGCCTTGCCCAGCTGCTCTGCCCCCGTCTGCGTGAGACAGGCTGCCAGCACCCGCAGGCCCCGGGCATCCAGCTGCCTGGCAAGTAGGTTTCCAAAGCCAGAGTCACACCCCGTGATGAAGACATATTTCTCCGTCAGGTTCTCCACCGTCTTTCTCTCCTTGTACCATCGGCGAAGGAAGTAAAGCCCCAGCAGGGCAGCCAGGTAGACCAACATGGCTGAAACCTGCAGGGAAAAAGAATTCAAGCATTAGGAAGCATACACACCCCAGCAGGACTTGGAGGAAGATATTTCTAATTCCTGCTCCACCAAGAAGTTCACTGGAAGACCCTTACTTCCCTGACTGAGGTGATGCCGCAATCTGTTCCGACTGTATATTTTATCTTTATGAACGCTGTTTTTATTGTGTTACGTGAGCTGGTCTTTGACCGTAATTGCCACCGCTCAATTTTGCCTTCCTCGCAGTGTTGTGGAGGGGAAGGAGAATTTTTGCATGAAGCAAAGAGCTGCTTGGAGCAGAGGCAAGCTAAAACAAGCATAAACAATAGCTCTAGCTAGCTGCTTATTAACTAAACAACTAAATAAAGAGGAACAGTAGGATCCTATCTACATCTATAGACATAAGCAGCACTGAGCTCAAATATTGTGCAAGCTCAGCATTAGCAGCCAACAGTTCATATGCCTTATTTTGCCATTATTGCACCACATGTTGCACTTGCTCAAGGTCCGATCCCTGATGGACTCCAATCTTTTTGATGCTGGGTTTTTATTAAGTTTTCAAAGGAGATCAGAGATTTATGGTTGGGATGGGAACAAGGACCCAGAGATGAAATAGACTAGAGTATCGAGTGCACATGTTGCCAACACACCCTAACAAGCTGATCAGAGCTTACATCCCTAATGATTTGCATGTAGGGATGTAAGAAGGCATAACTTTATTTCCTGTTCTGTACTTTTCACATTCCGTACTGTTTCTGTTCAGGTGCAAGGTCATCTTCCATCAAAGATTACATTATTTGTCCAACTTTCTGCTTTTGCAAAATGACGTAGTTACTTAACTATTATTGTTGGCATCCATCTGTGTGGAATGTGTCTCCAGGGATAAAGTCAAACTGCTGTGTTAGCAGCACTGTGACCTCTCCATGGCACTAGCCTAGGCAGCGTGACTTCGCAACACAAGTCCTGAAACCATTGTGTCTCTCCCAAATTGACCTCAAATGTTTCTCTGCAAGGAGGGAGGAAAGGGGGAAAACCTCCCCATTGTCTCTTTGCTCACAAATCCTGCCTTAAGGGCACATTTAAGATATGAATAGGGTGAGCCTGTGACCTGCACTCCGGAATTAAGCATTTATCATCACAAAAGGATGGCCAGGTACTCCAGGTAAACAGCCAGTTAAACCCATCAACAGGTTTCCTGCCAGACAGGATTCTGTTGTAGACCGCCCCTTCTGTGATGTATGTATGATGTATTGAGGGGTGGTATTGGGCTGCAGGGTGGCAATTTTAAAAAGTCTATATAAGGCCTTGCACACCATTGTTCTGGGTGCCTCCTACCTGCAGCATGGGGTGGGGTGGGGTGGGGGTGTGAGCACCTTGTTGCAACAGTTAATAAAGATCAGGCTTACTAGCTGCTTTGCTTCTCAATATTCTCTGGTTGGCCTCTTATTTTCTCCTACCGATAGAGAACCTAAAAAAGGACTCTATATGGGCTCTTGGGTACCCCATAAGGGAAAGGGGGCATTTTTTCTTCTTCTTATAATAACATCTTACAAAATTTAAAAACCCCTCATCAATAACAAATTACCCTGTTTTACTCAAGTAGGACACAATGGTCCATATTATCTGTTGCAACTGATCCAATTTCTTCCAAATCCATGTTAAAAGCTGCAAGGCCAGCACAAGACGGAATGTGGTTAGTTTCTTAGGTTGCAAGTTCTTTCATGGTTCATGAGAAACAGAGCCAGTTGCACAACACATGAAACTGCTTTGATATGTAATGAGACTAATTTATCAAAGCAGAAACGCCTTATTTTCTCACAGGTGCACCACAGATGGAACAGGGGCCAACAACACTAAAACCCCTCCAAGAAAGTGCAGGTTAAGACAAATGAATGTGATTACATTTTTGTGGTGTTAGATGGCGTCGGTGTAAGAGCTTAAAAGTGTTTTCTCCACTCTTAATTAAAACAGAACATATTATCCAGAAACATATCATCCTTATTCCCCCACCCCTATTTTTCCTTCCTCCCCCCACAGAACCCACCCACCCCCACCCCCCGACTTCCCTCAGTTCCAGTCTTTGATATCTCTAAAAATGCTGTTTTCTGCATGTTACACAGTTGTATAAATCCTCAATTTAGCTGATTATTATCAATAAAAAGTTTGTTTATGTTTATTCAAAACCAGCCAAGGAGTCCAGTTCGCTTTGTTGTGTCTTCAAATACTTTGTAAAGGGTTCCCATTCATCTTTAAAGTCACAGTTATCCTTGTCCCATAGCTTGTATGTCAGTTTTCCCAGTTCTGCATAGTCCATCAGTTTTTCTTGCCATAATTCTTTAGTTGGGATTTCTTCAGTCTTCCATCCTTGTGCTACAGAACTCTCGCGGCTGTTGTCTCATACATGAAGATGTTTTTCAGCTTTTTTGGCAGGAACAAAGGAACATTCTTAACTCCCAGGTAACAATGCAAGAATTACTTGAGGCAATAAAAAGCTCTAAAAATGGCAAGTCTCCAGGCCCGGATGGCTTTACGGCAAAATATTACAAGAAACTAAATGAACAATCAGTGAACCCATTGAAAGATGTTATGAATGAAATATTGAACACAGGCGAAATCCCAGAAACATGGAAGCAGGCTTACGGCAAAATATTACAAGAAACTAAATGAACAATTAGTGAACCCATTGAAAGATGTTATGAATGAGGCGAAACATGGAAACAGGCCTATATAACGGTAATCCCGAAACAAGATGCAGATCTGCTGCAAATCAAAAACTATAGGCCTATCTCCTTGTTAAATAATGATTACAAATTGTTTGCAAATATTTTAGCCAAAAGATTTTTTTAAAAATTAAATGAGTACATACTTCAAAATCAAGCCGGGTTTTTACCGGGAAGACAAATGAAGGAGAATATAAGGAATATTTTGAATATAATAGAATACCTGGAGGCTAAAAATGAAAAGAAAGCAGCTATGATGTTTATAGACGCTGAAAAAGCCTTTGATAATGTTTCTTGGAAGTTTATGATAAAGCTGCTAGAACAAATTAGAAGCGGCTCTAAATTTTTAAAAGGAATAGCAGCAATTTATTCAGAACAAAAAGCAAAATTAATTATAAATCAGGTAATAATGGATGATTGAAAGATCCAAAAAGGAACGAGAAAAGGATGCCCATTATCACCATTATTGTTTAACCTGGTCCTGGAAGTACTTGCCAAAAATATAAGAGCAGACAAAGAGATTACAGGTGTAAAAACTGGGAAAAGCGAACTCAAGTTAAAAGCATATGCAGATGATCTAGTGATAACAGTGGAAGAACCTAAAACTTCAGTCCCTAAAGTAATAGAAAAAAAATCAGAAATCTGGGGAAGTGGCAGGATTTAAGTTAAATAGGAATAAAACTATACTATTAGTTTAAAATTTAAAAGAAGAGGGGGGAAAGAACTAGAGCAAAGTACTGAGACTGAAGTCCATAAAAAGGTCAAATATTTAGGGAGTTGGTTAACATCAAGAAATATAAACCTATTTAAAAATAATTATGAAAAAATTTGGCTTGAGGTAAAAAGGAATTTAGAAATATGGAGCAGAATGAATCTCTCATTGTTAGGAAAAATATCGGCGATCAAAATGAAAGTGTTGCCAAAAATGCTATTTCTTTTTCAATCAATACCAGTCATCCTGAAAGATGAATGTTTTAAAAAAATGACAGGAAGAGATTTCAAAATTTATTGGGGGGGGGGGGCAAAAGGCAAAGGATAAAACATAAAATACTTACAGATATAAAAGATAGAGGCGGGTTTGCCCTCCCAGACCTTAAATTGTATTATGAATCTGCTTGTTTGGGATGGATCAGGGACTGGATGAGATTGGATAAGCAAGAGGCATTAGAATTAGAAGGACATGACAACAGATTTGGCTGGCACGCATATCTATGGTACAGGAAAGGAAAGGTTCATAGAAGTTTTTCCTGGAGGTTTTGCTAAATATGATTAGAAGGGACCAATTGGTAAAAGGTATACAAGTGGGAGCCAAACAGTACAAATTGAAAGCATTTGCTGATGACTTGGTATTGACTTTACAGGAGCCAGAATCAAGCACTAAAAGAGTATTAGAACTTATTCAAGAATTTGTTTTTTTTATTTGTTTTTTTTATAAATTTTTTTATTAGTTTTTCAACATATAATATAAGACAATACAAACAACAAACACTAACAAACAAACATATAAACATGTATAATTTCATAAATTTTTTCATGTACCCAATTTCAGCGACTTCCCCATGCCTCCCTTTTCTGCATCCCTATGATCTTCGTAGACAGCTGGATCGAGGCGGGTCGGGGCTGCTGATTCTTCTAGATCTGTCAGCAGCTTTCGACATGGTCGATCATGAACTTCTGGACCACCGCCTTGCCGACGTGGGGATCCAGGGCACAGTCCTTCAATGGCTGCGCTCGTTTCTCTCTGGTCGGGGACAGAGGGTGGCGCTTGGGGGGGAATTGTCATCGCGCCACTCCTTGGTGTGTGGAGTACCTCAGGGTGCGATACTCTCCCCAATGCTTTTCAACATCTTTATGCGCCCCCTCGCCCAGCTTGTCCGGAGTTTTGGGCTGGGTTGCCATCAGTATGCCGATGACACCCAACTCTATCTGTTGATGGATGGCCATCCTGACTCGGCCCCAGACACACTGACCAGATGTCTGGAAGCTGTGGCTGGATGGTTACGTGGGAGCCGGTTGAAGCTAAATCCTTCGAAGACAGAGGTCCTGTGGCTGGGACGGGACGATATGGGATTGGGGGGGCAACTCCCATCTCTTGCGGGGGCGCAGTTAGTGCCAGCACCGTCCGTTAAGAGTTTGGGTGTAATCTTCGACACCTCCCTTTCCATGGAGGCGCAGATTGCAGCTATAACAAAGGCGGCATTTTTCCATCTCCGCCAAGCTAAGCAGTTGGCTCCTTACCTCTCTCGCCCTGACCTAGCCACTGTGATCCACGCGACGGTCACCTCCAGACTGGATTATTGTAACTCGCTCTACGTGGGGCTGCCCTTAAGACTGACCCAGAAACTCCAGCGGGTGCAGAATGCTGCAGCGAGACTCCTTACGGGGTCTTCGCTGCGAGATCACATTCATCCGGTGCTATATCAACTGCACTGGCTCCCGGTGGAGTACAGGATCAGGTTTAAGGTGCTGGTTTTAACCTTTAAAGCCCTATACGGCCTTGGACCCTCGTACCTACGGGACCGCCTCTCCTGGTATGCCCCACAGAGAAACTTACGGTCTTCAAATAAAAATATCTTGAAGGTCCCAGGCCACAGAGAAGTTAGGCTGGCCTCAACTAGAGCCAGGGCTTTTTCGGCTGTGGCTCCGACCTGGTGGAACACTCTGTCACAAGAGACTAGGGCCCTGCGGGACTTGACATCTTTCCGCAGGGCCTGCAAGACAGAGCTGTTCCGCCAGGCCTTTGGCCAGGGCACAGCCTGACTCCCTCCCTCGGCAATCTTCGCGGAGCTCTGGCCCAATAGTGGCCAGTGGCTTGAATTTAATTAATTTTATAATGAATGATTTTAGAGTGTTGTTTGTGTTGTACTTTTGTATTGTTTATTGTTGTTAGCCGCCCTGAGCCCAGCTTCGGCTGGGGAGGGCGGGATATAAATAAAATTTATTATTATTATTATTATTATTTTGAACTTTTTTTCAGCAACCCCTGGTCTAAATTACTTATTAATTCCTTTCTTTAACCCCTTTCTTTCCTCTTATCCAATCATTTGTCGCTGCAAAGAACTTATTCAAGAATTTGGTCAGGTAGCAGGATTTAAGTTGAATAAGATGAAAACTAAAGTTTTAGAGAAAAATTTAACTGAGATTGAGAGAGATAAGTTTCAGAAGGAGACAGGATTGTCACTGGTTAAGAAAGTGAAATATTTAGGGGTTAACATGACTGCTAAGAATGTGAATTTATTTAAGGATAACTATGAAAAATGCTGGACTGAAGTGAAAAAGGATTTAGAAATATGGTCAAATTTGAAGCTATCGTTGTTAGGCCGAATTGCTGCGATAAAAATGAACGTATTGCCAAGAATGCTGTTTTTGTTTCAAACACTGCAAATTTTGGATAAAATGGACTATTTCAAGAAGTGGCAGAGAGATATCTCTAGATTTGTCTGGCAGGGCAAGAAACCTCGAATAAAATTTAAGATACTAACAGATGCTAAAGAAAGAGGTGGATTTGCCCTGCCAGACCTTAAACTTTATTATGAATCAGCCACATTTTGTTGGCTGAGAGAATGGATGCTTCTTGAAAACACGGATGTGTTGGATTTGGAAGGTTTCAACAACGTATTTGGCTGGCATGCATACCTATGGTATGATAAGGTTAAAGCACACAGAGCGTTTAAAAACCATATTGTCAGGAAAGCATTGTTTAATGTTTGGATAAGATATAAGGATTTGTTAGAAAACAAAACCCCGAGATGGTTGTCACCAATGGAAGCAAAGGCTCAGAAAAAACTCAATATGGAGGCCAAATGGCCGAAGTATTGGGAAATCTTGGAACAAGAGGGAGACAGATTAAAACTGCAGAGCTTTGAAAAATTAAAAAACAGAGTACGGGATTGGCTCCATTATTATCAAATAATGGAGGCATATAATTTGGATAAAAAATTAGGCTTCCAGGTGGAAAAATCAAAATTGGAAACAGAACTGTTAGACCCTAAAGTTAAGAATTTGTCAAGAATGTATAACTTGCTGTTGAAATGGAATACTCAAGATGAAACGGTGAAATCTGCTATGATTAAATGGGCACAAGATGTTGGACATAATATTATGATGCCTGACTGGGAACAGTTATGGACCACTGGTATGATGTTTACTGCATGTAATGCCTTAAAAGAGAATTTAATGAAAATGATCTATAGGTGGTACATAACACCAGTCAAGCTTGCAAAAATCTATCATTTGCCCTATAACAAATGTTGGAAATGTAATGAAACTGAAGGTACATTCTTTCAACTTTGGTGGACATGCCCAAAGATTAAGGCATTCTGGGAGATGATCTATAATGAAATGAAAAAGGTATTTAAATATACCTTCTTGAAGAAACCAGAGGCCTTTCTCCTGGGCATGGTCGGCCAATTGGTGCCAAAGAAGGATAGAACTTTTTTCATGTATGCCACAACAGCAGCAAGAATACTTATTGCAAAGCATTGGAAGACACAGGATCTACCCACCAGGGAAGAATGGCAGATGAAGCTGATGGACTACATGGAACTGGCGGAAATGACTGGCAGAATCCGAGACCAGGGAGAAGAGTTGGTGGAAGAAGATTGGAAAAAATTTAAAGCATATTTACAAAAATATAGTAAAATTAATGAATGCTAGAAGGAGGCTGAAATGAAGTTACATGGTTTTAGCAGAAATGTTATAAAGAATTAAGTAAAAATGGATTGCTAATGGGCCAAAGTGTAAATTTAAGGTCAGATTGGGTTAAGGTAAATTATAGAACAAAAATTGAGTAAGATGGAAAGGATTTGCTGAAACAGCTAAATTGAATTAGAATACAAAAAAGGGAGGTGTGAGGAGGTCGATGAAACAAGTAAATGAAAGGTAAAGATATGGAATATTGGATGTGTGTTTTAGCGTTTTTGTTTCTTTTTGCTGTATAGTTGTATTGTTTTTTTATGTTTTTCTTTTTATGTATTGTAATGTATGTTCTGTTAATTTCTTTATTGTTGTCCTTTTTCCTCTTTTCTGTAATTTTTAAACTTTTAATAAATATCATTTTAAAAAAAAGGTTCATAGAAGTTTTTATAACCATATAATTAGAAAATCATTAATGAGAGTATGGGAGAGATACAAAGATTTATTGGGACAAAAGACCCTGTGGTGGCTTTCCCACATGAAGCATTACTGCTCAAACCACTAGGAAAGGAAGGAAAATGATTTATTAAAGGACCATGATTTATTAAAGGACCAACTTTCAGAGTTGGATGCACTATCGACAATTATATGAAACATATAAAGACAGTAAGAAAGGATTTAGCTACACAAGATCTAGGTTTCAAACGGAAGTGATTGAAGGGAAAGTGAAATTACTGAAGGCTGCATACAGCATACTATTAGAATGGGTGACAAAAGATGAAGATGTAAAATCAGTCATGATCAAATGGGCACAAGATGTAGGTCACAACATTATGATGGGAGATTGGGAAAGATTATGGAAAACTGATTTAAAATTTACAGGCTGTTCCCTGTTGAAGGAGAACTGTATGAAGATGATGTACAGATGGTATGTGACACCAGTGCAGTTAGGGAAAATGTACAAAACTAGTTCAAATATATATTGGAAGTGTAAGGAAAAGGAGGGGACATTTTATTATATGTGGTGGGATTGTAATGTAATTTTAAAAAATTGGGAAATGATCTGTAACAAATTGAAGAAAATGTTCCATCTAATATTTGTCAAAAAACCTGAAGCATTTTTGTTAGGGATTGTAAGGAAAGACCTGCCAAAAAAAGCTGAAAAACAACTTCATGTATGTGACAATGCCCGCGAGAGTCCTAATAGCACATGGCAAGAAAAACTGATGGACTATGCAGAACTGGCAAAATTAACACATAAGCTACGGGACAAGGATAACTGTGACTTTAAAGATGAATGGGAACCCTTTACAAAGTATTTGAAGAGGCAACAAAGTGAATTGGACTTCTTGACAGGTTTTGAATAAACAAACTTTTTATTGGCAATAAACAATTTAAGGATCTACACAACTTTGTAACATGCAGAGAACAGCATTTACAGAGAAACCAAAGACTGGAACAGAGGGAAGTCGGGGGTGGGTGGGGGTTGTGTGGGAGAGGGAGAAAAGATGGGGGGGAATTAAGGATGATATGTTTTTGGATAATATGTTTTGTTTAAATTATATATATATAATATATATATTTAAAGGAAGGGTGAGGCTGGACCTGGCCGACTTGCTTTGGTGCATGAATTCTAGTGCGTAAATAGAGACAGACTCCACACATGGCCTTTTGGAACGATTTGCAACCTCTGTGAGAGAAACAAACAAATGAAAAGGTGGATCTGCAGCAACACGGGAGGCAAATTTAATCTTCTGGGCATTCTCCCTATGATAGCTAAATCAAAGGAAGAACATCTGGAACTATTTTGGATGCCAAAGAAAAGAACTTTCTGGTGCTTCCAGACTGCATTGCGAAATTTTGGCGAGTTGCATATTCAGAGGGATAGCTGTGTGTCAGTTCGCTTATGGTTTACATAGTATGGATGTCAATAACTTGGAGTGCTGAAACCATTCTGAACTGAAAGGAATGGTGAAGATCACTGCTCTTTCTTGCTTAGTACAGATCTAGGTACGTTTCAAGGATGGGGGAAGGATAACCAGAAGATTCATGTTGAAGGGAGAAGTGGGGGGGGGGGTGATGTATAGGCCCTGCAGAAAGACCACCAGGTTGATAAACTGATGACACCAGTGCTTGTGCAACACCCATGCGCTGCTCCTTCAAGTTCTATAAACTCACATTTTGCTGCTTAGCCCTGCGGCTTTGGGTCTAAGGTTGCCTGACTTTGTGTACTGCAGACATGTCCCGGCAATTGCTGAAACAGAGGAATGTTGGGACTGCCTGTTGGCCTCCAGGTGATCTACTTTACCTGCACAGAGCTTACACATAGTTCAGATTATAACCAGCTTCACTTGAGCATTCATTCCAGTTGGTTTGTGGGGAGCACATCTTTCCCTCACTCCAAGGAACTACAGGTTACCCCAGAATCCTTATACCACAGTTCCCAGGATTTTTGTGGGGAGAGGGGACAAAATTGGAGAGTTCCTGTTTGGTTCGTTACAACTGGTTCTAAGTCAATTCCAAACTTTGCAAGAATGATTCCAAATAAACCTCCTTAGAACCAGATAAGTGGGGAATGAAAGAAGATGTTTTACCTTTTTACACCACTTATAACTCCTTCAAGACCACTTGGCTGGAGAGTAAGGTAAAGGTGTGGCAGAAAGTGTCTGGCCACTCAGTCTTACAGTAGGTGGCATTGAGTTCAATGGGGCTTATTCCTAGATAAATGAGTAGCAAAGTATTGAGCCTAAGCTGCATCAGCCAATCATCAGTAAAAAAATAAAAATAAAACTATTTCTCTTTACAGCTACTGATTACTAAGCCTGCATCTCAATAAGATCCTAAAAGATTCAATGTTCCATCCATAGATTGTTTGGCCACCTGTCATGTTGTCCTTCACAATCATCTACACGGCTTGTGCTGGTTTGGGCCCAGAGTGGGTCAACACATAGTCTGCAATGGTGGTTGGCAAGTAAGAGACAGGAAGGTAGAAGAGCTTTGCATCCCAGCCTGGAGAGTAGCGAGTGCGAGGGGAGCAGGATGTCAGGGCATGTTCTATGCAGTCGGTGACCAGGTGAAACTTGTTGCTGCAACCATCAATGAGTTCTTGGAACGATTTGCGACCTGTGTGAGAGAAAGAAACAAATGAACTGTTGGATCTGCAGCAACACAGGAGGCAAATTTAATCTTCTTGGGAAAGATTGCTGTCTGGGCATTTCTCCCTATGATAGCTATCTGGAACTATTTTGGATGCCAAAGAAAAGAACCTTCAGGTGCTTCCAGACTGCATTGCCAAATTTTGGTGAGTGCAAATTCAGAGGGAAAGCTGTATGTCAGTTTTCTTATGTTTCTTTCTTCTTCTTTTTTATTGTTTTTTTCTATATTGCATCACAATGCAAATATACCAAATCCATCACCACATCTTCCCCATCTCCACATATATTTATCATTTAAATCATCAATCAAGCAGCATAATCTCTTGTCCCTCCCCCTGCTTCCCTCTTCCCCCACTCGATTTCCTCTACATTCTGAGATTACATTTATCTTTGCGTTCTACAATCTGCTCAAAACTTTCCTGTATTCTTATTATCCTTCTTTACTAATTTACCTCCCCTCAGATACTTTACATTTTAATCAAGGAATATTAGCATATCTTTTTTTTAGCAATATTTTCCCATATATTCATCAAAACATTTCCACTCCTTTTAAAAAATTTTATTTGATCGATTTCTTATAATAGCTGTTAATTTTGCCAAAGCTAAGTATTCATTTAATTTACAAATCCATTCCTCCCTTGAGGGTAGAGTTTGTGACTTCCATTTAGCAGCAATCACTACTCTAGCAACTGTACTTGCATATAAGAAGATTCTCTCCCCCCCCCCGATATCTCTTCCCCTATCAATTCCAGGAGATACATCTCTGGTTGTTGTTTTTTTATTGAGATTTTCAACATCTTCTTTAATTCTTCATGTATTACTGTCCAGAATTTCTTAATTTCCTCTCACCTCCACCACATATGTATTGTTGTTCCTATTTCTTTACCACATCTCCAACAAATGTTGGATTTCAATTTATATATCTTTTCTAATTTAGCTGGTGTTAAATACCACCTGTAGAACATCTTAACAAAATTTTCTTTGATTGTGTATGAGGCGGTAAATCGTATATCTTCTCGCCAGAGTTTCTCTCATTGCTCTAGATAAATAGTATGTCCAACATCCTGGGCCCATTTAATCATCGTTTCTTTCACTTCTTCATCCATCAATTCCCAGTCCAATAAAAGATTATATGTTTTAGATAACAATTTCTTATTGTTCTGAATTATTGTAGTATTAAATTTTGAGTTCTCTTTTGCAAAGCCTTTCTTTTGATCAGAATTAAATATACTTCTTGTATATAATGTCATCTCTCAATTTCATATTGCCGTATCTCTTCAAAGAGTTTAAATCTTAATTTCCCTTGTTCCTCTTCCAGTAGTTGTCTATATGTTGGCCAATTTGTTCTCATATTCAGTTTTTTTACAACATATTCCTCCAGCAGCAATATCCACCAAGGTGTCTGTGGTTCCAACTGTAGTTTATATTTGTTCCAAACCTTATATAGTGCACTTCTAAGTATATGATTTTACCTTCTCATAATTGCGATACACATGCCATCCATATCTATTGTTAAAGCTTTCAAGGTCTAATATATAATTTTTTTCTAATCTAATCCAATCTCTTGCCCATATTAAACATTCTGCTTCATAATATAATTTTAAATTTGGCAATACCAATCCTCCCCTTTCTTTTCTTTCCGTCAATAATTTATATTTTATCTGCAGTTTTTTCCCTTGCCATACGAATCTCATTATATCTTTCCTCCATTCTTTGAAGCAATTTTCTTTGTTTATAATTGCTATCGTTTGGAACAAATATAGCATTTTTGGAAAAACATTCATCTTTATTATGGAGATTCTTCCCCATAGTGATAACTTTAGTCTGCTCTAGGTTTCAAAATCTTTTCTTATTCCTTTCCAAACTTTTTCATACTTATTTTTAAACAGATTAATATTCTTCATAGTTAGATCTATATCCAAATATTTTGCTTTCTTGACAATCTGTAGGCCAACCTACAGTTTGCATATTGTTTCTTGAAGTGTAAATGAGATAAGTCTGCAATAAAATGCAAATCAAACTGACTTTCTCCCCCATCTCTACTCACATTGCTCAAAGTACTGCTGACCATAACAGTCTCTGATGTCAGAAGGTACCTGGCTCCATACAGTCTGAAAATGTTCTAGTGCATTTGAGGCAATAGGTGTTTTGAAACCACCAGGTTCAATTATGCTGACTTGGACTCCAAAAGGATGGAGCTCTCTCCTGAATTGGAGAAGAAAAGTAAAGAGTTTTTTTTAAAAAATGATATTTATTGAAAGTTTAAGATTGCAGAAAAGAATGAGAAACAAAGAAAGAGAAAAAAGAAATTAAACAGTACAAGTCAATACATATAAAAAAAGGAAAAAGAAAAAAAACACACACAATACATCAAAACCAAAAAACAAAAGCAAAAAAAATTAAAAACAGATCCAATATTTCCATATCTTTATCTTTCATTAACTTGTTTCATCGACCTCCTCACACCTCCCTTTTTTGTATTCTAGTTATTAATTATTTCAGCAAATCCTTTCCATCTTTCACTATTTTCTGTCATTTGATTGTCTTAATTTATTTTAACCTTATCTTACCATAAAAAACCCTAAAACTTAAAACTTATTTGTACATAACTCCTTATAACATTTCTACTAAAGCCATATGGTTTCATTCCAACATTTTTCTAACACTCATTAATTTTACAATATTTCTCTAAATAGATTTTTAAACTTCCAATCTTCATCCACCGTCTCTTTGTTACTGAGCCACAGTAATATTGCAGGTCATGCATGGAAAGGAACATCTTTCTTTTTGAAAAGAAGAGAGAGAGAGAGAGAGAGAGAGAGAGAGAGAGAGAGAGAAGGGAAATACAACTCCCTATCTTTTGCCCTCTTGCATGAGCCTGGCCCTGCAATGGGTTCTATATAACACAACATCAGTTGTATTAAGAGGCAGCCATCAGAATGCTGCTGCTTCAAACTCCTGCTGGTACTCTAAAGTTGACACTTTGATAATTAAGTGGTATATAAATAGCTGAAATACACACATTTTTAATCACCATAATCAACTTTTCTACACATCACAATGAGGTATTCTATTCTCAAAGGCCTTTGCTATTCTCGTAAGTGACACCAGCAACACGGCCAGGCAGGATGGCCCAAGAGCTAGACAAAACCATCTAGAGCATTGGACAGCAAAAGTGGCCTGAGAGCCACACATCCCATCTCAGGCTTGCAAATTCAAAAAACGTGTATTTTTCATAATTTTGTTTGATATGTATTTTGTTGTAATGTTCATGAGATGAAGTACTAAGAAGAATTCTTTCAATGCATTAATTCTGTCATGCAATAGCAAGCTATCACTTGGCCTTGTAACACATTTTTCAAAGAAAAGCCTGATTAGCTTTTCAGACACCTTTTAATTGAATGACTTTCTAAAGAAATGCCTGAAGTAAGTGATAATATAATTTGAAATTTTGTTTATTCTGTTATATTTTTCAGAATATAACAGAAGACCCATTTATCCTAATTAGAACCCAATAAGGCAGACATGTATGTACAAATATTATTTTAAAATGTGATCCCATGGAGATCCCAAGAAAAAAAATGGAAATACTTTAAAATCATTTTTTTAAAAAATAATTTTTATAACTTAATTTTTAATTCTAAACTAAGTCCATCGACCTTGACAGATTAGAGAACTGGGCCAAAACAAACAAGATGAACTTTAATAGGGAGAAATGTAAAGTATTGCGGGGACTTCCGGGTTGGTGCCATCGTCTAATGGCGGATTCCCTCCGAGCTCCGGAGGGAATCGGCTCAACAGGGGTCGGGTTCTGCCGCGGCAGCGACGCAGGGACCTTTAGAAACCACAGGCGCTGAAGCCTGTGGACCTGGTGACTCGGCGGGCACCATTTGCACCCCCCCGACCTGCAAAGGAGCCTTTTCAAAGGCTCTGGAACGGGGGACGGAGAGTAGTGTGGTGCCGTGAGTCGACTGCTTCCCCTGCTGAGTGAAGCCGCATGCCATGGACGGAGAGCGTTAACTTCTTCCTCTGAACATTTGGATTAAAAGTAACGACCCGTGAGTAACACAGTAATTGGACTTAAAAGGGAAATTTTCTTTGGGAATTAGGCACGACCGGGCAAGGTGTTAAGAGGAAGTCCGCCTACCCGCCTTGTAAACATCGTAAAGCAAGGATTTTATTACTAAGGTTGTGAGAATACCTTTCTTCTTTGTGGAGAAAAGCAATTAACTTTACGTTGGGGCAATTTAAGTGATTGTGCTGGAGGATAAGAGCTAACATTGAGAACGGAATTCACCCCTCCCCCAAGACCCGGGAGCGATCGGTGAGAGAGCCTGCGGAAGAGGCATAAAGACTTTGACAGCTGTCAAACTAGCTGTCAAAGTTGGAAGAAAAGGGAAACTCTGTTTTTGCTGACTTTGCTGGTTATATTCGCTACAATTTGGTAACAAATTGTTAAAATAAAGAAGAAAAGGCTAACTTGGCTTTTGGGTGGGAATTGGAAGACATTAAGAAACTAGAATCCCTCTAGAGGGGGTTCAGGACATTACAAAAATGGCTGTAAGTGGAAAAATACTGGCTGAACTGGAGAAGACTTTCTCTCTCCTGGGAAAACTGCAGGAACAGACGGATGTTTTGTCTATAAACGTCACAATACTGAAGGGAACAGTAAATAAAGTTGCTGAGCCTGGAAGGGACATGATTCAAGTTCCTGCAGATGAACAGGGCAGCGCTGTTGTTGATCTAAAAATCCTTACAGCCAAACAAGAAAAGAAATTTGAGACACCTGAGAATGTGTTTAAAGAGGAATATGATGATCTGAAGGAAAAAGAAGGAGGAGCTATGATGTCGCAGATGATTAAGGAGAGCCAGAGGCCTGTTAAGATTGATACAAAGGAAAATAAGAACAGGATGATGAAAATTTGGTTTGAATTGAAGAATGGAAAATGGAGAGATCTCCTTATATGGAGATCTGAAGACATATGGAATACAAACTTGGCTAATGTAGAAATTGGAGCCTTTGGGACATTTGGACTTATGAGAAGTAAGAAACAAGATCTTGGCTCCATTGTTAAATATGGAGGTCTGGCTGGAAGAAATATGGACCTTATTGGAACAGAGCTTCTTCGAGATTCGGAATTTAAAATAAAGGACTATCAAAAAAAAACCGGCAGAGAGGAACTGAGAGAGAGTTGAGCGCCTCAGACGTGAGGTCACCAGGCTGACTGCAGATGGACTGATGGACTTTGGTTGGGGTTTGAATCCGGGAAAGGGGGTGGTGGGGCTTTGGGAATCCAAAGGGGGTATAAATATATTTTGTTTTAATTAAGTTGGTTTTGCCACTAACATAAAAATGGGGATTTCGGGGAAGGGAATTGGGGCCGACCTTAGAAAAGGATTGCTAAGAATAAGTGTTGACGTATAAAGATTGAGGTTTTTAAGTTAAAATGGGTTAATTAAATTGATGGGGCGAATTTAGGAAAAGTTTTTTAAGAATAAAACTTTTTTAAGAAGATTGAGGTTTATAAGTTAAAATTGGTTAATTAAAATGAATTAGAGAAAATAAGGTAAAGTGTGGGGACAAGAATTTGCTGAGCTAAAAATTGGAATTGGAATACAAGAAGGGCAAGTGTGGGGAAGTCAAGGAAATTGGTTATGGAAAGTAAGCAATGTAAACTTTTTTAATTGTTCCTTTTTCTTTTTCTTTTGTCTCTCTTTTCTCTTTTTTGTCTTTCTTTTTTATTTTTTGAAAATTTCAATAAATATATTTAAAAAAAGAAAAAGAAATGTAAAGTATTGCACTTGGGCAAAAAAAATGAGAGGCACAAATACAAGATGGGGGACACTTGGCTTGAGAGCAGTACATGTGAAAAGGATCTAGGAGTCTTGGTTGACCACAAACTTAACATGAGCCAACAGTGTGACGCGACAGCTAAAAAAGCCAATGCAATTCTGGGCTGCATCAATAGGAGCATAGCATCTAGATGAAGGGAAGTAATAGTGCCACTGTATTCTGCTCTGGTCAGACCTCACCTGGAGTACTGTGTCCAGTTCTGGGCACCACAGTTCAAGAAGGACACTGACAAACTGGAACGTGTCCAGAGGAGGGCAACCAAAATGGTCAAAGGCCTGGAAACGATGCCTTATGAGGAACGGCTAAGGGAGCTGGGCATGTTTAGCCTGGAGAAGAGGAGGTTAAGGGGTGATATGATAGCCATGTTCAAATATATAAAAGGATGTCATATAGAGGAGGGAGAAAGGTTGTTTTCTGCTGCTCCAGAGAAGCGGACACGGAGCAATGGATCCAAACTACAAGAAAGAAGATTCCACCTAAACATTAGGAAGAACTTCCTGACAGTAAGAGCTGTTTGACAGTGGAATTTGCTGCCAAGGAGTGTGGTGGAGTCTTCTTCTTTGGAGGTCTTTAAGCAGAGGCTTGACAACCATATGTCAGGAGTGCTCTGATGGTGTTTCCTGCTTGGCAGGGGGTTGGACTCGATGGCCCTTGTGGTCTCTTCCAACTCTATGATTCTATGATTCTATATGACATATCATATTAAATCCCATGCAGTTCTGAAGAGATTGGTGCCTTCGCTTTTGACGTATCTCAATTCCAGTCTGAGTATTTTAATATTTTGTTGGAAGCCGCCCAGAGTGGCTGGGGAAACCCAGCCAGATGGGTGGGGTATAAATAATTTATTATTGTTGTTATTATTATTATTATTATTATTATTATTATTTGGTCTGGCAAGGCCAAAATTGACATTTTTTTTGAAATTTCAAACCCTCATAACTCAAAAATGGGATGAGATAAAAAATTCAGATATGAAGTTAGTTTTGTTCATTCAACAAGTGTACAAAATATGAAGAAAATTGGGTGCCATGGAGTGAAAAAGTTGGATCACTTCATATGGAACGACCCATCTGGAGGTTGCATGTTGCAAAAGAAGAAACTACAGAGCTGCTCTGATTACCTCAGGCTGTCAGAGAAGGCTTCTGCACCAAACTTGGATGGGCAGTAACCACCTCCAAAACAGGCCAGTCGTCCCATCGTACTGCACACGTTGACCACCCTCCCTCTGGCTCTCCTCACCAGGGGCACCATGTGTAGCGTCACATCAATCATCCCAAGAAGGTTGACGTTGATCACCTTTGCAAAGTCATCTTTCGTCAGCCACTCATTGGGAGCTGTTGGGATCCCTGTGCCTGCATTGTTCACCAAGCCCCAGAGCCCTGTGTGAAGAAAGAAGGCATGTTCATCCTCTTAGGCAACCTTAGCAGAGCTCAATAAAGTTGGAAATAAGCTAATCACATGCATAGATTGTTTGTGTTTACTTATGGAACCCTAATCACAATTCCTCCTAATACTATTTTTTCTGAATTGTTATCCCTATTCTTCATTTCACATGTTTTGAACCACTTTGGGCACAATTATGTGGGGAAAGTGGCCTACAAATGAATACAGAGAGGCAATTCTGATCCCCCGTCCCACCAATAGCACAGAGGCAGCACAAGGAAGGTAGAGATTCACCTTTGCTTCCAATGCACCCTTTCACCCACTCCGTCGCGGCCGCCACACTCTCTGTGCTGCTCACATCCAGAATGGTGGTTTTCAAGCGCTCTGAGGTGGCCTTGCCCAGCTGCTCTGCCCCCTTCTGCGTGAGACAGGCTGCCAGCACCTGCAGGCCCCGGGCATCCAGCTGCCTGGCAAGTAGGTTTCCAAAGCCAGAGTCACACCCCGTGATGAAGACATATTTCTCCGTCAGGTTCTCCACCGTCTGTCTCTCCTGGTACCATCGGCGAAGGAAGTAAAGCCCCAGCAGGGCAGCCAGGTAGAGCCACATGGCTGAAACCTGCAGGGAAAGAGAATTCAAGCATTAGGATGCATACAAACTCCTGGCAGGACTTGGAGGAGGATATTTCTAATTCCTGCTCCACCAAGAAGTTCACTGGAAGACCTTTTATGTTGCCACCGCTCAATTTAGCCCCCCTTGCAGTGTTGTGGAGGGTAAGGAGAATTTTTGCATGAAGCAAAGAGCTGCTTAGAGCAGAGGCAGGCTAAAAAAAGTATAAATAATAGCTCTAGCTAGCTGCTTATTAACTAAACAACTAAATAAAGTGGAACAGTATGATCCTATTTACATCTATAGACATTAGCAGCAGCTCAAATATTGTGCAAGCTCAGCATTAGCCACCAACAGGTCATTATTTTGCCATTATTGCACTTGCTCAAAGTCCGATCCCCGATTTGTTTTGTGTGATCAAACTCTCCCCAGGGGTGGAGGAAGGGGGGTGGGGTGGTTCACTCCAGGTGTCACCACTGAGGGGGGGTGAGAAAATGGCATGTGCTTCGTGCTGACCGTTAAAATGTTGGTGCTGACCTTTAAAGCCCTAAAAGGCCTCAGTTCAGTATACCTGAAGGAGCGTCTCCACCCCCATCTTTCAGCCCAAACACCGAGGTCCAGCTCCAAGTGCTTTCCGGCAGTTCCCTCCCTGTGAGAAGTGAGGTTACAGGGAACCAGGCAGACGGCCTTCTTGGTAGTGACACCTGCCCTGTGGAACGCCCTCCCATCAGATGTCAAAGAAATAAACAACTATCTGACGTTTAGAAGACATCTGAAGGCAGCTCTGTTTAGGGAAGTTTTTAATGACTGATGTTCTAATGTATTTTTAATCTTTTATTGGAAGCCACCCAGAGTGGCTTCGGAAACCCTGCCAGATTATTATTATTATTATTATTGATGGGGGTAGATCTTGTACCTTTTAAAGTTCTGAACTTTTTCTGGAAATGTTTGTGGGCCTTTAAGGGGTGCAAAGGAAGAAGAAATTCAGGAAGTGAAGTTTCCTCTCTCCCCCAGCCTGAAACGTGAGAAAAGTGTCACCTACTGAATATTAGCTTAAAATAAAGTTGTTATAAGCACATGTTAGTGAGGACAGAAAGTTACTGACTATCATGTATAATTGAAAAGGGGAGATTCAGGTAGGTAGCCGTGTGGGACTGACGCAGTCAAAATAAAAAATTGTTCAGTAGCTCCTTATAGACCAGCTAAGTTTGTTCTGGTATAAACTTCTGTGTGTCTGCACACTTCTTCAGATACACATACACATGAAAGCTTATACCAAAACAAACTTACAGTGGTGCCTCGCAAGACGAACGCCTCGCAAAACGAAAAACTCGCAAGACGAAAGAGTTTTCCGTTTTTGAGTCGTTCCGCAAGACGAATTTCCCTATGGGCTTGCTTCGCAAGAAGAAAGCCCATAGGGAAATCTCCGGGGACCTCTTTTAAATGCTGGCGGTGGGGAGCAAAGCCTTTCACCCCCCTCCGGCCTTCAGAAGAGGTCCAGGAAGGCCGGCGGGGGCCGAAAGGCTTTGCTCCCCGCCACCAGCATTTTAAAAGCGGTCCGGGATAGCAGGGAAGCGCGCTGCGCTTCCCCGCTATCCCAGACCGCTTTTAAAATGCTGGCCATCGGGAGCAAAGACTTTCGCCCACCGCCGGCCTTCAGAAGAGGTCCTGGACCTCTTCTGAAGGCCGGCGGGGGGCAAAAGTCTTTGCTCCCCCCGCCCGCCTGCCTTCCCAGGACAGCGGAGACTTCTCACCTGTCCCGGGGCGATCTTAAAATGCTGGCGGGTGGCAGCGAAGCCTTCCCACCACATATGATACAAAGTACCTTCTTTTTATTTACATTTCCAACATGTATTTAACCCAGTTTTATACATTTTTGCCATTTTTACTGGTGTAATATACAATCTATACATCATTTTCATATAATTTTCTTTCAAAAGAGAACAGTCTGTAAATTTCAAATCTACCTTCCACAGCTTTTCCCAATCCTCAAATTGTATATTATGTCCTATATCTTGTGCCCATTTAATCATGACTGATTTGACCTCCTGATCTTTTGTTTCCCATTCTAGCAGAATACTATATGCTTTCTTCAACAACTTCACTTCTTTTATAACCTCATTTGGGAATCTAGAGATTGTACAGTGGTACCTCGAGTTAAGTACTTAATTCGTTCCAGAGGTCCGTACTTAACCTGAAACTGTTCTTAACCTGAAGCACCACTTTAGCTAATGGGGTCTCCTGCTACTGCCGTGCCGCCGGAGCACAATTTCTGTTCTCATCCTGAAGCAAAGTTCTTAACCTGAAGCACTATTTCTGGGTTAGCGGAGTCTGTAACCTGAAGCGTATGTAACCTGAAGTGTATTTAACCTGAGGTACCACTGTATAGCTAAACCCTTTTTTGTTATCTTCCTTATACATTTTGTATAATTGTTTATAATGCATCCAACTCTGGACATGATCTTTGATTTCCTTATAATCTTTTAATTTCCATTTTCCTTCTTGATCTCTCAGTAAGTCTCTATATGTAGGCCACTTTCCCTTTTTGCCAAGCAGTTTGAGTAATGAAGCTTCAATTGGTGATAACCACCAAGGTGTTTTTTTGTTCTATTAAATCTTTGTACCTCTCCCATACTCTCATTAATGATCTTCTGATTATATGATTGTAATATCCTTTATGTACTTTCCCTTTCCCATACCATATGTATGCACGCCATCCGTATCTGTTATCATAACCTTCCAAATCTAATGCTTCTTCCTTTTCCAGTTTTATCCAGTCCCTAATCCAAACCAAACATGCAGCCTCATAATACAGTTTAAGATCTGAGAGGGCGAAGCCCCACCTTTCTTTTGTATCTGTAAGTCTCTTATGTTTTATCCTTGGCCTTTTGCCCCACCCCCACCCCGATAAACTTAGAAATATCTTTTTGCCATCTTTTGAGGCAATCATCCTCATTACTGGGGATTGTCCCATTACTGGGACTGTCTGGAAGAGAAAGAGCATTTTCGGCAACACATTCATTTTTACCACTGCAATTCTTCCTAGTAGGGAAAGGTTCATTCTACTCCATATTTCTAAATTCCTTTTTATCTCAGACCATACTTTTTCCTAATTGTCTTTATACACATTTATATTTCTTGTTGTTAATCACATCCCTAAATATTTTACTTTTTTATGGATTTCTATCTCAATGCTTTGGGCCAAATCTTTTTCTCTTCCTCTTTTAAATTTTTAACTAATAATTTAGTTTTATTTCTATTTAATTTAAATCCTGCCACTTCCCCAAACTATTGAATTTTCTCTATTACTCTAAGGAGAGATTTTTTTTGAATCTTCTACTGTAATTACTAGATCATCAGCTATGGCTTTCAGCTTAAATTCATTTTTTCCAGTTTTTATCCCTTTAATATCTTTATCCGCTCTTATATTTCTTTCAAGTATTTCCAGGACCAGAATGAACAATATTGGTGCTAACGGACATCCTTACCTAGTTCCTTTTTGTATTTTACATTCATTCATTATCACCTGATTTACAATTAATTTCTCAATTTGTTCCCAGTATATTGCTTGTATTCCTTTTAAAAATTTATATACACAATTAATTTCTTCAAGTAATTTTTTCATGAAATTCCAGGAAACATTATCAAAAGCTTTTTTGGCTTTTTCTACCTGGCAGAAACCGTGCCTGATCTTGATGTATATATTCACCTTGATGTATATTTTCACCTAAGATTTTTTCATCCTATTTGCTAAAATGTTTGCAAATTAGTTCTTTGGATCTTAAAATTTTAGGCAGTAGAAGCAAGCTTTATTAACTACTATCATAATAAGCAAAGAAACAGCAACAGGTGCTAAAGACTCTCCTCCCTGGAAGAGAGGGGAGTGGTTGTGGGTGGGAGCCCGAGCTCCGCCCCTGGCCGGGGGCCTTAGCCCCCGCCCCTCACCTGGCTGGCGCCCGCGCCCACCGGAGGCAGCCAACCAGGTGACTCCGGGGGGCGTGTTTGGCAGCTTAATGCTGCGGCTCCAGCTCCGCCTCCTCCTCAGTCGTCGTCGTCCCGCAGCGAGTCATCAGCTAGGAGAGTCATCACAGAGAAAAGCCATGAGGTTTGGAGTCGGGGGGGGGGTCTGGTTCCTTGCATGCCTTTTAACTTTAAGAGGCTTGCGTGCGCTCATTGCTTTACTGCTTTTAAAAACCCAGGCATCCAGGTTTGCCTTGCTGTGTTCTCTTTTCCGTGTAAAAACCTACATTTAACCTTCTATTTCCCCCCACTCCTGGTGCTTGATTTGTTTGTGCCCAGCACGTGCCCCCAGCGAGGTCTGAGTGTGAGTGTGGCTCCATCTTTCTTTCTCCCTCGTCTCCTCGCTTTCCTTCCATTTTGGCCAGGATGCTTCTATGTTTTCCCCTCTATTGCCCTTGCCTGTCCAATTGCATGGCTGGTCTGGGTGACTGAGTGGGTTTGCCTTACATTTAATTTGTTGGCCAGGGTGCTTATGTGTTTTCCCCCTCCATTGTCCTTGAGAGCCTGTATGGGACAGCTAAATATTTCTGCATTGCTTGGGTTGGACTAGATGATCCTCAGGGCTCCTCTCCAATTTTAAGTCGTGTGTGTGTGTTTGCAGCGTGTGTTTGTGCCTGCCATTTATTATTACTCTTCTAGCGTGGGTTTAATTTACCCTGCCATCCCTTCCATTGGTACCACTTAAATCGGGAGCCCACTGTAAAATTTAAAGGCTGCTGGGGCTTGGAATACATTGTGCACTTAAACTTCACCCCTCTTGGTTTCTCTAAGCCACCCCCCCCTTCGCTTGATGTTTGGGGGAAGAAATAAGGCAGGGCTTGGGGTGGACAATTCAGGGTTTATGATCAGGAAACCATTCCTCAGCATTGCACGTTTAGAACCTTTGAAGGTGTGCCTTTGCCTGGTTCTTGTCATTGGCTGCATTTGCCAGTACAGGCTCCCTAAAGAAAACTGCTTTTAAAGTTTCAAGTTTTATTACGGCAAAAGCCAGTGACACTAAACACCACAAGAACTGCTTTTAAACAACAACAAAAAAGGTTTCGGCTTATAGTACCTTACTAAAAAGTCCAGGTTAACTCACGGTTTATATTTCCACTTCATTTTGGCTCACTGTAAAGGACAGCTATTTTCCTTTTCTTCAAACTTTTTCCTTGCCCCGCATCCTCATTTTACTCCATCCACCCCTCTTCCCTCCAAACTCCCCCCACGCTTTCCTTCTCCTCCCTCCACCCCTCCTCCCTCCCTACACCCCCCACCCTTTCAGGAAAGAGATACATCACATTAACCTTAAAAAAAAAAAAGGCGTCTTTGGATTTCCCTTTGCTTCTTGCCTGAGTCATCACAGTTACCAGACAGGTTTTTCAACTCCTGGGCAGGCTTGATTGCTGTTTGAGTGACCAGCAGATTGTGAGGCATTGTGTCTTTAAGCACCTGGAAGTTCAGCAGCTCTAGTTGCATTGTCAGTTTAACTAACCAGCAGTTTGACCAATTGCAGTCTTTTGTCTATTTAAGCACCTTTATTTCCATCAACTGGTCTTGAGCCGACCTTGTGGGCAAAAATTTACATTCTTTGTTTGGCAAAGTTTCCTTTGTTTGGTGTAAGTTTCCCCTTAAGAGCAACCTCACCCCTCCTTTTCAGAGGGCCGCTGGTGTGGGCCTGGAATCTTATTGATTTCCTTTTCTCTTAATTTGGCTGCAGCTTCTGAGCATCCCCTTGTAAGCAGTTATTTTCAATTCTGTTTGATTACTTGGCAATGCTTTGCACCTAGATTTGCCTATCATTTAAAAGGGGCAACTTTTTATTGTAGGCAATTATCTTCTAATTCTGTTTGACTGCAGTTGGGGTTCCTTTGTGTATGGGATTGTTCCTTGGAGCCAGGTGCTAATATGTAGCTGAGCGCTGCTGCTTGAACTCTTGCTGGGTTGTGATTTAATAAATATAAATAAATACAAGCGGTGCAGTTAAGTGACGTATAGCTTGTTCATTTTGTCAGCAGTTATGTGGAGCAATTGATAATAGTAATTTCTACTCATAGCTATAAATCCATTGGCTATTAATTGAGATACTATCGATTAATGATTAATTCATCAACTGTGCTCTGAACTTTATTGATACACAATAATTGTATACTGACATTTAATTACAGTCAAGTTATTAATTGATTGGTGATATTAATACTAATTAAAAATAACAATAATAAAATAAAATAATAAAATAAAATAAATTTGAAAAATAAATAAATAATAATAAATTATAATAATACATAATTATAATTATAAAAAAATAAAAAATTATAATAATAATTAATATTAAAATATAGATAAATAAATAAATGAAAATTAAATTTAAAATAAAATAAAATAATTAGTGACGAAATAAATAGTAGGTGCATTTTACTAGTGCACAGAGCAGCTCATGGTGCCCAAGAGGAAGCGCACGGGTGCAGTACCAGCACACACTGCAGATGGCAACTGTATGCCTTTTAACTGTAATAATAAACCCAAACCCATTTCGCAGTTCCTCAATGCCTTCAGATCATTCATTGTTGACTATGAACAGCACTTTCTCCTAGCTATTCTTTAGTTCTATTTGCCTTGTGTTTCTTACTTCCTTGTTTCGCAAACCAGTGGCCAGCCTTTAAACTACCCAGGTGCAGGCCCAAGCCCTCAGACAGGAACGGCGGCTGTGCAAACTAGTTCTCAGGCTTGCTCGGTGACTTTCAGAAACGCATCGGGGCGCCTGCGTGGAGGCTGCCGGCCCGTATCAATAGCCTGGTTGCTTCCAGTTCTTCTAGTTCTTTGCAGAATAGGCAGCCCAGGGTCCAGCTTCCAGAATCAGGCACCTCATCAGCCGGTGATGATGAGTCAGAATGGCTTACGCCCTTTCTGGGGAGGCCGCCACTCTTAGCATCTGGCAGTTAGCCCGTATGTCGGGAAGAAGCCATCAGAGGTGTATCACACTGGAAAGCTGGGCCTTAGAAGGATTTAAAACGTAAGGTGTGCTGGTAATTCAATAAAGGGCAATGCCATAGGCAGTCTTGTAAGTACCTGCACGAGTGTGAGAGATGTGCAGGGGCTCACCCAGCCACGGCGTGTTACTAAGGGAAGCGGCCCTTTCAGGGAGGTCAGGGCTTCCACCACTCTAGTTCCAGATGAGCCCCCGCAGCAGGGAACCATAGTTTCTCCTCTCCTCAACCTCTTGTCTATCCATCCAGACAGAAGTGCAGCATCCTATCTTTGGAAGGGTTTCTCAGAGGGTTTCAGAATCCCGGTAGTGGCTCCTTAACCGCGAAGGACTCTCCTAATCAGAAGTCAGTAAGGGAAAGGATGCTTGCCTCACCCCACGGGTAGCTAGCCCCACCCCTGGGTGCACACCACGTGTGCCACTCCGGGTGCCAGAGCAGCTAGCTCCGCCTCTGGAGTCACACTATGGCATACAGCTAATTGGGATGAACCCAACAGGGCCGCCACTTAGCCCCTGCTTGGTCTCCAGGACAGAGGCACCCCTTCCCAGACCCCACCCCCCTTTTGTGATAATTAGGCAACCAAATGTATCATTCCATAACACCTCATACAGGAATTATTTTTTCCTGGGGAACCTGCCTTTTCCGCCCAGATCAACTACAAGAGCAAGACCACAGCTTTAACAAAATGACAGCCCAAGCAGGAAGACACATGGGAGCAATGGTACTGCTTTGAAGTGTTCCAGATCCATTTCCTGTTCTCCCAATGAGCAGGGCAGCTGTGGACAAAATTGCTAAGAAGTACAATACTGATTTAGTCCTTAGTCCTAGAATCTAGTAAGCCTTTAAGCCCAACAGTTGGAATCGCATAATTTCAATGCTTTAACCATATTAGGGAACATGTATAGTTAGTAAACAAATTGCTAGTTTTGTGAGAAATAACACTTCACTGAAGTGGATAATGCTTTGGCCAAGAGCTCACCTTTGGGAATCTTCTAGAACATGTTGCATATGTAGCAGTTCTGTCTTGCTACAGTGAACCTGAAACCTGACATTTACAGTATCAGATAGAATTGTTCTGGAATGTCCTGGCTGTGTCTGTTGTACAACAGTTTTGGAAATCTGTAGGAGAGTATCCCACCAATCTCTTGTCATACAACCAAAAATGCTAAAATTTTAGCTATATTGGCAACAGGATGTTGGCTAGAAGCAACTGGTTTTCTGAAGCTAAAACGTACAATTTTGTTCTAGGAGTTACTTGATCACAATATAGAACTATTTGTTTATTCCTTATGAGTTTTACACATGATGAAAATGTATACTCAAGCAGATATTCTTATAATCACTGTACTATACTATGATACAGTGCATAATGAGCATCCACATTCAGTTAGTCTGTGTGCCTCACGTACTTGGGCATAGAGCTGGACACAGTTGCCCAATCATCCTGCTTACCTAAGGAGAAGATTGACACCCTTAAGGAAATAATTCATACTACCCTTGCACTAACAAAAATCACCCTCAGACAGATACAATCCCTGCTAGGTCATTTCAATTTTGCTTGTAGAGTGGTTTCCCCCGCCTAGCCAGGCTTTCAGTGGGTCTCAAGCACCCACACCACAGGTTCCGTCTTCCAAAGACAGTTAAGGCCGACCTAGAGGTTTGGGTGACATTTTTGGAACACTACAATGGAGTATCCCTATGGCAGGATGTTCTTAACTTGTCCTCAGATTTTCAGGTCCATTCAGATGCGGCAGGGTCCCTGGGCTTTGGCTTGTATTTCAGGGGCCGATGGTGCGCACAACGTTGGCCAACGGGGTGGCACGGCAAGGGCATCACGCGGGATCTCACTTTTCTCGAGTTTTTTCCAATAGTAGTGGCCGTGCATATCTGGACGGAGGAGTTTCGAAATCGCCGGGTGTGCTTCAGAACCGACAACCTGGCAGTGGTGAACATACTGGCGAGACAGTCATCCCGATCTGCGAGGGTCTCCTCCCTTCGGCGGTCGTTTGTTCTCCGGTGCCTTGAGTACAATATAGTCTTTTTAGCCAAATTCATACTGGGGGTCAATAATGATATAGCCGATGCCTTGTCTCGCTTTCAGATATCTCGCTTCCGGTCGCTGGCACCTGGAGCACAGCTGTTGCCCAAACCCTTTCCGGAGCACCTGTGGAACGTTGGAGACGCAAAGTGATTAAGGGAGTATTAGCGTCTGTCGCACCCTCCACTCTCAGGTCTTACAAGAGGGCCTGGTGCGATTTCTTGGGCTTCAGGTCTGGGACATCTGGGCTTTCGCCTAACGTGCCGCCCCCCACTGACTACGTTCTGCAATACCTTTCACACCTCGATGATTTAGGACGTGTGCCTAAAACCTTAAAGTACATGCCATTAACTGCCATTAGCTTCTTCTCTAGGGCCACGTTCTCCTCCGATCCATGCAGTGACTTCCTGATCTGCAGAGCTATCGAGGGCTGGGGCAGGTTACAACCCCCTAGGGCCGAGGGCCGTAAGCCAATTTCTTATGGGTTGCTCTCTCAGATACACAAAAAGCTTAGGTCAACCTGTTGGTCCAAGTTTGAGGCCCGCCTCTTTTCCGCTGCATATGCTATCGCCTTTTTTGCCGCCCTGAGAGTGGGCGAGGTTGTAGTCGAAGGTGGCGCAAATGGCTTGATGCGTGGCCTCCTTATGGAAGACGTGCAGCTGTCCGAAACTAGTATGACGGTACGGATACGTCAATACAAAACTGATCAGGCCGGTAGGGGCGTTCTTCTTAAACTCACAGCGTCTGGGGAGCAGGGCCCATGCCCGGTCAAGGATACTAGGCTGTACAAGTTAAGGCTAGCCTCAGACTGCCCGGCCCAGGTCCGCTTCTGGTTCACGAAGATGGGTCACCCTTATTGAGACACCAATCCACAACGGTACTCTACAAAGCTATTGATGCTTGCGGTTTAGCTTCCCGGGATTATGCTGCACACTCTTTTAGGATCGGCGCTGCCTCAACAGCTGCTTGGGCCTGCCCGTGGATAAGATTAAGGAAATGGGCCGATGGAAATCCAATGCTTATAAAGGTTATATCCGTTGGTATACGCTCCGCTACGTTGCATCTACTTACCTGTTTTTCCTTTGCTTTCATTCTCAGCTGTTTTCAGGAGAAGTGTGTCGATTTGCGGCCACAGTATAGTCCATTGGGCCCGCGTTTGGGCGGCCAGCTGTGGCCTTACCCCTTATCTTGGATTGCCACCTGGGGTGCGAGTTTCCTGGTTTTCGAGACGCGGCATACGGCGGGATGAGCCTATGCCATTGTTGATGGAGAGAGTAGCCACGTTTGGCCCTCCTGACATCCTTATCATTCACTTGGGAGAGAATGACCTTGCTAATAGGAGAAGCGTGGACTTGTTGTGGAACATAAAAAGAGACTTGGAGGCGATCGCGGCCTTGTGCCCCGGAACAATGGTGTTCTGGTCCTCCTTCTTGAAAAGAATTGTTTGGCGCGGTGCGCAGAGCTGTATGGCCATTGAAAAACCAGGAAACGCTTGAACCGGGCGGTAGCCCGTTGGGTACGCTTTATGAATGGCCGAGTCATTTATCATGACTGTATCCGGATCGGCGACCAAGCCATGTACCGGAATGACGGAGTTCATCTAACAGACATTGGGAATGACATCTGGTTGGATAGCATCATTAGTAGCATTAGGGATTGGTTGCAGCTGTGAGGGTATTGGTGGCGAGCCCCTTTGCGGCTCGGGTGGCGGTTAGGCATTGGATTCATGTGTGTCAAGGGCTAGGTGTGGCCATCGCCTATGCTATCTACCGTGGGTTATTCCGTTAAAGGAATCTGGCGGTCGTGTATTCCGTCCGATGCCTGCTTGGCGGGAGGCCATGGCACGACCCTCGGTGACATCAGGGGTGAGCCTATAGTTGGATTAGCATCAACAGGCTCCACCTACTGTTGAATAAACCCACCTCCTATAGTCATCCAATGCCTAAGCCAATACCTTTTCACTGCTGTAATCAATAAAGTTGTGGCCTTTTCTTGCCCATTAACCTTATATCACGTGTCCTTGTGTGTTTATTTCACATAGCGGGAGTCGGGCCCTCGATCCACAAAGACTCTCCTCCCTGGAAGAGAGGGGAGTGGTTGTGGGCGGGAGCCCGAGCTCCGCCCCTGGCCGGGGGCCTTAGCCCCCGCCCCTCACCTGGCTGGCGCCCACGCCCACCGGAGGCAGCCAACCAGGTGACTCCGGGGGGCGTGTTTGGCAGCTTAATGCTGTGGCTCCAGCTCCGCCTCCTCCTCAGTCGTCGTCGTCCCGCAGCAAGTCCACAATATACAATTAAAGTACAGTTGTACTTTGGTTGCCAAACGCTTTGGAACTTGTACATTTCAGTTCCTGAACAATCAAAACCTGGAATGATTTTCAATCGTCCGGTGCGGCTTCCGATTGGTTTCTGAACGTTTTGGAAGTCGAACTTCCAAAATTGCATTCGACTTCCAAGGTACAACTGTATATGAAAGAATACTCAAAGATAAAGTTGTGAAGCTGGCTCAGCTATCCGTCATTTTTTCCCGGGGACATTCCAGAAACCGGTGACGGCACCCCTCTTTCTCAGGCCAAGATATGCTTGGCACTTTACCCGGTCAGTCCAAACTGGAATCCCAATTGATTGCTGCAGTTGGGGCCTTTTATAGCGTCATGGAGCAGCTTTCCACCGTTTCTGTAGCAAGTGCTTTATGCTGTCGTCCTTTTTCCCATCCACTTCTAAGGGCACCTCCTTCAATTTCACACTTCGAAGTCATAGCATGAGTTCAAGGTAGCCCTGCACTCATACTCCTCCTTATCTCTGCAGCCGGTTCAGAGCAAGGACACTCCCTTCTTTCCCATGCCTGCAGCTGCATTCCTTATCTCAGCCACCATATATAGAAATACAGTATAAGCTAAACTGAAAACAAGAACACCATCTACTGGCTTCCCCCCTGGCAATATAACTATTTTTTTTCTTCAAAGCAATGTCTACTGCTTGCAAAAGTTTGCTTGTTTTTTGCATTTTCAAGCAAAATAAAAACATAAACATCAAGATGCAATTAGACTTGTATTCCATCCACAGCTTGTTGGCTCATTTGGACAACTGTAAAGGTTTTTCTTCAAAGGAGTCTATATAGCTTGAGCAGGTTTGGGCTGAATGCAGCTCATCACGAAGTCAACGATGGACGTTGGAAAGTAAGAGGCAGGAATGAACAAGAGCTTTGCATCCCAGCCTGCAGAGTAGCGAGTGCGAGGGTAGCAGGATGTCAGGGCATGTTCCATACAGTCAGTGACCAGGTGAAGCTTTCTGCTGGCAATGTTAACGGTATATTGGGCAATTTTGCAATCTGTGTGTGAGAAATATGAAACAAAACAGAAGTTAGTGCTGTAAATGTAGGAGGTAACCTAAATCTTTTGGGAGCTGAATGGACTGGTTGGCTTCTAGATACCTCTCCCTAGAAGAACTAAATCAAAGCAGATGCATCTGGAACTATTTTGGAGGCTTCAAAACAGAACACATTCTCAAAAGATTTAAATCTACAATGGATGAACCTGTCCATTTTGGTTTCTCTCAGTTTCAATATCTCCAAAATCTTTCAGTTTGGTTCTCCTCATTTCAGTTTATGGTTTTTGAAAGTCCTCAGCATTTCAGTTTTTGCAATACAGTGGTACCTCGGTTTAAAAACTTGATCCGTTCCGGAAGCCTGTTCTTAAACCCAAACCGTTCTTTCCCTAATGAGGCTTCCCACCACCGGTGCCCTTCCACCGTTCGGATTCCATTCTTAGACCAAGGTAAAGTTCTCAAACCAAGACACTATTTCCGGTTTTGTGGAATTTGTAAACCAAATCATTTTTAAACCGGGCTGTTCTTAAACTGAGGTACCACTGTATACACATTTTGGCAAACATTATTTCCTTGCATAGTGAATTTTTTTTATCGTGATCAATTTGCTTAGTGCATTTTTGTATATTATGTTCACTTTGTACACATAGTTAGTCTGGAGAACTTGTTGCTAAATCCAGAGGAGTTTGAATTCCTAAGCAGAGCTATGTATTGGTTAATATATTGCTTCTTGAAGTGTGAATTGGGTAAGTTTGCAGGAAAATGCAAACCATGCTGAAATCCCCTCCACGTCTACTCACAGTTCTCCAAGTACTGTTCCCCATAGACTTCTTTGATGTCAGATGGCACTCGGTTCCATACTGTCTTTAAATTCTCTAATGCTCTTGCGCCAATGGTTGTTCGGAAAGCACCAGGTTCAATAATGCTGACTTGGACTCCAAAAGGATGGAGCTCTTGCCTGAAATGCAGAGGAATAAAAGAAGAAACATCATTGCCTACTGAGTCATAGGAATGCAGGAATGCAGGTCAGGAACTTGGGTCCATGGCTAGGAACATCTTTCTTTTAAAAAAAAGAAAATTGAGGAGAAAGAAAAGATGGGAAATGCAGCTCTCGTGCAGGAGCCAGGATACGCCCTACCCAGGAGAGGATTGTGTATGACACAGCACCAGTTGTATTAAGAGACAGTCTTGAGGACATGCTTCAAAGTCTCGCTCATACATCAAATGCCTTCCTGAAGGGAGACCTTAACCTAGTGGAGGAAAGTTGCTGCAGAGAGCAAGGAGCCTTTTCTGCCAGGGCTGCTTCCCACCCTCCTCCCTGCAGCCTCTGCCATCTCTGCCCAGTCTCCTTGTTAAGAGGGAGAAGGCAGGTCACTTGCATCAAAGGAACAAGACCCTGTTCTTTGGGTTCTGGGACCCCGTGTTCTAAAAAAGGAGCAATTAAGGGTTTTACAAAACCTCCTTTGTGCAGAAGAAGATTACAGTGCAAACAACCCTGAGAAGATGCCACACAGAATTTATCTCCAAATGCTACACATTCATGGCTTAGTTGTCAGCATCCATGTATCCCTCCCTCCCTCCCTCCCTCTCTCTCTCTCTCTCTCTTTCTCTCTTGTTTATTAATTTTATGATAACAAAAAAAAAACCACAACACTCATCACAATCAAAAATGTAAACCATAAAACTTGATTGACTTCCCTCCACTCCGCCTCCTGGTTCCATTATTTTATACAGATTCATGCATATCCATAAAATCTTATATTCTTAATCCCATTTTAAAACCTTATTCATCTTATTACAAGTGACTTTTAGAAGTTCAACTAATGTAGAAACCTATACACAAAGCTTACAAAGTATGCATTAAACATTACCCCTTTAAAAAAATAAATCCATGTCCTTTCTTTCTTGGGTTTCAAATTATCTAATATGTCCTGCATAGTTCATTAATTTATTTTGCCAATATTCTTTATTTTCTTTGGTGGTGGCTTCTTCCTCCTACAGTGGTACCTCGACTTACAAACGCCTCAGGTTACAAACTCCGCTAACCTGGAAGAGTTACCTCGAGTTGAGAACTTTGCCCCAGGATTAGAACGGAAATTGTGTGCTGGCGGCACAGCAGCAGCAAGAGGCCCCATTAGCGAAAGCATGCCTCTAGTTAAGAACAGTTTCAGGTTAAGAATGTGGTCAAAAATGAGATGGCAAGACTTTCTTGGGCTCCGTGATCACTGCAGATGGTGACAGCAGCCACGAAATTAAAAGATGCCTGCTCCTTGGGAGAAAGGCGATGGCAAACCTAGACAACATCTTAAAAAGCAGAGACATCACCTTGCCAACAAAGGTCCGTAGTGTAAAAGCCATGGTTTTCCCAGTAGTGATGTATGAAAGCAAGAGCTGGACCATAAAGAAGGCTGATCGCCGAAGAATTGATGCTTTTGAATTATGGTGCTGGAGGAGACTCTTGAGAGTCCCATGGACAAAGTGGAGATTTGCCCCAAAACTTGTTCTGATCATAATGCTGTAAAGATGGAAATGAAATTGACGCCAATTGGTTCCTTTAAATGGAGGATGAACGATACTTTGTTTAGAAATGAAGAGGTGACCAAGAAGGCCCAAAAAACTCTAAGAGACTATTTCGAGATAAATATGAATACTACAGTGGAAAAAAGAGTAATTTGGGATGCAAGTAAAGCAGTTATGAGAGGATTTTTAATACAACAGAATGCAATTAAGAAGAGAACTCAGAATGAAAAAAAGGATAAAATCCTGGGGAAAATAAAGGAAGGAGAGAAGAAACTGAGAGCAAAACCAAAGTCACAGGAGATCCTGAAAGAGATAAAGTTATACCAAGTACAATATACGAAGCTGATGAATCAGGAAATAGAATGGAAGATCAAACAGATGAGGCAAAAGTCATTTGAATCGGCAAATAATTGTGGAAAATTGTTGGCCTGGCAAATGAGAAAAAGACAAAAACTCAATACTATTACGAATTTGGAAGTGGAAGGAAAGAATATACAGAACCCAGTGGAGATCAGGAAGTGTTTTCAGAGGTATTTCAAACAACTTTATACACAGGAGAAGCAGAAAGAAATGGACATTGATCGATTTTTGAAAATAAATGGACTACACAAAATCTCTCAGGAAAAACAGCTAATGTTGAATTACAAAATAACGGATCAGGAGGTGGAAGGGGCCATCCAGAACATGCAATTAGGTAAATCTCCAGCACCAGATGGTTTGACTTCAAGATATTACAGATCTTTGAAAGAATGGTTAATACAACCATTGAAGGAAGTCTGCAATGAAATATTGGAAGGGAGAAGGGCACCAGAGTCGTGGAAGGAAGCTTACATTACACTTATACCGAAAACAGAGACTGAAAAGACACAGCTCAAGAATTACCGCCCCATATCGCTGCTTAATGTGGATTACAAAATTTTTGCAGATGTTTTGGCTAAAAGATTAAAAAAATGTGTTAGTAGAAGAAATTCATAAAGACCAAGCGGGCTTTCTCTCGGGCAGACATTTGTCTGACAACATGAGGAATATAATTAATATTCTAGAAAAACTACAAGTGAATATCAATACTAAGGCAGTCTTGATATTTGTGGATACAGAGAAAGCCTTTGACAACATTTCTTGGAGTTTTATGAAGAAGAATCTACAGGGGATGGGGGTAGGTCAAGGTTTTGAAAATGGTATAGGTGCAATTTATTCAGAACAAAAGGCAAAATTAATTGTGAACAATGTAGTGACAGAAGAGTTTAAGATTGAGAAAGGGACACGACAAGGTTGCCCAATTTCTCCATTGCTCTTTATATCAGTCCTTGAGGTTTTGTTAAATATGATTAGAAAGGACCAAGAGGTTAAAGGTATACAAGTGGGAGCTAAACAGTACAAACTGAAAGCATTTGCTGATGACTTACTATTGACTTTACAGGAGCCAGAATCTAGTACTAAAAGGGTATTGGAACTGATTCAAGAATTCGGACAGGTAGCAGGTTTTAAGTTGAACAAGATGAAAACTAAGGTTTTAGAGAAAAACTTAACTGTGAATGAGAGAGAGAAGTTTCAGGAGGAGACAGGACCAACATTGGTTAAGAAAGTGAAATATTTAGGGGTTAACATGACTGCCAAAAATGTGAATTTATTTAAGGATAATTATGAAAAATTTTGGATTGAAGTGAAAAAGGATTTAGAAATATGGACAAATTTGAAGTTATCATTGTTAGGCCGAATTGCTGTGATAAAAATGAATGTGTTGCCAAGGATGTTGTTTTTGTTTCAAACATTGCAAATTTTGGATAAGATGGACTGTTTCAAGAAGTGGCAGAAAGATATTTCCAGATTTGTTTGGCAGGGCAAGAAGCCTCGAATAAAATTTGATATTAACTGATGCCAAAGAAAGAGGTGGATTTGCCCTGCCAGACCTTAAACTTTATTATGAATCAGCTGCTTTTTGCTGGCTGAGAGAATGGCTGCTTCTTGAAAACACTGACGTGTTGGATCTAGAAGGCTTCAATAATGCATTTGGCTGGCATGCATATTTGTGGTACGATAAGGTAAAAGCACATAAAGCGTTTAAAAATCATATTGTTAGAAAAGCATTGTTTAATGTTTGGATAAGATGCAAGGATTTGTTAGAAAAGAAAACCCCAAGATGGTTGTCACCAATGGGAGCGAAGGCACAGAAAAAACTCAATATGGAGGCCAAATGGCCGAAATATTGGGAAATTCTGGAACAAGATGGAGACAGAATAAAACTGCAGAGCTTTGAAAAATTGAAAAACAAAGTGCGAGATTGGCTCCATTATTACCAAATAATGGAGGCATACAAATTGGACAAAAAAGTTGGTTTCCAGGTGGAAAAATCAAAATTGGAAACAGAATTGTTAGATTCCAAAATCAAGAATTTGTCAAGAATGTATAAATTGCTGTTGAAATGGAACACTCAGGATGAAATGGTGAAATCAGCTATGATTAAATGGGCACAAGACATTGGACATAACATGATGGCTGACTGGGAACAGTTATGGACCACAGGTATGAAATTCACGGCATGTAATGCCTTAAGAGAAAACTTAATGAAAATTATTTATAGATGGTACATGACACCAGTCAAGCTTGCAAGAATTCACTATTTGCCCGACAATAAATGTTGGAAATGTAATGAGACTGAAGGTACATTCTTTCACCTTTGGTGGACATGCCCAAGGATTAAGACATTCTGGGAGATGATTTATAACGAAATGAAAAAGGTATTCAAATATACCTTCCTGAAGAAACCAGAGGCCTTTCTCCTGGGCATGGTTGGCCAATTGGTGCCAAAGAAGGATAGAACTTTTTTTATGTATGCAACAACAGCAGCAAGAATACTCATTGCGAAGTATTGGAAGACACAAGATTTACCCACCCGGGAAGAATGGCAGATGAAGTTGATGGACTATATGGAACTGGCGGAAATGACTGGCAGAATCTGAGACCAGGGAGAAGAGTCAGTGGAAGAAGACTGGAAAAAGTTTAAAGACTATTTATAGAAATACTGTAAAATTAATGAATGTTAGAAAAATGTTGGAATGAAGTTATATGGCTTTAGTAGAAATGTTATAAGGAATTAAGTATAAATAGATTAATAGAGTATTAAAGGAAAAAATAAGGTTAGAATATGTTAAGATAATTATAGGATAGAAAACAGAGGAAGATGGAAAGGAATTGCTGAAACAATTAATAGAAGTGGAATACAAAAAGGGAGGTGTGAAGAGGTCATTGAAATAAGTGAATGAAAGATAAGATATTGAAATTGTTTGATGTGTTTTAAACTGTTTTTGTTTTGTTTTGTTAGTTTAATGTGTTAGTGTTATGTAGTGTTTTTGTATTGTATTGTATTGTATTGTATTGTATTTGTATTGTATTGTATTGTATTGTTCATTTTTTTGTAGTGTTTAAATTGTTGGAAAAGTAATAAATATTATTTTTTAAAAAAGAGAGAGAGTCCCATGGACTGCAAGAAGATCAAACGTATCCATTCTTAAGGAAATCAGCCCTGAGTGCTCACTGGAAGGACAGATCGTGAAGCTGAGGCTCCAATACTTTGGCCACCTCATGCGAAGAGAAGACTCCCTGGAAAAGACCCTGATGTTGGGAAAGATTGAGGGCACAAGAAGAAGGGGACGACAGAGGATGAGATGGTTAGACAGTGTTCTCAAAGCTACAAACATGAGTCTGACCAAACTGCGGGAGGCAGTGGAAGACAGGAGTGCCCGGCGTGCTCTGGTCCATGGGGTCACGAAGAGTCGCACACGACTAAACGACTAAACAACAACAAACTAGAGGAACCACGGTATAGGGATGGGTTGGTCTTGGCCTGGCATCCACTCTCCAGTGCAGGAACAGAGTATTTTGCTCAATAAATCCATTAAGTCCTGTGCCTTCCAAAATTATAGTGTCTGTTTTTTTAACGAAAAAGATTTTCCACATTCTCTTCAAATCTTTATATGTCACTTCCCAGGTCTTCTTAATAACTTTACATTGCCACCACATATAGTAGCCTCCCATACCTTTTGCCCTCCCTTCCTGTTTTGTCTCCATCACAGTCAAATCCTCCCAAATCCATTCACACAAGGTGCCATTTTTGTCATGGACCACCCTTACTTTCCCTTGCATTTTCCTCCAACCTCCCACCTCAGCCCTTCCCACCTTGGTGGCTTGTACATTCACCACTTTAAATTGTCTCACAGCCTCTGAGAGTAAATTAGTATTTTCCCAAATTTGACAAGCTGCCTTATCAACACTTTCCACTGTCCATCTGCCATATCACGGAAACCTGGACGTTGGCATCAATGTATCTCAAAAGAGGATGGAGTGTGTTGACTATTTGCAGTTTAGTAGCGCTACAGAGAGCTTGCTGGGGAGACCATGCATAACAAGGAACTCAAAAATAACAAAACAAAAACTCCTTTTACACTAAAGATAACAACAACAAACATGACCCAACCACCAACCCATCCCCCAGGGTAATGGGAGAGCTAGGTGCTGCTCCTTATATACTATACCCAATTGCTGACACAGCTTAATTAACACGACTTAGTAGCATCTGCTATGTTTCACAGCTGTAAAGCTGGGTCTCGTTATTTTGCTGTGGCCCTTGCTCTGGCCCCTTAAAGACATACACATCGGGTGGAACAATGATGAACCTGCACATTTAAAGAAACCATTCAACAGAGTGTGCCTCTGCGGGTGAAGTCAAACCGCAGTGTTAGCAGTGACCTCCCTGCTACGTGAGCCTGGGCAGTGCATATGTGCAGATAACTGCTCAGTCCTACATCTTGATACTTAAGTGGTACGTAAATAGTTGGAAAAAGCACACACTTTTCAACATGGTAATCAACATTTCTATAAAGCATGTTGGGCCCAAACTATTCTAAGGAAAACAGGGGGACATCCATAGCATGTTCACCATTAATGAGTAGGTCCTGGACTGAGAGCCACACATCCAATTGTGGGCTTGTGATTTGAAACGTTTGGTTCAAGGCCAGATGTGGGCATGACCTGTGCCTGGATACCTTCTTTTTTCTTTTTCTTTTTTTGAAAAGTTTTTATTATTAAAATAATTCAGCATTAATACACACATATTGCGAATATACAAGCGTACAAACATACATTTCATACAATCCTTAAAAATGTTCAAACATACCTACACTCAATCCCACAGATAATTCCTTTTCCCATCACCATCCACCACCCCTCACCCCACCTTTGTGTTAGACTTCCAATCTACTCAATTGCAATTTCTATCCACTTCTGTTACTTTCTTTCACACACCTTTAACCTAATTTCATGCTTCTTTTTCTATTACACATTGTTATCCATCTTAGTATTTCAGTATTTAAAACGGAACTTGTTTATTCTAATAGGAGTTCTGATTTTGCAAGTATCCTTTAGACACCTTCCAGTCCCTGTCTATCCTCTCTTTTGAGCTCCTTCCTAGATACATTCATCTCAAGTTGTGCGAGTCTTGGGCAAAGCCCTGGGCAGCTGCCATATTTCCCAGCTCTTTCTTCCCTGCAGCCCACTTTCCCCAGACTTGGCAACTAAACCAGGAGGACTCGCATCAGCCACTTCCAGCCTGGCAAGTGGTTAGGGAGTGTGGCAGATGTTGCACTAAAGTAAGCAAAAGAAGACATTAAAGAGCTGCTGTTTTTACCTCAGGCTGTCAGAGAAGGCTTCCACACCAAACTTGGATGGGCAGTAACCACCTCCAAAGGCTACCAGTCGTCCATTCGCACTGGAGATGTTGACCACCCTCCCTCTGGCTCTCCTCACCAGAGGCACCATGTGTAGCGTCACATCAATCATCCCAAGAAGGTTGACATTGATCACCTTTGCAAAGTCATCTTTGGTCAGCCATTCGTTGGGACCTGATGGTAGAGCTGTGCCTGCGTTGTTCACCAAGCCCCAAAGCCCTGTGAGAAAGAACGTATGTTTTTCCTATTAGCAACCGTAACCTACATGAATTTAGCTGCGTATCTCACTGGATTTAGGGTAACTGGAGGGAGGGAGTTAGGGAAAGGGGGAGAGAAAGAGAGAGAAATGGAAAGTGGACAGGCAGGAGAGAGGCAGCAGCTCTGGTAGAGATGGGAGGGAGCTGAGCTCAGCAGAAGAGGAGGAGGGGGAAAGAAAGCAAGGCAGACATAAGGGACAACTGACTTTCGGGGTTGGTGTGTTGTGTGACAAGCACACAGAGTGCAATGAGATTGAGTGTTCGGGGGGAGGGGAGACTCGGTTAATTTCATTGTAGACAGGTTGTACATTGACCATAAAGGTATTATTATTATTATTAGGCTTATTCTTCCTTTCACACGTTGTGAGCCACTTTGGGCACAATTATGTGAGGAAAGTGGCCTACAAATGAATACAGAGAGGCATTCTAATCCCCCGTCCCACCAATAGCACAGAGGCAGCACAAGGAAGATAAGAGATTCACCTTTGTTCCCAATGCACCCTTTCACCCACTCCGTCGCTGCCGCCACACTCTCTGTACTGGTGACATCCAGAATGGTGGTTTTCAAGCGTTCTGAGGTGGCCTTGCCCAGCTGCTCTGCCCCCTTCTGCGTGAGACAGGCTGCCAGCACCCGCAGGCCCCGGGCATCCAGCTGCCTGGCCAGTAGGTTTCCAAAGCCAGAGTCACACCCCGTGATGAAGACATATTTCTCCATCAGGTTCTCCACCGTCTGTCTCTCTTGGTACCATCGGCGAAGGAAGTAAAGCCCCAGCAGGGCAGCCAGGTAGACCCACATGGCTGAAACCTGCAGGGAAGAAACTTGCAAGAGTGAGGGCACACACCTAGCAGGACTTGGAGGGGCAAAAGTCGAATCCCTACTCCACCACAGAGCTCAGCGGGAGACCTTTTATGTTGCCACTGCTGAATTTCACCTCCTTTGCAGTGTTGTTGAGGGACAGGAGAATTTTTGTATGGTGCAATGAGCTGCTTGGAGCAGAGGCAGGTTAATGAAAAACAGGTCTAGCAAGCTGATCAGAAGATAACCTAATGACTTGCATGTACCTTTTAAAGTGATGAACTTTTTCTGGAAATGTTTCTGGGCCTTTAAAGGGTGCCCAGGAAGAAGAAATTCAGGAAGTGAAGTTTCCTCTCTCCCCCAGCCTGAAGCTTGAGAAAAGTGTCACCTACTGAATATTAGCTTGAAAGAAAGTTGTTATAAGCACATGTTAGTGGAGACAGGAAGTTACTATCAAGTATAATTGAAAAGGGAAGATTTAGGTAGGTAGCCGTGTGGGTCTCACACAGTCAAAAAAAAAAAAATGTTCAGTAGCTCCTTATAGACCAACTAGGTTTGTTCTGGAATAAACTTCCCTGTGTCTGCACACTTCTTCAGATACACATCCACACGAAAGCTTATACCAAAACAAACTTAGTTGGTCTATAAGGTGCTACTGGACAATTTCTATTTTATTTTATTTTGAAAAGGGAAGAGACAGACCTGCAGCTGGTTAGAGGAAAGGCTCTCAGCTTCAGTTGTGTGGCAGGAAAAGCAATGCTTTCTTCTCCCGTTTACAGTTGCTCCTTATCTGCCTGCTGCTGTTTTTCATACTCCACTGGTTGCAAAGGGAGCTCCTCCCTTCTGGTAAGGATTGGCGAAACTTAACTGCCTTCTTTAAATTAATTGGGAAATCTGTTGGTGAGCGAAACATACCAAATTCCTCCCACTGCAGAGCTCTGTGCCACAGATTCAGCCACTTTCCCCTGTGTCCTGTTCATGTATGGATAGAGCAAATAAATCTTTTTTCTACAGCAGGAAGAAAGCCTGGGGTTGAGAGTATCTTTCTTGCAGAAGCACATCCCTCCTGCTGATAGAAAGATGGGCAGAGTGCTTGCAAAATTACATTTCACCTAGAGTAGGAAGGGTGAGGCTAGACCCGGCCAGCTTGCTTTGGTGCTTGAATTCTAGTACATATATATATATATATATATATATATATATATATATATATATATACACACACTCTCTCCACCCTCCCCGGCCAAGACTATACACACTCTCCACCCTCCCCGGCCAAGACTGGGCTCAAGGCGTCTAACATAAGGTATAAAAACAATTGATTAAAATACAACTTAAAAATAGGATTCAAGTACAACTTAAAATGCAGCCTCATTTCAGTGGAAGCCCAGATCAAAAACTGTTTAGGGGGAGAAAACATCAAATCTTCACCAAGGCCAACTATCCAGACTGGTCCTACATGGGCCAGAAAAAAGTAAGGGAAATCCCCAAATAGGAGTTCCATCACAGAAGGAAAAGGAAAGAGGGGGAGGGGTCAGGCTGATTCCAAGCCAAAGGCCAGGCAGAACATCTCTGTCTTACAGGCCCTGCGGAAAGAAATCAGATCCCGCAGGGCCCTGGTCTCATGAGACACAGCGTTCCACCAGCGTTGAAAAGGCCCTGGCCCTGGTTGAGGCCAATCTGACTTCCTTAGGGCCCGGGACCTCTAGAGTGTTGCTATTTATGGACCTTAAGGTCCTCCACGGGGCATACCAGGAGAGGCGGTCCCGTAGGTTTCCTTTCTGCTGCTGGTGTGCAGAAAGAGTGGTTAGAATGATTTGCAACCTGCATATTAGAAATAAACTAATTAAATATTAGACCTGTAACAACACAGGAGGCAAATTTAATCTTCTGGGGAAAGATTGCTTTTTGGGCATCTCTTCCTATCAGTTGCAGAGCTTCATGTTCTGGCACTGGGGGGCAAAGAGTAGACGGGGTCCTGGGGGCGTGGTGCCCACCTGGGGCAGGGGGGCAGCCGCGATGGCACCCCACCGGGATTGCGCTGCCAGGGGCAGCGCACTCCCCCCCCACTCCTCTTCCTCCGCCAGTGCTCCCTATGATAGCTAAATCAAATGAGGAACATCTGGAACTATTTTGGATGCCAAAGAAAAGAACTTTCCACATGGCTAAATTTTTGTCAGTTCGCTTAGTTTACATAGTGTGGATGTCAATAACTTGGAGTGCTGAAACCATTCAGAACTGAAAGGAGTGATAAAGGGGAGTTCTTTAAGCAGAGGCTTGACAACCATATGTCAGGAGTGCTCTGATGGTGTTTCCTGCTTGGCAGGGGGTTGGACTCGATGGCCCTTGTGGTCTCTTCCAACTCTATGATTCTATGATTCTATGGCATGATAGACAGATGATAGATGATATAGATAGATAGATAGATAGATAGATAGATAGATAGAGAATAGAGATATAGATCAGGGGTGTCAAGCTCAAATTCATAGGGGGCCGCATCAGCAGTTTGGTCACCCTCAAAGGGCCGGTTGTAAAATAAGACAAACCGGCTTGTCTCCATTAATCACAAACATGTATTCACTTTCCCATCTCTCCTGAAATTGCCTTCCCTCTGCATCAACTTTTCTTTTCTTGGACATTTTTGGGTTATTTGATTGTAGTTTATGGTCGCTATACCACTGTAAAGTGACACGGAAGTGGTCAGTATATCCAAAGTTTACCACTCAGACTTTTAAGCAGAATAATAAGCAGACCCTCCCCCCTAATAAGCAGACCCCCCTCCTCCCCCACATACATCATATGTACTTACAGTACAGGAGAGAAGGGTTCAGGCAGCCGTTGGATCTGTAACATCACAGGATGGCATGCGCTCAATATAAAAACAAGTGGAGGTTTCCTGAATGCATGTAAAGTGGAGGTTTCCTGTGTAGAACGGCCGGCGCCGCTAGAGGGCAGACGTTCTCTGGCTTGTAGGCTGCCGCGCATGCGCTGAAGAGGCGGCTTTCTTGTGTCAAAAAAAAAAGCGAGAATAAAAGGTGAAGGCTGGCGGCCGGCAGCGGCTACACGGGCCACATGACGAGGTCTGGCGGGCGGGATTCGGCCCGCGGGCCTTGTGTTTGACACCCGTGATATAGATGATAGATAGATAAATTTTTATTTGTGTCCCACCCTCCCTGGCCGGAGCTGGGCTGAGGGCAGCTAGCATCATGAAACTAAGATGGTATACAAAGAACATAAGAACATAAAAACAGGCAATCAATTAGTTAAAATGCATCTTAAAATTAGTTCAGAAGCAAATTAAAATCTGGACAGATAGCATCCACGGGTAAAATTGAGAGTGTCCATTTGGTCTGAAGTTCCACAGTTTAATGTATTTTTTTCCTAAGTAAATGAGTGGTAAAGCATTGCAGTTTCAGACAATAGTTCAGAATAATAATAATAAATCACTTCTCCTTAAGGTACTGATGACCAAATCTGCCTCTCATTAGGATCCTAAAATATGCAATTAGACTTGTATTCCATCCACAGCTTGTTGGCTCATTTCGACAACTGTGTAATGCCCAATGGTTATGCCTCCCCATCGACCACCCAGCCCTGGTAATCCTGAGGCAGCAGTGAGTTCTTTGGATCTCAAACTTTTAGGCAGTAGAAGGAAGCTTTATTAACTACTATCACAATAAGCAAAGAAACAGCAACAGGTGCTAATATACAATTAAAGTACAGTCGTACCTTGGTTGCCAAACGCTTTGGAACTTGTACATTTCGGCTCCTGAACAATCAAAACCGGAATGATTTTCAAACATCTGGTGCGGCTTCCGATTGGCTTCTGATTGGCTTCAGGAGCTTCCTGCAGCCAATCAGAAGCCACGCTTTGGTTTCTGAACGTTTTGGAAGTTGAACGGACTTCCGTAACGGAAGGCACAAACACCCCTGGCAGGACGTGGAGGAGGATATTTCTAATTCCTGCTCCACCAAGAAGTTCACTAGAAGACTTTTTATGTTGCCACTGCTCTATTTAGCCTCCCTCACAGTGTTATTGTGGGAAAGGAGAAATTTTGCATTATGCAATGAGCTGCTTGGAGCAGAGGCAAGCTAAAATAATAGCTCTAGCTAGCTGCTTATTAACTGAACAACTAAATAAAGTGGAACAGGATAATCCTATTTACATCTATAGACATAAGCAACACTGAGCTCAAATATTGTGCAAGCTCAGCATTAGCATCCAACAGCTTATACCTTATTTCACCATCACTGCACCACATTTTGCACTTGCTCAAGGTCCAATCCCCAATTTGTCCAGAGTGAAGCTTGACACAAAGTCCAAGCATTGGTTGTATAACACAAAGGACACCAAAGTTCAGGAACAACACCCCATCAACCGCCAGCAGTTGAAAGTTCTATAGAGGAAGTAAGAAACTCATAAAAATAATTGTTCAGTCTTTGATTTTTCATTGCTATGTTTGATCTTAGTATTGCTGGAGATCCAAAATGACTCCAGAGGCTTCTCCTACACTGCAAATGCTGACTAATCGGTTTGAGGTCCTGCAACAGCTTGTCAGTTAAAGTTAAAATCTTGCAGCATTGATTATGATAACTTGTATCTGTGCTTTTTGAATCTGGTTGATCAGTGGACATTATCAGACAGGAACATTTATCTTCATACAAAATGAAGTTTCACTGTGTGACTTCACAGAACAAGCTGCTGTCAAAGGCACAAAGCAATAATCTTTCAGGTTATTTGGCAATCCTAGCAGCTCTTGACAGAGGTTGAATTAAGGTGACCCCATGGAATTCCTTCCCCATTCATTGCCTTACTGATTTTAGCTTTTTCTAATACTTTTTAAAGTTGTGTTCTGAGGCCAAAGGAAAAGGACTGGACCCTGATAAAAATACCGTATTTTTCGCTCCACAAGGCACACCTGACCATAAGGCGCATCTAGTTTTTAGAGGAGGAAAACACACACAAAAACATTCTGAATCAATTTAAAGCAGCAAAGCGGGCGGCTCCTGTCCGCTTTGCTGCTTTAAAGCAAGCCTCAGAGGAGGGAAGGAAGGGGAACCATGGCTTAACTAAGTCCAGTTAATAATGCTGAGCCTGACTTTATATGCATCTCAAAGCCCCTGACATATATACATTATAACGACAAGCCAAGAAAGGCCTCCTGCAGAGGAGGAGGGGAGGAGAAGGGATGGAGCCATCAGAGCTCAATGGAGAAGATCCCAAGTTCAGTCCTTGAAAGCTTCTCCGGGTAGGGCTGAGGGTGTGTCTCCTGAAACCCTGGTGAGCCTCTGCCCATCAGTCAAGACAAAACTGAGCCCAATGGGCTCACGGGTCCTGATGTGGTACAGGGAAGGTCCCTCTGTTCCTGTTTAACTTAGCCCTTTCTTCAGAACCATGAGGACTACAATCTTAGTTTGTTTTTAAAGGAAACAGCTGTAACCTCAGTGGCTTTGCATGCAGAACACCACAGGTTCAATCCCCGGCTTCTCCAGGCCTGAAACTCTGGCAAACTGCTCCCAGTCAGTGTTGACATTACTAAGCTAGATGGAGTAGTGGGTCCGACTCCTTATAGGGCAGCTTCCTAGGTTCCCATTTATGCTTCAGATCTGAGTGTGAGGCTTGCTGTCACGTTTAGTGTCGAGAGGGTGGTTCTTTGCACAACTGGAAGATGGAACTTTGAAGTGTCAGGCATAGCTCTAATGGCTTTAGCCCAAACGTAGCAGAGTTTTCCTGCACAGCGAAGAAGCTAGTTGAGGTGGAAATGACTAGTCAGCTAGACTCAGAATAACTATTTACAGGATTTATTAGAAGGAAAAATAAAACCAGCAGAGTTTCTGCATACAAAACAAAGCAAAATAAATCCTTTCTTTCTCTCTCTCTCAACCATACACAGCACTCCTACTCCTAACACACCCAACATCACACTGTGCTAGCAATCCCTAGATAACAGAGTTGAGTGCTGGTCGTTAACCAATCAGAGTAAGTAGTTTCTAGGTCAAGCAGACCTGGGCTTTCTGCCAAGAGTAAATTGACACTGCCTTGAGTTAATTGTGCGAAGCCAGAATCTGTAAGTTTCCCATGAGAACCAATTAACAGAAACTGAACAGTTATGTACTAAAGTTCTCACCCTGGGCCAGCAGGGGGATACTGTAGATAGTTATGCAAATAAGGGATCGAAAGTGACGTTCAGTGATTGGATAGTTTTAGAAAATTGTTACAGTTACGTTGTACTGGAGCTCTATATCAGCAGGCTGACTGAACCCTTCAGTTCAGTTCAGTTCTGTCCTGGCCTGTGAATAAACAAGAGCTGTTGAAGAATCGCTGTGTCGTCTGATATGTTCACCCATAACTTAACACTAGCGACGAAGGTGGGATCGATGGACATCAGAGCACAGCCAGATGTGGCCACCCTCTGAGCTGAGCTGAATCACTGAGCTAAATCACTGAGCGAAATCACTGAACAGAACCAATTCATGGCAGGCAGAAATCTTGGGCGGCTTTGGTGCGTAGTGGTTGTGGAGTTTCTCTTTAATCATGTCCCACGGCGCTGCCTGGACTGCTACAGGCGCAACCAATGCTTGGGCTGTCTCAAACACCTCAGGCCCACAGAGGCTGAGGAATAGGCCCTGCTTACGCTCCTGTGATACTTCCATCAACTCGTCGGCTTGGAGGTAGCAGTCGAACCGAGCGAGGTAGGAGTCCCATGATTCAGAGGCTGGCGCAAACGGCGGTAGAGGCACAAGTGAAGCCATGATTCCGATGCCGGCGTATTGAAATATTGCTTCAAAGCAAGCCACGGAGGAGGGAAGGAAGCAGAGCCATGGATCCTCTGCTCGCAACTGCAGTGGATTCCCTCCACTTTGAAGCAGCAAAGTGGGATAGGAGCTGCTTACACGAGTGTAAGCTGCTCCCCTCCCACTTTGCTGCTTCAAAGATAGCCCGGGAGAAGGGAATCCGCTGCAGCCATGAGCAGTGGAGGATCCATAGGTCCCCTTCCTCCCCTCCTCCATGGTTGCTTTGAAGCAGGAAAGTGTAAGCGGCTCCCCTCCAACTTTGCTGCTTCAAAGCGAGCCACAGAGGAGGGAGGGAGGGACAGAATCCCCTTCCCTCTCTCCTCCCCGGCTCAGCTCAGCAGCAGCGGCTCTTGCTTACTTCACTCTATAAGACGTACAGACATTTCCCCTTTGGGGGGAGTGCATCCTATGGAGTGAAAAATACGGTAAGACACGAGGCTTTGACTGGCAAGGCTCTCGGAGGAAGTACGTTAACCACACCCCCATCCAGGCCATTTTATTAACAAAAGAACCCTTCACACAGTGTTCGAAAGAACCAATCAGATTTCCTCTGAGCATTTCAACAAACCCCACGTGGGGACAAAGTTAAACTACAAACACTAATTAAGCATGCATACTTTTGGGGTAAATAAATTGAGAACAACAAAGGAGTGCATCTGGCAACCCTGGAGGTGATAGACAAGAAATATACATGATAAGAAGGATGGCCAGGACTTCCGGTTTGGGATCGCAAGCAGCAGGGAGCGCGGAAAAGCCGCTGAGAGCTTTTCCGAGCTTCACGGGGGCTCGGGGGCGACGCAAAGGCACTGCGACCCCCAAAATCTCAAGGGGGGCACCCTTGAGGGATAAGCTATCCAGCAGCGTTGGAGGAGTCTCGAAGTTTTTTCGGGTTTTTTTTTAAGAGACCCGAAGACAACGGGACTGAGAAACGCAAACGGTAAGCTCTGCGGACCCCGTGTAGCGATGCCTCTAGCTCCTACTGAAAAAGCGACAAACCTCCGTAACTTTAAGAACAGAACCCTCAATGCTGTGGCAGAAACGATGTGTTAAAAATTTCAAGCCAACACCAAGAGGGTCTCTGGATGTATAAGGATTTAAGTGAGGAACCCGACTTGTTCTTTCAGAGCAAAATGGCGCAGGAAACATAGTTGCAAGAGCAAAGAAAGGAAATGACTAATCACCCGCTATAGAGAACAGAAAAGTGAAAGTCCTCGGCAACTTTGTAGGCGAGGCAAAGGAAAGATAAGTAACAGAAAGCAACTAAATAGACCTCTAGAAATTTTGTATTTCTTTTGGGGGAAAAGACTCCAAAAATAAGGGACTAAAAAAGACTGAGTGGTGATAAAGAGATAAATATCCTGAAGCACCAAACAGCAATATTGGAGCACAAGGGGGAAAGAGAGGAAAGGAAAAAAGACAAAATAAAATAAAAGCCTCTAAACAAACAAACAATAACTTCCATTCATTTGTTTTTCTTGGATGGAAGTTTGAAATCTAGAGCATAGCATAATTGAGACTAAGTACCAAATTGGGAAACTAACCTCCCCCCCCCCAAAGACTCTGGAGTTCCAATCCTTCTCTCTCCCTTTTTTTTCCCTCTGAGAAATTAGACATGAACTGAGCTCATAGAGACGAACCCAAATTTTGTTTATACACCTACTCTTCATCTCTAAACGACTGGATTAAAATTTGAACACATCTGACCCCTAAAGATTTTGAATTTGATTTTTTTTTTTTTTTTGGAGACTAAAATACAATTGAACTTAAAAGAGGAATATATTCAAGATCACTGAAGGATACACCTATATCTACCCGACGGTCTGGACCTGAGTTTTGGAGATTTAAACTTCTGGACTCCTCTTCTCAACTGTAACCTAATATTGGATTAAGCCAGCAAGTGGCTGAAGAACACAGAATTTGGAAAGTCAAGTAAACAATCCTTCCATCCCGCTTCTTATTATTATTGATGGTAGGTTAATAGGGTGGGACCCTTAAAACTGTACATTAGAGATTGAGTCTATTCTTTATTTATTTAATCATTTACAATTTTTTTCTACGGATTGTATTGATAGTTTCATCCTTTCCTGGCAACAGAGACTCATTTACGGAGACTTATTTTCAAATATTGATACACTCTCTTGGTGAAATTTCGAAATTGGATTAAGCTGACTAAGTGGCTAAAGTATAAATAGAAGGGGGGAAAAAGAAAAAAAGAAAAAAAGAGAGTCTTTACATAAGATAAAGCTAGATACATGTTAAATTTATTCTGTAGTTCTTAGTGTTTGTTTGCTGTTCTGTTTGTTATGATTTGTCTCTCTTCTCTTTATATCCCTTTGGCCATTATAATTTAATTTGAAATATTATTGAAATATTGGTAATGTAAAAAGCCGTCACTGAAATACTATTGAAATAATTTAGAATTTAGAATAATCTGCATTAATGTATTTGAGATCCTAGAATTGAAGCTGGGAATTATTCAAGCCAACTTGGCAGCATTAACATATTTGTTGGAAACCAAAGGGACTGAGAATAATTTGAATTACACTCAGTTCCCATATATTCTTTTAAGAAATCTGAGTGTTCTAAAAGTGTTCGTGAATTCAACGTCTGACAATTAGTAGGATAGGGTTTAGATTGTGCGCCCCCTAGGGAAGAGAAAAAATATTACAAGAGATCTAATCTAACACCAGAAAAGGACAAAATGTCGGGGGGAAACGGAAAAAAGATAGGAGGAACACCATCGGAAAGGAAAATATCCCGACAAGAAGAGATTAAGGACCTAGATATTCTATGGCTAACAATAAAAGAAGAGTTCAGACAGAATGAAATACATATGGAAAAAAAATTAGGAGAGATGCATGAGTTAATAGATAAAAAATAGAAGGAGCAGTAGGAGAATTGTCAAACAAAATAAAGGATCTGACAGGCCGGTCAAAATCTTTGGAAGAAACAAATAAAAAAATGCAGAAAGAAATGAAAGAACATAGAAAGGAGACAGATAGGTTAAAAGATGAGATAGGAGAATTGAATAGAAATCAAGACCAAGTTTTGGACAATTTAGCGATGATTGAAATGAAACAAAAACAGTTAAATCTGAAATTTAGGGGAGTTGGAGAAGAAATAAATGAAAACATTAAAGAAAAAATGATTAAGGAACTAGCGAAATGGCTAGAACTGAAAGAAGAAGAGGTTGTATATATGATAGAAAACGCTTTCAGAATTAAAACAAAGACCAAACAAGTAAAATCAAAAAAAGTCGCAGGAGATTGTTTAGTTATTTTTAATTCCATAGAGATGAAAAACATGATATTAAAAACAAGCTATCAAAAAAGACTAATTATTGATGGCAGACCAATTATCATCTTTAAAGAGATACCAACTAGATGTGGAGAGAGGCTCAGAACTCACAGGGTTAAGAGTTCTGAGTGACGTCTCACATTTTGAGGCGCGGTTTAGAAGACTGAGGGGAGTGTTTTACTGTGCCTCAGACAGTGTGTGCGTGTTTGCTCCGTGGAGAGAGCAGCAGCCATGAGCGCTTTGTCGCCAGGCAGGAGATTTATAGCTGTTGTGTTTTGCTAAGGAATAAAGACTTTAAAGATAAGGAGGGGGGAAAAAACATAGGTTATGGGCCCAGCACGCTTCCGCCCCCTCTCGAATCATATTTTGAGAGGACTTCTGAGTGTTCAACACCTTTCCCATTGCCTTCCGCCCCTTCCTGGCATCGTTGTTAGGCACCTGTTGAACTTCCTCACAAATCTCAGGTTCGCACTGTGCGAAACCAACCCACGCATTTGTGACCTGAAACCTCTCAGGTGGAATTCCCTTTGTAGCCCGCGATGACCGCCTGGGCACAAACTGGGGTGCTCCTTCTGACCCACTGGGGCCAGCATGTGCGTCTTCCTCATCAGAAGACTCCCCTCTGACTTGACACGTCTGTGAGCTTTCTCCATTATGCGCACAGGAGATGAGGGCTCACTCTTGGACACTCTCTTAACAACCTGTGGAGACGCCCTACTCTGCTCAGGGACCTGGTCTCCACCAGCAGGTTCAGGCTCTGGCTCTTCCTCCTCCTCAGAGTCAGACAGACAATCTGAGTGAACGTCAGAGCGCACTTTGTGCCTTGCCCAACCATCCTGCTCAAAGAACTCAGCCTGTTTACTGACCAGAAGCTTGGTCTGATCACCTTCTGGATATGCGAATCTCCATCCCTTTGTCGCAGGCTCATATCCACAGAAGATCATTTCCTGGTACCTTGGGCCACCCTCCTGCTGCAGAAACTTTGGTACAGGCACCATGGCTCTGCTACCAAAAGTGCGAAAGAAATGCACAAGCGGCTTCTGCCGATGAAGCAGGAAATACGGGGTGTCACCTACCACTGCATTGTAGCACCTGTTCATCGTGAAATTGGCTGTCTTTACCGCCTCCCCCCAAAAACTGTGAGGCAAACCAGAGTCATCCAGTAGAATCTCTGATGCTCGAACCAGAGCTTTACTCCTAAGCTCTGCCACGCCACTGTCCTGAGGAGAAGTCACCTTGTGACGTATCCCCCTCTGGCGAAAGAAACCCTTTAAAGCAGACCCAGTGACCTCTGAACCTCGGTCACACTTGAACCCCTGCACCTTGGTGGAGAACCTTAGTTCCACCTCTGCAACCCAATCTTTGATAAGTTGTGTTGCCTCCTCCTTAGTTTTCAGCGTGAAAGCCCATGCGTTCCGCGTATAATCATCTGTCAGCACCACCAGCCACTTGGCCTTGCCCAGACTTGGCTGTGGCATATCAAAAAGGTCTGCACGCACAAGCTCAAAAGGCTTTGTGGTTACTCTCTCCACCCTGGGATGATTAAATCCCTTGTTTCTGGCTTTTCTGCAAGCTCTGCAATTCAAAGGTTGACCACATTCTTTTACCCGGCACGCTTTGGTGCACTCTGATAACATCTGAATGTCCTCACAGGACCCATGTGACATTCTCTTGTGCCACACGCAAGCACACGACACATGAGTGTGATCAGTGGCTTTCCCAGTATTCCCCTCTCCCTCCAGAGGTGTTTCCAGAACAAAGAGGTTGTTCTGATTTCTCTTGACACTTATTAGCTTCTTCCCCCCTCTGGAAATTGTACAAACATTTTTCTCAAAACTCACTGAATATCCCTCCTGTAAAAGGCAAGGTACAGATAACAGGCAATGTTTTATCTCAGGGATAACATAGACCTTCAGTTCAGCCTGCAAGAAAGAGACAAACAGGTTAGCAAAATGAGTCACATGTCCCTGTGAACCAGTAGCAAATTTAACTGTTTTCCCAGTTGAAACAGCCTTGCAGTTCCACATTTGTCCATCAGGTGGTGCTGTTACCAGATGGGCATTAGCAGCCGAGTCCACAACCCAACGTAGCACTCTGGAGTTGACCTTCTTTGTTGCCTTAGCAACCGACTTCCTGCTGCCCCCGACCTTGGGGCCTTCGCTGCAGGTGTTCTCCAAAACTGCCATTGACGCAGTCAGCTGATAAGTGTTTCCTCCCCTCTCTGGAGCGCGTACAATCTGCGGTTTCCCACGCCTGCCTCCTCTGTTGCCATGGAAACCCGGCTGGTTCCCATGGGAAGCAACCTTGGACACATCCTGCCCTGGCTCCCTTGCTCTCTGTGGGCAGCTGCGACACAGGTGTTCAGAAGAGGCACAAACAAAACATCGCCGAGTGGAAAACTTTGCAAACTTGCCTTTGGTCTTCTCTGCCCCCCCCAACCTTTCCAGCAGCACTCCTTGAGGCTTTTCTGCTGTTGGGGAAATGGCCTTTGGCTTCTGCTGTGGTTTCTCTGCAAACCCCCTCCAGCTCCTGCCAAACAGCCTGGGCACTCTCAAGACCCTTGGAATGGCCTGCACCCCCACTCTCTGGTGCAAAGTTCTTCTCTTCTCTCAGCTGCTCTCCAGCACGCAGCTCATGCGTTGGGGCATTACAACAGCTCCCCAACACAGTCCCAGCCCCCTCTGGGCTTCTTGGGCATCCCTCAGCCCCTCCTGGGCTTGGTGCCTCCTCAGAGCAATTCTCAGCCCCCTCTGGCCTGGCTCCCACTGCTTTCTTCAGTGCCTGCCACTCTGCCCAGGGCTTGCTCCCGTCCACCTTATCAAAAGGGATTGACGACTTCTGGCTGTCTGCCATCTTCCCCCGGGGCCCGGCCTACTTACAGGTAGCGGTAGTGCCTCCCGGTCCGGCAGACCTCAGCTCCTCCCAGCGAACTCCTGGCTGGCACCAGCTTCTCCTTAGCTGGCCTTTGGCTGCTCCTCAGCCGACTCTGACTGCAGTCATTCTTCCCAGCGTCTCATCGGCTGGCCTTTGGCTGCAGTCTTCTCCTCAGCCGGCTTCCCCCACACGTACGAACGTTGCTTATCTTAATTGCTGATGACCCATAACCTATGGAGCCCAATGGCGTCCGGCACACTTCTCTGCGCGGCTCTGGTCTTCCCCCAGGGACCTTTGACTCACACGAACGACGTTCCTGCTTCTGTTCCGCTGTGTTTACGTGCTGCTGAGTCAAAGGTCCCTGGGGGAAGACCAGAGCCGCGCAGAGAAGTGTGCCGGACGCCATTGGGCTCCATACTAGACTCCTGCACAAAAGGGAAGGTTACAAACAGCTGGCAAGTGTCCTAAAAAAGAACAATATACAATATAGATGGGAGTTCCCGGAAGGGGTCTCCTTTTTTTACAAAGATAAAAGATTTAGAATTGTCGAGACCCAAGAAGTGAAGAAATTCTTACGTAGATATGAGAAAGATTTAGGAAGAGTAGAGGAGAGATATGAAGGAAAAAGTGAAGGTCCAGAGGAGAAGAGAAAGAAAAATGAATTGTGGAAAGATAAAGAAGATAAAGTCAGAGAGGGAGAAGTAGACGAAGAAGAAGAGGAAGAGATAGCAACGGAAGAGGAAGAAGAGGAAGGAGAAGTAAACAGGGAAAACAAAACCACTCGAATCTAAGTTATTAGCTGTTGGTAAACGGGAAAATAGTCAGTATAATGAACTTGAAAGTTTTGTCGTGGAATGTGAATGGTTTGAACGAAAAAACTAAAAGGAATAAAATAGTAAATGTGTTGAAAAGAAAGAACTTAGATCTAATCTGTTTACAGGAGACACACGTAACTAAAAAGCACAAACATATTCTGGTACATAAAAAGTTGGGGGTTGAATTTATAAATTGCACAGTCGAAAAGAAAAGAGGGGTAGCGATTTATGTGAAAGAAAAATGGGAACCCAAAATGATCTGTAAGGATGAGGAAGGAAGGATTTTAGGTGTACAAATTAACTTCCAGGGGGGAAAAATCAACGTGATAAATATATACGCCCCAAATCTGAATAAATCGGAATTCTTTTAAAAATTGGAACAAACCTTATTAGAGGTAGAATGCAATAAGACAATACTACTAGGAGACTTTAATGGAGTACCGATACCAGAATTGGACAGACAATCAGAAAGGAAAAAAATAATCAAGGGAAACTTCCAGGATCCTTTAATAAGTTGGAAGAAAGCCTAGATTTAATAGACATTTGGAGATACAAACATGCTTTAGAGAAACAATTCACCTTCTTCTCAGAGTCACATAAGAGTTGGGGCAGAATTGATCAAATTTGGGTCTCAAGGGAATTTACATTAAGAACTATAAAGTGTGAAATCCAACCTAGAACTCTCTCGGACCATAATTCGGTAGTTTTGGAAATAAAAGGTAAACCACAAGGCGGGTTCAGATGGAGAATGAACGAACATCTATTGGAAAATGATGAAGTGGTTGGAAAAGCTAAAACCACTCTAAAAGATTACTTGGATCTGAACCTTAATACGGAAACAAGTTTGGACATAGTCTGGGACGCCAGTAAGGCTGTTTTAAGAGGGTTTTTTATTCAACAAAATAGCTACAGGAGGAAAGTAAGAGAACAGAAGAAAGAGGAAATCCTAATTCAGCTAAGAGAGTGTGAGAGAAAATTAACAACAAACCCGAAAGATGAACAAAACATCCAAATAAGAAAAATGCTACAATCTCAATACTCAATGTTAATAAGTCAAGAAATTGAATGGAAAATTAAATTAATGAAACAAAAATACTTTGAGTCAGCTAATAAAACGGGCAAATTATTAGCCTGGCAATTGCGAAAAAGACAAAAACAAAATGTGATAAACAAAATAAAAATAGAGGAACAATTGATAGAAGATCCAAAAGAAATAAAGGAGAATTTCCTCAGATTTTATGAGAAGCTGTACAAAAAAGATAAGGAAGACATAACCCAAATAGAAAAATACCTAGAAGAATATAACGGGAGAACCATAACAGAGGAAGAAAGAACCCAACTTAATAACCCTATAAAAGCAGAAGAGATCCAAAATGCGATAAAGAAAATGAAAATAGGGAAAGCCCCAGGACCAGATGGATTGTCAGCTAAATATTACAAAGTATTGGAAAACCAATTAACACCAGTGTTATGTGACATCATGAACAATATATTGAGAGGAGGAAGAGTACCAGAGACATGGAGGGAGGCTCATATCACGATGATCCCTAAACCAGATACGGACAAATTGAACATTAAAAATTATAGACCCATATCACTTTTAAATAACGACTACAAAATCTTTGCGGAAGTGATGGCAAGTAGACTTAAAAAATGTCTAGTAAACATAATACATAAGGATCAAGCAGGATTCCTTCCAAATAGGTTTCTCAAGGATAACGTAAGGCACACCATAAACATTATTGAGTATCTGGAGTGTAAGAACGAAATACCCGTGGCACTAATTTTTATAGATGCAGAAAAGGCATTTGATAATGTCTCTTGGAAGTTCCTACTGAAGAGTATGGAGAAAGCAGGGCTAGAGGGCGAGTTTATGAATGGAATAAAAGCAATATACTCGAATCAATCTGCAAAATTGATTATAAATAATAACTTAACAAACTCTTTTAAAATTGAAAAAGGAACAAGACAGGGATGCCCTCTATCCCCGCTTTTATTCATCATGGCATTAGAGATAATTACAAATAAAATAAGAGTAACATCTGAGATCCGAGGGATCAAAATAGGAACAAAGGAATTTAAATTAAAAGCGTACGCGGACGACTTAATGTTATCTTTGGAAAACCCGCAAAAAAGTGTTGGCAGGGCCTTGGAGATGCTAGAAGAATTCGGTAAACTGTGGTGAAGAAAGTGAAATACCTAGGGATTAATATGACTGCGAAAAATTTGAATCTATTTAAAGACAATTATGAGAAATGTTGGTTAGAAGTTAAAAAAGATTTAGAAATTTGGTCTAATCTGAAGCTTTCCTTGTTGGGTCGAATTGCAGCTATAAAGATGAATGTTTTGCCAAAAATGTTATTTTTGTTTCAATCATTGCAAATTTTGGACAAGATGGATTGTTTCAAGAAGTGGCAGAGAGATATTTCTAGATTTGTCTGGCAGGGCAAGAAGCCCAGAATAAAGTTTAAAATATTAACTGATGTAAAGGAAAGAGGTGGATTTGCCCTGCCAGACCTTAAATTGTACTATGAATCAGCAGCTTTCTGCTGGTTGAAAGACTGGCTGCTTCTTGAGAACACAGACATTTTGGATTTAGAAGGTTTTAATAATGTTTTTGGGTGGCATGCATATTTGTGGTACGACAAGGTTAAAGCACATAAAGCATTTAAAAACCATATTGTCAGGAAAGCATTGTTCAATGTCTGGATAAGATATAAAGACTTGTTGGAAAATAAAACTCCAAGGTGGCTGTCGCCAATGGAAGCTAAGGCTCAGAAAAAGCTCAATATGGAGGCCAAATGGCCAAAATATTGGGAAATTTTGGAGCAAGAAGGTGACAAATTGAAATTGCAGAGTTTTGAGAAATTAAAAGATAAAGTGCGAGACTGGCTTCATTATTATCAAATAAGAGAGGCCTATAATTTGGATAAAAAAATTGGCTTCCAGGTGGAGAAATCAAAATTGGAAATAGAACTGCTAGAACCAAAAACCAAGATATTGTCAAGAATGTATAACTTGCTGTTAAAATGGAATACACAGGATGAAACGGTCAAATCAGCTATGATTAAATGGGCGCAGGACATAGGTTATAACATTATGTTTGCTGACTGGGAGCAGTTGTGGACCACCGATATGAAGTTTACGGCATGTAATGCCTTAAAGGAGAATATTATGAAAATGATTTACAGGTGGTACATGACCCCAGTTAAGCTTGCAAAAATTTATCACCTGCCGGACAACAAATGTTGGAAATGTAAAGAAGCTGAGGGAACATTCTTTCATCTTTGGTGGACATGCCCAAGGGTTAAGGCTTACTGGGAAATGATCTATAATGAACTGAAGAAGGTATTTAAATTTACCTTTCCTAAGAAACCAGAGGCCTTCCTTTTGGGCATAGTCGGCCAATTGGTGCCAAAGAAAGACAGATCATTTTTTATGTACGCAACAATAGCAGCAAGAATACTTCTCGCTAAATATTGGAAGACACAAGATTTGCCCACCGTGGAAGAATGGCAGATGCAAGTGATTGACTATATGGAGATGGCAGAAATGACCGGCAGAATCCGAGACCTGGGAGAAGAGTTGATGGAAGAGGATTGGAAAAAGTTCAAGGATTATCTACAGAAATATTGTAAAATGTTTGAATGTTAAAATGATGTGGGATGTGAAGGTAACATGGCATTTGGGATATGGTTAAAAGAGGTATGAAAAAAGAATTTCAAAAAAGAGAAGGGGGGTATGACTAGAATAATATTATGTCAAAGTATATAGGGTGGAGTAAAGGACCAAGATAAGGGAAATTAGAGACATAATAAGTGGGAATATACAATTATAAACGAGGTTTGAAAGAGGGTTAGAATTTGCTGAATTTGACGGAATAAAGAGGAATACAAAAAAGGGAGATGTGAGGAGGTCAGGAAAAGAGGGATATAGAACCTTGAAACTTAAAAGTGGATTCTTTTTCTTTTTCTTTTCTTTATTAAGTGTGTATTTTCTGTTTTCTGTTTTGATATATGTGTATGTTTGATTTCTATGTTTTGTAAAATTCCAATAAACATTTATTTAAAAAAAGAAAAGAAAAAGTTTACAGTCCTTTTTATTTATTTCATTTTTTGTTATTCCCAAAAGGAAGGTTTCTGGTTTCTTTACAAAACTATATTTCAACATCTTCTTTAACTCATTATATATCATCTCCCAGAACCCCTTCACTTTCTTACATTCCCACCACATATGAATAAAGGTTCCTTCTTTCTCTTTACATTTCCAACACTTATTACAAGTTTTATACATTTTTGCTAATTTAACCGGTGTTATATACCATCTGTGGGACGCGGGTGGCTCTGTGGGTAAAACCTCAGTGCCTAGGACTTGCCGATCGCATGGTCGGCGGTTCGAATCCCCGCAGCGGGGTGCGCTCCCGTCATTCGGTCCCAGCGCCTGCCAACCTAGCAGTTCGAAAGCACCCCCGGGTGCAAGTAGATAAATAGGGACCGCTTACCAGCGGGAAGGTAAACGGCGTTCCGTGTGCTGCGCTGGCTCACCAGATGCAGCTTTGTCACGCTGGCCACGTGACCCGGAAGTGTCTGCGGACAGCGCAGGCTCCCGGCCTCTAGAGTGAGATGAGCGCACAACCCTAGAGTCTGGCAAGACTGGCCCGAACGGGCAGGGGTACCTTTACCTTTTTATATACCATCTGTATACCATTTTCATAACATTTTCCTTTAGCGTAGTGCAGATACTAGTCTCCAGCCCCACCTACAGCCTGAAATACAGATTGACAATGTCTAATCCCCTGTTGAAAAAGGTTCCGTCTTAAAGCGACAGAAAATGCTCCCAATGCTCCTCCTTAGATTTAGACCTCCTAGGCAGAGAAATCCAGAAGCTAACCTATCCCTTCAGAACCCAAAATATTTAGGCTATCTCCTGCGGAGGTATAGGGCAGCATAGAAATCAAATCAATAAATGCAGAAATAAATACATAGATGTTTTTGCATCACTAAGTTTTCTTTTCTTTCCTATATCCCACACACAGGTCTCAAATTATTAAAATTCTGCCACTTCACCGGCAGCAGCAACTTTCAACCGGTCACGGACTCTATAGAACATGCCCTGACCTCCTGCTCCCCTCGCATCCACTACTGTCCAGGATGGGATGCCAAACTCTTATACGTTCCTCTCTCTTACTTGCCAGCCTCAATTCTTGACTTCCTGTGGAGATGCATCTGGCCCAAGCCAGCACAAGCTGTGTAGAATGTTCTGAAGAAACCTGACAGTTCTCCAAATGAACCAAGGAAGTCTTTGCACTATTAATGATGTTCCGTTGTTTCTCTTTTCTGAAGTTCTAAACCAGTGGTTCTGATACTTTTCTTCCCACGGACCACTTGAGAATTGCTGAAGGTCTTGCTGGACCATGGTAGGGTGCTCAGGGATTTTTAATTGTAGTTTATTTCTACTTTTATATCTTTATATATACAGTGGTACCTCACAAGACAAATGCCTCGCAAGACGGAAAACTCGCAAGACCAAAGAGTTTTCCGTTTTTTGAGTCGTTCCGCAAGACGAATTTCCCTATGGGCTTGCTTCGCAAGACGAAAACGTCTTGCGAGTTCTTGCGAGTTTGTTTCCTTTTTCTTAAAGCCGCTAAGCCGTTAATAGCCGCTAAGCTGCTAAGCCGCTAAGCCGTTAATAGCCGCTAAGCCGCGAAGCCGTTAATAGCCGCTGTCAGGGAACTGCCATCGGAGCTAGAGGAGGAGGCAAGGCTCCCGAGCGATGCTGGAGAGGGGCCCAGCAGGGGGAGAGGCAGCCCATCTGCTGGGGAAGGCAATCAGCGTAACACCAGGGGTGAAGGGGGGCTGATGGGGGAATCGGCGAAGGGGCTCCAGGACTCCTCGCTGGAGACCAGCGGGGAGAGCACGGATCCTCCGCTGCCCACACCCACCCTGCGCAGAAGACTTTCGCGCAGGGAGAGTAGGAGGAGACTTGGCATCAAAGAACTTCTGTGTTGGAAGAAGTTCAAGAAACGCCCACTGACGGATTCTGCTAGTGACTGAGCAGCCACGAAGCTAATGGCTGTCCAGACAAGAAAGGTTTAACCAGGCAACCAAGCCCAGAGTGGCAGTAACTTACGCACGAGCAACCCCTATAACCATTACAGCAATCCATCAGTCCCTGAAGTTGCTTGTGCGCAGCGACAGGCAGGGCAGCATCATGAGTCAAACCGCAGAAGCCGGTGCCACGGAGCGGACTGCTGGTGTGCAGAGTCTCATGGAGAGGAACCGAGATTTGGAACAGCATGTCGCTCTCCTGACGGCGAGGCTGGACGAACGGCGGACTCAGGATGCCCAGGTCAGACCCACCCCCATCGCAAGGAAGGTACCGGGACTGGTGCACAAGTTTGGGGGGAAGCCCCAGGACTACAACGCGTTCCAAACGGAAATAGAGTATGCTTTGGCACTACAGCATGATGACTTTGCTGATGATGGGGAGAGGGTGGCCTATATAGTTGGGCATCTACAGGATGGGGCCTGTGAATGGATCAGGCCCCTAATGGCAACACAAAATGCCGCCTTGAAGGACCTTAGGAAATTTTTTCAGGCGATGGATGCAATGCATTCCAGTCAAGTGGAGCAAAATGTGACGCGACGGGAACTGATGGGGTGCAAGCAGGGAAGCCAATCAGTAAGAGACTACTGGTCGCGCTTTGCTATGTTAATCCACCGGCTTGGGTGGGATTTGGACTCCGAACCCATTCAGATGTTATTTGAGGAAGGGTTGTCCCCAATGGTGAAAGACGAACTTTCCCGCGCGCCCCGCCCTCAGTCAATGGATGAGCTGACCAAGGCTGTGCTCACGATTGGGGTAAGACAGGAAGTGCGGGCTCTGGAGAAGCGCGAAGGGAGAGGGGAACATTGCCATGACTACCGCATTCCTGAAATACCGAGGCAGCCTTCCCAGCCGGCTGAGCCAATGGAAATAGATGGCGCGCACGGGGGGGAGATTTCAAACTCCAGTGAAGGTCGCAAGAGGGAGGGAAAGGATTGGAAAACCACCAAGAAGTGTTTCCTCTGCCAACAGCCTGGACATTTTGCCAGGGTCTGCCCTCAAAGAAAGGCCTGGCAAGGGATGGTGGGAGCTGCTGGCTGTGAGGAGGAGGAGGAAAAGGGGCAGGCACGGGGAAACGCCAACGCTTGGCTGCCGATCAGCGGGCACAGCAGCCAGGCCAGCAACCAATAGAAGTGCCCCAACCAGACCCCCCCAGGGCAGCTATAGCCATAGAAGTGGTGCTAGAACTCCCAAATGGACACCCAGTCAAGGTTAAGGGGCTGCTGGATTCAGGCAGTTCCTGCAATTTCTTCAGCAAGGACTTCGCTCTAGAGCACCAACTCCACCTGTTGCCCCTGGATTTTCCCTTGCAAGTGACCACCATCGATGGCAGGGAACTTCTAGGAGGGGAAGTGACACACCAGACCCCACCAATGTGAATGAGGGTTTCCAGGCACACAGAGACCATTGCCTTTCACGTAGCCACACTGGCAGGAACCCCAATAATACTGGGAATGAGCTGGCTGGCATTACATGATCCAGTAGTGTCATGGCATCAGCGGTCGGTCACCTTTGGGTCAGCTTACTGCTTGGAACACTGTCGGGGGGGGGAGAACCCAAGGATGACAGTGGCCAGGGTGGCTGTTATGGCTGTAGAGCCAAAAGGGGAGGTGCCACCACAATATGCTGACCTGAAGGAGGTCTTTAGCGAGAAGGTGGCGGATAGACTACCCCCCCATAGGCCCTTTGACTGCCAAATCAACTTACTCCCAGGGGCTCAGCTGCCAGTGGGTAAGCTGTATGCCATGTCTGACCGGGAGATGCAGGAGTTGCGGCTGTTTATTGACAAGGACCTGAAGAGAGGTTTCATAAGAGAATCAAAGGCGGTGGGGGGCAGTCCGGTGTTCTTTGTGGACAAAAAAAGACACAAATCAGCCCAGATTGGTCGTAGATTACAGGGGGGTGAACCTTGCGTCAGAACCTGTGACCTTCCCAATGCCCAGGATTGACGACATTTTAACATGGGTGAGGCAGGGGAAATTTTTTACCAAGCTGGACCTCAGGGGAGCGTACAATTTGATTAGGGTGAGGGAGGGGGATGAATGGAAAACCACTATGTTCACCCCCCTGGGAGCCTTTGAGTACTTAGTTATGCCATTTGGATTACAGTCGGGCTCCACCTGTTTTCAAGCATTCATGCACCACGTGTTGGGGTCCTTGCTGTACAAGAACTGCGTAGCCTTTCTGGACGACATCTTAATCTATTCTGACAATGAGGAGCAACATGTCAGAGATGTCAGGGAAGTGCCAAAGAGACTGCAGAAGCACCAGTTGTGGGTCAAGCTGGAGAAATGCCAATTTCACGCCAGAGAGGTCGAGTTTCTGGGGTACAAGTTGTCAGACAAGGGCCTAGCTATGGACCCAAGCAAGGTGCAGGCGGTGCTGGAATAGAAGGCCCCCAAAACCCGGAAGGATGTGCAGAGGTTCCTAGGGTTCACCAACTTCTACAGGAAGTTCATCAAGAACTTCGCCCACTTGACAGCACCCATCACCGATTGTCTCAGTAGTAAAAAGAAGTTCGCCTGGACAGAGAGTGCCCAGCAATCCTTTGAAAGACTGAAGAAGGCGTTCGCTTCGGAAGAGCAGCTTCTGCACGTGGATCTGGAGAAGCCCATGAGGCTGGAGACCGTCGCGTCAGACCGAGCCATCGGAGCAGTACTTTTCAAGCCAGGGGCCCAGCAGGGATGGAGGCCGTGTGCCTTTTTCTCGAGGAAGCTAAGCAAGTCAGAGCAAAACTACACGGTGTATGACCGCGAACTGCTGGCAATCTATGCAGCGTTTTGCCAATGGAGACATCTGTTAATAGGGGCGCAGCACAAGATCCAGGTTTGTACGGATCACAAGAACTTGGAATACTGGAGGACTGCTCGAGTACTCAACCAGAGACAGATTCGATGGGCACAGGAGTTCTCCAAGTTTTCTTTCAAAATCTGGTACGTGCCGGGAGAGGAAAATGTAAGAGCAGATGCTCTCTCCCGGAAGCCGGAGTACATAGAAGGAGAGGGACTGCCGGAGGTCCGACACGTGATCCCTGAGAACCGATGGGTGTGTGGGGGAGCGTTGGTTGGGAAACGAGAACTGGCCGGGCTCACTAGAAACGACGAGATCGCTCAAACTAAAATCAGGGAACTCCGGGACGAAAGGGAAAACCATGGAGGGTTTGAGGAAAAGGAAGGGCTACTGTACTATAAGGGGGCGCTGTACGTACCGGGGGAGGCCTTGAGGGGAAGGGTACTCAAACAACTCCACGACAACCCAACGGCGGGGCCACTTTGGACAGCACAAAACCATGTTGCTGGTCACCAGGCAGTTCTGGTGGCCAAGGGTGAGGGAAGATGTACGGGAATATGTAAGGGGGTGCGACCGCTGCCAGAGGGCAAAGGGGGAGAGGGCTGCACCCGCAGGGTTACTGGAACCCTTACCCACGCCGGGAAGACCCTGGGAGGTGGTGTCCATCGATTTTATGACAGATTTGCCCAAGTCAAGAGGTAAGACAGCAGTCATGGTAGTAGTCGATCTACTGACAAAAATGTGCCATTTCATAGCGTGCTCGCATGCGGTGACGGCAGAGGAAACAGCCAGGTTGTTTGTAGAGCACATCTTCAGGCTGCATGGGACTCCCTCGAGGGTCATCTCAGATCGCGGGAAACAATTTACTTCCCGGTTCTGGAGGAAGCTCATGAGCTTGCTGCAGGTCGAGGTGGGCTTCTCGACGGCGAGACACCCGGAAACCAACGGGCAAGCAGAAAGAGCAGTATACTCCAGCAGTACCTACGCTGCTACGTCAGCGAGAGACAGAATGATTGGGTAGAGAAACTAGCGCTGGCAGAATTTGCGTACAATAACGCTGAACATGTGTCCATGGGAATGAGCCCGTTCATGGCCAATTATGGGTGTCACCCCAGGGCCTTTCCGGGGAGGGGGGGAAGCATGGGGTGTACCTGCGGCAGAGCAGTTTGTGGAAGAAATGGAGGCCTTGCACCAGCAACTCAAGATGAACTTGGAGCGGGCCAAGGAGGTTTACAAGAGGCAGGCAGACAAGCACCGTCGGGAGGGGGAGGCCATACGGGTGGGAGACCGAGTGTGGTTGTCCACCCAAGGGTTACCCTTTAAGGGAGGGTGCAAGAAGTTGCAGCCGAGGCGGCTGGGACCTTTTGAAGTAACACAGCAGGTGAACCCCGTGGCATTCAAGCTCAAGTTGCCTGACAGCATGAAGATACACCCGGTGTTCCATAGGTCCCTACTCACACCGTACAGGGAGGGGCGGGAATTTCCGGGGTGGGAGGGGGGAGTCACCACCCACCCGCAGGTAGAGGAGAGGGAACACCACAACCAAGCCACGGAAATACTCAATTCAAGGTGGCGAGGGAGCCAGGTGGAGTATTTGGTAGCTTGGGAGGGAGAACCCAGGTCAGAAAACACGTGGATTCCCGCGGAACCAATCAACGACGGGTATCTTGTGGAGGAGTTCCACAGCCTGTTCCCAGATAAACCAAAACCACTAGCGAGATTCTGGGAGGAAGAATTTGGAACCACAGACAACGAAGAGGACTTTGTGGGTTTTCCTCCCTCCGAAGAGGAGGGAGGGGAGGCGTCAGAGGGGGAAGAATCAGACTGGGAGGCCGACCATGCGGGAAGAAATCGGAGCGGGTGGGAAGAGGGCTTTGAATCCTCAGAGGATGGAGACAGCTCCTTCCGGGGGTTCCCCGCATCGCCGGCCGAGGAAGGGGACGAAGTTGGATCAGAAGGTCGGGCCTGGGGTGGAGGGGGTCCTGGGGGGGAGGTGGATGTCAGGGAACTGCCATCGGAGCTACAGGAGGAGGCAAGGCTCCCGAGCGATGCTGGAGAGGGGCCCAGCAGGGGGAGAGGCAGCCCATCTGCTGGGGAAGGCAATCAGCGTAACACCAGGGGTGAAGGGGGGCTGATGGGGGAATCGGCAAAGGGGCTCCAGGACTCCTCGCCGGAGACCAGCGGGGAGAGCACGGATCCTCCGCTGCCCACACCCACCCTGCGCAGAAGACTTTCGCGCAGGGAGAGTAGGAGGAGACTTGGCATCAAAGAACTTCTGTGTTGGAAGAAGTTCAAGAAACGCCCACTGACGGATTCTGCTAGTGACTGAGCAGCCACGAAGCTAATGGCTGTCCAGACAAGAAAGGTTTAACCAGGCAACCAAGCCCAGAGTGGCAGTAACTTACGCACGAGCAACCCCTATAACCATTACAGCCGCTAAGCCGCTAAGCTGTTAATAGCCGTGCTTCGCAAGACAAAAAATCCGCAAGACGAAGAAACTCGCAGAACGAAATAATTTCGTCTTGCGAGGCACCACTGTACAATGTATTTTATTGCATTACAATTGGAATTGTAGAGTAGAAGTCTATTAAAATATTTATCTGTTGCAATGTAATGTCCTAAGTAAGCATTTCTCTCATACCACACAGATGCACCACTGAAAAACTTGTTTGATGTGGCATTTGGCCTATATTTCCAGTAAACAAATTAATACCTTTGGTCGATCCCCAAAGTACACAGAGTTAAAGGCAGGATCATGATATTATCTCAGGGTTAACCTCAGTGTCCCAATGACTTTCTCATGAATGAGTTTGGCTGCAAGGCAGTGGAGGTTGAGAACCAGGATATTTCCGTTCCACCTTAAAAGGGAGCAGGATGTTTGTATAACAGCCTGCGCATTTCCTGTCTCACAGAATGTTTATGTTGTAAGTTCCTTTCGTTTTTGGCTGTTTTGCCTGAGCAGTCGGAGCAGACGGTCATGTCTTTTTTGTTCTGACCAACGCCAAATAAACTGTAAATATGCTCTCATGCTGTGCAACTTTTGCTGTGTGAATTCTGCTGAAAGAGTGTGCACAAGTTCAAGAATGTGGCTATCTTTTCTTGAGGCTTCGTGCCGCTAAATTGCTGATATTGCCTGACTACGGGAGGTTGATGGATCGTCCGGCACCGAGCTTGGGGCTCAGATGGACTTTATCTCCCTGGCAGTATCCCAACAACAGGTTTCGGGCCCAGATTCACGGCACTTGCAGGAGAGTAAGACAGCGACAGACTGCTGAGAGGTATGTGTTGGAAAAGTGAAAGCAGAGGCTTTTCTGGATGCCGCGGAAAAGGCTTTTGATGTCCGGCAAAACTAATTGGCCTGGGAGCCGAACCAGAGGCATCGTGATTTATGGGCTGCCGAGATAAGCCATTTTTGAAGGCATAAAGGCTCACGGCTAAAGCAAAAAGCTGGAATGGATGTTTTCCAAGCTTCGGAGGCCACTGAGTGCCCAAAGTTAAATCGGCACAATTATCAGAGCTGGGCAGAATGGTGTGAGAGTTTGCTGCGTCAGTTTGGAGTCTGGCATACTGTGTTTGAAGCCACTCCAGTTCCTCGGACAGAGAAATGGGAGGCCCAGCATTCGAGGGCCGTTGATATAATAGTCTTATCTGTCTCTCTGGAGGAAATAAAGATGCTTGCTGGAAATCTCACGGCATGTGACATGTGGGATGCTTTGAAAAAGGCCCACCTGCCAATCACCCCAGCCCAGGGTTTGAATGCATCGGAGGTCCTGGCTGTTTCCCAGAATGCTAGTGAATGCAGGGATGCTGAGGGCACCGATTGCAAGCTGCAGGGGGAGCAGACTGCCACGTCATCCCAGGCAGCATTCCAGCCTCCAGGGGGAGCCAAGGAGTCGGCAGCTGAGAGCTCTGTTTCTCGTGAGAACCAAGGTCAGAGCGTTTGCAGAGGCCGGAAGGCCAGATGTAAACAAAGGATAAAGCCTGCTGGTGGCCAGGAGCGGGGGGGGGGGCAAGTTGCAAAAGCCCACGCCAGTGGAAAACAAGGCTATGTTTGCTGGCACAGCTCCACCAAAGGCTAAAGGCACGTCTGATGGCCAGGAGCAGGGGGGCAAGTTGTAAAAGCCCTCGCCAGTGGAAAACAAGGCTATGTTTGCTGGCACAGCTTCACCAAAGGCTAAAGGCAAGCTGCAAAAGCCCACGCCGGTGGGAAACAAGGCCAAGGCCAGGTTTGTTGTGGATTCTGGGGCGAGCCGCCATCTTTCGAAGGGCCGCCATCTGTTTATCTCCTTCACACCTCAAGATGGAGAGATCCACCTGGCTGATGGAAGGACTTTGCAAATTGCAGGAGTTGGGACTGTGAAACTTGCAAGTCTGCATACTACCATCAGAGATGTACTTTTTGTTCCAGGAGCTGCGGACAATTTGATTAGTGTTCCACAGCTGACTGGGCGTGGTTTTGAGGTTTCCTTCAAGAGGACTGTCTGTGTCATCAGAAAAGGCAAAGAGGACATGTGGCATGCAAAGTTGATGGATGGTTTGTTCTGTCTAACTTATGATGACAATGCTGTTATGTCTAATGCTGATTCTTGTTGTGTTGCACAAACTAACAAGGTTCTTCATGCAGGATGCATTCACGATGCACATAGAAGATTTTGTCACCTCTCTTGGCAAGCGCTAGCCAAGATGCCTGGGTTGGTTGAAGGTTTGGACATCAAACCCTGTAAATTTCACATGAAATGTGTATCTTGTGCAGAGAACAAGGTGAAGGTTGCTCCAAAAGGCAAGGAGTCTAGCAGGCAGGCTTCCAAACCCTACCAGCTAGTGCACGCAGACCTGGTTGGGCCTCTTGCGCCCTCTTTGGGAGGAGCAAGGTACTTCATGGTTCTAATTGATTCTTTTTCCAGGTACATTCATGTGTTTATGCTCGAGCAGAAATCGCAAGCATTTCCTAAGTTCAAGGCATTCTGTGCTTGGTTGGAGAATGCTCACGGTAAACGTATTGGTTGTCTGTTTACTGATCGAGGCGGGGAATTCACTTCTCAGCAGTTTGAAGCTTTCCTGACTGAGAAGGGAATCCAGCATGACTTGTCAACGCCTAGATCGCCATGGATGAATGGGCTTGCGGAGAGAGCAAATCAAACGTTGCTGCAAGGAATAAAAACCTTGTTGCATGATGCCAACCTCCCTGAGAAGTTTTGGGGGGAGGCTTTGGCGAATTTTGTTTATTCTTTTAACAGGAGACTGTCATCACCTATTGGCTGCACTCCCTATGAGAAAATGTTTGGTAAGAAACCTAACGTCAAGCACATGAGAATCTTTGGTTCTGACATGTGGGTACACACCCCACAAAGCAACAAGCTTGGGAAGCGTGGGGCACATGGTTTGTTCATGGGGTACGAAAAAGGTGCATACAGGGTATGGATGACTAACTCTAAATCCATTAAGTTCACAAGGAGTGTTGAGTACAATCCTAAGTGGGGGGGAAATGTGGGAATTTTCCAGAGTTACCCAGAGGAGGATGAAGGTGATGTGAAGAAAGCAGATCATGCTGAGGAAGCTGTGGAAACTGAGGATGATGGAGATGATGATGATGATCAGAGTTCGGATTCCAGTTCAGTGGGCGGCACTGCTGCTGGTGTCAGTGACAGTGATGACACAGCAGACTACAAAAGCGCAAAGGCCTCAGTCAGACCATCTGATGAGTCTGACAATGAACTGGAAGAACCACCATTGGTCACTTTTCTCCTAAGAAGGAGGAGATGAGTCCAGAAGACTTGCGTCTGGTTCGCAGGTCTGAAAGGGCGACCAAAGGCAAACCTCCAAAGAGATTTGCTGATGAGTTTGCTAAGACGGCAACTGCTGTTCTTAGTAGCTCAGAGAAGGTGTGGGAACCTTCAAGCTTCAAAGAGGTCCAGGAGTTAACCTCTAAAGATGCTGAGCCTTGGCTTAATGCCATGAAGGCTGAAGTTGATTCCTTGAACAGGAACCAAACTTGGGAGTTGGTACCGGTAGTCCCAGGGATGAGACTGGTTGGCAGCAAATGGGTCTTCAAGGCCAAGACAGACCAGAATGGCAAGGTTGTCAGACACAAAGCCAGATTTCTAGGCAAGTTGAATTTCATTGCTAGATGTTCAAGACCTGACATTGCTGTAAGCACTAACCTGCTGAGCAGACATGCTAACAATCCTACTGCTCAGGATTGGAAAGCTCTGAAGCGCATAGCCCGGTATTTGAAAGGGACTTTGCACTACAGGCTGAGGTTCACCAGTCAGAAGACTGGAGTCTTCCGAAACCTGAGCCAGTCCGGGGGGTCCGGCACACTTCTCCTGCGCGGCTCTCTGCTTTTCCCCCAGAGACCTCCGACTCCAGCAGCACGTAAACACAGCGGAACAGAAGCAGGAACGTTCTGTGTGAGGGCAATAACTCAGGCTGGATGCAGCAGTCTCCTTATCTATGTTTTAAGTCTTTATTCCTTAGCAAAACACAACAGCTATAAATTTCCCGGCGACAGAGCGCACATCTTGCTCCTTTCGCATCGGAGCAAAAACACACACACTGAGAGACGCAGTAAAACCCTCCTCTCAGTATTCTAAACCCCGCCTCAGAATGTGAGACGTCACTCAGAACTTCTTAACCCTGTGAGTTCTGAGCCTCTCTCCACACCCCCTCTCGAATCACATTTTGAGAGGACTTCTGAGTGTTCAACACCTTCCCCATTGCCTTCCGCCCCTTCCTGGCATCGTTGTTAGGCACCTGTTGAACTTCCTCACAAATCTCAGGTTCGCACTGTGCGAAACCAACCCACGCATTTGTGACCTGAAACCTCTCAGGTGGAATTCCCTTTGTAGCCCGAGATGACCGCCTGGGCACAAACTGGGGTGCTCCTTCTGACCCACTGGGGCCAGCATGTGCGTCTTCCTCATCAGAAGACTCCCCCTCTGACTTGACACGTCTGTGAGCTTTCTCCATTATGCGCACAGGAGATGAGGGCTCACTCTTGGACACTCTCTTAACAACCTGTGGAGACGCCCTACTCTGTTCAGGGACCTGGTCTCCACCAGCAGGTTCAGGCTCTGGCTCTCCCTCCTCCTCAGAGTCAAACAGACAATCTGAGTGAACGTCAGAGCGCACTTTGCGCCTTGCCCAACCATCCTGCTCAAAGAACTCAGCCTGTTTACTGACCAGAAGCTTGGTCTGATCACCTTCTGGATATGCGAACCTCCACCCTTTTGTCGCAGGCTCATATCCACAGAAGATCATTTCCTGGTACCTTGGGCCACCCTCCTGCTGCAGAAACTTTGGTACAGGCACCATGGCTCTGCTACCAAAAGTGTGAAAGAAATGCACAAGCGGCTTCTGCCGATGAAGCAGGAAATACGGGGTGTCACCTACCACTGAATTGTAGCACCTGTTCATCGTGAAATTGGCTGTCTTTACCGCCTCCCCCCAAAAACTTTGAGGCAAACCAGAGTCATCCAGTAGAATCTCTGATGCTCGAACCAGAGCTTTACTCCTAAGCTCTGCCACGCCACTGTCCTGAGGAGAAGTCACCTTGTGACGTATCCCCCTCTGGCGAAAGAAACCCTTTAGAGCAGACCCAGTGACCTTTGAACCTCGGTCACACTTGAACTCCTGCACCTTGGTGGAGAACCTTAGTTCCACCTCTGCAACCCAATCTTTGATCAGTTGTGTTGCCTCCTCCTTAGTTTTCAGCGTGAATGCCCATGCGTTCCGCGTATAATCATCTGTCAGCACCATCAGAACCTTGGCCTTGCCCAGACTTGGCTGTGGCATATCAAAAAGGTCTGCATGCACAAGCTCAAAAGGCTTTGTGGTTACTCTCTCCACCTTGGGATGATTAAATCCCTTGTTCCTTGCTTTTCTGCAAGCTCTGCAATTCAAAGGTTGACCACATTCTTTTACCCGGCACCCTTTGGTGCACTCTGATAACATCTGAATGTCCTCACAGGAACCATGTGACATTCTCTTGTGCCACACGCAAGCACACGACACATGAGTGTGATCAGTGGCTTTCCCAGCATTCCCCTCACCCTCCAGAGGTGTTTCCAGAACAAAGAGGTTGTTCTGATCCTTCTCAACACTTATTAGCTTCTTCCCCCCTCTGGAAATTGTACAAACATTTTTCTCAAAACTCACTGAATATCCCTCCTGTAAAAGGCAAGGTACAGATAACAGGCAATGTTTTATCTCAGGTATGAAATAGACCTTCAGTTCAGCCTGTAAGAAAGAGACAAACACGTTAGCAACATGAGTCACATGTCCCTGTGAACCAGTAGCAAATTCAACTGTTTTCCCAGTTGAAACAGCCTTGCAGTTCCACATTTGTCCATCAGGTGGCGCTGTTACCAGATGGGCATTAGCAGCCGAGTCCACAACCCAACGTAGCACTCTGGAGTTGACCTTCTTTGTTGCCTTAGCAACCGACTTCCTGCTGCCCCCAACCTTGGGGCCTTCGCTGCAGGTGTTCTCCAAAACTGGCATTGACGCAGACAGCTGATAAGCGTTTCCTCCCTTCTCTGGAGCACGTAGCATCTGCGGTTTCCCACGCCTGCCTCCTCTGCAGGACTTGTTGCCATGGAAACCCGGCTGGTTCCCATGGGAAGCAACCTTGGACACATCCTGTGTCTCCCTTGCTCTCTGTGGGCAGCTGCGACGCAGGTGTTCAGAAGAAGCACAAACAAAACATCGCCGACTGGAAAACTTTGCAAACTTGCCTTTGGTCTTCTCTGCCCCCCCAACCTTTCCAGCAGCACTGCTTGAGGCTTTTCTGCCTTTGGGGAAATGGCCTTTGGCTTCTGCTGTGGTTTCTCTGCAAACCCCCTCCAGCTCCTGCCAAACAGCCTGTGCACTCTTAAGACCCTTGGAATGGCCTGCACCCCCACTCTCAGGTGCAAAGGTCTCAGTGGAAGAGATAGCCACTGCAATTCTCTTCTCTTCTCTCAGCTGCTCTCCAGCACGCAGCTTATGTGTTGGTGCATTCCAATAGCTTCCCAACACAGTCCCAGCCCCCTCTGGGCTTTCTGGGTGTCCCTCAGCCCCTCTTGGACTTCCAGCCCCCTCTGGGCTTCTTGGGCGTCCCTCAGCCCCTCCTGGGCTTGGTGCCTCCTTTGAGTAGCTCTCAGCCCCTCCTGGGCTTGGTGCTTCCTCAGAGCAATTCTCAGCCCCCTCTGGCCTGGCTCCCACTGCCTTCTTCAGTGCCTGCCACCTGACCCAGGGCTTGCTCCCGTCCACCTTATCAAAAGGGATTGACGATTTCTGGCTGTCTGCCATGTTCTCTCGGGGCCCGGCCTACTTATAGTACAGTAGCACCTCCCGGTCCAGCAGATCCTTCCCAGCGAGCTCCCTTCGCTCTAGCTGGCTCCAGCTACTCCTTAGCTGGCCTTTGGCTGCTCCTCAGCCGACTCTGACTGCAGTCTTCTTTCCCAGCGTCTGATCAGCTGGCCTCTGGCTGCAGTCTCTCACACGCACGAACGTTGCTTATCTTAATTGCTGGTGACCCATAACCTCTTCCGAAACCTGAGCCAGTCCGGGGGGTCCGGCACACTTCTCCTGCGCGGCTCTCTGCTTTTCCCCCAGAGACCTCCGACTCCAGCAGCACGTAAACACAGCGGAACAGAAGCAGGAACGTTCTGTGTGAGGGCAATAACTCAGGCTGGATGCAGCAGTCTCCTTATCTATGTTTTAAGTCTTTATTCCTTAGCAAAACACAACAGCTATAAATTTCCCGGCGACAGAGCGCACATCTTGCTCCTTTCGCATCGGAGCAAAAACACACACACTGAGAGACGCAGTAAAACCCTCCTCTCAGTATTCTAAACCCCGCCTCAGAATGTGAGACGTCACTCAGAACTTCTTAACCCTGTGAGTTCTGAGCCTCTCTCCACATGGAGGTCTTGAAATCTTTGCAGATGCAAGTTTTGGAAGTGACACCACGGATGGTACAAGCACTTCTGGAGTATGCTACATGTACAACCACTGCCTGTTTGACTGGTTGTGCAGGAAGCAGACGACAGTTAGCCTAAGTTCCTCTGAAGCAGAACTCAATGCTCTGTCATTTTCACTCATGGATTGTGAATGGTTGATGCAACTGTTTAAGGACATTGGGGTTTCTGTGAAATGTCCTATACAAGTGTATCAAGACAATAGATCTTGTTTGGCTTTGCTGAACTCGGAGAGTTGCAAGCAAAGAACCAAGTACTTGCAGATTAAGCTACATCGTGCAAGAGAGTGTATTCAGAAAGGACTCATTCAGGTGTCCTACATGCCAGGAAATGAAATTCCTGCTGATCTGTTGTCTAAGGTTGTTAACAGAGAACAACTTAAGGTTTACGCACAAAGGTTGCAATTGGGTTGAACCACAGGTACTACAGGTTACACGGAAAGGGGGAGGATGTTAGGATATTTCCGTTCCACCTTAAAAGGGAGCAGGATGTTTGTATAACAGCCTGCGCATTTCCTGTCTCACAGGATGTTTATGTTGTAAGTTCCTTTCGTTTTTGGCTGTTTTGCCTGAGCAGTCGGAGCAGACGGTCATGTCTTTTTTGTTCTGACCAACGCCAAATAAACTGTAAATATGCTCTCATGCTGTGCAACTTTTGTTGTGTGAATTCTGCTGAAAGAGTGTGCACAAGTTCAAGAATGTGGCTATCTTTTCTTGAGGCTTCGTGCCGCTAAATTGCTGATATTACCTGACTACGGGAGGTTGATGGATCGTCCGGCACAGAGCTTGGGGCTCAGATGGACTTTATCTCCCTGGCAGTATCCCAACAAGTTTTCCTTCTCCAGGACTGGCTACCTTCCCTTTTGGAAATGCGTGGGGCCCTGTCTCAGTTCTGGCAGCAACAACCAGGGTCGCCCAGAGTCCTCTGGGTTTGGGGGAAGAAAGTCACCGGGGAAATAATATGTCTTTGTTTAGCTCCATGAGTAAGGAAAAGGGGGTGGATTCTGAGCACCATGTGGGTGGGGTGGGCCCAGGGATTCTGAAGGAAATGCCCCCTGATCTAGCCAGGTAGGAAGATTTTGAGTTGGAATATGGGGCAGGAGATGTCCAGGGAAGAGATTCCCCATGTGCCAGAGAGGAAGCAGCTGGAGAAATTGTCTAGGGGTGTGAGACTGGAGGCCCTGACCCACAACCTAGAAGGAAGGGGAGCAGAATACTGGACCCAACATGGACTGAGAACTGTGTTTGATGTACTCAAGGATAAGAATTCTGGGAAAACCTAGGCAGGCTACCTCAAAGCAGGAGGAGAGAAGTGAAAGCTAAGAGAATACGGAAGGTGTGGGTTGGTTGGTTGGTTGGTTGGTTGGTCATTCATCATAATCTCCAATCCCCTACACTCATCCTTCTGAATTTTTGCAAGTTACCTTCCTATGAACACCTTTATGATGTATGAGCAGACCCCAGTTAAGAAACTTGGGGTGCAGCAAGATTAGCATCTGTCATCTTCACAGAAAAGATCTGGGGCATTCTAGGTACATGGGATGTGGTGGAGGCTGGTCCACTAGGTCTACTGGAAGCATGACCTACCAAGTCTTTCCCCATCCACCATACAAATGATTGGACATCTTTGTTCTATCCCTACATATGTCAGAATAGAGGGAAAGGGTCGAACAAATTCAAGCCACTTTTCTTTGCAAGATCCTTGGTGCCCCTAAATGCATAAGTTATCTAAGCTTAGGTGCCGAAACCGGTCAACATCTGATGGAAACCAACACATGGCTCATTATAACCAAGGCCTGGCTGAAAGTACATTACAGAACAACATCAAATTCCTTTTCAACCTCTATGCTTGAAGACCATAATCCATCTAGATGGTATAGAGCAGACATGGGCAAATGCGGCCCTCCAGATGTTTTGGGACTACAACTCCCATCATCCCTAGCTAACAGGACCAGTGGTCAGGGGTGATGGGAATTGTAGTCCCAAAACATCTGGAGGGCCGAGTTTGCCCATGCCTGGTATAGAGCAATTCAGGACAAAATACGTACTTTGGGTATTTCTCTGTAGAGCCTCAAAGTATGTGATGAAAGCTACATATTCCAGACAATCAAGCAGTGGCTTTATGACCATAAAAAACAGCCTTTGTCTCCTCACACTCCGCGACCCTGTTATTCAGAGGCCCTAGGCATAACTACTTATGAATTTTGTGCCAATTACCTAAATGTCCTACTACTTCCTTCCCAATGAAGAGCTTTTATCTTTATTTTTTAAATAATATTTATTAAAAATTTTCAATCAAAGCAAATTATATATTCCAAATTATACAAATTACCCAATAATCAAACAAATCTCAATGTTATGCCTAATTATAAATTATTATTATTTTTTAGCTGACTTCCCAAGCTTCGAGATCGGAGGGAATCCTAATTATCTCATAGTTCTACTGCATTTCAAAATATTACAATAATTCCCTTAAAACATTCTGCTGTGAATCCTTCATTATTTTCAACAGCCTCTGCATTCATTCTGCAAGTGAGTTTAAGTTCAAATAAAATGTTTCTGTGTGGATTTTATGTCTTTACTCTTCTTCTTTATAGTCCAAATCTGTAGTCCAAGATTCCCCTCTGTAAATTCACATCCTCTCTTCGCAAACTGGTGCTTCTGCCGAATCAGTCCAGGAGCCTTCCACTGCAGGTAGCTGCCAAATCGACACACAGTCTAGATAAAATCAAATCATGGCATCTGCCCAGTCTTGTTCCTTAACCAGCTGCTTAAGAAATGGAGACTTATCGCTCCCGGAGACGGCTTCGGAGAGTGCCAGAATCGTGCAGGGTCTTTCCATCCAGCGTCCCCCAGCCCCTTATTCCCTCCAGATTTGGGGCCAGGTGGGAGCTTGAATAAAGAAGAGGCATCCCCAAGTCTGAAAATGCCATGTAATCAATAACTTTTTTGGATCTGATGATTCCTTTACACTGACATGAATGTAAATTATGTAAGCTAAGTAACTTGTACTAAAGAGCAGACAGCGAGGCAATTCATGTGTCTGATGGAAACCAAACTGCAGTAGAATGGAAGCAGCTTTCTTCCTCCCACTTAAAGAAATAAAAGACAGAGAGAAACCAAAACTGACAGGTCTGTTCACTCCTAGCTTTTAGTGTGCCACTTTGTTTTCCTTCTGAAAAGCTTCTTGCCTTACTAACTGGATATTGGGTAGAAATTCAACAGGCACAACTCTGCCCCAGTCTGGAGGTGCATGGAGAAAAGGGCTGCCCCCAGTAATGTTCCGTCTGTTGCGTAAAAAACACATGGCTTCTCAAGCTGCAATTCATGCAAGAGGCGGTGTGGGAACCTCAGGTGTAACCCTCAACTTCTCGTTTGTTTGTTTGTTTGTTTTATTCTGTGGCAGCCAGTCCTGACCTCACTGTAGAGACTGTGGTGAGGGGGGAAATTGGAAGTTTCTGCTTCTTCCATTCATCCCATTCCTCACACATAAAATTTGATCTTAATCTAATTAGTTCTTTGTTTTTAAAAAGCTTTCAGAATTTTCTAACATACATTCAGGATATATTCATAATAGATCATATACTGTACTACATTTGCAAACAAATTCCTTTTCCAATCATTAATAAAAGCTCATTGCTGTACAGTGGTACCTCGGGTTAAGAACTTAACGTTCTTAACCTGAAACTGTTCTTAACCTGAAGCACCACTTTAGCTAATGGGGCCTCCTGCTGCCGCTGCACCGCCGCCACGTGAATTCTGTTCTCATCCTGAAGCAAAGTTCTTAACCCGAGGTACTATTTCTGGGTTAACAGAGTCTGTAACCTGAAGCGTATGTAACCTGAGGTACCACTGTTGCTTGACTCCTTTGGACCCTATGTCATGAGGTAGTTTGGCAAAAGAAAAGAAAAGAAAAGAAAAGAAAAAAGAATAGCATAGGCCATTTTATTTTCCCATTCTGTGATAGTAGTCACATTTTCTAATAAGGGACCACAATGGCCATCTAGTCCAAGCCCCTGCAAAATAAGTCATGCCAGAGCAATCTGATGTCTTTTTTGGATGGAATTACAAACTTGGTGGATCAGGGGAATTCTGTGGACATAGTGCACCTTGATTTCAGTAAGGCTTTTGACAAAGTCCCCCATGACAGTCTCATGAGGAAGCTGGTAAAATGTGAGTTAAATGAGGTAACTGTTAGGTGGATTGACTGACCGAACCCAAAGATACTCATTAATGCAGACATGGGCAAACACGGCCCTCCAGATGTTTTGGGACTACAACGCCCATCATCCCTAGCTAACAGGACAAGTGGTCAGGGGTGATGGGAGTTGTAGTCCCAAAACATCTGGAGGGCTGAGTTTGCCTATGCCTGCATTAATGGTTCCTCATCACCGTGGGAAAAAGTGGCCAGTGGGGTGCCACAGGGTTCTGTCCTGGGCCCGTTGTTGTTCAACGTCTCTATAAATGACTTGGATGAAGGAATTGAGGGGATGCTCATCACATTGGCAGAAGACACCAAACTGGGAGGGGTCGCTAATGCCGCGGGAGACAGAATACGAATTCAAAATGACCTTACGATGGAGCATGAACACCCCAATAGATCTTATCTGAATATTTTTTATTAACAGACCAATTAAATCAAATCACATAAATTCCAAATTACAAAGCCGAATTTTAAATTTTTTGTTGGGGGTACCTATATTTCAAGTTCCGAAAGGGATCCAATCCTCTTGTTGCTGCTGCTTTAATGTCCACAAATAATGCTCACAATTCTATCCAATCCTTTCTTGTTGTTTTCCACATCTCTTCTTCTTATTTTCAAATATTTTCCCTTTCTTTTTGTCTTTGTGACCTCTGATAGTCTCCACAAGCGGGTTGAAACAAATTTGTAATCCTGTGTGGGTTTTTCCGTTCGTCCAAGGGTCATATTCAGACGGCTACCGTATTTCATCGCTTCCATAAAGAAAAACACTCTTACCGTCTACTCATTAAATTTTTCACAGGTCTGTCACTCCGTTTCTCATTCCTGAGGAGGTTCTGCCAGGAATCCAATATGAAAACAAAGCTTCCTCCTCCCAATCATAAATCTTTCGACAGAACCTGCCAAGATGGCGACTCCCTTTTTATTACTGCGCCATTCCAAGAGCCCTTGCTCTATTCTCGATCTCCATAACTCAAACTTTTGATTAGTATTTCATCTCCACACAGTTTTTAATCATACTGCTTAGGTCAGTTATGTGACGGTTCTTTCTTGGTTGGGGAGGAGTTATTGGTTAATCACATAGAAGAAAAGAAAAAAAAGTCCCCCCCCATCCAGTCCCGCTCCGGCATACTAAACCTTTGATGTATCTTCTTCATGTTATATTCCGCCAAATCGAACCCGTCGCTCCTTTTGCAGAGGTCACTTCTTTTTTTTTTTAATTATGTTTATTAAAATTTTCAAAAAAGAATACAAAGGAAAACAGAAAAGAGAAAAAGAAAAAAAGAAAAAAGAAGAGAAAAAGAAAAACAGCAGTTTAAAAAGTTTACCGTAATTACATTCCATACCCAATTTCCTTGACTTCCCCACACCTGCCCTTCTTGTATTCCAATTCCAATTTTTAGCTCAGCAATTTTTATCCCCCCCACTTTACCTTATTTCCTCTAATTCAATTATCTTAAACAAATTTTAACTTCTAAACCTCTATCTTTATATTTCAAAACTTATTCTTAACATACTTTTCCTAAATTCCTCCATCAATTTAATTAACCTATTTAAACTTAAAAATCCCAATCTTTATACACGAAACACTTATTTTTGATAATCTTTTGCTAAGGTCGGCCCCAAATCTCTCCCCAAATTCCCCATTTTTATGTTAGTGGCAAAAGCCAACTTAATTAAAACAGAATCATATTTTTACACCCTTTAAATTCCCGAAGCCCTCCCACCCCCTTTCCCGGTTTCGATCCCCAACCAAAGTCCATCAGTCCATCCAAAATCAGCCTGGCGATCTCACATCCGAGGCACTTAACCCTCTCTCAATTTCTCTCTGCCGGTTTTCTTGATAGTCCTTTATTTTAAATTCCGAATCTCGAAGAGGCTCTGTTCCAGTAAAATCCATATTTCTTCCAGCCAGACCTCCATATTTAACAATGGAGCCAAAATCTTGTTTCTTGCTTCTCATAAGTTCAAATGTCCCAAAGGCTCCAAACTCTGTACTGGCCATATTTATATTCCATATGTCTTCAGATCCCCATAAGAGGAGATCTCTCCAGATTCCATTCTTCACTTCCAGCCAAACTTTCATTGTCATGTTCTTATTTTCAATTGTTTCCAACTTAACAGGCCTCTGGCTCTCTTTAGCCATCTGCAACATCCCAGCGCCTCCTTCTTTCTCATATTCTTTAAATGGCATCTCAAATGACTCAGACTCTTTCTACTGTTTGGCTATAAGGATTTTTGTATCAGCAACAACACTTCCCTGTTCATCTGCAGGAGCTTGAATCATATCCTTTCCAGGTTCAGCAATTTTGTTTACTGTTCCCTTCATTGTTATTACACTCATAGTCAAAACATTTGTCTGCTTCTGTAGATTTCCCAAAAGACGGAAGGTCTTTTCCAGTTCAGCCAGTATTTTTCCACTTACAGCCATTTTTGTAATGTCCTGAACCCCCTCTAGAGGGATTCTAGTTACTTAATGACAAATTAACCTTTTCTTCTTTGTTTTTAACAATTTGTTACCAAATTGTATCAGATGTAACCAGCAAAGACAGCAAAGACGCAGTTCTCCTTTTTTTCCAACTTTGACAGCTAATTTGACAGCTGTCAAAATCTATAAACCTCTTCCACAGGCTCTCTCCCCGATCGCTCCCGGGTTTTGGGGGAGGGGTGAATTCCGTTCTCTTATCCTCCAGCACAGTCACTTAAATTGGCCCAATATAAAGTTAATTGCACTTTTCCACACACAAAAAAGACATTCACACAACCTTAGTAATAAAATCCTTGCTTTACGATGTTTACAAAGCGGGCAGGTTGACTTCCTTTTTAGCACCTTACCCGATCTTGCCGAATTCCCAGAAATAATTTTCCCTTTTAAGTCCAATTACCGTGTTACTCACGGGTCGTTACTTTTGATCCAAAAGTTCAAAAGAAGAAATTAGCGCTCTCCATCCATGGCATGCGGCTTCACTCAGCAGGGGAAGCAGTCGAACTCTCAGCACCACACCTCCCTCCGTCCCCTGTTCCGAAGCCTTTAAAAAGGCTTCTTTGCGGGTCAGGGGGGCGCGCAAATGGTGCCCACCGAGCCACCAGGTCCACAGGCTTCAGCGCCTGTGGTTTCTAAGGGTCCCCGCGCCGCCGCCGCGGCAGAACCCGACCCCTGTTGAGCAGATTCCCTCCGGAGCTCGGAGGGAATCCACCATTAGACGATGGCGCCAACCCGGAAGTCTGCAGAGGTCACTTCAATTAGCAGTCTTCACTCCCGTTCTTCATTTGAAATATGTGCATTTGCTTCTTTTCTAATTGTTTATTTCAAATTGCTGCAGCCAGTACGCGATCAGAGACAGCGTCCAGAAGAGCCAGACCCACACAAGGGTTTTGTGCCTAGTGCCCTCACCCCCTTCTTTCGGAACCGGGGGTGATTTATGGCCACAGCAGGCAAGGCAGTGTTCCCCATGTCCTTGGGGCAACAACGGAGGCTGCATACTCCCATATCAGCCTCTTAATTACCTCTTGTGAGCCGGAGAGATGGTATTGTCGGCCATCTTCCAATGCGCCCCTGGTGGCCCCCCCACCCCAATAGATCTTGCTCCCCGATTAGGTTTCTAGGGGAGCTCCAAAGCCCAGTACAGATCAGACATGGATCTGTCTTTCTAGCTTCTCCTGCTTTCTAGCTCAGCTACACCCCTGTTCTCTATCTACTGGCCAGGTGAGGAGGGGGGGAGGACACCATCACTTAGTTGTAGCTTTTGCAGGACGGCTCATTCTTTGGGGATAATGATCATGGTGCTTAAGTATCCAGCCATGGCCATTGTCTTGCAATTGCCTAGACAAAGGGAATGGTTTGGAAAACTTGTTCTCACGCTTTCTACTCCCACTGATACAGAAGCCCAAGAACCGGAAGGGGCCCAGGGCATCATGCAGTCTGACCCCTCAAACCTACATCAATATTCACTGGATTGATTTCTGTTCGGGTTAAGAACTTTGCTTCAGGATGAGAACTGAAATCATGCGGTGGTGGCGCAAGGGCAGCAGGAGGCCCCATTAGCTAAAGTGGTGCTTCAGGTTAAGAACAGTTTCAGGTTAAGAACGGACCTCCGGAACGAATTAAGTTCTTAACCAGAGATACCACTGTATGTCACTATATAGTGGATGTTTTTGATGTCTATAAAAAACACTGGAGCGATCCTACCACAATTTATTTTCTTTAATAAATGTGAATACTCATTCACTATAAATGTGAATACTCATTACTATTAGCCCTCTTTGCTTCCATGAAAATAAAATGCCAATTTTCTTGATCAATCTTGGATTGAACCTTCCTATGTTTCAAAGTAATATCTATTTATGAATGGAGGATCTATAATAGTAAGTTGCCTCTTGGTTCTTTACTTTGTTGTATTGTATGTTTTGATTATTCTATAGTCGCTATTTTAAAACAACAACAACCCTATATTGCTTGAGCTGGTTTAGGCCAAATGTGGCTCATCACAAAGTCAGCGATGGACGTTGGAAAGTAAGAGGCAGGAATGTACAAGAACTTTGCATCCCAGCCTGGAGAGTAGCGAGTGCGAGGGCAGCAGGATGTCAGGGCATGTTCTATGCAGTCGGTGACCAGGTGAAGGTTGTCGCTGCCAGCCTTTTGGAAATATTCACTTACTTTGCAACCTGTTTGTGAGAAACATGAAGCAAAAGAAACATTATCCTTGCAACAGCCTAGGTGGCACCTAGAATCTTTTGGAAGCTGAAGGTGTAGATTAGGTACATAAAATGATGTACCAATGGTATCTAACTCCAGTGAAATTATTTAGACTGTAGAAAGGTGTTTGAAATGTTTGTTGGAAGTGTGAAAAATATGCAGACCCATTTTGTCATGCTTGGTGGACTTGTAAAATTGCCAAGAAATATTGGATTCAAATACATACAATGATGCAAACATTTTAAAGTTTCACATTCAATTGCCATCGGAACTTTTCCAGCTAGGAATAATGGATAGACAATTAGAAAAAGACTGCAGAACATTATTTCAATACATGATCACAGTGGCAATACTCTTCTATGCACAAAGATTGAAAGATTCACCATTATCTACCATGAGGGAATGGATGTAAAAAATATTGGATTTAGCTGAGATGGTAAAGTTGACGTGTTTAATAAAAGAATAATCATTGTCACTATTTATTAAAGATTGGAAACGCCTTATACACTTTTTTGCATGAAAAAGAAAATGAACTTATGATATCTGGGTTTGAGGATTAATGGAAATATTGGTTTATAGAAAGTGGAATCATTGGGTGTCATCTTGGAGTGGATGTTTTGAATAATTTTCTATACATAGCTGCCACTATATATAGTTTCATAAAAAAAATTGAAAAAAGAAATTTCAGTCAGGGATGGCTCAGCCTGTCAATTTTAGATTCTGTTTCTCATTTCTTCAACCTTTCAGTTCAGTTCTCCACATTTCAGTTTGTGGTTTGAAAATTCTCACAAAATTTTACCAGCATTTTAGTGCCAATTTCTCTTAATATTTTTATATGCAATTTTCCACAAGAGGCACATTTTTGCAAGCAGTTTTCTCTAACACAGAGTATTCTTGTATGCTAGCTTCACTTTTGATACATACTTCCTATTGTTATAGATATAGCTAAGCCCTAGAAATTAATCAATACCAGGGTTTTGCTTAATTGGGATATGGATTAGACTTGGCGTGACTTTTGGGGGGAGTGCAGAGTTGTTGAGGGGGCAGACACCAGGCTTGTGTAACAGTATGTATTTTTCTACACATTACTGTTTGGGGAAAGTGCATTACTAAATTTACATGAGTCTGAATTTTGGTTCATGTGTTGTTTCGTTGATTCATGTGTTGTTTTGTTAAGTGTGAACTAGGTAGCTTTCATACCAAACTGAGTTTCTCCCCCAGGTCTACTCACATTGCTCAAAGTACTTCCGCCCATAGCATTCCTTGAGGTCAGAAGGTAACCGGCTCCATAAAGGTTCGTAGGACTCAGCTGATTTTGACTGTATGGGTGTCTTGAAAGTACCTGGTTCAACAATGCTGACTTTGATTCCAAAAGGATGGAGCTCTCTTCTGAATGAGGGAGGAAAAGTCAAGAAACATCATTTCCTGCTGAAGTCTAAAAAATAGTGGATTGTTTGACTGCTAGGAAAGGTCCCGGGCATGCAAAACAAATTAGGCACCTGGGGATTTTGGGGGAGCAGGGCTGCCAGGCCTGGCAGAGGGCAGAGTCAGCCAAGCTGGTGGTGCTGCAGCCTTGCGAGAGGGAGGGGTCCTCAGCAGGAGCGGGTGGGGTCTGCGCCAGGGTCACCCAGCCACCCAGGCCTGCCCTCTGCCTGCCTTCTTAGCTGGTTGCTCTACTCTCTCATCTTTCCTGTTTCCTGGCATGTGCCTGAGTGCTGCACACCTTGGCCATGTGCCAATTAGGGGGTGTTCTTTTCTGGACGGAAGCTTAATTTTTGCAAATTTCTTCCGTGAGGGGTCTTAAAAGTATGCGTTTGGGTTTGGGAAATTCAAATCTGCTGTTACTGTTTTGATTTGGCAACTTTTAGCTTGGTAAACCTACATTTGATTAAAAAGCACATCAGCTGCTCTCAGCAAATCATAGAATTTTTTTAAATATTTTTTTTTATTAAATTTTTCCATAATATCTCCAATCATACAATTTTCACATCACATATTTTAACCTATTGGACCTCCCTCAACTCCTCTGACAATCATCCATAATTAAATTTCTATCTTCGCATTCCTTAATTATAGTATCGCCTTTAAATACATTTTTCTATCCTCTTTTACATTTTTGCGATATTCCTTATTTTTTCACAAAGCTTCTTTAAAACACACTAGCGTTGTATTTTCCTCACACACAGTTTTCAAATAATCTCTGAATTTTCCCCAGTCCTCTAGAAACTTATGATCTCTTTGAAATCTGATTTTCCCTGTTAATTTGTCCAGTTCTGCATAGTCTGTTAGTTTTGCTCTCCATTCTTCCAAAGTTGGCAGTTCTTCTTGTTTCCACCTTTGGGCCATCAACATTCTCGCTGCTGTTATTGCGTACTGAAAGAGTTTACAGTCCCTCTTATTTATATCATTTTTAGTTATTCCCAGTAGGAAGGTCTCTGGTTTCTTTACAAAGCTATATTTCAGCATTTTCTTTAACTCATTGTATACCATTTCCCAGAACCCCTTCACTTTCTTGCACTCCCACCACATATGAATAAATGTACCCTCCTTCTCCCTACATTTCCAACATTTGTTACAAATTTTGTACATTTTTGCTAATTTAGCTGGTGTCATATACCATCTGTATACCATCTTCATTAGGTTTTCTTTTAACGTAGTACATGCTGTAAACTTCAAGTTTTCATTCCATATTTTTTGCCAATCTTCCAAATCTATACTATACCCTAAGTCTCTGGCCCATTGAATCATTACTGCTTTAACTTCCTCATCCATCGTGTGCCATTCCAGTAAAATTTTATACATTTTTGAAATTATCTTACAATCATTGTTAACAATTTCTGTTTGGAATTTCGAATCTTTTTCTTTATACCCTCTTTCTTTCACATCCTTTTTAAACATATCACTTATCTGATAATAGTGCAGCCAGTCAAATACATGTTCTTTTACTTGCTCATATGGTTTCAATCTCCATTTCCCATCTTCTTTTACCACCAAGTCTCCATAAGTAATCCAATTACTCCTCATATTAATTTTCTTGACTCCCATAACCTCTAATGGGGATAACCAATGTGGAACCCCCATTTCTAATATATTCTTATATCTGTCCCACACTTCAATTAACGATTTCCGGAAGATGTGGTTTTCAAACGATTTATAACCCTTTTTCTTCTCTTGCCATAAATACGCATGCCACCCAAATCTGTTATCGAAACCCTCCAGATCCAGTAATTTAGTATTTTTAAGTTTTATCCATTCTTTTATCCAGCAAAGACATGATGCCTCATAGTATAACTTTAAATCTGGCAGGGCAAAGCCTCCTCTTTCTTTTGCATCTGTTAGTAATTTATATTTAATTCTCGGCTTTTTGCCCTGCCAGATATATCTTGAAATCATTCTTTGCCATTCCTTAAAAATCATTACCCCTTTTAATATTGGGATCATCTGAAATAAAAATAACATCTTTGGGAGCACGTTCATCTTGACCATTGAGATTCTACCCCAAAAGGATAGTTTTAACCTTCCCCATCCCTCCAGATCTTTCTTAATTCCATTCCACACTGGAACATAATTATTTTGAAACAAGTCAATATTTTTTGGAGTTAACCATATTCCCAAATATTTAACCTTTTTAACAATTTCAATACCCATTTGTTGTTGCAGCACTTCAATCATTGTTTGATCCATATTTTTAATTATAATTTTAGTCTTTTTCCTATTTAACTTAAAACCTGCCACATCACCAAACTTTTCAATCTCCTCTAACACTTCAGTTGCACTGTTCATCGGATCTTCCACCATTATAACCAAATCATCGGCAAAGGCTTTGACTTTATATTCATTTTGGCCTACTGTCACCCCCTTTATCCTTTCATTTTTCCTGATTGAACTCAGAAAGACCTCCAAGACCATTATAAACAGCAAAGGTGAGAGCGGACAACCCTGTCTAGTACCTTTTGATATTTTAATTTCTTCTGTTATCACGTTATTTACTATCAATTTCGCCTTTTGTTCAGTATATATTGCCTTAATTCCATTAAAGAAATCATTCCCCATCTCCATATATTCTACATTTTTCAACATAAAGTCCCATGATACGTTGTCAAATGCCTTTTCGGCATCTACAAACATTAACATTGCTCGTCTCTCGTTCCTGGCTGTCAGATATTCCAAAATATTTATTATATTCCTCACATTGTCTCTCATCTGTCTGCCAGGAAGGAAACCCGCTTGATCCTCATGAATGATTACTTGTAAAACCTTTTTTAATCTCTTTGCCATTATTCCTGCAAAGATTTTGTAGTCCGTATTTACTAGGGAAATCGGTCTGTAATTCTCTACTTGTGTTTGGTCCGCGTCCTCTTTTGGAATAAAAGTTATAAATGCATCTTTCCATGTCTCAGGGATCTCTCTCTCTTTTAAGATGTTATTCATTACTTCTTTTAATGGTATCGTCAGAGCTGTTCTCAACTCTTTGTAATACCTTGCTGTAAACCCATCTGGTCCTGGGGATTTCCCGTTTTTCAATTCTGTTATTACCTCCTTAATCTCCTCGATATCAATCGGGGTGTTCAGCCTTTCTGTTGCTTCTGTCGGGATCTTTTGCACCTCTTTCTCTTTTAAATATCTTTCTATTTTCCTCATGCTGTTCTTTTCTTTATTCCTATACAGTTGTCTATAAAAATCCAAAAATCCTTTTCTAATACCTTTAGGACTAATTATCTCTTCTCCTTCCACATTGATTTTGTTTATTGTACTTTGTTCTTTCCTTTTCTTGATCTGCCAAGCAAGCCATTTTCCTGATTTGTTTGCAAATTCAAAGTTCTTTTGTCTTAATCTTTTAATATTCCATTCCACCTCTTTGTTTATTATCATTGCAAATTGAGTTTGCAGAGCCTTAATACTCTGTCTAATTCTTGTATTGTTTGGTTTTTTGATTAGCTTTTGTTCATTTTCCATAATTTGTTTTAAAATCTCTTTCTTTTCTTTTCTTTCTCTCTATTCTTCTTTTTGATTGAATTTTGTTGTATAAGAAACCCTCTCATTACTGCCTTGCTTGCGTCCCATACTATACTCATCTTCGTTCCTTTATTGCAGTTATCCACAAAATAATCATTCACTTTCTTCTGTACCTCTTGAACAAATTTTTGATCATCAAATAGGCATTCGTTCATTCTCCATCTGAATGTTCTTTCTTCAAAGCCTTTAAGTTCTAACTTAATTGGACTATGATCTGAAATTACTCTTGGTTCAATTTCCACTTGAATGATTCTTGGAGTTAATTCACTCGAAATCCAAATTTGATCAATTCTAGACATCGACTGATTTGGTTCTGAATAAAACGTGAATTGTTTTTCCAATGGGTATCTTAACCTCCAAATATCAATTAAATTGCAGTCTTTTACCATTTCGAAAAATGTTTTGGGTAGTTTACCTTCTTTTGTTCCACTGTCTCTCAATCTATCCAAGCTCTCTGGCAGGGACCCTGCAGCCCCTTGATGGCCCTGTGTGGATTCCGGCAGAGACAACAAGGTGGTGCAGGCAGATGGAGGAGGAGGCAGCAAGCCCTTCTGTAACCCAGCCTGCCCCTTCTGGTGCCCCCTCCCAGATGATCTACTGTTCTGAAGATGCTGTCATCTCTCAAAACACAACCAACCATCTTTGAGAACCAGCCACAACTTCTCCGTCCACCCTCACCGCATGGCGGGGAGGTAGTTAGCACGATGGTTTGGCACCTGTGCTGCCTGGGCTGCATCCTCATCTGGGGGTCTGGAGGGGGGCTGGCAGAGGTGATGGGTTCTCATCGGTGGTGGAGCAAATTCAATCAGATCTGTGGAGTCCAAGCATGCACCTTCCCCCTCCCATCTCATCTCAGGCTTGCATTTTGAAAAAACATATTTCCCCGCAGACCTGGAGATGAGCAAATGTATTTCAGGTCCAGTGTGGGCATAGCATGAGCTGGATCCTTATCTCTCAAACAGTGCAAATGTCTGCTTTTTGATCTGTGATTTAAGGTTCAGCCCTTGACAGCAGCCTGATTTCCCACCACCTGTTTTTTATTCCCTACACCTAGAGAAACACCACGTCACTAAACCAAACCAAACCAAAAGTAAGCTACAGAGCTTGTTTTTACCTCAGGGTGTCAGAGAAGGCTTCCACACCAAACTTTGATGGGCAGTAACCACCTCCAAAGCAGGCCAGTCGTCCATCCGTACTGGAGATGTTGATCACCCTCCCTCTGGCTCTCCTCACCAGCGGCAGCATGTGTAGTGTCACGTCAATCAACCCTAGCAGGTTGACATTGATCACCTTTGCAAAGTCATCTTTGGTCAGCCATTCGTTGGGACCTGATGGGACACCTATTCCCGCATTGTTCACCAAGCCCCAGAGCCCTGTGCAGGAAGAGACAGTTATTCTTTCCCAAAGGAAATGATATATAATGAACTGAAATGATATATAATGAATTTTTAAAATGTTTAAAATAACTTTGATAAAGAAACCAGAAACCTTTTTATTAGGAATTGTAGGTACCAAGATCCCAAAGGAACAGAAAAGACTTTTGATGTATGCAACGACAGCCGCATGGATGTTACTTGCCCAGAGATGGAATGAAGACAAAGACCTTACCAGAGAAGAATGGCAAACTTGAGACACCACTGTCAGCAGATGAAAACATTAGCAGGACTGCAATAACACTTGTAATACAGAAATTATTATGGATAAAATGGAGTGACATAAAATTTGGATGAGGAAATAATACGCAGTTGAAAAGGTTGATAATAGGGCCCATGGAGGGGAAGGGGGAAGTCTGAAGATTCAGAGAAATGTCTAAATGTGGATACGGAATTGGTATTGTTATAATCTTGTAAAAATCAAATAAAAATTATTTCAAAAGAAGAAGAAGAAGAGATAATTATTGTTCCATTTGGATGTATGCTAGATTTTGGAAGTGTGGATGTAGTATTATTCTTGTGGTCTATATTTTGGTTGATATGTATTCTAGGATTTGTTAAAGTTGCAAAACAACGAAGCACTGGATGGAGCAAGGGAGAAATTTCTGGAACAACATTGGGATATCAGCTCCGCCCAAGGCATGAAGAATAACAGCAACAACTGAGGTGGGGAGACATAACATCTTACAAGGACCGGAAGAAACACCACAGGCAGAAGAATTGCCGCACACAGGAAGAACAAGGATGTAGTTTGAGTTCCTCACTTGTAGTTTTATAAATCATTTAATGTGTCAACACGAATAGAAGTTATTAATATTGCAGTTGTTGTATAAGGGATTATTATTATGACTGGAATGTAATAGAAATTAATAAGATTTTGGAAGGCAGAAATAAAGAAAATAACAGAATCATCAAATTTAGCACACAGGGGGCCACTTTATCTAAATTATATAATTCGGCATTGGAACAATTGGTATTAATAATTGTATTATAAATTGGTATTGTTATAATGGGGCTATTATTGGATTGTAATTGAAAACCAATAAAAAAAAGTTGGGCAGTTCATCATAATTTCCCCAACTAGTATCAACAGGAAGCAATAAAATGGGCAATATTTGTTAAGAGGAAAGCTGTAATTAAAAGCATGGGAGTCCTCAAGCTTCTATTCACATCACTCTTTCAAAAACCCAAATTGAGAAAGACAACACAGAAAACACTGGACTGAAACAGACAACATGATTAGAAGGGACCGTTCGATAAAAGGTATACAGGTCGGAGCCAAACAATATAAATTGAAGGCATTTGCAGACGATTTGGTATTGACGGTACAGGAGCCAGAATCTAGTGTTAAAAGAGCTTTAGAATTGATCCAAGAATTTGGTCATGTGGCAGGATTTAAGTTGAACAAGTCAAAAACCAAAGTCCTTGAGAAAAATTTAACACCGATAGAGAAAGAAAGGTTTCAGAAGGAGACAGGGTTAACATTGGTAAAGAAAGTAAAATATCTAGGGGTTAATATGACTGCTAAAAACTTAAACTTATTCAAAGATAATTATGAGAAATGTTGGTCAGAAGTGAAAAAAGATCTAGAAATATGGTCAAATTTGAAGCTTTCCTTGTTAGGCCGAATTGCTGTTATAAAGATGAATGTATTGCCAAGAATGTTGTTTTTGTTTCAATCATTACAGATTTTGGACAAAATGGACTGTTTCAAGAAGTGGCAGAAAGATATTTCCAGATTTGTCTGGCAGGGCAAGAAGCCCAGAATAAAATTTAAAATATTAACTGATGCAAAGGAAAGAGGTGGATTTGCCCTGCCAGACCTTAAACTTTATTATGAATCAGCAGCATTTTGCTGGTTGAAAGAATGGCTGCTTCTTGAGAACACTGACATTTTGGATTTGGAAGGTTTTAATAATGTTTTTGGGTGGCATGCATATTTGTGGTATGACAAGGTTAAAGCTCATAAAGCATTCAATAATCATATTGTCAGAAAAGCATTGTTTAATGTCTGGACAAGATACAAAGACTTACTTGAGAACAAAACCCCAAGGTGGTTGTCACCAATGGAAGCAAAGGCTCAGAAAAAGCTCAATATGGAGGCCAAATGGCCAAAATATTGGGAAATTTTGGAGCAGGAAGGAGATAAATTGAAATTGCAGAGTTTTGAGAAATTAAAAGATAAAGTGCGAGACTGGCTTCGTTATTATCAATTAAGGGAAGCTTATAATTTGGATTAAAAAACCGGCTTCCAGGTGGAGAAATCGAAATTGGAAACAGAATTGTTAGAGCCAAAAACAAAGATACTTTCAAGAATGTATAACTTGCTGTTGAAATGGAACACCCAAGATGAAACGGTTAAATCTGCTATGATTAAATGGGCACAGGATGTTGGACATAACATTATATTTGCTGAGTGGGAACGGTTGTGGACCACTGGTATGAAATTTACGGCATGTAATGCCCTAAGAGAGAATATTATGAAAATGATATATAGGTGGTACATGACACCAGTCAAGCTAGCAAAAATATACCATTTGCCTGATAATAAATGTTGGAAATGTAAAGAAAATGAAGGTACATTCTTTCACCTTTGGTGGACATGCCCAAGGATAAAGGCTTTCTGGGAAATGATATATAATGAAATGAAAAAGGTATTTAAATATACCTTCTTGAAGAAACCAGAGGCCTTTCTTCTGGGCATAGTCGGCCAACAGGTGCCAAAGAAGGATAGAACTTTCTTTATGTATGCTACAACAGCAGCAAGAATACTCGTGGCAAAGTATTGGAAGACACAAGATTTACCCACTCTGGAAGAATGGCAGATGAAAGTGATGGACTATATGGAGTTGGCGGAAATGACTGGCAGAATCTGTGACCAGGGAGAAGAGTTGGTGGAAGAAGATTGGAAGAAATTCAAAGACTACTTGCAGAAATACTGTAAAATTAATGAATGTTAAAGTGATGTCGGACTGGACCTAAGTGGACTTAGTAATAAGATCAGTAAGAATATGTAAAAATGGTTTGATAATTGGTTAAAGTATAAAGATGTAAATTTGTTCAAACATTGAGTTAAATTAAAAAAAAAAAGAGGGGTAAGGATTTGCTGAATTAATGATGTGATTGGGAATACAAAAAAGGGAGGTATGAGGAGGTCAAAGAAACAAGCTAATGAGAATTCTGAAAAATGTGAAAAATTGATTTGTTTTTTTAATTATTTTTTTTGTGTGTGTGTGTTGTTATGTGTTTTAGTCATTTATTGTTGTATTTTTCGTAATTTTTTTTGTATGTTCTTTTTTGTTACGACTTTTCTGTTTTGTTTCTTAAAAAATCTTAATAAATATCTTATAAAAAAAAAGAAAGAAACAGACAATTTTGACCAACAAATATTTATCTCTGGAGATATATCGAGAGAGAGAGAGAAAGAGAGAGTTCAGTATGCGTCCCTGCTCTTGCATTTGATCTTAGTATTGCTGGAGAGCCAATATTTCCCCAGGGATTCACACAGTTTTAAAAGGAAGGCCAACCAGTGACCTCTGGGGGCCATTTTGGGAGGCCTTTACATGAAATTTAGCAAAGAGCATGAAGGCTTATCCAAAGTAGATCTGTTGGATAAAACTAATCCAGTTGACCTAGTGTACTTAGACTGCCAACTCCTGAATAAGCTGAGCAGTCATGAAACTGGTTAAGAAGCAGGACACAGAGTAGAGGAATAAATGGAATATCTAGATGGGGAGATGTAGAAACTGGAGTTCTCCAAAGATCAGTGTTGGGACCTCACCCAATGAGCAGTATGCCAAGTGGAGATTTGAACCCAGGTCTCCTAGGTCCTAGTCTGAAACTCTAACCACTGCACCACACTGCTTCTCATTCTCCAACACTAGAACTCATGGACATCTAATGAATGTTGGAAGGTCCAGGACAGCTAATAGAAAGTACTTCTCTTAATTAAAATATAGATCTAACAGCCACAGGAGATAGGGATGCCCACCCACTTGGATGGTTTTAAAAGTGGATTGGACAGCCAAGACAGGAAGGGAGAGTGCGCTTGATTGCTGCTTTCGAGAAGTCATCTGCTGGTAACTGAATGGTGGCTGAGAAGAGACATTGGTCTGATCCAGAAGGTTATACCTTCCATATTCTCTGCTCTGGGCTCCCCAAACACATTTAAATGGGAAGCATCTTAAAAGATATTGCAATATAACTGCTCTGGTCCCTTCTTCTCCCAAGTATTTCCCCCCATCTAAATTGCCTCCTTTCCCACCTGCCATGAGGAGGAAAAATTCAGTGTAGATCAGCCAAATGACTCCAGAGGCTTCTCCTACACTGCAAATGCTGGCTGATCAGTTTGAGGTCCTGCAGCTGCTTGTCAGTTAAAATTAAAATCTTGCAACACTGATTATGATATCTTGCATCTGTGCTTTTAGAATCAGGTTGATCATTTTTAATTAAATTTTTTAAAATTAAAATTAAAATCTTGCAGCATTGATTATGGTCTCTTGTATCTGTGGACATTATCAGACAGGAACATTTATCTTCATACATAATGAAGTTTCACTGTGTGACTTCACAGAACAAGCTGCTGTCAAAGGCATAAAGCAATAATCTTTAGAACTAGAATTACTTGAACCTAAGACGAAAGTGCTTTCAAGAATGTACAACTTGCTGCTTAAATGGAATACTCAAGATGAGACAGTCAAATCAGCCATGATAAAATGGGCACAAGATATTGGATACAACATTATGTTTGAGGACTGGGAAAGGTTATGGACCACCGGTATGAAATTTACGGCATGTAGTGCCTTAAAGGAAAATATTATGAAAATGATGTACAGGTGGTACATGACCCCAGTCAAACTTGCAAAGATATACCATTTGTCTGATAATAAATGTTGGAAATGTAAGGAGGCTGAAGGAACTTTTTACCACCTCTGGTGGACATGCCCGAGGGTGAAGGCCTTCTGGGAAATGATTTATAACGAGTTGAAAAAGGTATTTAAGTATACCTTTCAGAAGAAACCAGAGGCCTTCCTCTTGGGCATTGTGGGCCAGAGGATACCTAAGAAAGACAGAACCTTCTTTCTATATGCAACGACTGCAGCAAGAATTCTCATAGCTAAATACTGGAAGGCACAGGAGCTACCCACACTGGAAGAATGGCACACACAACTGATGGACTATATGCAACTAGCCGAAATGACTGGCAGAATCCGAGACCTGGGAGAAGAGGCTGCGGAAGAGGATTGGAAAAAATTTAAGGACTATTTACAAAAACATTATAAGATATATGAATGTTAAAAATTTGCTAAGGTTTGAGGTAAATATGCTTCAGTATTGAAATTCGGAGTTGATAGAAACAAAGTTAATGATTGAGAAAAGTTTTAATTTCAGAGTGAATAATTAGATGAAAATACAAAAACACAGGAAACAAGGTATTAATTTGCTGTTTATATTTATTATAAAGAATGCAGGGATGGAGGAGATGGGGAAGTCCAGTGGATGATGAAAAAAAAAAAAAAAGACTTCGAAAAATGAATTTTTTCTTGTTTAATTTCTTTTTCTTTCTGTAAAACCGCTTTTGTTGTGTTATTGATGATGGATTTAGATTCTGGAAAAAAGCAATAAAAAAATTTATAAAAAAAAAAAACATAAAGCAATAATCTTTCAGGTTATTTGGCAATCCTAGCAGCTCTTGACAGAGGCTGAATTAAGGAGACCCCATGGAATTCCTTCCCCATTCATTGCCTTATTGATTTTACTTGTTTCTAATACTTTTTAAAATGGTCATACTTTTTATTTTTTATATACAGTGGTACCTCGGGTTACATATGCTTCAGCTTATATATGCTTCAGGTAACAGACTCCACTTACCCAGAAATAGTACCTCATGTTAAGAACTTTGCTTCAGGATGAGAACAGAAATTGTGCTCCGGCGGTGCAGCGGCAGCAGGAGGCCCCATTAGCTAAAGTGGTGCTTCAGGTTAAGAACAGTTTCAGGTTAAGAACAGACCTCTGGAACGAATTAGGTACTTAACACGAGGTACCACTGTATTGGGAGTCACTCAGGTCACATTTTGTGGGAAAGTGGAGTAAAGATAAGCAGATGATGATACAAATAATCCCTGGCCTGATCCAGAGCATGGAAACAACACAACAAAAAGCTACCTTTGTTCCCCACTTGTTCTTTCACCCACTCCGTCGCTGCCGCAACGCTCTCTGTACTGGTGACATCCAGAATGGTGGTTTTCAAGCGCTCTGAGGTGGCCTTGCCCAGCTGCTCTGCCCCCTTCTGTGTGGTACAGGTTGCCAACACCCGCAGACCCCGGGCATCCAGATGCCTGGCAAGGTGGTTCCCAAAGCCAGAGGAACAGCCCGTGATGAAGACATATTTCTCCGTCAGGTTCTCCACCGTCTGTCTCTCCTGGTACCATCGGTGAAGGAAGTAAAGCCCCAGCAGGGCAGCCAGGTGGAGCCACATGGCTGAAACCAGCAGGCAATAAGCTTGCAAGAGTGGGGCACACAGGGACCTAGCAAGCCTTGGAGAAACCAAATCCCAACCCCTGCTCCACCATGAAGCTCGCTGCTCTATTTATCCTCCCTCGCAGTGTTATTGAGGGCATCAGAGGTAGAAGCAGAGAAGAAATCTGAAATCTGAAACTGGTACATGCCCCCAGCCAATGGGAAAAGCTCACTGCTCTATTTAGCCTCCCTCGCAGTGTTATTGAGGGGAAGGAGAAATGAAGCAATGAGCTGCTTGCAGCAGAGGCAAGCTAAAACAAGTATAAACAATAGCTCTAGCTAGCTGCTTATTCACTGAACAACCAAATGAAGAGGAACAGTATGATCCTATAAATATCTAGACATAAGCAACACTAAGCTCAGATATTGTGCAAGCCCAGCATTAGCATCCAACAGGTCATATGCCTTATTTTGCCATCACTGCATCACATATTGCTCAAGGTCCAATCCCCAATTTGTTTTGTTTGTTAATTTTATTTTTCGAGTTTTCAGTTTTACAAAAGATCTGAAATGCAGTACATCTTCAGAAATAAAAACATAATTTGATTTCCCTCCTCCCCTTCTGTTTCATCTTCTGGTTTCACTTTTATCACTGCATTTCCCCTATAGTTCCTTATAATTGTTACTGTCTGGTTTCCAAATAAGTTATTATTTAACTTCTTGTGTTGTGTTCTTCCTGCTAATGTAGTTAAATGTTTGCAAATATTTTTTAAATAATCCACGTATTTCCCCCATTCTTTAGTGATTCTTTACTGACCTGATTTTTAAACACATATGACATATTTTGTCATGTGATGAACTGGAGAATACAATGAGAAGTACAAGATCAAGAGATGTTTTTCCAATTTAAGCAAATCAATTGTGCACATCAGGAAATATAGCTCCACTTTTTGCTTTCTTTCTTGCCCTCTCTCTTTCTCCATTTATAAGAAGCCCATAAAAGTGTCTTTTTATATTCATAAGAAAAATGTGTGTGTGTTTGTGTGTAGATGTGTGTACACACCACACACACACAGAAGGGCAAACGTACTTGTATTTCTCCTCTTTTTTCTGAATTTAATGAGCAAATATTCCATGCCCAGCCTAACTGGAAGCATCTGTTCCCTCCTACTACCACCTAGAGGGCATCAGAGGTAGAAGCAGAGAAGAAATCTGAATTCTGAAACTGGTACATGCCCCCAGCCAATGGGACCTCACCCAATGAGCAGTATGCCAAGTGGAGATTTGAACCCAGGTCTCCTAGGTCCTAGTCTGAAACTCTAACCACTGCACCACACTGCTTCTCATTCTCCAACACTAGAACTCATGGACATCTAATGAATGTTGGAAGGTCCAGGACAGCTAATAGAAAGTACTTCTCTTAATTAAAATATAGATCTAACAGCCACAGGAGATAGGGATGCCCACCCACTTGGATGGTTTTAAAAGTGGATTGGACAGCCAAGACAGGAAGGGAGAGTGCGCTTGATTGCTGCTTTCGAGAAGTCATCTGCTGGTAACTGAATGGTGGCTGAGAAGAGACATTGGTCTGATCCAGAAGGTTATACCTTCCATATTCTCTGCTCTGGGCTCCCCAAACACATTTAAATGGGAAGCATCTTAAAAGATATTGCAATATAACTGCTCTGGTCCCTTCTTCTCCCAAGTATTTCCCCCCATCTAAATTGCCTCCTTTCCCACCTGCCATGAGGAGGAAAAATTCAGTGTAGATCAGCCAAATGACTCCAGAGGCTTCTCCTACACTGCAAATGCTGGCTGATCAGTTTGAGGTCCTGCAGCTGCTTGTCAGTTAAAATTAAAATCTTGCAACACTGATTATGATATCTTGCATCTGTGCTTTTAGAATCAGGTTGATCATTTTTAATTAAATTTTTTAAAATTAAAATTAAAATCTTGCAGCATTGATTATGGTCTCTTGTATCTGTGGACATTATCAGACAGGAACATTTATCTTCATACATAATGAAGTTTCACTGTGTGACTTCACAGAACAAGCTGCTGTCAAAGGCATAAAGCAATAATCTTTCAGGTTATTTGGCAATCCTAGCAGCTCTTGACAGAGGCTGAATTAAGGAGACCCCATGGAATTCCTTCCCCATTCATTGCCTTATTGATTTTAGTTGTCTCTAATACTTTTTTTTTTTTTAATGGGGGACTTCCGGTCGGTGCCAGCGTTTAATGGCGGTCTCCTGCTGAGCTCCGCTCGGGGAGACTACTCCGCGAGTTCGGGTCTGACCGCTACGGCGAAGCGGGGACCCCTAAAATCACAGGCGCAGAAGCCTGTGAACAAGGAGACTCGGTGGGCACCTTAAGCGCCCCCCGTTACTGTGAAGGAGCCTTTTTAAAGGCTCCGGAGCGGCATCGGGTGAGAGCGCGGTGCTGAGAGTCGCTACCCAGCCCGTGGAGTGAAGCCGCGTCGCCATAACGGAGAGCGCCGATTCCTTCCTGGCATTTGGATTTACAAATTACCTGTGAGTAGGACTGGAAAACTTTTGGGATTTAAAGCAAGAAATTTAAAAATTTGGCCGAAAACGGGAAAGAGTTAAAATAAGGAAGTCTGCCTTTCCCGGACTGGATGACAACTAAAGTAACGACATACAGGCTGCAATTTGACGGAAGATAATTCTATTACCATTTAACCCAGACATTGAACTTGAACCTCTCCCCTTAGCAGCAGGAGCGGGGGGGGGATGAATTTTGAACTTGTATTACCTGTCTGAAAGAGGTGAAAGGAAAAAGATTTCTCTGCCGTTTTAAACCCTTGGGAAAGGACTGCTTTAAAAGAAGAGTAAGTCACCGGGACTGGAAACTGTCATTTGAAATTGGAAACAAAGTTGGTGCCTTGCGTGCTCGATACAAAGTTGGGACTTTATTTGCTATTGTTAGGAGTTTGGTTGGAGATACAAACTGACAGCCTTTTTAGTGGAAACTTATTGGAAGAGTTGTAGCCATTTTTCTCTTTGTTTCTCTGTACCTTGAACTGTGAGCTGCTCCCTCTAGAGGGTTGTGGGAAAATAGCCATAAAGTCAAGTGTGTAAAGAGCAAGTCAGTGGAGTTTTCCATCTGGAAATAATTCCCGTGGGAACGACCTTGGGACATGAGTGGCCAAGAAGATGAGATGAAAACAAGAGCTAAAACAAAAATTGCACAAAGGAAAAGAGGTTCTATATCAGGCTTAGCCCTTGCAGGTGTAGAAGGGCAGGAAAAAGGGATGGATACAGTGACACAAGCATTAATAAAAATTAATGAGTCCTTAGAAGCTTTGACCAAGCAAGGCACAGAAAATTCTAAACAGTTGACAGAGTTATCAGAGAAGCTAGATTTAAATACCAAAAGTGTTGCATCTAATACAGAGACTATAAATAAATTAATTGAAGAAAACGTTGCAATTCGTAAGACTGCTGAAGAGGCAAAAACCATTGCAGAATCCACACAAGTAAAGTTAGAACCAGTTTGTAAAAAACTGGAGGAACATGAGGCGGCCCTGTCTTTAATGGAACTTCAGAGAAAGGAGAGGAATCTGAGATTGAGAGCAGTCCCAGAAAGCGAACAGGACAATTTGGTAGGGTTCCTCACAAAAGAATTTTCGGAATTTTGGCAAGTAAATTCGAAAGAGGAGGAATTCAAGATAGTCACGGCCTTCAGACTGGGCAGAAGACAAAATAAGAAAAACCCAAGGGACTGCCTGATAACTTTGAGATCTAAGGAGGAGAGAGATAAAATATTAAATTTACAATTTCAAAGATCTCTTGAGATTGAAAATTCCTTTGTGCAGATTTATAAGGATATTCCTAAATACATCTTGGAAGCGAGAACTTACTACAAGGACCTGACCACTTTGTTGAAGAAGAATAACATAATATACAGATGGGAGTTCCCACAAGGCTTGTCTTTTAATTACAAAGGGGGAAAAACCAAAATAAAAACAGTGCAAGATAAAGAACAATTTTTGGAAAGAAACGAAGAGGACCTCGTGAAGGAAGTGGTGGACCTGACTACTGAGGCAAAGGACTTAGCGGATATTTCGAACTTGACATTTGGACTTAAAACCCCAACAAAGGAAGAACAATTGTTGGGGGCAGTTGGAGGAGTAACTAAGTAAACAACAAGATGGCTTTACAATTTTTAAGTTGGAATTGTAATGGTTTGAACCTTCCCAGAAAAAGACGTGAGGTTTTTCATATTTTAAAAAAAGAACAATTGGACTTGATTTGTTTACAAGAAACCCACGTGACTAGAATACATAGAAAATTACTTGTTAATAAAAGACTGGGACAGGAATTTATTTCATCAGACAAAGTGAAAAAAAGAGGAGTGGTGATTTATGCTAAGGAAAAATTGGCCCCTAAGTTGATGTTTAAAGATGAACAAGGAAGATATTTGGCAATTGAAATACAAGTCCAAGGAGAAAAATTATTGATAATTGGGATTTATGCTCCAAATGAAGGGAAGTCAGAGTTCTTTAAGAAACTACATGGGACATTAATGGACTATTTGGATTACAATGTAATTATGATGGGAGACATGAATGGAGTGGTCTCTACAAATATGGACAAAGCACTAAGACAGGTGGTTTCTAAGGACGGGAGACTACCTAAGACTTTTTTTGAAATGACAGATAATATGGACTTGATTGACATTTGGAGAACAAGAAACCCTTTGGAGAGAGAGGGAACTTTTTTCTCTGAAGCAAAAATGACCTGGACCAGAATCAACCAAATTTGGGTAACTAGTGGGATGGCACCTAAGATAAAAAAAGTGGAAATCTGCCCAAAGACTTGCTCCGACCATAATGCTGTAAAGATGGAAATGAACATAACAACAGCTGGTTCCTTCAGATGGAGGATGAATGACTCCCTATTTAGAGATGAAGAGGTGTACAGAAAGGCCCAGAAAACTATGAAGGACTATTTTGAGATAAATCTGAAAACAGAGGTGGAGAAAAGAACAATTTGGGACGCAAGTAAAGCCGTCATGAGAGGATTTTTGATACAGCAGAATACTTTAAAAAAGAAGAGACAGAATGAAAAGAAAGATAGGATCTTGGAAAAAATAAAAGAAGGTGAAAAGAAATTGAGATCAAAGCCAAAGTCCCATGAAATTTTAAGAGAAATAAAGTTTTACCAGAGACAGTATATGGGATTGATGAACCAGGAGATAGAATGGAAAATAAAACAAATGAGACAAAAGACATTTGAATCGGCAGATAAATGTGGGAAGCTTCTGGCATGGCAATTGAAGAAAAGGCAAAAGTTGAATATGGTTACAAGCTTAGAGGTTGAAGGAAAGAACATTTTCAGGCCAAATGAGATTAGAAACTGCTTTCAGAGTTATTTCAGAAAACTTTATGCACAAGGGCCGGTGGACGAAAAAGAGATAGAGGAATTTCTTAAAAAATATGGATTACAAAAAATATCTGAACAAAGTAAAGTGACTTTGAACCAGAAAATAACTGAGCAAGAAATAGAGGGAGCCATTCAAAATATGAAATTGGGAAAATCTCTAGGACCAGATGGCTTGACTTCCAGATACTACAAAGTTTTGAAAGACTGGTTGATTCAACCGTTTAAGGAAGTCTGCAATGAAATTTTAGAGGGGAAGAAGGCACCTGAATCGTGGAAAGAAGCATACATTACACTTATACCAAAATCTGAGACTGAAAAGAACCAGATTAAGAACTACCGCCCTATATCATTGCTCAATGTGGATTACAAAATTTTTGCAGACATTTTGGCAAAAAGATTGAAGAGGGTTTTGGTGGGTGAGATTCATAAAGACCAGGCAGGCTTTCTCCCGGGAAGACACTTATCTGACAATGTGAGAAATATAATAGACATTATGGAGTTACTCGAAAACAATATTAATACGAAGGCAGTATTAATATTTGTGGACGCTGAGAAAGCCTTTGACAATATCTCTTGGAGTTTTATGAAAAAGAATCTCAAAGGAATGGGGGTAGGCCAGGGTTTTGAGAATGGTATAGGTGCAATCTATTCTGAACAAAAAGCAAAACTAATTGTAAATAATGTGGTTACTGAGGAAATTGCTATTGAAAAAGGGACACGACAGGGGTGCCCAATATCCCCATTACTTTTCATATCTGTTCTGGAGGTGTTATTAAAGATGATTAGAGGGGACCAGCTGGTTAAAGGGATTCAGGTCGGAGCTAAACAATATAAGTTGAGAGCGTTCGCAGATGATTTAGTACTAACTTTGCAAGAGCCAGACATTAGTACTAAAAGAGTTTTGGAGATAATACAAGTTTTTGGTCGAGTAGCAGGTTTTAAGCTAAACAAACAAAAAACAAAGGTATTGGGGAAAAACCTAACAGTGGAGGAAAGAGAGAAGTTTCAGAGTGAAACTGGATTAATGGTAGCAAATAAAGTGAAATATCTGGGGGTTAATTTAACAACTAAGAATGTGAACTTATTTAAAGATAATTATGAGAAATGTTGGACAGAAATTAAGAAAGATTTAGAAATATGGTCGAATCTGAGACTTTCCTTGTTAGGCCGAATTGCTGTTATCAAGATGAATGTTTTGCCAAGAATGTTGTTTTTGTTTCAAACATTGCAGATTCTGGACAGAATGGACTGTTTCAAGAAGTGGCAGAAAGATATATCTAGATTTGTCTGGCAGGGCAAAAAGCCCAGAATAAAATTTAAGATATTAACTGATGCAAAAGAAAGAGGGGGGTTTGCCCTGCCGGACTTAAAATTGTACTATGAAGCAGCAGCTTTCTGCTGGCTGAAAGACTGGCTACTTCTTGAGAACACAGACATTTTGGACTTAGAAGGGTTCAATAATAGGTTTGGTTGGCATGCGTATATATGGTATGACAAGGTAAAAACTCACAAAGGTTTCAAAAACCATATTGTTAGGAAAGCATTATACAATGTTTGGATTCGTTATAAAGATCTGTTGGAAAATAAAACCCCTAGGTGGTTGTCACCAATGGAGGCTAAGGAAGTCAAAAAACTTAATATGGAATCTAAATGGCCAAAATATTGGGAAATTATAGAACAAGAAGGTGGAAATGTGAAATTACAGAGCTATGAAAAACTGAAGTCTAAAGTAAGAGATTGGCTTCATTATTACCAGATAAATGAAGTATTTAAACAGGACAGGAAAATCGGCTTCCAGGTGGAAAAGTCAAAGTTAGAAACAGAATTGTTAGAACCCAATACTAAGACTTTGTCAAGAATGTACAACTTGCTGTTGAAATGGAATACACAGGATGAAACGGTTAAATCAGCAATGATTAAATGGGCACAGGACATTGGACATGATATTATGTTTGCTGACTGGGAACAGTTATGGACCACCGGAATGAAGTTTACGGCATGTAATGCCTTAAGAGAGAATATTATGAAAATGATTTATAGGTGGTACATGACCCCAGTCAAGCTTGCAAAAATCTATCACTTGCCCAATAATAAATGCTGGAAATGTAATGAAACTGAAGGTACTTTTTATCACCTTTGGTGGACGTGCCCAAGGATTAAGGCCTTCTGGGAAATGATTTATAATGAAATTAAGAAGGTGCTTAAGTGTACCTTTTATAAGAAACCAGAGGCTTTTCTCCTGGGCATGGTAGGCCAATTGGTGTCAAAGAAAGATAGGACGTTTTTTATGTATGCTACAACAGCAGCAAGAGTTTTACTAGCAAAGTATTGGAAGACACAAGAACTACCCACACTGGAAGAGTGGCAGACGAAGGTGATCGACTACATGGGATTGGCAGAGATGACGGGCAGAATCCGTGACCAAGGGAAAGAGACGGTGGAAGAAGATTGGAAGAAATTCAAATTTTATCTTAAAAATTCTTGTAAAATTAGTGAGTGTTAAAATGTCATGAGTAAAGCATAGCAGATTTGCAGAGATAAATGATTGGATAAGAGGAAAGAAAAGGGTTTAAAGAAAGGAATTTATAAGTAATTTAGATCAGGGGTTGCTGAAAAAGTTTAAAATAGGGATGCAGAAAAGGGAGGCATGGGGAAGTCGCTGAAAGTGGGTACATGAAAAAATTTATGAAATTATACATGTTTTTATGTTTGTTTGTTTGTGTTTGTTGTTTGTAGTGTCTTATAATATATGTTGAAAAGCCAATAAAAATTTTATAAAAAAAAAAATACTTTTTTAAATGGTCATACTTTTTATTTTTTATATACAGTGGTACCTCGGGTTACATATGCTTCAGCTTATATATGCTTCAGGTAACAGACTCCACTTACCCAGAAATAGTACCTCGTGTTAAGAACTTTGCTTCAGGATGAGAACAGAAATTGTGCTCCGGCGGTGCAGCGGCAGCAGGAGGCCCCATTAGCTAAAGTGGTGCTTCAGGTTAAGAACAGTTTCAGGTTAAGAACAGACCTCTGGAACGAATTAGGTACTTAACACGAGGTACCACTGTATTGGGAGTCACTCAGGTCACATTTTGTGGGAAAGTGGAGTAAAGATAAGCAGATGATGATACAGATAATCCCTGGCCTGATCCAGAGCATGGAAACAAAACAACAAAAAGCTACCTTTGTTCCCCACTTGTTCTTTCACCCACTCCGTTGCTGCCGCAACGCTCTCTGTACTGGTGACATCCAGAATGGTGGTTTTCAAGCGCTCTGAGGTGGCCTTGCCCAGCTGCTCTGCCCCCTTCTGCGTGAGACAGGCTGCCAGCACCCGCAGACCCCGGGCATCCAGATGCCTGGCAAGATGGTTCCCAAAGCCAGAGGAACAGCCCGTGATGAAGACATATTTTTCCGTCAGGTTCTCCACCGTCTGTCTCTCCTGGTACAATCGGCGAAGGAAGTAAAGCCCCAGCAGGGCAGCCAGGTAGAGCCACATGGCTAAAACCAGCAGGCAATAAGCTTGCAAGAGTGGGGCACACAGGGACCTAGCAAGCCTTGGAGAAACCAAATCCCAACCCCTGCTCCACCATGAAGCTCACTGCTCTATTTAGCCTCCCTCGCAGTGTAATTGAGGGGAAGGAGAAACGAAGCAATGAGCTGCTTGCAGCAGAGGCAAGCTAAAACAAGTATAAACAATAGCTCTAGCTAGCTGCTTATTCACTGAACAACCAAATGAAGAGAAACAGTATCATCCTATAAATATCTAGACATAAGCAACACTAAGCTCAGATATTGTGCAAGCCCAGCATTAGCATCCAACAGGTCATATGCCTTATTTTGCCATCACTGCATCACATATTGCACTTGCTCAAGGTCCAATCCCCAATTTGTTTTGTTTGTTAATTTTATTTTTCGAGTTTTCAGTTTTACAAAAGATCTGAAATGCAGTACATCTTCAGAAATAAAAACATAATTGGATTTCCCTCCTCCCCTTCTGTTTCATCTTCTGGTTTCACTTTTATCACTGCATTTCCCCTATAGTTCCTTATAATTGTTACTGTCTAGTTTCCAAATAAGTTATTATTTAACTTCTTGTGTTGTGTTCTTCCTGCTAATGTAGTTAAATGTTTGCAAATATTTTTTAAATAATCCACGTATTTCCCCCATTCTTTAGTGATTCTTTATTGACCTGATTTTTAAACACATATGACATATTTTGTCATGTGATGAACTGGAGAATACAATGAGAAGTACAAGATCAAGAGATGTTTTTCCAATTTAAGCAAATCAATTGTGCACATCAGGAAATATAGCTCCACTTTTTGCTTTCTTTCTTGCCCTCTCTCTTTCTCCATTTATAAGAAGCCCATAAAAGTGTCTTTTTATATTCATAAGAAAAATGTGTGTGTGTTTGTGTGTAGATGTGTGTACACACCACACACACACACACAGAAGGGCAAACGTACTTGTATTTCTCCTCTTTTTTCTGAATTTAATGAGCAAATATTCCATGCCCAGCCTAACTGGAAGCATCTGTTCCCTCCTACTACCACCTAGAGGGCATCAGAGGTAGAAGCAGAGAAGAAATCTGAATTCTGAAACTGGTACATGCCCCCAGCCAATGGGACCTCACCCAATGAGCAGTATGCCAAGTGGAGATTTGAACCCAGGTCTCCTAGGTCCTAGTCTGAAACTCTAACCACTGCACCACACTGCTTCTCATTCTCCAACACTAGAACTCATGGACATCTAATGAATGTTGGAAGGTCCAGGACAGCTAATAGAAAGTACTTCTCTTAATTAAAATATAGATCTAACAGCCACAGGAGATAGGGATGCCCACCCACTTGGATGGTTTTAAAAGTGGATTGGACAGCCAAGACAGGAAGGGAGAGTGCGCTTGATTGCTGCTTTCGAGAAGTCATCTGCTGGTAACTGAATGGTGGCTGAGAAGAGACATTGGTCTGATCCAGAAGGTTATACCTTCCATATTCTCTGCTCTGGGCTCCCCAAACACATTTAAATGGGAAGCATCTTAAAAGATATTGCAATATAACTGCTCTGCTCCCTTCTTCTCCCAAGTATTTCCCCCCATCTAAATTGCCTCCTTTCCCAGCTGCCATGAGGAGGAAAAATTCAGTGTAGATCAGCCAAATGACTCCAGAGGCTTCTCCTACACTGCAAATGCTGGCTAATCAGTTTGAGGTCCTGCAGCTGCTTGTCAGTTAAAATTAAAATCTTGCAACACTGATTATGATATCTTGCATCTGTGCTTTTAGAATCAGGTTGATCATTTTTAATTAAATTTTTTAAAATTAAAATTAAAATCTTGCAGCATTGATTATGGTCTCTTGTATCTGTGGACATTATCAGACAGGAACATTTATCTTCATACATAATGAAGTTTCACTGTGTGACTTCACAGAACAAGCTGCTGTCAAAGGCATAAAGCAATAATCTTTCAGGTTATTTGGCAATCCTAGCAGCTCTTGACAGAGGCTGAATTAAGGAGACCCCATGGAATTCCTTCCCCATTCATTGCCTTATTGATTTTAGTTGTCTCTAATACTTTTTTTTTTTTTAATGGGGGACTTCCGGTCGGTGCCAGCGTTTAATGGCGGTCTCCTGCTGAGCTCCGCTCGGGGAGACTACTCCGCGAGTTCGGGTCTGACCGCTACGGCGAAGCGGGGACCCCTAAAATCACAGGCGCAGAAGCCTGTGAACAAGGAGACTCGGTGGGCACCTTAAGCGCCCCCCGTTACTGTGAAGGAGCCTTTTTAAAGGCTCCGGAGCGGCATCGGGTGAGAGCGCGGTGCTGAGAGTCGCTACCCAGCCCGTGGAGTGAAGCCGCGTCGCCATAACGGAGAGCGCCGATTCCTTCCTGGCATTTGGATTTACAAATTACCTGTGAGTAGGACTGGAAAACTTTTGGGATTTAAAGCAAGAAATTTAAAAATTTGGCCGAAAACGGGAAAGAGTTAAAATAAGGAAGTCTGCCTTTCCCGGACTGGATGACAACTAAAGTAACGACATACAGGCTGCAATTTGACGGAAGATAATTCTATTACCATTTAACCCAGACATTGAACTTGAACCTCTCCCCTTAGCAGCAGGAGCGGGGGGGGGATGAATTTTGAACTTGTATTACCTGTCTGAAAGAGGTGAAAGGAAAAAGATTTCTCTGCCGTTTTAAACCCTTGGGAAAGGACTGCTTTAAAAGAAGAGTAAGTCACCGGGACTGGAAACTGTCATTTGAAATTGGAAACAAAGTTGGTGCCTTGCGTGCTCGATACAAAGTTGGGACTTTATTTGCTATTGTTAGGAGTTTGGTTGGAGATACAAACTGACAGCCTTTTTAGTGGAAACTTATTGGGAGAGTTGTAGCCATTTTTCTCTTTGTTTCTCTGTACCTTGAACTGTGAGCTGCTCCCTCTAGAGGGTTGTGGGAAAATAGCCATAAAGTCAAGTGTGTAAAGAGCAAGTCAGTGGAGTTTTCCATCTGGAAATAATTCCCGTGGGAACGACCTTGGGACATGAGTGGCCAAGAAGATGAGATGAAAACAAGAGCTAAAACAAAAATTGCACAAAGGAAAAGAGGTTCTATATCAGGCTTAGCCCTTGCAGGTGTAGAAGGGCAGGAAAAAGGGATGGATACAGTGACACAAGCATTAATAAAAATTAATGAGTCCTTAGAAGCTTTGACCAAGCAAGGCACAGAAAATTCTAAACAGTTGACAGAGTTATCAGAGAAGCTAGATTTAAATACCAAAAGTGTTGCATCTAATACAGAGACTATAAATAAATTAATTGAAGAAAACGTTGCAATTCGTAAGACTGCTGAAGAGGCAAAAACCATTGCAGAATCCACACAAGTAAAGTTAGAACCAGTTTGTAAAAAACTGGAGGAACATGAGGCGGCCCTGTCTTTAATGGAACTTCAGAGAAAGGAGAGGAATCTGAGATTGAGAGCAGTCCCAGAAAGCGAACAGGACAATTTGGTAGGGTTCCTCACAAAAGAATTTTCGGAATTTTGGCAAGTAAATTCGAAAGAGGAGGAATTCAAGATAGTCACGGCCTTCAGACTGGGCAGAAGACAAAATAAGAAAAACCCAAGGGACTGCCTGATAACTTTGAGATCTAAGGAGGAGAGAGATAAAATATTAAATTTACAATTTCAAAGATCTCTTGAGATTGAAAATTCCTTTGTGCAGATTTATAAGGATATTCCTAAATACATCTTGGAAGCGAGAACTTACTACAAGGACCTGACCACTTTGTTGAAGAAGAATAACATAATATACAGATGGGAGTTCCCACAAGGCTTGTCTTTTAATTACAAAGGGGGAAAAACCAAAATAAAAACAGTGCAAGATAAAGAACAATTTTTGGAAAGAAACGAAGAGGACCTCGTGAAGGAAGTGGTGGACCTGACTACTGAGGCAAAGGACTTAGCGGATATTTCGAACTTGACATTTGGACTTAAAACCCCAACAAAGGAAGAACAATTGTTGGGGGCAGTTGGAGGAGTAACTAAGTAAACAACAAGATGGCTTTACAATTTTTAAGTTGGAATTGTAATGGTTTGAACCTTCCCAGAAAAAGACGTGAGGTTTTTCATATTTTAAAAAAAGAACAATTGGACTTGATTTGTTTACAAGAAACCCACGTGACTAGAATACATAGAAAATTACTTGTTAATAAAAGACTGGGACAGGAATTTATTTCATCAGACAAAGTGAAAAAAAGAGGAGTGGTGATTTATGCTAAGGAAAAATTGGCCCCTAAGTTGATGTTTAAAGATGAACAAGGAAGATATTTGGCAATTGAAATACAAGTCCAAGGAGAAAAATTATTGATAATTGGGATTTATGCTCCAAATGAAGGGAAGTCAGAGTTCTTTAAGAAACTACATGGGACATTAATGGACTATTTGGATTACAATGTAATTATGATGGGAGACATGAATGGAGTGGTCTCTACAAATATGGACAAAGCACTAAGACAGGTGGTTTCTAAGGACGGGAGACTACCTAAGACTTTTTTTGAAATGACAGATAATATGGACTTGATTGACATTTGGAGAACAAGAAACCCTTTGGAGAGAGAGGGAACTTTTTTCTCTGAAGCAAAAATGACCTGGACCAGAATCAACCAAATTTGGGTAACTAGTGGGATGGCACCTAAGATAAAAAAAGTGGAAATCTGCCCAAAGACTTGCTCCGACCATAATGCTGTAAAGATGGAAATGAACATAACAACAGCTGGTTCCTTCAGATGGAGGATGAATGACTCCCTATTTAGAGATGAAGAGGTGTACAGAAAGGCCCAGAAAACTATGAAGGACTATTTTGAGATAAATCTGAAAACAGAGGTGGAGAAAAGAACAATTTGGGACGCAAGTAAAGCCGTCATGAGAGGATTTTTGATACAGCAGAATACTTTAAAAAAGAAGAGACAGAATGAAAAGAAAGATAGGATCTTGGAAAAAATAAAAGAAGGTGAAAAGAAATTGAGATCAAAGCCAAAGTCCCATGAAATTTTAAGAGAAATAAAGTTTTACCAGAGACAGTATATGGGATTGATGAACCAGGAGATAGAATGGAAAATAAAACAAATGAGACAAAAGACATTTGAATCGGCAGATAAATGTGGGAAGCTTCTGGCATGGCAATTGAAGAAAAGGCAAAAGTTGAATATGGTTACAAGCTTAGAGGTTGAAGGAAAGAACATTTTCAGGCCAAATGAGATTAGAAACTGCTTTCAGAGTTATTTCAGAAAACTTTATGCACAAGGGCCGGTGGACGAAAAAGAGATAGAGGAATTTCTTAAAAAATATGGATTACAAAAAATATCTGAACAAAGTAAAGTGACTTTGAACCAGAAAATAACTGAGCAAGAAATAGAGGGAGCCATTCAAAATATGAAATTGGGAAAATCTCTAGGACCAGATGGCTTGACTTCCAGATACTACAAAGTTTTGAAAGACTGGTTGATTCAACCGTTTAAGGAAGTCTGCAATGAAATTTTAGAGGGGAAGAAGGCACCTGAATCGTGGAAAGAAGCATACATTACACTTATACCAAAATCTGAGACTGAAAAGAACCAGATTAAGAACTACCGCCCTATATCATTGCTCAATGTGGATTACAAAATTTTTGCAGACATTTTGGCAAAAAGATTGAAGAGGGTTTTGGTGGGTGAGATTCATAAAGACCAGGCAGGCTTTCTCCCGGGAAGACACTTATCTGACAATGTGAGAAATATAATAGACATTATGGAGTTACTCGAAAACAATATTAATACGAAGGCAGTATTAATATTTGTGGACGCTGAGAAAGCCTTTGACAATATCTCTTGGAGTTTTATGAAAAAGAATCTCAAAGGAATGGGGGTAGGCCAGGGTTTTGAGAATGGTATAGGTGCAATCTATTCTGAACAAAAAGCAAAACTAATTGTAAATAATGTGGTTACTGAGGAAATTGCTATTGAAAAAGGGACACGACAGGGGTGCCCAATATCCCCATTACTTTTCATATCTGTTCTGGAGGTGTTATTAAATATGATTAGAGGGGACCAGCTGGTTAAAGGGATTCAGGTCGGAGCTAAACAATATAAGTTGAGAGCGTTCGCAGATGATTTAGTACTAACTTTGCAAGAGCCAGACATTAGTACTAAAAGAGTTTTGGAGATAATACAAGTTTTTGGTCGAGTAGCAGGTTTTAAGCTAAACAAACAAAAAACAAAGGTATTGGGGAAAAACCTAACAGTGGAGGAAAGAGAGAAGTTTCAGAGTGAAACTGGATTAATGGTAGCAAATAAAGTGAAATATCTGGGGGTTAATTTAACAACTAAGAATGTGAACTTATTTAAAGATAATTATGAGAAATGTTGGACAGAAATTAAGAAAGATTTAGAAATATGGTCGAATCTGAGACTTTCCTTGTTAGGCCGAATTGCTGTTATCAAGATGAATGTTTTGCCAAGAATGTTGTTTTTGTTTCAAACATTGCAGATTCTGGACAGAATGGACTGTTTCAAGAAGTGGCAGAAAGATATATCTAGATTTGTCTGGCAGGGCAAAAAGCCCAGAATAAAATTTAAGATATTAACTGATGCAAAAGAAAGAGGGGGGTTTGCCCTGCCGGACTTAAAATTGTACTATGAAGCAGCAGCTTTCTGCTGGCTGAAAGACTGGCTACTTCTTGAGAACACAGACATTTTGGACTTAGAAGGGTTCAATAATAGGTTTGGTTGGCATGCGTATATATGGTATGACAAGGTAAAAACTCACAAAGGTTTCAAAAACCATATTGTTAGGAAAGCATTATACAATGTTTGGATTCGTTATAAAGATCTGTTGGAAAATAAAACCCCTAGGTGGTTGTCACCAATGGAGGCTAAGGAAGTCAAAAAACTTAATATGGAATCTAAATGGCCAAAATATTGGGAAATTATAGAACAAGAAGGTGGAAATGTGAAATTACAGAGCTATGAAAAACTGAAGTCTAAAGTAAGAGATTGGCTTCATTATTACCAGATAAATGAAGTATTTAAACAGGACAGGAAAATCGGCTTCCAGGTGGAAAAGTCAAAGTTAGAAACAGAATTGTTAGAACCCAATACTAAGACTTTGTCAAGAATGTACAACTTGCTGTTGAAATGGAATACACAGGATGAAACGGTTAAATCAGCAATGATTAAATGGGCACAGGACATTGGACATGATATTATGTTTGCTGACTGGGAACAGTTATGGACCACCGGAATGAAGTTTACGGCATGTAATGCCTTAAGAGAGAATATTATGAAAATGATTTATAGGTGGTACATGACCCCAGTCAAGCTTGCAAAAATCTATCACTTGCCCAATAATAAATGCTGGAAATGTAATGAAACTGAAGGTACTTTTTATCACCTTTGGTGGACGTGCCCAAGGATTAAGGCCTTCTGGGAAATGATTTATAATGAAATTAAGAAGGTGCTTAAGTGTACCTTTTATAAGAAACCAGAGGCTTTTCTCCTGGGCATGGTAGGCCAATTGGTGTCAAAGAAAGATAGGACGTTTTTTATGTATGCTACAACAGCAGCAAGAGTTTTACTAGCAAAGTATTGGAAGACACAAGAACTACCCACACTGGAAGAGTGGCAGACGAAGGTGATCGACTACATGGGATTGGCAGAGATGACGGGCAGAATCCGTGACCAAGGGAAAGAGACGGTGGAAGAAGATTGGAAGAAATTCAAATTTTATCTTAAAAATTCTTGTAAAATTAGTGAGTGTTAAAATGTCATGAGTAAAGCATAGCAGATTTGCAGAGATAAATGATTGGATAAGAGGAAAGAAAAGGGTTTAAAGAAAGGAATTTATAAGTAATTTAGATCAGGGGTTGCTGAAAAAGTTTAAAATAGGGATGCAGAAAAGGGAGGCATGGGGAAGTCGCTGAAAGTGGGTACATGAAAAAATTTATGAAATTATACATGTTTTTATGTTTGTTTGTTTGTGTTTGTTGTTTGTAGTGTCTTATAATATATGTTGAAAAGCCAATAAAAATTTTATAAAAAAAAAAATACTTTTTTAAATGGTCATACTTTTTATTTTTTATATACAGTGGTACCTCGGGTTACATATGCTTCAGCTTATATATGCTTCAGGTAACAGACTCCACTTACCCAGAAATAGTACCTCGTGTTAAGAACTTTGCTTCAGGATGAGAACAGAAATTGTGCTCCGGCGGTGCAGCGGCAGCAGGAGGCCCCATTAGCTAAAGTGGTGCTTCAGGTTAAGAACAGTTTCAGGTTAAGAACAGACCTCTGGAACGAATTAGGTACTTAACACGAGGTACCACTGTATTGGGAGTCACTCAGGTCACATTTTGTGGGAAAGTGGAGTAAAGATAAGCAGATGATGATACAGATAATCCCTGGCCTGATCCAGAGCATGGAAACAAAACAACAAAAAGCTACCTTTGTTCCCCACTTGTTCTTTCACCCACTCCGTTGCTGCCGCAACGCTCTCTGTACTGGTGACATCCAGAATGGTGGTTTTCAAGCGCTCTGAGGTGGCCTTGCCCAGCTGCTCTGCCCCCTTCTGCGTGAGACAGGCTGCCAGCACCCGCAGACCCCGGGCATCCAGATGCCTGGCAAGATGGTTCCCAAAGCCAGAGGAACAGCCCGTGATGAAGACATATTTTTCCGTCAGGTTCTCCACCGTCTGTCTCTCCTGGTACAATCGGCGAAGGAAGTAAAGCCCCAGCAGGGCAGCCAGGTAGAGCCACATGGCTAAAACCAGCAGGCAATAAGCTTGCAAGAGTGGGGCACACAGGGACCTAGCAAGCCTTGGAGAAACCAAATCCCAACCCCTGCTCCACCATGAAGCTCACTGCTCTATTTAGCCTCCCTCGCAGTGTAATTGAGGGGAAGGAGAAACGAAGCAATGAGCTGCTTGCAGCAGAGGCAAGCTAAAACAAGTATAAACAATAGCTCTAGCTAGCTGCTTATTCACTGAACAACCAAATGAAGAGAAACAGTATCATCCTATAAATATCTAGACATAAGCAACACTAAGCTCAGATATTGTGCAAGCCCAGCATTAGCATCCAACAGGTCATATGCCTTATTTTGCCATCACTGCATCACATATTGCACTTGCTCAAGGTCCAATCCCCAATTTGTTTTGTTTGTTAATTTTATTTTTCGAGTTTTCAGTTTTACAAAAGATCTGAAATGCAGTACATCTTCAGAAATAAAAACATAATTGGATTTCCCTCCTCCCCTTCTGTTTCATCTTCTGGTTTCACTTTTATCACTGCATTTCCCCTATAGTTCCTTATAATTGTTACTGTCTGGTTTCCAAATAAGTTATTATTTAACTTCTTGTGTTGTGTTCTTCCTGCTAATGTAGTTAAATGTTTGCAAATATTTTTTAAATAATCAACGTATTTCCCCCATTCTTTAGTGATTCTTTACTGACCTGATTTTTAAACACATATGACATATTTTGTCATGTGATGAACTGGAGAATACAATGAGAAGTACAAGATCAAGAGATGTTTTTCCAATTTAAGCAAATCAATTGTGCACATCAGGAAATATAGCTCCACTTTTTGCTTTCTTTCTTGCCCTCTCTCTTTCTCCATTTATAAGAAGCCCATAAAAGTGTCTTTTTATATTCATAAGAAAAATGTGTGTGTGTTTGTGTGTAGATGTGTGTACACACCACACACACACAGAAGGGCAAACGTACTTGTATTTCTCCTCTTTTTTCTGAATTTAATGAGCAAATATTCCATGCCCAGCCTAACTGGAAGCATCTGTTCCCTCCTACTACCACCTAGAGGGCATCAGAGGTAGAAGCAGAGAAGAAATCTGAATTCTGAAACTGGTACATGCCCCCAGCCAATGGGACCTCACCCAATGAGCAGTATGCCAAGTGGAGATTTGAACCCAGGTCTCCTAGGTCCTAGTCTGAAACTCTAACCACTGCACCACACTGCTTCTCATTCTCCAACACTAGAACTCATGGACATCTAATGAATGTTGGAAGGTCCAGGACAGCTAATAGAAAGTACTTCTCTTAATTAAAATATAGATCTAACAGCCACAGGAGATAGGGATGCCCACCCACTTGGATGGTTTTAAAAGTGGATTGGACAGCCAAGACAGGAAGGGAGAGTGCGCTTGATTGCTGCTTTCGAGAAGTCATCTGCTGGTAACTGAATGGTGGCTGAGAAGAGACATTGGTCTGATCCAGAAGGTTATACCTTCCATATTCTCTGCTCTGGGCTCCCCAAACACGTTTAAATGGGAAGCATCTTAAAAGATATTGCAATATAACTGCTCTGCTCCCTTCTTCTCCCAAGTATTTCCCCCCATCTAAATTGCCTCCTTTCCCACCTGCCATGAGGAGGAAAAATTCAGTGTAGATCAGCCAAATGACTCCAGAGGCTTCTCCTACACTGCAAATGCTGGCTAATCAGTTTGAGGTCCTGCAGCTGCTTGTCAGTTAAAATTAAAATCTTGCAACACTGATTATGATATCTTGCATCTGTGCTTTTAGAATCAGGTTGATCATTTTTAATTAAATTTTTTAAAATTAAAATCTTGCAGCATTGATTATGGTCTCTTGTATCTGTGGACATTATCAGACAGGAACATTTATCTTCATACATAATGAAGTTTCACTGTGTGACTTCACAGAACAAGCTGCTGTCAAAGGCATAAAGCAATAATCTTTCAGGTTATTTGGCAATCCTAGCAGCTCTTGACAGAGGCTGAATTAAGGAGACCCCATGGAATTCCTTCCCCATTCATTGCCTTATTGATTTTAGTTGTCTCTAATACTTTTTTTTTTTTTAATGGGGGACTTCCGGTCGGTGCCAGCGTTTAATGGCGGTCTCCTGCTGAGCTCCGCTCGGGGAGACTACTCCGCGAGTTCGGGTCTGACCGCTACGGCGAAGCGGGGACCCCTAAAATCACAGGCGCAGAAGCCTGTGAACAAGGAGACTCGGTGGGCACCTTAAGCGCCCCCCGTTACTGTGAAGGAGCCTTTTTAAAGGCTCCGGAGCAGCATCGGGTGAGAGCGCGGTGCTGAGAGTCGCTACCCAGCCCGTGGAGTGAAGCCGCGTCGCCATAACGGAGAGCGCCGATTCCTTCCTGGCATTTGGATTTACAAATTACCTGTGAGTAGGACTGGAAAACTTTTGGGATTTAAAGCAAGAAATTTAAAAATTTGGCCGAAAACGGGAAAGAGTTAAAATAAGGAAGTCTGCCTTTCCCGGACTGGATGACAACTAAAGTAACGACATACAGGCTGCAATTTGACGGAAGATAATTCTATTACCATTTAACCCAGACATTGAACTTGAACCTCTCCCCTTAGCAGCAGGAGCGGGGGGGGGATGAATTTTGAACTTGTATTACCTGTCTGAAAGAGGTGAAAGGAAAAAGATTTCTCTGCCGTTTTAAACCCTTGGGAAAGGACTGCTTTAAAAGAAGAGTAAGTCACCGGGACTGGAAACTGTCATTTGAAATTGGAAACAAAGTTGGTGCCTTGCGTGCTCGATACAAAGTTGGGACTTTATTTGCTATTGTTAGGAGTTTGGTTGGAGATACAAACTGACAGCCTTTTTAGTGGAAACTTATTGGGAGAGTTGTAGCCATTTTTCTCTTTGTTTCTCTGTACCTTGAACTGTGAGCTGCTCCCTCTAGAGGGTTGTGGGAAAATAGCCATAAAGTCAAGTGTGTAAAGAGCAAGTCAGTGGAGTTTTCCATCTGGAAATAATTCCCGTGGGAACGACCTTGGGACATGAGTGGCCAAGAAGATGAGATGAAAACAAGAGCTAAAACAAAAATTGCACAAAGGAAAAGAGGTTCTATATCAGGCTTAGCCCTTGCAGGTGTAGAAGGGCAGGAAAAAGGGATGGATACAGTGACACAAGCATTAATAAAAATTAATGAGTCCTTAGAAGCTTTGACCAAGCAAGGCACAGAAAATTCTAAACAGTTGACAGAGTTATCAGAGAAGCTAGATTTAAATACCAAAAGTGTTGCATCTAATACAGAGACTATAAATAAATTAATTGAAGAAAACGTTGCAATTCGTAAGACTGCTGAAGAGGCAAAAACCATTGCAGAATCCACACAAGTAAAGTTAGAACCAGTTTGTAAAAAACTGGAGGAACATGAGGCGGCCCTGTCTTTAATGGAACTTCAGAGAAAGGAGAGGAATCTGAGATTGAGAGCAGTCCCAGAAAGCGAACAGGACAATTTGGTAGGGTTCCTCACAAAAGAATTTTCGGAATTTTGGCAAGTAAATTCGAAAGAGGAGGAATTCAAGATAGTCACGGCCTTCAGACTGGGCAGAAGACAAAATAAGAAAAACCCAAGGGACTGCCTGATAACTTTGAGATCTAAGGAGGAGAGAGATAAAATATTAAATTTACAATTTCAAAGATCTCTTGAGATTGAAAATTCCTTTGTGCAGATTTATAAGGATATTCCTAAATACATCTTGGAAGCGAGAACTTACTACAAGGACCTGACCACTTTGTTGAAGAAGAATAACATAATATACAGATGGGAGTTCCCACAAGGCTTGTCTTTTAATTACAAAGGGGGAAAAACCAAAATAAAAACAGTGCAAGATAAAGAACAATTTTTGGAAAGAAACGAAGAGGACCTCGTGAAGGAAGTGGTGGACCTGACTACTGAGGCAAAGGACTTAGCGGATATTTCGAACTTGACATTTGGACTTAAAACCCCAACAAAGGAAGAACAATTGTTGGGGGCAGTTGGAGGAGTAACTAAGTAAACAACAAGATGGCTTTACAATTTTTAAGTTGGAATTGTAATGGTTTGAACCTTCCCAGAAAAAGACGTGAGGTTTTTCATATTTTAAAAAAAGAACAATTGGACTTGATTTGTTTACAAGAAACCCACGTGACTAGAATACATAGAAAATTACTTGTTAATAAAAGACTGGGACAGGAATTTATTTCATCAGACAAAGTGAAAAAAAGAGGAGTGGTGATTTATGCTAAGGAAAAATTGGCCCCTAAGTTGATGTTTAAAGATGAACAAGGAAGATATTTGGCAATTGAAATACAAGTCCAAGGAGAAAAATTATTGATAATTGGGATTTATGCTCCAAATGAAGGGAAGTCAGAGTTCTTTAAGAAACTACATGGGACATTAATGGACTATTTGGATTACAATGTAATTATGATGGGAGACATGAATGGAGTGGTCTCTACAAATATGGACAAAGCACTAAGACAGGTGGTTTCTAAGGACGGGAGACTACCTAAGACTTTTTTTGAAATGACAGATAATATGGACTTGATTGACATTTGGAGAACAAGAAACCCTTTGGAGAGAGAGGGAACTTTTTTCTCTGAAGCAAAAATGACCTGGACCAGAATCAACCAAATTTGGGTAACTAGTGGGATGGCACCTAAGATAAAAAAAGTGGAAATCTGCCCAAAGACTTGCTCCGACCATAATGCTGTAAAGATGGAAATGAACATAACAACAGCTGGTTCCTTCAGATGGAGGATGAATGACTCCCTATTTAGAGATGAAGAGGTGTACAGAAAGGCCCAGAAAACTATGAAGGACTATTTTGAGATAAATCTGAAAACAGAGGTGGAGAAAAGAACAATTTGGGACGCAAGTAAAGCCGTCATGAGAGGATTTTTGATACAGCAGAATACTTTAAAAAAGAAGAGACAGAATGAAAAGAAAGATAGGATCTTGGAAAAAATAAAAGAAGGTGAAAAGAAATTGAGATCAAAGCCAAAGTCCCATGAAATTTTAAGAGAAATAAAGTTTTACCAGAGACAGTATATGGGATTGATGAACCAGGAGATAGAATGGAAAATAAAACAAATGAGACAAAAGACATTTGAATCGGCAGATAAATGTGGGAAGCTTCTGGCATGGCAATTGAAGAAAAGGCAAAAGTTGAATATGGTTACAAGCTTAGAGGTTGAAGGAAAGAACATTTTCAGGCCAAATGAGATTAGAAACTGCTTTCAGAGTTATTTCAGAAAACTTTATGCACAAGGGCCGGTGGACGAAAAAGAGATAGAGGAATTTCTTAAAAAATATGGATTACAAAAAATATCTGAACAAAGTAAAGTGACTTTGAACCAGAAAATAACTGAGCAAGAAATAGAGGGAGCCATTCAAAATATGAAATTGGGAAAATCTCTAGGACCAGATGGCTTGACTTCCAGATACTACAAAGTTTTGAAAGACTGGTTGATTCAACCGTTTAAGGAAGTCTGCAATGAAATTTTAGAGGGGAAGAAGGCACCTGAATCGTGGAAAGAAGCATACATTACACTTATACCAAAATCTGAGACTGAAAAGAACCAGATTAAGAACTACCGCCCTATATCATTGCTCAATGTGGATTACAAAATTTTTGCAGACATTTTGGCAAAAAGATTGAAGAGGGTTTTGGTGGGTGAGATTCATAAAGACCAGGCAGGCTTTCTCCCGGGAAGACACTTATCTGACAATGTGAGAAATATAATAGACATTATGGAGTTACTCGAAAACAATATTAATACGAAGGCAGTATTAATATTTGTGGACGCTGAGAAAGCCTTTGACAATATCTCTTGGAGTTTTATGAAAAAGAATCTCAAAGGAATGGGGGTAGGCCAGGGTTTTGAGAATGGTATAGGTGCAATCTATTCTGAACAAAAAGCAAAACTAATTGTAAATAATGTGGTTACTGAGGAAATTGCTATTGAAAAAGGGACACGACAGGGGTGCCCAATATCCCCATTACTTTTCATATCTGTTCTGGAGGTGTTATTAAATATGATTAGAGGGGACCAGCTGGTTAAAGGGATTCAGGTCGGAGCTAAACAATATAAGTTGAGAGCGTTCGCAGATGATTTAGTACTAACTTTGCAAGAGCCAGACATTAGTACTAAAAGAGTTTTGGAGATAATACAAGTTTTTGGTCGAGTAGCAGGTTTTAAGCTAAACAAACAAAAAACAAAGGTATTGGGGGAAAACCTAACAGTGGAGGAAAGAGAGAAGTTTCAGAGTGAAACTGGATTAATGGTAGCAAATAAAGTGAAATATCTGGGGGTTAATTTAACAACTAAGAATGTGAACTTATTTAAAGATAATTATGAGAAATGTTGGACAGAAATTAAGAAAGATTTAGAAATATGGTCGAATCTGAGACTTTCCTTGTTAGGCCGAATTGCTGTTATCAAGATGAATGTTTTGCCAAGAATGTTGTTTTTGTTTCAAACATTGCAGATTCTGGACAGAATGGACTGTTTCAAGAAGTGGCAGAAAGATATATCTAGATTTGTCTGGCAGGGCAAAAAGCCCAGAATAAAATTTAAGATATTAACTGATGCAAAAGAAAGAGGGGGGTTTGCCCTGCCGGACTTAAAATTGTACTATGAAGCAGCAGCTTTCTGCTGGCTGAAAGACTGGCTACTTCTTGAGAACACAGACATTTTGGACTTAGAAGGGTTCAATAATAGGTTTGGTTGGCATGCGTATATATGGTATGACAAGGTAAAAACTCACAAAGGTTTCAAAAACCATATTGTTAGGAAAGCATTATACAATGTTTGGATTCGTTATAAAGATCTGTTGGAAAATAAAACCCCTAGGTGGTTGTCACCAATGGAGGCTAAGGAAGTCAAAAAACTTAATATGGAATCTAAATGGCCAAAATATTGGGAAATTATAGAACAAGAAGGTGGAAATGTGAAATTACAGAGCTATGAAAAACTGAAGTCTAAAGTAAGAGATTGGCTTCATTATTACCAGATAAATGAAGTATTTAAACAGGACAGGAAAATCGGCTTCCAGGTGGAAAAGTCAAAGTTAGAAACAGAATTGTTAGAACCCAATACTAAGACTTTGTCAAGAATGTACAACTTGCTGTTGAAATGGAATACACAGGATGAAACGGTTAAATCAGCAATGATTAAATGGGCACAGGACATTGGACATGATATTATGTTTGCTGACTGGGAACAGTTATGGACCACCGGAATGAAGTTTACGGCATGTAATGCCTTAAGAGAGAATATTATGAAAATGATTTATAGGTGGTACATGACCCCAGTCAAGCTTGCAAAAATCTATCACTTGCCCAATAATAAATGCTGGAAATGTAATGAAACTGAAGGTACTTTTTATCACCTTTGGTGGACGTGCCCAAGGATTAAGGCCTTCTGGGAAATGATTTATAATGAAATTAAGAAGGTGCTTAAGTGTACCTTTTATAAGAAACCAGAGGCTTTTCTCCTGGGCATGGTAGGCCAATTGGTGTCAAAGAAAGATAGGACGTTTTTTATGTATGCTACAACAGCAGCAAGAGTTTTACTAGCAAAGTATTGGAAGACACAAGAACTACCCACACTGGAAGAGTGGCAGACGAAGGTGATCGACTACATGGGATTGGCAGAGATGACGGGCAGAATCCGTGACCAAGGGAAAGAGACGGTGGAAGAAGATTGGAAGAAATTCAAATTTTATCTTAAAAATTCTTGTAAAATTAGTGAGTGTTAAAATGTCATGAGTAAAGCATAGCAGATTTGCAGAGATAAATGATTGGATAAGAGGAAAGAAAAGGGTTTAAAGAAAGGAATTTATAAGTAATTTAGATCAGGGGTTGCTGAAAAAGTTTAAAATAGGGATGCAGAAAAGGGAGGCATGGGGAAGTCGCTGAAAGTGGGTACATGAAAAAATTTATGAAATTATACATGTTTTTATGTTTGTTTGTTTGTGTTTGTTGTTTGTAGTGTCTTATAATATATGTTGAAAAGCCAATAAAAATTTTATAAAAAAAAAAATACTTTTTTAAATGGTCATACTTTTTATTTTTTATATACAGTGGTACCTCGGGTTACATATGCTTCAGCTTATATATGCTTCAGGTAACAGACTCCACTTACCCAGAAATAGTACCTCGTGTTAAGAACTTTGCTTCAGGATGAGAACAGAAATTGTGCTCCGGCGGTGCAGCGGCAGCAGGAGGCCCCATTAGCTAAAGTGGTGCTTCAGGTTAAGAACAGTTTCAGGTTAAGAACAGACCTCTGGAACGAATTAGGTACTTAACACGAGGTACCACTGTATTGGGAGTCACTCAGGTCACATTTTGTGGGAAAGTGGAGTAAAGATAAGCAGATGATGATACAGATAATCCCTGGCCTGATCCAGAGCATGGAAACAAAACAACAAAAAGCTACCTTTGTTCCCCACTTGTTCTTTCACCCACTCCGTTGCTGCCGCAACGCTCTCTGTACTGGTGACATCCAGAATGGTGGTTTTCAAGCGCTCTGAGGTGGCCTTGCCCAGCTGCTCTGCCCCCTTCTGCGTGAGACAGGCTGCCAGCACCCGCAGACCCCGGGCATCCAGATGCCTGGCAAGATGGTTCCCAAAGCCAGAGGAACAGCCCGTGATGAAGACATATTTTTCCGTCAGGTTCTCCACCGTCTGTCTCTCCTGGTACAATCGGCGAAGGAAGTAAAGCCCCAGCAGGGCAGCCAGGTAGAGCCACATGGCTAAAACCAGCAGGCAATAAGCTTGCAAGAGTGGGGCACACAGGGACCTAGCAAGCCTTGGAGAAACCAAATCCCAACCCCTGCTCCACCATGAAGCTCACTGCTCTATTTAGCCTCCCTCGCAGTGTAATTGAGGGGAAGGAGAAACGAAGCAATGAGCTGCTTGCAGCAGAGGCAAGCTAAAACAAGTATAAACAATAGCTCTAGCTAGCTGCTTATTCACTGAACAACCAAATGAAGAGAAACAGTATCATCCTATAAATATCTAGACATAAGCAACACTAAGCTCAGATATTGTGCAAGCCCAGCATTAGCATCCAACAGGTCATATGCCTTATTTTGCCATCACTGCATCACATATTGCACTTGCTCAAGGTCCAATCCCCAATTTGTTTTGTTTGTTAATTTTATTTTTCGAGTTTTCAGTTTTACAAAAGATCTGAAATGCAGTACATCTTCAGAAATAAAAACATAATTGGATTTCCCTCCTCCCCTTCTGTTTCATCTTCTGGTTTCACTTTTATCACTGCATTTCCCCTATAGTTCCTTATAATTGTTACTGTCTGGTTTCCAAATAAGTTATTATTTAACTTCTTGTGTTGTGTTCTTCCTGCTAATGTAGTTAAATGTTTGCAAATATTTTTTAAATAATCCACGTATTTCCCCCATTCTTTAGTGATTCTTTATTGACCTGATTTTTAAACACATATGACATATTTTGTCATGTGATGAACTGGAGAATACAATGAGAAGTACAAGATCAAGAGATGTTTTTCCAATTTAAGCAAATCAATTGTGCACATCAGGAAATATAGCTCCACTTTTTGCTTTCTTTCTTGCCCTCTCTCTTTCTCCATTTATAAGAAGCCCATAAAAGTGTCTTTTTATATTCATAAGAAAAATGTGTGTGTGTTTGTGTGTAGATGTGTGTACACACCACACACACACAGAAGGGCAAACGTACTTGTATTTCTCCTCTTTTTTCTGAATTTAATGAGCAAATATTCCATGCCCAGCCTAACTGGAAGCATCTGTTCCCTCCTACTACCACCTAGAGGGCATCAGAGGTAGAAGCAGAGAAGAAATCTGAATTCTGAAACTGGTACATGCCCCCAGCCAATGGGACCTCACCCAATGAGCAGTATGCCAAGTGGAGATTTGAACCCAGGTCTCCTAGGTCCTAGTCTGAAACTCTAACCACTGCACCACACTGCTTCTCATTCTCCAACACTAGAACTCATGGACATCTAATGAATGTTGGAAGGTCCAGGACAGCTAATAGAAAGTACTTCTCTTAATTAAAATATAGATCTAACAGCCACAGGAGATAGGGATGCCCACCCACTTGGATGGTTTTAAAAGTGGATTGGACAGCCAAGACAGGAAGGGAGAGTGCGCTTGATTGCTGCTTTCGAGAAGTCATCTGCTGGTAACTGAATGGTGGCTGAGAAGAGACATTGGTCTGATCCAGAAGGTTATACCTTCCATATTCTCTGCTCTGGGCTCCCCAAACACGTTTAAATGGGAAGCATCTTAAAAGATATTGCAATATAACTGCTCTGCTCCCTTCTTCTCCCAAGTATTTCCCCCCATCTAAATTGCCTCCTTTCCCACCTGCCATGAGGAGGAAAAATTCAGTGTAGATCAGCCAAATGACTCCAGAGGCTTCTCCTACACTGCAAATGCTGGCTAATCAGTTTGAGGTCCTGCAGCTGCTTGTCAGTTAAAATTAAAATCTTGCAACACTGATTATGATATCTTGCATCTGTGCTTTTAGAATCAGGTTGATCATTTTTAATTAAATTTTTTAAAATTAAAATCTTGCAGCATTGATTATGGTCTCTTGTATCTGTGGACATTATCAGACAGGAACATTTATCTTCATACATAATGAAGTTTCACTGTGTGACTTCACAGAACAAGCTGCTGTCAAAGGCATAAAGCAATAATCTTTCAGGTTATTTGGCAATCCTAGCAGCTCTTGACAGAGGCTGAATTAAGGAGACCCCATGGAATTCCTTCCCCATTCATTGCCTTATTGATTTTAGTTGTCTCTAATACTTTTTTTTTTTTTAAATGGGGACTTCCGGTCGGTGCCAGCGTTTAATGGCGGTCTCCTGCTGAGCTCCGCTCGGGGAGACTACTCCGCGAGTTCGGGTCTGACCGCTACGGCGAAGCGGGGACCCCTAAAATCACAGGCGCAGAAGCCTGTGAACAAGGAGACTCGGTGGGCACCTTAAGCGCCCCCCGTTACTGTGAAGGAGCCTTTTTAAAGGCTCCGGAGCAGCATCGGGTGAGAGCGCGGTGCTGAGAGTCGCTACCCAGCCCGTGGAGTGAAGCCGCGTCGCCATAACGGAGAGCGCCGATTCCTTCCTGGCATTTGGATTTACAAATTACCTGTGAGTAGGACTGGAAAACTTTTGGGATTTAAAGCAAGAAATTTAAAAATTTGGCCGAAAACGGGAAAGAGTTAAAATAAGGAAGTCTGCCTTTCCCGGACTGCATGACAGCTAAAGTAACGACATACAGGCTGCAATTTGACGGAAGATAATTCTATTACCATTTAACCCAGACATTGAACTTGAACCTCTCCCCTTAGCAGCAGGAGCGGGGGGGGATGAATTTTGAACTTGTATTACCTGTCTGAAAGAGGTGAAAGGAAAAAGATTTCTCTGCCGTTTTAAACCCTTGGGAAAGGACTGCTTTAAAAGAAGAGTAAGTCACCGGGACTGGAAACTGTCATTTGAAATTGGAAACAAAGTTGGTGCCTTGCGTGCTCGATACAAAGTTGGGACTTTATTTGCTATTGTTAGGAGTTTGGTTGGAGATACAAACTGACAGCCTTTTTAGTGGAAACTTATTGGGAGAGTTGTAGCCATTTTTCTCTTTGTTTCTCTGTACCTTGAACTGTGAGCTGCTCCCTCTAGAGGGTTGTGGGAAAATAGCCATAAAGTCAAGTGTGTAAAGAGCAAGTCAGTGGAGTTTTCCATCTGGAAATAATTCCCGTGGGAACGACCTTGGGACATGAGTGGCCAAGAAGATGAGATGAAAACAAGAGCTAAAACAAAAATTGCACAAAGGAAAAGAGGTTCTATATCAGGCTTAGCCCTTGCAGGTGTAGAAGGGCAGGAAAAAGGGATGGATACAGTGACACAAGCATTAATAAAAATTAATGAGTCCTTAGAAGCTTTGACCAAGCAAGGCACAGAAAATTCTAAACAGTTGACAGAGTTATCAGAGAAGCTAGATTTAAATACCAAAAGTGTTGCATCTAATACAGAGACTATAAATAAATTAATTGAAGAAAACGTTGCAATTCGTAAGACTGCTGAAGAGGCAAAAACCATTGCAGAATCCACACAAGTAAAGTTAGAACCAGTTTGTAAAAAACTGGAGGAACATGAGGCGGCCCTGTCTTTAATGGAACTTCAGAGAAAGGAGAGGAATCTGAGATTGAGAGCAGTCCCAGAAAGCGAACAGGACAATTTGGTAGGGTTCCTCACAAAAGAATTTTCGGAATTTTGGCAAGTAAATTCGAAAGAGGAGGAATTCAAGATAGTCACGGCCTTCAGACTGGGCAGAAGACAAAATAAGAAAAACCCAAGGGACTGCCTGATAACTTTGAGATCTAAGGAGGAGAGAGATAAAATATTAAATTTACAATTTCAAAGATCTCTTGAGATTGAAAATTCCTTTGTGCAGATTTATAAGGATATTCCTAAATACATCTTGGAAGCGAGAACTTACTACAAGGACCTGACCACTTTGTTGAAGAAGAATAACATAATATACAGATGGGAGTTCCCACAAGGCTTGTCTTTTAATTACAAAGGGGGAAAAACCAAAATAAAAACAGTGCAAGATAAAGAACAATTTTTGGAAAGAAACGAAGAGGACCTCGTGAAGGAAGTGGTGGACCTGACTACTGAGGCAAAGGACTTAGCGGATATTTCGAACTTGACATTTGGACTTAAAACCCCAACAAAGGAAGAACAATTGTTGGGGGCAGTTGGAGGAGTAACTAAGTAAACAACAAGATGGCTTTACAATTTTTAAGTTGGAATTGTAATGGTTTGAACCTTCCCAGAAAAAGACGTGAGGTTTTTCATATTTTAAAAAAAGAACAATTGGACTTGATTTGTTTACAAGAAACCCACGTGACTAGAATACATAGAAAATTACTTGTTAATAAAAGACTGGGACAGGAATTTATTTCATCAGACAAAGTGAAAAAAAGAGGAGTGGTGATTTATGCTAAGGAAAAATTGGCCCCTAAGTTGATGTTTAAAGATGAACAAGGAAGATATTTGGCAATTGAAATACAAGTCCAAGGAGAAAAATTATTGATAATTGGGATTTATGCTCCAAATGAAGGGAAGTCAGAGTTCTTTAAGAAACTACATGGGACATTAATGGACTATTTGGATTACAATGTAATTATGATGGGAGACATGAATGGAGTGGTCTCTACAAATATGGACAAAGCACTAAGACAGGTGGTTTCTAAGGACGGGAGACTACCTAAGACTTTTTTTGAAATGACAGATAATATGGACTTGATTGACATTTGGAGAACAAGAAACCCTTTGGAGAGAGAGGGAACTTTTTTCTCTGAAGCAAAAATGACCTGGACCAGAATCAACCAAATTTGGGTAACTAGTGGGATGGCACCTAAGATAAAAAAAGTGGAAATCTGCCCAAAGACTTGCTCCGACCATAATGCTGTAAAGATGGAAATGAACATAACAACAGCTGGTTCCTTCAGATGGAGGATGAATGACTCCCTATTTAGAGATGAAGAGGTGTACAGAAAGGCCCAGAAAACTATGAAGGACTATTTTGAGATAAATCTGAAAACAGAGGTGGAGAAAAGAACAATTTGGGACGCAAGTAAAGCCGTCATGAGAGGATTTTTGATACAGCAGAATACTTTAAAAAAGAAGAGACAGAATGAAAAGAAAGATAGGATCTTGGAAAAAATAAAAGAAGGTGAAAAGAAATTGAGATCAAAGCCAAAGTCCCATGAAATTTTAAGAGAAATAAAGTTTTACCAGAGACAGTATATGGGATTGATGAACCAGGAGATAGAATGGAAAATAAAACAAATGAGACAAAAGACATTTGAATCGGCAGATAAATGTGGGAAGCTTCTGGCATGGCAATTGAAGAAAAGGCAAAAGTTGAATATGGTTACAAGCTTAGAGGTTGAAGGAAAGAACATTTTCAGGCCAAATGAGATTAGAAACTGCTTTCAGAGTTATTTCAGAAAACTTTATGCACAAGGGCCGGTGGACGAAAAAGAGATAGAGGAATTTCTTAAAAAATATGGATTACAAAAAATATCTGAACAAAGTAAAGTGACTTTGAACCAGAAAATAACTGAGCAAGAAATAGAGGGAGCCATTCAAAATATGAAATTGGGAAAATCTCTAGGACCAGATGGCTTGACTTCCAGATACTACAAAGTTTTGAAAGACTGGTTGATTCAACCGTTTAAGGAAGTCTGCAATGAAATTTTAGAGGGGAAGAAGGCACCTGAATCGTGGAAAGAAGCATACATTACACTTATACCAAAATCTGAGACTGAAAAGAACCAGATTAAGAACTACCGCCCTATATCATTGCTCAATGTGGATTACAAAATTTTTGCAGACATTTTGGCAAAAAGATTGAAGAGGGTTTTGGTGGGTGAGATTCATAAAGACCAGGCAGGCTTTCTCCCGGGAAGACACTTATCTGACAATGTGAGAAATATAATAGACATTATGGAGTTACTCGAAAACAATATTAATACGAAGGCAGTATTAATATTTGTGGACGCTGAGAAAGCCTTTGACAATATCTCTTGGAGTTTTATGAAAAAGAATCTCAAAGGAATGGGGGTAGGCCAGGGTTTTGAGAATGGTATAGGTGCAATCTATTCTGAACAAAAAGCAAAACTAATTGTAAATAATGTGGTTACTGAGGAAATTGCTATTGAAAAAGGGACACGACAGGGGTGCCCAATATCCCCATTACTTTTCATATCTGTTCTGGAGGTGTTATTAAATATGATTAGAGGGGACCAGCTGGTTAAAGGGATTCAGGTCGGAGCTAAACAATATAAGTTGAGAGCGTTCGCAGATGATTTAGTACTAACTTTGCAAGAGCCAGACATTAGTACTAAAAGAGTTTTGGAGATAATACAAGTTTTTGGTCGAGTAGCAGGTTTTAAGCTAAACAAACAAAAAACAAAGGTATTGGGGAAAAACCTAACAGTGGAGGAAAGAGAGAAGTTTCAGAGTGAAACTGGATTAATGGTAGCAAATAAAGTGAAATATCTGGGGGTTAATTTAACAACTAAGAATGTGAACTTATTTAAAGATAATTATGAGAAATGTTGGACAGAAATTAAGAAAGATTTAGAAATATGGTCGAATCTGAGACTTTCCTTGTTAGGCCGAATTGCTGTTATCAAGATGAATGTTTTGCCAAGAATGTTGTTTTTGTTTCAAACATTGCAGATTCTGGACAGAATGGACTGTTTCAAGAAGTGGCAGAAAGATATATCTAGATTTGTCTGGCAGGGCAAAAAGCCCAGAATAAAATTTAAGATATTAACTGATGCAAAAGAAAGAGGGGGGTTTGCCCTGCCGGACTTAAAATTGTACTATGAAGCAGCAGCTTTCTGCTGGCTGAAAGACTGGCTACTTCTTGAGAACACAGACATTTTGGACTTAGAAGGGTTCAATAATAGGTTTGGTTGGCATGCGTATATATGGTATGACAAGGTAAAAACTCACAAAGGTTTCAAAAACCATATTGTTAGGAAAGCATTATACAATGTTTGGATTCGTTATAAAGATCTGTTGGAAAATAAAACCCCTAGGTGGTTGTCACCAATGGAGGCTAAGGAAGTCAAAAAACTTAATATGGAATCTAAATGGCCAAAATATTGGGAAATTATAGAACAAGAAGGTGGAAATGTGAAATTACAGAGCTATGAAAAACTGAAGTCTAAAGTAAGAGATTGGCTTCATTATTACCAGATAAATGAAGTATTTAAACAGGACAGGAAAATCGGCTTCCAGGTGGAAAAGTCAAAGTTAGAAACAGAATTGTTAGAACCCAATACTAAGACTTTGTCAAGAATGTACAACTTGCTGTTGAAATGGAATACACAGGATGAAACGGTTAAATCAGCAATGATTAAATGGGCACAGGACATTGGACATGATATTATGTTTGCTGACTGGGAACAGTTATGGACCACCGGAATGAAGTTTACGGCATGTAATGCCTTAAGAGAGAATATTATGAAAATGATTTATAGGTGGTACATGACCCCAGTCAAGCTTGCAAAAATCTATCACTTGCCCAATAATAAATGCTGGAAATGTAATGAAACTGAAGGTACTTTTTATCACCTTTGGTGGACGTGCCCAAGGATTAAGGCCTTCTGGGAAATGATTTATAATGAAATTAAGAAGGTGCTTAAGTGTACCTTTTATAAGAAACCAGAGGCTTTTCTCCTGGGCATGGTAGGCCAATTGGTGTCAAAGAAAGATAGGACGTTTTTTATGTATGCTACAACAGCAGCAAGAGTTTTACTAGCAAAGTATTGGAAGACACAAGAACTACCCACACTGGAAGAGTGGCAGACGAAGGTGATCGACTACATGGGATTGGCAGAGATGACGGGCAGAATCCGTGACCAAGGGAAAGAGACGGTGGAAGAAGATTGGAAGAAATTCAAATTTTATCTTAAAAATTCTTGTAAAATTAGTGAGTGTTAAAATGTCATGAGTAAAGCATAGCAGATTTGCAGAGATAAATGATTGGATAAGAGGAAAGAAAAGGGTTTAAAGAAAGGAATTTATAAGTAATTTAGATCAGGGGTTGCTGAAAAAGTTTAAAATAGGGATGCAGAAAAGGGAGGCATGGGGAAGTCGCTGAAAGTGGGTACATGAAAAAATTTATGAAATTATACATGTTTTTATGTTTGTTTGTTTGTGTTTGTTGTTTGTAGTGTCTTATAATATATGTTGAAAAGCCAATAAAAATTTTATTAAAAAAAAAATACTTTTTTAAATGGTCATACTTTTTATTTTTTATATACAGTGGTACCTCGGGTTACATATGCTTCAGCTTATATATGCTTCAGGTAACAGACTCCACTTACCCAGAAATAGTACCTCGTGTTAAGAACTTTGCTTCAGGATGAGAACAGAAATTGTGCTCCGGCGGTGCAGCGGCAGCAGGAGGCCCCATTAGCTAAAGTGGTGCTTCAGGTTAAGAACAGTTTCAGGTTAAGAACAGACCTCTGGAACGAATTAGGTACTTAACACGAGGTACCACTGTATTGGGAGTCACTCAGGTCACATTTTGTGGGAAAGTGGAGTAAAGATAAGCAGATGATGATACAGATAATCCCTGGCCTGATCCAGAGCATGGAAACAAAACAACAAAAAGCTACCTTTGTTCCCCACTTGTTCTTTCACCCACTCCGTTGCTGCCGCAACGCTCTCTGTACTGGTGACATCCAGAATGGTGGTTTTCAAGCGCTCTGAGGTGGCCTTGCCCAGCTGCTCTGCCCCCTTCTGCGTGAGACAGGCTGCCAGCACCCGCAGACCCCGGGCATCCAGATGCCTGGCAAGATGGTTCCCAAAGCCAGAGGAACAGCCCGTGATGAAGACATATTTTTCCGTCAGGTTCTCCACCGTCTGTCTCTCCTGGTACAATCGGCGAAGGAAGTAAAGCCCCAGCAGGGCAGCCAGGTAGAGCCACATGGCTAAAACCAGCAGGCAATAAGCTTGCAAGAGTGGGGCACACAGGGACCTAGCAAGCCTTGGAGAAACCAAATCCCAACCCCTGCTCCACCATGAAGCTCACTGCTCTATTTAGCCTCCCTCGCAGTGTAATTGAGGGGAAGGAGAAACGAAGCAATGAGCTGCTTGCAGCAGAGGCAAGCTAAAACAAGTATAAACAATAGCTCTAGCTAGCTGCTTATTCACTGAACAACCAAATGAAGAGAAACAGTATCATCCTATAAATATCTAGACATAAGCAACACTAAGCTCAGATATTGTGCAAGCCCAGCATTAGCATCCAACAGGTCATATGCCTTATTTTGCCATCACTGCATCACATATTGCACTTGCTCAAGGTCCAATCCCCAATTTGTTTTGTTTGTTAATTTTATTTTTCGAGTTTTCAGTTTTACAAAAGATCTGAAATGCAGTACATCTTCAGAAATAAAAACATAATTGGATTTCCCTCCTCCCCTTCTGTTTCATCTTCTGGTTTCACTTTTATCACTGCATTTCCCCTATAGTTCCTTATAATTGTTACTGTCTGGTTTCCAAATAAGTTATTATTTAACTTCTTGTGTTGTGTTCTTCCTGCTAATGTAGTTAAATGTTTGCAAATATTTTTTAAATAATCCACGTATTTCCCCCATTCTTTAGTGATTCTTTACTGACCTGATTTTTAAACACATATGACATATTTTGTCATGTGATGAACTGGAGAATACAATGAGAAGTACAAGATCAAGAGATGTTTTTCCAATTTAAGCAAATCAATTGTGCACATCAGGAAATATAGCTCCACTTTTTGCTTTCTTTCTTGCCCTCTCTCTTTCTCCATTTATAAGAAGCCCATAAAAGTGTCTTTTTATATTCATAAGAAAAATGTGTGTGTGTTTGTGTGTAGATGTGTGTACACACCACACACACACACACAGAAGGGCAAACGTACTTGTATTTCTCCTCTTTTTTCTGAATTTAATGAGCAAATATCCCATGCCCAGCCTAACTGGAAGCATCTGTTCCCTCCTACTACCACCTAGAGGGCATCAGAGGTAGAAGCAGAGAAGAAATCTGAATTCTGAAACTGGTACATGCCCCCAGCCAATGGGACCTCACCCAATGAGCAGTATGCCAAGTGGAGATTTGAACCCAGGTCTCCTAGGTCCTAGTCTGAAACTCTAACCACTGCACCACACTGCTTCTCATTCTCCAACACTAGAACTCATGGACATCTAATGAATGTTGGAAGGTCCAGGACAGCTAATAGAAAGTACTTCTCTTAATTAAAATATAGATCTAACAGCCACAGGAGATAGGGATGCCCACCCACTTGGATGGTTTTAAAAGTGGATTGGACAGCCAAGACAGGAAGGGAGAGTGCGCTTGATTGCTGCTTTCGAGAAGTCATCTGCTGGTAACTGAATGGTGGCTGAGAAGAGACATTGGTCTGATCCAGAAGGTTATACCTTCCATATTCTCTGCTCTGGGCTCCCCAAACACATTTAAATGGGAAGCATCTTAAAAGATATTGCAATATAACTGCTCTGCTCCCTTCTTCTCCCAAGTATTTCCCCCCATCTAAATTGCCTCCTTTCCCAGCTGCCATGAGGAGGAAAAATTCAGTGTAGATCAGCCAAATGACTCCAGAGGCTTCTCCTACACTGCAAATGCTGGCTAATCAGTTTGAGGTCCTGCAGCTGCTTGTCAGTTAAAATTAAAATCTTGCAACACTGATTATGATATCTTGCATCTGTGCTTTTAGAATCAGGTTGATCATTTTTAATTAAATTTTTTAAAATTAAAATTAAAATCTTGCAGCATTGATTATGGTCTCTTGTATCTGTGGACATTATCAGACAGGAACATTTATCTTCATACATAATGAAGTTTCACTGTGTGACTTCACAGAACAAGCTGCTGTCAAAGGCATAAAGCAATAATCTTTCAGGTTATTTGGCAATCCTAGCAGCTCTTGACAGAGGCTGAATTAAGGAGACCCCATGGAATTCCTTCCCCATTCATTGCCTTATTGATTTTAGTTGTTTCTAATACTTTTTTAAATGGTCATACTTTTTATTTTTTATATACAGTGGTACCTCGGGTTACATATGCTTCAGCTTATATATGCTTCAGGTAACAGACTCCACTTACCCAGAAATAGTACCTCGTGTTAAGAACTTTGCTTCAGGATGAGAACAGAAATTGTGCTCCGGCGGTGCAGCGGCAGCAGGAGGCCCCATTAGCTAAAGTGGTGCTTCAGGTTAAGAACAGTTTCAGGTTAAGAACAGACCTCTGGAACGAATTAGGTACTTAACACGAGGTACCACTGTATTGGGAGTCACTCAGACCACATTTTGTGGGAAAGTGGAGTAAAGATAAGCAGATGATGATACAGATAATCCCTGGCCTGATCCAGAGCATGGAAACTGTTACGAAAAAGGAGCAATGCAGCTGAGTGCTCCAGATGGCTGGAAAGCCAAACAGGATGTTGACGTTATGGGACTGTACCGTGGGAACAAGGGACAGTCTATTCAGTGCACTGAGCACCGGATGTTAGCTCAGAGTGTCACATGACCCTGTACTGGAAGTACATGGGAGGAGTTTTTTCTCTCTCTGCTGTTGGTGATGAGAGAGAGCAGTCACGTTTCTCTGTACTGCTGGAAGGACAGAAATAAAGGCATGTAAATACATTTCTGTCTGTCTCTTTCCCCTCCCTGGGGATGAGAGGGGAGGTGTGTTCTTCTCACGTTGAGAAGAATCGCCGATTGGAGACCTCACCTGGTCTTGCCGGGAGTCGCTGACAGGGAGGTCAACAAGGTTTCAAGCCGGGCACCTGGAGGGTGGCCAATTCCTCTGACTTTTGGCTTGAAAACCAACAACTGGTAGCATATGCCGATGGTTATCTGATCCATGGGAATCAGCATGAGAGGTGAGAGGTCGATGAATCGTTGCCATCCTCTGCACCTAAGAAGATAAGATAACGTCTGCGTGCAGCCAGAAGCTGAACAGACAGCTGGACACCGAGAGGGGTGTTTTCCAGGCAACGGAGCCCCAAAAGGTATGCTGAATTTCGGGCTAAAAAGTGTGAACGCAGATTGATTCATTCTCTGGTTCACGAGAGCTGCGTTTGGAAAAACAGCTCTGAAAGCAAAGGTTTGCATACCAGGAATTCTTGTGGTTGATAAGATTTCCTGTCCGAGGAAGAGGTATGCACAGTTGCTAGGGAACGACAGTCAGTAAGCTTGGAAAGTTACTGGCTCAGTCAAAGAGCCTGGGAAGAGGAATTGTTTTGTCTATCTTGGCAAGAGCTTTAAACAGCGTGCAGCTTTCCTGCCAGAGAAGGCAGAAAAACATCCCAAAAGTGCTTTTGGATTTTAATGGCTCGAAAGTGAGAGCAGACACTTGGATTCAGAATGGATGCCAAGAAGGGGGGAGGTTTACCTTATCCACCTCCCCTGACTAATGACAATTATTCATCTTGGTCTATAAAGATGAAGGCCCTGCTGCAGAATCAGAGGATCTTTGAGGTGATTGAGAACCCAATCCCTGCAGCACCAACGCGAGGTTGGGAATCACAGAATCTGAAAGCCAGGACGGCTATAATTCTGTGTGTCTCAGATAGCCAATTGGTGCATATTCAGAATTTAGAGTATGCACGAGAGATTTGGGAGACGCTGCGTAGAACACATCAGAGGGATGCTGGTTCTTCAGCGTTGCTGTATTTTGAGAAGCTGACCAATCTGAGGCTTGCGCCTGATGGAGATGTTCAAGCGCACCTGACGGAAATGAAATATCTGCGCCAACAGATGGTGGAACGCAATTTCCGTCTGCAGGAGGAAGTGTTTTGCTTCATGATGATAAACAGCCTAAATCGGACTTACAAAACCGTTGCCAGTCAGCTTGGTTCCCTTCTGGCTCAAGATTTGACCGCGGAGAGGGTGTCTGCCGTAGTTCTGAACGAACAGGACAGGCTTGCTGCACTGGAAGTAAAGGACAGGGGGAGGGAGGAACGGAGTTCTAATTCCCCCGCTTATGTGGCTACTGGAGAGAATGCTGTAGCTTTGAACGTTGTCCGATGTTATAATTGTGGACAGGCTGGGCATCTTCAGCGGAACTGTAAGAAGCCACGCCAGCCAAAAGGAGCTAAGGGCCGCTCAGCAAAGCCTGAGGCGTCAGGCAAAGGTCATACCAAGTCTTCGGTGAAACCTGCAAAGGCTTTGATGGTGAAAGGAACCACGCCAGATGTTGGGAACTCGTTTATAATAGACTGTGCCCTGGATCCACACGTGGGCAAGGTGGTGGTCCAGGAGTTGGTGATCGACCATGTCGAAGGCTGCTGACAGGTCTAGAAGAATCAGCAGCCCCGACCCGCTTCGATCCAGCTGCCTGCGGAGATCATCTGTTAGGGCAACCAGAGCCGTCTCGGTCCCATGACCAGCGCAGAAGCCGGACTGGAATGGATCCAGAGCTGATGTTTCATCCAGAAACCTGCCAAGCTGTTCAGCAACCGCTCTCTCAATCATCTTACCCAGGAATGGAAGATTCGAAACAAGGCGGTAATTGGATAGATCTAAGGGACGCGGGTGGCATGGGATGTGGGTGGCGCTGTGGGTAAAACCTCAGCGCCTAGGACTTGCTGATCGCATGGTCGGCGGTTCGAATTCCCGCGGTGGGGCGCACTCCACCCAGCGCCTGTGGAGAGAGGCTCAGAACTCGCAGGGTTAAGAAGTTCTGAGTGACGTCTCACATTCTGAGGCGTGGTTTTAGAATACTGAGGGGAGTGTTTTCTGTGTCTCAGTCAGTGTGTGTTTTGCTCCGTTGCGAGAGAGCAGCGATGAGCGCATTGTCGCCAGGAGATTTATAACTGTTGTGTTTTGCTAAGGAATAAAGACTTAAAACAAAGATAAGGAGACAGCCTGCGTTCAGCCAGAGTTATTATGCACACACGGCGACCCTGCTTCTGTTCCGCTGTGTTTACGTTCTGCTGGAGTCGGAGGTCCCTGGGGAAATCAGAGCCGCGCAGAGGAAGCGTGCCGGACCCCCCCGGGAATGGCTCAGGTTATGGGGTCATCAGCAAACGCTTTGAAGCAGAGATAAGCAACGTTCGTGCGTGTGGGAGAAGCCGGCTGAGGAGAAGACTGCAACCAAAAGCCAGTTGGAGCTGTGCCTAACGTTTGAGGCAGAGGGGAGCTCACTGGGAAGATCTGATCTGCTGGACCGGGAGGTGCTACTACTGTACGTAAGTAGGCTGGGCGAAGATGGCAGACAGCCAGGAATCGTCAGTCCCTTTTGATAAGGTGGACGGGAGCAAGCCCTGGGTCGAGTGGCAGGCACAGAAGACGGTGGGAGCCAGGCCAGAGGGGGCTGAGAGCTGCTCTGAGGAGGCACCAAGCCCAGGAGGGGCTGAGGGACGCCCAAGAAGCCCAGAGGGGGCTGGGACTGTGTTGGAAGGCTGTTGCAATGCTTCCACACATGAGCAGTGTGCTGGAGAGCGGCTGAGAGAAGAGAAGAGAAATGCAGTGGCAATCTGTTCCACTGGGAACTTTGCACCTGAGAGTGGGGGTGCAGGTCATTCCAAGGGTCTTGAGAGTGCCCAGGCTGTTTGGCAGGAGCTGGAGGGGGTTTGCAGAGAAACCACAGCAGAAGCCAAAAGCCACGTCCCCAAAAGCAGAAAAGCCTCAAGGAGCGCTGCTGGAAAGGTTGGGGGGGCAGAGAAGACCAAAGGCAAGTTTGCAAAGTTTTCCACTCGGCGTTGTTTTGTCTGCAATTCTTCTGACCATCTGTGTCGCAGCTGCCCACAGAGAGCAAGGGAGACAGGGCAGGATGTGTCCAAGGTTGCTTCCCATGGGAACCAGCCGGGTTTCCATGGCGACCAGTCCAGAAGAGGAGGCAGGCGTGGGAGACCGCAGCATGCTCCAGAGGGGGAAGGAAACGCTTATCAGCTGACTGCTTCAATGGCAGTGTTGGAAAACATCACCTGCAAGGTCGGGGGCAGCAGGAAGTCCGTTGCTAAGGCAACAAAGAAGGACAACTCCAGTGAGGAGGGAGTGCTGCGTTGGATTGTGGACTCTGCTACCAACACTCATCTGGTAACAGAGACACCTGGTGTCGAGATAAGGAACTGCAGAGCTGTTTCAACTGGGAAAACAGTTGTTTTTGCTAATGGGTCACAGAGACATTTAACCACTGTTGGAAATGTGTTTGTCTCTTTCTTACAGGCGCAGCTGGATGTCTACGTGTCGCCGGGGATAAAACATTGTCTTTTATCTGTACCTTGTCTCTTACAGGAGGGATTTGTGGTGTGTTTTGAGAAAAATGTTTGTACAATTTCCAGAGGGGGAAGGCAGCTAGCACGTATTGAGAAAAATCAGAACAACCTCTTTGTTCTGGAAACACCTCTGGAGGGTGAGGGGAATGCTGGGAAAGCCACTGATCACACTCATGTGTCGTGTGCTTGCGTGTGGCACAAGAGAATGTCACATGGTTCCTGTGAAGACATTCAGATGTTATCAGAGTGCACCAAAGGGTGCCGGGTAAAGGAATGTGGTCAACCTTTGAATTGCAGAGCTTGCAGAAAAGCCAGGAACAAGGGATTTAATCATCCCAGGGTGGAGAGAGTAACCACTAAGCCTTTTGAGCTTGTACATGCAGACCTTTTTGGTATGCCACAGCCAAGTCTGGGCAAAGCCAAGGTTCTGATGGTGCTGACAGATGATTTTACGCAGAACTCATGGGCGTACACGCTGAGAACTAAGGAGGAGGCAACACAACTGATCAAAGATTGGGTTGCTGAGGTGGAACTAAGGTTCTCCACCAAGGTGCAGGGGTTCAAGTGTGACCGAGGTTCAGAGGTCACTGGGTCTGCTCTAAAGAGTTTCTTTCGCCAGAGAGGGATACGTCACAAGGTGACTTCTCCTCAGGAGAGTGGCGTGGCAGAGCTTAGGAGTAAAGCTCTGGTTCAAGCATCAGAGATTCTACTGGATGACTCTGGTTTGCCTCAAAGTTTTGGGGGGGAGGCGGTAAAGACAGCCAATTTCACGATGAACAGGTGCTACAATTCAGTGGTAGGTGACACCCCGTATTTCCTGCTCACGGACAGAGGCCGCTTGTGCATTTCTTTCGTGCTTTCGGTAGCAGAGCCATGGTGCCTGTACCAAAGTTTCAACAGCAGGAGGGTGGCCCAAGGTACCAGGAAATGATCTTCTGTGGGTATGAACCTACGACAAAGGGATGGAGGTTTGCATATCCAGAAGGTGATCAGACCAAGCTTCTGGTCAGTAAACAGGCTGAGTTCTATGAGCAGGATGGTTGGGCAAGGCGCAAAGCGAGCCCTGATGTTCACTCAGATTGTCTGTCTGACTCTGAGGAGGAGGGAGAGCCAGAGCCTGAACCTGCTGGTGGAGACCAGGTCCCTGAACAGAGTAGGGCGTCTCCACAGGTTGTTAAAAGAGTGTCCAAGAGTGAGCCTTCATCTCCTGTCCGCATAATGGAGAAAGCTCACAGATGTGTCAAGTCAGAGGGGGAATCTTCTGATGAGGAAGACGCACTTGCTGGCCCCAGTGGGTCAGAAGGAGCACCCCAGTTTGTGCCCAGGCGGTCATCTCGGGCTACAAAGGGAATTCCACCTGAGAGGTTTCAGGTCACAAATGCATGGGTTGGTTTCGCACAGTGCGAACCTGAGATTTGTGAGGAGGTTCAACAGGTGCCTAACAACGATGCCAGGAAGGGGCGGAAGGCAATGGGGAAAGTGTTGAACACTCAGAAGTCTATAAATGTGTGTTCACAACTCCTCTCAGAACGTGATTCGAGAGGGGGTGTGGAGAGAGGCTCAGAACTCACAGGGTTAAGAAGTTCTGAGTGACGTCTCACATTCTGAGGCGTGGTTTTAGAATACTGAGGGGAGTGTTTTCTGTGTCTCAGTCAGTGTGTGTTTTGCTCCGTTGCGAGAGAGCAGCGATGAGCGCATTGTCGCCAGGAGATTTATAACTGTTGTGTTTTGCTAAGGAATAAAGACTTAAAACAAAGATAAGGAGACAGCCTGCGTTCAGCCAGAGTTATTACGCACACACGGCGACCCTGCTTCTGTTCCACTGTGTTTACGTTCTGCTGGAGTCGGAGGTCCCTGGGGAAATCAGAGCCGTGCAGAGGAAGCATGCCGGACCCCCCAGGAATGGCTCAGCGCCTGCCAACTTAGCAGTTCGAAAGCACCCCCGGGTGCAAGTAGATAAATAGGGACCGCTTACCAGCGGGAAGGTAAACGGCGTTTCCGTGTGCGGCTCTGGCTCATCAGATGCAGCTTTGTCACGCTGGCCACGTGACCCGGAAGTGCCTGCGGACAGCGCTGGCTCCCGGCCTCTAGAGTGAGATGAGCGCACAACCCTAGAGTCTGGCAAGAGTGGCCCCTACGGGCAGGGGTACCTTTACCTCACTGTTCTAATGATGTTTTCTTTAAGAGTGGACGCACCACTGCCTCCTTCAATTCCCCTGGGAATATCCCAGTGCCAAGGGATAAATTGATGATATCCCCCAGGGGGGCCCGCACCTCGTCTGGACGTGCTTTAATCAGCCAAGACAGGCACGGGTCAGGAGGACAGGTGGTGGGCTTTCCAGCTTGGAGGAGTCTGTCCACATTGGCTGGGGATATCCGGTCAAAGTGGTCCAATACTGGACCCGAGGACAGTCGAGGGGCCTTCAGTTCCTTTAGTGTATCCAAATTGGCAGGGAGGTCATGGCAGAGCAACAGGACCTTCTCCGCAAAAAAGCTTGCAAATGCCTCACAGCTGTGTGTCAAATTGTTATTTAAATTTGGCTGTCCTTCAAGGGACGTTAAAGACCTGATTATACTAAATAATTGTGCTGGGCGAGAGCTAGCGGATACAATGGAGACCGAGAAGTAAGACTTCTTAGCAGCCTTCACTGCCATCCCATAGGTTTTTATAAAAACCCTATAAGATGTTCTTGAGGCTCCGTCACGGGCACCCCGCCATACTCGCTCTAGCCGTCTGAGATCCCGCTTCATTTTCCGAAGCTCCTTGGTAAACCAGGGAGCCCGGTTTCTGCGGGGTCGCAGAGGGCGCTTAGGTGCGATCTCATCCATGGCTGCCAGGAGCTGGATATTCCAGCCCTCAACAAGCTCAGTCAATGAGTCGCCAGGGGGAGAAAGGTCCCACAAGGCTTGGTGGAATCTCTCAGGGTCCATCAGCCTCTGCGGGCAAGCCCAAATCGGCTCGCCACCTAAGCAGGGTGGGGGTGGAAAGTCAATCCTGGCTTTCAGAGCGTAGTGATCAGACCATGGCACCTTCATCGAAGGAGACATGATCACATCTATACCAACGCCAAAGATCAAATCCAGCGTGGGGCCCGAAACAAACTGGGAGAGCCCTAGTGTTGCCATGGAAGACGCCAGGTCAAGAGCCTGTGAGGAGGGAGTGGCTTCAGCATGGATGTTGAAGTCCCCCAATACCAATAGGTTAGGGAACTCCAAGGCCCAGGGAACTACACCACACTGCTTCTCATTCTCCAACACTGGAACTCATGGACATCCAATGAAGTTGCATGTTGGAAGGTTCAGGAGATAGGGATGCCCACCCACTTGGATGGTTTTAAAAGTGGATTGGACAACCAAGACAGGAAGGGAGAGTGCGCTTGATTGCTGCTTTCGAGAAGTCATCTGCTGGTAACTGAATGGTGGATGAGAAGAGACATTGGCCTGATCCAGAAGGTTATACCTTCCATATCCACTGATTATGATATCTGTGCTTTTAGAATCAGGTTGATCAGTGGACATTATGTTGGTACTAAAGGGTTAAGAGGTAACAAGTCGCTCTAATCACTGAGCAGCTGGAAGTCATTAAGCATCCAAGAATGTGAGATAGTTTGTATAAATAGTCAGTTCACTCAGTTTGTGGCCGGTGGGCTGATATGAGTTAGGTTTAGAGTAAAGTTTTCTTTATGCCGGAGATAAGAGCATGTGTGCTTTATCGCCAGGGTTTTTTCTTTTGTAAATAAAGTTTTTTCCTGAGTTCCAAAGTGCTTGCTCCAGGATTCTTCATTGAAAGGTACTGACTCTCCTGCCTTCTTCACCGCTGCACGAAATTCTCTGCTGAGATATGATTTATGGCGTTGGAAGTGCACTGGACGTTCACTTAACATTAAACTAATTAAAGTTTAATGGACAGGTTATGGCTGTTTGTACGTCAAAAAGGAGATAAGGAGTGCAGTTCAGAGTGATTTATGAAAGGACTGGAGCGAAGACAGAAGCGGTTGCCGACAACGAAAGCCTTCAAAGCAGCTTGAGTCCTGCAACGTGCCTAGAAAAAGTTTTAAACAGGCACTGCGCAGTTTGTACTCGCTGGAAGACGTCTTATTCCTCAAGGAGCCACCTCAGCAGCTGGGAGACGGTCTACAGGTGTGTGAGTATCGTTTCTAAGCCCCAGGGAGGATGGCAGAGTCCCAGGAAAGTTTTGCTGTCCCGTTTACGCGACTCAATGGGAAAAATTGGCAAGATTGGAAGGCTAGAGTAAGGGTTTGGTTGCAAGCAAAAGAGTTGTGGAGTTGTACTGAAGCACCGCCTTTACAGGCAGCTGCAGACGCGTCTGCAGAAGACAAAGCAGCAGCAGCAGCTTCACAGAAACGCGACAGGAAAGCCCAAGGTCTATTAGTTTTGGCAGTGGGACCAGAGCAAATGCCTTATGTTTCTGAGTTAAAGAACACGCATGAGGTCTGGACGGTTCTGCAGCGGCTAAATTCCAGAAACACTGCGGGGGCCAAGATCCATGCAGATGAACAGGATAAAAGGCAAAGAGAAAGAGGTTTGCCTTCAAAGGGGAGTTGTGCTATGCCTAAGAGTGGGGATGCTGAGTTTGAGAACACAGTAAATGCTTTTGCAGCTAGACACTGTTTTCGCTGTAGTTCCTCTTCCCATTTAATCAAGAACTGCACACGTGAACCTGGTCAAGACAGCACCAAGGCCGTTACCCCTAGTTACCAGACAAGGAGTTCCAGGGGACGTCGAAGAAGAGGAGGAGGTCGTGGCTACTCCCACAGCACACAGCACATGGCTTCAGCAATGGCGTTGATGCAAGGGCGTGGCCAAGGCAGCAATCTACGCTGGTTGATCGACAGTGGTGCATCTCACCACCTGGTGGCGCCATCTAGTGTCCGTTTGCAGAATTGCAGGCATTTGCAAACCCCTAAAGTTGTGACAATGGCAGATTCAACTAAACGTTCCTTAAAGACCGTAGGCACAGTGTTCTTGAATTGTTTGCATACAGAAATTGATGCCTACGTGCTAAAGGGAATGAAGGGGTGTATTTTGTCTGTGTCAGAACTTGATAGAGATGGGTTTAAAACTGTGTTTGAAAATGGGGTTTGCACTATTTCAAAGAATAACGTATCTCTTTTGCAGGTGGAATGCAGAAATGGGTTATATTATTTTGAGACAAGTCCAGATGAAGTTGAACAGGTTCATGCTGGTTGTGTGAACTCGCCTACCCATAATTCTTGTGTTCATTTATGGCACCGCCGTTTGGGACATATTAATTTTCAGTATGTTAAAAGGCAACCTGAATTATCAGAAGGGTGCAAAATGAACAAATGTACTAAGTATTTGGATTGTACTGCATGCAAAAGGGCGAAGGTTCATAGATGCAGCTATCCCAGTTCAGATAGGAAATCTGACAAAGTATTCCAACTTGTGCATATGGACCTATGTGGCCCAATGCCTGTTGCCAGCATGGGAGGTTCGAGGTATGCACTGTGTCTCTCGGATGACAAAACAAAAGTCACATGGTTTTTTCCTCTCAAAACAAAAGCAGATACTGCAGAAACTGTTAAAAATTGGGTTCATGCAGTAGAACTTGAATTCGGTACTAGAGTACTTGCTTTTCAGACAGACAGAGGGTCAGAATTTACCGGGTCTGTGTTGCAGAATTTCTTTAAGAAAAAGGGAATTAAGCACCGTCTGTCTACACCTTATTCCCCCCAAGAAGGAGGCGTGGCCGAACGTAAAAACAGGGTTCTGCAAGAGTTGGCAAACTCTATGTTGTTTGATTCTAAACTCCCTCAAAGTTACTGGGCGGAAGCCTGGCAGACGGCTACTCATATTCTGAACCGAGTATATAATTCAGTAATTGATACTATGCCATATTTTGCTTTATATGGGAAGAAGCCCAAAGTTAATTACTTTCGAGTGTTTGGATCTCAAGCCTATGTACTTATCCCAAAAGCGTTAAGGAAAAAGGGAAGTCCAAGGGCTAGGAAACTCATCTTTTGTGGGTACGAACCACACGCCAAATCTTGGAGGTTCGTGAACCCAGATGGGGATACTACAAGAGTGGTCATCAGTAGGAGCGCTGAATTTTGTGAGCAATCCGGATGGACTCACTTACATGCTAACTCTGACATTTTGAGAGATGATTTAGGCATTTATGCTGAGAATGAAAGTCCAGAGGATAGTGAGCCAGAAGGGGATGGTGCACATGGTTCAGATGCAGATTCTGACCAGGCACAAGGTTCTTCTCCTAAGGTAGGAAAGCCAGAATCTAGGAGTGTTCCAACATCGCCAGTCAGTAGGCCTAGCAGACAGCAAAAGCGAAGCAGGTCGCCTGCAACACCAAGCCCAAGGGAGGTATCTAAACGGAGGTCTTTATCCCTAGGGGTGCACCCAGATATAAAGTCTGAAACAGATTCTGACAGCCAACGGTCAGAGGGGGCACAAGAGGAACAATTGCGCAGATCAAAACGTGCCACAAAGGGCAAACCACCAGAGCGGTTTAAGGTGACAGGTGTATACGTAAATATGGCACAGTGTGAGCCAGATAGCTATATAGAGGTACAACAGCTTCCAAGCTCAGAAGCCGTAAAGTGGCAGGAAGCAATGGAAAAGGAGATGGCTTCAATGAAGTCTCTCAGTGTGTTTACAAGTACAGAGCTTCCGAAAGGGCAACAAGCTGTAGGTTGTCGATGGGTATATCGTTTAAAGCCCACAACTACTGAGGAGTTGCAATATAAAGCCCGACTAGTTGCAAAAGGTTTTTCGCAGCGCAAAGGTGTTCACTATTCTCAAATCTATGCCCCTACTTCAAGATCGGAGTCATTAAGAATGCTTTTAGCCTCTTCAGCTAAGAAGGGAAATAAGCTGTTTCATTTTGATGTCAACGTGGCTTATTTAAATGCAGACTTACAGGAGGAAGTCTATATGACACCACCACCAGGTTTTGAAGGAGACAAGCCAAACCAGGTCTGGCGCCTACACAAATCCATTTATGGGTTGAAACAGTCCGCCAGTAATTGGAATTCCTGTTTAAACGATGCTCTAGAGAGCATGGGGTTCAGAAAGAGCGCAGCAGATGCGTGTCTTTATCTAAAAGGCTCTGGATGTGAACAAGAAGCAGTTTTGATATTTGTTGACGATTTATTATACAGTGGAAAGGACGATAAACTTGCACAACAATTTGCCACAAAGCTTGGAGAAAAGTTTCAGATAAAATCACTAGGCACTGTATCTGTTTATCTAGGAGTTAAAATTCAGCAAGATGAAAATGGGAACTATTGGCTCAGCCAAGAAGCTAAGATCCAGCAGTTGCTGGAAAGGTTTAAAATGGACAACTGTGCTGGTGTTAAAACCCCAATGGAGTTAAGTTACACAAAGGATGCTCAAGCCGAGCAACAGGCAGAGTTCAGTAATCCCGGGGTTTACCAGTCAGCGATAGGCAGTCTACTGCACATTGCACAGTGGACTCGGCCCGATATAACATATGCTGTCAACATGCTGTGTAGACAAGCTGAAAAACCATCAATGCATGCTTGGCAAGGAGTAAAAAGAGTTTTAAGGTATCTCCAAACTACCAAAAGGTTTCGCTTAAAACTATCAGCAGAGAGCAGCACACAACTTGAATGTTGGGCCGACAGCAGTTGGGCAGATGCTGGACCAGATAGAAAATCAGTGTCAGGAATGGCGATAAAATTTGGAAATGCACTAATTGGTTGGAGATCAAGAAAGCAATCACTTATAGCTTTAAGTTCAACTGAATCTGAGTTCAATGCATTATCAGATGTATGTAGAGAACTGGAATTTTATAAGCAACTGGTACAAGAATTGTTTGGAGAATGTTCCCTACCAATCAGAGTGTGGGAAGACAATCAACCTTGTATTAAACTAGCTAAATCAGGTCAATTCAAGGCACTCACAAAACACTTGGATATCCATTATCAAAATGTATGCCAAAGTGTAAAACAAGGTTTAATTGAACTAAAGTATTGTCCAAGCAAAGAAAATCTCACAGACGGTTTTACAAAAGCTTTGAGTCCGCAATCTCATAAATATTTCTGTTCAGGTTTAAATTTGAATTAAGGTTGGTACAGCTCAGTGTTACGAGCGAGAGGGGGTGTTGGTACTAAAGGGTTAAGAGGTAACAAGTCGCTCTAATCACTGAGCAGCTGGAAGTCATTAAGCATCCAAGAATGTGAGTTAGTTTGTATAAATAGTCAGTTCACTCAGTTTGTGGCCGGTGGGCTGATATGAGTTAGGTTTAGAGTAAAGTTTTCTTTATGCCGGAGATAAGAGCATGTGTGCTTTATCGCCAGGGTTTTTTCTTTTGTAAATAAAGTTTTTTCCTGAGTTCCAAAGTGCTTGCTCCAGGATTCTTCATTGAAAGGTACTGACTCTCCTGCCTTCTTCACCGCTGCACGAAATTCTCTGCTGAGATATGATTTATGGCGTTGGAAGCGCACTGGACGTTCACTTAACATTAAACTAATTAAAGTTTAATGGACACATTATCAGACAGGAACAATTATCTTAATACAAAATGAAGTTTCACTGTGTGACTTCACAGAACAAGGTGCTGTCAAAGGCATAAAGCAATAATCTTTCAGGTTATTTGGCAATCCTAGCAGCTCTTGACAGAGGTTGAATTAAGGTGACCCCATGGAATTCCTTCCCCATTCATTGCCTTATTGATTTTAGTTGTTTCTAATACTTTTTAAAATGGTCATACATTTTATTTTTGATATACAGTGGTACTTCGGGTTACATACGCTTCGGGTTACATACACTTCAGGTTACAGACTCCACTAACCTCGTGTTAAGAACTTTGCTTCAGGATGAGAACAGAAATCGTGCTCCGGCGGTGCAGCGGCAGCAGGAGGCCCCATTAGCTAAAGTGGTGCTTCAGATTAGGAACAGTTTCAGTTTAAGAACGGACCTCCAGAACGAATTAAGTACTTAACCCGAGGTACCACTGTATTGGGAGTCACTCAGGTCACATTTTGTGGGAAAGTGGAATAAAGATAAGCAGATGATGATACAGATAATCCCTGGCCTGATCCAGAGCATGGAAACAAAACAACAAAAAACTACCTTTCTTCCCCACTTGATCTTTCACCCACTCCGTCGCTGCCGCCACACTCTCTGTACTGGTGACATCCAGAACGGTGGTTTTCAAGCGCTCTGAGGTGACCTTGTCCAGCTGCTCTGCCCCCTTCTGTGTGGTACAGGTTGCCAACACCCGCAGACCCTGGGCATCCAGATGCCTGGCAAGGTGGTTCCCAAAGCCAGAGGAACAGCCCGTGATGAAGACATATTTCTCCGTCAGGTTCTCCACCGTCTGTCTCTCCTGGTACCATCGGCGAAGGAAGTAAAGCCCCAGCAGGGCAGCCAGGTAGAGCCACATGGCTGAAACCAGCAGGCAATAAGCTTGCAAGAGTGGGGCACACAGAGGGACCTAGCAAGCCTTGGAGAAACCAAATCCCAACCCATGCTCCACCATGAAGCTTGCTGCTCTATTTATCCTCCCTCGCAGTGTTATTGAGGGCATCAGAGGTAGAAGCAGAGAAGAAATCTGAAATCTGAAACTGGTACATGCCCCCAGCCATTGGGAAAAGCTCACTGCTCTATTTAGCCTCCCTCGCAGTGTTATTGAGGGGAAGGAGAAATGAAGCAATGAGCTGCTTGCAGCAGAGGCAAGCTAAAACAAGTATAAACAATAGCTCTAGCTAGCTGCTTATTCACTGAACAACCAAATGAAGAGAAACAGTATCATCCTATAAATATCTAGACATAAGCAACACTAAGCTCAGATATTGTGCAAGCCCAGCATTAGCATCCAACAGGTCATATGCCTTATTTTGCCATCACTGCATCACATATTGCTCAAGGTCCAATCCCCAATTTGTTTTGTTTGTTAATTTTATTTTTCGAGTTTTCAGTTTTACAAAAGATCTGAAATGCAGTACATCTTCAGAAATAAAAACATAATTTGATTTCCCTCCTCCCCTTCTGTTTCATCTTCTGGTTTCACTTTTATCACTGCATTTCCCCTATAGTTCCTTATAATTGTTACTGTCTGGTTTCCAAATAAGTTATTATTTAACTTCTTGTGTTGTGTTCTTCCTGCTAATGTAGTTAAATGTTTGCAAATATTTTTTAAATAATCCACGTATTTCCCCCATTCTTTAGTGATTCTTTACTGACCTGATTTTTAAACACATATGACATATTTTGTCATGTGATGAACTGGAGAATACAATGAGAAGTACAAGATCAAGAGATGTTTTTCCAATTTAAGCAAATCAATTGTGCACATCAGGAAATATAGCTCCACTTTTTGCTTTCTTTCTTGCCCTCTCTCTTTCTCCATTTATAAGAAGCCCATAAAAGTGTCTTTTTATATTCATAAGAAAAATGTGTGTGTGTTTGTGTGTAGATGTGTGTACACACCACACACACACAGAAGGGCAAACGTACTTGTATTTCTCCTCTTTTTTCTGAATTTAATGAGCAAATATTCCATGCCCAGCCTAACTGGAAGCATCTGTTCCCTCCTACTACCACCTAGAGGGCATCAGAGGTAGAAGCAGAGAAGAAATCTGAATTCTGAAACTGGTACATGCCCCCAGCCAATGGGACCTCACCCAATGAGCAGTATGCCAAGTGGAGATTTGAACCCAGGTCTCCTAGGTCCTAGTCTGAAACTCTAACCACTGCACCACACTGCTTCTCATTCTCCAACACTAGAACTCATGGACATCTAATGAATGTTGGAAGGTCCAGGACAGCTAATAGAAAGTACTTCTCTTAATTAAAATATAGATCTAACAGCCACAGGAGATAGGGATGCCCACCCACTTGGATGGTTTTAAAAGTGGATTGGACAGCCAAGACAGGAAGGGAGAGTGCGCTTGATTGCTGCTTTCGAGAAGTCATCTGCTGGTAACTGAATGGTGGCTGAGAAGAGACATTGGTCTGATCCAGAAGGTTATACCTTCCATATTCTCTGCTCTGGGCTCCCCAAACACATTTAAATGGGAAGCATCTTAAAAGATATTGCAATATAACTGCTCTGCTCCCTTCTTCTCCCAAGTATTTCCCCCCATCTAAATTGCCTCCTTTCCCAGCTGCTATGAGGAGGAAAAATTCAGTGTAGATCAGCCAAATGACTCCAGAGGCTTCTCCTACACTGCAAATGCTGGCTAATCAGTTTGAGGTCCTGCAGCTGCTTGTCAGTTAAAATTAAAATCTTGCAACACTGATTATGATATCTTGCATCTGTGCTTTTAGAATCAGGTTGATCATTTTTAATTAAATTTTTTAAAATTAAAATCTTGCAGCATTGATTATGGTCTCTTGTATCTGTGGACATTATCAGACAGGAACATTTATCTTCATACATAATGAAGTTTCACTGTGTGACTTCACAGAACAAGCTGCTGTCAAAGGCATAAAGCAATAATCTTTCAGGTTATTTGGCAATCCTAGCAGCTCTTGACAGAGGCTGAATTAAGGAGACCCCATGGAATTCCTTCCCCATTCACTGCCTTATTGATTTTACTTGTTTCTAATACTTTTTAAAATGGTCATACTTTTTATTTTTTATATACAGTGGTACCTCGGGTTACATATGCTTCAGCTTATATATGCTTCAGGTAACAGACTCCACTTACCCAGAAATAGTACCTCGTGTTAAGAACTTTGCTTCAGGATGAGAACAGAAATTGTGCTCCGGCGGTGCAGCGGCAGCAGGAGGCCTCATTAGCTAAAGTGGTGCTTCAGGTTAAGAACAGTTTCAGGTTAAGAACAGACCTCTGGAACGAATTAGGTACTTAACACGAGGTACCACTGTATTGGGAGTCACTCAGGTCATATTTTGTGGGAAAGTGGAGTAAAGATAAGCAGATGATGATACAGATAATCCCTGGCCTGATCCAGAGCATGGAAACAACACAACAAAAAGCTACCTTTGTTCCCCACTTGTTCTTTCACCCACTCCGTCGCTGCCGCCACGCTCTCTCTACTGGTGACATCCAGAATGGTGGTTTTCAAGCGCTCTGAGGTGGCCTTGCCCAGCTGCTCTGCCCCCTTCTGCGTGAGACAGGCTGCCAGCACCCGCAGGCCCCGGGCATCCAGCTGCCTGGCCAGTAGGTTTCCAACAAAGGTTTATCTCTGGAGTTATATACATATATAGAGAGAGTTCAGTATGCGTCCCTGCTCTTGCATTTGATCTTAATATTGCTGGAGAGCCAATATTTCCCCAGGGATTCACACAGTTTTAAAGGGAAGGCCAACCACTGACCTCTGGGGGCCATTTTGGGAGGCCTTTACATGAAATTTAGCAAAGAGCATGAAGGCTTATCCAAAGTAGATCTGTTGGATAAAACTGATCCAGTTGACCTAGTGTACTTAGACTGCCAACTCCTGAAGAAGCTGAGCAGTCATGAAACTGGTTAAGAAGCAGGACACAGAGTAGAGGAATAAATGGAATATCTAGATGGGGAGATGTAGAAACTGGAACTCTCCAAAGATCAGTGTTGGGACCTGTGGCTTTTATCTTATTCATAACTGATCTAGAATTAGGGGGAGCATGAAGTGGGCATGTTTATAGCCCATCTTTTCCCCACTCTAAGGGGCTTGAAGTGGCCCACATGGTTCTCACCTTCCTCATTGAATCCTCACAACCCTGTGAGGTGGGTTAGGTTGAGAGGCAGTGACTGCCCAAGGTCACCCAATGAGCAGTATGCCAAGTGGGGATTTGAACCCAGGTCTCCCAGGTCCTAGTCTGAAACTCTAACCACTAATAATAATAATAATAAATATTATTTATATCCCGCCCTCCCCAGCCGAAGCAGGGCTCAGGGCGGCTAACAACAATCAAATAATCCCACATTCTAAAAACATTACATTATAAAAATTAATTAAAATCAAATTGATGGCAACCGTTAAGCAAAATTCTGTGCAGATTGCCAGAGGAGGGAGTCAGGCTGCGCCCTGACCAAAGGCCTGGTGGAACAGCTCTGTGTTGCAGGCCCAGCGGAAAGATGTCAGGTCCCGCAGGGCCCTAGTCTCTTGTGACAGAGCGTTCCACCAGATTGAGCCGTAGCCGAGAAAGCCCTGGCTCTAATTGAGGCCAGCCTAACCTCTCTGTTGCCTGGGACTTTCAGGATGTTTTTATTTGCAGACCGAAGGTTCCTCTGTGGGACATACCAGGAGAGGCGGTCCCATAGGTACGAGGGTCCTAGGACGTATAGGGCTTTAAAGGTTAAAAACAGCCCCTTAAACCTGATCCTGTACTCCACCGGGAGCCAGTGCAGCTGGTATAGTATAGAGTTGGGTGTCATCGGCATACTGATGGCAACCCAGCCCAAAACTCCGGACAAGCTGGGTGAGGGGGCGCATAAAGCTGTTAAAAAGCATTGGAGAGAGTATCGCACCCTGAGGCACTCCACACACCAAGGAGTGGCACGATGACAATTCCCCCCCAAGCGCCACCCTCTGTCCCCGACCAGAGAGAAACGAGCGCAGCCATTGAAGGACTGTGCCCTGGATCCACACGTCGGCAAGGCGGTGGTCCAGGAGTTCATGATCGACCATGTCGAAGGCTGCTGACAGGTCTAGAAGAATCAGCAGCCCCGACCCGCTTCGATCCAGCTGCCTGCGGAGATCATCTGTTAGGGCAACCAGAGCCGTCTCGGTCCCATGACCAGCGCAGAAGCCGGACTGGAATGGATCCAGAGCCGATGTTTCATCCAGAAACCTGCCAAGCTGTTCAGCAACCGCTCTCTCAATCATCTTACCCAGGAATGGAAGATTCGAAACAAGGCGGTAATTGGATAGATCTAAGGGTGGCATGGGATGCGGGTGGCGCTGTGGGTAAAACCTCAGCGCCTAGGACTTGCTGATCGCATGGTCGGCGGTTCGAATTCCCACGGTGGGGCGCGCTTCTGTCATTTGGACCCAGCGCCTGCCAACCTAGCAGTTCGAAAGCACCCCCGGGTGCAAGTAGATAAATAGGGAACGCTTACCAGCGGGAAGGTAAACGGCGTTTCCGTGTGCGGCTCTGGCTCACCAGATGCAGCTTTGTCACGCTGGCCACGTGACCCGGAAGTGTCTGCGGAGAGCGCTGGCTCCCGGCCCCTAGAGTGAGCTGAGCGCACAACCCTAGAGTCTGGCAAGAGTGGCCCCTATGGGCAGGGGTACCTTTACCTTTACCTCAGTGTTCTAATGATGTTTTCTTTAAGAGTGGACGCACCACTGCCTCCTTCAATTCCCCTGGGAATATCCCAGTGCCAAGGGATAAATTGATGATATCCCCCAGGGGACGCGCTCTAATCAGCCAAGACAGGCACGGGTCAAGAGGACAGGTGGTGGGCTTTCCAGCTTGGAGGAGTCTGTCCACATTGGCTGGGGATATCCAGTCAAAGTGGTCCAATACTGGACCCGAGGACAGTCGAGGGGCCTTCAGTTCCTTTAGTGTATCCAAATTGGCAGGGAGGTCATGGCAGAGCAACAGGACCTTCTCCGCAAAAAAGCTCGCAAATGCCTCACAGCTGTGTGTCAAATTGTTATTTAAATTTGGCTGTCCTTCAAGGGACGTTAAAGACCTGATTATACTAAATAATTGTGCTGGGCGAGAGCTAGCGGATACAATGGAGACCGAGAAGTAAGACTTCTTAGCAGCCTTCACTGCCATCCCATAGGTTTTTATAAAAACCCTATAAGATGTTCTTGAGGCTCCATCACGGGCACCCCGCCATACTCGCTCTAGCCGTCTGAGATCCCGCTTCATTTTCCGAAGCTCCTTGGTAAACCAGGGAGCCCGGTTTCTGCGGGGTCGCAGAGGGCGCTTAGGTGCGATCTCATCGATGGCTGCCAGGAGCTGGATATTCCAGCCCTCAACAAGCTCAGTCAATGAGTCGCCAGGGGGAGAAAGGTCCCGCAAGGCTTGGTGGAATCTCTCAGGGTCCATCAGCCTCTGCGGGCGAGCCCAAATCGGCTCGCCACCTAAGCAGGGTGGGGGTGGAAAGTCAATCCTGGCTTTCAGAGCGTAGTGATCAGACCATGGCACCTTCATCGAAGGAGACATGATCACATCTATACCAACGCCAAAGATCAAATCCAGCGTGGGGCCCGAAACAAACTGGGAGAGCCCTAGTGTTGCCATGGAAGACGCCAGGTCCAGAGCCTGTGAGGAGGGAGTGGCTTCAGCATGGATGTTGAAGTCCCCCAATACCAATAGGTTAGGGAACTCCAAGGCCCAGGGAACTACACCACACTGCTTCTCATTCTCCAACACTGGAACTCATGGACATCCAATGAAGTTGCATGTTGGAAGGTTCAGGAGATAGGGATGCCCACCCACTTGGATGGTTTTAAAAGTGGATTGGACAACCAAGACAGGAAGGGAGAGTGCGCTTGATTGCTGCTTTCGAGAAGTCATCTGCTGGTAACTGAATGGTGGCTGAGAAGAGACATTGGCCTGATCCAGAAGGTTATACCTTCCATATCCACTGATTATGATATCTGTGCTTTCAGAATCAGGTTGATCAGTGGACATTATCCGACAGGAACATTTATCTTCATACAAAATGAAGTTTCACTGTGTGACTTCACAGAACAAGCTGCTGTCAAAGGCATAAAGCAATAATCTTTCAGGTTATTTGGCAATCCTAGCAGCTCTTGACAGAGGTTGAATTAAGGTGACCCCATGGAATTCCTTCCCCATTCATTGCCTTATTGATTTTAGTTGTTTCTAATACTTTTTAAAATGGTCATACATTTTATTTTTGATATACAGTGGTACTTCGGGTTACATATGCTTCGGGTTACATACACTTCAGGTTACAGACTCCACTAACCTCGGGTTAAGAACTTTGCTTCAGGATGAGAACAGAAACCGCGCTCCGGTGGTGCAGCGGCAGCAGGAGGCCCCATTAGCTAAAGTGGTGCTTCAGATTAGGAACAGTTTCAGGTTAAGAACGGACCTCTGGAACGAATTAGGTACTTAACCCGAGGTACCACTGTATTGGGAGTCACTCAAACCACATTTTGTGGGAAAGTGGAATAAAGATAAGCAGATGATGATACAGATAATCCCTGGCCTGATCCAGAGCATGGAAACAAAACAACAAAAAATTACCTTTCTTCCCCACTTGATCTTTCACCCACTCCGTCGCTGCCGCCACACTCTCTGTACTGGTGACATCCAGAACGGTGGTTTTCAAGCGCTCTGAGGTGACCTTGTCCAGCTGCTCTGCCCCCTTCTGTGTGGTACAGGTTGCCAACACCCGCAGACCCCGGGCATCCAGATGCCTGGCAAGGTGGTTCCCAAAGCCAGAGGAACAGCCCGTGATGAAGACATATTTCTCCGTCAGGTTCTCCACCGTCTGTCTCTCCTGGTACCATCGGCGAAGGAAGTAAAGCCCCAGCAGGGCAGCCAGGTAGAGCCACATGGCTGAAGCCAGCAGGCAATAAGCTTGCAAGAGTGGGGCACACAGGGACCTAGCAAGCCTTGGAGAAACCAAATCCCAACCCCGGCTCCACCATGAAGCTCACTGCTCTATTTAGCCTCCCTCGCAGCTGCTCAGCTGCTCTGCCCCCTTCTGCGTGAGACAGGCTGCCAGCACCCGCAGGCCCCGGGCATCCAGCTGCCTGGCCAGTTTCCAAAGCCAGAGTCACACCCCGTGATGAAGACATATTTCTCCGTCAGGTTCTCCACCGTCTGTCTCTCCTGGAAACCTACTTGCCAGGCAGCTGGATGCCCGGGGCCTGTGGGTGCTGGCAGCCTTTCTCACGCAGAAGGGGGCAGAGCAGCTGAGGAAGGCCACCTCAGAGCGCTTGAAAACCACCATTCTGGATGTCACCAGTACAGAGAGCGTGGCGGCAGCGACGGAGTGGGTGAAGAAGCAAGCAGGAAGCAAAGGTTTGGCCAAACACAGTTCATTGAGTATTCTATTCTTATTCTATTCTTATTCTTATTCTATTCTTATGGATATCATAGGCTGTAAAAACAACTACCTAAAACATTCAATAAAATAAAATCAGCAATAAGGTAAAAATGGATTATGACTTTCAACATTCAACATGTATGGGTAGGCTTCTCTAAACACACACAAAAAATTAGGAGGTGCCTGCCTGATGCCCATGGTCTGGGGGTTCCTACATGCAGGTGCTGCCACACTCAAAGTTCAATTTCCTACACCTACGGAATGGGTATTATGTAACGGTGCCAGTTCTGCAGATTGAAGTGGTCAATTGGGCATATATAGGATAAGATGATCTCGCAGGTAAACTGGTCCCAAGCAGTTAAGGTCTTTATATGCTAAAAATTTGCCTGGTAGCAAATAGGCAATCATTGCAGTTCTCTGAGCAGACGTGTTATATGCTGGCAATGTCTCACTCCTGTCAGCAACCATGCTGCAGCCATCTGCACTAACTGCAACTTCTGGACCAAGTGCAAGTGAAGTCCCACACAGAGCACATTGTAATCATCCACTCTTGAAGAAACCCATGCACGAATTCCTATGGCCAAGCTTTCCTTTTTTAAAAAAAATGATATTTATTAATAGTTTAACAATTACAGAAAAAGAGGGGGGGGGGGAGAGACAATAAAAAGTTACAATACAATACATTAAAAAAAAAACAATACAGCACAGCGATAAAAAAAGCAAAAACATTTAAAAACAAAAACATTTAAAAACACATCCAGTATTTCCATGTCTTTGTCTTTCATTTACTTGTTTCATCGACCTCCTCACACCTCCCTTTTTTGTATTCTAATTCAATTTAGCTGTTTCAGCAAATCCTTTCCATCTTTCTCAATTTTTGTTCTATAAATTACCTTAACCCAATCTGACCTTAAATTTTACACTTTGGCCCATTAACAATCCATTTTTACTTAATTCTTTATAACATTTCTGCTAAAACCAGGTAACATCATTCCAGCATCCTTCTAACATTCATTAATTTTGCTATATTTTTGTAAATATACTTTGAATTTTTTCCAATCTTCTTCCACCAACTCTTCTCCCTGGTCTCGGATTCTGCCGGTCATTTCCGCCAGTTCCATATAGTCCATCAGCTTCATCTGCCATTCTTCCCTGGTGGGGAACCAGACTTTTCCTTCTCCAGCACTGGCTACCTTCCCTTTTGGAAATGCGTGGGGCCCTGTCTCAGTTCGGGCAGCAACAACCAGGGTTGCCCAGAGTCCTCTGGGTTTGGGGGAAGAAAGTCACTGGGGAAGTAATATGTCTTTGTTTAGCTCCATGAGTAAGGAAAAGAGGGTGGGGGATTCTGAGCACCATGTGGGAGGGGTGGGCCCAGGGATTCTGAAGGAAGTGTGGGATATAAAGCTGTCAGTCTAGTCCAACGTTCCCAGACGACTAACTGCCTCTATGTGGCAGGTAGTTTTGTCAGTTGGTCGGATGGTTGGTTGCTGCTAGGAGTTTTAACTGGTAACTGCTCGGTTGCAGTCTTCTCATGATTCACTACTATCTAGTATATAGTTTATCTGTTATGCATGAGCCCGAAGGGTCCTCACCTGAGCTGGATCCTCAGGTGCAGGCACCAGCTGAGTCTGCTCTGGCTCCAGAGGGGGTGGAGGACCCACTGCCTGCAGGTGCTCCACTCTCAGCCCCGTCGGGGAAGCTGAGGTTGCCTCTAGGTCCGGTAACCCTCCAGCTTCTCCTGAGCTGCAGAGGCTCAGGGCAGAGAGGCGGAGGGAACTATGTTTCCGCAGGAGGAGTGCTTGCCTCCAGGCCAGGAGAAGTGAGTCACCTGAGGATCGGGGCCACCCTGTGCCTCAGGGCAGATAAAAGTCAGTCCCAAGTTGTGGGAGCAACTTCGTTGGTTGTCAGTTCCTGCCCGAACCCTGTCCTGCTATCCTGCCGGAGCTCCTGACCTCACCCGACTACCTGCCCTGCATCCAGCTTCAACTTATTCAGACTACCTCCATACTGCAACATCAACCTCTGACTGGACTCGGACCTTGCCTCTCAGTTAGCCCATGGGACCAGCATGCTGTTCTTGCGGCTGATTGATTTGGCTCTGAAAAGTGAGTAAATTGTTTTTCTAATGGGTGTCTCAGTCTCCAAACATCTACCAGATTACAACTTTCTACTAAAGAGAAGAAAGTTTTGGGTAACTTTCCTTCTTTTGATTTCATTTTTCTTCTTAATCTGTCCATTTCTAATGAAATTACCCCGTTCATGTCCCCCATTATTACAATTTTTTTATCAACATTGTCAAACAATTTCTCTTCTAAAGATTTATAAAATACAGTCTTACAGCCGTTTGGTGCATAAATTCCAACAATTTTTTCGCCTTGCCACGTTACTTGTACTGCAATCATCCTACCTTCCTTGTCCTTGAAGATTTGCCGTGCTTCAAATTTGTGTTTTATATACAAAACTACCCCACTCTTCTTACTTCCATCTGAAGATATAAATTCATTCCCTAGTTTTTTATTAACCAAAATTCTGTTTTCTAGTTACGTGAGTCTCTTGTAAACAGATAATATCCAAATTCTTTTTCAACAAAACATGCCCAATTTTCTTTTATTTTTATTGTTTAAATCATTAACATTCCATGTCCACGCTTTTAATGCCATCTTGATTTCTTTTACTTTTTGTTAAAAGAAAAGAGAAAAGGTATTTAAACCTGTCCTCCTCCTCCTCCTCCTCCCTTATTATCTTCTTCTAGGTCCGGGGTCGCTGCTGCTGTCTTCTTCCTTGCCTAGCTCTTTGTATCTCCTCATAAATTTCTTTTTTTTTAATAAAATTTTTGTTAGTTTTTCAACATATATTATAAGACATTACAAACAAACAATACACAGACAAACAAACACATAAACATGTATAATTTCATAATTTTTTTCTTATACCCAATTTCAACGACTTCCCCATGCCTCCCTTTTCTGCATCCCTATTTTAAATTTTTTCAGCAACCCCTGATCTAAATTACGTATAATTCCCTTTCTCTAACCTTTTTTTCACATATCCAGTCATTTATCGCTGCAAATCTGCTATGCTTTACCCATAACATTTTAACACTCACTAATTTTACAACAATTTTTAAGATAAAATTTAAATTTCTTCCAGTCTTCTTCCACCGTCTCTTTCCCTTGGTCACGGATTCTGCCCGTCATCTCCGCCAGTCCCATATAGTCGATCACCTTCGTCTGCCACTCTTCCAGCGTGGGTAGTTCTTGTGTCTTCCAATACTTTGCTAAGAGGACTCTTGCTGCTGTTGTAGCATACATAAAAAACATCCTATCTTTCTTTGACACCAATTGGCCCACCATGCCCAGGAGAAAAGCCTCTGGTTTCTTATGAAAGGTACACTTAAGCACCTTCTTAATTTCATTATAGATCATTTCCCAGAAGGCCTTAATCCTTGGGCACGTCCACCAAAGGTGATAGAAAGTACCTTCAGATTCATTACACTTCCAACATTTATTATTGGGCAAATGGTAGATTTTTGCAAGCTTGACTGGGGTCATGTACCACCTATAAATCATTTTCATAATATTCTCTCTTAGGGCATTACATGCCGTAAACTTCATTCCGGTGGTCCATAACTGTTCCCAGTCAGCAAACATAATGTCATGTCCGATATCCTGTGCCCATTTAATCATAGCTGATTTAACCGTTTCATCCTGTGTATTCCATTTCAACAGCAAGTTGTACATTCTTGACAGATTCTTAGTATTGGGTTCTAACAATTCTGTTTCTAACTTTGACTTTTCCACCTGGAAGCCAATTTTCCTGTCCTGTTTAAATACTTCATTTATCTGGTAATAATGAAGCCAGTCCCTTACTTTAAACTTCAATTTCTCATAACTCTGTAATTTCACATTTCCACCTTCTTGTTCTATAATTTCCCAATATTTTGGCCATTTAGATTCCATATTAAGTTTTTTCACTTCCTTAGCCTCCATTGGTGACAACCACCTAGGGGTTTTATTTTCCAACAGATCTTTATACCGAATCCAAACATTATATAGTGCTTTCCTAACAATATGGTTTTTAAAACCTTTGTGAATTTTTACCTTGTTGTACCATATATATGCATGCCAGCCAAACCTATTATTGAACCCTTCCAAGTCTAAAATGTCTGTGTTCTCAAGAAGTAGCCAGTCTTTCAGCCAGCAGAAAGCCGCTGCTTCATAGTACAATTTTAAGTCCGGCAGGGCAAACCCCCCTCTTTCTTTTGCATCAGTTAATATCTTAAATTTTATTCTGGGCTTTTTGCCCTGCCAGACAAATCTAGATATATCTTTCTGCCACTTCTTGAAACAGTCCATCTTGCCCACAATCTGCAATGTTTGAAACAAAAACAGCATTCTTGGCAAAACATTCATCTTAATAACCGCAATTCTGCCTAACAAGGAAAGTCTCAAATTACACCATATTTCTAAATCTTTCTTAATTTCTGTCCAACATTTCTCATAATTATCTTTAAATAAGTTCACATTCTTAGGTGTTAAGTTAACCCCCAAATATTTCACTTTGTTTGCTACCATTAATCCAGTTTCACTCTGAAACTTCTCTCTTTCCACCACTGTTAGATTTTTTCCCAATACCTTTGTTTTTTGTTTGTTTAGCTTAAAACCTGCTACTCGACCAAAAACTTGTATTATCTCCAAGGCTCTTTTGGTACTAGTGTCTGGCTCTTGCAAAGTTAGTACTAAATCATCTGCAAACGCTCTCAACTTATATTGTTTAGCTCCGACCTGAATCCCTTTAACCAGCTGGTCCCCTCTAATCATATTTAATAACACCTCCAGAACAGATATGAAAAGTAATGGGGATATTGGGCACCCCTGTCGTGTCCCTTTTTCAATAGAAATTTCTTCAGTAACCACGTTATTTACAATTAGTTTTGCTTTTTGTTCAGAATAGATTGCACCTATACCATTCTCAAAACCTTGGCCTACCCCCATTCCTTTGAGATTCTTTTTCATAAAACTCCAAGAGATATTGTCAAAGGCTTTCTCAGCGTCCACAAATATTAATACTGCCTTAGTATTCATATTGTTTTCGAGCAACTCCATAATGTCTATTATATTTCTCACATTGTCAGATAAATGTCTTCCTGGGAGAAAGCCAGCCTGGTCTTTATGAATCTCACCCACCAAAACCCTCTTCAGTCTTTTTGCCAAAATGTCTGCAAAAATTTTGTAATCCACATTAAGCAATGATATAGGGCGGTAGTTCTTAATCTGGTTCTTTTCAGTCTCAGATTTTGGTATAAGTGTAATATATGCTTCTTTCCACGATTCAGGTGCCTTCTTCCCCTCTAAAATTTCATTGCAGACTTCCTTAAACGGTTGAATCAACCAATCTTTCAAAGCTTTGTAGTATCTGGAAGTCAGGCCATCTGGTCCTGGAGATTTTCCCAATTTCATGTTTTGAATGGCTCCCTCTATTTCTTGCTCAGTTATTTTCTGGTTTAAAATCACTTTACTTTGTTCAGATATTTTTTGTAATCCATATTTTTCAAGAAATTCTTCTATCTCTTTTTCATCCACCGGCCCTTGTGCATAAAGTTTTCTGAAATAACTCTGAAAACAGTTTCTAATCTCATTTGGCCTAAAAATGTTCTTTCCTTCAACCTCTAAGCTTGTGACCATATTCAGCTTTTGTCTTTTCTTCAATTGCCATGCCAGAAGTTTCCCACATTTATCTGCCGATTCAAATGTCTTTTGTCTCATTTGCTTTATTTTCCATTCTATCTCCTGGTTCATCAATTCCATATACTGTCTCTGGTAGAGCTTTATTTCTCTTAAAATTTCATGAGACTTTGGCTTTGATCTCAATTTTTTTTCACCTTCTTTTATTCTTTCCAAAATCTTATCTTTCTTTTCGTTCTGTCTCTTCTTTTTTAAAGTATTCTGCTGTATCAAGAATCCTCGCATAACGGCTTTACTTGCGTCCCAAATTGTTCTTTTCTCCACCTCTGTTTTCAGATTTATCTCAAAATAGTCCTTGATAGTTTTCTGGGCCTTTCTGTACACCTCTTCATCTCTAAATAGGGAGTCATTCATCCTCCATCTGAAAGAACCAGCTGTTGTTATGTTCATTTCCATCTTTACAGCATTATGGTCGGAGCAAGTCTTTGGGCAGATTTCCACTTTTTTTATCTTAGGTGCCATCCCACTAGTTACCCAAATTTGGTTGATTCTAGTCCAGGTCATTTTTGCTTCTGAAAAGAAAGTTCCCTCTCTCTCCAGAGGGTTTCTTGTTCTCCAAATGTCAATCAAGTCCATATTATCTGTCATTTCAAAGAAAGTCTTAGGTAGTCTCCCATCCTTGGAAACCACCTGTCTTAGTGCTTTGTCCATATTTGTAGAGACCACTCCATTCATATCTCCCATCATAATTACATTGTAATCCAAGTAATCCATTAATATCCCATGCAATTTCTTAAAAAACTCTGACTTCCCTTCATTCGGAGCATAAATCCCAATTATCAATAATTTTTCTCCTTGGACTTGTATTTCAATTACCAAATATCTTCCTTGTTCATTTTTAAACATCAATTTGGGGGCCAATTTTTCCTTAGCATAAATCACCACTCCTCTTTTTTTCACTTTGTCTGATGAGATAAATTCCTGTCCCAGCCTTTTATTAACAAGTAATTTTCTATGTATTCTGGTCACGTGGGTTTCTTGTAAACAAATCAAGTCCAATTGTTCCTTTTTTAAAATATGGAAAACCTCACGTCTTTTTCTGGGAAGGTTCAATCCATTACAATTCCAACTTAAAAATTGTAAAGCCATCTTGTTGTTTACTTAGTTACTCCTCCAACTGCCCCAAGCAATTGTTCTTCCTTTGTCGGAGTTTTAAGTCCAAATGTCAAGTTCAAAATGTCTGTTGCATCCTTTACCTCAGTAGTCAGGTCCACCACTTCCTTCATGAGGTCCTCTTCATTTCTTTCCAGAAATTGTTCTTTGTCTTGCACTGTTTTTATTTTAAATTTTTTCCCTTTGTAATTAAAAGACAAGCCTTGTGGGAACTCCCATCTATATATTATGTTGTTCTTCTTCAGCAAAGTGGTCAGGTCCTTGTAATAAGTTCTCACTTCCAAGATGTATTTAGGAATGTCCTTATAGATCTGCACAAAAGAATTTTCAATCTCAAGAGATCTTTGAAATTGTAAATTTAGTATTTTATCTCTCTCCTCCTTAGATCTCAAAGTTATCAGGCAGTCCCTTGGATTCTTTCTATTTTGTCTTCTGCCCAGTCTAAAAGCAGTGACTATCTTGAATTCCTCCTCTTTCAAATTTACTTGCCAAAATTCCGAAAATTCTTTTGTAAGAAAATCTGCCAAATTGTCCTGTTCGCTTTCTGGGACTAATCTCAATCTCAGATTCCTCTCCTTTCTCTGAAGTTCCAGTAAAGACAGGGCCGCCTCATGTTCCTCCAGTTTTTTACAAACTGGTACTAGCTTTACTTGTGTAGATTCCGCAATGGTTTTTGCCTCATCAGCAGTCTTACGAATTGTAACATTTTCTTCAATTAATTTATTTATAGTCTCTGTATTGGATGTAACACTTTTGGTATTTAAATCTAACTTCGTTGATAACTCTGTCAACTGTTTAGAATTTTCTGTACCTTGCTTAGTCAAAGCTTCTAAGGCCTCATTTATCTTTATTAGTGCTTGTGTCACTGGATCCATCACTTTTTCCTGCCCATCTGCACCTGCAGGGACTGAGCCTGATATAGAACCCCTTTTCTTTTGTGCAATTTTAGTTTTAGCTCTTGTTTTTATCTCATCTTCTTGGCCACTCATGTCCCAAGGTCGTTCCCACAGGAATTATTTCCAGATGGAAAACTCCACTGACTTGTTTTTTACAGACTTGTCTTTATGGCTATTTCCCCAGAACCCTCTAGAGGGAGTAGCACACAGTAGAAAGTACAAAGAAGCAAAAAAAAAAAGGCAATTCCAGTAAATTTCCACTAAAAAGGCTGTCAGTTTGTATCTTCAACAGGATTCTTAACAATAGCAAACAAAGTCCCAACTTTGTATCAAGCAAGCAAGACACCAACTTTGTAGCTAGTTTCAAATGACAGTTCTAGTCCCGGTGACTTATTCTCTTTTGGGCAGTCCTTCCCAAGGGTTCAAGGCAGCAGAAAGTTCCTTTTCTTTTAGCCTCATTCAAGCAGGTAATCCAAGTTCAAATTCTTCCCCCCCGCTCCTGCTGCTAAGGGGGGAGGCTCAAGTTCAATGCCTGGGTTAAATAAGTTTTAAAATTATCCTCTGTCAAATTGCAGCTTTGTATTTCGTTGCTTTAGCTGTCATGCAGTCCGGGAAAGGCAGACTTCCTTATTTTTGCCCTTTCCCGTTTTTGGCCAAATTTTTAAAATTTTTGCTTTAAGTCCCCAAAACTTTCCAGTCCTACTCACAGGTATTTTGTAAATCCAATGCCAGGAAGGAATCGACGCTCTCCGTTTATGGCGACGCAGCTTCACTCCACGGGCTGGGTAGCGACTCTCAGCACCGCGCTCTCACCCGATGCCGCTCCGGAGCCTTTAAAAAGGCTCCTTCGCAGTAAAGGGGGGCGTTTAAGGTGCCCACTGAGTCTCCTTGCTCACAGGCTTCCGCGCTTGTGATTTTAGGGGTCCCCGCTTCGCCGTAGCGGTCAGACCCGAACTCGTGAAGTAGTCTCCCTGAGCAGAGCTCAGCGGGAGACCGCCATTAAACGCTGGCGCCGACCGGAAGTCTCCTTCTCATAAATTTCTTTGTCTCATCCACATTTTTAAGTTGAAACCACTTTTCTTTGTAATAGAATGAGACCCCTTCTGGGAATTCCTATTTGAATTCAATATAGTTTTTTCTCTGTATTTGTGTCAGTCTTGTAAGGCTGGCATTTCTTCAGGAGACAAAGTGGGATGTCCTTAAATATGATTATAAATGTTCCATCAATACAGAGTCTTTGTTCTCTGTTTTTCTTCAGGATCAGATTCCTCATCTCTCTATCTTTAAATATGATCAGGCAATCACCTGGGAAATTTTAAGCTTTAGTAGCTTTTGTTTTGATCCCGAATGCACTTTGAATTGTATTTGCTACCTCCTCTGCTTCCATACTTAACCATTGTGCAATCTCAATGATCAATTTTCTCATGATATTTCCCCCTGGTGTTTATGGAACCATTCTAAATCTCAAATTCATTTATCTCTGCTTCATTTCATTTAAAGCAATAGCATCCCATAAGTCTTCCTGCGTCTTACTTATTTCGGACACATCTCCTATGGTCTTTTCTTCCTCCTTTTTCAACTCTCTCATTTCTCGCTGTGCCTGTTTCATTCCTTCTTCCAAGCTTTGCACCCTTTTACTTATCTCCTTCATCTGTTAAATCTAAGGAAGGTTTAGGGAATAGTTTACAACAATATGTTCCAGACTTCGTTGTTAAGAAGAAGTATAAATGAGCTGGGCATCTTCCGCCACTTGTTTGGCTAATCCACAGATTTTGAAGCTTTCCCGAAAAAAACCTCACAATAAAAACTAATAAGAAAAAATAAAATACAATATCTTGAGCCACTTGCTGGCTTAATTCCACACAGTTCCACGCAGTCGCTATTCACTATAGAAGAAGAATCCCAGGAGTCCAAAAAAAACTTAAAGACAAGGGAACGGGGGGGGAGTTCTAACACTCTCCTCTCCGCACAGCTTCTCCCCAAGGTGTTCGGAGGTACGGCTATTTTATAAAGTTTTAAATAGGTCTATCTATGCTGGACATTTGCAGGTCCTGCTAAAAGAAAGCTGCTATTTGGCTTCTTTTCCCCTTAACAGTTTTTAATTTCAATCTACGCAGTTCCACAAAACTGAAAGTAAAAGTTCCCAGGAAGCTCTCCCCCCTCCCTGCCCCATGGTATCCAAAAAGTCTCAAAAGAATGTATAATATATCCACATTAAGAGGTTTTTTCACGCCTTTCTCAGTAAATGTTCAGTTTTTTCAAATAAAGAACAACTGTAATTGTGAATCTTATATCTCCGCTGTAGGAAAGTTAAATAGAGTCAAGTTCTCTAGGAAATTCATGCAACCACCTTCAGATCACAAACAGAGCTGACCTCATTTTTTTGCACCCCACTGTCTTCTGAATTATTATAACACCAAATTATTTTTTTTATGTGTATGCAATTATACATTTTCTTTCTTTGTATCTCTGTGACTTCCCTCCACCTGTGCTTAGCATCATTTAATTATTTTTATATCATTTAATATTGTGTTAAAGAGATACATTATACATATTAACCCATAAAATCTTTGTTTTATTTTTTAACCTTAACTTTGCGAATTTCAGTCTATGCATATCAATAAATTTATTTTGGAACAATGTTTTGTCATGTATTCGTCTACATACTCCCATTCCTTCCTTAATTTCTGATTTGGTTGTAATCTGATCGCTGCCGTCATTTTGGCCAGATTGACAAACTCACAAAATTTATTTTGCCATTCCGCTACTGAATGAACAAAGTCTGCTTTCCAATTTTTCGCAACTGGAATTCTAGCAGCAGCTGTTGTGTATAAGAATATTTTTTTCTTGTCATTGGGGATGTCTTTTGTCACTACACTTCTTGCCTTTTCTCGAATGTTGTTTTAAACATCTTTTTTGGTTCTTCATGGATACTACACTAGAACTTTTTTATTTTCTCACATCCCCACCATACATGATACATTGTTCCTTCTGCCTTCTTACATCTCCAACATACATTTGATTTTAATTTATTTATTTTACCTAATCTGGCAGGGGTCATATACCACCTGTACATCATTTTCATCCGATTTTCCTTTATTGTGTAACCAGGGCCGTCTTTAGCAGATGTGGCGCTGGGGTGCAGATATCCTCCCAGCGCCCCCAAATTACCACGGATAGTGGGGGAGTGAAGCTGCACACTGCCAGCCATGGGGGGAGGCACAACTCTCCCCCATGCTGCTGCGGGAGAGCGATCCCTGCAGAGGCTTGGGAGGGAAGCTGCACGCCCGCCAGCCATATGGTTAGTGGGGCGCAGCTGGCGGGCGTGCAGGGAAAGGGGAGGCCGGCGGCCAAGCCGCGCAGCTCCCCCACTCGCTGGGGCACCCCTGAGAGGCCACCGCCCTGGCGCGACGCACCACAAAACCCTATGGAAAAGATGGCTCTGTATATAACAGGCAGTCAATTTGATGTCTTGTTTCCACAACCTTTCCCACTGTTCCATCCCGATTGCATAACCGAAATCCTGGCCCCACCTAATCATGACCTCCTTTACTTCCTTATCCTTCAATTCCCATTTTAGTAATAAATTGTACATACGTGGCCAGAAAACATAGAAGAGTATTGATTAATAAGAAATGATGAACAGAATTTATTTCTTCAGGTGGGTGAAAAGCCTTTGCTACAGAGAGGAGGGAGCCTTGCCTGGCAGGAATGCCTCTTACCCTCCTTCCTGCATCCTCTGTTGCCTCTGTGCATTCTGCTTGTTAAGAGGGACGAGACAGGCCATTTGTAGGGAAGGAACAGGACCATACAGGTTTTCTTGGGCTCTAGGCCCTCTTTTTATAAAAAATTATGGAACAGTCAAAGGTTTTGCCAAAACTCCCTTGTGGGGAAGAAGATTGCAATGCAAGCAACAATGAGAATATCACATTGGTGTAATGTGTGTGTGTGTGTGTGTGTGTGTGTGTGTATCCCTGGATGCCAAGATCCAAGTTTGGGGTTGGAGAGATTGTGGAAGGTAGATATTAAATTCACAGCATGCTGTAACCTTAGGGAGAACATCATGAAGGTGTTATATAGATGGCATCATACCCCCTTGAAACTAGCAGAAATGTATAAAGGAAGGTCACCGAGTTGCTGGAGATGTAAAATAGATGTGGGGTCATACTACCACATGTGGTGAACTTGTGCAATCATTAGGGGATTCTGGGATAATATCTATAATGAATTCCAGAAATTATTCAGACACACTTTAAAAAACAACAACAGAGATCTTTCTTTTAGGCATTTTACCATTAGAAATTAAGAAAGACATAAGACCACTGTTCATGTATGCCACCACAACAGCAAGAATTCTTGTGGCGAGGAAGTGGAAAAATGAAACAATACCGACAATCACAGATTGGCAGATACTCATGTTAGAATATTTACAACTAGCAAAACTGATGGAAAGAGTTAGAGGAGTAATGAACTAGAAAACATTTGGAGAATAGAGAATATTTCAGGATTATATGGGATCATATTGTACCAACCACACCATGTTATCAGAACCTGAGTGATCCTTTAAACACAACAAATACCATTTGTAGAGTAGATCCTTCCAGTTAGGCTGGGCATGGAATATTTGCTCATTAAATTCAGAAAAAAAGAGGAAAAATACAAGTACGTTTGCCCTTCTGTGTATGTGTGTGTGTGTGTGTGTGTGTGTGGTGTGGTGTGTACACACATCTACACACAAACACACAAACGTTTTTCTTATGTTCTGAATATAAAAAGACATTTTTATGGGCTTCTTATAAATGGAGAAAGGGGGGGGCAAGAAAGAAAGCAAAAAGTGGAGCTATATTTCCTGATGCGCACAATTGATTTGCTTAAATAGGAAAAACAACTCTTGATCTTGTACCTCTCATTGTATTCTCCAGTTCATCACATGACAAAATATGTCATATGTGTTTAAAAATCAGGTCAATAAAGAATCACTAAAGAATGGGAGAAATACATGGATTATTTAAAAAATATTTGCAAACATTTAACTACATTAGCAGGAAGAAAACAACACAAGAAGTTAAATAATAACTTATTTGGTAACTGTTGTTGTTGTTGTTTAGTCATTTAGTTGTGTCCGACTCTTCATGACCCCATGGACCAGAGCTCGCCAGGCACTCCTGTCTTCCACGGCCTCCCGCAGTTTGGTCAGACTCATGTTTGTAGCTTCGAGAACACTGTCCAACCAATTTGGAAACCAGACAGTAACAATTATAAGGAACTATAGGGGAAATGCAGTGATAAAAGTGAAACCAGAAGGTGAAATAGAAGGGGAAGAGGGAAGTCAAATTATGTTTTTATTTCTGAAGATGCACTACATTTCATATCTTTTGTTAAGCTGAAAACTCGAAAAATAAAATTAACAAACAAAACAAATTGGGTATCGGACCTTCAGCAAGTGGTGCAGTGATGGCAAAATAAGGCAAATGACCTGTTGGATGCTGATGCTGAGCTTGCACAATATTTGAGCTCAGTGTCGTTTATGTCTATAGATATAATAAGATCACACTGTTCCTCTTCATTTGGTTGTTCAGTTAATAAGCAGCTAGCTAGAGCTATTTATACTTGTTTTAGCTTGCCTCTGCTCCAAGCAGCTCATTGCTTCATGCAAAATTTCTCCTTCCCCTCAATAACACTGCGAGGGAGGCTAAATAGAGCAGCGAGCTTCATGTGGAGCAGGGGTTGGGATTTGGTTTCTCCAAGGCTTGCTAGGTGCCTGTGTGCCCTCACTCTTGCAAGCTTCTTCCCTGCAGGTTTCAGCCATGTGGCTCCACCTGGCTGCCCTGCTGGGGCTTTACTTCCTTCACCGATGGTACCAGGAGAGACAGACAGTGGAGAACCTGACGGAGAAATATGTCTTCATCACCGGCTGTTCCGCTGGTCTTGGGAACCACCTTGCCAGGCATCTTGATGCCCGGGGTCTGCGGGTGTTGGCAACCTGTACCACCCAGAAGGGGGCAGTCCTGTGGGAAAAGACAGAGTATAAGGGCCAAAGGCACTCCTGTGCATCAACAGCAGGGCAGCTAAAATCTCCATGGAGAATATGAAGCATGCAGAATGTTATAGTCAAGGACACATATGTGAGGAATCCCCAATTAGATCTCCCAATACCTTTTTTATTTAGAAGTAGCATCAGGATCCACAGGCCTGTGTTGCTTTCAATCAAGGTCTCTATTGTGGAGTATCCATAATAAAAATGCACAAGTATGGTAGGAAAGTGCTTAATGTCACTTAAATAAATGTTTCATAAAAGTGCTATGAAACTCACTCATTCAAAAAGAACCTTCCCTTCTCTGCAGGTTAACATTGGAGCAGAATACTTAACCCACACATTTTTTAATGTTGGGTAGCTCACAAACACCAATGGGACCCCCTCTTCACTCTAAGCTCTCAAGAAGCATCTTCGTTCTTCCCTGGATCATGGATCAAGCAACTCTGATTGACACAGGAGAGACTCTGTAGGTTTGTAGGTCCAGATTACTGCCAGGGAAAGCATAACCCTCTGGCTGAGGGCTGGCCACCCTTTTCTCTCCACTCTTCACTCTCTGTTCACTTCAGCCCCCCCCCCCCCCCGGATTTCCCCTGTCTGCTTTCCTCTCCCTCAGGCTTTGCGCATTAACTTGTGTCTGCACACGCGCACACATTAAATTAAGCCAATACAGTGGTACCTCTGGATACGAACGGGATCCGTTCTGGAGCCCCGTTTGCATCTAGAATCTTTTTTTTTTTAATTTTTATTGGCTTTTCAACATATATTAAAAGACATTACAAACAACAAACACAAACAAACAAACATATAAACATGTATAATTTCTTGAATTTTTTCATGTGCCCAATTTCAACGACTTCCCCATGCCTCCATTTTCTGCATCCCTGTTTTAAACTTTTTCAGCAACCCCTGATCTGAATTACTTATAAATTCCTTTCTATAACCCTTTTCTTTCCTCTTGTCCAATCATTTATCTCTGCAAATCTGCTATGCTTTACCCATGACATTTTAACACTCACTAATTTTACAACAATTTTTAAGATAAAATTTAAATTTCTTCCAATCTTCTTCCACCGTCTCTTTCCCTTGGTCACGGATTCTGCCCGTCATCTCTGCCAGTCCCATATAGTCAATCACCTTCGTCTGCCACTCTTCCAGCGTGGGTAGTTCTTGTGTCTTCCAATACTTTGCTAAGAGGACTCTTGCTGCTGTTGTAGCATACATAAAAAACGTCCTATCTTTCTTTGACACCAATTGGCCTACCATGCCCAGGAGAAAAGCCTCTGGTTTCTTATGAAAGGTACACTTAAGCACCTTCTTAATTTCATTATAAATCATTTCCCAGAAGGCCTTAATCCTTGGGCACGTCCACCAAAGGTGATAGAAAGTACCTCGTTTGCATCTAGAATCAAACATAACTAGTGATGGCACGTCTGCGCACACACCGTTTTTCACCACTTCTGCGCATGCGCATGATGTCATTTTGAGCCTCTGCACATGCGCAAGCGGCAAAACACGGATGTAATGAGCTCCGTTAATTCCGGGTTGCCACAGAGCGCAACTCGAATGTGCTCAACACGAAGCGCATTCCACACGAGGTATGACTGTACAAGATTAAGCAACACAGCCATTGAGCCATAGGTTCATCATCGCTGCCCTGAAAGAGTGTGCTGGAGGACAAGCACAAACCTTGGTCCTTGCACAGATGTCAGAAGATGCCTTTAAACATAGCAATGGAAAATCAAAGACTGAACAATTATTTTTATGAGTTTCTTACCCCCTCTGTAGAACTTTCAACTGCTGGCAGTTGATGGGGTGTTGTTCCTGAACTTGGATGTCCTTTATGTTACACAACCAATGCTTGGACTTTTAAACCTTCAGTCCGGAAGTGTTGGAGGCCTTTTCCCATTGGCTGGGGGCATGTACCAGTTTCAGATTTCAGATTTCTTCTCTGCTTCTACCTCTGATGCCCTCAATAACACTGCGAGGGAGGATAAATAGAGCAGCGAGCTTCATGGTGGAGCAGGGGTTGGGATTTGTTTCTCCAAGGCTTGCTAGGTCCCTGTGTGCCCCACTCTTGCAAGCTTATTGCCTGCTGGTTTCAGCCATGTGGCTCTACCTGGCTGCCCTGCTGGGGCTTTACTTCCTTCGCCGATGGTACAAGGAGAGACAGACGGTGGAGAACCTGACGGAGAAATATGTCTTCATCACGGGGTGTGACTCTGGCTTTGGAAACCTACTGGCCAGGCAGCTGGATGCCCGGGGCCTGCGGGTGCTGGCAGCCTGTCTCACGCAGAAGGGGGCAGAGCAGCTGGGCAAGGCCACCTCAGAACGCTTGAAAACCACCATTCTGGATGTCACCAGTACAGAGAGCGTTGCGGCAGCGACGGAGTGGGTGAAAGAACAAGTGGGGAACAAAGGTAGCTTTTTGTTGTGTTGTTTCCATGCTCTGGATCAGGCCAGGGATTATCTGTATCATCATCTGCTTATCTTTACTCCACTTTCCCACAAAATGTGACCTGAGTGACTCCCAATACAGTGGTACCTCGTGTTAAGTACCTAATTCGTTCCAGAGGTCTGTTCTTAACCTGAAACTGTTCTTAACCTGAAGCACCACTTTAGCTAATGGGGCCTCCTGCTGCCGCTGCACCGCTGGAGCACAATTTCTGTTCTCATCCTGAAGCAAAGTTCTTAACACGAGGTACTATTTCTGGGTAAGTGGAGTCTGTTACCTGAAGCATATATAAGCTGAAGCATATGTAACCCGAGGTACCACTGTATATAAAAAATAAAAAGTATGACCATTTAAAAAAGTATTAGAGACAACTAAAATCAATAAGGCAATGAATGGGGAAGGAATTCCATGGGGTCTCCTTAATTCAGCCTCTGTCAAGAGCTGCTAGGATTGCCAAATAACCTGAAAGATTATTGCTTTATGCCTTTGACAGCAGCTTGTTCTGTGAAGTCACACAGTGAAACTTCATTATGTATGAAGATAAATGTTCCTGTCTGATAATGTCCACAGATACAAGAGACCATAATCAATGCTGCAAGATTTTAATTTTAATTTTAAAAAATTTAATTAAAAATGATCAACCTGATTCTAAAAGCACAGATGCAAGATATCATAATCAGTGTTGCAAGATTTTAATTTTAACTGACAAGCAGCTGCAGGACCTCAAACTGATTAGCCAGCATTTGCAGTGTAGGAGAAGCCTCTGGAGTCATTTGGCTGATCTACACTGAATTTTTCCTCCTCATGGCAGCTGGGAAAGGAGGCAATTTAGATGGGGGGAAATACTTGGGAGAAGAAGGGACCAGAGCAGTTATATTGCAATATCTTTTAAGATGCTTCCCATTTAAACGTGTTTGGGGAGCCCAGAGCAGAGAATATGGAAGGTATAACCTTCTGGATCAGACCAATGTCTCTTCTCAGCCACCATTCAGTTACCAGCAGATGACTTCTCGAAAGCAGCAATCAAGCGCACTCTCCCTTCCTGTCTTGGCTGTCCAATCCACTTTTAAAACCATCCAAGTGGGTGGGCATCCCTATCTCCTGTGGCTGTTAGATCTATATTTTAATTAAGAGAAGTACTTTCTATTAGCTGTCCTGGACCTTCCAACATTCATTAGATGTCCATGAGTTCTAGTGTTGGAGAATGAGAAGCAGTGTGGTGCAGTGGTTTGAGTTTCAGACTAGGACCTAGGAGACCTGGGTTCAAATCTCCACTTGGCATACTGCTCATTGGGTGAGGTCCCAACACTGATCTTTGGAGAGTTCCAGTTTCTACATCTCCCCATCTAGATATTCCATTTATTCCTCTACTCTGTGTCCTGCTTCTTAACCAGTTTCATGACTGCTCAGCTTATTCAGGAGTTGGCAGTCTAAGTACACTAGGTCAACTGGATTAGTTTTATTCAACAGATCTACTTTGGATAAGCCTTCATGCTCTTTGCTAAATTTCATGTAAAGGCCTCCCAAAATGGCCCCCAGAGGTCACTGGTTGGCCTTCCCTTTAAAACTGTGTGAATCCCTGGGGAAATATTGGCTCTCCAGCAATACTAAGATCAAATGCAAGAGCAGGGACGCATACTGAACTCTCTCTCTATATATATGTATATAACTCCAGAGATAAACATTTGTTGGTCAAAATTGTCCGTTTCAGTCCAGTGTTTTCTGTGTTGTCTTTCTCAATTTGTAGATACCCATTTTTGGGTTTTTGAAGGAGTGATGTGAATAGAAGCTTTAGGACTCCCATGCTTTTAATTACAGCTTTCCTCTTAATAAATATTGCCCATTTTATTGCTTCCTGTTGATAGTAGTTGGGGAAATTATGATGAACCGCCCATTCAACTTTAAAAATAAATAAATCATTTTTTTTTTGGTTTTCAATTACAATCCAATAATAGCCTCATTATAACAATAGCAATTTATAATACAATTATTAATACCAATTGTTCCAATGCTGAATTATATAATTTAGATAAAGTGGCCCACTGTGTGCTAAATTTGATGATTCTAACTTCCGGGTTAGCGCCATCGACTAATGGCGGATTCCCTCTGAGCTCCGCAGGATTGGGTCTTGCCGCTGCGGCGACGCGGGGACCCTCAAAAATCACAGGCGGTGAAGCCTGTGAACCTGGTGACTCGGTGGGCACCATTTTCGCCCCCCGACCTGCGAAGGAGCCTTTTTTTTTAATAAATATTTATTAAAATTTTCCATTTTATACAAACAAAAAAAAGAGAAAAAAAGCACAAAGAAAAAAGACAATATTAAAAACACATAGTTTCCAAACCTAGTTTCCAAACCATCGTCCTTTGACTTTTTCGAACCTCCCCTTCTTGTTTTCTAGATCAAATTATTTATCCAGCAAATCCTGATCTCCTAACTTCACAATTAATTAACCCATTATTTTCTATTCAGCTTCTTAAAATATTGAAACTTAAACCTTATTAAAACAAGAGAAAAAGGAAAAACATTTCTTCCATATTCTTTTACCATAACAGCTAGAAACCATTAATTTCAATCCAACTCCCCTCAAAATTCAGTAATGTTACAGTATTACTTTAAATAGTCCTTAAATTTCTTCCAATCTTCTTCTGCCGACTCTTCTCCCTGGTCGCGGATTCTGCCAGTCATTTCTGCCAATCCCATACAGTCAATCAGCTTCGTCTGCCATTCTTCCAGAGTGGGTAGGTCTTCCGTCTTCCAGTGCTTTGCTATAAGTATTCTTGCTGCTGTTGTTGCATACATAAAAAAAGTTCTATCTTTCTTTGGCACCAATTGGCCGACTATGCCCAGGAGAAAGGCCTCTGGTTTCTTCAGGAAGGTATATTTAAATACCTTTTTCATTTCATTATAAATCATCTCCCAGAAGGCCTTAATCCTTGGGCACGTCCACCAAAGGTGAAAGAATGTACCTTCAGTTTCCTTACACTTCCAACATTTGTTATCAGGCAAATGATAGATTTTTGCAAGCTTGACTGGTGTCATGTACCACCTGTATATCATTTTCATAATATTCTCTCTTAAGGCATTACATGCCGTAAATTTCATACCGGTGGTCCACAACTGTTCCCAGTCAGCAAACATAATGTTATGACCAATGTCCTGTGCCCATTTAATCATTGCAGATTTAACCGTTTCATCCTGCGTATTCCACTGCAACAGCAAGTTATACATTTTTGACAAAATCTTAGTTTTAGGTTCTGGCACTTCTGTTTCTAATTTAGATTTTTCCACCTGGAAGCCAATTTTCTTGTCTAGATTGTACGCCTCCATTATCTGATAATAATGTAGCCAGTCCTGCACTTTATTTTTTAGCTTCTCAAAACTCTGTAATTTCAATCTGTCCCCTTCTTGCTCCAAAATTTCCCAATATTTTGGCCAATTGGCCTCCATATTGAGCTTTTTCTGAGCTTTCGCTTCCATTGGCGACAACCACCTTGGGGTTTTGTTTTCCAATAAATCCTTATATCTAATCCAGACATTAAACAGAGATCTCCTAACAATATGGTTTTTAAACGCTTTGTGTGCTTTAACCTTGTCATACCACAAATATGCATGCCACCCAAAGACATTGTTAAAACCTTCTAAGTCCAAAATGTCTGTGTTCTCAAGAAGCAACCACTCTTTCAGCCAGCAAAACGCTGCTGACTCATAATAAAGTTTAAAGTCTGGCAGGGCAAATCCACCCTTTTCTTTTGCATCAGTTAAAATCTTAAATTTTATCCTAGGCTTCTTGCAAGGACCTGCTAACTAAGGTCGAGAGAACCTCTTTTTTCCTTCTTTGGTAAAAGACTTTAATTTCACAGTTTGGCAGTATAAGAAATCTTGCTGGAGGATAAAGAGCTAATTTTGGGAGCTGAAGTGCCACCCTCCCGGACCCGGGAGTGTTCCGCGAGAGAGCCTGTTGATGAGGTACTAAAGAGTTTGACAGCTGTCAAATTAGCTGTCAAGACGGAAAAAGAGAACTTTGTTTCTGTTGCTTCTGCTGGTTATATCTGTTACAATTTTGTTACAATTTGTTGAAAACAAGGAAGAACTGATACAAACTAACTGGATTTTTGGATTTGAACTGGAATGAATATTAAGAAACCAAAATCCCTCTAGAGGGGGTTTTGGGACATTACAAGAATGGCTGGAAGGGGGAGAATTCAGGCTGAATTGGACAGAGTCTTTGTTCTCTTGGGAAAGTTACAAGGCCAAATTGATGTTTTGACTACAAATGTTGCAACTCTGGACTTAACAGTAAACAAATCCATTGAATTTGATAAGGACTTGACTCATGAAGTCCATGCAGCTGGACAAGAAGAGAAACTTGAAAGATTTGAGAGTGTGGAGAAAGAGATATATGTTGTTTCTGAGGAAAAGGAAGGAGGAGATGTAATGTTGCAGATGACAAAGGAGAGCCAGAGGCCTGACATGATGGCTACAAAGGAAAATAAGTACTGGATGATGAAAATCTGTTTTGAATTGAAGATTGAAGAATGGAGAGATCTCCTTATGTGGAGATCTGAAGACCTATGGATTACAAATTTGATTAAGGTGAAAGTTGGAGCTTTTGGGACATTTGGACTTAAAAGGAGTAAGAAACAAGATTCAGGCTCCACTTTTAAGTATGGAGGTCTGGCTGGAAGAAATATGGACCCTATCGGGACAGAGCTTCTCCGAGATCTGGTGTTTAATATTAAGGACTACCAAAAAAACCGGCAGAAAGGAATTGAGAGAGAATTAAGAGCCTCGTACGTGAGGTCTCCAGGCTGATAGTAGACTAAGACTGATGGACATTTGTTCGGGATTGAAACCGGGAAAGGGGGGGTGGGGTTTGGGAATCCAAAGGGTGCAGAATAATAATCTGTTTTTTTATTTTGTTTGCTATTAGTATGAAAATTGGGGAATTCGTGGAAGGGAATTTGGGTCGACTTTAGAAAAAAGTTTTAAGAATGAGCACGGATGTTTAAATACTGATGTTTATAAGTTAAAATTGGTTTTTTAAAAAATGAATTAAATATAAAAAGGTCAAAAATTGGGGACAAGAACTTATTGAATTAACAATTTGAATTGGAATATAAGAAGGGGAGGTGTGGGGAAGTCAGGGAAATATGTTATTGAAAATAAGGATTGTAAACTTTATGTGTTTTTAACTTTTTTGTTTTTTCTTTTTGATTTTTTAATGTATAAAGGTGGAAAAACTCAATAAATATCTTTTTAAAAAAACAAAAAAAACAGAAGGGGCAGAGCAGCTGGACAAGGTCACCTCAGAGGGTGATGGTACAAAATGGTAACTTTAACTGACAAGCAGGTGATGCTGGACTCTGAATTTTTCCTCCTAAGAGCAGCTGGGAGGAGCTGCAATCCACATCAGGAAAATGACTCAGAAGGAGGAGATATGTGTTCCCTTTCTTCAGAAATGCTGCCTGATCCAATCTAAAGATTAAGATAATTTCTCCACAGTGGCTGCTGAGACTGACACAAGAAGTGGCCTATATAGTTGGGCATCTACAGGATGGGGCCCGTGAATGGATCAGGCCCCTAATGGCAACGCAAAATGCCGCCTTGAAGGACGTTAAGAAATTTTTTCAGGCGATGGATGCAATGTATTCCAGTCAAGTGGAGCAAGATATGACGCGGCGGGAACTGATGGGGTGCAAGCAGGGAAGCCAATCAGTAAGAGACTACTGGTTGCGCTTTGCTATGTTAATCCACCGGCTCGGGTGGGATTTGGACTCCGAACCCATTCAGATGTTATTTGAGGAAGGGTTGTCCCCAATGGTGAAAGACGAACTTTCCCGCGCGCCCCGCCCTCAGTCAATGGATGAGCTGACCAAGGCTGTGCTCGCGATTGGGGTAAGACAGGAAGTGCGGGCTCTGGAGAAGCGCAAAGGGAGAGGGGAACATTGCCATGACTACCGCATTCCTGAAATACCGAGGCAGCCTTCCCAGCCGGCTGAGCCAATGGAAATAGATGGCGCGCGGGGGGGGGGAGATTTCAAACTCCAGTGAAGGTCGCAAGAGGGAGGGAAAGGATTGGAAAACCACCAAGAAGTGTTTCCTCTGCCAACGGCCAGGACATTTTGCCAGGGTCTGCCCTCAAAGAAAGGCCTGGCAAGGGATGGTGGGAGCTGCTGGCTGTGAGGAGGAGGAGGAGGAAAAGGGGCAGACACAGGGAAACGCCAACGCTTGGCTGCCGATCAGTGGGCACAGCAGCCAGGCCAGCAACCAATAGAAGTGCCCCAACCAGACCCCCCCCAGGGCAGCTATAGCCATAGAAGTGGTGCTAGAATATAATAATGTTATAATGGGGCTATTATTGGATTGTAATTGAAAACCAATAAAAAAAAAGTTGGGCAGTTCATCATAATTTCCCCAACTAGTATCAACAGGAAGCAATAAAATGGGCAATATTTGTTAAGAGGAAAGCTGTAATTAAAAGCATGGGAGTCCTAAAGCTTCTATTCACATCACTCTTTCAAAAAACCAAATTGAGAAAGACAACACAGAAAACACTGGACTGAAACAGACAACATGATTAGAAGGGACCGTTCGATAAAAGGTATACAGGTCAGAGCCAAACAATATAAATTGAAGGCATTTGCAGACGATTTGGTATTGACGGTACAGGAGCCAGAATCTAGTGTCAAAAGAGCTTTAGAATTGATCGAATAATTTGGTCATGTGGCAGGATATAAGTTGAACAAGTCAAAAACCAAAGTCCTTGAGAAAAATTTAACACCGATAGAGAAAGAAAGGTTTCAGAAGGAGACAGGGTTAACATTGGTAAAGAAAGTAAAATATCTAGGGGTTAATATGACTGCTAAAAACTTAAACTTATTCAAAGATAATTATGAGAAATGTTGGTCAGAAGTGAAAAAAGATCTAGAAATATGGTCAAATTTGAAGCTTTCCTTGTTAGGCCGAATTGCTGTTATAAAGATGAATGTATTGCCAAGAATGTTGTTTTTGTTTCAATCATTACAGATTTTGGACAAAATGGACTGTTTCAAGAAGTGGCAGAAAGATATTTCCAGATTTGTCTGGCAGGGCAAGAAGCCCAGAATAAAATTTAAAATATTAACTGATGCAAAGGAAAGAGGTGGATTTGCCCTGCCAGACCTTAAACTTTATTATGAATCAGCAGCCTTTTGCTGGTTGAAAGAATGGCTGCTTCTTGAGAACACTGACATTTTGGATTTGGAAGGTTTTAATAATGTTTTTGGGTGGCATGCATATTTGTGGTATGACAAGGTTAAAGCTCATAAAGCATTCAAAAATCATATTGTCAGAAAAGCATTGTTTAATGTCTGGACAAGATACAAAGACTTACTTGAGAACAAAACCCCAAGGTGGTTGTCACCAATGGAAGCAAAGGCTCAGAAAAAGCTCAATATGGAGGCCAAATGGCCAAAATATTGGGAAATTTTGGAGCAGGAAGGAGATAAATTGAAATTGCAGAGTTTTGAGAAATTAAAAGATAAAGTGCGAGACTGGCTTCATTATTATCAAATAAGGGAAGCTTATAATTTGGATAAAAAAACCGGCTTCCAGGTGGAGAAATCAAAATTCGAAACAGAATTGTTAGAGCCAAAAACAAAGATACTTTCAAGAATGTATAACTTGCTGTTGAAATGGAACACCCAAGATGAAACGGTTAAATCTGCTATGATTAAATGGGCACAGGATGTTGGACATAACATTATGTTTGCTGACTGGGAACGGTTGTGGACCACTGGTATGAAATTTACGGCATGTAATGCCCTAAGAGAGAATATTATGAAAATGATATATAGGTGGTACATGGCACCAGTCAAGCTAGCAAAAATATACCATTTGCCCGATAATAAATGTTGGAAATGTAAAGAAAATGAAGGTACATTCTTTCACCTTTGGTGGACATGCCCAAGGATAAAGGCTTTCTGGGAAATGATATATAATGAAATGAAAAAGGTATTTAAATATACCTTCTTGAAGAAACCAGAGGCCTTTCTTCTGGGCATAGTCGGCCAACAGGTGCCAAAGAAGGATAGAACTTTCTTTATGTATGCTACAACAGCAGCAAGAATACTCGTGGCAAAGTATTGGAAGACACAAGATTTACCCACTCTGGAAGAATGGCAGATGAAAGTGATGGACTATATGGAGTTGGCGGAAATGACTGGCAGAATCCGTGACCAGGGAGAAGAGTTGGTGGAAGAAGATTGGAAGAAATTCAAAGACTACTTGCAGAAATACTGTAAAATTAATGAATGTTAAAGTGATATCGGACTGGACCTAAGTGGACTTAGTAATAAGATCAGTAAGAATATGTAAAAATGGTTTGATAATTGGTTAAAGTATAAAGATGTCAATTTGTTCAAACATTGAGTTAAATTCAAAAAAAAAAAGAGGGGTAAGGATTTGCTGAATTAATGATGTGATTGGGAATACAAAAAAGGGAGGTGTGAGGAGGTCAAAGAAACAAGCTAATGAGAATTCTGAAAAATGTGAAAAATTGATTTGTTTTTTAATTATTATTTTTTTTGTGTGTGTTGTTATGTGTTTTAGTCATTTATTGTTGTATTTTTCGTAATTTTTTTGTATGTTCTTTTTTGTTACGACTTTTCTGTTTTGTTTCTTAAAAAATCTTAATAAATATCTTATAAAAAAAGAAAAAGAAACAGACAATTTTGACCAACAAATTTTTATCTCTGGAGATATATCGAGAGAGAGAGAGAAAGAGAGAGTTCAGTATGCGTCCCTGCTGTTGCATTTGATCTTAGTATTGCTGGAGAGCCAATATTTCCCCAGGGATTCACACAGTTTTAAAAGGAAGGCCAACCAGTGACCTCTGGGGGCCATTTTGGGAGGCCTTTACATGAAATTTAGCAAAGAGCATGAAGGCTTATCCAAAGTAGATCTGTTGGATAAAACTGATCCAGTTGACCTAGTGTACTTAGACTGCCAACTCCTGAAGAAGCTGAGCAGTCATGAAACTGGTTAAGAAGCAGGACACAGAGTAGAGGAATAAATGGAATATCTAGATGGGGAGATGTAGAAACTGGAACTCTCCAAAGATCAGTGTTGGGACCTCTGGCTTTTATCTTATTCATAACTGATCTAGAATTAGGGGGAGCATGAAGTGGGCATGTTTATAGCCCATCTTTTCCCCACTCTAAGGGGCTTGAAGTGGCCCACATGGTTCTCACCTTCCTCATTGAATCCTCACAACCCTGTGAGGTGGGTTAGGTTGAGAGGCAGTGACTGCCCAAGGTCACCCAATGAGCAGTATGCCAAGTGGGGATTTGAACCCAGGTCTCCCAGGTCCTAGTCTGAAACTCTAACCACTAATAATAATAATAATAAATATTATTTATATCCCGCACTCCCCAGCCGAAGCAGGGCTCAGGGCAGCTAACAACAATCAAATAATCCCACATTCTAAAAACATTACATTATAAAAATTAATTAAAATCAAATTGATGGCAACCGTTAAGCAAAATTCTGTGCAGATTGCCAGAGGAGGGAGTCAGGCTGCGCCCTGACCAAAGGCCTGGTGGAACAGCTCTGTCTTGCAGGCCCAGCGGAAAGATGTCAGGTCCCGCAGGGCCCTAGTCTCTTGTGACAGAGCGTTCCACCAGATTGGAGCCACAGCCGAGAAAGCCCTGGCTCTAGTTGAGGCCAGCCTAACCTCTCTGTGGCCTGGGACCTTCAGGATGTTTTTATTTGCAGACCGAAGGTTCCTCTGTGGGACATACCAGGAGAGACGGTCCCATAGGTACGAGGGTCCTAGGACGTATAGGGCTTTAAAGGTTAAAAACAGCCCCTTAAACCTGATCCTGTACTCCACCGGGAGCCAGTGCAGCTGGTATAGTATAGAGTTGGGTGTCATCGGCATACTGATGGCAACCCAGCCCAAAACTCCGGACAAGCTGGGTGAGGGGGCGCATAAAGATGTTAAAAAGCATCGGAGAGAGTATCGCACCCTGAGGCACTCCACACACCAAGGAGTGGCACGATGACAATTCCCCCCCAAGCGCCACCCTCTGTCCCCGACCAGAGAGAAACGAGCGCAGCCATTGAAGGACTGTGCCCTGGATCCACACGTCGGCAAGGCGGTGGTCCAGGAGTTGGTGATCGACCATGTCGAAGGCTGCTGACAGGTCTAGAAGAATCAGCAGCCCCGACCCGCTTCGATCCAGCTGCCTGCGGAGATCATCTGTTAGGGCAACCAGAGCCGTCTCGGTCCCATGACCAGCGCAGAAGCCGGACTGGAATGGATCCAGAGCCTATGTTTCATCCAGAAACCTGCCAGGCTGTTCAGCAACCGCTCTCTCAATCATCTTACCCAGGAACGGAAGATTCGAAACAAGGCGGTAATTGGATAGATCTAAGGGAGGCGGGTGGCATGGGATGCGGGTGGCGCTGTGGGTAAAACCTCAGCCCCTAGGACTTGCTGATCGCATGGTCGGCGGTTCGAATTCCCGCGGTGGGGCGCGCTCCACGGCGTTTCCGTGTGCGGCTCTGGCTCATCAGATGCAGCTTTGTCACGCTGGCCACGTGACCCGGAAGTGTCTGCGGAGAGCGCTGGCTCCCGGCCCCTAGAGTGAGCTGAGCGCACAACCCTAGAGTCTGGCAAGAGTGGCCCCTACGGGCAGGGGTACCTTTACCTTTACCTAAGTGTTCTAATGATGTTTTCTTTAAGAGTGGGCGCACCACTGCCTCCTTCAATTCCCCTGGGAATATCCCAGTGCCAAGGGATAAATTGATGATATCCCCCAGGGGGGCCCGCACCTCGTCTGGACGCGCTCTAATCAGCCAAGACAGGCACGGGTCAAGAGGACAGGTGGTGGGCTTTCCAGCTTGGAGGAGTCTGTCCACATTCGCTGGGGATATCCGGTCAAAGTGGTCCAATACTGGACCCGAGGACAGTCGAGGGGCCTCCAGTTCCTTTAGTGTATCCAACTTGGCAGAGCAACAGGACCTTCTCCGCAAAAAAGGACCTCCGCAAAAAAGGACCGCAACAGGACCTTCTCCGCATGGCAGAGCAACAGGACCTTCTCCGCAAAAAAGCTCACAAATGCCTCACAGCTGTGTTTCAAATTTGGCTGTCCTTCAAGGGACGTTAAAGACCTGATTATACTAAATAATTGTGCTGGGCGAGAGCTAGCGGATACAATGGAGACCGAGAAGTAAGACTTCTTAGCAGCCTTCACTGCCATCCCATAGGTTTTTATAAAAACCCTATAAGATGTTCTTGAGGCTCCGTCACGGGCACCCCGCCATACTCGCTCTAGCCGTCTGAGATCCCGCTTCATTTTCCGAAGCTCCTTGGTAAACCAGGGAGCCCGGTTTCTGCGGGGTCGCAGAGGGCGCTTAGGTGCGATCTCATCGATGGCTGCCAGGAGCTGGATATTCCAGCCCTCAACAAGCTCAGTCAATGAGTCGCCAGGGGGAGAAAGGTCCCGCAAGGCTTGGTGGAATCTCTCAGGGTCCATCAGCCTCTGCGGGCGAGCCCAAATCGGCTCGCCACCTAAGCAGGGTGGGGGTGGAAAGTCAATCCTGGCTTTCAGAGCGTAGTGATCAGACCATGGCACCTTCATCGAAGGAGACATGATCACATCTATACCAACGCCAAAGATCAAATCCAGCGTGGGGCCCGAAACAAACTGGGAGAGCCCTAGTGTTGCCATGGAAGATGCCAGGTCCAGAGCCTGTGAGGAGGGAGTGGCTTCAGCATGGATGTTGAAGTCCCCCAATACCAATAGGTTAGGGAACTCCAAGGCCCAGGGAACTACACCACACTGCTTCTCATTCTCCAACACTGGAACTCATGGACATCCAATGAAGTTGCATGTTGGAAGGTTCAGGAGATAGGGATGCCCACCCACTTGGATGGTTTTAAAAGTGGATTGGACAACCAAGATGTCTATGCTCTGCCTCTGCAGCTGGAAGCAAGAGTGGGGACACACAGGGACCTAGCAAGCCTTGGAGAAACCAAATCCCAACCCCTGCTCCACCATGAAGCTCACTGCTCTATTTAGCCTCCCTCGCAGTGTTATTGAGGGGAAGGAGAAACGAAGCAATCAGCTGCTTGCAGCAGAGGCAAGCTAAAACAAGTATAAACAATAGCTCTAGCTAGCTGCTTATTCACTGAACAACCAAATGAAGAGAAACAGTATGATCCTATAAATATCTAGACATAAGCAACACTAAGCTCAGATATTGTGTAAGCCCAGCATTAGCATCCAACAGGTCATATGCCTTATTTTGCCATCACTGCATCACATATTGCACTTGCTCAAGGTCCAATCCCCAATTTGTTTTGTTTGTTAATTTTATTTTTCGAGTTTTCAGTTTTACAAAAGATCTGAAATGCAGTACATCTTCAGAAATAAAAACATAATTTGATTTCCCTCCTCCCCTTCTGTTTCATCTTCTGGTTTCACTTTTATCACTGCATTTCCCCTATAGTTCCTTATAATTGTTACTGTCTAGTTTCCAAATAAGTTATTATTTAACTTCTTGTGTTGTGTTCTTCCTGCTAATGTAGTTAAATGTTTGCAAATATTTTTTAAATAATCCACGTATTTCCCCCATTCTTTAGTGATTCTTTACTGACCTGATTTTTAAACACATATGACATATTTTGTCATGTGATGAACTGGAGAATACAATGAGAAGTACAAGATCAAGAGATGTTTTTCCAATTTAAGCAAATCAATTGTGCACATCAGGAAATATAGCTCCACTTTTTGCTTTCTTTCTTGCCCTCTCTCTTTCTCCATTTATAAGAAGCCCATAAAAGTGTCTTTTTATATTCATAAGAAAAATGTGTGTGTGTTTGTGTGTAGATGTGTGTACACACCACACACACACACACACAGAAGGGCAAACGTACTTGTATTTCTCCTCTTTTTTCTGAATTTAATGAGCAAATATTCCATGCCCAGCCTAACTGGGAGGATCTGTTCCTTCCTAGTACAACCTAGAGGGCATCAGAGGTAGAAGCAGAGAAGAAATCTGAATTCTGAAACTGGTACATGCCCCCAGCCAATGGGAAAAGGCCTCCAACACTTCCGGACTGAAGGTTTAAAAGTCCAAGCATTGGTTGTGTAACACATAGGACACCCAAGTTCAGGAACAACACCCCATCAACTGCCAGCAGTTGAAAGTTCTACAGAGGAGGTAAGAAACTCATAAAAATAATTGTTCAGTCTTTGATTTTCCATTGCTATGTTTAAAGGCATCTTCTGACATCTGTGCAAGGACCAAGGTTTGTGCTTGTGCTCCAGCACACTCTTTCAGGGCAGCGATGATGAACCTATGGCTCAATGGCTGTGTTGCTTAATCTTGTACAGTCATACCTTGTGTGGAATGCGCTTCGTGTTGAGCACATTCGAGTTGCGCTCCGTGGCAACCCGGAATTAACAGAGCTAATTACATCCGTGTTTTGCCACTTGCGCATGTGCAGAGGCTCAAAATGACATCATGCGCATGCGCAGAAGTGGCCAAAAATGGCGTGTGTGCAGACGTGCCATCACTAGTTATGTTTGATACTAGATGCAAACGGGGCTCCAGAACGGATCCCGTTCGTATCCAGAGGTACCACTGTATTGGCTTAATTTAATGTGTGCGCGTGTGCAGACACAAGGGAATGCGCAAAGCCTGAGGGAGAGGAAAGCAGACAGGGGAAATCCGGGGGGGGGGGGAGCTGAAGTGAACAGAGAGTGAAGAGTGGAGAGAAAAGGGTGGCCAGCCCTCAGCCAGAGGGTTATGCTTTCCCTGGCAGTAATCTGGACCTACAAACCTACAGAGTCTCTCCTGTGTCAATCAGAGTTGCTTGATCCATGATCCAGGGAAGAACAAAGATGCTTCTTGAGAGCTTAGAGTGAAGAGGGGGTCCCATTGGTGTTTGTGAGCTACCCAACATTAAAAAATGTGTGGGTTAAGTATTCTGCTCCAATGTTAACCTGCAGAGAAGGGAAGGTTCTTTTTGAATGAGTGAGTTTCATAGCACTTTTATGAAACATTTATTTAAGTGACATTAAGCACTTTCCTACCATACTTGTGCATTTTTATTATGGATACTCCACAATAGAGACCTTGATTGAAAGCAACACAGGCCTGCGGATCCTGATGCTACTTCTAAATAAAAAAGGTATTAGGAGATCTAATTGGGGATTCCTCACATATGTGTCCTTGACTATAACATTCTGCATGATTCATATTCTCCATGGAGATTTTAGCTGCCCTGCTGTTGATGCACAGGAGTGCCTTTGGCCCTTATACTCTGTCTGTTATCTTCCCTGCAGGTTTCAGCCATGTGGCTCTACCTGGCTGCCCTGCTGGGGCTTTACTTCCTTCACCGATGGTACCAGGAGAGGCAGACGGTGGGGAACCTGACTGAGAAATATGTCTTCATCACGGGGTGTGACTCTGGCTTTGGAAACCTACTTGCCAGGCAGCTGGATGCCCGGGGCCTGCGGGTGCTGGCAGCCTGTCTCACGCAGAAGGGGGCAGAGCAGCTGAGGAAGGCCACCTCAGAGCGCTTGAAAACCACCATTCTGGATGTCACCAGTACAGAGAGCATGGCAGCAGCGACGGAGTGGGTGAAGGAGCAAGCAGGAAGCAAAGGTTTGGCCAAACACAGTTCATTGAGTATTCTATTCTTATGGATATCATAGGCTGTATGTTGCATCCAATGTTTGGCTGCTTCTGAAACCAAGAAACCCACACTTTCTCTTCCTCACCAGTCTGGTAACATTTCCTTCTTTCCTTCCTTCCTTGTCTACATTTCATAAAATCTAGCACTGATGGGTTGTAAAAGAAAACAAAAAACTCAAAGTGGTTTACAAAGAGTGTAAAACAATAAAATGATCTGTGGAAACAATTAAAAACAACTACCTAAAACATTCAATAAAATAAAATCAGCAATAAGGTAAAAATGGATTATGACTTTCAACATTCAACATGTATGGGTAGGCTTCTCTAAACACACACAAAAAATTAGGAGGTGCCTGCCTGATGCCCATGGTCTGGGGGTTCCTACATGCAGGTGCTGCCACACTCAAAGTTCAATTTCCTACACCTACGGAATGGGTATTATGTAACGGTGCCAGTTCTGCAGATTGAAGTGGTCAATTGGGCATATATAGGATAAGATGATCTCGCAGGTAAACTGGTCCCAAGCAGTTAAGGGCTTTATATGCTAAAAATTTGCCTGGTAGCAAATAGGCAATCATTGCAGTTCTCTGAGCAGACGTGTTATATGCTGGCAATGTCTCACTCCTGTCAGCAACCATGCTGCAGCCATCTGCACTAACTGCAACTTCTGGACCAAGTGCAAGTGAAGTCCAAGTGCAAATGGTAAATTTTTGCAAACTTGACTGGTGTTATGTACCACCTGTAAATCATTTTCATTAAATTCTCTTTTAGGGCATTACATGCCGTAAACTTCATACCAGTGGTCCGTAACTGTTCCCAGTCAGCCATCATAATATTATGTCCAACATCTTGTGCCCATTTAATCATAGCGGATTTCACCGTTTCATCTTGAGTATTCCATTTCAACAGCAAGTTATACATTCTTGACAAATTCTTAACTTTAGAATCTAACAATTCTGTTTCCAATTTTGATTTTTCCACCTGAAAGCCTAATTTTTTGTCCAAGTTATATGCCTCCATTATTTGATAATAATGAAGCCAATCTCACACTCTGTTTTTTAATTTTTCAAAACTCTGCAGTTTTAGTCTATCTCCCTCTTGCTCCAGAATTTCCCAATACTTCGGCCATTTGGTCTCCATATTGAGTTTTTTCTGAGCCTTTGCTTCCATTGGTGACAGCCATCTCGGGGTTTTATTTTCTAACAGATCTTTGTATCTTATCCAGACATTAAACAGTGCTTTCCTATGGCCAAGCTTTCCAGGTCCAGGAATGTTCATAGCTGTCAAATCACACTAACTACAGCTGGTAAAATGCCACTACCTGAGCTTCCAGTGACACAGCTGGAACCGGAAGAACCCCCAAACTGTGAACCTGCTCCTTCGTGGGGAATGCAATCCCATCCAGGGTGGACAATTGACCAATTTCTCTGACACAGGAACCCCTCACCCACAGTGCCTCTGCTTTGCCAGGATGCGTCTGACCTCTGCGTCCATGGCTATTGCTGTTTTCCCACTCTTTGAGATGACGGGTTCATGCACTATCCACCCAAAATGTGTTCCAAAGAGAGACCATGAGTCTTTTCCCACAGGACTGCCCCCTTCTGGGTGGTACAGGTTGCCAACACCCGCAGACCCCGGGCATCAAGATGCCTGGCAAGGTGGTTCCCAAGGCCAGCGGAACAGCCGGTGATGAAGACATATTTCTCCGTCAGGTTCTCCACTGTCTGTCTCTCCTGGTACCATTGGTGAAGGAAGTAAAGCCCCAGCAGGGCAGCCAGGTAGAGCCACATGGCTGAAACCTGCAGGGAAGAAGCTTGCAAGAGTGAGGGCACACAGGCACCTAGCAAGCCTTGGAGAAACCAAATCCCAACCCCTGCTCCACATGAAGCTCGCTGCTCTATTTAGCCTCCCTCGCAGTGTTACTGAGGGGAAGGAGAAATTTTGCATGAAGCAATGAGCTGCTTGGAGCAGGCGGAAGCCAAAACAAGTATACTTTTATAAATTTTTATTCATATTTGCACATATATCCAGGAAAAACATAAACAAAAAATCCACCACATACCTTATACAAATTATATCCACTTCACAAATCATAAATAAAATACATAACTGAGTTAGTCTCAACTGAGCCTTGGACTTCCCTCCACTCCTTTGGTAAGTATCGAATAAATTATATAGTCGCGTACTTTTTAACTCTTTTACATAGGCCTTTCCCGCTGTTAGAGTTATTTCAACCCGCCAGTGTCACCTGAGATTTAGATTCCATATACATTAAATATTTCTTCCAATTATCATGAAATTTCTGTTCGTCTTGGTCCCTTAATCTTCCTGATATTCTATCAAGCTCAGCATAATTTATCATTTTAACCTGCCAATCACTTATGTTGGGTATTACTTCTAATTTCCAATTTTGTGCTAACATAATTCTTGCAGCTGTCGTAGCATATAGAAACAAGATCTTGTCTTCTTTTTGCCAAAACAAGTATAAGTAATAGGTCTAGCTAGCTTTTTATTAACTGAACAGCTTAATAAAGAGGAACAGTATGAGCCTATCTACATCTATAAATATTGTGCAAGCTCAGCATCAGCAGCCAACAGATCGTATGCCTTATTTTGCCATTATTGCACCACATATTGCACCAGACGGATCTGAACCAAAGAGAAGGGGCCATGCCAATGTCCTAGCAATGCCCCCCCCCCCCCCGCTTAGGAAGGCATGTTTGCCTCCTGTGATGTTACTTTGGAATCAACTCCAAAGGGTAATTAGGAGTCCTTTCCATCTCACTAATTTGTCGCTTGCTGGCAGGAGAAGGAGAGCTCCAACATTAAACTGTTTTGCTCCATCAATCGCCTCTTTAGGGGGAGGGGGCTGGGGGCACTGAACCCTCCAGGCTCTCCCTCGGCGAAGAGACCCTCCAAACTTGGCAAGCCTCCAAAGGGAATACTGACATCGGACAACATCTCGACATTGCTCCACCATCCACCGCTGCTGCCTTCCCATTGCCAACCCTCAATCCGTCTTCCTCCTCCCTGCTCCCGCCTCCTGCCTCACACTGGCTCCTCCTTCTGCCTTTCTTGTGCGTGTGTGTCTTTCGTGTTGGCTTTGGAGCCGTTGCCTTTCTGGTGAAGAGCATGTTAGGCTCTCTTGGGCTGCCTCGGGCCCGGGAGCAACAGGAATCGGGCCTGTGATCGATGGGTTGGACATATCTGCTGTATGGGGAAAATATAAAAATTTACTTGAACAGAAAACACCTTGGTGGCTTTCCCCATTAGAAGTGATACCTTTGAAAAAAATAAATATGAAAAGTAATAGGGTGACATATAGAGAGCTGTTAACCGAGGTGGAACATCAGGTGAAACTGAAAGATTTTGAAGAGATAAGGGATTTATTAACAGATTGGTTACAGTTTCACCAATTAAATGATATCTTTAAGACAGTCAAAAACAAAAAGATCTGTTAGAAAACAATTTGAAATTATTGTCGAAAATGTATAAATTGCTCTTGGAATGGTACGCAAAAGATGAACAGGTTAAATCCTTTTATCTCTTGACTCCCTACTTTAGCATTCCAATCCCCTATAATGAGAAGAACATCCTTCTTTGGTGTCACTTCTATAAGGTGTTGTAAGTCTTCATAGAACTGGTCTATTTCAGTTTCTTCAGCACCAGTAGTTGGTGCATAAACTTGGAGTACTGTGATGTTAAAAGGTCTGCCTTGGATTCGTATCGAGATCATTCTATCATTTTTGAGATTGCATCCCAGTACAGCTTTCGCCACTCTTTTGTTGACAATGAGGGCCACTCCATTTCTTTTACGGGATTCTTGCCCACAGTAGTAGATATGATGGTCATCCGAACTGAATTCACCCATTCCCGTCCATTTTAGTTCACTGATGCCCAGGATGTCAATATTTATTCTTGCCATCTCATTTTTGACCACGAGCTACTAGGATTGCGTGTTGAGTCCCACAGTGCCACCCCCCAAAATAATTCACACTTCACACTTCAATTTTTGTTTAAGGTTTTTGGCATAATTTTTGGCCACAACTTTATTCAAATACAAAAAATGTGAGTGGTTGCTTAGGCATTGGTTATGACTATCTGTCCTTGCCCTCAGGGACAGAGCTGGCCTTCCGGACACCAACGGAAGCCAGCGTGGGAAACAAGTATTGGGTGAGAAAATGAAGCTGGGCAACAGTCCCTCACCTCTCACCCTCATGTTCCTGTGGGGCTTGCACGGCCCAAGTCCGGCTCCACGGACAAGGACGAAAAGAATGGCAAGCCCCTGGATTCCTTTAACGGAATTCCCTTTCCGCATCATTTGGAGGGATAGGCACTTACCCCTCCAAGCACCAATTTAACCAATGCCTAACCGCCATGGAGCCCACAGCTCACCGCCAAACCACTCACAGCCCCAGCCAAGACCTCAGCTTGGCCACTACCGCACCTATCCAAGCCTCATTCCCAGAAGCAGAAAGGTGCACGCCATCAGCTCGGAAAAAGGATGGCGCCTGAAAAAGAATCTCAGGGTGAAAAATCACATCTCCACCCAGCTCAACGATCTTTTTAGATACAGCGGAGTTGATGCGTTTTCTGGCCTTTCAGTGGCGGCTGGGCAACGACTGCCCCTCCAAATGCGCCGTTGCAAAAGCTTTGACCAAAATATTTTGCTGTCGGCACCACTGCCCGCAGCTTCTCCAGGTCACCCAAAATTGCAGCACGTGGTGAAAAAACAGTCCATGGAAACCAGGTCGTTCTCACCCAGCTGCACCCCAACAGCAGTGGGCGGCCCTTCCAGCAGCACCTGCCTCCGAATCATTGGCAGGAATTCTGGCCGGCGCATTCCCCGTCTGGACAGCCAAGGCAACTGCACATGTGGAGGAAGGCCAAGACCCGGTCCCAATCCGGACTGCCGTGCACTGATGCCAGCCCAATGCATGAGGCTGTGCCCCACCATCCAGATGCGGACAGCTGCTAAACCTAAGATAAAACAAGACACCAATAATGTTAACGAACATAACCTTTGAATGCATTCCATTTCCAACGACCTGTATTTTATTTCCACTGCCTTATTAACACGCTTTCCGGCCTTCACGGTGGTAGTTTGTCTAGGCATTGGTTCCCGACCAGCTGCACCTGACCTCAGCAGGGCAGCACTGACGACTGGGCCCCACCATATCGTCAGTACCAGCAAACATTGTGGGGGAGCAATGAATCCCAAGGCAATCGCATCCCGCCAGGTGTCGTTCCCCATAGGGGAAAGATGCGCCCCATCTGCCCTAAAGAGGGCAACAGCCTTGAAGAAAATAGCAGGGTGCAATATTACAGAACCACCTAAAGCAAGGACCTATTTTATTTTATTTGTTATTTTATTTTATTTACTTTATTTATTTTATTCTATTGTCCACCACCTTATTAACATGCTTTCTGGCCTGCTCGGTGGTAGTTTGTCTAGGCATTGGTTCCCGACTAGCTGCACCTGACCTCAGCAGGGCAGCACTGACGACTGGGCCCCACCATATCGTCAGTACAAATAAACAGCGTGGGGGAGCAATGAACCAGGATCAGACTCCAGCTCACCCCCAAATGCTCCCAGGGACTCTTGCGTGGCCCTACCCCTCGAAAGGGGTCGACAAAAACATGGCGAATCCTTGGATTCCCTTAGTGGAATATCTTTGCGCATTGGAGGGAACAGGTGCTCCAATCCCCCCCTCCAGACCACCTTGAACCAATGCCTTAAATTATTTTGAGTCCAGGGAGAGCTGCCATCAACTCAATCCAAGCCCTCTTGCATGCAGGGATGCAGACTTATGCTGGAGGAAGACAGCAAACATTCTCGCCCAGCTGTACTACCAGCACTGCGGGAGGACCTGCACAGGTCACACTCGACCGCACCAAAGGAAGCATCTCCTCACAAAGCATTCCCCATCTGGACATCCAGTATATGTTCACATGGGCAGGAAGACTGAGATGGCGCCCCAGTCCAAACTCGTCATCATGCTTGCCAGCCTAGTGTACAATGCTGTGGCCCAAATGTGCACAGCTGCTCCTATGAAAAAAGGAAATAACAGACAAGCATCAGCACAGACATCATTGTGACACTTCCTGATATAACCCTTGTCAGCGTCAGACTTCCAATGACCCGTATTCACAATCCTGTCTCCTGACAGGCCCCCAGTGTGCAGCCTTTGCAGCAGCACCTAATCGTAAGGAATGAGGCATGTTCAGCGGTAAGCAAGCCGCAGGCCGTAATAACTGGTGCACAACGTAAGCACATTGATGCCTGGCTAACGGGGACCCATTTTCATGCACTAGGAGCAGGCCAGCCCCCAGGGAATAAAAAGCCAAATATTCTGTTATCCATAACCGGGCAAGGGCCCTCCTCACCTGTGGCGGGAAGCCTGATTGTGGCACTCCTGCCCACTAAGTCTGTTTTTGAGTTCCCAACTCTAATGACAAGCTCCAAAGGATAAGGAAAAGTCCTGAAGCAATAAGCCTCCAGACTCTCAGCCCGTGCTGGCTCCAACAACCATTTTCCCAACCCTCAGTGCAAAAATGCAATGGACTACTGAAAGGAGTCTCGCCTTGATCTTTAACCAGCAGACAAGTTTTAACTTGTTGCAGATACTGCATAGGTAAAAATGACCGACTTCCTGCCCACTGTCCTATGAGGTTGGAGCCTATTCCAACCTTCCAAGGCCCTGCGCACTACAAACTTTATACAAGGGTCTCTGAAAAATAAAGCTTCAGTGTAACAGACATTGCAGCAGACTGAATTCTGATAGTTATAACCGCATGCCCAATCTGCAGCAGGTGGACCAAATACTGCAGGATCTGCTCAGAGGATGGGGGCCAATTCATCTGAATGGCCGAGGACTGCCAGCTTAAGGCTAAGAAATCCATCCAGGCCTTCCCATAAGAGCTAAAGCAGAAGGGGAAATGGAAGCTGCTGCTCTCTGTAATTACTAATTGTTGTCAAAATGCCACAGGTGGTCTGGAAAAGTCTGGCAATAGCTGAGTCTGGAGCCCAGGATCTGAAGCGCTTCATCTGAAAATGGGATAGAGTGTCAGTGACATCATTAGAGGATCCCGAAATTTGGAGAGTAGAAAGCACAATATTAAACCTTAAGCGGCGCAGCTCGAAAGCATGAGCGGAGGGGCAGAGACTGTGCTAGAGCGTGAGGACTGTTTTGCCAAGACGCTCACCACTACCTGGTTATCAAACCAAAAGCAGATCCGATGGTCACTGAACTCCTCGGGCCACATGTGAACTGCTACTACAATGGGGAAAACTCAAGAAAAGTTATGTCACATGATTGCCTCACCACACCGGGCTTGAGGCCATAGCTTTGCACACCAGCAGCCCTTGAAATAAAAACCAAGGGGCAAAGATCCAGCAGCACCAGCATGAACCTGAAAATCCCTGTGCGGGTTCAAGGTATCCTGCCATGGCGAACTACTATTGCATACATTCAGGAATTGCTACCATCGCCTGATATCTGCCTTCACCACACTTGGTAGGCGTACACAAAGGTAAGGGGACCTCAGGCCGCAGGCAGCCTGGCCTAGTGGGAAGATTAATTAAGTGACCCAGCAAGATCGGATCTGATGAAGCATCACTTGCTACAGAGGAAGTATTACAAAACAACTTCCTTCAAGGCAGACAGCTTCTCCATAGGCAAGTGGTATGTTTTAGCAACGATATCCAACTGGATCCCTAAATAAAATGGGAATATGGGCAAAAAGGTATTGAGCTATTGCTTGCCAGCTTCCAGCCCCCGCTTGGGCAGGGGGCATCTTGTGCTGCCATCATGATATGTAAATTTACAGGGCCGACGCTGGCCAGAACCCCTAAAGAAGTCCCGACAAAGCTGCCGCCAAGCCAGCTTCCTTTTCAGACACACACTCTGTGCAATGCAAAAACACACTCCGTGCAGTGCACACAAACTCCATGCAATGCAACTACACACTCCGTGCAATGCAAAAAAACACGCTCCGTGCAATGCAAAAAACACGCTCCGTGCAATGCAACTACACACTCTGTGCAATGCACACACAAACCCTCCGTGCAATACAACTACACACTCGGTTCAATGCAACAACACACTCTGTGCAATGCAAAAACACACTCCGTGCAGTGCACACACACTCCATGCAATGCAACTACACACTCCGTGCAATGCAACTACACACTCCGTGCAATGCAAAAAACACGCTCCATGCAATGCAACTACACACTCCGTGCAATGCACACACAAACCCTCCGTGCAATGCAACTACACACTCTGTGCAATGCAAAACACACTCCCTGCAATGCACACACACTTCATGCAATGCAACTACACTCCATGCAATGCAACTACACTCCATGCAATACAACTACTCACTCGGTGCAATGCAACTACACACTCCGTGCACTGCACCCACCCTCCGTTCAATGCAACTACACACTCCGTGCAATGCAAAAAACACTGTGCAATGCAACTACACCCTCCATGCACTGCAACTACACCCTCCGTGCAATGCACATGCACACTCCGTGCAATGAAACCACACCTTCCTTACAATGCAACAACACACTCCGTGCAATGCAACTACACACTCCGTGCAATGCACCCACCCTCCGTGCAATGCAACTGCAAATCTCTCACGCAATGCAATGCAATTGCAGCCCGTGCAGCGCCGTGCCCTGCAACGCACAGAGCAAACTGCAATGCGGGCACGCAAAGGTGCTTTCTCCCACTTGCATATTGCAAACGTGGCGCCCGTTACATCCCTCGCAGTGAGGTAACCACCAAAAGGACCTAAGTGTCCAGGTAGAGCAATGGGGGAGCATGCAGCTGTCCCATACAGGGACCAATCCTGCAACCTAGTCATTAGGCTCTCGATCCATTCCAGTCCGGCTTCCGCGCTGGTCATGGGACCGAGACGGCTCTGGTCGCCCTAACAGATGATCTCCGCAGGCAGCTGGATCGAGGCGGGTCAGGGCTGCTGATTCTTCTAGACCTGTCAGCAGCCTTCGACATGGTCGATCACGAACTCCTAGACCACCGCCTTGCCGACGTGGGGATCCAGGGCACAGTCCTCCAATGGCTGCGCTCGTTTCTCTCTGGTCGGGGACAGAGGGTGGCGCTTGGGGGGGAATTGTCATCGCGCCACTCCTTGGTGTGTGGAGTGCCTCAGGGTGCGATTCTCTCCCCGATGCTTTTTAACATCTTTATGCGCCCCCTCGCCCAGCTTGTTCGGAGTTTTGGGCTGGGTTGCCATCAGTATGCCGATGACACCCAACTCTATCTGTTGATGGATGGCCATCCTGACTCGGCCCCAGACACACTGACCAGATGCCTGGAGGCTGTGGCTGGATGGTTACGTGGGAGCCGGTTGAAGTTAAATCCTTCGAAGACAGAGGTCCTCTGGCTGGGACGGGACGATATGGGATTGAGGGGGCAACTCCCATCTCTTGCGGGGGTGCAGTTAGTGCCAGCACCGTCCGTTAAGAGTTTGGGTGTAATCTTCGATACCTCCCTCTCTATGGAGGCGCAGATTACAGCTATAACAAAGGCGGCATTTTTTCATCTCCGCCAAGCTAAGCAGTTGGCCCCTTATCTCTCTCGCCCTGACCTAGCCACTGTGATCCATGCGACGGTCACCTCCAGACTGGATTATTGTAACTCGCTCTACGTGGGGCTGCCCTTGAGACTGACCCAGAAACTCCAGCGGGTGCAGAATGCCGCGGCGAGACTCCTTATGGGGTCTTCGCTGCGAGACCACATTCATCCGGTGCTATATCAGCTGCACTGGCTCCCGGTGGAGTACAGGATCAGGTTTAAGGTGCTGGTTTTAACCTTTAAAGCCCTATACGGCCTAGGACCCTCGTACCTACGGGACCGCCTCTCCTGGTATGCCCCACAAAGAAACCTACGGTCTGCAAATAAAAACATCCTGAAGGTCCCAGGCCTCAGAGAGGTTAGGCTGGCCTCAACTAGAGCCAGGGCCTTCTCGGCTGCGGCTCCAATCTGGTGGAACGCTCTGTCAGAAGAGACTAGGGCCCTGCGGGACTTGACATCTTTCCACAGGGCCTGCAAGACAGAGTTGTTCCACCAGGCCTTTGGTCAGGGCGCAGCCTGACTCCCTCCTCTGGCAACCTGCACAGAGTTTTGCTTAATGGTTGCCATTAACTTGATTTTAATTAATTTTTATAATGAAATATTTTTAGAATGTTGGTTTATTTGTTTGATTATTTGATTGTTGTTAGCCGCCCTGAGCCCGGCTTCGGCTGGGGAGGGCGGGATATAAATAAAATTTATTATTATTATTATTATTATTATTATTACCGGCACTATGCGCTGACCCAGTGAAACCAATGCTTCATGGACCACATGGGGACACTATTCAGGCCGGAAACGCTTCCAGGCCATTAAATTCTAGTGCAAAGCCCTAGGATCACCTGCTAGGCCAGGCATAAGTGTTTCCACTGAAATAGCAGAGTTGAGGTAGCCCACAGCTTGTCCAGGTACCCCTGCTTGCCCTTTTAGAGGGAAGCACCCCTTCAAGAAAACCCAAAGTTCTTTTATCACGAATGGGCCGAACTACCCAGCAACAGAATAGCCCAAAAGGAGCAGTTTGTTTTGTTTTGTTATAACAATGGCTAAGAGGGGGATATGAACCTAGTCCTAGTCCTATACTTTAGCCACTAAGCCACAATGGCTCGTCTCTAAAATCGCAGTCGCCACTATCAGGGCAAAACAAACTTAAAGAAAATAAACTTGTTCAGAAACAGCATAGTTCAAGAGCATATACAGAGTGCTCATAGTCCTTGGAGGCACAGGGAGCCCCTGGGGCCCTCTGTCTGCCTCAGAAATATATTAGCAGCAACTGGGCCTGCAAGCAGATACATTCCTATAGCGAGAATGAGTCACGTGTCACAGAGACTTAACAATTAACTGCTACCTGTAGCAGACTTAGGCTTGGAAGTTATGTGCAGGCCAAATAGGCCTCCCTGCTTCTGCTCTTGAGAATCTTAGTCTCATAGCAATATTAAAGGAACTCAAAATAGTGCTCCCGCCCAAGGCTAGCTTAAAATTTGGCCAACAGCGCTGCACACACTCAAAATAAAGCCAACCTTTGGGGATACTATAAACGAAAGTGATTCCAGCTAAGCTGGGAACAGCCCTGACTAGCCCCACAATTTCAACAAGAGAAATGGGGGAAACCTTTTTGCGAAAGAAAGCCCCTAACGGGGGCTCTCTCCCTATTGGGAAAGGCAAGCCATAGATACAAGGGGGATTCTTCCCACAGGGCAGGGTAAGGGGTGGGGTGAGAAATTGAACAGGAAAAGGGGGGAATTAAATTATTTAAGGGACTAGAGAGGATTAAAAGGAAAGGGGAAATACAGAAATAAAGAAATGTAACCAGACAATGAGAAGATTGTCCAAGTGCTCCATGTGATCCGGTGCAAAACAGCCAAGAGGACGTCCCATCGTCTGGCCCCTATATTTAAAGCCTCTGACTCCTCCTCCGAATTGGCAACAACCAAAATTCCCCAGCAACCCAATTAACCCCTTAAGGCTAGGGTTCCATACCAAATTTGCCTAGTCATGACAGGGTGGCCTGTTCCCCCAACCGCAACACGTGCTCTCTGTTAGAGAGAACACGCTTTGCCAAATAACCTGAAAGATTACTGCTTTATGCCTTTGACAGCAGCTTGTTCTGTGAAGTCACACAGTGAAACTTTATTTTGTATTAAGATACGTGTTCCTATCTGATAATGTCTACAGATACAAGAGAGCATAATCAATGCTGCAAGACTTTAATCTTAATTTTAAAAAATTAATTAAATTTTTTAAATTTAAATTTAAATTGGCAAGCAGTTGAAGAACCTCAAACTGATTAGCCAGTGCCTCTGGATGGATCAGGCCAGGGATTTTCTGTATCATCTGTATCTTTATTCCACTTTCCCACACAATGTCGCCAAAGTGACTCCAAATATATCAAATGAACGAGTAATATTCAAAAAACTTATTAGAAACAATTAATCCAAATATCCAAATATCAGTGAGTAAAAAAAAAATTAAAACTATGCAATCAGCTTAATTCAACCTCTATAAGAAGCTGATCTGAAAGACATTTGCTTTGTGCCTTTGACAGCAGCTTATTCTGTGACATCAGCAGGTGAAGCTCCTTGTGGTGTGAAGAGAAACATTGACACCTGATAATGTCCACTGATCAAGCTGCTCTTTAAAGCACATATATGAAAGGCCGTAAGTGATGGTACAAAATGGTAACTTTAACTGACAAGCAAGTGATGCTGGACTCTGAATTTTTCCTCCTAAGAGCAGCTGGGAGGAGCTGCAATCCACACCAGGAAAATGACTCAGGAGGAGGAGATATGTGCTGCCCTTTCTTCAGAAATGCTGCCTGATCCAATCTAACATTAATATAACTTCTCCACAGTGGCTGCTGAGACTGAGACAACAAGGGAGATTATTGTACTATTGTTAATAAATGATATAAATAATTTATTAATGATACAAACCCCTCTTTCTTAGTTATTCCTCTCATCACCCACTCATAAACACCCTCTTAGTGTTCCATGCATGCTATATTCTACACGTATTATGTCTTATTAATTTTATAGCAAAACTATAAAATCTCCTAACCAACCTGTGCAAAACGTAGGCCCAAACTACAGACTCCATTCTCTGACAGCATGCAGGGAAATCAGGTGGCTGCTGTGCAAATTGATGCCCAGGGCTCCATACTATCCCCCATTTTAGTGCTGTGCTCATTTGACAGAGGGCATGACGGAAGTTGCAAGAGTGTCTGTGAAGGGATCCTAAGCACTAAGTGAGCAAAAGAAGTGTGGGATAGAAGTTAATATGGGTGCCTTGACTTAACAGCGTCATCCTTGGCATATAGTGCATAGCACACACACACACAGCACTCACAAGAATGCAGATATACCCACATTTCCAAAAAAATTGTGTATATCCAATTATTAGGGCAGGTGGGAACCTGGAACAATAAGAATATTTTTTTCTTCTCACACAGGGCTCTGGGGTTTGGTGAACAATGCAGGCACTAGTGCCCCATCAGCTCCCAGTGAGTGGCTGACCAAAGATGGCGTTGCAAGGATGATCGGTGTCAACTTTCTTGGGATGATTGACATGACGCTACACATGCTGCCCCTGGTGAGAAGAGCCAGAGGGAGGGTGGTCAACATGTCCAGTATGGCGGGACGACTGGCATGCTTTGCAGTACCCGATACCGCATCCAAGTACGGCGTGGAAGCCTTCTCTGACATCCTGAGGTAAACATGATAGTTCTGTATCTTCCTCTTTCTCCTTGCTTTAGTGGGATGTCTGCTTCTCCAGCTAAGTTTCAAGCAGAGGACAGCAATGACTAAAGAGCAGGTGCTGGGACATGTGGACTGCACCAGAGCCTTACCAAGTAATCAGCAGGGGTTTGCACACCTAAGCCAGCTCTTTTTCTTGAGGAAACAATTTAATGTACCAGCAAGAGTTGTAAGCACCAACCTCCTGGTGGCTGCCTCTGAATATGCCTGATGCTGGGTCATGGACAATGCCCTGGTGCCTCAAGACAGAAGAAGGCAGGAAGCTGCATTTCACCATATCTCCCTCTCTCCCTTCTTCTTCTTCTTCTTCTTCTTCTTCTTCTTCTTCTTCTTCTCCTTATCCTTATCCTTATCCTTCTACTTCTTCTTTAAGGAAAGATGTTCTATTCCATGGAAGCCAAATCATGATCTTCCTTATTATTCTGGTTCAGCAACAATACGTGTTTCTTGATTTTTCCTCCTCAATTCAGGCGAGAGATGCATCTTTTCGGAGTCCGAGTCAGCATTATTGAACCCGGTTGTTTCAAAACACCCATTCAGTCAAGCATGATAGAGAGCTACAAGAATGCATGGAGCCAAGCCCCTTCTGACATCAAGGAAGCCTATGGGCAGCGCTACTTTGAGCGCAGTGAGTAGAAATGGGCGGGGGGAAGAATTCAGTTTGGTTTGCAATGTGCGAAAGCCTGCAATTAAAGCATGTGCTAATAAGTCCCACTGTTGCAGTGGAACACACACACACACACAGAGAGAGAGAGAGAGAGAGAGAGAGACCCTGAGACCCACCAGGCTAAATTGCTGGTTTCCAAATCCCACCCATCAGTAAGATGTTGATATGATTCCCAAGCTTTTTGACTACATTCCCCCTCCAATGGACACACTGACATGTGTGTGTGTGTGTGTGTGTGTGTGTGTGTGTAATCTCCCCCCTCCCCCCCTTTAAAAACATACAAGGCTAAATTTTGTACACTGTACTGGCCAATATCCTAATTTTTTTTTTTTACCATTTGCCCTTTCAGTGACTATTCAGTGCCCTTTCAGTGAAGTCTATTTACAATGCTGATTATATTTAGGGGTGGGGCCAGAACCTAGCTAATGTGACGCGTTCAGGTCTGTATCTGGAGAGATATGAAATCACACCCATTCCTATCCTGTCGTTTGATCTTTGATTCAATTTGGCATATATGATACATAAGGAGACACATAGAAGGGAGAGAGAGAGAGAGATGACCCTGGTGGAAGACCAGCCCAGCCAACACTGCAGTTGTGGAGCAAAGGACCTTGGGCGGGTGGGGCCAGCAGGGTGCTGCTCTGGGCTCCTTCTTTACTGCACGGAAAGGGAAGCACAATCAGTTGTGGGAGATGGAGAGGAGACACAAAGAGACAGTTATACACACATAAGCACACACATGGTCGAGTCCAGTGGAAAAAAGGGAAGAGATTACTGGGGGGGGGGAGGGAGAAAGATGCACAGACACCCACACCAAAACAGTGTCCGCTACCCTGGGAGGCAGCTCTAAGAAAGGAGACCAGTTTATGCTTTTTTAAAAAGCCGCAGAGAGGGAGAACAGCCAGGTTGCCCCAGTGGCAGAGCTTCATGCTCCGGCACAGAGGGGGGAGGCGGAGAGCAGGTGGGGGCAGGCTGGGACAGGGCGCGTGTCCTGGGGGTGTGGCAGGGGGGAGCAGCCGTGATAGCACCCCACCGGGATCGCGCTACCTCTTCCTCTGCCAGTCGGTTGCCCGGGCCTAAACCCGTCGTATAGCAACCCTCACTGTGATGGGATGGTGAGCTGCTTGTGCGTAAAATCCTAGTCCCTCAGAGTTTGGCTAAGTCCACAAACCTCTGTCTCTGACGGAGCTCCTTAAGCATGGCTCCATCAGTCGCTCGTTGAATCGGACAGTGGGCGTTTACGGAACTTCTTCCAGCATAAAAGCTCCTTAACGGAAACGCGTCTTCTGGACTCTCGGCGTGACAGTTTCCGGCGAGGCGTGGGGGTCCCTACAGGAGGTCTTGAAACCTCCCCACTGTTTTCGCTTGAAGTGTCTCTGAGCCCTCCCTCCGACTCACTTTCCCTTGGAACTCCACTTCTCCCCCTGCTGGTCCCCTCCTCAGCTGAATGGTCTCTCTCACCCTCTGTGAGCCCTTTCACCTCCTGCGTCTCAGATGGCAGTTCCCTGACATCCACCTCCCCTCCAGGGCCCCCTTCACCCCCTTCCCTCCCCTCCTCTGCGGGAGGCGAGGGAGCAAAACCCCTGAATGAACCTCCCTCATCTTCCGAAGTTTCGAACACTTCCCTCCACCTCTTGCTGTTACCGGTTTCCAAGTACTCCTCCTCATCGGAGTCTGTTCCTCCTTCCAACTCCGATTCCCTGAATCCTTCCAGTTCCTCCTCATCGTCGGTGGTGCCAAAGTACTCCCTCCGGAACCTCGCTATTGGCTGAGGTTTCCTGGGGAACCTTTGGTGAAACATTTCGATCAAGATCTCGTCACGGACCTCCTCTGCCGTCACCCAGGTGTTTTCCGACTCCGGTTCCCCTTCCCACGCGACCAAATACTCCACCTGATTACCCTTCCACCTGGAGTCGATGATTTCCGCCACATGGTTGCTGCTTTCCCTTTCTTCTATGGCTGGCCCCCGTGTGGATACCCCTTCACCTTCCCCCCTATATGGTGACAGTAATGACCTGTGGAATACTGGGTGCAGTTTCATGTGGTTCGGTAACCGGAGTCTGAAAGCCACTGGGTTGACCTGTTGGATGACCTCAAATGGTCCCAATCTTTTGGGTCTCAATTTCTTGCAACCCCCCTTGAACGGCAACCCTTGGGTTGATAGCCAGACCTGACTCCCCACCCTAATGGTTTCACCTTCCCTTCTGCTCTTGTCTGCCTGCCTCTTATATTCTTCTTTGGCCCTTTCTAAGTTGAGTTGGAGTTGACGATGGATCGCTTCCATTTCTTCTACAAAATGTTCAGCGGCCGGGACACTCCATCTCTCCCCTCCTCCCCCTGGAAACGCCCTGGGGTGGTACCCATAATTAGCCAAAAAGGGGCTCATCCCGGTGGACACATTCTCTGCATTATTGTAAGCAAATTCCGCTAGCGCCAACTTTTCGACCCAATCGTTCTCTCTGTCATTGACATAACACCTCAGGTATTGTTGGAGGATACCGTTTGCCCTCTCCGCCTGCCCATTGGTCTCAGGGTGCCTGGCAGTCGAAAAGTTGACCTCTACGTGCAACAAGCTCATAAGTTTCCTCCAGAATCTGGACGTGAACTGTTTCCCTCTGTCGGAGACCACCCTCAAGGGGGCGCCATGCAGCCTAAAAATATGTTCTACAAACAATTTCGCTGTCTCTTCCGCCGTGACTGCATGTGAGCAAGCTACAAAGTGACCCATCTTAGTTAACAGGTCTACTACGACTAGTATGGCGGTTTTCCCCTGGGATTTAGGCAGATCCGTCATAAAATCTATCGATACCGCCTCCCACGGTCGTTCTGGTGTGGGTAACGGTTCTAATAACCCCGCTGGTGCCCGCCTTTCTCCTTTGGCTCTCTGGCATTGGTCACACCTTCTCTTTTTTAAAAAAAAAATATTTTTATTAAACAATTTTTATATTCATACAAACAAAACATACATAAACAAACAGAAGACAAAAACAGAACAAGAAACAAGTACCATTTCATGTCCTAATTTCTTAAACCTTTCTTCTTCGACTTCCTCATGCCTCCCGTTTCTGTATTCCAAATTCTAATCAATTGTTCAGCAAATCTTCCCTTATTTTACTATAAATTTAAGCTAATCATCCTTATTCTCCTTGTCTTAACCATTACTAATAGTAACCATTTACTTTAGTCCAACATCATTCTAGCTGTCATTAATTTTGTAATATTTCTTTAAATAGTCCTTAAACTTTTTCCATTCTTCTTCCGCCGTTTCTTTTCCCTGGTTTCGGATTCTGCTCGTCATTTCTGCCAAGCCCATGTAGTCCATCACCTTCATCTGCCATTCTTCCAGTGTGGGTAGATCCTGTGTCTTCCAGTACTTTGCAATAAGTATTCTAGCTGCTGTTGTAGCGTACATAAAGAAAGTTATATCTGTCTTTAACACCCCCTGGCCGACAATACCCAAGAGAAAGGCCTCTGGTTTCTTGGGGAAAGTATATTTAAATACCTTTTTCAGTTCATTATAGATCATTTCCCAGAATGCCTTAATCTTCGGGCACGTCCACCAAAGGTGAAAGAATGTACCTTCCTTTTCCTTACATTTCCAACATTTATTGTCAGGCAAATGGTAAATCTTTGCAAGCTTGACTGGGGTTATGTACCACCTATAGATCATTTTCATAATATTCTCTCTTAAGGCATTACATGCCGTAAATTTCATCCCGGTGGTCCACAACTTTTCCCAGTCAGCGAACAAAATATTATGACCAATGTCCTGAGCCCATTTAATCATAGTTGATTTAACCGTTTCATCTTGTGTATTCCATTTCAGCAGCAAGTTGTACATTTTTGACAAATTCTTAGTACTGGATTCTAACAGTTCAGTCTCTAATTTTGATTTTTCCACCTGAAAGCCAATTTTACTGTCCAATTTGAACACTTCGTTTATTTGATGATAATGCAACCAATCTCTCACCTTCCCTTTTAATTTTTCAAAACTCTGCAATCTCAATTTGTCCCCTTCCTTTTCCAGAATTTCCCAATATCTTGGCCATTTCGACTCCATATTTAACTTTTTAACTGCCTTAGCTTCCATTGGCGACAACCACCTTGGAGTTTTATTTTCCAGCAAATCTTTATATCTGACCCAGACATTTAATAGTGCTTTTCTGACAATATGGTTTTTAAAACTTTTATGCGCTTTAACCTTGTCATACCACAGATATGCATGCCACCCAAAAATATTGTTAAAACCTTCCAAATCCAAAATGTCTGTGTTTTCAAGAAGCAGCCAATCTTTTAGCCAGCAGAAAGCTGCCGCTTCATAGTACAGTTTAAAGTCTGGCAGGGCAAACCCCCCTCTTTCCTTTGAATCCGTTAATATCTTAAATTTTATTCTGGGCTTCTTGCCCTGCCAGACAAATTTAGATATATCTTTCTGCCACTTCTTGAAACAGTCCATTTTATCCATTATTTGTAATGCTTGAAACAAAAACAACATTCTTGGCAATACATTCATTTTTATAACTGCAATTCGGCCTAACAAGGAAAGCTTCAAGTTTGACCAAATCTCCAGATCTTTTTTCACTTCTGTCCAAGTTTTTTCATAATTGTCTTTAAATAAATTCACATTCTTAGCTGTCATATTCACACCCAAGTATTTCACTTTTTTAACCACAGTCAACCCCGTCTCATTCTGAAACCTTTCTTTTTCAATCTGTGTTAAATTTTTCTCTAATACCTTAGTTTTTAACTTATTCAATTTGAATCCTGCCATTTGACCAAACTCTTGAATTATTTCCAAAACTCTTTTCGTACTAGCTTCTGGCTCTTGTAAAGTAAGTACTAAGTCATCTGCAAATGCTCTCAATTTGTATTGTTTAGCTCCGACCTGAACCCCTTTGACCAACTGGTCCTTCCTAATCATATTAAGCAAAACCTCCAGGACCGATATAAAAAGTAGTGGGGAGATAGGGCACCCCTGACGTGTCCCTTTTTCAATCTTAAACTCTTCTGTTACCACAATATTTACAATTAATTTTGCTTTCTGTTCAGAGTATATTGCACCTATACCATTTTCAAACCCTTGGCCTACCCCCATCCCCCGGAGGTTCTTCAACATGAAACTCCAAGATATATTGTCAAAGGCTTTCTCGGCGTCCACAAATATCAAAACAGCTTTAGTGTTTATATTCACTTCCAACTTCTCCAAAATGTCAATTATATTCCTTACATTGTCCGACAAATGCCTTTTCGGGAGGAAGCCCGCTTGGTCCCCATGAATCTCCTCCATCAAAACTCTTTTCAGTCTCTTTGCTAAAACATCAGCAAAGATTTTGTAATCCACATTTAATAACGAGATGGGTCGGTAGTTCTTAAGTTGGGTCTTTTCAGTCTCTGTCTTTGGTATAAGTGTAATGTAGGCCTCTCTCCACGTATCGGGTGCCTTCCTCCCCTCCATGATCTCGTTGCAGACTTCCTTCAAAGGTTGTATAAGCCCTTCCTTCAAAACTTTGTAATATTTGGAAGTCAGTCCATCCGGTCCAGGTGATTTGCCCAACGTCATGTTTTGAATGGCATCTTCTATTTCCTGTGCTGATATCTCCTGGTTCAAAATTGTCTTACTTTCCTGCGAAATCTTTTTCAGCCCATTTTTCTCGAGGAATTGTTGTATATCTGTTTCTTTCTGCGGCCCTTGTGTATACAGTTGTCTAAAGTAGCTCTGAAAACAGTTCCTAATTTCCACTGGGTTGCATATGTTCTTTCCCTCCACTTCTAAGTTTGTTACCGTGTTGAGTTTTTGTCTCTTCTTTATTTGCCAAGCCAATAACTTACCACATTTATCTGCAGATTCAAAAGTCTTCTGTCTCATTTGTTTAATTTTCCATTCTATTTCTTGATTCATCAGTTCCATATATTGTGTTTGGTACAGTTTAATTTCTCTTAAAATCTCTTGCGATTTTGGCTTCAGTCTTAATTTCCTTTCCCCTTCTTTTATCATTTCCAAGATTTTCTCTTTCCTCTCGTTTTGCTTTCTTTTCTTTAATGTATTTTGTTGTATCAAAAACCCTCTCATCACGGCTTTACTTGCGTCCCATACTATTCTTTTTTCTACTTTAGTCCTTAAATTGATTTCGAAGTAATCTTTCAGAGTTTTTTGGGCCTTTTTACAGATCTCCTCGTCTCTAAATAAGGTGTCATTCATTCTCCATCTGAAGGAACCAGTTGTTGTTTGCTTCATCACCATCTTTACTGCGTTATGGTCGGAGAGAGTTTTTGGGCAGATTTCCACTTTCTTTGTATTCAACGCCATACTGCTAGTCACCCAAATTTGGTCAATCCGAGTCCATGTCATTTTGGCTTCAGAAAAGAAGGTTCCCTCTCTCTCTAATGGGTGTTTTGTTCTCCAAATGTCAATCAAGTCCATATTGTCAGTCATTTCAAAAAAAGTTTTTGGTAGTCTTCCATCTTTTGTAACTACCTGTCTTTGTGCCTTGTCCATATTTGTTGAAACTACTCCATTCATGTCCCCCATCATGATTAATTTATAGTCCATATAGTCCATTAAAGTCTCATGCAACTTCTTAAAAAATTCTGCTTTCCCTTCATTTGGTGCATATATTCCCACTATCAAAAATTTTTCTCCTTGGAATTGAATTTCAATTGCCAAATATCTTCCTTGGTCATCTTTAAAGATTTGTTTCGGTTGCAGATTTTCCTTTGCGTAGATCACCACTCCTCTCTTTTTTACTCTGTCTGAAGATATAAATTCTTGTCCCAGTCTCTTATTTGTTAATAATTTTCTGTGTGCTCTTGTCACATGAGTCTCTTGTAGGCAAATCAAGTCCAATTGGTCTTTCTTTAGAGCATGAAATATATTTTTCCTTTTTCGGGGATTGTTTAGACCGTTACAATTCCAGGTTAGAAGTTGCAAAGCCATGATGGGGTTACTTACTTCCTCCTACAGCTCCCAGTTGTTGTTCGTCTTTTGTCGGTGGTTCTGTGTCCGTATCTAGTGATCCCTTGCTTGAAGGGTGTCCTTCCCCTGGATAGGTCTCTTTCTGTAGGTCTTCTTCGTGTTCTCCCAGGAACTTGTCCTTATTACTCACTGTTTTTATTCTTCTTTTCTTCCCCTTGTATTTAAAAGACAAGCCTTGGGGAAACTCCCACCTGAATAGTATGTAGTTCCTTTTCAGCAGTGTCACCAAATCCTTGTAAGGACCTCTTGCATCCAAAATACTTTTGGGAATATCTTTAAAGATCTCAATATAAAAATCTTCAATTCGAAGGGTTGTTTGGTAGTGCAGGTTCAATATTTTATCTCTCTCTTCCTTGGATCTTAAAGTTATCAGGCAATCTCTGGGTCTATTCTTCCTCTGCCTTGTTCCCAACCTAAATGCACTCTCTATCTTGAACTCTTCTTCTTTCAGCTCCTGCTTCCAAAAGTCAGAAAACTCTTTTGTCAGGTAATCCACCAAGTTATCTCCTTCCTTTTCCGGCACAAGTCTGATCCTTAAGTTCTTCTCCTTGCGTTGCATATCCTGCATAGAAAGTGCCAGTTCATACTCATCTAGTTTCCTGTACACCGGTGGAAATTTTTCCTCAGCAGCAGTAGCAATTTCCTTAGCTTCCTCAGCTATCTTTCGTGTTGTGGATGAATCTTCCAGTAATTTCCCAATTGCTTCTGCATTAGAGTTCACTTTGTTCCCAAGGTCAGTTATACTTTTAGTATTTAAATCAATTTTCCCAGAGATTTCTTCAATTTTCTTATTTGTTTCAGCACCTTGCTTCTTTAGTTCCTCTAAAGAGTCATTTATTTTCCCCAATGCCTTTGCAAACGCTTCCTCAGAAGACATTGTTTTTACTTTTACCTTTGTGACAGCTGCAGTTCCCAAGGCCCCTGATACAGAGGCCCTTCTTTGCATAGAAAGATCGGCTTTGTATTGTCTACCAGATCTCAAAGTTGTTTCTTGTGAGTCTTCTTTCTGTTTACCATCTGCCATAACAAAGTCTTTCACTCAAGGTCATTCCCACACTCTTAAGCTGTCAGAATAAAAAAGTTCTCAGGTTTTAAATTCCACTTGTTGCTGAAACTATTCACAAGTCCTCTAGGGGGCGTAAAGTCAGTTCTTAAACTTCAAGTTGTTCCCACACCTTCCAAAAAGCAAAAGCCCTCCTAGTCCCTTTCTTTGTCAAAGATCCAAATCAATAGTATCCTGCAGATAACTTACTATGTAGCAAAATAGGATGTTTCAAGTTGAGAGTAGCCAAAGTCAATATTACAGTTACTTTCTAACCTTTTTGTAGCGACCGTCCTTAGCCGGTTCCTTTCCTCCAGCAGTCCGGCCCCAGGTAGAGGAACAGCGGTAAACAGTTCAATTTCTTTTAAAACAGGCAGGAAATCCCTTTAAAGTCTTCTTCCCCCCCCCTCCTGCCTTCTGGGGAGGGAGTTCTTTACTTGGTGTTGGATTTCTTAACTCGCAAACTCTCCTGTCAAAAGTTACAGCTTAAATGCCTTTCGCTTTAATCTTGCTGCAGAACGGAAAGCAGACTTCCTTTTTAGTGCTTGTCCGTCTCGGTGCCCAATTTCTTTAATTTTAGCGTCCAATTTTAATATAAGCTCAGTCCTACTCACGGAAAGTTGCTCTTTTTTAATCCGAATTCTCAGGAAGAAGTCAGCGCTCTCCGCTAATGGCGACGCGGCTTCGCTTCGCAGGCTGGGTGAAAGCGACTCTCAGCACCGCTCCACACACCCTCCGCTGATCTTTAGCCTTTAAAAAGGCTATTTCACAACGTCGGGGGGCGCAAAGGTGCCCGCCGAGTCTCCAGTTCACAGGCTACGCGCCTGTGATTTTTGAGGGTCCTCGCTCCGCCGTGAGCTACGGGACCCGAACCCGCGAAGCAGATCTCTCCCGGAGCTCCGGGAGAAATCTGGTCACACCTTCTCACATACTCCCGTACATCCTCCCTCACCTTGGGCCACCAAAACTCCCTGGTCACCAACCACATGGTCTTGTGTTGCCCAAAATGCCCCGCTGTGGGATTGTCGTGCAGCTGTTTGAGTACTCTCCCCCTCAATTCCCCTTCGGGTATATATAGAGCCCCTTTGTAATACAATGCCCCGTTTCTTTCTTCAAAACCTCCGGGGTCTTCTCCCTCTCTCCTTAAACCTCTGAGCTTATCCTGGGCGTATTCATCATTTACCGTTCCCTCTACCAGTTCCCTTTGCCCCACCCAGGCCGCCCCACACACCCAGTGGTCCTCTGGGATAATATGTCTCTCTTCAGGCGCTCCCTCCCCCTCCAAATATTCAGGTTTGCGAGAGAGAGCGTCCGCTCTGATGTTTTCTGGACCTGGCACATAGCAGATTTCAAAATGGAATTTGGAAAACTCCTGGGCCCATCTCACTTGTCGTTGGTTGAGCACTCGTGCCGTTCTCCAATACTCCAAATTCTTGTGGTCCGTACACACTTGCACCTTATGCTGTGCGCCAATTAGTAAGTGTCTCCATCTCCGGAACGCTTCGTGAATGGCGAGTAGTTCTCGGTCATATACGGTGTAGTTCCTCTCGGATTTGTTCAGCTTACGCGAAAAGAAGGCACAAGGTCTCCATTCCGACTTATTGCTCCCTGGCTGAAGCAGCACCGCCTCCACCGCCCGGTCTGAGGCATCAGTTTCCACTCTCATGGGTTTTTGTAAATCCACATGCAGGAGCTGTTCTTCCGAAGCGAATGCCCTTTTCAATTCCTCAAATGCTTGCTCCGCCTCCACCGTCCAAACGTATTTCTTCTTGCTGCTTAGACAGTCCGTGATGGGAGCCGTTAAGTGGGCAAAGTTCTTGATGAATTTACGGTAAAAGTTCCCAAACCCTAAGAACCTTTGCACATCCTTTTTCGTTTTCGGTGTCTTCCATTCCAGCACCGCCTGGACCTTGCCTGGATCCATGGCTAATCCCTTGTCTGATAAGCGGTACCCCAGGAATTCCACCTCCTTGGTGTGAAACTGACACTTCTCCAATTTCACCCACAGCTGGTTTGCTTGCAGCTGGCTCAGCACTTCCCTGACATCCTTTACATGCTGCTCCTCATTCTCTGAATATATCAGCACGTCATCGAGGAAGGCCACACAATTCTTGTAGAGCAAAGGTCCCAGGACATGGTTCATGAGCGATTGAAAACAGGCAGAGCCTGATTGTAATCCGAATGGCATAACGAGATATTCAAAAGCCCCCAAAGGGGTGAACATGGTGGTTTTCCATTCATCCCCTTTCTTTATTCGTATCAGGTTGTATGCCCCTCTCAGGTCCAATTTCGTGAATATCTTTCCCTTCCTCACCCTGGTCAAAATGTCATCAATCCTGGGCATGGGGAAAGTCACTGGTTCTGACACGGCATTTAGCCGCCTGTAATCCACTACAAGCCGGGGTTTATCCGTGTTTTTTTTGTCCACAAAAAACACTGGGCTCCCTCCCACCGCTCTGGACTCTCTGATGAAGCCCCTCTTCAGGTTTTTATCAATAAACTCCCTTAACTCCTGCATTTCCCTGTCTGACATGGCGTACAGCTTGCCCACGGGGAGCTGGGCCCCAGGGACCAGGTTAATTTGGCAGTCAAAGTCTCTATGCGGTGGTAGTTTATCTGCTTCCCTTTCGCTGAAGACCTTGCTCAGATCAGCGTATTGTTTGGGCACCTTCCCTTTGTCTGCCACTTCCGTCCCTGCTAGAAAGGCTTTTGCCCCTTCTGGCACCTTTCCCTCTCTGCAATGTTCCAGGCAATGTGCTGACCCAAAGGAGACCACTCTCTGATGCCAGCCCACTAGCGGGTCATGCAACGCTAGCCAGCTCATTCCCAAAATGACGGGAGCCCCTCCCAGGGTGGCCACGTTGAACGCTATCCTTTCGGTGTGCCTGGCCACCCTCATAACCATTGGGACGGTCTGTAGACTAACTTCTCCTCCCAACAGCTCCCTCCCATCGATCATGGTCACCTGCAGGGGGTTGCTTAAAGGGAGTGTCTGTATCTGGTGTTCAGCTGCAAACTCCTTACTCATAAAATTACAGGAGCTGCCTGAGTCCAACAGCGCCTTTGTCTTTAGTGGGTATCCGTTTGCCAGCTCTAGCAACACCTCTATTACTAGGGCTGGTCTTGGAGGTTCCGGAGTGGGCACTTTTACTGCTCCTTGGCCTGGCTGCAGTGCCCCGACGGTGGCAGCCAGGCGTTGGCTTTTACTGGCTCCTGGACTCCCTCCTCCTTCCCCCCAACAGCTCCCGCCATCCCTTGCCATTCCTTTCTTTGCGGGCAGACTCTGGCAAAGTGACCTGGCTGCTGGCAGAGATAACATTTCTTGGCGCTCTTTCCCTCCTTCTTCCTCCCTTCACTGGGATTTGAAACTGCGCGCGCGCGCGCTGTTCCAACTTCCATCGGCTCTCCTGGCGGGAAACTTGGCTCTGGAATCTCTGGAATGCGGAAATCCCTCCAACGCTCTCCTTTCCCCTCCCGCTTCTCCAAGGCTCTTGCCTCCTGGCGCGCTCCAATGGTCAGCGCTGATTTGGTCAGCTGGTCCATAGACTCCGCCCTGGGCGCCCGGGAAAGTTCGTCTTTCACTGCCGAAGAAAGCCCTTCTTCAAAGAGCATTTGAATGGGTTCCGCCGATAGGTCCCATCCCAATTTATGTATCAACATGGTAAACTCAGTCCAGTACTCACGAACCGATCGGCTCCCCTGTTTGCAAGCCATCAATTGTCTGCGCACCAGTCCCTGTTCAATCTCGCTGGAAAACATCAAATCCATGGCGCGAAAAAACTTCCTTGTGTCCTTCAGCATTTCACTATTCCCTGCCATCAGGGGTCTAACCCAGTCTCTCGCCCCTCCTTCGAGATGGCCAATCACAAACGCCACTCGCGATGCCTCGTCGGGAAAGTCGTTAAACTGCAGCTCGAGAGCATACTGCATCTCTGTCCTAAAGGCTTGATAGTTCCTGGGGTCCCCCCCAAACTTCTGCACCAATCCTGGCATCTTTCTTGCTAGTGGGGCGCCTTTTGTCTTATCTGCATCCTGTGCCCTCCTTTCCTCTAGCCTCGCCGTTTGCAGCGCTAGCTGGAGCTCCAACACCCTGTACCTTTCTTCCAGGCTTGGACCCTCTCCAGCTCCTCCTGCTCCCCCGGCTCCGGCTGGGTTGCTCATGATGCCTCTTTGCACAAGCTGCTTTCAGGGACTGTCCGATTGCTGTGATGGGATGGTGAGCTGCTTGTGCGTAAAATCCTAGTCCCTCAGAGTTTGGCTAAGTCCACAAACCTCTGTCTCTGACGGAGCTCCTTAAGCATGGCTCCATCAGTCGCTCGTTGAATCGGACAGTGGGCGTTTACGGAACTTCTTCCAGCATAAAAGCTCCTTAACGGAAACGCGTCTTCTGGACTCTCGGCGTGACAGTTTCCGGCGAGGCGTGGGGGTCCCTACAGGAGGTCTTGAAACCTCCCCACTGTTTTCGCTTGAAGTGTCTCTGAGCCCTCCCTCCGACTCACTTTCCCTTGGAACTCCACTTCTCCCCCTGCTGGTCCCCTTCGCAGCTGAATGGTCTCTCTCACCCTCTGTGAGCCCTTTCACCTCCTGCGTCTCAGATGGCAGTTCCCTGACACTCACCTAGATACAACCATCGAGCCCCACTTACTGACTGAATTGCATATTGACACTGTCTAATCACCTGTTGCTAAAGATTTTTAATTATGGTGCTGGAGGAGACTCTTGAGAGTCCCATGGACTGCAAGAAGATCAAACCTATCCATTCTTAAGGAAGTCAGCCCTGAGTGCTCACTGGAAGGACAGATCCTGAAGCTGAGGCTCCAATACCTCATGAGAAGAGAAGACTCCCTGGAAAAGCCCCTGATGTTGGGAAAGATGGAGGGCACAAGGAGAAGGGGATTACAGAGGATGAGATGGTTGGACAGTGTTCTCAAAGCTAGCAACATGAGTTTCACCAAACTGCGGGAGGCGGTGGAGGACAGGAGTGCCTGGCATGCTCTGGTCCATGGGGCCACGAAGAGTCGGACACAACTAAACAACAACAATCAGCTGCTGCTAAAGGTTCTGTCTTAAAGCAAGAGAATATGTTCCCGATGCCCCTCCTTAGATTTAGACCTCCTAGGCAGAGAAATCCAGAAGCTAACATATCCTTTCAGAACCCAAAATGTTTAGGTTATCTCCTGTGAAGTTATAGGGCAGCACACAAATTAAATAAATAAATAAATAAATAAATGCAGAAATAAATGCATATATATTTTTGTACCACTAACTTTTCTCTTGTTTCCTATATCACAGGTCTCAAATTATTGAAATTCTTCTTCTTCACCAGCAGCAGCAACTTTCAACCGGTCACTGACTCTATAGAACATGCCCTGACATCCTGCTCCCCTCGCATCCGCTACTGTCCAGGATGGGATGCCAAACTCTTATACGTTCCTCTCTCTTACTTGCCAGACTCCATTTTTGACTTCCTGTGGAGATGCATTTGGCCCAAACCAGCACAAGCCATGTAGAATATTCTGAAGAAACATGTCAGTTCTCCAAATAAACCAAGGAAGTCTTTGCACTATTAATGATGTTCCGTTGTTTCTCTTTTCTGAAGTTCTAAACCAGTGGTTCTGATACTTTTCTTCCCACGGACCACTTGAGAATTGCTGAAGGTCTTGCTGGACCACTCAATCATTTTGCTACCCGTTGCAGCAAGTGCAATGTGCCATGGTAGGGTGCTCAGCGATTTTTAATTGTAGTTTATTTCTACTTTTATATCTTTATATATACAATGTATTTTATTGCATTACAATTGGAATTCTAGAGTAGAAGTCTATTAAAATATTTATCTGTTGCAATGTAATGTCCTATTCAGTAAACATTTCTCTCACACCACACAGATGCACCACTGAAAAACTGGTTTGATGTGGCATTTGGCCAATAGTTCCAGTAAACAAATTAATACCTTTGGTCGATCCCCAATGTACACAGAGTTAAAGGCAGGATCATGATATTATCTCAGGGTTAGCCTCAGTGTCCCAATGACTTTCTCATGAATGAGTTTGGCTGCAAGGCAGTGGAGGTTGAGAACCAGACTTTTCCTTCTCCAGCACTGGCTACCTTCCCTTTTGGAAATGCGTGGGGCCCTGTCTCAGTTCGGGCAGCAACAACCAGGGTTGCCCAGAGTCCTCTGGGTTTGGGGGAAGAAAGTCACTGGGGAAGTAATATGTCTTTGTTTAGCTCCATGAGTAAGGAAAAGAGGGTGGGGGATTCTGAGCACCATGTGGGTGGGGTGGGCCCAGGGATTCTGAAGGAAGTGTGGGATATAAAGCTGTCAGTCTAGTCCAACATTCCCAGACGACTAACTGCCTCTATGTGGCAGGTAGTTTTGTCAGTTGGTCAGATGGTTGGTTGCTGCTAGGAGTTTTAACTGGTAACTGCTCGGTTGCAGTCTTCTCATGATTCACTACTATCTAGTATATAGTTTATCTGTTATGTAACCTAAACCTGCCTTCAGGAACCACTCTGTCAACCTGAATGAATCTGAAAGTAAAGTAGTTTATGTTAATATGATTCAGATTCATATGTGTTTTCTTTAAGAGGGACAGAAAGGGATTATCAACTAGGAAGGTATAATTATTGATAGGACTCAAATGAGTTAGCAACCCGCTTGTAGCTGCATATACTCCAACACGGGATCATTTAAACACTTCCACAGGAAGTGCCCCCAGATAAAGCCTGGTGGCAAGATTTTGAGTTGGAATATGGGGCAAGAGATGTCCAGGGAAGAGATTCCCCATGTGCCAGAGAGGAAGCAGCTGGGATCCTGTGTTTCAAGCAGCTGGAGAAATTGTCTGGGGGTGTGAGACTGGAGGCCCTGACCCACAATCCAGAAGGAAGGGGGGCAGAGGACTGGACCTAACATGGACTGAGAACTGTGTTCGATATACTCAAGGGGAAGAAGAAGAAGAGGAGGAGGAGTTTGGATTCGATATCCCACTTTATCACTACCTGAAGGAGTCTCAAAGCGGCTAACATTCTCCTTTCCCTTCCTCCCCCACAACAAACACTCTGTGAGGTGAGTGGGGCTGAGAGACTTCAAAGAAATGTGACTAGCCCAAGGTCACCCAGCAGCTGCATGTGGAGGAGCGGAGATGCGAACCCGGTTCACCAGATTACGAGTCCACCGCTCTTAACCACTACACCACACTGGCTCTCCCAAAATTCTGGGAAAACCTAGGCAGGCTACCACAAAGCGGGGGGAGAGAGGTGAAAGCTAAGAGAATACGGAAGGTGTGGGTTGGTTGGTTGGTTGGTTGGTTGGTTGGTTGGTCATCATAACCTCCAATCCCCTACACTCATCCTTCTGAATTTTTGCAAGTTACCTTCCTATGAACACCTTTATGATGTATGAGCAGACCCCAGTTAAGAAACTTGGGTGCAGCAAGATTAGGATCTGTCATCTTCACAGAAAAGATCTGGGGCATTTTAGGTACATGGGATGTGATGGAGGCTGGTCCACTAGGTCTACTGAAACCCTGACCTACCAAGTCTTTCCCCATCCACCATACAAATGATTGGACATCTTTGTTCTAGTCCTGCATATGTCAGAATAGTGGGAAAGGGTCGAACAAATTCTTTTTTTAAAAAATATACAATTTTATTAGTTTTTACATATATTTTCCAAACAGAACATATCATCTCATCTCATTTTATACAACTATTTTGACTATTTTAGCCTGGGACTTCCATCAACCACGTCTAATGATTTTCAAACCTCATCTCTTAATCTTACATTTGTTATCCTATCTTTTACTTTTAATCATCCATAACTTAAAGTCCATTCTCATAAATCTTTTCTGCAATATTTCATATAATTCTCCTTACAAAACTTCTTGTAGTCCTACAAGCATAGTCAGTTGGTTACAATTGTCTTTCAGGTAACTCGTATATTTACTCCAATTTTTCAAGAATTTCTGGTCCCACTGGTTTCGAATTCTCCCTGTCATCTTATCCAATTCTGCGTGGTCCATCAATTTCATCTGCCATTCCTCTTTCGCCAGTAGTTCTCCCTGCTTCCATTTCTGTGCCAATAATATTCTTGCAGTAGTTGTCGCACATAAAAACAGTTTTTTATCTTGTCTTTTAATGTCAGAGCCTACAATACCAAGTAAAAATGCTTCTGGTTTTTTTTATAAATGTAAACATCTTTTTCATCTCATTATAAACCATTTCTCAGAAACCTTTCACTTTCTTACATTCCCACCACAGATGATAAAAAGTGCCTTCCTTTTCCTTACATTTCCAACATTTATTGCTTATTTTATACATTTTAGCTAATTTCACTGGTGTAATATACCATCTATACATCATTTTCATTACATTTTCCTTCAAAGCATTGCATGCAGTAAATTTTGTTCCTTCTTTCCATAATTTCTCCCAGTCTTTTAGCTGTATATTATAACCAAAGTCTTTGGCCCAATGTATCATAACCGACTTAACCTCTTCATCTTTCAAATGCCATTCCAACAGCAATTTATACATTTTTGACAATGTTTTAAATTTGTTATTTAATATTTCCATTTCAAATTTTGACTTAATATAACCAAATCCATTTTTCTTTAAATCTTCTTTAAACATTTCATTAATTTGGCGATAGGGCAACCAATCATTTACATATTCTTTTACCTCTTCATAAGGTTTAATTTTCCAACTATTTCCTTTTTCTCTTACTAACTTTTCATATGTGGCCCAATTTTTACTCATATTTATCTATTTTACACTCATTGCTTCCAAAAGTGACAACTACCATGGTGTTTTACGTTCTAATAGGTTTTTATACCTATCCCATATTTCATATAGAGATCTTCAGAATATGTGGTTTCCAAATCCTTTAGGCACTTTTGTTTTGTCATACCATAATTATGCGTGCCAACCAAACCTATGATCAAATCCTTCTAAATATTTTCTAACAACATTCCTTCAAGCAATAGAGGCAGGATGCTTCATAGTATAACTTCAAGTCTGGCAAGGCAAAGCCCCCTCTTTTACTAATATCAGTTAACAATTTAAACTTAATTCTTGGTTTCTTCCCCTGCCAGATGTATCTTGAAATTATTTCCTGCCACTCCTTAAATATAGCTGCCCCTTTGATTATCGGAATTGATTGGAACAAAAATAATATTTTTGGTAGCACATTCATTTCTTCAGTTTTCCTTATACTCTTTAGGAGGACCTCCAGTACCGATATGAATAATAATGGTAACAATGGACACCCTTGTCTTGTACCTTTCATAATTTCAATATATTCTGTTCTAACATTATTTACTATCAAATTCGCTTTTTGATTTGAATATATTGCTTTTATTCCTCTTATAAACAATTGTCCGATGTCCATTAATTCTAAAAAATTTATCATAAATTCCCAAGATATATTATCAAAAGCCTTCTCTGCATCCACAAATATTATTTTGGTTAACTTTGACATCATTTGGTTTTTTTAATTAGCTTTTTCTCATTTTTCATCATCTGATTTAAAATTTCCGTTTTTTTCTTCTCTGTTATCTTTTTCTTAATACTATTTTGTTGTATGAAGAATCCTTGCATCAACGCTTTGCTTGCATCCCACACCACACTCATTTTTGTTTCTCCATTACTATTATTCACAAAATACTCTGTTAAGACCTTCTGTGCTGCCTCATTTATTACTTGATCATCTAACAAACTTTCATTTAAAAAGGTAAAGGTAAAGGTACCTGTAAAGGGAATTGGGGTTGCTTGTGCGTAAAGGGTGCTGCAGCTCTAGGCAACGTTGCCTGGCTAAATCTTTCCCTGGCTGGACAGCCCTTTCTCCATGGCTGTGTCAGTCGCTGGCAGAATCCGTCAGTGGGCGTTTTCTGAACTTCTTCCAACATAGAAGCTCTTTGACCCCAAGTCTCCTCCTAGCCTCCCTGCGCGGAAGTCTCCTGCGCAGAGTGGGCGTGCCCAACGGAGGTCCTGGGCTCTCCCCGCTGGTCTCTGTGGAAGAGTCTTGGAGCCCTCTCTGCGCAGTCCCCCCTTGCTTCCTGGTGTCACTCCTATTTCCTTCCTCAAAGGAAGTTCTCTCCCTCTCCCTGCTGGTCCCTTCTCCTGCATCGTTGGGGAACCTTACCTCCACTCTAGGCTCCGATGGCAGTTCCCTGACAGTACCCCTGACCGTACGTGCCAGTCATGTCCGACTCTAGGGTTGTGTGCTCATCTCGCTCTATAGGCCATGAGCCGGCACCGTCCGAAGACACTTCCGGGTCATGTGGCCAGCGTGACGAAGCTGCAGCTGGCGAGCCAGCACCAGCACAGCACACGGAAACGCTGTTTACCTCCCGCTATAAAGCGGTACCTATTTATCTACTTGCACTTAAGAGTGCTTTCGAACTGCTAGGTGGGCAGGAGCTGGGACCGAACGACGGGAGCTCACGATCAGCAAGTCCTAGGCACTGAGGTTTTACCCACAGCGCCACCCGCGTCCCTAAAGTTGTATGATACTGCTTTAAATTGTTTCGTGAAACTGGAGCTAAAGAGTCTTGAGGCATTGTAATCCAAAAGTGTCTTTGGTTGAATCTCAATTTTTATAACTCTAGGTATTAGTTCGCTGGCTGTCCAAACATAGTTCTGTTTGTGATGGCGTGGGATTCGGATTCAGATGCTGAACCTGAGGAATCCCAGCCTGCACAGGATTCCCCACCTACAGAACCAGCTGAGCCGGGGCTGGGGCATGAGCCCGAAGGGTCCTCACCTGAGCTGGATCTTCAGGTGCAGGCACCAGCTGAGTCTGCTCTGGCTCCAGAGGGGGTGGAGGACCCACTGCCTGCAGGTGCTCCACTCTCAGCCCCGTCGGGGAAGCAGAGGTTGCCTCTGGGTCCGGTAACCCTCCAGCTTCTCCTGAGCTGCAGAGGCTCAGGGCAGAGAGGCGAAGGGAACTATGTGTCCACAGGAGGAGTGCTTGCCTCCAGGCCAGGAGAAGTGAGTCACCTGAGGATCGGGGCCACCCTGTGCCTCAGGGCAGATAAAAGTCAGTCCCAAGTTGTGGGAGCAACTTCGTTGGTTGTCAGTTCCTGCCCGAACCCTGTCCTGCTATCCTGCCGGAGCTCCTGACCTCACCCGACTACCTGCCCTGCATCCAGCTTCAACTTATTCAGACTACCTCCATACTGCAACATCAACCTCTGACTGGACTCGGACCTTGCCTCTCAGTTAGCCCATGGGACCAGCATGCTGTTCTTGCGGCTGATTGATTTGGCTCTGAAAAGTGAGTAAATTGTTTTTCTAATGGGTGTCTCAGTCTCCAAACATCTACCAGATTACAACTTTCTACTAAAGAGAAGAAAGTTTTGGGTAACTTTCCTTCTTTTGATTTCATTTTTCTTCTTAATCTGTCCATTTCTAATGAAATTACCCCGTTCATGTCCCCCATTATTACAATTTTTTTATCAACATTGTCAAACAATTTCTCTTCTAAAGATTTATAAAATTCAGTCTTACAGCCGTTTGGTGCATAAATTCCAACAATTTTTTCGCCTTGCCACATGACTTGTACTGCAATCATCCTACCTTCCTTGTCCTTGAAGATTTGCCGTGCTTCAAATTTGTGTTTTATATCAAAACTACCCCACTCTTCTTACTTCCATCTGAAGATATAAATTCATTCCCTAGTTTTTTATTAACCAAATTCTGTTTTCTAGCTACGTGAGTCTCTTGTAAACAGATAATATCCAAATTCTTTTTCAATAAAACATGCCCAATTTTCTTTTATTTTTATTGTTTAAATCATTAACATTCCATGTCCACGCTTTTAATGCCATCTTGATTTCTTTTACTTTTTGTTAAAAGAAAAGAGAAAAGGTATTTAAACCTGTCCTCCTCCTCCTCCTCCTCCTCCTCCTTCCTTATTATCTTCTTCTTCTAGGTCCGGGGTCGCTGCTGCTGTCTTCTTCCTTGCCTAGCTCTTTGTATCTTCTCATAAATTTCTTTGTCTCATCCACATTTTTAAGTTGAAACCACTTTTCTTTGTAATAGAATGAGACCCCTTCTGGGAATTCCCATTTGAATTCAATATAGTTTTTTCTCTGTATTTGGGTCAGTCTTGTAAGGCTGGCATTTCTTCAGGAGACGAAGTGGGATGTCCTTAAATATGACTATAAATGTTCCATCAATACAGAGTCTTTGTTCTCTGTTTTTCTTCAGGATCTGATTCCTCATCTCTCTATCTTTAAATATGATCAGGCAATCACCTGAGAATTTTTAAGCTTTAGTAGCTTTTGTTTTGATCCCGAATGCACTTTGAATTGTATTTGCTACCTCCTCTGCTTCCATACTTAACCATTGTGCAATCTCAATGATCAATTTTCTCATGATATTTCCCCCTGGTGTTTATGGAACCATTCTAAATCTCAAATTCATTTATCTCTGCTTCATTTCATTTAAAGCAATAGCATCCCATAAGTCTTCCTGCGTCTTACTTATTTCGGACACATCTCCTATGGTCTTTTCTTCCTCCTTTTTCAACTCTCTCATTTCTCGCTGTGCCTGTTTCATTCCTTCTTCCAAGCTTTGCACCCTTTTACTTATCTCCTTCATCTGTTAAATCTAAGGAAGGTTTAGGGAATAGTTTACAACAATATGTTCCAGACTTCGTTGTTAAGAAGAAGTATAAATGAGCTGGGCATCTTCCGCCACTTGTTTGGCTAATCCACAGATTTTGAAGCTTTCCCAAAAAAAACCTCACAATAAAAACTAATAAGAAAAAATAAAATACAATATCTTGAGCCACTTGCTGGCTTAATTCCACACAGTTCCACGCAGTCGCTATTCACTATAGAAGAAGAATCCCAGGAGTCCAAAAAAACAACTTAAAGACAAGGGAGCAGGGGTGGGGTAGTTCTAACACTCTCCTCTCCACACAGCTTCTCCCCAAGTTGTTCGGAGGTACGGCTATTTTATAAAGTTTTAAATAGGTCTATCTATGCTGGACATTTGCAGGTCCTGCTAAAAGAAAGCTGCTATTTGGCTTCTTTTCCCCTTAACAGTTTTTAATTTCAATCTACGCAGTTCCACAAAATTGAAAGTAAAAGTTGTTGGGATACTGCCAGGGAGATAAAGTCCATCTGAGCCCCCAAGCTCCTTGCCGGCCGATCCATCGACCTCCCGTAGTCACGCAGTATCTGCAATTTAGCGGCACGAAGCCTCAGGCTTGTGCACACTCTATCAGCAGAATTCACACAGCAAAAGTTGCACAGCAGGACAGCATATTTACAGTTTATTCAGCGTAGGTCAGAACTAAAGAAGACATGACCGTCTGCTCCGACTGCTCAGGCAAACAGGAGAAAACGAAAGGAACTTACAACATAAACATCCTGTGAGACAGGAAAATACGCAGGCTGTGACACAAACATCCTGCTTTTAAGGTGGAACGGAAATATCCTAACATCCTCCCCCTTTCCGTGTAACCTGTAGTACCTGTGGTTCAACCCAATTGCAACCTTTGTACGTAAACCTTAAGTTGTTCTCTGTTAACAACCTTAGACAACAGATCAGCAGGAATTTCATTTCCTGGCATGTAGGACACCTGAATGAGTCCTTTCTGAATACACTCTCTTGCACGATGTAGCTTAATCTGCAAGTACTTGGTTCTTTGCTTGCAACTCTCCGAGTTCAGCAAAGCCAAACAAGATCTATTGTCTTGATACACTTGTATAGGACATTTCACAGAAACCCCGATGTCCTTAAACAGTTGCATCAACCATTCACAATCCATGAGTGAAAATGACAGAGCATTGAGTTCTGCTTCACAGGAACTTAGGCTAACTGCCGTCTGCTTTTTGCACAACCAGTCAAACAGGCAGTGGTTGTACATGTAGCATACTCCAGAAGTGCTCGTACCATCCGTGGTGTCACTTCCAAAACTCGCATCTGCAAAGATTTCAAGACCTCCAGTCTTCTGACTGGTGAACCTCAGCCTGTAGTGCATAGTCCCTTTCAAATACCGGGCTATGCACTTCAGAGCTTTCCAATCCTGAACAGTAGGATTGTTAGCATGTCTGCTAAGCAGGTTAGTGCTTACAGCTATGTCAGGTCTTGAACATCTAGCAATGAAATTCAACTTGCCTAAAATGCATCTGTACAGCGTTGTGTCAGAAAACGCTTCAGCAGTACTATCTACCTGGTAACCTGTCACCATCGGTGTGTCTGCTGGGTTTGCATCAACCAAATTCAACCTGGTTAATACATCAGCAATTTTCTGTGTTTGGTGTACCAGAAAATTACCTGCTTGGTCCCTCTCCACCTGCAGAGAAAGATAGTTGGATACCTCACCAAGATCCTTCATGTCAAAGTGCTCCTTCAGCTGAGCTAGGGTGCTTTGGTAGAAAGCCTGATTCTTCCAAAACATCAGAAGATCATCAACAAAACATAAACAATACAGTTTGTTTTGTCCCTCCTCCTTGACAAACACACACGGATCAGCTTTGCCCTGGTGAAAACCTAGAGAAAGCAACGTTTCAGTGAGTTTTGTGTTCCAACACCTGGCACTCTGCTTGAGACCATACAAGGATTTCCGCAGTTTACAGACCATTCCCTTCTGTATCTGCATCCCGTCAGGTGGAAGCATGTACAGCTGCTCGTTCAAAATCCCGTACAAAAAAGCTGTATTAATGTCATGATGGGAAACCTGCAGTTTCTCCTCTGCAGCGATCTTGAGCATCAGCCGAATACTCTCATATTTGACCGTGGGTGAGTAGGTTTCGTGGTAATCCTGTCCGGGTACCTGTAAAAAACCTCTGGCAACCAATCTGGCCTTGTGTCTGACAACCTTGCCATTCTGGTCTGTCTTGGCCTTGAAGACCCATTTGCTGCCAACCAGTCTCATTCCTGGGACTACCGGTACCAGTTCCCAAGTTTGGTTCCTGTTCAAGGAATCAACTTCAGCCTTCATGGCATTCAGCCAAGGCTCAGCATCTTTAGAGGTTAACTCCTGAACCTCTTTAAAGCTTGAAGATTCCCACACCTTCTGTGAGCTACTAAGAACAGCAGTTGCCGTCTTAGCAAACTCATCAGCAAATCTCTTCGGAGGTTTGCCTTTGGTCGCCCTTTCAGACCTGCGAACCAGACACAAGTCTTCTGGACTCATCTCCTCCTTCTTAGGAGAAAAGTGACCAATGGTGAACAGTGGTTCTTCCAGTTCATTGTCAGACTTATCAGATGGTCTGACTGAGGCCTTTGCGCTCTTGTAGTCTGCTGTGTCATCACTGTCACTGACACCAGCAGCAGCGCCGCCCACTGAACTGGAATCCGAACTCTGATCATCATCATCATCATCATCATCATCATCAGTTTCCTCAGCTTTCTCAGCATGATCTGCTTTCTTCACATCACCTTCATCCTCCTCTGGGTAACTCTGGAAAATTCCCACATTTCCCCCCCACTTAGGATTGTACTCAACACTCCTTGTGAACTTTATGGATTTAGAGTTAGTCATCCATACCCTGTATGCACCTTTTTATACCCCATGAACAAACCATGTGCCCCACGCTTCCCAAGCTTGTTGCTTTGAGGGGTGTGTGCCCACATGTCAGAACCAAAGATTCTCATGTGCTTGATATTAGGTTTCCTCCCAAACATCTTCTCATAGGGAGTGCAACCAATAGGTGATGACAGTCTGCGATTAAAAGTGTAAACAAAATTCGAGAGAGCCTCCCCCCAAAACTTCTCAGGGAGGTTTGCATCATGCAACAAGGTTTTTAGTCCTTGCAGCAACGTTTGATTTGCTCTCTCCGCAAGCCCATTCATCCATGGCGATCTAGGCGTTGACAAGTCATGCTGGATTCCCTTCTCAGTCAGGAAAGCTTCAAACCGCTGAGAAGTGAACTCCCCGCCCCGATCAGTAAACAGACAGCCGATACGTTTACCGTGAGCATTGAAGGAAACCTCAAAACCACGCCCAGTCAGCTGTGGGACACTAATCAAATTGTCCGCAGCTCCTGGGACAAAAAGTACATTTCTGATGGTAGTGTGCAGACTTGCAAGTTTCACAGTCCCAACTCCTGCAATTTGCAAAGTCCTTCCATCAGCCAGGTGGATCTCTCCATCTTGAGGTGTGAAGGAGATAAACAGATGGCGGTCCTTGGCAAGATGGCCACTCGCCCCAGAGTCAATAACAAACCTGGCCTTAGTTTTTAGAGCAGGTTTGCTGGCAAACATAACCTTGTTTTCCACCAGCGTGGGCTTTTGCAGCTTGCCCCCCTGCTCCTGGCCATCAGACGTGCCTTTAGCCTTTGGTGAAGCTGTGCCAGCGAACAAAGCCTTGTTTTTCCCTGGCTTTCCACTCCCCTTCTGCTTCGGGCCATCTGCAGGCTTTTTCCTTTGTTTACATCTGGCCTTCCGGCCTCTGCATAGGCTCTGACCTTGGTTCTCACGAGAAACAGAGCTCTCAGCTGCCGACTCCTTGGCTCCCCCTGGAGGCTGGAATGCTGCCTGGGATGACGTGGCAGTCTGCTCCCCCTGCAGCTTGCAATCGGTGCCCTCAGCATCCCTGCATTCACTCGCATTCTGGGAAACAGCCAGGACCTCCGATGCATTCAAACCCTGGGCTGGGATTATTGGCAGGTGGGCCTTCTTCAAAGCATCCCACATGTCACGTGCTGTGAGATTTCCAGCAAGCGTTTTTAATTCCTCCAGAGAGACGGATATGACTATTACGTCAATGGCCTTCGAATTCTGGCCCTCCCATTTCTCTGTCCGAGGAACTGGAGTGGCTTCAGACACAGTATGCCAGACTCCAAACTGACGCAGCAAACTCTCACACCATTTTGCCCAGGTCTGATAATTGTGCCGATTTAACTTCGGGCATTCAGTGGCCTCAGAAGCTTGGAAAATCTCCATCCCAGCTTTTTACGTGAGCCTTGCGTCTTTTTGCCTTCAAAGACGTCTTATCTTGGCAGCACATAAATCACGATGCCTCTGGCTCGGCTCCCAGGCCAATTAGTCTTGCCGGACATCAAAGGCCTTTTCCGCGGCATCCAGAAAAGCCTCTGCTTTCACTTTTCCAGCACATACCTCAGCAGTCTGTCACTGTATTACTCTCCTGCAAGTGCCGTGAATCTGGGCCCATAACCTGTTGTTGGGGTACTGCCAGGGAGATAAAGTCCATCTGAGCCCCCAAGCTCCTTGCCGGCCGATCCATCGACCTCCCGTAGTCACGCAGTATCTGCAATTTAGCGGCACGAAGCCTCAGGCTTGTGCACACTCTATCAGCAGAATTCACACAGCAAAAGTTGCACAGCAGGACAGCATATTTACAGTTTATTCAGCGTAGGTCAGAACAAAAGAAGACATGACCGTCTGCTCCGACTGCTCAGGCAAACAGGAGAAAACGAAAGGAACTTACAACATAAACATCCTGTGAGACAGGAAAATACGCAGGCTGTGACACAAACATCCTGCTCCTGCTCTCCCCCCTCCCTGCCCCATGGTATCCAAAAAGTCTCAAAAGAATGCATAATATATCCAGATTAAGAGGTTTTTTCACGCCTTTCTCAGTAAATGTTAAGTCTTTTCAAATAAAGAACAACTGTAATTGTGAATCTTATATCTCCGCTGTAGGAAAGTTAAATAGAGTCAAGTTCTCTAGGAAATTCATGCAACCACCTTCAGATCACAAACAGAGCTGACCTCCTTTTTTTGCACCCCACTGTCTTCTGAATTATTATAACACCAAATTATTTTTTTTATGTGTATGCAATTATACATTTTCTTTCTTTGTATCTCTGTGACTTCCCTCCACCTGTGCTTAGCATCATTTAATTATTTTTATATCATTTAATATTGTGTTAAAGAGATACATTATACATATTAACCCATAAAATCTTTGTTTTATTTTTTAACCTTAACTTTGCGAATTTCAGTCTATGCATATCAATAAATTTATTTTGTTTTTGTTTTTTTAAAATATTTATTAAAATTTTACAAAACATATATCACATATAACAAAACGAAAACATCAACAACAAACAGAAAATACACACTTAACAAAAAGAAAGAAGAAGAAAGAAAAATTCCACTTTTTAAATTTCAAAAATCCATATCCCTCTTTCCTGACCTCCTCACATCCCCCTTTTTTGTATTCCTCTTTATTCCGTCCAATTCAGCAAATTCTAACCCTTTTTCCAAACTCGTTTAAAATGATATATTTCCAGTTATTATGTCTCTAATTTCCCATATCTTGAACCTTTACACCACCTTATATACTTTGACATAATATTATTCTAGTCATACCCCCTCCTTGTTAAAATTCCTCTTTTCAGAACTCTTTTAACCATGTCCCAAATGCCGTGTTGCCTTCACCTCCCACATCATTTTAACACTCAAACATTTTACAATATTTTTGTAGATAGTTCTTAAACTTTTTCCAATCCTCTTCCATCAATTCTTCCCCCTGGTCACGGATTCTGCCAGTCATTTCTGCCATCTCCATGTAGTCAATCACTTGCATCTGCCACTCTTCCACGGTGGGTAAATCTTGTGTCTTCCAATACTTGGCGAGAAGTATTCTTGCTGCTGTTGTTGCGTACATAAAAAATGTTCTATCTTTCTTTGACACCAATTGGCCGACTATGCCCAAAAGGAAGGCCTCTGGTTTCTTAGGAAAGGTAAATTTTAATACCTTCTTCAGTTCATTATATATCATTTCCCAGTAAGCCTTAACCTTTGGGCACGTCCACCAAAGGTGAAAGAATGTTCCCTCAGCTTCTTTACATTTCCAGCACTTGTTATCAGGCAGGTGATAAATTTTTGCAAGCTTAACTGGGGTCATGTACCACCTGTAAATCATTTTCATAATATTCTCCTTTAAGGCATTACATGCCGTAAACTTCATACCGGTGGTCCACAACTGCTCCCAGTCAGCAAACATAATCTTATGACCTATGTCCTGTGCCCATTTAATCATCGCTGATTTGACCGTTTCATCCTGTGTATTCCATTTTAACAGCAAGTTATATATCTTTGACAAAATCTTAGTTTTTGGTTCTAGCAGTTCTGTTTCCAATTTTGATTTCTCCACCTGGAAGCCAATTTTTTATCCAAATTATAGGCCTCTCTTATATGATAGTAATGAAGCCAATCTCGCACTTTGTCTTTTAATTTCTCAAAACTCTGCAGTTTCAATTTGTCACCTTCTTGCTCCAAAATTTCCCAATATTTTGGCCATTTGGCCTCCATATTGAGCTTTTTCTGGGACTTAGCTTCCATTGGCGACAGCCACCTTGGGGTTTTACTCTCCAACAAATCTTTATATCTTATCCAGACATTAAACAATGCTTTCCTGACAATATGGTTTTTAAATACCTTATGAGCTTTAACCTTGTCGTACCACAAATATGCATGCCACCCAAAAACATTATTAAAACCTTCTAAATCCAAAATGTCCGTGTTCTCAAGAAGCAGCCAGTCTTTCAACCAGCAAAAAGATGCTGATTCATAATACAATTTAAGGTCTGGCAGGGCAAATCCACCTCTTTCTTTTACATCAGTTAGAATTTTAAACTTTATTCTAGGCTTCTTGCCCTGCCAGACAAATCTGGAGATATCTCTCTGCCACTTCTTGAAACAATCCATCTTGTCCAAGATTTGCAATGATTGAAACAAAAATAACATTTTTGGCAAAACATTCATCTTAATAGCTGCAATTCGACCCAACAAGGAAAGCTTCAGATTAGACCAAATTTCTAAATCTTTTTTAACTTCTGTCCAACATTTCTCATAGTTATCTTTAAATAAATTCAGATTCTTCGCAGTCATATTAACCCCTAGGTATTTCACTTTCTTAACCACAGTTAAACCTGTTTCATTCTGAAACCTTTCCTTTTCCACTGGTGTTAAATTCTTCTCTAAAACCTTAGTTTTTGACTTATTTAATCTAAATCCTGCCACATGACCAAATTCTTTAATCAGTTCCAAAGCTCTTTTCATACTAGATTCTGGCTCCTGTACTGTCAAGACCAAATCATCTGCGAAAGCTTTCAATTTATATTGTTTAGCTCCGACCTGAATTCCCTTCTGATCATATTCAACAGCACCTCCAGGACCGAAATAAATAAATAATAATGGAGAGATCGGGCAGCCCTGGCGTGTTCCTTTTTCTATCATAAATTCTTCAGTCACCACATTATTTACTATCAATTTTGCTTTTTGTTCTGAATAGATTGCTCCTATACCATTTTCGAACCTCTGTCCCACTCCCATCCCTTTAAGATTTATCTTCATAAAGCTCCAAGAAATATTGTCAAAGGCCTTCTCTGCATCAATAAAAACTAACACTGCCTTCGTATTAATATTCGTTTGTAGCAACTCCAAAATGTCAATTATATTCCTCGTGTTATCAGATAAATGTCTGCCTGGAAGAAAGCCTGCCTGGTCCTTATGTATTACTTGAGCTAACACTTTTTTGAGTCTATTGGCTAAAATGTCTGCAAAAATTTTGTAATCCACATTTAAAAGGGAGATGGGACAGTAGTTCTTTAGTTGTGTCTTTTCAGCTTCTGTCTTGGGTATCAATGTGATGTATGCTTCTTTCCATGACTCCGGCGCCTTCTTCCCTTCCATAATCTCATTGCAAACCTCCTTTAATGGTTGAATTAAAAAGTCTTTCAAAGTCCTGTAATACTTGGAGGTTAGCCCGTCCGGCCCTGGAGATTTGCCCAATTGCATATTCTGAATGGCACCTTCAATTTCTTGTTCTGTAATTTGATGGTTCAATATTGTTTCGTTTTCTTGAGATATTTTTTGTAATCCATTGATTTTAAAGAATTGGTCCATATCAGTTTCTTTCTGCGGCCCTTGCGTGTAGAGTTGTTTAAAATATCTCTGGAAACACCTTCTAATCTCCACCGGGTTCTGTATATTTTTCCCTTCAATCTCAAGATTTGTAATCGTATTTAACTTCTGTCTTTTTTTCAACTGCCACGCTAATAGTTTTCCACATTTATTAGCTGACTCAAAAGTCTTTTGTCTCATTTGTTTAATTTTCCATTCTACTTCCTGATTAATCAGTTTCATATACTGTACCTGATATAACTTAATTTCTCTTAAGATCTCTTTTGAGTTTGGTTTTGATCTTAGCTTCTTCTCTCCTTCTTTTATTTTCTCCAAATTTTTTCCTTTTTTCTCATTTTGAGATCTCTTTTTTATTGCATTCTGTTGAATCAAGAACCCTCTCATAACCGCTTTACTTGCGTCCCAGATTACTCTTTTTTCCACTGTAGTTTTCAGATTTACCTCAAAGTAGTCTCTCAAGGTCTTTTGGGCCTTCCTTACAATCTCTTGATCTCTTAGCAAGGTGTCATTCATCCTCCATCTGAAGGAACCGATAGGTGTTAATTTCATTTCCATCCTTACCGCATTATGGTCGGAGCAGGTTTTAGGGCAGATTTCTTCCTTTTTTATCTTAGGTGCCAGTCCTCTAGTTATCCAAATTTGGTCAATCCTAGTCCATGTCATTTTGGCTTCAGAAAAGAACGTCCCTTCTCTACCTAGGGGGTTTTTGGTCCTCCAAATGTCAATCAAGTCCATATTGTCAGTCAGTTCAAAAAAAGTTTTTGGTAGTCTGCCCTCTTTCGTTACAGTCTGTCTTTGTGCTTTGTCCATGTTCGTAGATACCACTCCATTCATGTCTCCCATCATAATGATGTTATTATAATCCATAAAGTCCATCAATGTCTCATGCAACTTCTTGTAAAACTCCGATTTCCCCTCATTTGGTGCATAAATTCCTAAAATCAAAATTTTTTCTCCTTGAAATTGGATTTCGATTGCCAAAATTCTTCCCTGTTCATCTTTAAAAAGGAATTTTGGTGATAGGCTTTCTTTTGCATAGATAACCACTCCTCTCTTCGTCACCTTATCTGATGAAATAAATTCTTGGCCTAGTTTTTTTATTGATTAATACTTTCCTGTGAAGCCTAATCACGTGTGTTTCCTGCATACAAATTATGTCCAATTGTTCCTTTTTTAATAAATGAAAGATTTTCCTCCTCTTTTCAGGGGAATTCAAACCATGAATATTCCAACTTAATAGTTGCAGAGACATGTCGAAGTAGCTCTATTTTTAAAAAAACTGAATCCCTGGCTATCGGGCTGTCAACTTTGGAATTAGCAGGCTGTTTGGAACTGTTATTTTGTATCTCGCACTTCTCTTCTTGGGACATGTTAACTCTCTAAGAGCAACTTTGTGGAAATTCAAAGGACTTAAAAGGTTTCTGAAGGTTCTTTGGTAACTGGCTACTGTTTAACTCGTTGAGGGCACTCTGTGACTTTGGGGAAAACTTTTACTAACTGCGACATTTTTGAACATAGTGTCCCTCTAGTGGAGTACCGAAGTTTGACATTTTACTGGGGGAATTTTCCATCTGTGGATTTGGGGATTTCCATGAGAAAAGCAGACTGTGGGACTGACCTTGACGCATAGACAAGAAGTGGGATGAGTGGAAAGACTAGATCAGCTAAAGCCAAAACATTGCAGACTACTTCAACTTCTCAGCTACGCAGATCATCTGTTCCCACGATTTCCGCGGCACAAGAGGAAGATCCAGAACAAACTAGGCCGGAAGGAATGGCCTCAGGAGGGGATTTTACCTCAGTGTTAAATAAAATCTTTGAAAAATTGGAGGGCCTAAGCAAGCAAGTGACTGACCAGTCAGCTAAAATAGATCAAAATACTGCTAGTATTAACAATCTGACTCAGCAAGTCAATTTAAATGCGCAAACTATTGGGAAGCTTGTGGAAGACACCACTGCAAATCGTAAAATAGCTGAGGAGGCAAAGCAGAAAGTTGAGGAAGTTCAAGGAGAAATTAAACCTATGCGTAAACAGATACGGGAACATCAGGCACTTCTGTCTATGATTGAATTAAAAAATAAAGAAAATAACCTGAGAATCAGATCAGTTCCAGAACTGGATAGAGAAGATCTAATTAACTATCTGACAAACGAATTTGCAGAATTTTGGTCTCTGGAAGAAGAAAAGGACTTTAAAATTGTAAGTGCATTCAGACTGGGAAAGGGAGGGAGGAAGATTAAGTCGAGAGACTGTCTGATCTCCCTAAGAACGAAGGAAGAAAGAGATAAGATTCTGAGTGCGCACTTTAAGACGCCTTTAGAGATCAAAGATTCAAGGGTGGAAATTTACAAGGATATCCCGAAACATTTGCTTGAGCTTAGAGCGAACTACGGAGACTTGGTGACACTACTGAGAAGCAATAAAATTATCTTCAGATGGGAATTCCCTCAGGGGATATCTTTTACCTTTAGAGGGAAAAAAGTTAAAATCAAATCTGTGGAAGACAAGGAAAAATTCCTGAAGGACTACGGAGAAGACCTTCAGAAAGGGATCGAAGAAGAATCAAGTGACTTAGGACCTGGACTACTAAGCTTAATACCTACACCTGGGGGATTGAAAGATCCTGAGAAAGAGACGCCACTTTTGGGAGCAACAGGAGGAAAATAGAGCATATCAATAAATTTATTTTGGAACAATGTTTTGTCATGTATTCGTCTACATACTCCCATTCCTTCCTTGATTTCTGATTTGGTTGTAATCTGATCGCTGCCGTCATTTTGGCCAGATTGACAAACTGACAAAATTTATTTTGCCATTCTGCTACTGAATGAGCAAAGTCTGCTTTCCAATTTTTCGCAACTGGAATTCTAGCAGCAGCTGTTGTGTATAAGAATATTTTTTTCTTGTCATTGGGGATGTCTTTTGTCACTACACTTCTTGCCTTTTCTCGAATGTTGTTTTAAACATCTTTTTTGGTTCTTCATGGATACTACACTAGAACTTTTTTATTTTCTCACATCCCCACCATACATGATACATTGTTCCTTCTGCCTTCTTACATCTCCAACATACATTTGATTTTAATTTATATATTTTACCTAATCTGGCAGGGGTCATATACCACCTGTACATCATTTTCATCCGATTTTCCTTTATTGTGTAACCAGGGCCGTCTTTAGCAGATGTGGCGCTGGGGTGCAGATATCCTCCCAGCGCCCCCAAATTACCACGGATAGTGGGGGAGTGAAGCTGCACACTGCCAGCCATGGGGGGAGGCACAACTCTCCCCCATGCTGCTGCGGGAGAGCGATCCCTGCAGAGGCTTGGGAGGGAAGCTGCACGCCCGCCAGCCATATGGGCATGCAGGGAAAGGGGAGGCCGGCGGCCAAGCCGCGCAGCTCCCCCACTCGCTGGGGCACCCCTGAGAGGCCACCGCCCTGGCGCGACGCACCACAAAACCCTATGGAAAAGATGGCTCTGTATATAACAGGCAGTCAATTTGATGTCTTGTTTCCACAACCTTTCCCACTGTTCCATCTCGATTGCATAACCGAAATCCTGGCCCCACCTAATCATGACCTCCTTTACTTCCTTATCCTTCAATTCCCATTTTAGTAATAAATTGTACATACGTGGCCAGAAAACATAGAAGAGTATTGATTAATAAGAAATGATGAACAGAATTTATTTCTTCAGGTGGGTGAAAAGCCTTTGCTACAGAGAGGAGGGAGCCTTGCCTGGCAGGAATGCCTCTTACCCTCCTTCCTGCATCCTCTGTTGCCTCTGTGCATTCTGCTTGTTAAGAGGGATGAGACAGGCCATTTGTAGGAAAGGAACAGGACCATACAGGCTTTCTTGGGCTCTAGGCCCTCTTTTTATAAAAAAATATGGAACAGTCAAAGGTTTTGCCAAAACTCCCTTGTGGGGAAGAAGATTGCAATGCAAGCAACAATGAGAATATCACATTGGTGTAATGTGTGTGTGTGTGTGTGTGTGTATCCCTGGATGCCAAGATCCAAGTTTGGGGTTGGAGAGATTGTGGAAGGTAGATATTAAATTCACAGCATGCTGTAACCTTAGGGAGAACATCATGAAGGTGTTATATAGATGGCATCATACCCCCTTGAAACTAGCAGAAATGTATAAAGGAAGGTCACCGAGTTGCTGGAGATGTAAAATAGATGTGGGGTCATACTACCACATGTGGTGAACTTGTGCAATCATTAGGGGATTCTGGGATAATATCTATAATGAATTCCAGAAATTATTCAGACACACTTTAAAAAACAACAACAGAGATCTTTCTTTTAGGCATTTTACCATTAGAAATTAAGAAAGACATAAGACCACTGTTCATGTATGCCACCACAACAGCAAGAATTCTTGTGGCGAGGAAGTGGAAAAATGAAACAATACCGACAATCACAGATTCGCAGATACTCATGTTAGAATATTTACAACTAGCAAAACTGATGGAAAGAGTTTGAACTAGAAAACATTTGGAGAATGGAGAATATTTCAGGATTATATGGGATCATATTGTACCAACCACACCATGTTATCAGAACTTGAGTGATCCTTTAAACACAACAAATACCATTTGTAGAGTAGATCCTTCCAGTTAGGCTGGGCATGGAATATTTGCTCATTAAATTCAGAAAAAAAGAGGAAAAATACAAGTACGTTTGCCCTTCTGTGTGTATGTGTGTGTGTGTGTGTGTGTGGTGTGTACACACATCTACACACAAACACACACACATTTTTCTTATGTTCTGAATATAAAAAGACACTTTTATGGGCTTCTTATAAATGGAGAAAGAGAGGGGGGCAAGAAAGAAAGCAAAAAGTGGAGCTATATTTCCTGATTTGCTTAAATCGGAAAAACAACTCTTGATCTTGTACCTCTCATTGTATTCTCCAGTTCATCACATGACAAAATATGTCATATGTGTTTAAAAATCAGGTCAATAAAGAATCACTAAAGAATGGGAGAAATACGTGGATTATTTAAAAAATATTTGCAAACATTTAACTACATTAGCAGGAAGAACACAACACAAGAAGTTAAATAATAACTTATTTGCTAACTGTTGTTGTTGTTGTTTAGTCGTTTAGTCGTGTCTGACTCTTCGTGACCCCATGGACCCGAGCACGCCAGGCACTCCTGTCTTCCACAGCCTCCCGCAGTTTGGTCAGACTCATGTTTGTAGCTTCGAGAACACTGACTGTCCAACCAATTTGGAAACCAGACAGTAACAATTATAAGGAACTATAGGGGAAATGCAGTGATAAAAGTGAAACCAGAAGGTGAAATAGAAGGGGAAGAGGGAAGTCAAATTATGTTTTTATTTCTGAAGATGCACTACATTTCATATCTTTTGTTAAGCTGAAAAATTAACAAACAAAACAAATTGGCTATCGGACCTTCAGCAAGTGGTGCAGTGATGGCAAAATAAGGCAAATGACCTGTTGGATGCTAATGCCCCGGCTCAGCTGGTTCTGTAGGTGGGGAATCCTGTGCAGGCTGGGATTCCTCAGGTTCAGCATCTGAATCCGAATCCCACGCCATCACAAACAGAACTATGTTTGGACAGCCAGCGAAATAATACCTAGAGTTATAAAAATTGAGATTCAACCAAAGACACTTTTGGATTACAATGCCTCAAGACTCTTTAGCCCCATTTTCACGAAACATTTAAAGCAGTATCATACAACTTTAGGGACGCGGGTGGCACTGTGGGTAAAACCTCAGTGCCTAGGACTTGCTGATCGTGAGCTCCCGTCGTTCGGTCCCAGCTCCTGCCCACCTAGCAGTTCGAAAGCACTCTTAAGTGCAAGTAGATAAATAGGTACCGCTTTATAGCGGGAGGTAAACAGCGTTTCCGTGTGCTGTGCTGGTGCTGGCTCACCAGCTGCAGCTTCGTCACGCTGGCCACATGACCCGGAAGTGTCTTCGGACGGTGCCGGCTCATGGCCTATAGAGCGAGATGAGCACACAACCCTAGAGTCGGACATGACTGGCACGTACGGTCAGGGGTACTGTCAGGGAACTGCCATCGGAGCCTAGAGTGGAGGTAAGGCTCCCCAACGATGCAGGAGAAGGGACCAGCAGGGAGAGGGAGAGAACTTCCTTTGAGGAAGGAAATAGGAGTGACACCAGGAAGCAAGGGGGGACTGCGCAGAGAGGGCTCCAAGACTCTTCCACAGAGACCAGCGGGGAGAGCCCAGGACCTCCGTTGGGCACGCCCACTCTGCGCAGGAGACTTCCGCGCAGGGAGGCTAGGAAGAGACTTGGGGTCAAAGAGCTTCTATGTTGGAAGAAGTTCAGAAAACGCCCACTGACGGATTCTGCCAGCGACTGACACAGCCATGGAGAAAGGGCTGTCCAGCCAGGGAAAGGTTTAGCCAGGCAACGTTGCCTAGAGCTGCAGCACCCTTTACGCACAAGCAACCCCAATTCCCTTTACAAGTACCTTTACCTTTACCTTTTTAAATGAAAGTTTGTTAGATGATCAAGTAATAAATGAGGCAGCACAGAAGGTCTTAACAGAGTATTTTGTGAATAATAGTAATGGAGAAACAAAAATGAGTGTGGTGTGGGATGCAAGCAAAGTGTTGATGCAAGGATTCTTCATACAACAAAATAGTATTAAGAAAAAGATAACAGAGAAGAAAAAAATGGAAATTTTAAATCAGATGATGAAAAATGAGAAAAAGCTAATTAAAAAAAACAAATGATGTCAAAGTTAACCAAAATATTAATATTTGTGGATGCAGAGAAGGCTTTTGATAATATATCTTGGGAATTTATGATAATTTTTTTAGAATTAATGGACATCGGACAATTGTTTATAAGAGGAATAAAAGCAATATATTCAAATCAAAAAGCGAATTTGATAGTAAATAATGTTAGAACAGAATATATTGAAATTATGAAAGGTACAAGACAAGGGTGTCCATTGTTACCATTATTATTCATATCGGTACTGGAGGTCCTCCTAAAGAGTATAAGGAAAACTGAAGAAATGAATGTGCTACCAAAAATATTATTTTTGTTCCAATCAATTCCGATAATCAAAGGGGCAGCTATATTTAAGGAGTGGCAGGAAATAATTTCAAGATACATCTGGCAGGGGAAGAAACCAAGAATTAAGTTTAAATTGTTAACTGATATTAGTAAAAGAGGGGGCTTTGCCTTGCCAGACTTGAAGTTATACTATGAAGCATCCTGCCTCTATTGGTTGAAGGAATGTTGTTAGAAAATATTTAGAAGGATTTGATCATAGATTTGGTTGGCACGCATAATTATGGTATGACAAAACAAAAGTGCCTAAAGGATTTGGAAACCACATATTCTGAAGATCTCTATATGAAATATGGGATAGGTATAAAAACCTATTAGAACGTAAAACACCATGGTAGTTGTCACTTTTGGAAGCAATGACTGTAAAATAGATAAATATGAGTAAAAATTGGGCCACATATGAAAAGTTAGTAAGAGAAAAAGGAAATAGTTGGAAAATTAAACCTTATGAAGAGGTAAAAGAATATGTAAATGATTGGTTGCCCTATCGCCAAATTAATGAAATGTTTAAAGAAGATTTAAAGAAAAATGGATTTGGTTATATTAAGTCAAAATTTGAAATGGAAATATTAAATAACAAATTTAAAACATTGTCAAAAATGTATAAATTGCTGTTGGAATGGCATTTGAAAGATGAAGAGGTTAAGTCGGTTATGATACATTGGGCCAAAGACTTTGGTTATAATATACAGCTAAAAGACTGGGAGAAATTATGGAAAGAAGGAACAAAATTTACTGCATGCAATGCTTTGAAGGAAAATGTAATGAAAATGATGTATAGATGGTATATTACACCAGTGAAATTAGCTAAAATGTATAAAATAAGCAATAAATGTTGGAAATGTAAGGAAAAGGAAGGCACTTTTTATCATCTGTGGTGGGAATGTAAGAAAGTGAAAGGTTTCTGAGAAATGGTTTATAATGAGATGAAAAAGATGTTTACATTTATAAAAAAAACCAGAAGCATTTTTACTTGGTATTGTAGGCTCTGACATTAAAAGACAAGATAAAAAACTGTTTTTATGTGCGACAACTACTGCAAGAATATTATTGGCACAGAAATGGAAGCAGGGAGAACTACTGGCGAAAGAGGAATGGCAGATGAAATTGATGGACTACGCAGAATTGGATAAGATGACAGGGAGAATTCGAAACTAGCGGGACCAGAAATTCTTGAAAAATTGGAGTAAATATACGAGTTACCTGAAAGACAATTGTAACCAACTGACTATGCTTGTAGGACTACAAGAAGTTTTGTAAGGAGAACTATATGAAATATTGCAGAAAAGATTTATGAGAATGGACTTTAAGTTATGGATGATTAAAAGTAAAAGATAGGATAACAAAAGTAAGATTAAGAGATGAGGTTTGAAAATCATTAGACGTGGTTGATGGAAGTCCCAGGCTAAAATAGTCAAAATAGTTGTATAAAATGAGATGAGATGATATGTTCTGTTTGGAAAATATATGTAAAAACTAATAAAATTGTATATTTTTTAAAAAAAGAATTTGTTTGACCCTTTCCCTCTATTCTGACATATGCAGGACTAGAACAAAGATGTCCAATCATTTGTATGGTGGATGGGGAAAGACTTGGTAGGTCAGGGTTTCAGTAGACCTAGTGGACCAGCCTCCACCACATCCCATGTACCTAAAATGCCCCAGATCTTTTCTGTGAAGATGACAGATCCTAATCTTGCTGCACCCAAGTTTCTTAACTGGGGTCTGCTCATACATCATAAAGGTGTTCATAGGAAGGTAACTTGCAAAAATTCAGAAGGATGAGTGTAGGGGATTGGAGGTTATGATGACCAACCAACCAACCAACCAACCAACCAACCCACACCTTCCGTATTCTCTTAGCTTTCACCTCTCTCCCCCCGCTTTGTGGTAGCCTGCCTAGGTTTTCCCAGAATTTTGGGAGAGCCAGTGTGGTGTAGTGGTTAAGAGCGGTGGACTCGTAATCTGGTGAACCTGGTTCGCGTCTCCGCTCCTCCACATGCAGCTGCTGGGTGACCTTGGGCTAGTGACATTTCTTTGAAGTCTCTCAGCCCCACTCACCTCACAGAGTGTTTGTTGTGGGGGAGGAAGGGAAAGGAGAATGTTAGCCGCTTTGAGACGCCTTCAGGTAGTGATAAAGTGGGATATCGAATCCAAACTCCTCCTCCTCTTCCTCCTCTTCTTCTTCCTCCCCTTGAGTATATCGAACACAGTTCTCAGTCCATGTTGGGTCCAGTCCTCTGCCCCCCTTCCTTCTGGATTGTGGGTCAGGGCCTCCAGTCTCACACCCCCAGACAATTTCTCCAGCTGCTTGAAACACAGGATCCCAGCTGCTTCCTCTCTGGCACATGGGGAATCTCTTCCCTGGACATCTCCTGCCCCATATTCCAACTCAAAATCTTGCCACCAGGCTTTATCTGGGGGCACTTCCTGGGGAAGTGTTTAAACGATCCCATGTTGGAGTATATGCAGCGACAAGCGGGTTGCTAACTCATTTGAGTCCTATCAATAATTATACCTTCCTAGTTGATAATCCCTTTCTGTCCCTCTTAAAGAAAACACATATGAATCTGAATCATATTAACATAAACTACTTTACTTTCAGATTCATTCAGGTTGACAGAGTGGTTCCTGAAGGCAGGTTTAGGTTACATAACAGATAAACTATATACTAGATAGTAGTGAATCATGAGAAGACTGCAACCGAGCAGTTACCAGTTAAAACTCCTAGCAGCAACCAACCATCTGACCAACTGACAAAACTACCTGCCACATAGAGGCAGTTAGTCGTCTGGGAATGTTGGACTAGACTGACAGCTTTATATCCCACACTTCCTTCAGAATCCCTGGGCCCACCCCACCCACATGGTGCTCAGAATCCCCCACCCTCTTTTCCTTACTCATGGAGCTAAACAAAGACATATTACTTCCCCGGTGACTTTCTTCCCCCAAACCCAGAGGACTCTGGGCAACCCTGGTTGTTGCTACCCGAACTGAGACAGGGCCCCACGCATTTCCAAAAGGGAAGGTAGCCAGTGCTGGAGAAGGAAAACTCTGGTTCTCACCCTCCACTGCCTTGCAGCCAAACTCATTCATGAGAAAGTCATTGGGACACTGAGGTTAACCCTGAGATAATATCATGATCCTGCCTTTAACTCTGTGTACTTTGGGGATCGACCAAAGGTATTAATTTGTTTACTGGAACTATTGGCCAAATGCCACATCAAACCAGTTTTTCAGTGGTGCATCTGTGTGGTGTGAGAGAAATGCTTACTGAGTAGGACATTACATTGCAACAGATAAATATTTTAATAGACTTCTACTCTAGAATTCCAATTGTAATGCGATAAAATACATTGTATATATAAAGATATAAAAGTAGAAATAAACTACAATTAAAAATCGCTGAGCACCCTACCATGGCACATTGCACTTGCTGCAACGGGTAGCAAAATGATTGAGTGGTCCAGCAAGACCTTCAGCAATTCTCAAGTGGTCCGTGGGAAGAAAAGTATCAGAACCACTGGTTTAGAACTTCAGAAAAGAGAAACAACGGAACATCATTAATAGTGCAAAGACTTCCTTGGTTCATTTGGAGAACTGACATGTTTCTTCAGAATATTCTACATGGCTTGTGCTGGTTTGGGCCAAATGCATCTCCACAGGAAGTCAAAAATGGAGTCTGGCAAGTAAGAGAGAGGAACGTATAAGAGTTTGGCATCCCATCCTGGACAGTAGCGGATGCGAGGGGAGCAGGATGTCAGGGCATGTTCTATAGAGTCAGTGACCGGTTGAAAGTTGCTGCTGCTGGTGAAGGAGAAGAATTTCAATAATTTGAGACCTGTGATATAGGAAACAAGAGAAAAGTTAGTGGTACAAATATATATATGCATTTATTTCTGCATTTATTTATTTAATTTGTATGCTGCCCTATAACTTCACAGGAGATAACCTAAACATTTTGGGTTCTGAAAGGATATGTTAGCTTCTGGATTTCTCTGCCTAGGAGGTCTAAATCTAAGGAGGGGCATCGGGAACATATTCTCTTGCTTTAAGACAGAACCTTTAGCAGCAGCTGATTGTTGTTGTTTAGTTGTGTCCGACTCTTCGTGGCCCCATGGACCAGAGCATGCCAGGCACTCCTGTCCTCCACCGCCTCCCGCAGTTTGGTGAAACTCATGTTGCTAGCTTTGAGAACACTGTCCAACCATCTCATCCTCTGTAATCCCCTTCTCCTTGTGCCCTCCATCTTTCCCAACATCAGGGTCTTTTCCAGGGAGTCTTCTCTTCTCATGAGGTATTGGAGCCTCAGCTTCAGGATCTGTCCTTCCAGTGAGCACTCAGGGCTGACTTCCTTAAGAATGGATAGGTTTGATCTTCTTGCAGTCCATGGGACTCTCAAGAGTCTCCTCCAGCACCATAATTAAAAATCTTTAGCAACAGGTGATTAGACAGTGTCAATATGCAATTCAGTCAGTAAGTGGGGCTCGATGGTTGTATCTAGGTGAGGGTTGCCATACGACGGGTTCAGGCCCGGGCAACCCACTGGCAGAGGAAGAGGTAGCGCGATCCCGGTGGGGTGCTATCACGGCTGCTCCCCCCTGCCACACCCCCAGGACACTCACCCTGTCCCAGCCTGCCCCCACCTGCTCTCCGCCTCCCCCCTCTGTGCCGGAGCATGAAGCTCTGCCACTGGGGCAACCTGGCTGTTCTCCCTCTCTGCGGCTTTTAAAAAAAGCATAAACTGGTCTCCTTTCTTAGAGCTGCCTCCCAGGGTAGCGGACACTGTTTTGGTGTGGGTGTCTGTGCATCTTTCTCCCTCCCCCCCCCCCAGTAATCTCTTCCCTTTTTTCCACTGGACTCGACCGTGTGTGTGCTTATGTGTGTATAACTGTCTCTTTGTGTCTCCTCTCCATCTCCCACAACTGATTGTGCTTCCCTTTCCGTGCAGTAAAGAAGGAGCCCAGAGCAGCACCCTGCTGGCCCCACCCGCCCAAGGTCCTTTGCTCCACAAGTGCAGTGTTGGCTGGGCTGGTCTCCCACCAGGGTCATCTCTCTCTGTCTCCCCCTTCTATGTGTCTCCTTATGTATCATATATGCCAAATTGAATCAAAGATCAAATGACAGGATAGGAATGGGTGTGATTTCATATCTCTCCAGATACAGACCTGAACGTGTCACATTAGCTAGGTTCTGGCCCCACCCCTAAATATAATCAGCATTGTAAATAGACTTCACTGAAAGGGCACTGAATAGTCACTGAAAGGGCAAATGGTAAAAAAAAAAAATTAGGATATTGGCCAGTACAGTGTACAAAATTTAGCCTTGTATGTTTTTAAAGGGGGGGAGGGGGGAGATTACACACACACACACACACACGTGTGTCAGTGTGTCCATTGGAGGGGGAATGTAGTCAAAAAGCTTGGGAATCATAACAACATCTTACTGATGGGTGGGATTTGGAAACCAGCAATTTAGCCTGGTGGGTCTCAGGGTCTCTCTCTCTCTCTCTCTCTCTCTCTCTCTCTCTCTCTCTCTCTCGTGTGTGTGTGTGTGTGTGTGTGTGTGTGTGTGTTCCACTGCAACAGTGGGACTTATTAGCACATGCTTTAATTGCAGGCTTTCGCACATTGCAAACCAAACTGAATTGTTCCCCCCGCCCATTTCTACTCACTGCGCTCAAAGTAGCGCTGCCCATAGGCTTCCTTGATGTCAGAAGGGGCTTGGCTCCATGCATTCTTGTAGCTCTCTATCGTGTTTGACTGAATGGATGTTTTGAAAGAACCGGGTTCAATAATGCTGACTCGGACCCCGAAAAGATGCATCTCTCGCCTGAATTGAGGAGGAAAAATCAAGAAACACGTCTTGTTACTGAACCAGAATAATAATTTGGCTTCCATGGAATAGAACATCTTTCCTTAAATAATAATAATAATAATAATAATAATAATAATAATGGAGAGAGGGAGATGTGGTGAAATGCAGCTTCCTGCCTTCTTCTGTCTTGAGGCACCAGGGCATTGTCCATGACCCAGCATCAGGCATATTCAGAGGCAGCCACCAGGAGGTTGGTGCTTACAACTCTTGCTGGTACATTAAATTGTTTCCTCAAGAAAATAGCTGACTGAGGTGTGCAAACCCCTGCTGATTACTTGGTAAGGCTCTGGTGCAGTCCACATGTCCCAGCACCTGCTCTTTAGTCATTGCTGTCCTCTGCTTGAAACTTAGCTGGAGAAGCAGACATCCCACTAAAGGAAGGAGAAAGAGGAAGATACAGAACTATCATGTTTACCTCAGGATGTCAGAGAAGGCTTCCACGCCGTACTTGGATGCGGTATAGGGTACTGCAAAGCATGCCAGTCGTCCCGCCATACTGGACATGTTGACCACCCTCCCTCTGGCTCTTCTCACCAGGGGCAGCATGTGTAGCGTCATGTCAATCATCCCAAGAAAGTTGACACCGATCATCTTTGCAACGCCATCTTTGGTCAGCCACTCACTGGGAGCTGATGGGGCACTAGTGCCTGCATTGTTCACCAAACCCCAGAGCCCTGTGTGAGAAGAAAAAAATATTCTTATTGTTCCAGGTTCCCACCTGCCCTAATAATTGGATATACACAATTTTTTGGAAATGTGGGTATATCTGCATTCTTGTGAGTGCTGTGTGTGTGTGTGCTATGCACTATATGCCAAGGATGACGCTGTTAAGTCAAGGCACCCATATTAACTTCTATCCCACACTTCTTTTGCTCCCTTAGTGCTTAGGATCCCTTCACAGACACTCTTGCAACTTCCGTCATGCCCTCTGTCAAATGAGCACAGCACTAAAATGGGGGATAGTATGGAGCCCTGGGCATCAATTTGCACAGCAGCCACCTGATTTCCCTGCATGCTGTCAGAGAATGGAGTCTGTAGTTTGGGCCTACGTTTTGCACAGGTCGGTTCGGAGATTTTATAGTGATTTTGCTATAAAATTAATAAGACATAATACATGTAGAATATAGCATGCATGGAACACTGAGAGGGTGTTTATGAGTGGGTGATGAGAGGAATAACTAAGAAAGAGGGGTTTGTATCATTAATAAATTATTTATATCATTTATTAACAATAGTACAATAATCTCCCTTGTTGTCTCAGTCTCAGCAGCCACTGTGGAGAAGTTATATTAATGTTAGATTGGATCAGGCAGCATTTCTGAAGAAAGGGCAGCACATATCTCCTCCTCCTGAGTCATTTTCCTGCTGTGGATTGCAGCTGCTCTTAGGAGGAAAAATTCAGAGTCCAGCATCACCTGCTTGTCAGTTAAAGTTACCATTTTAAACCATCACTTACGGCTTTTCATATATGTGCTTTAAAGAGCAGCTTGATCAGTGGACATTATCAGGTGTCAATGTTTCTCTTCACACCACAAGGAGCTTCACCTGCTGATGTCACAGAATAAGCTGCTGTCAAAGGCACAAAGCAAATGTCTTTCAGATCAGCTTCTTATAGAGGTTGAATTAAGCTGATTGCATAGTTTTTAATTTTTTTTTACTCACTGATATTTGGATTAATTGTTTCTAATAAGTTTTTTGAATATTACTCATTCATTTGATATATTTGGAGTCACTTTGGCGACATTGTGTGGGAAAGTGGAATAAAGATACAGATGATACAGAAAATCCCTGGCCTGATCCATCCAGAGGCACTGGCTAATCAGTTTGAGGTTCTTCAACTGCTTGCCAATTTAAATTTAAATTTAAAAAAATTAATTAATTTTTTAAAATTAAGATTAAAGTCTTGCAGCATTGATTATGCTCTCTTGTATCTGTAGACATTATCAGATAGGAACATGTATCTTAATACAAAATGAAGTTTCACTGTGTGACTTCACAGAACAAGCTGCTGTCAAAGGCATAAAGCAATAATCTTTCAGGTTATTTGGCAATCCTAGTAGCTCGTGGTCAAAAATGAGATGGCAAGAATAAATATTGACATCCTGGGCATCAGTGAACTAAAATGGACGGGAATGGGTGAATTCAGTTCGGATGACCATCATATCTACTACTGTGGGCAAGAAACCCGTAAAAGAAATGGAGTGGCCCTCATAGTCAACAAAAGAGTGGGGAAAGCTGTACTGGGATGCAATCTCAAAAATGATAGAATGATCTCGATACGAATCCAAGGCAGACCTTTTAACATCACAGTAATCCAAGTTTATGCACCAACTACTGGTGCTGAAGAAACTGAAATAGACCAATTCTATGAAGACTTACAACACCTTATAGAAGTGACACCAAAGAAGGATGTTCTTCTCATTATAGGGGATTGGAATGCTAAAGTAGGGAGTCAAGAGATAAAAGGATTTAACCTGTTCATCTTTTGCGTACCATTCCAAGAGCAATTTATACATTTTCAACAATAATTTCAAATTGTTTTCTAACAGATCTTTTTGTTTTTGACTGTCTTAAAGATATCATTTAATTGGTGAAACTATAACCAATCTGTTAATAAATCCCTTATCTCTTCAAAATCTTTCAGTTTCACCTGATGTTCCACTTCGGTTAACAGCTCTCTATATGTCACCCTATTACTTTTCATATTTATTTTTTTCAAAGATATCACTTCTAATGGGGAAAGCCACCAAGGTGTTTTCTGTTCAAGTAAATTTTTATATTTTCCCCATACAGCAGATATGTCCAACCCATCGATCACAGGCCCGATTCCTGTTGCTCCCGGGCCCGAGGCAGCCCAAGAGAGCCTAACATGCTCTTCACCAGAAAGGCAACGGCTCCAAAGCCAACACGAAAGACACACACGCACAAGAAAGGCAGAAGGAGGAGCCAGTGTGAGGCAGGAGGCGGGAGCAGGGAGGAGGAAGACGGATTGAGGGTTGGCAATGGGAAGGCAGCAGCGGTGGATGGTGGAGCAATGTCGAGATGTTGTCTGATGTCAGTATTCCCTTTGGAGGCTTGCCAAGTTTGGAGGGTCTCTTCGCCGAGGGAGAGCCTGGAGGGTTCAGTGCCCCCAGCCCCCTCCCCCTAAAGAGGCGATTGATGGAGCAAAACAGTTTAATGTTGGAGCTCTCCTTCTCCTGCCAGCAAGCGGCAAATTAGTGAGATGGAAAGGACTCCTAATTACCCTTTGGAGTTGATTCCAAAGTAACATCACAGGAGGCAAACATGCCTTCCTAAGCGGGAGGGGGGGCATTGCTAGGACATTGGCATGGCCCCTTCTTTTTGGTTCAGATCCGTCTGGTGCAATATGTGGTGCAATAATGGCAAAATAAGGCATACGATCTGTTGGCTGCTGATGCTGAGCTTGCACAATATTTATAGATGTAGATAGGCTCATACTGTTCCTCTTTATTAAGCTTTTCAGTTAATAAAAAGCTAGCTAGACCTATTACTTATACTTGTTTTGGCAAAAAGAAGACAAGAGACAAGATCTTGTTTCTATATGCTACGACAGCTGCAAGAATTATGTTAGCACAAAATTGGAAATTAGAAGTAATACCCAACATAAGTGATTGGCAGGTTAAAATGATAAATTATGCTGAGCTTGATAGAATATCAGGAAGATTAAGGGACCAAGACGAACAGAAATTTCATGATAATTGGAAGAAATATTTAATGTATATGGAATCTAAATCTCAGGTGACACTGGCGGGGTTGAAATAACTCTAACAGTGGGAAAGGCCTATGTAAAAGAGTTAAAAAGTACGCGACTATATAATTTATTCGATACTTACCAAAGGAGTGGAGGGAAGTCCAAGGCTCAGTTGAGACTAACTCAGTTATGTATTTTATTTATGATTTGTGAAGTGGATATAATTTGTATAAGGTATGTGGTGGATTTTTTGTTTATGTTTTTCCTGGATATATGTGCAAATATGAATAAAAATTTATAAAAGTATACTTGTTTTGGCTTCCGCCTGCTCCAAGCAGCTCATTGCTTCATGCAAAATTTCTCCTTCCCCTCAGTAACACTGCGAGGGAGGCTAAATAGAGCAGCGAGCTTCATGTGGAGCAGGGGTTGGGATTTGGTTTCTCCAAGGCTTGCTAGGTGCCTGTGTGCCCTCACTCTTGCAAGCTTCTTCCCTGCAGGTTTCAGCCATGTGGCTCTACCTGGCTGCCCTGCTGGGGCTTTACTTCCTTCACCGATGGTACCAGGAGAGACAGACAGTGGAGAACCTGACGGAGAAATATGTCTTCATCACCGGCTGTTCCGCTGGCCTTGGGAACCACCTTGCCAGGCATCTTGATGCCCGGGGTCTGCGGGTGTTGGCAACCTGTACCACCCAGAAGGGGGCAGTCCTGTGGGAAAAGACTCATGGTCTCTCTTTGGAACACATTTTGGGTGGATAGTGCATGAACCCGTCATCTCAAAGAGTGGGAAAACAGCAATAGCCATGGACGCAGAGGTCAGATGCATCCTGGCAAAGCAGAGGCACTGTGGGTGAGGGGTTCCTGTGCCAGAGAAATTGGTCAATTGTCCACCCTGGATGGGATTGCATTCCCCACGAAGGAGCAGGTTCACAGTTTGGGGGTACTTCCGGTTCCAGCTCTGTCGCTGGGAGCTCAGGTAGTGGCATTTTACCAGCTGCAGTTAGTGTGATTTGACAGCTATGAACATTCCTGGACCTGGAAAGCTTGGCCATAGGAAAGCACTGTTTAATGTGTGGATAAGATACAAAGATCTGTTAGAAAATAAAACCCCGAGATGGCTGTCACCAATGAAAGCAAAGGCTCAGAAAAAACTCAATATGGAGACCAAATGGCCGAAGTATTGGGAAATTCTGGAGCAAGAGGGAGATAGACTAAAACTGCAGAGTTTTGAAAAATTAAAAAACAGAGTGTGAGATTGGCTTCATTATTGTCAAATAATGGAGGCATATAACTTGGACAAAAAATTAGGCTTTCAGGTGGAAAAATCAAAATTGGAAACAGAATTGTTAGATTCTAAAGTTAAGAATTTGTCAAGAATGTATAACTTGCTGTTGAAATGGAATACTCAAGATGAAACGGTGAAATCCGCTATGATGAAATGGGCACAAGATGTTGGACATAATATTATGATGGCTGACTGGGAACAGTTATGGACCACTGGTATGAAGTTTACGGCATGTAATGCCCTAAAAGAGAATTTAATGAAAATGATTTACAGGTGGTACATAACACCAGTCAAGCTTGCAAAAATTTACCATTTGCCTGATAATAAATGTTGGAAACGTAATGAAACTGAAGGTACATTCTTTCACCTTTGGTGGACATGCCCAAAGTTTAAGGCATTCTGGGAGATGATCTATAATGAAATGAAAAAGGTATTTAAATATACCTTTCTGAAGAAACCAGAGGCCTTTCTCCTGGGCATGGTTGGCCAATTGGCGCCAAAGAAGGATAAAACTTTTTTCATGTATGCTACAACAGCAGCAAGAATACTCATTGCAAAGCACTGGAAGACACAAGATTTACCCACCAGGGAAGAATGGCAGATGAAGCTGATGGACTATATGGAACTGGCGGAAATGACCAGCAGAATCCGAGACCAGGGAGAAGAGTTGGTGGAAGAAGATTGGGAAAAATTCAAAGTATATTTACCAAAATATAGCAAAATTAATGAATGTTAGAAGGATGCTGGAATGATGTTACATGGTTTTAGCAGAAATGTTATAAAGAATTAAGTAAAAATGGATTGTTAATCGGCCAAAGTGTAAAATTTAAGGTCAGATTGGGTTAAGGTAATTTATAGAACAAAAATTGAGAAAGATGGAAAGGATTTGCTGAAACAGCTCAATTGAATTAGAATACAAAAAAAGGAGGTGTGAGGAGGTCGATGAAACAAGTAAATGAAAGCCAAAGACATGGAAATACTGGATGTGTTTTTAAATGTTTTTGTTTTTAAATGTTTTTGCTTTTTTTATCGCTGTGCTGTATTGTTTTTAATTTTTTTTGATGTATTGTATTGTAACTTTTTATTGTCTCTTTCCCCCCTCTTTTTCTGTAATTGTTAAACTATTAATAAATATCATTTTTTTAAAAAAAGGAAAGCTTGGCCATAGGAATTCGTGCATGGGTTTCTTCAAGAGTGGATGATTACAATGTGCTCTGTGTGGGACTTCACTTGCACTTGGTCCAGAAGTTGCAGTTAGTGCAGATGCCTGCAGCATGGTTGCTGACAGGAGTGAGACATTGCCAGCATATAACACGTCTGCTCAGAGAACTGCAATGATTGCCTATTTGCTACCAGGCAAATTTTTAGCATATAAAGCCCTTAACTGCTTGGGACCAGTTTACCTGCGAGATCCTCTTATCCTATATATGCCCAATTGACCACTTCAATCTGCAGAACTGGCACCATTACATAATACCCATTCCGTAGGTGTAGGAAATTGAACTTTGAGTGTGGCAGCACCTGCATGTAGGAACCCCCAGACCCTGGGCATCAGGCAGGCACCTCCTAATTTTTTGTGTGTGTTTAGAGAAGCCTACCCATACATGTTGAATGTTGAAAGTCATAATCCATTTTTACCTTATTGCTGATTTTATTTTATTGAATGTTTTAGGTAGTTGTTTTTAATTGTTTCCACAGATCATTTTATTGTTTTACACTCTTTGTAAACCACTTTGAGTTTTTTGTTTTCTTTTACAACCCATCAGTGCTAGATTTTATGAAATGTAGACAAGGAAGGAAGGAAAGAAGGAAATGTTACCAGACTGGTGAGGAAGAGAAAGTGTGGGTTTCTTGGTTTCAGAAGCAGCCAAACATTGGATGCAACATACAGCCTATGATATCCATAAGAATAGAATACTCAATGAACTGTGTTTGGCCAAACCTTTGCTTCCTGCTTGCTCCTTCACCCACTCCGTCGCTGCTGCCACGCTCTCTGTACTGGTGACATCCAGAATGGTGGTTTTCAAGCGCTCTGAGGTGGCCTTGCCCAGCTGCTCTGCCCCCTTCTGCGTGAGACAGGCTGCCAGCACCCGCAGGCCCCGGGCATCCAGCTGCCTGGCAAGTAGGTTTCCAAAGCCAGAGTCACACCCCGTGATGAAGACATATTTCTCCGTCAGGTTCCCCACCGTCTGTCTCTCCTTGTACCATCGGCGAAGGAAGTAAAGCCCCAGCAGGGCAGCCAGGTAGAGCCACATGGCTGAAACCTGCAGGGAAGATAACAGACAGAGTATAAGGGCCAAAGGCACTCCTGTGCATCAACAGCAGGGCAGCTAAAATCTCCATGGAGAATATGAATCATGCAGAATGTTATAGTCAAGGACACATATGTGAGGAATCCCCAATTAGATCTCCCAATACCTTTTTTATTTAGAAGTAGCATCAGGATCCACAGGCCTGTGTTGCTTTCAATCAAGGTCTCTATTGTGGAGTATCCATAATAAAAATGCACAAGTATGGTAGGAAAGTGCTTAATGTCACTTAAATAAATGTTTCATAAAAGTGCTATGAAACTCACTCATTCAAAAAGAACCTTCCCTTCTCTGCAGGTTAACATTGGAGCAGAATACTTAACCCACACATTTTTTAATGTTGGGTAGCTCACAAACACCAATGGGACCCCCTCTTCACTCTAAGCTCTCAAGAAGCATCTTTGTTCTTCCCTGGATCATGGATCAAGCAACTCTGATTGACACAGGAGAGACTCTGTAGGTTTGTAGGTCCAGATTACTGCCAGGGAAAGCATAACCCTCTGGCTGAGGGCTGGCCACCCTTTTCTCTCCACTCTTCACTCTCTGTTCACTTCAGCCCCCCCCCCCCGGATTTCCCCTGTCTGCTTTCCTCTCCCTCAGGCTTTGCGCATTCACTTGTGTCTGCACACGCGCACACATTAAATTAAGCCAATACAGTGGTACCTCTGGATACGAACGGGATCCGTTCTGGAGCCCCGTTTGCATCTAGAATCAAACATAACTAGTGATGGCACGTCTGCACACACGCCATTTTTCGCCACTTCTGCGCATGCGCATGATGTCGTTTTGAGCCTCTGCACATGCGCAAGCGGCAAAACACGGATGTAATGAGCTCCGTTAATTCCGGGTTGCCACGGAGCGCAACTCGAATGTGCTCAACACGAAGTGCATTCCACACGAGGTATGTCTGTACAAGATTAAGCAACACAGCCATTGAGCCATAGGTTCATCATCGCTGCCCTGAAAGAGTGTGCTGGAGCACAAGCACAAACCTTGGTCCTTGCACAGATGTCAGAAGATGCCTTTAAACATAGCAATGGAAAATCAAAGACTGAACAATTATTTTTATGAGTTTCTTACCCCCTCTGTAGAACTTTCAAATGCTGGCAGTTGATGGGGTGTTGTTCCTGAACTTGGATGTCCTTTGTGTTACACAACCAATGCTTGGACTTTTAAACCTTCAGTCCGGAAGTGTTGGAGGCCTTTTCCCATTGGCTGGGAGCATGTACCAGTTTCAGAATTCAGATTTCTTCTCTGCTTCTACCTCTGATGCCCTCTAGGTGGTAGTAGGAGGGAACAGATGCTTCCAGTTAGGCTGGGCATGGAATATTTGCTCATTAAATTCAGAAAAAAGAGGAGAAATACAAGTACGTTTGCCCTTCTGTGTGTGTGTGTGTGTGGTGTGTACACACATCTACACACAAACACACACACATTTTTCTTATGAATATAAAAAGACACTTTTATGGGCTTCTTATAAATGGAGAAAGAGAGAGGGCAAGAAAGAAAGCAAAAAGTGGAGCTATATTTCCTGATGTGCACAATTGATTTGCTTAAATTGGAAAAACATCTCTTGATCTTGTACTTCTCATTGTATTCTCCAGTCTATCACATGACAAAATATGTCATATGTGTTTAAAAATCAGGTCAATAAAGAATCACTAAAGAATGGGGGAAATACGTGGATTATTTAAAAAATATTTGCAAACATTTAACTACATTAGCAGGAAGAACACAACACAAGAAGTTAAATAATAACTTATTTGGAAACTAGACAGTAACAATTATAAGGAACTATAGGGGAAATGCAGTGATAAAAGTGAAACCAGAAGATGAAACAGAAGGGGAGGAGGGAAATCAAATTATGTTTTTATTTCTGAAGATGTACTGCATTTCAGATCTTTTGTAAAACTGAAAACTCGAAAAATAAAATTAACAAACAAAACAAATTGGGGATTGGACCTTGAGCAAGTGCAATATGTGATGCAGTGATGGCAAAATAAGGCATATGACCTGTTGGATGCTAATGCTGGGCTTACACAATATCTGAGCTTAGTGTTGCTTATGTCTAGATATTTATAGGATCATACTGTTTCTCTTCATTTGGTTGTTCAGTGAATAAGCAGCTAGCTAGAGCTATTGTTTATACTTGTTTTAGCTTGCCTCTGCTGCAAGCAGCTCATTGCTTCGTTTCTCCTTCCCCTCAATAACACTGCGAGGGAGGCTAAATAGAGCAGTGAGCTTCATGGTGGAGCAGGGGTTGGGATTTGGTTTCTCCAAGGCTTGCTAGGTCCCTGTGTGCCCCACTCTTGCAAGCTTATTGCCTGCTGGTTTCAGCCATGTGGCTCTACCTGGCTGCCCTGCTGGGGCTTTACTTCCTTCGCCGATGGTACCAGGAGAGACAGACGGTGGAGAACCTGAGGGAGAAATATGTCTTCATCACGGGCTGTTCCTCTGGCTTTGGGAACCACCTTGCCAGGCATCTGGATGCCCGGGGTCTGCGGGTGTTGGCAACCTGTACCACACAGAAGGGGGCAGAGCAGCTGGACAAGGTCACCTCAGAGCGCTTGAAAACCACCGTTCTGGATGTCACCAGTACAGAGAGTGTGGCGGCAGCGACGGAGTGGGTGAAAGATCAAGTGGGGAAGAAAGGTAGTTTTTTGTTGTTTTGTTTCCATGCTCTGGATCAGGCCAGGGATTATTTGTATCATCATCTGCTTATCTTTATTCCACTTTCCCACAAAATGTGACCTGAGTGACTCCCAATACAGTGGTACCTCGGGTTAAGTACTTAATTCGTTCTGGAGGTCCGTTCTTAAGCTGAAACTGTTCCTAATCTGAAGCACCACTTTAGCTAATGCGGCCTCCTGCTGCCGCTGCACCGCCGGAGCACAATTTCTGTTCTCATCCTGAAGCAAAGTTCTTAACACGAGGTACTATTCCTGGGTAAGTGGAGTTTGTTACCTGAAGCATATGTAACCCGAGGTACCACTGTATATAAAAAATAAAAAGTATGACCATTTTAAAAAGTATTAGAAACAACTAAAATCAATAAGGCAATGAATGGGGAAGGAATTCCATGGGGTCACCTTAATTCAACCTCTGTCAAGAGCTGCTAGGATTGCCAAATAACCTGAAAGATTATTGCTTTATGCCTTTGACAGCAGCTTGTTCTGTGAAGTCACACAGTGAAACTTCATTTTGTATTAAGATAATTGTTCCTGTCTGATAATGTCCACTGATGAACCTGATTCTAAAAGCACAGATATCATAATCAGTGGATATGGAAGGTATAACCTTCTGGATCAGGCCAATGTCTCTTCTCAGCCACCATTCAGTTACCAGCAGATGACTTCTCGAAAGCAGCAATCAAGCGCACTCTCCCTTCCTGTCTTGGTTGTCCAATCCACTTTTAAAACCATCCAAGTGGGTGGGCATCCCTATCTCCTGAACCTTCCAACGTGCAACTTCATTGGATGTCCATGAGTTCCAGTGTTGGAGAATGAGAAGCAGTGTGGTGTAGTTCCCTGGGCCTTGGAGTTCCCTAACCTATTGGTATTGGGGGACTTCAACATCCATGCTGAAGCCACTCCCTCCTCACAGGCTCTGGACCTGGCATCTTCCATGGCAACACTAGGGCTCTCCCAGTTTGTTTCGGGCCCCACGCTGGATTTGATCTTTGGCGTTGGTATAGATGTGATCATGTCTCCTTTGATGAAGGTGCCATGGTCTGATCACTACGCTCTGAAAGCCAGGATTGACTTTCCACCCCCACCCTGCTTAGGTGGCGAGCCGATTTGGGCTCGCCCGCAGAGGCTGATGGACCCTGAGAGATTCCGCCAAACCTTGCGGGACCTTTCTCCCCCTGGCGACTCATTGACTGAGCTTGTTGAGGGCTGGAATATCCAGCTCCTGGCAGCCATCGATGAGATCGCACCTAAGCGCCCTCTGCGACCCCGCAGAAACCGGGCTCCCTGGTTTACCAAGGAGCTTCGGAAAATGAAGCGGGATCTCAGACGGCTAGAGCGAGTATGGCGGGGTGCCCATGACGGAGCCTCAAGAACATCTTATAGGGTTTTTATAAAAACCTATGGGATGGCAGTGAAGGCTGCTAAGAAGTCTTACTTCTCGGTCTCCATTGTATCCGCTAGCTCTCGCCCAGCACAATTATTTAGTATAATCAGGTCTTTAACGTCCCTTGAAGGACAGCCAAATTTAAATAACAATTTGACACACAGCTGTGAGGCATTTGCGAGCTTTTTTGCGGAGAAGGTCCTGTTGCTCTGCCATGACCTCCCTGCCAATTTGGATACACTAAAGGAACTGGAGGCCCCTCGACTGTCCTCGGGTCCAGTATTGGACCACTTTGACTGGATATCCCCAGCCAATGTGGACAGACTCCTCCAAGCTGGAAAGCCCACCACCTGTCCTCTTGACCCGTGCCTGTCTTGGCTGATTAGAGCGCGTCCCCTGGGGGATATCATCAATTTATCCCTTGGCACTGGGATATTCCCATGGGAATTGAAGGAGGCAGTGGTGCGCCCACTCTTAAAGAAAACATCATTAGAACACTGAGGTAAAGGTAAAGGTACCCCTGCCCGTAGGGGCCACTCTTGCCAGACTCTAGGGTTGTGCGCTCATCTCACTCTAGAGGCCGGGAGCCAGTGCTGTCCGCAGGCACTTCCGGGTCACGTGGCCAGCGTGACAAAGCTGCATCTGGTGAGCCAGAGCCGCACACGGAAACGCCGTTTACCTTCCCGCTGGTAAGCGGTCCCTATTTATCTACTTGCAGCTGGGGGTGCTTTCGAACTGCTAGGTTGGCAGGCGCTGGGTCCAAATGACGGGAGCGCGCCCCACCACGGGAATTCGAACCGCCGACCATGCGATCAGCAAGTCCTAGGCGCTGAGGTTTTACCCACAGCGCCACCCGCATCCCATGCCACCCGCGTCCCTTAGATCTATCCAATTACCGCCTTGTTTCGAATCTTCCATTCCTGGGTAAGATGATTGAGAGAGCGGTTGCTGAACAGCTTGGCAGGTTTCTGGATGAAACATCGGCTCTGGATCCATTCCAGTCCGGCTTCTGCGCTGGTCATGGGACCGAGACGGCTCTGGTTGCCCTAACAGATGATCTCCGCAGGCAGCTGGATCGAAGCGGGTCGGGGCTGCTGATTCTTCTAGACCTGTCAGCAGCCTTCGACATGGTCGATCATGAACTCCTGGACCACCGCCTTGCCGACGTGTGGATCCAGGGCACAGTCCTTCAATGGCTGCGCTCGTTTCTCTCTGGTCGGGGACAGAGGGTGGCGCTTGGGGGGGAATTGTCATCGTGCCACTCCTTGGTGTGTGGAGTGCCTCAGGGTGCGATACTCTCTCCAATGCTTTTTAACAGCTTTATGCGCCCCCTCACCCAGCTTGTCCGGAGTTTTGGGCTGGGTTGCCATCAGTATGCCGATGACACCCAACTCTATACTATACCAGCTGCACTGGCTCCCGGTGGAGTACAGGATCAGGTTTAAGGGGCTGTTTTTAACCTTTAAAGCCCTATACGTCCTAGGACCCTCGTACCTATGGGACCGCCTCTCCTGGTATGTCCCACAGAGGAACCTTCGGTCTGCAAATAAAAACATCCTGAAGGTCCCAGGCCACAGAGAGGTTAGGCTGGCCTCAACTAGAGCCAGGGCTTTCTCGGCTGTGGCTCCAATCTGGTGGAACACTCTGTCACAAGAGACTAGGGCCCTGCGGGACCTGACATCTTTCCGCTGGGCCTGCAAGACAGAGCTGTTCCACCAGGCCTTTGGTCAGGGCGCAGCCTGACTCCCTCCTCTGGCAATCTGCACAGAATTTTGCTTAACGGTTGCCATCAATTTGATTTTAATTAATTTTTATAATGTAATGTTTTTAGAATGTGGGATTATTTGATTGTTGTTAGCCGCCCTGAGCCCTGCTTCGGCTGGGGAGGGCGGGATATAAATAATATTTATTATTATTATTATTATTATTATTATTAGTGGTTAGAGTTTCAGACTAGGACCTGGGAGACCTGGGTTCAAATCCCCACTTGGCATACTGCTCATTGGGTGACCTTGGGCAGTCACTGCCTCTCAACCTAACCCACCTCACAGGGTTGTGAGGATTCAATGAGGAAGGTGAGAACCATGTGGGCCACTTCAAGCCCCTTAGAGTGGGGAAAAGATGGGCTATAAACATGCCCACTTCATGCTCCCCCTAATTCTAGATCAGTTATGAATAAGATAAAAGCCACAGGTCCCAACACTGATCTTTGGAGAACTCCAGTTTCTACATCTCCCCATCTAGATATTCCATTTATTCCTCTACTCTGTGTCCTGCTTCTTAACCAGTTTCATGACTGCTCAGCTTATTCAGGAGTTGGCAGTCTAAGTACACTAGGTCAACTGGATCAGTTTTATCCAACAGATGTACTTTGGATAAGCCTTCATGCTCTTTGCTAAATTTCATGTAAAGGCCTCCCAAAATGGCCCCCAGAGGTCACTGGTTGGCCTTCCTTTTAAAACTGTGTGAATCCCTGGGGAAATATTGGCTCTCCAGCAATACTAAGATCAAATGCAAGAGCAGGGACGCATACTGAACTCTCTCTCTCTCTCTCTCTCTCTCTCGATATATCTCCAGAGATAAAAATTTGTTGGTCAAAATTGTCTGTTTCTTTCTTTTTTTTATAAGATATTTATTAAGATTTTTTAAGAAACAAAACAGAAAAGTCGTAACAAAAAAGAACATACAGAAAAAAATTACGAAAAATACAAGAAATGACTAAAACACATAACAACACACACAAAAAAAAATAATTAAAAAAACAAATCAATTTTTCACATTTTTCAGAATTCTCATTAGCTTGTTTCTTTGACCTCCTCATACCTCCCTTTTTTGTATTCCCAATCACATCATTAATTCAGCAAATCCTTACCCCTCTTTTTTTTTTTTGAATTTAACTCAATGTTTGAACAAATTTACATCTTTATACTTTAACCAATTATCAAACCATTTTTACATATTCTTACTGATCTTATTACTAAGTCCACTTAGGTCCAGTCCGACATCACTTTAACATTCATTAATTTTACAGTATTTCTGCAAGTAGTCTTTGAATTTCTTCCAATCTTCTTCCACCAACTCTTCTCCCTGGTCACGGATTCTGCCAGTCATTTCCGCCAACTCCATATAGTCCATCACTTTCATCTGCCATTCTTCCAGAGTGGGTAAATCTTGTGTCTTCCAATACTTTGCCACGAGTATTCTTGCTGCTGTTGTAGCATACATAAAGAAAGTTCTATCCTTCTTTGGCACCTGTTGGCCGACTATGCCCAGAAGAAAGGCCTCTGGTTTCTTCAAGAAGGTATATTTAAATACCTTTTTCATTTCATTATATATCATTTCCCAGAAAGCCTTTATCCTTGGGCATGTCCACCAAAGGTGAAAGAATGTACCTTCATTTTCTTTACATTTCCAACATTTATTATCGGGCAAACGGTATATTTTTGCTAGCTTGACTGGTGTCATGTACCACCTATATATCATTTTCATAATATTCTCTCTTAGGGCATTACATGCCGTAAATTTCATACCAGTGGTCCACAACCGTTCCCAGTCAGCAAACATAATGTTATGTCCAACATCCTGTGCCCATTTAATCATAGCAGATTTAACCGTTTCATCTTGGGTGTTCCATTTCAACAGCAAGTTATACATTCTTGAAAGTATCTTTGTTTTTGGCTCTAACAATTCTGTTTCGAATTTTGATTTCTCCACCTGGAAGCCGTTTTTTTTATCCAAATTATAAGCTTCCCTTATTTGATAATAATGAAGCCAGTTTCGCACTTTATCTTTTAATTTCTCAAAACTCTGCAATTTCAATTTATCTCCTTCCTGCTCCAAAATTTCCCAATATTTTGGCCATTTGGCCTCCATATTGAGCTTTTTCTGAGCCTTTGCTTCCATTGGTGACAACCACCTTGGGGTTTTGTTCTCAAGTAAGTCTTTGTATCTTGTCCAGACATTAAACAATGCTTTTCTGACAATATGATTTTTGAATGCTTTATGAGCTTTAACCTTGTCATACCACAAATATGCATGCCACCCAAAAACATTATTAAAACCTTCCAAATCCAAAATGTCAGTGTTCTCAAGAAGCAGCCATTCTTTCAACCAGCAAAAGGCTGCTGATTCATAATAAAGTTTAAGGTCTGGCAGGGCAAATCCACCTCTTTCCTTTGCATCAGTTAATATTTTAAATTTTATTCTGGGCTTCTTGCCCTGCCAGACAAATCTGGAAATATCTTTCTGCCACTTCTTGAAACAGTCCATTTTGTCCAAAATCTGTAATGATTGAAACAAAAACAACATTCTTGGCAATACATTCATCTTTATAACAGCAATTCAGCCTAACAAGGAAAGCTTCAAATTTGACCATATTTCTAGATCTTTTTTCACTTCTGACCAACATTTCTCATAATTATCTTTGAATAAGTTTAAGTTTTTAGCAGTCATATTAACCCCTAGATATTTTACTTTCTTTACCAATGTTAACCCTGTCTCCTTCTGAAACCTTTCTTTCTCTATTGGTGTTAAATTTTTCTCAAGGACTTTGGTTTTTGACTTGTTCAACTTAAATCCTGCCACATGACCAAATTCTTGGATCAATTCTAAAGCTCTTTTAACACTAGATTCTGGCTCCTGTACCGTCAATACCAAATCGTCTGCAAATGCCTTCAATTTATATTGTTTGGCTCCGACCTGTATACCTTTTATCGAACGGTCCCTTCTAATCATGTTGTCTGTTTCAGTCCAGTGTTTTCTGTGTTGTCTTTCTCAATTTGGGTTTTTGAAAGAGTGATGTGAATAGAAGCTTGAGGACTCCCATGCTTTTAATTACAGCTTTCCTCTTAACAAATATTGCCCATTTTATTGCTTCCTGTTGATACTAGTTGGGGAAATTATGATGAACTGCCCAACTTTTTTTTATTGGTTTTCAATTACAATCCAATAATAGCCCCATTATAACAATACCAATTTATAATACAATTATTAATACCAATTGTTCCAATGCCGAATTATATAATTTAGATAAAGTGGCCCCCTGTGTGCTAAATTTGATGATTCTATTATTTTCTTTATTTCTGCCTTCCAAAATCTTATTAATTTCTATTACATTCCAGTCATAATAATAATCCCTTATACAACAACTGCAATATTAATAACTTCTATTCGTGTTGACACATTAAATGATTTATAAAACTACAAGTGAGGAACTCAAACTACATCCTTGTTCTTCCTGTGTGCGGCAATTCTTCTGCCTGTGGTGTTTCTTCCGGTCCTTGCAAGATGTTATGTCTCCCCACCTTAGTTGTTGCTGTTATTCTTCATGCCTTGGGCGGAGCTGATATCCCAATGTTGTTCCAGAAATTTCTCCCTTGCTCCATCCAGTGCTTCGTTGTTTTGCAACTTTAACAAATCCTAGAATACATATCAACCAAAATATAGACCACAAGAATAATACTACATCCACACTTCCAAAATCTAGCATACATCCAAATGTTATGCTAGGTGGGAACCTGGAACAATAATTATCTCTTCTTCTTCTTTTGAAATAATTTTTATTTGATTTTTGCAAGATTATAACAATACCAAATCCGTATCCACATTTAGAGATTTCTCTGAATCTTCAGACTTCCCCCTTCCCCTCCATGGGCCCTATTATCAACCTTTTCAACTGCGTATTATTTCCTCATCCAAATTTTATGTCACTCCATTTTATCCATAATAATTTCTGTATTACAAGTGTTATTGCAGTCCTGCTAATGTTTTCATCTGCTGACAGTGGTGTCTCAAGTTTGCCATTCTTCTCTGGTAAGGTCTTTGTCTTCATTCCATCTCTGGGCAAGTAACATCCATGCGGCTGTCGTTGCATACATCAAAAGTCTTTTCTGTTCCTTTGGGATCTTGGTACCTACAATTCCTAATAAAAAGGTTTCTGGTTTCTTTATCAAAGTTATTTTAAACATTTTAAAAATTCATTATATATCATTTCAGTTCATTATATATCATTTCCTTTGGGAAAGAATAACTGTCTCTTCCTGCACAGGGCTCTGGGGCTTGGTGAACAATGCGGGAATAGGTGTCCCATCAGGTCCCAACGAATGGCTGACCAAAGATGACTTTGCAAAGGTGATCAATGTCAACCTGCTAGGGTTGATTGACGTGACGCTACACATGCTGCCGCTGGTGAGGAGAGCCAGAGGGAGGGTGATCAACATCTCCAGTACGGATGGACGACTGGCCTGCTTTGGAGGCGGTTACTGCCCATCAAAGTTTGGTGTGGAAGCCTTCTCTGACACCCTGAGGTAAAAACAAGCTCTGTAGCTTACTTTTGGTTTGGTTTGGTTTAGTGGCGTGGTGTTTCTCCAGGTGTAGGGAATAAAAAACAAGTGGTGGGAAATCAGGCTGCTGTCAAGGGCTGAACCTTAAATCACAGATCAAAAAGCAGACATTTGCACTGTTTGAGAGATAAGGATCCAGCTCATGCTATGCCCACACTGGACCTGAAATACATTTGCTCATCTCCAGGTCTGCGGGGAAATGTGTTTTTTCAAAATGCAAGCCTGAGATGAGATGGGAGGGGGAAGGTGCATGCTTGGACTCCACAGATCTGATTGAATTTGCTCCACCACCGATGAGAACCCATCACCTCTGCCAGCCCCCCTCCAGACCCCCAGATGAGGATGCAGCCCTGGCAGCACAGGTGCCAAACCATCGTGCTAACTACCTCCCCGCCATGCGGTGAGGGTGGACGGAGAAGTTGTGGCCGGTTCTCAAAGATGGTTGGTTGTGTTTTGAGAGATGACAGCATCTTCAGAACAGTAGATCATCTGGGAGGGGGCACCAGAAGGGGCAGGCTGGGTTACAGAAGGGCTTGCTGCCTCCTCCTCCATCTGCCTGCACCACCTTGTTGTCTCTGCCGGAATCCACACAGGGCCATCAAGGGGCTGCAGGGTCCCTGCCAGAGAGCTTGGCACAATTAGGACATGTTCAGTTTTTCACCTTTCAAATTCCAAAAATGGGGGTGCTAAAAAGTTGTAACATGACTTGGGAATTCAAAAGATATTTGGCTTCAATTGATACCATTTAGTTTTGATTGGTAAGTAAAACGTGTGAAATTGCATAGAAATCACTATAAATGATTGCCAAGGACTTGCCGCTATGTTGTTATTATTATTATTACTACTATTAAGCATTAATTACCTGACCTTTACAAAACGCAAAATAAAAATTCTATGATTTGCTGAGAGCAGCTGATGTGCTTTTTAATCAAATGTAGGTTTACCAAGCTAAAAGTTGCCAAATCAAAACAGTAACAGCAGATTTGAATTTCCCAAACCCAAACGCATACTTTTAAGACCCCTCACGGAAGAAATTTGCAAAAATTAAGCTTCCGTCCAGAAAAGAACAGCCCCTAATTGGCACATGGCCAAGGTGTGCAGCACTCAGGCACATGCCAGGAAACAGGAAAGATGAGAGAGTAGAGCAACCAGATAAGAAGGCAGGCAGAGGGCAGGCCTGGGTGGCTGGGTGACCCTGGCGCAGACCCCACCCGCTCCTGCTGAGGACCCCTCCCTCTTGCAAGGCTGCAGCACCACCAGCTTGGCTGACTCTGCCCTCTGCCAGGCCTGGCAGCCCTGCTCCCCCAAAATCCCCAGGTGCCTAATTTGTTTTGCAGGCCCGGGACCTTTCCTAGCAGTCAAACAACCCACTATTTTTTAGACTTAAGCAGGAAATGATGTTTCTTGACTTTTCCTCCCTCATTCAGAAGAGAGCTCCATCCTTTTGGAATCAAAGTCAGCATTGTTGAACCAGGTACTTTCAAGACAGCCATACAGTCAAAATCAGCTGAGTCCTACGAACCTTTATGGAGCCGGTTACCTTCTGACCTCAAGGAATGCTATGGGCGGAAGTACTTTGAGCAATGTGAGTAGACCTGGGGGAGAAACTCAGTTTGGTATGAAAGCTACCTAGTTCACACTTAACAAAACAACACATGAATCAACGAAACAACACATGAACCAAAATTCAGACTCATGTAAATTTAGTAATGCACTTTCCCCAAACAGTAATGTGTACAAAAATACATACTGTTACACAAGCCTGGTGTCTGCCCCCTCAACAACTCTGCACTCCCCCCAAAAGTCACGCCAAGTCTAATCCATATCCCAATTAAGCAAAACCCTGGTATTTATTAATTTCTAGGGCTTAGCTATATCTATAACAATAGGAAGTATGTATCAAAAGTGAAGCTAGCATACAAGAATACTCTGTGTTAGAGAAAACTGCTTGCAAAAATGTGTCTCTTTTGGAAAATTGCATATAAAAATATTAAGAGAAATTGGCACTAAAATGCTGGTAAAATTTTGTGAGAATTTTCAAACCACAAACTGAAATGTGGAGAACTGAACTGAAAGGTTGAAGAAATGAGAAACAGAATCTAAAATTGACAGGCTGAGCCATCCCTGACTGAAATTTCTTTTTTCAATTTTTTATGAAACTATATATAGTGGCAGCTATGTATAGAAAATTATTCAAAACATCCACTCCAAGATGACACCCAATGATTCCACTTTCTATAAACCAATATTTCCATTAATCCTCAAACCCAGATATCATAAGTTCATTTTCTTTTTCATGCAAAAAAGTGTATAAGGCGTTTCCAATCTTTAATAAATAGTGACAATGATTATTCTTTTATTAAACACGTCAACTTTACCATCTCAGCTAAATCCAATATTTTTTACATTCATTCCCTCATGGTAGATAATGGTGAATCTTTCAATCTTTGTGCATAGAAGAGTATTGCCACTGTGATCATGTATTGAAATAATGTTCTGCAGTCTTTTTCTAATTGTCTATCCATTATTCCTAGCTGGAAAAGTTCCGATGGCAATTGAATGTGAAACTTTAAAATGTTTGCATCATTGTATGTATTTGAATCCAATATTTCTTGGCAATTTTACAAGTCCACCAAGCATGACAAAATGGGTCTGCATATTTTTCACACTTCCAACAAACATTTCAAACACCTTTCTACAGTCTAAATAATTTCACTGGAGTTAGATACCATTGGTACATCATTTTATGTACCTAATCTACACCTTCAGCTTCCAAAAGATTCTAGGTGCCACCTAGGCTGTTGCAAGGATAATGTTTCTTTTGCTTCATGTTTCTCACAAACAGGTTGCAAAATAAGCGAATATTTCCAAAAGGCTGGCAGCGACAACCTTCACCTGGTCACCGACTGCATAGAACATGCCCTGACATCCTGCTGCCCTCGCACTCGCTACTCTCCAGGCTGGGATGCAAAGTTCTTGTACATTCCTGCCTCTTACTTTCCAACGTCCATCGCTGACTTTGTGATGAGCCACATTTGGCCTAAACCAGCTCAAGCAATATAGGGTTGTTGTTGTTTTAAAATAGCGACTATAGAATAATCAAAACATACAATACAACAAGTAAAGAACCAAGAGGCAACTTACTATTATAGATCCTCCATTCATAATTAGATATTACTTTGAAACATAGGAATGTTCAATCCAAGATAGATCAAGAAAATTGGCATTTTATTTTCATGGAAGCAAAGAGGGCTAATAGTAATGAGTATTCACATTTATAGTGAATGAGTATTCACATTTATTAAAGAAAATCAATTGTGGTAGGATCGCTCCAGTGTTTTTTATAGACATCAAAAACATCCACTATATAGTGACATACAGTGGTATCTCTGGTTAAGAACTTAATTCGTTCCGGAGGTCCGTTCTTAACCTGAAACTGTTCTTAACCTGAAGCGCCACTTTAGCTAATGGGGCCTCCTGCTGCCCCTGCGCCACCACCGCATGATTTCAGTTCTCATCCTGAAGCAAAGTTCTTAACCCGAACAGAAATCAATCCAGTGAATATTGATGTAGGTTTGAGGGGGTCAGACTGCATGATGCCCTGGGCCCCTTCCGGTTCTTGGGCTTCTGTATCAGTGGGAGTAGAAAGCATGAGAACAAGTTTTCCAAACCATTCCCTTTGTCTAGGCAATTGCAAGACAATGGCCATGGCTGGATACTTAAGCACCATGATCATTATCCCCAAAGAATGAGCCGTCCTGCAAAAGCTACAACTAAGTGATGGTGTCCTCCCCCCCTCCTCACCTGGCCAGTAGATAGAGAACAGGGGTGTAGCTGAGCTAGAAAGCAGGAGAAGCTAGAAAGACAGATCCATGTCTGATCTGTGCTGGGCTTTGGAGCTCCCCTAGAAACCTAATCGGGGAGCAAGATCTATTGGGGTGGGGGGGCCACCAGGGGCGCCCCCATTGGAAGATGGCCGACAATACCATCTCTCCGGCTCACACGAGGTAATTAAGAGGCTGATATGGGAGTATGCAGCCTCCGTTGTTGCCCCAAGGACATGGGGAACACTGCCTTGCCTGCTGTGGCCATGAATCACCCCCGGTTCCGAAAGAAGGGGGTGAGGGCACTAGGCACAAAACCCTTGTGTGGGTCTGGCTCTTCCGGACGCTGTCTCTGATCGCGTACTGGCTGCAGCAATTTGAAATAAACAATTAGAAAAGAAGCAAATGCACATATTTCAAGTGAAGAACGGGAGTGAAGACTGCTAATTGAAGTGACCTCTGCAAAAGGAGCGACGGGTTCGATTTGGCGGAATATAACATGAAGAAGATACATCAAAGGTTTAGTATGCCGGAGCGGGACTGGATGGGGGGGGGCTTTTTTTTCTTTTCTTCTATGTGATTAACCAATAACTCCTCCCCAACCAAGAAAGAACCGTCACATAACTGACCTAAGCAGTATGATTAAAAACTGTGTGGAGATGAAATACTAATCAAAAGTTTGACTTATGGAGATCGAGAAAAGAGCAAGGGCTCTTGGAATGGCGCAGTAATAAAAAGGGAGTTGCCATCTTGGCAGGTTCTGTCGAAAGATTTATGATTGGGAGGAGGAAGCTTTGTTTTCATATTGGATTCCTGGCAGAACCTCCTCAGGAATGAGAAACGGAGTGACAGACCTGTGAAAAATTTAATGAGTAGACGGTAAGAGTGTTTTTCTTTATGGAAGCGATGAAATACGGTAGCCGTCGGAATATGACCCTTGGACGAACGGAAAAACCCACACAGGATTACAAATTTGTTTCAACCCACTTGTGGAGACTATCAGAGGTCACAAAGACAAAAAGAAAGGAAAAATATATTAAAATAACAAGAAGAGATGTGGAAAACAACAAGAAAGGATTGGATAGAATTGTGAGCATTATTTGTGGACATTAAAGCAGCAGCAACAAGAGGATTGGATCCCTTTCGGAACTTGAAATATGGGTACCCCCAACAAAAAATTTAAAATTCGGCTTTGTAATTTGGAATTTATGTGATTTTATTTAATTGGTCTGTTAATAAAAATTATTCAGATAAGATCTATTGGGGTGTTCATGCTCCATCGTAAGGTCATTTTGAATTCGTATTCTGTCTCCCGCGGCATTAGCGACCCCTCCCAGTTTGGTGTCTTCTGCCAATGTGATGAGCATCCCCTCAATTCCTTCATCCAAGTCATTTATAAAGACGTTGAACAACAACGGGCCCAGGACAGAACCCTGTGGCACCCCACTGGTCACTTTTTCCCACGGTGATGAGGAACCATTAATGCAGGCATAGGCAAACTCAGCCCTCCAGATGTTTGGGGACTACAACTCCCATCACCCCTGACCACTTGTCCTGTTAGCTAGGGATGATGGGCGTTGTAGTCCCAAAACATCTGGAGAGCCAAGTTTGCCTATGCCTGCATTAATGAGTATCTTTGGGTTCGGTCAGTCAATCCACCTAACAGTTACCTCATTTAACCCACATTTTACCAGCTTCCTCATGAGACTGTCATGGGGGACTTTGTCAAAAGCCTTACTGAAATCAAGGTGCACTATGTCCACAGAATTCCCCTGATCCACCAAGTTTGTAATTCCATCCAAAAAAGACATCAGATTGCTCTGGCATGACTTATTTTGCAGGGGCTTGGACTAGATGGCCATTGTGGTCCCTTATTAGAAAATGTGACTACTATCACAGAATAGGAAAATAAAATGGCCTATGCTATTCTTTTTTCTTTTCTTTTCTTTTCCTTTGCCAAACTACCTCATGACATAGGGTCCAAAGGAGTCAGGCAACAGTGGTACCTCAGGTTACATACGCTTCAGGTTACAGACTCTGTTAACCCAGAAATAGTACCTCGGGTTAAGAACTTTGCTTCAGGATGAGAACAGAATTCACGTGGCGGCGGTGCAGCGGCAGCAGGAGGCCCCATTAGCTAAAGTGGTGCTTCAGGTTAAGAACAGTTTCAGGTTAAGAACGTTAAGTTCTTAACCCGAGGTACCACTGTACAGCAATGAGCTTTTATTAATGATTGGAAAAGGAATTTGTTTGCAAATGTAGTACAGTATATGATCTATTATGAATATATCCTGAATGTATGTTAGAAAATTCTGAAAGCTTTTTAAAAACAAAGAACTAATTAGATTAAGATCAAATGTTATGTGTGAGGAATGGGATGAATGGAAGAAGCAGAAACTTCCAATTTCCCCCCTCACCACAGTCTCTACAGTGAGGTCAGGACTGGCTGCCACAGAATAAAACAAACAAACAAACAAACAAACGAGAAGTTGAGGGTTACACCTGAGGTTCCCACACCGCCTCTTGCGTGAATTGCAGCTTGAGAAGCCATGTGTTTTTTACGCAACAGACGGAACATTACTGGGGGCAGCCCTTTTCTCCATGCACCTCCAGACTGGGGCAGAGTTGTGCCTGTTGAATTTCTACCCAATATCCAGTTAGTAAGGCAAGAAGCTTTTCAGAAGGAAAGCAAAGTGGCACACTAAAAGCTAGGAGTGAACAGACCTGTCAGTTTTGGTTTCTCTCTGTCTTTTATTTCTTTAAGTGGGAGGAAGAAAGCTGCTTCCATTCTACTGCAGTTTGGTTTCCACCAGACACACGAATTGCCTCGCTTTCTGCTCTTTAGTACAAGTTACTTAGCTTACATAATTTACATTCATGTCAGTGTAAAGGAATCATCAGATCCAAAAAAGTTATTGATTACATGGCATTTTCAGACTTGGGGATGCCTCTTCTTTATTCAAGCTCCCACCTGGCCCCAAATCTGGAGGGAATAAGGGGCTGGGGGACGCTGGATGGAAAGACCCTGCACGATTCTGGCACTCTCCGAAGCCGTCTCCGGGAGCGATAAGTCTCCATTTCTTAAGCAGCTGGTTAAGGAACAAGACTGGGCAGATGCCATGATTTGATTTTATCTAGACTGTGTGTCGATTTGGCAGCTACCTGCAGTGGAAGGCTCCTGGACTGATTCGGCAGAAGCACCAGTTTGCGAAGAGAGGATGTGAATTTACAGAGGGGAATCTTGGACTACAGATTTGGACTATAAAGAAGAAGAGTAAAGACATAAAATCCACACAGAAACATTTTATTTGAACTTAAACTCACTTGCAGAATGAATGCAGAGGCTGTTGAAAATAATGAAGGATTCACAGCAGAATGTTTTAAGGGAATTATTGTAATATTTTGAAATGCAGTAGAACTATGAGATAATTAGGATTCCCTCCGATCTCGAAGCTTGGGAAGTCAGCTAAAAAATAATAATAATTTATAATTAGGCATAACATTGAGATTTGTTTGATTATTGGGTAATTTGTATAATTTGGAATATATAATTTGCTTTGATTGAAAATTTTTAATAAATATTATTTTAAAAATAAAGAAAAAAGCTCTTCATTGGGAAGGAAGTAGTAGGACATTTAGGTAATTGGCACAAAATTCATAAGAAGTAGTTATGCCTAAGGGCCTCTGAATAACAGGGTCGCGGAGTGTGAGGAGACAAATGCTGTTTTTCATGGTCATAAAGCCACTGCTTGATTGTCTGGAATATGTAGCTTTCATCACATACTTTGAGGCTCTACAGAGAAATACCCAAAGTACGTATTTTGTCCTGAATTGCTCTATACCAGGCATGGGCAAACTCGGCCCTCCAGATGTTTTGGGACTACAATTCCCATCACCCCTGACCACTGGTCCTGTTAGCTAGGGATGATGGGAGTTGTAGTCCCAAAACATCTGGAGGGCCGCGTTTGCCCATGTCTGCTCTATACCATCTAGATGGATTATGGTCTTCAAGCATAGAGGTTGAAAAGGAATTTGATGTTGTTCTGTAATGTACTTTCAGCCAGGCCTTGGTTATAATGAGCCATGTGTTGGTTTCCATCAGATGTTGACCGGTTTCGGCACCTAAGGTTAGATAACTTATGCATTTAGGGGCACCAAGGATCTTGCAAAGAAAAGTGGCTTGAATTTGTTCGACCCTTTCCCTCTATTCTGACATATGCAGGACTAGAACAAAGATGTCCAATCATTTGTATGGTGGATGGGGAAAGACTTGGTAGGTCATGCTTCCAGTAGACCTAGTGGACCAGCCTCCACCACATCCCATGTACCTAGAATGCCCCAGATCTTTTCTGTGAAGATGACAGATGCTAATCTTGCTGCACCCCAAGTTTCTTAACTGGGGTCTGCTCATACATCATAAAGGTGTTCATAGCAAGGTAACTTGCAAAAATTCAGAAGGATGAGTGTAGGGGATTGGAGATTATGATGAATGACCAACCAACCAACCAACCAACCAACCCACACCTTCCGTATTCTCTTAGCTTTCACTTCTCTCCTCCTGCTTTGAGGTAGCCTGCCTAGGTTTTCCCAGAATTCTTATCCTTGAGTACATCGAACACAGTTCTCAGTCCATGTTGGGTCCAGTATTCTGCTCCCCTTCCTTCTAGGTTGTGGGTCAGGGCCTCCAGTCACACCCCTAGACAATTTCTCCAGCTGCTTCCTCTCTGGCACATGGGGAATCTCTTCCCTGGACATCTCCTGCCCCATATTCCAACTCAAAATCTTCCTACCTGGCTAGATCAGGGGGCATTTCCTTCAGAATCCCTGGGCCCACCCCACCCACATGGTGCTCAGAATCCACCCCCTTTTCCTTACTCATGGAGCTAAACAAAGACATATTATTTCCCCGGTGACTTTCTTCCCCCAAACACAGAGGACTCTGGGCGACCCTGGTTGTTGCTGCCAGAACTGAGACAGGGCCCCACGCATTTCCAAAAGGGAAGGTAGCCAGTGCTGGAGAAGGAAAACTCTGGTTCTCAACCTCCACTGCCTTGCAGCCAAACTCATTCATGAGAAAGTCATTGGGACACTGAGGTTAACCCTGAGATAATATCATGATCCTGCCTTTAACTCTGTGTACTTTGGGGATCCACCAAAGCTTTAATTTTACTGGAACTATAGGCCAAATGCCACATCAAACAAGTTTTTCAGTGGTGCATCTGTGTGGTATGAGAGAAATGCTTACTTAGGACATTACATTGCAACAGATAAATATTTTAATAGACTTCTACTCTTCAATTCCCATTGTAATGCAATAAAATACATTGTACAGTGGTGCCTCGCAAGACGAAATTAATTCGTTCTGCGAGTTTCTTCGTCTTGCGGATTTTTCGTCTTGCGAAGCACGGCTACTAACAGCTTAGCGGCTTAGCGGCTGTAATGGTTATAGGGGTTGCTCGTGCGTAAGTTACTGCCACTCTGGGCTTGGTTGCCTGGTTAAACCTTTCTTGTCTGGACAGCCATTAGCTTCGTGGCTGCTCAGACACTAGCAGAATCCGTCAGTGGGCGTTTCTTGAACTTCTTCCAACACAGAAGTTCTTTGATGCCAAGTCTCCTCCTACTCTCCCTGTGCGAAAGTCTTCTGCGCAGGGTGGGTGTGGGCAGCGGAGGATCCGTGCTCTCCCCGCTGGTCTCCGGCGAGGAGTCCTGGAGCCCCTTCGCCGATTCCCCCATCAGCCCCCCTTCACCCCTGGTGTTACGCTGATTGCCTTCCCCAGCAGATGGGCTGCCTCTTCCCCTGCTGGGCCCCTCTCCAGCATCGCTCGGGAGCCTTGCCTCCTCCTCTAGCTCCGATGGCAGTTCCCTGACATCCACCTCCCCCCCAGGACCCCCTCCACCCCAGGCCCGACCTTCTGATCCAACTTCGTCCCCTTCCTTGGCCAGCGATGCGGGGAACCCCCGGAAGGAGCTGTCTCCATCCTCTGAGGATTCAAAGCCCTCTTCCCACCTGCTCCGATTTCTTCCCGCGTGGTGGGCCTCCCAGTCTGATTCTTCCCCCTCTGACGCCTCCCCTCCCTCCTCTTCGGAGGGAGGAAAACCCACAAAGTCCTCTTCGTTGTCTGTGGTTCCAAATTCCTCCCAGAATCTCGCTAGTGGTTTTGGTTTATCTGGGAACAGGCTGTGGAACTCCTCCACAAGATACCCGTCGTTGATTGGTTCCGCGGGAACCCACGTGTTTTCTGACCTGGGTTCTCCCTCCCAAGCTACCAAATACTCCACCTGGCTCCCTCGCCACCTTGAATTGAGTATTTCCGTGGCTTGGTTGTGGTGTTCCCTCTCCTCTACCTGCGGGTGGGTGGTGACTCCCCCCTCCCGCCCCGGAAATTCCCGCCCCTCCCTGTACGGTGTGAGTAGGGACCTATGGAACACCGGGTGTATCTTCATGCTGTCAGGCAACTTGAGCTTGAATGCCACGGGGTTCACCTGCTGTGTTACTTCAAAAGGTCCCAGCTGCCTCGGCTGCAACTTCTTGCACCCTCCCTTAAAGGGTAACCCTTGGGTGGACAACCACACTCGGTCTCCCACCCGTATGGCCTCCCCCTCCCGACGGTGCTTGTCTGCCTGCCTCTTGTAAACCTCCTTGGCCCGCTCCAAGTTCATCTTGAGTTGCTGGTGCAAGGCCTCCATTTCTTCCACAAACTGCTCTGCCGCAAGTACACTCCATGCTTCCTCCCCCCTCCCCGGGAAGGCCCTGGGGTGACACCCATAATTGGCCATGAACGGGCTCATTCCCATGGACACATGTTCAGCGTTATTGTACGCAAATTCTGCCAGTGCTAGTTTCTCTACCCAATCATTCTGTCTCTCGCTGACGTAGCAGCGTAGGTACTGCTGGAGTATACTGCTCTTTCTGCTTGCCCGTTGGTTTCCGGGTGTCTCGCCGTCGAGAAGCCCACCTCGACCTGCAGCAAGCTCATGAGCTTCCTCCAGAACCGGGAAGTAAATTGTTTTTTTAAATATACAGTCCAGTGTCCTAATGACTAGTTGTAAATGGGAGGACTCATTTCCCAGCTGGTTTTCTTTATCCCGGATCTTTTTCCCATCCACATCGGGCCCGCCCTTGATGGGAGTGCTCATTAGATTACAAGTGTGTAAGGTGGTATTTTGGGACTTGGGAATGTTATTAGCTACATCCAAGTCACTTAGTGGAAGAAATCTATTGTATGTAGTAACTGCTGCTTGAAAATTTGACTGGTCTGTTCTTTCTTTCGCTTGTAGCTTAGGGCTAGGGAGAAGCAGTAATTCCTCTGCTTCTCTGAGGCGTTTCCTCTTGCCCATAGCTGCAGTAGATATGAGCTAAATAATGTAAATAATACAGGAGAGAAGAAGGGGACTTCCTACCACAGTCAATGATTTAGCTATACAGCTGAGTATTTAACTCCAGGGATTTCTCCGCAGTTCATTGAAGAGCTATAATAAGAGTCAAATTCCGATAAAGATTTACCCCTGTTGAGGGCTCAAGTAGATCATCTCAGCTCAGCCCTCTTCACGATCAATTGTTCGAGGGAAGGGCTCTCAATTTGAATCTTTATCCAGTCCCCCATCCCTCCCCTATTCGGGCTCCGGGAAAAGTGCAGGCAGGCTTTACTTGGAACAGACGGTCTCACCGCTTTGTGAACTTCCAGGCTTTTGTTTGATTGATTTAAACTTCCGTCTCCTTTCTCTTCACCCCTCTCTGCCGAAAACTTCTTCTTCACCTCTCAGAGTGTAATTTCAGCAACCCGAAGCTGTCCGGGGGCTTTTTAAATGCTGGCGGGCGGCAGCGCAGCCTTCGCTGCCGGCCGCCAGCATTTTCAGATCGCCCCGGGACAGCGGAGAAGACTTTTGCCCCCCGCCGGCCTTCAGAAGAGGTCCAGGCCTCTACAGCTGGAAGCAGAAATGCTTCCAAATACCGATGGCTGGAAAGCACAGGAAGGGAGAGTGCGCTTGATTGCTGCTTTCGAGAAGTCATCTGCTGGTAACTGAATGGTGGCTGAGAAGAGACATTGGTCTGATCCAGAAGGTTATACCTTCCATATTCTCTGCTCTGGGCTCCCCAAACACATTTAAATGGGAAGCATCTTAAAAGATATTGCAATATAACTGCTCTGCTCCCTTCTTCTCCCAAGTATTTCCCCCCATCTAAATTGCCTCCTTTCCCAGCTGCCATGAGGAGGAAAAATTCAATGTAGATCAGCCAAATGACTCCAGAGGCTTCTCCTACACTGCAAATGCTGGCTGATCAGTTTGAGGTCCTGCAGCTGCTTGTCAGTTAAAATTAAAATCTTGCAACACTGATTATGATATCTTGCATCTGTGCTTTTAGAATCAGGTTGATCATTTTTAATTAATTTTTTTAAAATTAAAATTAAAATCTTGCAGCATTGATTATGGTCTCTTGTATCTGTGGACATTATCAGACAGGAACATTTATCTTCATACATAATGAAGTTTCACTGTGTGACTTCACAGAACAAGCTGCTGTCAAAGGCATAAAGCAATAATCTTTCAGGTTATTTGGCAATCCTAGCAGCTCTTGACAGAGGCTGAATTAAGGAGACCCCATGGAATTCCTTCCCCATTCATTGCCTTATTGATTTTAGTTGTTTCTAATACTTTTTTAAATGGTCATACTTTTTATTTTTTATATACAGTGGTACCTCGGGTTACATATGCTTCAGCTTATATATGCTTCAGGTAACAGACTCCACTTACCCAGAAATAGTACCTCGTGTAAAGAACTTTGCTTCAGGATGAGAACAGAAATTGTGCTCCGGCAGTGCAGCGGCAGCAGGAGGCCCCATTAGCTAAAGTGGTGCTTCAGGTTAAGAACAGTTTCAGGTTAAGAACAGACCTCTGGAACGAATTAGGTACTTAACACGAGGTACCACTGTATTGGGAGTCACTCAGGTCACATTTTGTGGGAAAGTGGAGTAAAGATAAGCAGATGATGATACAGATAATCCCTGGCCTGATCCAGAGCATGGAAACAACACAACAAAAAGCTACCTTTCTTCCCCACTTGATCTTTCACCCACTCCGTCGCTGCCGCAACGCTCTCTGTACTGGTGACATCCAGAACGGTGGTTTTCAAGCGCTCTGAGGTGACCTTCTTCAGCTGCTCTGCCCCCTTCTGTGTGGTACAGGTTGCCAACACCCGCAGACCCCGGGCATCCAGATGCCTGCCAAGGTGGTTCCCAAAGCCAGAGGAACAGCCCGTGATGAAGACATATTTCTCCGTTAGGTTCTCCACCGTCTGTCTCTCCTGGTACCATCGGCAAAGGAAGTAAAGCCCCAGCAGGGCAGCCAGGTAGAGCCACATGGCTGAAACCAGCAGGCAATAAGCTTGCAAGAGTGGGGCACACAGGGACCTCGCAAGCCTTGGAGAAACCAAATCCCAACCCCTGCTCCACCATGAAGCTCGCTGCTCTATTTAGCCTCCCTCGCAGCGTTATTGAGGGCATCAGAGGTAGAAGCAGAGAAGAAATCTGAAATCTGAAACTGGTACATGCCCCCAGCCAATGGGAAAAGGCCTCCAACACTTCCGGACTGAAGGTTTAAAAGTCCAAGCATTGGTTGTGTAACACAAAGGACACCCAAGTTCAGGAACAACACCCCATCAACTGCCAGCAGTTGAAAGTTCTACAGAGGGGGTAAGAAACTCATAAAAATAATTGTTCAGTCTTTGATTTTCCATTGCTATGTTTAAAGGCATCTTCTGACATCTGTGCAAGGACCAAGGTTTGTGCTTGTCCTCCAGCACACTCTTTCAGGGCAGCGATGATGAACCTATGGCTCAATGGCTGTGTTGCTTAATCTTGTACAGTCATACCTCGTGTGGAATGCGCTTTGTGTTGAGCACATTCGAGTTGCGCTCCGTGGCAACCCGGAATTAACGGAGCTCATTACATCCGTGTTTTGCCGCTTGCGCATGTGCAGAGGCTCAAAATGACATCATGCGCATGCGCAGAAGTGGCGAAAAACGGCGTGTGTGCAGACGTGCCATCACTAGTTATGTTTGATTCTAGATGCAAACGGGGCTCCAGAACGGATCCCGTTCGTATCCAGAGGTACCACTGTATTGGCTTAATTTAATGTGTGCGCGTGTGCAGACACAAGTGAATGCGCAAAGCCTGAGGGAGAGGAAAGCAGACAGGGGAAATCCGGGGGGGGGGAGCTGAAGTGAACAGAGAGTGAAGAGTGGAGAGAAAAGGGTGGCCAGCCCTCAGCCAGAGGGTTATGCTTTCCCTGGCAGTAATCTGGACCTACAAACCTACAGAGTCTCTCCTGTGTCAATCAGAGTTGCTTGATCCATGATCCAGGGAAGAACGAAGATGCTTCTTGAGAGCTTAGAGTGAAGAGGGGGTCCCATTGGTGTTTGTGAGCTACCCAACATTAAAAAATGTGTGGGTTAAGTATTCTGCTCCAATGTTAACCTGCAGAGAAGGGAAGGTTCTTTTTGAATGAGTGAGTTTCATAGCACTTTTATGAAACATTTATTTAAGTGACATTAAGCACTTTCCTGCCATACTTGTGCATTTTTATTATGGATACTCCACAATAGAGACCTTGATTGAAAGCAACACAGGCCTGTGGATCCTGATGCTACTTCTAAATAAAAAAGGTATTGGGAGATCTAATTGGGGATTCCTCACATATGTGTCCTTGACTATAACATTCTGCATGATTCATATTCTCCATGGAGATTTTAGCTGCCCTGCTGTTGATGCACAGGAGTGCCTTTGGCCCTTATACTCTGTCTTTTCCCACAGGACTGCCCCCTTCTGGGTGGTACAGGTTGCCAACACCCGCAGACCCCGGGCATCAAGATGCCTGGCAAGGTGGTTCCCAAGGCCAGCGGAACAGCCGGTGATGAAGACATATTTCTCCGTCAGGTTCTCCACTGTCTGTCTCTCCTGGTACCATCGGTGAAGGAAGTAAAGCCCCAGCAGGGCAGCCAGGTAGAGCCACATGGCTGAAACCTGCAGGGAAGAAGCTTGCAAGAGTGAGGGCACACAGGCACCTAGCAAGCCTTGGAGAAACCAAATCCCAACGCCTGCTCCACCATGAAGCTCGCTGCTCTATTTATCCTCCCTCGCAGTGTTATTGAGGGGAAGGAGAAATTTTGCATGAAGCAATGAGCTGCTTGGAGCAGAGGCAAGCTAAAACAATAGCTCTAGCTAGCTGCTTATTAACTGAACAACCAAATGAAGAGGAACAGTGTGATCTTATTTATATCTATAGACATAAACGACACTGAGCTCAAATATTGTGCAAGCTCAGCATCAGCATCCAACAGGTCATTTGCCTTATTTTGCCATCACTGCACCACTTGCTGAAGGTCCAATACCCAATTTGTTTTGTTTGTTAATTTTATTTTTCGAGTTTTCAGCTTAACAAAAGATATAAAATGTAGTGCATCTTCAGAAATAAAAACATAATTTGACTTCCCTCTTCCCCTTCTATTTCACCTTCTGGTTTCACTTTTATCACTGCATTTCCCCTATAGTTCCTTATAATTGTTACTGTCTGGTTTCCAAATTGGTTGGACAGTGTTCTCGAAGCTACAAACATGAGTCTGACCAAACTGCGGGAGGCCGTGGAAGACAGGAGTGCCTGGCGTGCTCTGGTCCATGGGGTCACGAAGAGTCGGACACGACTAAATGACTAAACAACAACAACAACAGTTACCAAATAAGTTATTATTTAACTTCTTGTGTTGTTTTCTTCCTGCTAATGTAGTTAAATGTTTGCAAATATTTTTTTTAAATAATCCATGTATTTCTCCCATTCTTTAGTGATTCTTTATTGACCTGATTTTTAAACACATATGACATATTTTGTCATGTGATGAACTGGAGAATACAATGAGAGGTACAAGATCAAGAGTTGTTTTTCCGATTTAAGCAAATCAATTGTGCGTATCAGGAAATATAGCTCCACTTTTTGCTTTCTTTCTTGCCCCCCCCCTCTTTCTCCATTTATAAGAAGCCCATAAAAGTGTCTTTTTATATTCAGAACATAAGAAAAATGTGTGTGTGTTTGTGTGTAGATGTGTGTACACACCACACACACACACACACACACACACAGAAGGGCAAACGTACTTGTATTTTTCCTCTTTTTTCTGAATTTAATGAGCAAATATTCCATGCCCAGCCTAACTGGAAGGATCTACTCTACAAATGGTATTTGTTGTGTTTAAAGGATCACTCAAGTTCTCGGAGCCAAACAATATAAATTGAAAGCCTTTGCAGATGGGACTTCCGGGTTGGCGCCATTGTTTAATGGCGGATTCCCTCCGAGCTCCGGAGGGAATCGGCTCCGTAGCGTCTGGGTCTGGCCGCTGCGGCGAAGCGGAGACCCTTAAAATCACAGGCGCGGATGCCTGTGAACACAGAGACTCAGCGGGCACCATTCGCGCGCCCCCAATCCGCGACGGAGCCTTTTTAAAGGCTTCGGAACGGAGGCAGGGTGAGGCGTGGTGCTGAGAGTACTCCCTCGTCTACGGAGTGAAGCCGCAAGCCATTGACAGAGAGCGCCAACTTCTTCTAAGATCGATTGGACTCTAAAACATCAACCCGTGAGTAATACGGAGATTGGAACCTTAAAAAAAATTTTATTTTGGATCTGGAACGAGCGGGAAGGGGCTAAAAAGGAAGTCCACCCCCCCCCTTTGTAAACAATTTAAAGCAAAGGACCGGGCAGCTAAGGTCGAGAGAATCTGTTTCTTGTTTTTTAATAAAAGATCTTGACTTCACGGTTTTGACATTATAAGAAGATTTACTGGAGGATAAAAAGAACTTTGGGAGCTGAAATTTCACCCCCCCCCTAGACCCGGGAACGTCCTATGAGAAAGCCTGTTGCATTGAAGAGTTTGACAGCTGTCAAGTGAGCTGTCAGTCAGCTAGTTGTCAGCTGGAAAAAGAGAACATTGTTTCTGCTGTTTTTGCTGGTTTACTCGGTATAACTTGTTGAAAATAAGGAGGGCTGATACAAAATAACTGGACTTTTGGTTTTGAGCTGAAAGGAATATTAAGGAACTAAAATCCCCCTAGAGGGGTAATAGGGACACTACATCACAAAAATGGCTGGAGCATGTAAAATTCAAGCAGAATTGGACAGAGCACTTGTTCTCTTGGGAAACTTACAAGATGAATGCAATGCTTTGTCTACAGAGGTTTCACTACTACACTGGACAGTAAACAACAGTTTTGAGCCTGATAAGGTCTTGAAACAGGAAGCCCATTCAACTGAACAAATAAATGAAACTGAAAGTGTAGATACGATGGAGCAATATGTTGTTTTTGAAGAAAATGAAGGAGGAGCTGGAGGTTTGCAGGAGTCAAAGGAGAGTTGCAATATGAGGCCTGACATGATGATAAAAAAGGACAATAAAAATTGGATGCGGAAAGCCTGGTCTGAATGGGAGTCTGGAAAATGGAGAGATCCCCTTTGGAGGAGATCTGAAGACCTGAGGATTACAAATTTGTTGAAGGTGAAAGTTGGAGCTTTGGGGACATCTGGATTTGAAAGAAATTTGAAACAAGAGTTGGAGTACCCCATAGGCTTTGCTTTTAAGTATGGAGGACTGGCTGGAAGCAACATGGATCCTGTTGGGCCGGAGCCTCTCCGAGACTTGGGGCTTAACATCAAGGACTATCAAAGAGACCGGCAGAAAGGAACTGAGAGAGATATAAGGGCCTCGGACGTGAGATCTCCAGGCTAAATAAATAACATAAAGACTGATGGATATTGGTTGGGGACTGGAACCGGGAAAAGGGTGGGTGGAGGTTGGGAATCCAAAGGGTACATAAGTATAATTTGCTTTGTCTTTTTTTTTATATTTTGTTAGTGGTATGGAAATTGGGCAAATCGTGGAAGGGAAATTTTGGTCGACTTTAGGGAAAAGGTTTAAGAATAATTAATGAGGTATAAGTATTGATGTGTAATTTTGATAAGGCAAAATTGGTTTGTTTGTTTTTAATTAATTGAAAATAAGGCTGTTAAAAATAAATTGAGGAAATGGAAAAAAGAAGTAAAGTAAAATAATAGTATGTTAGAACAAATGTTCAAGCTAAGGTGAAGAAATAAGTTAAGGACTTGCTGAATTGACAATTTAAATTAGAATACAAGAAGGGGAGGTGTGAGGAGGTCTGAGAAATAAGGTTAAGGAAAATAAGTATTTGAAACTTTATGTGTTTTTTTTTCTTTTTTTCTGTTAAGTTTTGAATTTTATGTATTTTTGTGTGGTTTTTATTTTGTTTATTTTTCTGTTTTTTTTTATTGTTATAAAATACCAATAAATATTTAATAAAAAAAAAAATGAAAGCCTTTGCAGATGATTTGGTTTTGACTGTACAGGAGCCGGAATCTAGTATGAAAAGAGCTTTGGAACTGATTAAAGAATTTGGTCATGTGGCAGGATTTAGATTAAATAAGTCAAAAACTAAAGTATTAGAGAAGAATTTAACACCAATTGAAAAGGACAGGTTTCAAAATGAAACAGGTTTAACTGTGGTTAAAAAAGTGAAATACCTAGGGATTAATATGACTGCGAAAAATTTGAACTTATTTAAAGATAATTATGAGAAATGCTGGTCAGAAGTAAAAAAAGATTTAGAAATTTGGTCTAATTTGAAGCTTTCCTTGTTGGGTCGAATTGCAGCTGTAAAGATGAATGTTTTGCCAAAAATGTTATTTTTGTTCCAATCTTTGCAAATTTTGGACAAGATGGATTGTTTCAAGAAGTGGCAGAGAGATATTTCTAGATTTGTCTGGCAGGGCAATAAACCTAGAATAAAGTTTAAAATTTTAACTGATGTAAAAGAAAGAGGTGGATTTGCCCTGCCAGACCTCAAACTGTACTATGAATCAGCAGCATTTTGCTGGTTAAAAGACTGGCTGCTTCTTGAGAACACAGACATTCTGGATTTAGAAGGTTTCAATAATGTTTTTGGGTGGCATGCATATTTGTGGTACGACAAGGTTAAAGCACATAAGGCATTTAAAAACCATATTGTCAGGAAAGCTCTGTTTAATGTCTGGACAAGATATAAAGATTTGCTGGAAAGCAAAACCCTGAGGTGGTTGTCACCTATGGAAGCTAAGTCCCAGAAAAAGCTCAATATGGAGGCCAAATGGCCAAAATATTGGGAAATTTTGGAGCAAGAAGGTGACAGACTGAAACTGCAGAGTTTTGAGAAATTAAAAGACAAAGTGCGAGATTGGCTTCATTATTATCAAATAAGAGAGGCCTACAATTTGGACAAGAAAATTGGCTTCCAGGTGGAGAAATCAAAATTGGAAACAGAACTGTTAGAACCAAAAACTAAGATTTTGTCAAAGATGTATAACTTGCTGTTAAAATGGAATACACAGGATGAAACGGTTAAATCAGCGATGATTAAATGGGCGCAGGACATAGGTCATAACATTATGTTTGCTGACTGGGAGCAGTTGTGGACCACCGGTATGAAGTTTACGGCATGCATTGCCTTAAAGGAGAATATTATGAAAATGATTTACAGGTGGTACATGACCCCAGTCAAGCTTGCAAAAATTTATCACCTGCCTGACAACAAGTGCTGGAAATGTAAAGAAGCTGAGGGAACATTCTTTCACCTTTGGTGGACGTGCCCAAGGGTTAAGGCCTACTGGGAAACGATATATAATGAACTGAAGAAGGTATTTAAATTTACCTTTCCTAAGAAACCAGAGGCCTTCCTTTTGGGCATAGTTGGCCAACGGGTGCCAAAGAAAGATAGAACATTTTTTATGTATGCAACAACAGCAGCAAGAATACTTCTTGCCAAGTATTGGAAGACACAAGATCTACCCACCGTGGAAGAATGGCAGATGCAAGTGATTGACTACATGGAGATGGCTGAAATGACTGGCAGAATCCGTGACCAGGGAGAAGAACTGATGGAACAGGACTGGAAAAAGTTTAAGGACTATTTACAAAAACACTGCAAAATGTTTGAGTGTTAACATGATGTGGGAAGTGAAGGTAACAGGGCTTGTGGGATTTGGTTAAATGTGAATGAAAAGAAGAATGTTAAAAAGGAGAAGGGGGTTATGAACAGAATAAAATTATGTCATAGTATATAAGATGAGGAATGGGCTAAAATAATGAAAATTTGGGACATAATAATTAGAAGAATATAATTTAAGCATGGTTTGAATAAGGGTTTGAACTTGCTGAATTTGATTGAAATAAAGAGGAACACAAAAAAGGGAGATGTGAGGAGGTCAGGACAGAGGGGTATGGAATTTTGTAATTTTTAAAAAGTGGATTTTTCTTTTTTCTCTTTTTCTTTTTTTTGTTATATATTTTTGTTTTGTTTTTTGTTTTTTCTGTGAGCTCTATTTAATGGAATGATCTATGTGAAATGATGAACTTTTTGATTTGTAAAACTTTAATAAACATTTATTTAAAAAAAATAAAGGATCACTCAAGTTCTGATAACATGGTGTGGTTGGTACAATATGATCCCATATAATCCTGAAATATTCTCCATTCTCCAAATGTTTTCTAGTTCATTACTCCTCTAACTCTTTCCATCAGTTTTGCTAGTTGTAAATATTCTAACATGAGTATCTGCGAATCTGTGATTGTCGGTATTGTTTCATTTTTCCACTTCCTCGCCACAAGAATTCTTGCTGTTGTGGTGGCATACATGAACAGTGGTCTTATGTCTTTCTTAATTTCTAATGGTAAAATGCCTAAAAGAAAGATCTCTGTTGTTGTTTTTTAAAGTGTGTCTGAATAATTTCTGGAATTCATTATAGATATTATCCCAGAATCCCCTAATGATTGCACAAGTTCACCACATGTGGTAGTATGACCCCACATCTATTTTACATCTCCAGCAACTCGGTGACCTTCCTTTATACAGTTCTGCTAGTTTCAAGGGGGTATGATGCCATCTATATAACACCTTCATGATGTTCTCCCTAAGGTTACAGCATGCTGTGAATTTAATATCTACCTTCCACAATCTCTCCAACCCCAAACTTGGATCTTGGCATCCAGGGATACACACACACACACACACACACACACACACACACACACACACATTACACCAATGTGATATTCTCATTGTTGCTTGCATTGCAATCTTCTTCCCCACAAGGGAGTTTTGGCAAAACCTTTGACTGTTCCATAATTTTTTATAAAAAGAGGGCCTAGAGCCCAAGAAAACCTGTATGGTCCTGTTCCTTCCCTACAAATGGCCTGTCTCGTCCCTCTTAACAAGCAGAATGCACAGAGGCAACAGAGGATGCAGGAAGGAGGGTAAGAGGCATTCCTGCCAGGCAAGGCTCCCTCCTCTCTGTAGCAAAGGCTTTTCACCCACCTGAAGAAATAAATTCTGTTCATCATTTCTTATTAATCAATACTCTTCTATGTTTTGTGGCCACGTATGTACCATTTATTACTAAAATGGGAATTGAAGGATAAGGAAGTAAAGGAGGTCATGATTAGGTGGGGCCAGGATTTCGGTTATGCAATCGAGATGGAACAGTGGGAAAGGTTGTGGAAACAAGACATCAAATTGACTGCCTGTTATATACAGAGCCATCTTTTCCATAGGGTTTTGTGGTGCGTCGCGCCAGGGCGGTGGCCTCTCAGGGGTGCCCCAGCGAGTGGGGGAGCTGCGCAGCTTTGCCGCCGGCCTCCCCTTTCCCTGCACACCCGCCAGCTGCGCCCCACCAACCATATGGCTGGCGGGCGTGCAGCTTCCCTCCCAAGCCTCTGCAGGGATCACTCTCCCGCAGCAGCATGGGGGAGAGTTGTGCCTCCCCCCATGGCTGGCAGTGTGCAGCTTCACTCTCCCACTATCCATGGTAATTTGGGGGCGCTGGAAGGATATCTGCACCCCAGCGCCACATCTGCTAAAGACGGCCCTGGTTACACAATAAAGGAAAATCGGATGAAAATGATGTACAGGTGGTATATGACCCCTGCCAGATTAGGTAAAATATATAAATTAAAATCAAATGTATGTTGGAGATGTAAGAAGGCAGAAGGAACAATGTATCATGTATGGTGGGGATGTGAGAAAATAAAAAAGTTCTGGTGTAGTATCCATGAAGAACCAAAAAAGATGTTTAAAACAACATTCGAGAAAAGGCAAGAAGTGTAGTGACAAAAGACATCCCCAATGACAAGAAAAAAATATTCTTATACACAACAGCTGCTGCTAGAATTCCAGTTGCGAAAAATTGGAAAGCAGACTTTGTTCATTCAGTAGTGGAATGGCAAAATAAATTTTGTGAGTTTGTCAATCTGGCCAAAATGACGGCAGCGATCAGATTACAACCAAATCAGAAATTAAGGAAGGAATGGGAGTATGTAGAAGAATACATGACAAAACATTGTTCCAAAATAAATTTATTGATATGCATAGACTGAAATTCGCAAAGTTAAGGTTAAAAAATAAAACAAAGATTTTATGGGTTAATATGTATAATGTATCTCTTTAACACAATATTAAATGATATAAAAATAATTAAATGATGCTAAGCACAGGTGGAGGGAAGTCACAGAGATACAAAGAAAGAAAATGTATAATTGCATACACATAAAAAATAATAATTTGGTGTTATAATAATTCAGAAGACAGTGGGGTGCAAAAAAAGGAGGTCAGCTCTGTTTGTGATCTGAAGGTGGTTGCATGAATTTCCTAGAGAACTTGACTCTATTTAACTTTCCTACAGCGGAGATATAAGATTCACAATTACAGTTGTTCTTTATTTGAAAAGACTGAACATTTACTGAGAAAGGCGTGAAAAAACCTCTTAATCTGGATATATTATACATTCTTTTGAGACTTTTTGGATACCATGGGGCAGGGAGGGGGAGAGCTTCCTGGGAACTTTTACTTTCAATTTTGTGGAACTGCGTAGATTGAAATTAAAAACTGTTAAGGGGAAAAGAAGCCAAATAGCAGCTTTCTTTTAGCAGGACCTGCAAATGTCCAGCATAGATAGACCTATTTAAAACTTTATAAAATAGCCGTACCTCCGAACAACTTGGGGAGAAGCTGTGTGGAGAGGAGAGTGTTAGAACTCCCCCCCCGCTCCCTTGTCTTTAAGTTGTTTTTTGGACTCCTGGGATTCTTCTTCTATAGTGAATAGCGACTGCGTGGAACTGTGTGGAATTAAGCCAGCAAGTGGCTCAAGATATTGTATTTTATTTTTTCTTATTAGTTTTTATTGTGAGGTTTTTTTCGGGAAAGCTTCAAAATCTGTGGATTAGCCAAACAAGTGGCGGAAGATGCCCAGCTCATTTATACTTCTTCTTAACAACGAAGTCTGGAACATATTGTTGTAAACTATTCCCTAAACCTTCCTTAGATTTAACAGATGAAGGAGATAAGTAAAAGGGTGCAAAGCTTGGAAGAAGGAATGAAACAGGCACAGCGAGAAATGAGAGAGTTGAAAAAGGAGGAAGAAAAGACCATAGGAGATGTGTCCGAAATAAGTAAGACGCAGGAAGACTTATGGGATGCTATTGCTTTAAATGAAATGAAGCAGAGATAAATGAATTTGAGATTTAGAATGGTTCCATAAACACCAGGGGGAAATATCATGAGAAAATTGATCATTGAGATTGCACAATGGTTAAGTATGGAAGCAGAGGAGGTAGCAAATACAATTCAAAGTGCATTCGGGATCAAAACAAAAGCTACTAAAGCTTCAGAATTCCCAGGTGATTGCCTGATCATATTTAAAGATAGAGAGATGAGGAATCTGATCCTGAAGAAAAACAGAGAACAAAGACTCTGTATTGATGGAACATTTATAATCATATTTAAGGACATCCCACTTCGTCTCCTGAAGAAATGCCAGCCTTACAAGACTGACACAAATACAGAGAAAAAACTATATTGAATTCAAATGGGAATTCCTAGAAGGGGTCTCATTCTATTACAAAGAAAAGTGGTTTCAACTTAAAAATGTGGATGAGACAAAGAAATTTATGAGAAGATACAAAGAGCTAGGCAAGGAAGAAGACAGCAGCAGTGACCCTGGACCTAGAAGAAGAAGATAATAAGGGAGGAGGAGGAGGAGGAGGAGGAGGAGGAGGAGGAGGAGGAGGACAGGTTTAAATACCTTTTCTCTTTTCTTTTAACAAAAAGTAAAAGAAATCAAGATGGCATTAAAAGCGTGGACATGGAATGTTAATGATTTAAACAATAAAAATAAAAGAAAATTGGGCATGTTTTGTTGAAAAAGAATTTGGATATTATCCGTTTACAAGAGACTCACGTAGCTAGAAAACAGAATTTGGTTAATAAAAAACTAGGGAATGAATTTATATCTTCAGATGGAAGTAAGAAGAGTGGGGTAGTTTTGTATATAAAACACAAATTTGAAGCACGGCAAATCTTCAAGGACGAGGAAGGTAGGATGATTGCAGTACAAGTCACGTGGCAAGGCAAAAAAATTGTTGGAATTTATGCACCAAACGGCTGTAAGACTGAATTTTATAAATCTTTAGAAGAGAAATTGTTTGACAATGTTGATAAAAAAATTGTAATAATGGGGGACATGAACAGGGTAATTTCATTAGAAATGGACAGATTAAGAAGAAAAATGAAATCAAAAGAAGGAAAGTTACCCAAAACTTTCTTCTCTTTAGTAGAAAGTTGTAATCTGGTAGATGTTTGGAGACTGAGACACCCATTAGAAAAACAATTTACTCACTTTTCAGAGCCAAATCAATCAGCCGCAAGAACAGCATGCTGGTCCCATGGGCTAACTGAGAGGCAAGGTCCGAGTCCAGTCAGAGGTTGATGTTGCAGTATGGAGGTAGTCTGAATAAGTTGAAGCTGGATGCAGGGCATATTCTAGCACATATTCTGAAGATCTCTATATGAAATATGGGATAGGTATAAAAACCTATTAGAACGTAAAACACCATGGTAGTTGTCAATTTTGGAAGCAATGAGTGTAAAATAGATAAATATGAGTAAAAAAAAAGACTGGGAGAAATTATGGAAAGAAGGAACAAAATTTACTGCATGCAATGCTTTGAAGGAAAATGTAATGAAAATGATGTATAGATGGTATATTACACCAGTGAAATTAGCTAAAATGTATAAAATAAGCAATAAATGTTGGAAATGTAAGGAAAAGGAAGGCACTTTTTATCATCTGTGGTGGGAATGTAAGAAAGTGAAAGGTTTCTGAGAAATGGTTTATAATGAGATGAAAAAGATGTTTACATTTATAAAAAAAACCAGAAGCATTTTTACTTGATATTGTAGGCTCTGACATTAAAAGACAAGATAAAAAACTGTTTTTATGTGCGACAACTACTGCAAGAATATTAAGGTAAAGGTAAAGGTACCCCTGCCCGTACGGGCCAGTCTTGCCAGACTCTAGGGTTGTGCGCCCATCTCACTCTATAGGCCGGGGGGCCAGCGCTGTCCGCAGACACTTCCGGGTCACGTGGCCAGCGTGACAAGCTGCATCTGGCGAGCCAGCGCAGCACACGGAACGCCGTTTACCTTCCCGCTAGTAAGCGGTCCCTATTTATCTACTTGCACCCGGGGGTGCTTTCGAACTGCTAGGTTGGCAGGCGCTGGGACCGAGCAACGGGAGCGCACCCCGCCGCGGGGATTCGAACCGCCGACCTTTCGATCGGCAAGTCCTAGGCACTGAGGCTTTAACCCACAGCGCCACCCGCGTCCAATAATAAGAATATTATTGGCACAGAAATGGAAGCAGGAAGAACTACTGGCGAAAGAGGAATGGCAGATGAAATTGATGGACTACGCAGAATTGGATAAGATGACAGGGAGAATTCGAAACCAGCGGGACCAGAAATTCTTGAAAAATTGGAGTAAATATACGAGTTACCTGAAAGACAATTGTAACCAACTGACTATGCTTGTAGGACTACAAGAAGTTTTGTAAGGAGAACTATATGAAATATTGCAGAAAAGATTTATGAGAATGGACTTTAAGTTATGGATGATTAAAAGTAAAAGATAGGATAACAAATGTAAGATTAAGAGATGAGGTTTGAAAATCATTAGACGTGGTTGATGGAAGTCTCAGGCTAAAATAGTCAAAATGTTGTATAAAATGAGATGAGATGATATGTTCTGTTTGGAAAATATATGTAAAAACTAATAAAATTGTAGATTTTTTTAAAAAAGAATTTGTTCGACCCTTTCCCTCTATTCTGACATATGCAGGACTAGAACAAAGATGTCCAATCATTTGTATGGTGGATGGGGAAAGACTTGGTAGGTCAGGGTTTCAGTAGACCTAGTGGACCAGCCTCCACCACATCCCATGTACCTAAAATGCCCCAGATCTTTTCTGTGAAGATGACAGATCCTAATCTTGCTGCACCCAAGTTTCTTAACTGGGGTCTGCTCATACATCATAAAGGTGTTCATAGGAAGGTAACTTGCAAAAATTCAGAAGGATGAGTGTAGGGGATTGGAGGTTATGATGACCAACCAACCAACCAACCAACCCACACCTTCCGTATTCTCTTAGCTTTCACCTCTCTCCCCCCGCTTTGTGGCAGCCTGCCTAGGTTTTCCCAGAATTTTGGGAGAGCCAGTGTGCTGTAGTGGTTAAGAGCGGTGGACTCGTAATCTGGTGAACCGGGTTCGCGTCTCCGCTCCTCCACATGCAGCTGCTGGGTGACCTTGGGCTAGTCACATTTCTTTGAAGTCTCTCAGCCCCACTCACCTCACAGAGTGTTTGTTGTGGGGGAGAAGGGGAAAGGAGAATGTTAGCCGCTTTGAGACTCCTTCAGGTAGTGATAAAGTGGGATATTGAATCCAAACTCCTCCTCCTCTTCCTCCTCTTCTTCTTCTTCCCCTTGAGTATATCGAACACAGTTCTCAGTCCATGTTGGGTCCAGTCCTCTGCCCCCCTTCCTTCTGGATTGTGGGTCAGGGCCTCCAGTCTCACACCCCCAGACAATTTCTCCAGCTGCTTGAAACACAGGATCCCAGCTGCTTCCTCTCTGGCACATGGGCAATCTCTTCCCTGGACATCTCCTGCCCCATATTCCAACTCAAAATCTTGCCACCAGGCTTTATCTGGGGGCACTTCCTGTGGAAGTGTTTAAACGATCCCGTGTTGGAGTATATGCAGCGACAAGCGGGTTGCTAACTCATTTGAGTCCTATCAATAATTATACCTTCCTAGTTGATAATCCCTTTCTGTCCCTCTTAAAGAAAACACATATGAATCTGAATCATATTAACATAAACTACTTTACTTTCAGATTCATTCAGGTTGACAGAGTGGTTCCTGAAGGCAGGTTTAGGTTACATAACAGATAAACTATATACTAGATAGTAGTGAATCATGAGAAGACTGCAACCGAGCAGTTACCAGTTAAAACTCCTAGCAGCAACCAACCATCTGACCAACTGACAAAACTACCTGCCACATAGAGGCAGTTAGTCGTCTTGGAATGTTGGACTAGACTGACAGCTTTATATCCCACACTTCCTTCAGAATCCCTGGGCCCACCCCACCCACATGGTGCTCAGAATCCCCCACCCTCTTTTCCTTACTCATGGAGCTAAACAAAGACATATTACTTCCCCAGTGACTTTCTTCCCCCAAACCCAGAGGACTCTGGGCAACCCTGCTTGTTGCTGCCCGAACTGAGACAGGGCCCCACACATTTCCAAAAGGGAAGGTAGCCAGTGCTGGAGAAGGAAAAGTCTGGTTCTCAACCTCCACTGCCTTGCAGCCAAACTCATTCATGAGAAAGTCATTGGGACACTGAGGTTAACCCTGAGATAATATCATGATCCTGCCTTTAACTCTGTGTACTTTGGGGATCGACCAAAGGTATTAATTTGTTTACTGGAACTATTGGCCAAATGCCACATCAAACCAGTTTTTCAGTGGTGCATCTGTGTGGTGTGAGAGAAATGCTTACTGAGTAGGACATTACATTGCAACAGATAAATATTTTAATAGACTTCTACTCTAGAATTCCAATTGTAATGCGATAAAATACATTGTATATATAAAGATATAAAAGTAGAAATAAACTACAATTAAAAATCGCTGAGCACCCTACCATGGCACATTGCACTTGCTGCAACGGGTAGCAAAATGATTGAGTGGTCCAGCAAGACCTTCAGCAATTCTCAAGTGGTCCGTGGGAAGAAAAGTATCAGAACCACTGGTTTAGAACTTCAGAAAAGAGAAACAACGGAACATCATTAATAGTGCAAAGACTTCCTTGGTTCATTTGGAGAACTGACATGTTTCTTCAGAATATTCTACATGGCTTGTGCTGGTTTGGGCCAAATGCATCTCCACAGGAAGTCAAAAATGGAGTCTGGCAAGTAAGAGAGAGGAACGTATAAGAGTTTGGCATCCCATCCTGGACAGTAGCGGATGCGAGGGGAGCAGGATGTCAGGGCATGTTCTATAGAGTCAGTGACCGGTTGCAAGTTGCTGCTGCCGGTGAAGGAGAAGAATTTCATTAATTTGAGACCTGTGATATAGGAAACAAGAGAAAAGTTAGTGGTACAAAAATATATATGCATTTATTTCTGCATTTATTTATTTATTTAATTTGTGTGCTGCCCTATAACTTCACAGGAGATAACCTAAATATTTTGGGTTCTGAAAGGATATGTTAGCTTCTGGATTTCTCTGCCTAGGAGGTCTAAATCTAAGGAGGGGCATCGGGAACATATTCTCTTGCTTTAAGACAGAACCTTTAGCAGCAGCTGATTGTTGTTGTTTAGTTGTGTCCGACTCTTCGTGGCCCCATGGACCAGAGCATGCCAGGCACTCCTGTCCTCCACCGCCTCCCGCAGTTTGGTGAAACTCATGTTGCTAGCTTTGAGAACACTGTCCAACCATCTCATCCTCTGTAATCCCCTTCTCCTTGTGCCCTCCATCTTTCCCAACATCAGGGTCTTTTCCAGGGAGTCTTCTCTTCTCATGAGGTATTGGAGCCTCAGCTTCAGGATCTGTCCTTCCAGTGAGCACTCAGGGCTGACTTCCTTAAGAATGGATAGGTTTGATCTTCTTGCAGTCCATGGGACTCTCAAGAGTCTCCTCCAGCACCATAATTAAAAATCTTTAGCAACAGGCGATTAGACAGTGTCAATATGCAATTCAGTCAGTAAGTGGGGCTCGATGGTTGTATGTAGGTGAGGGTTGCCATACGACGGGTTCAGGCCCGGGCAACCCACTGGCAGAGGAAGAGGTAGCGCGATCCCGGTGGGGTGCTGTCACGGCTGCTCCCCCCTGCCACACCCCCAGGACACGCGCCCTGTCCCAGCCTGCCCCCACCTGCTCTCCGCCTCCCCCCTCTGTGCCGGAGCATGAAGCTCTGCCACTGGGGCAACCTGGCTGTTCTCCCTCTCTGCGGCTTTAAAAAAAAGCATAAACTGGTCTCCTTTCTTAGAGCTGCCTCCCAGGATCAAGCGGGTAGCGGACACTGTTTTGGTGTGGGTGTCTGTGCATCTTTCTCCCTCCCCCCCCCCCAGTAATCTCTTCCCTTTTTTCCACTGGACTCGATCGTGTGTGTGCTTATGTGTGTATAACTGTCTCTTTGTGTCTCCTCTCCATCTCCCACAACTGATTGTGCTTCCCTTTCCGTGCAGTAAAGAAGGAGCCCAGAGCAGCACCCTGCTGGCCCCAGCCGCCCAAGGTCCTTTGCTCCACAAGTGCAGTGTTGGCTGGGCTGGTCTCCCACCAGGGTCATCTCTCTCTCTCTCTCGCTTCTATGTGTCTCCTTATGTATCATATATGCCAAATTGAATCAAAGATCAAACGACAGGATAGGAATGGGTGTGATTTCATATCTCTCCAGATACAGACCTGAACGCGTCACATTAGCTAGGTTCTGGCCCCACCCCTAAATATAATCAGCATTGTAAATAGACTTCACTGAAAGGGCACTGAATAGTCACTGAAAGGGCAAATGGTAAAAAAAAAAATTAGGATATTGGCCAGTACAGTGTACAAAATTTAGCCTTGTATGTTTTTAAAGGGGGGGAGGGGGGAGATTACACACACACACACACACACACACAAACACACATGTGTCAGTGTGTCCATTGGAGGGGGAATGTAGTCAAAAAGCTTGGGAATCATAACAACATCTTACTGATGGGTGGGATTTGGAAACCAGCAATTTAGCCTGGTGGGTCTCAGGGTCTCTCTCTCTCTCTCTCTCTCTCTCTCTCTCTCTCTCTGTGTGTGTGTGTGTGTGTGTGTGTTCCACTGCAACAGTGGGACTTATTAGCACATGCTTTAATTGCAGGCTTTCGCACATTGCAAACCAAACTGAATTGTTCCCCCCGCCCATTTCTACTCACTGCGCTCAAAGTAGCGCTGCCCATAGGCTTCCTTGATGTCAGAAGGGGCTTGGCTCCATGCATTCTTGTAGCTCTCTATCATGTTTGACTGAATGGGTGTTTTGAAACAACCGGGTTCAATAATGCTGACTCGGACCCCGAAAGGATGAATCTCTCGCCTGAATTGAGGAGGAAAAATCAAGAAACACGTCTTGTTACTGAACCAGAATAATAAGGAAGATTTGGCTTCCATGGAATAGAACATCTTTCCAATAATAATAATAATAATAATAATAATAATAATAATAATAATAATGGAGAGAGGGAGATATGGTGAAATGCATCTTCCTGCCTTCTTCTGTCTTGAGGCACCAGGGCATTGTCCATGACCCAGCATCAGGCATATTCAGAGGCAGCCACCAGGAGGTTGGTGCTTACAACTCTTGCTGGTACATTAAATTGTTTCCTCAAGAAAAAGAGCTGGCTTAGGTGTGCAAACCCCTGCTGATTACTTGGTAAGGCTCTGGTGCAGTCCACATGTCCCAGCACCTGCTCTTTAGTCATTGCTGTCCTCTGCTTGAAACTTAGCTGGAGAAGCAGACATCCCACTAAAGCAAGGAGAAAGAGGAAGATACAGAACTATCATGTTTACCTCAGGATGTCAGAGAAGGCTTCCACGCCGTACTTGGATGCGGCATAGGGTACTGCAAAGCATGCCCGTCGTCCCGCCATACTGGACATGTTGACCACCCTCCCTCTGGCTCTTCTCACCAGGGGCAGCAAGTGTAGCGTCATGTCAATCATCCCAAGAAAGTTGACGCCGATCATCTTTGCAACGCCATCTTTGGTCAGCCACTCACTGGGAGCTGATGGGGCACCAGTGCCTGCATTGTTCACCAAACCCCAGAGCCCTGTGTGAGAAGAAAAACTTATTCTTATTGTTCCAGGTTCCCACCAGCCTTAATAATGGGATATACACAATTCTTTGGAAATGTGGGTATATCTGCATTCTTGTGAGCGCTCTCTCTCTCTGTCTGTGTGTGTTTGTGTGCACGCAGATACACACAATGATACATTTCCCATTAATACTATATGCACTGCCAAGGATGACGCTGTTAAGTCAAGGCACCCATCTTAGCTTCTATCCCACACATCTTTTGCTCACTTAGTGCTTAGGATCCCTTCACAGACACTCTTGCAACTTCCGTCATTGCCCTCTGTCAAATGAGCACAGCACTAAAGTGGAGGATAGCCCTGGGCATCAATTTGCACAGCAGCCACCTGATTTCCCTGCATGCTGTCAGAGAATGGAGTCTGTAGTTTGGGCCTATGTTATGCACAGGTTGGTTAGGAGATTTTATAGGGATTTTGCTATAAAATTAATAAGACATAATACGTGTAGAATATAGCATGCATGGAAGACTGAGAGGGTGTTTATGAGTGGGTGATGAGAGGAATAACTAAGAAAGAGGGGTTTGTATCATTAATAAATTATTTATATCATTTATTAACAATAGTATAATAATCTCCCTTGTTGTCTCAGTCTCAGCAGCCACTGTGGAGAAGTTATATTAATGTTAGATTGGATCAGGCAGCATTTCTGAAGAAAGGGCAGCACATATCTCCTCCTCCTGAGTCATTTTCCTGGTGTGGATTGCAGCTCCTCCCAGCTGCTCTTAGGAGGAAAAATTCAGAGTCCAGCATCACCTGCTTGTCAGTTAAAGTTACCATTTTGTACCATCACTTACGGCTTTTCATATATGTGCTTTAAAGAGCAGCTTGATCAGTGGACATTATCAGGTGTCAATGTTTCTCTTCACCCCACAAGGAGCTTCACCTGCTGATGTCACAGAATAAGCTGCTGTCAAAGGCACAAAGCAAATGTCTTTCAGATCAGCTTCTTATAGAGGTTGATTTAAGCTGATTGCATAGTTTTTAATTTTTTTTTACTCACTGATATTTGGATTAATTGTTTCTAATAAGTTTTTTGAATATTACTCATTCATTTGATATATTTGGAGTCACTTTGGCGACATTGTGTGGGAAAGTGGAATAAAGATACAGATGATACAGAAAATCCCTGGCCTGATCCATCCAGAGGCACTGGCTAATCAGTTTGAGGTTCTTCAACTGCTTGCCAATTTAAATTTAAATTTAAAAAAATTAATTAATTTTTTTAATTAAGATTAAAATCTTGCAGCATTGATTATGCTCTCTTGTATCTGTAGACATTATCAGATAGGAACATGTATCTTCATACAAAATGAAGTTTCACTGTGTGACTTCACAGAACAAGCTGCTGTCAAAGGCATAAAGCAATAATCTTTCAGGTTATTCGGCAATCCTAGTAGCTCTTGACAGAGGCTGAATTAAGGTGACCCCATGGAATCCTTCCCCATTCACTGCCTTATTGATTTTAGTTGTTTCTAATACTTTTTAAAATGGTCATAATTTTCGTTTTGATATATTGGGAGTCGCTCTGGCTACATTTTGTGGGAAAGTGGAATAAAGATAAGCAGATGATGATACAGATAATGCCAGGCCTGATTCAGAGCATGGAAACAAAACAACAAAAAACTACCTTTCTTCCCCACTTGATCTTTCACCCACTCCGTCGCTGCCGCCACACTCTCTGTACTGGTGACATCCAGAACGGTGGTTTTCAAGCGCTCTGAGGTGACCTTGTCCAGCTGCTCTGCCCCCTTCTGGGTGGTACAGGTTGCCAACACCCGCAGACCCCGGGCATCCAGATGCCTGGCAAGGTGGTTCCCAAGGCCAGCGGAACAACCGGTGATGAAGACATATTTCTCCATCAGGTTCTCCACCGTCTGTCTCTCCTGGTACCATCGGCGAAGGAAGTAAAGCCCCAGCAGGGCAGCCAGGTAGAGCCACATGGCTGAAACCTGCAGGCAATAAGCTTGCAAGAGTGGGGCACACAGGGACCTAGCAAGCCTTGGAGAAACCAAATCCCAACCCCTGCTCCACCATGAAGCTCACTGCTCTATTTAGCCTCCCTCGCAGTGTTATTGAGGGGAAGGAGAAACGAAGCAATGAGCTGCTTGCAGCAGAGGCAAGCTAAAACAAGTATAAACAATAGCTCTAGCTAGCTGCTTATTAACTGAAGAGCTTAATAAAGAGGAACAGTATCAGCCTATCTACATCTATAAATATTGTGCAAGCTCAGCATCAGCAGCCAACAGATCGTATGCCTTATTTTGCCATTATTGCACCACATATTGCACCAGACGGATCTGAACCAAAGAGAAGGGGCCATGCCAATGTCCTAGCAATGCCTCCCCCCCCCCCGCTTAGGAAGGCATGTTTGCCTCCTGTGATGTTACTTTGGAATCAACTCCAAAGGGTAATTAGGAGTCCTTTCCATCTCACTAATTTGTCGTTTGCTGGCAGGAGAAGGAGAGCTCCAACATTAAACTGTTTTGCTCCATCAATCGCCTCTTTAGGGGGAGGGGGCTGGGGGCACTGAACCCTCCAGGCTCTCCCTCGGCGAAGAGACCCTCCAAACTTGGCAAGCCTCCAAAGGGAATACTGACATCGGACAACATCTCGACATTGCTCCACCATCCACCGCTGCTGCCTTCCCATTGCCAACCCTCAATCCGTCTTCCTCCTCCCTGCTCCCGCCTCCTGCCTCACACTGGCTCCTCCTTCTGCCTTTCTTGTGCATGTGTGTCTTTCGTGTTGGCTTTGGAGCCGTTGCCTTTCTGGTGAAGAGCATGTTAGGCTCTCTTGGGCTGCCTCGGGCCCGGGAGCAACAGGAATCGGGCCTGTGATCGATGGATTGGACATATCTGCTGTATGGGGAAAATATAAAAAATTACTTGAACAGAAAACACCTTGGTGGCTTTCCCCATTAGAAGTGATATCTTTGAAAAAATTAAATGTGAGAAGTAATAGGGTGACATATAGAGAGCTGTTAACCGAGGTGGAACATCAGGTGAAACTGAAAGATTTTGAAGAGATAAGGGATTTATTAACAGATTGGTTACAGTTTCACCAATTAAATGATATCTTTAAGACAGTCAAAAACAAAAAGATCTGTTAGAAAACAATTTGAAATTATTGTCGAAAATGTATAAATTGCTCTTGGAATGGTATGCAAAAGATGAACAGGTTAAATTTGTAATGATACACTGGGCAATGGATTTGGGGCATAATATTCAGGTTTCAGATTGGGAAAGGCTATGGAAAACAGATTTGAAATTCACAGCATGTTGTACGCTGAAAAAAAATTATATGAAAATCATGTACCGGTGGTATTTAACTCCTAGCAAGTGAGCAAAATTGTATAAAGCAAGTACAAATACCTGCTGGAAATGTAAAGAAAAAGAAGGTACCTTTTATCATATGTGGTGGCCATGTAAGGTAGTAAAAGCTTTCTGGGAAATGATATACAGTGGTACCTCGGGTTACAGACGCTTCAGGTTATATACGCTTCAGGTTACAGACTCCGCTAACCCAGAAATAGTACCTCGGGTTAAGAACTTTGCTTCAGGATGAGAACAGAAATTGTGTGGCGGCGACACGGCAGCAGCAGGAGGCCCCATTAGCTAAAGTGGTGCTTCAGGTTAAGAGCAGTTTCAGGTTAAGAACGGACCTCTGGAACGAATTAAGTACGTAATCAGAGGTACCACTTGAAACATTGAAAAAAATGTTTAAAATAACTTTTGTAAAAACAAACAAACCAGAAGCTTTTCTATTAGGAACTGTAGGCACCGATATTCTAAAGCAGGCATAGGCAAACTCGGCCCTCCAGATGTTTTGAGACTACAATTCCCATCATCCCTGACCTCTAGTCCTGTTAGCTAGGGATGATGGGAGTTGTAGTCCCAAAACACCTGGAGGGCCGCGTTTGCCCATGTCTGCTCTATACCATCTAGATGGATCACGGTCTTCAAGCATAGAGGCTGAAAAGGAATTTGATGTTGTTCTGTAATGTACTTTCAGCCAGGCCTTGGTTATAATGAGCCATGTGTTGGTTTCCATCAGATGAACCAGGAAGGGACCATCCCCAGGCGGGCGAAGCGACAAATATTTCTTGGCATCCTTAACTGGACGAGGGCCGGGCTCACCAGTGGCTGGGAAGAAGATCCCCCCCCCCACATGCTGAGCAAGCTGAGACCCTCAACTCCCATGCCCAGGGGGTGCAGACTGCGACCGGGGCAAACCGGACTGGAATGCCTGCTGTATCATGCACCCATACTCCTAGGCCGACCCCTGGGACTGGCTGGTACTGGGATCCTAGAAGGCTGGAATTGGGAGAACAAGGCACCAGAGGAATCAAAAGCCTCGCTCCCTTCACTCGTGTCAGAAGGACCATGAGCCTCAAAAACAGTAGACAAGGTGGAAGGGCCAGGCTGTCTTGGATGCTTTAGCTGAGATTCCTGCATTGCAGGGGGTTAAACAAGATGACCCTTGGGTCCTTTCCAGCTGTATGATTCTATGAATGCTAGAGTCTTTCTTTTCAAAGATTGGGGAGATGCTTAACAATACTTGTGGGAGTTTACTATAGATCCCCAAGCCAAACGGAGGACATAGATGATGCCTTCCTGGAACAGATGGCCAAGCATGCAAAAGGAAGGGAGATAGTAGTAATGGGGGACTTCAATTACCCGGATATTTGTTGGATGTCAAACTCAGTCAAGAGCATAAGGTCAAACAGATTCCTCACTGGCCTTGCAGACAACTTCATTGTCCAGAAAGTGGGAGAAGCAACAAGAGGAACATCCATTTTAGATCTGGTCCTAACCAATGTTGATGACCTGGTTAGTGGGGTAGAAGTGGAAGGATCATTAGGCGCAAGTGATCATGCTCTTCTGAAGTTTACTATACAGCGGAAAGGAGCAGCCAAGCATACTAGGACTCAACTTCTTGACTTTAAGAAAGCCGACTTCATAAAACTTAGGGAAGTGCTGGGTGAGATCCCATGGACAGTAATACTAAAAGGAAAGGGAGTTCATGATGGCTGGGAGTTTGTTAAGAGGGAGATAGTAAAAGCACAACTTCAGGCAATACCAATGAGACGGAAACATGGAAGGTACCTAAAGAAGCCAGGGTGGCTATCTAAAGAACTTTTAACTGAGTTAAGATTAAAAAAGGATGTGTACAAAAAATGGAAAAGGGGGGAAACCACCAAAGAGGAATTCAAACAAATAGCCAGCATGTGTAGACACAAAGTCAGAAAAGCTAAAGCACAGAATGAACTCAAGCTTGCTAGAGAGGTTAAAAGCAACAAAAAAGGCTTTTATGGGTATGTTCGTAGCAAAAGGAAGAACAGTGGGGTCACTCAGAGGAGAAGATGGTGAAATGCAAACAGGGGACACAGAAAGGGCTGAACTCCTCAATGCCTTCTTTGCCTCAGTCTTCTCCGATAAAGAAAACAATGCCCGACCTGAAGAATTTGGAGCAAATGATTCAGCAGAGGAAACACAGCCCAGAATAACTAAGGAGATAGTACAAGAATACTTGGCTAGTTTAGATGTATTCAAGTCTCCAGGGCCAGATGAACTGCATCCAAGAGTATTAAAAGAACTGGCAGATGTGATCTCAGAACCACTGGCAGTCATCTTTGAGAATTCCTGGAGAACAGGCGAAGTCCCGGCAGACTGGAGGAGGGCAAATGTTGTCCCTATTTTCAAAAAGGGGAAAAGAGAGGACCCAAATAATTACCGCCCAGTCAGTCTGACATCAATACCAGGGAAGATTCTGGAGCAGATCATTAAGCAAACAGTCTGTGAGCACCTAGAAAGGAATGCTGTGATCACCAATAGTCAGCATGGATTTCTGAAAAATAAGTCATGTCAGACTAACCTGATCTCGTTTTTTGACAGAATTACAAGCCTGGTAGATGAAGGGAACGCAGTGGATGTAGCCTACCTTGATTTCAGCAAGGCATTTGACAAGGTGCCCCATGATATTCTTGTAAAGAAGCTGGTAAAATGCGGTCTTGACTATGCTACCACTCAGTGGATTTGTAACTGGCTGGCTGACCGAACCCAAAGGGTGCTCATCAATGGTTCCTCTTCATCCTGGAGAAGAGTGACTAGTGGGGTGCCACAGGGTTCTGTCTTGGGCCCGGTCTTATTCAACATCTTTATCAACGACTTGGATGATGGACTCAAGGGCATCCTGATCAAATTTGCAGATGACACCAAACTGGGAGGGGTGGCTAACACCCCAGAGGACAGGATCACACTTCAAAACGACCTTGACAGATTAGAGAACTGGGCAAAAACTGTTACGAAAAAGGAGCAATGCAGAAGCGAGCTCCAGGTGGCTGGAATGGTAAACAGGATGTGGATGTTATGGGACTATGCCGTGGGAACCAGGCACAGTCTGTTCAGTGCACTGAGCACCGGATGTTAGCTCAGAGTGGCACATGACCCTGTACTGGAAGTACATGGGTGGAGTTATTCTCTCTCTGCAGTTGGGATGAGAGGGTACAGACATGTTTTCTCTGTACTGCTGGAAAGACAGGAATAAAAGCATGTAGATATATTTCTGTCTGTCTCTTTTCCCCCCCTGGTGATGGGAGGGGGAGGAATGGTGTGTTCTTCTTCACGTTGGGAAGAATCGCCGAGGGAGACCTCCCAAGGTCTTGCCGGGAGACGCAGACAGGAGGTCAAAAAGGATTCAAGCCGGGCACCTGGAGGGTGGCCAAATTCCTCTGAACTTCGCTAGCTCTGCTGGCTTGAATTCGACATCTGGTAGCAATGCCGATGGTTTAAATGATCCATGAGAATCAGCATGAGAGGTGAGAGGTCGATGAATCGTTGCCATCCTCTGCACCTAAGGAGATAAAGAAAGCGTCTGCCTGCAGCCAAAAGCTGAACAGACAGCTGGACACCGAGAGGCAACGGAGCCCCAAAAGGTATGCTGAATTTCGGGCTAAAGAGAGTGAACACAGAAAGAATTATTCTCTGTTCACGAGAGAGCTGCGTTTGGAAAAAAAAACAAGCTCTGAGAGCAAGCTTGCATACCAGGAATTCCTGTGGTAGATAAAATTCCCGTCCCGAGCAGGTTGCTAGGCAACGACAGCCAGAAGGCTTGGAAAGCAACTGGCTCACTCAAAGAGCCTGGGAAGAGGAATTGTTTTGAATTCTGCGCAGCTGTGCAAGGATTTTGAAAACAGCCCAAAAGTTTGCCTGCCAGTGAAGCAGTAAACAGCCAAAAGAGGACTTTTGGATTTTACTGGCTTGAGGAAGTGAGAGCTGGCCCTTGGATTCAGCATGGATTCCAAGAAGGGGGGAGGGTTACCCTATCCACCTCCCCTGACTAATGACAATTATTCATCTTGGTCTATAAAGATGAAGGCCCTGCTGCAGAATCAGAGGATCTTTGACGTGATTGAGAACCCCATCCCTGCAGCTCCAACACGAGGTTGGGAGTCACAGAATCTGAAAGCCAGAACGGCTATAATTCTGTGTGTGTCGGATGACCAATTGGTGCATATTCAGGGTTTGGAATATGCACGGGAAATTTGGGAAATGCTGCGTAGAACACATCAGAGGGATGCTGGTTCTTCAGCGTTGCTGTATTTTGAGAAGCTGACCAATCTGAGGCTTGCGCCTGATGGAGATGTTCAAGCGCACCTGACGGAGATGAAATATCTGCGCCAGCAGATGGTGGAACGCAATTTCCGTCTGCAGGAGGAAGTGTTTTGCTTCATGATGATCAACAGCCTAAATCGGACTTACAAAACGGTTGCCAGTCAGCTTGGTTCCCTCCCCGCTCAAGATTTGACCGCGGAAAGGGTGTGTGCCGTCGTTCTGAATGAACACGACAGACTTGCTGCACTGGAAGAAAAGGACAGGGGGAGGGAGGAACGGAGTTCTAATTCCCCCGCAGATGAGGCTACTGGAGAGAAAGCTCTAGCTTTGAACGTTGTCCGATGTTACAATTGCGGACAGGCTGGGCATCTTCAGCGGAACTGTAAGAAGCCACGTCAGCCGAAAGGAGCTAAGGGCCGCTCAGCAAAGCCTGAAGCGTCAGGCAAAGGTCATACCAAGCCTATGGTGAAACCTGCAAAGGCTATGATGGCGAAAGGAACCACGCCAGATGTTGGGAACGCATTTATTATCGACACTGGATGTACCGTTCATATGTCCCCACACAGAGGACTCTTTTCATCGTTTAAGAAGCAAAGCTTCGCTGTGAAACAGGCCAACGGTCAGGAGCTGGAAGCGACCGGCGTAGGGACTGTGTATCTTAAGAGTCTGAACTTGACTATAAACAATGTTTATTTGGTTCCTGAATTGAAGTTCAATCTGCTGAGTGTTTCACAGATTGCAAAGAAAGGACTGAGACTGTCCCTCTTGTTCCAAAATTTCCCAATATTTCGGCCATTTGGCCTCCATATTGAGCTTTTTCTGAGCCTTCGCTTCCATCGGTGACAACCACCTTGGGGTTTTATTTTCAAGTAGGTCCTTATATCTTGTCCAGACATTAAACAATGCTTTCCTGACAATATGGATTTTAAATACTTTTCCCCTCCAAAAATTAAGGAGAAATATGTGCGTGTCCTATGGAGCGAATGCAGGCTCCTTGGCTTCAGCGATAGCAACGCGAAGCCTCCAAAGCTCAGAGAGAGTGCTCCCTCCGCGCTCTGGAGGCTTTGCGTTGCTTTCACTGAAGCCTGGAGAGCGATAGGGGTCAGTGCGCACCGACCCCTCTCACTCTCCAGGCTTCAGGGATAGCCACCTGAAGCCTTTGGAGCGCAGTGGGAACTCACGCTGCTCTCCGAAAGCTTTGGGTTCCTTTTGATGAAGCCGGGAGAGCAAGACTCTCCTGGCTTCAGCAGAGAGGGAGAGCTACGCAGCGCCCCTTCAGCAAAGCAGGATGTGCTGGTCCCAGGGGGGTTACCGTGCGGTGTGGTCCGTGTCCGATCCAAGGCTGAAGCGGGGTCCAAGGCAGGGAATCGGGCATGGTCAGGAACTCTGGCGGAAAGCAGGACAGGGTGCCAGGTGGAATAGGTAACCAACGATGTTGCTCCCGCAACCTGGGACTGGGCGGGCTGGTCTTTATCTCTTCTGAGGCATAGGGCGGCCCCGGTCCACAGGTGACTCACCTCTCCTGGCCTGGAGGCGAGCACTCCTCCTGCGAGAACCTAGTTCCCTCCGCCTCTCTGCCTTGAGCCTCTCCAGTTCAGGAAAGGCTGGAGGGTTACTGGACCCAGAGGCAACCTCACCTTCCCCTGACAGGGCTGGGAGAGGAGCACCTGCAGGCAATGGGTCCTCGATCACCCCCAGAGCCAGAGCAGATTCAGCTGGTGTCTGCTCCTGAGGATCCAGCACAGGTGAAGGCCCTTCAGGTTCAAGCCCCTGCCCTAGCTCAGCCGGCCCTGGAGGCGGGGATTCCTGTGCAGGCTGGGATTCCTCAGGTTCAGCCTCTGAATCAGATTCCCAGGCCATCACACGGGAGGAGAAATGAAAGGGGCTCCATATCTCCTGCCACTTCGCTGAAGGGGTGCTGAGCAGAGGGGGGGGATTTCTTGTTCTCCCCCTCTAAAACAAGGTGAGTCCTATGGTTGGGTGCGTCCTATAAAGCAAAAAATACGGTACCATTGGTACATCATTTTATGTAGCTAATCTATACCTTCAGCTTCCAAAAGATTCTAGGTGCCACCTAGGCTATTGCGAGGATAATGTTTCTTTTGCTTCACAAACAGGTTGCAAAATAAGCAAATATTTCCAAAAGGCTGGCAGCGACAACCTTCACCTGGTCACCGACTGCATAGAACATGCCCTGTCATCCTGCTGCCCTCGCACTCGCTACTCTCCAGGCTGGGATGCAAAGTTCTTGTACATTCCTGCCTCTTACTTTCCAACGTCCATCGCTGACTTCGTGATGAGCCACATTTGGCCTAAACCAGCTCAAGCAATATAGGGTTGTTGTTGTTTTAAAATAGCGACTATAGAATAATCAAAACATACAATACAACAAAGTAAAGAACCAAGAGGCAACTTACTATTATAGATCCACCATTCATAATTAGATATTACTTTGAAACATAGGAGGGTTCAATCCAAGATTGATCAAGAAAATTGGAATTTTATTTTCATGGAAGCAAAGAGGGCTAATAGTAATGAGTATTCACATTTATTTGGTACTAAATAAATCAAATCAAATCAAATGTTTATTCGGCTTTACGCCCATCATGAAACACAACAAAACAAATCAAATAAAACAGCGGGCTCATACAAACCACAAGTAGTATAACACAGTTCACAACTCACAAGGACAGATATTAGCCGTTCATAAAAAAAAAGTTTAAGACTAAGATTAAAAATTTTAGGCACTACACTAAAATCAATATCTGATGTCATTATAGAAAATTCTTATAACCATCAATAATCAGCTAACATTCCATTCCGTCTCTTGTACGAGAGGACGGCTGTTAGGAATTTAGCAACCTGTAGGGTAATATAAGGATCCACATCTTGAAGAACCCAGGCAAGCTGTAGGTCTACTGGTTTGTCAGCCATAGGCTGGATTATGGAGTTTAGTATACTAGCACGGGCTGAACTGTACAAAGGGCAGATAAACATAACATGATGTAGAGATTCAGATGTTTTCATTTCACAAGCACACATTGAAGGGACTTGGCCCTTAGTGAATCTATGTCTCAGCACATTTGTTGGAAAGACATTGAACCTAGCTCTAATGAAGGCATATCGATGAGACGCGGTCATAAGCGAAGTTAAGTAGGACGGAGCGCGGTAAATAGGGGTTATGCCGAAATTTAACGGCGAGCAGGCTCCACCACCAGCTACGAAATTTTGGTATAGCTCCACATCATCCAGCCTTTGATTTATACACCTTTTAGCCACATTTAGATCCAGTTTGAGCAATTCAGTGGGCGAGATCTCATAGGACAGCAATTTGGCATGGATTTTTCCTGACCACAAATTTGTGAAGTCATCTCGCCACATGCATTGAATGAGATAGTGGTTCGGGAGTTTATGCCATAGGGATATCCAATAAATCAAGACTCTCCTCCATATAACTAGCTCCACTGAGGGGATCTTCATTTCTAAGCGAATAGCCGCATTACTTACGCATGTTGGTAATTTTAGAAGTCGGCGTAAGAATTGGCTTTGAAGTGACTCTAAAGGTGAGAGGTTTGTAAAGGCAGCCCATAAAGGTGCAGCATAGGCCATTGTGGCCAACACTTTGATGCTAAACACTTTCAAGGCCGCAGGGATGAATAAGGCCCCCTCAGAGTAGAAAAAACGGAGGAGGGAGTGTGATAGGGCTTTTGTCTTGTTTTGAAGATATTCAACATGCGCTTTCCAGCCTAAATTATATTGAAAATAAATTCCTAAATATTTAAATTTATGTACTTGTTCGATTTTCGTGCCCTCCAGTTTCCATGAATAAAGTTTTCGACTCCTTGAAAATATCAGTACTTTGGACGGTGTGGTTGATAGACAGATGATTAGAATGGCAATATGTCGCGAAAATCTTCAGTGCCCTCCTTAAACCCACTCTGGAGTAAGAGAGTAGTACCGCATCATCTGCGTAGAGAAGTAAAGGACAACGGTAATCTGCTATACGAGGTGAGTGGATAAATTTTTGTGAGACAGCTAATGGGTTCCTCATTTCACTGATAAATAAGTTAAAAAGAAGAGGCGCTAAAATACAACCCTGGCGTACACCCTTATTTACTGGCACTGGGTTAGTCAGGTCTCCAGCAGGGGATAATCTCACCCTGGTCACGGACCCGGCATGAAGTTGGGAGATAAGCCACAGGAGCCTTCTATCTATTCCCCAACAGGCAAGTTTATCCCATAGTAATTTCCTCGGAATACTATCAAACGCAGCTTTCAAATCTATGAAAGCTGCGCAAAGTTGGCCCCGTCGAGGTGTCGAGTATTTCCGGGCTAAGTGATAAAGAATAATTGCCTGGTCTGTTGTGGATTGATTTAATCTAAATCCAGCTTGCTCATGTCCAATCAGGTCAGCCTCAACTGACCACTTCATCAACCTTGCCAGCAAAAAACGGGCATATATTTTCCCAATGGACGATAGCAGACTGATATTCCGATAATTCCCTGGGTCACCGGGAGGGCCTTTTTTGTAGATATTGGTACTAAATAAAATCAATTGTGGTGGGATCGCTCCAGCGTTTTTTATAGACATCAAAAACATCCCCTATATAGTGACATAATCCATTGGTTTAGCAGTGCATCCTGAAACTGTCGTGTGGCAAAGGTATTTGAGAGCAGAAGCAGCAAAGGAGTCTAGAAATGTTGTGAAATATTGTAAAGCTGCAAAATCATTTAGCATGCTGAATCACTGTGACTCATCTTGAGGATGACTCATTCTCTGTATACGTATTGTACAGTGGTACCTCTGGATGTGAACAGGATCCGTTCCGGAGCCCCTTTCACATCCAGAAGCGAAGGCAACCCATGTCCGCACGTCGTGATTTGCCGTCATTTTGAACGTCTGCGCATGCGCAAGCAGCAAAACCCAGAAGTAATGTGCTCCGTTACTTCCGGGTCGCCGCAGCGCACAACCTGAAAAGACTTATCCGGAAGCTACTTCAACCTGAGGTATGACTATCTGCTTGCAGGCAGACTCAGTGACTTAATGTCTGTGTGGAGCCTGTGCTCTGTAAAGCCTGTGCTCAGTGGAAACTCTGTATGCTCTGAAGCTAGTTGAATCTTCTGTTCACTATGGTGTTATTGGCAAACAAGTTTATTTTAACTCAGTAAAGCTTTTATTCCTTTACTGAAGAAGACTCTGCATTATTAATTTACGCTGTGCGACAGAAACATGTATCAAATGAGTCATTTCCCCCCTGAAACTGCAATATGCAGGGATTTATTAAACCAGATGTTAAGGGGAAAGCCTCATATTTCTCCATCCCTACCAGATGGTCAGTCTGGCTGCAACCAGCAAATATAACAGTTTTGTTCACTAATGATGTATTGCCATCTTCAAATATTGATAACCAACATAGTTGGGCATCTGAGGTTAACTCATCTTCCTACAGTCTCAGATTTTGTGTGTGTAAAACTCATCTCCAGAACTTAGGTAAAAATTTGCGGTCAAGCAAGTTTATCTATTTGAAGGAGTTGGTAAGTGGACAGCTGAGGAATGAGGAATTTGCTTAAAAAGAAGATGTTAATTGGAGATAAATTTGTAAAATAAGCAATATGTAAAAGGGGGAAAATTGGATTACCGTATTTTTTGCACCATAACACTCACTTTTTTCCTCCTAGAAAGTAAGCGGAAATGTCTGTGCGTGTTATGGAAGGAATGCCTATGGGTGGCATGCCAACGGATTTTCCTCCTCTAAAAACTACGTGCGTGTTATGGTTGGGTGCGTGTTATAGAGCGAAAAATACGGTATATCTGAGAGTCTGGGAAACCAGTTTTGAAAAATTTGTTTTAAATTAATCAATTTGGTTTTGATGCACTATAAATTTGAAAATAAACAAAAATTAATTGGCAAATTTGCAGTTCCAACACATGTACAAGTAAGTTCCCCTGTCAAGACACCCCCTTCATCGCAGAGGGGAACATCTAATTATTTGGGCCAATCGCACCAGGGTTAAACGATGTCGCTGCACTAACTTCAGGGTGTTGTCCCAGATGGTGGCAGATACAGACTGTCTCCCAGACTGTTTTCAGTGAGGAGAGGGGAGAAAATTGGAGTTTTAATAAGAGGGAACATATAGTGGAAATCACACCATTACCTAAAGGTAAAGGTAAAGGTACCCCTGCCCGTACGGGCCAGTCTTGCCAGACTCTAGGGTTGTGCGTTCATCTCACTCTATAGGCCAGGAGCCAGCGCTGTCTGCAGAGACTTCCGGGTCACGTGGCCAGCGTGACAAGCTGCATCTGGCGAGCCAGCGCAGCACACGGAACGCCGTTTACCTTCCCGCTATAAAGCGGTACCTATTTATCTACTTGCACCCGGGGGTGCTTTCGAACTGCTAGGTTGGCAGGCGCTGGGACCGAACGACGGGAGCGCACCCCGCCACGGGGATTCGAACCGCCGACCATGCGATCGGCAAGTCCTAGGCGCTGAGGCTTTTACCCACAGCGCCACACGCGTCCCCTACACCATTACCTAAGCGCCCTCTTATTATGGAATCAAACGGTTTAAAAGATTTAGCAGCCCCCTCCTGCACCTCTGGTTAGTTAACAAACGTACGTGATTTTCTTAACATTTAGCCCATTCAATCCCTGGTCTCATCAGCTGATATTGTTGCCTTCCACCCCAAACTCTGAGCGGTGTGAGATTCTAGGGGCTCACCCAGGATTTGGTTTCCTTGAAATGAGGCACAGTAGAGACCGTGGTGTCTCTATGATATATGGCTTACACATATATGCAACACGCACGTAGTTTTTAGAGGAGGAAAATCCGTAGGCATGCCACCCATAGGCATTCCTTCCATAACACGCACAGACATTTCCGCTTACTTTCTAGGAGGAAAAAAGTGAGTGTTATGGTGCAAAAAATACGGTATATCCCTCCACCTGGAGCCACCCAGTCAGGAATGGGAGAACTGCTGGGCAGCAGGAAAAGGACTTCAAGCTTTGATGGCTACCAATTGCTTAGTCATTTAACAATGCTTTATTCAAGCTTTTTCATAATACAAAATTCTTACTTTTGGCACGAAAACTCGGAAGCCATTCTGGAATTTTGAGGGCCACTCTATTGAATATTGTTCAGCATTCAAGTATTTGGGCATCACTTTTCAGCATGGGCTTAGTTGGTCAGCTCACCTAAATATGACCATCCTGGCTGCCCGTAGAACCATCAAAGCCTTGGAGAAATTCTTCTATGCAAAAGGCGGCCAGTTGGTTCCTCCAATCAGAAAAGCATTTATCAGCAAAGTCCTCCCGATGTTACTGTATGGGGTTGAAATCTGGGGGTGGAATTTAAAAACACTACAACGGCTCGAGATTCTACAAAACTCTTTTGCACGAAAGTTACTGGGCCTCCCCAGGGGCTCGGTTGCTGCACAGTTAAGAACAGAACTGGGCCTCCCCTCTATTGTTGCGAGAGCCCACATTAGAATAATTAGTTTTTATTGTAAATTAATCAAAGCCCCAGGCTCCCTACTAGCCAGGCAAGCCTTTTTAACTTGTGCTTTTAACAACAAATGGTCCAAGGCCATGGAGATTATCACGGCACGCTACTCCCTCCCAGATCTTGACACGCTGTCATCTTGGGACCATCACAATATCCAGGCCTGGATTCTTACAAGAGACGAGGCCATGGACCGGGCACAGTCCGCCACAGCTCGCCTCTCCAAGTGGCTCCCTAAAGTGAAAGTGGTAAGATCACTTGCCAACTACTTGACAGACCTGACGGAGCCCAATTTGAGAAGAGCGTTTACCATGGCCCGTTTCCATTCTATACCCACGGCCTTCTTGCAGGGGATTTACTTTAAGACCCCCATTACTCAGCGTCTTTGTCCATGCACAATGAATGAAGTAGAGGACTTCATACACTTCTTTTTCTACTGCCCTATTTATGAGCTAATAAGAACTAAGCTCCTCCTCTTGATCCCGCCCACCATCACATCTAAGGAAGACTGTTTGAAATTCCTTCTTGTGGACGCAAATCCCCAAATTTCACGTGGGGTGGCAATCTTTATAGTGCAGGCTTTGAAACTTAGGGCTACACTGACTGGGTAGTGGGTCCCAGACCTGGACCTGTTTTAATTCTTTGTATTACCTTTTTAACCAAATGTGCCAAGCCTATTTTGGGGCCATTATATGTTTTATATACATCTGCATTTTAGATTCCCGGTGCTGGCAACTAAATTTTTATATTATTGTTTTAGGGTAATTTAAATGTTACAATGCCCGTAATATCGTCTGAATTCTGTTTTATCAGGTTATTTCTCTCTTGCTTTTTTGTCTTATCTTGCTATGGCTGTATGCTAATGCAATAAAGGTTTGATGATGATGATAATACAATAAAAGAAAAGAAACTATCTAAACAAAAACAAAGAGAAAGAGAAAGGAAACTTATGGATGGATGGAACAGAGGGAAAATGGCTGAATTTGGCACATGAAGGTCTACAGAAGGAGGGTTTTCCCTTTACCAACAGATTTCCCAGTTAGCCTAGAAAGGTTCTTACATTCCACCTCCTCCATTGGCCAGGCCAGATGTGAGAAACTGGCTGTAGCCAATGGTGTGAAAGGTGGGCAGCTGCAGGCACTCTATGGACAAGTTGGAGCAGGCAGATGCATTATTTTACAAGCAGAAGCCACCTGCGTTCTGTCTGCCACTCAGCTGAAGCTAGGAGCCCTTACTCTGATCAACTGCAGGTCAGTCACTTTCATTGCACCAGTTAGTAATCTCCAGTAACCTCTATACTGTGCTTAAAAGAACTTTATGTCAACCTAGTAATTCATTAGTTGAATTTCTTCTTCCTGTGCCTGTTTTAATAAATCAGTGAGTCAGAAAGCAGAGCAGGAAGGCTCTCTCATTTGTTGCCAGCATCTGGTGCTCTGAAATATATTCTCTCTTGCATTGTGAAGTTCAGAAATGTGAGATGTCCTGCGATGTAAAGGGTAAAAAGAAATGTTGCCAAGGCTGGAGTCAGAAAGCAGCTGCTGAGATTTGCTACTCTGAGTTCCTCATGTTACAGTCGACTAGGAGAGCCTGTTGCAAGTAAGGATGTTGGAGAAGTCCGACAAAAATGGTAATGGGAGTGGCAATTGCTGCTGTTCACTTATTCATCTCCATGTCTAGAACAGAAATCAATCCAGTGAACATTGATGTAGGTTTGAGGGGGTCAGACTGCATGATGCCCTGGGCCCCTTCCGGTTCTTGGGCTTCTGTAACAGTGGGAGTAGAAAGCGTGAGAACAAGTTTTCCAAACCATTCCCTTTGTCTAGGCGATTGTAAGACAGTGGCCATGGCTGGACACTTAAGCACCATGATCAGCATCCCAAAAGAATGAGCCGTCCTGCAAAAGCTACAACTACCGTATTTTTCGCTGTATAGGATGCACTTTTCCAAAAATTAAGGGGAACTGTGTGTGCATCCAATGGAGCGAATGCAGGCTCCTTGGCTTCAGCGATAGCAACGCGAAGCCTCCAAAGTGCAGAGGGAGAGCTCCCTTCGTGCTTCGGAGGCTTCGCGTTGCTTTCGCTGAAGCCACGAGAGTCTTGCTCTCCCGGCTTCAGCAAAAGGAACCTGAAGCCTTTGGAGCACAGCGGGAACTCGCGCTGTACTCCGAAGGCTTCAAGGATAGCCGCCTGAAGCCTCCGGAGCGCAGAGAGGGAGAGCTGCGCAGTGCCCCTTCAGCCAAGCGGTAGGAAAATGGAAGGGGCATCCTATGGTTGGGTGCGTCCTATAGAGTGAAAAATACAGAAAGTGATGTGCCCTCCCCCCCCTCCTCACCTGGCCAGTAGATAGAGAACAGGGAAGAAAGTCAGATCCATGTCTGATCTGCGCTGGGCTCTGGAGCTCCCCTAGAAATCTAATCGGGGAGCAAGATCTATTGGGGTGTTCATGTGTGCAGTTTAGGACTTCTGAGTTCCCTATGACAAATATCTTAATAACTCTCGATATTTTCTAATTATCTTATCTTATTACTGCAGGTGCCTCTTTACTAGATATCAAATATTAGAAAATGTGACTACTATCACAGAATAGGAAAATAAATTGGCCTATGCTTTTCTTTTCTTCTTTTCTTTTCTTTTCTTCTTTTCTCTTCTTTTCTTTTCCCAAAGTACCTCATGACATAGGGTCCAAAGGAGTCAGGCAACAATACAGTGGTACCTCGGGTTACAGACACTTCAGGTTACAGAAATCATGTGGCGGCGGTGCAGCGGCAGCAGGAGGCCCCATTAGCTAAAGTGGTGCTTCAGGTTAAGAACAGTTTCCGGTTAAGAACGGACCTCTAGAACGAATTAAGTTCTTTTTTATATATATATAAATATTTATTGAAATTTTCAAAAAATAAAGAAAAAACAAAAAAACAATTAAAAACACATAAAATTTACATTCCTTACTATCAATAACCAATTTCCTTGACTTCCCCACACCTGCCCTTCTTGTATTCCAGTTCCAATTTTTAGCTCAGCAAGTTCTTGTTCCCAAACTTTACCTTATTTTCTTTAATTCATTTTAGTTAACCAATTTTAACTTATAAACCTCAATCTTTATACATCAGTACTTATTCTTAAAAATCTTTTTCTAAGGTCGACCCCAATTCCCTTCCACGAATTCCCCATTTTTATATTAGAGGCAAAACAAAATTAAATGAAACAGAGTATAATTGTACACTGTCAGGGAACTGCCATCTGAGACGCAGGAGGTGAAGGGGCTCACGGAGGGTGAGAGAGACCATTCAGCTGAGGAGGGGACCAGCAGGGGGAGAAGTGGAGTTCCAAGGGAAAGTGAGTCGGAGGGAGGGCTCAGAGACACTTCAAGCGAGAACAGTGGGGAGGTTTCAGGACCTCCTGTAGGGACACCCACTCCTCGCCGGAAACTGTCACGCCGAGAGTCCAGAAGACGCGTTTCCGTTAAGGAGCTTTTATGCTGGAAGAAGTTCCGTAAACGCCCACTGTCCGATTCAACGAGCGACTGATGGAGCCATGCTTAAGGAGCTCCGTCACAGACAGAGGTTTGTGGACTTAGCACAAGCAGCTCACCATCCCATCACAGCAATCGGACAGTCCCTGAAAGCAGCTTGTGCAGAGAGGCATCATGAGCAACCCAGCCGGAGCCGGGGGAGCAGGAGGAGCTGGAGAGGGTCCAAGCCTGGAAGAAAGGTACAGGGTGTTGGAAGTCCAGCTAGCACTGCAAACGGCGAGGCTAGAGGAAAGGAGGGCGCAGGATGCAGAAAAGGCAAAAGGCGCTACACTAGCAAGAAAGATGCCAGGTTTGGTGCAGAAGTTTGGGGGGGACCCCAGGAACTACCAAGCCTTTAGGACAGAGATGCAGTATGCTCTCGAACTGCAGTTTAACGACTTTCCCGACGAGGCATCGCGAGTGGCGTTTGTGATTGGCCATCTCGAAGGGGGGGCGAGAGACTGGGTTAGACCCCTGATGGCAGGGAATAGTGAAATGCTGAAGGACACGAGGAAGTTTTTTCGCGCCATGGATTTGATGTTTTCCAGCGAGATTGAACAGGGACTGGTGCGCAGACAATTGATGGCTTGCAAACAGGGTAGCCGATCGGTTCGTGAGTACTGGACTGAGTTTACAATGTTGATACATAAATTAGGGTGGGACCTATCGGCGGAACCCATTCAAATGCTCTTTGAAGAGGGGCTTTCTTCGGCGGTGAAAGACGAACTTTCCCGAGCGCCCAGGGCGGAGTCTATGGACCAGCTGACCAAATCAGCGCTGACCATTGGAGCGCGCCAGGAGGCAAGAGCCTTGGAGAAGCGGGAGGGGAAAGGAGAGCGTTGGAGGGATTTCCGCATTCCAGAGATTCCAGAGCCGAGTTTCCCGCCAGGAGAGCCGATGGAAGTTGGAACAGCGCGCGCACGCACAGTTTCAAATCCCAGTGAAGGGAGGAAGAAGGAGGAAAAGAGCGCCAAGAAATGTTATCTGTGCCAGCAGCCAGGTCACTTTGCCAGAGTCTGCCCGCAAAGAAAGGAATGGCAAGGGATGGCGGGAGCTGTTGGGGGGAAGGAGGAGGGAGTACAGGAGCCAGTAAAAGCCAACGCCTGGCTGCCACCGTCAGGGCACTGCAGCCAGGCCAAGGAGCAGTAAAAGTGCCCACTCCGGAACCTCCAAGACCAGCCCTAGTAATAGAGGTGTTGCTAGAGCTGGCAAACGGATACCCACTAAAGACAAAGGCGCTGTTGGACTCAGGCAGCTCCTGTAATTTTATGAGTAAGGAGTTTGCAGCCGAACACCAGATACAGATACTCCCTTTAAGCAACCCCCTGCAGGTGACCACGATCAATGGGAGGGAGCTGTTGGGAGGAGAAGTTAGCCTACAGACCGTCCCAATGGTTATGAGGGTGGCCAGGCACACCGAAAGGATAGCGTTCAATGTGGCCACCCTGGGAGGGGCTCCCGTCATTTTGGGAATGAGCTGGCTAGCGTTGCATGACCCGCTAGTGGGCTGGCATCAGAGAGTGGTCTCCTTTGGGTCAGCACATTGCCTGGAACACTGCAGAGAAGGAAAGGTGCCAGAAGGGGCAAAAGCCTTTCTAGCAGGGACGGAAGTGGCGGACAAAGGGAAGGTGCCCAAACAATACGCTGACCTGAGCAAGGTCTTCAGCGAAAGGGAAACAGAGAAACTACCACCGCATAGAGACTTTGACTGCCAAATTAACCTGGTCCCTGGGGCCCAGCTCCCCGTGGGCAAGCTGTACGCCATGTCAGACAGGGAAATGCAGGAGTTAAGGGAGTTTATTGATAAAAACCTGAAGAGGGGCTTCATCAGAGAGTCCAGAGCGGTGGGGGGGAGCCCAGTGTTTTTTGTGGACAAAAAAAACACGGATAAACCCAGGCTTGTAGTGGACTACCGGCGGCTAAATGCCGTGTCAGAACCAGTGACTTTCCCCATGCCCAGGATTGATGACATTTTGACCAGGGTGAGGAAGGGAAAGATATTCACGAAACTGGACCTGAGAGGGGCATACAACCTGATACGAATAAGGAAAGGGGATGAATGGAAAACCACCATGTTCACCCCTTTGGGGGCTTTTGAATATCTCGTTATGCCATTCGGATTGCAATCAGGCTCCGCCTGTTTTCAATCGCTCATGAACCATGTCCTGGGACCTTTGCTTTACAAGAATTGCGTGGCCTTCCTCGATGACGTGCTGATATATTCAGAGAATGAGGAGCAGCATGTAAAGGATGTCAGGGAAGTGCTGAGCCAGCTGCAAGCAAACCAGCTGTGGGTGAAATTGGAGAAGTGTCAGTTTCACACCAAGGAGGTGGAATTCCTGGGGTACCGCTTATCAGACAAGGGATTAGCCATGGATCCAGGCAAGGTCCAGGCGGTGCTGGAATGGAAGACACCGAAAACGAAAAAGGATGTGCAAAGGTTCTTAGGGTTTGGGAACTTTTACCGTAAATTCATCAAGAACTTTGCCCACTTAACGGCTCCCATCACGGACTGTCTAAGCAGCAAGAAGAAATTCGTTTGGACGGCGGAGGCGGAGCAAGCATTTGAGGAATTGAAAAGGGCATTCGCTTCGGAAGAACAGCTCCTGCATGTGGATTTACAAAAACCCATGAGAGTGGAAACTGATGCCTCAGACCGGGCGGTGGGGGCGGCGCTGCTTCAGCCAGGGAGCAATAAGTCGGAATGGAGACCGTGTGCCTTCTTTTCGCGTAAGCTGAACAAATCTGAGAGGAACTACACCGTATATGACCGAGAACTACTCGCCATTCACGAAGCGTTCCGGAGATGGAGACATTTACTAATTGGCGCACAGCATAAGGTGCAAGTGTGTACGGACCACAAGAATTTGGAGTATTGGAGAACGGCACGAGTGCTCAACCAACGACAAGTGAGGTGGGCCCAGGAGTTCTCCAAATTCCATTTTGAAATCTGCTATGTGCCAGGTCCAGAAAACATTAGAGCGGACGCTCTCTCACGCAAACCAGAATATTTGGAGGGGGAGGGAGCGCCTGAAGAGAGACATATTATCCCAGAGGACCACTGGGTGTGTGGGGCGGCCTGGGTGGGGCAAAGAGAACTGGTAGAGGGAACGGTAAATGATGAATACGCCCAGGATAAGCTCAGAGGTTTAAGGAGAGAGGGAGAAGACCCCGGAGGTTTTGAAGAAAGAAACGGGGCATTGTATTACAAAGGGGCACTATATATACCCGAAGGGGAATTGAGGGGGAGAGTACTCAAACAGCTGCACGACAACCCCACAGCGGGGCATTTTGGGCAACACAAGACCATGTGGTTGGTGACCAGGGAGTTTTGGTGGCCCAAGGTGAGGGAGGATGTACGGGAGTATGTGAGAAGGTGTAACCAATGCCAGAGAGCCAAAGGAGAAAGGCGGGCGCCAGCGGGGTTATTAGAACCGTTACCCACACCAGAACGACCGTGGGAGGCGGTATCGATAGATTTTATGACTGATCTGCCCAAATCCCAGGGGGAAACCGCCATACTAGTCGTAGTAGACCTGTTAACTAAGATGGGTCACTTTGTAGCTTGCTCACATGCAGTCATGGCGGAAGAGACAGCGAAATTGTTTGTAGAACATATTTTTAGGCTGCATGGCGCCCCCTTGAGGGTGGTCTCCGACAGAGGGAAACAGTTCACGTCCAGATTCTGGAGGAAACTTATGAGCTTGTTGCACGTAGAGGTCAACTTTTCGACTGCCAGGCACCCTGAGACCAATGGGCAGGCGGAGAGGGCAAACGGTATCCTCCAACAATACCTGAGGTGTTATGTCAATGACAGAGAGAACGATTGGGTCGAAAAGTTGGCGCTAGCGGAATTTGCTTACAATAATGCAGAGAATGTGTCCACCGGGATGAGCCCCTTTTTGGCTAATTATGGGTGCCACCCCAGGGCGTTTCCAGGGGAAGGAGGGGAGAGATGGAGTGTCCCGGCCGCTGAACATTTTGTAGAAGAGATGGAAGCGATCCATCGTCAACTCCAACTCAACTTAGAAAGGGCCAAAGAAGAATATAAGAGGCAGGCAGACAAGAGCAGAAGGGAAGGTGAAACCATTAGGGTGGGGAGTCAGGTCTGGCTATCAACCCAAGGGTTGCCGTTCAAGGGGGGTTGCAAGAAATTGAGACCCAAAAGATTGGGACCATTTGAGGTCATCCAACAGGTCAACCCAGTGGCTTTCAGACTCCGGTTACCGAACCACATGAAACTGCACCCAGTATTCCACAGGTCATTACTGTCACCATATAGGGGGGAAGGTGAAGGGGTATCCACACGGGGGCCAGCCATAGAAGAAAGGGAAAGCAGCAACCATGTGGCGGAAATCATCGACTCCAGGTGGAAGGGTAATCAGGTGGAGTATTTGGTCGCGTGGGAAGGGGAGCCGGAGTCGGAAAACACCTGGGTGACGGCAGAGGAGGTCCGTGACGAGATCTTGATCGAAACGTTCCACCAAAGGTTCCCCAGGAAACCTCAGCCAGTAGCGAGGTTCCGGAGGGAGTACTTTGGCACCACCGACGATGAGGAGGAACTGGAAGGATTCAGGGAATCGGAGTTGGAAGAAGGAACAGACTCCGATGAGGAGGAGTACTTGGAAACCGGAAACAGCAACAGGTGGAGGGAAGTGTTCGAAACTTCGGAAGATGAGGGAGGTTCCTTCAGGGGTTTTGCTCCCTCGCCTCCCGCAGAGGAGGGGAGGGAAGGGGGTGAAGGGGGCCCTGGAGGGGAGGTGGATGTCAGGGAACTGCCATCTGAGACGCAGGAGGTGAAGGGGCTCACGGAGGGTGAGAGAGACCATTCAGCTGAGGAGGGGACCAGCAGGGGGAGAAGTGGAGTTCCAAGGGAAAGTGAGTCGGAGGGAGGGCTCAGAGACACTTCAAGCGAGAACAGTGGGGAGGTTTCAGAACCTCCTGTAGGGACACCCACTCCTCGCCGGAAACTGTCACGCCGAGAGTCCAGAAGACGCGTTTCCGTTAAGGAGCTTTTATGCTGGAAGAAGTTCCGTAAACGCCCACTGTCCGATTCAACGAGCGACTGATGGAGCCATGCTTAAGGAGCTCCGTCACAGACAGAGGTTTGTGGACTTAGCCAAACTCTGAGGGACTAGGATTTTACGCACAAGCAGCTCACCATCCCATCACATACACCCTTTGGATTCCCAAAGCCCCACCCCCCCTTTCCCGGTTTCGAACCCCAACAAATGTCCATCAGTCTATGTGCTGTCAGCCTGGCGACCTCACGTCCGAGGCTCTTAATTCTCTCTCAATTCCTCTCTGCCGGTTTTTTTGATAGTCCTTTATATTGAACACCAAATCTCGAAGAAGCTCTGTCCCAATAACGTCCATATTTCTTCCAGCCAGGCCTCCATATTTAAAAGTGGAGCCAAAATCTTGTTTCTTGCTTCTCTTAAGTCCAAATGTCCCAAAAGCTCCAGTTTCCACTTTAGCCAGGTTTGTATTCCATAGGTCTTCAGATCTCCACATAAGGAGATCTCTCCATTCTCCATTCTTCAATTCAAACCAGATTTTCATCATCCTGATCTTATTTTCCTTTGTATCCATCTTAACCGGCCTCTGGCTCTCCTTAATCATCTGTGGCATTATAGCTCCTCCTTCCTTTTCCTTCAAATCGTCATGTTTCTCTTTCATCACATTCTCAAATTTCTCAGATTTCTTTTCTTGTTCAGCTGCAGAGATTTTTAGATCAACTGCAAAACGTTTTTGTTCAGCTGCAAAGACTTGAGTCAAGTCCCTCCCAGGCTCAGTAGCTTTATTTACTGTTCCATTCAATATTGTAACATTTGTAGCCAAAACATCACTTTGTTCTTGTAACTTTCCCAAGAGAAAAAAAGTCCTCTCCAGTTCAGCCAGTATTTTTCCACTTACAGCCATTTTTGTAATGTCCTGAACCCCCTCTAGGGGGATTCTGGTTTCTTAGTATCTTCCAGTTCCAACCCAAAAGTCAAGTTAGCCTTTCTTCTTTATTTTTAACAATTTGTTACCAAATTGTAACAAATATAACCAGCAAAGACAACAGAAACAAAGTTCCCTTTTTTCCCAACTTTGACAGCTAGTTTGATAGCTGTCAAAGTCTTCTATGTCTCTTCAGCCGGCTCTCTCACCGATCGCTCCCGGGTCCTGGGGGAGGGGTGACAATTCCGCTCTTAATATTAGCTCTTATCCTCCAGCACAATCACTTATATTGCCAAAACGTGGAGTTAATTGCTTTTATCCACAAATGAAAAAGGTGTTCTCTCAACCTTAGTTATAAAATCCTTGCTTTAAGATGTTTACAAGGCGGGTAGGCGGACTTCCTCTTTGCACCTTACCCGGTCGTGCCTAATTCCCCCAAAAAATTTCCCTTTTTAAGTCCAATTTCCGTATTACTCACGGGTTGTTACTTTTAGTCCAAATGTTCAGAGAAAGAAGTCAGTGCTCTCCGTCCATGGCATGCGGCTTCACTCAGTAGGGGAAGCAGTCGACTCACAGCACCGCACCGCTCTCCGTCCCCCGTTCCGGAGCCTTTAAAAAGGCTCCTTCGCGGGTCGGGGGCGCAAATGGTGCCCGCCGAGTCACCAGGTCCACAGGCTTCAGCGCCTGTGGTTTCTGAGGGTCCCCGCGTCGTCGCCGCGGCAGGACCCGACCCCTACTAAGCCGATTCCTTCCGGAGCTCGGAAGGAATCCGCCATTAGGCAATGGCGCTAACCCGGAAGTTTGAAAGAACGAATTAAGTTCTTAAGCCGAGGTACCACTGTGCAGCAATGAGCTTTTATTAATTATTGGAGAAGGAATTTGTTTGCAAATGTAGTACAGTATATGATCTATTATGAATATATCCTGAATGTATTTTAGAAAATTTTGAAAGCTTTTTAAAAACAAATAACTAATTACAGTTAGATCAAATTTTATGTGTGAGGAATGGGATGAATGGAAGAAGCAGAAACTTCCAATCCCCCCCTCACCACAATCTCTACAGTGAGGTCCGGACTGGCTGCCACAGAATAAAACAAACAAACAAACGAGAAGTTGAGGGTTACACCTGAGGTTCCCACACCGCCTCTTGCATGAATTGCAGCTTGAGAAGCCATGTGTTTTTTACGCAACAGACGGAACATTACTGGGGGCAGCCCTTTTCTCCATGCACCTCCAGACTGGGGCAGAGTTGTGCCTGTTGAATTTCTACCCAATATCCAGTTAGTAAGGCAAAAAGCTTTTCAGAAGGAAAACAAAGTGGTGCACTAAAAGCTAGGAGTGAACAGACCTGTCAGTTTTGGTTTCTCTCTGTCTTTTATTTCTTTAAGTGGGAGGAAGAAAGCTGCTTCCATTCTACTGCAGTTTGGTTTCCACCAGACACACGAATTGCCTCGCTGTCTGCTCTTTAGTACAAGTTACTTAGCTTACATAATGTACATTCATGTCAGTGTAAAGGAATCATCAGATCCCAAAAAGTTATTGATTACATGGCATTTGCAGACTTGGGGATGCCTCTTCTTTATTCAGTCTAAGAAAGCTTCCTTGGGGGATGTGGACTCGCTTTCATTGGAGGGTTTTAAGCGGAGGTTGGATGGCCATCTGTCATGGACGCTTTAGTTGAGATTCTGCATTGCAGGGGGATGGAATAGATGACCCTTGGATCCCTTCCAAGTCTACAGTTCTATTATTCGGTGACTTGATAACAACAATGATGTGAACAAGTAATGATCCTACTCTTTTGACTGGTTTCTGTTCCTGACCCTTATAGACACGTTATTGGTTTGGAGAACTCCATCAGAAAATTCAGAAAGGTGAGAATCTCAGGAAGGTGTGAGATGTAGCAACCTGTGCGCCCTGTGGCCAGCAGCAGAAGCAGAGAAGGCTCCTGAACCTTGAATAGTTACATAGAAGAGGAACGTGCAACATGCACAGCTTACCAACACAAACCACACATGCTGAAATTCCCTTTTGTACACAACGATTGAAAGCATAGGAGCCTTGTCTCTCTTCTCTTGCATCTGGCTACCCAATCCCCCTTTTTCTTTCCCTAGCCACTATTTTCACGTCACTGTCTTCACACGGCCTGAGCAGGTTTGGGCCAAGACCAGGTCAGCACAAGGTCTGCCAATGCTGTGGGCATGTAAGAGAGAGGAACGAAGAAGAACTGGGAGTCCCAGCCTCCAGAGTAGCGTGTGCGAGGGTGCCGGGACGTCAAGGCATGCTCCAGGCAGTCAGTGACCAGGTAGAGGTCAGTGCTGCATCGAGTTATGAGGGCCTCTTTGAACAACTGGCGCCCTGAGAAGAAAAAGAGAGGGAGTTAGAGGAGAAGATTTGTGGTCCAAAACACGGCAAACAAACACCAGGATATGAAGCCGTTCTCTGTGCGACAGTCAGGGTGGCATATGAACAGTTTTCAAATCAACAACAAGAACTGGTGCTAATCACTCAACCATCCCCCCACAAAAAAGAGCACTTTCTGAATTTGGAAAGGTACATTCCCTGTTCCATTAAAGAAATCAACAAACGTTTGAGCAGTTGGGACTTTGCCAAGTCTGAGGGAGGAAGTAGGGCAGGTGGTCTTTTCCCCCAATGAGTTTGTTTTCAAATTGGAAGGTAGAACCCTTAGGGGGCTAACCATAAATCAGAGACAAGCTGCAGAAATCAGCAGATGAGGCTGTTGCAGAATCAGGTCTCTCCCCCCTTCCTATGTTAGGAGACAATTCTGACTCATCAAAAGGAATCAGGGCCGCCAAAGGGGGTAAGTACAAGGGGCACCTCTGTACTACTGGGCCCAGAACCAACACAGGGCCAGACTCTGAGATTTCATTTTAAAAAGAGGTATTAAGTCTCTAGCTCCTTTGGAACAAATGACACAGAGCAAAATTCCTTTGTGAGATATGACTTGCTTCCACCTTCCACTGTTTTAGCCAATGAGTGCCTGAGTTGTGACTGATGACTACAGTGGTACCTCAGGTTACAGACGCTTCAGGTTACGGACTCTGCTAACCCAGAAATAGTACCTCGGGTTAAGAACTTTGCTTCAGGATGAGAACAGAAATTGCGCGGTGGCGGTACAGCAGCAGCAGCAGGAGGCCCCATTAGCTAAAGTGGTACCTCAGGTTAAGGACAGTTTCAGGTTAAGAACGGACCTCCAGAACGAATTAAGTTCTTAACTGGAGGTACCACTGTACTGTGAAAAGGGCAGAAGGCCCCCAAATGGCTTCAAAATGATTCTCCAGCACCAAGGACACCATACCTGTAAATCACATTTACAGTGGTACCTCGGGTTAAGTACTTAATTCGTTCCGGAGGTCCGTACTTCACCTGAAACTGTTCTTAACCTGAAGCACCACTTTAGCTAATGGGGCCTCCTGCTGCTGCCGCGCCACTGGAGCACAATTTCTGTTCTCATCCTGAAGCAAAGTTCTTAACCTGAAGCAATATTTCTGGGTTAACAGAGTCTGTAACCTGAAGCGTATGTAACCCGAGGTACCACTGTATACCACTTTAACAATCATGGCCCCCCTCCCCAAATCATGGGAACCGTAGTTTGTTAAGGGTGCTGGGAGTTATAGTTCCGCGAGGGGTAAACTACAATTCCCAGGATTCTTTGGGAGGAGCCATGACTGTTAAAGTGGTATAAACATGCTTTGAATGTATGGTGTGGATGCAACCCAATATTAAGGGCAAACCTCCCATTCTTCAAATGGACAGGGAGGCTCTGCTGGCAGAGGTTCGCAAATGCAAGGGACTTGTGGCCCTCCAAAATGTTGCGGGACTCCAACTCCCACTATCCCCAGCTATTGGTTATGATGACTTGGGCTGATGGGAGTTGAAGTCCAACAACATCTGAAGGGCGCTAGGTTCTCCATCCACCTTTATCTCAATGGCAGCCCCAGTTCTCTCCCCACAGACCACATGGAGGACTCACATCTCTCATAGTAGGTCTGTCCATAGCTATCTTTGACTTCCTGTGGGGTGCGGACCCATTGCTGCTCGAGGACGCTGATGCTGTGCTGGATGTTAGTCATGTTTGTTCGGAAATAGCCTGGCTCCACCATGGCTACTTTCACCCCAAAAGGGCGGAGATCACGCCTGGAAAGAAACAATGGGTTTGACATGGTTCATACAGCTACCCCTGCAACTGTGGCTAACAGACGACAGTTATATGGGAAGAAATTGAATATTTAATTTAGTTTGAATCTGGGTCTGGCAATTAAAGGAAATGGTGAGTGAGGGTGAATTTTGGGAACGAGGGTAGGTGATTGTAAACAGCTGAACTCACTTACTTGGCTAGTCAAGGACCCTTTGCAAGGTCCGTAGAAAATTATCTCACATTCCAGGGACGAGGCTAACCCAGTGAGCAGAGGTAGGCAGCATTTCGGCCCAAATTTTTGCAAAAGGTGCTTCTTAAAACCTCACTCCTTAGCAGAAAAGCTAATAATTAAAAAAATGGCATGGGATACATAATTGTTCAGCTTCACTGTCCCCAGCTGTGGAGTGGGGGGGGAATGAAACAGCCAGCAAAGCCCAAAATTGATTGCCTTCTTCCTCCTCTTGATCTGGGCCTGAGATATTTAGCCCCTCTCTGCACTGCATTTTGACAATTATGATGTCAGAAGTGATAGCTTACCTGAGAGAGTCGGAGAAAGCCTCCACCCCATACTTAGATGGACAGTAGCCTCCTCCGTAGAAAGCCAGTCGCCCCAGGATGCTGGACACGTTAACAACCCTTCCCCTGGCCTTCTTCACCAGCGGCAACATGTGTAGCGTCACGTCAATCAGTCCAACCAGATTGACATTTAGCACTCTTACAAAGGCATCTTTGTCCAGCCACTCATTGGGTACCATCGCTTCCACAATCCCTGCATTGTTCACCAAGCCCCAGAGCCCTGTGGAGTAGAGGCAGCAAGTTAGCATTTGAGTAAGAACACCATCATCATCATAATTAATAATTAAATAATAATTTATTATTTATACCCCAGCCACGCTGGGCAGAAACCAAAGGACTATTAAAAACACGATAAAATGATGCTGAACATCTGGCCCAGGCTAAGCAAAGCTTGGGAACACCAATAAATTTAATTTTCTCATAACAAAATGTATTGCTCGGGGGGGGGGGGGGTTCTAAAAATTCTGCACTCACAAGGTTTTGTAAGCTAGGGATGGGGAAGCTGATGGTGTTGGACTCCAGCTCCCATCAATACCACCCACCATGTGTGATGGACAAGGACTGTGGGAGTTGCCTTTTTAAATTCTGCCTTTCTGTATCAAAGTGTTGTTCTTCAGCATGCTTTTTCTGTGCTTTAGTGAGTAAGAGGGAAAATGGTTTGTAGTAAAACAGTTTGCTCGCCAGATGCAGAATCAAATGTGTGCAACGTATCACAGCATGCAGGGATTGTGTGCCTAGAGTAACAGGTGGTAATGCTGGCTAGAGGGAGACATGGAGCATTGCCAAAAATAGATAGGTAGGAAGCTTTAAAAGTTATTGAAAATGTTCCTATGTAGGCAAGCTAAGGGAAACACCTGGCTATGCAGTCCCTATAGAGGACTCGTGAAGCGGAGCCACATATGGATTTATGTTGCCATGGGATACCACAAATGGCTCTTTTGAATCTTCCCTTGTTTGTGTGAAACTATTACTGTACTTGAACTGCTGTTTGTGCACACAATTAAAATTGCTATATAGCTGTATCTCTCCTGCTTAAATGTGCCCTTAAGGCAGGATTTGTGAGGAAAGAGACAATGGGAGGTTTCCCACTTTGACCTTGCAGAGAAAACATTGGCTCAGTTTAGGAATCAAAATGGTTCCAGGTTGGTCTTCCTGTGCTGATCTATGTACATGCTTGGTTGGTACACTTATGAACATTACCATATATCTAAGACCATAAAATTCCTATCACACTATCTTCAAGCTCATATCTGGAAGCCAGCCACTGTACCTTTGTCTCTGACGCACCCTTTCGCCCACTCAGTCGCTGCCACAATGCTCTCTGTGCTGGTGACATCCAGGAGGGTGGTTTTCAACCGATCTGATGTGAGCCTCTCCAGCTCTTCGGCCCCTTTCTGTGTAAAACAGGCTGCCAACACCCTTAGCCCCTCAGCATCCAGCTGCCTGGCAAGCTGGTTCCCAAAGCCGGAGTCGCAGCCAGTGATGAAGACATACTTCTCTCGGAGGTTTTCCACCTTCTGCCTTTCCAGGTACCATCGGATGACAAAGAACAGCAAGACTGCCAAAAGGAGCCACATGCTCACTGTGTATTTCTTTTAAAAGAGGAAGCAAAACATGGCAGGGTTGTTTTTTAATTCTTGTTGTTTTTATGCATTCCAGGTTTATTTTTATTTTATTTTATTGAATTTATATACACTCTATACCCAGAGGTCTCAGGGTGGTTTGCAGAATAAAAGCAAAATATTAAACCACAAAATACACAATCAAAACAAAAACAAACACCACCCAATAACTACCCCCCCCCAAAAAAAACACATTTTGAAAGGGCATAGGATGTAAATCAATTCAACCAAAGACCTGGTTAAAAAGGAATGTTTTTTGCCTGGTGCCTGAAGGCACCTAATGAAGGCGCCAGGCTTCATTATTCCCATTCTGGAGTTAGGTAAAGGTAAAGGGGTAAAGGGACCCCTGACCATTAGGTCCAGTTGTGACCGACTCTGGGGTTGCAGCGCTCATCTCGCTTTATTGGCCAAGGGAGCCGGCATACAGCTTCCGGGACTAAGCTGCTTCTGGAGAACCAGAGCAGCGCACGGAAACGCCATTTACCTTCCCGCCGGGGCGGTACCTATTTATCTACTTGCACTTTGACGTGCTTTTGAACTGCTAGGTTGGCAGGAGCAGGGACCGAGCGACGGGAGCTCACCCCGTTGCAGGGATTTGAACCGCTGACCTTCTGATTGGCAAGTCCTAGGCTCTGTGGTTTAACCCACAGCACCACCTGCATCCCTATTCTGGAGTTATCAGGCAGCAAAGTTCTCTTAGGAAAGCAGTTTGCAACACTCAAAGGGTTAACATAACAACATAAGGGTAATGATTAACAAAGCCATGCCTGCCCTGGAGTTCATGACACTGATTTCTGAGACTGTGTCCTTGCCTGTGACAATGACTGAACTAAACTGGCACTGCTCTGTTGAAATTAACGGAGACACTATGCTTAATATTGAGGGATCCTAAAAGGAAAAAAAGCTCCAGGGAGACTCTTTCTGGAAAGGACATGCAATAGAAGAGAGATGGGGGAGCCACCCACCCCTTGAAGTCCGCATTTGCAACATGTAAAAGGGCTGCATACCAGGGGTGGGTCAGGCTGGAACCTATAAGTGTTTATAGCCACCCCACATTCTCACACAGCACCCCAGCCAGCCATTTTCACTTAAAGTTAAGCATAATCCATTCTTTTAACAGCCATTCATTCTCTCAAGGGGGCATTAATCACCTCCCTGTTATGCTGGATGAGTTTCAGGTAGTAAGGATAAAGGATGTGGAAAAGGTTCTTGAATCAGTCAAGGGATCTGATCCTGACAATGGACTGATGTCAATATTTCACATTTTCAGATCACCCTCTTCCTGCTCAGCTGAGAAAGCAATGTCCAGAGTGTAACCTGCCACATGCATTGGGCCAGTGACATGTTGGGACGGCGCCATGGTCATCAAGGAAGCCATTAAGTCCTGAGCCACCCCAGAGTCAGTTGCCTTGGCATGGATGTTGACGTTCCCCAGAAACAGCAGTCTGGGAGTCCTCAACACCCCTTCTAAGACCAGCTCAGGCAGGAAAACTGCTGGGCAGCAAGATGCACAGTAAGCCAACAGAATTCCTAATCTGTCCCAATTGCCCAGTGCTAGGAACATACACTCAAGATCCCACCCAACTGGACAGAGAGCCTGAAGAGAAAGACAAAAACCCTACGGACTATAGCAACTCCTCCTCCCTGACCCTCAAGTCTGCCTAGATGCTGCCCAGAGTATCTAGGTGGGAACAAATGGGTAAGACCAACTCCACCCTGCTCACCCACCCAACTCTCAGTGATACAGACCAGATTGGCCTTATCCATCATCAGATCATGGCTGAAAGAGGTCTTACTCAGTGTCGACCTGGCATTCAGCAACAGCAGCTGCAGACCCGAGGCTGGTCCTCCTTTGCATCCGGCACCTTAGTTCCAGATTGTAACTTGTATTCCATTTTAGAGACCTCATTTCTCTGCCTCTAGGGAGCCATGGGCTTTCCCCGCCTAAGCAGCCATTGATGTCATTCTTGTAAAACTTAATAGACATATAGGTTCATTATTCTAAGGAAGAACAGTGCTTGTCTTCTTACAATGCTACTGACAATTCTATTAAGCTGTAACCCACCCAACTTCCTTCCAAAAAGGATAGCTAAGATTCAAGCCACTCTTCTTTTAAACACACCCTGGATGCTTCCAGATGCATTTGTTGTGGATTGGTGTGTCTCATGCACGCAAGCTTTTTGCAGCATTCACACGGTGTTAGTGGCATCAAAATGCCAGCCTGTATCTCCCTCCCAATTTAATCCAGCTTGACCCTCTCCAGGCATTAATTCTGTATTAAAAACACCTGTTAGCAATGACTCATTTATGATTATCTTAGTTACCCATGTACAATATTAAGTCACTGTCTGGAAGCACTCCCATCGCCAAGCGAAAAGTTAATGCGCTTTGCTTACCTCAAAATTCAACCAACACCTTGACTGTCCAATCTGTCTGAAACAGGAACCCTCTACAAACAGAAGAGTAGATCTGTTAATCCATTCTGTTAGTGAACCTTTCCCCTAAATCCCACCTCAGAATTTGTACGGAGGTTCTGGATAGGCTGGAAAACAGCCACCAAGTTGTTGGGTTTTTTTGACAAAACAAGAAAAGTCCAAAGTACTTTGTGTATCTATGAATTGGTAACCATTCTGGGGCTTAGTTCAATGACTTCCCTGCTTCAGTTGTCTGAAATCATTAGCCAGGGAAGTACTTATTCCTGCAGCTGGCTGGCTGCTTGCCATCTTCTCCAAGGCACCAGTCACAGCGCATGGCAGGGAGCGGATCAAAATGTCCCTGTGAATGCTATCTGCAAGCCTTTCAAGAACAGATTTGGCCTGCTTTCTTCTTTCAGGTTTTCCCGTTAATTTTTCAAGATGAAACTCTCCTTTATTCGTGCAAAGATTTACATTCATTTAGGGCATGGTATATATATGTGTGTGTGTATATATATGCCATGGTGGTTGGCTTTCAATGTTAATTGCCATCAGGCAGCATTTTAACTGATTTTGTTCAGACTGTGTCAACAGGGAGGAGGTATTAATCACACAGGACCTATTAACGTTTTTTAAAAAGATCAATCATGGCACTTCAGGTGTAGCATTTAGCATCATGTTTTGTTTGGCCCTTAGAAACACACAAACAGGTAGACCAGCATTTAACATAAGAACAGTGTTGCCTGCCACCCCAATCACCAAGCGGTGCGAGATTCCAGGGGGTCACAGGCGCTTTTCCAGGGTTCGTGTTTCCTTTTGGAATTACGCAGAGCAGAGACCGTGATGTCTTCATGCTATGTGGTTTATTTACACAACTATATAAGCTGAGCCTGCAATGGAGGGGTTCACAGCATTAGCACCCCAAAAGGGTTTTATTTCTCCCATAACTACAGCCTTGGATTCAAATAGATATCAAACATTGGTCTCTGGGTGTCTATCCAGCTAGCTGCTTTACTTCTAGGTCTCCTCACTGCTCTCCTCTCAAAATCTCTGGTTGTTGTTTTTTTTCCTTTTCACTATCTGTGAATTGAGGTAGGGTCCTCACCCATTCAGGGACACGGGTGGTGCTGTGGGTTAAACCACAGAGCCTAGGACTTGATGATCAGAAGGTCGGCGGTTCGAATCCCCGCGACAGGGTGAGCTCCCGTCGCTCGGTCCCTGCTCCTGCCAACCTAGCAGTTCGAAAGCACGTCAAAGTGCAAGTAGATAAATAGGTACCGCTCCGGCGGGAAGGTAAACGGCGTTTCCGTGCGCTGCTCTGGTTCACCAGAAGCAGCTTAGTCATGCTGGCACATGACCCGGAAGCTGTACGCCGGCTCCCTCGGCCAATAAAGCGAGATGAGGACCGCAATCCCAGAGTCGGCCACGACTGGACCTAATGGTCAGGGGTCCCTTTACCTTTACCTCACCCATTCACTGTCTACCATGTGAGCCCCTTCCTTTGTTCTCCTTGCACATCACCAGGAGGCTAGCATGGCTATTCCAAAAATTAAAAGTCTTGCCAGATCCACACAGTTGAATACCTCAAACTCATAACCCTGAAGAAAAGTTCAAAGTACTGGGTTGTATCTGTGAACTGATAACTGTCCTGGTAGGGTGCTGATAAGGCTGAGGGTCATGCTACGTCCTGTGCAACCTTTCAGGGCTGTGAGAATTATGTAAGCAGAATTCCCTGATCTGGACCTTGTGCAGAGCCTGAATCAAAAAGCTCTTCACACCAAGAAAGAGTTCCAAAGTTTTACCTTAAACCAGTCACAAAAACATTTTAAATAGAAATCAGCACATTGCTCTTAAACAACAAGCAATGCAGTCCAATTTTCTTTAAGCTGTAACTTGTTAATATAGCCCAGAGAGAGATTCCAATAAACAGGTTGCTTCTGAGAGACGCGCAGACTCCCAGGGATGAGTTATCTATTAATATGAGCAATGAAGCAAAGATTCCACCCTCTGTTGCAACCCTAGCTGCAAAAGCACCCGTTTGCACTTGCTACGTTGTTGCTGTTGTTGTTTAGTCGTGTCCGACTCTTCGTGACCCCCTGGACCAGAGCATGCCAGGCACTCCATTGCCATTGTCTTCCACTGCCTCCCACAGTTTGGTCAAACTCATGCTGGTAGCTTCGAGAACACTGTCCAACCATCTTGTCCTCTGTCGTCGCCTTCTCATTGTGCCCTCCATCTTTCCCAACATCAGGGTCTTTTCCAGGGAGTCTTCTCTTCTCATGAGGTGGCCAAAGTATTGGAGTCTCAGCTTCAGGATCTGTCCTTCCAGTGAGCACTCAGGGCTGATTTCCTTCAGAATGGAGAGGTTTGATCTTCTTGCAGTCCATGGGACTCTCAAGAGTCTCCTCCAGCAGCATAATTCAAAAGCATCCATTCTTTGGCAGTCAGCCTTCTTTATGGTCCAGCTCTCACTTCCATACATCACTACTGGGAAAACCATAGCTTTAACTATACGGAGCTTACAGTTCTCTGCAAAACAGAAATCCTGCAAATGCAAACCTCAACTAAGTTGCACACACAATGCATATAAGCATAGCATTTGATGCACATTCAGCTTAGAACTTTTACACTGGGCAGAGGTAAAAGTGGGCGGGTCAACAAACGTGAGTTTTGCGGGGGGGGCAGCACTTCTCCCTCGAGCCACTATCCGTTCCTCCCCCAATGCGCTTCAGAGCCAATACCACAGATGGCAGGTGCCTTGACCATTTCAGCGGTGTGAACACAATTGCCAGGCTAGCCAAGACCTGCACCTTGCGCCTTATGGTAGACAAACCCGACTTCATCCTCAGTGGCAAAGTGGCAACTAGAGAGGCTACCCTGCAGTGTGAGCTCAGTCAGGGAAATGTCTTTGATGAGTTCCTGATGGAGGGAACAGCTGCAGACAAAATAATAATTTATTTAGAGCTAACACCTGGAAGGGACGCGGGTAGCGCTGTGGGTTAAACCACAGAGCCTAGGACTTGCTGATCAGAAGGTCGGCGGTTTGAATCCCCATGACGGGGTGAGCTCCTGTTGCTCGGTCCCTGCTCCTGCCAACCTAGCAGTTCGAAAGCACCTCAAAGTGCAAGTAGATAAATAGGTACTGCTCCGGCGGGAAAGTAAACAGCCTTTCCGTGCTCTGCTCTGGTTCGCCAGAAGCAGCTTAGTCATGCTGGCCACATGACCTGGCCAATAAAGCGAGATGAGTGCCACAACCCCAGAGTTGGCCACGACTGGACCTAATGGTCAGGGGTCCCCTTACTTTTACCTTTAACACCTGGAAACTTCTCCAGAGCTTTGAAAACAGAATGCCAAGGAAGTGAAGTTGACTAATAAGCATTGCCCTTGCCTCACAGTAGCAAGAGAATGGCCAGCTCTAGCCCTGTTGTGGCTTATGACATTCCTGTGGGAATTATCCCAAGAAAGCTGCAGAATGACTTCAGGGAGTAGCAGGCTGGGCCAGAGTTTGATGGCAGCATTTATTTGCCAGTGCTCAAGACCATAAGGAAGAGGAGGAGTGTTGTGGAGAGAATGAACAATCTCTACAATTCCATAGTAATAGAATCAAATTTAATGGAGAAATGAACTTGAAAACAGAAACTGATCTGGTGTGTGTTACAACTCACTTTAAAGAACTTGGGAATCCTCCCAGGCTAGGCAGGCTCCCAAAGATCTACTCCAGGGGTGTCAAACTCAAATTCATCGGGGGCCGCATCAGCAGTTTGGTCACCCTCAAAGGGCCGGTTGTATCTGTAGGACTATGTGTCCACTCTTTATTATCATAAATTATTGTAACTGCATTCAATTATTACTGTTTTTTGTAATAATGTAAGTAATAACTAGCTCTGAAAGCAGAAACATAGGCAGAATAATGGCAAGTAGATATTCAAATGTACACGGCTGGCTATTGTGGATTCCCACAGGTTCCTCTCCTTCTCCCTGGGAGCTAAACTCCAGAAACAATAAGTGAACTAGGCAAGAATTTGCTTCCTCTTCTTGCCCTCCCCCCACCCCCAAACCAGTCACCTCAAAATCTCTCCTCTTCACTCTGCCTAACAGTAGGTTCGGCCCCAAACGCATCCTCGCCAGGCCCCTTTTCGCTCTTGTTTTTATTGCAAGGCTTCTGCACCTCGGGGCTTCCGAGGGAAGCAGCAGACACACAGCCTGCCCTTCTTCCTGCCTGCTGCGGAACAGCTCGGCCTCTCGGACCAAAGCAGGAACACGGAAGCCGTCTAAGCCGTGAGCAGCACCTGCTGCAACCCCTGGCAGGCACTCCGAAGCCAATGCGCCGGCTGCTGCTGCTGCTGCCCGCCGTCCTCCTCGCCGCCTGCCAGCTGGGCTGGCGGCTGGGAGGGAGCGGGGGAGGGGCCGGGGCGCGTGTGGGGAGGGGAGGGGGCAGGGCTGCCTGCTGCAGTCACTCTGCTGCCACATGCCCCAGTCCCGGGAGGGAGAGGGAAAAAGAAGGCGCTGCTCCGGCGGAGGGATACAGCGTGCCGTATAAAAAGCGCGCCGCGCAGCCTCACACCTACAGCATTTTTGGTGAAGCCTAACCGGAGCCCGGCTTCTTCTCCCCCTGCCGCTCCCGTGCATTTGCTAGCTTCGGCGGCTGCGCCGGGGACTCGGTCAGGCCCGCGTCCCGGAGCTCAGCTGGTGAGCTTGTGTGGCTGATCTTCGCGTTGGAGGGGGGTGGGCGGGCGGGCTGCAGCTGGATCGCCGGCCCTCTTTGGGCGCAGCTGGCCCGGATCGGTGGTCTCTCTCGCCTGCCTTCCCCCACCCGCATTCACGGCTGCCTGCGCTGCGGGGTCTGGTCGGATGTCCTAAGAGGGGGTGGGGGTGGCGAGGGAGCCCTGGCTTGCGCTTTCGCTCCCGACCCTTGATCCTTCTTGCCCAACCCAAATCTTCACCCTCCAACTCACCCACCCACGCGCCCTCTTCCCAGCTCCGGGGTTCTCACTTCCTCTCCGCAGCAAAAGGAAGGGAGGGGAATAAAAACCCGGGGCTGCCTGTCTTTCAGAGAAGCCGCTTGTCCAGAACTAGAATATAAGTAGATATTCAAATGTACACGGGCCACATGACGAGCTCTGGCGGGCCGGATTCGGCCCGAGGGCCTTGTGTTTGACACCCGTGATCTACTCACAAGAAAGAGACCATAAAATACCATAAAATGCAGACAGTAAAAACAGCACAACACTATTATATGCCCTTTCGCTTAAAAAAAAAGTCTACTCCCAAAAGCCTCTTGGAATAAGAGCCTTCATCTGCCCTCAGAAAGGAGAAAACTTTTTTTATTTTTTATTTTATTTTATTTTTTTATTTTGCCAACAAAGGTCCATATAGTAAAAGCTATGGTTTTCCCAGTAGTGATGTACGGAAGTGAGAGCTGGACCATAAAGAAGGCTGATCGCCAAAGAATTGATGCTTTTGAATTATGGTGCTGGAGGAGACTCTTGAGAGTCCCATGGACTGCAAGAAGATCAGATCTATCCATTCTGAAGGAAATCAGCCCTGAGTGCTCACTGGAAGGACAGATCATGAAGCTGAGGCTCCAATACTTTGGCCACCTCATGAGAAGAGAAGACTCCCTGGAAAAGACCCTGATGTTGGGGAAGATGGAGGGCACAAGGAGAAGGGGACGACAGAGGCCGAGATGGCTGAATAGTGTTCCTGAGCAAAATTGATTGTAAACAATGTGGTGACTGAAGATTTTAAGATAGAAAAAGGAACACGTCAGGGCTGCCCTATCTCTCCATTATTATTTATTTCGGTCCTGGAGGTGCTGCTGAACATGATCAGAAGGGACCGGTCCATTAAAGGAATACAGGTCGGAGCTAAACAATATAAATTGAAAGCCTTTGCAGATGATTTAGTTTTGACTGTACAGGAGCCGGAATCTAGTATGAAAAGAGCCTTGGAATTGATTAAAGAATTTGGTCATGTGGCAGGATTTAGATTAAATAAGTCAAAAACTAAAGTATTAGAGAAGAATTTAACACCAATAGAGAAGGACAGGTTTCAGAATGAAACAGGTTTAACTGTTGTTAAGAAAGTGAAATACCTAGGGATTAATATGACTGCGAAAAATTTGAACTTATTTAAAGATAATTATGAGAAATGTTGGTCAGAAGTAAAAAAGGATTTAGAAATTTCGTCTAATTTGAAGCTTTCCTTGTTGGGTCGAATTGCAGCTATAAAGATGAATGTTTTGCCAAAAATGTTATATTTGCTTCAATCTTTGCAAATTTTGGACAAGATGGATTGTTTCAAGAAGTGGCAGAGAGATATTTCTAAATTTGTCTGGCAGGGCAAGAAACCCAGAATTAAGTTTAAAATTTTAACTGATGTAAAAGAAAGAGGTGGATTTGCCCTGCCAGACCTTAAATTGTACTATGAATCAGCAGCATTTTGCTGGTTAAAAGACTGGCTGCTTCTTGAGAACACGGACATTCTGGATTTAGAAGGTTTTAATAATGTTTTTGGGTGGCATGCATATCTGTGGTACGACAAGGTTAAAGCACATAAGGCATTTAAAAACCATATTGTCAGGAAAGCTTTGTTTAATGTCTGGACAAGATATAAAGATCTGCTGGAAAGTAAAACCCCAAGGTGGTTGTCACCTATGGAAGCTAAGTCTCAGAAAAAGCTTAATATGGAGGCCAAATGGCCAAAATATTGGGAAATTTTGGAGCAAGAAGGTGATAAACTGCAGAGTTTTGAGAAATTAAAAGACAAAGTGCGAGATTGGCTTCATTATTATCAAATAAGAGAGGCCTACAATTTGGACAAGAAAATTGGTTTCCAGGTGGAAAAATCAAAATTGGAAACAGAACTGTTAGAACCAAAAACTAAGATTTTGTCAAAGATGTATAACTTGCTGTTAAAATGGAACACTCAGGATGAAACGGTTAAATCAGCGATGATTAAATGGGCGCAGGACATAGGTCATAACATTATGTTTGCTGACTGGGAGCAGTTGTGGACCACCAGTATGAAATTCATGGCATGTAATGCCTTAAGAGAGAATATTATGAAAATGATTTACAGGTGGTACATGACCCCAGTTAAGCTTGCAAAAATTTATCACCTGCCTGACAACAAGTGCTGGAAATGTAAAGAAGCTGAGGGAACATTCTTTCACCTTTGGTGGACATGCCCAAAGGTTAAGGCTTACTGGGAAATGATATATAATGAACTGAAGAAGGTATTTAAATTTACCTTTCCTAAGAAACCAGAGGCCTTCCTTTTGGGCATAGTTGGCCAACGGGTGCCAAAGAAAGACAGAACATTTTTTATGTATGCAACAACAGCAGCAAGAATACTTCTCGCCAAGTATTGGAAGACACAAGATCTACCCACCGTGGAAGAATGGCAGATGCAAGTGATTGACTACATGGAGATGGCTGAAATGACTGGCAGAATCCGGGACCAGGGAGAAGAACCGATGGAACAGGACTGGAAAAAGTTTAAGGACTATTTACAAAAACATTGCAAAATGTCTGAGTGTTAACATGATGTGGGAAGTGAAGGTAACAGGGCATGTGGGATTTGGTTAAATGTGAATGAAAAGAAGAATTTTAAAAAAAAGGAGAAGGGGGTTATGAACAGAATAAAATTATGTCTTTATAAGATGAGGAATGGGCTAAGACAACGAAAACTTGGGACATAATAATTAGAAAAATATAATTGTAAGTATGGTTTGAATAAGGGTTTGAACTTGCTGAATTAGATTGGAATAAAGAGGAACACAAAAAAGGGAGATGTGAGGAGGTCAGGACAGAGGGACATGGAATTTTATAATTTTAAAAGGTGGATTTTTCTTTTTTCTATTTTTCTTTTTTGCTATATATTTTTGTTTTCTGTTTTTTCTGTGGGCTTTATTTAATGGAATGATCTATGTGAAATGTTGAACTTTTTGATTTGTAAAACCTTAATAAACATTTATTTTAAAAAAAAAAAAGAATAGTGTTCCTGAAGCTACTAACATGAGTTTGACCAAACTGCGGGAGGCAGTGGAAGACAGGAGTGCCTGGCCTGCTCTGGTCCAGGGGGTCACCAAGAGGCGGACACGACTAAACGACTAAACAACAAAGGAGACTCTTGAGAGTCCCATGGGCTGCAAGAGGATCCAACCTCTCCAGAGTCGGACACGACTAAACGACATTTTCGTAAAGGGCCGCTAGAGGCCCTCAGAGGCCGCTTTTTCTCGCCGAAACTACAACTCCCACAATCCCGAGCGCGGCGCATAAATGGCGGGCGCTGCTCTGATTGGTTCTTCGAGACGCGGGAGGCGGAGCCTGGCTTCTCCCGCGCGCGCGCTCCGCTTGCTCTTTGGACATGGCAGATTTCGAACCCGGCTCCCTGCCCGACCTTTTGCCGCTGTACTACCGCCGCGTCTTCCCCTTCGGCCTTTACGGGCGGTGGCTGCGCTACGGCGACGGTGAGCCAGGAGCGGGCGGGGGGGGGAAGAGGCGCGCTCCTGGGACCCTGGAGCTGCGGAGGGAGCGGAAGGGAAGCCCCCCAACTGGGGGGAAGGTGGTCGAGGCGCGTAAGTGCTCCGGGGCGGCGCTCAGCCCCCACAGTCTTGCAACACGGGTGCCTCTGAGCATATGCAGAAGGCGAAGAAACGCACCTGGTCTCGCCCTTCATGGTGGGCACTGGAACGGGAGGAGGCGCCCGGTTCAAAGAAAATGGGGTAGCTAAGGGAAATGAGTCGCTGCCTGCAGACTCAGGGCAGGCTTCTTCCCGCAGTTTGTAATTAACTGAGGAATTAATTGAGGAACGCACAACTGCAAGATGCAGGAGCAATAGGTTTCCAAAAGAAAAGGTTCTGCGGGTTTGTGGAAGAGGAACTATCAACTACGCTGAACCGAAATAATAATAATAATACCTTTATTGTCAATGTACAACCTGTGTACAATGAAATTAATCGAGCCTCCCTCCCCCCCCACAAACACTCAATCTCATTGCACTCTGTGTGCTTGTTGCACAATTCACCAACCCCTAAAGTCAGTTGCACTATATTATTTTCTGTTCAGCAGCTTAACAGCCCACGGATAGAAACTGTTTGTAAGCCTGTTAGTAAAACTAATTATACTTTTATATCTCCTTGCTGGCCGGGGTGTGAATCATCCCTGAGAATTTTTCTCGCTCTCCTAAGGCAACGATCCCTTGCGATGTTATCTAGCGGACTCAAGGGACAGCCCATGATACCATGAGCTGTGTTCACCACCCTCTGTAAAGACTTTCTGTCCGTGGCTGTCAAGCTAACGTCCCACACTGTGATACAATAGGAGAGGACATTTTCTATTGTGTACAAGGAGGTCATCAATTGTTGTTTAACATTGTTCTTTCGCAAGACCCTGAGAAAATGGAGTCTCTGTTGGGCCTTCCTAACCACCTGAGTTATATTGCTTTTCCAAGTGAGGTCTTCACTAAGGTAAACTCCCAGGAATTTAAAGGAAGAGACTCTCTCCACACAGCCCCCCCCCCCCGATATACAACGGGGCTAGTTCACCTCTCTTCTAAACAGAAGCTCCCCGGCTCAGCTGGTTAGAGGGTGGTGCTGATAGCACCAAAGTCGCAGGTTTGATCCCCATACAGGCCACCTGCATCTTCCTGCATTGGGGTTGGACTAGATGGCACCCAGGATCCCTTCCAACTGTACAGTTCCATGATTCTGTGTTTGGAAGCACTATACAAGGGAACACTGCCACCTTCGTGCCCCGTCTGGCATTGGCTAGCGTGGCCACCTGTGTGGTAAAAAAGAGAGCACAGACATGCATAAAATTTACACGTGCTCATGTATTTGGCATAAATGCAAATATGATTAGTGCAATACAATACACTGAAGACTGTGACTGAATGATCTGTGACCGAATAATGGACAACTTCAAGGCCTCTGCTTTCTCTTCTTATTGTTATTTTTAAAGTGGAATTGTACTGGAAGGCTCTGCAAATAGCAGACACTTTTGGACAGAGGACGAGCCCAGCTAACAGAGGACAGTTAAGGAGGACCCAACATTTTGCTGGCCACAGAATTTTTAGGGTTGTATGGACTTCTTGTACGGACTTTCCTGAATTATTGCCAACCTGGCTGACTAAAATATAATCACGCTTAGAGTTTATATATCACATTTAGAGTGTTCAGTGTGCTGTCTTATTCCACCATATTGCAAAAGGAGAACTGGGGCTTGGAGAACAGCATCTTGCCTAAGACCGCCTTGCCAGCTTCGTGGAAGAGCTGAGATTCAAAGCAGAAACTGTGCTGCGCAATGTAACTAGCATGTGATCTTCCTTTTGCAGTGTCAAAGAATTACTTTCAGCGAAGGGAGTTTTCATTCACGCTCCGTGATGACATCTACGTGCGGTACCAGTCTTTCAACACACCCTTGGAATTGGAAAAAGAGATCCAGAAAATGTGCCCTTACAAAATTGACATTGGGGCCGTGTATTCGCACAAGGTATGCACTTCAGTGCTATAAAGCCAGGCCGAGGAATCTCCAGGTGTTTCTGCACTACAACTCCCATCATCACCCTGGCCAGTAGCATTGCTGGCTGCGGCTGATGGGAGCTGGAGTCCAGCAACAGTTGGAGGGTCACAGGTTCCTCAGTCCTGTTATAAAAATGATTTAGAAAAAGTTTTCAAAACTGCCTGCCCTAGAGTCCACCATTTAACTGGCTTAAAAAAAGACTTGGCCCTTTGACCGTACAAATATGATAAAACATAATTTTACCGGAACCGTTGAAAAAAAAACCCCAATTAGTTAACTGTCACAAGGCAGGGAAATAAAATTCTAAATTACGGCAAGCAGCTATCATTTCTAAGTTATTTCTGTTCCCTTTCGCTTTCCTGCAGCCCATCCAGCACAACATGGTACACCTAGGTGCCTTCCAGGCCCAGGAGAAAGAGCTCGTATTTGATATAGACATGACAGATTACGATGATGTTAGAAGATGCTGCAGGTATTTTTGTTACCCTTCTGGGATAGTGATTTGGGGACAAGAAGCCAATTTGTTGGTGAGGATGATAATTGTATATGTTTGGGAAGGTGGGTAGAGCATTCGCTCTCCATTGACTGATCACTCTTGAGTTCTGCTCTGAACTTCACAAGATGCTGCCCACGTCTATGCTTCCAGCGTTGTTGTAACAGTTATGGACTAGAAACTTGTTTCGTTTTTACTTTAAGCTTATTGTCTGTTTTTGTACTTTATTTCCATGTGTGGGCATTCCCTGAACCTTGACAGCACATTAAATGGGAGTCTAGACTCTCAGTATTTTGTGGGAAGGATTCCCACACAAGTGGATACCAGAACTTTAGGTCTGTACAGTAGAAGAGGATTAAAGGGCCCTGTCACCCTGGCACAACAAATCCACTTTAAAAAAGAACCAGGCTTTTTGCAGTTTGCAAAGTGACAGGGAAATTCATTCAGAAGTGGGGGGTTGAACAAATGACTTGCTAGGTCATCTGGAGGAGCCTTGACAGTGCAATCCTGTGCATGTTTTCCTGGAAGTAAGTCCCACTGTGTTCAACGGGACTTACTGCCAGGTAAGTCTGAATAGGCCTGCAGCTTGAAGAACTCTGAATAGCACTCTTCTGGGAGCTTGGAAGAATATATGCCATGCTGAGCCTGACTCAACCAAGTGCTCTGTCTTCTGACACAGCATGCAAGATTGCAGGTGGGCAGGATAATGGAAGCCACCCTTTGTTTTGTCCCACACGCCTAATAATAATAAGCATGCTAGATCTAAGTGTTGGATGCAACACGAAATCGTATAAATTATTTCATTAAAAGAAAATCCCTTTTCCATTCTGAAACTTCAGAATGTGCGCAAGAACACCGTGTGGATGCAGTGTCAAATGACTTCTCATGTTCAGTGAAATTGCCACTCATTACATATAAGCCTCTTCCCACTGAATCCTGAAGCCGTAGAATAAGAAGAAGAGTTTGGATTTGATATCCCGCCTTTCACTCCCTTTAAGGAGTCTCAAAGCGGCTAACATTCTCCTTTCCCTTCCTCCCCCACAACAAACACTCTGTGGGGTGAGTGGGGCTGAGAGACTTCAAAGAAGTGTGACTGGCCCAAGGTCACCCAGCAGCTGCATGTGGAGGAGCGGAGACACGAACCCGGTTCCCCAGATTACGAGACTACTGCTCTTAACCACTACACCATACTGGCTCTCGCCTCTTGGATTTGCTTGTTCAGTGCCTTTGGGGTGTGTGTGTGTTAAAAAATACACTGCCCACTTTGGGCTGAAGAGCATTTAGCAGATCACACCCTGACTTACTTCCTTGTTTGTTAAGGGACGTTAACTTAGAGCTTCCTAGTTTGGACATAACATAAAACTCTGGATTAATGCGGTCCAGGGTCTTGGCACTTAAGCCAACAGAGGAGAGGATGAGTGCTCAGCCCCAACATTTTTCCACTGTTCCATAAACCACAGAGTCTAGAACAATTGTCTGAACTGGGTTGTTGTGGTTTTTATATGGTTTTGTAAGCTTCCTTGAAAGCTGGGAGTCGTGGGTTATATTTTTAAACTAATCAGGGCTTCATTTTTTAACGACTCTTCTTTCAGCTCTGCAGAGATCTGCCCCAAGTGCTGGACTCTAATGACCATTGCCATCCGCATCATAGACCGGGCACTCATGGGTAAGTGGCCAATGGCCATGTAGCAACTGTTGCCAGACTGACCATTTTGTCCACCTTTCTTTCGGAGACTCGCCCAAGTCCAAGTTTAAGCGCCTACCAGCAGTGTGTACCATATTTTCATAATGTATGATTTATCTAGTTGTTGTTGTTGTTGTTTAGTCGTTTAGTCGTGTCCGACTCTTCGTGACCCCATGGACCAGAGCACGCCAGGCACTCCTGTCTTCCACAGCCTCCCGCAGTTTGGTCAAACTCATGCTGGTAGCTTCGAGAACACTGTCCAACCATCTCGTCCTCTGTCGCCCCCTTCTCCTTGTGCCCTCCATCTTTCTCAACATTAGGGTCTTTTCCAGGGAGTCTTCTCTTCTCATGAGGTGACCAAAGTATTGGAGCCTCAGCTTCAGGATCTGTCCTTCCAGTGAGCACTCAGGGCTGATTTCCTTCAGAATGGATAGGTTTGATCTTCTTGCAGTCCATGGGACTCTCAAGAGTCTCCTCCAGCACCATAATTCAAAAGCATCAATTCTTTGGCGATCAGCCTTCTTTATGGTCCAGCTCTCACTTCCATACAGCACTACTGGGAAAACCATGGCTTTAACTATACGGACCTTTGTTGGCAAGGTGATGTCTCTGCTTTTTAAGATGCTGTCTAGGTTTGCCATCGCCCTTCTCCCAAGGAGCAGGCATCTTTTAATTTCGTGGCTGCTGTCACCATCTGCAGTGATCATGGAGCCCAAGAAAGTAAAATTTCTCACTGCCTCCATTTCTTCCCCTTCTATGATTTATCCAGTACCATTGGCTTTTGTGGAGCCTTTTGGGAAGTGTAAGCAAAAGAAGGTGGGTCCTTGTCCCAAGGAACTTCCGGCCTAAACAGATGGGGGGCAAATTAAGCTTAGTGCACTTGCAGCACTAAGGTTTTATTCATGCATTCTTGTCAAAGCTGCAATAGAATAATAATGGCAGCCTACCTTACGGGACTGTTGTAAGAATTCCTTAGATGATGCATGCAGAACGCTATGAGCACTCGCAGCACTAAGGTTTTATAATTGCATTCTTGTCAAAGCTGTTACCTTTTGTGCTTTCTACTCTGCTCTTCTGCACCTCCAGAGGACTTTGGCATCAAGCACCGCCTCTGGGTGTACTCGGGACGGAGAGGCGTTCATTGCTGGGTGTGTGACGAATCGGTCAGGAAGTGGTCTTCAAGTCTCCGTTCTGCAGCAGTGGAATATCTCTCCCTTGTGAAGGTGTGGTATCTTTAGGACAGAAGGAGGTGGAACTTAATTTCTGCATTGCAGGGGGTTGGACTAGATGACCCTCGGGTGCTTTCCAACTCTACAATTCTATGATTATGTGACACTGGAGGGCAGAGAATCAGTGGCCCAGTTAAGCTACAACACTGGCCTGTCACGTCGGGACATGCCCCTAGGACAAGGAAAGGCAGAGCACAGTGTCATGACCAGAAGCAATCTTTAAGTGTATTAACAGAGAATCCTGCTGGATCAGGCCACAGGCTCATCTACTTGAGCACTGTTCTCACATTGGCCAACCAGATGCCTCTGGGAAGCCCATAAAGCATGACGTTTCTAGCTCTCAGTGGAGGGGTATTAACCAGAGCTCATTTTGCATATTTTTTATTTTCTGGTGCATTTTCGACTCATTTTTAATCTTGTTTTGAGCTTCTAGTTTTCTTTCTTTATTTTGTATTTAAATGTTTTCTTGTTTGTAAACTGACTTGGAAATAATAATTTTTTATTTATACCCCGCCCTTCCCGGTTCAGGAAACGGGGCTCAGGGTGGCTAACAACAAATTTAAAACACTTAATTGATGCTACAAAAAAACCAGCATAAAATACGGTATAAAGCGTAAATAACAATAAAATAAAAAATCAATTTAGAGGGGAAATCCATCCAATAAACATTAGATAGACTGAAAGATGCTTAAAGAAACCAACCTAAACTAAACCTCCATATTTCACAGGGTGGCGAAGAGACCATCAAGAAGGTGACTCTTCCGGACAACATCCACCCTTTCATCAGGTCAGTTCAGGCAACAGCCAGGGAATTTATGGCATTTCTAGCATAGAGAGGTTGCACATCCTGAATAGGTTATTCAGCAAATGTTAAGCTTTAAGTGTTGTTTTAAGCTGTGCTGAGAATCACTATGGAATAAGGAGGTATGGACTGCATTGTGGCTTTCTGGTGGAGAAGGGTGTGTAGAAGCTATAGGTGCAACTATTGATGAGGCTTGTGGGCGGCTTTCTTCAGTGGCATTCTGTTTCACACTTAACCATGAACCAGGGGGCTGAGAAAAGCCTTCTATATAATAAGAGCCTTGAGCCATGGGAAAGCTTTTGGGCTGCTCCTAAAACCCTAAAACTAGGGTAAAAGGTAAAGGGACCCCTGACCATTAAGTCCAGTCGCAGACGACTCTGGGGTTGCGGCGCTCATCTGACTTTACTGGCTGAGGGAGCCGACGTTTGTCCGCAGACAGCTTCTGGGTCATGTGGCCAGCATGACTAAGCCGCTTCTGGTGAACCAGAGCAGCGCACGGAAATGCCATTTACCTTCCCGCCGGAGCGCTACCTATTCATCTACTTGCACTTTGACGTGCTTTCAAACTACTAGGTTGGCAGGAGCAGGGACCGAGCAACGGGAGCTCACCCCGTTGTGGGGATTCGAACCGCTGACCTTCTGATTGGCAAGCCCTAGGCTCTGTGGTTTAGACCCAAAACTAGGGTAGGCTGTGGTTAATGCAGCTCCAAGGGTAAATATTCAGATGTGAAGTGGAGGAAAGGCCCATTGAAGACTATGCATAATGACTGGAGAATGTGCAGAATTCCCTTTTCATAGACAGATTATGTGCACATTCCCCATGTGGATGTGCACAATGGCCAGCTGTTATGCACATTAACCACTCAACTCACATTATCCTAATGTGCACAGAGACATTACCACATTACTAATTCCGAGACCATATCTACATTTCCCCTCCTGCAGGCAAGTGCTGGAATACATGCCCATTGGCATGCATCCCATTTGTGCAATCTTCTCTTTTCCCTTCTAGCAATATTTGTGCTTTTCTACCAGGGTTGGGTGTGGCAATGCTACAAAATGATGCCATACTATGTTGCAGCTCCCTTCTTCAACAATACAGTGGTACCTCTGGATGCGCACACCTCTGGTTGCGTATCCTTCAGGATGCAAACGCGGCAAACCCAGAAGTATTTTTCCGGGTTTTGCCACATGCGCAGAAGCCCTCTACCCTGCTGCGCACATGCGCAGAACAGGCACCTCCGGTTGCGAATTCCTTGGGATCCGACCGGAGCTCCGGAATGGATCCCGCGCACAGCCGGAGGTCCTGCTGTACAGATTTCCCCAGACCTAGGCAAGAGCAAATGAAATGCCATTGAGGCTTTTATCACCTCTGTGTGGCAGGCTGTTCCTGCTGAAATTCCCTCTTTCCCAAAATCCTAGGTGTGGGTGGGCGTGTGAGTGTGTAAACATATTGCACCTTTCAGGGCAAAGGCCACCCACCTACTCCAAAGCACCTTATAAAAGATAACTAACTTTGTATAAAGGTAAAGGGACTCCTGACCATTAGGTCCAGTTGTGGCCGACTCTGGGGTTGCGGCGCTCATCTCGCTTTACTGGCCGAGGGAGCCGGCGTACAGCTTCCGGGTCATGTGGCCAGCATGATTAAGCCACTTCTGGCGAACCAGAGCAGCGCACGGAAACGCCGTTTACCTTCCCACCGGAGCAGTACCTATTTATCTACTTGCACTTCGTGCTTTCGAACTGCTAGGTTGGCAGGAGAAGGGACCGAGCAACGGGAGCTCACCCCGTCGCGGGGATTTGAACCGCCGACCTTCTGATCGGCAAGTCCTAGGCTCTGTGGTTTAACCCACAGCGCCACCCGCGTCCCTAACTTTGTATGTGTAGGAGGATTATTGAGCTTTATATACATAGCAGGAATGTTGTGCTTCCTGATGACTGGCGACATAGTTCACTTGCGGTGCTTTCAGCCCATGCCCTCGGTAACCTTCCTTGTGCCCATTCACCTGCCTCTCCACCAAAGTTAACCCTCTGACTCTGATGTTTTCCCCTCTTCTGTTGCAGCGAATCTCTAAATGTGGTGAAGCGTTACTTCAGAGAGTATGCACTTGTCGAGCAGGACATTCTTGGAAGTAAAGAGAGCTATGAAAAAGTGTTGGCTTTGGTCCCAGAGAATATCCTTTCAAGAGCCCATGGGGCGTGCCAGAGAGTGCTGCACATCTTACTAGTGACATGCCCATAAAATCAGGGATGAGGAACCTGTGGCCCTCCAGATGTTGGGCTGCAACTCCCATCCAACATGGTATACGGCCAAGGATGATAGGGGCTATATTCCATTAACTTTAGGAGGGCCACAGCTTCTCCTTCCCTGCAATAAATAGTCAATGCCATGGGGACAAAATCCAGATACCCCTGGGTCTGTTTACTGGCACTTGTGTTGATGCAGGAGTCAGTAAGTAGATTTATCCCGTATCGGAGGCAGCGGCTGCTGTTGTTGTTGGCATCCATTTGCCTTTGGGGGTGAATTCAAACTTGGAAGGTTACAGTGCTTGCTATGGCATTGGAGAAAGATATGGGAGAGACATGTTTTGTTGCAACCGGGGCAGATGAAGGCATCTGGTTGTGCTGCTGCAGATGCAGCATGGCGTTGCTTCTCTCTGCGCTCCTCCCAGCAGTCATTCCTCCTGCGGTCACTGCTAGGGATGCACAACCTGTCTGTTTCCTAGCATTGCAATAATCTGCAAGAGAGTGCCATATGGCAGGGGCAATGTTACCAGCATTCAGGGCATGTTTGCTTCAATCTTTGTAACACAGAGTTGGTCTGCCATCAGGCCTGGTGCCTGAAGCCAGCTCCCCGTAGTGCACGTTCTTGGGGTTCCTGCTATCTCCCGTTCTGTGTACACGACTGAGCCAGTGTAAACGTCGCTGAGACAGGAGTACAGTCATACCTCGGGTTGCAAACATGATCCGTGCAGGAGGCACGTTTGCAACCCGCAGCCTGAAGCACCACGTCTGCACACACGCGTGATGCGATTCGGCACTTCTCCGCATGTGTGTGATGTTATTTTGCGCTTCTGCGTGAGCGCCGACACCCGGAAATAACTCATTCCGGTACTTCCGGGTTTGGCGCGGTCCTCAACCCGCAGCGTTCGTAACCCGAGGTATGACTGTACAAGTATGCTTGGAATGTGAGGTTGGGAGAGCATATCTTTGCTTGAGACGCTGTCCTGCCGTGTGATGCCCCAAATTTTACTGATGCAGAAGCAGCATCCCTCTAAATACCAGCTGCTGGGGAACTTGGGTGGGAGAATCCTGTTGTGTTCGTATCCTGCTTGTCGGCTTTCCATAGGCGTCCGGTTGGCCATTATGCAAACAGGATGCTGGACTCGATGGGCCTTTGGTCTGACCCAGCAGGGCTCCTCTGCCCCAGGCACCAGCAGGCCTCGGACCAGATTTGAAACTCCTTAACAATTTGGCCACCAGTTCGAAAAGAACTGCTTCAGGAATTCACTAAAAAGCACGATTCAGTCAAGCGCTGGGAGCTTTTGACAAAAGCATTGGAAAGACACAGTGTAAGTATTTGAGGTAGCGGGGGAGGGGGCATTTGCATCATAAGAATCTTTTGGGTGAGTCCCTAGGCTGCCAGCACTGGGTGATGGGGAACAAAGCAACATGAGAAGCTGGCGAGCTTTTATTTCTTGACCAAGAAGTGGGATTGACAGCTGAATTCTAAAGCAATGGGATTGTTGGGATGGGCAGTGTTTGAACCCCCTGTCTTGATAAAAGCACTTCTCACTAACCCCTTCTGCTGATTCCACCCCTGCCCCCAATATAAAACTGTTCAGCGTTGCAGTCGCAGAGTGTGCTCTTAGGTGCTGTGGTGGCACAACCCTTCCTCTGCGACTGTAAGGTAAAGGGACCCCTGACCATTAGGTCCAGTCATGGCTGACTCTGGGGTTGCGGCACTCATCTCGCTTTATTGGCCGAGGGAGCCGGCGTACAGCTTCCGGGTCATGTGGACAGCAGGACTAAGCCGCTTCTGGCGAACCAGAGCAACGCACGGAAACGCCGTTTACCTTCCCGCCGGAGCGGTACCTATTTATCTACTTGCACTTTGACATGCTTTCAAACTGCTAGGTGGACAGGAGCTGAGACCGAGCAACAGGAGCTGACCCCGTCGCGGGGATTCGACCCGCCGACCTTCTGATCGGCAAGTCCTAGGCTCTCTGGTTTAACCCACAGCGTAGCCTCCTTCTAATAGAGGGGTGAAATACAGATGCCTACAAAAGATCCTCCCAAGTTTGAACCCTTCCCAATCTTCCTCTTCCTTCCCAGAGCACACTCAAGAAAATGGCGCACACTGAGTCTGAGATCATGCTTCAGTACTGTTTTCCACGGCTAGATATGAATGTCAGCAAAGGAATCAACCACTTGTTGAAGAGCCCCTTCAGCGTTCACCCCAAAACAGGTTGGTTGCTTCAACATACCTTCCTTTAGTCAAGATGGGGATCTAATAGGGAGTTGGATAGGGCCTTTGGTCTTGGATCTGGGAGTTCACATATCCCCTTAGGTGTGCCAGCTTCACTCTTGCCAGTGTCCTTGGGCCACTCGCTTGTCTCTCTGCCTAAACTACTTTGCAAGGTTCTGGGGGTGAAATCAAAGAGGGCCACCTAGAGCGCTCTGAGCTGTGGAGGAAGGGTGAGATAAAACCATCTTGATCAGTGGTAGTAGCAGTATTGTTGTTTCCCCACCAAAGCATGTAGAGTTATATCTATGCAGGCACCCAGAAAGGCCCCTTCTAACTTGCTCATTGCCCTCCTTTAGGACGTATTTCAGTTCCAATCGACCTGAAGAAACTGGATGAATTTGATCCATTTGCTGTTCCCACTATAAGGTATGAATGATCCAGCTTTGGGCACATGGAAAGTTGAAGTGCAACACACACTGCCATTTGTCTCTTGGAGCACAGAGCAGCTGCAGCAGTCTGTGTTACCTTCACTGCGTAGTCTGGGGATAGCCACTGTGGTGGCTTCCACATGCTGTTGGACTACAACTCCCATCAGCCCCAGCCATCTTGGCCAGCAGTTAGGAATGATGGCCATTGCAGTCTAACAGCATCTGGAAGACACCATATCTTCTTCTTTTTTAATAAATTATTTTTATTCAATTTTTCCAATACAAAATTTATACAAATCATACATCTTTTTTATATCCATTCTCTTTTTGACTTCCCTCAACTTGCCTGATACTCCTTCCCTTCTTAATTTCTTACACATTTCTAAAGCCTTTCTTCAATTATTTTTATAAATTAATTCTTAGTTTTACTCATATTCTAACATTTCTTATTACAGAGCTTCATTAAAGCTTACAAACGTTATTTGATTATCACTTAATTTATGCATATATTCTGTCAACTTTCCCCAATCTTCTATAAATCTCTGGTCTCGTCGATTTCGGATCCTTCCAGTCCGTCTATCAAGTTCTGCATAGTCCGTCATCTTCATTCTCTATTCGTCTCGAAGACACCATATCAGCTGCTCTTCATGTGGTTAGACCCTTAGGTCACTGGACTAGGAGGATTACAGCATCTTGGGTTAACAGAGGCATCACTGTTCCCGTAGCTTTTTTTAACCGAGGGGAGGAAACTCCTGTTTCTTACTCTTAATTTCCTTTAACCCTCATATCTCTGCAGCCACAACACAACATTCTCCATTATTTATTTACTATCGACGAGCAGCCTTGTGCCCTTCATTGGTTGGGAATTCTAAGAAACAAAAAATAAATAAATGGTGCAGTTTTGAAATCAGTAATTGCAATCACTGAAGTTTTGAAAGGTTCAGTCCGCCACCTTGCTTCAAAATGGTAACCAATTATGTCCAAACATAAAGGAAAACCTGCTCCTGCTGCTTGATCTGTAGAACCATTATGCAGGATTTGTTTACGATATTGTATGAAGTGTCAAAATGCATAGTGAACAAACAACTTTCCAAAAAATGTAATAGATGAGATTTATTAATAAGGTCCCAGGGCAGGTTACGACTTTATTCTGCCTCAGTTTTGGCATAGCCCAGAGCTGGGGAACCTGTGGACTACAAGGTGTTGTTGGACTCCCATCAACCCCAGCCAGCTGATAGTCAGGGATGATGGGAGATGTAGTCCAGCAACATACAGAGGACTCCCCAACGTTGCCTGATCATATGCATCAGTGGGTTTAGGAGTGTTAAACTACATAGGACCAAGCTGTTGAAAGAGTTCCACCCTGTAATACAGAAGGTGGATTTGAAGAGAGAATGTTCCTAGAAGAGTGGCGCTGTGGGTTAAACCACAGAGCCTAGAGCTTGCTGATCAGAAGGTCGGCAGTTCAAATCCCCACAAGGGGATGCTCAGTACTAGCTCCTGCCAACCTAGCAGTTCAGTGCAAGTAGATAAATAGGTACCGCTCTGGCGGGAAGGTAAACAGCGTTTCCGTGCGCTGCTCTGGTTCTCCAGAAGCGGCTTAGTCATGCTGGCCACATGACCCGGAAGCTGTATGCCGGCTCCCTCGGCCAATAAAGCGAGATGAGCGCCGCAACCCCAGAGTCGGCCACGACTAGACCTAATGGTCAGGGGTCCCTTTACCTTTAAGGGAATCGCAGCAATATTTTGAAAATCCTAAAATGAAAGATCAGGGCTTAGCATGAGCTTCTGAATCATAGCATTCTTCATTGCAAAAATGTAACTTCCAAATCCAAAGCTTTAATTTTTTAAAAACACACACACACAAAACATTATATCAGCACACATCACCCCACATCAGCCTGGTTGGGAGCTGAGACAGGTGTGGTCCTTGGGCTCTCCCTAGGGAGGCCTGCCTGGTGCCTGCTCTGTTTAGTTTTCAACACCTGTGTTCTGCTGCCCCAGAAACTACTACTACCACTATTAGTAGTAGTAGTTATTATTGTCACTATTATTATTGTAACTGGTGTGTCCAGTATACGAAGCTAATGTTGTCAGCCAGTAATAATTTAGTGGGGAAGGTAAACGGCGTTTCCGTGCGCTGCTCTGGTTTCGCCAGAAGCGGCTTAGTCATGCTGGCCATGTGACCCGGAAAAACTGTCTGAGGACAAACGTCGGCTCCCTTGGCTAGTAAAGCGAGATGAGCGCCAAAACCCCAGAGTCGTTCGCGACTGGACTTAACTGTCAGGGGCCCCTTTATCTTTACCTTTTTACCAGGTTTTGTGGGATTTCTGATGTTTCTGTTTTCTTTTAGCCGCCTCTGTCATGAGCTGGACACAGTTAGCAATGATGAGGGGGATGCAAAAGAAAATGACGGGGAGCCCGAAAACTCTCGGCGAAGCAGAGGTTCGTAGAAGGCAGCATAAGACCTTGTGAAATCTTCACCCACTTTCAAACATGAGATTGTAATAAGGCAATATTAAAACGTATACAGTGGAACCTTGGTTGTCGAACATAATCTGTTCCGGAAGACTTCTGAAACGTTCGACAACCGAGGCGCAAAGGGCTGTCAGCAATTTCAGTGTTGAAAATGGAAAAACATGCCGCAGAAGCCGTTCGACTTCCAAGGTGTGTTTGAAATCAGAAGCAATTACCATATTTTCCCATCTATAAGACCCCCATGTATAAGATGCCCCCTATTTTTGGGCAGCAACCAATCGCCAGTCCACCCTCGGCACTATCCGTGTATAAAATGCCCCCTAATTTTTGACATTATTGGGGGGGGACCTAGTCTTATACACGTTACTTCTGGGTTTTCAGCGTTCGGGTTCTGAAATATTTGGCTTCCAAGACGCTCAAAAAACGAGGTTCCACTGTATAATCACAACAATATGGCAATTTTTAGAAGTTTTAGTATGGTTTTTTTAATTGTTTTAAAAAATGTTTTAAGTACAGTCGTACCCTGGTTGACGAACGCCTTGCAGGTCAAACGTTTTGGCTCCCGAATGCCACAAACCCGGAAGTGAGTATTCCGGTTTGTGAACATTCTTTGGATCCCGAACGTTCAGCACGGCTTCCGATTGGCTGCAGGAGCTTCTTGCAGCCAATCGGAAGCCGCGCCTTGTTTTCCAAATGTTTTGGAAGTCAAACGGATTCCGTTCCACTTCTGAGGTACAACTGTGCTGTATGTTTTTTTATACCGTGTTGGCTTAACATTTTTCTGTTTGCTGCCTTGGACTTGGGAGAAAAGGCAGGATCCAATATTTTCACTTGCCAGAAAGGACAATCTCTCTCTCCCCACATGCAATGTTCCAGAGTTCTGTCAAACCACCACCCACTCAGCCACCAAGGAGGAGTTGGGGGGGGGGGACCCATCACACAAATTGATGGGACCCATTGGTTGAATCTCACCCATAAAGAAATAATAATTAATGAGTGGAATCCAATGTAGCGCCTTGGCAATCATTCCGTAAGCACAAAGATTTCTGCTTGCATGTGGAATGTTCTCCCCCTCTCCTCCCCCTGCACAACCCCTAAATCTGTTTTAGGGGTTCCCCCAGTGCTTCAGAGTAAATTTGGGAACGGGGGGAGTCCTGTTGCACAAATGTAGTGTATGTTATCCAAAAGGAACAAAAGATACACAGCAGTCATTGAGTTCTTACATAGGCCTGTAACGGGCTTGGCCTCAGAGTTACATGTCACACGCATTCAGGGCCAAACCCTGACACGTGCGTATTTATAGCCTGTTTGGCTAGAACAGGCGTCAGCAAACTTTTCCGGCAGGGGGCCGGTCCACTGTCCCTCAGACCTTGGGGGGGCGGACTTTATTGGGGGGGGGATGATGCAAGAGCTCCAGTGGCTGCTTACCTGTGTCTTGCGAGTGGCAGGGGCTGGCGGCGGTGGAGGGACGCCAGAGAGGGGCTGCTTAAAATGGCGGCCACTCGAGCGCTGCTGGCACCAACAAAGCCCAACCCCCTTCCTCCTCTAGGTCGGGTGGGGAGAAGCCGGGAGGAGGGAGGGAGGAGGCGCCACCATTGCCACTGTCTGAGGGCAAGGGAAAGAACACGCATGCTGGCGATCCATGCAGTGATTCCCGTCCGTGGGCTGGATCCAGAAGGCAATTGGGCCTTATCCAGCCCACGGCCCTTAGTTTGCTGACCAGAACAGAGGTCGGCAACCTAAGGCCCATAAGCCGAATCCAGCCCATGAGCCTCCTGAAACCGGCCCATGGGCAGTTCCATGGATCGGCGGTTGGATTCCGTGGTGGGTTTTTTTGCGGCACGGGCGCCATTTTTTTTGCCAACCTTTTCTCCCCTCTTCCTCACCATGGCAGAACCTCCTCCCTCCTCTATCCCTCCTTCTTGTGCAGCAAATCGCTGGCCAATCGCCTGCAAAGTTTTGAGGCCCCGGCCAATGGGCGAGCGGCGGCTGCACATGGCCAAGAGGAGGAAGGGGGCTGGGCTGGGCGAGTGCATTTTCAGCAGCCCCTTGTTGGAGCAAGCTGTTTGCCACTGCAGCTTATTCCGCCGCCGCCTCCCGTTCCACTGTCGGTGGCGGCGACGGAGGAGGAACGAGCAGCCCAAAAGCAGCCCTTTCAGCTGCTCATTCTTCCTCCATTGCCACCATTAGCCGCTGCCTCTTGGCAGCACCCTAGGTAGGCAGAGGGACGGGACGGGACGGGCTGGGGGAGAGAGAAGCCCTCTCTGCCATATGTGCGTGCGCACACGCACTCCAGCCCACCGGGAGGTTTGTGATGCGGTGAACTGGCCCACCCCTCAAAAAGCTTGACGACCCCTGGGCTAGAACGTGAGATTAGGAGACTGACTTTTTAACACTGATCAGAGCACATGGAGGGTGGCAGGGGAAAATGGGAACAAATCTCACCCTGCCTTGCTGTACCTTCCAGAGCTCTGCAGATTTGAGTCTTCTTTTCTCCCAGCTGGCTCAGAGCAGGCTGGGGGAAGTGTATTAAAACATCTCCATCTAGTGGAGAAAGCTGATCTGTGTCCCTTACCTTCAGGGGCAGATGAGATACAGGCACACATTTAAAACACACGCATGCACCTCAGCAACCGATTCTGGGGACTGTACTTTGCTAAGGGTGCTAGGAATTCTAGCTCCCTGCAGGGTAAACAACAGTTTGCAGGATTATTCAGTGTGTGTGCTTTAGAAGGATGCTGTGTATGCAGCCACATACTCCTACTGTTTTTCTGTTGTAAAAGGGCATAGGGAACCTGAGACCCTCCTGTGGTGGTTGGACTACTTCTCCTATAATCCCTGAGCATTGGCAGTGCCAACCTAGGGCTCAGGGGAGTCGGAATCCAATAATATCTGGAGGGCCACAGCTTCCCCAGCTGTGTGTTTGGATTATTTAGTTTAGCATGGAAAGTGAACAGCTTGACAACATACTTTGTTGTATGTCTTCTGTTTATAGATTACAAGAAAACCAGCCTGGCTCCATATGTGAAAGTCTTTGAGCAGTTCCTGGAGGAAATGGAAAAATCTCACAAAAAGGAACGTCTCAAGGCTAGCGGTAAGGGCTTGAGTCAGAATGAGAGGGTTGGCTTGTGCTCCCTGTGCTTTCCCCAAATGTTTGTGTGGCGTTTGTACGGAGCCCCCAGTCGTCTCACGGACTATTGACCCGTACACCACTAATCTGCTGCCACCAACCAGGTCCTCCCCGGTAAATCACTTAGTCTCAGTCAGGTTCTCAAGTTAACAAAGAAGAGTGTAGTTTATTGCAGACACAAACAAATTTTAGCTGCATTCCAAATGTTGTTGCTCTTTACCTTCTTAGTCTTATTTTATCCTGTCTTTATCTCTTCTACCTCCCCTCACACAAGAACCCACTGCACTAACTGTCTCTCTGTTTCCAACTTCCTGCCAACTGCTTTTCCAACTGCCTTTCCCAACCAACCCACTAAAACCAACCAACAACCCACTCCCAAACCTTGGGCTAAGCCCTTTTATAAACAGGTAGGCTCCGCCTCCGGCTTTCCTATTGGTCTATATGTTAACCCTTTCTCTCTCCCCGGTACAGACATTTTCAAACCAGCGGGCAAACACCAGTTTGTTACCCCTGTATGCAGTCAGTTTTACTGGGGACCTATAAACACGCTTTAGAAGGTTGTTTGTTTTTTTCAGAACACCCTTGCTTTACAGAAGATATGTGCCGCAGCTCTATTGCATCCTTCACTTTGAAATTTGCTTTGGTTATTCTTGTATGGCTTGATTTTGGAGTTTGGCTTATTTTGTGCTGTGACAGAGGCTATGTACACACCATACATTTAAAGTGCATACACACACACACACCAGGAATCCTGGGACCTGTAGATTGCCCCTTACAGAGCTACAATTCCCAGCACCCTTAACAAACTACAGAGCCAGGATTCTTTTGGAGGGTATGTACACATGGCATGTACACAGCCTTAGGCTGAAGGCAGAACCACAGATAAGAAATGTGGGGTCTGCCACCCAAAACAGCTGCCCTAGCTTTCTCATTAAAAAGGTAAAGGGACCCCTGACCATTAGGTCCAGTTGTGACCGACTCTGGGGTTGTGGCGTTCATCTCGCTTTATTGGCTGAGGGAGCCGGCGTACAGCTTCCAGGTCATGTGGCCAGCATGACTAAGCCGCTTCTGGCGAACCAGAGCAGGGCACAGAAACGCCGTTTACCTTCCCGCCAGAGCGGTACCTATTTATCTACTTGCACTTTGATGTGCTTTTGAACTGCTAGGTTGGCAGGAGCAGGGACCGAGCAACGAGAGCTCACCCCGTCACAGGGATTCGAACCGCCGACCTTCTGATCGGCAAGTCCTAGGCTCTGTGGTTTAACCCACAGCGCCACCCGCGTCCCAGATTTCTCATTACCACCCCCCTAACATGGTACAACTTCCACTGGTGTCGTTACACTGGGCTTCTCTGTTTTATGTATCTGGCTGCTTCTAGTGGAGGTCAGGGAAACACAGCATAGTGATGTCCAGATGGCAGGGAACATTGTATTACATGCTACAGAGCAGGGAACTCGACACCGGGCTATTTTGGGTAACAATGCTGTTTTGTTTGCTTTGTTTAAGGGCCCCTCCAGACATGCCTTCTATAGTGTTGCCCGTACTATTTATACTGATCCTCAAAAAAGCCCCAGAAACAATGCCATCATTGTGTCAGTTTTCCAGTTTATGTCCATCATCCCTGTTCTTTTTTTAAACTTGCTGCAAAAAATCCAGCAATATTCAAAACTCTGGAACCGTTGTGCAAAGACACCCTGGTGTGGATGTTCATTCTGCAGATACTCCACTTTCGGGGGTGGGGTGGGTGATCAATGATATGTTCCTCAACTTGGTGGCTTTTTCCTGCAGCCACCTAGAGTTCTGTAACTTTAAAAATAAATAAATTGGACATGCCTTTTGTAAGTTGTTTTAAACTATTTTTAATATTGTATTCTAATTTTTCAACCTGCCCTGGAGCCTTAGGGTGAAGGGCAGAATAATAGCTATTGTTATTAATTTGTTACAGAACATGTTAGATAATACCTTCAAACTATGCCTTACCGGTATATTTTCTCTTTTTAGATATGCAACTGGATTTCTGAAGTTTTTTTGACATTCGATGTGCAGTAATGAGGACCCCTTCATGCAGCCAGACAGCTGTATTCATCTGCAGTGGGACGTATTTTTAGCTGCCTTGTTAGATTCTTGCAGCAGCCAACCACTTTCATTTACAGAAGCAGAGCAAAGTAACGATAATCCCCCCTGTCCAAGGGCTGGTGATTAGAATAGAATTAGGAGCTCGCAGTCTTGTAGGTGCCAGCAGCAGACTACAGAGCCCATGTGGCTAAAGGACCTGATGTAAACCACCCACATGATTAAAATGTAAACATTCAGCAGTAGTGTTGAAATTCTGCATAAGGTGGGAGCCTACTCAACATGATGTTTCTTTCACTGGTAGCAGATAAAAGAAGAGTTTAAATCACATACTAGCACAGAAAAATGGTGTGGTATTGTTTCTCCTTGAGATAAACTGCAAATAACAGGAAATTCCGGATGGTGCTTCGAAGGAGAGGGAACATGGCTCAATTTGGTTACCAAGAATCAGATGTGCAGGACTCAGAAAACATTGTGGCACGTTTATGGCAAAAGAGGCAACAGGCAATGTGCTAAGCAGCCCTGATTACCTTATCATCCTCTATTTTCCAGTATAGTTCTTGTTGGTTTTGTCCCCTGCCCCATTTTTTTAATGCAAAAAGTTCAGTATGCATTTCCTTTTGAGTAGGATGCCTCTTAGATTAACGGTCCTGAGTTAATGAATGTAAGCTAGGTATTTTCCGTAAATATCTGGGCAGCTTTTCATTCTCAAGAGTTTGCATTTTGTCCCCAAGAGAGGCACTAGAACAAACCTGCTCTGCTTGTGAGCCACCAAGCTAAATGCCACCTGCAGGTCATGTGTTAAGGCAGCAGTGCTTAATTCTCAGCCCAACAGCCTAATCTGCCTCCAAGTCTTTTCTTTTTCTGCCCCCTCCTGCTACCAAAGACTCTGCTGATTTCTATGAGCAGCAAAAAGAAAACAAAAGCTAAGTTGATGCAACACAGAGATTCTGCCAGAGCTATACAAACTTTTGGCCACACCCACTGAAACACAGCATAAGCCTAGCCATGTCTACTTGGAAGTATGCCCTATTGAATTCAGTGGTTCTTGCTCCCAGGTAAGTGACATTAGGTTTGCAGCCTAAATCAGTCTCTGAGTTGCAGGTATTATAATAAAGCAGCATAAGGCCTTAACGGTGCTCCAAAATGAATTTTTGTGACAAAGTATCGCGGGGAAGTCAGGAGAGGGTTACAGGAAGTGTGCATAATAGCCATGTGTGCATTGCCCACCTCTGTAGTACCCAAAAAGCAGGCTGACCAGCTTCGCTCCGTGTATTTTATAGGCTGTGTACATTAATGTATGCAACATCTATGCTGTAACCAGCAGTGCCTTCCCCACTTTCCTGTTGTTATCTCTCTTTTAATTCTGTACAGGCTAAATTTTAAGACTGTTTTATTTTTATCATCTTAGAAGGAATTTGTTCATGTTGTCCTTTTTGTCTTCTTTATATTTAAAGCTCCGTTGTCCTAAAATCTTTACATTGTCATAAATAAATTTTACAAAAGAGCCACAAAAGTTGTGAGCTTGCATACGGTCTGAAAGGAGGAGAGAACCTACTCTCTTCCAGTTTACATGCGTTTCCTCAAATGGTTGCATAGACACAAGGGTTTGCGTCCAGATGTCCTGCCCATTGAGCAATCACCCTGATTTGTTTGAAGAAAGTTTGTGCAGAGGTTAGAGGACATTGGCTTCTTATTGAGCATCAGTTCTGATTGGTCTGCATGGAGAGCCACACCGTACATTAAAAGCATATTTAACACATGACTAGTTCCCCCCACATGGAGTCACAATTCTCAGCCCCCTTAACACAGTGCCCTAGATCCTTTGGAGGGTGCCATGTGCTTTAAATGTGTGCTGTGGATCTTTGTCAAGCAATTCTTATCACGTAAAGGTAAAGGGACCCATGACAGTTAAGTCCAGTTGCGAACAACTCTGGGGTTGCGGCGCTCATCTCGCTTTACAGGCTGAGGGAGCAGACAGTTTTTCCGGGTCATGTGGCCAGCATGACTAAGCCGCCTCTGGCGCAACAGAACACCGACACCAGAGCAGCGCATGGAAACGCCGTTTACCTATTAATCTACTTGCACTTTTTGGGGTGCTTTCAAACTGCTAGGTTGGCAGGAGCTGGGACCGAGCAACCGGAGCTCATCCCGTCATGGGGATTCGAACCACCAACCTTTTGATTGGCAAGCCCAAGGGGCTCAGTGGTTTAGACCACAGCGCCACCTGCATCCCTCTTATCCCCATACTTCCTAGCATATTTTCCTACCATGTTCCTTACCACAAAAAAAAATTTACTTGGAGTGGGGTGGGTGGGCATAAGCAGGTTAATGGCACAAGAGTATCAGATCCACTCTAATTATGTTGCCTGAATTTTCTGGTATGAGACTGAATTCTACCCACAAAACAGCAACAGCCTGGAAGTGCTCAGGGGGCTTCCACACCAGGTGGTTAGTGTGGAATTGCCTCACTTGGGGTTCAGTCCCAACCCTGGCTGCTGCCCAACAGTACTGAATGGAGTGGCAAGGCCACTGTTAAGTTGTGGGTGAACATATCAGACGACACAGCGATTCTTCAAACAGCTCTTGTTTATTCAGAGGCCAGAACAGAACTGAAGGGCTCAGTCAGCCTGCTTATATAGAGCTCCTGTACAACGTTACTGTAGCAACTTTCTAAAACTATCCAATCACTGAACGTCACTTTCGATCCTTCATTTGCATAACTACAGTATCCCCCTGCTGGCCCAGGGTGAGAACTTCAGTACATAACAGCCACCACCTCATGTGCAGCCCTGCCAAGTCAGCACAGAAGGGGGGGACAAGCAGCCTGAAGTTGAGGCAGCAACTAGGCCCAAAGAATGCCCCACATCAGGGCTTTTTGCCAGCAGCACTTCTACCTGCACGTTTGTGCGGAAATGCTGATGGGAGGGACACTAGCATTCCTCCACAAGCAGAGGCCAGCAGGACTGGGTGGAAGGATAGCTCCAACCAACACACGCACACACACCCAGCCTGGGGCCAAGAGTTTGGATTGCTCTTTCCTTTTTATAGGGTATATACACAGCAGCAGCATCCATCAGAGTTGTCCTCCATTCCCCATGGCTGTTTCTTTTCTCAGGCTGCAGCAAATCTCACTTTTTTTGGTAGAAGTGGAACAGCAGCACGGTCTGCAGGTGTGATGAGCTCTGTTATTCTTTTGTCTTTCAAAGGTAAAGGGACCATTAGGTCCAGTCGTGACCGACTCTGGGGTTGCGGTGCTCATCTCGCTTTATTGGCCAAGGGAGCCGGCATACAGCTTCCAGGTCATGTGGCCAGCATGACTAAGCCACTTCTGGCGAACCAGAGCAGTGCATGGAAACACCGTTTACCTTCCCGCCGGAGCGGTACCTATTTATCTGCTTGCACTTTGACGTGCTTTCGAACTGCTAGGTTGGTAAGAGCAGGGACCGAGCAATGGGAGCTCACCCCGTCATGGGGATTCGAACCGCCGACCTTCTGATCTGCAAGTCCTAGGCTCTGTCATTACAGCCTTTATAGTAGTTTTAAACAATTTCCCCCTTCTTGGTGCTGTCAGTATGTTTCCCGTTCATTTATTAAGTTGTACTTTAAAAAAAAAAATGTATTGTTTTAATTAACAATCAGCATCCAGAAATCTTTACAAAACACATGGGGGGTTGTTGGGATTAAAATTGTGGTTGCACACAAAACTATGCAATTGCAGAATTCTCCCATCTATTTTTCAGCTCTTGAAGTATAAGCCTTGCCAGAAATCAAGCTCAGCATTATTCACCTTTTACGTGGTAAGAATTCACCCTTTTTGGTGCTGTGACATCTTTCATCCATGCATATTGCCACAGGTGGCAAAAGCAGCAGCTGAAGTTTCATTCCGAAGCATTTAGTATTGGTTTTTTTCAAGGGCTATAAGAAACTGTGAAAGCCCACAAAGAACATGCAGGCAACAACAGCTGTCCTTGACATACAAACATAGGATGATGCCTTACATTGAGTCAGACCATAAATCCACCTAGCTCTGTATTGCCTAATTTTCACTGGCAGGTTTCCCAGCTTTATTCTGGAGACCCCAGGAACTGCAGGCAGGCCAGATGTTCTGCCACTGAGCTATGGTCCTTCGGCTTCAAGAAAACAAATTCCACGGATGTGGCTGTTCTTGCGGTGAAAACAAGAGTCGCAGGGTACCATAAATCTAAAATGACACTGGGAATTGTGTTCTCAGTACAAAAAGTAACTGTTCCACTTCTGATGTTTGTACTTTTCTTGCACTGCTAATTTATCACCCAAGGACTGCGAGTTGGGAAAGCAGCACACCAACTTGGACGGAATATTGTATTCATGTGCTCGCATTTTCAGCTATATCCTACTGGATTATTAGGGGTGTGTTGTTTTTTTAGTAAAACACACACACGTTCTCCCTACTGCCCCAGACTACTTTTTTCTCTGTACTGTGGTACCTAGGATTAAGAACTTAATTCGTTCTGGAGGTCTGTACTTAACCTGAAACTGTTCTTAACCTGAGGTACCACTTTAGCTAATGGGGCCTCCTGCTGCCACCGCACAATTTCTGTTCTCGTCCTGAAGCAAAGTTCTTAACCCGAAGCACTATTTCTGGGTTAGCAGAGTCTGTAACCTGAAGTGATATCATTGAAAAAATTAAATATGAGAAGTAATAGGGTGACATATAGAGAGCTGTTAACCGAGGTAGAACATCAGGTGAAAGTGAAAGATTTTGAAGAGATTATTTGAAAGATTATTTTCACAGCAGCCCTGCAAAGTAGGCTAGGCTGGCCCAAGGTCCACCAGGGAGCTTCATGGCTGAGTGGAGATTCGAACCCTGCTCTCTCAGGTCCTCCTAATCCAGCCCTCAAACCACTACACCTCTGCCTGGCTCCATTTCCCATCTCTCTCGCTGCCCAACGCCATCAGCCTTTTCCCCCTTCCTGGGGGTCTCTCTGGCTCCAAGGAAGACTCCACCCCCTTCCTCATGTTTTGCTCCTCTTCTAGGACACCTTGATGCTTGGAGGACCCTCCTAGGGGTCTCCTCCCTCTCCAGGAAGGCCAGGGCTGTCCTAAGAAGACGAGGCAGAGCAGCCCTTTAACAGCTGGCAATGTTTCTCTTTCCTTTGGGCTGGATATGACATAGCTGGAAAAGGATCTTTCACCCAGAGCCAAGGCCCAGCAGATGTCTCCAGGAAGACCACCAGCAAGAGCCCACTCCTGTGGCCTGTCCTCTAGCAGGTGCCTTCTGTGCTAGACTGCTCTTTAGCTGGAAACTCTAGACAGCTAGGTCTGATTCTAACACTTCCTGCCAAAGTGCAGAACCTTAGATCAGTCGATTTTGAATTTCTTTTTGATTTAGGTCATTTATGATTAAGTTATTAGAAAAAAATGGAATGAGGAGTCATATTCATAAAAGGAATTAAGGCAATTTATACAGATCAAACTGCAAACCCGATTGTAAATAATGCCATTACGGGGGGGGTGTAAGATATAGAAGGGGACAAGGCAAGGATACCCCCATCACTGCTTCAATCTATATCAGCCCTAGAGGCGGTGGTGAGGAGGGTAAGAAATAATTTGGACATAAAGGGAATATGGAAGGGCCAACAGAATTATAAGATAAAAGCCTTTGCAGGTGATGTGGTGTTTTCTGTAGAAGAACAATTGACAAGTGTACAGTATCTAAGTTATTGGAGGAAATAAGGAAATATGGAGAAGTTGCAGGTCTTAAATAAAACTGAAACTAAGGTTTTAGTGAAAAATATGGATACACAGGCAAAAAAAGATTTGCTGATGGTCAGTGCGCTGACAACTGAGAAGTTGAAGTATTCGGGAATATGGCTTACAGCGAAAACCCCCAATATATTTCTTTTAAAAAAATATTATTTTTGTTAGTTTATTTTTATTGATTTGGGGGGCAGCTGCCCCCCGCCCCCTGGCTATACCCACGCAAACCTGCAGAGTCCTACTACAGCACATCAGTGGCCCATGAAACATGGTTAGTCTATTATTTTAATTATTTTCAGCATTTAAATGGTATCATTTTAGTCAAAATAGCTCGCAGCGCAGCTTAGCCAAAACACAAAACAAGCTCTCTGTTTGAGGACCACAATCCAAAACGGCAACGACACACGAAGAGAATGGAAGAGGAGGAAGGAGGGGAAAGCAAGCTCAAACACACGTTCTTAAAAGTCTCGTCCGATTGTCAATTGCGGTCCCCTAGTGTGACTGTTTTCAGTACAGTTTGAGGATCACCGCGCTGGAATATCCTGCTTTCTGACAGCGAATTACTGCAGGGCTTTGCGCTCGTTCTTTCCATGTATGTTTATTGCAGCTTTTGCTAAAGGCAGAGTAGGGCTGGAAGGAAGCAAAAGCAGCGGCGAGAGGAGCGCACGGAACCATAGAACAGCGCACGGGGCAGCCCCGCGGGGACCCGGAAGCTATTCCTGCTCGGACAGGAAGTCGCCCTCCCTCCGCCTCTCGCTCTCTTTCTGCCTCCATCTTGCGCCCGGCTCGTCCTGTACAGTAAGTTCCCCCCGTCTGAATCCGTCGCCATCCTCCTCGGCGAGCCCCTGACAGGGCAGACGGGAAGCTCCCGAAGACGGGGAGGCCTCGGGCCGCTCAGGGGCTTAAAGCGGGGAAAGATGCGGCGTTGGCGGGCGGGTCGAGCCCAGGGCTCCGGGGCCGAGCGACGGTTCCGCGAATAGGCCGCTGCGCCCGAGTTGTAGGGCCTCGGCGGGCCTTCGGGAAAGGCTTTCCGCTCGTAGGGAAACGGGGGCAGGAGGCCCTGAAGGGAAGGACTACTGGGAGGGAGAGCCGAGGGGGACAGAAAGACATTTTGGAGGGAGACCCGGCTCTCTCCACTCGACCCTCACCCGTGGAGCTTGGAGGTCGACGCCTGGAGGACCCTGGGCCGCTCCTGCCACCTTGCCACCCCCCTCCCCACTTGAAAAGGGGTGTCACTCTTGGCAGCAGGGGAAGCGGGGCTCCGGCCTTCCGCTCAGAGGAGGTGCTCTCATAGCGCTCCTCCAAGAAGGGTAGTTGCTGTTCAGGAGGGTTCCAGGAAGGTTGGCATTGAGTGGGTTGGTGGCTGTGCGTGTTGGGGCACAGGCTTAAGCGCCTGGTGAAATGAAGGGAGCTGAGGTCTGTCCCACCTTAAGCTATTTCTGTTGGGATGCATATTATGCCTGTCAAGGAGGAAGTGCACGGGTTAGGAAGCTCCCGCATGAGAGTGAATGGAAGATCTCGCTGTATCCATAGATTGGGTACATGACGGTTGTAGGGTGGAGTTGTAGCAAAGCAAATACAGTCATACCTTGGGTTGAGTAGCTTCGGGATGAATATTTTCGGGTTGCGCTCTGCGGCGACCCGGAAGTAACGGAGCGCGTTACTTCCGGGTTTCGCCACATGCGCAGACGCTCAAAATGATGTCATGCGCAGAAGCAGTGACACACGCAGTCACGTTACATTCGCTTCAGGGTGCGAATGGGGCTCCGGAACAGATCCCCTTCGCATCCAGAGGTACCACTGTAGGTGCCTTGCTGGATCAGACCAAAGGCCTACCTAAGCCTGTGCTCTTTTTCCAACAGTAGCCAACCAGATTTTTGGGGGGGGGATCCTACAGGCCTTTTCTGTTTCTCACCATAGTCTGTGATGCTGCCATTGAACATGGATGGTTAATTTAGGTATCATGGCTGACAGTAATAATGCCAATCTTGCTTGCCATACAACTTGGTTAGGTGAGGGTAGAAGGGAATAAAAGCTTTTAACCCATTGGTAAACATCCAGGGATGAAAGTTGATTATGGATACAGAAGTTGGGCAGATCTCCTGCAGTTGTATCAATAGTCCTTCAGTGGATATGGTTTTCTATGCATTTAGTACAGAAATCGGGGCTGGTGAAAGTTAAGTAATTTGACAGACAAAAGTTTTTAAATGCATGTATTTTTTTTGTCTGTGTGACTGCCTAGAACAAATTGTGCTTGGCAGCAGTGTTCATTCTCTAGGAAGTGATTCAATTTGTTCATATGTAGCTTGCCATGATATTCTGATTGTAGAGAAGCAAGATTTTGGTTAGATACCCTGTAATGATTTACACTAATTCTCTAGAAAAATTGACTGAATTTTACTTCCCTTCTCCCAGAAATGCCTGGTGAAGCCACAGAAACTGTTCCAGCAACAGAACATGAGCTGCCACAGCCTCATGCTGAGACAGGTTAGTGCCTTGGATGACTAATACACTTTCAGAAAGGATCCTGAAACTCGTCCAGTCAGCCAGTTTAACAAGGCAGGTAAAACCATTTGTGAAGGGTAGAACTTGCAAATAATTGAGGGCTATTGTGGCAGAGTGGCTAAGAGTCTAGGACTGCAGTCTTGCACATTTACCAGGGAATAAGTCCTATTGAACTCAGTAGGGCTTCATTTGAGTAGACGTGCATAGAAATGCATGGTAAAAGAGGTCATGTGTAAGTTGCACTTTAAAAAGCTTGGTTCGAGTCTTACACCTGCCATGAGCTTTCTGTGTAGCCTTCGAAAAGCCAATATCTGAGATACTATATCTCTAAACTTCAGCCCCCCATCTGCAGCATGGGGATAATAATCCTGGCTGGCCTTACAATGTTACTGTAAGGATTAATGAGACAATGTGTGGAAAATACTTGGAACTTGCCATATAAACGTTATCATGACTTTGAAGAAATTGAGATAAATACTTTGAAATTGTCCTCTTGTGCTCTTACCACGTTTAGTCTCCTCCACGTTGGATGAGTTGCATGGTCTCTCTCTCGAACATGGCAGTAGCATGCTTGACGTGAATCACAAGCTGGATAAACACTGCTATCCCACCACATTTTGAAGGTTTTTAGACTACAAAATGCTAAAACTACTAACAACAGCTTCTGATTTTTGTGTGTATGCTAACATTGGGTGATTACTAGATGAAACATTAGAGAAATGAGGATCTTAACCTAGGTCAAATTCTAGATACTTGCTTAATGACTTGGGAAGGTTTTCTTCTTTTTGGCCTTTTGTGCTGGAGTAAACTCTGTGTGTTTTAAAGGATCTGTACATGGTTTGTTTCCCAATCATGCTTCCACGTTAACAAATGGCTTGATGTGTAAGAATTCTTCAGGAAGAAGGAGGCAGGTGGCTTAGTAAGAACCAAAGGATACAACCTCTTCATATTTCTAAACCTGTGTGAGACAGTTGGGAATTAGAATGTTAAGCTTATGATCATCCATCATTACTTTGTGACACATGTTTCTTTTTTTGCAAATTTTGCAAATTGGTATTGACCACTGTTTAAGGTTGGAGAGGTGGTGACTCTGGTGTGACTGAAATGGGGACCTCAAGACTAGAAGGAATTTTAATCTGTTTATTTGAAACCTGCTAGATGTCAAGTGGATAACTTTCTAATCCACTCACTAACACTGCCTATCTTAAGCACAGAGCAGGGAATCATTGTTTTGTGACTGCAAGCCAAAAGATTACAACATACTTTGGCATTTACCAAGCATCCTGAACTTGGCAATAACACAGCTGATGGATGTGTTGGCTGTGAAAGTGCGTCATTCTAGTGGAGTAGAATTTTCAGCTGATAGTGCATTTAAAGATTATATTCTGAAGTGTGTGTTTGTGCGCACGTGCATCCTTCTTACTTGGGACATGCTAACTCTAAACCTTCCCTGTGTATTGTGTCTCCAATTATCTGTCTTGAAGGTATCATGGATGCTGGTTAGCAGAGAACCAGGTCTCCTTGTATGCTACATTTCTGCCTTGCCGCTTAGGGAACACTGCATGACTTTGTGACGGGGTCTCTCCTATACACACACCTACGCATGGGGATGCTGTACACTGCATGACTGGTAAATGCAATGACTTCTGTCCAAGGGGTGTGAGAGTTTCTCTTAGACAGGGAGGAAACGCACAAGTTCGGTTGGATAAATAAATGGAGCTGTATAGAATGGAGCAGTTTTTCTCTGAAGCAAACAGAAAATGTCTGCCTGTCCATATTGTGGATGTCGTGGTGTTGAATAGCCTACCAAATCTTAGCAAAGTCTGCACTGGTTTTAAGCTTTTATTCTGGCCCTTTAGAGAGTTATGCCAAGGCACCTGTGTTGCAGAGAAGAGATGGCTGTAAGTGCCAGTGTTGATATTGGCAAAGTGTGTGACACACTAGACAGAATTCTGTGAGGAGATTGTTGGGGCACAGCAAATAGATTTTGCTTGGCTCCAGTCAAGCTTTGCTGCTGGTTCTTGGATCTAAGAAGTGGCAAAGAAGATACACAGCAGCTTTTCCAGAGCCACCCACACTGAATGTAGAAGCAAGATAGGAGGAGACAGAAGAACTGATACAACTAGTTCTAAATCCAGTACATCATCCATTCTTGTTCATATTTACCACAGTCTGGTGCATGAATATGTCCTTCTGCCCTCAAAGGCACTGGCTACTAATGTGATGCAAACAGGAAGATTTTTAACTGCTTCCTCTGCTAGTGGTAGCTACATTAAAAAACCAAAAACCTGTACTGACTTCCATCCGTTTTATCCCATTATGAAGTGGTTGCATGCATGACCACTGTGACGCAGTAAACTTGGCCCAGATCGGCTTTTGATACATCAGTACTAACATTCAGAAGCTGATGTCAGCTGAGTTACGACTGTCAGGGTGATGACACCAAATCCTCATGATGGCTAGGAACATAACTTAAATTGCCAGTTTCCTCTCCGGAGTAGATTATCCCTATAAGGCTTCATACATTAAGGTTTTTATTAGTCCTGGTGCCATTTGTCTCTGGGCTGCTGAGGATAACTCACATCTTTCCCCAATTTTGGATGCTACTGATTGCTAATCACCTCATGAGGCATGTGCAGACTGTTGGGTTTCCTGAGTGGTATCTGAACAGTTGACACTATTTCAGTAACTCTACCCCCAGTTCCTGGGGTCCCCATGGAAGTGATGCAGACAACTGAGGAGTCCAAACCAGTTGCCACCAAGAATCCTGAGGTGGCAGGCAAGGGTTCTCAGGCTGGGACTGCTCTGGAGCCATCAGGTAGGTTTCAAGTTAAAACAGCAAGATGGGGTTGAAATCACTTCATTTTAATTTTTAAAATGATTTTTTTTTATTTTAAAAAACCCTATAATGAATCAGGGCTCCCAAACTGCCAGCTTTGTTTCAGCTGAGATCTTGTTTCCTGCTGGTGAAAGAAATAAGTAAATGTAGATACTTGAAACATATATTTCTGCTGATTAAATACACTACTGCAAGAGTTAACAACTGTTAAGTATGGTATGCAGGTCTTCCTAAGAAGGCGTTTCTATGGTTTGCTTGTGATGTCCCTGGGTGTACTACTTGTGGTATATAATTTACAGTAGACCTAGGGGAAATGTCATATCTCAGTGATTCCAAGTTTCAGATGATGACAATGATTTATTACTGCTTTTTTGCGGGACGGGGGATGGTGAGCCACCATAAAGGTTGAACCAAGGGTCAGCAACCTTTTTCAGCCTTGGGCCGGTCCACCGTCCCTCAGACCATGTGGTGGGCCGGATATATTTTGAGGGGGGGAAATGAACGAATTCCTATGCCCTACAAATAACCCAGAGATGCATTTTAAATAAAAGCACACATTCTACTCATGTAAAAACATGCTGATTCCAGGACTGTCCGTGGGCCGGATTGAGAAGGCGATTGGGCCGCATCTGGCCCAAGGGCCTTAGGTTGCCTACCCCTTTAGAATGACTATTAGTTTGAATGCCTGCACTTTGATGGTACTCTTTTAGGCTAGATCATGTTTTATCTAAAATGTCATAGTTTAATTTTAAGAAATAGTTCAGCTTTCTTAGCATGAATCTTATAACTTTCTGGTTACATGTAGTTCTTGCCCCTTCCTTGTTTAACTTTTTTTTGGGGGGGGGGGTGAGAGAGAGAATCTTCATTCCATTCTCTTGCTCTCCCATTGTATACCTATTTTCCCAAGAACTGATGCACAGCAGTGGGTAGCTGTAGACAAGCGACCATTTAAAGTTCAGTGACCAACACACATTATATAGTGATTCCTTTGCCTTCTTTTCTTCATCTGCTTAGTAGAAACATGACCTAGAATCTACAGTTAAGGACTGTTTAGTAACTCATTCATGAGAGACAATTATGATTATTGAAGCCAGCTCGCTCATTGAACTGAGGCTTCTAGCATTCTTACTGGAAAGCTTGGAAACAAGGAAAATCTTGAAGTAGTGAATTGGTGTTAGTGTAGTCTGAGCACTTGCTCAATCTGGCATTTACATCACCTTTCTGCTATATCTGTGCCTTGAATTCTGGTTGTCCCAGTCCTGCTATGAAGTGATGCAGCCCACGATTTGAGGGAATTCTCTCAGCATTTTTTACTCATCTGCTCGTCTAGCTGATGAGTACAAAAAAGGGACCCTTGATCCCCTCAGAATCTTTTATCATGTTGTATTATAACCATTTTGTTTTTTACTGCCCTTATGAAGGTCAATCCCAGTGTTGCGGAAGTAGCTCTTAAATTCCTCTTTCTGGAATTCTAAGATCCTTCTGCTTAAATTGCATGTGATAGCGGACTTCTGTCCCATGCAGTCAACATTAATATAACGTGCTGGGCTCCTCTTCCCTGCATGATCTCACTGAGCGGTGTGCTTCTGGCTTCATTTAAAGCAGTTTATGCTCATCAGAGTAGACTTGCAGACATTCCTAGAGCAGCTACCTACTCTTAGGCCACACATATAATTTAAGATTAGTTAATCCACCATTTAATGCTTTGATGAAAGATCACTGAGTGACTCATGCTTTAAAAGTTTGGGTGGATGCTAGCTGTGTAAGTTGTAGCTTGCATGTCCCATTTAGGTTTGAATTATGCCAAGCCTGAAGTTGAAGGCATCTTAGTTCAGGGATAGACAGTTCCCAGTAGACTTAATTTGTCATTTTGACTAAGTCAAGAGAATGGAACCTTCTAGGTGGTTCTAGCCCCAAGCTTATTGGTTTGTCGTTAATAACCTATTGCTCTTGCTCATTTAGCTCCTGCCACTCCAAACCCTTTTGCTGGTGCTTCTGAAGCACCTGCAGCCTGTTTTTCTCAGCTTCCTATTCAAGCACCAGGTATTTGCTGTTAGTCCCTATGTATGTCTCCTTAACAACATTTTGCTGTGTTGTGTTGATGCAGTTACATTAACCATAATATTTAGCAAAAAAAGACTTGGTTAAAGTAGTTAAAGTCACACTCCTGAGTTCTATTCTTCAGCTGACATAGATCATATACAGGTTACTGTGTAGAATACAAACTTCTCTCTGGAGTTAGCAAAGTTAGTAATGTAAGGAAATGTATTATGGACTGATCTGCCATCTAGATTACCAGAGGGAGGGTTTGATTTTTTTTTCTGTGGGTGCTTGCTGTTGACAGGCACCCAGAATTGGTGTGAAAAGTTCTGTGGTACCTTGCATTGCTGTCCCAATATCTGTTTCAAAGAATACTGGCATTTTGTGGTTCCCGGGATGCCAGTGGCTACACCTTGAAATTACATGTGACTTGTATGAAGATCTTGCTTTAATCGCCCCTCTTTATACATTGGCCTAACCTCAGGGTAGGTGAAAAATCATGTTCCCAAGCTTCATTTCTGCAACCAGATTAACTTGGGTCATATAGGAGTCATTTCCATTTAAATGGAACATGTACTACAAAGCAGTTTTCAAGCGGCGGCAGACTGGTATATTGTCCTTTTCAAATCTGTGTACCTGGACACAACATGGAAGTTAAATGTCAGCACTTGTAAGACTTTGCAACTTGTTTCTTGAACTAGCTGTTTTCTCCTCTATAATTGAGTTTCTATTGATAGCATGTGTTGAGGGTGCCCAACCAGATATCTGGATAATAGAGTTGGATATGTAGTGAGACATCCAGTGAGAGTGGTGACAAGTATGTCGGGCTTGCCTGTGCACTGTCACGTGTTTTCAAAAGACTTGATCCTGCACATGTCCTCCAGCGGAATATTGGCACTATACAAAGAGCCTTGGTTGATGGGGTGGGGCATACAAACACTGTGATACTTTTTTCTGACAGCGGCTACAGCAATTTCTACCTCACAGGTAACTGAGATGCATTTCCATGTGGGTGGCTGTAGATAATTCATTTTTTCTTCTCCATGTTTTCATCATTGATTCACTTTTTCTCTCCTTTAGCTGCTGTTTCCGGCTCCTCTGTATCTAGCGCTGCCCACCCTCCCTCTTCATCCCATGATGCTAACTCCCCCCTTGCTGGACTCTGTCCTTCCAGCACTCCACTAGCACCTACTGACCTTGCTGCCTCACCTGGGCAGCTTTTCTCCTTTGTGGCTCCTCCTCCCTCCTCCTCCCCAATGTCAGTCTCTCCTGGCTCAGCCTTGCCTTCTAGTGTCCCAGCTGTGGTGACCCAGATTGCTTCCTCTCCCCTGAAGCCTCCGGATCTGGCTGATGCTGCACAAAAAGTTAGCTCCTTCTCTCCCAGCATTGCCGTAGGGCCTGCAGCTTCTGCCCCAGTCTCAATAATTTCCTCTGGGTCTCTTAGTTCAGCTCATCCAGCTACCCCTGTGAGCCCACCACTGGCAACATCTGCAGGCCCAGTTCCTCAGGTGCCATCGTGTCCTATTCCAGCTCCCTTCATTCTCCCAGTTGCTCCTGTTTCTCCTCCTCTGGTCCTTGGACCCACTGTTCTCCCTGTGGTATCAAGCACAGTTCCTCTCAGCTCTCCTGTCAGTCCCACAGTCCCAAAGCCTCATATCACTATGATATCGCCTGCTTCTCCTTCTAGACCCAATAATTCTGTTACAGCACCTCTTTCTCCTCTACCCTTTGCAGTGACTACTCAAGGCCCTGCAGCCTCTCCAGTGCCAGCATCTAGTCCTGTGGCACCCCCAGGGCCACCTGTGGGATCTGCTTGCCACCCTGTGACTCCTCCTTTGGCACCTATAGCTGGCCCTGCAGCACCTGCTTCCTGCCCCTTAGCTTCTGTGTTGTGCCCTGGTGCCCCTCCTTTGTCCCCAGCAGTGCCTGCTCCTAGACAACTGATACCTGCAGGGCCACCTGTGAAACCTGCTTCTGGGCCTGCGGCTCCTGTTTTGGCACCTGTTTCTGGCCCTGCATTTGTGGCTCCAGCAGGGCCTGCTCATGCACCCCTGCTACCTGCAGGGCCATCTGTGAAACCTGCTTCTGCTTCTTGTCCCGTATCACCTGTTTCTAAGTCTGTGACTCCTGTTTTGACACCTGTTTCTGGTTCTGTTTCCCCTCCTGTGTCCCAAGGAGTACCTGCCCCTATTCTGTTGGCACCTGCAGTACCAACAGTGAAACGTGAATCTCCTGCACCTACTTCTGGCCCTCTAACCTCAGCTCTGCCTGTTTCTCAGCCTGTGGCCCCTGTTCTGGCTCCTCCTTCTGCCGCTGTAACCCCAGCAGGGCCTGCTTCTAGTCCTGTGACTCCTCCTTTGGCTACTGCTTCAGGACCTATATCTTCTGATGCTCCAGTAGGAGTCGTTCCTCAACCACTGGCACCCGCAGCTTCTCCTTTGCCACCAGCTTCTGATCCTGTGGCTCCTCCTCCTGGCCCTGTGACTCTAGGGGCATCTGCCTCTAGTCCCATGGCTCCTCCTTTGCCGCCTCCTTCTGGATGTGCAACTCCTCCTATAGTTGCATCAGACATTGCTTCTAAGCCACAAGCACTTGCAGTGCTGCCTGTGAAACCACCACCTCCATCAGCACCTGCACCTGGTCCTTTAACCACAGCAGGGCCTGCTTCTAGTCCTTCGGCACCCCCTCCTGGACCTGTGGCCCCAGCAGGGTCTCTTCCTAGATCATTGGTATCTGCAGTGCCACCTGTGAAACCCGATTCCCCTTCAGTTTCTGCTTCTAGCTCTGTGGCCCCAGGAGGACCTCCCCCTAGACCTGGGGCACCTCTTGCCGAAGCTGTGCCTCCTCCTTTGGCACCTGTTTCTGGCTCCATAACCACTCCTGTGGTTGCAAAAGCACCTGCATCCAAACAAGTGGCACCTACAGTTCCACCTATGGCATCTACTGCTTCTTGCCCTGTGGCTTTTCATCCCATGACTCCTCTTCTGGCACCTGTCTCTGTTCCTGGGGTTGCTTCCTGTCCCTTGGCCTCAGCAGGGCCGGTTCCTATGGCCCCAACAGAAGTGCCTGTATCTAGTCCTGTCACCCCAGCAGGGCCTGCATCTAGTCCTTTGATCCCTACTTCTGGACCTGAGGCCCCAGCAGTGGTCCCTCCTAGACCACTTCCCTCCACAGGGCCACCTCTGAAACCTGCTTCTGGACCTGTGGTTCCTCCTTTGGTGCCCCCATCTGGGTCTTTGGCACATCCTGCAGTACCAGAAGGGGTTGCTTCTAAGCCAGTGCCACCTGTGAAACCTACTTCACCTTTGTCACCTACTTCTGGTCCTGTTTCCCCAGCAGGGACCCTTCCTAAGCCACTGGCCCCCACAGGCTCAGCAATGAAACCTCCTTCATCCCAGCCTGTGGCTCCTCCTCTGGCACCTCCTGTGGGCCCAGCAGGGCTTGTTTCTAAGCCAGTGCCTCCTGAAAAACCTGCATCTCCTTTGACACCTACACCTGGCCCTGTGGCCCCAGCAGGGCCTCCTTCTGGTCCTACACCTGCCCCTGTAACTCCTCTTGTGGCCCCAACAGTGCCTGCTCCTACCCCTTTGGCACCCGCAGTGCCTGTTGCAAAGCCTGCTTCTCCTTTGGCAGCTGCACCTGAGCCCGTAGTTCCCCCTGTATCCCCAGGTGTGCCTGCCTCTAGCCCTGTACCCTCAACAGCTCCCTCAGTGGCCCCTCCAGTTCTCCCTGTAACTTCTGCAGCTGGCCCCAAAGGCCCTTCTGTAGACTCCTCTGTATCTGTGACCCCCACTGCTTCCCCTAAGTCTCCCGTTGTTTCTGCTTCTGGCTCAGGAGCCTCCCCAGTGTCACCTGTTGTCTCTGCTCCTGGCACTGTGGCCACCACTTCCCCACTGGCTGCTTCTACATCCTCTGCCACCCCGAGCACTCCTGCCCCTCTTTCTCTGGTGACCCCTGCCTCTGCTGTCCCTTTTGGCTCTGCTGCCTTGCCCTTGGATGTGACCCAGGTCCCTGTCAGCTCTGCTGGGGATAAGGCACCTCCACAAAAAACAACACCTTTGCCTCTTGCACCTGCTGATCTTTCTGTTTCTGCCACAGCTACAAGCAGTCTCACTCAGCCTGATTCCCCTGTGCCACCTCCTACTTCCCCTGTAAAAAAGCTAACTCCCTCTGCTGTGCTTCCTAAGCCATCACCAGTTTCACCTGCATCTGGTCTAGCATCTGAAGTGCCACCCAAACCCCCCACCCCTGTCCCTGCTGTCATTGAAGACGACGAGTTGCCGCCCTTGATCCCTCCAGAGGTGCCTGCTGGGGAGCAACCTCTGCAGCCAATCCTGGTGGATTTCTCTCCCAAACAAGCTGTGGCCCTTGCTGAGGCCCCAGCAACTGCTCCTCCTGCTCCTCTTCCTCCTCCTGCCAAACAGCCTGTCCTGAAGAATGATAAGGGTATTTGCCTCCTTGGTTTGCTGTGTGCATGGATATCACAGACTGCTCACTGAATACTAACCTGTCTGTATGGGCAAGGGGTCCCAAGTTTCCTCCCTTGGGCTCCTAGCTTTGTTTGTTAGTCTAGAAAAGTAGTATTTAGAAGTGAAGCCAAAGTAAGTCCAAGCTGAGCTGTAACCAGTTGTGGTCAGAGCCAATTGAAAACTCCTTTTGTGTTGGAATCGAGACTTGTGCACAAGAATGTACGGCACAAATGAGAGAGTCACTTCACATGCTCAGCATGTTGTGAATGTCTTATTGAGGGTGTGACATCAATGTTGCCTTGGCTGGTATTTCTGGAATAGCACTAACCTAGAAACCCTAATCACAGCTTTGTTTTCTGTAGCACTGTAGCTGTCCTCTGTCTCCAATCCTAGTACTTGGCTTGTGATTGGACATCTAGTACATCTTGTTAATTAAAAGTGCTTTAAGTGAGATGTTCATAGATTTAGCATGTGTTGCCAACTCTTGTTTAATGTTTTATCCAGACTCTGGAAGAAATTGCAGTGTCCACTATCCACTTCAGTTGTGCTTTGTCTGTATTTGTACTTGCACTGGGGGATGGGGTTACACAGAAATGTATTTTTTTATGTTGGCAGTAGTTCTCTATTAAAGACATATTAAACAAGATGCATGCTATTTGTTAAAATCAAACATCTGCCTAAATTCAAGAATAAGTGAGGCTTTGCCTAGCTACCAGTGTGGTCTGGTGCATATACAGTGGAACCTCTGTTTTCAAACGTAATCTGTTCCAGAAGTCCATTCAACTTACAAAACGTTCAAAAATCAAAGGGCTGTCAGCAAAGTGAATGGTAAAAATGGAAAAACACTGCAGAAGCCATTTGACTTCTGAGGCGCATTCGAAAATGGAAGCATTCACTTCTGGGTTTTCGGTGTTTGGCTTCCGAAACGTTCAAAAACTGAGGTTCCACTGTATTGGGAAAGATGCTAGAGTATTACATAAACTAGAATTAGCTGAGTTCATTGGCAAGTGAGAAAATATTTGTACTTGTTCTAGGAAATGTGTTCTATTGGTCAGTCATTTTTTCCCTCCCATTTACATCACGGTCACTTAGTCCTAAAAGGACAAGGGTGGTTATCATTCAAAAAGACAGCGGTGAACTTCATTCTAGGTTCTTGAGGTGAAGCATATCCGGGCCTGAACTGAGTTTTTAAAATCTGTGTTGTTTTGTTATTTTAAAAAGCTGAGGAATTAGCAAAGTTAAATTGAATCATTGGGAATGTGCTATGGGCTCCTCCACTTCCACCTCCCCCCCCCTCCCCTCCCCCGCCATTGGGCATTCTACTTCCTTTCCATGTTTTGCAATAACTACAGTTTGCCATGACACCCAGCACATTATAAAGACCCATCATCTCATAACTATCCTGACTAACCCTACTTAGAGATAGCCCAATTAAGACATAATCACAAATCATGGAAGGGAAAGACATAACTGCAGAGAGTATGCAAGTCTGCAACACATTCCTAATCTCAAGCCATTGAATTAAGCCAGAGCTCAGCTGCCAATTCTCCTACATGTAGAAGTGGTATCTCAATCCTAAAAATGCAAGCAAGATCCTTCCCCCAGGAACTTTTCTCTTCATACACTACAACTAATATTAGCATGCCTAGAATACCCACACTTTCCCAGATATTTGTTTTTAGCTGGAACTCTTAAAACTTTTTAAAAGTCCTTTTGCCTCACCTTTTCCCATACACACAGACCTGTTTCTAGTAGTAATATCTGAAGGCAGTGACCTGAATTAATCTTTGAAAGAGCTAGTGTTTTATATGCACTGTCTTGAAGCCCAGGCTGAGCAAAGCTCAAAGCACCTCTATTGCTGCAAATATTATAGCCAATAATAATAATAATAATAATTTATTGTTTATACCCTGCCCATCTGGCTGGGTTTCCCCAGCCACTCTGGGCGGCTTCCAACAAAATATTAAAATACAATGGCCTGTTAAACATTTTTTTAAAAAATGATAATATAAAGCACTTCCATTCCAAAGTCATTTGTCTGTAGGTTGCATTCTTTCTGTGTTGTTTGCTTTGCTACCTGTATTGGGAATAAATGCCTCTGCCACTAGATAATTGTGACTTTTCTGGATTGGTATGAGTTTTTTGATGTGCATTATCACAATAAAAAGGAGATAAAATCTGCATGATCAAGTTGGCAAAGCCTTTCATGTTTCCCCTGGGCTTCTCTGCCACACCCAGCTGAAGCCAAAATGGAAAAAAAAGGATTGCACACATTTGTATTTGCAGGGTCTGGAACAGAATCTGACAGCGATGAGTCAGTGCCAGAACTTGAAGAACATGACCCTACGCATGCCACAACACATCGGACAGAGGTGAGAAGCAAATAACGGGGCTGCATTTAATTGGCATCCGGGGCAGGGCCACAAAACCTGTGACATTGAAGAGCTACCAATGTGCAAAAAACCACACACCAGGATGCTTAACACACCATTTACTGTGTGTGCTTTGTTCAGCCACACATACTTTAACAAGCATCCTTGTCCTAGGATGGTTTGCCTTCTGACCAGTAGGTAGTGAGTACACAGTCTGAAATTCTGTGTTTAAAATCCCAAGTTTGAAAAAGCAAACAAAGAAGCAAATTACACAAGAATAAGAAACAGCAAGTATTGTTAAATGTACACTTTTTTACAATTCTCAGTAATTTTTATTCAATCTGGATTATAATTGAAATAGTGAAAGGCAAGAGGAAAGTTGTTGTGGTGAAAAAGCTCGCAAAGTCTACAGTTTGTAACATCTTATGATGGATTGAAGGGCATTGTAAGAGCAAAACATTTCATGTCCTACTGAGACATAGAAACAGCAAAGACTATTCCTTTGTATTTTGAAAATATAAAAGGAAGCAATTACTGAATTATGCTGGACTTATTTTCAAAATATGGAGAACAGCCATTGCTGTGAGATCTTTGGGTTTTCCTATTGTTCCAGCCTTTTCTCTGGATAGTAAGCCTTTTGGTTTTGCTTAATCCAAATTGAATAACAATTGTGAAGAGTGCCAAAGCTTGCTCACTACTTAGCACTGTTTTATTTGCAATGTTACTCTACTGCGGTTTTTGAATCTTATTCTATATCTGGTCATCAGTTAAGATTGCTTCTGTAAGGAACATAGGTTTTGGTTGGTGAGTCTCCAGGGGAAGAGAATTCTAACATCATGGGACAACCACAAGGAACACCTTTCTGTGTGCTCTTGTGGTCCTAACTTGGCACATAGATAATGTACTTCAGTATATGAATTTATGCTAGTACATGGGAGTGGAGTGATTTCTTTGGCATGCTTTGCAAATACCTGGCCCTCCCTGCTTGGATTTGGAGGACTTGTAGGGTAGATGGGCATGAGCATATAAATCTGTTCTCTCGTTTCCATTATAGAAAGAGGGCACAATAAATCTTCAGTCAGAAAATGTATTTGGGGAGGGGGACTTTCTTCTGCGCATCCCTTTAACTCCATTTTGGGTCTTTTTATTTGCAGCTTGCAGCAGCAGCTGAAATAGATGAAGAACCAGTTAGCAAAGCCAAACAGAGTCGGAGTGAAAAGAAAGCACGGAAGGTAAAATGAAGTTGATTGGAAATGACTGATGTTTTGCTGATTCAGCCTGGGGAGGCAATAGCTACTCAAACATTTTATCCCCAATTACTTACCTATAATCATTTTAGCATACTCCTTGGGATGTTCTTCCAGAACCTATTTTATTGCAACCAGCAAAAGGGATTGATCTATGTGCCTATTTGTTCTTTCTCTGAAATGTTACCCTTCATTCACAGAAGCAGCGAAGGAGGAGAGAAATAACTCAAGGGAAACTACATAGTTAAGCATGGCCCATTCCTCTAGGCTTTTCTCCCAACCCTGTTCATAAACTACAAAAACAAACGTGCATCCCCCAAACGCACAAAGTAATTGGTTGAACTTTTTGGTTGGTTGGGGGGGGGTTGTATTTTGAGAAGTTTTATTTTGAGTAAGTATTCTGTAAGAGTTAGTGACACAGCTAGGAATGGACACTAGTTCTGGTTTTGCTTTTGGGGAAAGGCTTTTTGTTTTGTTAATCAAATGAGGAAAAAATGCCTGCTGCACTACTGGAGTAGCTTTAGCACCGTTAGAAAGACTTTCTATAAACCAAAGAGCCGTGTTCTTGCCATGACTCATTTAGCTCTCATACTCGGTGGCTGCTTCCCCCAACCCAAAAAATTATTTCTCCTTTGCTTTTAAGGCAATGTCTAAGCTTGGCCTTCGTCAAGTCACAGGTGTAACCAGGGTTACAATCCGGAAATCCAAGAACATCCTGTTTGTCATCACCAAGCCAGATGTCTACAAAAGTCCTGCATCAGATACCTATATAGTATTCGGTGAAGCAAAGGTAAGCTAAGCTCAGGAATGTCTAACTAGACTTTGGGGCCTTGCAATTGGAAGAACAGGACAGTTGCACTATGTACTGTATTTTTTGCTCTATAAGACTCACTTTTTCCCTCCTAAAAAGTAAGGGGAAATGTGTGTGCATCTTATGGAGCGAATGCAGGCTGCACAGCTATCCCAGAAGCCAGAACAGCAAGAGAGGTTGCTGCTTTCACTGCACAGCAATCCCTCTTGCTGTTCTGGCTTCTGAGATTTAGAATATTTTTTCCTCCTCCAAAAACTAGGTGCGTCTTGTGGTCTGGTGCATCTTATAGAGCGATAAATACGGTAGTTTCTCTGCCACTGGAATGGGAGAAGAGTTCTAAAATTGGAGTGGGAAGCGGGGGGTCTATATCTGGAAATGCTGGTTGTTCTTGTCAGTAGTGCTTGCAGAGGCCTCCATTCTGTTCTGTGTTGCTTGCTTACTTCAGTTGCAACAGCCTCACTGACCTCTCTCTTTCTCACCCATCTCTAACAGATTGAAGATCTCTCGCAGCAAGCACAGCTGGCTGCTGCAGAGAAATTCAAAGTGCAAGGAGAAGCCGTTTCAAACATTCAGGAAAACACACAGACTCCCACTGTACAAGAGGAGAGTGAAGAGGAAGAGGTATGCCACATACTTTCTGTATAAGTAATTTCAGCCTTGAAACTGGCACTCATGGCCAACTCAGAGCTGTTGGTCTTTTTAATGTCTGCCTTGGTGAATGAGACAGGAAGAGCTTCTCCTGCTGATCAGGAGTTTCTTGATTTCTGATGTGTGGGGAGAGTATGGTTCTTCGGGTGGGTGTGAAGGGTACAGCTCAGTGCTCCATGTGGTCTCATTATTGTTAGTGCCCCTATTGGGCAGCCTGCACTAACCAACCAACACCCTGCCTTCGTCTTGTGAGCTTTCAGCTTCCTTCGTCTCTGCAGGTGCATACCAAACAGATTGCATATTTCATTGAAGTTTTCTCCTTTTAAAATCCCTACAAGTGCCTCAGTGGCCTTCAACACACAAAACTCCAAGCCATGATTTGTTTCTCCAAAGGTTGATTTGTTTTCCAGCTCTTCTTGATTTGTGCCTTTGTTTGGGATGGAGTGGCCAGACCATCCATGGTTAAGGCATAATTGTAAGTTCCCACATAATGCCATAACCCAACAATAAACTGTGGCTTCAGATTATGGTTTGCTTATAGTGGACAGAGTTCTCACATTATGCTAAGCCATGGATTGATAAACTGTTGCTCATTATGCTAAGACATGGATTAATAAACCATAATTCAGCATTATATGCAAATCAGGCTAGTGTGAAAACAATGCACATGCCCAACTTTTTCTCACCTCCTGCAGTCATGGAGAGTTGTCATGCACTCAGTCTCTTGTTTACCATCATCCCAGCTTCCTGTTTGAATTTGGGGAGGGGAACTTGATCATATTCCCAATGAGCAATCTACTTAGGGTCTCCTGCCCCCAAACTATTGTAATTGGTGTCACTTATAGAAATAATAGAGCCAGCTGCTCTCTTCTCCCAGATATTGGCAGGTAGCAGGAGTGACATGGGCACTGAGGATGCATTTTTGATACAAACATTCTATTAATGATCATGGATGTCTTACACAGAATACCAGTGACTATAATTGTACTTGCACTGGACTTAGAAAACTTCCTCTTGTGGAATGAACTGGCATACATTTAGCTGCCTAACAGGCAGGGGCAGTTGTCAAAAGAAATTCATTACCATTCCAGGCTTGCATTTTATTGGGTCTTTGGTGTGGGCAGACACGGAGCCCAAATCAAGCTGTGGGGTTAGAGTTCTAAGCATATGTAGAGAGCACACTCACTTGCCTGTCTGTTTCAATCTATTCTTCCTTTCTATTTGAAAGAGCAGGTGAGTTTTTCAAGTTTACCAGGGACTCTTTAACAATAATTTGGGGTTCCCTGTGCCTGCTTTATCTTGCGGCTTTTGTAAACCTTAGGTTGAATGGATCCTTAACTTTTAAGGATCCATGCCATTTCTCTCCGACTTGGCAGAAAAGGGCTTGAACAACTGTCCTGAGACATTATCTTTCCCCATCCAGGTTGACGAGACTGGTGTCGAGGTGAAAGACATCGAATTAGTGATGTCCCAAGCGAATGTTTCCCGGGCAAAAGCCGTTCGTGCCCTGAAGAACAACAGTAACGATATTGTAAACGCTATTATGGTAAGTTCCTGCTTGAGTGACATTTATCATAGGGCCCATGGACCCAGAGCCTGGAGAACAGATGGCAAAAAGTTCATGGCCATTTTATGTCATCACTTCACCACCAGATTAATCCATTTCTTGGAAATGCACTGTTTTCTATCTCTTGCCCCACTGCAGCTGCTTTTCATCAGTGACTATAACATTTAACTACCTCTCAGCATTGAAAGGATGCCTGGAAAAGTCAAATGCAACACAATGCATTTTAACACCTATGTTTTCAAGTATATCTAAACATAGCTTAATATTTACTAAGATTCGTTTGCAACAGTGTGCCTTGGACAACTGGATTTACAGATGACATTTACTATGAAACGGTTTTTCCAGTGATATTTTTTTATTGTGATCTTGAGCAGGGTATATGTATGTTGAACAATGTAACATCAGCAACTGCTTATAGGCATGTGTGGGTCAGTGGGTACTGTACACAAAACTGCTCTAGTGCGTAAGATCAGATGTATCAGATATACCCTACAAACAGATTTAACTGCCATGGTTTAGCTTTGCAAAATTTCTGAGAAGTGTCTGGTTGGTGTCAGTTGGCTTCTTCACAGAAATGCAGTTCCCAAGGTTCCAGGAGGCAGGACGAATCTTCTCAGTGGAAACCACTTGAAACATCTAGTGCAGATTTGTCTGTCCTTTGGGAACATAAATGCATCAGTTCTCAATGTTATATCCTAGGCAACTACTTGGGAACCAGGCACTTTTTTGCCTGTCCTCATCTGATTACTTTATCTTGCTGCTAGAGTTACGCCTGCTATGTTCTGCATCCTCTCCATCTTAAATCTCAGGCAGCCATAACAATAGCCCCCCAAGGTCATCTGGCTGTGCAGGATAGATGAAGAGTCGGTCAGTTTCCCAATGGTAAAATACCCAGCACTTCCACATCCCATCACCTATGGGAAAACAGTTTCTAATTCTCTTTTTTTCTGTTTTTCCCCCCAGGAGTTGACGATGTAGCCACCCAGGAAGGGGAACTTTTTGGTTGTTTCAGAGGAGAGTAAATTGCAGCTGAATTAAATTTGTACTATTTCTATCAATTAATAAAAGTTGTGGTTTCAAAGGTTTCACACATCTTTTTCTTAGTTGTCAACAACACATTCAATTACTCAAATTGAAACAATTAGTTGTGCTTTATGATCCTGGTGCCAGCATGCTCCCATTACCGTATTTTTCGCCCCATAGGACGCACCTAGTTTTTTTGGGAGGGGGGGAATAAAGAAAAAAAATTATTTCCCCCCCAGCCCCCAGAACAAGCTGCTATCCGCAAGCCGTGGGAGAGCTGCGCAAAGTCGCGCGGCTCTCCCACGGCTAGCGGAGGACTGCACGAAACCCGAAGCTTGGGGCGTGCTGAGCTCAGCGCGCCCCAAGCTTCTGGGTGCCGGCAAGCTCTCTGCTAGCCGTGGGAGAGCTGCGTCTCCCACGGCTAGCGGATAGCTTCCTGAAGCCTGCATTCGCCCCATAGGACGCACACACATTTCCCCTTCATTTTTGGAGGGGAAAAAGTGCGTCCTATAGGGCGAAAAATACAGTACTTTTGCCTATTTACTGAAAAGATTCTACTAATTCAAGTTGCCTGAACCGCTGGGATATCAGAAAACTAGAGATTGATAATAATGCTCCTTTAGAGATACAGTATGTGTTGTTCTGTTTCCTGGCTCTGAAGAGTTGATGCTTATTCTTAGATCTAGTGTTTGTAGTTTAGAAATTGCCTGTTTTAAACAGTTTATTCAGGCACTCGTGCTGGGGAAAATTGAGTAACACTGCAAAGAACAGTCTGTTCTGTATCATTGATCCCAGAGAACGACTTTTGCCACTGTGTGAGAGGTTTTGGTTGGTGTAATCCCCTTAGCAAATGCTACCTCATATTTGGGATCCTGCCATCACTTATCACTGCTTATTAATGTACATCCAAAGTTCACAGGCACAGACCCATTACGTTACAAACAGTACAATAACTGCATGTTCAAAATACTTTTTTGTTAGGAAGGTTGGTGCCTAGCACTACTGTGTAAACACTGCCTGTTTTTTTCCCTTCTTTTCTATTTGTGCAGAATTAACTGGTGGAAAGTGAAGTTTTAGGAAATATTCCCTAGAACAGGGTCCAATATTTGCCCCAAAGACATGAGGGCTCTGTCAGGGTCCTGGAGTGGTGGTCCTGCCTCCTTCCCAAAGCGTGGTTAGTGCTTTCCCAGCTTTGGGAAGAAGGTGGGAGAGGGCTCTAGGACTCTGCCAGAGCTTCTTGCCTCCTTCCCAAAACTGGCATATTACTTTGGGAGGGCAGGGAGGGCATCACATTTTGGGCTTGCTCTCCCTTGTGCAACAAGGCAGTGTGTGGCCCACAGGTTCCATGTCGAAGTACACTTGTGACCCACTTGGAACGAAAAGCTGGGCTGCCCTGCCCTAGAGGGAAAACATTTGGGAGAGGAAAGGGTAAAACTCATGCCCATAGCTTTTCTTCTCAGGATTCCAATCTCTCAAGGCTTCTTCTGATTTTAAAAAAAAAATGATTAAAATCCATCCATGTAAATGTGTGCCTGAGAGAGGCAAGGTAACATGCATGATTTCTCCTTGCGTGGGAGAGTCAGGGGTGGGAGAGTCGCCGTCTATGTGAAGGACACAACTTGTCGCCAAGAAAGTAATTCAAAATTGCTTGGTCTCCTACCCCAAAATAGTTTCTCCTTCAGGAACCTGTTGCCATTGAGACAGTTTGCATATTTCATTTTTTTTTGCTATTGGAGCTATATGCATAATCCTAGTTCAGGTAGACAGGCAAGGAGCTGGGCCACGATACTGGTGCTGTTTCTCTCACCGCTGGAAATTTATCAAAGCTACCTATGTCTCTGAAGGATATCTATTCTGTTCCCAGTTTTCTGTTGCTCCCCCCCCCCCTATCAATAGGCATGGAGGTGGAGTTCACTCTTTAGGATCCCCCTCACCAAAAATAAATAAATAAATCCTATTTCAAGCCTGTGGGACGCGGGTGGCGCTGTGGGTAAAACCTCAGCTCCTAGGACTTGCCGATCGCATGGTCGGTGGTTCGAATCCCCGTGGCGGGGTGCGCTCCCGTTGCTTGGTCCCAGCGCCTGCCAACCTAGCAGTTCGAAAGCACCCCCGGGTGCAAGTAGATAAATAGGGACCGCTTACTAGCGGGAAGGTAAACGGCGTTTCCGTGTGCGGCTCTGCCTCGCCAGGGTAGCTTCGTCATGCTGGCCACGTGACCCGGAAGTGTCTGCGGACAGCGCTGGCTCCCAGCCTATAGAGTGAGATGAGCGCACAACCCTAGAGTCTGTCAAGACTGGCCCGTACGGGCAGGGGTACCTTGACCTTGACCTTGATTTCAAGCCTTGGGAGATTCTGCCAAGCAAATTGATATCCCACCCCCTTTTTGCCCCATGTTGGCTCCACAGCTGTAATGACTCAGCACTTGAGTTTGCTGCTGCTGCTGTTTAGTCGTTTAGTTTTGTCCGAGTCTTCGTGACCCCCTGGACCAGAGCACGCCAGGCACTCCTGTCTTCCACTGCCTCCCACAGTTTGGTCAAACTCATGTTGGTTGGTGTATGTTTAATGCTATGTGCAATGTTCTACACTTCTATGACAAATATTAAAGTGACAACTTAAAGTTAATTACTACTTCCCTCTAAATATGCTGAAGACTGTGTCTGAAATTGCATATAGATAATTCCTGAGAACAAAAACAAAGAAATAGTGGCCTATAATGTGATTTAATAGAAAGATAAAGCGGAGATAATTTATTATCCTGAATGTGAGACAAAGCCATTCTGAAATCATTTTTAAAAAATACAAAAATACTGAACCTTTGAATCTTCATGTGTGGATTCTAGACAAAATTATAATACACCCTCCTCCATTATTATAATACAGCAATACAGTATAAGAACTATGAAGGTAATCTCTAAGCCATTCTGGACAGTCCCTAGTTCAGCAACTTCCATCCAGCCACGCATCTCTGTCCCAAAGACTAGGTGTGATCTTACACAGAAATTAACTGCAGTTCTCGGCATTTCTACTCAGAAGTAAGTTACACTGAAGTCAGTGAGGCTTACACCCTGGTATATGACATAGGCTGTGGGACTAAACTGAACAATCTAGATGAAGCAAAATTTAAAATGGGCTTGATAGTTGGAAATGCTTAAGTCCTTCAACTGTTCAGGATTGACCATTTGTGCACCTTAAGTGTTTTTTAAACGGTAACCTTGATTTTACTATAATTCAGCAGACCGCATTTCTTTTTATGATACGCTCCTACATCTCTTAAGAAGACACTTCATCCCTGTCACTCTGGTAGGAGAGATTAGGACCTCAGCAAAATGCTGAGGATCTTCGAGGTCCTTCACACTGGGTTAGAGCCAGAGAACCATGAGCTGAAGAAAAATGGCTGCAGGTGCTGTTCCACAGACCCTTGTGCAAGATTCCACAATGTTTATACTCTCTCAAGAGGTTTTACAAGTGGGAGAAATGGCCCTTCTGTGAGCACAAGAATGTGAAAGAGTACCTTTGGAACCAACCCAGTATTATTTACCGTATTTTTCGCACTATAGGACGCACCGGTCCATAGGACGCACCTAGATTTTTGGGGGGGGGGGGGGAATAAAGGGGAAAAAAATTATTTTCCCCCCCCCCAGGTGCGGAGCTGGGGTGGGGGATGCCCGAGCTTCCCCCTCCCCCAGAACGGGACCCAGAGCCATGCCGAAGCTGTGCGCAGCTTTGGCATCGCTCTGGGAGCTTGCGGGGCTGGGGGAGGAGGAAGCCCTCCGCCAGCCTCCAAACCATGTCGGGAGACAGCGGGATGGCGCGCTGCGCCTCTCCCGCTGTCCCCCGAGTTTGCGGGGCTGGCGACGGGGAGGACCAGGCTTCTCCCCCCCGCCAGCCTTCTAACCAAGTCGGGGGACAGCGGGAAAGGCGCACTGCGCCTCTCCCGCTGTCCCCCGAGTTTGCGGGGCTGGCGACGGGGAGGACCAGGCTTCTCCCCCCCGCCAGCCTTCTAACCAAGTCGGGGGACAGCGGGATGGCGGCGTTCCGCCTCCCCGCTGTCCCCCGAGCTTGTGGGGCTGGCGGTGGGGCTCTCCTGAAGCCTGGAGAGCGAGAGGGGTCGGTGCGCACCGACCCCTCTCGCTCTCCAGGCTTCAGCGAAAGCCTGCATTCGCACCATAGGACGCACACACATTTCTCCTTCATTTTTGGAGGGAAAAAAGTGCGTCCTATAGTGCGAAAAATACGGTATGTATAAACGAAATGGGCTAACAGACACCACTTGGACATCCCCAAAGGTGGTGGCAGGTTTATCAAAAAGACTTCTGGTCTTAAATTCAGTAAAGATTTTAAATCGAAAGCAGCAGCGCCTTACCAAAGTTCATGTTTGGCTACTTTGAACATCTCTTACGATCAAATGGGATGTTCAGAACCCTTGTTCTGCCATTATGCTATGCTCCTCAGGCGCGGTCTCTTAACTGTGTGTGCATACAGAGAGAGACTCCCCCAAGGCGGCTTGGACTTAAATGCTCATAACCAGACAATCACTACAATGAAAGCCGAGAGCAGAAAAGTCAATAAAATGTTCGAAGAGGAGCCAACAAGTAAAACCAAATCATACAAGGGAGAGAGATTCAGCATAAAACAAATGCTAGGCATAATAAAGTAACAGAATTGGGGGGTGGTGTCTGGATGATTGATTTGGCTTAATTCTTAAAGCTGGGAGCCATAATACAAGATTGCCACCCAAACTGGAATTGTTCCCTCTAATTAAAAATCTAGGTTGTAAGTGCTGACAAAATTATAGTCAAAACAGGGCACCTGAGAAACAGGATGGTATCGGAATGATCAGGGAACTCTGTGAGGTTTGTAAAAGTATCATTAGATACCTCTGCGGATATGCAAAACTTACTTTAAGAAAACCACTGAAGGTCATCCTTGTACAATAGCCATGGAATCTACACTATCAGTTGGAAATGGAAAATGGGGTGCAGGGTGAGAAAATGGAATGGAGTATTCTCATGAGGGTCTAGCCTGTTGGTTGAAAGTCTGAACATAATTTCTCCTAGGTCCAAGATACATCATTTCCTTTTGTTGCACTTCCATCTGTTACTCTGTAATGTTGGTGAGCGTGAAGCGTTCTGCAAAAAATTGAGCCTAAGATTCACAGTATTGACTTCAGATTAAATATTTAGCAGGACATTCCTCTGGCTCTGTCAAGATCTGACTTATTACATCATCATATATTTTAATAATTTTTATTTGCATTTTTTACAAAACAATAAAAGGAAAAATGAAAACAAAACCGCAACCAAACAGGGACACAACACTAGACCCACATAAATGAGGTGCCTAAACAACTGAACTACTCTAACATGGAATTCTTCCACCTATCAAACTTGCGATTCATGAATTACACAATCTAATTTTACTGTGCTGGGAACACCCCTCTATCTGAATTACACTGAATGGAAAGCTGAATGGCGAAATGATCACTTTCTTATCTATCAATTGCTGAGAATGGAAGAGGAGAGAAGCATCTCTTGGATACCACTTTCTGCACTGGCTGAAAGGGAACTATAACAAACTGTTGCATCATCTTCCTGTTAGAAATTGTCATCAATTGATATTGGTTTCATTTAAATAGGAAGTCCCGAGCTTTGTTAATAATGTCCAGAGAAGTATTAGTGTGCTGCAGCAAAATCAACAGTCTTGTGGCACTTTAAAGGCAAAGTTACTGTGGTCACCCACAAAAGTTTATGCCATGACAAATTGGTTAAGTTGTTCCAAACTGCTGGTCCAAAGGAGGGCTTGTGGGAGTGGTTGGGTGCAGAAAAGCAAAGAAGGAAGCCAAATATGACAGCGTGATCAGTTCTAGTGTTTCGTTAAAGAAGATGTGGACTTGCAGCAAACCAGCCTGTCAGGTCTTCTAGCCTTTGCAGACGCCGGACAGGAACCACGGCAAGGAGATAGCTTGCAATTGTGCGTACATTCTTTATACACAAAGCAGCCTACGTCATTTCACCTGACCAGATGAGGGCATAGGTGGCAAATACCCAAGCCTTAAAGATCTTTCTGAGCTCAGAGCCCAGCACCCCAAGCCCACAAATAAGGATGGCATTAAAGCATGCCAATTAGCTTATATCAAAGCAAGTGCATATAAACATACATGAGCTCATTGCTACAACCACTACCAATTAATTGTGGGGTTATCTTGACTACCAAGATGGTGTTAGCAAAGCTTCTGGAACGGTTTGCCTTGGTTCAACACATGTCTGTTAAGGTGCCAGAAGATGCTTCATTGATTTTATTAATAACGGGATCCTTAGAAATGCTCCATACTAGAGAGGAAAAATTGCATTAAAAGCCCCAGTTCCTAAAGAAAGGGCAAATCATCACAGTTGCCTGCCACCAGAATTATATATTCAACTTTCATGGTCTGAACTTCAAACAAGACAGTGTAGTTTCCTCCATTAACAATACTTCAGAGTACCTGCTGAGAAGATCCATACAAAAGCAACGGTACCAAAACTAATAATAATAATAATAATAATAATAATAATAATAATAATAATAATTTATTTATACCCCACCCATCTGGCAGGGTTTCCCCAGCCACTCTGGGCAGCTTCCAACAAAATATTAAAATACAATAGTCTGTTAAACATTAAACACTTTCCTAAACAGGGCTGCCTTCAGATGTCTTCTAAAAGTCTGGTAGTTTCTTTTCTCTTTGACATCTGGTGGGAAGGCGTTCTGCCTGGTTCCCTGTAACTTGGCTTCTCGCAGTAAAGCCCTCAGAACTGGACCTCAGTGTCCGGGCAGAATGATGGGGGTGGAGATGCTCCTTCAGGTATACTGGACCGAGGCCATGGAAAATAAGAAATACTATGGGGAGGGTGCCAAATGCTGTCCTCACTCAGGGCACCATATTAGCAAAGTCCGCCCCTGTGCTAGTGCAACAGGGCTTTCCCTGTCTCTCCTCCCCTCATACCCCCGCATTGGCTGAGACTCACATAGTAGCCAAACGAAGGCCCGGGGGCCGGATCCGGCCCAATTGCCTTCTAAATCTGGCCCGCCAACGGTCCTGGAATCATCGTGTTTTTACATGAGTAGTCCTTTTATTTAAAATGCATCTCTGGGTTATTTGTGGGGCATAGGAATTCATTCATTCCCCCCCAAAAAATATAGTCCGCCCCCCCAAGGTCTGAGGGACAGTGGACCGACCCCCTGCTGGAAAAGTTTGCTGACCCCTGGCTGAGAGGGTCAGGAGAAACCCCATAACAGCATGCAGGAGGTAGGTGGGGAGAGGGTGGATCATTCCCTCAGGCAATCTGCTTAGCACTATGTTGAATTATTCTGAGTATGTCCAGCTGCTCACAGATGTTTTTACAAAGGCTGCTGCAGCTATAGCCCTCTGGGAGAACTACATCCCCTAAACATTTAGTGGGCTGGCTCTGGTCCATCACCCAACACACAGGAAGAAGGGAGGGAGGAGAAAAATCCCAATCTAACCACCACATAGTTCTTGGGCTTTCTTCCTCCCCTCTCCTCTCCACAGTCCTTTTTCTCCTAAATTAAGAAGCAAAGAGCCATTGCATAGTTGATGGGAGGCAGTGTTCCTCCTTGGCTCCCTCCCCTAATATTTATGGGTACAGGGCTAGTGGCTTGGGCTAGAGCTTTTCCTTCCATGAGCAATGCCCCATCGGCCCTGGTCTGATATTGTTTAAAGTCGCCCCCCCCCCCGCAGCAGCACATGCCCTATCTCTGTGGCAGTTTCATTGTGGCAATGATATGCACTGGGTGTTATGTTCAAATGCTCCCTGCAAAATGTCAAGGATGCAAGAGGTAGGCGTTCCTGGGCTCAAAAAAACTTTAAACCAAAAAAGTAGTAGTAGCTCTTCTTCTGGAAAGCATGGTTTCCCTTTTCTTGTTTTAGTTCATAATTATTTTATTTTTCAATGCAAACCTGAATGAGGTGCTTTCTTGATAAGTTATTTTGTTTCTTAGGGTTTCCACTGAGAGAAGCTCACGTGGTCTGCTAGAAGGATCTTCTCACAACCCTTCACCTGCTTTAGTAACCCATCCCATGGCGGTGATCTGCAATCCGTAATCTATTCTAGCTTTAAGCCCATTTAAAATGGAACTAAACTGATCGCTGCAAAGCGCCTCTTACGGCAGCTTACTTGTAAGAAGCACCATGCCAAAGGAACTGTGCAAATGTGCATTATGCTGCGAAAACAGTTATTTTGGCATGGTGCTTCTTACGAACAAGCACACGGCTTTCCCAAAACAATCCTGGGATCTGTAGTTTACCCCTCACAGAGCTGCAATTCCCAACATCCTTAACAACTGATGTTTCCCAGGATTCTTTGAAGGAAGCCATGTGCTTTAAACATATGGCGTGGATGTGACCCTATAATATGCGCACACACCAGCTGGGAGAAGGTAAGGTCAAGGTTCATGGGCTGGGACTAAGGGATATAGTAGGCAGACGGTCAAGTGCTTTGAGCAGGCCTAGTAGAAATGACTTTCCCCCTTTGAATGGCAAACGCATAGGCATGGGCACATACAAACCCTGTGAACCCTCTTGCTAAATATCACAAGCTGTTTCTGAAACTCCTCCTAGTCTCAAAAGGAGATCTTGGAACGAGGAGGCTGCTGTCTAACAAACCTAAGTACAAATCCACAATGGGAAACAGGATTCAAATTCATGGTTTTAAAGTGGCCATTTTCCTTGGCGATTTAAATCATTATTATAGTGGTACCTCGGGTTAAGAACTTAATTTGTTCTGGAGGTCCGTTCTTAACCTGAAACTGTTCTTAACCCGAGGTACCGTTTCTGGGTTAGTGGAGTCTGTAACCTGAAGCGTCTGTAACCAGAGGTACCATCTTAATTTAAACTAGGAATGGATGAGTGTCTTGTGGTCCTCCTGATGTTCTTGGACTCCCATTAGCCCCAGAGAGCATGGCCCAATGGTAAGGATGATGACTAGAGTTTTAGTCCAGCAACATCTGGAGGGTCACAGCTTCCCCACTCCCACTCAAAACCAATCTACCCAGTGAGGAGAGGCTGTTGCTCAATGGTAGAGCCTATGATTTGCATGCAGGAAGTCTCAGGCTCAATCCCATGACTTTTCCTGCTAAGAGGATTTCGGGTGACCTCTCCCTCACTGCAGGTGGACAGCCATCTGTTGGGAGATGCTTGAACTCTGGATTTCCTGTGTTGAGGATGGGATTGGACTAGCTTCTAGTAAGGCTAGATGGACAAACGGTCTAAATGTGCACAGCACCTTCATCAAACCACTGTCAAAGAGTGCTTCTGTCTTACTGTGCCCGTGTTGGATGAATCCCCAGCAGAGAGCAGGTTTATGGCGCAAGTTCTCACAACTTGCTTTAGCTTGATACCTGCCGAAGGAACGAGAAGAAAATAGCACTTTAAGGCATTAAACTAAAACTGCATTACAACCCAGATGTCCTCTTCCTGTGTTCTTTCAAGCCTCTGGCAGCCACAGTCCTGCAGTACTTTTAAAACATGCTCTGGATTTGGCAAGTCTCTCCCTTAGACCCATGATGTTTAACATTCTCCCAGATTGAGCTGATAGTCAGGGAGCCGTTTCTTTGCATCTGAAGTTGTGGGTGGGTGAGGGTTGAGCTCTCAGGAAGTTTTATCTGAGTTCAGTCCCTTCCTTCAGTGAAATGTCTGTTGTGAGGGAAAGAAAGGGAGGGGAGCAAAAACATAACATACAGTTCCTTGTAGGTTCCCACTTATTCCTTATATTTTACATTGTTTAGTCTGGTGGTCAAGGTGAGGGACCATGTAGGATCCTGTGCCTCTGACCCAAGATTGGCCCAAGACATTTTGCCATGTGAGACAAACCACAAAATGGTGCTCCCCGCTAGAGAAGAAGAGGTGAGTAAAGTTCTGCATCAGGAACAAGGGTGGGAGCAATCCAGAAGCACCTCCTAATCACCAAGAGACCACTGTAGAAGCAGCATAGGGGGGTTGCTGAGGGGACAGCAGATATGGCCTCCAAGGAGCATGCCATAGCTGTTACTGCCACCACGGCAGTGGCAGCTGGCAATGCATTCCTCGGTGGATGGATCTGCTGCGCCTTGGAGTCTGCCACCTGAGGCACTTGCCTCACCTTGCCTCATGGGGGTCTAGGCCTGCCCTAACTACTAGAAGACTTGGGGCTGAAATCCTAACCCCATTACCTGGGAGAATCCCCACTGAATTGAGTATGACTTGCTTCTCAGTAGGCATGGTTAAGTTTGCACTGTTAATCAGATATATCCCTCTAACTTCTGTGGTTGGTGGCATGATTAGAGTGTTGAGAAGAGACCAAATTAACAGAAGTGCTCCCAATAAAGGAAATACAGTGGTACCTCAGGTTACATACACTTTAGGTTACAGACTTCGCTAACCCAGAAATAGTGCTTCAGGTTAAGAACTTTGCTTCAGGATGAGAACAGAAATCGTGCTCCGGTGGTGTGGCGGCAGCAGGAGGCCCCATTAGCTAAAGTGGTGCTTCAGGTTAAGAACAGTTTCAGGTTAAGAACGGACCTCCGGAACGAATTAAGTACGTAACCAGAGGTACTACTGTACACAGAAGGGGGGGATTGAGGAGGAAGAGGCTACTGTAGTCTAAGTAGGAGGTAGCCAGTCAGAACATGTACAAAAGTTTTGGCGAAAGTATCAGACAGGAGTATTGCAGTACAGTACTAACACAGGTGGCCTCAGTCCAGTTTTCCTGAAGGAGTGTCTCCACCCCAATTGTTCTGCCTGGACACTGAGGTCCAGTGCCGAGGGCCATCTGGCGGTTCCCTCGCTGTGAGAAGCCAAGTTACAGGGAACCAGACAGAGGGCCTTCTCGGTAGTGGCACCTGCCCTGTGGAACGCCCTCCCACCAGATGTCAAAGAGAAAAACAACTACCAGACTTTTAGAAGACATCTGAAGGCAGCCCTGTTTAGGGAAGCTTTTAATGTTTGGCAGACTATTGTATTTTAATATTTTGTTGGGAGCTGCCCAGAGTGGCTGGGGAAACGCTGCCAGATGGGTGGGGTATAAATAAAATAATAAATAATAATAATAATAATCCAACACACTTCTGATAATATGTTAGAGCATTGGCACCCTACTCTTTAGCCAAAAAGTGTCCCAGTACAATGGCGGTGCCAGAGCATGCCAATACCCATATCCCCACCCCAACAAACCAATAATGTTGTTAGTAACACTGACAACATTGCTTATAAACCTTATACCCAACACAGGCGTCACAAAGGCGCTTAACACCGTCTTACTGACCACTCCCTATCGCAGACGATAGGTATGGTTCCCATTTAACACATACTTTGCCCAAGAAGACAAGAATAATCTGCCAACAGCATACGAATCAATCTTGCTAGCCTGATCCAAAAATACGTAGCCACACACCCCACTCTCACACAAAAACTAATCTCACTACAGCCAACCAAAGACAACCAACCACACTCTAGGCCACCCCCAACCTCTCTCACCACCAAGGAAATACAACAAGCAAATAGTAAGAGAACCCAGACAAGTGACACTAATACAAAACCTGACACATACACTAAGTACAGTCAAACCTTGGTTTTTGAATGTCTTGGTTGCTGAATGTTGCGGAAGCTGAACGTTGAAAACCCGGAAGTGAATGCTTCTGTTTTTGAAACGTGCCTCGGAAGTCGAATGGCTTCTGAGGCACATTTTTCATTTTTCCCCATTGACTTTGCAGCCTGTCTGTCTGGAACCCTCTGATCCTTGGTTTTCTAACATCTCAGAAGTCGAATGGACTTCTGGAACAGATTACATTCAAAAACTGAGGTTCCACTATAGAAGCATAACCACCCAACCCACCCCTCTCCCTCTCTTTTCTTCCTAACCTAATACTGTATGCAACAAAAAAATATCTACATGGTGCCTAGGAAACAACTTGCACCTTAATATCAGCAAGACAAAGGAGATGGTGTTGGACTTTTGGAGGAAGAGAGGAGAACTAGCCCCACTGTACATCAGGGAGCGCTGTGTGGAGAGAGTCTCTTCCATTAAATTCCTAGGAGTTTATCTCAGTGAAGACATTACTTGGAAAATCAATACAACCCAGGTGGTTAAGAAAGCCCAACAGAGACTCCATCTCCTCAGAGTATTGCGAAAGAACGATGTCAATCAACATCTGATGATCTCCTTCTACCGGTCCACAATAGAAAGTGTCCTTTCATACTGCACCACGGTGTGGTACGCTGGTTTGACATCAATTGATAGGAAGTGCCTACAGAGGGTAGTGAAAACAGCACAATATATTATGGGCTGTCCCGTGAATCTGCTGGATGAAATAGTGGAAGAACGTTGCCTCAGGAGAGTGAGGAAAATTCTCAGGGATGATTCACACCCTGGCCGGCACTTTCTTGATCTCCTGCCCTCAGGTAGAAGATATAGAAGCATGATTAGTTGCACCAACAGGGTAAAGAACAGCTTCTATCCGTGGGCTGTTAGGCTGCTGAATGAAAAGATAACAACAGGGCAACTGACTTTCGGGTTTGGTGGGTGGGTGTCAATAAACGAGGCGAATTAAGACTAAGAGAGCTGGGGGGGTGCTCGTGTAATCTCACTGTATACAAGTTGTACAAGTGACAATAAAGTATTTCAATGTCTCACAACAAATGAAACTGATCTGTAGAAAACACAACTTGAAAAAAGAAACAATACGTGTATTTTTGTAAACCACAAAATCTTTAATAAATATATATATATATTAAAAACCAGTGGGTTTGTACCTTTCTATTGTTTTAATTTAATCAGGGCAAAAGTGATTTTCAGAGTTCTGTTCAATCTGCATCTGGATTTCAACAAAGCAGCTACTTTGCCCTCCTCCCCCGCCTATGGTAGCAAAATCTGAAGGTACAGGAAATAGGCCCCCACAGAGGCCTCTCTGCTAAAGTTGTCCATAAACCTCTGCATTTGTTTGCACTGATACCTGATATTTATACACCAACTCTGACATCTAAAACTCTAATTTCTGATCACATAATCATAAATCCTCCCCGAGTCAAGCAAATAAACTTGCATTAAACATGTTATTTTAAATGGAGCTGCTGGTTCCACCGCCGCCGCCACCTGTGAGTAAATGCCTCAGTGTTCAATGCAAATAAATGGGTGGAATACAACATAATGCTATTAAGAACCTTCAGTCTGCACAAGCATTTCAACTTGCCAGACCAAACAATCCCTCCTCTCCCTGCATGCTGTTTTGGGGTTACTCCTGAACCAATTTCAAGGGGGCCAAGGGGCAGGAGAGAAAGAGGGAAAGCCCTGTTGCACAAGCAGAAGTCCTTGCACAGGGCTTCTGCTGACAGGCCTAATTTGGTGAATCCTGCCCTACATATTTATCATTGACTAGTTCTTCCTGCTTTTCTAAGCCCTCAGATTAGAGGAAACCAAGACAGACTTGCAACTGAAGTCTGTCGTGGGGAGGGTGGACGGCAGGAGCAGTTTGACCAAAGAAACAGGTTTCCACCAACACCGTTAATTTATTGATCAATTATTTTAAATGTATTGGGAGGCTGTAGATGGTGAGCACACCCCAGCACCCCTCCTGCATACATGTTATGTATGCAATATATTCTTAATAATATTCTGCCATAGATTTCCAGATCAAATCTGGGCTAGTCAATTACCTGGAGGTGTTCCCCCTCTGTAAAATGGGACCCATGTTCTCAGAACGGTATAACTATAGTTCATACATGTATCTTCTAGGAGTTGCCTTTGTAACTTGCCTTGCTGTTTGAGGCTGAAATCATGTGCACAGCTAAACCTGCTTTGCACATGAACCACACGATTACAGGGAGTATGTCATGCTGCTGCCAACATTCCTGGATTGTCCACTGACCTTTCGCAAGGCCTATGCATGTGCAACTGCTTGTACATAGGCTTCCATGAGATCAGGACACACATACCATGAAGTCCCAGCCGTGTGGATGCTGTCTTCAGACATGTTCTAGCAGCGGGCCCAAAGCCAGTAATCACTCAATGTGGCTTCACACAAGGGCCTTCTTCATGGTGGCACCTCGCCTATGGAATGGCCTTTCCACTGACCCTTATCTTAAGTTCTACATGAGTGTGGGGAACAACCATGTCTGTGCCCTTAGCATACACAATGTGGAAATCATACTTAGTCAACTCCACTGAAGGCCGGCAGACCTTCCCAAAGGGTTGGTGAAGATTGTCTCTGACAGCTTATGATCACAGTGGACTTTGATATGTTGTTGTTGCTGTTGTTTAGTCGTGTCTGCCTCTTCGTGACCCCCTGGACCAGAGCACGCCAGGCACTCCTGCCTGCCACTGCCTCCCGCAGTTTGGTCAAACTCATGTTAGTAGCTTCAGGAACACTATCCAACCATCTCGTCCTCTGTCGTCCCCTTCTCCTTGGGCCCTCCATCTTTCCCAGCATCAGGGTCTTTTGCAGGGAGTCTTCTCTTCTCATGAGGTGGCCAAAGCATTGGAGCCTCAGCTTCAGGATCTGTCCTTCCAGTGAGCACTCAGGGCTGATTTCCTTGGACTTTGATATAGCATTGCCAAAAACACACTGATGGAACTCATTGGTAGCAAAGACAATGCCGAGAAATTTCTTCTCAATCAGTGCATGAATCTGTTCAGACCTGGTGAGGGTTCTTGACTGGCTGGTTCTTATGTTGGAGATATACATCCAGGTCATCTTTAGATGCAACAGCCTGGATTTCCACCCTCGCCTTACTCAGCCTCATTTCTAAAGATCTGTGATGAGGGATCAGACAAAATCAGAGAGGATCAAGCTATCAGGGGTTACTAATCATGATGGCTGTCCTGTCTCCATATCCAAGGCTGCGTATCGCTAGTGAGAGAGTGATGTGGCCTTTCCATACTCATTTGTTAGCCACTGCAAGCACAGGATCGGCGGGGCCGGCCCATGCATGAGGCAGACTGAGGTAGCCGCCTCAGGTGGCAGAATTCAAGGAGCCCCTCCATGCCCCCCCAAGAGGTTTCTGGGTTTGGGCGAGATATCGCAAGACCTCCATGGAATCACGCCGTGAGGCACCTCTTAGCCCCAGGAAAGCGAGCGCAAGGCTGCTACTTGACCAAAGAGAGCCAGCCCCGGAGAAGGAACAGAGCTAACTAAGGCGAGTCCTTTCCCCCCCCCCCCGCCTCCTTCGGCGCATGCGCGTGAGGGCAGTTGGCAGCGGGGGGGGGGATCTAGAGAGGACGAGAACATGCGCGAAAGACTGACAGAGCGCATGCGTCGTCGTGTAGGAGTTAGAATAACGCTCGCGAGGGAGAACATGCGCGAAAAGCAGAGACGCGCACGCGCGTAGGGGAGAAAGGCTGTAGGCGCGTGCGCAGCAGCCAGCGATCCGGCGCCGCTTGGCTTGGGTGCGCGCGCGGTTGAGGACAGCGAAGCGGCGGCAAAGGTGGCGGCGAGTGGCGCGCATGCGCTGTTCCGGCGTCTGGCTTTTGAAGGGAGAGAGAGAGAGAGAGGGTAGTGTAAGGAAGGGAGGGAAGAGGGAGGGGGCTGGTATTTTGCTGCGTCACCGCCCGCTTGGAAGCCGCCGTTGCCTGAGAGAGAGCGAGGAGGCAGAGCGGCGGGAGGAGGTGAGGAGGGGGGGGGAGAGAGGGAGAGCGCGAGAGCGCGCGCGCGCAGTGCTTTGTGGGTAGCAGGCCTGAGCCTTTGAGCCCTGAGAAGGAGTCCCGGCCGCCGCCGCCGCCGCCACAGCCGCCTCCTCACCTTCGCCCGAGGGTCTTCCCACCCCGACGCCGCTGGTTTCTGGCCGAGCCCTTCGGAGAGACGGAGAGGAGGAAGAGGACACGCGCTGCCGCCGCCGCCAACGCCGTCCGCCATGTGAGTGAGTGAGGCGGGGCGGGCTGAGCTAATCTGTTGCTGGGCCGGAGGAGGGTCGGGAGGGATTGGGGTCAGATCGAGGCAGATCAGCCGGGACGGAGCCACCGGGGAAAGGGAGAAAAGACGGCATTCTCTCCCCCCCCCCGATGGTATTTAAGGAAGGGCCAGAAAGCAGCCCCAGACGCGGGCTTAACCTGCGCCAGGGCTCAGCCCCCGCATCTCGGCGCCCTTCCGGAGAAAGAGCTGAGGGGGAAAGCGCCCCTGAGCAGGTGCAGAGTGCGCTCGCCTCGCCGCCGCGCTTCGCCCAGGAAGGTTCCCAGGGTCACGAGGGCGGCCTTTCCCGGGCAGAGCCGTTCATTTTATACTCTGCACGTTTCCCTGTAGAGTTGAAGCGCTGCCCAGGCGTCCCCCTGACGGGCCCAGCGCTGGGGAGGTGGGAAAATGGGTCGTTATTGTGCGGCACCCGGAATTAGGAGGCGGAAGCATGTGCGAGGCAATGCCGGGAGGAAAATGGATGCTCGTTCAGGTCGGGGTTGGAGCTAGAAGTTGACTTTCATTTTTGGAAGGGCTGTGAGGAGGCTTTTCTCTTTTTTTAGGTGCTAGGAGCATAGCTGTCAACTTTTCCCTTTTTTTAAGGGAAATCCTATTCGGAATAAGGGAATTTCCCTTTAAGAAAGGGAAACGTTGACAGCTATGGCTAGGAGAGGCAAGGGCGTAAAGGAAGTTAGGCAGCAAGATTTGAGAGGGAAAGAAATAGCACATCATGTGAGACCCGGAGCTGGATGCAGTGGGTTATGAGCTCTGGGACATAATGCATGTGGTTAGGGCTGGAATGTTGTAATATGACTCGCTTAACCCTGTACGCTAAAGAAGATAGCCGTCATTGGGGATGCCTGGCTCATTGGGGAATAAGCATAGGAAGACGGCAGGCAGGGCTTGGGAAAGGAAGTAAGGCTGGCTTAAATAATGGGACTGTAACATACCTAGCGAGATGTTTCACCGGAGGAATAGTGGAAATGATAAGTGTGTGGGCAGATCGTTTGCAACTGTTCCATGGCAAAAAGAGAGAGCTGAGATTGTACAGCCACATGAGTAAAAGGCAGAAGTGCTTTTGCAGGCAGTAATATGCTACATTTGTAACTTTTAAAAAGATAATTTGTAGTGTTAATTATCTTATAGTAACTTTTGAACCCTCAGAGTTTGGGACCTTATGTCTTTTCCAGAGGCATGCAGAGGGCTTACACATGCACTGTGCCCTAACCACCTCAAGCAAGAATAATTTCTGTTCTGTTAGGTCGAAGTCATAAACACCTGTTATTTCCAGTCAGGCTTACTAATGCCTATTTTCCTTCTCTTTCTATAAATGGAGGGTACTACTGACCTTGCTAGGTGCTCTCCAGCTTTGAGGATATCTTTTTTTTTTAAAGGTCTGGAATGACAAGCTTTGTTCCAGTATGGAGAGTGGTCTCCTGTTGGGCATAGAGAAGCTGCCTCCACTTGGTATCCTATCTCATTGTAGTTTGGGAAGAGCTACTGCCTTGTTTTAATTATGATTTCCTAGCATCGTTACCTACGAAGGTTCAGAGATGTCCTGTTGTGCTTCTCATGTAATATACCCCATGGGTTAGTTGAATTTGTGCCCCTGACCCACAGATCCTTGTATAGTGTGCAAAATATAGTATGATTGCATCTTGCATACTTGTGCATTTTCAACTGTACATGGTTGAAAGTCAGCCAGTTGGAATCCAGCAAATTACATGCAAGGCAGAGTGGTTAAAAGTTCCTTTGGCAATGAGTTTTCCAGGTGGTTTTGGGTATGTGTTTTTGCTTACATGTGCCATCCCTGGAATGTAAGCCCCGTGCAAGTCACACTTGTACTGCAAAACCTTGTGCGAAAGTTTCTGTACCCAACTATAGACCAGATTGTTGATGCTTAGTGGTGGGTAGTTCAGACAGTGAAGAAGGCAGAGGGGCCAAACCAAAAGGCTTGAGAAACACTATTCTAGGTAAAATGAATTGTAAATGAAGGATGAAGAAACAGGTAAAACATGTTGCCTGAAAGCTGTTAATGAAATAAAATGTTATTTGATATGCAAACACGTGCACTTATAACTCCACTCAACAGTCTTGCAACAACAAAAGGTGGATCTGGAGGAAGGAAGGAACTGAGACATTTTGCCTGTGCTCATTATTGGTACCATGACCAAATTGCTTCTAATTTTGTCTTGAGTGAAGAAGTTAAAGTGGTCTAGAAGGAAGATAGGCTCTAATGACTGGTGAAATGGCCTTGCTAACAGTGACTCAGTTCAGAGCTAATGACAAATAATAGACAAATTTTTGCCAGAACCATGGGCCTGTCCAAACATGTTCCCAGTTTGGTCAAGCAGTAGTTTGCTGCAAAATCTGAAATGTACAAACTGTGTTTTGCTTCCAAATCAGAATTGGAAGCCCACTTCAAACTCTAGTTTTCAGTTCCAGTATTTAGGCAAATAATGCCTTTTGCAAGCAGTCATTTGCAGGATACATATATACCTGAAAACAATGGTTTAACCAAGGGAGGAAGGATGGAAATTCAAGCATTTAGGAAGGCATATGCACACTTGAGGCTCAGATTGAAATGCCCAAACCATGATCTTCTCTTATGTAAGAATTGAGTCATTGTCGCCAGAGAATGCCCATGCAAGTCTTTAGACAAACTTGTTCAGCCATTGTCAAGCAGTATGTCATTATGCATCCAGAAAAGTAGGCTTTGTTTCTTTAACTTTACCGAAGCTATAGTTGTAATATAGAATTGCAGCAGTTATTCCTCCTCCCACTTTCTCTATATTACTAAACAGCCCCTCTAAAGGTAAGTCAACCTCCTACATAGTTGATGCTGATTGAAATCGCCAACATGTTCATGTAGGACTTGGATCCAGAGTCCTTAATTGAAAGCAAATGAAGTAATTAGCTGTGTTGACAGAAATACTTAGGTTGAGATACAGTATGAGAATGGGATGCTCTTAGCAGGCATGCATCTATTTGTCACTTTAAATACACTGGTTATGGGTCCACAAACAGTCGCCCCCCAAATAACTGCTTAAGCAGTCTGGAAATGCAATGCTAGAAAGGAATATGGCCTCTAGTTCCCTAACATTGATTCAGTTTAAATGTTACCCATGGTTCTGTTCGAATGAAACATGCATCTTCCCCCCCCCCTTTTGATCTATTATAATATCTGTCAGGTAGGATCAGAATAGACATTAAAAAGCAAAATGAAATGGTTCTTCTGTGTAAAGGAAACGGAGTGGCAAATAAGGCAAGTGAGAACATGTGTATACAAAAGGAACTTCCATCACATTGTAGTGTGACCAATTTTCAGAACATATGGCAGCAAGGGGCAGGTCTGAGTGCTTTTAAGTTCTAAAGAACAAAATTAACTGACAGTGGTCAATGAAGCTATGGGGAAAAAGGAAACTGCTTCTCTCCCTCAAACAGTAGAGTGTATTCTGCACTGCAATGCTGTCATTGTGTAAAACCATTTTAATTTGTCCTATACTGTATAAGTGAATAACTTCCATTTACTATTGTGTAAAAACAAACAAACAAAGCAGTACATTTGGAGCCATGGTTGTGGTGAGGGAAAATCCTGTCTCTACTACTGACATTGGATAGCCCAACCTCCACTAAGTGGGACCAAGTGGGGAGAGATAGAACAGGTCTGTGTATGCAGAGCACACACTTGTCTTATATCATAAGAAATCCTTGCTATAGTATATAGACACTCTCTGCCCATCATTATTGACATTTTGCTAGCTCTGAAGAGCTGCCAAGAAGCAATTGCTTGGGAAGGAACTGCTCTTCTACAGCAGAAAAAAATAATAATCCACAAACCCTGACTTACCAGTACTATGCTGTTTCCCTTTGCTTCTTGAAAGTAATGAATATTCCTAGCAACTTCAAGGGTAGAAAATAGCCAGCACAAGAAGGTAGTGGGACAGGCAGTTTTAAATGCAACAAGGGCTGAGATGAGGCTTCAGCTCTTAGCAACAGAAGCACATTCAGGTAAGTATCTGTTACCCCTAGTAAATGATACACAACAGGCTTTGTTGAGTGGGTGGGAATGAAGCTGCAATGTGGCTATGTAATACTCGGTGTTTTGTGATATGATGTGCAATCAAGGTATCAAAAGTGTGTGTGTTTGTGTGAGGGGGGAGTGTGCATGGAGTCTTATGGGTTTAAGTACAAATTTAGTGATGCATGTGTGAACTGAGATATGGTGTACATTAGTGGTTCCCCATTGGTGGGTTGCAGACCCCAGGGTGCCCATGTAACCCACCCAAGGGGTCCGTGGCACCAATCACATAACAAAAACTATCATAGAGATAACAAAATTTTCAAGTAGGGAGGGGGTCTGTGTCATGGCTTTTGAAAACGGGGTCCACAGTACTCATCTTATTGAGAAACACTGATGTACATGATTGTGTGATTGAGGAAATTGAGAATATAGGAAACTGCCTTATATTGAGACAGACTGCTGATCAATCTATTTCAGTATTGTTTTACCGACTGGCAGTGGTCTTGTAGGATTTTGGGCAGAGTCTTTCCTAGCCCTGTCTAAAGATGCCAGAAATTGAATCTTGGTCCTTTGCACACAAAAGGTATGTGCTCTACCATTGAGCTTGGCCCTTTCCGTTGCAGTTTGAACTTATGTGGGATGTGCGGCTGTGCATGTAAATGAGGAGAGATATGTGGACTTCAGAGTGCACATGATATGTAAGGTTTTAGTAGTAATCATATTTAAAATGTAGGATGCAAACCAATTGTCCACCCACCTGAGGTTTAATTGCAGGTTGTCCCCTGTCTTCTGTAATTTGTTTTTATTAAAGTGTGTTGTTTGTCTGAGCCCCTCTGGGTAGAGCAACTTATAATTGCACTCAAAGTGAACTTACCCTAAATCAAGATTCATTTTATGGTTTGTTTTATCTTAAAGGTTCCAGACCAAATATATAAAATTCTTGTAAACCATGCTTAGTTTGGGGCTTTGTTTGATCTTGCTAAATCTAGAGCAGATACAAAGAACTGAAAGCAAGATCTCAATGTTGCCAACAGATCATACCTTTTAAGCATAGAGGGCACAAGCCAAAAACATTGCTTTGTAGAGCACTGGGTGTTGAGTCTGAATCAAAGAACTGCTCAGTACGGCACATCAGTGCTGCTGCTGAGATCTGCTCAATATCTGCAGTTGACTAGAACTACACTTGCATCTAGCCACAACATCTGGATGTTTAAGCAACATTTGAGGAGTGAGCATGTAGGGGATCTGCTGGTCCCAGCCAATGTATGCCTCTCCAAACATCTTATGTTGAATGAGAAGTTCTGAAGGAGACTTCTAACACTGCTGAAAAGCCTCCATGCAGTTTGAAAACCTGAAAACGCAGGGTTCCAGGTTGCACATATGCTTATGTGTTCAGATGATCTAAAAAGAGAGCAAAAGCTTATTTAGTCAAATAACATATTGTGTGAATAACACCCTTTTGATATTACAAGCCCCTGAATCATGTTGAGTCCAGTTTGTACTTTAAAATGCCTTTGAGTATCTTTAATAATAGCCAAATACAGATGTGTTAGAAAATGAGGATAATAGCTAATAGAGCCCATTAGCTCTGGAGTTGAACTGGTGTTCTTTTCCATCTCTAAAAGTTCCAGGCCCCCTTGTATTCAGAACACACTCCAGTTCTGGATAGGAGACACTTGGGAGATTATTGAGGACCATCAGAGTAAAATGCTGTACAGTGGTACCTTGGTACTCAAACGGCTTTGCTCCCGAACAAATTGGCTCCCGAATGCTGCCAACCCAGAAATGAATGTTCCGGTTTCCAAATGTTTTTTGGAAGCTGAACATCCGACGCGGTTTCCTCGGCTTCCAGTTGAGTGCAGGAAAGCTCCTGCAGCCAATCAGAAGCTGTGCCTTGGTTTTCAAACCGTTTCGGGAGTCAAACAAACTCCCGGAATGGATTAAGTTCAAAAACCAAGGTACCACTGTATTTTAATCAGAGCATTTGGGACTAGGTACAGTGCACAGATGTGTTGAAAAGCCATTCAAAGAGGAAGTAATGGTGCAAGCATATATGTAGCTTTTTGGATAGCTTACTGGTTTGATTGCAGCAGCTAGTCTGTCATGCTGGCTTTGCTTTTGTTTATGTCGAGACCACGGCAACAAAAGTTGACTGTTCTGTGCTTCAACACACACCATTCTGTTCATCAGAACTTGTTAGTCTGTTACAAATTTGAAGTTTTATATTTGTACTTCCAATTCTAGGATGTTCAAAATATGTGGTACTACACTGTGCCCTGGTTCTTAGACTTACGAGCATTTTGGGAGTTGGTTTTGCCATTCTCAGGCTTTTATCCATTGAAGTAATGGCACAAACGGAATGAGTTCTGCTCATGCAACGGAACATCCACTCCCTCTCGTGCCTCTGTGTGCCCATCAGATTTGTTTTGAGGGGATTCCTCCCAACCCTCCAGAGCAAATTGGGGTGGGGTTACGGGGGAGGAGAGGAAGAAGAAATTCCAGTCCATGAGTGGATGTCATTTTGCTTGAGCAGTGATTGTTGGATTAAACCCTGTGTCTAACAGCTCTTTCAGAAAGTGCCTTTTATGAAAGCTGGTATCCTTACTGTAGCAGCCTTTTTAAGGAATGTTACCAATATGTGAATGACAATGCCAGCATGATCATGGAGACCCTAGTTCTTGCGGTTATTGGCTCCGTGTGAGTTCTGTCATGCTGTAAACTCAACAACATTATCTCATGAAGGCCTAAATTTGTATAAATTGGGCTTATGATTACATGTATTTTTTTAATTAGGAAACTCCAGTTATGACTGATAAGATTAACAAGGATTAAAATATATTCAACTGAAATAAGATTTCTAATATCAGGAAGCAGTTCTCAACCTCTGGGTCCCCCGATGTTGTTGGACTACAACCCCCATCATCCCTGAGCTCTGGCCTTGCTAGCTAGGGGTGATGGGAGTTGTAGTTCAACAACATCTGGGAACCCACAGGTTGAGAAAGGCATGTAATCTTGTAGTTTAGAGACCAGCAAAGGGGAGGGGGAGGCTACATGGTGTTTTCCACTTGATACAAAGTAATCTGACATACTTACCTTTTCATGTCTTTTAAAAGGCGGTTCCTGTCCACTTGGAACTTATTGGCAATGCTTAGTTTCATAAGGATGGTAATAGCAAAAAAACCCTAGAAATTGGGGTGCAAATTGAGTATTAGAGATACAGCAGTTGGGAAATAATTTGTATGAATAAACAAAGTGGTTACATTCTCCTGTAAACTTTGAAATTATATGGGGAAATGAACTAGAGTCAGTGTGGTGTAACAGTTAGGCTGGGCTATGCCCTGGGAGACCAGAATTTGAATCCGCACTCAGCCATGAAGCTCACTGGCTTCCCTTGTGCCAGACACTGTCTCTCAGCCTAACCTACTTCACAGGCTTGTTGTGATGATAGAATGGGGAGAGGAAAAACTATGTACATCACCCTGAGCTCCTTGGAAGAAAAGGTGGGAGAAATAAATGCATTATTGAAGGCCAGCTGTAAAAACTGCTAACATTCCTGAATGCATTCTCTTTTTCTATTTCAATTTTTTACTTGATAGAATTATGTTTATTTTGCTGTCCAGCTTAAACACATGAGGCCGACACTTTTGACAAGATGGAAATAACTAAAAATATTCACATTCTAATTTGTTCACCATATTTGGGGGACCTAAACCTAAACTATGGGTGGGGAGAAGCCCATATGAGGACAGTGCAGAAGTCTTCTGTCTTTGTATTGTATCATCATGGCCACCATCTACCTAGTGCAGGGGGGAAACGCAGTCAGGTGTGGCATGAGTGTTGGCATTAAACTAGGAAATTCAAGAATTCTTCTTTGGTGTTGACAGCTTCAATGCAAATTCTTGACTGAAAATGGAGTGGTGCCATAATGCATTGCCTTTTCTGAGAAACTGGATTATGAACATGTCAGTAGCTTGCTGCTGATTGTGTAGATCACAGTGATACTGGTTTTCAAACAAGCATTCTTTATTTCTGCAATTTAATGGTGCATTTCAGCTCGTATTTTAGTTGATCAGTATTTCCTCTTTTAGTTCTTATTCAGAAATTCAAAACTCTGATAGAATATTTCTCAGGTTAGAACACCAAAGGATTATATTGACTTGTCTGTGAAAGAGCTTCTTCTGAAACATTTAGGTTTTGTTTTTTGGTAACATTCTTTGCTGCTGCAGGGATAGTTCATTTGAGCTTTTCTGTTTAAACATTAACGTTTTCTTATTTCAATACACTACTTGTGAATCTGCTTCCCTCTTTCTGAGGATTTCATAAAGACAATGGGCACCATCTTTATGGTGCTGTTGCCTTCACATGTGTGATTGTGCAGCAACACCTTAGCACTAGACTAGAATTTAAAATGATGTGCATATTGCTCAGCTTCCTGACATACTGGAAGACCTGTTGAAATTAAAGCTACCAACAAAACACATGTTCCTATCAGGTTTCTGTGTTTCAAGTCAAACACCTTGCTTGCAGTGAAAACCTGTTCATATCTAATCAGAAGTAAGTCCCATTAAGCTCAGTGAGACTTAATCCCATTGTGGGAGGGGCGGGCTCTGGACACCTGAATAAGACCAGTGGGTGCTTGGCTGGGCGCCCAGGATTCTTCAAGTTCTTTGAATACTGTTGCAGTCTTGCTTTGCTGCAGATAGCAAAACTTGTAGCAAAAAAAGAGAAGCTGCTAGGAAAAGCTGCTAGTGTAACAGAGCATCATACTCATTAGAGTCATTTGTTGCTTTATGTCAAGTTGTTTGCTGTGTACATTTTTTCTCTAATACTCCAATTACCTTTCTAGGCAGCCTGCTTCTGCGAAGTGGTATGACCGAAGGGACTACGTCTTTATTGAATTTTGTGTTGAAGACAGTAAAGATGTTAATGTAAATTTTGAGAAATCCAAACTTTCGTTCAGGTAAGCAAAACACCCAAAAGTTGACCATGAACAGAGATCACATGCATGTGTTTCAACTGGATCCTCTTCTCGAGACAGTGTTAATATTTGTTTCTCATTTTCCTACAGTTGTCTTGGAGGAAACGATAACTTCAAGCATTTAAATGAAATTGATCTTTATAATTCAATTGATCCAAATGTAAGTTGCTTTCATTTATCTATGGCATGCTTAATTTTAGGGTGTAAAAAACCACAGGACTTCACTTTGTTAGTATGCCTATAAATATAACCTGTAAATAGGTGGTGGTGACTCTTGCTGCCGTTTAGTGTGCAGTTTGATTACAATGAAATAGTTAAAAGATTGTACTCAGTGTTTGACACTTCCATTGTTCTAGGCACATTTTGTGATGGGATTTCATTAAGGTGAGCAGTTTCTGATTAAAGCTGCAGAGTAGAAGGAAAGGTGGACCTTTTTCTGCCTCCCCACTTCCAGATATTATCTGAAGACTGGAGAAGAAACCCTCTTGGGGGGGGGGATAGACAGGGGAAGGACTAGATGATGTGAAAAATGAACATAATATTTTAGCTTCAGTTCATTCATTTTCAGCTTTGTATTCTTCTTATTAAAAAGCGTGCCTAGACGTTCCATTGTTGCGCCCATAACATAGGTTTAAGGTGCCTCCTAGCTTTCATATCTCAGGTTCTAACACTGATTGTACTGAATCCTGTAAAAGCATGTAGCCTCCTGGGAAAGCTAAAGGTCATGAAATGTTTGATTGTGTTGCACCTAGTAGACAAATTACCAACTTAATTATTATTGATTCCTCTAATTCTTTGATTATGTATGTATGTGTTACTAAGTTCTCAAAAAGAATTGGTAACTACCATTAGGGAGTAGAGCATGAAGCTCTGTTTCCACTGCTGCTCAGCTTCTGCTGCTCTCAGTCTTCAAGGCATTTAATTGCATCATTACACATGGCTCAGAGTCTTCCCTCTGCCTGCTTTGCCTAATTACCTTTGGAGGAAACCGCAGTGGAAGCATGATGGCAAAGCTTACACAGTACTTGAGATTTTATGACCACTTAATATTTGATATTATGCTTTGATCGTTGAGGGTAGGGGTGCTTGACAAATGTGGGGTGGTTAACTCCAACCATTTTGACTACCGACACATGTTAGTAGTCAAAATGCAAGCAGAGGCAGGTAAGACAAATTGCCACTGTAGTAACTGCAGGCTCCCTCATGCCAGTGAAGTCTAGTTCTCATAAACATTATGATGAACCTGTTTCTCAATTGTACCATTTCTATAGCTTCCCAAAATATTCAGTGTACCAAGAAAGCTGGGATGTCAGCAAGAAGGCTAATGCAGCTTTTTGATACAGATAGGTAGCCGTGTTGGTCTGCCATAGTCAAAACAAAATTTTTTTTCCCTTCCATTAGCACCTTAAAGACCAACTAAGTTAGTTCTTGGTATGAGCTTTCGTGTGCATGCACACTTCTTCATGCACACTGAGTGTTTCTGAAGAAGTGTGCATGCACACGAAAGCTCATACCAAGAACTAACTTAGTTGGTCTTTAAGGTGCTACTGGAAGGGAAAATTTTTTTTGTTTTGACTATGGCAGACCAACACGGCTACCTATCTGTAACTGGAACTATGGAAGGCACCACATTGAGCCGCATGAAATGGCAGCTTTTTGAGTGTTTCTTAATATGAAGGAACACAGTTATGTGAGCCTTCATCTGTAGCCTTGTGTAAGAATTAGGCACATGCTTACTATGTTAAAGGAACTTCTTTTCTTTTCAGGAATCCAAGCATAAAAGAACAGACAGGTCTGTCTTATGTTGTTTACGAAAAGGAGAATCTGGCCAGTCATGGCCACGATTAACGAAAGAGAGGGCAAAGGTAAATCTTTATTCACGACAGTACTCTAACCTCTATATTGGTGTATCTCAAGTTTTTTAATGTGCCCCCGTTCTAAATGTACTTTCTGAGGGCTCCAACCTAGGACTATTCATTCTCCATTTGAAGATACAGAGATTCTCACAGGCAGTTACAATGCACACTAAGACCTACTTTGTATAAGTTCTGTGGTTTTGCGGCATTTATTTTACATTAGACAAGGAAGAATAGGTTATCTCTGAATATCTCTCATGTACACAGAAACATTCAAAGTATAGTAGCAGACCACCTGACTGCTGTTCCTCAGATCAGGTTAGAATGAAGTGAGCTGTTGCCTCCACTGATTTATTTGGGATTGGTGAGGATACTCTGCTGAGAGATTGCCCAGTTCCTGGCTGGTTATGAATGCTCTCATTCTGTGTATGATGCCCCATATACTTTGTGCCCTGTTCTAGAGTCTGAAAGCCTAGCCTATAAACAAATAACTAAAATTATGATTTGCAAGTCAAATTATCTTGATTTTTTTTTTAATCCTCATCCAGGAGTCACATTTTGAAACCATTAGACTTATTATTAATTCATTCAATTTGTATACCATCCTATACCCGCAAGTCTTGGGCTGCTTCACAACATAAAATCACAATATAAAAGCACAAAATACATACTAAAAAATAAAATTATAACCCCTGCAAGTAGAGGGTTAACTTGTAGAACAAAGTTAAGTAATTTTTCCTAATGAATTAAAATACTCATTGGGTAGAACAAAGGTCAGAAGAAATGCGTTACTTCAATTGAGGGCTCTTAAAGCTCCTATAGACTCCATCCCATCCCTATTTGCCTAACTTGCCTGTGACCTTATTTCTATATCCACAGCTCAATTGGCTCAGTGTGGACTTTAACAACTGGAAAGACTGGGAAGATGATTCTGATGAAGATTTGTCCAATTTTGATCGCTTTTCTGAAGTAAGCAGAACATTCTGCGGTTGATGACATAGCTTAAATTATTGGGCATTGATCTTGATCTCACTGAAGTTTTGATAGTTATTTTGGCTCCTTTTCATATATACTATTTTTACTTGCTTGATCAAAACAAAAAACATGACTTTACTTAATACTCCCTTGCGTCATTTAGATGATGAACAACATGGGTGGTGATGAAGATGTAGATTTGCCAGAAGTAGATGGAGCAGACGATGTGAGTAGCTTCCCTGTGATTGGAACTTTTAGTCTCCTGCTTGAGGCTGATGTCAATACTTGATGTATATTGACATTTGTATAGTGTCACTGTTTGGAAACTCTGGGTAGTATTCATTGATGTGCTTCATCTAATGGAAGGACTTTCTGCTGCACACCAGAACATCCCTTACCCACAGCTTCCTAAATCCGCCCGGGGAAGGGGTGTCCCGCAAACCTCCAGAGCAAATTTGGGTAGGTCACGTTTTGCACAAATACTGCCCTTTTTTTGAAACTTGAGAATAGAACTGGGCAGTATACCAATATATTGTCCAAAACAGGTTTAAAAGTCCATATTGTGATATCTGTTCCATGATTTTTGAACTGATAATATATTGCGAATCGTGTGTGCATGTGTGCACATGCTTGCACACGCTATGCAAAAATCATGATGGGGGAAACAGTGAAGCCAGCCAATTCCTCAACATAGCTCCATCCTTATTTCAGAAATCGTGATAATATCAGTATATTGTGGTCTTTAGCTGGTAATACGTTGCAGTGTTGAAAGCCAGGTATCGCCCATCCTTACTTGAGAGTTTATTCCTGTATCCAAACTACTTAATACACTCATTTGGGAGGAGACTTATCTGCATCTAAAATGTGATATGCACAGTTGCATATAAACATTGAGTCCAAATTTTCTTGGTGCTAATGTATAAAGTAGGCTTAACTCCATATCAAAATATATCTAACACTTGTTCTCAGCATCAGCGACGGAGGAAGCTGCTTGAGCGCCTGGGGCGGCACACTCAGGGGTGGGGCGAGCCACCCATAGGGGCGGGGCACACTGTGGGGCCTCCGGAGTCTGCCTGCCTCCTCCCACTCAGCTGCCCTACAGCTGGGGGGAGGCAGCAGGCGGACCGTTTTGGGCAGCGCAGAGTCTGTGTGTGCCCAAGCCACGACTTTGTGTGCCCAAGCCAGGAGAGATGTGTGGTTCAGGCATGCTGCAGGCCCCATGGTGAGTGCCACCTGGCATTTTGTCACCCTCAGTGGTGACACCCTGGGTGGCTCATACCCACCGCACCCCCCTTCCTCCACCCCTGCTCAGCATAATAATTCCAGATATGTAGATACTTGCCTGTAGAGGTTCTCAAAGTAATTTTGCAAATATTGCGCTATGGCTTGCTTTCGTAGCTGGCTTTAATTGCTAACCTTCTGTGCTTCTGTCCTAGGATTCACCAGACAGCGATGATGAAAGTAAGTTGACTATTGTTCTGTGTTTACTTACCATATACATCCAAAAGAGTTAGACAAAACTCTTGGCATGAATATTTACTAAGTTGTGCCTCCCATACCTCATTAACATTTGCCTGACAAAGATTGCCACGGGCCTACTATCCTGCTATGCTACTTGGGTGGTGGAGAATGGAAGAATATTCTCCCTCAAGGTGACTTTACGCTGGGAAAAACTTGCTTTGCACTTGCATCAAAAGAGGGCGGGGTGGAAAAGCTATTGATGGATGGCAGGGCATAGATTGAACTATTCTACCTACACTCTTGTTTCTAGAGTGGAGCTGGTCATGTTAAATTCTGTATTAGTAACTGAAGGGCTTTCTTCTGCATTCTTGTAACTCATGCGTGACTGGGCACACAGGAGAAGTACCTACATAATATTATTTGTATGCCACCTTTCCGCAGTTCAGACCATGCTCAAGCTGGCTTACAAAATGAAGAAAATACTTAACTACAACTTAAAGTAGTCGAAACCAATAAATTAAGCACAATAAAATCTAAAAGAAAAGACCAACAACCCCCCCCCTCAAAATACCGCAGCCCAAGAGTCTGTTCAGCAGCCTCAGCTTTTGTAGCTGCAATCAGTCAGGGCCCCACCCTCCCAGGCCAGGTGGAAAAAGACCTGCAAGGCAGGGAGCAGGTCTTCCAGGACTTAAAGCCAAGATGCTAACTTGCTCCCAGATCTCCAGCATCAAGATGGAAGAGAGATTGTAAACATCTTCAAGTTTACCACTGCAGTTCTTTTGAGACATGCTTCTGTGAATGCACAATCTCCACTTCATTTTTCCCTATGATTACAACCATTATGAATTTTTCATATACACTATACTCTCAAGGTGCTGCGAGTTGCAGCTACCTAGAATAACTTGGTGTAAGAGGCATAAGAGAGTAATCTTTCAGAATTGGCCAGAATAATGGTTTGTAACACCACTCAGGGACGTTGTAAGCATTAGCCTGGCTGTTTAGATGGCCTCTGCTTGGGTTCACAACAACACCCCCCCCCAAAAAAAAAATCTGGCAGGTAGGGAATAAACATTTTTCATTTCCACTGTGATAGAGAAAATGTGTGAAAAGTAGGAGAGGCTTTGGTTAGCTTACCCAGACATCTGTGTGCTCAGGGGAGAGGCTGTGTACTGCTGGACATACTTTTTACCAGAAGTAGTACCATTGGGTACATGGCTCTGTGGGTATTTATGTATTTTTGTCACAGTAACTCTAGTGGGGCATATTACTCACATCTTTGGAGGTGGGACTGTTCTTCAAAATTGTTAAAGCTAACAATAACTTAGTGCAGACTTCCTCAGCTGGTATCCTCTCAGTGTTTTGGACTACAACTCATCAATGACTATGGTGATGAGAGCCTGTAGCCCAAAACATGTAGAAGGCACCAGATGTTGGTGAAAGCTGTTTCAGTGCATTAATTCTAGTGCTGTTGCCATACAGTATTCAATGTTTGTTTTGTTTTGTTTCAGAAATGCCAGACCTGGAGTAAAGGGAACCTGCTATCTTTTGGGGGTTTAGGGAAAGAACTTCATCACAACATTTCATAATTGAGATAAGAATTCCTGAGTTGATAGCTCTAAAGGCAGAAAATGCATCCTTTTAACTCATCTTCAACCTGTTTTAAGCAGCTTCATTGATGATTGGTGCGTACCATTGTTCAGGGCAGTCTTAAGCTACGTGAGGCAATAATGTTATGCATGAAAGGTTTTCCAGACTTCCAAAAACAAAAAAGCCACACACAAACAATTGAGGTATAGGCAATCGAGAGAAAAAACAGTTGCAATAAAAGGGTTTACAACGCCTCTTTGCCTCATCATCAAATATAACAATGGGAAAACTCTCAATTTACATGAAGTGGTAAACATGTACTTTCCCCCTCACATTGTGGAAAGCAGGCAACTTAGAACGTTTCAGATTTTACGCCTGGAACAGAACTGGCTGAAGCAATGTTTTAATTGGCTTTCCAAATTTAAACTGGTAACATGCTGTACCTCTTGGGGTGTCTTCAGGGTATGTTCCACTAATGTTTAATGCTCTTCACTTTGTTGTATTTAATCACTAGTTAGTGTTCAAAATATCCTAGCTAAAACTAGCAGTCCCTTTAAAACTTAAAATGGGTGAAGCCTGTACATTTGGTTGTTTGATCCTCAAAGCTCTTACATCTCAGTATGGAGGGGTTAGAGCCTGTACGTTGTTGCTTGTCAATCTGTACATTTAGACCAAATTGTATTTGCACTGTTGGTATGAAAGCGAGTGACAAAATGTTAATACACTATTGGATCTTCTTTTGGGGTTTTATTTTATTTTTTTGACCAGTTTATGATAAGCCTAAAAACCTCAATTTGTGTTCAAAGCAGTGGGGATTTTTTAATGTCTACATTATTTCTAATAAACTGTTGAAGACTCCATGGCTGTCAACTGTCTGGCTGGCTGTAACTTCATGTATTCTTACTATTTGTTGGAATGGAATACTTAATTTCTAGTTGGAATAAAAGTGTGGGACTATTTCATCTGTTTGAAGGAGGAAAATTGTAATATTCCCAGGCAAGTCTTTAAAAAAAAAAAGGATCTGTAAGTTGTGGGTACACTGACAGTTTAAAAAAAAATGTTGTGATTTGACTAAAATAAAAGCAAGTTTGTCCTCCTTTAAAAACGGTGAGCTTCTGCATTTGACACTTGTTTTCTGCAATACTTTTTTTAAAAAGGGTTCTCAAGCTAAATATGTGTGACTGAGGTGGGGCACTTGGAGTTTGATATAGGCTGTTAATACTGAAGAAACATTTTTTCCATGTATACTTCAGTTCCCCCAACTCTTAACATGCACTCCAAACGCACACAGTTCCACACCTTTTTTGACTGTTGCATTGAGGGTCCCCAGTGAGCTTGCGTTTTTAGGAAGGTGTCGAATTAAGGAATTTGGGGGATTAAATTATTTGGATTTCATAGAAGTGCTGTCTTCTCAACCAGACTTTTCCCTTTAATAGTATCAGATAGACATAACATGAATTTAGGCTTGCCACTGGTTTCCAACTTGGCAGCTGCTCTGAAACCATAAACGTCTAAGTTAAGTCTTAAACAAAAGGCTGTTAAGAGACTATTGATCTAAGATGCAGACAAGCATTGGGGGGGGGGTCACTTGTTAGTGAAATGTAGTTTATGCCCTGAGGATAGCTGGTCATCACTTTGTCCGGAATGTCCTTGTCTGCAGCCCCAGGGCAGAATGAGCTCCAAGAAGCCAACCTTGCTGAGTTCCTTGCCCAGAGGTAAACAAACTTCATTTTTTAAAGGCTATTGTTGGAGTTTTAAACCAAAATTAAGTCCCTCAAATGTAGGAATGGAGCAGAGAGAATATATCAGTATATCTGAATTGTTTCTTTAATTCAGAAGCATGTGATTCAGTTGGTGTTGGCTTATTATGCTATTTGTTGCAAACAGCTGTGCTGTATGACCATCTTGCATCTGATGTGCCTCCACTGAAGTCAGTTGCTGGAAGACTGAAAGCCTAGTAGAGAATATTTGTGGGGAAGCAGGGTAGACAAAAAAACAAAACGAGAGAAGGGAGGGCTGGGACAGATAGGGATGTAAAGAAGTGAGTGCTTGAGGAGTGTGTTAAGGAAAGGCCAGAAGAAGTTAAAAATTTAATATGCTTTTCTGTGACTCTAAACCCCAAGGGGCTGCCAACTTGGGCAAGTGCCATGGTTGCTGTGAAGGCCTTCACTGGCAGCTGGGGGGCCAGACTGAGCTTTCTTTAAGACAAAAAGTCTCTAGAATGTAAGTGGTGAAGCAAACCGTATAGATAACCTAATCAGTTTTGTGAAATGAACCTTCTTGGTTGCTTCTGCCTATCAGTGTTAGAGCCACAATAAGTAGATACCAAGCAATCCTGCTTCTTTCTTATTTTCTAGTCCTTGGAATCTCTAGTTTCCCTTTTCCCCATATAAACCACGATGCATCTTTCCTGTGGCGGGTTCATCTCAGATCAGGTATTCTCTAGAAGTTATTTTCTGCAAATACTACTACGCAATAAGTGTGGGTAGATATTTGTCCCCTAAACGCCAATGCTCAGTTGGTAGAACATGGGACTCTTAATCTCATCATGGGATTGAGCCCCACATTGTACAAAATATTCCTGGCTTGCAGGGAGCTGGACTAGATGACCCTCCAACTCTACAATTCTATGATTATAAGATTTGGCTTGTAGTCTGTGCAGGAGGCAAAAGATCAGGCACTCATTAAGAATTCGGTGTATATTTAACTTACAGTACAATATCCTACTAATAAGGATGTGGGTGACACTGGGTTAAACCACAGAGCCTAGGACTTGCCGATCAGAAGATCAGCGGTTCAAATCCCTGCAACGGGGTGAACTCCCAATTGCTTGGTCCCTGCTCTTGCCAACCTAGCAGTTCGAAAGCACGTCAAAGCGCAAGTAGATAAATAGGTACCGCTCCGGCAGGAAGGTAAACGGCGTTTCCGTGCGCTGCTCTGGTTCACCAGAAATGGCTTCTTCATGCTGGCCACATGACCCGGAAGCTCGGCCAGGAAAGCGAGATGAGTGCCAGAACCCCAAAGTCAGCCACGACTGGACCTAATGGTCAGGGGTCCCTTTACCTTTACCTTACAATATCTACACAGAATTAAATACTGGTGTTTAAAGGGACTTACTCCCAAGTAGTTCCAGGATGGCAATATAGACTTTGGTTTAGGGTTGGCATTTGGGAAAAACAGGGTTCTTGTGCCTTAAGACAAATTCAACACATTAAGCCATTTCTAGTATGGAAATACAATTATGAGAAAATCTTCACTATGGCTGTTCTCTTAATTTTGTATTATGCTTTGCGCCTCCCATGCAGCAGCCATTTTGTAACTGGCTCCCACTTGGTGAAAGGCAAACCATACCAAGACTCTTGGTGGGACTGGATCTGCATATGTCTAATAGTCTACAGCAGAGTTGGTGTGTATTTCCCCATACTTTGAACTTGATATGTAGCGTTCTTGCCCAAAAGGTTGGAGGTTGCTGGCGCAGCCCTTTTTAAATGTCTGAAGTTAAGAACGCAAGCATATTGAGTCTGGGTGCAGCTTATAATCTTGAAAGAGCTTCACAGCTAGGGCATCGCCTGGTGCTTCCTAGCATCTGTTAATCAAAATAATGCTGTTTGAACATTGGAACTGTATTTTTCTGGCTGATTATTGCAAATAGACTTAACTTCCATATGTTATGAACCCATTAAAAGCCCTTTATCCTAGAAAGTGAATTCTGCTACTGAACTATGCACAAGACTGCATTGTGTTCTGCAACCAAGGAATTGGATCTGGCAAATCACATTTAGCACTCTGGGAATATTTGCTTGATGTGAGGCATGGTTTGGGAACCTTTTTCAGATTCAGGCTGCATTGCCTCCTGGGGAATCTTCCCAGAGCATCATGCTAGTTGACCGGGGTGGCGGAGCAGACAGGGGCACCCCATAAACCTACTTTCATACATACACATACCCATCCATTCAATTCTACCTTGTCTTCTGCTGCTTGTCCTTAGCTCCACCCCACATGACAATACACATTTAAAAATGCTTCTATTGGTGCCAATGCAAACGTTTTTAAAAGCCTAATTGCTATATGTAGGATGAGGGAGATGGCGACTTGGTAGAGGGGAGGCACAGTGAGGGGAGAGTTAGCCTTTATCTCACAAGCTGTGACTCCATGAAAATCCCACCTACCTGTACCAATAAATCTTCTAAAGTGCTTTCATGCACACCTATAGGACATTTTCCAAAGTCTTAATTACTGTGTGGGGTAGTAAAGCTGAGGGGTGTTTTTTTAATTCTTCAGTTTTTCTTCTACTTATTAGGTGCAGCACTTCATATTGTAAAACCTGATATTGGAAGCAGAATCATCAAAATATACACAACAATCAGACCTGTGTCATTTGCGATTTCAGATTTTTTAAAATGAAAGGTATACTCTGATCTTGTTGTATGGTGAAATATTGCATCTTTAAGCCATTCTATGAACATTCTAAGAGAACATTGGTGTATGCTGAGAGAAAGCGGTTTAAATTTATCATCCTAGTAGCTAATACTCAAGACTGCAGCAGGCAGTGGACAGACGGTTAAAGCTGCAAAAATTAAAGCACTTTTTACTATCCCAACAGAAAGCCCTTTGGCATACAAGAGAGAGCATGGACTGGTTTTAATGCAGACTCAAGAATTGGGCTACAAGATAGATGTCTTATTTAGAGGTAATAGCAACTCAAACTGGCTAAGCAGGAAGGAGCAAGTGGACAGCTGACAAATCATGGCTGCTTCATTCCTCTCCTGCTTTGCTGCCAGGAGCTAACCCATAGTTTGGCCGAGCAATATGTGTGAAACCAGGCTTGAGGTTTCTCTTTCCCCAAACAAATCCCAGGTGATAAGCCAATAACAAACCCTCGGTAATAGTTCATGGTTCATTGGAGAGTGACAACAGCAAGTTGTGACCCTGTGTTTGATTACATGTAACGCTAAGCCAAACCATGTCTTAATTCCCAGTAGTGCAGCAGCAGCAGCAGCATGAATTGGGAGAAGTGACGTGGCTATGATTTTCTAACTGCACTATTATTTTATTAATTAAATTTCTATACTACCCTTCACCCAGTGATCACATGGCGGTTTACAATATGAAAGCACAATAATACATACAATATCCCCCACATATTTATTTATTAAATATTTATGAAGTATTTCGGATGTTGCTTAGACCTAGGGTCTAGCTTTGCTGACGTATCTGGCTCTGTGGTTTAACCCACAATTTTAGTGAAATCTTCCAGATATCTGGAACTCTGCTGGATAATAGATCATTCTGAGCAGAGACTGCGATGATAAGCTTTCACAAATCAAAATATACTGGTTGGGGAGCAAAGCACAGAGATTGTGTGTGTGTGTGTGTGTGTGGACTGGCAACTAATTTAATAGAGTAGCTATTTTTGTAATCCACACTTCAACAAGCCTACCTTTTAACTCCAAGACATACTAGGGCTACTCTTACCTCAAAGTGTTTGTTACCTCTCTCCAACAACACATTGACCATCATAACTTGCCCCTGGTTTACATGGCAGACAATGTAGTCATTTGCATGACTCAAGGTAATGCAAAACATTCACCTAAGCTCTGCCAAGGACTGATGACACAATCTACACCACAAGTCATTACTTTGGAGAAGAAATCTGTGAAGGAAGAATAGGTTGCCTTCCTACTGCCCTCCATTGTTTCAGCTAACTTATTGTCAACTGTTGTTGCTTTACTTCCAATGCTGAACCAGCATGGTGCCTGCTCTGCATCTGGATATAGTGAGACCTCAGAAAGTGAAAGCCAGTACCGTATTTTTCGCACCATAGGGCGCACCGGACCATAGGGCGCACCTAGTTTTTAGACGGAAATCAATTTAAAAAATCTCTTCCCCCCCCCCCCAACCCCAAAGAGCAGGCTGGATCCTGCTCGCTGCTTTGGCTTCCTCTTTAGCCCTGCACAACTTCCCCCTGCTGGGAGAAGCTGTGCGGGGCTAAAGAAGCCATAGCCCTGTGCAGCCTCTCCCTGCCGGAGGGGTTGTGTGTGGCTATGGCACAAGCCTGCATTCGCTCCATAGGACGCACACACATTTCCCCTCAATTTTTGGAGGGGAAAAACTGCATCCAATAGAGCGAAAAATACGGTAGTTCTCAAATTTTTTATCTGGGCCACACAGATTTTTTTATTGATAAGAAATATATTGGGGGGGGGGACTCCCAGCAGTGCTTAATTTAGAACACAGAACACAGCTATTTTATAATATGATCATGAGACACCCAGAAAGTATAAAACAATGTATGTACATAAGGTACACAAATCAGTCCTAAATATAGTTTAGATATTTCTTTGATTGTCCTTGAATCTTCCCACTACACTTGCCATCCTCTTCTTGTGCCACAGCCTTTGAGAACCACCGGCCTTCATCAATCGGCAGGACTTCCAAGTTTGGGAACTGAGCGCCACATTATTGGTCCATGGCTTTTGTAAAAAAGCGCTCGTACCAGTAAGTTAATTGTAATCGAAATATATAAAAATAGTAATAAAAATGTCCAGTAGCACCTTAGAGACCAGCGAAGTTTGTTCTTGGTATAAGCTTTCGTGTGCATGCACACTTCTATCTGGTTGGTGTTATATATATATAATTTCGGCTGCGTCAGACCAACACGGCTACCTACCTGAAGTTAATTGTAATGGTGATGATGGTGATATCAGTTGCTTCAGCTGATAAGATTATTGAGGACAAATGTTCTGATAACAGTGTTACCAATGTGATTGTCACAAAAGGAGATTGTTACCTGTCACGAATGACCGTCTCTTCTGTCATTACAAGTGAAGGTTGTACTGAGACGCACTTTAAAAGGGACAAGTGTCCCGTACCCATTTCTGAATAAACTCCTTCTTTAAAAGTAGAATCTCTCTTAATTGCTTGCACTGTAATTTGCTCAACATTACTTTGCCCAACATGCTGGTCAGTTGAAACAGAGGGAAGTAGTAAGTACAGGGCTTATTTTGGCACCTATGCAATAAAATGCTATTGGAGCAAATACATTTCGAAACTGCAACCAACCTAGAAGCCACTAGAGGGCAATCTGTACAATCGTTTGAGCCAGGCTTTATTAATCATTTTTCTTTCTTTCCGTATTTGTGTCTTATTTATTTGTATGGATTTTGTTGCGAAACCACCCAACAGCAGTATATAAGTACTGTAAATTAATAATACAAATAACACATGTTGTTGTTTTTGGACAATATTTGAATGATTGCTTCTCCAAACGAAAATAAAAAAAACCTTTGCACATACAAAAGCCAAGCAGCAGGAATAAGCACTCTAGCCTAACCTGCTGCTGCCATGCTGGATTTTTTTAAAAATGTGTGTAGGAATCCTTTTATTGGGGTTTAGCCCTGCAAGTCCCTACCTGCAGACTGAAGTGCTACTTTCAACAAGACACAGGCATGCTTCCCAGCTGAGAACGTCTCTACCAGATTTAAGGAACAGTTGGCTACTCCTAACACTGGAGGGCAGAACTGCTGTTTAAGAAACTGTTCAGCAGAAACAGCAGAACCCCACAGCGTCTTGAAGACTAGGGTATAGCAAGGCCTGAGTTTTCATGGACTCAAATCCACTTGCTGTAGATGAAGTGGCCCCGAGTCCACAAAAGCTTGTCATAATAATACATTTGATCCTCTTTATATATATAGTTTTTATTAAGTTTTCAGTTTTATATCTCAAATTAAACATCTTTCATTATACCATACATTCAATGACTTCCCTCCTTCCCCTTCCATGGTTCATTTAATTTATCCACTATTCCTACATATTTTATTATAACCATCTAATTCAGTTCTCTTATCTTACATCACTTCCGCATTTATTGTACTGTTGAATTTACTTTGATACTGTCAGCGTTTTAGGCTGTGCACAATTTTTCCACTTTTTAAATACCGTATTTTTCGCTCGATAACACACACCTGACCATAACACGCACATAGTTTTTAGAGGAGGAAAACAAGGGAAAAAATTCTGAATGAAGCAGTGGATGTATCATTTTTGTGCTTCATGCTGTGGCCACAGACATGTGATTTGACGGTGAGATTGGGGTAGCCCAATGCAAAAATCCTGAGAATCCATGTGGATCTGTGCTTTGTAACCACGTTTTTGCACCATTGCAGCCCCAGGCAACAGTGGGTGCGTGATTTTTTTGGTGCAGGCTGTAGCCATGGATATGCTATGTGATCTGATGTTGAATTTGGGGTGACCCTATGCAAAGATCCTGAGGATCCATGTGGATCCATGCTTTGTAACCACGTTTTTGCACCATTGCAGCCCCAGGCAACAGTGGGTGCGTGATTTTTTTGCTGCAGGCTGTAGCCATGGATATGCTATGTGATCTGATGGTGAATTTGGGGTGACCCTATGCAAAGATCCTGAGGATCCATGTGGATCCGTGCTTTGTAACCACGTTTTAAGTGGGGAGGGAAGGAAAAACATAGAATGGACAAGGAGCACCGAGAGGGGTGTGCGGAGAAGCAGCTGGCTAAGAATGCAGGAGAGGGGTTTTACTGGAGGGAGGAAAGGAAGGCAAAAGTTCCCCCACCCACCTACCCACCCAAGCCAGCCAGCCAGCCAGCCAGCCAGCTCTCTCTCTCTTTCTCTCCCCCACCTGCGTGTTGCCTGCGAGTCCCTAGACGCAGCAGCACTGGAGCACGGAGAGGAATTACGGTAGAAGGAAGGACGCGTTGCTTTCCCCTCTGCTTGCCTGGAGGGGAGGGGTTTTCTCTGCTCTTTGTTCCGTTTGAGCAAACACAGTAATGAAACAGAAGCGGGTGGGCAGTAAGACCCTGAGGCAGAATGCAGGAAAGCAACAGCTTTCTCTCTCGGGAGGCTCAAACGCAGAGAATGAAGATAAACTGGTAAAATAAGGGGGCTGGGTTAAAGCTAAAGGGAAAACCTCAAAGATCCCCCAAGAACAAGGCAGGGGTTCAGGGCTCCCAAAGCCGAGCTGCAGCCTTAGAAGGGAAAAATGGGGCTCTCGGAGGTGGTTTTTACTGCCCCGCTGCTTCCAATTTTTTAAAAGGCAAATTGCAGGAGAAGATGCAGCAGTCAGTCACTCTCTCACTCCCTCCAAGCACCCACGCTAGCGAACAAACACACAGGCACAGGCAACCACACACTCACAAAGCACACACACTAGCAAACACACAGTCGCGCTGCAGAGTGGCCAAACCTCCTAGCAAGCACTTCCCTGGCTTCTGCTGACTGCAACGAAGACGTCCCTCGAAGAAAATGTGTGATGCACTTGGGCCAGTCGGCTCCAGGGACCACACATTCGCTCAATAACACGCATAGACATTTCCCCTTACTTTTTAGGAGAAAAAATCTGCGTGTTATAGAGGGAAAAATACGGTACCTGATCTTGCTCTCTTCTATTTGTTAGACCAGCTAACTCCGCATATTCTATCATGTTACGTTGCCAATCCTCCTTACCTGGGACCTCTCTCACTTTCCATTTTTGGAAAGTTTTCGGACTTTGATTTGCCATTTGGGGATGTGATTCTATAACATCCACCTGTACTTAATGTGACATAGTATATTGTGGAAATAACTTACAGGGAGTACCTGACCTCAGATGAACCCACTACATTAAAGACGCATCTTGGTTGCTGGGGGAAAATGAAAGGCAAGCTAGCAAGACCATTAAAGACTGCTAGAAAATAAGAGAGAAGCAAGACAAGGTTGTGGCATCCAGACAGACTATTCTTCATTTGCTTTGGGTGAAAGCAAATGCAACGTAACAGTGGGGCACAGCAGGTTCTTCGACAATCATTTAAACAGCATATTACTTTTTACAAATATACTTTCATCCACCACCTTATAAAAAACGCACACACACTTTAAATTACACATGCAAACATGTGCTAGGGGGGGAGCATGTGCTGGTGATGCCACAGGCAGTATTTAATAAGGGCTCTCCACAGCTGGTTTTCCTTGACTCAAGCAGCATCACATTGAAGACTTCCAGAACCAGTTTGTTTTGATTTTCCTTTAAAGGCACTGCCAAGTTCTGTATTGAATTTGGTGAGTGTTCTCCAACAGACCACACTGCTCTTCGAATGCAGTAACCATGTTTCTCCAAGTTTATACTATTACAGTGATATACTCCCTTTTCTCCAAGGGCTTAATGTGACATGCAAGGCTCCCCCTCCACATCTCCATATCCTCCAGCAACCTTGAAGGGCACGATAAGGCTGAGAGTGACCGGCCGAAGGTCAACCAGTGGCTTTTATGGGAATCCAGGTTCTTGCAGTCCTAGTCTGATGTGCTAAGCATGGCACATATACCACACTGGCTCTGCTATTGAAAACATTGTGCAGCCTCTGCCCTGAACATTTTACAATCAGTATAATTGAACGTATTACGGAAAAGGAAGGGATTAGTAATGCACTAAGGCTAAGCAACTTGCCTCTCTCACAAAGGAGGTGTGTGAGAGAGAGTGAAAGGCGGGAACTGAACCCAAATCCCCTTCACCATACACACAAAAATCGGTTCATCTCCTGTTTGGTTTCTCATGCCTGCAACCCCACAATTCCTATTCATGAACCTGTCACCTGCACATGTGCAACAATGGTCTCAAATGGACACCCCTCAACTTAACTGCAAAGGGAACACAGCTTGCCTTTTGAAATCAGATGGAACCTGGATTGAGGGGAAATGCACCACACTGAAGCATTTCTCAAGAAATTACAGGATATGGATTGTGGCAAACGTCTTGTGTAGTTGGCTTCAAATACCAGTAGTGAGAATGCACTGAAGTCAGAGTAAAGAGTCATGTGTACACAGCCTCAAACAAACACCAAAGATGTTGCAGTAAAGTGATAGCACTATGAAGGGTACTTTGGAAAGATCTATATACTAGAGAATTTCATTTAATCAGGACAACCAATCTGAGTTTCTTTTTTAGGCAGCTGAGTTCTCCAAAGCCACATCTGGAAAATGATGTTTTTTAATCATTCCTGAGCGATTGCTGCAGTTGTCAGGTTGGGTTACCAGCTGAGATCAGAGCCAGATTTAAGGTTGTGTAGGCAGTTCCTCCTCACAGGGTGCCAAGCCAAGGGAGCGCTAATAATAATAATGGACAGTGAAGACCAGTTGCATTCAACTATGTGGTGTGGCACTCCTTTGTCTGCTGACAGCTTTTCAGGGTCATGTGGCCAGCATTACTAAACTGCTTCTGGCACACAGAACACCGTGACAAGTGTCAGACTCATTTACCTTGTGGTACCTATTTATCTACTTGCGCTGGCATGCTTTCGAACTGCTAGGTTGGCAGGAGGTGGGACAGAGCAATGGGAGCTCACCCCGTTGCGTGAATTCAAACTGCCAACCTTACGATCGGCAAGCCCAAGAGGCTCAATGGTTTAAGACCACAGTGCCACCTGCATCCCTAATCATCATCATCAATAATAATAATAATAATACCACCACCTATATTTATATGGGTACCAACTGAGACCTTTTAAAAAGCAACTGCACCAAAAGGAAATATTGTGAAAATACAAAAATAAAAATTGGGCGGGCACCAAATTTTGTCTTTGTTCAGGGTGCCATATTACCAAGTCTGCCCCTGCTGAGATGGAGGGAAGGCAATAGCTTAGCCTTTAACAAAAGTGTGATCTGGAGAGATCAGTAGGAGACACTTTTCACAGAGACCAACATTTTCACCTGCTGTTTTCTGTGCATTATTAAGCTGCTGCAGGTAGAGCAGGTTGAAAAGTTGGCAGGACAACCATGGAGGTGTTATCAGACTCCAGGCAAGTGCTTTGTAATACAGCTTAGGCTGGGGACAGTCCCTCTTGTCCAGTTTATCAGAAGCCCCATATTACAAGCTTATGTTGGCAGGATACACAGAGGCTCCAGTGAAATCAGATCCCAAACATATGCTGCAGTAAATTTTAATTAGAGAGATTTGGGACACAAAAGGGCTCTCTGCAGGCTTTTGCAAGCATCGCAAGGGAAAAAGTTCATGTTAAACAGTAACAGCTGCAATACACCAAGACGATGTGTAGAGAATCAAGCAACGTGACAGTTCCAGTGGTCACATTTGAACTTCTGTGCAAATACTGAATTGGGAGCTAACCAATGTCAGCCTTCCTAATATTCCTGAACTTAAAAAAAGAGGGGGTATGTCATTTCCCAATAATGTCCAGTTCTAACCAGTAGCTAATTATAAAACAGCCAGTTAGCTGGGGAGGAAATGGGAAAATGTCCTGGTACGCTTCTGTGCTATAATAGTTCATGCCAAAATTCTGTATTTGCTAGCCTTTAATGTGTGGCAAGACTCTTCGTTGTTTTTGACTTAGCACAATTGTCCCTCTGGAATTTGTTTGGTGATAGAATCAAAGAACCATAGAGTTGGAAGGGACCCCAAGGGTGATTTTGTCCAGCCCCCTGCAATGCAGGAATTTGTTTTCCCAATGCATATATGATGTTTCAAGGGGTGTTCAGTCTGTGAGCAGAAATAGCTGAGCTGTACAACAATGAAAGGTGTATTGTTTTCACTTGTACATGTGTAGAGGCAGTGCAGTATAGTGCTTAGAGTGTCGGACTAGGATCTGGGAGACGAGGGCTCAATTCCCCACTCAGCTATGAGTGTATTGAAGTAATCTTAAAGATGCAAAAACTAGGCCAAAAAATAATCCCCAACATTGACTTAAAAGTGATGCATTTTTAATAAAGGCTTATTTTCCTTCTGCTATCTGTAACATTCTACTACGTATTGTTTTGGAGCTCTTGTTCTCTAATGGTTAAGGTAGGAATGGCTGTTTTTATTTTGGAAATGAGAAGCACATGATTTCGGCAACAATAACTTGAAGGGAACAGAAAGTTCACATGGCAGAAACTGACAGTGTTTTCCAAACCACAAGTCCCAGGGGATTCCCCCCCCCCCGCCACTGCCTGTTCTTTCAGTCACCTCTTCTATGAATCTCTTCTGATAGCTTGTAGGTTTTCAAATATTCCTTAAAAGTTTTTCCACATTTGTCGAAATATAGACTTTTATATGCCCAGCCACTAGTCTAAGGGCTCCTGTGCTTTTAACAAGGGCATGGAAGGAGGCAATTCAACTACCAATGCTTTCTCCTGTTATAGAGCTATAATGGGGGGTCAGCACTTGCTAAATGTCTGCCTGCAGCTTTTAAAGGCCAGAAAACAGGTAACATTCAGCTACGGCTGTCAACTTTTCAACTCACAGCTGCAACTGTGGCTTGTGGGGAATCTTAGGCCCAGAAGCCAAACCTGTCCTCAAGTCCTCTTTGTCTGGGCATACCTCTCACCAAACCTGCTCTACACCTTCCATAAGTACTTTTACCTGTACGAAATGAGTCCTTGAACTACAATAACACATCTTGCTATCCTGGATGGAAGACAGAAAAGTGCATATATGTGTGGCTATAGAAACCTATGGATTTTGTATGGCTGGAAAGTAGCTTATTGTACAGTCACATCCATTGCGTTTCTCTCTTTTACTTCTGGCCACACCCACTTTTGCCTCTAGCCACACACACACCATGAAAAGTTTCTTGTAAAATAATGCAATCCTCAGGCTTGGAAAAAAACCTTTGCCACTCCTGATCTACAACAAGTACGGGTTCATCCACACTTCCACTGCTTTTCCCAGGGAATCCCAATGTTTGCTGCTGAATCAGAACAAACATCAGTCAAGTTTTCTGCAGACTGACATTTATTCAAGCTGGGAGCCAGTGTGGTGTAGTGGTTCAGAGCGGTGGACTCATAATCTGGTGAACCGGGTTCGCTTCCCCGCTCCTCCACCTGCAGCTGCTGGGTGAACTTGGGCCAGTCACACTTCTTTGAAGTCTCTCAGCCCCACTCACCTCAGTGTGTTTGCTGTGGAGGAGGAAGGGAAAGGAGAATGTTAGCCGCTTTGAGACTCCTTCGGATAGTGATAAAGCGGGATATCAAATCCAAACTCTTCTTCTTCTTATTCTGATTCAGCAGTAAACAGCAGGTTTTTCTGGGGAAAGCAGAGGGACTGAAGAAGCACCTCTTGGACCTGTGCCTAGAAATCTCAAAACAAATGGAAGAAATTGCACGACTAAGGGATGCGTGGATGAGCCCTAACTGGTGGTCATTAATTTTGCCATGTCATAAAAACCTTCACCTGCTAATTTCAGCAGAACAAGTCTGCAGCCACAGAGGCTGGTTGAAAAGTTGACAACTCTAATGTTTAAAGGTGGGAAGCAGGCAGGCCTGGAAAATAACTGGGAGCTGGTTGTGTGATGCTACCCTCGTAAATAGAACTGCAGTTGCGGTACATTCTCTTTTAACTTTTGGGCCTTAGAAAATTTGGCTTAGATGATGATGATTAAAAATCTTTGTGTATTTCTCCCCTTTATCATATTCAGGGCTAGAAACTTGCTTGATCCTCAGAGCTTTGAAAAGCTGTCCAATTGACAGGATTGTGGTCATGCAATTGTCCAGCTACATTGGCTGCAGATGTACAGCATGATTCTTGGTAAAGGGAACGATAATTGCCACGTGTCACAAGGGAAACTTCGGGAATCATTCTTGCAAAATGCCTGTTGGTGAGTCTGCATTCCCAGAACGCACTGCAAATGGGGGTGAACCAGATCTAGCTGGTGTTCTGTTAGGTGAGGAAAAAATTGTGGTGGCCATTCTAGGAGGATTGTATCCCTTGGGAAGTGTAGAAGATCAAAGCAGCAAATCTATCGTGAGAAGGTTGGTGAGAAACTCTGTAAGAAGATCGACAACACTGCTGAAGTGTTGAATTGACATGAATGCCTGCCTAAGGTGCCCACCCAGGCTGAGGAAAATAATCTATTTGTGATGGGCTGGAGAGTTGTCCAGCCCTACCTATACAGGATTTTTTACCGGATCACTGACACATTTGGAACCTCTGTCACTACAACCATGCAGCACCTCATCAAGGATACCCTGATACACTGATGTCTGTGAATCTGGAGACCTGATGTTATTGAGGCAACGTAAGCAACCAGCTTTCTGTCCTCACTAAGCTCCAAAGTACCAAATCCATCTTTCTTCTCATAAAACCTGGGAGTCACAAAAGATGGTAGATCCTCCTTTAGTGGAAAGTCCAGTTTTTCTCCTCCTCCGTAAGTGTTGGACCAGTAAATAAAGGGAGAGTGATGTTTTAGTGGCCATTAGGGCTAGAAAGCTGACAATTCTTCTCCGGGTCAGATTTATCTGAGCCAGAGGAGAATCTGAGAGCTTGAAAGGACCCATCTCTCCTTTGAGTCAGGCTTTTATGAGCCTCATCTGAGTCAGAGATTGTTTCCCTGGCATCTCTAGCAGAGAAATCGCATGGCAATATGTACCACAGCTGGAAGAGAATTCTTATCTTGACATCACTTAAGCCCTCCCCGTCTGTCGCTGACCCTCAGCCACAATCTTGCTCAGTGAGCACTTACATGCTTCAGCCAGCTCAGCTGCGAGAAGGAGGCTGCTGGAGCCTTAAGAAGAAGAACTGTGCCAGAAGAGGCCCTCTGCAATCTCCTTCCCACCCAGCTCAGAGATGATGAATACCACGTTCTCCAGCAAGGACACTTACCCTCCTGGGGAAGCTGCTCCCACACTGGACTCTCTCATCACCTCCTGCTGCACCCTAGTGACGGGGGCATGGGTGCCGGGGATCTCGGTGGCCACAGATGTCCAGAAGAACCAGCATGTGGCAAGGATGGTACAAATTGCTGTCCTTTGTGTCCTCTGTCTGACTGTCATCTTTGGGGTGTTTTTCTTAGGCTGTAACTTGCTGATCAAGTCGGAGAGCATGATCAACATGCTGATGAAAGACAGGAGAGCCTCCAGGGAAGTTGAGGTGGTTATCATTGACACTTAACAATGGAAGCGGACAAGGGGGGAGAATTTCACCAGCCTTTGGGAGTTCAAGGATGTTTTGCGGAGTTGGCTGTTAGATCCTTAAGTTGCTACTCTTTAATGGATGCTAGAAAATGAGGTGACAGGATGGAAGTGGATTCACACAGAGAAGGATGTGCTTGTCCAAAACATTATTTGGAAATCTGTGCTCTTCCTAGTTATTTTTTTCTCTCCCCTTTGGGTGGATTTTCCTACACAGAGACTTCATAGAGCCTGTCTGGGTTTCAAAAGCCGTACAAAAAGCCCAGAGCGAGGGCAAAGGAACTGCAGTTTTGTGCCGAAATCTTCATGGAATGGGCTCATCAGTACGTTTTCGTGATCAATGTTAAAGCCTGCACCTGACTTGAGACTGAGTCTCTTTGCTGCTATTGCGATTCTGGTTTGTCTTGAGGAAGAAGTGCAGCCACACCCCGGGAGAAAGAGAGAAGAGAGAGAGAACACCCACAGAGACACTTGAAATGAATCCAGATCATCTGAACTCTGCCAGATTGGCTGCATGTCAGAATTACCCCCATTCGTAACCTAAAATGGCCAGTAAGCATGGTCATCCGTCTGCCGAGAGACCCATGGTTGCTATAAGCTATTTCATTGTTGTTAAATGTCGTGTAAACCCAGTGAGGCTGTGTAGCAGCGCTGACAGTGATGGGTTGTTTATTGTGTCCTTTCCAAACCTATTAAACAGGCACAGAAATGGTTCTGATTTCTGTTCAGTCTCGACTCGCATCCATGCTCCTTTTGCAGGTCCTGGATACGGAAGTTCAAAATGAGAAAGGCTCAGTGACGAAGCGTGTGACTATGTGAGGTACAAAGCAGTCGCCAACAAAGGTATTTTGGGGTAAGAAATGAATTTTGGCCTGAGGTTACTGAGAATTGCGTTGACAATATTTAGAGTACACACGTTACTTGTAAAGTACAGAGCTTCCCCCAGAGAATCCTGGAAACTGTAGTTTACCCCTCACAGAGCTACAATGCCTAGCACTCTCAGCAAACTACAGTTCCCAGGATTCTTTCTGGGTGTGTTTGCAGCATCAGTTACAAAGAAGCCACTTGATCAGGGTCCTTGAAGGGTAAAATGGATCTTTATGGATGTTTAAAGGGTGGGTTAGATCAGACTCAATTATTTCTCTTGAAAAGAAATATCATGGTTTTGGTTTGGGGTTTTAGAAGTGGTTTGGCATCCCATTCCACCCTACCTTACTTCAAGCACTGAAAAGGGTACCAAATGTTATTAGAAAGACAGTTTGGCTTTATTCCTTGTTGCCAAAGAAAATGTAAAAATCATTTTGCACCTGTCATAAGTACCATGTGCTGGGGGGGAAATGACATATTTGCAATGTGTTGAACTTAGCTCAAGAGAAGGGATCCTTATTTATGGTGGACATTCTTGTTGCACTTTCTCCTCTGATAAGCAGGCTTTTCAGATTGGGGGGTGGGCTCAGTGCCGGATTTACGTATAAGCTAAACAAGCTATAGCTTAGGGCCCCACTCCCTTGGGGGCCCCCAAAAAAATTAAAGGAAAAAACAACTGGATGTACATTTCCAAAATATAAGATAAAAAACAAATAAAATAAAACCTACATACAGCAAGTGTTTTGTGTTGTGTAGGCTCCTATGATGTAAGCAATGGGCCCCGCCCATTAGTGGACTACTATGGCGATATTGATATTATATAAAAATGCATCGTATTAACTACAATTGCTTTGTACACTTAATTTCATATTAATAAAGCTATTTATAATTATTAGTTTGCATCATATATTTACACTTATTATTATTTCATGTTATAGCAAGTTTCTAGAGACTAGATTATGAGTCTTTGTAAATTGTGTTTCTAAAGGAACTTTTATTATTGCCAAATGCCAATGTGTTTGCATTATTGTTTGTTATGAATAAAAAATCATTTTAAGTTAGAGCTTAATAATTATTTCACTATTAACATACTTCTTAATTGTATTTCAGTTCAACAATTACTTTGACAAAATACATATTTTCTTACGTGCAAATGGCTTTAGATACCTAGTAGGTCCATAAATTACCATATAGCATATATTCAACACAAAAACCAGCAACAATTTGTTGTTGACACAGGACAGCTGGACATATAAAGGGCCCTGTTACCTTCAGTAGCTTAAGGCCTCATCAAACCTAAATCTGGCCCTGGGTGGGCTACAGTCAAACCACGTTTTGTACAACTGACTGACTGCTAATAATTCACGATTGTTGGTTGATATTTCATCAGTGGAAACTCATGTCAGGAGAAGGACTCCTGAGAGCTGTCATTACTCCCCACATTTGGAGATAGATTCCCCATCAGGTCTTGCTGAAGGTGACATTCACCAAGCCGTAAGGAGCAGACTGTGAGACAACAGTAACTTAGCTCCTAGTGAGATCTTGGGGAGATGAGAAGCCTTGGAGAGGAGAGATGTCAGGATTGGCTACCTGCCACTTGGATTCCTAGTTCCTTCCCTATACTCAGCATAGCTGCTGTTGCTCCACACCTCTTCTGGTAATGTTTAGCTAAACAAAATGGACTTGCAGTCAGCAGAGCAAGAGATTCTTAATCTCGGGGTTGTGGGTTTGAGACCCAAGTTGGGCAAAAGGTTCCTGCACTGCAGGGGGTTGGACGAGAAGAGCCTTGATGTCCTTTCCAAGACTAAAATTCTATAAAGACCACCAAAATGATTCTGAGTGTGCAACTGTTTCTTTCAAAGGGAATGTCAGAATGCAAGTGAAAATAAAATGTCAGGCTTTAGGAAGAAATCTGTTGGAAAAGCTTGAGCAATGAATTTTGCTTTTCCATTCCTGCTCTAAGGCTGTGTACACAGGTAGCCTTCGCAATGCACAGAGGTTGTTTTTTCGCGCTGCTATTTTGTAGAAAGTGGTTTGTAACTGTACACACCATCCCATGATGACGTCATCTAAAGCAGCAGCGACACTCCATGTTGTCTGTACACAGGTAGGTATCTTATCACGCGAGTGTGCAATTAACTCACCAACCCCAATTAGTGCTTCCACATCTCTTTTCAAAATTAAAATTAGTTTTCACAGTCTTTTGAAAGGGGGGGGCTGGGAACAGTTGTGCTGATGTACCAATATACAAGGGATATACACAGAGAATCATATACACAGTATGCAGAGGCAGCTAAGTTACTGTACTGCTTCTTGTTTTGCTTATTTCATGCATAGGCAAAGCAAGCAGGAGAGGTGCCAGCAGTGGCAGCAGGTGAGAAGGTGCCCTGTGTGCACAGGTTTGTAACAAGAGCTTGAGAAGTACAGTGCTACCTTGGTTTACAAACTTAATCCGTTCTGGAAGTCTGTTCTTGAACCCAAACTGTTCTTAAACCGAGGCGCGCTTTCCCTAATGAGGCCTCCTGCCGCCGGTGCCCTTCCACCATTTGGATTCCATTCTTAGACCCAGGTAAAGTTCTCAAACCAGGACACTATTTCTGGTTTTGCGGAGTTTGTAAACCAAATCGTTCTTAAACCGAGGTACCACTGTACATTCTTGGCACAAAATGGATTTTAACTCTTCCAGCAGAATGGGCTTTAGACTGACAAATTATGTGGGACAGGAATGACATGGGATTGACGTTGTGTGTACAGCATCCCCAAAAGGCTCCTGAATGTACATTACAACATAGTGTGTGCACACCCTGTCCATTCCATTTGCAGGAGGAAACTTGCTTTTCTTCCTGACTGGTGGTGTGTTGGGCACTCAGGTTCCAGCAGGGATTTTATGAGATAGTATCTCTGGCCAGTAATAGCACTAAGAGGTTGTAATGACTTTGACAATACAGTACATGCAAGACCATATATTCCAAAGATGTTTGTCAGCGCTTTAAACTGTTACGCATTAATCAGAAGAAGAACTGCAGATAAGATTCCCCTCTCTCAGGGAAGATCTTTGTTGCTTGTGAATACTTCTTGCATGTCCTAAATGTTGATTAATAATTGAAATAGAGAAGAAGGGGAATTTTGACAGAAACAACATTTTTCGTTTGGATGTGTGGCCTTGCTCCCACACGGGATCAAGGTTTAATGGGCCCACAGAGACTGAAACTAGTCAGGAAAGCTGCCAATTCTGGCATTGGAGGGGTTTGGACTAGATGATCCTTAGGGTGCCTTCTAACACTAGGATTCTATGATTCTAAGATTCTGGTGAAAGCAGCAAACCCGGGTTGTCAATTTTTCAAGTAGCCATTGCAGCTGTGCCTTGATGAGTAGCAGCTTCCTCCTGTCTCTTTCCCAAAGCCTAGTTCAGGCATAGGCAAACTAGGCCCTCTAGATGTCTTGGGACTACAACTCCCATGATCCCTGACCCCTGATCCTGTAAGCTAGGGATGATGGGAGCTGTAGTCCCAAAACATCTGGAGGGCTGAGTTTGCCTATGTCTGGCCTAGTTAGTGCTTTCCCAGCTTTGGAAAGGAGGTGGGGGGGCTCTAGGGCCCTACCAGAGCCTTGTGCCTTCTTCCCAAAGTCCAAAGCCTTGCTTCCACCAAAATACAGTGGATCCCACCGCTGTATCCCAATTGCCGCAGATCCCACCTACGTACATACTCTATAATATATATTTTCAACAACCACAGGTTATATTTTGGTTCTTGTGTGGAGGAAAAATTAAATACTTGGGAGACTCAGGCCGAAGTTGAAGAAATAAGAAAGATTTATTTAACAGAACAAAGTGGGTAAAACAGGAGAAAATGAAAAGTTGAATCGCTCAGCTATATATGCTTATTCAGGAAAGAGTTGCAGTGCCTTTGATGAGTCTAACCCCTGAGGTCTAGAAGCTTGCGGCATGTGCACATTAGCTTAAAACACAATATGAGGTGATTTCCCTCCCCATGCATTTCAAGTTGTGCTTTACACATACCAGAACTTGACTTGATTCCTTGCATGTTATCTGATGTGTTTTCCCACACCTGCAACCACCCCCTCTCCTGAACTCCAATGAAGCCATCACCTGCACATGTGTTATCAGTGGTGCATGTGCAATGGGTGTCTAAAATATACACACTTCAGCTTAATGAAGACTCGGAAGCTAGTTTGAGGTAAAGCACATGCATCAGCAGTATTTCTCAAGAGACTGCAGGATGCTGATGGATTGTGGCTCACAGCTTCAAACACCAGAGTGTTTGTGGGAGTGGGAGTGCGCTGGAGACAGAGGAAATGGTCTTATTTACCCAGCCTTGGTCTCTTCCTTTCCTTTGCCTTGGTTGCTCAGGCAGATAAAAGAAATGTTTCAATCTCCTTGTAGCGGAGACTGAAATAAACTTGACCCTGATTCCCTACGCAAAAGAGAGTCCCCTCCTGGCCCTTGCGCTGCGGAAGCTTTGTAGCCACACTAATCCAGGGCCGGAGGAGATTAGCGCAAATTCGTATTTCATGTTTCCCAGTTAATCCCTGCAGACTGCTGGCTGCAAAAACTTTCCTCACAGAAAAGGATCAGAGCCGTCGCCTGTGGTGAGGAACAGGGCCGGTGAGGGATGCTGGTCTCAAATCTCCTGGGTTTAATTCCAAGACACCAAGGACAGCAAGATTTTAAAAAGAGGAAGTTTCTTACACTTCGGCTGAACAGCAACCCCCACCTCCAAGCACACAGAGGATATCATTGTCTGTGTCACCTGCATACATGGAGCACATGCTAAACACCAGCTTTGTATGGCTGAGTTAATCCAGAGGTGGGTAACCTGTGGGCGCTCCAGATGTTGGGGCTGCAGCTCCTTTCATCCTTGAACACTGGCCATACTGGCTGGGGCTGGTGGGAGTCCCATGACTTCTGGAGGGCGCCAGGTTTCCCCTACTTGAGTTAACTCATGAATGGCCAACTAGCAATCTGAATGCTGGACCTGGTCTCCAAGCAGGAACTTTGGCAGGTAGTGAGATTCAGAGAGTTCAGCTCCACCGCAGCACAAATCTGCGTAAAATGTGCATGTGGTTATTTATACGTGGAGGTGAATTTCAGTCTTGGAGCAAAATAAGATGGTGATTTGCTGGAGTCTCAAGGGCATTGTGCTTTGCAGCCCTGTATGCAAAGCAAAAATAATATTTTCGATGAATTGAGAAAGATAGTAAGTGGAAAGGAGATCTGGGGCAAAAGATCCAGGCCTCCTGGAGCACTCTGTGCTCCTATAACAAGAACCCTTGCCTTGGAGGCAAATTTGTCTGCCTTGTGGCAGCCCTACCAATTTTAAAAGGATTGCCCAGTGCCCAGAGATGCATTTTGAGACAAAGAAAAATAGGCAGGATTCAGCCGAGTTGTTGCTTACACAATAATACAAGGTCAGTTTATGCAAAGCTTGTAGCCAAAAGGGCTGCGCCGGCCGGCAAAGGGCCGGGGAAAATTTGGAGAGGAGAAACGCACCGTCATGATTTCCCGGTGGAAGCGGCAGGATTAGGGATGGCGAAGCGTAATTACGCACGAATTTCGCTGGGTGAGAGCTTCAGGGATCGATCGGCGGAAATGGGAATCAATTGGAATATGAGAAAGAGAGAGAGAGAGGGACCAGCATTCATAAGCATAGATTTGTAGGGTTAGGGGGCGAAAATCCATGGGCGCAAATTACTTGCCTTGCCCCGGGTGCTGACAACCCACGCTACGCCACTGCGTCCCTCATTCCACACTATTACATTCCAAATCCAAAAGTAGTTCATCAAACGTACACAGGTAATTCTTGACATCTTCACGTAAAGAGCCAGCAGGTGATGAGAAAGTCCAAAGATCACAATCTGTTGAAATGCAGTCTTGGTGTAAGGGGGGAAAAGCCAGTGGCCTATGAAGTACCTAAAGCCCCCTTAATCATATTGTTGGGATATTTTAGATTAATTGTGCTTCTGGAAGACTCGGAGATAACAACTCATTATTAACAGCAGCCCAGATGGCTATATGTCAGGAACGGAAAAAGCCAGACCTGCTCCCCACCCGGCTTCAAGGGAGGCCTGGAGAGCAAGCATCTGGGATATAGCCTATATGATTAAATTAACAAACATAATAAAGATCAGCGAAGGAAGGCAACAAGTTTGTTGAGAAACTGAGCTCATTCATTTTGTACTGGAATAATACAGTGCATGACACAATTAATCCATATACATTATTAGGTGAGTATAGAATGACTCAGCAGAAATACAGCAAAGTTACAATACAGGATGTGTAATGCTGGGCTGTGGAGTGTTAAATATGGCATTTGCATAGGGTTCACTTTGTTCCAGTTTAGTATCCTTGAACAGCTTTTTGAACCTCAAGTCACTTATTTTTAAATGTTTGATTGTTATGAATGATCGTCAATGTGAATCACATCACTGAATTTAAGATGCAATGATAAGGACAGGAGATAATCTCCTACAAGGGAGAAAATTATGTATATTGAAATAGATTTATGGTATATAATTTAGAGTAATTTTAGGGTTATGATGCATAATCCGTCTACACTTGTTATCTTAAGCATCTTTGTAATTCAATGAAATGTTCTGTGTATTAGAAAATTAAAGTTGGGGGGAGTTAGACAAATAGTTTGTTCTGACAGACGGCATTTCCCTGTTTTTCTGTGCTACATCCCAATGAACGTTTCCTCCTCTGTGGCCACCAGCAGCTTTCAGCTATTTTGATTTAGACCTGGAGTCATCCAGTATAAGGATGATTTTTTTAACACTCCAGAGGAAGACTCTTGGAAGATAAAGGAAGCATTTTTTTCCACATAGCACACAGCTAAAGAATGGAATTTTCTACCACAATACATAGTGAGAACAGGATGCTGAATTCAACGGGCCCTTGGTCTGGTGCAGCAAGGTTATTCTGTATGCTCTTACTGGGGAATCGGCATGCAGGAAGCATAGCTGTCAACATTTTCCTTTTTTAAAGGGAAATTCCCTTATTCTGAATAGGATTCCTCGCAGGAAAAGGGAAAAGTTGACAGCTATGGCAGGAAGGAAAGGCTTCTCTTTCACATGCCCCTTGTGTCATGGTCTGCTATTAGGCCCCCTATGCATTCAAAGCAATATCATACCACTTTAAACAGCCATGGCTTTCCTTCCGCAAAGAATCCTGGGAACTGTAGTTTCTTCTTCCCGTGGAACTGTGGGAATGCTGCTGCTAAATTGTCTGCTAAAAGGCTCACAGACTTTCTGCTTTCATGTGTGAAAATATCATTGACAGACCCTCCAAGTGTCCCTGTTTTCCAGGGATGTCCCTGATTGAGAGAAGCCGTCCTGGTTTCTAATTTGATCCTGGAATGTCCTGTTTTTCCTTGTTGTTGTTGTTTAGTCGTTTAGTCGTGTCCGACTCTTCGTGACCCCATGGACCAGAGCACGCCAGGCACCTCTGTCCTCCACTACCTCCCGCAGTTTGGTCAAACTCATGCTGGTAACCTCGAAAACACTATCCAACCATCTCGTCCTCTGTCGCCCCCTTCTCCTTGTGCCCTCCATCTTTCCCAGCATCAGTGTCTTCTCCAGGGAGTCTTCTCTTCTCATGAGGTGGCCAAAGTACTGGAGCCTCAGCTTCACGATCTGTCCTTCCAGTGAGCACTCAGGGCTGATTTCATTAAGAATGGATGCGTTTGATCTTCTTGCAGTCCATGGGACTCTCAAGAGTCTCCTCCAGCACCAGAATTCAAAAGCATCAATTCTTCGGCGATCAGCCTTCTTTATGGTCCAGCTCTCACTTCCATACATCACTACTGGGAAAACAATAGCTTTTACTATACGGACCTTTGTTGGCAAGGTGATGTCTCTACTTCTCAAGATGCTGTCTAGGCCTGTCATTGCCCTTCTCCCAAGAAGCAGGCGTCTTTTAATTTCGTGGCTGCTGTCACCATCTGCAGTGATGATGGAGCCCAAGAAACTAAAATCTCTCACTGCCTCCATTTCTTCCCCTTCTATTTGCCAGGAGGTGATGGGACCAGTGGCCATGATCTTCGTTTTTTTGATGTTGAGCCTCAGACCATATTTTGCGCTCTCCTCATTCACCCTCATTAAAAGGTTCTTTAATTCCTCCTCACTTTCTGCCATCAAGTTTGTGTCATCTGCCTTTTTTTCATCAGAGAAATACTGGAGGATATGTAGTTATCCGACCCCAGAGCCATCTGAAGGCAGCCATGTATTGGGAAGTTTTTCAATGTTTAATGCTTTATTATGTTTTTATATATGTTGGAAGCACCCTGAGTGGCTGGAGCAACCTAGTCAGATGGGTGGCATATAAATAGTAAAATTATTATTATGGATTAGGATGTCCCTATTTGCATCAGAGAAATGTTGGAGGCAATGCATTGGTTATCCTTAAGGAGGAAAACAGCAATCCCTTAGTTTATCCCCTGGGGAGCATTTGCAGGATTTATAAAGGGGGCATACAGCGCCACCCGCTGGCAAGAATGTAGAAAAAGTAACCAGGCAGTCAACATCAGGAGAAAAATTCCTGCAAAATCTACATAGGTAACATTTTAGAAATGAAGAAGACAGCCTGTAATAGTCTTGTGTTTCATGATTAGTGGTTCATATATAGTGAGCTAGAGAGGAAGCAGAAAAATAAAAAAAAATCCATCACTGCAGAGGCTGAAAGCTCAATAAAAAAAAATTAGTATCAAAAGTTTTCAGCCACCTGGAAGAAAATGCAGATTTAAAACAAATCTGTTAATTTTTCACATATCATGCAAACCAGCACTTTTCAGAATTTCAAACTAATTTGTGACGAATAAATAAATAAATAAATAAATAAACAAATAAATACAGCATATGAAGCGAAGTGATGGCAGTCTTTCATTTAAAGCCTGGTACAAACACACCATTTCCCTGTCTTATCTGGGTTTTTTAATTATAGTTTAAGTTTCCTTCCATGCAGATTGAATCTGCTCTCCTACCATAACCACATTTAATAAATTACATAAAATTGGTGTTACTAGTTCTTTTTACAAAATGAGGCTGTGTAACCATCTTTACCTGATGACTCATTTGTTTTAAGGCTTTTAATTACATCATGTTTCCCTGCACTTGTGATGGGACTATTTAAATCATTTTTGTGTTTATCTGATATTTGCTTTACCCCAACTTTGTCCAACTATTTGCTTCCATCAGCCAGGCCACCGTAACTGTGCTTTTAACAGCAGTCTAATGTGAAGGTGGTATTTATTCCCCATGCTATGAAAAGAGAAGAAAATAAGTCACCTACTGATTTCTGCCCACCAAGCTCCTTTTAAAGGTAATATATAGGGATGCGGGTGGTGCTGTGGGTTAAACCACAGAGCCTAGGGCCTGCCGATCAGAAGGTCGGCGGAAGTGCAAGCAGATAAATAGGTACCACTCTGGCGGGAAGGTAAACGGCGTTTCCGTGCACTGCTCTGGTTCGCCAGAAGCGGCTTAGTCATGCTGGCCACATGACCCACAAGCTGTACACCGGCTCCCTTGGCCAATAAAGCGAGATGAGCGCTGCAACCCCAGAGTCGTCCACGACTGGACCTAACGGTCAGGGGTCCCTTTACCTTGGTAATATATAGCTCTTCACATTTTTGGACTACAGCTCCCATCATCCCTCTAGGGTTGCCATATTCCAAAGCCCCCAAACCCAGACACGTTTGGGGCACATATACACACACCATCCCACATCTCGTTCGCTTGCTCCCTCCCTGCCTTTGACTCCTTCCTCGCCCCCTTCTTCCCTCTCTTACCTTTGCTGTCTTTGGCCTCCTGTTCTTCGGATGGGAAGTCGAGCGGTCCTGGGCATAGCTGTCAACCTTCCCTTTTTTTGCGGGAAATTCCCTTATTCCAGTGCCGTTTCCCGCTGCTTCCTGCTGCTATCCCGGATTGTTAGATATCCTGTAGACTGTCCCCAGGACAGGTGAGGCTGTTGATCCCTTATTTTCAAGGCTCCCTGGGACAGGTGAGGCTGCTGATCCCTTATTTTCGAGGCTGCTGATCCCTTATTTTCAAATCTGAAAGTTGACAGCTATGGCCCTGGGAAGTCTGTGCCAGGAAAAGCTGATGGAAATCCTGCCAGGCCTAGTGTCACCCATGGAAGGTCTGGCGGCTGCTGGATACCCTAACACCCCGCATATAAAATTAAAGAATAATCATAATAAAAATTTAAGAAATAAAAAAACCTAAAAACCTGGACATTTCATATAAAATACAAAAATCTGGCCAGAGGGGCATGCTGCCCCCCCCCAAAAAGAGGACATGTCAGGGAAAATCCAGACATATGGCAGCCCTATCTGACCACGTTGACTGGAGCTGATAACGAGGGCCAATCTGACTTGGGTAGGGGGGCTGGAGGAAAAATTGGTCTGAGCCTCAAGCACAAAGGTGGTGGTGGGGCATAAAATTTAGACCCTTGTAATTATATATGTGTGTGTGTGTGTGTGTGTGAAGTTTTGTTTTTATGCACGTTGGACCCAATTGTGCCATGCTTTCTCGGCTAAAGAGCTGCAAACAAAGAGATGTGACTTGGTGGAATACACTCTTTTCGTGTTATCTGATAAAGGGCTGGCCATACCATGGCGCTTCAAATGCTCACAGACATCAGGGGAAACGATTAGGCAAGATTAGGCCACGTCGAGAGCGCATCCTCTCAGAACCAGCGGGTCCTGTGAACCACTCGCTCTTTTTTGTGGTCCCTTATTTTGTCATGCGCTGCCCGTGTTGTGTTTCCCTGGTCCTCCTTCCTGATGGCGAGGTGCCTCGAACCCTGGCCGAGAGCCCGGCCTCTCCCTCCTGCGAGGCGGGGAGGGCCCTTCTTCCCACCCAAACCACGGCTGCGCTGCGTCAGCCGCATCCTAAAGCGGATGCTCCTTTCTCCTCAGCTCGGCGCGAGGAGGAGCGCATCCTTCGACCGCCTCTGGTGGGAAAGAGGCTTTTCGCACATGCTCAGAGGCACTCTTCAAAGGGGGAAAAAACACCACTGCTCGTGACGTTGCGGAGAGCGCGCGCCGCGGTTGGGTGACCCCTGGCCCGTCCTGCCGCCTCTCGCCCTTGGAGAGCTCTAGCCGCCCTCGCCCGCTCCCCTTCTCCTCCCGCGCTTCTGCCTCCCCCCCCCCCCGGGATCCCGCCCGCCTCCCTCTCCCTCAGCCCGCCTCCTCCAATCGCGGCCGCCCTTACTGCCGGGTGGGCTGAGCTGCCCGCCTGCACGCCCAGCTGATCCGAGGCTCGGCCATGGTAATGTCTGCCGCTTTGTTATTCCCCCTCCCCCGAAGATCCGGGGCGGAGATGGGTTCGGGGGCGGAGGGGTGCGTGTGTGTGCACGGTGGAAGCTTGCAAGGGAGAGGGAGGGGCGGAGGGGACATCCTCCACGCGCCACATCGCCCCCACATCTTTTGCACCCAAGGGGAAATGGTGATGGTGCTCCCCACCCGCCGCCTCCGCCTCCTCCTCTCCTTTCTTGCTCCCGCTCGGGAGGCTTCGGAGCAATGAGGCGGGTGCTGGAAGGAGGCCGGGAGGAGGGTGCGCAGCCGGATAGTGAGGCACCCTGGTTTGTGCAACTAGATGCACCATGCCAGAAAGGAAGGGGGAAAATGCAAAAGCATCCAGATCTCTCTACAGGTGCATGCAGAACTACATGAACCCCACATGTGCAAACACTCATGTGCACATGTGGGAATAGGTGCACACATAAAGCATGTGTAGATTTTACACCGGCTTTATCCGAGGGGATGAATTTGAAGCGTACAGTATTCCTTGCCAAGGTGTTTTGGGATCACAAGGAGAAGCTACATTCAGTTGAGATAGCAATCTTCCCAAGGCCACCCAGTAGGGAGCTTTATGACTGAGCAGGAATCTGAACCAGAGTCTCCCACAGGCACCCTGTCTACCGCACCATGTCCGCTCGCTCATCCATATCTATACTCTCACACAAACACTGTCCGTGGGAGCAAGCACGCAGCAATAAATGGGATGTGTCATACATATGTATGCACACCCTGATGTATGCATGCAGGGATAGGTACGAACACCTGCTAAAGCACATAAATGCACAAATACATGCACTGATTAATATACATAAACATAGACACCTTTAAATGTAAATTGCATAAGAGTAATCTTTATTTGTCATGTACATCTAAGTATAGGCACACGTGGAAGGATGCATGTTTGAAGGCCCACCTGCAGATAGAAAGACATTGTAGACAAATGTGTAAGTGCAGGCACAAATACGTGGACACATTGACCTAGATAGGTATGCATTATACATGGACACGCATGCACAGGCAGATAATGTGTATATAAAATAAGCCTGTTCCACAGCCGAAGTGGGATCCAAACGGCCATTCCAGACAGTGAACTGGGCTTAGAAAATCACTTCAGTATTGGGCAGAGAGCATCAGAGTGGATTGTAAAAGCTACTCTGAGGATGGAACCAGTGTCAGGTTTGCTGATGTCAGCACAGAAGTGAATAAGCCTTGATAGACTGCAGTAGAATGAACTTCCATGCAAGAAGCTGAAAGAGCCCCATGGCTTCCCTGTTTAAGAATGGGTCTTCCAGGTCACTCGTTAGGAAAAGGAGCGTAGCTTAGTTGTCAAGCCCATGCTCTCCATGCAGAAAGTTCTTGGCTTGATGATCCCTGGCATCTCCAGGTAGGACTGAGAGACTCCCTTGAAGAGCATTCTTCAGCCTTGGGTCCCCAGATGTCGCTGGACTCCCATCATCCCCAACAGGTTTGGCCAATGGACAGGGATTATGTGAGTTGTTACTCAGCAACATCTGGGGACCCAAGACTGAAGAACAGTAGACAAGTGCTGAGCTACAGAGACCAGTCATCTGACTTGATACGAGGCAGCTTGTTATGTTCTGATTTAGGGCAATAAATTAGGGGCTAGGGGCTATGTCCCCACACTGAGATTTCCTCTAGCTCAGTTATAGAAGAGGGCAATTCAGAATTGTCCTGTCTCTGCCCAACTCTTTCAAAATCTGGGATCTTCTTATGCTGGAGGGAATAAGGCATTGGTGCCATTCATGTGTCGCTCCTGGAGAGGAGCCTGATGACGCGCTAAGTCAACCCATGCTAACCACCTGTGCTAGAAGGAAAAGTGGGTGGGAGTTCTTCAGGAGCCAACACTTTGCCCAGTCATGGTAGGCCAAAATTTGGTATACTGTGAACGAATGAAGCCATTCTCTAGATAGGCTACCATTTCCCACCAAATGTTGTTGCTCATGCAACATTCCTTATTACTCTCCATCTCTGCTCCCAGTCATCCTCATCTCCTACAAGCTTTATGTTCATCTCTATGTATGTGCCCATTAATCCAAGTTTGCTTTCCAAACCTGGCCACTTGTCCTCCACTTGTCATACAGAAAAAGGGCAACTGAAAGGATCATTCGGCTGGAGCACTTGCCTTAAGCTTATGGTGTTTATTAAAGGGATGGCAGGTTTTATGAAATTATGAATGGTGTTGGACTGAAGTAACATCCTCTCTCACACATTCTGTGTCAGAACTTGGCATCACCAACAAGCAGTAGATTCAAGAGGAATAGCAAAAAGAAGTGCATTTTTCACAGAGAAGTGCATTAATGGATGTTCATTATTTGTTCATTTATCCCAGTTATTTATTAGTCACTTTTCAGGGTCAAGCCCTTCTTAAGGTGATGTACAAAGAGAAATTAAAACAGTAGACCATCAGGCAGAATACGAACCATTGATTAGATACAGGCCAGTAGACACAAGAGAGAAATGGCGTGAAGTCACCAAATCTCTTAAGAAAAAGCAGTAGGGGAAGGTACAAGTTTTTAAGACTTTATTGAAAGCCAGAACATAAATGGTGAATGGTAACTGAGAGAAAGTTCCATGACTGTGGAGACACCACAGAGAAAGACCTGTCTTGTGCAGAAGGGTTGCCCAGTGGGATGGAGCTACAACAGTAGCCTCCACAAAAGTGTTTACTGGGAGGGCCAAGATCAGGACCATGTGAATGGTCTAGCGGAGCCAATCTGGTGCTTCCACACACAGTCCTGAGCTTGCTGCCTCTTTTCCTCTCCCAGTAAGCACCAGTGACATTGCTGCCAAGAGGCTATTGCTGCAGCTCTGCCCCACTGGGCAAGCCACTCTGTGCTCACGAAGCAAACCAATTTGACTGGGAACACATTAGGAATTCACTACTGCAAGCTGGGGAGATGGCCATTAGCTTGCTTGCTTTTGTTATTTAAGGGCTGGATAAATTCAGCGAGAAATGGATCAGTGGCTGATAGCCATGATAGCTAAAGAGAATTGCTATGTCCGGAGGCAGCGTACCTGCAATAAATGCTACAGGGAAAGGCAGGGATCCTTGGACTTTAGTTGTTAGCTTCCAGGGACGTCTTCATCTGTTTAGGATTGTGCAGACCCTTTCTTATTTGGCTTAGCCTGTTTTCCTGGACTGGTTCTCCTAACCAAAAGGCACACTTGAGTCTCCTGCCAGTAGCATCCCAAGCCAGTTTTTTGCCCATGTACTTCACAAAAGAATAAAGAAAGCCACTGAAGCCTATTCATTTGGGGTTAAAAGTATTTCTCATCATGTGTTGGGATCTTATTATTTGTATATTCTAACAAACTCAGCAGGGGAGATCCAGAAAAACTAGTTTGGGGGAGCAAAGGGGTGGCAAAGGCAAGGATTAGGGGAGCAACACATTAAATGCAAATTATGCTGTAACTGAAAAGAGGGAGCAAGTCATTTTGTTTTGGCTGGATGAAGGCCAGCTAACACTTGGAGTCATTCTTGCAGCTCAGACTGGCATTTTTAACCTCATAACACTGCATGAGAAGTTAGATTACAAGAGTGTGACTTGCCAAAGGGGGATCAGTGGACTTTGCAGGTTGAGCGGAGATTTATTCCTGGGTTTGCCCCATCCAAACCCAATATATACCCCTTGCGCCAGTTTTCACTTTAGCTGCCTCCCCAGCAATAAACTCGCAATTACCACCACCCCTCGTTTATTCTCTCCCTTCCCCTCTCTCTTTGCAGTCAGCTCCAGATTCAGGCAGTGGCCCTCCGCCTGGGCAGCCGGCCCCATTTCCTCCAGCTCCACCACCAATTCTGCCTCCTCCCTTTGTAAGTTACTTGCTTGTATCTCAGCATGTTAAGCTGCCTTCTGGTCCTTGATCCTGTGCAATGGGGTGTATGGTGTGTGTGTGTGTGTGTGTGTGTGTGCATGTGCGTGCAAGAGTGTATAAAGGTCTTATATGTGACAGGTGATGCATCGTACTTTATCCACCTTGGAGAAGTTTGTGTGCGGGAGAAATAAATTTAATATTAAATAAATGTGAGGATGTGTTTTGAGTACATGTGAAAGTGGCACGAGTGTGTGTTTGTATCTACTCTTTATATACCGGAGCAGCAAAATAATAATCGTTATCATAATAACCATATAGCACCAATAGTGTGGATAATGCTTTGCAAAGTGTAAGACAGGAGTGGGGAACCTGTGGCCCTTCAGATGTGGCTGAACCACAACTCCAATCATTCCTGATCATTGTCAATCGTGGGCAGTGAAATGCTGTGAAAGTCTGAAAGGTCATTACAGGCTTTGTTGGAGTTCAGATCTTGTTGTCTTTCTACACATTTCCTGTACTTGAGTCGTGGTGCGGAATTGCAGCGTGTGAAACGTGGACTGAAGACCGTTGTCTGGACTTCAGTCTGCCAGTTCGCCATGTCCGCGGTAGGATTTTGTAAGCTTGTATATGCGCACAATTGCCCTCCCTATCTTTTGAAGTGCAGTGCTGCTTTGGGAGGGGTTGTCCTGTCAAAATGTTGCCCTCTTATTGCCCTGATGTTGGACCCAGTTTGTTTCTACTTGACAGAGGCCCAAGTCATGCCATGGTTGCTGGCAGCTGTTTTGGATACGTGCCACTTGGAGTGTATTCTTTCTCTTTTCCCCCTTGCTCCTAGATGCCTCATCCTGGGATCCCGCCTCCGTTCCCTCCAATGGGGTTGCCCCCATTGGGACCGCGCCCGCCCCCTATGCCACCCATGCCTCCGGGCATGATGCCTCCTCCCCCAATGATCCCACCCATGCCTGGACCGCCGCCCCTTGGACAGGTAAGGCCTTTCCCACAAAGCCTTTGTTTGTCTTTCTGACCACCTTCTTATGACTTATACCATTTTTTGGTTGTTTCCCCCAGATGCCCACAATGGTACCACCAATGCTGCCTGGGATGATCATGCCGGGGGTGCCAGGTGGGCCTGTTGCTGTCTCTGGAGGGGTGAGTATCTGGGAGGGGCATAGATCTCAGGGGGTTATAGTGAGATAAGGGTCTCCAGTTTGTGGCAAGGCTGCTGGTAGTGGCACTCACACTAGGAGTTTGGCGACATGCCTGTATATCTGTAGGACGGCCTTTTGATCTTGACCGGGGGTCAGCAAACTTTTTCAGCAGGGGGGCAGTCCACTGTCCCTCAGATCTTGTGGAGGGCTGACTATATTTTTTTTTGGGGGGGGGGGAAATGAATGAATTCCTATGCCTCACAAATAGTGCCCCAGAGATGCATTTAAAATAAAAGCACACATTCTACTCATGTAAAAACACACTGATTGATTCCCGGACCGTCCGCAGGCCAGATTTAGAAGGCGATGGGGCCGAATCCGCCCCCCGGGCCTTAGTTTGCCTACCCATGATCTTGACTATGGCCTACATTCCTGCTTGCCTCTCCCTGCCAGTAGAGGGCGAAACAACCCCAGGGCACAAAGGGTTGCATGTGTACTGCAGTAGCCGCTGAAACTGGGTTGTTTATTACTCCAAATGTGCTCTCGATGACGACAAAGTCATAAAGAAAAAAGTTGGCCACGCTATTGGAGAAGGGTTTCCTGCTGGCTGCTGCTCCTAGGGTCACCAAGCTGTGGGTTGTGTTATCAATTTGGCCCAGGCAGATGTGGCAGCGTTTGCTGGCCTTTGATGTATCTTGAGCATCTGGGTATGTGGATGAGTGTTGAAAGAGATAGTCGGTGCTGTTGGGCCTTACTAAATAGGCAAGAGGAGAGGCCAGTGGCCTGTTTTTCAAGAGCAACTTTGTCATGGGAGGGGGTGACTTAGAATGCAGCAGCAGCACTTGTGCACATGAGCGTGCACACACATGCTTAACTCTTCACATGCCTCCCACTTCTCTGCTCCAAATCACTTTGCCTAGCCAATCTTTTTGCAACATGTAAAATGCCTTGAGGGCAAAGAGGCTCAGAAATTCCATCCAGTTACGGACAGAGCAGGTTCCAAACGCCTTGATTTAGTTCCCATTTCTCTTTTGACAGGCAGGTCCTGCAACAGACCCATCCAGTGGTGAGTATCCCAGTGGATTTGTCCTTGAGGGGAGGGTGCGTCCAGATCAGGAGCAGGCTCTGTCTGAAAAATCCAACAAGAGAGAAACCTGCTGCGTCTCGCCCTGGTCTTTCTTTGCAATGGAGTTACTGCGTCTTCTACAGCTTCATGCTGTAGCCTCTCAGTGCAGAGAGGAGCGTTAACTACATCTGTTGACATTTTGCCTGATTCGTTGCTCTCAAAGGCACAGCATCTTTAACCAGACAACACTGGCATTCCTACCATCCAGTGCCAGTCCAGATGAGATGGTTATTTCTGCAAGCTTCCTTTTGCTCCCCCTTTATAGAGAAATTGAAATTGGTTCCTAGAAGCTTGAACCTCTTCAGCGCTAAGCCACTGTACCTGGTCTAATCTCTGCTCTCTTGATTTGCAGCCACGGCGACCCAAGGAGCCCCTGTGGTGAGTAACTGGCCAAGCACCAGTTTCAGAGGAAGAATTAAATGCTCAGTTGTCACTCTTTTTATTATGGGGAGTTTAAGGGCAGCCTCCTTCAAGGTTCCACTTCCATGGTCAGCTAGTTTGCATGTTCCCAGCGCTCAAAACTCCAGCTTTTATTTCTGTTGCTGGAGAAAATGTGATTCTTCCCCCAGCTGGAACAATTATTTGTGTCAATGTGAATGTTGTGTAGAGGTGTGGCTGAGGCACTGACTGGATAGTGCCTATGATGAGGAAGAGGCAAAACTCATGGGGAGGAAGCGTAGCTCAGTGGCAAGCAGAAGACCCACCCTATTCCTATGACTGTCATGTTTTAATTGTTTTTAATACTGAAGAAAGTGGTTTGCGGAACACCTGCCAGTGGGCATCTGCTGTGTGTGGCTTGTGCTTTGCTGACGCCGCTGCCACCAGCACCTGCCTTGCACAGTGGCATTGTAACTTCATGGGTATTTTGTCATCCTAGAAACCTTGTGCTCATGTTGTTGGGCCTTGTTTAGAGAGACTGAAGAGCAATCTGCTCTGGCACTTTTCCTCTAGTGCTGGATCTTCTGGATTTGTGCAAAAGCAAATCCCCAAATAGACGTTGGGAAACAAGGAACAAAACTGGAGCCCTGGGAGGGGAGGGGAGGGGAGTTTGTGTGTGTATACGATTGTTGAGCTCCTGATTCAGATGAGGAACCTTGAGGAAGGGTCTCTTACAGCTGCGAGGGGTATTTTGTTGATGATATAGACCAGAGAAAGAAATCAAGTGTTGTTGCTTATATTTGTAAGCAGTGTGTCAGCTTATTTTTCATTTCCCTCTTTTGCATAAATTACTCTGGTTGTTATGGGAAGCAGTAAAGAAACTAAGGTAAAGGGACCCCTGACCAGTCGCGGACAACTCTGGGGTTGTTGCGCTCATCTCGCTTTATTGGCCGAGGGAGCCGGTGTACAGCTTCCGGGTCATGTGGCCAGCATGACTAAGCCGCTTCTGGTGAACCAGAGCAGCGCACGGAAACGCCGTTTACCTTCCCGCCAGAGCGGTACCTATCTATCTACTTACACTTTGACGTGCTTTCAAACTGCTAGGTTGGCAGGAGCAGGGACTGAGCAACGGGAGCTCACCCCGTTGAGAGGATTCGAACTGCCGACCTTCTGATTGGCAAGCCCTAGGCTCTGTGGTTTAGACCACAGTGCTACCCGCATCCCATAAAACCAAACATGAAACTAAACTGGGCGCTAAAACTTCCCAACTCCTTGACTATAGGAAATTTATTACTAGACAGCCTTTCCCACAACCCTGAGACTTAGGAGATTTTCTTGTGGTGTTGCTTACATGGTTTGAACCCTATCTTCATAATTACAGGCGCTAGAAACTTGCTTTTTTTTTTTTTACTACTTATTTATTGAAAATGGAAGCTGATATTCTCAGAATACTGGATTTTAAATTTTTTGCTCAGTTCCAGTTTCTATTTTGAGATGGTGTGATTGTAAGATATCCATGCAAGAAAAACCTCCTGCAAAATGTCCCATTTTCTTCTCCTCCTCTTTTTCCTCAGAAGCCTTCATGGACTGAGCATCGGGCTCCGGATGGGCGAGTTTATTACTACAATTCTGAAACCAAACAGTCAAGCTGGGAAAAGCCAGACGAGCTGAAGTCCAAGGCAGAAGTGAGAGCCCTAGTTAGCCTTGCATTCCAAACATAGATTCCTTACTCTTTGTTGAGTTATCTTGAATGCTGAGGAGTGGAGGCCAGCAGACCAGAGATAGGAGCTAAGGGACAAAGGGAGGGGGGAATCCTGTGAGCTTATTCAGAAGCAGCCCAAAGAAAAAGCACATTGAAGGTTCTCGGATTCAAATCCTACAAGGAATGGTTGAAATTGCTGGGTATGTTTTGCCTGGAGAAGATTAAGAGGAGACACGATAGCAGGTCGCCAGATATCTGGAGGGCTGTACAAAAGAGCATGAGAATAGGCCTGCTGGATCAGGCCAGTAGTCCACCAAGTCCAATATTCTGTTCCCACAGCGGCCAGCAAGGTGCCTGTGGGAAATCTGCAAGCGGGACCTGAGAACAGGCACTCTCTGCCCACCTGCAACTGGTATTCAGAGCCTTGGTTCTCACTACAGCGTTCTATCCCATAGGAGTGAATGGCAACCATTTGCAAATTCCGGGGAAAGTAAAAATAAATAAATAAATAAATAAATAAATAGGGGGTGCATCTGGGGACTCCACTGCAGCCAAGGTGAAGCTTGTTCCTGACTTCTTGTGCCCCAATTACTGACACCCCCGCCTGCTCTCATCTGCATAGCCTCATCCTGCATTTTGTCTCTTGGTCACTCTGGACTGTGACAGTGTGTTGGGCTTTGGCTTCTTCACATACGCACAAATATACAGATGGTCCTTTTGACTCTGTCTTTTAAAAAGGGGGTGGTGGTGGAAGTTTTTGTGAGGGAACCTCGTCACCACCACCATTTTAGGAAGAGCGCAGGCAGCTCCTAAGGTGTCCTTTCTCTCCCCCTTCAGCTCCTGTTGTCACGCTGCCCCTGGCGTGAGTACCGCTCGGAGACCAGGAAACCTTATTACTACAACACTCAGAGCAAGGAGTCCCGCTGGACCCGTCCCCGTGACCTTGATGACATTGAAGGTGAGGGTCTGGGCCGCCAGGAGGTGAGTAGGCTGGGGCTGGGCCCTGCCTTTCCTCAAGCGTCACCATGGTAACCACCCCCTGCCTTTTGTTTCCTCAGCACTGATCAAGGAAGAGGAAGAAGAAGCAGAGTAAGTCCCTATGGAGGAGCTTCGCATGAGGAAGGGCTTCTCCTCCAGCCAGCTTAACAATCTGGCATTGGGTCCAGAATTCAGCATCCAAAAAAATAACTTTCTTGTGTTGCTTTTAGAGAGAGCAAGGGGTAAGGGAAGCTGTTGGGACTCCACATCCCATCATTCCTGACCGCTGGCCCTGCTGGCTGGGGTTGATGGGATTTGGAGGCCAGCAACACCTGGAGGGTCACAACCCTTATGGACAGTGCAAGAAGCTTGAAAACATCCATTCCACCTCCAGAAGAGGCTCAGGCAAGATCCACAGTGATTGAGACTTCCAAGGCTCCCAGAGGCCCTATTTTATGGTGTGCTAGCCTTGTTCAGCATCTCTCTCTCTCTTTCCCCTGCTTCTAGCCCTTGACAAGGAGAGAAAAGATCTCTTTGGCGGGTGGCAGAATTATTTATTTGGCTATTTATTTATTGGCTAGTGATTTATTTATTTAGATCATTAATGCCCTGCCCTTCAGCCCAAAATGGCTCCCAGAATGGCTTACATACAGCCAATGCAGAAAAGGCCTCATGTGGTCACCCTCCGAACCTCTCATGGGAGAAGGCACATGAATAAGTGCCTCAGAGGATGATCACGGGGTCCAGGTTGCATTTATATTGGGAAAGGCAGTCCTTGAGGTATTGCGGCCCTGAGCCATTTAAGGCTTTATAGGTCAAAAGCAGCACTTTGCATTGGGCACAGAAACAAATTGGCAGCCAGTGCAGTTGGGTCAGGATTGGCATCATATGCTCAAACAGTCTTTCCCTGCTGAGCAACCTGTCCGCTGAATTCTGCACCAGCTGAAGTTTCCGAACTGTCTTCAGAGGCAGCCCCATGTATAACCAGAGCATAAGAGACAGAAGTTAGGTTGTCCCTGTTTGGATAGGGGCGTAGCTGGGCCACCAGCCAAAGCTGATGGAAGGCACTCCTTGCCACCAAGGGCACCTGAGCCTCAAGGGACAGCAAAGGATCCAGAATACCACGAAGCTATGTATAATAAAAATGGGACACGGGTGGCGCTGTGGGTTAAATCACAGAGCCTAGGGCTTGCCTATCAGAAGGTCAGCGGTTCGAATCCCCGTGACGGGGTGAGCTCCCGTTGCTCGGTCCCTGCTCCTGCCAACCTAGCAGTTCGAAAGCACATCAAAGTGCAAGTAGATAAATAGGTACCGCTCCGGCAGGAAGGTAAACGGCGTTTCTGTGCCCTGCTCTGGTTCGCCAGAAGCGGCTTAGTCATGCTGGCCACATGACTCCCTCGGCCAATAAAGCGAGATGAGCACCGCAACCCAAGAGTCGGCCACGACTGGACCTAATGGTCAGGGGTCCCTTTACCTTTTATGTATAATCATAATAATCATAATAATCATAATAATAATTTATTATTTGTACCCCGCCCATCTGGCTGGGTTTCCCCAGCCACTCTGGGTGGCTTCCAACAAAGATTAAAAATACATTAAAACGTCACACATTAAAAACTTCCCTGAACAGGGCTGCCTTAAGATGTCTTCTGAATGTCAGGTAGTTGTTTATCGCTTTGACATCTGATGGGAGGGCGTTCCACAGGGTGGGTGCCACTACCGAGAAGGCCCTCTGCCTGGTTCCCTGTAGCTTTGCTTCTCGCAATGAGGGAACTGCCAGAAGGCCCTTGGTGCTGGACCTCAGCGTCCGGGCAGAACGATGGGGGTGGAGATGCTCCTTCAGGTATACTGGGCCGAGGCTGTTTAGGGCTTTAAAGGTCAACACCAACATGAATGGTGCCAGTTTCTTGTGTGTGTGTTCTGGCGCACAGCGTTCCAAAGCCTGATCCTCTCCCCTTTCTTAGGAGGCAACAGCAGCCTCAGCAACCAGAGGCACCACTGTCAGGCCCTGACAGCCCCACCCCATCCTCCGCAGCCACCTCAGACACAGAAGGCACCGGGGGCATTGAAGGACAGGAAACGCCAGGCACGGAGGGCGGGCCGACTGCAGCTGAGGAGGAGATCGCAAGCAGGTGACATGAGGGGTGGGGGACAGAGAGGGCGGGGGATTAAGGCCTCCTTGGGTTTTGGGGGAACGACGACTCCAACTGCCATCAGCTTCAGCCAGCATGGCCAATGGCCAAGGATGATGGGACTTGTGGTCCACAGCACATAGACAGCTACAGGCTCCCCCATCCAGGCTTGGCTTTCAAACTGGGGGTTTGTGGAGTCTCTTCCCCCCCCACCTTGGGGAATTAGAAAGGGAACACCAAGCGGGGGATGATTATGGAAGTGGTATTCTATTCCTGCAAAATAAGCCACAGCTTCCCCTCCACACACACTATTGCAGGAGGTCATAGAGCTCTGGAGTGTGTCATTTTGCAGTGTGTTTAGCCCAGGAGGTGTGGGCTGGTGGTTGTTGTTGTTTTTCCCCGTTGGGGGCGTATAACAGCCTAGTACACCAGAGAGAAAAGGTTTAGTGTGGCCCTGTCCCTGATGTGCTGGATTCGTACAAACAGGGAGGTTTTATTTTCTTGTTAGGGTGCATTAAGAAAAACAACAACATGACATGCCCACCGGCTGCCTGAAGTGGTACAGGCTAGAATTCTAGCACCCGCTTCTTTGGCTCCATGGAGGGAGGGGCTGGTGAGTTCCTGCCCTTCAGGGATGCGGAAGCTTCCACCCTTTGCCAAGAGGTTGGGATGGGTGTGTGTGGCGGGAGTAAAGGGAAGGAAGTAGAACTCCTGCTGCAACCATCTTTAATATCCATTCACCCCCATTCACAAAGCCTTATGTGTGGAAGTTGGGGGTGTCTGTACCTCCATTATGGCTGGGTTACTGCATCCAGTATCGGAGGTGTGGAATGCATCTGTGTACCCTGGGACTCAGAAGTATTGAGCTTAGGTCCTCCTTGTGAGTTGCCCACAGGCATCTGGCTGGTGAGAAGGGAAGACTCGAATTCATTTGAGAAACCCTGGATTGAGCACTGGCATGCCCATTGCTCCATCTGATACCTTTGGGGGGGGGTTGTTTGTTTCCTGAGCTAGCTGTGATCCCGTCCGGAGAGACGAGGAAGACCGTGGCCCTGGCAATGCCTGGAGCAACAAGGAAGAAGCCAAGCAAGCTTTTAAGGAGCTGCTCAAGGACAAGGTACTGATAGGGGCAGGTGGTGGACCGGAGTACCAGAGATTCCGTCCTAGGAACGAGCAAACACATAGCCTGGATTGGCACAGTCTAGGCAAAAACTTGACTACGATTGTGTAAACTGGTCCTGAAATGAGGGGCGAAGTGGGTGGGGCCAGTCAAGCTGGAATGGGAAGGTGGTGGTGCCATTTTGGCTGAAACGCTGCTGCTCTCTGGCTCCAGGGCGTCCCAGCAAGTGTGTCGTGGGAGCAGGCCATGAAGCTCATTAGCACCGACCCGCGGTTCAGGTACAGTCTGAAACGAACGCCCCTTCCTTCCCACAATGTCACTGCAGCCCTCAGCCTGCTTCACTGCACAGTTAGAAATTCTGACTGTTGCAGGAAGGAGAAAAAGTTCAGCTAGTCTTAGACTTTGCCTGGTCCAGAGTGTTGTGTGGCTGGGAATTCCCTAGCACTCCTGCCCCCGCTCCCACTGCCCCCCATTCTCCCTCACCCCTTGGGTGCCGTCTCTGGAGAGCAACCCTTGATGACCCTCTTGCGTTGTGCCCCAGCGCTTTGCCCAAGCTGAGCGAGAAGAAGCAGGCTTTCAATGCTTACAAGGCTCAGCGGGACAAGGAGGAGAAGGAAGAGGCCCGGCTCCGGGCCAAGGAAGCCAAAGAGGAGCTGCAGCGCTTCCTGGAGCAGCACAGCAAGATGAGCTCCATCACCCGCTACAGGTAGAGAGTGTCAAAGTTGCAGCCAGGTTTCTTGCAGGGGGTGAGGCTGTTGCAGAGGGGCAGGATCCCAGTGCGGTAGTTCTCTTAGAGTAGGGGGCACTTTCAGGCTCTTTAAGGAGGGAGCTAGGGCACCTGCAGGTTTCTTCCTGGCCCTTCCCACCCTGTTCTGAGTCTGATTTGATTGGCCCTGGACAGAGGAGGTGTCACTCCATGTCTGCCAAGTCAGTGGGTACCATCAAGTGCAAGTCATCATGTTCCAGGCTTCATGTTGGGGTCTGGCAGGACCCATCAATCAAGCTTAGACCAGGAGGGAGGGATCATTCTTCAGCTCAGAGTCCTCATTGGTGAAACTGAGGGGGCTTGAACTGGAAATGCCGAATAATCTGGAGTTTGAATTTCAGAGCAGAAGTAGCTTTTGGTTGCTGTTGACCAGGCAAGGGAGAAGGCTTCTACTGCCCATTATTGATATTAAAGCCTGGCCAATCACGAGGGCCATTGTTGCATGCTTCTGCTCCCCTTGGTACCTGAAGAAGAAGCACATACCTTCTGTGGCAGATCAGGGGGCATAAGTCCCAGCTCCAGCCTGCAAGATTCCTCTTTCAAGCTCCAGAGTTTCTCTTAGCCCTGTATTTTCCAACAGTTCCAGTAGGAGTGTTCACATGTTGCAGTCAGAGAGCTGAGCTGTACACTCGTACCCTTATTTGCACCTGATGTGCAGCAAGCGTACAGCCTATGTATCTCTGTACACAACTAGCTGAGCTGAACAGATCAGCAATTGCACACCCTTTCACACGAACACATGTACCTGTGTTCCATGTAATGTGGGAATAAGCTTCCTGGCACTAGTTAAAAAGAGAGAGAAGAATCGAGCTTGGTGCTCCTGGCTGTGGCCATGCCAGAGGGCCTCTGTGTGCATGCGCCCCCTTGACCACACCGCAGCAGCATCACCCCCCTGCTGCTTGCTTCCTTTCTTTTCCTGTCCCCCCAGGAAAGCTGAGCAGATGTTTGGGGAGCTGGAAGTGTGGGCTGTGGTGCCAGAGCGTGACCGCAAGGAGATCTACGATGATGTTCTCTTCTTCCTGGCCAAAAAGGAGAAGGTAAAACGAAAACAAGGAGTGTGAGCAAAGGAGGACAGAGGTGGTTGATTGTTTGCATAGAATCCAGGCGTTCCATCTCCCAGAATTCCCTCCCTGCCCATCACCTCCCCAGTCCTCATAATGGAGAAGGTTGGGGGCAGGAAGCCAGGTGCCCTGCTGGGGTGGGTTCCATCCCCCAATGCTGTCCTCTGCCCCCACCCAGGAACACGCCAAGCAGCTGCGCAAGAGGAACATCCAGGCTCTGAAGAGCATCTTGGACAGCATGAGCCGCGTCAGCTTCCAGACCACCTGGTCCGAAGCCCAGCAGTACCTCATGGACAACCCCAGCTTTGCCGAGGATGAAGACCTGCAAAGTGAGGCGCCTTCCACCTCCCTAGTCCTTCTCTCTTTCTCCGCACAAAGCCCCCTAGGCGAACGCACACCCCTCCCAGGTGGAAGTCCCAGAATCACAGGGGCTCCTATGAGGCTCTGTGCGCACGACAGACTCACTAATGGGATGGGGTGGAGCCCTTCAGTTTCAAGTGGGAAAAGCTCAGACACCTATCAATATCCAAATCTATATCTGTTGTTAATAAATAAAATAAAGGGAGACCCTGAGACCCTGAAATCCTGAATACTGTGATTGACCCCTTGAAATAAATGTATTCTGTTGGCATGGGTGTTTTGGCTGTGACCTGTTTTGAGTTTGCTGTGCTTTCCAGAAGTCCTGAAAGCTTTGGTTCTAGGGCTATAAAGCGTAGAAGCAGTGCTCAGATGTCCTGGCCTTTGGCTCTCCTTGCTGCTGCCACCCCCACCCCGCCCCTCCAGCACCACATGCCTCTCCCCACCCAGATCCCCCCACCCCCCGTCAGAGATGATAGACTCCCCTCCCTGTTTCCCTGTGCTGTAGCCTGCCCCACCTTGCTGGCCCAGAGCGATGCACCCTCTTGCCCAGCTGAGCTCGGGCCCCTCCCACCTCTTTCAGACATGGACAAGGAGGACGCCTTGATCTGCTTTGAGGAGCACATCCGGACCCTGGAAAGAGAGGAGGAGGAGGAACGTGAGCGCGGCCGGCTGCGGGAGAGGCGCCAGCAGCGCAAGAACAGGGAAGCCTTCCAGGTAGCTGCAGCTTTGGGGGGGCACAATCAGTGGGGGGAACCCTGAGCCCCTGTTTGGAAAGTGGGAGGCAGCCTTGGGGAAGGGCAGAGCACATGGTTTGGTTGCAGAAGGTCCCCGTTCAGTCCCTGCCTGGGTTGAGGGGGGGGGGATGTCTGCCTAACACCCCAGAGAGTTGCTGCCAGTCTGAGTATGCAATTACTAGGCTAGATGGACCATGGGCTTGATGGGAACGAGGCAGCTTCATACACTCTCTCTTGTAGCCGCATTTGTAATCATCTGCTGCTTTAAAAAAAGGTAAAGGGACCCCTGACCGTTATGTCCAGTCGTGACCGACTCTGGGGTTGCGGCTCTCATCTCGCTTTATTGGCTGAGGGAGCCGGCGTACAGCTTCCGGGTCATGTGGCCAGCATGACTAAGCCGCTTCTGGCGAACCAGAGCAGCACATGGAAACGCCGTTTACCTTCCCGCCGGAGTGGTACCTATTTATCTACTTGCACTTTGATGTGCTTTCGAACTGCTAGGTTGGCAGGAGCAGTGCTTTCGAACTGCTAGGTTGGCAGGAGCAGGGACCAAGCAACGGGAGCTCACCCCGTCGCGGGGATTCGAACTGCCAGCCTTCTGATCGACAAGTCCTAGGCTCTGTGGTTTAACCCACAGCGCCACCCGCGTCCCTTTATGTCCCTGCAATTATCTTGAGGATAAAGGAATTGTTAAGATGGTTCGGCAACAGAGCAAAGGCAGAGCCTATTTTGCATGCTCTTGACACAGACAATGTTTGCTCTGACCTGAAAAGTATTCCTGATTTCCTAGGAAACGTTTGGAGAAGAGGTCTTTAAAAAAAATGGCCCCTTCCCCTCCCAATATGAGCTGTGTTTGGGCTGCCTAGGGGGAATGTGGGGTTTGGGGGCCTGCTTTAGAGCACATGGGCCGCCCCGCCCCCGACAGGGCCTGTAAATGGGGGAGGGGCTGACTCCCCGATCTCTCTCGCTCTATCGTAGAATAACCAGGCTGCTTCTTGCTCAGGCCTTCTTGGACGAGTTGCACGAGAGCGGGCGCCTGCACTCCATGTCCACTTGGATGGAGCTGTACCCCTCCCTCAGCACCGACAGACGCTTTGCCAACATGTTGGGCCAGCCTGGTAAGCAGACGATGGACAGGAGCCCCCACCCCCTTCTCCATAGTGACCCTCATCCGAAGGGGAGGTGCCTGGGATGTATTGAAAGAGAGAGCAGAAAGCCCAACATAGAGCAGTAGGTGTGAGCACCAGCTGAGGCACACAAAAAGGTTCCACAGGAGCGGGTGAATTTCTGTATTGGGTTGTGCTCCTGGTAGTGATTTAGTTGAGCCGATGTGACAAGATGGGCATTCCAGCTAACCAATGGGAAGATAAAGCTGTCGACCGCGGAACGTTCATAGTCCAACTTCTATGAAGAGTGGTATTTGTCAGTGCGGCTGGGGTTTAAAAGCACCACAAAAACAAAGAAAGCAGTTCCCCACCCACAAGGAATTGCCCCTGAAGAAGGAAAGAACCCTTTCCAAAATGCTTGGGGCATCAGTAAAAATGGTTGCTTTCAGAGACAGAATATTCTCTTGTTCTTATGGTGGTCAACATGGCTTGTTTCATGGGATTAAAAAGCACTCTTCTGCTAATGAAAAGTGCTCAGTGGAGGAAAAGGATGGTTGGAGGGTTTGGGGAGCTTCCATTCCTAGGTTCTGTCTCTTTTTTTAGTTTAGTTTTCAGAGGGTATAACTTGGAGGTAGGAGAACATGCTTAGCCTGTTGAAGATCCCAGAGTCAACCTTCATCATTCCCAATTAGTGGATCCAAGCCCTCAGGTTGTTAATTGGAAACAACAAGGATTGAACCTTGGATCTTCAGCATGATGCCTGATACTTGAAGCCCTTGAACCAGAGTTAGCAGCTCTGAGCTGGGGACGCCCAGTGGCTTCATTCAAGTTTTTAAGGCAACTTATCTTATCTCAGTGTTTTTCAGACTCCCTGTCTTTTGGGGGGATACATTTTCTGCATGGGTTTTTCTGCCATTGAATCTCTGTACATTGCACAGGATTCTGGAGAATGTTTTTAACGCAGGGGGTGAGGAAGCTGTGGACTTCAGCTCCCATCAGCTCTAGCCAAAATGGCCCCGATGGTCAGGGATTATGGGAATTGTAGTCCAGCAGTATCTTGAGGAGCCACACCTGCCTCACCCATCTTCCAGGGTCTTCCATTGATACAGGGTTCTTCACTTTCACCTGGCCTGAACTGAGAGTGAGCCAGAGAACACACTTTCTGTTCTTCTGTTGTTGCAGATTACTGGGTGAGGTGGGGGACTGGTAGCGGTCTACCAGGGATTGTTGTCTTGTCATTTACTGGGCCGCTGATAAACGTCTAAGGAATCCTGGGGCAGTTTGAAAGCCACTGTCTTAAAAAACCTCCTTCTTGCAGGCATGAATAATGGGATGTGTTCTTCTCCCCTTCCACAGGCTCCACCCCACTGGACCTGTTCAAGTTCTACGTGGAAGACCTGAAGGCCCGCTTCCATGATGAAAAGAAGATTATCAAGGACATTCTGAAGGTGTGGCCATAGTGTACGTTGGAGGGACATGGAGAGAATGAAACACATAAGTTGTTCCTGGTCTACTGCTCCCTCTCCTGAATCCCAACCTGTCCTTCTCTCCATGATCCCAGAGCTGGCTGCACCTTCTCCCTGTGTCCAATTATGATTCTTCCAGAAGCTTCTTCTCTTGGCAATGAATCCATAGTGTCATTTGAAACGTTATTCCTTCACAAGCGGAAAATCTGCCATGTTTTCATATCTGTGTCAATTTCACTGTGAAGAGAAACAAGTCCAGTGGTACCTTGGAAGTCGAACGGAATCCGTTCCGGAAGTCCGTTTGACTTCCAAAACGTTTGGAAACCAGGGCACGACTTCTGATTGGCTGCGGGAAGCTCCTGCAGCCAATCGGAAGCCGCGGAAGTTGCGTCATACATTTGGGTTCCAAAGAACGTTTGAAAATTGGAACAATCATTTCTGGTTTTCAGTCGTTCAGGAGCCAAAATGTTCGACTCCCAAGGCGTTTGAAAACCAAGGTATGACTGTACAGTCTACCTTGTGTCAATTTCACTTTTTCTGAATTAAAAAAAAGTAATGACTGAAATGGACATGTAACAGATTTTGGAGAGAGTGGTTTGGAACAGGCTTTCTTTGTGGTTTTTGGAGGGAAATAGGGGAATTCCTAATTCTGTTGTTCTCCTCTGTGCCCCCCCTCCCATCTCTCCTTGGTAGGACCGGAGCTTCAGCGTAGAAATAAACACAACCTTTGAGGACTTCGCCCACGTCATCAGTTTTGACAAGCGTGCTGCCACGCTGGATGCCGGCAACATTAAGCTGACTTTCAACAGTGTGAGTAGGGCAGGGGTCCGTCAGTGTGCCTCCAGACTGTCGGTGGGAGGGATTCCAGCGAATGCGGTTTGTGTGATTAAAGCGAGTTAAAGGGATCTGCCGCCCTCACATGTCAGTTCCACTTTCAAAAAGAAGAGAAATAATTGGACTGATTGCTGTATGGAAAGTGATGGGGAAATGCGTTGAAAAAAGTGGGGTGCACAAATGATTAGTGAGAAGACATGTCAATATCCCACAAGCAAATCAGGATGAACGCACATCATAGCATTACATCTTGGCTGAAAGCCACAGTAATAAATCCTCAGCAGTCTAATCTCCGCATAAGCTTTATTCAAGCATATCAGGATAAGTGCTCTATAAATAGGTTACCTGGAGGAGTCCGAGTTGCTTGCACAAGACGTACAGCACAATTTCCAATAGCTAAGTGCATCTGAAAGGCAGGGACCAACATGCCCCTTCAGTACAGTGACTGGCCCCTTGTTGGCTCCAAATAAATGTTCCTTGGGAGCAGTGGAGACTGTAGGAGCACATTATAGGGTGGGGGAGGAACCAAGATGGCGACGGAGACAGCAGCCTAGTCCGAGTCTTCTGCTTTTAGTTAAGTTTTTAAGTAGTTTTTAAGTAGTTTTTAGCCACTTCTTGGTTTTAAACTCTCAGTTTTAACGTCTTACCAGCTGTTTTATCACCTCCTCGCTTCTCTTTGCTTTTAGTTTATTGTTTTATTGTTTTACTGCTCAATCTGTCGAGGGAGCAGCAGCCCCTCGCTGCCCTCTGATGTTTTAGCTTTAGCTTTCACCGACTTCGACTCCAGCCGGAGTGATTTATTACCTCCTTATCTTATTGGCATTCGGCTGCTGGAGGTCTGCCTACCGCAACGAAACATCTTTCCAAGTGCAACTATATTAGAGGAGAGTGGAAGAGAGAAAAAGAAAGGAAGAGAGAGTACTGAGCTTTACCTACATTTTGGAACTCCACGCAGCTGACAGGGCACAGCAGGGGCATTAAATTAATGCTAGCATCACCGGAGGACTTTCAACGCCGTCGGGAAGTATCTTTACACAGTTTCTTCGGCAAGTAAGATGGCGGTTCAAGCCCGATAGGATTTCATTGCCCTCCTCCCCTCAACGTTGCATCTGTCACGGTTGTTGTAAGTAATGCCGCTGTAAAAATCTATTCCATCTACCCCCCTCTATCTCTGACCGCTAGTTCATGAACTGTCAGAAAGTCTGACTCGCAGTGGACCACAGCCACTTCTAATTAATTAACTAGATGTGGAGCTTCTGGGGAGAGCATTATCTAACGAGAGGAGTGTTAATTCCAGCTTGTCTAATTGGGACGAAACGGTGCTATCTTCACATCCACATATCCCACATACCTCCATACCTCCGTATACTCCAGGGAGATGGTGCTCACCAGACAGAAATGTAAAGCTCTGGGGGTCTCCCCAACGCAGAGGGCAGAATCACCACCAGCAACCTCGCAGACGAAAATTTTGCATTATTTTAAGCCTAAAACAAAAACGCCCATATGCTCCGAGTCCCCACTCCTCCACGATTGGTCTATTGACCAAACATGGTATGGGAAGGAACCTGATATTGGTGAGGAGAGAGAGGGAATCAGTCTGGCAATGGAGATGGCTCAGATAGTCTCCCAATCTAGTGCTACCGACACCCTCGTAGAACATGACCAAGAACTAAATTTGAAACTCTTGGAAGTCACACTAGATGGATCAGTCAATGCAGCCAGCCCCAGTGAAAAGGCTAGGATGGAACCCTCAAGTGCGACGAGAACAGAGGAAAATCCAAGTCAGCTAAAAGGAGCCTGCTGGGACACAGATAGCAATATCTGTATCCTGATTGGGCTTTTCAATGAAATGATGAATGAATGCCAAATGCACATAAGTAAAGAATTAAGACCAATCAGGAACTTTCTTACGGAATGCGTGGGTTTGCTAGTAAGCCTGACAGAGCTCATCAGGAAGGGAGCAATCTCACACACCCCTACTCCAGCGGCTGAAATTCCAACAGAGCCCAGTAGCTCAGAGAAGGTCCCAAAGAGGGCCACTCCTATGTCTACCAACAGTCGAGTCACACACCCCTCACCTAAAAAGAAGCATCGCCACCAAAGAATACACCTACTTCACAAGAAGAAGTCTAAAAACATAAAAGTGGGAAGGCGGACTAAGAGTCATATACGAACTAAGAAATTGAATTTTTCTAAGTTATTCAAGCTCCTGGAGAATCCCACAATAAAGGAACCAAATATAAAGAATACTAAACCCGCAACTCCAATACAGAGCATTATCCAGCAACCTAAAGTGACAAGCGTTTCACAACCCCCTAACCCTCAATCAACGAAAGATCGGAACGAACAATTAGATAAAGACCGGCAAACCTCCTCTGCTACTGTGGAGACTATCACCCCCATTCGCAATAAGATAACTCAGAACAATCAAACGCTGATCCTCAACAGACGCAGATTGGTTATTTGCCCTATGTACAACCGTACAGAATTACATTCACTGGACCAACAAAGAACGTATATATTTAAAAAAATCGACTTAGTACTCAGAGGCCTCCTACTACAAGGTAACGTTAGCAAGGCAGATTTTCTCCCAAATCACAATAAGTATAATCGAGTGATGCTGACATTTAAAGATGACTCGTCCGCAAAACAAATATTAATTAATAAGGAGAAGCTGCAAAGGGTGGGCCTGACAGTGACTTGCCTATTTGAAGTGCCCGGCCCCCCCTCGCACCTCATCAAATTAAATAAGAAAGACATCTATTCAAAGGTGGTGGAAAACAATAAAGCTGATTATCAGAATAATCACCAGTCGCCTCATGAACTGGATACCCCTACACACAACTTCTCCTTTGAAGAAAATACCTTAATTAGTCAATTCTGGACATTCCCACCTTTAATACAAGCTGAAATCCTAGAAAGATTAGAAACGCTAAGAAATAAGCTGGCTAGGAAAGATTTTTATAAGGAAAACAAGGTAGATGTCCAAAGAAAGAGCAAGAGCCCTCCCAAAACGATCATCTCACAAGAACTCGATTCAGCAGCTCGTCGATCACATAACCTTCAGGTAAAAGCAGAGATTAATCTACCTGCAATCAAGAAAGTACAACTCACAAAGGAGAATAATGCATCGCTCCCTATAAGGAAAAACATGCCTAAGGAAACCTCACCAGGCTTCTGGTCCAAAATGAGATATTTAGATGAAGCGGAATTAGGCTACAACCAGGTAGAGTACCCCCAGGAGGAGGCCTTGCATAGCAAAGGCCCAGTCTCTACCAATGTGAGCACTCTACATTTACCATCTGACACCATAGAACACCTGGGCAGCTCTCCTTGTAAGGATGATAGTCGGCTGCCACGTAGAATGGTAAACTCCAACAGTACCTTGGAAGATAATTGCCAAGGAGTGGATCTTGGTAAAGCCAACCTTAGCTTTTTATCATGGAATATCGCTGGATGGCAAAAAAAAGGCAGCTGATCCATCCTTTGCTAAATTTATCCAAGGCTACGACATAGTATTTTTACAGGAGACATGGCTCACAGGGGACCTAGAAGTTAACGGCTTTTCCTCAATGTCCCTCACAGGATCCCCAAGCACTAAAGGGGGGAGAGTCAAGGGTGGCCTAGGCATTTTAATATCTACAAGGCTGAGGGCGTCCTTAGTAAAATTAGAGACACTGAAACACCTGGCTATGGCCTTACTAGTGAAAAGCAGATTCTTCACCCTGCTACTGATTAATGTATATCTTCCCCCCAAAGAGGCAAGCAGCTGATTAAAAACACCTGGCATGGGCTGGAAACATACATTGATGGTTTGATGACTCAAACCCCTGCAGCTTCAGTGCTAGTGGCTGGTGATCTTAATGCCAGAATTGGCCAGTCTGATGAAGCACTATATGCACACTTCCACGACTCGCCACCCATCGTGGAAGAAAACCATCTTATACCCACCAGACTCTCAAAAGATAAGGGATGTAATTATGCAGGTCTGTGCCTATTGCGTCTTTCTAACAAGCTGGACCTGGTCATACTAAATGGGCGCAAGAATGGGGAGACTTGTGGGGAATTTACTTTTATATCAAATGCAGGAGCTTCCACTATCGACTATGCTATGGTATCATTTAATCTCCTAAATAGAGCCCTTGAGTGCAAAGTGGAGGAGAGGGTTGATAGTGACCACCTACCGCTCTGCCTCCTCCTGGATGCAAGAAAAGACTTATTTTGCAACGTTAAACTTGAAGCTCCCAGGTCCTCCAACATGGAGCTGAGATACTCGCGTATTAGATGGTCCGAAAAGCTGAATGCCGAAACATCTGAAAGGCTATACTCTGACATATTCCTCATGAGAAGAGATAATCTCTTAAACTCACCATGTTCTGAATCTAGAATAATCTTGTTCCAGGATCTGATTTCACTTTTGCAACCCCACCTGACCCAAAAAAAGACATTGCGCCAATCTTTATTCCTCAACAAATCCAAACCCTGGTTTGATCAGGAATGTATTGCTATGAAGCGTTCTTTGCTGGATAAGTACAGGAACTACAAATCAGCGAACTTACCCCTGCTTCCTGCGGAATGGTTCGAAGCCAAACGTAAATATAAAGATCTGATTAAAAAGAAAAAGCTTCAGGCCCAAAGGGGGGAGTGGCAACGTTTATTAGAGGCCTCTCGAAGGAAAGACTCAGCCACTTTTTGGAAAATAGTTGCAAAAAGTTGGCAAGACTCCCCGATTGAAATTGATTATACTATACCAGTTGGGATTTGGGAGGCTTACTTCACATCTTTATATACATCAAATCAACATCTGCAGGCCATGCCCCCAGCCTCGAGTGATATTGGCGCCGAATGGCCCCCAGTAGCAACTGAAGAGATCTATAGGCTCATCCAATCCCTTAAACCTGGAAAAGCACCCGGCGTAGACAATATTACACCGGGACTACTTAAGGCTAATGTTGAATGGTGGGCCCCTGTGCTAGCTGCCCTATTCACCAGCATAGATCAATTGGCCACTATCCCTGAGGACTGGGGATTAGCAATCATCATCCCTTTATTCAAGAAAGGGAGCCGATCAGATCCAGCTAATTACAGGCCAATTAGCCTCCTAAGTATCATTAGCAAATTGTACGCAGCCCACCTATGCGATAAATTAGTGGACTGGTTGGAACAAAACCACATTCTTTCAGAAGCACAGGCGGGTTTTAGGGCAAATCGGTCAACCTCAGACCAGGGCCTTGTTCTCCAACATCTTGCGGAGAAATATACATCAAGAAAAGGAGGTTCCCTATACGTGGCCTTCATGGATTTCAAATCTGCTTTTGATTTAATACCGAGGGACAGGCTTTGGGGAAAGCTAAGCGCCGCAAATATAAACAAACGCCTACTGTATCTCATCCACAGTCTATATGAAAATACACGGATCCGGGTAAGGTGTGACCGACAGGGCCACCTATCCAAGGAAATCCAAATCCACCAGGGGGTCAGGCAAGGGTGTGTCCTTGCGCCTTCTTTATTTAACTTCTATATCAACTCACTAGTAGGAAATATGTTGAAAGAAAATGCCCATCCCCCCAAATTGGCTGGTACGCCCCTCCCGGTCCTTTTATATGCGGAAGACACAGTTTTAATTTCTTTTTCTTGTGTTGGACTAAGAAAACTTCTGAGATCTTTTACCAAATACTGCAGCATTGAACAACTAACAATTAACTACAACAAATCCAAAGTCATGGTGTTCTCTAAAAAAAGGAGGAGGCACAAATGGAGAATAGACAATCGCTCAATAGAACAGGTAGCAACCTTTAAATACCTGGGTGTAACCTTCCAGGAAAGGGGCTCCTGGTGCTTTCAGATTAATAATACTATTGCAAATGCAGAAAGATCTACCAAAGCGTTAATAAGATTCTTTTATGGGAAAGGGGGCCAATACATACCGGCAGCCTCCCAGGTCTTTGCTGCCAAAATACTATCACAATTGTTATATGGATCCCAGATCTGCAGTTTTAAAAACCTTACTCTCTTAGAGGCATTTCAAACTAAGTTTTTCCGCTGCCTGCTGGGGATCCCCTCTTGCATATCCAACATAGCGGTCCGTTTGGAGGTTGGGCAAATTCCTATCAGTACTCGGATATGGATATTGAAGATCCATTATTGGCTAAAGCTTATTTTCTTCCCGGTTGGGCTGGCACCTTTAACCTTATTAGATACCTACCAATCCAGATGGAAAGCTACACTGCTGGAAAAGCTCAAAGGCTTGGGGATCCCACAGCAGACCCTGATAGCGACAGGCTTCGAGAAAGCTAGGACTGCAATTCGCCAGCGTATCTGGGACGTAGAACTACAATGCCACATGAGCGAAATGATCAAACATCCAGCAATAAGGGACCATGGGAGAGGTTTCTCTCCAGCTAACTATCGTGTCAGGTCTTCAGGTACCCAAATACAGACGGTCTTTTACCCTCGCCAGATTTAACGTTCTCCCTTCTGCCTTACTTCAGGGCAGATTTGAGGGTAAACCATACACAGCATGGGTCTGTCCTTGTGGTTCGTTGGAAGTTGAAACTGCTTCACATGTACTATTACATTGTCGTCTTTATGAGGATATACGTTTGACTTTTATTACACCTGTTTTGCAAAAGTCTAGGAAAGAATCGGAATACCATAGTCTAAAACTACTGCTAGAGGACAAGAAGCCCAAGACTACATTAAATGTAGCTAAATTCTGTGCGTCTGCAATCAATCGCAGGAAGCAAGTGGTATCCCATAATGTCCAATCCCCTAAATGTTAATTACAGGGGGCACGCTAACAATTAATTTTAATTTTTATATTTAAATTCTTGTTATTGCATATTGTCCCTTGTATTTCTGATATTTTTATGATCTGTGATATTGTGTGTGTTGAAGCTGGTCTGTGACCGTATTAATAAATTCATTCATTCACATTATAGGGAGCAGGATACCCTCAACCCTCTTTCATAATACTAGGACTTGGGATTCACTGGATGAAGAGATGCTAGGCTAGGGGTGAGGAGTGCAGAACAGTGGCAATCTCGTTGTTGTCCCAACTCCCATCAGCCCCAGAATGCCTGGCCTGTTGTCAGGAATGATGGGAGCTTTAGTCTGAAACCCCGGAGAGCTGCTGCCAGTCTGCGTAGACAATACTGAGCTAGATGGACCAATAGCCAGATTCAGTTTAAGGCAGCTTTGTATGTTCCTATGGCTGATCTGGCAAGGAGGATAATTTTGCTCATTCAGTGCAAGGAAAGGGAGAGATCCCTAAGGGCCATTCGGGTTCTGTGACCAGCAGAGGATAAGAGGAATGCCGCATAGTGATGCTCCCTGCTTCCCTGCCCATAGCTGCTGGAAAAGGCCGAGGCACGGGAGCGTGAACGGGAGAAGGAAGAAACTCGCAAGATGCGGCGCAAGGAGGCGGCATTCAAGAGCATGTTGCGCCAGGCAGCTCCTCCACTGGAACCCAACACTGCCTGGGATGAGGTGAGGTTTTCTGCACTCGGTTGCAGGACCAGCTTCAGCTGCCTTTATCTAGAGTTGCATGAATTGGCTACTAGAGAGGAAAACGGGCAGGGCTGAAGTTCAGAGATAAGGCACGTGCTTTGCATATAGGAGGTCCCAGGTTAATTCCTGGGGATCTGGGAGAGGCTCCTGTCTTAAATCCTGGAGAACCACCACCAGTAAGTATAGGCAGTACTGGGCAAAAGGGGACCAATGGTCTGATTCTGCACAAGACAGCTTTTAAATGCCTAGTGTACTGACACATGCAGAGGTGCATTGGGCAGCCTCCTTTGGAGGGCAGGTACCGTATTTTTCGCTCTATAGGGCGCACCGGACCATAGGGCGCACCTATTTTTTTTGGGGGGGAATAAAGGGGGAAAAAATATTTCCCCCCCGAGCCCCAAAGAGCAAAGAAGCCATGACAGCGAGCGGGATGTCTTGGCTTCGTTTTTAGCCTTGGGGCTGGGGCGGGGGAAGCCCAAGCTTCCCCCGACCCCAGCCCCCAGAACGGGTCCCGGAGCTTGCTGCTATCCGAAGCCCGGGGAGCGTGGCGCTGTAGCCCACTGCGCACCCCAGGCTTAGGGCAGCTATCCGCAAGCCTGCGGTGCCCGGCAGGATAGCTGCCCTAAGCGCGGGGTGCGCAGCGCCGCGCCCCCAGGCTTTGGGCTGCAGGCAGGTATCCGCAAGCCTTTGGAGCCCGGCGGGAGTTCCCCTCTCGGTCCGACTCCTCTCGCTCTCCAGGCTTCAGCGAAAGCCTGCATTCGCTCCATAGGACGCACACACATTTCCCCTTCATTTTTGGAGGGAAAAAAGTGCGTCCTATAGAGCGAAAAATACGGTAATTCTTCTGCACCAAGAGTGATTACATGATTCTATCAAACCTAGTGTATAGCAGTGTTGTTTACCCCCAGTTGAGGACGACTGGAAGGCAACAAAAGCAGACCAGTGACTTGTGCCAAGACACAGCGTGCCTCTTTTGTGGGTGGGCTGCTTTCTGCCTCATGGGAACCTTTACTTATTTTCATTTTTTGCAGCATGCACTTTGGGAATGACTGCTTCCAAAGCCTAAAGTTGATCTTCAATAGAAAACTTTTTTTGTCTTAATGAGGTTGATGCAAACACTTTAGTGTCCGAAGACATTAATTGCCACTGGATGACTCCCTCCATCAGTAATAACCTAGCAGCTTTTGTGTGAAGCACCTAAAGCCTTTCCTGTATGAGGAGGCAGGGTTAGGATATCCTGTTGGGAATCTGAGGTTGAGGTTCCCACGCAGCAGAAGTTGTCTCCAGTTCCAGCCACCACCCAGAGGCTTAAGGTCCAAAATAGTTTACTGCTGTAGAGGATAAGGCTTCAGCAATACAGTTCCAAACATTGATGTATACATACAGCTTGTAGGCTTTGCAGATACAGATATACAAGCACAAATTATCTCTATTGCTGGAGCTTAAAGATGTAAAACGGACTCCGACTCATGGACAGACTCACTGACTGAGTACAGTGGTACCTCGGGTTACATACGCTTCAGGTTACATACGCTTCAGGTTACAGACTCTGCTAACCCAGAAATAGTGCTTCAGGTTAAGAACTTTGCTTCAGGATGAGAACAGAAATCGTGCTCCAGCGGCGTGGCAGCAGCAGGAGGCTCCATTAGTTAAAGTGGTGCTTCAGGTTAAGTACGGACCTCCGGAATGAATTAACTACTTAACATGAGGTACCACTGTACTGAGCTAACATGCCTTAATCACTTATGGTACAAGTCCATTGCCATAGCAGCTGGCTTATCTCATACTTGGAGTGATGTGTGCTCCTGAAGGAAATTAACTCTTTCCTCCATGTCCAGTTCCTCCAACATGTCCACCTCCCCCTTTTTGGCTTTCCTTTCCAGGTCCGAGAGCGGTTTGTCAACAACATAGCCTTCGAGCAGATCACACTGGAGTCAGAGCGGATCCGCCTTTTTCGTGAGTTCCTGCAACTACTAGAGGTGAGCAGGGGCTGATTGGGAGGGTCAGAGTGGTTGAGCCTCAACAGGAACTTCCGCTACGAGGATCTGTGGGGTGGGATTGCCTGATGATGAGAGGCTGAAGTAGTGGAGACGGGAGGTGGTGGAGAAGACAGCTAGCCAGGAAGGCCATACCAGAAGAAGGGCCAGCTCAGGATTTTTTCTGCAATTTGGATTCACACACATGCACACCATCTCTTTGTCTCCCTCTCCCCACAGACGGAGTGCCAGCATTTCCACGCCAAGGCCAAGAAACACACCAAAAAGCCCAAGAAGCACCATCGCAAGCGGTCTGCTTCGGTGAGACCAGGGGGCTGTGGTGGGAAGAGATGGAGGGGGGTGACTGAAGTCAGGGTGGTGAGACATGTTCATCAGAGCCAAGTGGCAGAGGGCCTTCTGCCCCCGTCCTATTGATACTCTCAGTCTGTGTTGGTGTTTTTGCAGCAAGAAGTGTTGGGAGAAACTCAGTGGCCTACACCTGCAGTGGAATGAGGTGGAAGAGTAGACTGCACCCCCATGTACACAATTGCCTGGGATTTTTTAAAAAAGAAATATCAGCAAAGAAGGAACAGACTAGCCTAGGACTTTTTCATGGATGTTCTAGATTTTTCAATTGCAGGGAATTGTCCATCCAAAACTGGCATGTGTGTCCACACAGCACACACACACACACACACACACACACACACACACACACACACTATCACCCTAGGATTCTGCCTCCTCACTTGGCAGTGATTTACATAATGACATAAGATTTACATAATTACAAAAAAACCCCAAATTTAAGTCGTTTTCATGAATGAAAGCATCTCAGTACATATACAGTAAAATTAAGCAATCCCTACATAATTCATAAAAAGGTCTAACAAGACAGAAAAACATTAAATCAGTTTCAGTAAAAATTAAGCATCTCCAAGGTCAAATCCTGATCACCATAAAGCCCCCAGATAGTCTTGAGGCATCCTGAGTAGCAGGTTGTGCAGAGCTCACAAGTAAGATGGTCTCTGGCCTCTTCAGCAGCAGTAGGTGGGGTCCGTCGGGGTTTCCCAGGCCGGGTAGAAACAGGCACAGAAAGGGAGTAAGCTGGCCTAAGACCTTCCTCCCTGACACGCTTGGTGACGATTAGCCCTTGTGATGTCCTGTGGTTTATTAATGGCATGCTGGGCTTCCCAAGTGCTAGTCTGCCCCTCCCTCTGGGAGGGGGTGACTGACGAGTGCAAATTTCTCCCCTCAGGGCTCAGAGTCAGGCTCAGACCACCCTCACCGCACAGCCAAGCGCAAGAAACGAAACCATTCGGAATCGGCTGGTTCAGGACCGTCGTCGTCACCTGATTCAGGTAAGAGTGGGGCATTTTGCGGAGCCAAGTTGTTGATTCAAACTGCCATTCTGAGGGAAGTTTCCTCTGCCTGAGGGCCATAGTGGGCCACCTTCCTGGGTGGGGGTGAGGCAATGGGGTGTCACCCTTCTCTCAGCATAGTAGGGTGCTGGGCAGCCACACAAAAGGCAGAGGTTTCTACATGGGCATCTATCTCTCCACTGAGGCCAGCAAGAGCCATTATGACAGTACAAGGATGCAGTCCAGTGGAGTGCAGTGGAGGCTGGGGGAGGGGTAAGGGCCAGGGAGGGGTGTGGCCTGGGGAATGTCTCGAGGGCCAAAAGAAGAGGTCTGGAGGGCCATGTGTGAGGTTGCCCACCTTTGGTATACAGAAACCCGCTCACTGTGTGTGAGGGGCAGTGCTGGATTAAACCCCATGGCAGTCAAAATTTTAGGGGCTCCCTTGCAAATTATCTCCTAATACATTTGTGATTTTACCAACCAACAATTTTAATAAACCAAGGGGTGGGGCCCCTAAAAAGCGTGGGGCCCCTAGGCCAGTGCCTACTCTATTTGGTAATCCAGCATGGGTGAGGGGGCTTTGGCACCCACATGAATCACGTGACACCCTGGCCACCCTTCCGCCTGCCTGCTGAATCCAGCCAGCGGTGCGTCTGTTCCTCTGTGTGGAATGGGCAGGGATACACAGAGGTTTGCCTGCCGGCGGGACAGTCTGAACCGGCTCTTTTGCCTGCTCCCACTGAGGGATGGCAGCACCCACATGCTGTCTCTCCCCCCCCCCCCAGAGCACAGCACCAGGCGCTCCAAGAGGCAGAAGAAGAAAAGCAAGAAAAAGAGGCACAAATCGGTGAGTCCCACGGCAGCAAGCAGTGGCAGGATGCGGGTGAGGCAAGGGGCTGGAGCAATACATTCAAAGCCAGGTCTCTGGGGACCGTTGAGGGGGAGATCGCTTCGGTGCGATCTCATCGATGGCTGCCAGGAGCACAGCCTGACTCCCTCCCTCGGCAATCTTCACGGAGCTCTGGCCCAATGGCGGCCAGTGGCTTGAATTTAATTAATTTTATAATGAATGATTTTAGAATGTTGTTTGTGCTGTACTTTTGTACTGTTTTATTGTTGTTAGCCGCCCTGAGCCCGGCTTCGGCTGGGGAGGGCGGGATATAAATAAAATTTATTATTATTATTATTATTATCTGTTAGGAATGCAAGGCCAGGTGTGTTCCACGCTGACCAATCGGGAAATGGAGTTCTGTGACCTGCATGGCTTTGTCCCAGGGTTGGAGGCACACAAAGCAGGTCATTGCCTGGGTGGGAGGCCAGCTGGGTGTGATAGATGATAGATAGATAGATAGATAGATAGATAGATAGATAGATAGATAGATAGATAGACGGATGGAAGGAAGGAAGGAAGGAAGGAAGGAAGGAACGAACGAACGAACGAACGAACGAACGAACGAACGAACGAACCCTATAGGAGCCTTCTCCTATAGTGAGACTGGCAGTGAGACTGGCCTCAAGAGGTGCAGAGCTCTTGTTGGCTGGAGGTATTTAATGAGAGGTTGGACAACCCATCTGCCAGGGAGGCTGCTGCAGCTGCAAGAGCCCTGCGACTGTCCAGCAGAGGGCTGGACTAAATGGTTTCCCAAGTTCCTTCTAGTTCTGTGATTCTGTAGTGTGATTTTCCTTAAGCAGATTTCCTCTTAGCTGCCTCATTTACTCTGTTGCTGTTTACTCATGTTTCTGTGTCTTTAATGGTGAATGTCAATGTGCTATGAAAGCCCCTTTAACCTCAAGAAATCCTGCTTGGTTTCTCCCCACCCCAACTTCTCGCATTTTTTGAGATTTTTAGTATATATTTGCAGTATTTAAGGGATTCTTTAAAAAAAGAAAGCTAAATTTCTCAGGATGCATAGTTCTGTACACAGTGCACAATTATGTTGTATTTATGGGTATCATCTCCCATTTAATGTACAACACAATGAGTGGCAGCATTTGCATAAAGCAGGGGGTGGAGGCCAATTCATGCCACATATATCACTTGATATTTCATCACTTGATGGCACATAGCTGGACGTGTGGACCGAGTCCATTGAAGCACATGGAGGGTGACTCACAAGTTCTCTTTGTGGGATTGCAAAGGAGTCATTGCATGTCCAGTCCTATAGGGAGAACATGACTAAGGCCACACTAGTTGTCAGCAGTTCACACGTTCTGCTGTCAAATCACCCAGTGTGCAAGGATTGTGTAGAACAAAGTCAAGTGATGCATTGACACATATGTGTGCGTGAGAATGAGACCTGTGTGACTGCAGAGTCGAATGGTGAGGTGTGAGGGAGCGAATGTGCCCATAGAGATCCATATGTGAGCCGTCATTTGATGCTGCAGTCTTGCAGGCTTCACACAAACAGACGTATCATCATCAAACCTTTATTGCATTAGCATACAGCCATAGCAGTATAAGACAAAAATGCTAGAGAGAAGCAACCTAACAAAATTCAAACGATATTACTGGCATTGTGACATTTAAATTACCCTAAAACAATAATGTAAAAATTTAGTTGCCAGCGCCTGGAATCTAAAATGCAGATGTATATAAAACATATAATGGCCCCAAAATAGGCTCGGCACATTAGGTTAAAAAGGTAATACAAAGAATTAAAACAGGTCCAGGTCTGGGACACACTACCCAGTCAGTGTAGCCCTGAGTTTCAAAGCCTGGAAACAGACGTACACAGACATACCTGTACATCATTTGATTTCTCTGCATCTGATTCCTGCACGCAGAAAGGTTGCCAGCTGAGTGTGTGAACTGTGATTCCACTAGAAGCACTTTTATTTCAGGTGAGCTGAGCTGATGTAAAAGTTCTGTGCTTGAAAGTGCCTCGAGTGCTTCAGAGACTGTTAGAAAATCCAATGGGTTGGATTTGTTTCAGGTTTGGAGGATCAGGACAGCTGATCTGCACCTATGTTTTCTTTTTGTGTGTGTGTGGTTATAGCACATGTCCATTAGTCAGAGCTATTTAGGTACCATTAGCCAACTATTCATTTATTAACACTTTCTCATGTCTGTTGCCTGCTTTTGGCACACTGTAAATGACATTATGTGCTTTAATCCACAGGCAGTAAAGTGTGATGGAGTGTTTTGCTTCGGAGCACGGGGAAAAGAGATTAGAATCAGAAAACTTTCCATGCCCTTATGATTCTGTGGTCAGAAGTGTTTGTGTGTTTGTGCTATGATGAACACAAGCACATTACCCAGTATCTGGTACAAAAGGCAGCATCCTGAGCATCTCAGCTTTCTTTTTCAAATAAAGATTCTAGACCTTATGATTGCAAAGATGTACTTGAAGGCACAAGGGCAATGCCTTATGAAATCTCAGACCAGAGGAGTTTCTGAATAAAGGTTTCAATATCTGTATCCTTTCCCCACATTTAGAGGCCAAGTGGTGACGACAGCAACAGTGCCTTTTCTGCAGTGGCCCCTTCTGCTCTGTATTGTTCTCTTTCAGAGGCGGCTCAGCCGACACTCAACTTGGATTAGCTCCAGGCACAAAATTAAAGTGCTTTTATTTGCCCAGATTTTTACCACCACTGGTTCTTATTGCTTCTGCTGCTCTTTCCGTTTGACCGTGTTGTCTTTTTTATTTGTTTATATTTTGCATATCAAAATTGTCAGCCACCTTTGAAACTTTGTAATCGAAGATACAGATTTTATAAATCGGGTGGGCAAACCTGTGCAGCCCTCCGGATGCCACGGGACTCCCAGCTCCCATCACCCCTGACTCTTGCTCCATACTGGATGCCGCTGATGTGAATTGGAGTCCCAAGAACTCCAGGAGGGCCTCAGGTTAGCTGTACAGCTGGATTCTGATCAGAGCAGCAGCAACTTCATTGCTAGGGGATTCAGAAAGAAGCAGGGTCACTTGTGTCCAGAACACAACTTGCCAGCTAGTTGGGTTCTTTTTCTCAGTTAAGGCTCGTTGATTGTCTCAGCACAGACTCCTCACAACCTTGTCTGTAGTCTTTTTCTGCATTGCCTTAGCCCACTCCGCTTTTGCCACCTTCCTCCCTATATTGGGCTGGTCACCGCTGAGCTGGCTGGGCCGCTAGCAGCCCCCCGCCGGCTGCCCCAGCCCAGGCCCCTTTTGCCCTCGAGTTTGCAAGCTGCTTCTTTTACAGAACAGCCCTGAAAGCGAAGCTGAGCACAAGAAGGACCCGAGCCGAGCCGACGAGTGGGAGCGAGAGAAGGCCCCTCCGCGACCTGAGGGAAGAGGCCACTCCCCTCCCCGGGGCACCAGGAGGGAGCGGGTGAGCCCTGGGAGGAAATCAAGCGGCACCAGGGATGGTGGGTGGGAAGGGGCAAGAAGGATTTGGAAGTGGGGAGGAGGCGGCAAGGTGAGGTGGCGGGCGGGCCTTATGCAGAAGACTTCAGGGGGCGGGCAAAGGTGCTGGGGTTTCTCACTCGCGCTCCTTTCCCTGGCAGAGCGGCTGGGACACCTCAGAGAGCGAAGAGCTCAGTGAAGGGGAACTGGAACGTCGGCGCCGGACTCTGCTGCAGCAACTGGGTGACCAGTAACCACTGCAGCCTCTTTTGAGGCTCCCTTTCCACACACGCCAGACCCAATTGGTCCTTGTTCCTGCGTAGGCTGTGCCTTCCTTTGGCTGCGACAGCGCCCAAGCCAAGCGTGTGCACTGCTCTGGCCCGGAACCTGCACAATTGGGCTGCAGTGCCCCCCCTCCACCACCACCCCTGCTTGCTTCTGAGTTGGGAACGGGCCCTGCCCACTGGCAGGGACGGCCTCCATCGATTCCCCCTGTCTGCATGGAGCCACCAAGACAGGGAGGAAGGATTTGGCTGTACTGTCTGGACCTAAAATTCAGAACCAGCTCTGGGATCCAGCCTGAAGAAGATTAGGGGGAATAGGGTTAGGGGCTCCTCCGTGCATCAGTTGGCAACGTAGCACAGGAGCAAATGGCATCTCTTCTCGACGTTTCACCAGGGCTGCACCTGCTAGGAGCCTCTTTGGCCTAGAACCAGAATGGCAGGGTCCAGTTTGTTTATCACAGCATCAGCCCTGCCTGGGGAACGTGGTCCAGGAATGGGGACAGGATGTATGTTCCTGGTTGTTTTTTGTTCTTTTTTTTGAAGGTTTGTCTCAGTGACTGGATCCTTCTTTCTGATTGCAGTACCCCTTGTGTGTTGAGGATTCAGTGGGATTTTTCAAACAATATTTATAATAAACTTGGACTAGAATTATCCTTCTCTGGTGGGCCTCCTGTAGAAGTTTGGTTTAAATTTGAGAAATCTGAAGCTTGGGTTATCTTTCTTTCTTGGACCTTTTGGAAAAATATTGGGGTGGGTGTGTTTTGTTGCATACCACAAATCTGCGTCTGCGTCTGCTCACCAGCATAGTGGGGAAGGGGATTTTCAGAGGAGGGCAACATAGGTGTGCTTCACACTGGCTTGCACATTGTGGACAGATGTGCAAAGGAGGGAGGAGAGTCAAGTCACAAAAGGAAAGCTGTGCAGAATCATGGAAGTGCATATAATAAACAAAGCACAAGTATATTGTCTGTATGCAACAATAAATATGCACACAGACATTCCTCAGTAAGAATAAGCAATTTGTGCAATGCTGATCAGTTTATTTGCACAACTGATTTTTTTTTAATTGATGGATGTCACACTTTTAATATATCTAATTCAGTACACTAGTGTTTGTTTTATCGTGTGCATTTGTTGTGCATACCCCCACAGCTCCCATCCTGCCAATTCCTTATTCTTTTGCAAATGTGAAATGCAATTCCAAAATCTGGCAGGTGGGTAGTACCTTTAGTGGGAACACCTGAAATGTCACAAAGGTATGGCAAGCTTTCAAGTTCTCCATAACTCTTCCATTGGGCAAGATCTTACACAGAGCACTAGGTAGGGTGGGGGGAGTACATAAAAAAGGCTGTTTTAACTTGTAGTCCTAAAGTCAGCTTGTAGACTCGGTTCTAAGCTGGGAGATCCCTCAGGATGAATAAGTCTCTTTCCCAGGTGCTACAGCTATCAGGCTACACCGTTAGGATTTTGAGATGAAGAAGCTGGGTCACCCAGATCTGTCCTAAACCTTAAAAACAAAGCACACAAGTTCCTGGGGTAGGTAGAAGCAGAAGTAAAGAGAAACCCACGAGTTTTTAAATTCAGCAAAGCCTGGGGTTAATTTGGGCTGTGTGCATGTTTAGAAACCTCTGGCTCTTCTAGAACGCAGCGTTCAATACAAAGAGAAAAGAAGCACCTGTTGTTTTGCCCAGCTTTTGGCCTCTGGCAACGCACACCACTGGGAGTCCTGAACAGGAATGTGAGCCTTGGGCTAGGAAAAAGCTCTGCACCCCATCTCTTGTCAAATGGGCACCCATTGTTCCAGGAGCTAAAAGCAAAGTGTGGCCAAAAGGAGGTGAGGAAACGGCACAAGTCTTAAAGCAAACGTGGTGGTGGGAATAAATCAGATCCTCAGAGACAAAGCTCACGTGGATAGCCTTTTTGTTTGTTTGTTTTATTTTCTCCGCCTTCTCCCATTAGTAGAAATTCTGTACAATTCAAAGGGGGGGGGGCGGGAGAGGAGGAGGAGGCACTGGCTTACAATACAGTCAATAATATTTCACATGTACAAAAAGTTACATCTAGCTACACAAAAGGACTACGATGGAGTGGATACGCTGTAAACTGTCCAGAAGCAGCACCAGGAAGATTCCTGCCTGCTTGGATTTAGCCTTGCTTGCCCTGTTAGCTGTGGCAAAGGCCTTTGAAGGGGTGGTTGGTCCCTTTTGCTTATTGGTGGGTGGGGAAACAGTGTTTGCTCCAGAAGCAACTGTGTCTGTAGCCCAGCTTCCCCACTTCCAATTAGTGTTAAAATAGTGTTCCCTGTGCGTACTTGTAAGCAGTTTCACACCCACCTTTATTTTATTTTTTAAGACTTAGAGCAGGGGTTTCCAGCATGGTGCCCGTGGGTGCAAATGTGCCCACAAAGGCCCTCCCTTTTGCCCATGTGGTCCCCTCCCCCAAGTTCAGCTTGAAAGAAGGATTGGGGCATGTATGTGTGTACGAGAGAGACCTGCGGTACTTTCTCCAGTTTGCAAATGTGCCCATGAGCCCCCAAAGGTTGGCGGCTGCTGACAGAGAGAGCTCTGTTTCTTTGCTAGAAAAGGCAAATGTGTCGTGTGAGTTGGCAGTGTGGCTTTGGGTATACAGTGCAGGAAACCTAAATGCAACAACCTTGTGCCAGAAAAAAACCATATACTGTATTTTTCGCTCTATAAGACGCACCAGACCACAAGACGCAACTAGTTTTTGGAGGAGGAAAACAATAAAAAAAATATTCTGAATCTCAGAGGCCAGAACAACAAGAGGGATCTCTGCGCAGTGAAAGCAGCAATGCCTCATGCTGTTCTGGCTTCTGGAATAGGTGTGCAGCCTGCATTCGCTCCATAAGACGCACACACATTCCCCCTTACTTTTTAGGAGGGAAAAAGTGAGTCTTATAGAGCAAAAAATACGGTACATTCACAAGAGTTGGATTTCCTCAAATCTGCTGCAAAAGAATCATTGCACAAATATGTGAGCTTGCTGGTGGTGTATTAAGGGAGCTGATTCACATATCTGTGTCCATCACTGAGTCAAAGCAAGGCCCACATTCTGTTTCCAAAATAAGCCAGCCAGGTGCTTCCAGGAAGCTCCAAACTAGAGCCCAGTGTTTGCTCTGCTGTTTCTCCCCATCTTCTAGGACTCAAAGGGGAACTGAGACCAAACTGGTGTAGTGGCTTAGAGCAGTGTTTCCCAACCTTGGGCCTCCAGCTGTTTTTGGACTACAACTCCCATCATCCCTAGCTAGCAAGACCAGTGGTCAGGGATGATGGGAATTGTAGTTCAAAAACAGCTGGAGGCCCAAGGTTGGGAAACACTGGCTTAGAGAACTGGGAGGAGGTCTGGGGAGACCTCTGTTGAAGTCTCCACTTTGGCCAGTCACTCTCTCACACCCTAGCCCACTTCACAAGGATGTTGCGAGGATGAAATTGGGAGTGTGGTGAGAAATTTGTTTGCCACCCCGAGCTCCTTGGAGGAAGGAGCAGCAATTTAATACTGCTACAAGGAATTGCTATGTACTGTCACAGCCAATATGTGTTGCTTCCTCAAGGAGATGTGTGGCGGCTGAATGAGCAAACTAGCTACTCCATTTGGGATTACATGTTCTGGCTTATCTGGTGACAACTCATTTGCACAGTATAATCCTGTTCATGACTATTTAGAAGTAGGCCCCAGTGAATTCAATGGAACGTACTCTCAGGCAAGCGAATATAGCCTTGCAGCCTCAACAGATTGCGTGTGTGAACAAGATCCAACTCTCTCCTCCTGTAAGCAAGTTGGGCTCATGATTTAAAGTGGTCACCTAAGAGTAGAGGAATCCAGAGCCAAGTAATTACTTAGGCTAGGGTTCTTACTGCTTCATATTGTTGTGGCAATGGGCTGTGTAAGTGGATCACTCTGGTCTAGCATCAAGGTTTAAGAGCTCTTCTGTAATCAAGCACCTGGGCTTCTTCCAGACGGTCACAGTTTTGCAGGTGGAATTCAATAATATGCCAGCAAATTTAGACCATGCAATTAAAGTGGATTTTGCACTCATGCACAACGAAGGCACTTCCATTGTTAAAAATTGTCTTTTTGTGGCAAGGAAAGTGATGGGGAAACAAGGGAAGGTGAGGGTTAACAACTGCTTAATGCAATGTCATAAAACCACACAAATCAGAATGAATGCTCAATAAGCAGTGAGCATCTTATATCTATCTCCTTCTCACGAACTTTTTGAAATCAACATCCAATAAATAGATTTGCCTGGAAGAGCCTCTGATTGTGCAGGTGTCCCAGATGTATGAAGGAGTAGGAGCTCATGTGTCGGGTTTTCTCTAGGCACAACTGCATGCAACACAGTTGTTGAAGGAAGATGTGTCATCAAGAGTGGGATTAAAAGTGCAGCCCCAAATACACACTACATGTGAAAAACTGTAAGGGATTCTGGGGCCTGCTTTTAGTGTGGGCAGGAACACTCATGCTTTATCCTACAAAAGCAAATTGGGGGGTGGGGTGTCTCAAAGTGACTGAGTGCATCACTCACATCCCAATCCTTCCTAATACACCACCAGGATATAAATCAAATTGAACCAGTCATAATTTCTCTCTTGCACACATACGTACATAACATACATCCCCAGCGCCTCTATTAGTGTTTCCCATTCTCCTTGTTTCCCACGTTTCACTTACTGCTCCTAAATACATTCTGCCCTGTATCTGCCCATCCCACCCACAAAGCTGTTTCTCTTCCACTGCCTTCCGGTTGCACATAGGGCTGCCAGGTCTTTATCTGCAACTGGGCCATCAGACCAAGAGCGCAAGCCTTATTTCCTTACCAGATTCCTTTGACCACCTTCCTGGTATATGAGCTTTCCGAAAAATAACACTGATGCCACAGTTCCATCCTCATAACCACCAACATGAATTCCAATTTCCACTTAACCTATTAAGTAGGCATTGAAATTGTGGGTTGTTTTACTGTTCTCGTTTCCGTATGTATGCATATTACAGAGTGGTTAAAGGCAGCCTTGCAAATAAAGTCTGCAAAAGTTACTAGCCTACAAAAACGGCTAGTGCATTGAGTCACTAATATCTCTCTTGGTATTTCCTGGCCTCAGCTACCTCCCCCTATTGCCCCCAGCTTCCCCATCTGGTCACTTGGAATAGCCAACCAAGTAGCTGATTGCAAATCTATTTAAAGGCCAGTAAGGAGTCTCCACTCTTGCTTAGGTGAAATGTACACAGAGGACTTCCAGGGAGTATCTGGCTGGTCACCATTGGAAACAGAATGTTGGACACTGGGCTGACCCACAGCAGATTTACCTGTGCCTTCAGTGGCTCACACACTTGCCCCTCCTCTGAATGGGATGATGTGACTGATTTCAGTGGACATACTTCCCAGCCTAGTGGCCTTCATCTCAGTGAACCTAGCTGTTGAGGAAGATGCAAGGTTCCTTGCAGGTAACCTGTGCAAATTGGGAAGTTGGAGGCAGCTGTATTTTTGACGGAAGTGAAGATGGTAGTTGATATGCAAAGTGTGTTGAGGTGGAAATGGCTGCTGGATTTTGCGGTGGGGGTGGGGGGTTGGCTTCTTTGGAATATCTGGGTTCCCAAACCCGGCCACTGATTTCTCCACCTCACCCACAAATGGTTTGGAGACTGCTTTGAATATTTAAAAAAACATTCGAAAAATAGTTTACATGAAGTTTAACGGCAGACCTTCATATTCACAGGACAGAAACAAAAGGCAAAATATATCCAGCATACAATGACCAAAAAGGAAAAGAAATGAGTCAGTCTAGGACCTGGCAGTTCTTTCGGCAGAATTATTTTCTGTTCCACAGAGCTCCAAAATTTACAACCCATTCTGCTCTGCTGCACCCCAGCAAAGTGATGGGGCCTTGCTCTAAGGCTTCCTTACCTAGGAGTAAGCACCATTGACTTCAATGGGCTTTACATCTGAGTAACCATGCACAGGATGAACATATAAAGCTGCCTCAGTCCATCTAGCCCTGTTCGTTCAGACTGGCAATGGCTTTCTAAGGTCTCAGGCAGAGTGGGAGAGGCCTGAATCTGGAACCTTACGAAGTGCAGGCTTTAGGCTCCTAGGGGTCTCATCTAAAATACAGGCCTCGGGTTGCCTTTGGGCAGGATTCAAATCCACAGGTGCAAACCTAGGAGGTGTGCTGGGCCTAAACCACAGAGCCAATTTTCCCCAGGACACAATAGCTCAGCCATAAGCACTGGGTTCCCTGCAAGAGTCACCCTGAGAGTCTTTGGCACGGTTTATATACAGACGGTTAATGCAGGGAGATGCTTCTGCCATGACTAACGCTCTAGAACGCCAAGCATCACTGCTTTTCGCAGGTGTGCCCAAGCAGAAGGATTTGCTGAATCCTTCCTGATCAAGTGGTTGATTCCTTCCATTGTCTAGATAACTAGGATGCCACGGGGCCTTGGCCCGTGTTCTGAAATCCCAGTTATCTCTCCACAGACTTATGGGACCAAAGTCACATAGGAGCATTCTGCTGTGCAAATGCTCTTGTGAGTAGTTGGCCATGCTTTGGAGCCTGGGGTCAAAAGATCAACAGGACTCACCTGGGTCGGCCTTGGAAAGAAATGTGGATGAATATTCAAATACAGGAAAAAGGACAATTTCATATTCGTAAGCTCTGTTGGAGCCAGCCCTATCTAAAGATCTCTTTGGTGTATTAAGATCTATATAAACCTCTTTCACATAAAGCTAATTGCTTCCTGGTTCCAGAAAGTGGCTAAACCCCCAGGGGAGTAAAGTTGATTCCCTGAATTAAAAACAATTGAAGAAGCAATCCTGCTTTCATTGTCGAATGGCTTTATCCTAATGCTATCTGCAGCTCTAATAACTTCTGGACTAACATCTTTGGTCAGGGGGGAAGCATTAAAGCAGGTTAAGAGGAGATAAAGTGGGTCCTCTTTTTCCGATTGTCTTAAGAAACATCATGGCCTGGAAACTGAGGCCGAGGTTCAGATAGGTAGGCAGCAATTGGCCATCAGTGCAAGGGCCAAAAGTGGTCTACCATTTAGGCTGATGAGTCAGGTACCAGAGGCGGCTGATTCCTGGCACCCTCATGAGGTAACATCGACTGGAAAGTTATTTGCTGAAAGTCTCACTGATATTAATGAGCTCATTCCATTTATTTCAATGAAATGTTCGCTGATGGGTTCTGTTCCATGTTACTTAGTGGGAAGCAGAGAGGGGTGCCATTTTGACAGTAATGAATTAATGGCTACAAAATGGCTCCCTCCTGCATGCTAATATCTCACTTGCTATCTTTGTTACCTGCAGCATTTAACTTCTTGAGGATGATTCCCAGGCTACAATTTAGTGTTTTTACTGCAGGTATACAAATGTATTGGGGGCTGGCCTTAGGGATGGAGGAGAGTTTCGTTCTGTCCCCCTTTTAAAGTGAATCAACAAAGTTCCCATGCACCCACCCTGGACAAACACACAATTCAGAACATAATTGTCCTCTGGATTTTGCAATAAAAATTATCAGGTCAAACAATGTACCAAAATGCGTCAAAAAGGCATATTTTAGGATGACATGCATTTAGAAATGCATACACTGAGATAAAATACATATTTAAGAACGGATTTTGGTACATTACAAAAAAAACCTGCACATTAATGCAGGAACAGACTTATGAACAAACACATACAAAATTGACACAGTTGGGAAATAAGACGGATCCACCCGTCCCTGGCTGGTTCTGAAAGATGCAACATTCATACATAACCATTGGTGCTTGTTCTGAGGGGTTCGAGGGGACATAGCAGACGAGCTAGATTTGACCTGGTGAGAATTAAGGCATTTGTTCCAGTAAATGAGAAGAGAGCTGTATCTAAAACACCATACATGAACTGGAAACATAATTTGGTCCTCTGGAAAATAATGAGAATAAGAAAACTAAAAAAATTAAAAACTGGGCAGCATCAAAAGTTGCCTGTAACCTACCTAAGATCTTTCTTTTTGGTTGGCTTGTCACCATCGTTTCTCTGCTGTGCGAACACCAGGGTCACTTCGTGCAGTTGAGACATGAGACTTTTGGTCTGAAGGTTTCCCCTTTTGAAGAAGGATTCCAGTGGTTTTTCGAAAGGCCATCGACGCCTAGCTTTTATGCTCTTCAATGCCAGCTCAATAGACTGCTGCTCCAAGAAGACCACAGTATTGCTGAAGGCTGCTCCAGAAAAACGTTGCTGGTTCACAAAACTAGCGCCATACACAAAGGTCTACTAATGGAAATACTCTCCCCCCCCCCCAAAGAAAACACCCCACACTCCCGCATTGCATTGTGACTCCAGCCATGATGATGTCCTCTGTCTCAGTCCAGTCAAAGTGCAGTTTTGGTCCGGATGCTCAAAGAAGGGCTGAGGCTTGAGAAGGGGGAAGTCAGACACCTGCTGGCCAAAGGCACTTCTAAACAACCGAAACAGCCTTGTCCTTCAGAGCTGGCTCAGCGAGGGGACAGGAGGAGCAAGGGCTGACGGGAAAGGTCATATATGTACAGATTAAAAAATACACCTTAAATAATAAGAGAATAACAATAATACTGTCGCAGTAAGGCACTTCCTAAATGTCCCTTTGGTTCTTCAGCTTAAAATGTTTGAAAGGATGGAAGTTTTTTTTTTCTTTGGCAAAAAGAGAACTAGGCCTGGGCTGTTGGAAATGCAGCATTAGCCCATTGGAAAGGCAGGGTATGCAGAGCTCTGTGGGAGAAAGGAACAGCCAGTCAGGACGGGAGCAAAGAATTGCTGGAGAAACAATGCATAAGCGGTTGCTGCCGGGGCCATTAAAGACTGTGATACAGTTCATGTACCATTTGGAGTGGGGTGAAAGGCAGGCGGCAAGAGTTCTTGCCCCTTGGGGGCATATAACCACCCACCCAGGCCACCCCTCTCCACATTCCCCCTTTTCAGGCAAGAGCATACGAGACGCTTCTTTGCCAGAGTATCAAACGATGGGTTCCGTGGCAGGCTAGAAAGGGGCTACCCCCTCTCCGCGCCAGTGGGGGCTATGGAGCAAGACTGAAGGCGGCTGAGGATGATAGGCAACTGTGATGGCCAGTTCTCTGTCCCAAGGGCAAACTTTTCGTTTTGGTGTCTCCTACTTAGGCAGAAGCAGCAAAGCAGAGGATAAAGGGCTCTGGGCATCCAGAAAGCTGTTGTTTCTTACCCTCTGCCGTGGATGAATTGAGAGGGGACTAGAGGCAGATGGTTCTTGCTGCTATGGAGGGGATAAAAACAAAAATTAGGCCAAATTGGGAAGGGGTGGGTGGGAGGGAAAGCTCTTCTCCCCTGGGGGCTGGAGTCTGCCCTCACCAAGCCTTGTAAGGAGCCACAAGGTCTGGAAAAGCACCAGCTCATCCAACTGCCAGGGATGGCATGGTGGGATTGGGGATGGAGCTGCTAAATCTTTAAACCAAACTCTCTGGTGCCCAGCCTCTGTGGCTCCCAGCTCTATCTGCACATTGCTAATGATGGGGCTTGCCAGAGTTGCAGTCAAAACAGTGCAACTGATTGCCTCACAGTCCACGTGCGCTGGGACTTCACCGTGCTCTTGGGAAACCGCTGGGGGATCAGATCAGTGCTGCCTTCTCCATGGGGGCACCCCAAGGACACTGCCTGTGCTCCCCACTGTTTGCTACTGCACTAAGCTGCACTGTAGGCAGTCAGTGCGGGACATGTTCTTAAGTCAGGGGTGAGGAACCTGTGGCCCTCTAGATGTGGCCGGGCTGCAGATCCCATCATCCCTGACCATTGGTCAGGCTGGCTGAGACTGGTGGGAACTGGGAGTCCAACGACTCCAGGGTGGCAGCCACAGGTTTCTCGTTCCTGCCTTGAAAGTCTTGGGCTTAAACCCGTCCAGACACACTGAGTGCAATCCAGAGAAAGCGAAGGCATGCCTAAATAATCAGACCTGGCATTTATCAGAGCACCAAAAGTCCTTCACGGTCAATCCAGCCGCAGACTTAAATGTGATGAAGCCCATTGGCCTTAACTGTACTTAATTTTGTATTGGTCTGTGGCCATTATGTCAGCCATCCTTACAATAACTGTAAGGTAGGTCAGCATTATCTACCCCCATATTGCAGGGAGGGGCTGAAGGTGAGAAATAGTGTCCTTAAGGCTGCCTAACAAACTCATGGCTGGCGTGAGATTTGAAGAGAGTTGGCATTGACTACATCTGTTCGCACGTCACTTCCAGTCATTTTTATGAGTAAAATGGTGGTGGCGACAACAGCTACTACTATCACTACTAATGGTGCTAAATACATGCAAGCATCTATAGGAACACAAAAATATAGGAAGCTGCCTTATACTATTGGCCCAGCAGCCCAGTAAGGACACATGACAAGGTTTGCTGGACCAGGCCATTGGCCCATCTTGTCCCTTATCCTGTTCTCACAGTGGCCAACAAGATGCTTCTTGGGAGGCCCACAAAGCAGGACCTGAGCGCGACTGCTGCTCTCTTCCCACTTATGGTTCCTTCCCAGCCACTGGTTTTGTCCACTCTGCCTGGCAACAACTTTCTAAGGGCTGAGGACCTTTCTTTGCCACTAGCTAGGTGATCTTCCGGGAGACTTCAGTGGGCACTTAATTCCCATTTAATTCAGCAAGATTTGGGCATGCCTCTGTATTGCGAGTTTGCATATTCAGCTCTTATGTGGAAACAGAAAGAAGTCCGGAGATGAGAATCTGCATGAATTTTGCCTCTTTGATTAAAAAAACAAGGTTGGCCAAAATATAGCCTGTTTGGGGTAGAGTGGGAGGATAAATTATCATGCAGATCATATTTTGAACAAATGAAACTGTTAATTATTCTTTCTGCAGCTCCCCTTCCTCCAAAATATACATTTTGGCCGTAATTATAGAGCTGCTTTTCCAGGAGAAACCCCCATGGAACTCAACGGGACTTGTTTTTCAATAAACATACATCGGCTTGCAGTCTTGATCTCACTCCATGGTTTTTTAAACAGTCTCTTTCAGATGTATTGGGTGGGTGCAGAAGGCATATTTGAACGTGCCCTTACAAAATATAGATCTCTACATTAAGGCACGCTTAAGTGGTACAGTCCCTAAAGGAAGACATACCATGAGAGTTTGCTGCTTGTGGAAACTGGCCCTAGGTTGTAATCGACCACACTATGTTGACTGCACAGTTAGAGGGTGCTGTTTTTACCCCCAACAAGAATTCAGGCAGCAACCCCCACCCACCCCCACTCTACAATCAAGAGAGGATTTAGTAAAGCTACTCTACTGCATTAGTGTGATAAGATGATCTGATAAACAGACTGGAGAATGATGCATGCAAATCAAGACAGGAGGTCTGTAACAGCCTCATCATGTCAACCATGCAAGTATAGACAACAGAATTGTAGATACAAGATGAGGCCTCTGGGTCCATGCAGGGATTCTCAACAGGGAAAAGGAAGATGCAGTGAAGGGGCTTTTTTTTTTGAGGGGGGTCACTTTTCTTTTAAAATACTTAATTTCTGGTCTTTTAAATCAACCAGCAAGTTTCTATCCTTCATGATAGCAGAGACAACCCTGGAAATGTATAAGGATGGAAGGCAGTGTGCAATTCTGTCCAAAGGAGAATTCTGGCAGGTGCAGCTTGTCGTGTGGAAGTGATGGAAATTTTTTCTCTCTCTTTACACAACTAATTGAAATGTACCGGAGCCTCATCATCTCCAGGTCACCTTGGAGGCAGCCTGGAAAGAGCAGCTCACACAGTCATCAACTACCACCATGATTCCTGAGCAGCACCGCTGAGTCGACAAAGCGACTCTCTCTATAAGCCTCCATAACAAAATTTCCGTGACCTGGCTTTGGACTACAATTCCCATCAGCCCCATGTTGGCTGGAGCTGATGGGAGTTGTTGTCAAAAAGATACCTGGAAGGCACCAGGTTGGAAGTTAGGCTGCTGTATAGTAATGGCAATTCTCTGCCAAGCGGGGCCTCTGAGAAGGGGTTGGGAAGCCCCAAGATCATGGGAGGAGAGACAGCAAGGCATGCAGGAGGGAAGCCTGGGCTCTGTGGCGGGAGGAGCTGCATGCAGAAGAGGAAGAGACGATCCATGGGTACCTTTGGCGAGGGAGAGGGCGGAGCTAACAGTTAGGCTCGTCATGGTGGGATGGCTCGCAGAAAAAGCGAGACCCCCGCTTCGCTGTGCGGGCAGTGAAGGGGACGCTCTTCAACACTGCGGGGTGGGAGGGGAACGGACAAAGACATACAAGATACGTCAGACAGCGAGAAACACGGTGGGCGGCTTATTTCACAGAACGTGGATGCAGATATACTCGGGACGTCTTAGGGGCATATACGGCTAGTGAATCAAGTAGGGGACTATCTCAGGGAAAGAAGCCCAGGGCCAGAATTCTGTCATACACATTTGAAATAAAGGTGAAATGGTTTGTTTTACAAGAACGGTAACACCACTGTTATTATTAACGCCTCTCAGGAGGCTACATTAGAGATGGCCTACGGGCAGTCCAGCCTTCAAAGTCACAGAGTGACCATATGGCAAGGAGGGCGTGGCTCCTGTAGCTTTAAATGGGTGCACAGGCAAGGGAGTTCCGGCTTTGGTATGTGGGGAAAGCTGTCCCTGCCAAAAATTCCCTCACCTGCACAGCTGCTCAGGGTACAAGAGCCTTGGCCTCCTTTGCTGCTGGTCAACCTACTCTAGCCTTAACCAACCTGGTGCCCTTTGGCTGATTTGGTCTGATCCAAAGCAACTGGAGGGCACCAGGTGGGCAAAAGCCGCCCTGAGGAGTTTCCCCGCCTCACGCAATGACCCAGCCATGCCCATTTTCAACACAGTGCTTCCTATGAGGTATATGCTAGGCCCAGCTGGTTTGGGGGCCAAGTGCGGCACAATAAGCTTCTGCCCAGGAGAACAGAGCGTCACCTGAGGCTGTAAACGTCAGCCATCTCTGCTGCTCATCACTGAGCACCTCAAGTCATTAGTGGCATGGTGGCACAAAAGTGTTATACCGCAGGTGGCGGGGAAGAGCCTCACAGAGCCAAGCAAATACCACAACAGGGGAACATCAGCACGGAAGCAGGCAAATGTCACCTAAGCCTGAGGAAGGCTGTCCACAACTGGGGCCTGATTTATGAGCCGGGATATATTTTGTCTTGTGGAGCAGGTCCACAGACATGCCAAATAAGCACAGAATGTGGTACCGAGTGCAGAAAGCGGTTTCCACACCCGAACACACACACTTTCTCGTGTGTTGATTTTTTAAAAAAGAAAATAGTTTCTAGTCCTTATGGAGGCAAAAATAAGATGGTGCCGTTGTGTGTGTGTGCTTCACAGATATTAGGCTGGACAGGCCCTTAAGAACCCACCGTATAGGTCCCATTTTGCTTTATTGTTGGAGGGGATGGGCTGGAAAAGGAAGAACATTTGGGAAAGAAATAAAACATTGCTCCTTCAGGAGACTTCCGTTCACAAATACATCACGCTATATGTAAATAAAAAAGAGGAGGGGTGAGAGGGAGCATTACAGAGGGCCAGAGATACAGTGCAGGGTGAGGCCCTTCACTCTGAGGGCACAAGCAGTGCCTAAAAAGCCTTCTTTTCTTTGCCCACACAAAGCCACAACAGTCACTGGACGTTCCCCTGCCTCAGGGTGGGTTGCTTACCGGTGATAATATCCTCAATGGTCCCATCTTTGCCTTCATAAACAGGCCGGTGGTCCTTGGCCTGGCGCCGCCTCAGCTCAGCAATCAACTCTTGCTGCTGCCACTTGTTGCGCTGCAAAGGCAACTGCGGGCAGGTCAGGAATTAGAAGGAAAAACAGCCCCAGCTCAGCCGCCACACCGTGTCCCGCTGTCCATGAACCTGACTGACGCGTCTACCTGACTGACAGGTGCAGCCACTTTGAAAATGTGTGGATGTGTGTGTGCGTGCGCGCCTCTCTTTCTTTCAGGGATTAAAAGGGGCCCAGAGGCACAGCAAGGGCCATGCGTGGGTCGTCTCCTGAGATGTTTCACTAGCAAGGAAAGGCTTCCGTCTGCCACTGGACCCAACAGGCCGCGGCTATGTGCTGTGAGCAGACTGGCACACAGGAGAGCAGGCCAGCTTAAAAAAGAAAATGTTCCTTGCCGTTTCTCTCCCAGTATCACACTACGGGAAAGTGAGCACCAATTTAATGAGCAGCTGGCTTCCCTGTCACAAAGCCCAGAAGGAGAGTCCTTCTCGGTAACGCCGTGTGAACTGCACTAGCCAGTGCTATTCATATTTATCGACAAAGCACCGAATCAGAACTTGGGAAGTCGCCTTTCGCCAAGTCAGGCCGTTGTTCCATCTCACTCAGTATTACTTACACTGACTGGCAACAGCAGCTTTCTGGGGGGCGGTTTCTGGCCCTACCTGAACACTGTGCCAGGTGCAATTTCCATTCTCTCTTGGGACATAACCTGGGAGGGGGTGGGACTGCATCAATAAGAGCTGCTCTTCTAAAAATCTGTCTTTGGAGCAGCAGGAGATATGAAGGACTGAAAGGCATCACACGCAAGTCGACAAGAAGCTAATAACAGTATGTCCGTCCCCGCCATGCTGCAACAGCAGGAGGGGCTTCCTTTGAGCCGCCCTCCCTTCCTCCCTTTCCAGAACGCATCCCTTCTGGTCGCCTGGCTCCCTCCAGTCCCCTGCACCACCACCCCCTACCTTCTCCAGCCTCTTGGCTTCTTGGGCCAGCGCCTGCTCTCTTTGGGCCTGCTCCTGCTTCTTACGCATCTCGTTGTCTTGCTCTGCATCCTGGAAGAAAAGTTAGAAGACAGTCCAACCAGTAGCCAGGCAGCACCTAGCTGGGGATATATGGAGATAGAGTTCCACTGAATCAGGCCGTTGGCCAACAGCCTGCTGGGAGAGATTTGCCCGGCACTTTGCGGGCACAATCACTTGGATCTGTGCTGAGCTGGATGCCACCATTCGAGTCAATATCAATTCCACAAATAAATAAATGGGCCCATCTAGTCGAATGTATCTTCCATTTGGCAAGACACAATTAAAGGTAAAGGGACCCCTGACAGTTAAGTCCAGTCGCGAACGACTCGGGGGTTGTGGCGCTCATCTCGCTTTACAGGCCGAGGGAGCTGGCGTTTGTCCACTCCGTAGACAGGTTTGCCAGGTCATGTGGTCAGCATGACTAAGCTGCTTCTGGTGCAACAGAACACTGACACCAGAGCAGTGCATGGAAACGCCGTTTACCTTCCCGCTGGAGCGGTACCTATTTATCTACTTGCACTTTTTGACGTGCTTTCAAACTGCTAGGTTGGCAGGAGCAGGGACCGAGCAACGGGAGCTCACCCCGTCATGGGGATTTGAACCGCCAGCCTTTTGATCGGCAAGCCCAAGGCTCAGTGGTTTAGACCACAGCACCACCCGCATCCCATATAAGACACAATTACTGCCTTGCAAATTTTCTGCAGGCTACGCTGCAGAAAATAAGTCATGCCATTTCACATGTGCTATGAAGCTCTAGTTTATTTACTTATGTTTATTTGAATGGTTGTAAGTTAAACTGTTTTTAATATTGTGTTTTAATGCTATAGCCCACCCTGGGACCTTAGATAGATAAGATATTCTTATTACCTGCCCTTCATCCTACCTACTGTCTACTCTGGCTGGTAGCAGCTCTCCAAACCAGGCTCTCGGGCAGAGATTTCTTTCCATCTACCTGCTACCTGATGCTTTTAAACAAGAGGTGCCCGGGACTGGCTTGCAAAGCAGGTGCTCAGCCAGAGGTGTATGGGCCTTCCCTCTAAAATGACTACCGTTCCTGGCCACATGGTGGGGCAGTAGACAAGAGCGTTTAGTCCGGCCACAGGAAATCCAGGCTCAGCTGCACAACCCGCTGCCTGGTGGGTTGCAGTGAGTGGGAATCACAGAGCTGGAAAGGGACTCAATGGACCATGCCCCCCCACCCACTGCCCTGAGACAGAACGTCCTATATATAAAGGACCCCGCCCCCTTAACAAAACTTGCTCCAAGGTTCCCTTAAAAACCTCAAAAGAATAGATCCCACGCTAGACCCAGAAGTTCCTGATAACAAGTGGCCTAAATCTATCTCCCGATAACCAACAGCTGCACCTTTTTATTCTATTCTCAAGTGGAAAACCGGTCCCTCTCTGGGTGACTAGGTCTGGCCCACCTGGGTAACCCTCTGCCTCTTAACCCACCTCACAGGGTTGCTGTGAGTCCTACAGGCAGGAGAGGAAAGAAATCTAAATAAATGGGCAGAAATGGGAATGAATTTTGACAGGCTAGGGAGGGGATGCACACGTGGACATGGTCTTTTGCCAAGAGTCGTGTGTGGATTGAATCCGTAACCATGTGGGTGAGCCAGGCACTGATTCCCTACAATTCACAGCTCTACCTGGGATGGTAAAACCACAAACCAAAGTTTTCCTAGTCCAAAGAACCAGGTGCTCCCAGAGAGCCAATCTTTGGCCACTGCTTGCTACACGAGTCCAGGATAGTCCAGCACTCCCTCAGTCTGAGCATCTCATCACTGAAGGAAGCCATTCCTTTGCACCACTGGAATGTTTCCCTGCCTGCTCCCCACTCCCCCCAAATGCTGCACCTGGCCAGCACTTGAACCCAGGACACAACAGCCTTCTCCAACAATGGGAACAGAGTGATGGCAGCAGAAAGGTGTGGCTGATGCATGCGATGGAGGTTCAAGGAAATGGATTGGCTTTGCTCAAGGGACCAAACCTTGGAGAGGTGCTTTGGAGGACTGGGATGTTAGGGAAGAGCAGATGGGCTATGGAGCATCTTGAAGTCCTCGCTGGTGTGGAAGAGAAATGAAGGAGCATGCAGGGAGGGCGCTCTAAATCTCTTGCCCACTGGCCACACCTAATCACAGGAAGACAGGTAGGGCTACTTCCTGCTTGGAACAGTAACAGGCAGCACTTGGTGGCGGCGGACTGGCAAGTGGGCTCCCACTTCTACACCAGGGTAAGGCGTGAACTTGTGTGGCTTCTAAGGTGGCCTGGGTTCTCTCTTTTTTATATAATGATTTTTATTGAGATTTAAGAACACCAACACCAACCAACAAAAACATCAGGTCTTATTACATATATCCTACTTTATGCTCCATAGAGCCGTTGACTTCCGTCCTTCCCTTCCACAAGTTTTCCTATTCCAATCTATAATTCAGTTTCATTAATTAAAAATTACACCGTGACATAAGATTTACTTCAATCCTGCCAACGTTTTCATATTTGTACAGTTCTCACTTATATAAACCATAAATTTACTCTATTCTTTTTGGTACTTCGTCTCCTCCTGATTGCGAATTCTGTGTGTTAATTTAGCCATTTCAGCGTATTAGACCAGTTTTATCTGCCATTCTCTTACCGTCGGAATCTCCTGTAGCTTCCACTTTTGGGCTATCAAAACTCTAGCTGCTGCTGTTGTTGCATACAGATAGAGTCTTTGGTCTGTCTTCTTAATATCTTCTCCCACCAAACCTAGCAGAAATTCTTCCAGCTTTTTGGGAAAACTATACTTAAATATCTTTTTAAACTCATTATAGACTGATTCCCAAAACTCTTTTATTTTATTACATGACCACTACATGTGGTAGAAGTCGCCATCCTTTTCCTTGCATTTCCAACAAGTTTTACTACTTGTCCTATACATTTTTGCCAATTTGGCCAATTTGGTGGGAGTGAGATACCAATGATAGACCATCTTCATAACATTCTCTTTTAAGGCAGAGCATACGGTGAATTTTAGACTCTCATTCCAGAGTTTAGCCCATGCATCATAGTCTATGTTATGTCCTAAATCAATAGCCCTATTTTGTCATGGCCTCTTTTATGAATTCATCTTTTGTATTCCATTCTAATAAAAGATTGTACATTTTTGAAAGTGGTTTGAACTTACTTTCTATAATATCTGTTTGGAATTTCGATTTTTTTATCTTCAAATCCTAATTTTTTATCATCTTTAAGGCAACCTGGGTTCTCTAACACACATACCTTGTAGGATCGGATGAAGCGCGCAAAGACCGGGAAGAAAACGGACGGCGGTGTCGTCTTGGGGCTCTCGCCGAAATAGCGCACAACCGTGTTGTAAGCCTCCTGCCAACAAGAAGTCTGTGTGAATGAAGGCTTGGCCTTTACACTCACTTTTACCATGGGAGGAAGATGCTGGCACAAGAAGCTTGGGGTCAGAATGAAAATCTATGCACAAAGAGACCTTTTGACACATGGCCTGCACGTACAGACCTGAGGGTGTGATCCACTTTGCACATCAGACTGGCATAGTCACATGATGAAACTGATTCTTTAAAAGGCACACAAATCTGATGTTCAGAGCGCATACAAACTCTGCTGTAGGGAATTTTGTGGGGATTTTGTTTGGTCCACGTTTTGTTTAAACAAGCCAACTTCACTGTGGCTCAAAAAAGTGCCAAAATGTGTATTAAAATGTAAAAAAAATCATATTTTAGTGTGAAATTGTGTAGAAAAATGTGTACTCTTAGGGTGAAAACATATGTTAAAAACATAATGCAAACCTTTGTGTTTTCCTGTAAAATTGCCGATTGAACAGGGCTGGAAACAGACTGGTAAAGGGATGGTACACAAGAGCATGTTGAATTTTTCAACTTCCAAAAATGAGGGGAGCTAAAAAGTTCTGACATGACTTGGGAATTCAAAGGATATTTTGGTTAAATTAATAAAATGTAGTTTTGCTCGGTAAGTAAAAAGTGCAGAAAACTGCACAGAAATCTTTAAAAATGATTGCCAAGTATTTGCAATTATATTATATATTAATATTAACATTTATTATTATTGAGCATTCCCTGACTTATTCAGATGGCAACATTAAAAATTATTTGGTTTTCCGAAAGCAGCTTATGCGCTTCTTCATCAAATGTAGACTTACCAAACTACATGTTGTCCAACCACAAAATAACAGCAGATTTGAATTGCTCACAGCCAAAAGCATACTTTTAATACCCCTCAGTGGAGAAATTTGCAAAAATTAAGTTTCACCCCGTAAAACGACACGTCCTATGTGATGCACCCATGCATACTGTGAAGGGAGTTTGGCATGTAACTAACAAAATAGGAACTGATTACATAACACACAAGCACAAATGCACCCTGGATCCCATTGCAAAAATCTGACACCAAGCAAGCACAGATTAGTCAAATTTGGCACAAGTACTACATCTGCAAATGTCCACAGCCAGGCAGGTGGCAGGATTTCCATATGTGAATCTGGCATGCAGCTAGACAGACACAGTGTTGAACTATATGCCAGACCTGTGCTTTTTAACATGCCACACAGCGCATACAAGGATTTGCGCTCCAAATCCTGCGCACAATTTAAGGAGCCTTCTCCTGCTCACCCCGGAGCTGCACGCCCGCTCCTCCTCCACTCACCTCCGCAGTCTTAGCGTCTTTCTGTAGCCGGTCCAGCTTGCCCTCATTGGCGTTCAGGAAGCTACGCAGGATGCTATGGTCACGCAAGCTGCACTCCCGCCGGATCAGCTCCATCCCACGCCCCAGCTCCTTTACATCCAGCAGCACGTTCTCCAGGGATACTGTGGTGGGACAGAAACCACTGGGTCAGCCTGGGAACCAGCTCAGATTGGGGAGCGCCAGCCCAGTTTCACGGCTCGCAAAAGGCTAGAAGAGATGCACAGGCCTCAGGAGGGAGGGAGGCAGACTCTAAGGTCAGGGATGGGGGACCTGTGGCCCTCCGGATGTTGATGGACCATAACTCCCTCATCCCTGACCTGTGGCAAAGCTGGGGAACTGCAAAACAGACCTGCTGTAAGCATCAGTCAGGGCTTATCCACACTTTTGCCTTGCTCTTTCCAGGCACTGGTCCCCACTTTAAAGCTCTGTGTCCACCTCAGAGCTTTCTCCGTGATAACGCACTCTTTAAACAAGGCATAGGCAAACTTGGCCCTCCAGATGTTTTGGGACTACAACTCCCATAGTCCCTAGCTAACTGGACCAGTGGTCAGGGATGATGGGAATTGTAGTCTCAAAACATCTGGAGGGCTGAGTTTGCCCATGCCTGCTTTAAACAAATGACAATTTGGGCTTTCTGATTGAGCTTTGAAGACCGGGTTTTCATGGGGAAAGCTCTGGGGCAAAAAAATACGGTGCTCAGCTTTAAAGTGCAGCCTGTGCCAGGAAAGTTATGTGTGGATAAACACTCAATGTACATGCACTGTAAACATCCGACTTTCATGATGTCTGAAAGCGAGCGAGACGGAAGTAGCTACAGAGGGGACACCTCTGTGAGGTCTTGGCGCTGCCCCTTGAACAGGCTGGTGGTTGGAAGGGTCCCTACCTGCAGCTGCTTTCTCCACGAAGTGCAGTTCCTGCCAGAAGGTGCTCAGCTCGGGGTATTTCTCCTTCACCATCATGGCAATGAAGTGCAAGAGGGTTAGCTTCCGGTCCGTCGACTTGGTGTCCAACAGCTTTTGGGGTAGAGGTGGGGAAGAACAGAATGTCAAGGCACTGCTACAGCCATCTGCACAGGCAGGTGCAAATTCGCATGCGGGCTGGGGGCATAGGGGCGCATGGAAGCAGATAATCAAATCTGCACAGTGTGCATTAATTGAAACACGGGAGGTGCTCACAACGGGCGGGGAGAGCAAATGCGTGGACGCATGCAATCAAGCAAGAAATCAGACACACAGGTTTGTATGCAGGGCTGAGCAATTCTGCAAATTGGCATCCGTGCATGGTTTGGTCTGTGCATGTAACCGTGTGTCTGAGCGGAAGCACATACAGAAAACTCTCTGAAAGTTGCTGTGCTGTAGGGCAAGACAGGAATTTAAAAATACGAGTTTGGGAATCTTGCAAGGTGGCACAAACAAACAGCTGCCGCCTGAACAGAATGGCCATGTGGTGTAGCATGCAGGAAGGGCACATCTTCCTCCCAGGCACATTATCTGAGCACAGGGGTAGGGATGGATAGCTTTGCATATGTTTTTATGTGCCCCTTTAGGCCCCTCCTTACCAGATCAAGACTCTGCAGCTTAAAACCATAAACCGAACCACGTTTGCTGCTGTTCATGTAGTTGCCAAGGGCGAGGATGATCTGGGAGGGAGAAAATAGGCATGTCACATAGATACTTGACATGTCTGATATTTAAGTCATACAAGGGAGTCCCCAGCCAAAATATCCTGGGCCACCTGTGCTTAATTTCACTGCTTTCATGGAGGCTATGACATTTAACCTGGAAGCCATCACTACCTAAATAGTGTAGGTAAATACACTATGCTCAGAGGCACTATTTGAACCCTTACTTTGCCTCCTGGCAATTTACAGAATCAGAGTTGGAAGGAAGCCCAACACATTTTTATGCAGGAAATCATCCCTGATACGGCTGCCCTCCAGCCTCAAAATACTCTGCAAGCTAAACAGAAATAGTTGCTCCCCATCACACATTTGCTGTTTCTCTTGTAAGTACTTCCATATCAGCAGGACCCACCTCCAACATGCGCTTGAGCTTCTGTGAAGACTTGACAGATGCAGAGGCAGCAATGATTGCACTCAGTTGCTGTAGGAGGGCAAAAATAAAAAAGGATTATTATTGGTTTTGCTGCACCTCAACACTTGGTCAATGTAAAATCATGGAATTGTAGGGTTGGAAGGAATCGAAAGGGTAATCTTTTCCACTCTCTCCTGCAATAGAAGTTGAATAGAAGTTCCTTTCACACAGGGCGCTCTCAGGCGGTTGCTGTTTTGAGGTGGGATGCAATCATATACTGTCAAATTCATCTTGGCAATGAAAATGCAATGCAATGGGAAGTCATGCTCAACAAACCTCCTTCCTCATCTAAATTTGACCTTTTTGTGATAAAGGAAAGGGAAAATGCACTGGGAAGTGTTGGGGAACACTTACTTGACGCAATGTCATCTAACCTCCCTGCAAACCAACTCAGAATGAATGCTCATTTGACAGCCAACTTCATCTAATTTCCCCTCAAACTCTGCACAAACAAGTCAGGGATGAATGCTTAATAGGCAGACTGCTTGGAAATAACATCAGTCTGGAAAGTGAAGGGGAGGGCGTGGAAATCTTGATAAACTATCCTCCCTGACTTTCACAGGTTTACTGTGCTTTTGCAAGCAGAGCCCGTGCATGTACTACTTGTATGCACATGGGTTCTGTTTGCAAATAAAGACCTGGGAGTTGGGTGCAAAAACATGGTCCTCTCTCTCTCTCTATGTTCACTGTATGCTCTACTTGACTGCCTGGAAAGGACTGCAGGAAATGAAAAACGGTTCTGCTGCCAAGCCTGCAATCAAGCAATTATTATAGGCTAATGAAAAACCTGAAAGAAAGACAGACAAAGGATAAATAGTTGTTTTGTTGTATTTTATCACTAGCAACATCAACATTTCTTGTTAGTTGTCTTGGGTGCTTTAGTCAGAAAAGTGGGGCGTAAAACCAAGTAGTAGTAGTAGTAATAATAATAATAATAATAATAATACTACTAATAATAATAATTTGTTATTTATACCCCACCCATCTGGCTGGTTTTCCCCAGCCACTCTGGGCGGCTTCCAATAAAACACTAAAATACAATAACCTATTAAACATTAAAAGCTTCCCTAAACAGGGCTGCCTTCAGATGTCTTCTAAAAGTTTGGTAGTTATTTTTCTCTTTGACATCTGGTGGGAGGGTGTTCCATAGGATGGGTGCCACTACCAAGAAGGCCCTCTGCCTGGTTCCCTGTAACTTGGCTTCTCGCAGCGAGGGAACCTCCAGAAGGCCCTCGGTGCTGGACCTCAGTCCTCTGGACCAAGTAAGAAGCAAAAGAAGGGAAAGCGAAAAACTGTGAGCATAGAAATGTAAGAAGAGCCCAGCAGGATCAGATCAAAGAGCCCAGCAGTCTGTTCTTACAGGGGTCAACCAGATGTGTCTTGCTCATATGCAGAACCTATGAACACCACATGAATCATAGAATCATAGAATCATAGAGTTGGAAGAGACCACAAGGGCCATCGAGTCCAACCCCCTGCCAAGCAGGAAACACCATCAGAGCACTCCTGACATATGGTTGTCAAGCCTCTGCTTAAAGACCTCCAAAGAAGGAGACTCCACCACACTCCTTGGCAGCAAATTCCACTGTCGAACAGCTCTTACTGTCAGGAAGTTCTTCCTAATCTTTAGGTGGAATCTTCTTTCTTGTAGTTTGGAACCATTGCTCCGTGTCCGCTTCTCTGGAGCAGCAGAAAACAACCTTTCTCCCTCCTCTATGTGACATCCTTTTATATATTTGAACATGGCTATCATATCACCCCTTAACCTCCTCTTCCCCAGGCTAAACATGCCCAGCTCCCTTAGCCGTTCCTCATAAGGCATCGTTTCCAGGCCTTTGACCATTTTGGTTGCCCTCCTCTGGACACGTTCCAGTTTGAAAGCTTGTGCCAGCATGGAGAGGATAGGGCTTAGCATGTATGAATCAAGACAAGAGAAGGTATCACAAACCACAATGGCGGCAGGGAACAAAAATGGGTCAAGAGCATCCTGGGAGGCTTGTGAGCCAGACCACACCCTACTAGCAACAGATCTCCATGGTTATTTCCTAACGCTTATCAAAACTGAGGATAGTGGGAGTTGAATCTGAGACCTTGCACATGCAAAACAAGTGACCTACTAAAGAACTACCTGTGCCTCCCTGTCCCTTGACGTTGCTGGGCAGCACCACAAGCAGAGCCGTGCTGTTTGGCAAACACCCTTTGCTGCAGTGGCACAGCCAGGTGGCAAAGACTGTGAAATATGTCAACTACCCTCCGACGAGACTGCTAGGTAATCTGAAGGTTATGCAATGATGCAATGGGTGTTTGCACTTGCTAGCAAAATATTCACCGCCTGATTTCAAAGAATGTGCAGGTTTAATTGTTTTCAAGGGCAGCAGAAGTGTGTGTGTGTGTGTGTGTGTGTGTGTGTGTGTGTGTGTTTAATAAAGCTTTTGATCACCAATATATGTCTATCACAATATGGCACATATTTTAATTATGGAGAAACTTAAAGCAGGAAGATCATCCCCAAACTCCTGCTGTCCAAACCTCTGTATATCCCACCAGAATCAATGTGGCTTTCTCCCAAGTAAGTATGCTTGGGACTGCAAACTTGTGCAGTCAGTCTGAAACGGGCCCCAAAATCCTTGTGCTAATGCACCCTTAGAGAAGGAAAAACGAGGATTTTGGGGCCCGTTTCAGACTGACTTCACAGTCAGATTTTAGATTTTGGGAAGCCATTCCTTCACCAGCTGCATAAACAGCTAGAACTACTCTCTTGACTTCTCCCTTTTTAGATATATGGAAAGGTAAAAGGGCACAGAGGTGACCAGACCAGGACAGGGAACTTCATTCCCAGACTCCCCTCCTCTAGCTTCATAAATTAACCCTTCCTTTCCAAGAGCCGAGGACAGAGCCCAAAGAGTTTGGGCTCGCACAGACAGGGGAGGCAAGTCTCGTACCGGCATGAGCATCTGGATGTTCTCACTGAAGTTGCCCAGGAAGGCCATGATGGCCATGCGCTGCGTCAGGCGCTCCACCTTGCTGAAGTGCAGCATAAAGCGGTCCTCGTCCGACAGCTCCTCCAGTGGCTTCCGCTCCTTCTCATACTGGCGCAGCAGCTTGACCTCATTCTCCGTCGGCAGGAAGCGCATGAGGCACTCGACAAAGTCCACTGGAAGCGTCTTCAGGTCAAACCTGGAAGAGCAGCAGCAGCAAAAACGACCCTGTGTCAGAAGGCAGCAGGAAGGGGGGCTGCTAAAGGAACTGGGCTGGGAGCGGGGAAGCCCAACGGAGCCTGTGGGGTGACGTGGCAAGAGTGTCAGGCTGGGGATCTGGAAGGCCAGGGTTCAACTCTTCACTTGGCTATGAAGTTCACTAGGTGAACTTTCTTGAGGTGGTGTCTCTTTCTTGAGGTGTCTCTTTCTTGAGGAACTTTCTTGAGGTGGTGTCTCTCTCTCTCTCTCTCTCTCTCTCTCTCTCTCTCTCTCTGCCTAACCTACCTCATATGGTTGTTGCAGAATAAAATACGCCAAGGGACAGCCACTTTGATCTCCTCAGAGAAAAGGTGGAATATAAACATAATAAATAAATGTATTTCAGGGGTGCTGTGGAAGGAAAAACTACACACACGCACAGATACCCACGTGTGAATGGCTTTGCAGATCTCCTCCGTGCTCCTCCCTGCTTTGCGCAAGGTGATAGCAAGGTTCTTGGCCCGGTTGGCTTCCAGCAGGGTGACCTTGTTGGCTGCCTTATGCGATGCCTTGTTCTTAGAGCAGAGGAGGTCAATGGCCGGGCCTTGGGCTTTGGTCTTAAAGAGCTCCTCAAACTTGTCTAGATCAAGGTCCTGGAAGAGGAAAGAGGATTCAAAGAGTTACCCATTATGATACTCAAGATAATAATAACGACAACAACAATGACATACATTCTGATTTCAGGCTGCTCATAATTTGCCTTTTCACTACTGGAGGAATTTCAAAGCTGCTAATAGCATGTTATCAGTTGCTTCAGTTTTGGGAGCCAGGGAGGGAACAGCGAATAGAGATCTGAACTTGGATTGGGGAGAACTAGGTTCAAATTCCTATTTAAGGATTGTTGTGAATATAAAATGGTGGGGAGCCCAGTGAGTGTGTTGGAGGAACGGTGGGACACGTATGTGAAGAATCAGTACAAAGCAAAATAGAAGCCTGAAGCTGAAGAATTGACTGGTTGGTTCCAATAATACATCTCTCTTTCTCTCACACACTGAGAAAGTGAGAGAGTGAGCAATTTGGTCTTTGTTGCTTCCTTGGGGTTACCAGTCCCAAGAGGCAGAACTCCCCTATCAAAGGTCCCTTCCTTTCCTGCTCTCTTCTTTTCTGCCAATAGCACACTACACCTCCTGTCTCTATGACATCGTGTGTAGCTTCCCCCCATTCATCAGTTTCCATGGCTCCTCCTTTCTTCACCTCCATTCATTCCCTCCCTCCCTCCCTCCCCCATTGTCCTCATAGACTCCTGCTGTTCAGGCCTCATAGCACTGCACTCTTCTCCCTTATAGTACATGGGCACTGCTGATCTCAATCACTCCTTAGAGCCCTTTCCCTTGCCTTACTTCCCTCCCTCTCTCCTCTCCTCCTTTCCTGAAGCCTCATTCTCCACCAACCATTTTTTCACACTCATTATTCTTACACTGTGCATAGCCTATTCTATATTCTTCCTTCAAACTCCTTTCTTCTAGGCACACTCTCCCTTAGCTTCCCAATATGCCGGGGCCTCTTCTCAATTCTTGTGTGAGGCTCTGACGCCAGCCAAAGTGACAACTTTCCCTTCCATCAAGAGGCTGCACTACAAACTGTTCAGTTTCCCTCAGCGACTGAATGTTCTGTGCTGCTGCGCTTGATAGGCTGATAAGGGTTTCACCTGCACAAGTACAGTAGATACAAATACAACGGATTAAAGGTTTGAAAGAACGGTGCACACCATTCAGACTGACTTCTCCCTTTCCCTCACCTCCAATATCTTTTCATCATCCAGCTCACTGAAGACTGTGCCGCTGATCTGGTTGGGCTTCAAGGCCGTCCAGTTAAAGACCGGCAAGCGGAATTTCGTCTTGATGGGTTTCTTAATCCGGATTGCTTGGGGGCACAGAGGAGAGAAAAAAGTATTATTTGTCCTCACAGGTGCGGAAGAGGTCAAGGCTCAGCTCAGCTCGGTCCCAATGGGCCACTGGGAGGGAACAGAATTGGGTTGGTTCCCCTAGCAAGTTTCTGTTCCCAGTTTTGGTTCACCTTCATGGACTTCTCTTAAGTCATGATCTGCTGACACACTTTCAAGCATACCATAAAGGCTGGTTACTTGGTTTGTTTGGCTGTTGTTGTTTTTAGAGAGAGAACAAAGGTTCCCAGGAAGATGAATTCTGTACCCAGAACCATGTTCTGTGCTTTCACTCGTGAAATTACAGCACACATAGAGCAAGGACCCAGGGCCTTTCCTCGCTGTCCCTCTTTCTGTCTTGCAGGTGGATGGGTGGGAGGCGGCGAAACGTACCTGATAAGCCCATAGTGAGAATCACAGAGGGAGACGTCCCCGGAAGTGGTGGAGCTGGCGGACACTTATCTGTGAGAAAACAGGGGCGGAAAAATATATGTAGCAACCGTCGCCCTCTGTGCAACCATGTGTGAGAAGATGGCAGGTTTCTTTCCTTTGGACTTACCCGGTAGCGGAGGAGGGGGTGGGGGGAGAGGCGGAGGAGGTGGCGGGGGTGGAGGGGCAGCCTCCATGGGAGGCAGGACCGGGAGGCGGAGGTCGTCCTCCGGGATGTCGCTGAAGTTGACCTCTGCCCCTGGAGGTGGGGGCAGCGGCAGGTGGTCTCCCCCTGCTGGGCGAGAGGTATAGTGGCGTCGGAAAGCCTCCTCCTTCTCCTTGATGATTCTGCGCAGGGTGTGGACCTGGTTGCTGGCACTCTCGTAGGTTTCCTGCCCCAGAAGAGACACATCAGTAAGGCCTCCTCTTCCCACTCGCTGGAGGCTGTTCACAAGGCCAGATGCCGCTGGGTCTCAAAGGACCAAGGGACACATTATACATTCAGCAGAATTAAGGGGCAGCGCTTATCCCCAGCTGCAGCACCTCTGGGAGCTGTGTGTGTGTGTGTACATATTTACAGAAATTTACATTCTCCTCCACAGGGATAAATAACAGACATGTAGAAGTTGTGGGATGTAACATAAGCAGTCAAGTACAACACTTCCTGTTTGCCCAGAGTGGACATGCAGGGGGGTGTTACTCCAGCCAGGAGGACTTCCTGTCACACCTGGTCTGTAGCTTCCTCCCCCTGTGTGTGACCAGGTAGGTGGGCGTGACCCTGGGAGACCCCATAAAAGGGGCGGATCACGCAGCCACCTTCCTCTTGATGCCATGCTCTTCTGATGCCATTTCTTCTCTTGGACTGCACTGCTGGGTCTCTGCCAGCAGCACATGGGTCCATCCTTCAAGGATGTAAGCCACACTGTATCTGTAACTACAAGCTAAAGCCTGCCTTCAGGGATCCAACTGTGAACTGAATGTGAGTAAACTTACTACTTTTAAAAGAAGCTTCTTGTATATTTATTCTTTTTAGGAGGGATAAAAAGGGATTTACCAGGAACCAAACCCAATCTGAACGAAGCCAGATTGGATGGCTTAAGTAAAGAGTTTCAAACGAATCTACCAACTAGCTTCCTGCTATATACTGGGGAATGCATTCTGCTGCTAACTGACAAGTATGAGTTAGGAAGGATACTATTAAATCAATATATCCTCTCCTAGTATTTCCAACACTCCCACAAAAGTTACATGGGTTTTGCCTCTTTTTCACCACTGTTGATTTTAAAAATCTTTTGAATTTTTTAAAATACCTGTTTTTAACTGTTTTCCCTCCCCAATGGATAATTTTAATGTTTTATTTATTTATTTTGCAAACAGCATAGAGGTTTTCTTACAATCAAGTGGTATCTAAATTTTGTTTAAGATAAATAAATGGGACCAAAAAGGCTTGGCATGGAAATGGGGTCTAGACTAGCCTGACATATTTGTTTCCTATGAGCATGTAATGTTTCCCCCTGGGGGGCAGGGCGAGCAGGAAGCAGGGAGGGAGGGCAGAAGATGCAAATATGCTGCCCTCCACCTGCAGCAAAATATGATCCAATAAAAAACTTTGCTTCTTAGTTCTGCTGATTGCACCAACTGGTCAGGGAACTGGGTCGATGCCAGCACTGCCCTGGACCCCTTAACAGAACAGCTGGGATTTATCTGCAGGAGAAGACCCACATCCTCAAACAAGGAAGGAATGGAGCCAAACCATGGACAGTCCACAGAAACCCAGCCAGCCCCAAGCAAGGGAACAGGGACCATTTGCCAGCTGTCCTGAGTGTCACATTGTCACTCTGACCTGTGAACTAGAGTCCCATTAAAAACCCACATAAGATAGACCTAAGAAAGGATTGTTAGGAAAAATGCCCAGATACCAAACCAACAAGCATGCAAGAAAGAGCCTGGAAGGTAATGGCTCAAGGAGGCAAGAATTGTGCCTCATCTCTACAGTGGAAAGACCCACAGATGAACCCTGATGAGGCATGTTCTTGTAAATGAGGAGTCTGTCAAAGCTTCATTCTTCAGGGAACCTTTTCCACACAGACCTGCCAGGCAGGGAACGTGGCATGTCCGCTCAAGAAATCCTGTTCATGGGGAGCATGGCTTGCGCCCACTAGGCCTCACCGTCATCCTGAATATCGTGTCTGAATAGAAAGTGTTCCCTGGCATACAGCAGTGCTCCCCCTGTAGGCAGGAGGACTGGGAATGGTGAGCCAACTATCAAGGAAGCCTGTCCATCATTATGGAACTTTTCACTGAGAAGCGTCTGAGGAAGCATCCCAGGGAGGTTAGAAAAACCTATGAATTAACCCAGACGATGGACGGGCCCCCATCTTCTTAGGAAAGCCTCCGCATCGCTTTTTCCTGGCCACCATAGCTGTCAACTTACAGATTTGAAAATAAGGGACCAGCATCCTTGAAAATAAGGGACCAGCAGCCAAAATAAGGGACCTGCAGCCTCACCTGTTCCAGGCACTCCAGTCTTCCTCTCCTCCTGCAGTCTGGTCAAACTCATGCTGGTAGCTTCGAGAACACTGTCCAACCAACTTTGTAACCAGACGTGCAACTGAATAGAATCTGAATCACATGCACCACAAGGCCTATGCAGCCTCAACTTAAGATGGCTCCCTGGCCTGGCTTTGCACTGCAAAGTTTGCAGCAGCACGTGCAACAAAATGGCGTCCAGCATTTAAAACCCCCCTCAGCTTGCATTAACTAGCCACACACAAGGCATGCAAGCTCCACCCCCCAGTCATTCTTAGACTTCTTATTGGGTGAGCAACGCAGCCAAGCAACGCAGTTGGAGCCTCCCTCCTCCCTGGCCAGCAGGGAGGGAGGGAGTGGAGCTGCTTCCTTTGAAATTTAAGGGACATCATTTAAGGGACATCCATCAATAAGGGACAGCAGCGGGACATGGCGCTGGAATAAGGGACTGTCCCTTCAAATAAGGGACACTTGACAGCTATGCTGGCCACATACCTTGACAATCTCCAGCTCCTTCTCCCGCTGTAGCAGCTGTTTCTCCAGCTCTGCCACCCGCATTATGTTTTCATTCTCCAGATCCAGAAGCTTTTCTGTCAACTGAGTGGAAGAAAATAGGGATCACCAACTTTCCTTTGGTCAAAAAAGACGGTTCTGTTCTCATTATCCTGCTCAGATAACCATTTGTCCAAAATCTCATGTGTGGAGCAGACTTGTGAGGCTCTTGTTTTTAAACAAGTTGCTGGCCCTCGTGGTTATAACAATGTTTTTACAAATGTGCAGGCAGTTAAGCCTGACTGCACCTTCCCTTCCCAACGCCAGCCTGGGGATCTTCTTCAGCACAATGTTCAATTAGCCTATTGCCCCAAGACGGTGGTGATGGTTGCTGGCTTATGGAGCTTTTAAAAGGATATTAGACAAATGAATGGAAGGCACACTCATTTTCCTCTGTTTTAGTATTTTAACTTGTATATTTTAAAATAGGTTTGTATTTTTTTCTTGATTTTCTTGTTTTATCTTTTTGCAAAGCTCGTTGAGGGTTGTTGTTGTTGTTTTGACAACCAAGCTGTGTATAAATTTTATGAAATAAATTTAGCCATAAAAGCTAAATGGAACATCCATGTTTGGAAGAAGTATATTACTAAGTACCAAACGCTGGAGGGGTAAACCATGGTGGAGAGCAGTTGCCTTCAAGCCCTGCTTTGGGGCTTCCCAGAGGCCTCTGATCAGTCACTGTTGGAAAAAGGTTTCTGGACTAGATGGAACCATCTATCAGGACTCTTCCGTAAATGGCCTTGGACCTGTATACCTGAAGTAGTATCTCTACCCCCAACGTTCAGCCTGGACACTGAGGTCCAGCTCCAAGGGCCTTCTGGCGGTTCCCTCACTGTGGGAAGCAAAGTTACAAGGAACCAGGCAGAGGGCCTTCTCAGTAGTGGCACCCACTCTGTGGAATGCCCTCCCATCAGATGTCAAGGAGATGAGTAACTATATAACCTTTAGAAGACACCTGAAGGCAGTCCTGTATAGGGAAGTTTTTAATGTTTGATGTATTATTATGTTTTCATATTTTGCTGGAAGCCGCCCAGAGTGGCTGGAGAAACCCAGTCAGATGGGTGGCATTTAATATTGTTGTTATTGTTGTTGTTGTTAACTCTTATGTTCTTCTGGTGAACTAAAGGGGGGAATCTGTACACCTACATGTGATAAATGTTCTTCCAACTCCTCCACTTTCTCCAACGCTACGTTCTTGGTCTCGGCATCCTCCAGCAGCCCTCCTACATCAAATACGTTGTCCAGGTAAGCCTGGATCTGCACTTGCAACTTTTCGCTTTCCGTGTGTCTCGACTTCTGTGGAAAGAAACGAAAATGCAACACAAGAGGAAGAAAACTGCATGAAGCCAGTGAGCAAGGGGAAATTATCTTAAAGGGAACAAGCTTCCAGGTTGCTGCGTGATGGCACTGAGTCTCTCTCAAAAGCTACAACAGAACAGTGAGGACCATCTCATGATACATGTTTTCCATGCTCCTAATTAATCTGATAGTACATACCTGGAAGCACTGGAGGCAGCCCCAATGATAAAGTGAGTCTGATGTCAACCCTGGTATGTCAAAGCTGGTATGTGACGACATGCCAAGGTTAATTAGGCCTCCGGAGAGCACTTTGGCTTATGGAATCCTGGAAACTGCAGTTGGGATTCTGCTGGAGATCCCTAGACCCCCCACAGGACTACAATTCCCAGAGATCCCTTGAAAGGAGGAATGACGAGGAAGTGAGATTAAGTTTGAGGGCCGTTTATGCCCTTGGAGGTGTCTGGAACTAGCACAAGTCTGACTTACTTCACAGCCTTGCCATCACTGGTCTCCTCAGAAGGGTGTTTCCATCCCTTCCTGCTAGATGGCTAGAACTCTTCACTGAATAGCTCTTCAGTTCCCAAGTTCTTTAATATGCCTCTGAAGAGCTCTGTCCTTTTGTACCACTAAGCTTCTCTATTCTGCCGTTTCGTTCCTGTTATTGAACTGGTGCCTGTTTCCCTTGAAAGAGCAATGACCTTGGTTCTGAGAACAAGACTTGGTCTCCTAATGTCTGTTTTGGTTTTGATTCAGCTGAAACCAAGGCTAGAAACTGACATCAAACCGGGATTTCCACCCAGGCCTTGCACCCAACTCCACTGTTCTGCATCCTGTCATTATCTTCAATAATCAGGAGAGGAATGGTACTACATATCCAAACCCGCCTTCTGTCCAACTGGAAATTATTTTGGCCTTTTAAAAAGATGTTCAGGTTTGTTGTCTATTTTCATGTGAGGGTGGCCAGTCTTTCTTTTAAATAACAAGGCATTTATTTGAAGCTGGGGCTTGAGAAGTTTGATTCTTTTCATATCCCCACTGCCCCACTGTCTTGCAAAGGTTTTGCTTCCGGTTCCATCAGTCACTTGCTAAGGAGTGCTTTTGCTGGAATCGACGACTATTCCAAACCAAAGTATATCACAGCCCTTAACTGAAAGGTTTAAAGCAACAGCAGGGCCCTCTTTGCCTGATGAGATAGTTAAGTGCATTGGCTGCCATCACAGCAGACATAAACAGACCACCAGACTGCAAACAAGTATCTTGGCAACTCAAATGAAAGGGAGGAGGAAGGCAAAAGTTAATGTTGGTTTTAGAGGAGCTGGAGACAACTTGAAAGAAGCATCACTTTCCATGGGATCCCCTTTATTTTCTAGTCCCATAACTGTCTTTGGTCAAGTAGGTTCTGTAGGTTTTTGAAACAATTCAAACCCCAAAGAACCTGTTTACCAGAGACAATGATGAGACATGTACACATTACAAGCAGAAACCCATCCCTACCCCCAAGCTGCCTCTCTGAAAAGAGACCAGTCCATCTCCAACTGAAGTCATAGTGCTCAAAGATAGCACAAGGAACCAAATGTGTGTTGATTAAGGGAAACTCCCCTAAGCATGTTTGTAAAGAGGGAAGTTTCTGTGGTTTTTTAACAGATAATTTTTCCAGGAAATGTGAAGCAGGCATTTCATAAGAGTGCTTCCATATTGAAAAGGTTGTGATATTACAAATAGGTAATTGACAACTGTTTGGGGTTTTTTACCAAAAAAAATCTTATCAAATTTCCCCTGGATTTTCCTCATGAATGCATAAGGAGCAACAATCTCACAACAAACACCCGTCTGGAAGCACCCTCAGTTCCAGGCTATCTTTATCTGCCTCTGATGAAGTGGGTTCTGGACCTCAATCATTTATGCCACTATAAATTTGATAGTCTTGAAGAGGTGCTACTGGACTCTTAATTGCTTTTGCTGCAACAGGCTAACAAGAGTAACCCTGTATTTTGGAGCAAAGGCTCCAAAAGATACTCTAAATGAAGGCTACTCTCCAATATGAGTACGTTATGCTGCTTTTCTGTCAATCTGTCTCTCACACACACAAACATCCTGTCTGGACACAGTTCACCTCTAGTTGAAAACACCTCTATTAAAAGGATGAGCAGCTGTTTTTTCTTGTTGATCTTTGGTACTGATCACATTGGTTGTTGTTTTTCGGCCTAGATTGCATGTTAGTGCATAAATATTGTGCCAATAATCATAACTGTAAGCCTAGAGGGCATTTTGTTCCCCTCAAAAGGTAACTTCTGTGCACCAGGAGAAAAAGGTAATGAAGAAAAATCTGTGAACAAGACTGCAATGTAACACACCCATGTTTTTCATATGGGCCAGCACAGCGTGTGATTCAAACCTCAAAGCGATTTTGCTTCAAGGATTTGGCACAATGACTTCTAGGAGGAACAACATTACTTCTAAATCGCTATCAAAACTTGTCTAAGCTCAGGGAAAATGCAGGAATCTTGCTTGCATTAAGCGCCTATGGATTTAGGGGTCAAGTGTGAGTAGATGCCACCTTTCTGTGATTTTATCTATTAATTCCTCCCCTCCCGTCCAGGTGTCCCTGGCTGATGGATCTGAGCAAGCCATCCTGCCCAGACTCATATGGTCACAAGTTGTTCGGAGAAATTTCAACCATTAATTAGCTCTAACACCCTGGTAGAGTTTAACTTAAAATCAATGGACCTAGACAAAGATCAAGAGACCATACATGAATATGACAATTTAATGATTCATGTGTCAGATCACATGACTATTAAGCTCACAACCCCAGTCACAGAAAAATCTGGTGAGGAAAAATGCAACTGGTTGGTTTAACCATGAATGCTTATCTTTAAAGGCACAGGTTAGAACTAGATGTCACCACTATAGAGACTCTGGTGTGCAGAGACTGCCGGAGGAATACTTTAAACTGAAACACCAATTACATCTCTTGATTGGCAGGAAGAACAAGTTATTCACTGAAAAACAATGGGAACGTTGAATCCAAGCAACAGTAGCTAACAATTCTGGCATTAGTTTCTGGAGCCCTTGACGAGAGACCCTCCATGACTAACACCGTCCCATCTCAGACATGGTACGGATACTATTTAAAAGTATTCTGTGATGAGAAGGTGGGCTCTGTGGAGCCTCAAGAGGACCTCTCAGAATGGGCACCAGTCACAACAGAAAAAGTTAGACTTCTTATTGCCCCAAATCTAGGAAGTCCCAGATCCTGATACAATTCCACCAGAGTTACTTAAAGTAGGTGCCGCTTTGCAGGTATCAAACTGGGCATGCAGGCATCAAAAGGGCAGGAGCCAGCAGCACATGCAACTATAAAAGGTTCAGATCTAGCTGAACAACCCCATTACCCATCTTTGTCAGGCATTTGGCCTATTCTTGGAAAAAATCTGAATGGAACTAGGTTCTATCAGCTGTTCTAGATTGGCTTGTGAAGAGATTGGGTGTTACCTGTAAGAACTCTTCCAGACCTAGTTTGGTGAACTCATATTGTAGGTGCACACGGAAGTTCATGTCCTCAACAGAGTGCACCACGATGTTGATGAACTGCATACAGGCCACCTGAAAAACACATTAAGAGAGGGCAGCTGGCATTATGGCGCACAACTTCAATTTGTCATTCCCCTGTGGTTTTGTCTAGAGTGCCAGGGTCTTCCCCGACATGTTGTCCTCCAGATACTGCTGGACTAAAAAAAACACACCCCATTATACTGGCTGTTGGCCATGCTGGTTTGAGGCCTGATGGGAGATGGGAGTCCAACATCATCTGAAATACACCATGTTGAAGAAGCCTGGTCTAGATGTTCCACCGATACAGGATCAAATGTTTAAAAAGCCTATGCTCCAGGACACCACAGCTGGGGAATGCACCTGTGAAAAGTCCCACCATCAATCCATTTGCTGGGAAGGAATGAAGAGGCAAGAGCCAGACCTAGGTCTGCAAAGGCACTGAGAGAGGGCAATAGGCAGAAGACCTTTAAAATACATGATGGCCCACCAGGTGAAAGCACTTGGGAAAGGCAGATGGGAACATAGGCTGCCAAGTTACTGTTTTGCACTGTAAACCATGCAGCTTGCACCGTAACTATAAACCATTTAGGACTTGTTTTGTTGTTGGTTAAGGTAAAGGTAAAGGTAAAGGTAAAGGTAAAGGGACCCCTGACAGTTAGGTCCAGTCGTGGCTGATTCTGGGGTTGCGGCGCTCATCTCGCTTTATTGGCCGAGGGAGCCGGCATACAGCTTCCAGGTCATGTGGCCAGCATGACTAAGCCGCTTCTGGGCAACCAGAGCAGCGCACGGAAACGCCGTTTACCTTCCCGCTGGAGCGGTACCTATTTATCTACTTGCACTTTGATGTGCTTTTGAACTGCTAGGTTGGCAGGAGCTGGGACCGAGCAACGGGAGCTCACCCTGTTGCGGGGATTCGAACCGCCAACAGGTATTAAATCAATCAATAAAAATATATTGACTGTGTGCAAGAGCGCTGCCACAGTCTTTGACACAGTAGCTAGAGAGTAAAACAGGGATGAAGAAGCAGAAACACACTTTCTAAACTTTTCTATAACATAAATTGGATGGGGGGGGAGAGTCCCTACCCCATAGCAGAGATAGGTACCCGGCAACCTGCTGTCCATACGCAGACTCTACCAATCCAATCCACAGTGTAAAATGAGAATGCCTGCACAGATGGGGAAGGCCTCTGGGGTTGAGATCCCGGCACCTCAGATACCATGATTTTTGGGAGGAGCTTTGCATAATTAATAGTAGGATGTTCAGCTCAGCTGCAGACATTCACTTTTCATGCTGTGGGTTCAGTCTCCAGCATGTCCAGTTTTTTAAAAAGGATCAGGGGTCAGGTGATGGAAAAGACCTCTGCCCAAAAATTCTGGAGAGCAGCTGCCAGTTAGGGTGGACCAATAGTAAAGCTTCCTATGTTGCTTCCTAAAATTCAATTGGCTAGCATGCGGATGCAGTGTGCTTTAATACTGGGGTTTTGCAGCTCTATGTTGGAACATGGTAATTAGAAACAGGGAACTGTCTTATGCAGGTGGCGATCATTTTAGGCACGTCCAATTGGCATGTGATTGCTGACACGTGGGTCCTTTTGGACCTGGAAGAGGGCAGATCTCAGGCATAACGGGGTATAATGGAGTGGGTCACACTTATGTGTGCTCCACCAATGTGCGGAAGGGCCGGGAATGGAACCCCCGTGTGAAATGCTTGCCGCCCGTACTGCGTCAGAACATTGGTCCATGTCGATGCCAAATAAGAATGGATAAATATGAAGAAATCTGGAACGAATATTTAAGTGATAAGGCAGATAGTGGTGGAAAGTAGTGGAAGGAGAGAGAGGTGGGAAAATATTGTTTAAAAAGGTGTAGTCACAGGTATATCAGTGTATTCAAATCTGAATTATCAAATTGTGTTGTTATTGTTATTATGGTTTTTGTTGTCTTTTGTGGTTGATGTTTGTATCCAAAAAAATGATTAAATATTTTTTTAAAAAAGAACATTGGTCCATCTATTATCCACAGCAGGGGTGGAGAAGCTACTGACGGCTCTGTCCGGCCATCAGAACTCTTCTTGGGCCACATTCTGTTGGCCACATCCCTCACTGGCCCGAGTGTTTATGCCTGGCTGGAACGTGTCCTTGCCCACAGCACGGTCAGTGACAGCATGTATATAATCTTGCATTTAAGAGACACTGTATATACCGCAACCTGTCCTTCGCATCAGATTGTGGGAGCTGCTGGCACAAACAGAAAAGCGACTCGTGGTTTTATGCAACTCAGGGCACCAGGGCTTTTGCTCCTTACCATGAAGTCAATATTGCTGTCCTCGTTGCGGAAATACTCCATCAGCTTCTCAAAGCGGTGCTGCTCTTTGCAAACCTGAGAAGCAGAGAGCACAGCAGGGTCTTAAGGGTGCTTTAGTACTGGTGAGCCAGCCAAATACAGACTGTTCCCGGTATGCAGTCTTTGTAGACTTCTCCATAAGTACCCCTTCACGTAGCTATTCATCCCTTCTTCCATATTCACATGCACATTCCAATATTCTCAAGCACATTCCTGTATTCATTCCTTTACCCAGCCACACATTAGCAGCCCGTGCAGGAGGAACAAGCAGCTCTGCTTGAATCACTCGGCAGAGAGAGCATTGGCTCCTTCTCCTTCTACCCTGCATGTCTAGGCTCCACCTATTTTAAATTTTAATTTTGGATTTAGAATTCCCTGCCTTTGATGGATGTTTCAAGGGGCCAAACAGCAGAATAAAACAATTAATAATGCTAATAATAATCATTTAAGAGAGCAGGATCCATTAAGACAAAATACACAAAAGAGTGGGGAGGAGAAGATGCCACAAAAAGGCAGATCAGATGAAATTAAAAGCCTAAGCAAACAGGACAGGCTTTGCTTGGCACTTAAAAGATGGTGCCAGGCTCACACATGTAGGGAAGGAATTCCATAATGTGGGTGAGAAGGCCTGGTGTCCACCTGTCTAACCTCAGACACTGAGGGTGTCGAGAGAAGAGACGTTAATCAACTTCATCTCGAATGAAAGGCTACAGGGGTTTACGCCATCCAAAAACATGATGGTGGGTTTTCAAGCACAGTTATGGTGTGGAGTGGAGCTACCTGTGTAGAGGCCCACTTCTGAGCTCAGGAAGGCAGAGGTAAACAGGTACCAAGGTGTGCTGGTATCGTAGTTTGCCCCTGAGAGGCACTAACACATGGGCTCTGATTTGGGATCAAAAGTTGGCCACTGCTACTCTATCCATTTACGCTACACGACTTTTCCTCCACCTCCCTCCCTCAACTTGTGTATCTGTCTGTCCATTTGGCCTTGTGCGCACAACTTTTTACTAAATTGTCCCCACTCCCACATACACCCCTCTACCCGTTCATTGTCATGTTCCTGCATCTATTTCCCTCATCTTGCCTTCCCTTCCTCTTCCAAGTTTGATGTCTCTCCCAGGTATGGGGAACCTGCGGTGTTTTGATGTTGCTGGGACTCCAACTCCCATCAGCCTCAGCTATCATGGCCAATGATCAGGGCTGATGGGAGCTCAAGAATAACTGCAGGTTCCCCCTTGCTGATTTCCCCCAGGGTGCTGTAGGTCAGTCCTCACCTCCTTGAAATTCTCAAAAGCAGCCAAAATGATCTCATGGCCGCCACGCACCAGACAAACAGCTGCCAGCAGTTCTAACACCAGGGCTTTTGTCCTGGAGAGAAAAGAGAGAATCAAGGATGTGCCACCAACCAGAAAGAAAAGCAATGTCATTTTGCTGGTGACGCAGAATATATCCCACAATGATAACAGCATCCCTCTGATGCAATTGTTGCAGAGGCATGCAGCAAGGGCAGCCAACATAGTAACCACCAGGTGTTGTTGCACTACAACTCCCATCATCTCCAACCACAGGCCATGCTGGCTGGGGCTGGTGGGAACTGAAGTCCAAGAACACCTGCAGGGTACCAAACTGGCTACCCCTATCATTCAAAGTTGAGGCTTTGCTGTCAGGGGGACTTGCTTCCAACAAACAGCTGTCTATTCCAGTTTTGCAACACAGGTGTAGGTTTTGTGATCAGCAGGTGTCCCTGACTGTTCAGCTTTGCCCCTGCTCCTAGTGCAGTTTGATCATTTCTGGTTTCCAGCTGAACACATCCATTGTGCGGCAATTAATGCTAGGTAAACAGGAGGTTCCCCTCTAGGGATGCAGGGCTAGAGTGACTCCACATATATCTGGCATCATGGGCGGAGCCAGGATTTATTTTACGGGGAGCAGGCTTTATGTCAGGGGGGCGGAACCGAGTTATCTGTGATGCAATTGGTCAGTTAGATCAGTATTTTACACCCATGTCTGGCATGATCCTGCCACTTTAACAGAAGCTTTCAAGTGAAAAAGAGCTTGTTTTTCTTTGTATCTCCATGGCATTTTCACTTTACCAATTAAATGGCAGTTTGCAGAACTTTATCTGAACAACAGTGTATCTGGTTTGCTCCTCAGGCCCCACTGCCTTCTTGGTTAAGCAGTGCTTCCCATTGGTTTTCATGCAAACTATACCGACTGAAATTCCATCTTCTACACAATTATTAAAAGGTGCAGCTATTAAAAGGTACATTCTCTTTCACTCTGCCCACATGGGTGATACTGGCTGACTTTGATTTGCCCAGATGTAATGAGGAATGGCCATTTCTTTGCACACAGAAGTTGCCAAGTTCAATGCCTGGTGTCTCCTGGTAGGACTGAGGAAAGACTCCTGCCCGAAACCTGACAGCCAGTGTCAGCAGTACTGAGCTAGATGCACCAATGTTCTGATTTGGAATAAGCCACTTTCCTTCGTAAAAAAACTGGTTTGTCTGTTCTAATATCTGGAGAGCTGAGATGGTGTAGTGGTATACAAAAATGCATTGTATTCAAGGAAAATATTGTTCGCAAAAGTGTGCATGTTCAGCAAAATTGCATGCAAACGTGTGCATAGGGGGGAAATGCACACTAAAATCCTGATGAAGTATTATGAAGGCTTTAAAAAAAAACCCCAAGTCTCCTTGGCTGCTATCAAATACAGAACACTGGGCAAGATGGGTCATTAGACTGAGCCCAGCAGGGAGTTTCCTAACTGAGCTGCATTTTCAAATGCTGAATTAATATTGTTAGGGCAAGGGGAGGCAATAAAAAAGTGCAAACTTATAACATCTATGCAAGAAAAAGAAATATTGTATATAAATTATATTTTGCAGTTCACATTGTAAACATTACTTTGTAGAGCATACCAAAAGACCCCCAGGGACATGGTTCACTCATGAGCTTGCTTCCCTCTGTATAAATGCCCATTCATCATATAGTGCCAGGACTGGATATGTGATAAGCCAACACAAGATGTAAACCAGCAACTTTGCAATGGAAGGCCTGGAAACCACAGATGATCAATGCACTTTATATCAACAACATGGCCCAGACAGTTTTTCTGGCTGTGCACAGAGATTTCAGTTAGGCCAAAGAATATGAGGAAACAGGAGAAAGTTGTCCAAGTGCACATCTGTTCTGCAAATTAAAACCTGCTTGAAATCAGTTTCACTAGCTGGAGGCAGGCCATTGTTTCGTTTCGTTTTTCAGAGCCGATGGCAGTTTGAAGGAGGGATGGCTGCTAATAGCGTGTGAACTCATCCCACTTCCATGTTGGCTAAACAGGTTTTGCAGGGTTTCATGAAGCATTTCAAAAAACGGCAAAACTTGTTTGACCAGAGGCAATATATGGAGGGATCCATGGTATCATACAAACACGCACAGACCCCTCCAGACATCCTTTTTATTGTGCATCTGTTATGATTTGTGCTCATTATGGTCTTGGGGCAGTTATACACGATCCTGTTTTCAATACTGTTTGTGCCGGCAAACATGAGTCTGACCAAACTGCGGGAGGCAGTGGAAGGCAGGAGTGCCTGGCGTGCTCTGGTCCAGGGGGTCATGAAGAGTCGGACACGACTAAACGACTAAACAAATACTGCTTCCTTTCCAATCAGTGCATGTCCCCTAATTTCCTGCTGAAATCCTGAAACATTCTATAACACAAATGTTCTCTTTCTTAGAGGACCCCCACTTTTGTCGCACTGCAATGTAAGAGTGTGGGGCAGTAACACTGGGGAAGCATCAGAGAACATCTAAAAAGGCGGAATGATGTGTGGATGATCCAGTATAAATCTAGCCCTGGTGCACTAGCACTGCATCAATGACCTGCAACAACAAATATCAATCTGTCTGGAGGGCCTCATGGAAAGTGATGGTTCTCTCAAGTCACTTTCAGCTCACTTAAGAACAAGTGTCGGCCTCCAGCTGTCAGGGACCGGAAGGACGCTGACTCGTGTGCACCAGGGGAAGGGATTTGTGGGAGAGCAGTGATTTGTGGGGAACTCTACTTGCCAGGAGGCAAGAGACAAAGACAGAGGAAGCTTCTGTTGTCTCACCACCAAACCCCTGGCTCTGAGCCTTCTTCCCCTGCGGGTTTCCTTGGGGGTTCCCCAGCTGGTGCCTCCCACCACTCCTCTGTGCCCAGCCAGTCCATGACAGCTTCAGAGCTGGAGGGTGGAGCACAGGATGGGTTTGAAGAAAAAGAGGGAGCGGCAGGTGAGGCAAGGGGAGGGGTAGGGGGCTTCCCCACCCGCTCCTGCACCACTGTCTCCCAGAACCAGGAGGGGGGAGATCCATAAAAAGGTGAAGGGGGTCCCCTGTTGCTGCAACTGCTCTATAGAGCACAGAGCTGGGAATAGCAGCCTAGACGCTAGACTGGTATGTGTAAGTATTCAGAGTCATAGAAACTATTCTCAGCGTCCGCTTTCGTCAGTGAAGAGTTAACTATCTGCCGTGTGCTTTCCTTTGGCTGGGGAGCACCTGTGACACCAGCCTTGACTTCTTTGTGAAGAGTTTTGAGGACAGCAGTTCTCCATGGATGTGAAATTCTTAGTCCCATCACACAACTAAAACCCCTTACTGGTAGGAGAAGCCCAAGGGACAGCTGAAGAGACTTGACGCTGGTTGTAAGGCAAGCAGGACCTGGCATTTTTAAACACACTAAGAGCTAAACAACGGGAGCCACATTAGTCCACCTATAGAGGGTAAGTTATCCACGTTTCCACAGGGCACACCTGAACACCCAGCCATCTTACCTGGGGTTCTTATTGTTCAAGCTGAGGGCAATCTCATTGACAGCGTGAGGATGAGACATGACCAAATTGAATCCATACTGACATGCAAAAAGGAGAAGAAATGCATAGAAGTATTAGGAGTAGAAAGAACCAGTGAAACCTCAGCGAAACTGTTGATTTAGCAGCCCAGGCACAGTGTGGAGTGGAGTGCAAATCATCTAGAAAACTGGCATTACTAAAAATAAATAAATGATGTGTTTTAAAGGAATATCATACATCAAACAATAACAAAGGGGTTCATGCCTTCCCTCCTGCCCCTCAAAAATGTTCTTTTGGCTCAGATTTATTGCACACACATGTCTTATGTGTCCAATCATCTGCACTTGTTTCCAACTCCCGCAACCCATCCCAGGCCCTTTAGATAGAGCCAGGCTACAAATGTAAATAAAGAAGTACAAGCACACATTTTGATTTATTTTACTCTGCTAGGGTAGAATTCAGTTTTCCCCACTCATGAAATGTTGGGTTTAGACTTGCAGCCCACAGGCATCCCCGATCCTAGCTAGAGGCAGGCAATAGGAAGAATAAGAACGGTCCTGCCAGCATTACCTGGTAGTTCATAATGGCTCGTAAGCACAGGATGCAAACGTGGACGTCATCCTTCTGGCTAACCAGCCGTGAGTTCTTCAGGGCTTTCCTGCTGGGAAGGGTGGTGTATCTGGCAAAAAGAGAGTCCTACATTTAGCACACTCATACACACACACACAGAAAAAGCAGTGAGGCTCAAAAAAATGTTTGCCCCATGCCAGTGATGAGGTCACGGCCGCAGCTAAGAACAGGAAGGGAGAGCTGTAATTAGAACCACCAGCTTCTGTCAGAAGGTTTGCCCAAGATGTGGGTTTCTCGCTGGCAAAAGAAAGGCTGAATGGCTACCGCTCATTTGGAGTCTAAGATCAACTCAGGGGTTTTGATAATCTACTTAAAAGCTAAGTTCCAGGAGACCACTGTTGTCAGTTCTAGCTTTCAACTCATGCACAAACACCCCTCAAGAGATAGGGCATTCAGCTTTTATTTGCTAAAACAAGGAGAAATTAAAGTCATGCTGCTTAAAATATATATATATGAAGCAAAAATATTGTAAATACACTGGGGATTAAAATGGGGTTTTCCAAAAGGAATAAAGAAGTTTCTTGTCAAAAATCTGGAATACTCTCTAGGTGGTTGAGACACAGAAAGAACACAAGGGCCGAAAAGCTCAATGATCAAGGAGGGAAAGTACCAATTTTTTCACTCTATAAGACACACATTTTCCCCTCCAAAAATTAAGGGGAAATGTGTGTGTATCCTATGGAGCGAATGCAGGCTCCTTGGCTTCAGCGATAGCAACGCGAAGCCTCCAAAGCGCAGAGGGAGCGCTCCTGCCGCGCTCCGGAGGCTTCACGTTGTTTTCACTGAAGCCTGGAGAGCGAGAGGGGTCAGTGCGCACCGACCCCTCTGGCTCCCCAGGCTTCAAAGATAGCCGCCTGAAGCCTCCGGAGGCTTCGGGTTCCTTTCACTGAAGGGTAGGTGCCCCTTCAGCTAAGGCGCAGCACCCCTTCAGCGAAGCGGAAGGAGAAATGGAAGGGGCTCTGTTTCTCCTGCTGCTTCGCTGAAGGGGCGCTGCGCAGAGAGGGGGAGATTTTTTCCCCCTTGTTCTCCCCCTCTAAAACAAGGTGCCTCCTATGGTTGGGTGCGTCCTATAGAGCGAAAAATATGGTATGTTTGGCCTGATTTGAGCCTTTGGCTGAGTTTGGGGCTCAGCATATATATCTGCCATGTCTCTCCAGGACAGTATGGGGAGACACTGATCCCTTCGCAGCCACAACCCTCATCCAAGATGGAGTTCCCACAGGTATTATGCAGATTCGCCCACCTATGCTAAAAATGTCTGAACTCATGAGCTCCCAATTTTTAAAGACATGAGTTGGAAAGGGAACCAGGTGACCAAACTAAGTAAGAAAAGGAGTCCACCCAACCCATGAGTACCATTTAGGCATCCTGTCTTCTGATTCCCCGGAGTACCCTCTAAACTTGGTTTAATATTTCTTAGGCTAGAGGCAAAGAGTAGGAAATGATACAAAAAGGCATTGTGTGAACGTGTTCTGTTTCTTATCTTGGTCAACTATGTTTTGCAGGATTTGGGTAAACACAAAAGCCTCCCAAACCTGTTTAACCAGTCAAAATAGCAAGATGAATGTATATACCACAAACAGCAGTACTTCTTTCAAACCACCCATCACTCTTTGAAGGGGAAAAATGATAATAATCTTTCAGCAGCCCTTGTTGCTCAATAGCTGTCTCAATGTGTAAACTGCTTTGAGGTTGTGGTTGAGTGATCGTTTGTTTTTACAATCAAGTGGTATGTAATTTTTTATGAAACAAATAATAAACAAATACACCACAGAATTTCTCTGCTGGACCTGCAAGGATATCCAGCCACCTCAAAGTACCGAATGCCTACTATTATTAAGAATCAACAGGCATACAGTTAAAATTGTCAGGAGCAATAGCCCTGCGAGGTAAAACTGTTTTTCTTTCCATTTTACAGATGGGAATCAGAGTCTGAGAGAGAAGGAGCTTTTCCAAAGTCAGCCGATGGGCCTGTGACTAAGTTGGAGTTTGAACCATGTCCATTCCCAGGACAGGAACCTCCAGACTGCGAAGTACCAGGAGTCTTGGACCTTGCTCTTAGATCATCCATCCCCAATGGCCGCTTGGCCACCTGTTTGCCACCAGGCCACCAGCCCTGGGTGTGGACTGCAGGGGGGGCCCTCTGCATTCCCGCACACATCTTCATGCACCTAGGCCACCGTCCAGCCCGGGGACTGTGCACAGAATTCCTCACGCAGCAGCCCAGTGCAGAAATACTTACCCAGGTGACAAGGACAGAGAAAGAGAGAGAACAGGAGACTCAGCAAAGAGAGGCAAACAGAGCACGGCAAAAGAGAAGGCCTGGAGCAGAGAGGAGACATGGCCAGCTACCGCCAGAGGAACATCAAGGGGGAAGGATGGGAGTGGGGAGAAGAGATCAGCACACGGCATCCCTGGAGGGCAGAAAGCAGGGAGGGGGTTTATTATTATTACAGAGCTCGGAAGGCTACACACCAGAAGGCGCAGCAGGGCAGAGGTACATACCGGAGGGCAGACTGGCGCGCAGAGCGAGCAAGGCTGTTGGCGTAGGGTGCAGACAGGGTGCTGGGGTGCTGCAGATCCTCTATGGACCTGCTCCAGGATTTCAGCTTTTCCAGCGCTCCATCCTCACCACTTTCCAGGCCCTCAAAATCAAACCTGGAGGGCAGAGAGGGATCACACACCATACACATGCCCACAGACACCCCCCAGCCGCACACACACACAGAGAGAGAGACGCTCGAGAACAAAAGCTGCGTAGAGCGCTCAAGCTCTGGATTCACGGGGGCTCCTCCCAACAGGCCACAAGCCCAGCAGCTTGGCATGCGACAAGGCATAGGCTCAAATCTCCCCCTGCGTAAGCAGGATCTGAGCACAAAGAAAACCAGGTACAAGGCATATGTATACACATACACGCAGGCAGACAGGCTGGCAGACATGTTTTTCCAGGCTGGGCCTGCCCTATGACAAATTCCCAGGCTAGCATTGCATCAGATGTGTGCTCACAGCATACAGGCCAATCTGCACTGTGCTACAGGCTGGCTTTTCATTAGAAGTGAACCACCTGGCAGTCAGGTGTCTACATTAGAGCAAGTGCTGCACACACCAGCTTGCTTCCTGGGAGCTACTAGAGTTGTGTCCACTGAATACTGGAAGGAGTCACAGATAGCTCAGCTGGTAAAGCATGAGACTCTGAATCTCAGGGTTGTGGGTTTAAACCCCACGTTGGACAAAAAGATTCCTGCATTGCAGGGAGTGGGACTAGATGACCCTCGCGGTCCCCTCCAACTCTACAATACTACAATTAAGATAGACCTCCAGAGCTGGTTGCTGCCAAAGCAATTCCCTTGTGAAAAGGGGAACTGGACGCTCAGCAGGGCAGTGACTCACAAGTTGCTCCCATGCTGCTCTTTGCATCTCAGTGAAGAGTTTTAAAGCAACTACACTGGCCTCCTGGTCCATTTAAAAATCCTAGTTTGAAATACTGGCCTTCACCTTTACAGCACAGGTGGGGACCTTATGGTTCAGGGGTCGAATGCGGTCCTCCAAATCTCTCTCTCCAGGTCACACATCTTCTCCAGCCATCTCCTCCCTCTGTTTTGCACCCGCTTCTGGGTGTTTTTGACGGGCTGGGGGGTTGTGATGCCTCTAGCTTGCCTATATAGAGGCTAAAGCATGTGTGCAGAAACTAGCCTGCTGTACAGAGTCCCATTGCTCTGCTTACTTTTGCCTCTGGCTCCACCACTGGCCCTCAAAAGGTTGCCCAGAAGGAAATGTGGTCCGTGGGCTTGAAAGAAGTTCCCTGCCCTTGTTTTGCACCTCTAAATGGCTTGGGATCAAAGTGCCTTCAGGTGTATCTCTTTCCATGTGAGCCTGCCTCAAACTGCAAGAATCTTCCTCGGGGACACTCAGAAGGGGTGGCGTGGGGCCCAATGAGAGGGCCCTTTCAGCAGTACCGTGACTTCAGTGCCAGTGTGACCCCAGCCATCTGCCACCTGAACTTGCCCAGAGACACTGATGCAAATTTGTCTCGCTTCTTCTCGGAAAGGCACCTGAACTGAGGTTTCCATAATATTTGAATTATTTTTAGCATAACCAGTTCATCACTGAAAGGCCAAATGATTAACCAACTAGCAAGCAGATTTATGCCCCTAATAAATACCCCAAGGTGATGACTATCCCAAAAGTTGAAAAAGGGAAGCCAGGAAGACATTGCAGCAGATGGTTGCCAGCTAAAGATGTTCCAGATGGAAAATGTTGAATTCAACAACATTATTCTGCCTGCCTGGGACTCTGAATGAGAACATGAATAGGCCCCAAGACTGATTAAAAAAAAAACAAAAAAACAAAAAAACCAGGTAGCTAATTATCCTTCTGGACCGATTTTGTCTACAAATGTGTTTCATAAGAACATAATAAGAGCTGGATTAGGCCAGCAGTCCATCCAGCCAAGCATCCTGTTCTAACACAGAGTCTATGGGAAGCCTGATGGACTCTCCCCACTCGCAATGCCCAGCAACCTGCCTTCAAAGTCCCACTGCTTCCAATAGTGGTATGAAGAGGCACCTCAAAGGAAATGCAGACACTTACATCACCGCACACTGAGCAAAGGAGAGATAATCCACCAGCACATCCAGGCCTTTGTTTTCGTCATTGAGAAACTCGCGCACCCACCTGCAAAAGAAAAACCCAAAACGGGGCTTTATTACCCAAAGGCAGCTCACATTGACTTGCAGAAGTTGACTTGTGATCCATTGTCCATCATACCATCATGTGATTTTCACTTAAATAGTTGCACTAGCAAAGATTACGTTAGTGCCATGAGATTCCCCCTTCCTTCCACAGTACCACCCCCAAATCTGCTTTGGAGGGTTGGGGAGGGGGGGACCTGGAATGGATTTAGGGGGCATGGAGGGGAGGGGGAGAGCATTCTGTGCTCAAGCAGAAATGCTTGCGCTGATGGAACATTTTGGTTCATGCTGCACTGAATACGACCCATTGATGGGTGGCTGAGGATGCTACTGTAGACACACTGACTAATTAATTGCCATTGAATGTGTATTCATTTAAAAGCTGTCTCTAGATCACCCTCCAGCAAACTGAACAGAGCAGTGTACAAAGAAAATAAAACCGAAAACATTATAAATATCACAATTAAAACACAGAATGCAGGACAGAGCAAAATAGCAGTAACAAATCAGCATGCAAATCACTAAACCCAGTGCACACTGCCGTACTTAGCCCCAAAGTAAACTTAGAACAAATCTGAAGGAAGATAATAGAAGAAAGGGGAAATTGAAAAGGAAAAGAGTTGAAAGGATGTGGTGGTAAAGACAGTGCAGAAGTGGTGAGGGTGGTCCAGGAAGAAAGGCTTTATGGAAGAAGTGGTTTTGTTGTTATTGTTGTTTTTAAGAAGCAATCCAAAAAGGCAAGCTTGGAGCTGCATCAAGCTCATAAAGGCTAGAGACAGACAACACCTCCACCTCCAAAATAGTTTAAGATGGTGTCAAAGAAAGGTCTCTCTTTGTTGTGGATGCTTTCACCTGCTCTAATCAGGTTCTGCAGAAAGGGTGAGGGTTATGATGTTTCTAAAACCTGAACAAACCTGTTTGGCCAGATTTGGTAGAGTGCCAAAAGACAGACAGACAGACAGACCATGATGGGATGCAAGCAATGTCTCTCCCAGACTACTGCCTGCCTCCAAGCCTTAAACAGAGCTGAGGTTACTAGACACAAGACATCAACAGCTCCCTCACTCTGTATAACACAGATCAAGTTCAGCTCATTTACAGAATTGTGTTCATTCAGTCTGGGGGCCCTGTGCCTTTGCAGCAGGGACAGACTGGAGGGGGTTCAAAGGAGACAGATGAACATGATAAAACTCAGAAGGAAGCCAGCCATGGCCCACCCAATGTGTGTTGCGGGGAGATTGCAGCATCCCCAGCTGCCGATAAATAAAGCAACTGGCAGGGCGTTATCTTCTGATGCTGGGCAGGGAGGGTTTCGCTCAGGGCCTCGCAGTCCCTTTGACATTCGCTGGGGACGTCTCTCTCCATCCTTCTCGCTCTGGTGCAAGTTGTGAAGGAGCATGAAGGTACGAATATGATCCCAACCTATGTCAAGGGATCGGACTGAACCAGGTGGAGTATGAAATAAAGGAATACAGTATAGGAGTGTGTGTGTGGTTGTGTATCTGTGGTTTTGTTTCTCTCTCTGTGCAGGTGTGCCAACTCTGGAATATGAAGGAGGGTGCCTGCATCTGTTTGGAGGCTGGTTGTTCAGTGTATGTTCTTTCCAGAAGTAGTCATTGTTGAATGTGATTTCGTCCATCAATCATCTGGATACTGGAACTACGCATATGCTCATTCCCTCTCTCTCTCTCTTTCTCTGTGGGACAGGGGAGCAACACTCCCGCCCATTTCCTGCCTGTCTGAACTCCAGCCTCCACCCCTGTGTGTTTCCTGTCTGACTCCAGTGGCTGCTATTTTAGGGCCCTCAACACATTTGCTGGAGGTTAAAGGGCACAGAGGTGGGAGCAGAAGCTGCCCAAGGCAAATCCAATCCTAGCCACGCTCTAGTACAGGAAAGGAGATCGTGGGCGTATGCATAAAAGGAAACTGAGTTGGTGCACATGCTTTTATGCGCTTATGAGCAGGCATGCCTGTATTCTCTGACCGTAGGTCCATGGGAGAGAACATGTTTTGCAGGGTGAAAGTCTCAAAAAGTTGAAAATCTCTCAGGAAAGACTTATCTCCCTAAGTTCTGGATTCCTATTGCCAGTAGATAACGCTGCGGTAGATGGACCAATTGTCGAACAAGATTAAGGAAGTTTCACATGTGCATATGCTGGGACAAATCTGTCTACATGTCCCTGGCTGCATCTGAGAGTGAATACACAAGACTGTGCATGCATATCTACATTAACACGTGTGTGTGTGTGTGTGTGTGTGTGTGTGAGAGAGAGAGAGAGAGAGAGAGAGAGAGAGAGAGAGAGAGAATCACAGGCTTAGGAAGGACCAAATAGCTAAACAGGAGTAGTGTTGAATGTACTGTTGGACCCACACAATCCAGTCTCCTCTGTGTTACGTGGGGAGAAACAGGAGCAAAAGAGGCGCCACGCCATGGCTGCCTGCAGGGAAAACATAGCTCCAGATGCCTGAAGCGAGTGACCCATGACTCTCTGATGTTTGCATATGTCACTGCTGTTCTAGAATATGCCCATACTGGGTTGCGCTTCTGGAACTGCCTCCCTCCCTCCAGAAGGATTACTGAGTTGAATAGGCAAGGCTGCGCTGGTTACGGTTTACGGGAAAGAAAAAGTAAGTTCCGGAAAAACAGAGGGACTTTTCTCAAGGGCAGGAGGACTGTTTGTAGCAGATTAGGGCTGTTTGCATGCAAGAACATTCCCCCCTCGGCATTTCAAAGATGAACACAGGGACTCCCTTGTGCGCTTTGCAACATTCCTATTCTCACTCCAAGGATCACGCTCCGAGCGCCTGCTCTTCTCCCTGTTGTCCCTCCCCAGTCCCAATCACACATTCCTAAAAAAAGGCTCTTCCCATCAAAAGTGCAACGCTATCTCCAAACCCAGCCTGCTTTTCAGACTATATTCTTGTCATAGCTTAAAACAACAACACCCCTCAATGTTGTGTACCAAGTTAGCTCACATTCTGCTCCTTGAAAAGCTGAAACCAGCAGCTGTGCAGATTATGCAAATCAAGTTGCGGTATGCAAAACATATGCTTATTTTGCATAATTTATTCCACTTCTGATAGTCAAGGGGAGGGACAAACAGGCATGGCACTGAAGCTGTATGTCATGACGGCTGTCAATCCTCCGCAGCTACTCCAGCACTATGACCATCATTCCTGTCGCCACAGTTTGAGCGGACATTTCCCACAAACTCTCAAGCCTATTTTTGCAGGCTTAAGGACCGGCTCCTTCTTTGTTTTAAAGAAAGTGCAAAATTCTGTTGTAATGTGCAGCCAACACTGCTCACTGCTTTCTGCAATTTTGCATGTGGAATATAAGCTGGCTTGTTTATTCTGTTCCTCTTCAATACCTGAGTATCAAGAACAGTCCCAAAAAGAACTCCCATGTATACTTGCACTGTTATAAAGCAAAGAGAGTTTCACACATACCTACTTTTAACAAAAGATGCATTCCTTTCTTACTGACTTGCAGGAGGCACTGTAATTTATTCCTTATGACTCTTATAAACAATTTCATACTTTTAGTTCCAGTCAGTGTTTATCTTTGTAATTTCCACAACAAACTCTTTGTGGTTTTAGTAGTAATTATAATAGATTAGGTATACATGGTGCTTTGTTTAATCGTGCAAAGTGATCCACACACTCTACCACATTAATCTTTAAAACAGTCCTAAAAGGTAGACCGGGACATGGGTGGTGCTGTGGTCTAAAGCACAGAGCCTAGAGCTTGCCGATCAGAAGGTCGGCAGTTTGAATCCCCGCAACGGGGTGAGCTCCCGTTGCTCAGTCCCTGCTCCTGCCAACCTAGCAGTTCGAAAGCACGTCAAAGTGCAAGTAGATAAATAGGTACCACTCCGGCAGGAAGGTAAACGGCGTTTGCATGTGCTGCTCTGGTTTCACCAGAAAGCGGCTTAGTCATGCTGGCCACATGACCCAGAAGCTGTACGCCGGCTCCCTCGGCCAGTAAAGCGAAATGAGCGCCAGAGTTGTCCGCGACTGGACCTAACGGTCAGGGGTCCTTTTCCATTAAAAGGTAGACCAGTATTACACGCACGCTGCATTAGAGGCTCCTAACCTTAGCACCCTAGCATGATGCACAGGGTGTAGAGATAGTTGCTTTCCTAAGGCTAATATCCCTGCTCCTGCTATACTAAGAGTGTCTGAGCTGGCACTGATACAATAATGGCGCATTAGGGCTGGATTTATATTGGGCCTTCCAGACATCATCCTGCTTTATTAGTTGTTCTGTGGTACTTCCCCAATAGTATCGTATTATTTCTGTCTGGAGGGGCACCCTTGTGCTATAGCGCAACAAAGGCACAACAAAAATAAACCAACAATTTGTGGTATAAAAGAACTGCAGGGTTTCAGCAGGAAGTCATGGGACATGTGCTGATTGGAAACAAGGTAGAATGTCTGCCCAAAACCTTTTGCAGGTGTGAAAGAGGGGTTCTTATATATAATCACTCCAACAATATCATTCATAAGAATCAGCATAAATGCACAATAAAAAGGCTGTCTGGAGGGACGCTGAGCAAAGCTACTGTTCTAGAAAGATGTGAAAAATGAACCCCGCGAAAATTGAGCACACATCCAGTTCTATTTCTTGGCCACACCCATTTGTGACAGAATATTGTGAGTTGGCTTTCATATAAATGGCTGGTCATTACCAATGTCTATGACTAAATATCAGTTGCTAATATTATGGGCTACATGGAAAAGGTTTAATTTGCAGATAATATTAGCAAATGACTTTTGCAGTAGGTTGGGGGAGGCAGAGTTGCACTTTTGCCGAACAAGTGACCTAGCCACATATTCGGGTGCACTGTACTGAACACGTTCCTTGTTCCTCTGCGTCAGTAGACTTTGGCCCCCTTTGCTCTCCGTCAACTGCCTGCTAAAATCTAGAAGATAACAGAGCCTGTGACCTTGTGCTGGATAGGTGCCTTTTATAATGTCTGGGAGCAAGGCTTTGGAACAGATAACCTTCTTAAGGCCTCCTTTGGCACTACACTTGTATGATTCTCCACCATGAATCCACAGACGCCACCAACCCCATTTCATGGAAAACCCTAACGACACCTCAAAATATTTCGCTCTCACTCACAATCTCTCATCCCCAGCATTTAGCAGTCCCCCCCTTCTTTGTTATTGTCTTTCACACCCAAACTGCCGCTCTTTCATGGCCTAGACCAGTCTTGCTGACTAAGCAACCCCTCCCCGTGCCAGCTCCAGCCACCCTGAGGAAGTCCCGCCCGGCCGGCAGTGACCAGAAACTAAGGACAGGAACAGTTTGGCTTCCTGCTCTTGCCGGCGTTTCCCTTCCAGCTGGAGCCAGGACAGGTGGCGATAGCGGCGCATTTCCTAGCTCACAACAGAAGGCATGGGAACCTTTGGGAGGATAGCGGCCTCTCAGGCAGGCTAGAGCATTATCAGCAGGCCGAGGGGAAGTGTTGAAGAAGAACGTCCTCATCTAACCCACCCTCCTTTTTTTCTTTTATTGCTTTTCTTGGCCTGCCTGTCAAATGGACCATCACCCAGGTGGACCATTTTCTGCTTCGTTGGACTGATTCTTAGGACAGCCTGGACATTAAAAGCCCAAACGGATCAGGTCAGAGGGCCAGTGAGTGAAGCATCCGGCTTCCTACAGCAGCCAACCAGCAGGCATGCTGAACCCTAAGCTATGTCAAGTTTAAGAGGCCCCATAGCATCACCAAAAGGTGTCCCCACCTCTTTCTTAACTTCCTCCCATTTACTTTTTTTTAAAAGTTTTGTAACAGGAGACAAAGAACACAACAGAAAGGACATTGAAAGCAGAAATGATAAAGGTTCATATTTGCATATATACCAATACATAGGTTAGGATGCAACGAAAAGCTAACACACTAATTAAAGCATATATATAGCAAGAAGCCTATTAATTTTTTAACCACTTAGGTAAAACTTGAAATTTAGTTTTTCTAAAAAATGTCTTTGGAGGCCCTTTAAGAACCTGGGGCCCTAAGCTGTAGCTTACTTAGCTTATGCACTCCCAGGAATTTTACAAAAGAGGGTTTTTGTCCAATATTCCCAACCAGCTACTAGTACTGAGTGGCATATCTCCTGCTACCACCGATCTGGGGAGTTTCATATAACTATCATGACTAGTAGCCACCAAAAGATTCAACCTCTATGGATCTGTATAATGCCCATTTTAAGGCTATCTAATCCGTATCACCCCACCTTGGGTAAATTCCAGAAATTAACTGATGTTGAGAAGACTGCTAAAACTCCACACCTCTTCCTCAGCAGCTGCATTTCACCTGGGAATCCACGTATTAGCCAAAACCTATACAGCTTCTTGTATTATAGAAACCATCATCATTATATAACCCAAATTAAGAAGAAGGTGCTTATATACACACACATACACTGAAAACAGAGAGAGAACCAAGTCAAGTTGGGAAACTGCACAACTTTATTAACCCATTTGCACACACAGTAAATCTCCTGCCCCCCGGCTACACATAGCATGTATGATCCACTCAAAATTAAGCGCTTTAAAATCCCATTGACTTCAGTGGGAGAGATCTGGGCATGTGCTGAACATTGCCATTGGATCTCAAGGGGTTTAAAAATACCTGGCTCATGCCCCACATAACTTGTGTGTCGATTGAAGCCTCTAGTTCTCACTGCTTAGTTCGCCTCCAACATGGATCTTGTTGCTCGCATTTCGGAAATGCCTCTAGGTCAAGAAACAGCCAATAACCAAAGACACACGTCCATGTAATGTTGGCAGGATCTGGTGACTGCCTTAAGGCAAGAGAAGCCTTGAGCAGTCCTCAGAACACTGTGTGCACCGAGGCTAAAGAAGGCTGATGCAGAGCATGTTAGAGCAGCAATATCTCAGACCCAGGCAGGGTCCACCGCTGACTTACCCAATGTGGTTGGTCCTTAGAGAGATCTCCAGCTCCCTCAGCACTTTGGTGGATTCCTGCACCCTCCGACGGAACTTCTACAAGCATAAAGACCACACTTTACTGGCAGGATACAACCAATTTACCTTCCTCATCTACAATCAAGCCCGCATGTGAGGGTAGGATCAACCATCGGGTTAAATGCATCCGTTATTTTCGTACCTCCTTCTCTGTGTTTAATTCCAGTCCCTGCTTATATTCTCCTATACCCCTTGTTCTTTATACAAATAATACTACTTCTGCAAGAACTGGAGGGCCTGTGAGATTCCTTACTATGGCACAGACCAAGAGTAGCCATCTTGGCACTTTCCAGTTGTACCAGACTACAATTCCCATCACCCCTGACCAATGACCATGCTGGCTGGGGCTGATGGAAGTTTGAGTCCAATAGCACCTGCAGGGCCACAGGTTCTCCACCTCTGCTATAAAGCCTAGCCTCAGAGTTTGCTTTTCAGGTTGAGCAACTTGTCTCATTGGAAAGGGCCCTGCCTGGCCAAGTGATATCTTGGCCTAGGATAGCTTTGTGTTCTGTTTTAAGGCCTCTATTTGAAGAAATCCTCAAATTGAAGGACCGCCTCGCCCTAGTCTGGTAGTGGTATTGACGCCAACCAAGTAGCTGTGCTAGTGGGAGACAGCACATGGAGTCCTGCTAGCACTTCCCCCTCCATTTTGGCTCAGAGGTGTGTGTTTGGAGAATCCCCAGAGCCGTGGGCTAGAGGAGGAGAAGGGAGGTTGTTCCTCTTGTGGCAACATGCCCTGAGCGGGCTGCCCTGGAGGGCATCACTGTCATATTGCATGGCCAATGCTTTGTTTGATGTTTCCAGTCTTGTAAACCATTTTAAGTAATCTACGAATGGAACTTGCATACATTAAATATTCTGAGCGACTTACCTTCCGGGTGACTCCTGGGTCAAGGAAGCTCTTCAGTTTCTGAATGTATGTGTGGGGTGGGTTCTTCACCTGAAATCGTTCCTGTTCAAGGGTGGGCAGGGAAGAGGAAGAAAGAAGAAAGAAGCAGAAGGCGGGAATAATGATTGTTAGGTCTTCAAAAGCACAGAGCCAAGCTTGGCCTAGGTCACCACAGGGGAAAGGTCCCCACTATTTATTTGTTAACATAGCAAGCCTCAGTGTTGCCCTGACTTGCACCAAGGACAACACTGTCTGGTGGCCTGCTCTTCCTGGGTAATCTGAATTCCAGATGCCCCTTTATGCCTGTACATCTAAGAAGCAGGCTTATTGGTTTCAATGTCTTGTGTAGATTTTTTCTTCTTCATTTTTGTTGTTCTGTATGGGGCAATGACATGGGACGCAGGTGGCGCTGTGGGTTAAACCACAGAGCCTAGGGCTTGCCGATCAGAAGGTCGGCGGTTCGAATCCCTGCAATGGGGTAAGCTCCTGTTGCTCAGGTCCCTGCTCCTGCCAACCTAGCAGTTTGAAAGCACGTCAAAGTGCAAGTAGATAAATAGGTACCGCTCCGGCGGGAAGGTAAATGGTGTTTCCGTGCGCTGCTCTGGTTCGCCAAAAGCGGCTTAGTCATGCTGGCCACATGACCTGGAAGCTGTACGCCGGCTCCCTCGGCCAATAAAGCGAGATGAGCGCCGCAACCCCAGAGTCGGTCACGACTGGACCTAATGGTTAGGGGTCCTTTTTATGGGGCAATGACAATAAAGATTATCGTATCGTATTGTATCGTAAGCTTGAAAGGAAAGCCATTTCCACTATCTGCTCCACCCATATACATTCTCTTCTGTGGCTTTCTGTCCCGCTCAAATGCTAGCAAAATCTGCCCCTTTCCCCTTAGGATTGCAACCTTAGGCAAGCCCCACTGCACTCTAAATAAGCATACACAGAACTGGGCTGTAAGAACCTATGGTCTCCCTCTCATGGTTTTGGACCAGTCTAAAACCACATCTTCATTTGGGTGAAGATCTTCATTCTCACAGGTGAAGAAAAACGTTATTCCATGAGTCCCCGCTCACTGTCCAATGTGATTTATGGAACATAGGCTCTTGGTTTATTACTACAAATGCATCTCTGTAACCTGGATGATGAACCCACATATCTGTTAGACCTCCCTTAAGGAGCAGGGGCACCTAACCTAATGCCCTCCATCAGTCTTGACCGCTGGCTATGCTGGCTGGGACAGAGAGGACTTAAGAGGACAGCAACACACAGAGAGATACCCATGCTGGCTGCTACTGTTGCAGCGGCACAAAGAGCTGCTAATAAGATTTGTCAACCGACTAGGAAAGAATGACATGGACCACTCCTATGCCTTTATCAGCACCTTGATCTGCAAGAACGTCCAAGTTGCTTATAACATAGGGATAAGGGTTATCACTTGCTAATATCTTCATATCAAGCTGATGTTAAATGTATAGGATCAGGGGATGACTGAAAATAAATGGAGGGACAATTTCATCCCACTCTCTTCTCCTGAACCTAAATTTTGTGGGTTCCTTGATTAGACAAGGAGGAATCGTATCACAGTGTATTATGGGTAGCTGGGTGTGTCTATAGCTAGGGGCTTGTAGAATTTTCTGAGCTCAACAGGTGGGTGGCAGAATGCACAGGAGCCGAATGTTTTGGTCATGGTGCTGTGCAGATGCCCCGTGAAAAGTACATGAGCAAAACAGTTATGCTCCACAGTAAATGCTCGGCATGGAAGCAATCTTGAAATCAAATGAAAGAGCTTTTCCATTGCTTAGAAACTTTGGTAATTGTGCAGTATATAAATAGCTAAAATAATGTTATGGCCTGAAACAAGCCCACATGGAGGTCAGATGTTTACATTTTCCCGTTAATCATGCGGGTAACAGGGATAGCATTCTCATAACAACAAAGAATTAAGCAGTCAAGTAGGAAAAATGCATTATGATAAGGGGATCTGGCTTGCTCTTTTAAAGGGAGTCAAGGAACTGTAGCTCAAGGGGAGATGAAGTTGTTTCTGGCAGTGACCCTGTCTGAGTCATCAGCCTCTGCCATGATATGATTTGTAGCTTTAATGACAGAGTGGAATCTCACCCCATCAGCAACGACCACAGGGCAGCCCCACCTTACCTGGTCGCAAATGAGGTCCCATTTCTTCTCATTGTCATATTGTCGGAGGAGACGAGCCTTGTCAGGAGGGAGGTTCATGGAGCTCTAAGGAGAGGAGCAGAGAGACAGGTGGTGTGGATGGAGTTCTTGGACTGCTTCCATGGAATACATTCTGGGAAGCATGGAAGGACTTCCTCTTTCAAGAGAAAGTCTAGGCAAGACATGGGATTGTCAAGGAGCATATTGGTTACATCCAGCAATGTGCTGACTTAGGGGTGATGGGTCAGGCTGGCAAACTGGTCTGGTCTGGACAGCACAATAATCTACTGACTTGTCTAGTGTCCAGTATTTTAATCAAAAACATGCCAAACCCAGGAATAAAATTACTGAAATGAACCAATGGCCTTTAACCTTTTCCAGAAACGGCCCCCCTTTAATGTCAAAGGTGCAACAAGGATCCACATTTACAATGCAATCTTAAGCTTGCCTACTAAGAAGGAGGTGACCTTGAGTTCAATGAGACTTTCTCTCAGGTTAGACTTTATAGCAAGGGATAGCAAAGAAAGAAAGAAAGAAAGAAAGAAAGAAAGAAAGAAAGAAAGAAAGATTCCCCCAAAAGTAGACACAGTGCTGAGGTGGGCACATCCCAGTCCACTGATGGGCATGAATATTGCCCTCTCTGTTTGATCATCAAATCAACCCTTTGATTAATGGAGAGGGGCTAGTAACCCCACTCTGTGTGTTCTGTGCACCCATCTCTGTACTGCCTGGGTGTGCATGTGAGAATGTGCATGAGAGGTGGCCCCACCCACTAGTGGTATGTGGCCCTCGGAAGGTTAGCCAAGGCTGCAAAGGTTTCCCTTGTGTAGGGCTGCCATACGTCTGGATTTCAAAGGTGGAATTGACATCCGGGGGGGGGATTTTTGAAATGTGGCACTTTGTCCTGGATCTTAGGTAAGTCAATAAAAAAATCACAGGGTGTGTTTTTTTTTTTGCGTTTTTGAAAGGAAAAGAACTCAACAACTTTCGTCCTGGTTTTTACTTTTTGAAATATGCCACCCCTACACTTGTGCCCAAAAGGTTACCCGCTCCTGGTGAACAGGAATGCAGCAAAAATAAATAAATCATGCTTTTATATCCTTTAGCCTACATGTGTCTTCCTCTCCTCCTCTCTGTCTCCCTGTCTTTGTCCTTTCCTTTCTGCTTCCCTCTCTGGTGTGACACACCAGATGAAGACCAAGGTATTCAGCAACACCCTATACAGAGATACAGTGATTTTTCTATGTCTCTCAGCTCTCACTTTTCTCCATCCTTGATAACATCTAGATGAAGCATGACTCGCCCTTGCCATAGGCACAGGCTGGTAGACAGGGGAGTTATGCCTTATAGTTAAATTTGAAAGCCAGGAGGGCTGAGCCCTTCCAGGTCCTTGCCTCTCCAACCCTGTACCAGCCAGTCTAGGAGTTCATAACGCTGCTCACTTTTTGGTAAAAGACTCAGGCATGCTCAGTAGTATTTCCCTGTACTGCAGTAAGAAATTCAAGAGAGTAAGGAAAAAGAGAAGAGCCACCACGTCTCCTTCATATGAGGAGGAAATCAGGACATTTATTTATAGCTTTTTTGAAAGCATGTGTGCCACTTTTGGACTATAAAAGCAGTACAATGTGCCTGCAATATCTCCTCTACCAAGCCAAGGAAGTGCTCATTTGCAGGAAATTTAAGAAATCTCTAAAAATAAAACCAAACATGACTCACTCCAATACAATCATGAATGGGTTGTGGTGCCCTCAGCTACCAGAACAGCACTGTTCCAGAGCTTCACACTGAAAAGTGATACTAGGAGCAGCTTCTGGGTATAATAAAGCCATAAGGAGCTAAAGGCTCTTCTTGCCCTTCAGGCAAGAAGACCTGGATTTGAAACCACATGAACTTCAATTTGGGTTTTACTGTGAGGAGGTAGGATGCTGTCAAAGCACTGCAAGGTAGCTAGGAAATAAGCATTTCCTGCATTGCCTCCTGGACAGAGCTGGAGATCTCAGTCCAGCAGGAGATCTCAATTATCAACCAAGACGTGTGTCTTTCAGCCCTTTTCGCCTGTGGTTCGTTGTCAACAGTGGTCAAGGTGGAACCTGTTTGCTACAAGAAAGCTGCTAACATGCTATGGATGAACTGGAGAACAAATGAATGAACATCGTTCAAGTCTCCTGTGAGCCCAAAATGCCATCTGCAGAGAAGGCCGCCTGTTACATCTCCAAATGATTCACTTTTCTGGACTTGCTTCCTCCAAATCAGCCTCCACCATGAATAAATCTGCTGGGTGTCACTGGATTCCAGTGCAGAGGTGCAGTAGAATTGCCCACTTTCAGAGGAGGGTCTCCTCTGCATCTCTTCATGAGTCACTGCTCTGGACTCAAAACTGTTGTTAATGCAGAAACCCAAAGAATAAGTGGCTTATGTGCTCCTCAGTGGCTCCAGCCCCAAATGTCTCATGCACAGTTCTTGTTTCTGGGCATTCAAAAAAATAAAATAAAAAATCAACTACTATCTAGTATTCTCCCCCCCCCCCCGCCACCCATTAAGAGATCAAAACATCACATTGCCTTTTTAATTGAATGAACTATTCACATGGCATTTCTAATTCAGGCTTTCCCCCTAACCCATCTCCCTTGCCCTGTATGAAAAGGGAAAGGAGGAAAAGGAAAACTCCTGAACAACGTGTATGAGAATTGCCAAATGGAATATGCCAACAAAGGAGATCAGCGTATATGATGTTTTCAAGGGATGCCAGAAACCCACAGGCAGAGAACAGTCTGTACCTGTCAATGCCTCACCTTAATCAATCCCTCATATTAAGAGGCGGGTTTCGCCCAGTCCTGTTATGAGTTTGGTATAATGGTGTGGCAATCACCGGCTTCATTTTCTGTGGATATCTAATCAATCCCTTTTGGGGAAACTGCTAAATAGTCCACCATGACTATTTCCTTGTGGCAGGCAGTTCCACAGTTCAGCTTTCTGAAAACATTGCCTCTGGAGGCATTGTGCCTCAGCCTCCCCGCTGGTAATCTAGAGGAAGATGAGAATGATCTAAGTGGAGAAGGCTGTGAGTGTACACCAATAGATAATATGGGTTCACTACCAGTGCTGGTTTCCATCCCCAGGAGAGTGCTTTAATGCAACAACAGAGAGGACGGGTAAAGAAAGGTCTCAGGTTACACAGGAAAATTAAATAAAATGAAAAGTTGCGTCATGTTATAATGGGTTTAACAAACACAGTTCTTCAAAGCCTGGAACTTGTTCAACTGGGGCGGAGGGGAATATGCCCATCTGAAAATTCTTTCAACCCACTTTCTAGCAGCCTGCTCTGATGTTCTCTTCATACGGGAGAACATGAGCCAGTCGCACACAAACACTCATCTCCACGTTGCCATCATACAGAATATAATCTTGTCCCAATCACACACTAATGCATACAGACATACATAAGTCTCTCTCTCTCTCTCTCTCTCTCTCTCTCTCTCTCACACACACACACACACACACACACACACCCATTGAGTGCACCACTGAGTGAGAGCCAACAAGACAGAAGTCTAGAGGCTAGGTGGTTCCTGGGTCTGGGAAATGGGATATTTGGTTACCCTAGAGAGGGTTTCACTCCCTGCAAAGGAGCAGGTCCATAGCAGTCAGTGGCTGCCAATATGCCACCAAGCCAGATTTAATGGGTTGCTTTTGACCTATGAAACCCTAAATAACTTGGGATCAGCTTGGCTGAAGGAGTACCATTCTGAATATCAGCTTGCCCCCTGCATTAAGACAGCCAGACAGGGCCTTTCTGGTCATACCACAAACTGTAGAGATTCACCTAGTGGTGCCCAGAGGAAGGGCCTTTTCAGTGGTGGCGCCCTTTCTGTGGAACCACCTCCCCTGTGAACTGAGGGAAGCACCTCCCTTAATGTAATTTTGGTCCTTGCTGAAAACACATTTGTTCTCTGATGCCTTTGCTGGTCGTTTATACCACCTGGTTTCTTTTAACTACCTGCCATTGACTTAAGTGTCTGCCATTTTAGTCTGATTTTTGTCAATGGATTGCTCCTGGGTTTTACACATCTTCTTGTTATTAGGTACGAAAGGTGGCATAGAAAAAACAACAACACACCATTTATTCCTGTTCCCATTCATGCACATCTCCATCTATTTTCTTGCACCATTCACAAACGTGCCTTTTGACAATGAACGTGCACACATTTATTCCTTCCTACCATTCCTGCTTCCACCCAGTCCAGGGTACCATCTATACACACACCCAGAACTGATTCATAACGGGGCCAGCTCTCCTCAGAAAAGGCAGGCTACCTGCCAGACTGAAAAGCCCGCAGACTCTGACTCACTCGCTCTCTGACTCCTTGGAAATGCAAGGAGGATGGGAGTCTCAACAAAGTCACTTTTGTTCCAGCGGGGAAGGAATCAGAAGTGACGAGAGCAACCACGAGAAGGCAAAGGGCCCACATTGCATTCCTCCAAATTGCTCTCAACAAAGCCCCTTCGGCCTCTGCAGCTGCCAGCTATGGAAACCTTTTTTACTTTTCCCCATGCCGGTAACGGAAGAGGCACGGCTGTGAATTGCAGGGGTCTCAACATCAAATGGGTTGCAGGGCCCAAATCCCCACCTAGCGGATGCCCAGGGACTATGCCCATTACTTTTTAAGAAATCATGCCAATTCCAAACCATCAAGGCTAACTTAGTCGAAGAATAAACTTTGAGGGGGGAAATAAGAGGAACACTCCTTCCTTTGCAGCTCTGGCATGCATGCCATCTGGTCTTAATCATTTCTAGTACTCCACTATCCTGCTCCCAACCCACAACTGTCCTGCGCTGTGAATTTAGAGGGATTGGGGAGGAGAGGCCCAAGCAGCTGTGCCGGGTGCAGTAGCAGCCACTGGTGACTCAGCCCCTTGGCCCTACCCAAGGGATTTGCTTCCTAGGGCTGCAGAGGAATTTGCCAGGGGTGGCACAAGCCAGTTAGATACCCTCAATGGATCCAATACGGCACTTGCCAATCATGGTACCAAAGACTGTGGGTTGTGCATAACAGGGTTGGGGGGCTAAGCTTTCCCTGATGAAGAGTAATACTAGATGGCCGCCAACTTGGTTGGTTTTACCTCCACTGTTGGTCAGAAGAATCCTAGTTCAGAAGCATCCCAGCGCCTGAGATTTCAGGGCCAAAACCTGAATGAAACCTAGGTGTGGTCCCTGGTGATGTCATGGGGGTGGACCCTGGAGACGGAGGTTAATTGGGAGAAGGAAGCAGGGGAGGGCAGGCCCCACTGCAACATTTTGTGGCAGCTCCCCCACTGACAGAAACTGAAGGTGGAATTCCTGCAGCCAAGTGCTACATTTTGTTTTGTTTTATTACAAATATTTAATGAATTAACGAAGCTTCAAACATATCAGAACACTAGTACTTTTGTTTCTGCAATTTTGCATTGATGTGTGATGCCCCGCCCCCTCAGCAGTGAGTTCTTATGTCCCCTCACCACATAATCTTTGGGGCCAAGGGTCCAACATTGGGGGGGGGGTTGTGTTTGGCCAAAAGATGGAGCCAGAGAGTTGCAATGTTGACGCCCTTTGAAAGATTTATCCTTAGGGCCCCTCCAAATGACCTCTATGTGGAGCATTCATCCTGATTTGCTTTCACAAAGCCTATGCAGGGCTGAGTTTATATGCAGTCTTTATTGAGAATTCGCTTTGATTTGTTTGCAGAACAGTTACACTGCAATGGGTTTTTCATCCGAATTATACATTTTCTCATTAGGTATTCATTCATCCAACATTTTTCAATGTACTTCCTCATCACTTTCCAGACTGCAAGAAGCCAAGGTTTTTGTTTGCTTATTTAAAGTGGATTTATTTATTTGTTTTTAAAAGAGCATGTTGATGCATAAACCTAAAGCTCTGGCATTCAACCGAATCACTCCCATAAAATACTGACAGTCTGGAGACACCCTTAGTATAATGTGCTTCCGATTCTACTGAGCATGGTAAGACTTACTTACCCCATGCTGTAGTATAATGCTTAAGAGGCGGACCCTCTCTCTCTCTGAAACACACACACACAGAGAGAATGACAACTGGGACCAAAACACTGCAGTACCAAGTATTTCTCGACCCTCCCTTCCACCGTCAAGTCACTCAGCACTTTGTGCAGCCAGTGAGCATGCTCAGTCCTTAATAGTCCTCATTACAGGGTCTCCCCCCAAAAGTTTTTTTTGTACTTCTGCAAACATCGGGGTTCCGCAAATCTGCCTGGCCCCCTCATGACCCTCCAAAGGCCACATTCATCCCATCCTGAGCAGCAGCTGAAGCGGCATCTGACCTCAACCCAGGAGGAACGAAGGAAGCCTCTTCCTATCAGGTAAGGATGGAGGAGAAATTTAAAGCCAAATCTATCAAATACACACCTTCTGAAACAATATGCAAACCAAAACACAGCCATCCTTTGACATTTGCAGTCATCCGAATTTTGTGGTTTCCTTCTCCAACAAAGAAATGCCATATTTTTAATGCACGACTGAAGTGCATTCTGGCTAGCTCTGTTAACCCGGTGGCTGCCATCTCCTCACACCTGGCCACACTTAGAGGCACCTTAGCTTTACTAACGAAGGCGCTGTGGTGCTAAAAGGTAATTTCATTGATGCAAAGTCTCACTGCATCACAAAGACTTATGTTTCCTGTCTAAACCAACTTCCTGTGGTTCATCAACCGCAGACACAGAATGGTGCTGTCACTTATTTCCTGAACTGATAGAATTGGGGCTGGGAGGAGGAGCAAAGCATTCTGGGTGAGCATGCCAGATTTAAGAGATTTAAGAGTCTTTCTGCCTTGCCACCACATGAAATGGATGCCAGAGGCAGCACCTGACGGCACCTGGGCAGGCTCGGAGTGGGTGGGTGGGTAGAATAGGTTCCCTTTTCAACTTGTGGAGATAACTTGGGCAAGCCAAGTTCTTGGCTTTGATTCAGGAATGATAATCAGCCAGTAAATCTCAGATGAAGTGTCCAGCCCTTGATAGGCTTGCAAAAATGACCCTATGAACTGGCAGCCTGTGTTAAGCACTGCTAGATCTTGGCCACATTCCTTTCTAGAAGGCCTCTTGTGAGAGAAACAGATTGAAGTTCCCATGTTCTCGCCCTAAAGGAGGATCTAGGTAAAGGTAAAGGGACCCCTGACCATTAGGTCCAGTCGTGGCCGACTCTGGGGTTGTGGCGCTCATCTCGCTTTATTGGCCGAGGGAGCTTCCGGGTCATGTGGCCAGCATGACTAAGCCGCTTCTGGCGAACCAGAGCAGCGCACGGAAACGCCGTTTACCTTCCCGCTGGAGCGGTACCTATTTATCTACTTGCACTTTGACGTGCTTTCAAACTGCTAGGTTGGCAGGAGCTGGGACCAAGCGATGGGAGTTCACCCTGTCGCAGGGATTCAAACCGTCGACCTTCTGATTGGCAAGTCCCAGGCTCTGTGGTTTAATCCACAGCGCCACCCGCGTCCCTTAAAGGAGGATCTAGTAAACCCGAAATAATGGTTGGAAGGCCTTCCTTGAAACTCCTGATTAACAATGGTGGGATGGAGTCATACTGTTATTCATTCTCTTGCAGTGTTTTCTAAAGTGGGCCTCATGTTGTGGGACACCTTTTGTGGCAATGGCAGGCACACACTCCCTGCCTCCCCATGTACGCACACACAATATCTCTTTGCTGAAAGCAGGAAATAAGCATTCAGACTGCACACCCTGTGAGACTCCTGCACTTATCAGCACCGTAGGCCTAACGGGGGCAGTTGCTATGGCAACATGCCCTCAAGCCCAAACAATGTTTGTTGCAAGGCCGGGGGGGGGGCACCAAAACAAGGAATTTGGCACCCACACGGTGTCACGATTCTGGAACTGAGCTGAGTTCAGCGGTTAACCTGGCCGTGGATTACCTGGGAGGCCATCTTCAACACATGCCAGACTACGTTCCCATCATGTAAAATGGAACAGAAATATCCTACCTCACAAGACCAGTGTGGTGAGAAATGAGATATGGTGCAGTAAAGAAATCAAAATATGCAGGGCTAAGATCTAAATGTGAAACATAAACGGTACAGACCTATGCATTTCTTTTTAGAAGGAAGCCCCACTGCATTCAGAGGCAACTACTCCCAAATGAGTATGTATAAGATTGCAGTCTAAGATGCAAAAAAAAGTCAAAAGTATAAACTGAAAAAATATATTATTTACTGCTGAATCAGGGCAACAGATGAAGCAATTCTATGGGAAAGAGATCTAGAAAGTAGGATCTGGAACATGAATGGAGACAGGTCTGGAATAAAGTCCAGTCAAATATCATCAGCTCCAATCTCATAAAGCTTTTTCAAAGTTCAGTGCCCGTGATACTTGGATACTCATAGGCAGAAACATTTATACAATCAGATGTGGTGTATGATCCCTGTACGGTATTGGCAATGCTATGCTGACTTTATGCATACGTATTTTGGGAATGTTCTACGGCAGATGTGTTTTGGAAGCAGGCTATAAGATTCCCTGGATGAATGACTGCATGTTTTATTTCACACCCTTTGGTGCACTAATGATCTTGTCCAGTTATCTGAGGGGGAGAGCTGCTAATGTAATCTTGGAGTTGGTTCTGAGCTTGCCAACTAGAGCAAAATCATGTATCAGCTGCAAGGTGGGGAGGGAGAGAGGGAGAGTTCTCCAAACAGCGACCTTGCAAAGGGTTCAGAGAACATGTGGTCAAAAATAGTTAGATCTAAACTGGCACATATTATTTTTATTATTTGTTGGAATGAGGAATATAATTACAGCGTTACCCATATGCTGTGTTTTCAATATTGCGATGAAGACTCAGGCTGTTACATAACAAGAAAGCATTCTGAAACATAAGTAAACAAGCAGTTGTTTACAAAAGGAGCAGAGGGCAGTGAAAGGGGAGGAGGCGTATAACTGAGTAGGGAGCTATTGTGGGGGCCAAATAAGAAGCCTCGGGGCTTCAGACTGAGCCCCTGAGCCAGCAATTACCTCTTCCTACCGCAGGACACATGCACCCAAGCAACAGAGCCCACGTAGCTTTGCCCCATGTGCTTCCGAGGTCGTGTGAATCAGCCCTTAGCAGCGTGGGTGACACATTCTTCTGAATTGGCCTTGCACCCATCTCAGTCAGACTTTCTGCAGAAGCTCAGGCAGCTGATTACTACAATGCATGGAGCTTTTCCAAACAAAGTTAAGATCCAGCCACTATTGTCATTCTGGCGTGAACGGGAAATGGAACGTCATGCAGTCACCAAGTTCCTTCCCACCAGCATCTGAGACCTGCTCGAGGCTGCCTATCTTTTTTAGAATCAGCCAAAGAATAACAGCGGTTTAGGGCAAGGGTTGGCTGTAGCCTTTAAAAAAGAAAAAAAGGAGGCTCCATTGAAGAAGAAGAGGAAGAAGAAAAGCGAGTGTGGGCGAGAGGGAAAACAAAAACAGAACAGCAGATGGTGGTTTCTTTCCAGCGTGGTTTTTTGTTTTGTTTTTTAAGTCGAGAAGTGGGGAGAGGGAATATTCCTGTTCAAGAGAGACAGAAACGGCATTGTTACAAAACCATGTTGCCCGAGAGGTAACAAGACGACATTAGCTGATCAGCTGACGCTCTGGGATAAGGGACTGCTTTTTAAGGGAGGAGTGGTGAGCAAACATCTGTATTTTCAGTTGACACAAATGCCTGCCTGGCTGCAACTCTCAAACAAAAGGTAAAAATATTCTGAAGCATAATTGCCAAGCCCTGTCCCCGCACCCTCTGGAGGCGAAGGAAGAGCAACATATGGGCAGATGAAAAGGGCTTTGGCCTGGCCAACACACACACACACACACACACACACACACACACACAGAGGCATTTAACAAACCGGAACTGGTCCAATTTGGAGCATCTCCCAGGGGATAAAGGGACACACCCTGCATTAGAAAGCAGAAGGCAAGCAGAATGGGGAGTGGGAGGAAGGTGCAAAGGGGGTCTCAAGCTGCTTTCCAGAGGCCAGATTCCAGTGGTCTCAGTGCAACTAATCTTGTCTAAAGTGTATTAAGTGAGATGGACAAATCTGCCAGTTTTAGTTTCTCATTTTTTCAGCCTTTGGCGCAGGTCTCTCTATCAGCACATCAGGTTGCAATTTGAAAAGAAAAGGGAAGTCTACATGAAAATCCGTCTCCTAGTATATGCATTTCTGTAGTGTACACAATTACGTTTAGTATATGCATTTTTGCATTCATTTTGCACAATACATGCATATTTGCAAGACATTTCCCATTATATAATCTTTCTTATGTACATTATTTTAACTAATATATGCATTCTTTGTGTGACCTTTCCCTAACAAGCTCTTTTTATTTTGGTGCCCATTTTTTGAGGTTGGGAGATCTGTATTGCAGAATTCAACAAAGTGTGGATTTTGGAGGATAGCTGTGTTTCCATTTCTGTATTGGTTTGGGAAGTGCAAATTACATACTTCTGCTTTAATATGTGAACCAATCCAATCTCGCCCTGGCCCTAGTGTTGGTATACCCTAACAAGAGAGCTGGTCCTGAACTGGACCACCTCAGGCTACAAGTGAACCATCGCTACACAAAGAAAACTTGAAGTCAGGGAGAAGGCTTCAAACTTAGCCTTTCCCCGTTACTTTTCTTCATGTAATGCTTTTGCTCTCTCTCTCTGTGTGTGTGTAGTGTGAAAAATTTAAACATGTTCTCTCTACCATGAAGTGCTGCAGCCCAGAAAAGGGTTTGGCATTTTATCTGTTGTTTGTGTAGACCAGGCCTTAAGAGAGAAACAGAAGAAGGATTGCAATAGAGGCTGGAATGTCTGTATCTATGAAGAGTTAAACGTCCAGATCTGCATACTTTTCTGTGGTCCTTCAGACAGAATATTTAAGTGGCTTCCTAGCCTAATACCAACCCGGTATTGTAGCCATTTCCAGAGGAGTAGCCATTGCAGCAAAACAATTCAAATAATTTTCACTTAAGAGTACACACTTTAAATTAATGGAGAGAAGTAAATCATGGTCATTAATTTCAATGGGCCTAAGGTAAAGGTAAAGGGACCCCTGACCATTAGGTCCAGTCGTGGACGACTCTGGGGTTGCGGTGTTCACCTCGCTTTATTGGCCAAGGGAGTCGGCGTACAGCTTCCAGGTCATGTGGCCAGCATGACTAAGCCGCTTCTGGCGAACCAGAGCAGCGCACGGAAACGCCGTTTACCTTCCCGCCGGAGTGGTACCTATTTATCTACTTGTACTTTGACATGCTTTCGAACTGCTAGGTTGGCAGGAGCAGGGACCGAGCAACGGGAGCTCACCCCGTCGCGGGGATTCGAACCACTGACATTCTGATCAGCAAGTCCTAGGCTCTGTGGTTTAACCCACAATGCCACCTGCATCCCTTCAATGGGCCTACTCTTGCGTAAAGTCAGTTGACTGCAATACTATTACCCCAAATTGCAGCTTCTTTTATACCTGTGCCTTTTTATTTCTTTGATTCATATCCTACTTCATCCAAACATCTTGGAGCAGTTTACACAATATTTAAAACTGTACATTAAAATTTCAAGATTGCGGGCAAGTGAGAGGCGCAGAATCCAAAGAAACTGAATTTTCCTAACACCTTCACCATGTGCCTATGCTTGGTGATGACTGGCCAAACTCACGGTCCTTTCCTTTGTCCGCAACCACAGGACAACTGACAGTTACAACAGAGTTCTTTCTAAAAAGGAGAAAGAAGGCATCTTGTTACAGTTCTTGGTCCTTGTAAGGTTCTCGCTCCATGTGGATTTCAATATGTAAGGAGCTCTAATCTGGTTGCTCCAGCCAGCTGCATGGCTTTAAACAGCCTCTTTTGTTTCAGAGCAGAACAGAGTCTGAAAGTAGTGTTTTTCTACACCAGTAGTTTAGAAACTTTTACCTTTTGTAACTAAGGAACATTTTGACTGCCTGTGCATCTTATCTGATGCTGTATGGAAAAGCACATGAATCAGACCTTTAAAGTGCTTTGTAAGTAAACCATTTTATGACTTACCAAACGTATGGTCTAGCTCCACACTAGGGAAGTGGGATGGCTTGGATGGAGCTTTTAAAGGGGGACATTTTGGGACTCTCTGCAATGGCACATTTTTAAAAGGTTTACAGCCTACAGTATATCTTCACGCTTTCCTTTGCTGCATGTTTTGTGATGTTAAATCTTTGCTGGGGTTCTCTGACCAAAGACTACTTGCCCCAAACTTGGGTCTTGGCTTCCAGGATTCTAACAGTCGTCTGGTCAATGGATGGAACCAAGATGTTCCTCACCTTACTGATGTGTTAATGTCATGCTTAGTGCAACAATATGTTCTTTGTAGTATGTATCATCATCATTATTTCTGGAAGAGATGGCTCCATTAGAATCTTTTCTCCCAGACAATTGTACAGTGGTACCTCGGATTAAGTACCACATTTTTTGCTCTGTAAGACTCACTTTTTCCCTCCTAAAAAGTAAGGGGAAATGTGTGTGCGTCTTATGGAGCAAATGCAGGCTGCACAGCTATCCCAGAAGCCAGAACAGCAATTTCACTTTCGCTGTGCAGCGATCCCTCTTGTTGTTTTGGCTTCTGAGATTCAGAATATTATTTTTCTTGTTTTCCTCCTCCAAAATTTAGGTGCGTCTTATGGTCTGGTGCATCTTAAAGAGTGAAAAATACGGTGCTTACTAATTCGCTTCAGAAGTCCGTTCTTAACCTGAAACTGTTCTTAACCTGAAGCACCACTTTAGCTAATGGGACCTCCTGCTGCTGCCGCGCTGCCAGAGCACAATTTCTGTTCTCATCCTGAAGCAAAGTGCTTAACCCAAGGTACTATTTCTGGGTTAGCGGAGTCTGTAACCTGAAGTGTCTGTAACCTGAAGCGTATGTAACCCGAGGTACCATTGTATATTGTAGAGAAATCTGGCATTTGAAATCTTACTCATGAGTCCTGCAAGACTGGCTGCTCAAGAAACCTAGAGACTATTGGGACAGGGTATTGTTTACAAGCTTTTTTTCAGGTGTGTGTGTGAAGATTTACTTTTGGAGATGCAAACTTTTCATTTTACGGGTATTGTGTTTTTAAATCTTTATTGTTAGATCTTACTGTGAATTATGTGAGGACTGTTTAATTTAATTGTATACTTATTGGTTTCATTTATTGTTCATGACTACTTAAATTTTGTTATATTTCTGTAATTATGTAATTTTTTTGCTGCCTTGAGCATGGTTTAATTATGGGATGGTGGCATACAAATAAAGTATGATGATCAAATCTTCCACATGGTCACAATTTTGTGGGTGGGATTCAATTACATATTGACAATTTCAGTATGCCTAATTAAAGTGATTTGGCAACAACCACAACCACCTCACACGTTTCGCAGTAAGGAAAATGATGGGGAAACACACTGAAAGTGTGAGATAACAGCTGTTTGACACAATGTCGTATAGTCTCCCTACAAACAAATCTTATGAACACTGTACAACTTCTTCACACATTTTGTACAAACAAAATGGGTTGGATGCTCAATAAAAAGGTTGTCTAGAAATTACTTCCATCTCAGCCAGAACTTTGCACCAGCTACCACAACAGCTTGACCCTTTGGGCTAATGGAATCATAAAATCATAAAATTGTAGAGTTGGAATGGGCCACTAGGATCATCTAGTCCACCAGCCAGAAATGCAGGGATCTTTTGCCCAATGTGGGGCTCGAACGCATGCACTGTGCTAAAGTGTCATATAGGTAAAGGTAAAGGGAGCCCTGACCATTAGGTCCAGTCATGGCCGACTCTGGGGTTGCGGCGCTCATCTCACTTTATTGGCTGAGGGAGCCGGCGTACGGTTTCCGGGTCATGTGGCCAGCATGACTAAGCCGCTTCTGGCAAAACCAGAGCAGCACACGGAAACGCCATTTACCTTCCTGCCGGAGAGGTATCTATTTATCTACTTGCACTTTGATGTGCTTTCGAACTGCTAGGTTGGCAGGAGCAGGGACCGAGCAACGGGAGCTCACCCCGTCACAGGGATTCGAACCGCCGACCTTCTGATCGGCAAGCCCTAGGCTCTGTGGTTTAACCCACAGCGCCACCCACGTCCCTTAAAGTGTCATATAGTCACTATCTTCACCTTGCCTCCTGACTCCTGCATGGCTTTGAGCACTTTGGCAGTTTTTACTTTCTGTTTCCCTTAAACACAGCTTGTCATTTCATCTGCACTGGGGATCGTGGTTTATCACAAACTATGGTCAACTTAAGCTACGCGGGTGGTGCTGTGGGTAAAAGCCTCGGCGCCTAGGGCTTGCCGATCGAAAGGTCGGCGGTTCGAATCCCTGCGGCGGGGTGCGCTCCCGTTGTTCGGTCCCAGCGCCTGCCAACCTAGCAGTTCGAAAGCACTCCCGGGTGCAAGTAGATAAATAGGGACCGCATACTAGCGGGAAGGTAAACGGCGTTTCCGTGTGCGGCTCTGGCTCGCCAGAGCAGCGATGTCACGCTGGCCACGTGACCCGGAAGAGTCTGCGGACAGCGCTGGCCCCCGGCCTCTTGAGTGAGATGGGCGCACAACCCCAGAGTCTGTCAAGACTGGCCCGTACGGGCAGGGGTACCTTTACCTTTACCTTATGGTCAACTTAAGCTAAACACAGTTACTGCAAATCAAAACTCCCAGTTTGGATGAAACAACAAGCAGAGTCTAAGGCAGGGGGCAGCAAACATTTTCAGCAGGGGGCTGGTCCACTGTCCCTCAGACCTTGTGGGGGGCCGGACTATATTTTTTTTTTGGGGGGGATGAACAAATTCCTATGCCCCACAAATAACCCAAAGATGCATTTTAAATAAAAGGACACATTCTACTCATGTAAAAACACGTTGATTCCTGGACCCTCCATGGGCCAGATTGAGAAGGTGATTGGGCCACATCTGGCCCCCCGGGCCTTTGGTTGCCTACCCATGGCCTAAGAGAAACTGAAACTAAATGCTTCCAGAGTCCTCTTCTTAGTCAGGTGGGCAGAAGGGAAGGCATGAGCCCTTGGCTTGTTGCAGCTTATATGTTATGGTTACCAGACATCCCCGTTTCCCGGGGACAGTTCTCAGATTTACAAATCTGTCCCCGGGCAAAATCCGTCCCCGGAATGTCCCCGGATTTCATTTAATGTTCCCGGATTTATATTTTAAGTGTTGTAGATTTATTAGTAGGGAATGAATGTTGCGTGATTAGTTCAACGGCACAAGACACATCATATGCATAGCTGTCAACTTTTCCCTTTTCTTGCAAAGAATCCTATTCGGAATAAGGGAATTTCCCTTAAAAAAAAGGGCAACGTTGACAGCTATGCATATGGGGACTTTCAGTGAGGCAAAATGGCGGATGCCACGGCAGCGAGCAGCTCCTGAAGCCAGCCAGACGCAAGTGCGCTACCAGGCTGGCTCTGGGCTGCTGAGACTGCCGCTACCCCCGCCGCTGCCAAGGGATGCCCAGCGCATCAACTGGGGGAACCACTGACCATCCCCCCCACGACCCAAATCGAGCTGGGAGCGAGAGCGCCCGGCCACCCGGCCGACTGCCCAGCAGTGCTCTGGGGCCAGTAAAAACCCTGGAGCCGATGCAGGGAGAAGGAGGAGCGGAGAAGGAGAAGGAAGAGAGAGAAAGAGGAAGGAGAAAAAGGAGGGGAGCCCCGACTTTGCCGCACCGCTGCTGAGGAGGAGAGGTAGGAGAGCACTGGGTGGCAAGGACACGTGGCCAAGCCCAGGCCCGACCCGAGCCTACTCCACAGCGTCTATTGCTCCAAGAGACCAGGCCAGGGCCCAGAGGAAGGCTATGCGACAGAAACCACAGAAAAGAAGATATTACTTTTTTAAAAAATTTAAAAAATATTTTTAATAACGTTTTTTCCTCTTTTCAAAAAAAAAGTGTCCCCGGGTTCTTTGGAAAAAATCTGGTAACCTTATTATACGTGTGATGATAAACCATGGTTTATTTGACAAAACAGGCAGGTTGAAAGTATTAAAGCAACAGCTCAGAAATAACCCTCGTCCCCATCTTCATTTGCTAGCTTTTAGCTGAGATGACATCTGCACAATCCTTATCTGGGGGACTGAATGCGTTCAGCTGAGTTCCGCAGTTTGCATGCATTGAAGTCTCTGGTCTACTCCACCCTCCCTCCACCATTGCTCCATATGGATGACAGGGACAACTGTGGGAGCCAGGCAGACCATGCTACCAAGTTGATTCCTGGGGCCAATGTCTCCATGTTACACAGCAACTCTCCCAACTCTCCTGTGCGCAATGCCAAACTATTAGGAAACACGTTCCCCGCCATGAACTATGTAAGTCACCATGTCCTTGTAAAGTGGCAAAGTCTGTTGCTGCTGGAGAGGGAAGGCAGAACAAGAAGGGAGAGAACAGGGAGACGTCAAGTGTGAATCTGTGTGCGCTGTCAAAGAGACTAAGTAAATAAGGTAAGTAAATGATCCCTGGATGACTAGCAACCCCTCCGAAGGATATTGGTTGACAAAGCTACTAGTCTCCCATGGGAGGCTCAAGAATGCTCTGCGTTTTTTGCTTTTCTAAAAACAAATTCTCTGCCAAAATCTGCACCTGGAATAAAGTCTGAAAATGTAATTTTCACTTAAATTATTCTTGCAAGGAAAAGGATGAGGAGGGGCACAGGCTAGCTAACAGAACGTTTGCTCATTTTCCTGGTTGCGAAGGCTCTTTTAAGGTCTCAAGCCTGCTTCACCAACCGCAAGGGCTAGAATCCTGGAGGAATGGAGGGCCTCTGGATTCTGGGGCAGATACCAAATTTTGCACACCCAGCCCTGGACTTGTATTCAGATCAGAATACAAAGAACAAGAAACCAGGAGGCAGGAGAAAACTACTCGTCACCCGACTTTTGCACATGTGCTCACGGCAAGCGCACAAAATCTCATCTGAAGCTCAACTTCTCCCCCCCCCAGCCCACCCCCACACACCCCACGTGTTGCTTGGCTCAAACTCTGGAGCTGTAACTTCACCTCCAAAAGGCCCAGACAATGAAAGAGCATGTTAACTCAAGCCAGCTGGACTGAGTGTCCCCCACCATCCGCCTGCCACATACAACCTCATTTGTTTACCTCCTGTTCTCCTCCTTTTAGCTCTTCCTGAACTAGATCAGCTTTCAAGGAGCTAAAATTACACCCCATTCCCTCTTCTTCTTTTTTTTACTCCTCCCCCAGCCTTCCATGTGCACGTACGTGTGTGAGTGTGTGTGTGCGCACTTTTAAAAGTTGATTTGGGCAGAGCCTTGGCGTTCTACCCCGCCCCTCCATCCCATCAAGCAGAGGAAAGGAACCCATTCTTATCTCTCCTTCCAGATCTGCCAGCCTTGTAAGCAACGCTTAGCTACCATTTCCAGTTTCTGTTAGGTTTTCCCTCTTCCTGGTCCGCCTGCCCCAGGCTACCTCTCATGCCAGGGGCTGAAATGAGGACAAGGTTTGCCTGTGGCACGTAAATAAACGTGGAAACCCAAGAGAACTTCCTCACACTTGAGCAACAGTGTTCAAACTTTCTGCCTGCATGGAGCACATTGCACATCGGATTGTCTGTTGAGGGACTCCTGCAATGTGGATCAGGTTTAACGCTGTTTCCCCAATCCAAATCTCCCTCCCTCCTGGAGCTGCTGCTACTCACAGAAGGGGAAACATATGGACACAATATGGGGGTCTGTGCCCCTGAAGAATATGTGCTGAGAAAAGGCTTAGAGATACACTTCCTTCTTTAACACAACATAACAACTAGGTTGGCTCTAGATGTCCACACATGTGCATCTAGGGTTGCCAAGACGCTCCAAAAGTTGTTGGCTAGGGATGATGGGAGTTGCAGTTCAGCAACAGCTGGAGGGACAAAGGTTCCCCACACTTGGTGTAAAGGTGGAAAATGTAGAAGTTGGAGTTCAACGGCAATGAAATGGAGAACTTCAATGGATGGGGAACTTCAGGCTCAGGAGCATATGTGGCCTTCTGCCTGTTCCTCAGGCCTCTCCTCAGGCCATGCCCTGTCTCTCAAGGTCCTTTACAGTGGTACCTCGGGTTACATACGCTTCAGGTTACATACGCTTCAGGTTACAGAAATATTACCTCGGGTTAAGAACTTTGCTTCAGGATGGGAACAGAAATCGTGCTCCGACGGCGTGGCGGCAGCAGGAGGCCCCATTAGCTAAAGTGGTGCTTCAGGTTAAGAACAGTTTCAGGTTAAGAACGGACCTCCGAAACGAATTAAGTACTTAACCCAAGGTACCACTGTATTTGATCTTAAATAAATGCAAAATAAGCACAGTGACTTACTGCAGAATAAGCTTGTGTAGCCAAGTGACATGAAATATTGTAGTAAGAAGTTCAAACCACCCCCCCAGAGCTGCCAACTTTAATCTCAAAACACATCAGAAGCACTCTGCATTAATTTCAGAGTGTCTGCTTCATTCTAACCCGGGGACACATTGCCTTAATACCTGTTGTTGTTGTTGTACTGCTGCCACTTAAGAAGAGCGCCTTCCCTGTCAATTCCTTCCAGTGATATCAGGAGCTTCGTTGTATTACCACACGCCTCTGTTGACAACACTACGGCATGGCGAGGGCCAAAACATCCAGGGTCTACACATGTGGGCTGTGTACACACCGTGCATTGAAATCACACACCCCTCACAGAGCTACAAATCACAGCATTCTTAACAAACTACACTTCCCAGAATTCTTGCAGGACAGGATGTGCTTTAAATGCGTACACTGCTGTAATTTTGGATTCCTTCCAAGTTAATGGCTTCTTCATCTTTCACTCCTTCCTGAATACCATACCATGCAGCAGAAGGGCTCAAACAGAGACACCACTTCCACAGACAATATCTGCGGTTGCCACCATCTCGTATAAAGTGGGGGAAACTGCTCATTTACACATGTTCGTTCATTTATAAAATAGCCCGTTGCCAAAAACTCAAGCAAAGGGAAAGGAAAGATACAGGAAACATATCTAGAGGTCAACATCTTGCTCAGGAACAAGGGAAAGAAGGCACCGATAGAGGAGCAAAAGGAGAAGGAGTCCCCAAAGGGGCATGAAATGATTTTACTCAGCTGAACATGTTGCAGTTAAAATCTTCCATCAGAGGCACTACAAAACATAGCACTTTGAGCTCTTTCTGCTCTGTGACTAAGTGATTTTTTGGCATTTTATCTTTGTGCACATGAGAATTTCTCTCTCCTGTAGGTTGGACAACATGCTCAGACCCGGTTAAAACCAGTTGGCTGGCAACCACACCAGTACTAGCCATGAAAGGTTCTGCTTGTGACCAACTCTAGGGTTGCGGCGCTCATCTCACTTTTATTGGCCGAGGGAGCCGGCGTACAGCTTCCAGATCATGTGGCCAGCATGACTAAGCCACTTCTGGCGAACCAGAGCAGCGTACGGAAACGCCGTTTACCTTCCCGCTGGAGCGGTACCTATTTATCTACTTGCACTTTGCCGTGCTTTCGAACTGCTAGGTTGGCAGGAGCAGGGACTGAGCAACGGGAGCTCACCCCGTCACGGGGATTCGAACCGCTAACCTTCTGATCAGCAAGCCCTAGGCTCTGAGGTTTAACCCACAGCGCCACCCACATCCCTCTAGTGGGCTATACTCAAGGTTAACTGAGTAATAATGACTATGATATACACTCCAAAGCAGGTCCATCAGTTGCATAAAGTGAATGAACTTCCAGGGGACTTCAAACAGCCATGCAGCCATCTCCTCTGCCATTCCTCAATCACAACTTTTGCCCTATGTGGCCAGAGACATTTTGTGAGTCCCTGGGAAGGAAGGTGATGGCGAACCTTTGTTGATTATTTATTAATCATCTAAAATTACTGGGCACCACAGAAAAAATAGCACTTCCAGGCCAACAGACTGACAATCTATAGTTGCAAGGCAAACTGCAGGATGAATAAGCTGATTGCTAAACAGAGAATAGTTACGCCTTCCCCAGCCTATCAGAATGGCTAGCTAGATCTGAATTTATGATCAATTCAGTGCCTGCCTGGAAAGGAGAATGATAAAAGGACAAAAACAGTGCTGGGTAAATATAATGCTTAATTTTTGCTAGGCTTCACTTATAGTTGTTCCTGGAACCTTTCACAGCCTATGTGCAGCTCTACATATGTAGTAAAAAAAAAAGTAAAAAAAGCAGGCGGTGGGATGGGTTAATTTGAGCATGTGCTAAATACATTTCCTTCGCCACTTAAAAACAGAATGAAATACCATCTCACATATACCTGGAAGAGGAAATTCTGGATCACGTAGTATGATTCCCAGACCAATTTTGAGAAACAAATCACTTGTTAACTCTGGAAAGACAAGTGGGGGCTGCAACGAAATGTTGTAGTGTGGAGTGCTCTTACTCAGCTTTCCAAGATAATCCATTCAATTCCAACTTGGTTTTCCATCTCTCTACCCCTGCATAACACGGTCAGCATTCTGTGGCCACTAAGCATTCTCAGTCCCTCTCTAGGATCCCCTTCTGTGTAGGATCCCCTTCTGTGTAGGATCCCCTTCAATTTAGGCTCCTCCCACCCCCTTTGTACTTCGGCAAACTGTGGGTTTCCACAAGCCCTTTATTGGCTGTGTCAGGCGATATAAGAACCAACCCTCACATAATTAAGTTCTCTATCCATGTTAGTTTGCTATGACTATACGCCTTGCTATCACCTCCAAGCTCTCCATACCAGGTTGTTGCTGTACTCGAGGGCAAGTACACTGTTCCCACTTCCTCTAGCCTTTAAAACCCTCCCTCGCAGGCTTCTGCTGCCAGTGGCATTTAAAGGGACTGAACTGAGCAAAATGTACTGTCAGCTGAGGCCTTGGGCCAGCCCAGCATCATGCGACAGGCAACTCACACCATGAGGCTTTTCATGTTCAGACTTCTCTCCTTCAGGGAACCCTCTTCCACACTGGCTTGCCTGACCAGGAAGCCCTGTGCACCGCAGAGGATTCTGCAACAGGTTCTTGGGGCACAGAGAGCACACCCAACCTCTGGCGGCAGGTTCCATAATCCCCAGCCACTTCTGCCAGCAGCTGTGTTGTGCCTCGCAGGGAAGCATCCATAATGTAGAGCAAGCTGTTTTCAAGTCTCACAAGGTGACCCTGAGTTCTTACGGGAAAGGGAGGCAGCCAGGGGGGCGGGCAGGGAGAAGATCTATCTATTTTCTCCACACCCTGTCTAAGGTGCAACTACTGTCTATCTGCTTCCAGCAGGCAGGGCCACACAGAGCTAAATATAGGTCCCTCATAATTGAAAGCCCTGCCTTGCACAATGGCTACTTTCTGCCCTCGTAATAGAACGAGCTTTTTTTATTTTGGTAACAACTCAGGCCACAAATTGCCAGGTTGGAAGAGGCTGTAAAGCTTCAGCTAGGCCAGGTCTCTAGGCCCTTCCCTTCTGTGAGCTGGACATTAATAGGCAAGAAGCTTGGGAGGCAGGGAGAGAAAAATGCAGGGTTTATTAGGCCCAAAGCTTCTGATACCTTCTGGAGAGACACGTAAGGTAGGAAAGAGCCAGCCATTGTCCCTGCTGCGATTACCATATAATGCCAAAATGGGGCATCAGCCCACTGGCCCAACACACCAAACAAATTCTCAGTTCCTCATGGGATTGCACGTATAAGTGTGTATGCATGTGTACATGCATCTGTCCAGAATGCGGCAGCTAGACTGGTGACTGGAGGCGGCCACCGAGACCACATAACACTGGTCTTGAAAGTCCTACATTGGTTCCCAGTACGTTTCCGAGCACAATTCAAAGTGTTCGTGTTGACCTTTAAAGCCCAGTATACCTGAAGGAGCGTCTCCACCCCCATCATTCTGCCCGGACGCTGAGGTCCAGCTCTGAGGGCCTTCTGGCGGTTCCCTCATTGCGAGAAGCAAAGCTACAGGGAACCAGGCAGAGGGCCTTCTCGGTAGTGGCACCCGCCCTGTGGAACGCCCTCCCACCAGATGTCAAAGCGATAAACAACTACCTGACATTCAGAAGACATCTTAAGGCAGCCCTGTTCAGGGAAGTTTTTAATGTGTGACATTTTAGTGTATTTTTGGTCTCTGTGGAAGCCGCCCAGAGTGGCTGGGGAACAAATATATTATTATTATTATTATTATTATTATTATTATTATTATTATTATTATCACATGCATGTGTATTTTTAAATGATACTTTCTGCCACTTTCCCACAGCTCAAGATGGCTTACAAAGATAGTTTAGCTCTCATTGTGACACTGTCCAGCATGTAGGCCTGGGACAGAGGTCAGAGGTAAGCCAGGAGTCGAGCCAGGGAGTCAGAGCCAAGGGACACACAGAAATGCTCCAGAGCCAGGAAGGCCATGTTGCTCAGGAAAAGCTCCAGGCCAAACAGGAAGCCATTTATATCCCTTCCTGTCTAGGAGGGCCCAATGGACAGGATGGGGAGGTGGGGCCACTCTTGACCCCTGAGAACACATCACTGCCAGGTAAGATGTTCCAAGGTGCAGGCCTGTTACCTCACCACAAAGGGCAGCCACATGCACTGAACCAAAGGTTTCTGGTTCTAGAGTAGCCTCAACAACTACTGGCAGCAGGGCCTGGTACTGTTGCTCAATTACAGGGGTGCCAGTGATTCCCAGTCTTGGGTCTCTAGATGCCTGCAAGCCCCTTCATCCCCAGACAGCATGGTCTACAGTCAGGGATGATGGGAGTTGTAGTCCAACAGCATCCCAAGGCTGGGAAAGGCTAATGTAGTCCACTGCCTTCAGGATCACCTATCTGACTCTAGCAGCCATTGGTGTCCCAGAGCTTACTTGCCAAAGCAAACTTCACTTATATGAAACTAGCAGCCATAGTTCTACAAAGGTTTGAGGGATTTGCAAAGGGAGAAGGATGTCAAGGCAGAACTCTCAAAGGTTGGATGGAGGAACTCAGTGTTCCTGACATGACCTGTACAGTGTCTACTGTACAGTAGACTTTGAGTAAAAGGAGTGAGCCCCTGCATACTGGTTGAAGAATGCACCATTCCTTGGTTTAAAAAGTGAGAACGTTTAAAATGCTGAGCAGATTTGGGTTCGCAATTATTTGCTTAAATTAGGTGGAACACAGAATTTCTCTTTTCTTGGAGCTCAGTTAGAGACCTGCATTGGCTCCCAGTACGTTTCCGAGCACAATTCAAAGTGTTGGTGCTGACCTTTAAAGCCCTAAACAGCCTCAGCCCAGTATACCTGAAGGAGCATCTTCACCCCCATTGTTCAACCTGGACATTGAGGTCCAACTCTGAGGGCCTTCTGGCAGTTCCCTCACTGCGAGAAGTGAGGTTACAGGGAACCAGGCAGAGGGCCTTCTCGGTAGTGGAGCCCATCCTGTGGAACGCCCTCCCATCAGTTGTCAAAGAAATAAACAACTATCCTATTTTTAAAAAACAGCTGAAGGCAGCCCTGTTTAGGGAAGTTTTAAATGTTTAATGCTGTTTTGTCTTTTTAATATTCGATTGGTAGCTGCCCAGAGTGGCTGGGGAAACCCAGCCAGATGGGTGGGGTATAAATAATAAATTATCATTATATATTATTATTATTATGGCTCTGTGTGTCTGTGCATGCAGGAGATGTGTGGAGCCTGTGGCCCTCCAGATGTTGATGGACTCCACCTCCTATCAGCCCTAGCCAGCATGGCCAATTGTAAAGGATGGTGGGAGTTGCAGCCCAACAATTTATAGAGGACCACATGATAGGAACGGCCTTGGTTCAAAGGCTCTGTGGAGAAAGGGCTTGTTTGCTTTTTCCTTCCTCTGATACAATGGGCTCCCATTTGCCCAGCAAGCAGGAGCGCCACTCCAAAGTCCTCTTTAAAATCCACAGTGCATCCTGGGATGGGAGCTACCCAAAATATAAAGACACTCACCTTGACCTAGACTGTGTTTTATAGAGCAAGCCCATGAAAGGTGTTGAACACTGGTTTTATATGTTTGAGAAGGCGGCAGACACCAAGCTGGGTGGAATTTCCTCAGATCTGGCGGCTTCAAGCTCAGGTAGCAAGACACTGAGGTAATCCTGGGAAAAGGTGATGAGAGTTTTGGAACCCCTGAGGCTAAGTGTCATTCGGCAGGTTAGAACAGAGCTCCCTTGACGGCTAGAGCATCAGACACGATGTTCCCCGACTGCCATGTTTTCTTGCGGCAACAAAAAAAGCGATGGCACCTGCTGCCATCAAGCATTCAGATGACAAGCAGCTGCTCCAGACTTTCCTGTCCTGTGGCCTGACAGATGTTATGGACTTTGATTCCTATCATTCCTGGTCACTGGCCATGCTGGGAGTTCCAACTACTTCTGAAGGGTGCCACGTTGGGAAAAGCTCTCATGTCTGGTCACGTTTGCTTCCAGGGATGGTATCCCAGGATGCATTGCTTCTGTGGGTGCTCACTAGTCCCAGGTTCACAGCATAACTTAGTTGTCAGAGGACTGGAAAATGGGCACAAACTGCTCTTATCTATCACTATCTTGCTCCTTATATTTTTAGATACAGGCAAGTAATGGTACTAGCAGGGCCTTTTCAGTGGTGGTTCCCTGGTTGTGGAAGGACCTTCCTAGCAAGGTGCGTCTTTCTCCATCATTATTCACTTCCAGGAGGAATTTGAAAACGTTCCTATTTACCCAGGCATTTGGTGGCTGAAGAATACCATTGCTGGCAATCCTATGATCACTGAACGGAAGAATGTTTTCAGCTGCTTTTACATGTTTTTAATTGTAATTGTTTTTAGAATGTTTTGACTATTTAAACATATTTTTGCTTTGTTTTTAAACGGTGTATGTGTTTGCTGCTTGGGATTCTCTGGGGAGGAAGGGTGGAGAATAAATTCAGTAAATAAATAAATACTCTGTACTAAGAATATAAATGTTCTGTACTAAGTAGTTTGAATTCTGTACCAAGCTGGATTTTGAAGCCTGTAGGGGGGAAATGGCCAACAACTGAGTGAATTTAGTTTAAACAAGTCATTCATGTTTTGGATGAGGCAAAGGGAGGGTAAGAACTACGGCTATTGTAAGCCACCCTTTCCCCTCCCACCTTGAGTTTTAAAAGCCATCACCTAAGACACTTTCAAGCCTATCTCTGCATCCTTAAGGGATAGAAACTGGCATCTAAAAAGACAACCACAAAGCACACAGCCCATGTATATGCTCTGTGGGGTGATGGAGCTCAGATCAGGGAGCTCAGCCCCTGCATTTCACACTCTGCTGCAGGTGAGAGACTGTGGCACACCAGGTGGAAAGTGCAGTTCCTCCACAACCACCTTAGTTGACAAAGGCAAGAAGAAAAAAGAGGCAGAGGTGACATCAGAGTGACGCAGTTGGAGGGTGGCAGCAGCAACTATGGGGGCTGTGCTCACACCCCCTTTCCTGTGTGGCAAAGGAGAATGAACTCCAACTGCAGGAGGAAAGATTTAGCTCAAAAAATGTCAGCAGAAATTTTCCAACCATAATAATAGCCAAGCAATGGAACAAATTACCAAGGGAGCTTGTGGAGACCCAGTGATGGGAAACTCTGGAAAATAGTCACATCAGCTTCTGTCTGGAATGGTTTAACTGTTATTCATTCTGGTCAGGGGCAAAGGAGTGGGTTAGATCCATTCATTCATTTCCCCCCCCCCAAGGCTTATTAGCTGTATTCTCCACTAAAGGGACTCAAAAGCCGTCTAAACTAGAGTTCTAGAAACCTAATAAAATAATCACATCTTAAATTAAGGAGCAAGCCAAGAAAAGGAACCCAGCGCTAGACCTCTCCTGGTTCCTACTCACCAGGAGTAGGAGGCGCTCCCTTAGATATTTAGGACACAGGACTTTGAGTGATGGAGACTCTCCCCATGTTTGCCTCCCCAGAATTCAGATCTTCTGTGGAGGCCCTTCTTAAGAGTAGTCCCATCTGACTGAGATTCAGGGAGCGGTGCCTGGAATCCTAGCTGGCTCTCCCCCAGGGCCACAGACACAAGGCAAACTCCTCAGCACCCCCACCAAACTCCTCAGCTAGCTGCACATCAGTTAACTCAAAAGAGGGAGCTGCACAGAAGTACTTGTCTGGATCAGGTCCTGGCAGAGAGCCAGGAAGGGGAGGCGCCTGCAGCACCTCAGAGGTAAGCTTTTGGTCTACATCAGGGGTAGGCAAACTAAAGCCTGGGGGCCAGATGCGGCCCAATCACCTTCTCAATCTGGCCCACAGACGGTCTGGGAGTCAGCGTGTTTTTACATGAGTAGAATGTGTGCTTTTATTTAAAATGCATTTCTGGGTTATTTGTGGGGCATAGGAATTCGTTCATTTTTATTTCCCCCCTCAAAATATAGTCCCGCCCACAAGGTCTGAGGGACAGTGGACCAGCCCCTGCTGAAAAGGTTTGCTGACCCCTGGTCTACATCACTGCTGAAACAACAGCTCCAAGCGCAGGCCTGACTGAGTGGACATATTTTAAAAGCACCTAAGCAAGGCCAGGTACATTCTGCAGTGGAAGTTGCAGCAGCAAAATTCCTTCTGCACAGAGACAAGGTGGATTCCCATCAGCTGTACAGATGAGGCACATGAATGCATGCTCTTGATATTTCATAAGATTCTGCTTCTGCTATCTAAGTGGCAGGGCACAGAGCACTGGAGCTCCACCTCTAGCAATTTCAAACACCCTACCCGCCTCCCACTGCCTCTGAAATTGCACCATTTGTCACCTTTCAAACCTCTTTGTGTCATTAAGGGCTGGGAAGGTGAAGAAGAAGAGAAGAAGAGTTTGGATTTGATATCCCGCTTTATCACTACCCTAAGGAGTCTCAAAGTGGCTAGCATTCTCCTTTTCCCTTCCTCTCCCACAACAAACACTCTGTGAGGGGAGTGAGGCTGAGAGACTTCAGAGAAGTGTGACTAGACCAAGGTCACCCAGCAGCTGCATGTGGAGGAGCGGAGACGCGAACCCGGTTCCCCAGGTTACGAGTCCACCGCTCTTAACCACTACACCACACTGGAAACAAGGTGGGCTTGTTTCCCCACCTCAGCCAGCCCTCAAAGAAAGTGGAAAGTCTCTAAACTCAGTATGCAGTGCCAGTTCCTGCACCTACACGGAATAATCACAGAATAGGATAAACATAGACAGGAGGGTTCATATCTACATAGTAAGAGTTACCAAGAGCACAGAATCAAGACACCCATAAGCCTCTACATCTGCAAGACTAGCATAAGGGACATACCTGCATATAGACCAGAGTGGAACTGTGCTGCAACTCTGATGCCCAATCTTCTCCTTTTTAAAAAACGCCAACAACTGTGCTTTGTGTGTGGTTGCTCTATAAAAAAAGCCAACAGACGAGCTCCTCCTTGCATCCCAGAGGCTCTGCGTGATCAGGGCACCCACACAGCAAGGGGTCCTAATCACGTGGAGCCCCTGCATGTCAGGAGAAGGCCATGTGTTGGCCTATCTCTACAGACAAATGTGTGCAATGCATGGTTGTTAGGAAAGGCAGGTGAAATGTCAGGTATGGGGGTAAAAGTACAGCCCCACTTTGGTCTGTCTGTGGGTGTGCCTTGCTTAGGGGTGGAGGAAGAATTTGATTCGGTTCACATTTAAAGATGAATCTACCCCATTCACACTTTCCAAAACCGTACACAAAACAAAACAGCACTGACCTTCAAAATTCACACCTCTCTGAATTTTGCAAAACTAGGGTAAAGTGTGCCTAAAAATACATATATTAGTAGGGGGAGGGGTGCACTGCATTGGGGGAAATCACTTTGCAATAATGTGTGTTAAGGAAAATTGCAAGCGTCTATATATGCAGAGAAATTAAATATGCTGATAAATTTTCAAAGGGACTTTTTTCTTTAAAAAGAAAATTTCAGACTGATGTGGAAAAGAGGAGAAGTGAACTTAAGATTGGGAAAATGAGAAACTGAGAGACACCAAAACTGACGGATTCTGCCCATCCCACGTGTAAGCAACCATGGATTAGGCTGAAGTTGAGCCCTAATGTTGCCTCAACAAATATTAGCTGCCTCCTAAAGCTCTTCTCCAAGGGCTAGAAGGGTTGTAGCTGATTCAAGCATTCGGATAGGTTTACTGTGATACTGGCAAGGATTGGCTGTTACGTGCTCACATGTGGAACTACTGGAGCTAAGACAGGGCGGGGAACTTGTAACCCTCCAGGCATTCTTCAGCTCCCATCAGCCCCAGCCAACATAGCCAGTGGCCAACGATGATGCGAGCTGAGGGGCAACAGCATTTGGAGGGCCACAGGTCCAACCTCCCTGACAAAATAAGGGCTGGTTTGGCTAGCTAAGCACTCTTCCATTAACAGCTCAGATGGCGAAGGAATAGGAGCAGTATCTAGAAAAGCAGCCAGAGGATGTGTCTAGAGAGGCATGTGAGTGTTGGTTGGAAGGGGTGCAGAACAGAGTAGAAGATTCAGGGCTGTGGATCAGCCACTCCCCAACTCAACTAAGAACCACTGCTGTGGGATTTTTAAGAAAGTTGTTGCCACAGGGCAGTTTGATAGCCACAAGCAAGAAAGCACAGAACTAATGGCCACGATTGCCAAAAGCGCAACCTCCTTGTTGAAAGGCAGTATGCTCACGGTGGACTAACAAAGCCCAGTGACTGAGGTGTCCATATATAGCATTCCTGGATTGCAAACCAGCAATTCTTCCATTTGCTTTTAAGTGGGTCCAAGACACAACAAAGGGTGACTGTGGCTTTTCCTACCCTTTCTTTCCCAGAATATTTGCCCACATAGATGTCCTCTCCCTGGCTAGCTTGTTGTGCGATATATCCATAGCAGGTCCCAAAATACAGTGGCAGATGGAAAATGTAAAGGGGGGAACTTGAGTTGCAACTGAGCAGCCCTAACCAGATGCAAAAGAAGGCTGCAGATACCTATTCCTTTAACATAGCAATGAGGAACCTGTAGTCCTCCAGATGTTGTTGGTGGGCTCAAACTCCCGTCAACCCTAGCCAGCGTTGAGGGCCCACCACTTTCCCCCTCCCTGCTTTAATAGATATACAGAAGAGGGAATTTCAGCAGAGACATATCTGCATGTGTAGCTGCATCTGCAGAGAGAAAAAACCCTCTTCTTCACCATTGTTAAAGGCATGGGATGCTATCCTCCTTTGCATCTGGTCACCTCCATAGGGGATTAACAGCAGGGCTAGACAGGGTTATGATCCTTTGCTTGTGAACTTCCCACTGGTATCTGACTAGCTACTGTTTGAAAAACATTTGCTAGTGATCTGTTCTGGGCAGACCATCAGTCAGATCCCAGCACAACAATTCTTGTATTCCAAAAATCAACAGATAATCCCTGAGACTGCACCCTCATCATATCACCCTGAGTCACAAAGCTTTGTTTGCCCGTGGTTTCAGAATGATCTTAAAACGGTGGAGAGGGGGGGATTGCAGCCCTCCATACAAGGCTGGATTCCAACTCCCATCATTTCTGACCGTTGGCCTTGCTGTAGATCTGTGAGACCAGTCCAGCAACGTTTCTGGAGGACCACCCCTCTTTGAGAACATCAGCCATGAGCAGAGATCTCCTTTCCCACTTTAGCAGCCTAACCTGAAAGACACCTTTGAAGGTGTGAGACCCACTGAGTGTAACAGGACTGGCTTTCTTCTAGCAGGTATGCCTAGGTCTGCAACTATCCCTGCAGCTGATACTGCCAGAAACGTCTCAAGCATTAGCCCATGCGCCTGTGTTTCCGGCCTTTGTGGTCCTGTTCCGCTCACACCACACAAGTCGGCATTTCCTTTGCTTTAAAAACACATGCACACATAAAAGCTGTTCTCCCTGCCCCCAGCAATTTGAATAGAAGGCAGGCTGCAAATATGATATCGAGAATTTGAAAGCCCAGGGGTTCAGGCATGCACCAGAAATGCCAGTTTTAACTGCTCTTTTACGTTCTGGCCCTTAATGGTAAAAGGTTGCCCCTTATTCCAGAACATCACGGCAATCAGCATCCCTTATTTCAAGTGCAACGCTGCCAAAACAGTATTTTTAGATTTGTGGATTCGACATTGTGGTCATCTGTTGAAAACTGGGCAAAAGGGGAGCACACATTCAAGGCGTGTCAAGAAAGGCTCTGAAGAGCTGCTTCAGACATGGACAATTTTGTTTGGGTGTACACCCAACATAACGTGGGAATGTGATGAAACAGTATGTGTTCCATTACTGGTATACTTGTCAGGCACATGCACTCCTGTTGCACTCCTGTCTTGCCAGCTGTGTGTTTTTGAATGAATGAAGCTGCCTTAAACCAAGTTCCATTGCAGCCCAGGACTGTCTCATTTGAGTAACAGTGGTTCTCAAAGGTCTTGTGCAGCTGACAATCCCAGGTCTGCTACCCAAGATCCTTTAGCTGGAGATACCAGAGATTGAGTCTGTGCCTGAGATATACAAAGCACACATTCCATCACTGACCAATGGCCCCTTCCCTTTGGAGGGCCACTGTCGGAGTAAGCAAATGAGTGTGCCCAAAAGTTATAGGGGGCATCTTGGCTCCATCACAGGCTAAAGGTGATCTCAGAGCAGCCCCACTGAAATCAATGGACTTAAGTTCATTTATTTCAGCAGGTGAATTCTATGCATGACTAACATTTTGTGCGCAAGCGTAAGAAAATAGTTTGTGGGGAAAGCATTAAGTGGGCACACACTGCTTCTCCACTCAGAATCATCCCCTCCCCAAGCTGGTTTTCATTTAAAGCAACAACAATAAACATTGCCCAGGCTCCACTGCACAATTTTGCACATCATGTGTAGGGTTAGCCCCTTAAAAAACAGGGCCGAACTAAATCTGCCTGCGTTTAGTTATGGCAACAAAGTTTTTTTCTTTCATAAATCACCGGCAAGCAAAAGCTGGCCTTTGGGATTTCCAGGGAAACGGAAAGCAAATCTTTTCTCCAGTGCAGATGTTATGCTGTGAAGCAAAGGCTTCCTAGCTATTTCCTCCTGTCCATACATCCTAAACTACCTCCTGCTTGCTCCCCATACCCCTTTGCCATCAAATCCAGGTTCTGCAGTTTGTTCAAAGTGATAAGCATGGGGGCATCAATTTAGTTATAGCACAGAATGTCATCTCTTATGATCCAGAATCTGTGGACCCCTCCATGTGTGGCTAAATATCAGGAAAATGGAAGATGTGACTCACAGAGAAGCAACATGCCTTCCTCTGGCAAGTGCATCCCCCATAAACAGGAAACACATAACAAAGATGCTTAGGGCCAATGGGTTCTTTTTGCCCTTCAAACATACAGTGGTACCTCGGGTTAAGAACGTAATTCGTTCTGGAGGTCCGTTCTTAACCTGAAACTGTTCTTAACCTGAAGCACCACTTTAGCTAATGGGGCCTCCTGCTGCCACTGCGCCGCCGGAGCACGATTTCTGTTCTCATCCTGAAGCAAAGTTCTTAACCCAAGGTAATATTTCTGGGTTAGCGGAGTCTGTAACCTGAAGTGTCTCTAACCCGAGGTACCACTGTACTTCTTCTTAAGCAATCACTCGTAGCCGACTAAAATTGTCTTCCATGAAAACAGTCTTAACAGTGAGTCCATAAGTTTGAATTGGGCGTAATTCAAACATACTAATGCAGATACAGCCCTAGGCAGGGAGGGAAGGATCTGTCAATTTTGATTTCTCCCAGTTTCTCATTTCCCACATTTCTGCACCAGTTTACAATTAAGTCCTCTCCAAAATTCGCCAACATTTTAGCATGCTTCCCCCAATACATACATTTCTGTATGCAAGTTTGCCTAAAACACACATTTCACGTAACAGTAATGCATGTTTGTATGTTATTTCCACATAGATGCAGTTTATATATGCAGTTTCCCCTAATACACACATTTTTGTGCACTTCTTTTGGTTGGCAAACTACACTGCAATGTTCAGAAAAGTGCAAGTTTAAAGAGAAAGCTGCATTTCAGCTTACATATTAAAATATGAACCAAACGGAATTTCTCCTCCACTCTTCTACAGCCCTAGCTTCCAACATGAATTAATCCACTTATTTGGAGCCTCTTTTTAAAGACCTCATCTTCAAAATTTGCCATGATTGGCTACTTCACAGGTTAGCCAGGGGTTGTCAATGTGGTGCCCTCCAGATGTTGCTGAACTCCAACTGCCACCAGCTCCATCCAGTGTGGTCAATGGTCAGGGATGGTGGGAGTTGTAGTCCTGCAACATTTGGAGGGCATGACATTAGCTACCCCTGCTGTAAGCTATGCAGTCATTAGATGATTCTTCCACTATATTCTTACTCCACCCATCCCTCTTAACGCACATCATGGGATAATCGTCAACTTAATCACACTGCCTTGTGCTGTCCGCCCTCCGAGCCACCCCCTGCAACCTACAAAATGCAGTCATTCTGTTTTGCACATGGTGCAAAGTTGTGTATGGTGGAAGAACTGAATGCTAGCATCGACCGGTAACTAGGCCTGGGTATCAACACACCATGGGCTCTGCAAGAGGGTAATTATCAGTGATGGCATTTGTGCGGTGAGTGTGATCATCAACAGTGCTGGATTAAAGGACAAACGTAAGCCCCATGCAAAATCATTATTTGCATCTGTTCTGCTCTTGATTCTTCCCTTCCTGGCTACATTCCCCAAAGCTCACAGATGGGGCTGCAAAATAGATTTCTCCAGTCCTGCTAACTTCATACCACAATATAGATATTGAATGTATAGTCTGTCAATGTGCACATGGTTCTCCAGTCGTCTCCCATTCAAGCCCTGACAATGCCCAAACCACCTTAGATTGAGTAAGGTTGACACATCATGTGCCACATGTGTGAATCTACCGCTGTTGGAACTCCAGATGCACCATACAAATACCATCTCAAACAATGACTTTGCTACAGGGCCCACAGTTGCTATGGCCTTGTACAGTCATTCTCCTCTAAGATTCCTAGTACAGTGGTACCTCGCAAGACGAATGCCTCGCAAGACAAAAAACTGGCAAGACGAAAGGGGTTTTGGTTTTTTGAGTTGCTTCGCAAGATGATTTTCCCTATGGGCTTGCTTCGTAAGACGGAAACGTCTTGCAAGTTTGTTTCCTTTTTCTTAACACCATTAATACAGTTGCGACTTAACTTCGAGGAGCAACTCATAGAACGCGGTGTGGTAGCCTTTTTTGAGGTTTTTTAAGACTTTGGTGATTTTTGAAGCTTTTCCAAAACTTTCCCGACACCGTGCTTCGCAAGACAGAAAAAATCGCAAGACGACAAAACTCGCGGAACGAATTAATTTCGTCTTGCGAGGCACCACTGTACAGTGGTACCTCGGTTTAAGAACAGTCCAGTTTAAGAACCATTTGGTTTACAAACTCAGCAAAACTAGAAATAGTGTCCCAGTTTGAGAACTTTGCCTCGGTCTGAGAACAGAATCTGAACGGTGGAAGGGCACCAGCAGAGAGAGGCCTCATTAGGGAAAGCGCGCCTCAGTTTAAGAAAGGTTTTGGTTTAAGAATGGACTTCTGGAACAGATTAAATCCATAAACCAAGGTACCACTGTACTTAAATTGTCTCGTTGAGCTCTGCCTTTAGCAGCAGCTTCATCGGCAACAACGGAAGCTATGAAATAGCCTTATACAGTGGTACCTCGGGTTACATACGTTTCAGGTTACATACTGTTAAGTTGTGGGTGAACATATCAGACAACACAGCGATTCTTCAAACAGCTCTTGTTTATTCACAGGCCAGAACTGAACTGAACGGTTCAGTCAGCCTGCTTATATAGAGCTCCAGTACAACGTAACTGTAACCATTTTCTAAAACTGTCCAATCACTGAACGTCACTTTCAATCCCTTATTTGCATAACTATCTACAGTATCCCCCTGCTGGCCCAGGGTGAGAACTTCAATACATAACACATACGCTTCAGGTTACAGACTCCACTAACCCAGAAATAGTACCTCGAGTTAAGAACTTTGCTTCAGGATGAGAACAGAAATCACATGGTGGCGTGGCAGCAGCCCATTAGCTAAAGTGGTACCTCAGGTTAATAACTGTTTCAGGTTAAGAACGAACCTCCGGAACAAATTAAGTACGTAACCAGAAGTACCACTGTATTGCATCAGAAACAGGAGAAGCCGGCTTGGTCCATCTTGCTCAGCATTCTCTAGACCAGGGCAGCCCAACTTTTCAGACCAAGCGGGCCACAAGAGCACTTTGACATGGAACCTGTGGGCTGTGCACAGTTGCATGTAAGGGGGGGAAGCAAAGCCAAAATTTGATGCTTCCTCACCTCCTCAACATTGCCTTCCGAAAGCCAGCTAAGCGAGGCTCTGGCCTTTGAGAAGGAGGCACGGGGCCCTGGCAGGGTGCTATAGCACTTCAACCTCCTTCCCAAAGCTGGGAAAGCACTAACTAGGCTTTCCAAAGGAGGTGGGAGGACTCAAGGACCCTGTCAGAGTCCCCACGCTTCTTCCCGAAGTCCAGCCAGTGTGGTGTAGTGGTTAAGAGCAGTGGACTCGTAATCTGGTGAACCGGGTTCACTTCCCCGCTCCTCCACATGCAGCTGCTGGGTGACCTTGGGCCAGTCACACTTCCTTGAAGTCTCTCAGCCCCACTCACCTCACAGAGTGTTTGTTGTGGGGGAGGAAGGGAAAGGAGATTATTAGCTGCTTTGAGACTCCTTAAGGGGAGTGAAAGGCAAGATATCAAGTCCAAACTCTTCTTCTTCCAGCAACCATTAGCCAGCGCAGCTGGACCAGAATTGGTGTTGTAGGCTCAAACTGTCTTGGATTTTGATGTTTGGTGGCATCAGAAGAATTTTGATTTTCTTTGATACCAAGTTTCTAGTCCTGTGGATTCAAAACATGACACAAACAATGTCTGGTGTAACATAAGGGCCAGGAAGCAGAGTTTCAGGATCAGTTCTGCCCCCCACCCTCCCCCTCTCTCAGCCATGGGCACCCCACAAATGCATGGGACGTGTAGATGTTGGTATTTTGACACAGAATTCTATGTCCCATTAATCTCAGCTTTCCTTTTTTTGGGGGGGAAAGAAGCAAGCTTCTGTTCCTCAAGACTGCAAAAACTAGGCTGGAATGTGCCTGGTGAAATCGAAGGAGCCATGGAGAGAACTAAGTGGGCTTTCATATGGCGGAGATGTGATGTTTCAGAGTACGTGCAATTCCTTATCCCATCTTAAGTCAGTGGAAGGAAAAAAAGTTGTAAAATAAGCAAACATACGCAAGCTTGCATGACTGAGAGGTTCTTGATGCAGAACTCTTCATTTTTTAAGCAGCCCAGAACATATACAGTCCTGCCAAAAGCTAGCACCTTAAAGACCAACTAAGTTAGTTCTTGGTATGAGCTTTCGTGTGCATGCACACTTCTTCAGATACACACATCTGAAGAAGTGTATCTGAAGAAGTATCTGAAGAAGTGTATCTGAAGAAGTATCTGAAGAAGTATCTGAAGAACTTAGTATCTGAAGAAGTATCTGAAGAACTTAGTGTATCTGAAGAACTTAGTTGGTCTTTAAGGTGCTACTGGAAGGGAAAAATTTTTTTGTTTTGACTATGGCAGACCAACATGGCTACCTTTCTGTAACTGCCAAAGGCTGTTACTTATTGGCCAAAACCTATGGCATCCGAGGGCTGAATCTCCATAACCCTCTAATTTCCCAGTAATTGGCAAATAAAAGCACTTCCATATTCCTTCAAAATGCATCTTGGAAACAGTATATATAGTTACAGGGAATGAGGTAGAGGGTCTTCTTGGTAGAAACGCCTGCCCTGTGGAACACCCTTCCATCAGAAGTCAAGGAAATAAGCAACTATTTAACTTTTAGAAGACATTTGAAGATAGCCCTGTATCAGGTGGTTTTTAATGTTTGATGTTTTATTGTGTTTTTAATATTCTGCTGGTAGCCGCCCAGAGTGGCTGGGGCAACCCAGTCAGATGAGAGGCATCTAAATGTTGCTGTTGATGATGGTGGTGGTGATGATGATGATGATGTTGCTGTTGTTGTTGTTAAAAGGCCTGCAGATAAACTGCATTTGCATAATCTCTCACATTATATGAGTGTTTAGAAAACATGGACTGCCTGTTAAAATGACATTTTGGCTTGCTAAACTAAGGTATCTGCTTAGGACAATGAGAATAGTACCTAATTCTGCATACCGATGTGAGTCTTAGATGGTGTATGGGTTAAAGAAATGAAAGGCCAGCTATATTGTGGTTCCAAATAAAAGTCCGCATGTCTTTTTATTCCACTTTTTTTGGGGGGGCAAAGCATTTGTGCCATTAAACAGCTGCAGGGCAAGCATTATTTATGTGTTTTGGTTATTGATCACTTTCCACAAGACATATCCAAGCAACTTGCAAAAATAAAATTCAAATACACAATACAAAAAAGATTTCTCAAAGCCAGTATAAAAGTCTAAGGTGATCAAACTCTTAAATCCCCCTTCTGCCCCCCCCAAGTGCTTGACCACCAAAGAATCACCCAGGAAAAGTACCATCAACTGCTGTAGAAAGATATAAAAAATCCACAGATTTTTATCCCCACACCTTCAAACACGAGGGAAGATGCTGTACCTGTTGGATGTCTGTCTGCTGAAGCTACAGTAGCCCTGACAGAAACAAGTGGCAATGCTAAAAGAGAGACTGGGAGCCAGGATTTTGCTCTACACTCCCCTAAGCTCTAAAACACAGCACTGGGAAGAGGCAACGCAACCTCATAATTTATTACAAGGCAAAACTTGGGCAAGTTTTTTTGTTGTTGTTTTTTTAAAATTCACAAACTCATGCCCTATCCTCCAATGCAAGTATTTCCAGCATGGCTTCAACTAACAGACAATAGAAGCATGACAGCAGCTTTACTTTTCAAAGAGTGTTCAGAAAAGAACAAGCAACAATTAGGCTGTACTGCTTTTTAAACATCAGGGTTCTTCTCCACCACCCTCCCCATTGTTCGAAACATTTTCGCCAAAGATCCAAACAGAGGAGCCAAAGCATTGCAAGCCTGGAATTAGTTGCAGCTGCTTTCTAATTATTCCTAAATTGCTATTTTTCAAGCGTTAATTACACCCTCACAACATGTTGGTGGCAGATTGAAGCATTCAATGACGGGACGCCCGAGGGGGCCTTCATTTGTAAAATCTGCAGCCAAGCTTCTTAGCTCCCATCCTCCCACACTGGAACGCACAGAATCCTCTCCTGCAAGCCCCTGATTTAGATACAGAACTCTTGCCCTGCTTCACGCACCATTTCTTGCCCGTGACCAGCTTCATCCTAAGCCTAGGCAGCCATTTTGCCTGCTCCAGGATAGGCTGTGGTTGCTAAGCAACCACAAGGTACAGTCTTGCCAGCATCCTCCAAGCAGGGTATCCGCATGGCTAGAGCAGAGTGCCAGTAAACCCACCTTCCCACTTCAGCCTAACCCACAGCACTGTCCTCTCAGAGGCAGGGCTCCCTGGCTCATCCCCCAGCCCCCTACCCTAGCAAAGGCTCCCATCTTTTGTGGAATAAAGTTTCCGAAAGTAAGCCCTCCCCCTCGATGAGATGCTGTTTTTCAGGGAAGTGATGCAATGTGACTGCAATCCGTAATGAGGCCTAAGCATTTGGGTCTCCGTTGAGACTTGAGAACCCACCCAACCTGCAGCTCTTCCAAACCGGTCCCCTCGTTGGACGACTCCGCTTGCTTTGCGGGGAGTCTATCTGGGTTGCTTGGGAGGCTGCGGTCTGCTATTCCCCCTCAACGTCAGTTTCCGTTCCCCCTCTGACTAGGAAGGAATTCAAGTCCCCCTGCCAGAATAAAGCCCTGGGTGTTTCTTCCAGATGGGACGCTGCGAAGATGTACGAGCTTCTCTCTCCTGCTGGAAGAATGCCAAGAGGAAACCGATAGCTATTTCCACCCTTTTTCTACCCAGCGTTGTACGGAATTAACTGCACGGGGAGGGATGCCATATGCTTCTATTACGCCATCCCCTTAGTGATTGTGTCTATGGCTGTGTGGGAAATTCAGTCCCCTGCCAGAGACAGCTCCCTTTGAAATCCCAAACCGGAAGTCCAAATTCTGAAACACAACCCAGCCAGGCAGCTGGATTCCATTGAATAAGGTTTCTCCTTGGGTTCTTTTCCTTTAATAATAATATTTTTTGTATTTTTTAAAATGAAGCCGAGAGAGAAAAAGCGAGGAAGTAGGAGAACAGAGACAGATCTTGCATACTGTGCTGTAAGCTTTGAGAGTTAAAGCTTAAAAGACAACTGATCACAACGAGTAATAATGGGTTTTCCCTGGTCTAGGTATAAGGTGGATTGCAGCCTCTATTTTGCATGGGTTGGGGGTTTTTTGCTTCTCTGTGGAAAAGACCAGCCACTGTTTTAGCTTTTATAGTTGCTAAAATGAACTTTACAAACTATAGCTACTTGAAGCGTGAATCTAAAGTGTAGAGAAGTATCAGTCACCTCATTCCATTTTAATTTGAGCCTTTGGAGATTTCAACTTTGCATAAATGTGATCTGGCACTTTCTCATAATTCTACACACACACCCTTTCAAAGGAGACACACACACAAAAAATGTTCTTGCACCCAGAGTCAGCCAAGGGGTTTTGGTGCTTGAGGGGTTAAAGTCAAATGGCACTCCACATCCTTCACTGACTTCCGGAGAATACAATTCCTGGGGAAATTCTGTATGAGCCTTGCTAAAATGCAGGACCTGTTCTTTTAAGAGGGCCTGTAAAGATCTTCCCAGTGGATTATAGCCCATGGGTCAGATCTGTCTGTCTTTTAGCAAGCCATCTCCCCTTGCCCCAGGATAAGGACCCACCCCCCCCCTCAAAGTTCTGTGTTGGGACTAATGCTTTTTGTTTTCTTACAAAATGTCCCCAAGTTAGGGTTGTGCACTGCTGAGGTCATCTTTGCTGACAATACCAAATTATTCATGGTGGGGAAAATTAAAAGGGATGACAAAGAGATCCAAAAGGTTCACACCAAACTGAATGAATTGGTAATAAAATGCCAAATGTGGCTTAAGGTGTGGCAAAGAATCCCAACTTCTCAGATACAATCATATGACCTGAACTGACAGGGAATGACTTTGAAATACAGTGGTACCTCAGGTTAAGTACTTAATTCGTTCCGGAGGTCCGTTCTTAACCTGAAACTGTTCTTAACCTGAAGCACCACTTTAGCTAATGGGGCCTCCTGCTGCTGCCGCGCCGCTGGAGCACGATTTCTGTTCTCATCCTGAAGCAAAGTTCTTAACCCGAGATACTATTTCTGGGTTAGCGGTGTCTGTAACCTGAAGCATCTGTAACCCGAGGTACCACTGTAATAATAATAGGTGTCTTCTAAAAGTTTGGTAGTTATTTTTCTCTTTGACATCTGGTGGGAGGGCGTTCCACAGGGCGGGTGCCACTACCGAGAAGCCCCTCTCCCTGGTTCCCTGTAACTTGGCTTCTCGCAGTGAGGAAACCACCAGAAGGCCCTCGGCACTGGACCTCAATGTCCGGGCATAACGATGGAGGTGGAGACGCTCCTTCAGGTATACTGGACTGAGGCCGTTTAGGGCTTTAAAGGTCAGCACCAACACTTTGAATTGTGCTCGGAAACGCACTGGGAGTCACTGTAGGTCTTTCAAGACCGGTGTTATATGAAAGGGATATTGGAGGTCAACCCAGTGGACAGCGGCTGGGGGTGGGGAGCGAATCCCATGCTTTGAATCTACAGTCTGACCACACTTGGAATAGGTATAGTTTTGATTGCCACATCTTTCGGGAGGGGTGTGTGTGAGAGAGAAATATTGTAGAGCTGCAAAAGGTACAGAAAAGGGCAACCCAAATGATTAGGGGGCTACAGCAACAGTCTGAGAGCAAAGGTTTGGAGCTATGGGGACAGTGGACAGAGTGAATATTTCTCCCTGCCACCCAATGAAACTGAATAGTGGGACATTTAGGACAGACAAAAGGAAGTACTTTTCCACACAGCGGGCACCTTGGCTGTGGATTTTGCTGCCATGAGATGTGATGGAGTGTTTCCACCCCTGTCATTCAGCCTGGACACTGAGGTCCAGCTCCAAGGGCCTTCTGGCCATTTCCTCACCGCGAAAAGTGAGGTTAGTGGGAACTAGGCAGAGGGCCTTCTTGGTGGCGGCATCTGCCCTGTGGAACGCTCTCCCATCAGATGACTAACAACTACACAACTTTTAGAAGACCTCTGAAGACAGCCCTGTATCAGTAAGTTGTTAATGTTTGGTGCATGCTGTGTTTTTATCCTATTGAATGCTGCCCAGAGTGGCTAGGGCAGCCCAGTCAGATGGATGGGGTATAAATAACATAATTATTAAGGCTTTAAAAGGGAACTGGACACATTCTTAAACCGTGTTCAGGCCTGAATATGTGAAGGGTTAAACCGGGGGTAGAGGTCACAAGCTATGTCACAACATCCCGAGGTGCAAGATCATTAGTCAAAGGTCAGGAAGCCTTTTTAAAAAAAACACCTGTTTGTCCACACTTGTAAACTGCCCTCACAATCAAAACCCCTGAGAAGCCAGAGTTCCTGTTTGAGGAGAGGTTTCTAACTACATTCAGGGTGTGGGGGAAGCCTCCAGACCTTCATGGTAATCGCACAAAGATATAAGAAGCAGCCAGTTTGCCCAAGGATGTTGGAGGCAGGGCATGTGTGTGCATGAGAGGATAAAGCTATTCATGGCCGCTACTCATGGATACAGACCTCCAAATACTAATTGCTGGGAAACAATGTTGGGAGGGCTATTGGTTCTCACAGGCACCTGGTTGTGCCGGGACGCGGGTGGCACTGCTGTCTAAACCACAGAGCCTAGAGCTTGCCAATCAGAAGGTCGGCCGTTCGATTCCCCGCAACACAGTGAGCTCCCGTTGCTCGGTCCCTGCTCCTGCCAACCTAGCAGTTCAAAAGCCTGTCAAAGTGCAAGTAGATAAATAGGTACTGCTCCGGCGGGAAGGTAAACGGCGTTTCCGTGCGCTGCTCTGGTTTGCCAGAAGCGGCTTAGTCATGCTGGCCACATGACCCAGAAGCTGTGCGCCGGCTCCCTTGGCCAGTAAAGCGAGATGAGCGCCGCAACCCCAGAGCTGGCCACGACTGGAATTACGGAATGGTCAGGGGACCCTTTACCTTTATCTTACCTGGTTGTGCCACTGCAGGAAAAAGGCTCTGGGTTAGACAGGTCTTTGCTGAGTTGCAAAGGAAGGAAACAATTGAGACCACACTCTGCAAACCCACCTGCCAAAGTGGCCCATGGGAGCAGCTGAGGTTGCTCAGGATCCAGCCTGCTGGCAAGATGTTATCCCCAAACCTACACTAGCCCCTATTCTCACTAAGATGGCAAATCTTTGCCTGTGCTATACTATTTCTCAGTATAGGTGGAGGTACTCCTCCGTCCAAACATCCCCTCCAGCTAGAAAAGTACCATCTCCGGGAGAAAGGTTCTCAATGGGAGGGAACTTTGATGCCACAGTAAAACCAATCCTTAGTTGCAGTTCAGATTCACGGGCCTTCAGCATCCCTCATGATTTTGGCTGTCTGCAACAGCCTAAAATTACACAACTAAATTATTAAAAATATCTTATCTATCGATCGTCTATATATCTATAACTCAGTTTTGAGAGACGTGTTTAAAGCTTTGGGAACTAAAAATGTTTTAAAGATGATAAGGTGTTTGCAGGCCTCACTGGGTAAAGAAATTTCATATGTCCAGCAAAATACACTCCCGGCCCCCACACATGTCACCGCTTGTTGAATGACATTTAAAAAGATGGCTTTCCCAGCCCATTTCAAAGGGCAGGAGAGCTTGTGCAGGGAAGGTTTTCTCCCAAAGGAAGGGTGGGCCCAGGCCTTTCATGACTCTAAAGGTCAGTTCCAGAATCTTAAACTGTACTCAAGAAAGTAAATGGCAGACAATACAATTCACAAACAATATTATGATAACCCTCCCAGTGATGTGGCACTTTAAATTGGCTTATAATGAAGGAATCTGCAATTGGAAGGACAATTCAGGCTTCATAATGGGTACCAGCTGGAGCCTTCAGCTGCCCACAGGAGGCAGGCGAGATGGGTGGGGAGACTGGTGGTGGTTGTTCAAGGAGGCCAGCTGGCAATCCACTTTAAAATAGGGCTGGGGAGATGTTGCTGGACTTTCAGATGGTGTTGGACTACCACTCCCATCATTCTTAACCATTGGCTATGCTGGCTAGGGCTGATGGGAGATGAAGTGCAGCCATGTCTGGAGGGCCACAGCTTCCGCATCCTTTTTAAGGAATTGAAAGAGCGGGTTGACTCCCAGTCCTTATTCCCACCTCCAAAGCTATCCAGTTCAAAGCACAATATTGGTCAGGTCTCATAACACAGAATAATTCAAAATACAATTTAAAAATCTGGTTTTTAATTTGTGATTTGACCTCAAAATTCAAGATGCGATTCTCAGGTTGTTTTCAACAGAATGTTTCCCAGTTGGTTAAATACATGGGTGAAATCATATGGAAGTCACAAGTAGATTTTCAAGCATTTTCAATGATCCCTTGGGAATCTTCCCTTCCTTCTTTTAACTTGCATCACCACCAATCACAAGTTATGCTTCTCTCAAACATCACAGCACCTCAACCTGCTAGTGCAACCTGCTGGTCTACCCAAGATGGTGTCACAGGTGGCCCTGTGTGGCCTGACATACACATAGCTGTTGACAGTCTGTCAAGTGTGTAACTTTGGGCATTATCTTCCCACCTCTCTCCCCAGTTTCCTCTCCCACCTCTCCGGTCTACACTGAAATCAGGTAGACATATAATTGATATCCAGTGCTTGGAAGGAGGAGGGCAACAAAGGGGGTGGACATGTCTGAGGCTATCACACCCCCTCCTGCCCTGAAGCCCTCCCTGTGCTACATTACATCATGATCTAGCACAGCATTGTGCACATGGGGGAGGGGCATGTTTCTGTCTTCCATCTCAACCTATACTGCAGGGGCAAGATAGCACATCTGGGATGGAAGTCAACCACATTTTTACTCAGAACAAACCAAATGACATTATGAGCATGACTAAGTTAGGTCCATTAATTCCAGTGGGTCTACTAGGAGTAACACCTAGTTAAATGCTACCCCCATGGTCCCTCTGTCCCTCATCTAGGGCAGGTTACTACCACCATAGGGACGCGGGTGGCGCTGTGGGTTAAACCACACAGCCTAGGACTTGCTGATCAGAAGGTTGGCGGTTCGAATCCCCACGACGGGGTGAGCTCCCATTGCTTGGTCCCTGCTTCTGCCAACCTAGCAGTTCGAAAGCACGTCAAAGTGCAAGTAGATAAATAGGTACCGCTCCGGCGGGAAGGTAAATGGTGTTTCCATGTGCTGCTCTGGTTCACCAGAAGCGGCTTAGTCATGCTGGCCACATGACCTGGAAGCTGTATGCTGGCTCCCTCGGCCAGTAAAGCGAGATGAGTGCTGCAACTCCAGAGTCATCCGCGACTGGACCTAACGGTCAGGGCCCCCTTTACCTTTACCACCATATACTTCACTTGAGCGGAGCGTACAACCATTTGCCCTACATTACGGAATTAGAGACGGGACACCATGTTATGGACTGCAGGGAATATTACAGAACCTCTGTGGAAGCGAACAGGAGAGCAGATGCGATCACTGCTTTTCCATAACTCCAAAGTTCTGACCCGTCGATAGCAGCAATAAGAACTGGGGAACTGGTCTATGCCAGGACTGGTGCACCAAAACTGGAATGGACAGCGGACCAACTACATTGCACCTAGATTGGAGAGTGGATCCATCTGATTTATCACTAGCTGCTTCAGCACTGTAGCACAATGGGAAAGTTTTATTGTTGGCCGATACAGACTCAGTTGGGCTCTCAAATTACACTACAGATAGAGCTCTGATATGTGCCCTCCTCTGCAACCACGTACATAGCATAATGCTTAATCCTGCCCCAGGGAAGGGGGGAAAAAGTACTATACATCTGCTTAAATCATAAATCACCAGTATCAGAATGATGAATGCCTCTGTGAATATACAGGAACATAACATGGATTTCTTCTTCTTCATGCCTTTGGCTATTAAGATTGATACTTTCATGAATGCAGACTGTTCCACTTTTGCCCAGGGCTACGAATAGTCCGCACATTCATACTCAAAATACAAAAAAAAAAATCCTACAAATTTGCATCTACTGAATTCAAATTCTGCATGAATAAATTATGTAACCAATATAATTTACACAAAGGTGCATAACTTTCACCTATTTTGCATAACTGCAATGTTTACTGTTTTATATATTCTGATTTGATAGTCATGGGAATTGAAAGAACTATACCGGACATGAGTTCTAACCCCACAGCCACTGGAAATCTTGTTTAGCCCAGTCCCATGACTACCACATCACACTGTTTTTTGAAATTTCAGAAAGCACAGCTCACATGCTTCCAAGAACATATTCAAAACAATGAGAGCTAGAAACTTGCTCTCTTTTAAAGAAAGAAATGAAAAGATCTTAATGCAGAAAGCTACTGCTATTCAAAGCAGACAATATTAGACTGGCTGGATCAATGATCTGCCTCAGTATAAGCTCCTTACGTTCAATGTATTACCAACAACCCTGTGTCATGTGGATTTTGAAACAAAACCCCTTTTCCTACAAATCAGAGTGAAAATGGAACTATTCAAACAGTTGCATGACCACTGTAGGGAGAATGGACAGAGGAGGGAACTATGTGTCACATGCTGTCAGCTTCCTGTCACTCTGACATCGTTGGAGTGGAATTTTGAAAAAAACAAACATACTTTCCACAATCAAGAAGGAAAAAATCCCCCAGAAATCCCCAAGCATTCTCTACACAACCAGAATCTCTAACGGCTCAGCCACAGTCTCTGAATCTCAACAGTCACATCCGATGTGTCAGAACCTTTTTATGAAAAGTCAAGAAGCAGAGAATCTCCTTGGAAAAGCCAGGGAAGGAAAGGCAATTTTACTTTGCAAAGAGAAAGATGACCACAGAAGTGTCCCTTTGTTCCCAAGAAACCCTTGGGGCCATCCACTGGGATGTTCCATATGAGTAAATGGGCGGCACAAACTCTGGTTCTAAAAATGGTCAAATTTCCACTGTTTAAGGACCAATCACAAAGCCACTCTCTACTCTTCTGGCTTTAGTTCTTGTGGAATGAATTCCTCCCTATCAGTTATGCCATCACAGCAATTAACACAGATCAACCAATCACCCAATCATTACACCGCACTTTGAGATAACTTCCCCAAACATATGCTATGTATAAACAGGAGCACTGTCACAGTCCTGCGCTGATTTGGTTTCAACCTCCAGAAGCCTCTACTCATGAAGATCACAACCACCGCCTTGCAGTCTTCCAAAAGGCAAAACTTATACAGACAAAGACACAAATAAGAATACTTTAAGAGGTGAAATGATCAGGTGAATACGTCCTTGAATTCACGGAAGTCACCCATTCACAAAGCTTGGCCTGGCACACTAAGCTTATCCTAGGCCTCCTGCATAAAAATGGAACATTTCCCTACTCAAAGCCCTTTTCAGCAGGTGTGGACAATTTATGGCTCTCCAGATTTGTTAGATTACCACTCACATAGTCGCTGGCCATGCAGGGTTGGAGCTGATGGGAGTTAAGAGTCCCAAGAGCATCTGGAGGGCTAAACAGGTCAGCCACTCTGCTCCAAGGGCGAGGGCATATTCTACAGATCTCACAAGAAGGTTCACAACAAGGAGCACCATCCAGACCCTGCTTAGGAAGACCATATTCTCTGCTCCTCTTTTCCTGATCCCTCTTCTTCTTCTTCCTTTCTTCCTGGGCAAAGATTGGGCCACTAGCAGCTATCCAATCAGAGACTAATTCCTTTCACCCACAAGTGAAGAGTGGCCTTTTCTGTGGACACAGTGGAGACACAAGAAGGTAGTCTCATAACTTTCCAGATCAGGTCCGCTTCCTTCCTTCTTCCAAGCACAAGAGTTTAAATCCTCACCAAACCCACCACCTACATGCCCTCTGCAGGATGCATGCCAACAGCGTACAGTGATGCTGAGGGGCACTTGGGGTATTCCACATTCCTGCCAGTACCACTCCTCACAAAACTGGTTCACAACACAAGCAAACAAGGCCTCTTGGTTGATAAAGGGATCATCCACAGGGTTCTGCAAGGAGAAACTGGACTGAGGGGGACGGGATATCAGAGGCCAACCAAGGAAAGATAAATGGTTCCAAGGAAAAGGATGGCAAGCGCAGGGGGTGGGGGTCATGCAGCTCCATTAGGGTAGCTGAGGGTAGCAAGGTGATGTTACGGTTCTACTTCAGAAGGATCCTAATGCATGGAAGCAGGAATCCAGTCTTGGTGGGGGTTTGAAGATTTTGAAGGAATTGGGGGATATAGATGCTTGAAACACAGCTGAAAAGGAAGTGGGAAGAGCTAACCCACTGGAACAAAAATGGGACCTCAGATTGTGGGGTGGAGTGATCAAAGTGTGGAAGAGGTCAAGGCAGATGGGCAAGAGGATCTGGGGAAGAAGGCACTTCAACTGAGGATCAGGTATGCCATGGGTCAGAATGTGGAGATGGAGAAAAGCTGTGGAAGAGGACTAAGGATCACTGGACCCTGGATTCCTGGCCCATTGCGATGGGCCAAGATAACGCTGAAGTTCCCAGTGTGAGCTGACTGCCCTACAAGGGAGATCCACTCAGAATGGTGCCACAAAAGGGGGAGGAATCTGTCAGAATCATGAGTTAATAGACTCTAAGAAGATAGATAGGATTTATAAAGGTAAGAACAGTTGAGGGATCTGGCGAAAACGAACGGAGAACGGGGTGAAAGAGAGATGGAAAGAACTTCTGGGAACTCTTGTGGTGAAGAAGAAGGGGAGCTACCGGAACATCTCAGCAACCGCGAGTAATCTGTCCTGCGGAGGAATCGACCAGAGAGCCCCGGTCAGGCAAGAGCCCAGGGTGGGAGATCTGCAGACCCCAACAAGGGGAGTTCTGGATGCAACCACCAGGGCTGCAAACCCCGCGGAAGGTGGGGGGAGAGATCGAGAGAATGGTATCCCATATCTGAGGGGGCCAGGAAAAGTGTCTGGAAAAGTTGGAGAGGGAGGAGAAACCGTTCCTATCGAGAGGGCGGGTAGGAATCTCTCCCGCAGCGAAGATGGACTAGGGAGATTTTTCAAGCGAGGAGAGCCTTGCAACGGAATCTACCCGCAGCAGCGTCGAGAAGGGGATGTGAGGGATCGACGAGGGGATCGGAGCAGGAGCGGGGGTGGGGTAAGGAAGAGGGATCTCTCACCAGCACCATCGCGAATCTCTCCTCCAGCTCCCCCTGGTCCGGCATGGGCACTTTCCCCGGCGGGGGCGGCAGCAGCCCGGAGCCCCCGCCCGGCTCCCCGCTCTCGGCGTTCCCCATCCCCGGCGGCTCCCGGGGAGGCGGGGACGGCAGAGCCCTCCTTGGGTGCCCGTCGAGAGTACGGAGCCGCCGTGGCCAGGCGGCGGCGGCTGCCTCCCACCAGTCCCTCCCTCGCTGCCCGGCCGGGGACAGGACGCGGCCGTCGGCGCCGCCCCCGGCACCGCCCGCCTGCAGACATCGCCCGCCCAGCGGACGGCGAGCGACGGCGGCGCCTGCCTTCCTCCCCGCCTGCGCCTCCCGCGTGCGGGCCGCGACACGCGCAAGCCCGCTCGTGGGGACGGAGCGTCCGAGTAAACATCTACCCTAAGGATGTGCCCCCACCCCACCCCTTGTTCTCAAGGCCCAGCCCTGAGCACGCGCGCCTGTCTCAAGCTCCAGTTTTCTCCGCGGGGCTAAGAAATGCAAGCCGTGGAAAGGAAAACGCGCAACGCTGAACAATAAGTTGCAAGATCGTGCGCGCGCGCGTTTTAAACTCGGCCCAAAAGAGTCCACTGCTGTGCTTTAAATTCAGAAAGCAAAGCGTGCCTCCTTGAGAATTCCAGTCAATGCATATGAGAATACACTTTTTTTGCTTGAGAGCATAAAGATCAAATCAAGTTCCGCCGTGTTTACTCGGGAGTAAGACTCTTGGAATTCATCGGGGCTTTTCTGACGCCCAAGTAAGTGCGCACGTAAAACTGCAGCATTTTCTGCAGGAAAAGTGAGTTCTCTCTTCCCCGCCCCGATCGCCCGGGATCTTAGGCGCTCTCCACCGGCCTCCCCCAAAGTTCGTGGGCATGCCGTGGGGACACAAAGGGAGCCGTTACTCAGCCCTGCCCATCCCACTTCGAGACATCCGGCGCTACTCGCAGGGAAAGCAGCGGCTGCCCCCGCCTGGTCGAGCCCAGGATCGCCATAGACCTCGGATCGGCCATTTTTGGGGGATCACTTTGTCCAGGTTCGCTTCGAAGAAGCCGTGGAGAGTGCAAGCCTGGAAGGCGCGCTCCTTGGCGCGTAAAACAACCCGGGTCTCTCCAAAAGGGATAAATCATCCAGTTAACGGGGTGCCATCGAAAGTTGTCCTGCCGGCGTGTTTTAAAGGGCGCTCAGCCTCGAGTGCCTGTAACCGTGACCGAGAAGTGTTTAGAGAAGCACACGTGTCGACAGAGATGCCCGCGCCCCGGCCCCTTCCCGTACTGATCATGCACAGGGCGGGAGCCAGGCTGCGGGGGCAGGCTCCGCCCGTGGCCGACACGTGTCCTCCTGTGTCTGTTAGAACGTGTGCAGAGCCTGAGTTCTGGCGGAGACAGCTCGTCGAGCCTAGAACTCCATGCGCCTAAGGGGCCTGGAAGAGCACAGCAATAGACGCTGCATTTAATGAATAGGTCGGGGGAGGGTAATATCTGCTCGTGGTTACTTTCTGACGTGCATCCAGAATAGAGGACAGAAGGATACAATTTGCTCTGTCTCCATTCTACATATCAGAGGGGTTTAGCAAATCATGACATACTTCCTCAACAATCTGGTTTCAAGAAAGGCCTGGTCACTCTCCAGCCAGCCAGCCACACTTCTTTTTCCCCCAACAAGGCCATTGCAGGAGCTGTTGTGCCTTTCGCTGGAAATTGGTGAGAGCAGCTTTCCCAACATGGTACAGTGATGGGAGGAAAATTCACACGTTTCTACCTGTTATGCAGCTGTTAAAGGTACAGGAGAAATTAACACTCCTGAGAGTCTCAAGTCTCTGGGCCTAAGCATTCAAAGTGGCCTTTAGCTTTTCCTGCTTGACAACTAAGGTTGTCATCATCGTCGTCATTATTATTATTATTATTATTATTATTATTATTATTATTATTATATCACTGCCTGCTCCAGTGTCTTTAACACCTGCTTGATCTTGCAGACATTGGCAGGTAATGATGCTTAACTCTGTACCATGAAAAGTTTCACCCCTGATTCTGCAAATTACCTAAGCTGAATTTAAAAGCATAGGAGCAGGTTGAACCATTTCCCCCCTGCTCAGTTGGCAAGCTTTTCACCACTGGTCAGGGAATGCAGCTTCCTTCTTTAGTTTACAGTGGTGCCTCGCAAGACGAAATTAATTCGTTCCGCGAGTTTTGTCGTCTTGCGATTTTTTCCGTTTTGTGAAGCACGGTGTCGGGAAAGTTTTGGAAAAGCTTCAAAAATCACCAAAGTCTTTAAAAACCTCAAAAAAGGCTACCACACCGCGTGCTATGAGTTGCTCCTCGCAGTCAAGTCGCAACTGTATTAACGGTGTTAAGAAAAAGGAAACAAACTTGCAAGACGTTTCCGTCTTGCAAAGCAAGCCCATAAGGAAAATCGTCTTGCGAAGCAGCTCAAAAAACAAAAAACCCTTTCGTCTAGCGAGTTTTTTGTCTTGCGAGGCATTCGTCTTGCGAGGTACCACTGTAATTCTTGTTCTGACCATCTATGCCCCAAAAAGATTTTTCTGTGTAACTCAGACGCTTACATGTCTCAACACTGCAAACTAAGTAGGAATCTGACACTTTTGCTAAAATTAAGTCCTGGGTTCTGTATATGCATAAGAACAATGCAAAAAGCAACCTTTCTCAGAAGAGCTAGTGTTTCCTGTCTTTCCCTCCATTGCAGCCTAATAGAACTGGATCCATACACTGCATATATATGCTTGTTTATAACCCTATTGGCATTTGTGGATAGCGGAGAGAGGAAGATCAACAGTGTCTATAAAACAGCCTCTGGCTATACAGACAATATCCCACTCTCCCACAAGATGTTGAGTGGGGTCCCAATTCTATCAGGCTACAGCAGAGGGAGAGAAGGAAAGAAGCAGGGCCATTTTATTGGCTTTGCTGAAAAACTAGCTGCCTTTGCCTCTTCCTCACCTGGCTGTGACAGCACATTCTACATAATTCTTGCTTGTTTGATGTGCCCAGCCTTTCTTCATTTGCTTTGGAAAAATCCCTCACACAAACTCCACAAGCTTTGCAGAGCAGGTAGTGGTTGCCCTAGAATACAATGGTGGATGCTCAAGGCTGGACTTATCCCTTGCACAGCACAAGTGAAGCAGGTGCTACACGTTCAGCGGGGTTGACAATGGTGGAAATCTATCAAGCGTGATGGGGAAACACATGTTAGTAAATGCAAATTTGTGCACAAAAAGCGCCCCAAATGTTTTATTTGCCTGAGAAAGAAAATCAAAATGGCACTCCCCACCAGGGCTCCAAATCCAGGATGGTGGGGCAGGGGGTGCAAATGGGCCATAGCCCCTTTTTGATATGCCCACTTTGGGTACTTTTGTTTTTAGTTGGCATTATTTGACAAAAGCTGGAATATATCTAAGGTTATGGCGTGCGAATTTCATTTTAAACATTATTTATTTAAAAACATTTACCGTTTTTTTTGCTCTATAAGACTCACTTTTCCCCTCCTAAAAAGTAAGGGGAAATGTGTGCGCGTCTTACGGAGTGAATGCAGGCTGCGCAGCTATCCCAGAAGCCAGAACAGCAAGAGGGATTGTTGCTTTCACTGCGCAGCGATCCCTCTTGCTGTTCTGGCTTCTGAGATTCAGAATATTTTTTTTTCTTGTTTTCCTCCTCCAAAAACTAGGTGCGTCTTGTGGTCTGGTGCGTCTTATAGAGCGAAAAATACGGTATATACTGTGGTTAGCAACACTTAAAGGTCCAGTCCCCTCATAATTTGAGTACTGACAACCACCCACACGCACACGCATTAAGTTGAAGCACAGTCTACTGAGATGTTTCCCAAAGGAAGCATATTGTGGATTGTGCCTCCATCAGCCAGGCCTCCCACTCTGCCATCCTTCATGTCGCCCAAAATTGGCCACCTCAACTTAAGGGTAGCAACGCACACCTGCACATTCAACAGACATTCACTGTGGAGCTACTATTGGCTGCGGCTTCATGGTGCATGCCTGCAGTGCATAATATAGCATGATCTAGGTCCCTGGGACCAGGCTGAAGTGGAATGGTGGGCTTTCACATTTATTTATTTCACATTTATTTATCCAATGGATACCCTATTATTCTGGCTGTAAGCAAATGTTACTTAAAAAAAAAATGTAGGCAAACATTTGATTCATAAATCAGCTAAACTGCAGTACTTGTATGGTCCAGCCCATGGGCAGGTAAACTAAGGCCTGGGGGCCGGATCCAAAACCGCCTTCTAAATTTGGCCTGCAGACGGTCCGGGAATCAGCATGTTTTTACATGAGTAGAATGTGTCCTTTTATTTAAAATGTATCTCTGGGTTATTTGTGGGGCCTGCCTGGTGTTTTTACATGAGTAGAATGTGTCCTTTTATTTAAAATGCATCTCTGGGTTATTTGTGGGGCAGAGGAATTCGTTCATTCCCTCCCCCAAAAAATATAGTCCGGTCCCCCACAAGGTCTGAGGGACAGTGGACCAGCCCCCTGCTGAAAAAGTTTGCTGACCCCTGGTCCAGCCCTAGCCATATTTACTTGGAAATGACATTTGACTGTGTCTGACAGGACTTTTGTTGTTGTTTAGTCGTTTAGTCGTGTCCGACTCTTCGTGACCCCATGGACCAGAGCATGCCAGGCACCTCTGTCCTCCACTACCTCCCGCAGTTTGGTCAAACTCATGCTGGTAGCTTCGAGAACACTGTCCAACCATCTCGTCCTCTGTCACCCCCTTCTCCTTGTGCCCTCAATCTTTCCCAGCATCAGTGTCTTCTCCAGGGAGTCTTCTCTTCTCATGAGGTGGCCAAAGTACTGGAGCCTCAGCTTCACAATCTGTCCTTCCAGTGAGCACTCAGGGCTGATTTCCTTAAGAATGGATGCGTTTGATCTTCTTGCAGTCCATGGGACTCTCAAGAGTCTTCTCCAGCACCATAATTCAAAAGCATCACTTCTTCGGCGATCAGCCTTCTTTATGGTCCAGCTCTCACTTCCATACATCACTACTGGGAAAACCATGGCTTTAACTATACGGACCTTTGTTGTCAAGGTGACGTCTCTACTTCTCAAGATGCTATCTAGGCCTGTCATTGCCCTTCTCCCAAGAAGCAGGCGTCTTTTAATTTCGTGGCTGCTGTCACCATCTGCAGTGATCATGGAACCCAAGAAAGTAAAATCTCTCACTGCCTCCATTTCTTTACATACTCATAAATATTCTTAGGACTGCAGTTGGATAATCCAGATTTTGAGCTAAATTGTTTAGTTTAGGCTTGGACTGAAATCCTATTGGAAGCAAGCCCCACTGAACACAAGGAGACTTACTTCTGAGTACCAGACTTTAAAGTTTATTATGAATCAGCAGCTTTCCGCTGGTTGAAAGAATGGCTACTTCTTGAAAATACAGACATTTTGGATTTGGAAGGTTTTAACAATGTATTTGGATGGCATGCATATTTGTGGTATGATAAGGTCAAAGCGCATAAAGGATTTAAAAACCATAATGTTAGAAAAGCATTGTTTAATGTCTGGATAAGATATAAGGATTTATTGGAAAATAAAACCCCAAGGTGGCTGTCACCGATGGAAGCGAAAGCTCAGAAAAAGCTCAATATGGAGGTTAAATGGCCGAAATATTGGGAAATTTTGGAACAAGATGGAGATAGACTAAAACTGCAGAGTTTTGAGAAACTAAAGAACAAAGTGCGAGACTGGCTTCATTATTATCAGATAATGGAGGCATATAATTTGGACAAGAAAATTGGCTTCCAGGTGGAAAAATCAAAATTAGAAACAGAACTGTTAGAACCCAAAACTAAGAATTTGTCAAGGATGTATAACTTGCTGTTGAAATGGAATACTCAGGACGAAACGGTGAAATCTGTTATGATTAAATGGGCACAAGATGTTGGACACAATATTATGTTTGCTGACTGGGAACAGTTATGGACCACAGGTATGAAGTTTACAGCATGTAATGTCTTAAGAGAGAATATTATGAAAATGATATACAGGTGGTACATGACCCCAGTCAAGCTAGCAAAAATCTACCATTTGCCCGATAATAAATGTTGGAAATGTAAAGAAACTGAAGATACATTCTTTCACCTTTGGTGGACGTGCCCAAGGATTAAGGCTTTCTGGGAGATGATAGATAATGAATTGAAAAAGGTATTTAAATATACCTTCTTGAAGAAACCAGAGGCCTTTCTCCTGGGCATAGTTGACCAATCGGTGTTAAAGAAGGATAGAACTTTCTTTATGTACGCTACAACAGCAGCAAGAATACTTATTGCAAAATATTGGAAGACACAAGATTTACCCACCCTGGAAGAATGGCAGATGAAAGTGATGGATTACATGGAATTGGCGGAAATGACTGGCAGAATCCGAGACCAGGGAGAAGAGTCAGTGGAAGAAGATTGGAAGAAATTTAAAGACTATCTACAGAGACATTGTAAAATTAATGAATGTTAGAATGAGGTTGGATTGAAATTAAGTGGTTTCTAGCAGTAATGGTATAAAAGAATATGAAAAAAAAGGTTTTCTATAAGTAAAAATTCAAGGTTATAATAATTTAAGATTAAAGATCTGGGTAGAATAAAGAGGGAAAGAAACTGCTGAGCTAATAAATTGAACTGGAATACAAGAAAGGGAGGTCCGAGGAGGTCCGAGAAACAAGTAAATAAAAAATAATGTGATGAAAAGATTGATTGTTTTTAACTATTTTTATTTTGTACTTTTTCTTTTTTCTTTTTCTATTTTGTAATGTAAAAATCTTAATAAAAATTTTATTTAAAAAAAGAGAGACTTACTTCTGAGTAAACATTTATAGGCTTCAGAGACTGTACAGACATGCTTGATGAACAATAAGGTTTAGCCGGAGTAGAGGATAATTTGAGTTTCAGTTCTGTGGCAGTCACCAAAAACACATTGGTGTGTATGTTTACCATTTTAACATATGGACTCACTTAAGCATATGGACTCGTAATATTGATTGGCCAGCAAAAACAATATAAAAGATGAGAATGCAAAGTACAAAATAAAACAAAAACCAATAACCCACCCTTTGGGCGTTTTATTGTATATCTATCTGACACCATTAAAGATGCATATGACAGCTGATACTATTGTAGTTTAATACATATATAAAACCGTATTTTTTGAGGATGATTCCATTTTATAACCTTTTGAACGAGTGCTGCCATTGGACTCATTGCAGTGCGGCGTGGGATCAGGTGACATTCGGCAATGCCAAGGGTTGCAGCCCAGCGGAGACGGCATTGCAAGACGGCATCTTCCCGGCTAGCGGGGCTCTCAGCCTGGAACTGAAGAAAAGCACCCGCGACCTCAGATGCAGTGAGGCGCACTGGCCGCTAGATGGCACTCCACGCCATTGGATTCGCCGGGACGCCGTACGCACAGCCCAAATCAACCTCGCCGCTAGAGGCGCTGCGCAGCCCGCCCTGCGCTGCTCTCCTCGCGCTCCCGCCACGAGGGGGCCGCGTGCCACTTCTGGGGAAAGGGGAGACGACCGAGCTGTCGCAATCGGGCCGCAACCTACCAAGGGCACTGCCTATTGGCCCGACGCTGGAAAACCAACGGACGTCGCGCCTCAGCGCCGCTTCTCATTGGTTGCCCCTCCGTCCCATCCCCCACCCCGAGATGGACCAATGGCAGCTGCCTGGGCGCGGCCGCGCAACCAATGAAAAGGAAAAGGTGTCCGCAGCCGGCCAATCGAAACCGAGGTACGCAGAGCGTTTGGTTAAATACCAATGCGAGGCCGGGGCGGGACTTCTGGGGGCGACAGAGCCAATGGCGCGGCGGCGGAGCGGGGAGGGAGGAGTACGTAAGCGGGAGGGGGCGGAGGCGTCCGAGGGGAGAGACACGTACGGCTCGCCAAGGAGCGGCAGCAGCTGTCGTCGCCGAAGCAAGAGGATCCTCCGCGGGAGGTAAGGGCCGCCGTCGCGCCTCCCTGGGGCCTACTTCCGGTCCCGGCCCTCCTTGGCCTGCGCGGTCTCCGAAGCCTCCCCTCCCCTCCTTTGAGGGGCCTTTTCGGAAGTGGCCCTCCCGCTCTAGAACCTCGCCTCCGCCCCTTTGTGTCGGGCTCCGCGGAGGGAGGGAGGGAGGGATCCCCTCCGCCTGGTTCTGCCTCTCGGATTGGTCAGTCTCTTCAGCGGGGGGGGGGTGAGAGAGAGAGAGAGCTGACGTCATAGGGATCCCCCACCCCTCTCTCCCCCACCCCCATATCACGGTGGGTCGAACCTCCCTCGCTTGCCCGGAGGAGGAATGGTGGGTTGTTCCCGAAAATTGGATCCCGGGCTCCAGGGTCCCGTGGAGTCGACTCTTCCCACGTTAGCCTGTCCCGTGTCTACAGCGTTGGGATTGTCGCTCGTAGCTTTTAGCCAGATTACTGTGTTGTTAACTATTTGCAAAGCGCGTAAAGGAAGCTTGAGTTTTGCTCCGCTCGCCTGTGAGGCAGCCCCTGCTAGTGGTAAATAATAGATAACGATGCAAAGCTTAGGGGGTAATGAAACCATTGCGGAGCAATGGACTTTGAAAACAGGCCTTGTTTAATCTGATTTTGTTTCATTTTGACTGATCTGTTCTATAATCCTTGCGTTTTTGCATACGTGCAAAGAGATAAATGGGGAATGGGGGGGAGTGGCATGTGTATTGCTGCTTGCTTTGGCAAGAGTAGGGGTTTTTTGCTGAGGGGTGGGAAGGTGGGGCGTTAGTGCTCTCAGCTGTCCAGAATTATTTGGTTTGAGTCAGGGTTAAGCTTAGCGTTGGCCTCTGTTGTCTCTGCTGCTGCTGCTGTCTGTCTTTGTATTTGAGCATCGAAAGGACTGGAAGGCGGCCCATAGAACATTCCTCTTCTGTAGTCATGGTAGATAACTATTTCCTACCACACTGGCCTCCCATCTGCTTCAGCTTCCTCACCATAACTCTCACCTGTGCTTTCAACATATTTCATAGAATTGTGGAGTTGGAAAGCACCTTGAGGGTCATCTAGTCCAACCCCCTGCAATGCAGGAATCTTAACTAAAGCATCCATGACAGGTGGCCATCTAATCTCTGCTGAGCAGATGGCCAGCCTGCCACCTCCCATGGGAGTTTGTTCCACTGTCAAACAGCTCTTACTCTTAGAAAGTTCTTTAGTCAGAATCTCCTTTCTTGTAGCTTGAATCCATTTGTTCAGGTCCAAGCCTCTGGAGCAAAAAACAAGTTTGCTCACTCAGTGTGGCAACCCTCTAGATATTTGAAGATGACTATCTTCAGATGTCAAAAACTCGAGGCATGGAACCTGAACCCAGAAAATATGGAACAAAACTTGCTGGTATATTGGACTACTTGATTGTGGAATAATCTCTGAACTTGCTGTTGGGTATTTGTTTGGTGAAGTGTTTTCTTTCTTGCAGATTATAACTTTTAAATGTCATGCTCTGGGTTAGCTGTGTGGAGCATGGCTTACTGGTCAGAGGGGATGAGTTGTAGTCCAACAAGACCTGGAGGGCTGCATTGTGTTCCCCTCTGCTCTGGAGCATTAGCAGTGAGGAAGCCCCTATATTGTACTGTTTGGGCCCTGAAATGTGGGTTCATTCTCAAAACCAAGTCTTGGATCATGTGAAATAACTACAAGGCATGCGCAGATAGCATTTCCCTCCATCCTGAGCACCACCAGCTTTGTGTACTCATGTCCAGACTAAGGAGCAGGACTTCAGAGCAAATATATTTGCGTATCCCAGGCAGATTTGAGCCAAATCATCTATATCTAGAAATGAGATACCTCAGCCAGGGATAATTTCACCTCACCCCAGAGCAAGTTTGTTTTCTTAGTAAATTCTCTTCCTGTGGTTGTTACAGATCAAAGGATCCACACCCATTGACGTGTTAGGTGATTTGGCTAAATGGCATGATGCTTTTTGTGCAAATAGCTGCAACTTCGAACACATAGTGTTGACGTAGTTCTTGAATTCCAGCTGCTTAATGACTTGGATGCTCTCATAACTGACTGGTGTTTTGTGCCCTTGGAGATTAATATGAGAATTGGACATTAAAATCTGCCCCATCTACATCCTGTTAATATTGTATCTTGGGCCTGCTGGAGTAGGGAGCCTCTGGTGCTGGAACCAAATGCCTCTCCTGAGCTTGGGATAGTTGGAGTATGGCAACCTGTTGCTTGAGCAGAAGCCTGACAGATGCTCCACAGTAGAGAACTTCAAAGCTGATTGGCTGGCTTTCTGATGTCACAGTGCTCACGTGATGTTATGGGTCATTGTGTGACATTATTTTTTTCTCTCTCCTGCCATTTGGCTGTAAGGATCATCCTGCCCATTATTTGGGGCTCTAAAGGGGAGGCTTGCTTACCCCTTGCCTCCATCCTTTTCCCCTTCCTTTCTTTTGCAGCTAGTAAGTTACTGTGTCGGGGTACTGGTGGGTGAAATGTGACAGTCTCCTTAGAGCTGTCCCTCTAAGGCAGCCCTCAGTGATTAAAGGTTATAGCTATGACTAAGTGTTATCTGGTTAAGGTAAAGGTAAAGGTACCCCTGCCTGTGACCGACTCTAGGGTTGCGCGCTCATCTCGCTTAAGAGGCTGGGAGCCGGCGCCATCCAAAGACACTTCCGGGTCACGTGGCCAGCGTGACGAAGCTGCAACTGGCGAGCAAGCACCAGCACAGCACACGGAAACTCCGTTTACCTTCCCGCTATAAAGCGGTACCTATTTATCTACTTGCACTTAGGGGTGCTTTCGAACTGCTAGGTGGGCAGGAGCTGGGACCGAACGACGGGAGCTCACCCCGCCGCGGGGATTCGAACCGCCGACCTTACGATCAGCAAGTCCTAGGCACTGAGGTTTTACCCACAGCGCCACCCGCGTCCGGGGTTATCTGGTTAGTTATTGATAAACGATCATGGGTTCTTTATTTCCTCATAAGCAGGTTAATTATTTAACTTGGATTACACAAGCACTTCCAGTGCTTCCAAAGTTTGCTTTCTCTTCTGGGATTTCGTTTTCACTTCTAATTCTATTTTGGTTATGCTAACATAGAATCAAGTTACAGCAAGGGTTTACTTTTGGATGATAGTTTCCTCTTAAGAGCTCAATCGAGCCAAGTAATTTTTGTAAACTTTGGGCTACTGTGGACAGAGCTAGGTTTTGACATGAGAAATGGAGAGTTTAATCTCCCCCCACCCCACAAAAGCTCACCTGAGGTTTTTGGTCAGTTTTAACTGAATCAGGAGGATGAACATGGATTTGAAAAGCATTTACCGCAGGTGTGGTGGCTTGTTTCTCTATGAACTCTTACAATATGCAAGCCTGTGTATTTCACCTGAAGTTTCCATGGATATTAGGCTTGACCATTTGACATTGTTTTGCAATTACTGTACTACCCCTGGTTGTTGCACAGAGAAGAAATGTGGGAGGGTTTTTTTTTAGGTACTGCTGAGTTGTAGAAAGTGCAGGGGACGTGTAGGACTTTGTCCCGCCAGCCCACTGTTGTCTGCGGTGACTGCAACTCTATGGGGGCTTCCCCATCACCTGCTGCTACCTTCTTTTTTAAACTGGAGATACCAGAGAGTGAACCTGGGAGTTGATGCACGTAGAGCCATGTGGTCTTGCCGCAGCGCTGCAGTTCCTCCCCCAAAGGCTGCTTCTTGGGTTACCATGATCAAATACACCTGCCCTTTTGCTTAGAGCTAAGATTGAGGAAAGTTGAGTAATTTAAAAGAGACCCTTTGTATTTAGCTAGTTTAGCAAAGACCACAGCTACTTGATAAGTCATCTTAAGAATCACTTTATACAACAACAATGCTGTTCAGTGTTTTTAAGGATTCGGCGTTATCTAATTCTGTGATCCAGTTCTGTGACTTTTCTCTGTCAACAGTTGGCCTATTCTCCTCCTAAGCACCTTCTATAAAAGAGAGACACTTGATATCTGTATGGAGAGTGATTTACCAGTGACCTGAAGTTCCCAATCTTCACCTTGGCTAAGGGTGCTGTAGCGGCAGCATTGCTTTGAACAATCTAGTCTCCTGGAAGCTCAGGAAGACTATTGTTTCAGCGTACTTTCAAACAATGCCTACAATGTTTTAAGAAATCTCATAGTCTAAGATCAAATGCAAGTTTAGACTGTGGCACACAGCTGGTTGAGAAGCTTACTCACTTATGCTCTAGGTTGAAGCATCCATCTTATTTTTATTACAACTAGATACGTCGCTTGCAATGTTAGAAACTCAGATATATAAGCTAGGTGCCCATGGCTACTTAAACCAGAGTTAGTCTCCAAAACGGAATGCCTAGTTGCCATTTTTGGGCCAGAGGGCTCAAAAGTAGTATTTTTTCAATACAACTTGGTTCCTGAATTTCATTCTGATTGTGCAGATAAAATATAATGAATAGAATTATACAGGATGTGTCACTAGTATGTGAAACAGTCAAGATCCATGGATTCCCATGGATGTACCTCCATCAGTGATGGCCAAACTTGGCCCTCCAGCTGTTTTGGGACTACGGTTCCCATCATCCCTGACCACTGGTCCTGTTAGCTAGGATCATAGATGTTGTAGTCCCAAAACAGCTGGAGGGCCGAGTTTGGCCATGACTGCTCCAGATGGTGGTGTCAGGCACTCTCATGGCACCTGGGCATCTTTACTTGTTCACAAGTGGCCAATAGCCGGTGAAATAGCCACCTAGCAAATTTTGAACACTGGTTGCTTGTTGGAGGATTACTGTTATTAAGTTAGGCCATCGTAATCAGCAGGGGAAATGTCTGTTTACTTAATGAATAGACCGGGGTAGGCAACCTAAGGCCTGTGGGCCGGATGTGGCTCAATCGCCTTCTCAATCCGGCCCACGGATGGTCCGGGAATCAGCGTCTTTTTACATGAGTAGAATGTGTGCTTTTATTTAAAATGCATCTCTGGGTTCTTTGTGGGGCATAGGAATTCGTTCATTTTTTCCCTTCAAAATGTGGTCTGAGGGATGGTGGACCGGCCTGGGATAGACAAAGGAATTTGTGGTTTCTGCTACTAAAATATAGATACTTTTTTTTTTTTTAACCAAAAAGGAGTAGTCTTCAACCTTTTCAGACCCAGGACCCACCTTTAACCCAAACATGCATGTGGGTACCATTTCTTAATCTTTTATCATGGAATTATTGCAATGTTCCTGTTGCAACCCACTTTGGATCAGACAAACAGAGTAGGGGGGTCCTGATCCACCAGTTGAAGACCAGTGATCTAAAGCAACCTGATGTGTTGGAAGGAGTTTTAAGTTGCAAAGAGTTAATAGATAATATTTTTAAATAATTGTGGTCATAAATGCTGTATGTTTTACATGTTCTTAGATTTTGTTTTAGGACTGGCAGCTGGAAATGGACTCCGGTCTGGAAAATTTAGTTCCAGTTGGTTTCTAGGTTCAGTTTTACCGAAGAACCAAAGTTTAGTTGTAGAGAAAGGTCCCAGATTCAGCTCCCAGTATCTCCATGTTTTTTAAGTGATTATTTATAGCAGGGCTTCCTGAGGTCCTGGAGAGTTGTTGCCGATTGGAGTAAATGGAACGGATCTAGAGCCACGAATGGGCTGACCTTGTTATACAGCAGCTTTATGTGTTTGTTATGGCCAGAGAGTTGTAATGAAGATAGGAATTTCTTCCAGCTATTCCTTAAAGTGGCCTGTGGATCAGTACAATGACTGATAGGCTTGGGCACCTTACAGATGCTTCGCAAAACTCCAAAAGGGACTATTGTTGGGAGGCATACTACCCTTCTAATCACCTCTCAGCCTGGCATGTTTCCACTTTAACATCCATTTCCAGAGGCATCAAGTCTTGAGTGAGAAGCAGGGAGGACTTGCTAATTTCACTTTGACTTTCTGGATCACTGGTTCATGTTGTGAAACCTACCTTGGTCTGGCATCTACAATAAAGCTCACTCGATTCACAAATCCACTTCCTGCTGCCTCCCTCGCCCCCTGCCACCCTCATTTTACGGAGGAGGCAAACCTCACATGTCAAATCTTATTTAGCATCTTCGGTCTGGTTTGGCTTCTGCCTTGAATAGCTCTTAATATCTGGGAGGAGTTTGTGGATGGCATGTGACTCTCTCTCATGTTTCCTCCACCACAGGGTGACCCATTTTGGTGCCCCAATATTGACTCACATGAGAACTTCTTATCACTTGAATTATTTGTTGCATTTCTTTCTTTCTTTTCTAGCAAGCTTTACCAAAAATAAGTTTGTACCTTAAGATGGCCATTGTTCAGGGTCTCACGAGCATAATTTCGCCTTCTGCATCTGCAGACCTCTGAGAACTGAAGACTCTTTAGATGTAGAGCAAATCTAAGCTGGAAGAGGGTGTACAGTAGTACCTCTGATTACGTACTTAATTCGTTCCAGAGGTCTCAACAACTTTGGTCGGCCCTCACGCATGTTCACTTCATCAAATCTGGCCCTCTTTGAAAAAAGTTTGGGCACCCCTGGTGTATATGACCTCTTGAGGCAATGTGATCACCCTGCTTTCTTGAAACTGGGAGCCTTTAGCTTTTCTGCTGGCAGCATTTGACTTTCTCTGTTCCAGGGTATGGCTAAAATGTTCCTTGCTTAGCAGTGTCTTGAAATGGCATGAACTCTGTAGCTGGGATCTTGCAGTCTGTTTTCCAAGGGAGATGAACCAAGTCTTACACTCCCAGGTCTGAGATTTCAAGGCAGGGCTACTTCATTCCTGAACATGAGCACATGTGCTCTCCTACTCACATCCAATCTGCATCCTACAAAGTGCAGTCAAGCTGGCCAACTACCCTGCTCCTAGAGAAGAATTTTCTAATGTGAGCCTCTGTTGAAGCAACAGGAGGCTAAATTACATTTTTTTAAAGCAGTCACAACCTGGCTCTGGCAAATCACAATTCTAGGAATTCAGTTTAATGTTTTATTTTTCAAATGAGATGAGGGGAGGGAAGTGACTTTAAATTCAGATGTTCCAGGCTTATACAAAAGCAGCTGGCTTATAGACAGCCCAGCATCAAGCTAGAGTGCTGCAGAACATAGTTATTTCTAAAAGTGAAAATACAGAAAAAAGAATATTGTATGGTTTGACTAGATTCATGGCTGCACTGTGGCAATATGTGAGATACATAAGGAACCTTTGGATAAGGTGTCTTAATGACAGAACAAACCAACCAATACTATGTTGATCTTTGGGGTTGGTTGCAGTATTGGTGCCATTAAAAATTCCTCCAATTCATGGATTTTCATTCTCATATCACAGAGAAAACGACCCACAATTGCCTGTATTATTCTAGAACACCTCATGCAGGGGTTTTCTGTGGCTATTGTGAAGCCTTCTCAAACTGATGGTTTGCCTTGGACTTAATAGCTCTCTTCCAAATTTTATAGAACTGCTCACACAGGGGCAAATAGGCTAGTCCATGTTTACAGCAGTTAATAAATGTGTAATTGGTTAGCCAGTTGCTCCTTCTGCTGTTTTACTCTTCATAAAATGATGTAAAATTTCCAGAAATTTTGAAACCACTGAAGAAAAATAGTGAGGAAGATTTATTTATTTTTTGCAGGCAGGGATATTTTGGGGGAAATAGGAAAATATGCACTAATCATTTTTACTGCTATTTACAAATTGAGCGTCACTTTAGGAAAGTAAAATGTATTAACTTGGTTTGCCATAGAATGATCATGTTTGGCATGTTAAATAAATTTACTTCTTTTTACAAAAATTATATTTTGTTACAAATAGAGCTACAAGCCAGTTATATGGTGCTGGCAGAATAAAACCAGAAGAAACCATAAACCCTTATAGTTGAGCAAAGAAAATTATTATGTTTTCTGAAAGTTGTTATATCTCGTTCAGCCCTCCACAGTGTCAAGCAGGCATAAAGCACTCAGTTCCATAAAAGAAAAAGACTGGGGGAGAACCCAAGACTCAGTGAAAGTATATGAAATTAAATCAGTCTCATTTTCTTAGCTATCAGTTTCTGCATCTTCATATTTGTCGTCAAATGATGACAGATTTGAGACCTACTCAAGGGGACAGTCCTTTGAGACCTAGTCAAGAGGACAGAAACAGATTCACCAGCTATGCCTCTGAGAGGAAGTCTACAAGCAAAGAAGGCATTGAATCCTTCTTCCTTCTCAGCTGACCATGCCAGTGCCTCCTAGGGGCAGAAAGCACATTGCTCTTGCATTTAAGAGTTGTACTCTCTCTTGCTTCTTCTTGCACAGGAATTGTAATGATCTGATACTGTGCATAGTCTTAAGTAAGTCTTCTGTTTGCATAATTTTTAGAAATCATTTTTGGGGAGTAGATATATTAACACCTTGACTTAAAATGTTTTATTCATCATTCTAAAATAACACATTTTATAATATTTTCACAAATTACTGGGGGGAGAGGGAGAACCAAGGGATAAGTTCCCCCCCCCCCTGATTCTTCCCCTCCCTGCTTTTTTTGGGCCTGCCCACTTCTACTGAGGGTGAAGAACCTCAGGCCCGTGAGACTCTTCCTAAGTTGCACTCTCCCCCTGAACTGCTTGGGATGTGTCCTTGAACTGGAATTGTGCTGCTTGATTGAATAAAGAATGGATAAATGTGTGTCTGACTTGTGTGGTGGGAATGTGGCCTACTGCACAAGGGTGAGAGTTGTGTTCATTGCTCTGTCCACTTTTGCCTCTGACCTTGTCTATCACTGGCATGTGGTCTTCAGAAGGTTCCATGGTCAGGGGTTATGGGAGCTGAGCAACATCTGGAGGGCCACAGTTTCCCCATCCTTGGCACAGAGTGCTTGAAACTGGAGAGAACTCACTTTTCTGGTACAGGGAAAATGCCTTTGGCATTCCTTGTCATTACACTGCTATTTTTCCATTTACCTCTCTGCTTGCCTGCAGCAGGTTGGCCTTGCACACAGCAGCAATACAGATGAAGAGGTCTGCTAAGAGCCATGGGGTGTGCGTGCGTGCACATGTTCCTTGTGTGTGCTATCACTCTTTTACTTTCCAGTGCTAGTGACAGCAGCTTCACCGAAGCCTCTGATTATAACGTAATGACAAAATCAGGGGCAATTGTTTTAGGGTCCTTGGCTTCAGCCATTGGCCACATGTGCAGGTAACACTAAGCCAAACTATTATTTAACACAAATGTGCAAACATGCTGGCTTCTTAGGAGGAAATCACAGCCACTTTAATCTTCCCTAGTCCTTTTAGTTTAGCATGGCAACCCATCCAAGGTTTGGCTTAACATATTGTCTGCATCTGGACTTGTGGTTAAGCTCTCCTTCTTAATTGTGCTCTTTAGCAAATGTTTGTTCTTGGCTACAGTTTTTGGCTAAGGAGACAACTTAAGCACAAGGACTGAGGGAGGGAAAAAGTGAGAGTGAGCTTCTCCCAAGGGGGCAGCACATTCACATGATCGTGGTAAACCGTAGCTTGGTTTACTTCAGGGCCTTGCTATGATGATGCTGCAAATGTGCTGGAGTTGTGCAGAAAGGATCCTCTTCGCTTGAGAGGGGTGATAATGGGCTACAAGCTGGATCCCTTAGATTTTTCTGCCTGGGGTTGGGATCTGTCAGCCCTAAGTGTTGGCTGGGACCAGGAAGATCAGTCTTCCGACCTTTGCTCAAAGAAAGCTAGGTGGCATTGGAAGTTTCTTGGCATAACCTACTTCACAGGTTACTGTGAGAATAAAATGAAGTGGCCCCATAGGCATCATCCTGAACACTTGGAAGGAATGATCATATTAGATCTGCTTTTTTAAAAAAAGTAGGAGACAGATACTTGACAGGCATTTTCCATCTCTGCCAGAGGAGGAAGTGCCATCATGTCACCCCATGCAATGGGTGTACAATTACTGCAGTATTTGCATTTCCTTAATGCTAGACAATCCAGGCCTACTTTTGTAAGCTTGCCCAAGAGCCTTCTCCTCTCTGTCAAAGGGGTAAGGAATTACTTGCTGAACTGGTTTTCATATGTCAATTGCATCAGTTGCTAGAGGCTACATCAGGTATCATGATAATTTCGGGGGGGGGATTGCACAAGCAGACAGGGCCAGTCATATCACACTTGTGGTGCTCTCCTGGGCAAGTAAAATACCTGTACATGTTGGCGCATAACACAACAAAGGGAAGGGATCCCACCTTGAGCAGCAGGGAGCAATGCATTTGTTTCCAGGTTGCTCTCTGGCTATGGCAGCTACATGGCTTCTAATTCCTCCCCATCTCTGCCTGGGGAGGTCATTAGGAATGCTAATGCAAGTGTTTTCCAGCTGCCAAGCTGTGAAGCAAAGTTCCCCAGTGAGGCCAATTCCCCCACTCCCTGAGAACTTGCAGTTAGCCTTGCAACAGCCTGCAATAATTGCACCATAGATACCAAGAGGACTTGGAGCTGGTGAAACAGTTGAAGCCTCTAGATTGTCCAGACTACAGCGAAGGGGATCAGCTTGCAGGCAGGCAGTGTGTGGGGCTGTGCTTGGCGAGTCTAAAGTAAGCATCCTCTGCTTTGTTCCTTAGTACGGTGGGGTGGGACAAATAACCCTTTTCTTGAGCTTTTGTCTGTGGCTAGTCCCAAGTCTTCTCCTCCCTCCTTCTCACTGCATATTTGGAAATCTGAGTTCTTGGTTAAGATTTAGATAGAATCTGCCCTGAAGGGGAGGCTGGATAGAATATGCATGTGCGTTTTCTTGAAGTAGGGAGAGCTGTTTGAAGGTTCAGCATTCCAGGAGTAACATCTTGCTTGACCTTCCATAGGGGGGTCTTTGACTTCTCTCCCTTGGCCCCTGACAAAGTAGGCTCAAAGTTAGTAAGATAGTTGCAGTGTATCTCTATTAGAAACCCTGTATCCTAGTTAACTTGTTTGAAGTTGAACAGAGACTAGGAGCTCTGAAGGAGTACTCGTGTTCCTAGACTACTACAGTGGTACCTCGGGTTAAGTACTTAATTCGTTCCGGAGGTCTGTTCTTAACCCTGAAGCACCACTTTAGCTAATGGGGCCTCCCCGCTGCCGCCGCGCCGCCGAAGCACACTTTCTGTTCTCATCCTGAAGCAAAGTTCTTAACCAGAGGTACTATTTCAGGGTTAGCGGAGTCTGTAACCTGAAGCGTAGGTAACCCGAAGTACCACTGTACTAGGAAGCAGGGGTGTGTGTGTGTGTTTGTTTGTGTGTGAATCCCTTCTGGAGCAGCTTTATGGGCTGAATAATATTGCTTAAAGTATTTTGGGTAGTCATATAAGAAGAACTTGAGTTTTGTCACTAAAAGGGGCAGGTGTTTCCAGATGTTCATGGATCACACTGGTCATTCTTGGGAAAGAACTGTACTGTCTTTCTCCACCCCCACCTCTCTGATGTGGCCTTCTTCATCTTTTTCTGCAGATTGAGTATTTTGACACCAAGAGTTGCATCAGTCTACCAGCTAGCACAATGGATGTCTTCAACAGGAACATAAATGTTGATGCCCTCTTCAAATTCTCCCACATGTGAGTATACCCTGGGCCTGTGTTTTACTGCAGGCTGCAGTTTTGCAGGAGGTTGTTTTTATTTGTCATTTTTGGTGCATGAAAACAGCGAGGTAATCTTGTGATTTGTCCCTTATTGTGGATGGTGAATGGGGATGAGGGAGGTAGAAATAGGGCTTTACTGCTTCCTGTGGCCCTGGGTGCAAGACTGTATACGTGTTGGGCTCAGAACCCAAATATTCCACTTGAGTAAAAACTTCCACGTCAATAAAAACTAAATTCTGCAGCTGGTAGAAGTTAAGCAAATGCATGTTTCTTAACTTGCCTGCTTGTGTAATCTGTTCTGCTTCTGTCAGTTATGGGATAGACAAAGAACTTTTCTTGCATGTTCAGCCAACCTTCTCCTGCTTCCCCCATCACAGCCTTTTGAGACTACTGCAAATATTGACTCGCACTCTAGACCTTCAGGCTGAAGTGTGTGTGTGTGGTTTTTTGTTTTGTTCTGTTTTTCTAAAGGGCTTGTTGAGTATAAATTCATCTTTTAAGGTTCTCAGGATTTACTGTTTGGTGTTTCTTACCAAATTTTGTGCAAGCATTTCCCCACTTATATGCGAGTCGGTAGAGGCCAAGGCTGGAAAAGCATTTACATGGTTTAGTGCCAGCACCCATTTTTTAGGAGCACCTGCTGTGCAGTACAAAGTAGGTGCTGCAAACCAGCACCGAACTTGTCAGGGATTTTTCCAGTTTTGTCAACAGCTCTAGCTCCTCTCTTAGCCAATCTGAGAATATCTAATACCATCTCCCTGGGGAAAGTGGTGCCTCAGCTCCAGAAGCTGTGAGTCAAATGCCTTTAAATTGGGGGTGGTGTATTGTCAGCCCATGGGTCAGATGCAGCTGCTGTGCACTCCCCACCTGGCTTGCAGTGCCCTTTCCTCACCCCACTGCAATTAGGCTTGAAAGAAAGTCTTCTGTTGCCTTTAGTATAAGGTTTTTGTCAAGCCTAAGTGCAGTGGAGGAGGCGTGTCTTTACAGGAGTTCCAGCTGGGGAGTGTTTAAACCCACACTAAAAATGGCGCTGGGGGTAAAACCTCAGCGCCTAGGACTTGCCGATCGCATGGTCGGCGGTTCGAATCCCCGCAGCGGGGTGAGCTCCCGTCATTCGGTCCCAGCTCCTGCCCACCTAGCAGTTCGAAAGCACCCTTAAGTGCAAGTAGATAAATAGGTACCGCTTTCTAGCGGGAAGGTAAACGGCGTTTCCGTGTGCTGGTCTGGTGCCGGTTCGCCAGAGCAGCTTCATCATGCTGGCCACGTGACCCGGAAGTGTCTGCGGACAGCGCTGGCTCCCGGCCTCTAGAGTGAGATGAGCGCACAACCCTAGAGTCTGTCAAGACTGGCCCATACGGGCAGGGGTACCTTTAAAAAATAAAATAAGTTAGCCTTGGGGGGGGGGAAGCCTTATGGTTGCAGCAAGGAAACCCACCTGCCACCCACTGCAGTCTTCAGGAAGATTGCCCCCTTGGCCAGTTAGACTTGGAAAAAAGCTAACATGCTTTTTCAAGTTACAGGTAGGTAGCCGTGTTGGTCTGCCTTAGTCGAAACAAAATAAAAAAATTCCTTCCAGTAGCACCTTAGAGACCAACTAAGTATGTTATTGGTATGAGTTTTCATGTGTGTGCATGCACACGAAAGCTCATACCAATAACAAACTTAGTTGGTCTCTAAGATGCTTTTTCAAGGCTAACTTGGTTCGGGGACTGTGTGTAGTGCTGCTGACTAGGCATAATGGCTGCACTCGCTTGGTCTTGGCAAGGTCCACTGTAGGCATGTGCCCTCCTAAGGTTGGAAATGCAGCCCCTAGGTACCTCTGTTCTTCAGGTGCTCTGTGGTGGATCCAGTGTTGTTTGTTTCGTTTGCTAAGTGCCCGGGAGCTGGCAAACAGCCAGCCAAGGAGCAGCTGTGCTTCTAGGTGCTTTGAGATGCAACGACACTGACTGACTGTTTCTTCCCTTTGCCCTCTGCAGCTCCGCATCAACCCAGCAGCACCTGAAGAAGGTCTATGCTAGCTTTGCGCTATGCATGTTCCTAGCAGCGGCTGGTGCCTACATCAACGTGGTAACTCAGCTGGTGCAGGTAAGTGCGCTCTGGCGCTGATGTGTGTATGGGCTGTGAGGTCACCTTGACTGTTGGGGACTGGTGCTTGCAGGATGGCTTCAGGGAACGGAGCCCAGCCACAGCCTTCAGAAATGAGCAGCACAGGATCCTGTTGGATATCGTTTTCTGGGCCATATCTTGATAGAGCAGTCCTTCGTCTGCTTTCCTAGCAGTCTGCCGCACTATGTTCGCTGATTTCTTAGGACTTACTCCTGATTAAGCATCTTCAGGACTGCAGCCCGACAGTGGTAGCTGGGAACCCAGTGGTGTAGTAACGGAGCCATTTCAGACCAGAGGGCGGGCGGGAATGATGTGCCAGCTAGTTCAATCTGTTTTTAAATTATTGGATAGATAACATTTGAAAAACATTAAAACCTGAACTCGTGAAGCATCTTAGTGTCTCGTGCTCATTGGCCAGAGCAGTGGAAAATGAGAGAAGCACTTCCAACAGTGCAGTTGGGTAGAATGCTGCTTCCCATGTTTTTTTTCTTAAGTCTGCAGTGAAAAGAAGTTAAAGTCAAAGGACATCTGAGTGAGCTGAAAACCCTGCAAAGGGGCCTAGAGTATCTTTGAGGAAGTCAGGTTATCTATGGCTGTCACCCTGTCTAGACTATAGAATGCACTGGATCATTCAAACGAAACCACCTGGGCTCTGTGGGGTAGATTTCAGCCACTTCTGTTCCTGTGCAATGCCTTTCCCAACCTCTGCTCTGCGCTCAGCCTGTACTAACTTCCACCCTTCCCACTTTGTCTTGCAGTTTGGAATGCTGACTGGCCTGGGAGCACTGGGCCTTATGATCTGGCTGATGGCTACACCCCACAACCAGGGAACCGAACAGAAACGGCTGAGCATGCTGGCAGGCTTTGCCTTCCTCACTGGTACGTGATGCTGGAAGAGCAGACATGTGCAAAGTCAGCTGGAGTTACACTTCATTAACTGCTTTTGGTGCTCATATACTAATTACTTTTGAGCAAAAGGTTCAAGGACCGGTCAGAACAGTGTAAAAAATCCAATATTAAAATCTTTTTAAAAGATGTTGATCTGCAAACATGGGTCTTCTGTAAGGGAAATATACAATTCATGTCCTGATGCATCCAAGCCCTTCTGGCAGAGCAGCAAAGATGCCTGCAGTTGTCATTCAGATGTGTGCCTGCAGCAGCTGCCTAAGATCACCCCACAGGGGAGTGGCTCTTGCATGACATGGGTGTATAAGTGTGCGTGGGCCAAGAGGGAGGCCAAAATAATCCAGGCAACTCTGATCATCACCAGAGTGGTTGCCACACAATGATTTGCCCTATATAGAACTACTTTGAAGATTAGGGCCCCTTAGTTGCTGTCTAAATACTGAGATTTTCAAAACCGTGGCATTTTGTACTTGGGTTTCAGTTTGGGGTCGGGTGGGGGAAAAACAAGACAACCTGTATGTTCTGAAGGGTGCACAATACACACAGGTTAACCATTTTGGCTTTCTTCGAAATACATGGTGAATGGACAAGAATTCCATTCTCTCTCCTGCCTCTTGGCTGAATTTGTACCCCTTTGTCCTTCCAGGAGTCAACCTAGGACCTCTGCTGGAGATGTGCATCGCCATCAACCCAAGGTAAAAGGAAAACGCCACTCGGTTGCCCCGTTCCCTCACCACACCCGACATATGCACTTCAAGGGTCAAATTCAAATGAGTTGGTGGACCAAATTCCTTTCCCACTGATTCCAATGGACACATGCATGACCCTCCCCCCAGCACAAAAAAAACCTGACCAGTTCTTGCTGAACTTAAATCAAACCATAACTTTAATCGGAAGAGCAAAAAGATTTCCTCCCACCCTATACCTCTAAGCATACTTCCTGTTCATAACATAACATTTATGGTATGGATTGTGATTCCAAAAGTCATGCCTTTTCATCCAAACCATCTCCTTGCAGTCCACCACTTGCCCAAATCTCTCTCCCGCCCCACAAATACATCTAAGCAAAATACCATCTTTGCTCTACAAAGAACATCCGCTTCTTGAATGAGGTTCAGTAACTTGCATGGGGCATGAGATGAACCTGTGGGTCTCACTGGAGCTGCTAAAGGGCATTTTACAGTGTCCCCAAGGCTTAGATTTGTCCATTCTGGTGCAGGCATCAACTATTGCTTTTTCCTCTCCCAATAGCATCATCCCAACAGCTTTCATGGGGACAGCAGTGATCTTCAGCTGCTTTTCGCTGAGCGCCCTCTATGCCAAGCGCCGTGCCTACCTGTACCTAGGAGGTAAGATTGCCAGGTGGTCGTCATCTCCCCTCTCTCTCCCTCCCCCTCCCCACCTTAGAAAGAACCCTTCTAGCAACCTTGCAGTGCCCACCACAGCTCTGCTTTCATTTTTTAGGTGTCCTGTTCTCCGGCCTGTTCCTGATGCTGTTCTTCTCCCTGATCAACATTTTCGTGGGCTCGACTTGGCTCTTCACAGTGAGTGTCTTTATGTCCTTGGGCTCTGTTGGCTTACAGGAGGCCTGCAAGGTTGGCTGCCTGTGACACCAGCAGCATCTCATTCCAGCAATGCTCCCTTTTTCAGCATGGAGCTGGCAGCAAACCTGCCCTGGAATAGTCCCCTGTAGTGACGTGCTCAGCTTCCCTTTGTTTTGGCTTTACAGAAATAAAGGCAGGCTAATGTGCACTCCTGCACTTTAATAATTATCATCATCATTTTTTAAAAACAGCAACCCAGGATAACCCAAATTCCACGATTTGTATAAACTATAGAAACCTTGCAGAATTCTACTCTTGGTAGTCTTGGGAAGAGGCAAAGACCTATACAGTGGTACCTTGGGTTAAGAACTTCTTAGCTGAAACTGTTCTTAACCTGAAGCACCACTTTAGCTAATGGGGTCTCCCGCTGCCACCGTAGCACGATTTCTGTTCTCATCCTGAAGCAAAGTTCTTAACCCGAGGTACTATTTCTGGGTTAGCGGAGTCTGTAACCTGAAGCGTCTGTAACCCGAGGTACCGCTGTATATGAACTTAAAGCTCCACCTTCAGATCAATAGAAATCATATTCATACTCTTTTGACCTCTGAGATCAAATACATATCTGCAACCAGAAGGGCTGGGAAGTTGGGTTTTTTAAAAAATAAAAATCTAAGTGCACTCCTTACGATTTTCGGGATTCTGAATGAGGTGGCCCCTCATTTTGCAGTCTTTCCTCATTGTGCCATGATTATGCAGGAAACACAGCCCTGAATAATTTAAAGCAGTATGATTTCTGGGATTTAGGAATGTAATATCTTTAGCAGGTGGGTAGGGCCAATCCGAGGAATCTGATTTAGCTGCCCTTGGCCTGATGCATGTTCTTCCTCCTCCAGGCTAACCTCTACATTGGGCTTATGGTGATGTGTGGCTTTGTGTTATTCGACACTCAGCTCATCATTGAGAAGGCCGAGAATGGAGATAAGGACTACATCTGGTGAGTACATGGGGTGTGGAAATGGTAGCTGCTGGGTGTCCAGTGGTGGGGTGGGGGGTAGGAGTTAAGTAGAAGGCAAGGTGGACCAGACAGAGTGGAGCAACAGAGGAGTAAAGATCTGGGAGCTGCAGTAACGGGATAGGGGAAAGGTGCAACAGTAGCCTTTTATTGTTGGATGCAATATGAAAAAGGCAAATATCCTTTGTTCTGGATGGCCACAGGGCTGGGCAAACTGGAAATCGGCTTGAACTTCCAGGAAGAGAGGCTTAAAATACTTCCTAGCTAAATGAACCTGAATTTAACTAGGGAGCAATATACCAAAAGGCGAAGGAAGCCTGGGGGTGGCAGATGGTGTCTCTAGCATCAGCCACTTACATAGGTTGTGCTTTTTAGAGGAAGTAGTGTCCAGTAGGAATTCTGGCCTAATACTTCACCCTCTTTCTCTCCCTGCCCAGGCATTGTGTGGATCTCTTCTTGGATTTTGTCAACATTTTCCGGGAGCTTATGGTCATCTTGGGCATGAGCGAGGTGAGCATCATCTCATGGCGGCAGGGATCATCGCTTATTCACAACACACCTTGTATGTCCTAGTTTAGGGGTGGCAGACCAATGGCCTGTAGGCTGGATCAGGTCTGCCAAGACATTTTAAATGGGCTACCAGCCCGGGGTTGTGATGGGCAGGAAGGGTCCCTGTTCTTTGCTGTTCAGGCATAGAAATTCTCATTCCCAGCACAGCACGAGGATTGGTGTGATGAGTGCCTTCATGTCTCTTTGAGCACAGTGCCTCTGTGCGAGAGCGAATGTCCCATGGCAACTTTGGCCACGGCTGACATGTGGCCCTTGGAGGGTTGCTCAACCTTGAATGTGGCCCTTGGCCGAAAACTGTTTAGCATCGCTCACCCCACTCTATGCAGATAGGCAGGGAGGTGGGAGCTTGCTGAAGGTAGACTGGTTGGGGGCGCAGTGCCGGATTTGCTGTCATCGAAGAGCCTCTGCTGGCCATGCTCCAGAACGCTAAGCTGGTTTTGTTCCCAGGATCCAGAACGCTGATGTGGTATTGTCCCTTTCTTTCAGAACAAGAAGAAGAAAGAGAAGTGAAGGGACAGCAGGTGCCTGTGTGAGGCTTCCTTTCTCTTGCCCTCCCCCCCTTTTGTCTCTTTCTCTTGTTTCCTTCCAATCTGACCTGCATTAAAGGTGTCCCTCTGTTTGTTCCGTGTGAATGAGAAGCATCTGTGACACTTTCATACTTTGTGGAAATTGGGTTGTTGTTGGGGTTTTTTCTCGAGGTTTTGGAGCCTTTTGAAAAAGCTGACTGGCTGATCCTAATCCTGGAGTCTGGCTTTGCTCCACTTCTGTACATAACGTACACAAACACCCAAAAGCTTTTCCCTCCCCTCAAATCCATCAGGCCCTACTATTAGTCAGGCCTAGCATATTGGCAGTGATCCCACAAGTTTTCTTACTTGGTAGCCCATGCTCCCTCCTCCTCTTCACTGACCTTTCTTCCACCACAACCGCCACACGCCTTGATGCCCTGGGAGCATTTCTGCTGTCATTTAAAATTCTTCAATTACGGTGCCCACACTTGCCTGAGAACAAACTGAACCAGTCTGCGCGGCTCTTCCTGGATTGGCGTTGCTCAAGCAGCTACCCACAAGGGTGTGCTAGGATGCAAAGCAAACTCTAGCTCTCCCTTTTGTTGTGGACAGTGCCTGGGAGACGGCCAGGACCAGCGCTTAACTGATCCAGCTTCTTCTCTCACTCCCCGCCCTAAATCCCATTTAGTTCTGCTGCTGGGTAGCAAAGTCGAGCTGATTTGTGTAAGTGAGAAATCCTAGCCTGGAACTCCCATCCTTTGGGTTTTTAGCAACTGCCAACACAGTCCTTTTGAGCTAGGTGATTGCCGTCTTTTCTTTTGCCTTGGCATCCCAAAGTGTGGGGGGGTTTTGCTGAGCAGGAAAAGCTCCTTGCTCTAGTTTGCTTGCTGGAATTGGGGACAGAGCAGCCAAGGACAGCTATGCCTAAGAAAAAGAAGCAGCATCAAATGTGTGTAGCTGTCTATTTCCTTTGAGCATTTGGGCACAAGGCCCTGCAGGTCAAAAGTCTGGAGGAGGGGCCACAGTGGACTGCTATGCAATGGTGGGGGAGGTCAATTTGGTAATCGTGCTGCCCCTGCGTGCTGGGACAGGGTGGCATCCGTGCACTTAACACTGGAGCTTACAAGCTCATTAAGGAGCCTTTTTAAAAAGCTTCCCTCCCAGCAAATGAGATAATGTTCATCTTGCCCTTTTGGCACCTGAAGCCAGACTCCAACTCTGCTTGCTTTGGATAAAGGATTTGCCTTCCCTCTCCCTTTCCCCTCCCCCTCCCCCTTCTTTTCTGGAACCAGTGCCAAGAACTAAACTTCAGCAGATCTACTTTATAGAGACCTTGTCTAACAGGTTTTAATATAGTAATGACTAAACTCTGTCGCTCATTGGAGGGCCGGCTCTGGCTGCATTCTTTCGACTCCTACTGTGAAGAGACAGGGTTTTTAAAGAAACAAACAAAGGTGTTTTGATTCAACTATGAAATTTACATTGTCTTGCTTTGTACGGGAAAAATATTAAAATAAAAATCCTCAAACTTTAACCTACCTCTACTTCTTCATTTTGCATTTGAGGCTGTTAGACCTCCTTTGGCTTTCAGTGGCCTGTGAATTATAGAAATAGCTTTCAAACTTTGTTTGGAGAGCCTTCAGCTCCTCTCCATGTGGTCTGCTGTGAAAGCCCTCTGCATCTAGGGTAGAAGGGTCACCTTGCTTGAAGTGCTGGCAAGACAGTTGGTGCCTTGACACTGCCTTGAAGCTATATGTGGCTGGATAAGATCAGGTATGGGGACGCGGGTGGCGCTGTGGTCTAAACCACTGAGCCTCTTGGGCTTGATGATCAGAAGGTTGGTGTTTCGAATCCCCGCGATGGGATGAGCTCCCATTGCTCGGTCCCAGCTCCTGCCAACCTAGCAGTTCGAAAGCACACCAAAAAGTGCAAGTAGATAAATAGGTACTGCTCCGGCGGGAGGGTAAATGGCATTTCCGTGCGCTGCTCTGGTGTCGGTGTTCCATTGTGCCAGAAGTGGCTTAGTCATGCTGGCCACATGACTCGGAAAAACTGTCTGTGGAGCAGACAAATGCTGCCTCCCTCGGCCTGTAAAGTGAGATGAGCGCCGCAACCCAGTCGTTTACCTGATCTTAAGTCCAGTCGTTTGTGACTGGACTTAAGATCAGGTATATAGGGGTCAGCTGGTCCTCCAGGAAGCTTGTTCATTGCTAACTTTCTGGAGGAGGAGCACCACCTATAAGTGTCCATGGATCCTTAGGCTTTGCCCATGCAAAGATTTCTGCAAATGTGACATGAGGGCTGACAACATCAACCCTGCCAGACAACCACAGTGCCTAGAGACATAGAGTCAGGTGATGTATCCCTAGCAGTGACCAGAGGAGGAATGATCGCTGGGAGGAGTGCAGAAAGAAGAAACACCTTGGGTGCATCTGCATCAGCACAACCAGATGTCTTCATCTGCCCCAGCTGCAAGAAAACAGCTCTTCCACCTTGGTCACTACAGCCATAGCAAGAGCTGCAACCTTCCAACACCTTGACTTTGCCCCCAAAGGCTCACCCCTCCATTGTCTCCAGAAACAGATGGATGCCAGTCCAATTGCCCCATTTTAGGAGAGGAAGGCACAGATCTATATTTGGGGGTGTTGGAGAGTATCTTCTATGAGGTCTCTTAAATGTAAAAATAGGCGGTGGGATATGCATTATTCTGTCCCCAACTGGGGGGAAAAGCAGTTTGGCATCTTTAACTGAGCTCGGTTGTCAGATAACATACAACATTAGCCATATAGCTCCTTAACCAAAATAAGCTGAAGTTCCAACAGCTGCTGTGCTGCACAGGACTAACTAACTGGCTGTGTACAAGTTGCAGGATGATATCTATGCAGGCAGCAGGCAACATGGGGGCAGCAGGAAACTGCCGGAGGGATGCCGACCCTCAAGGGCAATATTCCAGGGGCCACAGGCTGGTGGTAAATGGGGCCAAAACTGGGTGAAGCAATAACTGAAGAGGAATGTACATTAGGGCTACATTCCAGCCACCCCAAAAAGATGCCCACCCACCTGCCTATCACTATGTCATTTCAGGCAAGCAAGAGGCATTACCACAGTTCAGTAACACCTTCCAGTCAAACAAAAAGCCCATGAAAGGCTGACTGGAGCAGGGCACTCTAGCCCACAGAGAGTCCCAAGGGCCACATTGAGGGGCTGAGTTTCCCACCCCTATACTAAGGCTAAGACAGGGAACCTCCCCTGCCACTCAAAAATGTGGCTTCATTGGCGTTCCCTATGACTCATGTTTCTTGCAACTCCAAACCTTTGGCCTATTAACCTTTCCCCATCTACTTTTTATTTGGCAACGCAGGTCATCAACACAGCTTGCCCTTCATGTATATTTCCCTGCTGCTCTCCCCTATACTGATTCCCAAAGCGACAAGTCTCCATCACATAATGGTGGCTGTAGGCCGCCAGCTTTGCTTTCCATACCTCACCTTGTGCTTTTATCATTTGTGATAGCGCAAGGATGGTGCCTCTATTCGTTACAAGGCATCACAGATGTCCCTGTCAGTGGTAGTTATCGTTGAAGGAGAGGTCAATGCTAGTAAAAGCAGTTGGGTCAGATCTGAACTTTAGTCTATACCAAGACTTCAAAAATAGAAGTATAGAGTGGGGACATCATCAACACTATGCCAAACCATGGTTCGACAAGGACTGCATCGGCGCAAAAAAAGCTCTCGTAAACTCATGTCTCCAGTGCAACTCAAACTGCTGCATTGGACCTCCTCCATCATAAAAGGCACTACAAGCAGTTGTTGGCTTAGAACAGGCATCCCCAACCTTTCGGCCCTCCAGATGTTTTTGCCTACAACTCCCATGATCCCTAGCTAACAGGACCAGTGGTCAGGGATGATGGGAACTGTAGTCCAAAACATCTGGAGGGCCGAAGGTTGGGGATGCCTGGATTAGAAGAAAAAGGAAGCAGCAAGAAATGACTGGACATGGGTTATCCTGGCAGCTAAATACAATAATCCCGCTCTCTTCTGGAATACCACAAGACTCTCCCAAACTAACAGACTGCCAATGATGGAATGTCATAGCCCAGCAAGAATCTGGGAGACATGTTTTCAGGAACTTTACAAGGCCAATCATGGTGAGAGAGGCCAAATCCCTCAAAACACAGTGAACCTCTCAAAGTGAGCCCCTGTAAGAAGGACAGAGACTGAGAGCCTGGTAGCTCAACTGAAACAGGAATACCTGCAGAGGCCACCCAAAACAATCTGAATTTCTGGGCCTCTTCACCTGTATTGATACCTATGGATGTATTCCCAAAGACTGGGGACTCTCAATCATCATTCCAATATACATTCCCGCCAACTATAGACCAATCCGTCTCCTTAACATAATAAGTAAACTGTATGCAAGACACCTGCAACTGAAATTCCAAAATTGACTAGAACTAGAAAATATACTTCCAGAGGAACAAGTGGGATTCAGAGAAGGCCACTTGATTAGCAACCAGTGCTTAGTTCTTCAACATCTAATAGAGAAGTACTCATCTAGTAACACTTGTCTCCCCCTATGTGGACTTTATAGACTTCAGAGCAGCCTTCGACTCTATATCTATAATGAAGCTATGGGAAAAATTGGAGACCTGCACAGACATTTGCTATACTTAATAGACACCCTAAATGAAGGGACCTCGCTATAAGTTCGATGTTCCCCTCAGGGCCATCTATGCAATACAAATGAAATAGAGAAAGGTGTCAAGCAAGGGTGCATAGGGGCCCCATTCTTATTCAATTTCTATATAAATGATATGGTACCCCACCTCCTCAACATGAACTTCCACCCCCCAAAACTGGCAGGAAAGCACATCCCAGTGCTTTATGCAGATGACGCAGCAATCCTCTCAATGACACCTATAGGCCTTAAAAGAGCCATGCAAACACTGGCAGTATACTGCAAGGAGAGCAAACTAAAACACATTTACCAGAAAACCAAAATTATGGTTTTTGTCAAAAGGCCCAAACCTCGTTCATGGTACACTAAAGATTGAGCAGGTCACCTGTTTCAAGAACCTGAGCATAGCTCTGGGTGAGCAGAAAAGCTTATGGGGACCATGGTGCAGGGGACACCCAGAGAAACGCAAATGCTCTACTTAAGTACCTCAGACCTAAAGGTGGACATGATATACCGGCAGCCCTCAAACTGCTCGAGGCCAAATCGATTATGCAGCTTTTATATGATGCTCAGCTAGGCCCCTCTGCCAATTGTGCACCACTAGAACTGGTACAATCTAAAGTTTTGAGATCAGGCACTACAAGTGCCTAAACATGTCTCCAATGCTACCATATGTCTTGAAACTGGATTAATAAGAATTGAGGCCAGAGTGTGGATTGCCCCACTTAATTACTGACAGAGACTATCCTTCCCTTGCTCCTCTAACTATTAAGAATGATTTCAAAACGACATGGAAACAGGCAATGATAAACATGATGTCCCTGAAATTCCTAATTAGTGAAACCAGGAGATACCTCATCTACCAAATGCCATATATAACCAATCTTGATATTCCAACACAGCGAAGGGCTTTCCCTACTGCCAGTCCTCCTTTCAGACATCCAGAAAGGCTGTTTTGGGAAAACACCATATGAGGAGAGAAAATGCCCCTGTGGCTCTGGGCAACTGGAAACAATGGAACATGCCTTTCTTTCACTGCCAAGACTATACAGATATACGAGTTAGGTCCATCCTGTCTATACTGCACAAATTGCCAGAACATACAGAACAACTCTGTATCTCCCTAGCACTCCAATTTGAAAACCCAGATATTGTGCTGCCATGATGGACATCCCCCTATGGATGGCTTGTGCCACAAACCAGGCCTAAACTGAAGGCCCATAAGGCAAGACTTGTGCTGCTTCACATTCCCTTCCTTACAGTCACTTTTAACTGCTTCTCTTTTGTTTCTCTGTTTTAAGTTTAAATGAATCATAATCACTTTTTAACTTTTAGCCCTTTCCTCTTTAAGTTATGTGCTTAATTTTATTCACATGCTTTTATCTTATGCTGGTCTGCAACTGTAATAAAGTTTGATTGATTGATTGATTGATTGATTGATACAACAAGCCTGTAAGGTAGTTCAAAATTCTTATCTCTCTAATAATAATTAATTTTTTTATACTCCACCCAGCCACTCTAGGTGGCTTGCAACCGAAATGCAGGTGAAAACAGCAGCAGCAACATCAAACATTAAAAGCTTCCTGAAACATATGAGAAAAAATGAAAAAGTGGTTTGTTGGTGTGCCTAATAAGGGCATTTCCCTTTACAAGTTTAGCTTTGTTTTCCCCCTAGTAGTCAACATGCCTGCTTTTATTTTTTATGAATAAATAGCCTTAGGCAAGGCAGACTCTAAGCATCCCCCTCTCTGCAATAGGGAGATAAATAAAGAGCCACCTTAATGGCTTGTAACAATTAAAGAATAATGTACATTGTTCAGAGCCTCATACGCGTTGCAAATATATTTGTGCAAGCCACTTGGGGCTAACTTAATTGCTCCAGTGTATGGTTCCTGCCTCAACACAGCCTTGAAATTTAAACTGTGTAAATGTTAGCCGCCAGGCCCCCTTTTCAAATCCTCCTGTTCCTTTAATTTCCAAGACAGGCTATGACTGTAGACGAAGTCTCCAGCCAGTGAAAATACTGCAGAGGTTTTCAGCATTCCAGATGCATAGGAAGAATGAGGCACACTATACGTATGAGGCTGCAGTTGTCTGTGACCGACATTAAAAGGAAGGATGCTTAGGGAGGGGGTGCGGGGCGACTACAGATCAGTTGCTTTACAATCCCGCTGGTATCAGTCTTGCATTACTACTCAAAACCACAATGCTTTAAAGCAGGGGTAGGCAACCGAAGGCTTGGGGGCCGAATGCGGCCCAATCGCCTTCTCAATCTGGCCCATGGACAGTCCAGCAATCAGCATGTTTTTACATGAGTAGAATGTGTCCTTTTATTTAAAATGCATCTCTGGGTTATTTGTGGAGCCTGCCTGGTATTTTTACATGAGTAGAATGTGTGCTTTTATTTAAAATGCATCTCTGGGTTATTTGTGGAGCCTGCCTGGTATTTTTACATGAGTAGAATGTGTGCTTTTATTTAAAATGCATCTCTGGGTTATTTGTGGGGCATAGGAATTCGTTTGTTTCCCCCCCAAAATACAGTCTGGCCCACCACATGGTCTGAGGGACGGTGGACTGGCCCGCAGCTGAAAAAGGTTGCTGACCCCTGCTTTAAAGCAACAGCAGCCAAGCCACGGGCTTGTTGGCTGTTTTTTACTAGATCCTGAAGCGCTACCAGGCGAGGTAATGGAAAAAAAAATCCCATTTGAGTAAGAATGAAAGAACAGGGTTCCTCTGAGCCAAGGAAATTGGTTTCAGAATCGGAACTGAACTCGGTAATTTCACCAAAAGTCTCCTCCTAATTCCCCCCCCCCCATTTCCACAGCCAAAATTACAGGGAGAATATTTTTGCCGTTGCCACTGTTAAACAGATCCTGTTGCAGATCCCTGCTCTGAAGATCTTGTGAGCAGCCCAGGCCAGCTTGGAATCCTGGGCAGCCTCTATTTGCAGTCCTTGGAAAGTGATGTAAGGGCTGAGCAATGCAGGCTGTTGCTAGAGCCGCTCCTCCTCTGGCCACTAGGGAGCACCAGGGAGCTGCAGAAGAGGAGGAGGCTGTTCTCCGAAAGAGGAGCTCGCTCCCTCTTGCACTGCTGTTGCAAGGAAGGGCAGGGAAGAATCTCTTCCATGCTGCTCTCTTCCAGGACGGAAGGATTTCCTGCGTGAAACCTCTGCAATCAGCCTAACAATAAAGGAGGCAGGCGAGGTAATGGTTAAACATCCAGCCAGTAAATGGCATTTCTTAAGATCAGAATCTTCCACCCTGGTCAGGTGACACAGAAGCCCCCTGTATACCTGAAGGAGCATCTCCACCTCCATCGTTCAGCCAGGACACTGAGGTTCAGCCAGGACACTGAGGTCCAGCGCCGAGGGCCTTCTGGCAGTTCCCTCACTGCGAGAAGTGAGGTTACAGGGAACCAGGCAGAGGGCCTTCTCGGTAGTGGCACCCTTCAGATGTGAAAGAAATAAGCAGGTATCTTCTTTTTAAAAGACATCTGAAGGCAGCCCTGTTTAGGGAAGTTTTTAATATTTAATACTGTGTTGTTTTTAACACTTAATTGGAAGCCGCCCAGAGTGGCTGGGGAAACTCAGCCAGATGGGCGGGGTATAAATAATAAATTATTATAATATTATTATTATTATGCACTTGCAAGGCAAGATGAACCAGAAGACCCTTTCAGTTCTGCACATAGCACCAAGCCCCTCTCCAGCTGACGTTCTGTGCTGTTAGCTGGGAGGCAGAATGGCCTGTGATGGAAACCATTTTACCCAGGCATAGGCAAACTTGGCCCTCCAGATGTTTTGGGACTACAACTCCCATCGTCCCTAGCTAACAGGACCAGTGGTCAGGGATGATGGGAATTGTAGTCTCAAAACATCTGGAGGGCCGAGTTTGCCTATGCCTGATCTTACCACTTTGCCTTAGGAAACCTCAGTTTAACCCCAAAGAAACTGGCTTTTTTAAGACATTGTCCAAAACGCAAAGCACCTGACACCACCAGCACCATCCTGAACTGTGACAAGACCCATGAATATGCAGCCCTAACTCAAGAACCTGCCCCTCCTTGCTGCTTTGGAACAAGTAATTTTATTAGCATCCCACTCCTGATGTATGCCTGTGAGCCACTGTTCTATACTAAAACTAAACCTCATTTCTTCATGCAAAGTGAAAAAGCCGGAGTGGTATCACTATCTCCCTGCCACCCTGTGGCCTGTAACATCCCCCCAGGGTGTCTGACAACTCCAGGTCCAATATTTTAGAAACCATGCTTGCTGCTGCAGTAATACATGTAGACTTCCATGCATGTGGTCAGGGATGTGTATTAGTACTGATAAGGTGCAAGAAAGATGTGAACCGTCTGAAAAGATATCATTTCAAACTGGGATGGGGGTGGATGGGAAATGGTATAGCCCAGACAGCAAAAGGTACAGAAACACACCGCTTAGGGGGATGAGAGACCCTTTTTCAGGAAAGAGAAAAGGCATCGGGGGAGAATGCTGTGCAAGTTGTTCCCCCAAAATCCATGTATCCAATCCAATACACACACATTTTTTTACCCCTTTATTTCCTGGGAGATCAAAAGACAATAAACAGCCTCATTTCATAATAACTTATATAAATTAGTAGAGGAGCAAAAGACATCTTAATGTTTTGTTGTTTTTTTAAAAAACCAAATTCTTTTTTTTTTTTTTAAAGGACAACATAATAAGGAAGACTCGTAAGGAAAGGGGCCTGTACACAGCAAAATAGCACCATCTGGGGAACCACGTGGGGCTCCTTTAGAAACAGGGAAAGGAGAGAAGAGGGGGCCTGAACGTGTGGAAACTAAAACAGCAACATTAGAAACTTAACATTTAAATTGGGGAATACAAGGAAGGGATGGGGAGTGAGGAACCCAGCTGGCCATTCCCGAAACCCACAGAAGTGTTAAGTCCCAGGCATGTGAGGTTCTGGATAAGACGCGTCCTGCCCAGTTGGTTCCTGTGGGGAAGAAGGGCTGTGGGAGCTACTTCATGAAAGAGAGGGAGGTAGAAGCACTACCCTGCCAATCCCTGCGCTCACTCCCACCCCCCACCCACCCACCCCCCACTCAAATAATCTTGTTCGGTACACTCCAGCAGTCACATCTAACTGAGTGAGGAGCCCTGTGCCTCTTCCTGGGTGGTGAGAAATACTGGATTTGGCAAAGTTGCAAATGCTCTCCAAGTGATGAAAGGCAGAGAAGGAAATACGCTCAGCCAATGAGGTAAAAGGGGCAGCTTCTTAGAGGCAAAGAGGGGCGCTTAAGAGGCTCAGGCAGCGCCATCGCTCAGCAACCTTCACCTGCAAAATGGGGGCCAAGGGGGTGAGGATATTGCACTGGTGCACGCTCTGGACAGGCAGCCCACACCCTTGCAATGACCTACCCTTTCAAGAGAACACCCTCTGCTCCAGTCTTTGCCAACCTGGGGGCCTGCCAGACGCTTTGAACCACAACGCCCACCAACTCCAGCCACAGGGAAGGGATGATGGGAGGTGTAGTCCAAAGCGCCTAGAGGGAACCAGGTTGGCAAACGCAACTCTACTCAGAAAACCTCAACTCCAGGCCAGATTTTTCTAGCGTACCTTGGATCCAACGCCTCTCACAGTGAATTTATGCGCCAAATAAAGCGGCCAAGGGTTCAAGCAAAATAAGACAGATCCCACCCCCATCTCCCGTGCTTCAACCAAAGGGTCGCCATTTTAGATGCGCAGGACCCCGAACCCCCACCCCCCATAAGCTAAGCGGGCCTAATGGCGTTCAGCAAGAGTCCATGTGCATGACCCCCACGCTCCATTACCTCCTTCGACCCCTTTCTTCTCTTGGGCAGAGAAGCCTCCTGGTGTCATGGTTTTCACGGTCCCATTTCCTTCTTTTGGGGAGAGGGGCAGGTGGGGGGCGCTGGGTGTGGAAGACGCATCGCCGTGCTCTGGTGCAGGGCCAAGATTTGGTTTGGGAGAATCAAGCAGGTTCCCATGGGCAAGCGTGTGGCCCTCCAAAGCGGCACGTGGCGGTGTCACGTCGAGAAACCTGTGCCCCGCTCCGCCCCCTCCCACCTCAACCCTGGCTGCCGCAGGAGGACAAGCTGTCATAAAGAGAGTCGCTCAGGGACTCGGAGTTCTCCAGGCCCGGCTGCCCTTCTGGGCCCATATCCCTGGAACGGGCCTCCGTGCTGCCCTCCTCGCCCACGTCGGATGCGCTGGGGGTGCGGCTGCTGCTGGTGCTGAAGGCCGGCGAGGCCTGAGGCCCGTCCGACGAGGCCCTTCTCCTCTCGACAACGCTGCAAGCAGAGCCCTGCGGATACAGAGAGCAGCAAGGCTGCTTAGGAGCAGAGGAACACACCAATGGATAGCGGGGGTGGAAGTGGACTGGAACAGAAGTACCGAATGTCCGGCACATTGAAAGCGCCATCTGCAAGCCAGGGCTAGAGCGAGGCATGGCCTAAACAAGCTAGGGAGAACATTTGTCCTCCAGGTCTTGCTGAACTACAACTCCCATCAGCCCCAGCAAGCCCAGCCGCTGGCTAGGAATGGTGGGAGTTGCAGTCCAGTAATGTCTGGAGGGACCAGAGTTCCCCACACCTGGCCTGAGCTGGGCACCTTGGTTTCCCCCAGTCGCCCCACCCTCACTTACCATTGCAGAACCATGAAGGCCCTCCAGGCTGTGAGGGGAGCAGAGGAAGGGGTCGGTGCCAGCGGATGCTTTGGCATTGGGGAAAGTCCAGTTCTTGCTCTGCTGGGCATGCCGTGGCTTGCTGGGTTCATTGCAGAGGTCTGAGGGGGGAAAGTGGAGGTGCAACTCATTAGGGTGGGGGGGGGAGCCAAATTCTCCTTCGCTTTTGAAGAGCCCAGCAGGGAAGTTGCACGAGTCCGGACAAATAAGTGTCAGAGAGATTGCTCACCTGCATCTCTCCCCACAAGCTGAATTTGGGCCCATAGGACAGAACAATTCATTATTATTCTCATCATCACCATCACCATTTCTATACCACTTTATATTTAAAAGAAATTAAATTAAAACCTGACAGTACCAAACTATCGAAGGCTTTTCACCAAAGCCAAACTAAACGTTTTTCCTTCTGCAGTGTTGGCTGGCAGCTTGAGAGGAGTTCCCTACCAGGACAGACTTTGCTCGTGTGCTCAAGACATCGATTCCATAAAACATATTTTGTTGCATTGTGCAAAATATGAGCAAGCCAGGGCTGAACTGATACTACCCTTGCTGGTACCTTTCCCAGGAAAATCAGAAGCTCACTATGTCAGGTTCCTACTGGAAGACCGGACAAATGCTAGAACATTAGCAGTGGCAAGGGTTTTATCGGTGGTTGCAAGAACAAATGATCCCTATACTCTGAACAAAATGCTTGTTTAACCTGGAGGTAGGCTGTCTGAATTGTGCATTGCTTTGTAACGATTTGTTGGGTCTCTGGACCGTAATAAAGATTGATGATGAAAAGAAAAAATCTCAAAGCTGTTTACAAGACATTAAAACATCAAATAAAACAATTCAGAATTAACGGTTGTCCCCCTTCCGCTGCTCACCACCTTCTGGACGATACAAACCTCCTGGGCAGCGATCCCTGCGATCCCGGTGCCTGGGGGGTGGCTCAGCACTGGCTAAGACGCCGTGGAAAGCTGGCATGCTTTGGTGCTTGCTGGGGCCCAGCAGGTCCTCTGCGCTGGGCACCTCCCTCTCCAGCGTCCGGGCCTTGCGGGGAACCCGGGTGACGGGTGGAGGGCCCCTGGCCGGGAAAGGGCCGGCAGACGGAGGGTCGGGTCGGGGCCTTGGTTTAGGCACGCTCTTGCAGGGCATCCCGATGCAGTAGTCTGGCGGCGGAAAGGTGCCGATGCCACTGTCCAGAGTCCGAGTCAGGGAGCTGCACACTGTGGACCACAGGCAGGGACAAAAGGTGGAGTCAGAATCCACATCAAAGGATTCCCTGTCATTCTGACCCTTTCTACTCCAAACAGCTTATATATTGAAAGCTCCAGGTTGCAAGTTTGATCCCCGAATGGGACCCTTTCCAATTCTACAATTCTATGATTCTGCAAATCTTGGTTTAAGGTCTCCCTTAAAAAAGGTAGGAGTTCCTGAAACCTCCCCTCCCGTCTTCTCCCCTCTCCAGCATCCTTGAGCCAACCGTTTGTCTGCTTCGGACCTCATAGATCTTCCTTTCTGCTAGAATTAGCCATAAAATCCTGGGAACACATATTCCAACCGCATTCAAACCAACAGTTATCATCTGTTTTAACGCAGCTTTGATTCAGCGCTATTCTCTTCTTAAATCAGAATTAGAAGCAAGCAGGAGTACTTGCTCTTTGAAATTCATTTTTTTAAAAAAAATAAACTTAAACCACTTTTCATCACAAATCCAAAGCCTAATATACATTTTTGAAAGTTAAGCTCCGAATGTAAGAACTAGATTTGTGGGGGCACAATTCTATTAACAGTAGGCTCAAATCTACAAAGCAGATTTTCTCATGGGAAAGTTACTGGAGACAGGCCCACCAGATCTCCCGCAGGAGGTTTCTCTTCGGCACAGAGAAGACATTAATTTCCACTCTAGGAAGCAATTCTTTATGCCAGTTATTTCCTGTGTACAGATGGAGCACAATTCATGGAAGCCTGCAAAGAATTATGGGAATATCCTCAAAAGGCCTCCACTGAGCTTGATTCTCCTTGTGTAAAAAAGGGGGGGGGCTATATTACACATTAAAGAAGAATGCAATCATTAATCATTATAGAAAGTGGGTCCTTCTATAATGAGAGTGTATTCTCTCATTCAGAGTGCCCATCCTGAATGGCTCTTCTCCCTCCCCAGTCCACCTTGCTTAGTTAAAAGCAGCACAGAGTAACAGTCTGTGTGCACCTTCCAATGCCCGCCTGCCACACTATGTCCCCTCTGCCAGCGACATCCCATAAAGCTCACCTGCAAAGTGCTGGGAGGTCACGGACTCAGCCAGGCTGTCATCGGACGGGATCTCCTCTTGCAAAGTTGCATCACGAAGCTAGAGGGAAACAGGAAGATGATGCTGGTGAGCGGGACTCAGATACTCAGGCGTAGGTGTGGAGGGGGGGCGTAATCCTCCCCTGTCCCGGCCACGGGGGAAAGGGCACCCAACATTTAAGCCTCAAATAAACCAGTGCAGCGTTTTAGCTTTAAAGCCTACACGTGCTTTCTTGAGCACTTTGACTTGTTCTCAATAATTTGGAGTGAAACCATTTGCAGCGCAAAGAGCTTTCCGCTTTGCCTGCACCTTGGAAAACGCAGCTCTTGTGTCAACCCCTTGCCGCTTGGGGGGGGGGAGGAGAGGAGGAGGTAGGGCACAGAATGACGCTGATGTCACAAGAAGGCTCTTTTTAATAAGTAATAATAATAATAATAATAATTTATACCCCGCCCATCTGGCTGGGTTTCCCCAGCCACTCTGGGTAGCTTCCAACCAAATATTAAAAACCATACAGCACCAGACATTAAAAACTTCCCTAACCAGGGCCACCTTCAGTTGTCTTTTAAATGTAAAATAGTTGTTTATTTCCTTGACATCTGAAGGGAGGGTGTTCCACAGGGCGGGGGCCACTACCGAGAAGGCCCTCTGCCTGGTTCCCTGTAACCTCACTTCTCACACCGAGGGAACCGCCAGATGGCCCTTGGAGCTGGAACTCAGTGTCTGGGCAGAACAATGGGGGTGGAGACGCTCCTTCAGGTATACTGGACCAAAACACTTTAGGGCTTTAAAGGTCAGCACCAACACTTTGAATTGTGCTCAGAATCGTACTGGGAGCCAATGTAGGTCTTTCAAGACCAGTGTTATGTGGTCTCGGCGGCTGCCCCCAGTCACCAGTCTAGCTGCCACATTCTGGACTAGTTGTAGTTTCTGGGTCACCTTCAAAGGTAGCCCCACGTAGAGCGCATTGCAGTAGTCCAAGCGGGAGATAACTAGAGCATGCACCGCTCTGGCGAGACAGTCCGCGGGCAGGTAGGGTCTCAGCCTGCGTACCAGATGGAGCTGGTAGACAGCTGCCCTGGATACAGAATTGACCAGAGAGTCCAAAATGACTCCCAGGCTGTGCACATGGTCCTTCAGGGGCAGAGTTACCCCATTCAGGACCAGGGAGTCCTCCACACCAGCCCACCTCCTGTCCCCCAAGAACAGTACTTCTGTCTTGTCAGGATTCAACCTCAATCCATTAGCCGCCATCCATCCTCCAACCGCCTCCAGGCACTCGCCTGGAGGACTGTACATTTTGATGGCAGCTGCCACGGTGCAGAAGTAGCTGGTTAAAAAACAACAACACAGAGGCAGCCTTGAGTCTGAAGGGGGAAATGCAGCCTTTACAGCCGCAGCTGTCTCTGTAGCAGCGACTCTCAAGTAAACCTCATGTGCGAAGAGAGTGGAATAGCCATGCCGCTTGGGGTTGATATCGCTTCAGCAGCGGCGAGGGCTGGGCAGGAGTGGTGGGCTCTGTTTGTCCTCAGTCCCTGGCCCTGCCCCTGGAGAGGGCACCCGCACGCACCCGCCCCAGGTGGCATGGAGACACGCTCCGCCATTGCCAGGACAGGAGGACTCTGGGAGTCACGACTGGCTCACCTTGGCAGGGGCTTCCTGGCAGGCATGGAGGTGGCCAACGATGCCATTGCGTGGAGGCCGGATGAGGCGGGCATCTTTGGCATCATGCAGGCCTCTCTGCAGGCCCTGCAGCTCGTTCTTCTGCTCCAGGTGAGTCTCAAAGGGCGCCTCTTTGCCATCCACCCTGCCACAGAGCAGGTGAGAGGGGAGAAAGATGAAGGCCGGCCCCATATTCTCCCTGAAGCACCTCATTTCCCTGAGCCCCTGAAGGCCAGAAATGTCCGTCTCCTTGAGAGAGTTCTATAGCCCAGCAAAACACACCAGGGTCTCATTTGCCGTTTTTTAAATCTGCTTTTCCGCCCAAGATTTGAAATCAAAATTTCAGAGACCTCACTGCATACACGGCCAGACTAGTTTCCCCCAGGAACAGCCTCTTCTGCCGTTAACCCTCCACTTTTCAACGGGGCTGCCTTGAAAGCGTGGCTGTATCACACAAATGTGGAAATTGGAATTTGATTCAGTTTTTAAAAATAAATACGAAGAAGCAAGTTTCTGGCCCTTGAGACTGCAAGAGAGGATTGGAGGTGTTGCCTTGTGCACCATCAGAACCTAGGGGGAAAGCTGGGCATGGATTTCAGTTATGCTGAACACTGTAACAGCTCTCAGATCCAGAAATTAAATGAAATATGCAGTAATGCAAATCTGTCCTTTCCTCAAAGTCAGGTCACAGAAGGTTTGGTACAGAACATTTGAATACCTTGGTACAGATTTTGCACAGGTAGAGATTTTTAATACATTAGAATCAATAGTCCTGTGTTCTCAGCCAGCCACATAAATGTTTCATAAAATGGCAAGATTTCTGCTGGATCAGACCAGAGATGGCTATCCTGTCTCCCCACAGTGGCCAATCAGATGCCCATGAAAAATCCACAAGGGGCACGTGCTGCTCTTTCCCAGGGACTGCATTTGTGCATCCAGGTGACCTCTCATCCCGGAGGTGGCTTGTAGCCATCATAGCTAGTAAACACCAATGGCCTTTCCCTCTACAAATCTTCCTAATCCCCCTTTAAACTGCTGGCCATCAGCACCACTTAGAGCAGCGCATTCCAGTTTAACATTGCACTGCCATTTGTTTGTCCTAAACCTTCCAACATTCAACTTCACCGGATGACTCCAGGTCCCAGAATTACAAGGGATTGAAACCTCTCTATCCAACTTCTCCACACCATGCATAATTGAGTCCTTTTTTCCAAATTAAAAAGTCCCAAATGAATTAACTTTTCCTTATAAGGAGGCTGTTCCAGCACCCTGGATGTCCTTTTATGTCCCTTTTCCAGCTCCACACTGTCTTTTTTTGAGATGCAGCAATAAGGACTGTACACAGTATTCCATGCATGAAGACATTACTATATTGGGAGTTTTATTTTCCGCTCCATTCCTATTGATCCGCTGCTGCACCCTGAGTTGACGTCTTCCTCAGGCTGTAAACCACAACTCCCAAGATCCCTTTCCTCGTGAGTCACTGCCAGTTTAGACTCCCACAAACAGATATGTGAAGTTTGAAATTTTTGCATCACTTTACACTTACAGGCAACCCCCTATCTCGGGGGGAGCGTGCATTTAGGGTCACTGCGTATGCTGGCAGTGTGCAGAAGCCCATCATGTCCCTAATTCCATCCTCTTCTAGGTACAAAAATGGCCAACGTGCGCACAATTCTTTGAACAAGTGCAAACAGGTTGCCTGTACTTACTTTGAACCTCAGTCATTAAATTTTGAGAGATAACTCAGGAGTTCTTTGCAATTCCTTTTTATTTCTACCACTCTGAACAACTGGGTGTCATCAGCACACTGGAGCACCTCACTGCTCACCCCCAACTCTTGGGTAATTTATGAACGAGACAAAAAGCACCAGTCCCAATACAGATCCTTGGGGGATCCTAAGAAACACCATTTGCTGCGAATGGTGTGTGGGCAGAGTGTTGCTGCCCCCTTGTCTAGCCTGGAGGCTTCCCACAGGGATCTGGGTGGCCAAGTGAAAAAAGGATGCTAAACTAGATGTACCTTTGGCTTGATCCAGCAAGTTCTTCCTCTGTTCTTCTCCAATTTCTCACATCCCTCCACTAAGAGTAACTGTCCTGCTCTTGGCATCCTGTTCTTTTAACTAGTTATCCCAAAAACATTTTCTGCTTCAGGAAGTGGTATGCTTTCTTTTGCTGGAAGTATTTAAGCAGAAGCTAAGCAGTTGTCCACCAGGGATATTTTAGTTGCATTGTGCACTGCAGATGCTGCACTGAGCACGGCCCTGGACTAAATGACTGCTAAGGTCCCTTCAAAGTCTATGAATCTATGGAAAGCGGACCTTCTCTCCTAACCCATTACTGATCGGTTTACTCAGAAGCCGTGGGGGAGGCTTTGACAAAAGGTTTTCAAAAGCCCAAGTATACCGTGATTACCAGATCACCCCTATCCCCATGCTGACTGGCACTCTCAAGGACTCTAAGAAGCTTGTGAGACAGGAGTTACTCTTGCAGAAGCCATGCTGATTCTTCCTCAGCAAGACTCATTCTTCTATGCTGATAACTCTCACAGGAACTGGGCTTCAGCTGCGTCACCTACCTATTGAGCAGCTGCTGCATGAAGTTCTCGGCAGTCACCTCCTGATACATCAGCGTCAGCTGACTGTGGCCGGTGTCGCAGGCGTGGGGCCGGGGCTTGTCCAAGGCCAACCCGTTGATGTAGGCCTTCTCTTCCTCTAGGGCTTTGCGCAGGTCCTCCGCCTTCTCCATGAGTTTGGAAATGTTTAGGCTCTCAGCCTCCAGCCTGCGAGAGACCATCTTGCCCTCCTTGACTTTGGGGGCCTCAGGCCTGCGGCTGAGGGCAGGGAGCTTGCTCTTGCGCAGGCCAAACCAGCTGGCGAGGCCGCTTGAGTTCTTCTGCTTCGCCTCACCTGCTGCCGCCCCTCCTTTGTGCCTGCGCAAAACGTTCTCCTCAATACCTTTCATCACCTTCTCCTCAATGCTGGCTGGAGGTCCAGCTTTGCTGCCCTTGACCGAGTCCAGGCAAGGCGGGTTCTTGCGCCCGACGCTGGTGGGCGTCTTGGCCGGTGCCTGGCACGGCTTGGGCTCCGGGGCGGAGGCCTTGGTTGGGGATTTGGACGGCAACTTGGTCGGGCTCCCATGAGGACTCTTGGTGTTCTTCCCTGGTGGTGGGGGCTTGGGAGGGTTCCTTGCACCCGGGGTTCCTAGCAAGCGGCTCTTGGAGACGTGGTGTTCGGGGTCACTGCCACGGGAGCCGACCGAGTGGGAGGAGTAGCACCGAGGGGCCGGTTCGCCGCCATGGCAAGGCTCGTGGTGCTTGAGGCTGCTGCTTCCGGTGCCCAGCCTGGGGTGAGCCTCGCCAAAGCCCTCGGTGCGCTCACAGAGCCGGGCCGGGGCCCTCCCTTTCTCAAAGCCTGGCGCCTCCTTGCCCTCCGCTCCCTTCAGCCTCCCGAGCACAGTAAGCCGCTCTTTGAAGGGCATGTTGGCTGCCTCAGGCGCCCGCTTGCTGGGCCCGTTTGCCACCTTCTTGGAGCCTTCAGAGGCTCGGCGAGCGAGTGGCGGAGAGTGCCTGCTCTCAGGGCCCGGCTTTTCCCGGCCCCCGGCAAAGGGGCAGGGCTCAAGCGAGACGTCGCTGGGCGGCACGGCACGGAGGGGTGCCGAACGGCACACGGGTGGGAGTGCTTCGGGGACATCCAGCTTGGCATCTCGGGGGGAGTGGGCATGAGGACTGATGGCGCTGCTGAGGGACAGCTCTAAGACATTCTCGTACTCGTGGGGCTTGTGGTAGCCAAAGGGGTCAGGAGAGGTTGGCGTGACTTTGGGGGGCACCGGAACAAGGTGCCGGGCAGCCTTGGGAGAGGGGTGTCCCCCAGCAATGCTGGAGTCGCTGGGAAAGGGACTGTCCGGGGAGCCCTTGCGGCTGGGCGTCGGGGAGTGGTACACCTCGTAGGTGTTGCTGCGACAAGGGATTTTGGAGCTGCGGGTCAGCTGGGGGCTGAGGCGGAGGGCAGCAGGGCTGGGCGGGGGCGGCATCTTGAGCAACTTGAGCACCTTGGAGGGGGAGGGGATGGGCGGGCCTGGGCGGGACTTGTCCTTGCCCTCGCTTGGTGCCAAGACCCCAAGGTAAGTCGGCTCCCTGCAAGCCGAGGGCGGCCCCAAGGCCTCCAGGCAACTGACCGCCTGGATGTGCTTGTAGCTGCCCAGCTGCCCCTCTGGGGCTTCCACCAAGCCAGGCCCATTGGGCTCCCCATTGAGCAGAGCGCTGTCGCCTGCCTCCCTCAGGACCTGGTGCAGGTAAGTCTCCATGTCGCCCAAGTCCAGCTTGTGCTCGGCCAGAGCGCTCAGCAGCACCTGCCCGGGGTGTCCTTTCTCTGGGGGGTCGCCTTCGCCGGCCTCGTCCGAGGAGGAGGAGGAGCTGCCCTCTCCTTTCGGAGGGGGCTGCCTAGAGACCCCTTCCCCCTGCGACAGCAGCAGGCAGGGCCAGGCTTCGGCCGTCACCCCTTCTGGAGAGCCCCCCTGCCCAGGCTCTCTCCAAGGGGAGGGGAAGGCGAGCAGGGGGTCCATCTCCTCCAGCGAGCGAAGCACCTCCAGGATCTGGGCCTTCTTGCGCAGGAACGGGGACAGGGCTTCCAAGGACTGGGGGTTGGGCCCTGGAGTGCCAGCACACTGCTCCTCAGAAATGACCTATGGGGAGTCGGAAAGGGGAGAGGCAAAGTGTAAAAACCTCTAGATCATACACACAAACATACACAAACAGGTTCCAACGATTAAATCATGGCTGAAGATGTCAGGATACTCACAAGCTTCCCACATCTACACGCAGCCCCTTTGCGCAAGCAAGGAGACAAGTCAGGAAGCCTCAGCTGCCCAGAGTCCCCTTAGGCCCAAAGCAGGAAAAATGTGGTCAATGGCTTCCAAGCAAAGCAGGATTTGGTGGCCACCTTTAAACCATGGCTTCGCATCCTGGCTTGTTTGGGAGCCTTCAAACCAGTTTCCTGGTTCAAATGCCATGGGAAGCTATGGCTAACCGAGTTCCTGACCTGTTTTCCTATTTGGAAAGGGATGCACACAGGTGCCTGATGCTCACGCATATCCTGGCTTGTTTGGTTGTCCAAGCCAGTCATTATCTCTGCCTGCATCCCATACTCTGCTGCCCAAGAACCTTTCACCTGGAGATGCCAGCGACTGAACTGGTGGCCTTCTGCACAACCAAGCAAGTGTTCCACTACCACTCTATGGTCCCTTCCCATGCAAAGAACATTTCCAGCTCATGCCACAGCTCCTCTATTCTTGCGGCATAAATTCAGCAAAAAAATCTGGAGGAAGCTTGAGCTGTACAGAGACCGTAAGGGGGAAATGGTGTCTGTGGTGGGGCTGGAATGCTTGACCAGGCGGCTTTTTAGCCCTTACCTCCAACGCCCAATCTTGCATCTGCTGCCTTGCAGGCATATCTGAAAGCCTCAGCTTGCCCCCAGTTTTTGATGCCACCTGGGAATGACGACCCCCCAAGCCTACCAACTGGAACAGTCTCTCACCTGTTAACAGGTGCTTCTACCCAAAGTATCCCCCAGATGGAAAAAAGACCAGCATTCTAATTTTGGGTCCACGTCAGATAATCTCTTCTTCTTCTTCCCTGGGAAACTGGGCTGCGTCCAAAATTCCCATGATTCAGTGCGAGCTGTCGAGCCTGGCACCTTGAGATGTCAGCTGCATCTAAGGTACACACAGTGCCGAGCCGCACAGCAAAGCAGCAATTAATGGCTCTGGGCCCCGTTCCAAGAAGCAAACACCTTCAGTCTCTAAGTTGCGGTGAAACAGGGATGCGACGGGAAGAGTACCGGGGGGGGGCTGGGTGCTGCAGAGGCAGAAAAGACCCTCGCAGGTAATTCAGGGCAGGGGCGCTTTGCAGAACATACCTCTCTCTGCAAGATGCAGTGTCCCAAAGGTAATGAAGCGGGGAGCTTCTCCACCGTGCCTGGCTGGGAGATGGACAATGGATCCGAGAGCAAGGAAGCAGGATGGGCTGGGAGCTGGGGATAGAAGGAGCACCATGAAGGGCAAAGGCACTGCAGCAAGGGAGGAACTGCCACTCTAAACAGCCTCAGTAGAACCGCAGCCAGGCATCCGATACACACAGGCTCATAACCTTCACACAGACACTCAGAGGGAAAACCGCTCTCCACAAGGTGCGTTTCCACTCTGCTTTGGTTAAACTGTTTTAAAATTGCTATGACACACCCTAGGGCATTATGGTGAAGGGAAGGATTAAAAAACAAAACAAAAAAACGCAAATAGATTCCACCCTCAATGGTCTTATGGGGCTTTTAAGATGATGTTGTGTACACCTGGCTTGCTTTAAAATGCATTCCTGAATTCCAAAGGTGAAATGGCAAGGCAGCCAGATAAGCAAGGCTGAAAAGGCCACTGGCAAGTACTGAGTTGCATGAATTACTCAAGGGAACAGTAAGAACAGCTTGTTGGATCAGGCCAAAGGCCCTTCTAGCCAGCACCCTGATCTCATAGTGGCCAGCTGGGGGAAACCCCGTAGGGCAAAGCTCATGAGATTCCACTTAAGATCCCACTTTCATTCACTCACTGATGCTGCCCCTTCACTCCCCACCCACCCAGGCTTCTTATCAGCACAACTGTCACTGGTCAGTCCCAAGAAGCCACTCTGGTTGTCTTCTAACTCAACTGTAGCTGAAACAGTGATGCCAGAGGCAGCCCATGTCCCTTCACCTCCAACCCCAGGAAATCCAAGATGCACTAAGACATGGTGGGTTGTAGGCTGAGATGCACCACGTGAGTAAGATGTACGAAGGCTGCACCGTTAGGAGGACCAGACTATACATTACATAGAAACACATGCAATATAACCATCACCCCATGGCTGTTGTTTCTATGCAAAGCAGTCTAAAACCCAAGGACAGTGGGGATGAAAAGCAACACAGGTTTCTAAAAAATAAAAAATACCTAAAAATAAAGATGGGAGGGATTTAACCTTGTTCTAAGCAGATCACTCTGTCTGCGCAAGCATTTCTGTGGCCTGATTGAATGGTCTAAACCTCTCCTCCCTGCCCCCATGTGCTGGCCTGGGGTTTTTTCTACACACACCCCAGTCCAATTTTGAGGCGGATATTGGGGAGAAGCACCATTGTGCTAGCAGTCGTCTTTGTGTGAGATTCCACAGCCAGGGCTACTTAGCTGAATACACTTTGTCCTATTTTGGGTATGGGATCTGCTCTCTCAATGAAACAGTTTGAAGCACACCAGAAAAAGAGCCATTTCTGGTTTTATGGTTCTAAGACTTCCATCACACACAACCAAGAAGCTTCCTGTTTGTGCATCCATGCAGAGAGCAAGGCTGAGTGCCTGAGAAGAAAAAGTGGGGTGGGGGGGGGGAGAGAGAGAGAGAGAGAGAGAGAGAGAGAGAGAGAGAGAGAGAGGGGGGGGAATGGACCCACCTGGGAGAGAGAGACAGAGGTCAGCTTCTGGTGGAAGAGATCACTCAGGGCCTGGTTTTGTCGCTCAAGGTCAAAGACGCGCTTTTTCAGCTTGATGCATTCTTCACGAAGGTCCTAAGGAAAGAGAAAGGTCAGTGGGCTTCACCCTCTAAGTTGGTGTTTGGGAGACAGCTTCACCCCCACCCCCCACATCCTGCCATCCCACCCCCCACCCCACAGACACATCCTTCAATGAATCAGCTAATAAAGCAGAATGATGTCTGGATGATCCAGTGTAAATCTATCGCTGATGCACTATTATGGTGTCAATGGCAAGTTGCACAATGCACCTGCAAAAACAAGCAAACGTTCTTGGGGGAAACCCTAAATTGTTTGCAACATGAGATTTGCACAAGGTAAGAGACTCACCTTTTGGTTTAACAGCGCCTGCACAACATGATTTGCTACCTGTAGAACAGTAAAAAACAGGTAAGAGGAGGAAACTCTTAAGGACCCTGAAACAGGCTGTAGTCGTCCCGCCCCCCGCCCCCCAAAAAAAGGAAAATGGAAGGGAAAGGCCCTCTTGGAAAATGAGAAGGGAAGGCAGCTGTACCTCATCAAGGCAGCGTTCGTACGTCTCTCGCTGGTTCTCATTGGCTTGTGCCAAAGCCGAATTCTCTGCCTGGGAATATAATCAGACAACAGGTGAGCAAAAGGGCCCAGAATCCCAGCTTTCCTCTCTAGGAAGAAATGGAAGCAAAGAACATCTTGTTTCCCCAACAAGTGAAACTGATTTGTAAAAACGTTACATGGGGGGGGTAATACGAGAGAGAGACACTGCACACACATTTGTAAATCAACAAAATCTTCAATAAATTATAATAATAAAAAAGGCAAAGACTGTTAAAATATTCCGTTCCACCTTAAGGAACAGGCAGGATTGTTGTGTGTCACATGTCTGCTTACACTCCAGCACAGCTTGCTGGAAACTTCTGTTTGTGTATAGCTTTTGCTTAAGCTGCTTGCTTTTGGACATGAAGGAGATCAGACATGTTTTCCTTTTGTCCTGCTGTACACTGAATAAACTGCTTGTAAATATGCTAAAAAAAACTTGTTTCCCTTTCCTGCTCTCCTTTAGCTCCCTTGCCCTACAGGGAAGTTTTTACACTGCGGCATGGCAAGACCAAGGCTTAAGCCCAGGCTTCTGTGATGCAGTTCTGGCCAGTGACGTGGATGGTTTTAAAAAAGAATTAGACCATTTTGTGGCAGCTAAGGCTCTCAATGGCTACTAGCCACAATGGATGTTCTACCCTCACTGCTGAAGGCAGAGGTATGCCTCTGAAGACCAGTTACTAGGAGGAGAGCGCTGGTACACTCATGCCCTGCTAGTGGGATTCCCATAGGGGCATAGGGTTGGCCACTGTGAGAACAAGACGCTGGACAGATGGACCTTTGGCCTGATCCACCAGTGATCTTCTTGCATACTTAAGAACACAGAAGGGTCAAAAGCAACAGCTTCAGTAGGCAGGCAGCCTTCAGAAACAAGAGCAGTGAGTCCTTCCACTCTATTAGCTTGTTGCCCACTGTCCCATAAGTGGACCCACATCACAATCTGCTCTTGCAAAGGGCTCCTACACACTGGAAGAAGGCAGAAGTGGAACTGCACATGGCTCTACTCGCTTCCTCAAGTCACCTGCAAGCCTGCCCCTGCACTCTCTGGGCATACTGTGGTCTTAATTCCATCAGAGTGATCTTTTGACGCTTGGGAGAAGATGCTTCTGCCTCAAAGCCAGGGGACAGGGGCTATTCCATTTCTGCCATACAAAAATATGCCACTAAAGGCAAGTCAAACATTCTTTTTTTTTTTAATGGCCAGTGTTACATGACTAAATGGACAAAATAAATGACCATGTGTCTCCAGAGATGGTGGAACAGAGCACTAGCAGAGCCAACTAGCGCCACTCCCATCAGCCCCAACCAGTACAGCCAATGGTCAGGCATGATGGGAGTTGTTGTCTATCAACCTTTTGAAGGCACCACATTGACTAACCCTAGTTTAACTCAATCCAGATCCTGGCTGGGGGGGGGGGCACCGACACAGGAAAACTTTGTAGAAATTTTGTTTCCCTTCATAATCTTTCATAAATGGAGGTAAGTGAACGGACCACCAAATGTTATTCCTATCTGGAATGTGATGTACTAACGAGCCTAGTTTTGTACAAAAAGAAACAAGGCAGGTTCATTATCCCAATTGATCCCCACCCCACTTTGTTAACTGCTACGGAAGAATATTCACAATGAAATCTATTGTGTTATAAAAAACCAGATTCACAGTAGCTGTTTTGGATCTAGGTTTTTGTGAGCCTCCTCCAACCACCTTCCCTGGAAGCCTGCCCTCACCCCCAGCAAAACGGAATGTCACTCACATTCACTTCCAAAATCTTAAATCTAACCTCCCAGTGACTGGTAGAAGCCTCGGAGGGCCAATGAGGCATCAGTGGGTCCAGGGCAGTTCCCCAGCCAAGTGAAACAGATGCTATTTTGGTCCCTCGCCAAAGGAAAAACCACCCCACTCACAAAAAGTGTGTGTGGGGGGTTTTCTTAGGGTCTTAAGCCATTACCTCTGTCACTCCTTGTGCCTAAACTCTTCTGGGGAGAAAACTAAGGAACGTACCTCCAGCTCCCGGAGCCTCTGAAGCAGCTCCTGGGTTGTCATGGGCTCACTGCTGCCTCCTTCTGGCTTCATCTCTCCCTGTAGCTTGGCTTCAGACATCATTTCCTTTGGACAGAAAAGGCAGAGACCTCTCTCCCCAGGGGCAGCAGACTGCTGAAGTGCCAATAATCATGCTCCTTGCCACAGACAGAGGAGCGCCAGCAAATCCTGGGCAGGGCGGAAGAGGGTGAAAAACCATCAGCAAGAAGCCACTCTTACAATTACAATTAATCCAGAATGCGGCAGCTAGACTGGTGACTGGGGGCGGCCGCCAAGACCACATAACACCGGTCTTGAAAGACCTACATTGGCTCCCAGTACATTTCCGAGCACAATTCAAAGTGTTGGTGCTGACCTTTAAAGCCCTAAATGGCCTCGGCCCAGTATACCTGAAGGAGCGTCTCCACCTCCATCGTTCTGCCCGGACACTGAGGTCCAGCTCCGAGGGCCTTCTGGCGGTTCCCTCCCTGCGAGAAGTGAGCTTACAGGGAACTAGGCAGAGGGCCTTCTCGGTGGTGGCTCCTGCCCTGTGGAACGCCCTCCCATCAGATGTTAAAGGAACAAACAATATCTGACTTTTAGAAGACATCTGAAGGCAGCCCTGTTTAGGAAAGTTTTTTTAATGACTGATGTTTTAATGTATTTTTAATCTCCTGCTGGAAGCTGCCCAGAGTGGCTGGGGAAACCCAGCCAGATGGGCGGAGTATAAGTAATAAATTTTTTATTATTATTATTATTATTATTATTATTATTATTATTATTATTAATACTACTACTACTACTACTACAGAAACGGCATTTGGTGATGAAAGCAAGGCTGCATGCTTTTCTTTCCCCTTTCAGAGCTGGACGGGCACAACAAGTGCATCTCGCATGGTGGGGAAGCTGCTTCCGTTGGGTTTCTGCCTGTGGCAATGCTGGCAAAGGCACAGAGTTTCTGTTGTGCGGCTGTTATTGAGGGGCAGAGCAGAAGGTAGCAGATCTGTTCAGACTGTAACTACGGTTCAGCCTGGCCTTCTTAAGAGCTCAGCTTTGTACACAGTGTCCCAAGCAGGCAGCTCACATGGCAAAGCCTGCCCTAAATGGCCAATCTCTCCTCCCAACCCAGCGTCTTCAGATTCAGGTGCAGGGAGAGTTGCACAGTCTTCTCCCTGTGCATGACTTCAGGAAGTAAGAACTGGGGGAAGACACCAGTTCCAGCAGACGGACAATGGCCTGGTCCCTGCTTAACACTAAGCCAAACCATGGCTTAGCATAAATGCACGAGCATGCAGGCTCCAGCAGCGCAGAGAACTCAGCCGCTTTGCTCTTTCTCTGGTCCCAATGTGAACTAAGCTGTGGTTTGGGCTTTGCATGTTGTCTACACCTGGGCTTGTGGTTTATTTCCACCAGACAATCCACAAGGTGTAAGCAAACACTACAGCTCATGGTTTGCCGGGTCTGGAATGAGACAAGCCACAAGCCCAGGTTTGGATAACATGGCTTAACTCACAGCAGCACAGGAGGAGGAACAAAGCAATCACAATCTCCTCTGTGGCACAATTCGCTCTAAGCCACAGTTTGGCTTAGCGTTAAGTACAACCGAGCCATTATGACCCATTTTATTCGGCTGGGAATGTGGTGTTATCAAGCTTCCTCTGAATGACTATTAAGCCGTTTTTCCAATATTGATTTCCCCCCTCTTTTTTTTGCATTTCTCCATTTTCTACAATTCAAAAATAATAATAAAGCTACACTGAACTGGAATGTATCTTCTGGACTAAAAGAGGCAGAGCTCTGGCGTAGAGCACATACTTCACCTAGTGCCTTTTTCATTGAATAAATCTTGGGTGTCAAGTCTTTGCCAGAGACTTTGATGGGCTGCTGCCAATCAAAGGAGATTGTACTGGGCTCAGCAGACTAATGGTCTGCCTCAGGGTAAGGCCGCTTCACAGGTTCTTAGCACCACCTGGGAGAGAATAATCAGTCTCAAGCTGGTGCAGCCTTTACACCAGGGAAGCTGTGACCTTTCAGAGGTTGTTGGACTCCCAACTAACTCCCACCAGTCCCAGCCAACGGATGCTGGTGGGAGATACAGCCCAACAACACACAGCTTAGTTGGTAGAGCATGAAACTCTTAATCTTGAGGTTGTGGGCTCATGCCCCACATTGGGCAAAAGATTCCTGAATTGCAAGGACTTGGGTGAGATGACCCTATATTTCTATGATTCTAACTTCGGGGTGCGAGTGGCGCTGTGGGTTAAACCACAGAGCCTAGGACTTGCCGATCAGAAGGTCGGCGGTTCGAATCCCCGCGACGGGGTGAGCTCCCGTTGCTCAGTCCCAGCTCCTGCCCACCTAGCAGTTCGAAAGCACGTCAAAGTGCAAGTAGATAAATAGGTACCACTCCGGTGGGAAGGTAAACGGCGTTTCCGTGCGCTGCTACGGTTCGCCAGAAGCGACTTAGTCATGCTGGCCACATGACCCGGAAGCTGTCTGCAGGCAAACACCGGCTCCCTTGGCCTATAGAGCGAGATGAGCGCACAAACCCAGAGTCGTCCACGACTGGACCTAATGGTCAGGGGTCCCTTTACCTTTAACTTTGGAGGGCCACCGCTTCCAACATAGGAGTCTGCATACAAGGCATGTAAGCTCTAACGCTGTGCCTCAGGGCCTGAAATATCAACCTGTGCAAGCCATTTAAGATCCGCCCAAATGCAAACCCATCACCTTGGGTGGCAGACTTCAGCGGAAGGCAGATCTGACCACAAGCAAACGCTCCCTAATGGATCGGGTCTCACGATCATTCATTCTCCGGGGAAGTGGGAGTGCTTCAGTCTGGATTTTGCACCTCAGACACCAAAGTATCTTTGGCTGACCACGTATCCGTCGGTCTTTTACCTTTCTCAAAGGACCCAGAGGTAGACGCTGTGGATGACTGGATCTCCAGGCCTTCCTTAGTCGCTCCTACCTGAAAGAGAAGAGAAGCCCCCTAAGATTAAGGCTTTCTGGGAAATGATATATAATGAATTGAAAAAGGTATTTAAATATACCTTCTTGAAGAAACCAGAGGCCTTTCTCTTGGGCATGGTCGGCCAGTTGGTGTTAAAAAAGGATAGAACTTTCTTTATGTATGCTACAACAGCAGCAAGAATACTTATTGCAAAGTATTGGAAGACGCAAGATTTACCCACTCTGGAAGAATGGCAGATGAAGATGATCGACTGTATGGGATTGGCAGAAATGACTGGCAGAATCCGTGACCAGGGAGAAGAGTCGGCGGAAGAAGACTGGAAGAAATTTAAGGACTATTTACAGAAATATTGTAAAATTAAAGAATGTTGAATGATGTTGGATAGAAATTAAGGGGTTTCCAGCTGCAATGTTTTGAGATAAGGATTTGCTGAGTAAATAATTTGAATTGGAATACAAGAAGGGGAGGTATGAGGAGGTCAGGGAAATATGTCATTGAAAATTAAGTATTGTGAACTGTATGTGTTTTTAAACTTTTTTGCTTTTTTCTTTTTGTTTGTATAAAATTGGAAATTTAATAAATATCTTTATTAAAAAAAAAAGAAAGAGAAGAGAAGCCAAGTAGATTGGGTTACTGCCTGAGGCAGACCCGGAAGCTGCAGCTAGTGCAAAAGGCAGCAGTTTGACTGCTCACTGGGGAGAAAAATCGCCATCACATCACGCCACTGCTGAAGGAATTGCCTGGCTGCCGATTAGCCACCAGGCTAGGTTCAAGGTTGTAGTACTGCTGTACAAAGCCCTACACAGCCTGGGACCAGGACACCCAAAAGATCGCCTCACCCCCTACATACCCAACTGATTGCTGCGTTCTGCAGGAGGACTTACCCTGCGGAACTCACTCCCACTGCATATCAGACAGTTGCCTTTTCTATTGTTTTTTTGGCACCTGCCAAAGATGTTCCTCTTTCAACAAGCCTTCGGAATTCTTTATCCCAGTTGATACCTGCCGTGGATATGAACTTATTTCATGGATGTGTTGTAGTTTTAAACTGCTTTTATATTTTTGGGGTTGGTTTTTAAAAATTGTTTTTATACACATTTGTTTTTAACATATATGTTTCATTTATGTCATTATATTGTAAATCACTTTGAGATGTCTGAAAGGAAGAGATTCAAAAATCAATGAAGGGATTAACTAACAGATTTACAAAAAACGATATATGCCACCCTCCCCCCTAGAAATTTTGTGGTGCGTTTTAAACCAGGACTAGGGAGCCTGTGGCCCTCCAGTCGCTGGTGGACTCAAGAACGATGGAGTTGTGGTGGTCAGACCATTCCCAGAGAGTCATCCATTCCCTTTCCCTGCTCTAGACAGATTCAAGAGAGGCTTTGAGCCACAATAGCCAACTAGGGCCTATAGCCTTATAAGCCCACTCAACAATTTTGATCTGCAGATCTGGCATTTTACAAGTGCCACATAATGTTCTTTCCACACTTCCAAGGAATCAGCCGTTCAGTATGGCAGCCCCTGCACTTCGGAACTCCCTGCCCATTGAAATTAGGCAGGCACCTTCGCTGTACTGTTTTGAGAGCCAGATAAAATTTACACGTCTGGATAAACAAAAAAGTTCTTGACAGGCATTTTAGTAAGTTATTTTATTTTATAATTTGCATTTAAATTGATTTGATTTTAAATAATTTGATTTTATTTTTCAAAATTTCAGGCTAGCTTGTTTTTAGTATCTGATTTATCGGCACATTGTACATTTTATGCAACCCACTTTCAGGTTTTGGCAAGAGCAGTATATAAATTCTGTTAAATAAATCAAAACACAAAAAAGGGAATAGAGGCATATCAGACACTCAAGAGAGGAAGTGGAAGGGCCAGACAGCTACAGAGAGGTATTTTTAACTCAGGGACCTCTCCACATGCTCCCCCCCCCCCCAATAACTTCCTCTTGGCCATTCTCCACTCCAGTGGTAAGTTCACATTTACAAAGTGCAAAAAAGGTCCGTCCACCCCTTTGAGTTTTATACAGTATATGTATTTATTTATTTAGAAATATTTATGTGCCACTTAACATTTCAAAAATCTTGAAGCAGTGTAAAGTCTTAAAAAAGCAAGCAATATAGGCTGAAAGAAGATAACCTAAAACCAGCAAAACAGCAGTATAAAAACACATAAAAGCAAATAAAATAGACACTCGCACTCAAAGGATTCAAACACACAAAATGGGGCCTGATTCTTGTGGGTCAGGAAATGCTTGAGTTTTTAAAAGGCAAGCCTTTGTAAGGTATCTGAAGTATCTGATGGTTGCTGCTTCACATACACCAGAGGAGAAGGGAGCAGGGGCAACAGCAGAAAAATGTGTGTTTATGGGGTCACTGCCCTGGGGTATTCTGTATTCTGAGAATTTCTCCAGGTGATCCAAGCGATCCTACAGGGGCAGGTGCTTTTTCAGGTACCGTATTTTTTGCACCATAACACTCACTTTTTTCCTCCTAGAAAGTAAGGGGAAATGTCTGTGCGTGTTATGGAGCGAATGCCTGCGGGCGGCAGGGGGGATCTGCTGCAGTTGTGAGCAGAGGATCCATGGTTCCCCTTCCTTCCCTCCTCTGCGGTTACAAAGCATGGATACACATGGATCCTCAGGATTTTTGCACTGGGCTACTCCAAACTCACTGTCAGATCACATGTCTGTGGCCACAGCATGAACCACAAAAATAATATATCCACTATTTCGTTTAGAATATTTTTTTCTTGTTTTCCTCCTCTAAAAACTACGTGCGTGTTATGGTCTGGTGCTATAGAGCGAAAAATACGGTAGTCGTTCATAGAACCATATAACTGAAGAGTTAGAAGGAACCCTGTGGGTCATCCTAGTCAAACCCCTTGCAGGTCTGTATATGTTATAACAAGACCTTGAACATGCCCTGGTAGCTGATGTCCAGATTTTATTTACTTGACAAGACTTACATCTCATTTAATCAACAAACAAACCTCTAATTGGGTTAGATAAAACAAGATTGCTTCCACAGCACCACCCAAAGGATAAATTCATGAAGGACTTGTCTATCAGTTTCATCCCCCATCATCAGGTCCAGTTGGCAAGCTTCCCAAAGGAATATGTTAACGAGGCAGAATCCTGGACAAGGTAGAGCTGTGGTCTGATTCAGAGGATGTCCCCAAGAATGTCCTCCACAGCAGGGATGAGAAAGCTGTGGTCCTCTGAAAGTGCTTGAACTCCAACTTCCATCAGCCCCAACCAGAACGGCCAAGGGGCAGAGATGGTGGAAGCTGTAACCCAACAGTAAGTGGAAGGTCAGATCCTTCATCCCTCTCTACAGACACAGGACGTGGTGTGTGTGTCCGCAAGGCTCCCTAACAGTCAAGAGCAGTGCAGGAAGAAACAGTGCAGCAAATCTCACCATCTTCAACCTACTCCACTATGGCCTGTTCCAATTGGCAACAGCTCTGTGGGATCTTGGGGAAGGTGGTCTTTCACAGCCCGGCTATTTGATCTCCCTTAAGAAGCAGCTAGCCTAAGAACTAAGTTCTATTGCCACCACCAGTGTATAACTTTCTTAACCCCATCAGTTGGGTGTCTGGACTGGTTCTAGTACATGTTGTGGTTGTGGTGGTTTTAATTTAAAAAATCAAATCCTTCTATTCTTTCATGAAGCTCAGAGTAGCAGACCTCACCCCCAGTTGTTAATTGGCCCAAATTCATCCAGTGAGCTGTATGGTTGAACAGAGATCTGAACCCAGGACTCTAAACCCATTTAACATTCTAAACCCAACACTCCAGCTGCTACACACACTCTTGTGAGTGATCCACTCCTTGTTGTCATGAGGGGTTCACACACACACACACACACACACACAGAGAGAGAGAGAGAGAGAGAGAGAGAGAGAGAGAGAGAGAGAGAGAAAGAAAGAAAGAAAGAAAGAAAGAAAGAAAGAATGAATGAATTATATTTTAATCTTGAGGGGAGACATGTGTCAACATTGTAATCAGAGAAGGGTAGGAAAGCAGAAATTCTAGTTTTCTTTTTTACAGAATATAATGCATACAATGCTCACAGATTAAATATAAATATATATGAATAAGTGTGTGTATATATAATCTTCAAAAATTATCTTGTTCTATCAATCATGGCCATTTAGACTAACACAGTATCATTGCTATTATAATAAACATCTAATGTATTATATTACATTGTACTATACTAGTTTATGAATTAATTTTAATCTCTCTTTAGTATTTCTTAATATTCTGACATTCAACGTTTCAAATTTCTTATGTTACGCATCCTAGCAGAAAGAAGCTTCAGAAATCCTGATTGTGCTACTGCTTCTGATAATTCATAAAAACATTATTGTTTAAACAAACCTACCCAGCTGATTAGAAAGTTGAGGTAATTTTAACCTGCTTTAGTATTTTAACTTTGTATGTTTTAAAGTATGGTTGTAATTCCCCTCCCCTCAATTTTATTGTTTTATATTTTTGTTAACTGCTTTGAGGGTTGTTGTTTTTTAACAATCAAGTGGTATATACATCTTATAAAATAAATAAAACAAATAAATAATAAAAAGGGACCATGATCTCTCAAACCATTCCTCTTCCAATTTCTAGCTTTAATTGCAGCTCCAGCAAGCAAGTGGAAGTCTGGTGGATACAGCTGGCAAGAAAACCAAAAGCCAACCTAGCACTTTATAAAAATACACAATACAGTGTGTGTACTTAGCTCTGCCCATATACTCTTCCAGTTTGCCCAGACTGCATTACACAAAAGCCCTCCCTGCCTCCAATCAGATGGGAACTACCAAAGGTTTACCCAGTCTTGAAGGAAAGACTGCATGTCCTCAGAGATCTTCAACCTTGGTTTTGGAGATCTTCAACCTTTCTGGGCTATACATCCATTTGTGGACCCAATTCTTAACATACCTCTCTCTTTCTCTATGTATATGTGTGTGTATTTATACAGTGTTGATGGTGCACTCACCAGCCAAAGAGAAATGCTAAGATTACTATTTCATGCATTTCAGGACTAAGTCCTGCTAAAAAAATCCCAGTTCTAGCTCACAATTAACCCTTGAGCAGCCAAAAGCTCTGGGTTCCATTCCTCAGTTCTGGCAAAGGCTAGAGAAGGGAGGCTGAAACTGGTCAAGGAGACTATTTCCCAGGGCTTTCCATCAGAGGCCACGCAACACCCACTCCCTCTGCGACTCCAATTTCCTCAGCATCACACACACACACACACACACACACACACACAGTAGGTCTAATTAAACCTGGCAGTTGGGATGTTTGGGTCAATGGCTGCTTTGAGATGCTCCAATAAGCAGCGCACTGAGGAGTCTCCAGTGGAAAGGCCACCTCTGCTCTTCCAAGGCAAGGGTGCTCCCCAATCCCCCCTCCCCCCCCGGCTCCCAGGCTCCCTTGCAGATGAGCTGCCCACGTCTGCCATGCACATCCCCTTGGAGGAAGCCCTCTTGAGCATCCTTGACCATGATGCGCGCCAGCCTGCCAGCCAGCCAACATTCCTGCGTGCATCTAGCCCAGTACTCCGCACTAGTTCTCAGCCAAGGGCACTCAGCCGACTCCAGCCCGGCATACTGGGAAGACTGCCGTTTTCTTGGCTGCATTCCTGGACTTTTGGGGAGGGGGGTGGGCAAAGGGAAGCCGCTGGGTAGTGCCAACGTCTCCATGCTCAGCACAAAGGGATTAACCGTAGGGAACGGAGAGACATCCGAGACAGCTGTTGGGTCTGAACCCCGTTAAATCAGAAAAAGCAGCTGCAGAAAATGACACACTGCCCTAAATACAAAAGGGTTCTTAAAGGGCCTCAGATCACGCCACTCTCCTCGGTAAACCCCCGAAGTCCCGGTGGGGGTCAGAGAGAACAGGAGGGGAAGCGGGATCCCATGCAAAGCAGCGCTTGCGTTATCTGGCCCCAAACCAGGTGCCAAGGTGAAAGATCCTCCCGCATCTTCTCCAAACAGGAATTGTAGAAGGATGCTCCAAATCTTTCCCCGGACTCCGCTAGCCTCCTAACTCACACTGCTCATCTTATCCATAATGGCACACACATTCACACGTATACACCCTTGCACGCAGCGATCTCCAAGCTCCAGAGACCCCCTTGAGCCCCAACCCGATAGAAGCTTGCAAGTGCGCTGCTTCAAGAATAGTTGTGCAGATGCCTCCCATAGATCGACCCCCTTCCCCCCAGGTTTCTGCTCCCAGATTGCTCCAAATAACCCCCCTTCTTCCATAACACCCCCCCAGGGCTCTCCCGCCAGCCATTCTCCTCGAGGTCCCGCAGTCCTCCACGGAGCCCCTTGGCTCACCCCCCGCCGCCCCCCGAAGCGCCTGCCCCGGACCCCGGTCTCCTCCTTACCGTCTCGGCCGCCTGGCCAGCCCGGCGGGGCGGGAGGCCCGGGGGTCGAGCGCGCTCCCGTCTCTGCGATGGAGGCCCCGGCGGCGCCTGGCCATCCTCCCGCCCGACGCGGCCCGACTCGGGGCCTGCTATTGTTGGGCGGCGGAGGCGGAGGCAGGAGGGAACGGGCCGCGCCGAGCTCCGCCCTCCGCCGCCCCCCGCCTGCGCGCAGCCCAGACCCCCAGCCCCGACGCGCCTTCCCCCTCGCCTGACAGGCCCTCCTTCGGCCGGAAGGATTTCAAACTAAAGGAGCGCCATGTCTCGCCCTTTGGGGCGATATTCCCCATCCTACTAGGGCCAGCGCCGGGCTATTTTGCGCCCTAGGCAAGGAGAGCTACTTGCACGCACGCACAATGGGCGAATTACTTCCAAAGCGATAAGAGTTCTTCAAAATATAAACGGAATGTAAACTGTTGTTATCGAAATTTTATAAGATCTGTCATGTAGGATGTAGTTTTGCTTAAGATTCCTGCACTGCAGGGGGTTGGACTAGATGACCCTCGGGCTCCCTTCCCACTCTAGTTCTGTGGTTCTATTAAGTGCAAAACTGTGCCCCTCGAAGGTCAGTCAGCACTGAGCCCCTCTGAGGTCTGCGCCTTGGGAGGCTGCCCACTTGGCCTAATGGCAACATTCAACATTGCCATAGATAACAAATTGGCCCCTACATCATGATGGGGAGTATCCCAAAAGCCCCCTCCCCCTGGTTAATGGCAGGAGATTGCTACATTCACTAGGGGTACCAGTGAAACATAACCTTAAGGTTATATTTTGGGTCCATATCCCAAGCTGCATCTGGACCTTCAAACAGAAAAATGTACTGTGAAGCAGATTCAGCCTCACCATCAAATAGCAGCAACCGCTAAAAAATAATCTGGAGTGAAAGCACCCTGCTCAAATAAGAATCCCCTATCTTCAAGACATAATCTGCTCATATATTTGCCATTCCCCCCCCCCCACTATCAATTATTAAAAACTTTCCTTGAAAGGGGGATAGATTTCTAAGGTGGAAACCCTAAGCACTTACTAGTGAGAAAGCCCCACCAAATTCAGTGCAATTTCTGAGGAAAACTGCTTAGCATTGCACTGCAGATGTGGTCTGCTCCCACCCTGCCATATCTTTAACAGTGCACACACAAGGTTACATTCTTTTAAGGTAGGGATCAGCAGGGACCCAATCCAGCTGCTTGAGGAGGATTTTGGTTGCTCGACCAAACACAGAGCTGAAAGAAGAGGGGAAAGGTAACTGTGAGGATGGGAGTTACGTCCCAGGTCTTCTACATTCCCAGCTGACAGAAATCCTCTGGTTCTGATCAGGGTTCTAAGGTCTACTGCTATGTGGTCATAGGTGGACTGGTCTGCATTGCTGCTACTGCTTTCTTTGATTTCCCTTGATGTTGCCTGGGGTACCAGAATATCTGACATCAGACATTTTAATTCCCTCTGAGCCCAAATTTGGCTTTTCTGCAACATTTTTACACCGCCTAAAATTAATCTCCTGCTTTGAAAATATAAAAACTGCCTGTTTCTCTTTATTTCTGTTCTCTACCCAAGAAGGAACCTATGCGTTTTGTTTAAGGTAGGAGACAGATCTGAGTAACCATTGCATTTGGTATTTCATAAGTGGGGGCCACTGTGTATTTCTTTGTCTTAGATGCAACCTGCATAACACCACCTAGTTAAGCTTAATCCAATTGAGGCTGCGATCTCCTCCATCTTTAACACTGTGGCCAACTGCAGACTTCATGGCTGCCAACATCAAGGCAACTCTTCTCTCCCTATGTCTCTTTAACATCCAACCTGATGAAGAGTTCTGGATAACTTGAAAGCTCGCTTGTGACATTTTGGCTGGTTCTAATGAAGGAATTGTCCAACAATGCATTTTAAAATGAACTAGATTCCCCATCACCCAGAGGGAAAATCCCCTCTTCCGTTACTCATGCTTGCTGGGGCTGTTGGGAGTTGAATTTCAGCAACAGCTGGTGGGCCAAAGGATCCCCACACCTGCATTAAAGCTCTGGTGTCAATCTCCCCCCCTCAAGAACTTAACTATCAAATGAGGGTTTGTCTTCAGAGAAGTACTGTACATCAGTTCTCGTCAAGATCAATGCAAAGCTGGAAGCTCAAGCTACAAGGTTACAGCAATCAAACAATGCTTACCTAACCTGCTATTGCTTCTTTATTGTACTCTGAATATCAATGCTCTAATATTTGTTTTAAAACTCACAGATGGTTACAAGTCTGTGTCTGGTATGAAAGCCAAGGCTGCCCCCTGAAGTTTCAGTTTGCCAGGGCAGATGAGCAGCTGACCTTCCCACCCCTCACATCTTGGCAAAAAGACGAATACTGTACACTGGTTTTAAAAAACCCTCTTTACTTTCAAGGCATCCTTTTCACACTGGTTTGCCTGCCACTGACCTACCAAGCGCTCAAGGAAAGTTTGCTGCTAAAAGGTGGTACAGTGTTAGAAACTCACAGATATATAAGCTAGGCACCAAATGGCTCCTTGAACCAAGGTTGCAGTTGCCAAAATGGAATGTCTAGTTGCCATTTTGGGGCAAGATGGCTCATCTTGTTTTTCAAAGGATGGATTGGCTGTGACTGATTATCAGATAAACATCTGGCTAGTTCAGATGACAACCTTGAGCTAGGTTAAGAACTTTGAGAACCAGGTCCACATCTATATTGGCCAATTCCAGCTCTTTGTCTTAGTGGTAACTGCTCCTGCTCAGGCTGCACAGAAAAAGCATTTTGGTTCCAGAAATTCATTCCGAATGTGCAGATAGAATATAACTGACAGAATTCTACAGGATGGAATATTAGTATGTGACTAAACACTCCGGATCCTATGATCCCCAGGCATGCACCTCCAGGTGGTGGAGATGTCGGGCACCATCCTGGCCCCCAGGCATCTTTGCTTGGTTGGTCGCTAGGTGGTCAAAGCTAGGTGCAAAATGTCACTCACTGGGGCAAGCTTTCCTCATCTCCTCAGGAAAGCTTCTTACAAGCCCCAGGGCTTCCTGAACACACAGCTCTAGGAAAGCCACTGGACTAGAAGAAAGCCACAGCTGCTCCTTCTCCTTGCACCAGGAAGGAGGACGGCTCCTCGGGCATGCAGGGGAAACTCAGAACACACACAGAAATTGTGTCTGGAAAAAGTGCGTGAAGAACGAAGACACAAGCAATATTATTTTGCCACAGGGACCCCTTGAGAGATTTTACATCGATTTTCCACTGTTACAATTGCATTTATTCCCCCAATGTCATGTTAATTCAAAACTGTGGGCTGGCTTGTCTGTTTTTATAAGCCAAGGGCTGCGGAGGCGTATTAGTGCACCAGCCACACCAAAGAGAGAGGGAAAGTGTCCTGCAGTTGGACACAGAACCTCCATCACCCTCAGGATCACAGACAACCTGTAAGGAGCAGGAAACTCCTGCTCTGCCTACAGTTTCACTGGCAACCCTTGGACCAGTCACTGATGCGGCGGTTGGACTCTATTCCGAACTTAAAAATGGAAAGCATAATGCTGGTGGTCAACAAAAGAGGTTTAAAGACTGTCTCAAGGCAAATCTTTAAAAATGTAGTATAAACACCAACAACTGGGAAACACTTGCCTGTGAGCACTCCAACTGGAGAACAGCCTTTACCAAAGGTGCCATGGGCTTTGAAGACGCTCAAACTCAGGACGCAAGGGAGAAACGTGCTAAGAGGAAGGGACGCTTGGCAAATCCACACTGTGATCAACTCCCGCCCGGAAACCAGTGTCTCCACTGTGGAAGGCCGTGTGGATACAGTATTGGCCTCCACAGTCACTTACGGACTCATTGTTAAAACCGTGTTTATGGAAGACAATGTTACTCAGCTATGAGTGATCGCTAAAGAAGCAGCAGCAGCAGCAGCTGTGTCTGGAAGGTGTGTCAGTCCCCTTCAAACTGTGTAGCATAAGCCAGAGAGCCAAGAAATAAAGATAAGGGAGGGTCACGCTAGATGAGGCTTAGGTACCGCGACAGAGCAGCTGGAATAGTTTGTGCTAAGTTTTGCGCAGCTCTTTGAAGAGGGGTGGGGTGCCCTATGCTCCTCCAGGCATTGCTGGGCTCCCATCTCCCATCAAGCCCCGGCAGTGCCGCAGCTACGGAACGGGTAGGCGGGTTTTTTGCCCTGGGTGAGACCTTCAGAGAGGTACCACTGAGGCTCCCAACCTGTGTGTGTGTGTGTCTGTGTGCACATGGGGGTCTGCCAAACTGGGTCTTTGACCCAGGTGAAATAAAGCCCAGCCAGTGTGGAACAGTGGTGGTAAGAGTCCGAGTCCCACATGTTTCCTATTCCTGACATGCAGAGAAAATCCCCATGGACCTCTCCACCCAAGTCAGTCTCCCAAACATGTGAAAGAGTCGCTGCCCAGTTCTGCCCCTTCCCCTGCCTTCACATAGAGGCATTCTGTGATGCACCTCCTGGGAAGCCAGTTGCAGGAAGCTGCCATCCTGCTGGCCTGCATCTTGGTTTGTTTATTTATTTTCCCTCCTCACAAAGTCCCGATTCACAAGGTGCCTCTGGCACTCCTGCTTTCGGGTGTGTCCCACCGAATCAGATGGTTTGGGGGAAACATGCAGAACGGCAAGAGTGGAGAGGAGCAGCGGCGGGATAATTAGAACCAGATGAGTTTGCTGCTTTGAGCATGATTCAGAGTTTATAACCCTCAAACACTTTCCAGGCCAAAAGCTGAAACTCGTGGTGAGAAAAGGAGGACATCTGTGATCCTATGTGGGGGGGAAGAGAGGGGGAGAGAGAGAGAGAAAATGGAGGACAGAAATGCAGCTAAAAAAAGACAAGACAAGACAAACTTTTAAAAAACCAAGTGCCTCAAATACAAGACACTAAAAGTAAGTTTTGAAACAAACAAACAAACAAAGCTAAACCTGTGCAGTGATGCTCTCTAGGCTGAGCTCAAAGATTTTGACTCCATCACACTGGCCCCTGAAAAACATGTTATGCAAGTGAGGAATTATCAATATTATATATATAACTAACCCAGATTATTTCAACTGGAATAAACCAGAATTAGAATAATGGGAGAATAGGATGACAGAAGGAAAGCCGTGAAAAATGTATCAGGGTAGGGTGTGTGTGTGTGTGTGTGTGCATGCGCACGCGATTGATAGGATTCCCTGTTGCCATGTCGGTCTGCTGCAACTAAAACGAAGAAGTTTGTGGCCAAGAAAACTTGTAATGGCACAAATTCTTGTGGACTCAAGTTGAGAAACACCTTTCACCTTCAAAAAGCATTGAGGGCATCACAGGGGGTGTGCAGGCTGGCCCTGCCCTCAACAAACCCAGAGGCCACGCCTGGCAGCCCTACCCCGCTGGGTGCATGTGAGAAGCAGAGCTATGTGCATACCAATTTGTTGCTTCACACAAGCAGAGGTTCCGATTGGCTCAGGATGCCCCCTGACATGGAGGAGCAGTATACATGTATGTGTAAATATATTTAGGCAGTGTTGCATAGTGGTTAGAGTATTGGACTAAGACCTGGGAGACCAGGGTTCTGGACCTCACTCAGCCATAAGCTCCCTGGGAGACTTCGGGCCTGCCACTCTCTCTCAGTCTAACCTACTGCACAGTTGTTGTGACGATAAATTGGAGAGAAGGAGAACCATGCAGTTTCTTGGAGGAATATTGGGATATGAATGCAATAGGCAAGCAAGAAAGCAAGGCCGCTTCTCACACATGGGGGGGAACGCGGCTGGGGGAGCTAGGAAACCCTTGCATTGGACCACTTTTGAGGGTTTAGCAGACACTGCCATTCATTATCAACCTTTCCTCTACTGCATGTTCTATAAATCTGCTATTGTAAAAGCAATATAAAATTGGTTTCTACACATTTCACCAAGGCAACTCTACACTTTGATCGCAATAATCTAGGGCTGCCATATGGACAAAGCACGGATTTGTCCTTCGAAAATGGCGTCTGGACAGAATTCTCAGATGTGGTTTATAGCAACACTACAATAATGTGGATGTGGGTGTCCCCCACACCGTAGCCTGGTTGCACGTCATGATGAGCTACACCATGGCTCTTAGAGCAAACAAGGCAGCTCTGGGAGAGGAATTTGTTCCTCTCTGGTTGTTCTGCTGCTACTGCACTGAGCTAAGTCACCCCTTAGCTTAGCTTCTTGTGGTTTAGTTCTCTCTGTACCATTGAGCCATAAGCCAGATGACAAATCTTGGCTGCAGGTTATTGTTAGTCTGGAAAGAGTTAAACCACGAGCCTGGATTCAGATGCACACTGACCCAAACCATGGCTTAGCTCTGAGCAGTGGCAGAACAGCCAAGGAGGAACAAAGTCATGCTAGGCCATGGTTTGGCTTTGCATGATATGTGAACCAGATCGCTATGAGTACATTGAAGAACTGCTGGCTTCCCTCTTCCACCCCCGCCTCCAAAACCAGGAACCTCAGTTGTTCTGTTGAAAGGGTGGATGCACCACCAACGTCAGACAGTACCCAGTGAGGTCCCCGAGGGCACAAATAATTCTCTCATGTCATTTCACATCCTGACATGTCTTGGTGTGAATCACGAATATGTTTTCTGTACACACACACTAAGCTCCACTTCTGCCATGCATACATCAGCCTTCTGCTTAAGGCTGCCTTGTCTCTTGCAGTGAAAAATCCATTACTCAATATAGTTCCAACAAGATAAGAATTGCCGTGCTGAGTCAGACCAGCAATCCACCTAGCTCAGCAGTTCTCCCCCTTCCTGCAGACAGACAGCAGCCACTCAGATCTCACAAGGCAAGTGCTCAAGCGCTCTTTATGTGTAACCATACTCTCTGCTTATAACTGCAATACATTCATCCAATCCATTTAGCCATCATTTTGGTTACCCGGCTATCACAACATCCTGCAGCAAGGCATTCCACAGATTTACGTGAAGACCAGGTTTTCTGTTGCACTCCATAGATTGAGATTTCGTTCAACGTGTCATCCTGCAGCAAAAGCCAGACCTCTTCAGAGAAAGCAATAAAGCACCTATTCAGGAGAACATTTTAAGAAGGAAGAGATCACATACCTGAACTGAAAGCCTAAGGTGGCCATTTATGGGGCCCAAAACAAGAATTTGGCCAAGATACAAGAGAATCATTCAGCTCGTTCAGAAGGAAAGAAAGAAAGCTTTAAGAAACTCAACCAGGATGTCAGCATTACATCTTTTGGAACAGTCTGCAGCAGGAAGTTGATTTAAAAACAATACAGCTGTACTCCTCAAGCCGGGGTCCCAAGTACACAAAGCTAAGAGAGAGACTTGGTCTCCACTCCCCCCACCCACCCATCCTGCACCCTGCTCAAACTGGAGAGGTTGTGTCAGGATGCGGAATAAAACAAAAAGCATCTGTCACCAACTTCTGAATGCCCAGACACAACAAGAGCAGCAGCAGCAGCAAAAATAGCAGCAGAGCCGCAGGCAAGGATATGGCCGTTTATTTATAGCTACAACTGGTCACCACAGCAAGTCTGCGTGTGAAGCAAGAAGGGGGAAGCTGGAAGCTGGAAGGGTCAGTGTGTGGGGGTGGGGTGGGGTACACACTTTATTATTATTTCAGTACAGTGGTACCTCGGGTTACAGATGCTTCTGGTTAGAGACACTTCAGGTTACAGACTCTGTTAACCCAGAAATAGTACTTTGGGTTAAGAACTTTGCTTCAGGATGAGAACAGAAATTGTGTGGTGGTGGCAGGGCAGCGGCAGGCCCCATTAGCTAAAGTGGTACCTCAAGTTAAGAACAGTTTCAGGTTAAGAACGGACTTCCAGAACGAATTAAGTTCTTAACCCGAGGTACCACTGTACACACAAAGCTACTCCCTTTTATTCTCCCAAAAAAGTCCACCACCGACTTTTGATAGTCAAGGCTAAGCATGCCAAGAAAAAGAGGTGAGCCTGGTGTTAGCTATTTTGAGTGGCCTCAACATACACCATCTTATTTCAGCAATCCTTACGACACCCCTGTAGAGCAGGCCAATGTTATCCCTGTACTGTAGAGGGAACAGGGCTGGAGAATGAGAGAACAGTGGCTTGCCCAAGCCCAACAGAAAGTTAAATGCAAAGGTGAATTCTGAATTAGCATCTCATCCCAACACTCAGGGTGAATTCAGATGTGGGGAATATTGCATTAGCTCTTCAGATTATATTGCTAGCACTTGTGTTGCATTTTCTAATGTGGCTTTCACCCTGTTGTCTTATGGAACCACTGGCCAATGTTGCTCTCTCCCACCCTTTCTGCACATGTGTGCTTCTGTTTCTCCATGACTGCTGCATGAAAACAGCAGTTAAGCACTGTACGCTGGCGCACTGCCCCAAATTTCATCACTTTACTCCCACAGTTTTTCTGGGCAAGGGAGCTGCAAACACATTGTTTCTGGAATCAACATGAAAATGGGTGCTAACAATATTCCACTGGTTTTCCAACAAGCTCAAAAAGAATTCAGAAATTAACTGTTAGGGAAACGTTGGGTAAATGGAACAAACCGCTGTGTCAATGGAGCCTGACTCTCAAACCCCATTTCGCTACCTTACTGAATTTGTGGCAGATGCTTGCTAAGGGAGAAGTAATCTATGCTAACATTATTTCAGTTTCTTATTCCCACTCTTGCTGTCTTGTTTTCCAACTTGAATGCGTTCCCCACCCTTCATCCAAGGAGCTTAGTGTGATGCACACTTCCACCCCCTCCCTTTTAGTCTCACAACCACTGAGCAGGCCAGTTGCTTCTATTACTAGTTTTGCTATTTTGCAGATTTCCTACAGCCCTAATATCCAAAAGGATTTAATTTTGGAGCATGCATGTGGAGGTATGTGTCTGTGGAAATGCAGCCTCTCCAGCATTTAGATGAGGTTCCTTGCATGGCGTTAGGTACCATCTATAAATAAGTTTCAGAGTGAGTTCTCTTCTTTGGGCTGAGATGGATTTAAATGGTGGTTTAGACCACATTTTTTACCCTTGGGTGGAGTTTATTTCATATCGTTCTGCACAGGGGGAAACAGGCACAGCAGTGACCTATGGGCCAAGGTCCAAGAGAAAAGCACAGTGTACACTGAAACATGCTATAAAAGGAATTGCACCTAGAAAATCGTCCAACATCGTAACAGGAAGAGTGTGTTCTGGGGTTGGCAGGTGGTGATTCGGAAGCTGCTCTGTAACTAAGCTCAATGGACCAACAGTCTGTCTACACACCAAATGGCAGTAGCTCTCTAGGTTTCAGACGGAAGATTGAATCTGGGACCTTTCTCTTGCAAAGCAAAAGGCTATGATCCATCCCTATGCTTTACCAATTGCAACATCCATCATTTAATTTAAAAAACAAAACACCCAGCTCTTATTCAAATAGCTACATCCTAATTTGTTTCTTGGTCACATTAGAGCACAGAAGAAAAATGTGTGGCCTTCTAGATGCTGTTAAACTACAGTTCTCATCAACTCCAACCAGGATATCCAGGGATGGTGGAAGTTGTAATCCAGGAACATCTGGAAGCAAACAGGTACCCCGTCCCTGCACTAGCGGGACCAACTGATGGGAACTGGAGCTGAGACAAATGGGCACTGCAGATACAGAAGGGGTGTGTGCCCCAGTCAGATGAGCAGGGCATTATTATTATTATTATTATTTAGTATTATTCCAGCCATTGTTACTTCTGCCTGATACCCAGCACAACTTCAGCACAGATGCAGAGTAACTGTCACACTACTGCAATCCTGGCCTTGATGTTTGCAACATCCTCCTTGCCAGTGTCTACATGCCCAGGCCAGCTGCACTTTGTGTCCTGCCCTGCAGATTTCTCCCAGCTTCTCCTTCGTTCACCCTCCTCACCCCACCCAACTGCTCAGATTCTGTCAAGGTTTTTAACAGCCGACATAAATACCCCTCCTGTTAAGACAGCACACATCCCAGAGCTTTCTCCCCAGGCTGCCCGTTACGTAAGTAAAGGAAAACTGCCGAGAGCATTTGCAAGGCTCCTTGGTGTCAAGGCTGCCAAGGAACTGGAGGTCATTAACTCCCAGCCCAGGGCAGGATCCTTTGTGCATGCATGCTCACTGACATGGGGTAGCTAAGACGGTGCCCTCCAAATCAGCATTTCTTAACTTGTGGCTTAAGACGCCTGTGCAAGGAGGTCACAGGCCTTCTAAGTAAACTCAAAATAATGATTGCTTTTGATCCATAACTGCTTATGACAACTACCTCATATAACTTTCTGTTTCATCAGCATACTATAACACTGTATTGACACCTGTAAGTGAAATATCACAAAGGCTGCTTTAATTAAAGTTATGTTTTAATATTTTGGAACTGCTCTCTAGTGGCCAACGGCAGATCCGGTAACCATTTACCACAAAGCACTGGCACAGGGAGTTGCTTTGAATGACTGTTTCAGTTCCCTTTTGAAGCACAAAGGCCAAAGGCACACCATGTTGCAGAGAAAAGGCAGTCTCCATCCCTCTTCCCCTCGGATCTCAAGGACAAAGCAAAAATCCATGTAGCAAGACTCTGTAAAAAGGACTAATTGGGGTGCAGCTAAACCCTCCACAAACATCATATACCTTCTTGCACTTACCACCCATGTCCCAGAGCACAGATTGCCAACTTCTGTAAGTTTGGTGTGTGGGGAAGTTCTCCCCTCCCACACACCAAAGAGATACTATTCCTGCAGGCTACACCTCAGGAGCCACAATGATACTTAAAAAGTTAACTTGTTGGGAAAGTAGTTTGCTAAGCCCACCATACAACCATGTGGTGTTGCATTGTAGAGAGGTGCAGGCTTGAATTGTGGCACTGCTTGTGTTCAAAATTCACCACGGAGCATTGCAGCTTTTCCTTTTTGCCTGCGCTGGGTGGAGCAGAGAGTCTTGCTGCTGCAGTCCTGGCCATTCATTCCAGCCTGCCCCTCCTCCAGCTTACGTTAACTTGGCCCCAGAGTTTTACTCTCTTGTTGTTCCAACATTCCCCCACCCTGCAGCAATGGCAGGAAATGGCACCACATCAACAGCAGACCTGGGGAAGTGAGATGCTGTCTGTGAGGAAAAGGAAAGTCAGTAATTGTGCACAAAACAATGGCATGAAAGGAGAGAGTGCCCCCTTTCCATCCTGTCCCCCAACAGCTTCAGAGGGAATCAGGATTACGGAGCTAGAAAGGAAGTGGGGTACCCAAGTCCCAGGGACCTAACCCAAAGGGGGGTGCAGAATTGCTCCCTCCCTCATCCTGGCTTCTGTCATTTCATGAGACAGTAAATATGAACACTCAGCTGCAAAGTGGCTGGAGATGACTTTGCAGAGCGCTTTGGATTTTAGCATTCTGCATGCAGCCCAAGGCTACGCAGGCAGGGCTCAAAAGTCCATCTGGCCAGGCAAGAACCCAGCTTAAATTCTAGCTGCAGGAAGGCACTAGTTACCCAGTCACCATGAGATCTGGAGACCAGCAAGTCCCAAACCGATGAGTTCATTAAATACATGAAAGCCCCACAGAGGAAGTTGCCTATTGCATGTCTGTGCTCTAGACCTTGTCTCCTTCCACTCAGCTTCTGCTTGGATTTGCACATCCTGATGCATCTCAGTAAAGAAACGCAACACACACCCTGGAGGGGTCTGCCTTGTCTCTCCACACAAGTCACTGCTCTGGACTCAAGCTCCTTCCTATCAGAAGCCATGCCCAGATTAGAAAAACACAAGGAATGCATTTCTCCAAGGGGGGGGGGTATTTTTGCCCTTACACACTTCTCAAGCATTCTGCCCTGCCACATGAACAGCTATTAACAAATGTAATAGCATGTCCAGCAATCCACCAGTTTCCATTTCCACCACAGATATTACATCTCTTTCTCATATAGACGTTACATCCATCTCCCATATTCCAGCACAGCAGAGCATCAGGCAACAGCATTCAGCGTCATTAAATGGCTAAGAGTGAACAGTGAGAGGCTCCTAGAAGAAATGCTCAGCTTGGAGGGTCTTAACACCTGGACTTAAATTTGCTGCTCAGGCACAGAGAAATCAGGAAGAAAAAACCCACGAGGATAGGACAGACTGTACCACTTGCAACTTTCTCTGCGTATTTTTCATTCTTCAGAATACAACTCTCTGTAAAAACAACACCGTGCGCACCAAACCAAATACTACAGCCTCCTAGGTGGTAGAAATCTTGCAAACCAAGGAGAGGGATATGCTACACACTCTCTCCCTACAAGCCTGGCTTCCTAGCTAAGAGCTTTATTTTTTTACCTAGAAGGAGCATTTAAAAAACTAGTACCAGCACTTGCAAGATTTCATCAATTCTCCCATTGTCAGGTCTCTACACGCCTCTTTCTGCCACATGGATGGATGGCCAGCTGAATTCAGCAGCCTAATTGTAAAGACAAGAAGGTTCTGTAACTTTTTTGTTTTTGTTTTTACATGAAAAGTGATATAGTGGTTTAATTTGTAAGAAACCTACCTGTACAGACACCTGCAGCAGTAACATGGATGGTGTTGGAATTGAGGGGATAAAACAACGGCATTATTGGGAGCCAGGATTCCTGGTCTCTTCTCTCAGAACTGAGAATGTGGGATTTCAGACAAGCCCATCTATGCCCCTGGAGCCTGTTTCAGTTGCAACGACAAGGAAGTGGTGTAATCAGATGCCTCTTTCAGGCGCTGTTCCTGGGAAGCATCTCCTCTTCAAACATTTCCAGCGAGGAGTGGCAGGCACAAACTGTGTCACCTCTGGCACTGGTGATGCAGTGAATGTTTGGGAGTGCAACCTCCACGACCTGAGTGCTACTGCAAGATTACAGGCAGGTTGCTATCATCCCTGAAGGGAACTGCCTGCAGAGTCAGTGTGTGCCCACTCCTGCTACATAGCAGTGGCTTTCGAACCTCCAGGAACTGATGGGGGCTACTTCAGCCTCCGACAGATGTCAGAGACAAAAGGAGGTCATGGCTTAAGGCATCAGATTCAGCGGCTGGGATGCCGCCGCTTTATCTGGCTCAACGGATACCTGAGAAAAGCCAAGATCCTCTTGGAAGATGAAATAAAAGCACTCTCTCCCAGTGCTGCAGAAACAATCTAGAGGTCTTGACACTGACCGCCACCCAAAGCAAGACTCTCTAGAGTGTATTTAGGGTGCTGAGCCCACACCCTAAATAGGCAGGTTGGTACAAGCAGAAGAGGTAGACTCCTCTGAAAACGCCCTCAGAATTTGGGTCGTCTGTCCCACATTATGTGAAAAGATCAGGCACCATGCTAGAAGCTTATTTCTCCAATATTTCCGCAGTAAATGCAAGAAAGGAGAAGTTTAAACTGCCACAGATTCTCTCCAGAGGCACCTCCTGTCCTTTCCATGGGCATGTAGCTGTAAAAGATAGCCAATGCCTTTTTGAGTCCTGAAATGGCTATCCTGTTAAGATTTCTCACTACCAACAAGAACATTTACCACCTTGGTCCCCTTCACCATTCCTAAATTATGCTCTTACCAGACACCCCACCCCACTGTTCTGCTTTCCCCAGGCCAGGTGTTGGAAACCTTTGGCCCTTCAGCTGTTGCTGAACTGTGACGCCCATCATCAGCTTAAGATGACGCTCTACATCATGGCCAGGAAGAACCTGGGGCCCTGCCAATGATATTTGGACTACAACTCCCATCATCCTTGACCACTTGTCATGCTGGCTAGGGCTGATGGGAATTGGAGTCCAACAATATCTGGAGAGCCACAGGTACCCAAGCTTTACTTCAGACTAGTGCTTCCCAATCAGCAGATCCCGTTTTTCAAAAGCGGAGCCATGTACCCCCTACTTTTGAAATTTTTTATACCTCTGAGGTTTTTCTCATTATGTGAATGGTGCCACAGACACACACACCCCGGTGGGTTATGCGAACCCGCTGGGATCCATAGACCACCAGTTGAGAACCACTGCTTTAGACAGATTTCCTTGTCAGGATTCCCTGGGTACATACAAGTGACAGCCTTACACTTGGGACTGTCTGAAATACCAGCAGCACTAGGCAATGAACAGTGCAGGATAGAATCCACGTAATGCTAGAATATTTTGGACAGGCATCTTTTTTCTCTTTTTCCAAACACAGTTTCATAGGGAAACGGCAGCACGTCAATGTTCCAGTGACTTCACTTTTACGCTCAGTGTGGGTTGTGATGGCTCTTGTCCATGCTTATACCCAATGCTCAGTTTGCAAAGGAGCACAGACAGCATGTCTGTATGGGTGGTCAACACAATACACCCTTTATCAGGAATTCTCCAAGTCCATTCATGCACAACTACATCAACTACATGTACAAACTTACACTCAATAAAAAGTCAGAGTAATTGCTTCTTAAGAGAGAAGGGCATGTGAGGGGGGAAAGCATTCAATAGTATCTATTTATTATTTTATCATGAAACACAATAAAGCAAAAAAAAATGAAATAAAACTAGTACAGTAAAATAAGAAAAAAACTTAAGACAAACTATCCACAGCTCAGCAAAGTCAGTACCAAGAATCAGTGGCTGGAAATGTCTGCATAAATAGTTAAGTAGGGGCCACCATGGAAAAGACCCTACTTTGAGTTGCCGTAAGATGCATCTCCACTAGATGTGGCATAGCTACATGGTGTGTCACGCAAATGCTCCTGGGCCTGGAAAGGGGTTGGTTTAACCTCTGGTTTGCTAGTAAAACTGAATTACTGTGTCTAAATAGTGTGTCACCAACATGAAAAGTTTGGAAAGCTCTGGCCTAGGCAAATGGACTGACTATCTGTATGGAAGGAGGCACTTTCTTAGGTAGCTGGGTTATTCAAGGCCTTATAAGTTAGCAACAAAACCTTAGCAGCTTGTAGATATCATCTTGACAACAATAGTGCCTTGCATCCCATTTACTAAACCAGGTTCCATCCCTGAAGTATCTCAGCACCCACAACTTATTTGCTCTTACAACTCACAGGCTGCATTGCAAAGCAGTGCTCCAGCACAAAATTCCTATTGAACCCATGCCAGCTCCCAGAAGGCTAAGCACGCAGGTCTGTAGCAGCAAAAACAAGAGATTCTTGTGGCACTTTATGAAAGCTTATGCCACAATCTGTTCAAGTGCGTTCTAGTTGGTCAGATGCATGATGTGTTATCTTCAGTTGGTGAGTTGTGTACATGTTTGCCCACTGAGACTGCACATCAATGCATCTGATGAAGGGGGCTCCATGCCACAAAAGTATGGATCACAATAAATTTGCCAGTCTTTAAAAATGCCTGCTTTCCCAGCCTTTCCCAATCTAGTGCTCTGTCAGAGAATGAAGTCCAAAATATCTGGAGGTTGGGAAAAGCTGTGCTAGATGATTTTACTGTTTCGATATATCATGCTGCAATGGAAGGCAAAGGACAGTGCAGATCTAGTTAACCCTGGACCTGGTAAAATTGAGAAAAGTCATATTTATCCAGCTTTTATCCCAAGACGATGAAACTGGCATACAAGGGTTTTCAACTGCCACATTCTGCATCCATCACATAAGTCACTCAAATATGCAGATCTTGTAGGCTGGTGCATATTTGGCGAAGAAATGGCAAAGTAACTTGCCTCAAGTTTGTCGGAATCTGTGGCAAGTCTCTGATTGCCACATGTAGGTTTCTTTTCTCTTTCGGGGGGGGGGGCTCCTGTGCTTTTAACAGCCATACAATACAGCAAAATTCAACAAATAAATCACTCCCTATCTTCATGGGAAGAGAGGACATCACCTGTTGAAAGACAGCAACAGAAGGCAAGAGAAGGTAATTCAATCTATGTCCCCATAGAGCAAGGATACGGGACTATATGGCCCTCCTCACATTAAACCCATTTTACAGATAAGGAAAACCAAAGCAGGTGGGCAGGGAAGGCTTTCAATAAGCTGGTAGAGAAAGCAGCAATGATGCTGTTGGAGGCTACGGAGATGATTATTTCAAGCAGGCCTACAGAGCAGTTGCAATGCAGCTTCTGATTAGAGAGCAGCGCTTCATACAGATGTGCCTGCCGCATCACAACAGCGGTTGGCTAAAGCAGTTGCTCCCCTCCTTCCCAATATACCTCTGCTGTTCCTGCGGCCAGGCTTCCTCCGACCAGAAGTCCTTCATGCAAGGATTGAGCGGGTCCCTTCCAAACATGCGGAAAGGAAGCGCTGGCCGGGGCATTGGGGGGGGGGGGGCGGGAGAGAAACGAGTCGGTTCACGCATGCGTAACTAGGGAGCTTTAGGATGAGAAGCGGGGGAGGAGGGGCAGATAACGGGTCGGTAATCCCGGAAGGCGGTACTGTATTCTGCGGGTGGGGAGCAGAACTGGCGGCCATTCAGGGCTGCGCCAGCTCGCTCAGAAGTTCCTCCGAGTTGGTTGGGGTTTCCTCCCAAATCGGTGCGCGCGTGTGCATTGCAGGGGGGGCCCTGGGCGCGTTTGATCGGAAGGCAGCGCCCCCGAGGTCCGCGGGACCCGCTCCAAGCCTGGCAGGCGCGCCCGGTTGTCGCGCTTTGGAGCTGCAGCAACCGAGCGCGCCCTTGGCCAGAGCAGCAGCAGCAGGAGTCAGCTGGCAAAATGAGCCTCCAGGGCTGCGGAAATGAGATGGGACTCATCCACTCCCATCTCCCTTTCCCCACGAAGCAGAACCTCACATGGGGCGGGGAGGAGACGCGCTTTGGCCCAGAAAGAGCTGCAACAACGAAGGATTCCCCAAAGAACGCCTTTTGCCGAGGAAGTTGCAAAATAGGGGGAAATGCCCGACGTAAAGCCGTTTTACTTGCAGGGGTTGGGACGCTGCGGACGTCTCTCCAAGGCACCGTTGCCACGAAATCGTTATGTCTTAGTAGCAGGCTCTTCTGAAATCCAGGCGTTCTCATTTACTGTACGCAACCCAAACCTACTTTAGGCTGAAATACTACGCGGGGTTATGTGCGATTGAAAACAGATTGTCTGCTACACAGGATTGCAAACCGCCCTGGCACGCCACGAAAGTAGCGACAGATAAATATCCATCTCCCCCGATATATCTGCCCCTGCCTCGCAAGATGGGGTCTTATTATGGGCCGCTGTCTTTCCTCCAGACCCCATTCGCCAGACGCCTCTCCAGTACGGAAAGGGTTAAAGTCAGGGCTCTGCAACCAAACCAACGTTTTTAAAGAGACAGACCCTGGTTCTTGGAAAGGGGCCCGGGGAGGCGCTCTACACGGCAGTCAGAGGGGATATTGCGCCTTGCAAGTTATTCCCCCGACACATTCGCCGCCGTGCAGCCAGCTCCGGCTAACGCTACCCAAGGCTGCATTGTGGGGCGTGCAACGTTTCCCTTAATGCACCCACAAACGGCCTGCAAGAGTTAAAAGTCTTCCAGGGGGAGGTGGAAAAGGAAATCCAGATCGGTGCTGCGGGGAAGAAAGGACTGCTCTGGACTCACCCCGGCGTCAATCGCGGACGATGCTGTCATGCCACAAAAGGGTCCCTTTGCCGGGACTTGCAGCGAGACTCTGCCTTCCTCGCCTCCCAAGGCCACTCCAGAAGAAAGTGATGTCATCATGGCTTTAAAACGGTGGGGACTCCTCCCTGCATCCTGACCCGCGGCAGCCAATGGGCGCTTGGTCCAAGCTCGCTGGGCGCCAGATGTTTCTCATTTCGGAGCGGGGCTCGGGCCTCCAAGGCTGAGCTCAGATCTCTCCATGCCTGGCGAGTCGAGTAGCCCCGGGGAAGCAGCAACAGCAGGGCTTGCAACGGTTGCCAAAGGGGGGAAGGCTTGGGCACGCTTGAGGAGCAGGCAAGGAAAGAGGTTGTTTTGCTTTCCAGATGGAGCCTGGGCTTGAGCGGGTTCCTGAGATCCTTCCGCACCCGCCAAAAATCGCTCAGATCGCTGGAGATCAGAATGCGGTCCTTGCTCCGCTGACCTTAAATGGGGCATGCCAGGGAGGTGGTTTCCCATAAAACCCCATCTCCCCCTTTGCACCCCATAAACTATTTACTCCTGTGTGAAGTCACTTTTGAACCCACGCTGGTGACACTATTACTGGGGTAGGTGTTTTGAGTGCAGAACCTTAATGAGACATACATAGATACATACATATATAATTTTATTTGTATGCTGCCTTTCTAAGGTTCAAACCATGCTCCAAGTGGCCTACAGCATGAAAAAATACATAACTACCACATAACAAAAGTCATCATAAACACAAAAATACACAACCTAACTGAACAATTTCCACATACGGTGGTACCTCTGGTTATGTACTTAATTCGTTCCAGAGGTCCGTTCTTAACCTGAAACTGTTCTTAACCTGAAGCACCACTTTAGCTAATGGGGCCTCCCACTGCTGCTGTTGCTGCTGCCACCTCGCAATTTCTGTTCTCATCCTGAAGCAAAGTTCTTAACCCGAGGTATTATTTCTGGGTTAGCGGAGTCTGTAACCTGAAGCGTATGTAACCCGAGGTACCACTGTAATTCACAAGGACAAAAATAAAGATACAGAAAACAAGAAGATACAGAAAACTGTGGGATGTGAAAAACAAGAGCAGTCAAGTACAGCATTCCTAGAGTGGACATAAAAAGGTGGTGCCTGGACCAGCCAGTCGGAACTTCCTGTTTCTCCTGTCTGGGACAGACTTCTTCTGCATGTGACTATAGTTGGGTGTGGCCTCACCTGTGCAGGTAACAAAAGCATAGGACCGGCCGCCATCTCTCTCTTGACTACATTCGTCGAAGAAGCAACATCTGCTTAGTCCAAGATTCCCTCTTGGTTTGCAGCCAAGAGAGGACAAAGGGACTGTCGCCTTATGAGATAGTTTCCAGGTGTACATTACTTTTCTAAGCTAAGTCTGCCTTCTGGGAACCAATTGTGAACAGAATGTGAGTGAGTAAACTCTTTTATACTTTTATAGAAGACTGTGTCGTGTCTTATCTTTTATGAGGGACTAAAGGGGAATTACCTTTAAAAACGTATCATTGAGGCTTTAGCGAGCCTGAGCAAACGCATCCACTGTGTAACTTTAAAAAGGGGGATGTTACTCTGCTAAATTGTGGAACTTGTTAACACAAGTTGGAAAGGATATAATCAAACAATATCTCCTCTCCTGCATCCCTGAACATTCCCACAAAAACCAACAGCAACCACCCCCCCAAAAGCCCAACAACCCATGACACAGGACTAAAATAGTACAGGTTGGTTGCATATAAAGAAAAATATTCAGGCCCTAGGTAAAATATTTCTGTATTTTGTAATACGCCTTAGGCTCATGTGTTCTCAGACTTTAGTGTACTATTTGTATACTTGTGTAGCTTATGGAAAAGGGAAACTTCACAGAAGTGAGGAATTGTTTGATGCCACAAAGGACAGGACTTCTTAGTGGTAGCACCCTCATGGCATCTCCCACCTCTGGGAGATCTACACCCTAAAGACAACTGTGTGTGCTGGAGATGGAGCCCTCACACCCTTGAGGGCTTGCCAACTTGGTAGGCTCACTGCCTTAACACCAAGAAGTGGCACATTTGTGCTGTGGGGCAAGAGGGATCCTTTGGGGAGATAGGGGTGGTTGGGAATCATCAGAGATATATCCAGAATATGGAGCCCTAGCCCTTTTGTAAAGCTATGGGTTTGTTTTCTAGATGTGCCTGCAACTTTATTGGTAACTTGATGGAGGCCACTGAAATGCCCACAGAGCAATGAAGGCCTCTGCTCAACTCCTCCTGCCTTTCAGTCCCCTCCATCAAGGAGGTCAACAGAAGCCTAGCACAAACAGGAGCTCAATACAGCACTGAATCATTTGTTACATATCCAGTGTCCCAGAACAACTCATTCTCTTATATCAATTGTAGAAAAAATCATAAATAACTAGTGCCATACTGCCGGATTTCAGTGGTGGAACTGACGTTCGGAGGAAATTTCTGAAAGTTCGTCTTTTGTCTTGGATCTTGTGTTTTGGCATTTTTGTAAAAAGGCTCAACAATTTTTGGGTTTTCTTTGCTTTCCTTTTTCCTGAACTATGCTCAGATTTTTATTTCTTTATAATTCACTATGGACATATGAGATTTGGTGATAATTGCCATATGCAATTGGCAAGGTTCTTAATTTTCTGCTTTCCTCGACAGGGTTGAAGGCTTATTGCAAAGCCTTGTTAGTACAGACTTCCATGATGGAAAGGAGGTCATCTCTAACGATAGACTGATATAATTATGAAGGCTTATCTGTTCAGGTAGAAGCCGCCTCAAGTGACCAGCATCATAAACTTTGCTTCTGAAAATGAATGCCAGGTCTGCTTTTGCAGATTATGATTCTGTAACCTGAAGACAATTTCCCATTTTAAACGGTTTAAATTTAGAATGCTTGTTTCTGCTTGTTCTGAATTTTTCCCCTAAATAAGTCTTTTAATATTTTAAATCCCTGACCAAATCACCAAGCTGAGCCTTGGCATTAAAGTATATTAAGATTGTTCTAATAGGAAGGCTACAAGAACCTGCCCAGTCTACTATTTCTTGTAACTAATAAGTTGTTAAAGTCAGTCTGGTAGCAAGGGATGAGGAGAGTGGAGTCATCTGGAGCAGACTCTGGATTGAAACAATCCTCACTTATTATAGTTTAACCATTTTTTCTTTTATACATTGGTCCACAAGATGGACTAAAGTCAAATAATAGATTTATGGCTTACACAATTCAGCAATAGTTTAAAATGTACTGAGTTAGAATAACTGATTTGCTCCCTCCCCACAACATTCACAAATATTTAATCATGTGATGTTCATGAGTATACCCTATCAAGGGAAAGGCAAAATGCATAATTGTCACACAATCCCAAGCAGGGAAATTGAAAGAGAGAACCAATATAAGGATATGAGCCTTGTCAATACTTTTGACTTTAGCTCGGGTTATTTCCTTAACAGAGAAAGCAACACTTTTGAGTCCCTAAACACTTGCCAATTCTCATACAGTAGTTTAAAACCTGGAGACATACATTCCTATGGAAGGAAAATAAGCAAAATTGTCATGTGCTCAATTATTGGACCTGTTTTCTTCTACCCCTGAAAACTACCACAGTAACACATTTCTCAAGAGGAACATGGCACTGCCCTGCCATATTATTGCAACTGTATGGGTTGTATCCTACTGCATTTTCCCAATGTGCAATGCATGACCATCCCTTTCCTCTCTGTAGGAAGAGGCATTTCTTGAAGTGACATAGTAAAAGCAAGATGGAGAAAAGAAAGATACAAGTTGGTTGGCATCCATCTGTCTTGAAATACAGTGAAGAGTGCACCTTCAGGAGTGAAGTCAAACTGTTGGGAGAGTTATAGCTCCTGCTGTGGCTATAAAGACCAATACAGGAGAGGTGTGTTTTGTTTGAAAGCATGGGGTGTACAGGAGTACCATGGTCCTAATTTTGTTGATACAGTAATTCTATAGGATTGCAGCTGTAAGGAAGCAAAGCATCACAAAGCCTTGCTCTGTGATTAGGGGAAAGTTTGATTCTCAAGTACACATGCATTTGTGAAAAGGCAAAGAAATGGTGCTCAGGAACATTTGTAAAACAGGTTCCTCTTTGAAGGCAGAGAAATATACATAAGCAAACAAAGTTAATAGAGTTACCAGATATAGGAAGTAAAAAGCTAGAATCTCCCACAGGACCTTGCTGATCTTCTTTCAGTACCATTCTCTCCAAACTTAGTGCCTGTTTTTCAAGATTTGGTGTAATAAAGGGTGAAACATGAAAGTGTGTGTTTCTGCTTGATGTTGCAGGGCTTGGACAGCTCAGGAACACATGATCCGCATTCCACAACCCTGAGAGAAGTCATTTATCACAGCAGTTAAATACACACCCCAAATCCAATGCTCTGAACAATCTGTGCTCAAGTCACTTCAGAACATACAAGTTTGTATTTGCCCAAGACTTTATAATTATACGATTACATAGCAAATCACCTCAAGTTATCCCTCTCTTGTACAACATATACGTATATAAAAAAACAGTTCTGAGAACAGAAGTTGCACTCCATCTTCAGGCAATTATTTAGTCTGACGTATGTAAAAAGGCACCAGGGGACAGGATTTCAGGTGTCCATCAAATCTTTCAGGATTGGCAACACTGCACCAAGTATGAATAAGGAAACTATACTTGCCTGCCTGTACTACTGCAAAGCAGTTCCAGCCCAAGCCAAGTTCAGCTTGCTCTCCCACCATCCTACCCATTGCCTAACTACCAAGGTGGCCAAACAATTTTCTTATTGGCTCCAATATATTTCATTTTCTTTTCCTAGTCTCACTGCTCATCTAATTATACAATTTCCTGTAAGAATATTATTATAGTCAAATTACTTCTGTCACCAGTGATAAAGAACTCCATTGTTGAAGGATACGAGATTTGTTGTACAAGTGCTAAAACACATGATCAAGCTTTCTAGACGTGTATCCAGCAGTCTGTGTCTGAACTGTTCATATGTAAAGTTAAGTTCTGCTATGTCCTGAAAAATGTCCACCTGCAATTTACATTTGATTAGGCAGCTTCCGTTGAGGTTGTGCTAATCTTTCCACCACCGCCAAGGTGACCCACTTAACATGCAAGTTGTCTGTTCAAAGTCTAGAGGCATCTTTCTAACGTTGCATAATGACAAGCATTAGCACCAACATTATAATGAAGAGGACCAACTGTTTACACATTTTTTCATTGTTCCCTGCAAACATGGATAACAAAGAAGGGAGTCCAAGTTTACTTCTTTTTTTTTAGGACAGCCCCCGTTTCAGCTGGGACGCTGACTTCTGCTTTGACACAACTCCATAAAAGATGCAAGTAAGTGCCTCTCATTTAACACCCCCCCCCTTTTCTTTTGGGATGATTTTTGGAAGAGCCAGACAAACATAAGGAATCAGTTAAAATTACAGAATTTACTACAAGATGGCCACCAAGGGGGACAGCTTTGGAAAGGGATTAGATAAATGCACAGAGAATAAAGCTATCAATGGCTGCTAATCATTATAGCTACATACTTACCTCCCATATCAGAGACTGTATGCCTCTGGATACCCGTTGCTGGGGATCATGCATAAGAGAGGGCTATTATACCCGTCCTGATTCTAGGCTACTCATAGGCACTTGGTAAGCCACTGTGAAAACAGTATGTTGGACTAGGTGGGCCTTTGGTCTGATCCAGTACAGCTCTTCTTATGTACCAATCAAAGTCATAGTTGTAAAAGCAAGTTATAAACATTATCCAGTGTCTTTATTATACTACATGGGATATGTACACAAGTTAAAGCTACAGGTGGATATTTGATTACAGACTTAAATGCCAGAAAGAAAGAAAAAGAAGGAATAGCTGTGCAGCATTGACACCATCAAACATCACCAGGCAAGTGCACAGTTCAAAAACCTCTTTAGCATGGACAAGCCCACGACTTAAAACATATTCCCAATAATCCAGTTTTCCAAGCCATCCCCTTTTATTATGAACTTAGGACTACGAATATAAACTAGGTGTGGCTCCTCAGTGTTTGTATTCATTAAACATTGAGAGTCTCTCATGCCTTATTGGAATTTATAGCAGTACCAGAATTATTAAAAACCAACCAACCCTAAAAGGCTATCAACTGAACAAGATCTGAAGGCCACTAGAAAAGCACCCAAAATCTGCCAGCCATGTGGCCTTCCAGAAAGAGTTTTCACTAATCTAGAAATATTTAACATGGAGATGGAGGAACACACAGAACCAGGAGTCCAAGAGTAGCAGATGCTTCATCTTTGGGGGGGGGGGATTGCCATCTGTTTTGAGTTTTATCAGCTGATGGAAGCTGGTTCTGAATTCCCATTGGTTGCAGGTTCTTCCTTTTTACCCTCCTCCAGTCCTGGCCCAGTTGTCACAAGAGGCTGTATATTCTAGTAGAAACAGAGAGGATAAAATTGACAATCGTATCCTATGCTTTTTTTACAGAAACTGGACCTAGTGTATTCCTGTGCAAAGGATGCAATACAGCAACTCTAGAATCAGGTCATACCCAGACCAGAGAAGGTGCTTTTTCCCCCTTTGTTTGATGTTACTCCCCAGTGAATTGACTATTCCATTCAAACATTCAAAACAGCCAACAGACCATGGGGAAAATTTCCTCTGGGCACCTGCTTGAAACCAATGGCTACTGCAAACCATTAGCCTTCAATTCAAGGCCTGCAGAATGGATCGGTTTTGATTCCTGGTTGGTAAGACAATTAAGTCTCCATTTCAGAGGGCATGGGAGGAAAACAGTCTCGTCTTGAGAAAGCAGAAGTGAGAGAACAAATATGCGCACAACAAACAGGTATAAGCTGAACTCATGTGAATATATTTTTAAGCAGAATGCAACCAAAAAAAGCAAGATGAGAAAACATTAAAGAAATAGTAATAACGCAATCATAGTTCTGGAAACTCAAACAAACAGCATCAGCCACCTGCCAGCTCCCACTTCCCATCCCTGCATTAATGCGCCAGGCCAGCTGTGCAACGTTACACGGCTGGGGGACGGTCCTCTTCCCTCCTCCAACACATACAATGAGCAGATGGCTAATCCCCTTGACAAACAAGCACGGGTTGCCTTTTCCTTAGTAGCTAGCCTACGCACGTATTCAGGCTGACTTCAAGAAAATCTTTACAGAACAGGCAATCTCATTGGACTTTAGTGGAGGCAAGACCTTCGCCAGCAAACCTTAATGCACTCCTTAAAAGGATCTACTGACTCCTATCCAGAACCCCATGCAGGTTATTCCAAGCCCAGATCAGTACCTGTGAGGGTAGCTCTTGTAGCAACTCTGAAGCAGGAAATGCAGTTTGTCTGGGGAAAAACCCTCTGCCTGGCTGTGCTGCCTGGTTCAGAAGTCCTTGTTGAGCAAGCTCTTCACTTGGTGGCACATTTGTGGGGGTTTCAGCAACACTTTTGTTTAACTGGTTCTCAAGAGAAGTAGAAGGATCAGAGAGCAGAGGAGAAGGGGGGCATTGCATGCCATCCCCAACAACATCCAAGTCCTGTCACAGAGAAAACCAAACAAACCGTTTTGAGATGTGGCTAAACAGGGTGCTTCCAGTCCCCCTCCCTTAACCCATTCCTAATAGTATTTCAGCTTCTTCTTAAGGGAAGCAGGAATCAAACAAAGTCAGCATGTGCTGAAAGTAAACATGAAAATCAGACTGGCATCCTTATTTTATTAAAAGGCATACAGAGTCTGCTTTTTAGCTTAACAGTCACTTTTGTGGGCAGAGAAAGGAGATACTTACAATTCCAGAACAGCCACTTTGATAAAATGAGACAGATCCTAGCTGCCTCTTGATAAGGTTCTACCTCAAAACAGAATAGTTTCAGAACAAATATATGGACACTTCTATCTAGGGAGATTTTTATTTTAATTGAAACAGCAATGGCATAAATGCCATCAGGGATGATACAAAGCTGCCTAGGGCTTTGCAGCTGGAATCCAGTGTAACCCAGAAAGCAGCCGGGATTAAGCCCTAACGTTCCTCTTGGAAAGGACATTAAAGGCCCACACAGAAGCTCATTAATACACTCTACTCCCCACAGAAAATGCCCCCATTTGCAACCACATGATAAAGCCACCATCCCAGTGCTTGCACTTCAGAACAAGATATATATGAGAAACTAATCTGATCAGTGCTCACTGTACCCAATAGACCCTGTTGAACCATGTGGCAGACCTCCAACTCTCTCCCTACAGTGGGATGTATGCTGCATGAATGGGAAGAGGATCCATACAGAAGAGTATGGCCTGATAGGACTCAATATCCCCCATTACACACGTCTCCACAAATGTCCTTATGTTCAGCACAAGCTTGACACCCTCACTATTTTCAGAACCACTTTCAGAGCTGGCCCTAGAATGAAAACTGCTAGCTGATTTTACACTATTATTTTTAGAAGACAGACATTTCAGTCAGCATGCTGTGTCTACAATGTTTTGTTTTTTACAAAGTACATAGATTTAGCAAACACACAGGCCATCCTAGTAATCCAAGGATTATAACCCACACAAACCCTTATGGGATAGAGAAAAAGCTGCTTTAAAAAAAAAAAGCTTTTAAATACGGATTTTAAAGGTCTGATGTTTTCAAAGGGTTACAAAAGGTCCAATCTAACCCTTTTGTATTCTAGTCTTTCCCAACAAGATGCCTTTATATGAATCGACAAAATTCCTTCACTTAAAATTCAGTCAGGGCAAGGAACATGACAACAGGCCATCAATTCACTGCCCTACACAAATACAAGTGTTTGCTCCAAATACACACTGAGGAACCCATAATTTTGTTCTTAATCTATTTATTTTAAAATATTTATGTGCTGCTTTTCTAGACAAAGCTGAAAATACATATTCCAAAACAGCACACCTCCAAGGAATGTACCACCTCTGCAAGCAGCTGGGAGACCACACATTCCAAGTGTCCCCCCCCCACAAAAAACCACATGCATATACAAAGTCAATGTATCAAAGAAAACTAGGTTTTCCACAGGTGTAAGTGCCTCTATTTAACATGGAGGAAGAAGCATTTGATCATATTACCCCTCCATTCTCTACTATAGCTCTCCGCTTTTTATAAAAAGAACTTTCAAGTATCTTCATTTTCTCACACCCACTAATATCTTTACCCCCCCTTTATTCCTCCATAAAGTCTTCTATTAATCCAAAATGACATTATTCATGCCCCAACAGCCTCTTTTCTTGCTTCCTATGCCAGGAAGTCTCTCGGTAGCCCTCTAAATGTTTGATAAACACTCACCTCCTCACTTGCTCAATCAGCTTGATCTTGCATCTCTTGGGTTTTCACTCTGTTCCCCTTCAGTTGTTAGTTTAGTCTATTATTTAGACTGCAAACCTGAGAATAGGGTCTGCTTTATTTTAATGTACCAAATTTATTTAAGTCCTCTAGAAATATCGACAGGCATGACATTAACAACCTACTTTTTCAAGTGACACACTTTTTCCTGCACCCAAATGTCAGCCCTGTTCACTACGCCCATGGTGCCTGCTTCTCCCACATAATCCATGTTTTTGATGTATCAGAACTCTTTCCCCTTACTCATTTACATGTAGCTTCAACCCATGTCATTACTGAAGTACTCATACCCAGGTTAGAGGTAACTGTGCCTTCTGAAGTGCCATGGGCAGGTGCTGCATTACAATTCACTTACATCACTGAACTCCAGCGGCAAGCTCTCTGTGGGCCGGAGTTCAGCTGCGCTCAAGTACAGATCCATGGAAGCAGCTTCCAGCTCCTCGGGAACAGACAGTACCTGTTCAGGAACATACATCTGAGGTGGTAGCTGGAGATGGAGTGGGCAGCAGGGGTCTTCGGAGAGGCTTACAGGCACTGGCTTGCTGCAGGGTGCTTCTTCTGACCCTTGGCACAGCTTAAATAGAAGCTGATTGGTATCCTGGCAAATATCTAAAGACGCAGTCAAAGGAGACAAGCAAGATTTGCGAAAAGGCAAGGTCAGCCGTTCCAGGACATGAGAAATAAAAGGAAGTGTTAAAAGCAGACTTTTAGTAAGTCAGCAGGCCTGCCATTTTGTATGTTTCATTAAAAATAATGAATAATTTGCCAAAGAGTACATAAGATATATAGAATAGCAGGTGACAGCTCCCTATTTATTTCCATTTTCCTTGGAAATACTTCTATTTAGGAGAAAATATCAAGGTGCACATCTGAACTCCACGTGCAGTATCACAGTCTGTACATAAATAATCTAAAGCACCTTAAATTTACTGTAGGAATACACCATCATATTAAGGGGGAACTGCTGGACTTTAGCCTCAAAGTAAAAACCAGCTTTTAAACTCATGAGGCTTGAATTTTTAGTAGATAACTTTTCTTCTGCATATCACAACTAGTAGTCAGCTGTTAGCAAACCAAAAGCAGCTGAATAATTAATGCAGGAGTAGACCACTAGGATAATATAACACAAAGTCAGCAGCAAATTATGTCTAAATTCAGAATATAAGATTTAAGGATCATCGTGGAATTGGAACTACTCAAGTATCCACACATGTGATTCTGAAGGGATCAGTCTTATGTCAGACAGTGGCCTTATTGTAGTTTGAGGTTTGCTTGTTGCTTCCAACTGAATTGGCTGTTCTAGTCTAAAGCAATTGAACAGCCAACAGACCATAGGAAGACATTTCTTTGGGCGCCTGTTTGAAACCAGTGGCTACAGCAAGCCAGCAGCCTTGATTCAGGGCCAAAACAAAAAACAATCAAAAACAAAAGCAATTCAATTCTTCTTCTACTTCCAGAAGTACTAATACAGACAACTGACAGCTTAAAAGGATACGAGTAAGGCAGTGTCTTGTCATTGGAAGAGACTGGTTGGAACATCGAACATCATCCACAAAGGCCAAACACCTCTGGCTAGAACGGGTGGTGTGTGCCTGCAGAGCACAAGATAATTTTGCAGGCTGTTGGTGGAAAAGCTGCTCTTACAGGAATACACTCTTCCATTCAGAAATCAAAAAACACACAATAGAGAATCACCTCAACATCTCTTTCCACATGTATTCGTAATAATGTAAGAGGCTGAGCCGATACAATAATTCTGTGCCCTGTTCAAAACAAAGTGTCATATCTGAAAATCTTCCAACATTTCAGAGCCAGTTTATACCCCTGCCTTACTTTCAGAGGAAAATCACAAAACCCACAATTTCTAGCTCCACTGTGCCTAGTAGGTACAGAAGCACAGCTTGACTCAAGTACCTGCTGGGCAGCACCCTCAGTGACCAGCATTCTGCGTTCCTTCAACTGCCGGTGTAGAAGGGCTTCCACACCATAACGCTGCCGATATCGCCTCAAGTATTTCAGCCGTTTCAGGTTTTCACGTTCTTTAGCCAGAAGTCCCTCTGGGCCTGTCAGGAGGCTGCTACCTGGAAGACACCAAGGAAGCATCCTCAAGGCAGACTCAAAGCACTACCCTGATTCTTGTTAATCCCAACAGACTAAGCACCTGCTAGTTTAGTGAACCTCTTTTGAGAAGATTATTTTTTACTTGAGCTCAACACTTCCTTCTTGTTTATAAACCCACATTATATTACATTCAATACAAAATGCACACAAAAACAAATCTGTACTAAACCCACTATGCTGTAAAAATGGATAATCAATGTCTTACTATGAAAACCAATAACATTTCACACAATTTTGAAAAAATTGTCTAGGAATAGCAGCAAGCCACAAGATTATACTCTACAGGACCCTTTCTATATTTCTCTGCTTGCAGATGCTTTAGGCCACCTTTAAAGAGCAACTGTTTCAAGACAGCTATCTTGTAAAAGAACCTGTAGAATTGATTAGTGGTAGGTGTGAGGAAATCAAGTTTTGAAACTGTGTAGGGAAAGTTACCCAACTGGTGTTATTGGGTAGTCAACTATAGGTATATTTAACCAGAAAAAATACTCTTCACCATTTAAACTTCAAGGAATTGTATACTATTTGTTAGTAACTGCAGGGGTCCGCATCTCCCTTGATGCTTACATCAGGTTTCCAAAGTCATGTGTGGAACAAGTCCCACACTTGTGGCCCTGCCAGAAGCCTGTGCAAGAACTTTCACTAGTGCAATGGGGCCTTTGCCCCTTTCTCCTAATTGCCGCTGGGGGTTGGGAGAACCCCTGGAAGAGCATGGGAAGCAGGTCGTTTCATCAGGCAAGCAGAAATGTTTGTGCTGACACAGCAACCTGCTAAGCACTACATTGAATTCCTTCCTATGCATTCTCCTACCATTAGGGACAAATGATGCTCAATACTCCTAACTAGGATTTGGAAACTTCCTAGCTCATTGGAAGATGACTTTTGAAAACAATTTCAGCAGATATAACAAGAAAGTAATGAAAGATCTACAGAAATACTTGTCAAGCATTAAGTATTCTAGCTCTTGGTAAACTGCTTTCAGATTGTCCTAATGAATTTTGGAACAGCTTTAGCAAAGCTTCTGAGCTGCAAGCCAGTAATGCTTATGTACAGGACAATGGCTGTTTACCTATGGCCTCATGTTCCACCTTGCGGCTGTGTAAGTACCGTCGTTTTTTCTCTTTCAGGAGATGTTGAAGTCGTTTGAACTGATCAATATATAGAGACTGCAGCCGGATGAGTTTTTCTCGCATGATCAGTGCCACTTCCTCAGCAGTGTACACACCAGCATGTCTGCAGAAACAGGATCCAGTTTAATAAGGAAGCAATCCAAGTCGCATTTTCTCAAGTCATTAAAAAAGGAAGAGCCAGCTAAAGTAGTGTCAAGTAGCAAAAGGAAGCCATTTAACAGCAAAGCACTGAATCAGGTAGACCTGTGACCTTCAACAGGAATACTTAGAGCAGGATTTTTGTTAACCTTTTAAGAGAGGATGCTAACTTGACAAACTCAACACAAATACCTGGAATGGCTACAATGGCTTGGTTCCAAAGTTAAAACCACTTTTTGAGCCATTTTAAGGCTTCATTTGAGCTACTGTTTGTGATCACAATTAGAGAGGTTAGGGGATAGCCTTTCTTTCATAACTGTAACCTGACCAACGCCTTTAGGATACAACAAACAACTGCTGTACATTCTGGGGGCTAGCACATGGAAAAGGGTGCTTTCACACATATATGAATGAATGTATGTGGTGATGCTGGTTTTATATTTTAGTTACAATTTTCTCAACCTTGAGAAAGTTTTAACTTTTAAATGCAGCCTAAATGTATTTTTTAATGAAAGTCTCTGGGGACAAAGGAATTCCCAAAGTCTATTTTTGGACTTCTCAAAAAACAGAACTGACACTTAAGATTGCATTTTGATAGAATGGCTATACTGTATCTGCTCCACCCGTCCTCTAATCATTCTCTTATATGGTACGTCACCCAAAGGCCACCACATTTTTCCTGAAGGTGACTTATACTGGAATGAAGTTCTCAGCATCTTTTGACAGGAATTCTTAATTCTGATGTGTCATACAACAGCAATTCACCATTCATACGACTCACTTAAGGGGATCCTCCTGGTCACTGTCAATGCTATCCGCTTCACTGTCAGGATCTCCTCTCCATGTCTGATCTACTGTAAGAGGCTCCTGCTCTCCATCACTCCAGCTGTCCTCGTCTGAAGGAAGAATAACCCATTTGTTATTTGGAAAAAAGTTTTTTTAAGGATCTAATTCATGTGGGGAACCCTGGAACATATGCTGTGGATGCATCTTGCATTTAGAAGGGCGGGGAAGAGAGAAGGAAGGCCAAAAGGTGGAGGGAGAAAAGGGATGGTCCTACCAACTAATTCTGGTTTCCATTGTCCAGCAGTTCTACATAATCTTCAGAGACCTAGCCTTGATCACAGAAACAAACTGCACACTGCTATAACCAGATTGGGCACTATGCTGCAAGCCAGCCATATAAACATTCTTCCCCTTTCCCAGTACACTGGGCTGCTCATCCTACGTCAAAGAACCAAGAGATTTGGGTTTTTGTTAAATCAAAAATTAGCATTCATGACCACATATATAAGGTGGAGCATAATGATAAATCAGAAATCAGAAGACAAGGAAAATTGGAAGTTTGTCAACTTTATGATTCTGCAAATCTTTTCCCTTCCACAGTTCAGGAAGTTGCCCATCCTGACATTTTGGCCAGCAGGTTATAAAAAGCAGCATTGGGAAGGGCATGTAACAAAAAACAGCATATATAAAACAAGACTGAGTGAAAAATCTAACACCCACTGCTTCCATCTTCTCTCTTGGGTGGCTTTTACTTTTTAATGATAATTAAAAATATTTTTAAATTAGGATGTAACAGACCCTAGCCTTCACACCCTATTTTAATGACCAGATCAATGCCATCACCACCTATTCCACTTACCCAGTATTCTGCTGGCCTCGCTGCGGCTACTCTCTGAAGTCTGGGAGCCCAGCTCTGTCTTGGCATAGGAGCTCAGCTGACAGAGAAGGGACTCCCGCACAGGACTAGGGTTGGACTTCTTCATCTGAGCCTGCAGTGCCAGGGCATTTCTACGAGCATGTTCAGCACAAAACGATACCCTAGATGGGGAGACAAAAGAGAAACCAACCTTTCGTGGCTCCCAAATTTTCTAAAGTAGTACTGATAATAAAACAATAAGCAGTAAGTATGTTTTCATTTTGTTTATAGTGTAGAAATGAACACAAAACCTGTTGATGGCAGCCTAGATTCTGAAACTGAGCAAATCATGTACAACAGCTGAAACCATTGCTGGACCAGAATAGCTTGTAACTGCATTACTTCTATGCAGTGTATGTGGGGCTCTCTTTCCAGTTGACTCTCAAAAACTGTAAATTATGCAGAATGCTGCAGCAGGACTACTAACAGGAGTGTGAGCCTACCACAATTTTATTAAAATCTGCACCAGCTACAGATTTTTTTACTGGGCCAAGTTCAAGACTTTACTATTAGTATATAAAGCCCTTAACTGATTAGGACTACTTTACTTGAAGGATTTCCAATGCCCATATGCGCCTACTTGACCTACTTGACAATTTTGATCTGTGGAACTTGTACTTCTACAAGTGCCATGGAATGTTCGTTCTGAGTCTACTAGGAGTCAGTGTAACAGTGCAGTAGCTTTGGATTTCCCTGTGTATTAACATTAGGAAAGCAGTCTTGCTATGCTATTCGATGCCAGTTTAAAACTTTTTGATTTCAGCAAGCCTACCCACTGAGCCTAGGGCTTGCTGATCCGAAGGTCGGCTGTTCGAATCCCCGTGACGGGGTGAGCTCCCGTTGTACGGTCCCAACTTCTGCCAACCTAGCAGTTCAAAAGCACGTCAAAGTGCAAGTAGAGAAATAGGTACCACTCCAGTGGGAAGGTAAATGGCATTTCCGTGCACTGCTCTGGTATCGCCAGAAGCGGCTTAGTCATGCTGGCCACATGACCCAGAAAAACTGTCTGCGGACAAACGTCGGCTCCCTCGGCCAGTAAAGTGAGATGAGCACCAAAAACCCCAGAGTCGCTCGTGACTGGACTTAACTGGCAGGGGTCCTTTACCTTTTTTTTACCCAGACACGTTTAGTTACCTATATTTGTGTTTTTAATATTTGTTGATCTAGTATTATTGATAAGTGTACTTTTTAAGGTTTTACATAAAGCACTTAGAGATTTTTATTAAGCAGTTTATAATTTTTTCTAATAAAATAAACGATGGCAGTTTGTTTTTGCTATGCATACAAGGTAAGCAGCCACTTCAGAAATTGATCTGGATATGCCACCTAACAAAGGCATGCCCAAAGCAAGGACTCATGCAATAACACAACAGGCACCCTCATTTGAGGAGGAACACTTGGTACATCTCACAACTTGCGCAGGTTTAAGTTATGTGATTTCAACTGTACATGGATGAAGCCTGGCCAGCTCTCCACAGATAATCTGAACATACGTAACACATACCCATCCTTTTTCTCAGGTTTGGGAGCTGCGCTTGGACATCTCTTCCCATTCTTAGTGGAAATGTAGCTGCACTGCTTGAAAGGTGCATTCCTGTCTTCAAGAATGTGCTTTATGCAGAACTCGTGTCCTTCCAAACGAGGCTGGGAGCACGGCCGGTGAGCAAAGGCACATGACAAGGCCTCTTGGGGCCTTGGCACAGGGGTGAGTCGTCCCCGACTTGAAGGCAACACGTGGATGCGAATTCTGTTCATGCCAGCGTCTGCAAGGAGCAAGTTATTAATCTCTGCAGCACCACTGACACAGAGGATGTGAATACATAACCATAAGAACGCGGGGGGGGGGGGCTGTTAAATCTATCAGTTTCCAGGCACAATATTTCAACCTTGGCCTTCCTCAGCTTTATCGAATTACGAAGAAAAAAAAATCCAAACCCCATCCATGCCATGCTGCTCCAAGTTTGGGGAGAGGAAAGCAACGTAATGGGGTCTCGCCTCCCACCCTTCCCATTATGGCCCTTTTCCTTCTTTTCAGTTATTAGGCCAGACTTCTTGATTACCCGTTTCTTGCCTTGTGGTTAAATTAAAATATATATAGCATGTAGTGGAGTGTGATGGCGGGGGGGGGGGGAGAGAGCCGTTGTAGAAAATAGAAATGGGGAAATAAAAGTTATTATTTATTCTGGTAAGGCGCGCGCACCCACACTTGCTTAGCTCTCCTATGGGGAGAGTTGCCCACCTCCCGCCAGGGGCTTCGCCCGACCTCCCACCCGCCGTCGCAGCCGCCCTCAACAGCAGGGAATCCTTGCCCTTCAGCTCTCGTCTCCAAACCACTCGAGCCCCACGGCACACGCCTGGCCAACGAAACGCCCTTCCTATGTGGAGCAGTTTGCCCACAAGAAGCGGGGGGAAAGGGAATAAAAACGAGACATTAAAAACAACGCCCCACCTTGGTCATTCCCGCCGCCGCCGCCATCTTAACTTCGCCTCGCGCTTCAGCAACTCCTCCCGCTCGCCATCGCAAGCCAACCCGAACGGGAGGCGGAGAGCCGGGACAGGATTGGTCGAAAGGTGCGTCGCTCGAGCGAAAAAGCCCGCCTCTCTCCCTCTCCTTCTCCCCTCTACGCCCAACGGCGCGCAGCCAGCGGGAGGGACCCCACAAATTTACTGGCTGTAGCTGCTGCCGTTCACGGTCGTGAGCATTCCACCACGTAAGAAGGCGGGGCTTGACGTTAAAGGCTGAATGCCTGACGTCGCGCTGCGTTCAGGCTGAGGAGGAGCGGACCCAACATGGCGCCCACAGACACAACCTCCGTCAGTCGCAGCCAGCATGGCCAAGGGATGCTTATAGTTTATTTGTTGCATATTTATCCCACGTTTCTTCTAAGGAATGGGCATGTGGGATGAGTTTTAATGGGCAGGAGAGGATATAAAGGTAAAGAGACCCCTGACCGTTAGGTCCAGGTGTGGACGACTCTGGGGTTGTCCATCTCGCTTTATTGGCCGAGGGAGCCGACGTTTGTCCGCAGACAGTGTTTCCGGGTCATGTGGCCAGCATGACTAAGCCGCTTCTGGCAAACCAGAGCAGCGCACGGAAACGCCGATTACCTTCCCGCCGGAGCGGTACCTATTTATCTACTTGCACTTTGACGTGCTTTTGAACTGCTAAGTTGGCAGGAGCAGGGACCGAACAACGGGAGCTCACCCCGTCGCGGGGATTCGAACGCCCGACCTTCTGATCGGCAACCCCCCTAGGCTCTGTGGTTTAACCCACAGCGCCACCCGTGTCCCTAGGAGAGGATATACTGATTGCAATTTATCCCTCCAGGTGCCCACGCTGCGTGAGTTGAAGTGTTTTTCAAAACTCCATCGTTGGTGGCAAAAGTCAAAGCCTAGTGATGAAATAAGCTGACTTCTGTTTCTTATCCCGGTTAATAAAGAATCAGGCAACTATTTGAGAAGTTCAAAAAGATTTACCTACTTTATAATCATTAATTCACAGTACCAGTAAAATCTATCCAGACAAAATACTTATATTATATGAAAGAGGATATTGATGCTATAAATATGAAATTGGGAACTGCTAAATATGTTATGATGAAATTCAGATTGGAAGGTGTCGAGGAAGTCTTTTAGCAATGTAAATATACCAGGGAATAAGAAGGGGGGAAATCTTTTATTTTTTGTGTTTTTATTAAGTTTTTATGTTGTGTTAAATGTAATGTCTTTATTTTCTGTGTGCTATAAGAGAAAGCCAAAAATATTTTTTTGGAAAAAAATAAATATATTTGCATTACAACCAGCTTCAGGCATGTTATACTAAAGCTGGAGCAAGCAGAGGGATACCTGCATCCAGCCGGGTCAAAGGAAGTGAGGAACAGGAAAGGCTATTGCTCTTTCTTCTCCAGGTGAAGAGGGGAAATGACATCACAGAGTCTCCTCTCTACCAATTGTATTTCAATGGTCTGAGCATTGGCCTATCAGCAATCCAGCTCTGTGGAATTAGCCCCTCCTCAAGCTAACTAGCTAGAATATGCATTTGTTAGGTTTGGGTGCTAATCTCCCACAGGTCTTACATAGTTCTCCACATGCTGGGAGTTAAGAGGACACCCGCATTAGCTACCTCTGTATTATGGGACTAAAGCCCATTTTCACCAGATATGTGGTATGTGGAATATGACCCTCAAGTGGCAGGCGTGTGGGCGAAACTTTGAATTTATCACAAAACAAAAACCTCAACAACTTTGGTCTGTCCTGGGTGCTAGCAGGGGCTGCTACATTCCTGCGTATTGGTGCAAAGTTCCATTATCATCATGGGCATAGCCGTAAAATGAAAATGTATAGGACATGGTTTAAATGTGCTTTCCCCCTATACCACCCATAACCCCCTTCACTGGCAGAACAGCTCCACTGGCATATTGGGAGACTTCTGCCAGAGCACATATCATATCAGTGCTATCAGGCCAGAGATGGCAACAAGAAAATGGGCTTCTTCCGAACTGCTGCCTTATCTAAGGAATGCTTTCCCAAGAGAGACTTAGAATCATAGAGTTGGAAGAGACCACAAGGGCCATCGAGTCCAACCCCCTGCCAAGCAGGAAACACCATCAGAGCACTCCTGACATATGGTTGTCAAGCCTCTGCTTAAAGACCTCCAAAGGAGACTCCACCACACTCCTTGGCAGCAAATTCCACTGTCGAACAGCTCTTACTGTCAGGAAGTTCTTCCTAATGTTTAGGTGGAATCTTCTTTCTTGTAGTTTGGATCCATTGCTCCGTGTCCGCTTCTCTGGAGCAGCAGAAAACAACCTTTCTCCCTCCTCTATGTGACATCCTTTTATATATTTGAACATGGCTATCATATCACCCCTTAGCCTCCTCTTCTCCAGGCTAAACATGCCCAGCTCCCTTACTTGGCAATGACATTGACATCTTTTGGTGCACTAGACAAACTAATCTCTTTCCCCCCAGGAATTTTATTTGTAATTGTCTCTTTTCCTTTAGGGGTGTGGTGAAAGTGTTGTTTTTAATGGTTTAAGTACAGTAACTAACAGTATTGACTTATTATTTTTCATGTTATTTTGTGCATTTTACTATTATTTGTTTAAATCACTTAGAGATGTTTGCCTAAAGCAGGGGGGGCCAACTCCCAAGAGACTGCGTTCTACTCACGGAGTTAAAGACTGGCAGTGATCAGATCAAAGTTGTTGAGCATTTTTTAGGAAGGTAAGCCCGTTTTTTAGGAGTACAGGTAAAACTTGTTGGGCTTTTTTTAGGGGGTGCAGGGCAAAAACTTGTTGAGCTTCTTCGGGGGGAGCCAGTGATCTATCACAGACGCCCAGTGATCTACCAGGAGACTGCGATCTACCTGTTGGACGCACCTGGCTTAAAGCAACAAATATGCATAATAATAGTTCAGTCTCTGGCAGTATAGGCAGGCTTCCACCACTATAGGATTGCATCCTAGCAGAATTGTTATTGAATTGGCAGTCCATACTATCATGGCATTTCATGCAACTTTCAGTATACAGTGGTATCTCGGGTTAAGTACTTAATTTGTTCCGGAGGTCCGTTCTTAACCTGAAGAACCACTTTAGCTAATGGGGTCTCCCACTGCTGCCGGAGCACGATTTCTGTTCTCATCCTGAAGCAAAGCTCTTAATCTGAGGTAATATTTCTGGATTAGCGGAGTCTGTAACCTTTAGCGTCTGTAACCTGAGGTACTCTGTACCTATATCATTATTTACATTTAAGCATGTTCTAAAGCAAACTTCCTTACATTTTTTAGAGCAACGCGCACACACAAAACCAGGATGAGGAACTAGTGCTACATGTTGCAATTCTACAGGGGTCAGAGGGAGAAAACTAAGCACAATTAAGGTTCTTGGAAATCTAAGCTTTCATTAATAAAATATAGGTTCTAGCCCTTATGGCTGCAGAAGTATGTTGTGCTTGAAAATGCATGGGCCATACCTGCTGAAAACATATACCGTAAGCCAATGGTTGTGGGGTGAAGCGTCAGTGCCCTGCAGAGTTCATTGCCCAGCCCAGCAGAACCAGAATTTTGCAGTGAGAAATAACAGAAGGTTGCTAAAAAAATTTCCTTTGTGTAGAATTTAGATTGCCTAGGAATGGAGTTTATCTTCTTTTAGGTTTAATTCAGGAGTAGGAATTTTGCCTCCCCCCCCCCAATATGCTGTTGAACTATGACTCCCATCATCCCTAACCACTGACCATGATGGCTAGAGCAGATTGGATTTGGAATCTAGCAACATCTGGAGAGCCACAAGTTCCTCTTTACTGATCTAAATATATGCAAGTCCTGGCAATAACTCAGTTGGAAACAAGTACCAACTATTTACTTTAAGTTACTTCCTCCTAATATATAACTGAGGTGACCAAGAAAAAACTACTTAGTACTTTTATTTCGATTTGCATAGCTTATTTCTGAAATGTTCATTACATATTTGTGAATCAATAAAGCAGTGGATGCATTGAGTATAAGGGATGTATAATAGACAAATGATGGGCTATTGAACATTTAGTTTCAAACTCCCCAAGTGCTAAGGAAATACTAGTGCATACCTGTGCCACCAAGCTGCCTGAGGCGAGAATATTCTGTTAGAATACCCAATTCAAAGATGTAGTGAGCATTATCAAGTAGGCATCACTGCAGTGCAACTGTCACTCATTTAAATGAGGCTCACACAGGAACCTTCAGCAAGCTCCACAAACATAACACAGATTGTACAGAAGCAAGAGTTAATCAATAGCAGTTGACAATTGATCACCTGAGAAAAATCTAGTCGTACCTTGGTTCTCGAACGTAATCCATTCTGGAAGTCCATTCAACATCTGAAAACATTTAAAAACCAAGGCACAGCTTCTGATTGGCTGCATTCCTGCATTCAATCGGAAGCCGCATCGGATGTTCGGCTTCCAAAAAACGCTTGAAAACCGGAACACTTACTTCCAGGTTTGCAGTGTTTGGGAGCCAAAACGTACAAGTACCAAAGCATTCAAGAACCAAGGTACAACTGTATTTCTTTTGAGATATTAAAAAACTATTGCAAATCGCAGACTCTGGCTTTTCCCCATGCCCAGCAACATCCTTTTTATTTAATATGCAGCTTGAAGAGGAGTTCCAATGATCTTACAAGGTGGCTTACTACCATATTTTTCGCCCTATAGGGCGCACTTTTCCCCCCTCCAAAAATAAAGGGGAAATGTGTGTGCATCCTATGGGGCGAATACAGGCTTTCTCTGAAGCCTGGAGAGCGAGAGGGGTCGGTGCGCACCGACCCCTCTTGCACTCCAGGCTTCAGGAAGCTCTGTGCAACCCTCGGGAGCCCGGCGTGAAGCCACGCCAGGCTCCCGAGGGTTGCGCAGAGCTGTCTGCACTCCTGGGCTCGGTGCAGCTCCGCACAAACCTCCCGGGCGCACAGCTTCGGCATCGCTCTGGGACCCGTTCTGGGGGCTGGGGTCGGGGGAAGCTCAGGCTTTCCCCGCCCCCAGCCCCGCGCCTGTGGGGGGGGGGAATAATCTTTCCCCCTTTATTCCCCCCCCCAATCTTGGTGCGTCCTATGGGCCGGAGCGTCCAATAGGGTGAAAAATACGGTACTTTGTGAAAAGTGATATTCTGCTACTGCTTAGGGGGGGAAATAATTTGCCCAGCATTGCCACTTCCCTCTGTCTGCCCCACTCCCCAGACTGCTGCAAGCAGAAAACTGGTGAAGTGAAAAGCAGTTTAAAGATAGGTAAAATCCCAGTGAAAAAAGTTAGAGCCACAAGGCAGAGGAGGAAGGATAACAACGAGTCCTGGATCCAGAACTATTATATGATACAAGGTTCTTTCCCCAATGCTTCTGTACAGACTTTCTCTGCTGTATATAAATATTGAGATGTGACCAAGGCAGTTTGCAACTGTTGAAATATAGAAGAACAGACAAATTGTGGAGACAGTACATTTATTGAAACTTAGAATAGTAATAATATGAGCTGGGAATTAGAAAGTTTCTGAAAGATTATGTGAAACCAGACCAAAGTTTGTGACCATCAACAGCTGAGACACCATTGCTTTAAAAATTAAGAGGTGGTGGGAAAATAGTTATTGTTCCAAATTAAGAGAAAACACTTCAATAAAAACCAGATACCCACAGATGAGTGTCTTTTGTTGTTTTAAACATGATACACTCTATCTAACCAGCAGCAATTAAACTTCTCACATGAGACTGCAGACCTAGGCCATTACTAGCATTGTTTGTTCACAACTTTTAGTTGCTATTAACACACTGGAATAGATTCCTATCGATATGTATTAGTCAAAGCATTCCATTCCAGCTAAGAAAACCACAATGCTTTACACCACACAATCCTCCAGATTTTAATTTGGAAGTTTCTTCAGAGCAGTGGGAATGCCCTGAAATACTTTGCTGAACTAGGAAATGTATACTCAAAGGACAGCAAATCTGGGATTTATGAGTACCAACCAAGTTGTTCAGTCCAATTATGATGCGACAAACCAAGGCTGAATCCTGTCAAATGAACAAGCACTCAGATGTCATCTACAGAAACACTAAATATATGGCCACTTTTAAAAAGAATAACCTCATTTAACTTTAACACAGTACTGGAGAATCAGGTCAGAATGTTATGCCTTTTGCTATACAACCTTAGGCTGGAATAAGTCTCTGAATCAACTTACACAGGGTCAATTCCCACATTTTCCCGTAGATCTCAAAGTCAGGACACAGTAAACCTGGCCATAGGTTTATATTGTCGGCAGACATCATTAAATGAGGAGACAAGCAAGTTCCCATTTATTCATCTAGGTTTTACCAGCTCTTTTCACTCCTCTGTTCTCCAATCCAAATATGCCTGATTCCACTCACTGCTGTCTTTACAAATACTTTGAAAAGCCTTTTCTGCTTCTAGCAAATATGAAAATCTCGTATCCCATAATGCAGTTTAAGTACAATTTAAAGCATCCCAGAATCACGATTACTGTTCTAACATTCACATTGACTTTCTGCCTCCCTTCCCACTCCTCTTCCCAAACTAACCCCCACTTCCAGATAAGTTGCTGCAAAGACCCTCTTTTTTGAAGGCACCCTCAGAGTTCCTGCAGGAAGACACAGTCCTGACCACCTTTATAACGCAGTCCCATCAAAATTATTTTCAATGCCTTATGCTAGGTGGGACACACAGTAGCAGGGCACCCAAATGGAAGCAATGTGGTCAAGGCAGGAAGTGAAAGGTTAAGGAAGACACGTTCCCACATCCTTCCCGCTCAGCAGGAAGGGCTGGACAAAGCCAGAAACTAAAACACACAATTTGCTGTTTCCAAAGTTTCTTGGAAATACGGGTCTGCCATCTGTCTCCACGCTCACTGGTAAGCAACCAAAAGCAATAGTAGGGAGAAATTGAGGGAGGGAACTCCACCCCCTACCCAACCATTAGGCTTCTAGTTAATGTTCATGCCTTCCTCAAGAGAGTTTTCATGCCTTTTCATCCTATCAAACCTTCACTGCCTTCCATTCAGAGGGAAGCAACTTCCACCAGGACAAGTAACACTTAAGGAGCGCGCAGAGCCCATGAGCCCTGCCTTCATTTCAGTTTCTGCTGTAATCCCCTTCCTTTGTCCACCTTAGAAAAATAAAATCAACACTAAGAACATATATAACTTATTTTTAAATTATTTTAAATGTCTTTTAGGAGAAAGACTGCAACAATTTTAAATAGCCCTATGCCATCTCCTGTTGGTTCACGACCTTCAAATCAGTCTGACAGGAAACATATCCCCATTTCTTTCCAGTAGGACTGGAGGGGAGGGGAAGCACATGGAGAAAGATGGGCGCATCTTTTCACAGCTTCAAGGGCTCCACGTTCTCATACCAATAATAAAAATGTTTTAAAAAGGGGTTCGGGCATTCACACAAGGCAGTGGAGATCACTACGAGCAACATGCCCTCAGCAGACGGCAGCCCAACCTCAGTAGTTAAAAACGGGAATCACTTGGGGAGAGGCGGCAGGGGAGGGGGAGGTTCTGAAGGTAGAGGGGGCGGCCGTGGTTTATCCACACTCGCAGCAGCCCTGGGGTTCAAGTACTCGCCATATGAATGTACAAAGTCAAAGGTGGGAGGCTGGGTGGGTTGCATGCCCTGTGCGCTGAGCAAGGAGTGCAGCATGTTCACTGTATCCTGGTAATCAATGGCCTGGTTCATGTTATGCCCGTTGGCCCCGGCAGTGCTCTTGTCCAGTTTCCCAGGAGCCCCTCTGGTTTTGCTGCCCTGGACAAAAGGGAGACCAGCTGCATCCAAGCTGTGCCCAGGGTGCTGGGGAAAGGGAAACGGCATGGAGGCCCCTTTTGAATTCTTGCTGATTTTCGGCTGATGTTCATGTGCTGCAGCTGAGGCCTCCTCAGAAAGTGGTCTCTTGCGGAAGGAACAAATTGGGACAAAACCTTTATGGGATGCAATGCCACTTTGGTTACCATGCTTGGAGTCCACTGGCCGCTTGGTGCTGGCAACAGGTTGTGCATGTGAATGTTTGTGAGAATGGTGGTTGTGGTGGTGGTTGGAAGAATGGACCTTATGTTTTTCCTTGTGCTCTCCTCGGCTCTTGCCACTACTTTCATCAGAAGAGCCTGGCCGTTCTGAAAGAGTCGGCACTTTGATGCGCATTTTTATTTCCTCCGGTTTGGAGGAAGAAACAGCAGGCTTGTCCCCTGGTGCAGTCAGCCGAACTTTGAGGGCAGATGAGGTCTTATCAGGCTTTTCAGTGGGGAGCCGTTCAGAACCATCAGAGCTGCCACCCAATGGGATTTTCAGAATGATGGGAGATGGGTTATTCTCTTGCTGCTGCACATCCCGTTCACGCTGCTGTTGCACAAGCAGGTTCTGAGCAGCATAGGCATATTGAGAACGTACATTTGCCTCCATGTTTTCCAGCTCACGTTTCTGTGCAGCTAGTTCTTCAGCATGTTTGGCACGATACTCCTTTAATGATACTTTTGCCAATGGTGCACTTTTAATGCTCTGCTTAGAGAAGGGGCCACTACTGTTATCGAGATGTGGATGGTCTGTGCTGGAAGACATTTCACTGGCCCTGTGGCTGACCTCCAATTTATGTGACGGGTGTTGAGCCATCCAGCTGTCTGCTGACATCACATCTGTGCCAAGGTCCCCTGGAGAGTCGCCTGCTGCACCTGAAAGCGAAGCAAGTCCTCCAGCTGTCGAGGAAGTAGACATGCTCATCAGACCTGCAATGGTTGTGTCAGAGGAGCTTCTGGAGATCATGCTGAGAATGGTCTGTTCTGAGAGGCAATCATCATCACCTTGATCATCAGTCTTTGATTTCCTAGCTGCCTGGCAGGCCTAGGGGGAAAAACAAAAGCAGTACCAACTTTAGAATGCCAGATCTCTCTCCTGGACAGACAAAGGAAAGGAAAGGAGAAAGGAAAGGAGAAAGGAAAGGAGAAAGGAGAAAGGGGGAAGGGGGAAGGGAAGGGAAGAGCTGTCCTGTTATGCCATTTCCATAAACAATTTTTTCCATTCACAAATTGTCTTGCAAGAAACTAGAATACATCGCATTTCAACAGCATACAACATTTGATCCTGCCACTTTAGAAAATTCTATTATGGGAGAAGGCTGCAGTAAGGGGGTCTATACACCCCAGCTTCCTGTCTGATGAAACCTTTGGATAATTCAAAAAAATAAAGAAGGGTTTATGTAGAGAAGCATACACCTCTTGAATATTCATCTCCTCACAGCCAGAAGATGTTTATTATACATATATTTCTGCATTACTTATCAAACTGAAGAGCACACACAACTTTGCCAAGCCATGCTCAGAGTGTGCAGAGGACCTTACCCGCCAATTCCTGATTCGTTTCAGCCGGTTAGGAGTTTTCTCAAGGATCTGCAGGAATTCATGAGTAAGTTCTGCAAGATAAACACAAGAACACCAAGTAGTAAGAGGCGTGAAATTTACAAGCCAGAACCCAAAGGGTGCTTTAACTTCTGCCCTTGCCAGCAATAGATGGAGCATTCCTGGGACTAATGATACTGGCTCAAGTTATCAAATTAATCCCACTTAATTTTTTATTGCCATGCTGGAAATCTTGGTGAGAATGTCCCTTAGAAGTAAGATATCAAGGTAATAAAATACCTCATTGTGCATGGTAATGTATTTGACCTTGCTCCAAACTTACCATCCAAGAGTTCCAGAGTTACAGTGCCATCAACGTACTCCCACCAGTGCTTCCCGTCCATGGAGACTGGGATCTCCCAGTTGGACCACTTACAGGCCAAGTGGATGCAGACGCAGGCCACAACGGGAGGGGTGTACTGCAGGCTGAAGGTGGTTAGGTGAAGGCTGACATCACCAGCAGGGAGAGAGAAACAGAAAGCTGTAAGCTCCCAAGCCTGAACGGCAGCAGCACACACAACCGCCCGCTGGACAGACACTGCAAGAAGTGAGCATCCCTCAGCTTTAAAAGCCTTAATTATCCTGCATCGTCAAGCAGGCCCTGCTTAAAACAAAACTGTTTCAGCCTTCTTCCACGAGGTTTTCCAGGAGCTCCCGTCAGCCTGGAGCTCCAGGACCCCCATACGGCCAACAGGGCGGGCAAAGGGAAAATGCTGCATTTGAAGTTACTATTTTGGGGTTCCACAGGGCTGGATTATCCAATAGCACCAGAGAACAATCTCGAGAGATTTGGGCTACTTTGCTCTTTTTCAAAGGAATTTTATTCACCAGGCCAAAAAGTGACAGAAACCTCCAGATACGACAATCTGATCAGTGATGGCAGTAGATTTTGGCATCAGATCCAAAAGCCAACAGTCAAGCAGTTGTGCCTTAGACAAACTGTAGTTCCCTTTAAGCTTTGGCCAATTCCACAGAGCATCAAATCATCTTGCATGACAACAACCTAATAGGAATGAGCCCCAGAAGGCTGATAACAAAGAGATGCTGGCAAGATACTACTTTACTCATGGTACATTTCTATCCCAACAAACTCTTCCGGAGACACTACAGGGCAAGGCACTGGTTTGTAAATGGTGTCTGCTGGGACAAAAGTGGTCCTTGGGAGATGTGCCAGCTGCTCTTTCCCTCCCCTACACCAGTTGCCAGGGATGAAACAAGGTGTGGAGGAAGAAGCAACTGCTGTGGTGATGGGACTTGCAAGCAGCGTTTTGAGAAGGATGAGGCCTCAAGCCCATTCCATCCCCCTCCTTCTAAATAAAATAATCTCCAGCAGAATTAGTACTCTTTGCATATTATACATCAGCTGACTATATACTCTGCAACAAGGTAACCCAAATAAGCAAATCTACATGTATGTTATTTTGCATTTTTAAAATCCTACAAGAAATTAGAAAGAGAACTCAAACCCCATTAATTGGTCACAGGAAGGCCTACGTATCTACTCTCTGGCTTCTGAAATTTCACAAGGCACAACATATGTCACCAAGTTTCTATATGCCCTACTTTAAAAAAAGAATAGTAAAATCCTAAGGATGCTGACTGCTGTGTTAAGACACAAAATTCCCTACTTCAATCCTCCATGAAGTACAAAGCTGAAACATTTAAACAGCTGCATATACCAAGCCACATCTGAATTCAGAGAAAACTAGTTTGTGTGAGTGTCTGAAACATTGTCAAGAAGAGCACTAAACTGAGCAATGTTTATCAGAACAAAATCTAAACATGAACTATAAAATCTATAGAACGGCAGCCTTTGCACACAATATAGTTCCAAAAAGTGATTTCAACCATGTTGCAGGGTTCAAATACTGAAGAGGCATCTCTCTTCTGGAGAACTCTAGGTTGAAAAAAGCCATCTCAAGCCAACAATTTAGCTTCTTCCAAAAGAAAATCTAATTCTTTTCATCTCAGATGAATGCTGCTAGGTGTTCACTGACTTCTAGATGGAAAGATCCAATCTGATCCACACTTAGTAGCAAAGCAATTTTAGCCTGGAATTATAAATAGCCAGCCACCTATGGTAAGCAAGAATTGTTTCAGGGTAACCAAGCAGGAAAATCCTAATAAAAGCTGTTTATTTTTCAGTTTAGGCCACAAACATAGGCTAGTACATGAGCTAGTAGCATTGTCAACTTATTTTCTAGGAGATTTCTTCAGAACAAAACCTTAATTTATTCTAGAGTAAGACATGTACTGCCCTGATATTCAAATGCGCAATAAAGCATTTCTTCTGTAAGTTTAGAAGGATGTTCTTCTACAATTGTCAAGAACTACATTCCCAAATAAAAAAGCTAATAAGAGTAAGCCTTCAACATGTACCTGTTGGTAGCCATGAAGTAGGACGTCTGTGCCAGATCCTTGCTGGCTGAAAGAAAAAAGGAAAACCATGTGTTAGTGCTGCAAAGCACCTCTTTAATATACAACAATATGTTTCTATTGGGAAATAGCTCAGCATATTTACTTTGATTATATATGTATACTCATCAGCTGTAAATGCCCACTTTAATACTGCCATACTCTGAAAGTTTGTATCCAACTCATTACCACCATATTAAGCCAGGGTAAGGGGTGAATATTTAGTATAGCAACACCCTCTCTGTTTATTTTACTTGTTCCTTTGACCAAGAAACAATTTGTCGGCTAAGAAACGCAACCACTTCTGTGTGAAAGTGTCATAAGTGCTGTGCCAGAATCACAGCAGTGTTGAATCACTGCTTACCTCGCACTAGCTGTGTGCATTTCACCACATGAGTGTGAGGATGATCTATGGTGATCTCAAACCCTGGAAGAAAAACAGGTGACAGTTAGGTCATGGATATAACATATTTGTGCTTCTACATACCACAAATGCCTCTGGATCCTGGGAGGCAAGTAGATTGCTCATTCTTCCCCATTAAAGCTCATGCTGTGTGTTCAGTTGCAAGCAAGAAGAAAGCACAATATCTTCCTAGGTTCAAATGAATCTGTTATCCAGCACAAGAAAATGACAGAAACGTCTAGCTTCTAAGGCAACCATATTCTCTGCTGCAAATATACTAAAATACAACTGAACATTCTAAATCAGAAAACTAACATGTATTAAAACAACAGGAAAAGAAAATTCTACAATCTACTGGAAGAGGGCTTTTCCTGTCACTCCAAACACCAACAAACAATGTTTTCCTCTTAAGTAACAAAACCTAGTTTTCAAATGGTTTCTTTTAAGGGGAAATGTTTGGCCCAGCTATGGACTGGTCTGAGAAGTCCCAATGGGCAATGGCTCAGGAAAGACAATAAAATATTTATTTGAAGCCTTGCCTTCTGCCAGACAGTAACTACTACCAGCAGCAATTAAGCAAGTTCTTCCTCTGCGATGTTCTTTGATGAAAGTGTTACTGGAATAATTTTGTTGTGTCCCCTGCAGCCAGGGATAACTTCTTTGTACATTGGGGACTAAAATTTATATACCACTTGATTGTAAGAAAACCTCTGAGGTGTTTTCAAAAAAGTGTTTGAAATATCTGCATATAACAAGCAAGATTGGGCATCATATCATTCATCTAATTACAGTGAGAGATAGTATCTGTAAGCCAAGAGGTTACCAAAGGCATAGAAATAATATTGTTTCAGCTATCAAAAAAACCTGTTTGAATTAGTTACAAAGTAGCAAAAGCTCAACATCAACAATTCATGTCAGTTTGTCTGGGTATCCAGTTCCCACCCTGCATGACCAAGCTAATCATACAATTGGAACAATAGGCTGTCATGTTGCTAAGCCTTCAATCCAGAGTACACTGCATGGAACCTGAACAATATCAATCCTGTTGAAAAAGAACCCAAACCAATTTTTGCATTCATATTGGTTTACAAGAATGTCAATAAATTCACCCTAAACAAAACATATCAAACAAGTCATAAATTGTGAGGTTTGTCGCCTGGACTGATGCTCTCCCACACTGGCCAGCTGTGCCTCTGCCCTTCAGCTGTGAAGAAGACTGGGATTAGACTCTCCACTCTGCGGAACTTTTCTGGGTCTGAGATTCATGAAGCAGCCCGTCCGCTTGGAAAAACTTACCCAGGGTCTGCAGTATTATGCTCTCTAGAATGACCAGGTCTTGGGCTTGTTGCAGGTAAGCCTGGGGTTGAGAGGACAGGCAGGTTACTTGTGATGAGGCACTCTGTATCAAGCCTGCATATTTCTAACACTCTCTTGGGGAGGCAAAAAAATATCAAGGGGGAATCTTTATCATAGTCAATGCTGGAGAGAATTGGCACAAGCATCCCAATCCCAGGAAAAAAATGTTAAGTGCCCAATGGACACAATGCTTGCTCAAGAGGCTGCTCTTGATTCCATAATGGCTTCAACTGCCATGAAGTTATCAGTGTGTGTTAAAAATTTGACCTTTCCTTCAATTTGGCTTCAGAATAAAGCTTCCCCCTTGTTGGCAAGGTTAGATGTGCTGGTCCTGTCAGGAAGGGCTGTGGTGAGATGTAAAACAATATGCTTAACAATCCTCCTGTTTGAATGGCAGTGACAGGAATGAATTTCAAACAACGTTTTCTGTGTCACCATAAGAGGGTGATCCTGGCAGGCAATATCCACCCATTAATACAAACAGTGCTACACATCTGGCTTTAATTCACAACAGTCTAGCAGGAACACACAGGACAGACAAGCTATTTGGCTTACAAAACCCCAGAGCTTTCTGTACTATGCACCAGCAATATTCAAGAACTAATTACTATTGTTCAGATAATATTCCAACAAAGCTGTAGCACTCTAGATCCAATGAAGCACAGGGGACTTGCACTGCCAGGATTCGTCCTTTCCCCTCCCTCACTTGTTGAGCACTGTATATGTTTCACAGGTATTCAGTTACTTACCTCACTCCTCGTATCTGGAAGCGCCTCTTGAGGATGGAGACAGGCATGAGCGACCTTGATGACGTGCTCCAGTTTTCGCGGTTGCTCCTCCACCTTGGCTGCCAGGAAAAGGGCAGCTGGTGCTACAGTCTTTACAGAGAAAATAAATTTAAATGCAACATCCTCTTTCAAATGGCAGCAAACCTCCTTGGTCTCAAAAAGTCCAGAGAAAGTATCTTAACAACAACTTAGAATTGGTAGTTCTACTATTTGACTAAATGTCCACAAGCTGAATTGTATACACAAACATTAAAAGATTCATTTGGCAAGGCATCATAACCTGCAGAACATACTGGATTGTATAAAACCCATGCTATAATATGAAAGCTATTCAACAGTAGACAACCAGTGCTAATTTGGGATATAACTACCTGGGTTTTCACACTGCACAAATTATGCACAGTAGAAGCTATAATTTAATGCAGAGGATGGTTTCTGGGAATTATAGGCTTATTTTTTTCCTTAAAAACATTATGACTCCAGGGTCTTATCATCACAGGAAAACTAAGTTACAAAAATGAACAACTTCTACAAGGAATTGTGGGTGCAAGTTTTCAAGTTTTCCTGGGGCATTCTACTGCTGATTCTTAAGTGAAGACCACCGCTAAGTTGATGATCAATTTTGGAGCTACCTTGATCACCATAGAGTCCAAAACTTGATACAGATCTATTGAAACAGAAACCTAGGTTGGAACCACCCAGTTTTATATGGAATGTGTGCCCTGTTAGTTACAGCATCCAAGTTTTAAAATGTGTTGCCTCAGGAAGTTTACCTTCCTCTCTTCTTGTCTTTATGGACATCAGCATTTGACCTAGGTGATGCCTCTAAGTTCATTCATGGATTTGCTATTGCTGTTGCCACTACATTTCACTCTTCTATTATCTTATTGTTTAACTATTAGCGTGAACTAGTGAACATAAAATGAAACTGTTCATGTTTTGTTCTTCTTTATGTATAATTGCTAGCGACCTTAAATGTATTTTTAGATCAGAAAAATTAGATCAAATGTTTAATAGAGATTATCCTCGCTCTCATACACTCTTCATAATAAATTATTTGAAATTAATTTCTGAAAAATGTGACACAGAATAAAACCTTTAAAGATTTCCACCACAATACTCAGCACACACCCTTTCTCTTAATCTGCGTGGGATAAGGGAGAATATGAAACATATCTATGTACAATTCTAACTAAGAAAAAGTACTAATACAAGTGATACAAATGTATTTTCAATCTTTGCTGGAAGGCACCCAGAGTGGCTGGAGAAACCCTGTCAGATGGATAGGGAAATAAATAAATAAATAAATAATACTTACATTTCGATGAAATTGAGTAAAAGATTGAACCATGTAGAACCGATGCATGTAGACAATAGCCGTATTGATAGTCAGTTGGGAACTAGTATCTTGTGGTTAAGGAAAAAGCAGACAAAGGCTTTCCAAGCATATTTTAAAAGGGTTATCTGCAAACTGTAGGTTTTAAAGGACTGCACTGCCCCATGTATTCCAATCTTCACAACACACACTGATGTGAATCAGTGTTTTTGAGGTAACGTACATCACACATTAGCAAATCCCAGATGTCTACAAAATGATTAGAACACTTATCCTTCAGATGCAGGCTTACACAGGAAGTTCAACACCAATAAATGCTAAAACAATATTGGGCTGCAATGCTCTGCATTCTTACCAAGAGTAAGCACCAATGGGACTTCCAAATAAACATGCATGGAATCACACTAAGTGCCATATGACCTTTAAGTAAACTCACTATACTAAGGCTACAGTCATAATAGCACTTATCTAGGAATAAGCCCCACTACACACAAAAGGATTCATTTCCTAGTAGACCTGGCTAGGATTGTACTGACAGTAAAGAGACCCTCTCTCTGAACGCACATCTAAACACACCTAAACAAACGTTAAATTTTCCAGGCCAAATCACATCTTTGAAATCAGAACCAAGCTTTAAAGCATTGCTAAGGGCTCACCAACATTTACTCTTCCATAATCAAGAAACCCAATACAGGAAACACTGACGGAACTTTGGCTGCATTTTGAAAAAAATACACCGCAATAAGTGCAACTAGCATTAACCTGCGCAAAAGAGAAATGTCCGTACAGGAACCAAGACTGGCCTCTTTTCCCACCAGCAAATAGCGCTCTTAAAATTTAGCTCAAATCTTAGATTCGCAATCCCAAGCCAAGCCGGCCTGCTAACAAATGAGTGCGCCTTCCAAGTTGTTGCTCAATAACTGCTTCCTCTCTCGGGCCTTGCAGCTCGATCAAGGCTTCAGGGCCTAGTCTCCTCTCCCCGACCCCACCTAGTTCCACCCCAGCCTTCTCCGCGTCGCCGAGTCGACCCTCCGCGGCCAACGGTAAACGCGTCCGAACTCCCACCCGCTACCGGGCCATCTTTGTAACGTGCCCTAATAACGTGCCCCGTTCTAAGCCGGCCGCGAACCACCGCGAGGCCTCAGGCTTGGTCTCTCGCCCCAGAGGCTTCAGCCCCGGCGAGGCCTAGTTCGCCCAGCGGCCCAAGCGCGCTTCCCGCACCCTGCTCAACCCAGCCCAGCTCGAGCTGCCGCGGCCTAGTCCCCCAATGGATACACAGTCAGGCGCTGGCCCATATCCTGAAGCAGGTTGGCTGCCTGCTGCCGGTACGACAGCTCCTTGTCTGGGTCGAGCCCCGCGCGCCGGGAAGGGCTGCGCGCCAGCTGCTCTCGGCTGAAATACCAGCGCCCTCCGCCGCCTCCTGCTGCAGCCGCCGCGCCACACACCGCCATGATGGCCGCCGTCGCCGTCGACAACCACGCATGCGTGTGGAGACGCACGCACCGCGCACCGGCCTACGCTTGCGTGACCTCGCCCAAGAGAGCCTGGGCGTGCGTGCGTGCCTGCGTCCTTCCGTTTCCTCTCCTGCTGGGAGAAAGAAAGGAAGAGGATGTGCGTGCCGAACTTCCGGTATTGGCTTGCGTAGGGGTGGGGGCGGGGGCGGGGCGTTACGTTTCAGTGCGTCGGTCGATGCCTCCCATCTCTATGGCGATCGTCGTACGAAGAAGCGCCATAGAGGCAAAAATGGTAGAGTGACACACAAAGAAGAGGGACTTACATGAGCCTTTTTTTGGGTTCGTTTTAATCTATGCCAGTGTGGTTTTAACCTTCTGCACGTCTTAAATTACGCTTGTAAATTTTTAAGCGATGGTTTCACGCTTCCGCTTCGAGGTCCCCTCTTCCCCCGCTACAACCAAGCGGTGTATATATACAGCTTGGCAGCTGCGTGCCAGGGGACAAATGGACCCTCCCTCCCTGGCTGGTAGTGAGTGGGGAGGAGGAGAAATGTGGGAGAGCTGGGCTAGGAGCAGGCAGAAGCCAGAGAATGAGAACTGATATGTACTGAAGTTCTCACCCTGGGCTAGCAGGGGGATACTGTAGATAGTTTTCAGTCAGGTCCGCATATGCAAATAAGGAATTGAAAGTGACGTTCAGTGATTGGATATGTACAAAGTTTGGATTTGAAGAGTTTGGATTTGATATCCCGCTTTATCACTACCCGAAGGAGTCTCAAAGTGGCTAACAATCTCCTTTCCCTTACTCCCCCACAACAAACACTCTGTGAGGTGAGTGGGGCTGAGAGACTTCAAAGAAGTGTGACTGGCCCAAGGTCACCCAGCAGCTGCAGGTGGAGGAGCAGAGACGCAAACCCGGTTCACCAGATTACGAGTCTATCACTCTTAACCACTACACCACACTGGCTCGTTGTTACTGTTGCTTTGGAGTCGAGCTCTATATAAGCAGGTTGGCTGACCACTTCAGCCCAGTTCTGTTCTGGCCTGTGAATAAACAAGAGCTGTTGGAAGAATAGCTGTGTCGTCTGATATGTTCACCCACAATTTAACAAGAACCATGCTTGATTTCTGCTTGAATCCAAGGCTGTGGCTATGGGAGAAGATCCTCTTGGGTGTTAATGCTGTGAGCCCCTCCAACGTAGGCTCCGGTTGTAAATAAGACCTATATCCTAAAGACCTCACAGTCTCTGCTGCCCCTCATCCCAAGGACATCAAACCCTAGGTAAGTGCCTGGAAGCCCTGGAATCTGGCACCAATTGGGGTAGTGCGCAACAATATTAATGTTGCTGCTGAAGGAATTACACCGACTGCCAGTTACTTCCTGGGTTAAATCCAAGGTGCTGCTGCTGGTGAATAAAGCTCTGTACAGTTTGGGACCAGGACAGCTAAACTTTATCTCCTCTCTTATACACACAGTTGTAAACCAAAATCTGCCCTTTTCCCTTATGGGGTATTCAAGAGCCAATATAGAGTCCTTACGTAGGTTCCCTATTGGTAGGAGAAAATAACAGAGGCCAACCAGAGAATATTGAGAAGCAAAGCAGCTAGTAAGCCTGATCTTTATTGATCTGTTGCAACAGGGTCCTCATTCACCACACGCAGGAGGGAGGAGGAACCCAGAACAATGGCACGCAAGCCCTTATATATACTTTTGAAATTGCTACCCTGTAGATCAAGACCACCCCCAGAAACATCATACATACATCACAGAAGGGGTGTAGCTCAAGACCCCCCCCCCCCATATATCATACCTACATCTCAGAAAGGGCGGTCAGAAATCTGAGTGCTTTGTTTACCTCCTGTCTGCCAGGTTACCTGTTTAATGGTCACTTGATTGGATTGCCTGGGGAACCTGGCCAGTCTTTTGTAATGATAAATACTTAGTTCCTGACCCAGGTCAGGCTCACACCCTATTCATATCTTAAATGTGCCCTTAAGACAGGATTTGTAAAGGAAAAGACAATGGGGAGGCTTTTCCATTTTCCTTTGACCTTGCAGAGAAATAATTGAGGTCAGTTTGGGAATCAAAAATGGTTTCAGGTCGGTCTTCCTGTGCTTTTCTTAAAAAATTTTGCCCCACAAATAATAACATGGTATGTTGTAAATGGATGCCTTTGTATAAATATAGGATATCACATAAAAATAACACATGTTGCATTTTGTTACTAAATTACTTGCAGCATTCTAACACTTTGGGAGAAATATTTACTCAAGAGTGGTCTATGCTTTTCACTTAGCAGGAAAGTCCAATAATGAATGGAAAATGCAGTTTGGTTTGTTTCTGCCTTTTTGTGTGTTTTCAGGTGTCAAACTTACGTAGCTCTCCTCCATCATACCACAGCAGCAACAATCCCTGGTGAATCCCTTTAGGGCTTTCATATAAACCATGTCACCTTGCCATAGGACGGGTTTGGACATGTCATGAGAGAGATGTCCTTGCCTTGCCCTTTCTATGGGATTTTAGTATTATAGGCCCTGGTCTTGCACTGTGGGGAAGTTGCTCACTTGCTCTTAAAGGACGAAAAAGCTAGTTGCAGTCTGGATACACTTGTCAAATTCAAACTGAGTCCAATTAGAATTTAGATAGCACCATGGTTCTCAACTTTTCAAACCAATCTGTAAAAAAAACATTCTAAAAAGGGCACTTGTCCAAATTAGTCAATTTAACTCTATAAGGGATCATTCCTGCTAAATCAAGGCATATATACTTTCATGTATCTGGTGTTTTCATGGATCCTGAAGCTTGCCTTTTTTTCCATGAAATGAATTAGAATAATTTAAAAATGGTTAGAGAAGGTTGGCACACTGCAGAGTGTGCCAGGTGGAACATGGTCTAATCTAATTATTGGACTACACAATTGCCTGATCTACTAGAAAGCATAAAATACCTGTTTAATGGTCACTTGATTGGATTGCCTGGGGAGCCTGGCCAGTCTTTTGTAATGATAAATACTTAGTTCCTGAGCCAGGTCAGGCTCACACCCTATTCATATCTTAAATGTCCCTTAAGACAGGATTTGTGAAGGAAAAGACAGTGGGGAGGCTTTTCCATTTTCGTTTGACCTTGCAGAGAAATAATTGAGGTCAGTTTGGGAATCAAAAATGGTTTCAGGTCGGTCTTCCTGTGGTGATTTATGTATGTGCTGGGTTGGTACACTTATGAACATTTAACATATATCTAAGACCTCAAAATTCCTATCACAACACCAAACTGGTCACTGCATGCTACAGGAGAGGGCATTGTGATAGGAATTTTATGGTCTTAGATATATGGTAATGTTCATAAGTGTACCAACCAAGCATGTACATAGATCAGCACAGGAAGACCGACCTAGAACCATTTTGATTCCTAAACTGAGCAAATGTTTTCTCTGCAAGGTCAAAGTGGGAAACCTTCCATTGTCTCTTTCCCCCCCAAATCCTGTCTTAAGGGCACATTTAAGATATGAATAGGGTGTGAGCCTGTGACGTGGTCCAGGAACTAAGTATTTATCATTACAAAAGATTGGCCAGGCTACCCAGGTAATCCAATCAAGTAACCTGCCAGACAGGAGATAAACGACAGGAGAAAAACAACATTCAAATTTCTGTTTTAAGACCGCCTTTTCTGTGATGTATGTATGATGTTTCTGGGGGTGGTCTTGATCTATAGGGTGGCAATTTCAAGTCTTTATAAGGCCTTGCACTCTATTTTTCTGGGTTCCTCCTCCTCTCCTGTGGGTGAGGGGAGCACCCTGTTGCAACAGTTCAATAAAGATCAAGCTTACTGGCTGCTTTGCTTCTCAATATTCTCTGGTTGGCCTTTGTTATCTTCTCCTACCAATAGGGAACCTATGTAAGGACTCTACACGGGCTCTTGGATGCCCCATAAGGGAAAAGGGCAATTTTTGTTTACAACAGCATCCAGCACATCGTCGCCCAGTCAGGAGGTTTGGTCTACACAATGTCAGAATTGGACCTTTAGTGTGGAGACATCTGCCATTTGGAACTTGTGTTAAATAACAGGTGCTGTCTGTATTCTGCACCTTTAATAGGCTTTTCCTTTCTAACAAGTATTTTAAGTGAATAGGGTGGTGTTGTGGTCTAAACCACTGAACCTCTTGGGTTTGCTGATCAGAATGTCAGTGGTTTGAATCCCCGCGACGGGGTGACCTCCCGTTGCTCGGTCCCTGCTCCTGCCAACCTAGCAGTTCAAAAGTACGCCAGTGCAAGTAGATAAATAGGTACCGCTGTGGGCAGGAAGGTAAACGGTGTTTCCGTGCACTCTGGTTTCCATCACGGTGCTCCATTGAGCCAGAAGAGGTTTAGTCATGCTGGCCACATGACCCGGAAAGCTGTCTGTGGACAAACGCCAGCTGCCTCGGCCTGAAAGCGAGATGAGCACTGCAACCCTGTAGTTGCCTTTGACTGGACTTACCGGTAACCGTCCATGGGTCATTTACCTTTACCTTTAAGTGGGTAATTTTTTTATTCCAGTCTGTACTGGATTGGAAATTGCTTTTAAATATGCATTTGTTGATGTTTTTTATTGTTAAATTGCTTCAGTGTGTTTTATGCGGATTCATAAACTGAATGAATAAAAATATCTGTATATAAACTTATTTTTAATTGTTCTGCTGTCTGAATGTTCTACTTGTTAGAATTGCAGTGCAGGAGAGCATTGTCGTGACAATGTATTACACCAATAAAATGCTGGTTAGATTGGAAATACTAAATAAATACAAACTAAAATAAAATAGCTGAGAGTAGATTATAAAACTAACTTCAGACAGACTACACCTCTTCAGTACAAAAGCTTAGCAAAAGAGGCAGTTTCTTCACCTTCCTCCTAAAAGTGTATAAAGATGAGGTAAGAAACACCTCAGTGGGATGATCATGCCCGAGTTTTGGAAATAAGGCTGACACGGCACACACTTCTGTATCTTTACTCAGAACACTCAACTGAGTGAACCACTCTTCATGGCTGGCGTTTCAAGAAGGCTGTTTGGCTCATATCTACTAGAGACAACACTAAAAGCTGCTGTGAGTGCCGGATCTCCCTAGAGGAGAAAATACAACCATCTGGTTAAATACTTATTTCATCACTGGGAATCGCATGCAAATAAATACAAGTTAATGAAGTCATAAAGCTGGAAAAAACACAAGGTTAAGGGTCACTTCTCCCCTTTTCCTTTCTAGATACCTCCTCAAACCAAACCTCAGTACATTTTTCTCAAGGTATCACAGTTGCCCTTTCACACACTCAAGTTTTCATTGCTTAAGAAACTCCCAAGAGACAGGGCCGAGCTGCGCATCTCCATGGTAACATAGCAAACATGCTTTAGAAGGCTGAAGGCAGAAGGCTGCAGTTGGGAAGTTGTGGAGTCAGTTGAACCTACAGCAAATTAGGTGCAGGAAATGTCTTTCTTTGGATTAACTTTTATGGGCTATCAAGACCCCTTTCGGGACAGAAAACTAGAATTACCAAAGTATGAAGTACCAGGTAAGGAAACTATCCAAGAACACTTTGCTGAAAAAACAAAGCCCTTCCTGGGATTAACCAGTGGTGATTGCTCTGTATGTGTACCTGCGCACAAAAGTCTTAACTGTCATTCCTTCATCTCAGAACCCTGGGAATGGCAGTGCTCTGAGGAAGGCTGTGGATCTTTAATGGAATTCCCACCACTGTCACTAAACTACTATTGCCAGGATTCTTGCAGGGAAACCATGATTGAAGATGGTAGAAAACTGATACAGAGCAGTTGCATAGATAAGCTCTTTGTGTGCTGTTCACACACATCACCCCTACTGTACAGGAGGTTCCTGGTTTTGTCTATTCAATCCCCTTCTGAAATTGAAGCGTTGATGGCCATCCCACAGTCTTTCAAAGGAGAGAATCATGCACTGGTCCGCATCAGAGAGAATGGTTTAAGCCTTTCTCCCTCAGTGTGCTAGTTTTATGCCTAGAGATTTTTGTATATTACTGAGATATTTTTCATCCATGCTGTCTTCCAGCTGCAATCTGAAGTGGTACATCTGGGATCTAGATTGGACTTAATTCCCTGGACACGAGGAAATTATCCTGTCTCCAACATGACCATTTTTAAAAAAATACTATTTATTAGTTTTCCAACAATTTAAACACTACAAAACAAAATGAACAATACAATACAATACAAAAAAAACTACATAACACTAACACATTAAACTAACATAACGAACACATTAGACTAACAGAATAAAAACAGTTTAAAACACATCAAACAATTTCAATATCTTATCTTTCATTCGCTTATTTCCATGACCTCCTCACACCTCGCTTTTTGTATTCCACTTCTGTTAATTGTTTCAGCAATTCCTTTCCATCTTCCTCTGTTGTCTATCCTATAATTATCTTAACATATTCTAACCTTATTTTTTTCTTTAATGCTCTAATAATCTATTTATACATAATTCCTTATAACATTTCTACTAAAGCCATATAACTTCATTCCCACATTTTTCTAACATTCATTAATTTTACAGTATTTCTGTAAATAGTCTTTAAACTTTTTCCAGTCTTCTTCCACCGACTCTTCTCCCTGGTCTCGAATTCTGCCAGTCATTTCTGCCAGTTCCATATAGTCCATCAACTTCATCTGCCATTCTTCCCGGGTGGGTAAATCTTGTGTCTTCCAATACTTCGCGATAAGTGTTCTTGTTGCTGTTGTTGCATACATAAAAAAGATTCTATCCTTCTTTGGCACCAACTGGCCGACCATGCCCAGGAGGAAGGCCTCTAGTTTCTTCAGGAAGGTATATTTGAATACCTTTTTCATTTCGTTATAAATCATCTCCCAGAATGTCTTAATCCTTGGGCATGTCCTAACATGACCATTTTTGTCCCTAATTTCATTACTTCTTTACTTGGCTGAGGCCCCATCTGCTCAACACATTTCAAGCAGCATCACACCACTTTAAACAGTCATGGCTTTGCCCAAATAATTTTGGAAACTCTATTCCCCTAATCCTCTTGTTCCATTTGCTTTCCATTTTGCTATATTCCAGAATTGCAATAGTTTTCTTTCTTCTTCTGTCCATCTTCAGTGGGAACACCAACCCCTAAACTGGAACTTTTCTACCCAAAGCTGCCACCCATAGGACCAAGTGGATATGATGGCACAGTACACAGGGGAAGCTGCAGGAAGTATCGAGAGGCTATCAGAAAGATGAAGCTCAAAAAATGTAGGTAAATAATTACCAGAGGCAGGGTTTAAATGGTGGTTTCAGCAAAAGCACAAGGAGCCTTTAGGATTCTGTAGAGGGACATCCATACTCATGAGTCAGAGCACTGGGACCAGGACTAGGAGCAATGACCTCTGGGTTGGCAGGAGCTGTGTGTGTGCATGCATGCAAATCTAAGAGAGTTCTGGAGGCAGGTTTGGAGAAAGGAGGAGGATTGAAGGCCCCTGGGTTCTTTGAAGAGGATGTCCTTGCAGGATTTCCTGTACATATCTGGTTGGCCAGTCTGAGGACAGGATGCTGGACTAGCTGGTCCTTTGGCCTGATCCAGCAGAGCTCTGCTTATTCCAACGGTGTTGGGCTCGAGGCAGGTGCTCCACCTCCCTACTCGCTGCATCAGCATGACAGCTGGCCCTTCCAGACAGCAGGGAAAGACAGGGAGGAAACCTTTGGCCATGTAAAAAGGAAGTTTGTTGTCACGAATTTTTAGTGAACATGCAAACCAAGTTGCAATACTGTGTATACAACCAGGTGGAAATGTGATGTTCAAGAGTGCTCCTGAGGAAGAACAGTACAGTGGTACCTCAGGTTAAGTACTTAATTCGTTCCGGAGGTCTGTACTTAACCTGAAACTGTTCTTAACCTGAAGCACCACTTTAGCTAATGGGGCCTCCTGCTGCTGCCGCGCCGCCGGAGCACAATTTCTGTTCTCATCCTGAAGCAAAGTTCTCAATCTGAAGCAATATTTCTGGGTTAGCGGAGTCTGTAACCTGAAGCGTATGTAACCTGAAGCGTATGTAACCCGAGGTACCACTGTAATTTGAAATGTGTTGGGTTTAATAATCAAAAGCAATTTTTCTTGTGTACCTGGGGTTTTGATCTCTTTCTCTGATTTCATTCATCCTCCTCCTCCTCCTCCTCCTGGACAGCAGGCTCGTACCTCTAGGCAACTGATAATGAGGAACCAGTCACCTCCCACTGCCTCCTAAAAGGCTTGCGACATCTTGGGAAGCCACTTGTCTCCTAAGTGCCTGTGTCAGCTATCATTGGAGCTTGGCTTTCCAGCTCCTCTTGCCTGCTTCTCTGTGAGCACATTTTGTGCTGACCTAGCGATGGGGAAGCTGTGGCCCTCCAGATGTTATTGGACTTATAATTCCAATCATCCCTAGCCAGCAAGACCAATAGTCAAGGATGTAATTCGAAGTCCAACAACATCTAGACCTGCAGTGCTGAAACCAGGGCACCAAGCAGGTTCACGAGCATTAAGGACACAGTAGTTATTGGTTCTCTGGGGAAGGGGAGGAAAGGACAAGGACGAAATATGATAATTCTAGAAGGGAAGGGGCCATAGGTCAAAAATGGCAGATCCCATCTTTGTTTAGGGCTGATGCCGTTGAGCTTCTGAACTCAATATGTACAGCGGTAATTTAAACCCACAGATTATTAGCTATCTTCTCAAGCCTCCATTGTTGCTCAAGCTCCTGCTCAAGTCAGTGGATTTTTAGCAAGTGTTGACAGCCAGCCCAAAGCCAAGATCCTTCTCTCCCACACCTCCAGACAACTTTTGGTTTCTCCTATCTAACAGCCCAAGCTCTCTGTCTCTTTTTCTAGACCCAAATGAAGAGTACAGGGAACCAATGACCTGCGGACAAGAGATTGGCTGGTGGCTGCCTAAGAATCAGTCAGTCAAGCCAGAAGATGCCATCCCTTGGATAAGGGTGCAAAGGCATCCCCAGCTACGGAGCTCTATGACCAAGTGAGCATACAATGGGAAGCAGGGAATCAGCCCGCCCACCACTTCACCCAGCCAGGGATGGAGGATCTCACTCTCATCCTTTAATTGTTGTGTGTAGAAATCCATCCCATACAACTTACATGGCCAAATCCATCCCATACAACTTACATTTTATCACATAGCCTCACCCAAAGAATCCACAGAACTATAATTCTCAGCACCTTAACAAACTACAGTTCCCAGGGTTCTTTGGAGAAAGATGTGCTTTAAATGCATGGTCTGGATGTGCACCGAGGGGGTTGCATGATTCCTGCCACCTTCCAAAAGCAGCCGCCCAACATCTCCTTTTACTCACAAAAGACAATGCCATTGCAGTTGGGAGTTTTCCCAGCACCATTTCATTGACTGCTGCTTGTGGAGGGTTTGTGTGTGTGTGTGTGTTTAGGGAGGTGTAATTCTGAATGCCATTACACAACAGCTTGCACCTCCTCCCATTAGGTATCATTGTGCAGATGTAGAGAGGAGATTCTGGGTGGCTGCTTTAACTGGATCCAAGCACCCTTTGTATTGTCTAAGAGATCCACGCTCTTGCTTGCCTGGAGGGCAGATAGAGGAATGGCTGCGGGTGTGTGGAAACCTTTGACCTTTGTGTGGCTGGAATATAGGCTACTGTACAAAGGTTAAGAGTCATATGTGTTGCTGTGCCAGCTTTGCCTCTTACCCACTCATTTGGCCCACTGCCCCCCTCATAAGGCAATGTGGTCCTTGGCTGGAAAAAGGTCCCACACCCCTGTGCTAAGATGTGCTTCTCAAACACTGAACCTTTCTCCCCAAGGAACTGCTGTTTGCTCCCCACAGAGCTAGTTTCCAGTACCCTTAACAAAATACAGTTCCTAGGATTCCTCTGTGTGTGCTTTGAAGACCTTCCTCTTTCAACAAGCCTTTTAAAGTTGAGGCCTTTCCCTGTCTGCACCTATTTCGAATTGGCTTTAAAGATGTTTGTTTTTATAGCTTTGTCAATTGTTTGCCACCCTGGGCTCCTTTGGGAGGAATGGTAGGGATATAAATTTAACAATAGATAAATAAGGTCCTGGCAGCTGAAACAGTACCCCACGAGACAATGGAACAGCAATGAAATTTGTTTTCTTTGTTTATTGTAGATTTGTTGACAGCATGATAGCAAGCGACCGCCTCTTCAGCATGTTTTGAGAACCATTTGGAACCATAATAGGAACCTGAGATGCGTGGCAGCACCACTGTGTCAGTGAGAGCTCATTGGCAATAACCGGCTCCCATGTTTTAGATCTAGCGCATTTGTTCTACAAATAAATAGGAAATCAGTACAATCATCTGTGTTTGGGGGTTTTTTTGCCCGCAAAAGAAGGGGAAAAGAAAGTGGGTGGATATAAACTACAAGTGAGAAGCCTGTGGCTTCTAAATGTTGTTGGGACGCCAAATCCCATCAACCCAGCTAACACGCTCAATGGTCAAGGATGATGTGAGTTGCAGTCCAGAACATCTGGGGAGTCCACAGCTGGTGAAGGCTGGTCTATGGCCGTTTATCTTGTACTATATCTATGCACTCCCTGCTTCTTCTTTTAAGAATTAGTACAGGAATGAGGATTGTTCCTGACATTTCAATATCAAAGCTCGCTGTGATTTAAGTAGATGCTGGCAAATGTGTGCACCTGAGCATGTGTTATGTCTACATTTGACCAATACATGTTTCATCCAGGGACAAATGGATGACATATGCCATACAGGCATGGGCAAACTCAGCCCTCCAGATGTTTTGGGACTGCAACTCCCATCACCCCTAGCTAACAGGACCAGTGGTCAGGGATGATGGGAATTGTAGTCCCAGAACATCTGGAGGGCTGAATTTCCCATGCCTGATGTTCTAAAGCAGAATAAAATGTTTATTGAACTTCAAAATAGATTATCTCCACCCCATTTCCCCACATGCGGACCCCTTGCATTTTCCATTACAATAACGTTGACCTGTCACTGTAGCAGTGCTTCAAGAAAGGGGAGGAAAATCAATGCTAGAAGGACCCAAATTGATAAAGGCAGGGCCTGCAGGCAGACTAGTGCTGCGCTCTTACCCCCCCCCCCCCGCATTTCTCAAACCACCACCTTAACAGAGAAATGGAACAACTCTGTTTTTTGTAAATTCCCTGCTTCCCAATCCACTTCCCTCTAGGAAACTTAAAAGCAGGCTTTACAGATGCTTGCACACAACCACCAAACCAACCCACCTTTCTGTGCTCTAGCAAGGGACTAAGGTGATGATGAGGCTTTCAGGTTTTACTATTGTTTGACTAGCTTAGCATAGACAAAGTCAGAGGAGAACAGTCAAGGAGAGACTAGAGATACACTTTCCTTTGATGGAGGTCTAGTTTGGCACTGTAAGAACAGGATGCTTTTCTAGAAGAGCCACTGCCAAGATCCAACAGGCTTTTCTTACAGGTTTCTGCTTTGTGCAAGGAGTTTAAATGTATGACCTATTGAGCTTAAGGAAAGTTACTGTCACTTAACTATATATAGAATTGCAGTCATGTAGTATAAATGCAGGTCATCTTAGCAGCTACTTTGTTGTTGTTGTTGTTGAGTCGTTTAGTCGTGTCCGCCTCTTCGTGACCCCCTGGACCAGAGCACGCCAGGCACTCCTGTCTTCCACTGCCTCCCGCAGTTTGGTCAGACTCATGTTTGTGGCTTCGAGAACACTATCCAACCATCTCGTCCTCTGTCGTCCCCTTCTCCTTGTGCCCTCCATCTTTCCCAAAATCAGGGTCTTTTCCAGGGAGTCTTCTCTTCTCATGAGGTGGCCAAAGTATTGGAGCGTCAGCTTCACGATCTGTCCTTCCAGTGAGCACTCAGGGCTGATTTCCTTCAGAATGGAGAGGTTTGATCTTCTTGCAGTCCATGGGACTCTCAAGAGTCTCCTCCAGCACCATAATTCAAAAGCATCAATTCTTCGGCGCTCAGCTTTCTTTATGGTCCAGCTCTCACTTCCATACATCAGTACTGGGAAGCAGCTACTACAGCCTAGCCAAAGTTCCAGCATGCAAACCCTCTGCAGTACCAATGGGTCACAGCCTGACCCAAAGTGGGTCACAACAGGAGCACTACCTTCATGCAATTATATGGTAACATTTAAGAAATGGGTTCCCAAATGCATGTTTGGGTTAAGCATGAGACTCTCCATCTCAAGGTCATGGGTTCGAGCCCCACTTTGGGCAGAAAGATTCCTGCATTGCAGAGGGTTGGGCTAGATGACCCTTGTGGTCCCTTCAAACTCTCAAATTCTATGGCTCTAAATGTGGTTCCTGGGACTGAAAAGGCTGAAGATCCCTGCTCTACACCACCCTGCGGCAGCTCACTTTTCTATAACGGTTAGATGATCCCAACACCTTGGGCATTATCCTATATACTGTTGGCAGTGATGTGTGTAAAATATGTAACGTGTTTCTGAATTCTCCTGGACGGTGGCTGTCATGATGTGGTCCTATATGTCAAAATTACCATTACACTTAGGTTCTGGATTCAGGTAGGTAACAGTGTTGGTCTGATGCAGTCGAAATATATATATAAATAAAAAAATTGTCCAGTAGCACCTAGGAGACCAACTAAGTTTGTTCTTGGTATAAGCTTTCATGTGCATGCACACTTCTTCAGATACCTGAAGAAGTGTGCATGCACACGAAAGCTTATACCAAAAACATTACACTTTGGGTTATTCACAGTGATAGTATATTAATGACAGTATATTAATGATAAACCCTGCAAAATACCAATGCATAGGCATGTAAGTGCACACAAATTGCTTGGGCTGCAATGATTACAGTCAAATTGACTTAACAAATGTCTTTAGCCTGAATCAATCAGGTGCTGATATCTATCTATATCAGATTTAAAAATTCAAGAACTGTTGTTCACAGGTACTGTCTTGAGAGGTGCATCATCTAAAAATTAGTGAGGTGTTTTCTTCAAAAGCATCTTTATTCATACACAGATGGCATGCAGATTTAAATCAATTAAAAACCCATGTGATTCAATTGTACAATAGTGAAATCTCATGCAAGTGTGCTCAGTGGTCAAGTCCCACTGGGTTCAATGGGGCTTACACCCAGGAAATTGTGTTGAGGATTGCAGAATAGAATTTCCTAACTGTATGACAGCCCTAACATTCACAGTTCTCACAAGTTTCCATCTCCCTATATTCCATGTATTTGTGCACTGAGCAACTGGGGGTAGGAGGAAGTTGCCCAGGTAAGAAGAGAGGTAGTATATTCAAGTTTATGGCACTGGGAAGGGAGAAGAGAAAGAAGGAAACAATGTAATAGAAAGTGATCTTTAATATATAATTTATATATACACACACAAAAAGAAAAAAAGTACCAAATAAGTGCCATATTGCCCACTCTGCTCATACACCTTGTCCAAGGAACACAACTGAGCCATTTTCGCAGTAGCCCTAGAGGGAGTGGGGAGATCTGGGTTAGTTTTGTCTTTTTTTAAAGCTCACTCACTCCTACTACATAGTCTTCCCCATGGTGAGCATCAATAACTCATAGGCTATGCACAATGACAGTTGTCCATTAAAAATAATCTTTTCTTTTTTAAAAAATTAAGGAATATTAGAGCTTTTTAAACCATAAAGTAAACTAAAAAAGAATAATCTTCAACTTCTTTCCCTCCTTCTTTAAAAGACTCATTTTTTTCAATTAAAAATAGTTGTTTTCTGCTTTATCTAACCTCTTCAATGGAATAGAGATTTCACAAAGCTCCCTTGCTTCCCCATGGCTTAGATGTTCCCCAATTTAGGTGTCACTTGTGACAAAGAGTTGAGCAAAATAAACCTTGTTTCCAAGGAATCTGGTTCAGTACTGGAATCCTATGTAACAAAAGGTGGAAAGGGGGGCTGTAACTTGCCAACCTCAGATTTGAGAGGGACAAGACCCAAACTATGGTAGTGGGTGGGACATACCCATACACATGCTTGCAACCAATTCAGTCCACAGCTGCAGATTAAAGACTCCTTGGAACAGGGTCAAGTGAAATAGGCCAAAGGTGGTTCCTCCAAAGGGGGAATTGCACCCACTGCATAAAATGGGAAAATTATAGAGGAAACAGGTAGAATGTAAGCAGGCTGCATGCCTGCACTATCCAAGGTGCCCCTACAGGGGCTAGAGAAGTAGATGGAGCATTTCAAAATGGCAGCCACAACCCCATCGATCTGGGAAATAGCAAGTGCTCAATATCTGTGCCATTGGCCAGCCGCGCCAGCTACTGACCACATGGACCTGCCCTTCTACACCAAACAGACACACACTTCTTTTCAGCACACTTTCACCACTCAGCAGTGAGCTCTCTTTCAAATCTTTTTTTACACATTACAGGAAAAAAAAGGCGGACATTCAGCCCTTGCATATCAATGGGGAACGGGTGGAGAGGGTGGCGGAATTCAGGTTTTTGGGAGTAACTATCGATCAGGGCATGACTTGGAGCGCAAATACCACTGCTCTGGTGAAGAAGGCCCAGCAGAGAATTTATTTCCTCAGACTTTTAAAGAAGAACAATCTGAGTGAGAGACTGCTGGTGTCCTTCTACCGAGGCTCCATAGAGAGCATTCTTACATACTGTATTTGTGCTTGGTTCTCCAGTTGTACAGCTAGGGAGAGGAAGGTGCTCCAGAAGGTCATAACCACAGCACAAAGGATTATTGGTCAACCTCTCCCATCTTTGGAAGAATTGTACGGTTCCCGTTGTCTTAGGAAAGCAAACAACATCCTGCAGGATTCATCTCACCCGGGATACAGTCTGTTTGCACTACTGCCTTCTGGCAGGAGATATAGAAACATCAAGTCAAGGACAAATAGACTGAAAAACAGTTTTTACCCGAGAGCTGTGGCCCTTTTGAATGCTGTAACTCGATAGTGTGACCTGGGAGATTGATGGGTGTGGGTGTGGCTGGAATGTGGTTTGTTGGTTGTTGTTGTTGTTTTGCTTTTGTTGTTTTTAAGGGATGGCATCCAATTTCGTTGCACTTGTGCAATGTTGCACGTGTGTAATGACAATAAAGAATCTATCTATCTATCTATCTATCTATCTATCTATCACATGGTTTCTGAAGTTCCTATGACCAGTTAGTACTTTGGTGCAAATAGATCCCCCTTCCCACCCACCTAGGCTAATAAAAATAAAAGGAGCCAAGGGTCTTCTCCTCTTCCACCTCAGTGCCATGTTCTCGCCAACTTAAATCTGGCAATTAACACAGAGCTCTCACTTAGCTGATTTTGTCATCTACCGTGTTTCCTGCCAGTCAGGAGGGTCAGAGCAAACATTCACTAGGGCAGCCAGACCCCAAATTTGTGGAAGTCCACTTTGCTTAGGATAAGCACACCCACCCTCAAGCCTTCCAACATCTGAAATAAAGAGCAGAAGGGGGGCGGGAACGTTATTATTTTTTCTGGAGCTACATATATAATATGTATGAGAAAGACGGGGAAATACCCTCACAACCCCCAGAATCAAGGTCAGTAGAACCAACTTGACCAAACCTAAAAGATGGATAAAACAGGGGGCGGGGTGAGTGGAGAAGAGGCATGGCACTTAATAGCAAAAGATCCATGAGAGTGGGCTAGAAGGAAGGAGCTTGCTCTGTCTGCCAATTCCAGCTCCTGTTAAATAATTTCTACTTCTTTATTTTGGGGTCCCAAGTGAGTAGGGAAGAAGCTCCCGTCTGCAGAAAGGTGGAAGAGGAGGGCTGCCGACAAAGCAATCCGTCCCCTTTACTTCAGGCACCTAAGGCAGGTTTGCATCTCCACAGGGCAGCAAAACCTCGTTCTCTGGCTATTACAGGAGATGGAGTGGCGGGGGAGGCAGGGGAAAGAAGGCCTGTTTCCTTCCCATCTCTTTGGCATCAAAACCACAACCCCCAGCCACCGTCCCATTTCCCCCCTCTCAAAGCACCCCAAGTGCTTGTCATCACTCCCCTTCATTCCAACCAGACATAGCAATTTGGCAACTGAGAACTGTACCCCAAATGACAATCCCTCAGAGAGACAGACAGACAGAGAGAGAGAGAGAGAGAGAGAGAGAGAGAGAGAGATTCCCAAACATCACAGTGAGTTTGTGAGAGCGTGTTATGTGTGTGAGAGAAAGGCACACACACACACACAGGAACAAAAAGACAGAGTGGGTGTTTGCTGAGAGATGTGACCAACAAAACACACTGGGGGAAAGTCACCTCCCCCAAGAGAAAAGTGCCGTCGCTGCGCTTCTGGAAAGTCTCAGCAAAATGGCGCCATGAGAAAAATGGAGCCCCGCTCAAAAAACATCCGAGCAATGCTTCAGGTTGGAGGCGGGGCAGAAAGAAAAGGGTATAGCCTCCCTTCAACAATAAAATCAAAATGTCAGCTTTCTGGATCCACAGATAGACAAGGGTGGGGTCTTCTAACCCCTACTGCAACCTCCCTTCACCAGGTCCTTTGGTCGATCCCAAGAGCGGCAGAAGGTTCACAACAAACTTTACCCCAAAATAGCACCCACACGGGCCCAAAAGGAGGCACTCCAAGTTAGGCTTTGCTCCAAATAAATAAAAAATAAGTCTTGTATGGGGTAAAGCGACCCCCCTGACATCTCTTCTGTTTCCAAGACTATCAAGGATCCCATTTCAGAAGCTATAGGGGTTTTTCCCTTTTTAGGAGGGTGTGTTCCAAAATCCAGAGCAAAGAGAGAAAGACAGAGAGCCAATCAACCCCATGGTGCCTGACTGAGCCCAGCTTAATAGGTCCCTTTGTTAAGCAAAGGCTCTTTTCTTGCTAACTGGTGGGGCCTCCATTCAGGAAATAGGTGGTCATCTCGCCTTTGCCCTTGACCTTGATGACCCCACGGCACTCCAGCTGATAACCTTTGGCTGCCAATACCTGATATAGGTCAGTTGTCACCTAGAGAAGGGGAACAACAAGTGTTAGGAGGAAAGGGAACACGCAGTTCTGGGCAGGTGGAATTATGAGTTTAAAATTTTGTCCCTCTGCTCACAGAAAGCCTGTTGCTCTAGAAGAGATTCTGTACATGGGAGTGGGAGGCACTTTCCACAAATTCTCCCCTTTATCTTGCGGTCATATCTCCCTGTCCCCCAGCACTGTTCCAAAGGGTCACCAAATTTGGATGGTAAAAGGAGCCTGCAGAGGGAAGTTGCGATCAGCAAAATTGCCTTCTTGCCCTGCCTTGGTGAGAGGGGGAAAGCCAGACTGCTGAATAAAGCCAAACAGGTGATGTGAATCCTGCTGTTTTTGACAGCAAGCAGTTTGTGACTGAGGACAGCAAGGAAGCCAATGCAGCCCCCACCCTGCCAAAGCCTGGCATAATTAGAGCACATTTAAGCAATGCAATGATCCAGCAAATACACTGGAACTGACACAGAGATAATATAGAAACAAATCTTTTGCCACATCATCCAGGGTTTAAATCACCCAGAAAAACCATAGCAGCCCATCTGAAATACCTGTCGTGGAATACCTCAGGTTGGGCTAATAAGTCATGTAGGGTTGCCATACATCAAGAATTCCCTGGACATTGCTGGGATTCGGCCATCGGAAAATGGCCTGAAAAGAGCAACAACTTTTGTGTCCGGATGTTCACTTTTTGAAATATGGCAACCCTAAGTCATGGGATTTGGGTTTTTTTTGAGCATTTGTCTCCATTTCAGTTATTTGGCTTACAAGAAACCTAGTCCCAAAGTATTGAGGTTCAGGGCTTTAGTAGGCTTTCTGTGTCCCCGGGGAAGGACCATAAGAAAGGAAAATGGTCTTGCTTTTGGTGTAGCCACTAGGTCTACAAGCAAGGGCTCAGCCAATTGATACTAACTCACCCTGTCTTCAGACTATTTCCCTTGGTGAATACAACCCCATGAATTCATTATCTCAAGATTCTGTGACGGCCACCCACTTGGATGGCTGTAAAAATAGACTAGGTAGCTTCATGGAGGATGGATCTACCCGTGACTATTAGTGGCAACAAGCGGAACATCCTGAGGCAATATACACCCAGATGCCACAAGGGGGTGCTGCTGCTTTTAGGTGCTGCACATGGAATCTCTGAAAGCGTCTCGTAGACCATGCTGCAAACGGGATGCTGGCCTAGGCGGGACTTTTGGCTTGGTCTGGCAAATGAGTTCTTACTCTCATATAGTAACCAGAACTATTCAGAAGTGGTCAGCAGAGGGAGCCTTACTGACACAATGCTCCCGTAATATTATTTAATAGAAATGTGGATATTCCGCCCCTCCCACTTCCATGGTCTCTGAGGCAGCTCACAGCAAAGCCTGAATTGCTCCTCTTCTCACTGAAGTCTCCTCTGGACAGGATTTCTAGCTTTCCCCACCAGCCCCAATAGTGCCACCCCCCCAAAAAAAAAATTTGCCAGGAAAAACTGGCAGCAAGTAACAATTTTAAAGTGGTGGATGGAAAGCTTTTCCTCCACCAGAAATGACTCCCAACAATTGGCAAAAAAATAAAAATAAATAAATGGTGATGGTGGCCCAGGAATGAGTCAGCAACAATTCTCACTCCAATCCAGGTGTTCCAGCTGCTGGGTCTTAAAAATATCCCACCATCTCCTTGTGGGCTGTGTTACAGCTGCCCCCACCTTGAGAAAATGCTAGCTATCAACAGCAGGGCTGCCATGCCTGACGAAAAATAACTCCTTTTTTTTCTTAAATTGCTACCAATCTTTTTAGTGGGGCTTTTAGATACAGAAACGATGGGTGCTAGTGTGGAGTGAATCTTGCTGTTCAATGTTGCTGCTTGTTTTGTAAGGTTTGCTGTTTTGTTGATTTTTAACTGTTTTAACTTTGCATGGGATATATACTTTTTTTGTTAGAACTCCTGTGACTAAGGCGCTCAGCATAGATTATATTATTACAGACCTATTGAACCTCTCCTAAGGAAGTAGACTTCCAAGGTTAAATCCTGGCAACCATGAGGTCTTGTTCTTCGCATGACAGTGTAAGTCAGGCAGCCCCCCTGGTGGGGTCCCCGGCCGGCTTATCGCTCCAAGGCTGGGGGCAAGCGTACCAGGCTGCACCCTCGACCTCTGCATGGGCCTGCCAGCAACCTTAACCACAGTCAAAACAGGTCACGCCATCGACGCTCTCACCTGAATACGGTCAGGGACACCAGTGCTGTCCATACGGCTAGAGACATTCACCGTGTTGCCCCAAATGTCATACTGCGGCTTTCGGGCGCCAATCACCCCAGCCACTACTGGCCCAATATTTAGCCCTGTGGAAGAAATGGGAAGGGAAGAAAGGATGCAAAAAGGAAAATCAGTCAAAACTGAGCAGCCAACCCACTTGCCTTAAGGACACCCAATCTCTCCCCCCAATGTGGAACACCCACCCACCCTTCCCAGGCTCCACTGACCAATTTTCATTTGGAAGTTATTGAATGAGTGTTCGTTGATATATTTCATCTGCTCCATGAGCCGCATCGCGTAGTCTGCCAGCGCTGTAATATGGGAGCGCCCCTCGCGGTCATACGTGCTGTCATTCAGCCCTGAAGCCGCCATGTAGGTACTGCCAATCGTCTTTATCTTCTCCAGCTGCCTGAATGGCTCATCACTGATAATCTACAGAAAGAAGCAATGGAAGGTAATTTCTACGAATGCTGAGAGAGTCTCCTTTCATCAAAATCGCACATCTGTTTTAAAACACATACAGCTCCCAAGTTAAAACAGTTCAACGCATCGTCAGAGAGTTACGACCTCTCCTAGACAACGACAGTTCTCTTTCCCAACCTCTGGGAGGAAGACTTTTCATTGCCTACAAACAGCCGCCCAATCTTAAACAACTCCTCACCCACAATAATACAGCAAGCAGACTTAACATGGACACTGGTACCAGAGCCTGCAATAAACCCAGATGCCAACTTTGCTGCCACATACACCCAGACAATACCATCACTGGACCCAACAACATCAAACATACCATCTCAGGACTATTTAATTGCTCATCTTCTAACATTGTGTATGCTATCAAATGCCAACAGTGCCCTTCAGCTCTCTATATTGGACAAACAGGCCAAACCCTACGCCAAAGGATAAATGGACATAAATCTGACATCAGGAATCACAAGACAGAGAAACCAGTAGGAGAACACTTCAATCTCCCAGGACATTCTATACAAGATCTCAAAGTAGCTGTCATATTACAAAAGAATTTAAGAAATAGACTGGAAAGAGAAGTTGGTGAATTACAACTTATTACCAAACTTAAAACCATGGAGAGACCTGGTCTGAATAGAGACATTGGATTCTTATCTCATTATACATGATAAAGCTATTTTTGGCCATCTCATCCCTTGCTTTTTCCTGCAAGACCAATTGCAGTCGTTAGCAGTCGTCAACAGGTTTACCACACCTATCAGCCAATCACCCATTCCCACCACCCTTCTGAGTAATACCCCTCCCCACCCTCTCACTGTATATAAAGGTCTGGTGACTTCTCTTTCAGTGTCACAGCTGTCAACGTTTTCCTTTTTTTAAGGGAAATTCCCTTATTCCGAATAGGATTCCTCGCAGGAAAAGGGCAAAGTTGACAGCTATGTTCAGTGTATCTGAAGAAGTGTGCATTCACATGAAAGCTCATACCAAGAACAAACTTAGTTGGTCTCTAAGGTGTTACTGGACAATTTTTAAAATTTTTAAAATATATTTCTACTGTTTTAAAACCTTCCATGGCCACTGCCGCACTTCTCCTGAACGGCAGAGATTTTGCCTTGGTTCTCAAAAGTTTCTCCTATTTCTGCTCTGTACTCGTGCAAATGCCTGGCACTAGGTGAGAGCCTTTCTCAGAAGAATGCCACGCAGAGAGCACCAACCTCACCCTGGCACAGGGCCCCCTAGTGGGCACAGACCCAGATGCGGATTAAGACCCCTAGAGACCCTATGCACAGACAAGATTATGGTGATGCCCCCTGTGTAATTCACAATAAAAACAATACTAAACCACAAAACAGTAAGGAAGACTAACAAATATCAAATATTCATTCATGTGGCACTTTCAAAACTGAAGTCAAAAACAATAAACATGTCCTCCTTCAGCATCTATTTTTGGGGGGAGGGGGACCCTACTCATCTTTCAACCTCTTCGGTACCTCCCTTTTCCCAACCCAATGCAGACAAAAGACACGCAGTTACCTCATCGAAGTCGGCAATTATCTCATTAAGCAGCCGCAGACATTCAACCCCTTCATTGTTGGCTTCCAGCTCCACGTAGAACTCTGAGAAGTTACTGATCGAGGCAAACATGACCGCGACACATTCACACGACTGGTGGTACAACTCGTCGTTGAGGCGCTCGCGGGCCAGGAAGTGAGCGGCCACATCTTTGGGCAAGATGTTGTGCAACAGCCGACGGTTGTAGGCCTGGAGCTCCTCCATCTCCTCTTTCTCACCTGTAGCCTGGGAGAGTCGCAAAGGGAGGAAAGGAGGAGGATACCAGTTATCCAAGACGTGCGATTTCATTAAGCCTTTTGAACTTCCGCTGTTGAAGGTACCGGCCCTCCAGATGTTCTTGGGATTCCAACTCCCAGCAGCCTCAGCAAACAAGGCCGGTGGTCAGGGATGGCAGGAGTTGGGAGTCCCAACATCTGGAGAGCCACAGTTTTGCCCAGCCTGCACCACACACACCAGACACAAATTCTGCAACCTGAAGAAGTTCTGTACATCCAGCAGGACTGCACATATCCACATAATTTATTCTTTCCTGCTAGTCACAGAGAGGGGGAAAGAGCAATGTTTGGGACTAAAACTCACCACTACTAACAAAAGATCTTGCTCAATCCACTCTTCAGCTTCAGGTTTCATCACTTGTTGCCCTGTCAGTAGCCATAATCTTAAAACACAGAAGCTTACACCCCTAGTCAAGAGACGCCGTACCAGTCACTCTCCTTCCTACCATTTATTTATTAAACTTGTATATGCTTTATGTTTCGATGAATCTCAGAGACATTTACATCATCATTCAACACAAAAATGCAACAAAGTACACAACTAAATGCAACATAATGTGTGTGTGTGTGCGCGCACGTGCATTTTTATATAATCACATTAATATTACATAAAAGGATCCTCACACGAAATAATACAATTCAGGAATTCAAGAACCATGCTGTCATTACACTCTCCTTCTACCCATCACATCACTCCATCCTCTCAGTTCTCACTCCAGTGAAACCCTCAAAAACCCATAATCACGTATGAATCCAACAGGTGAAAGCCAACCCTCCCCCAATCATTTCATCTCCATCTCTCACCTTTGGGGCTATACAAACACCTTCTCCCTCTATCTCCCCTGGGGAGATCAAGCTTTTCCTCTCACTCTGGGGCAGAAGGGTCTCTGGACACAGCCACCCATAGGCTTGACTCTCACACCCTCAGAGGGAGCATCCCAGTCAATCAAACAAAAATAAAGCAAATGTCCCTTAAAATAACTTTGAATTTATAAAAGCACCAAACTAAGTAGTTCAGAGCCAATTAAAGAAGGCATGCCAAAGAGCTGAGTAAACAGCAAGAACTAACAGCATCCTTTGGAATTCCCTGGCACCAGGAGATCTCCAGAGTCATCCCAGCCTTGGCAGAAACATCACACCCTCAACTACCTGTTGTTTCCAGAGAAAGTCCAGCCGGGCCGTAGACTCCACCTGCTGGGCATGCAGGTAGAGTGCCAAAGCAAAGAGCAGCAAGATGACAGGTGTCATGTACTGTAGGGCCACTTTCCCCTCGGCAGAACTAGGAGAAAAGAGAGTAAAGGCAAGCTGTTATCTTTCTGCGCTCCTGTGCCCAATACAGCCTTGACACAACCCCTGTGCTCTGCCTGCTCCCCCAGCCTAGGGATGCCCCCTGCTCTTTAAAAACCAACCTCAGCCCATTCTCCCCCTCTGTCCCTTATGCTTGGAGTACCTTCCTGCCATGACACCAAGGGAACTACCCGAATGCACTGTCATTACATGGTTGTTATCTGGCTTGGGTGCTACATGCAGAAGGTGGAATATAAATCGAAATGGGGAAAAATTCAAACACCGTTGTTACTCCATAAAGTCCATCACTTCCACAAAGCATTTGGCATTTCTCTTTAGCTGCCATCCCAAGCTGAAATAAAAGCTGTTATTTGTGATTCCAGTTTTTTATTTTTTTTTATTTGTGGTATGCAGTTACATGTTTTTATTTAGCTTTCCTTAGGAAGCTTTGGGTTGTAGCCAAGTTATTCCTACTCAGAGCAGACTTGACTACCTTGGGTCCATTACTTTCAACAGGTCTACTCCAAGTAAAACCATTCATTGAATAATGCATGTTTATTCAAATCACTCAGAGATTGTTATATTAAGTGGTACACAAATTCCATATATAATTTGCTTAAATTTCATTTCATCTCAACGATTTATGTGTATATATACCACTTAAGCCTAACTACATATACAGTGGTACCTCGGGTTACATACGCTTCAGGTTACAGACTCCCCTAACCCAGAAATAGTACCTCGGGTTAAGAACTTTGCTTCAGGATGAGAACAGAAACCGCACGGCAGCAGCGCAGTGGCAGTGGGAGGCCCCATTAGCTAAAGTGGTGCTTCAGGTTAAGAACAGTTTCAGGTTAAGAACGAACCTCCGGAATGAATTAAGTACATAACCAGAGGTACCACTGTAACTGCATTTGCTTACCGGTATATTTGTCCCTTGCTATCATTGCTTCACCATTGCTAGGTTCTCTCCCCTCCCCTCACGTCTAAACCTGGACAGTAAGTTCCTCAGGGCAGGCACCTATATAGTGCTTCTGTCACATTGTTACTGATATAGCATCACAATATATAAACGAAACAGCACAATCTGATGCTTGCAAATCCAAAAGACTTCTACCACTCTCCCAAACCCTAAAAAACAGCCTTGGGACAGTTCCTCCCAAACTAGTACCCTCCTGATATTGTTGGACTGCAACTCCCATCAGTATGGCTTATTGTCAGGAAAGGTGGGAGTTGTAGTCCAACAACATCTGGAGATGATGTCACCTGTGCCCCCTTGCTGTACACTTAACTTTCCCAAAGCTTTGGTAACACCTTCACCAAACCTCTAGGTAGCCTTTATAACCACAACCATTCCCCACAACCACACCAAAATTGGCTCCCTTTCTGGTTCCAACTCACCAATCTTGACTACTGTGGGTCTCATTGAAGGCTGGCCTGTTGTGAGAAGGGGCAGAGAAGAATTTTTATAGAGAGAGGCCCAAGTCACCCAAGACCAACACCCCAAGCCACCTCCCACAATGAAAGGCAAATGAGATTGAAGGCGAGTTAGAAGTGGGGAAATGGGCTGGGGGACAATGAAGATTCTGGTAGTAGATGATGCACTTGAATTCTGCCCCAAGTATCTTGCAATGGGAAGAGACTGAGTAGCCTCCTCCTTAGTTTAACACCCATGTCCAGATAGAATGGATCAAAATTAGAGGTTTCTGCAGCTTTATAGAACACCCCAAGCTCAGCACAGTTTCCTTTTTCTCTGCTCCCCAAATTTAGTTGCCTACAAATCATGTTTGCCTATGCCTGGTTTATTTTTTGTAAACCACTTCAAAGTTTTATTTCAATCCAGAGGTATATAAATTTTGTTTAATAAAAATATGCAACATTAAGCTACAGTTGTTTCCTTTCTTTCACTTCTTAGCTAATAGAGCTGCTTCCGTATATAATTTGAAGCAAATTATTTTCTCAGAGGAAGGGATGTTCTTACTCCTTTCACTCAGAAATAGATTTTTCTGCTTTAAAACTCCCCCCTCCTGAGGAAGCTGCTCTCTCCTCTCCCTGGGTGGGGAAAAAGATTTGGGCACTCAAGGTGGGCACAGAAAATACAGAAGCAGTTTGCCCAGTGATGGCTTAATTTTCCACACATGGTATAAATATGAACAAGTCAAGAAATATTCAGGAAGAATGGGTTCAAGTTCATTCCGAAAGAATTTTTGGATACAAAGTCCCACTGCATCCGGTCATATTCTTGCTGGATTATTCAGAAGGGTCAGTGAAGGAAGAACACAAGGATATGATTTATTACTTGCTAGCAGCTGCTACGATCTTACATGCAGCTAAAAGGAGAATGGTTACAGCTCCCGACGATTAAAGAACTGCATAATAAGATACGGGATTATGCAGTAGCGGCAAAATGAACTTATTATATAACATCTTTAATTGTAGATGACATATGTTAAAATGGAGTAAGTCTGTCAATTATTGTAGGGCATATTGTTTTATCTTCTAGTGCCAATTATGGATTTTCTATGTTGTGAGCTGGCTGGGTTTTTGTTTTTAAGTGGGAAAAGTGCCAAAGGAATAAGAATTATCTCATGAGATAATGCATGAATGAGAACCTTTGGGAATCCACGATTCAGCTGATATCTGAAGGGCCACAAAACCACCACCACGGTGCTATATTATATTTGTTTCTGATGTTATTTGCTATTGCGGTGGTTTGTAGCTGGGCCCATTTTCTCTCGGTTACTCATGGCTGTTTGGAAAAGTTATATTTGAGGGCAACATGGAAGAAAACAAGTGCAGGGTGAAAGCTGGAAGACCCTCCCCACTTTAAATCACCCAGACAACTTCAGGGCCCAGGGTTGAAGGTTTGAGATTTTTCCAGTCCCAGAGGGGAGGGGGTATTCTTACAGGGCATTAGCAGCCACCAGCAGGTCGTAGTTGTTGAACAACACCCCCTGGGGGCCCTCGGCCACAGCCAGGTACACCACCTCCATCCCTATCAGCAACGCCAGCTTCCCAAGGCTATTGATGTGCAGGAAAACAGAGGAAGCCAGTAGACTCAGCAACACCGAGTAAGTGAAGTACTGCAGGGAGGAAAGGATAGAGATGTCAGAACGCCCCTTACAACAGCTAGATGTGCTCCCCAAAGCCCACACTCATTCCCTTGAGACAAGCGTCACCTCTCCTTCTCCCCCCTCTTAAATTTAGACAGTGTTTGCTGCCACAATATTTTTTAAAAGGAGAGATTAGATAAGTTCAAGGAGGATGGTTCTACCAACAGCCACTATCCACTGAGAAGCAACCGGGGTAGATCATCGTCCTCGTGCCTTGCTTGTGGAGTTCCCACAGGCACCTGGGTTGTGTGAAACAGGATACTCAGTTGACCTTTGGTCTGATCCAGCAGGATCCTTTTGTGTTACATTCTCCTCCTGTCTTCACAGATATGCCACCCGCCTCAGATTTCACACCTGAGCAACCTTCAAGGCCCAGTCAGGGCCACAAACCCACAAGATATCAAGGCACTCTGTGGGAGCAAGGATGTAAAGGAAGGGAGGAGAGACCATCCTTGGACTTAGAGCTAAATGCTGACCCCAGGCCCAGTCACTGAACCCTCAAGTCCCACCCACAACTCTTCACACCTCATGCAACCCCCCCCCCGATCTTTCTGAAATACACGTACCTCAGGGAAGCTGCAGCTAGAAGCACCATTTCCCTGGCAGGGCAGAGTGTCTGATGCCAACGAGTAGTTGAGGGCATGTAGGTGGCAGGGCCCCACGGCAGCTGGAGTAATGTTGAGAAACCCGGCAGCGCAGTCTTGGAGGCGGAGCCGGCTGCAAGCAAACTGGGTTGAGGGGGGAAAAATGGCCGACTATGTAGGGCTGACAGGGAACTCAATGCTGCTCTGTTTGCTCTGCCCGATCCCACCCAATGCCAGAGACTTATGGCAACCAGGATAATGGAGAGCCAATGCCTGGGCTCTGGGGCCGGAGACAGACAAAGGGTTCTTCGGAGAGTTGAAGGTTCGGAGAGGGTTGGAAGTGGGAATGCTGCTCATAATGTATACTTTCTTCCCACTTTTGCCCACTGGTAAATAGAAATTTGTACTGTTCCAAACACCTGCTTGATCTGGGGAAACAGCAGGACAAGAGAAGTGTGTGCATAACTCCCTCAAACCACTTTAGAGTCCCTCTCTCTCTCTCTCTCTCTCGTGTTTATCTCCAGCCTAGAGCAACCTTTGTGCTCTTTCCTGACTCCCATATTGCCTTGGTTCTCAATTGTCCCCACACCAGTCAAGGCCTCACTGCAAGACCTGCCCACCTCTCCCAACCCTCATACCATGTTGACAAAAGCAGAGATGAAGACCAGCAGGATGGCAGCAACACCAGTAATCGTGCTGTTCATTCGGGACTGGATAATCTTGCGGGAGACACGCTGCAAGGCGGCTGGAAAAGGCTGTGGGGAGTCACGAGAGGTCGTATGAGATGGGGGGGCCACCACCACACACCCCGTTATGCCCAAGAGGCTAGAACAAGCCTTGACTGCCCCTTCATCCACACCAGCCTGGCTACACCAGAATCAGGTGTTAGAATTCAAACCCACAGCAGGTTCTGAACCCAGGCGAAAACAGGTGGGGATTTAGCTTGCGCACTTAGGGGCAGAGCTCCTGCTTGGTATGTAGAAGGTCCCAGGCCTACTCCCTGGCAAGACCAGTTGAACAGACCAGGTTTGAGAGACCCTAGAGAGCAGTTGCCAGCCAGGGCAGCACCAGGAGAACAAATAGTCTGGCTTGGTACATAAGTTAGCTTCCTGTGTTCTGACTGGTCTGAGGAGGAAACTGCAGGGAGATTAGCCAGAAAGCCTCTTAGCTACAGTAGGCCAGAGGTGGTCAGAAGATACTCTCAGATCCATGTAAAACCTTCCAGACCCAACCTGTTCATTGGCCTGAACAATTAAGGGACCCTCCTCCTCCTGGCTGCTGACTTGCTTTGCCTTTCCTCACCCTTAAATGGACAGGAGCCTGACACCAGGGCAGCAGGCCTGTCTGCTCAGCCCAGCACATCAGGGGGGTGACGCTGTGGCAAAAACCCAGGAGCTGCACAGACTGAACCCACACACCTCACGCTCAAAAGGCATAAGGGGTGTTCCCAGGTGGAGTCCAAGGGCTGGCAGAGGGAAGGTCAGGAAGTCTTTGGGATAGTCATGAGTCACAAAGACATGGGATCCCAATGAAGAGAAAATCACTCACGCCAAGGCAGGAGTAGATGGCACAGACAAAAAGGATGGTGGCCAGGATGACAAAGATGCTGATATAGGCGCCAAGCATCAGAGGGGAGCTGCGGGGAGACAAGGCAGAATCAGCCCCACCAGTCAGGAGAACACCATAACGCGTGTAGCTTTCCACCACTCATCAAATGTTGGTGGACTCCAACTCCCACCAGTCCCTGTCAGTGTGGCCAATGGTCAGGGATGGCAGAATTGTGGTCCCAACAAGATCCAGGCCCCAGGTGCGGGGAAGGCAGAAGTACTACGTAAGTTAACAATATTGTGCATATTGTTGGAAGACAGAATGTTAAATTTAAAAAATTTAAAATAGTGTATTGTGTGGGTTTTCCACTAGTGGTGATCCCTGACTCCCAAGACCAGTTTGGCTGTGTTGGTAAGTCACTTCTCCTCCTCTTTTTGCTTAAGAATCAGCCTGAAAGCAAAAACCTCCACAACAACAGCCTGTGCTCTCCCCACTTCCCCATTTACCCCTCCTTCGCTCAGTGATATCCCCAAATTAGCCATTTAATCAGTCTAGCATATCGCCTTTTCTCACAATGTTGTCACATGGCATCTGCCAACCGCTTCTGCATCAGGTGTGTAACACGGGCGAGAGGGGGAACTTGGGTGTCGTGGTTCAAAGTGTAAATATACTCACAGGTAGACAGCACATCTATGCTCCCTAATAACTGCAACTGAAATCCTTCCCTCCTCTTCCCCTAAAACATTTGTGGCAGCAAATAATTTTACTGACTGGAATCCTGGCAGAGTTGGCTAAATATATGAGGGATATCTTGGGTTATCCAATTGAAAACTGAAACCCATTGGTTCAAGCAGCCTTCCTCCACACTTGTGGACAAGGAGATGGAGTTGAGAGGACTGTGGTTCAGTGGTACGACACCTGCTTTGCATGCAGGATGTCCCGGACTCAATCCCTGGTGTCTCCAGGCAGGGATCGGAAAGACTCCCGTCTGAAATCTTGGAGAGCTTCCACCAGCTGGAGCTGAGAATAATGACCAAGAAGGGGCCAATAGTTGGAATTGGGAGAAAGCAGCTTCCTATGACTTTGAGGTTCCCCCGGCCCAATTTCTTCCACAGTGTCAGGGTGTGCCTTGATGGGGAATCAGTGGCTTGAGGGTCCTGTGCATCTGTTGGTGGCACATGATGGCAAGTAGTGCATAATAAGCCTTTATGAGAACTAGGTGTGCTTAGGACCAGTACGTTTCTGAGCACAATTCAAAGTGTTGGTGTTGACCTTTAAAGCCCTAAATGGCCTCGGCCCAGTATACCTGAAGGAGCGTCTCCACCCCCATCGTTCTGCCCAGATGCTGAGGTCCAGCGCCGAGGGCCTTCTGGCGGTTCCCTCATTGCGAGAAGCAAAGCTACAGGGAACCAGGCAGAGGGCCTTCTCAGTAGTGGCACCCGCCCTGGGGATCGCCCTCCCATCAGATGTCAAAGAGACAAACAACTACCTGACATTCAGAAGACATCTTAAGGCAGCCTTGCTCAGGGAAGTTTTTAATGTGTGACATCTTAGTCTTATTTTTGGTCTTTGTGGAAGCTGCCCAGAGTGGCTGGGGAAACCCAGCCAGATGGGTGGGGTACAAATAATAAATTATTATTATTATGCATCTGTACATGCCACCTTACCTCGCCTATGGCTACCATATGCAGCAATGGAGAAGTGTGGGATGCAGACCCACTGCACATACTGGGATCCTGTGAAGCATGTGCCTTCACTGTGTGTGCACATGAACGCACACACATGGGCATGAATGCATATGTACCACGTTTGCAGAAAGAGTACATGACGAACGTACTCTTGCATATGTGTCACTCACTGCGGGAAGATGACAATCTGGATGCAGCAAATGAAGCAGAAGACGAGCACGGTGCAAGCCACGTAGCCACCAAAGCGGGTATCCACCTTTTTCGAATACTGCAGGGTGGAAGGAGAAGAGAAAGGGAAGTTACCAGCGGGGAAAAGGGGTGGTTCTGCCTGAACTGGAACAAAGAGGTGTGGGATTTCCATGCCCAGATTGAAAACTGAAGACTCCAGAAGCAAATGGGAAGGTACCTTCTTCTCCAACTCTGGCTTCTGGAAAGTGAGCAGGAAGCGTTTGACATGGTCCTTGCGCAGCTGGTCAATGCTTCGAGCATCAATGGCTCTGCCCAGAAACTCATCAACTTCATCTTCAGGGTTCAGGGCCTCCTGCGTGCTTCGGCTGCAAGAGGCAGATGTCCCAGTTTTATGACTAGTCGTGGGGGTATCAAGTGGCAGTAAAGCAAGCCTTGCCAGTGAAGTCCCTCCCCCCACATTCATCTCGCCACTCATTTCAGAATCAGCTCCCAGACTGTCCCAACACAGGCAAGGGGCTCTAACTGGCACAACCTCCCTGCCCGCTGCTAGGGTCCCAAGAGCGAGGCAAGATACTCACTTGTCTTTGCTGGAATCATCAATACCCTGAGAAAGGAGAGGGAGACAGAGAGAGGAAACAGATATTTATATTTATTCATAAAAGTATTTTTGTACCACCTTATCTTAAAATACTAGGGTGGTTTGCAACAACAAAATATTAAGAGCCATTAAAAACAATTCAAAAAATCATCCAAGTATCTGGCTAATTAAACAGCTGCAAAAGCCTGTTGGCCTAAAAACAGTATTCAAGAGACACCAGAAAGTCAAAAGCATGGAGGCCCATCAGATCTTTGCTAGAAGACTTCTCCACAGTGTGGATATCATTCAAGTGTTCAAGTGTTCACAGCGGATTTTAAGAAAATTGTATACACATGCACAATGTAGAACTTGTGATATTTTTAGAATATTAATATATAACCATGCAATCTTTACTGTGAATGTCTAAAGTGCAGAAATGGCTAACAACTGTGAGGGAATGCTATGAGTCTTAAAATACAGTGGTACCTCGGGTTAAGTACTTAATTCGTTCCGGAGGTCCGTTCTTAACCTGAAACTGTTCTTAAGCTGAAGCACCACTTTAGCTAATGGGGCCTCCTGCTGCCACCGCGCCACTGGAGCACAATTTCTATTCTCATCCTGAAGCAAAGTTCTTAACCCGAGGTACTATCTCTGGGTTAGCGGAGTCTGTAACCTGAAGGGCATGTAACCTGAAGCGTATGTAACCTGAGGTACCACTGTACCTGCAATATTTATTTATTTATTTATTTATTTATTTATTTATTTATTTATTTATGAGAGCGGTGGGGAATCTCCAGTGCATTGGTCCATTAGGGGGTCCAATTAGGGCTCTGGGGTCATATCCCCCAAATCACACACCTGCCAATCAGCTGGTGGGTTGGGAGGAGAATTGTTTAAAATCCTGCTATGTATTGCTTCACCAAAATACTGCTAATGTGGTATAGGGGTTAGAGTGCCTGGGAGACCAAATCCCCACTCAGCCATGAAACCCACCTCCCAACCTAAACTGGGATAAAATGGGGAGGGGGAGAACCATCAATACCAACTTGAGTTCCTTGGAGAAAAGGTGGATAAAAAATAAAATATGAATAATAGTAATAATAATAATAGAGAAATATCTACGTAAAATATTAAAACAGCAGAGCATAGCATACAGTTATTAAAACCACATAAGATCAGGACACAAGAGTAGCAAAAAGACCTGGGGGGAGGGAATGGTATTCACCTGGTGCTGAGAAGATAAACCAAGTCAGTGCAAGGCAAATCTCTCTTGGGGAACACATTTCAAAGGCAGGGTGCAAACAGAAAGAAAGTTCCATCTTGGCTCCCTTCCCACCTCTCCTTAGATGGAGGGAGCACTTGAAAATGGGCTTCCAAAGTCACCCAAGTCATTTAGAGATCTGAAGGTCAAAACCAGAACTTTGACTCATGCCTACAAGCAGATAGGAAGCCAGCACAGTTGTTTTCAAAACTGGTGAGAGACAATCAAAACCCCAAATTCCCAGCCGCAATCTTCAGTATTTTAAACCACCTGAAGCTTCTAAGGGGGCTCCTCATATAGCACACTAAATACAATAATCAAAATGGGATGTTATCAGTGCATACTAAACTGCAGTTTGGAATCTCGGCCAAGGGGAAATCACATCTGGTGTACCACCCAAGGTGGTAAAAAGGATCTAGAAGCTGAGAAGGCCACTGGGTTCTCCACCAAAAGATAACGTCAGTCCAAATAGCATACCAAGACTACAGATCTAATCCTTAACCGCAGCCAGAACAGGCTGAACCACACTTTCTTGGTCAGATAAGCCATGCATAGTAGCTCCATCCTGTCTGGACTGAGTTTCAGTTCAAGAACCTTGCCCCAAAATGGAATGTTTGTAATGTCGGGGGGCGGAGGAGGGAATCTTTGAGTGCCCTTTATCAAGAATGGTCATAGAATTGTAAAGTTGGAAGGAACCCAAGGGTTATCTATTCCAACCCTCTGAAATGCAGGAAAATGGTTATACCTTGATTTTCTTTAAAAGGTAGTCTTATCTCAGAAAGAGACATTTTTAGCCCCTAGACCCAGCAGATGAAACTACCCCAGGCAGATGTAATGAGCCAGGAAGGGCAAGGATGGAGCACCCAGCCAGCAGGTTGCCCCCATCCCTCAGAGCAGCCTGTCGATGGCTTCAGGCCTCAGTGACAAAATGTGACTCAGTGGTGTTCTGAACATGATCACAGAGACGGCAGTAAAGGAGGCATTCCAGTCCGTGCAGATATGAGCAATTCTGCCTTTGAAATGATTAGCAAATAAGTCGCAGCTGGCCTCTGGGGAGTCTTTAACACCTGGATATGGGCTCAGATGGAGAAAGTCACATACCCTCCAGTGGATGGTATTGTGAGGTTACAACGGTGAGGGGGAAGTGTTGTTCCTTCACTGAATCTACTGGGTCAATAATGGCAGTCATGAACAGTTACCTGCGTTTGGTTGGATTCGCTACTGCCAACACCATGCTAGCCAGTGCAGCAAACCAAGGAGCAAACCGACTCTTTCTAGCGGGAGTGATGATTTCACCTGTCTGAGTCACCTCCATGTTCCACAGAGCAAAGCATTGACAGAAACACTAGCCCCAAACTGCCCAAGGCCTTTCAGGAATCCAACAGCCTCTGAAAGCAGGCCATCTTAACAGGTTCCTCTTCAACAGGATAGCCGTAAATCTAAAGTCCTGTTCAGGCACTTGAGTCAAACTCATAAGGGCCCAGACTGTGTATGGGTGGAAGAAACTGTTAAGTTGTGGGTGAACATATCAGACGACACAGCGATTCTTCAAACAGCTCTTGTTTATTCACAGGCCAGGACAGAACTGAACTGAAGGGTTCAGTCAGCCTGCTTATATAGAGTTCCACTACAACGTTACTGTAACAACTTTCTAAAACTATCCAATCACTGAACGTCACTTTCGATCCCTTATTTGCATAACTATCTACAGTATCCCCCTGCTGGCCCAGGGTGAGAACTTCAGTACATAACAGAAACATTGGCCCCACCTTGTGACACCCCCAACATGCAGAGTTCCTGGTCATCATCCAGCTGAATACACTTTTTTAATCTCTTTCCAGACCTGAATGTGAGACCTGGGAGCAGATATGTGGGGCATTGGGGGAAAGGGTCTTGCTGGTGCCCACAACACAGTTTTTTGCCCTCATGCCTTTGGCCAAGTAGGGCTTAATCTGAGCAGGAAGTGATCCAACCATAATTAGAGGAAAAGGTAAGTAACTCAGAAATTCATGTAGGGCTGAAGTGACCCCAAAATGCTTCACTCCTAGGCCCCAAGCAAGCACAAGTCAAAGCCTGAGCCCAGAGACTTTCCTGAGGCACCAGAACCACCACCAAACCATTCCACTGTATTGAATTAGCTAAACCACAACAACAGGTGCTGGGAGCAAAGGGCACTGCCAGATCATGCAACAGCCACCAGTATCGTGGCAACCAATCAGCCACTACCAAACCATGTCAGACAATGGGCTGCCACCACTGGCAGAGTTGCTCCTCCTACCATGCTAATGAAGCTCCTCCTAAGATGCAAAGAATGCCATGGCAACAGATGCCACACCACAAAACCCCCTGAGCAACCAGTGCCATAGCAACAACCTGCAATCGACCAATCAACAAAGTAACAGCAACCCTTCACAGTGAATGACACAAGACTACGGGTCGTCCCTTAGCAACCAGCAAACAGTGACTATATGATGAAGAAGAGCACATTAAGTGGTAGTGGTGGTTTTTTTTAAACTCTGGAATTATGCAAATTGGTGTAAAATCTTGCTCAATTCACACTTTACACTGTTGAAATCAGGGTAGCGGCTACAAGGTTCTGTATACAAGTTTTCTATTGCCAGAAATTGAGATAGAGTCTCTATGACCTATCATTTCTTAGACTAAGAAGTCTGGAGAGATATTGCATTAAAAAACCAACTTCCATGCGGAGCTGACAACCTAGACAACCATGTTTTATTTATGCAGGGCAAATGGGATTTTTCCAACACAGAAAAACTTAGGTGCAGTGAGAACAAACAACTGTTGCAATGCACAAAGTCTCACTTTAAAAACCCCCAACACTCTTTGGGTTTGAAACCAGGGAAAGGCCGCTTCAGTATCAGGGGATCTGCCATCTATTCTCAAGAAACGTGTCTGTGGGCTGGGAGTATATTTTGTGGCACAATCGGATCCCTTCAGATGCGGTCAGGCTCTGTGATAAAGTTATCAACATCTAACAATAAGGGCCCTCATAGCCGTGGAACAAGTGTGTAGAGGCACAGCCAAGGTCATTCTGCAGAAACTCAGAATTAAAATGTCACACAGTTTGCTTAAGCATTGGTGATCCGCTAAAAGGGTCTTGTGGGTCACACCCTGGCCATGAGAGCTGAAAACTTAGCCATCTGTATTTTCTCATTCACACATCAGCTGTGGGGGCTACAAACTTGCTTTCGTTTTGTTTAAAATAAAAGCCAAGGCTCTCAGGATTCTGCAGAAGCTGGTAGATTTCATGCTAAGGCCTCACTCAGTTCATAGACTCATAGAACTGTAGAGTTGGAAGGGACAACAAGGGTCATCTAGTCTAACCCCCTGCAAAGCAGAAATATTTTGCCCAACATGACTTGAACCCACAACCCTGAGATTAAGTCTCTTATGCTCTACCGACTGAGGTATCCCAGCTATTTAAATAGGTTGTCACCTTGGCTTTTTGTGAGAATCTCACAAAGCAAACAACATGTAGTAACTTATTTTTTTATATATTAAAAAATGCTTCCAAAGTCTTAAAGCTAGCCAGCACATCAAGATAATGGTCATAGCCATGTTAGTTTCGAAATCTCCCCCTCCTTGTCACACACAAATTGGGAACAACAGCTGCCCCAATGTGCAACAACTGTTGCTATAACAATGCTCCATGCAATTTATGAAGCAAAATAGGGCTGGGAGGAGGGAGACTTAGAAAAGCAGGGCATTGTGCCGAGGTCACAGGAAGGAAGCAGGAAAGACTCAGGGGAAGCAAGATTCCAGTTCTCCTAGAAAGACCAAGGGTGAGGCGTGCCGGCGGGTGGGAAGAAAAGGGTGAGAGAGAGATAGCTGGTGGCTGTGGCGGCTGATAGCAGGAGAAGGAAACTGGGTCCAGAAGGGGACCTTCCTCCAAGACTCTCTTTGAGATGTGCTCAACACCTGCAGCAGAACGGAGGCAGCAGAGCAGACCGACTCTAAGCAAGAGGGGAAGGAACGTTTTTGAAAGCTTTCCACAGAAGAGCACTCCATGCACAGAGAAAGTAGGGGAGAAGCTGGTCTTAAAATGGATCTCTTCTCAGCTATGCTTCTTTTATTACATGGGCAGCATACAGAAGTGACCTTGCGTAGTCAAAATAGCACCATTCACACATAAACATACAGAAGAACCCCAGAGTTTGCCAGTATAATTTTATTTTTTTTGGAGAAAAAAACCTCACAGCAGCCCAAATATGTTCAGCGGGCAGAGAATGCTGGCCAGTTGCATGTGAAGTGGGAACAGAAGAGGTCAAAAGTGGTTGAGATCCTGAACAGGAACACTCAATCCTACTACAGCCGTACCTCGGGTTACATACACTTCAGGTTACAGACCCCGCTAACCCAGAAATAGTGCTTCAGGTTAAGAACTTTGCTTCAGGATGAGAACAGAAATCGGGCTCCGGTGGCGCGGCAGCAGCAGGAGGCCCCATTAGCTAAAGTGGTGCTTCAGGTTAAGAACAGTTTCAGGTTAAGAATGGACCTCCGGAACGAATTAAGTACTTAACCTGAGGTGCCACTGTATATTTTGTTGCAAGCCTCACATGTACCAGGTCTCAAGACCTCATTCTGCTCCATAGGCAGACCCAGCCTAAACTTCATATACTGGGAGGTGGGGTGGTGGGGGGAATGTGGATGATTAACAGGGAGGGGAAGAATTTCTCCTTCCAATGCTAGATCAGTAAATCCTAAACTGTGTGCCATGAAATAAATTTAACAATTTATGTAATTTGAGCCGCACCGTACTTGGCAACGAAGGAAATGCATCCACTGCAACTCTGCACAATTTCACTGGGTGGTATTCAACACTTGTCCGACTCAAAGTAGGAGACCCACTGAAGTTAACAGCCATGACTAACAAAGGTTGGTTAATTTCAGTTGGTCTACACTGAGTAGGACCTAGCTGAATAAAACTCATAGACCTTGCCTTGCCCCTTTGCAGCAGCCTCTAGTAGGAGCAATTAATTCTGCTATATCACTCCGCTGGGTGCAACTGGAGCATGTAAATACACTCCATGTATAGATAGACATGGCAGAATTACTCGCCCACTAGGAGGCCAACAGTTACATCTCTGTCTGAGTAGCAAAACCAGGTTTGCACACTGGCGCTGGGGTCTTGCACAGAAATCTAGGGGGCGACCTCCTTTGAGAAGTAAGAGACCTCCTCTTACTTTTGCACATTTTCTCAACATAAAATCTGTTCAGATGAAATGGAGGCAGGAAAAGGTGTGCCCTACTTATCAGAAGATAACTTGGGGAAACACCGGATTAAGGGCAGAAAGGGCTCGGGCTTTTGCTGCATGAATGCCCAGAAAACCTTGGGAGGTTCCCCTACCCACCGAATAAGCACACAAGCAACTCTCATTCTTGCCACCCAAGCAAGATAGTCCAGAGTAATTCAGGCACGAAATTCTTCCTAGTTAGCCACTCACCTCACCTCTCGCTCGGGTGAGTGCCTGATTGGAAACAACCTGCACTGAAACTGCCCCAGGCAAAATCCACCAGCTCAGAATGGCTGCTAGCAACACACCCACCCAACCAACAAGCCATAAAAAGAGAATCTGGACATTCTCCCGCTCCCCACAGAAGCTACCACTTCAAAAACCCTTTACACACAGAAGACTTTCCTCTAATGTGGAGAAGAACTGTTCTACTTGTTTTCACATGAAGGAACAACTCCCCACAACTCTGCTCCTGCCTTCTGTGGTAAAACGATCCAGAGGGCTGTAATAAATGCTCTTTCACATGTGAATGTGTCCCTCAGCCCTAATGCTTCAAGATAATCCTCCTAGTTCCTGAAGCAAGCACCTTCTGTCCTGATAGCTGTTGTATTTCTTAATCAGCCTAAGAAACCCAAATGCTTCGGATTTATCTGGCAAAGCTCAGAAGGCCATGTACTCCCAACGCCTTCAAAACCGTATTGTAACTAGACATTTCTTCACCAGGGGCCAGACTTTTAAGAATCCACACTCTGCCCCCACCCATTCAGTTTTCAGATAAAACGGTCAATTGTGATTCTCCAGTTGTAGAACGCTTCACTTTTTAGCTCTGCCCCACATCTGGGTCTCCAGACATTTTGAAAATCGTCCTGTTTCAGCCAACATGGAGCCAGGGTGGGTGGGTTGGGGTGACATGGGCATGGTACCCAATTCCTGCTTACACAGTCCATCGGAAGCATGAAAGAGTTTCCTTCCCTCAGCCCCTTGCTGTGCCTCCCCCGAGAGAGCTGGGCCCCAGGTATTCAGGAGCCGAGAAAGCCAATTTACTTCCTGGCATTTCTATCCATCCTGTGCTCTGAGGAGCTCTCGGTTGTGTGCAGAGTTCTCCCCCTATCCCACTGTATCCTCACAACAACCATGTGAGGTAGGTTAGGCTGAGAGAAGGTGACTGAGCCAAGGTCACCCCATGAACTTCCTGGCCGAGTGGGGATTTGAACCCTGGTCTCTCAGTCCCTAGTCCGACACTCTTAACTGCTACTCCATACTTGCTCTTTAGTCCCTTTATACACCTAGCCTGGCACTATCAACTCTAGTCTCTTTCCAAGGTCTCGGGCAAATAGAAGAAGGAGGAGGAGGAGGAGGAGGAGTTTGGGTTTGATATCCCGCTTTATCACTACCCTAAGGAGTCTCAAAGCGGCTAACAATCTCCTTTCCCTTCCTCTCCTACGACAAACACTCTGTGAGGTGAGTGGGGCTGAGAGACTTCAGAGAAGTGTGACTAGCCCAAGGTCACCCAGCAGCTGCATGTGGAGGAGCGGAGACGCGAACCCAGTTCCCCAGATTACGAGACTACCGCTCTTAACCACTACACCACATTGGTGTAGAGGTTTTTCTACTTGATCTGTTTAACTGGAGACACCAGGGACTGGTGCCAGGAACCATCTGCATGCAGCATATGTGCTCTACCAATGCTGTCCTACTTTAACCCCAATTCCTTCTATAACTTTTTTTTCCAAAAAAAAGAAGGCACAAAAGTAATTTTGTTCTCTTGTTTGTAGGATATTTGACACCTCCTTTGTCCAATTAGCTGGTCTCTCAGGATGATTATCTCAAGGGAAAATATGATGTGCTGACATAACACATCAGATCTTCCCTATCTGCATGGTATCAATAGATTTCCTTTTAACATTGGTCAGCTAGCCTCCAAAAGGTTGACAGGATAAATAGCTGGATTTGTGCTGGTGGTGTAGTCTACTTATCTGCCCTTCTGCTGTCCTCACGGAGGGTACTCCTAGACAGAAAGACAGCAGGCTTCATTCCACACACATATTCAAAAACACACATTGAGGAGATTCCCTATGCTTCTTCGCGTCTGCTGCAACACCCAAGCAGACTCTTGGACATCTGGTGTGCTGACATCTCATTTCAAAAGCCAGTTCCTCTCCAAAGTTAAAAAGCGGTGCTACTCAATATCTCCATATGGATCTAGGCTTTTATTTATTAGAAAATTTCTATCCTGCCTTTTTGAGCCAAAGCATCTACACAATGGTTAACAATAAGAACCCAAATAAATATAATTTGAGGGGAGACAATGTTTTTTTTTAAAAAAAATAATAATCAAGAACTAATCGATCAATCAAGTTAGCAGCAATAAACAATGACCAAAAGCTAGCAGAAGGTGGGAGATTCTCTTTCAACTTTGAGGGCAGCCTGAGATGGCACAGCCTAGATCAATAACAGCAGCAAAAATTAACAGAGATCAGGGAAAGTGTGAATATCCCTTGGGAGGGAGGGACTTCCAGAGTCTGGATTCCACCACCAAGGAGGTCGTACCCCAAGTAACTCTGCCCTCAATTTACTTCAAATGGCAAAAGGGTTCAGGAAGAACAGAGTCTCCAAGGAAGTTCTTGTAACGTGGGTAGATTCCAGCTGAGCTGGGAGGGAGGTAGAGGAGGACCTTCCACATTATATATATATATATATATATATATATATATATATATATATATATATGCCATCCTCGTGATCTTAGAAAAATTACATGAGCAGATTCAGCCCAAAGCCTCCAACTGGCCCATGCCACAAGGAAAAGAGAAAAACAGCCTGCTTGTTGAGCATCAAATATATTATCTGCACATCACATAAAGGGTGGGGACATTATTTGCTTTCTCAGCTGCTAGGATCAGTAACAGCCTGGTTCTCATGGATGCAATTTGCTGCAAGTGGGGTAAAACTGTAACTCTGGCATGTGACACGTTCGGTTTTATGGCTGGTAATCCAACTGCACTGGAAGCAACTTTATGGTTATGGCCTATGGCCTTAAACAGCTACTCCCACCCTATCCCCATCCCCCCTCATTCTGGGCCAACTCCTTTGGCACAGGGCTCACTATTGTCTCCTTGGCACAAGTCAAGGTGCTGCTCTGACCTATAAACAGCCTTAATGCACAGAAGCCTCAGAGAAATCCTCTCCCTTAATTCCACAGGCTTTCTCCTTTGCTCCACCGCAAGTCGCAGAATCAAGCAAGACAGATTTCTTCACTGCGCCACCCATGCCACCAAAGAGGGAAGTTACCGTATTTTTCGCTCTATAGGACGCACTTTTTCCCCTTCAAAAATGGAGCAAAGAAGCCATAGCCCCGCGACCCTCTCCCAGCTGGAGAGGTGACGCGCGACTATGGCAGCAGCCTCTCCGCTGCCCGCCTTTCCGCTGCTCCCCGACCTGCTCTTTGGGGCTGGTGGTGGGCTTCCCCCCGCCAGCCCCAAAGAGCAGGTCGAAAGGAACTTGAAGCCTGGAGAGCGAGAGGGGTCCGTGCACACCGACTCCTCTCACTCTCCAGGCTTCCAAGGTAGCCGCCTGAAGGCGACTGAACGCACCTTAAACGGCACCTTGTTTTAGAGGGGGAAAACAAGAGGGGGGAAATTCTACCCCTCTCTGCGCAGCGCCTCCTGCCGCTTCACTGAAGGGGCGCTGGGCAGAGAGGGGGAGAATTTTTTTTCCTTGTTCTCCCGTCTTTAAAACAAGGTGCGTCCTATTGTCCGGTGCGTCCTATAGAGCGAAAAATACGGTATTGGTGGCTCCCTTCTCAAGCACTCTGAGGATGTTTTAAGGCTTTTCCCATTTGGGCTGGCATTCAAGAGCCTGTGTGAAGCAACCCAAATGGCAGTGGAGACAGGCTCTGGATGCGTAGATTTCACCAAGCTCATTCCCCAGCCGCTCCTGTAAAAGGAGCTCACATAAGCAGCCCTTGGAAAGATCCCCACCCAAAGTCCTTTTGCCAATCAATCTGGGCAAAGTAGATTAATACTGGACTCAATAAGAGAAATCAGCTTCATCTGCGCCAATAATAAGAAGCAAAGAGACCAGATCCTGCACATGCTGCCATGTGACCAGCTTGCCACACAGTCAGAAAAGCCAACACAGGCAAGGCTTTTGCCATGGGCACTATGGGTTGTAGCCAATGCTAGCCTGGCTCAGAGCAGACTCATTGAAATTAAGACATGGCTTAACTTAGGTCCATAAAGAGTAACGGGTCTACTCTTAAGCTGGCTACGACCCTCTGTGCTCAAACATTCGTGAGAGCAGGCCCTTGTGGGGGCTTCCATCTCTTTCTCTAAGGATAATAAATAGTGTAAAATGTACACAACAGACCATTACCCACCCGGGACCTGCAAGCAGGTGTGTAACGTGATCAAAGCCCGGTTGCCTTTTTGCTCCCACCCTCTTGGCTGGATGTGCGCCCAAAGCAAGCCCTCTCTCTGTCCCTCGCTGGCACTCACCATCTGTCGGAACGCCTTCGAGTCCTTCGTCCGGGGGAAGGAGCGCTCAGGCACCCAGCGAGGCACCAGTCCTTCGGTAGAATTGGCCTGGGCCCTCTGCAGCTTGGCTAAGATGGCCTTCTCCTCTTTCTGTCGGAGAGAAAAACAGGCCATGGAGGTGCAAACATAGAAGCTGGGGGGGGGGCCATGGGGAGAGGGGGGAGGCCCTTTCCAATACCCTCCCCTGGAATAAGGCTGCTCCTCTTGGCCGGCCAGAGTTGCAGCTTCCACTGCTCCACCTTTGGATAGCAGAATGCTCACCTTCCCCGTGAACCAGACCTACAGGGCATAAGCAGTGCCCTGCTGGCTGGCAGGTAGGTAGGTTTTCTAACTCCCCACTCCCTAGAGAAGGGGGGGAGGCAACTTTTTTGGCCCACGGGACACATATCAAATTTTGAGAGTGTGGTGGGAGTGCCAGTCACAAAATTGCTACCACTGGGGTGGCACTGCATAACACACAATGACTGCCGTGGGGAAAGTGGCATAACACAAATTTAGAGATTACCACCCCCGACAACCTCAGACTTACTAATGGAAGGGAGGTATGTCCTGCTGTGATTCTGAGGGATCACACAGTATTGGTTCTACTTACACACACAAACATTTGCAGTCTAAAAGCAATAGGGAACCTATCTCAGTACCAGGAAATATATACCTCAGAAGGTATATTCACATTTTGCTCCATACCTTTTTTTCTAGGAGGGCTAGAGGCTTCCCTTTAAAAAGACAGAGAAAATGGGGGTACCTGCCCAAGGTGGGAAAGCGTTTTGTGACCCCCGCACAAGAGCAAATTACTGTGATATTCTTCCCCAGCCCCTCCAGGACTCACTCGTTTCTGGCTGCAGCCCACGATGAAGAAGGTGTCGATGTTGTGCTCCTTAAGGTAGGCATTGCGCTCGCCCCCGTGCCCTGGCTCCACTTCGTAGTCCTCATTCAGGTACTGCAGCGTAGCTCGCGTAATGTGGATCCGCCTAGCACAGAACTTTTGTCCCTCAGCCAAGTCATCTGGTGGAGCCCCCCCTCCCACTCCCTCTGAGCCACATCTACAACTGCCATTAATATGCACAAGAGGAAGAAGAAGATACCGTTCAACATGTAAGTGGTTTGGTCTCTGCCCACGAAGCTGGAGAGCAAGAGGCTAGAATCATTGAACCATAGAACTGCTGAGTTGGAAGGGACCCCAAGGGTCATCTAGTCCAACCCCTTGCAATGCAGGAATCTCAACTAGATCATACATGATAGATGGCCATCCAACCTCTGCTTTAAAACCTCCAATGAAGGAGAATCTCCCACCTCCCAGACTTCCGGGTTGGCGCCATTGTTTAATGGCGGATTCCCTCCGAGCTCCGGAGGGAATCGGCTCCGTAGCGTCTGGGTCTGGTCGCTGCGGCGAAGCGGGGACCCTTAAAATCACAGGCGCAGATGCCTGTGAACACAGAGACTCGGCGGGCACCATTTGCGCCCCCCCAATCCGCGACGGAGCCTTTTTAAAGGCTTCGGAACGGAGGCAGGGTGAGGCGTGGTGCTGAGAGTACTCCCTCGCCTACGGAGTGAAGCCGCAAGCCATTGACAGAGAGCGCCAACTTCTTCCAAGACCGATTGGACTCCAAAATATAAACCCGTGAGTAATACGGAGATTGGAACTTTAAAAATTTTTAATTTTGGATTTGGAACGAGCGGGAAGGGGCTAAAAAGGAAGTTCACCCCCCCCCTTTGTAAACAATCTAAAGCAAAGGACTGTGCAGCTAAGGTCGAGAGAATCTGTTTTTTGTTTTTTAATGAAAGATCCTGACTTCACGGTTTTGATACTATAAGAAGACTTACTGGAGGATAAAAAGAATTTTGGGAGCTGAAATTTCACCCCCCCCCCGAGACCCGGGAACGTCCTATGAGAAAGCCTGTTGCATTGAAGATTTTGACAGCTGTCAAGTGAGCTGCTAGTCAGCTAGTTGTCAGCTGGAAAAAGAGAACATTGTTTCTGCTGTTTTTGCTGGTTTACTTGGTATAACTTGTTGAAAACAAGGAGGGCTGATACAAAATAACTGGACTTTTGGTTTTGAGCTGAAAGGAACAACAAGGAACTAAAATCCCCCTAGAGGGGTAATAGGGACATTACATTACAAAAATGGCTGGAGTATGTAAAATCCAAGCAGAATTGGACAGAGCACTCGTTCTCTTGGGAAACTTGCAAGATGAGTACAATGCTTTGTCTACAAAGGTATCACTACTACACTGGACAGTAAACAACAGTTTTGAGCCTGATAAGGACTTGAAACAGGAAGCCCATTCAACTGAACAAATAAATGAAACTGAAAGTGTAGATACGATGGAGCAATATGTTGTTTTTGAAGAAAATGAAGGAGGAGCAGGAGATTTGCAGGAGTCAAAGGAGAGTTACAATATGAGGCCTGACATGATGACAAAAAAGGATAATAAAAAGTGGATGTGGAAAGCCTGGTCTGAATGGGAGTCTGGAAAATGGAGAGATCCCTTTTGGAGGAGATCTGAAGACCTGAGGATTACAAATTTGTTGGTGAAAGCTGGAGCTTTGGGGACATCTGGATTTGAAAGAAATTTGAAACAAGAGTTGGAGCACCCCATAGGCTTCGCCTTTAAGTATGGAGGACCGGCTGGAAGCGACAGGGATTCTGTTGGGCCGGAGCCCCTCCGAGACTTGGGGTTTAACATCAAGGACTATCAAAGAGACCGGCAGAAAGGAACTGAGAGAGATATAAGGGCCTCGGATGTGAGATCTCCAGGCTAAATAAATAATATAAAGACTGATGGATATTGGTTGGGGACTGGAACCGGGAAAAGGGTGGGTGGAGGTTGGGAGTCCAAAGGGTACATAAGGATAATTTGCTTTTTATATTTTTTGTTAGTGGTAAGGAAATTGGGTAAATCGTGGAAGGGAAATTTTGGTCGACTTTAGGGAAAAGGTTTAAGAATAATCAATGAGGTATAAGTATTGACGTGTAATTTTAATAAGGTAAAATTGGTTTTTTTTCTTTTTAAATTAATTGAAAATAAGGCTGTTAAAAATAAATTGAAGAAATGGAAAAAAAGAAGTAAAGTAAAGCAATAGTATGTTAGAATAAATGTTTAAGCTAAGGTAAAGAAATAAGTTAAGGACTTGCTGAACTGACAATTTAAATTGGAATACAAGAAGGGGAGGTGTGAGGAAGTCTGAGAAATAAGGTTAAGAATAATAAGTATTAGAAATTTTATGTGTTTTTTCTATTTTTTTTGTTTAGTTTTGAATGTTATGTATTTTTGTGTTTTTTGTATTGTTTATTTTTTGTTTTTGTTTGTTGTGTGTTATTTGAAAATGCTAATAAATATTTAATAAAAAAAAAAGAGAATCTCCCACCTCTCATGGGAGGTTCGATGGGCAATTGAACAGAAAGGGCAAGTAGGTGGGTAGTAAAATTAGAAGAGGTAGCAATAGGATTGCAGGGAAGACAAAAGTGGACTAAGCTGAATACAGGAGAAAGCCTCAAAGGTGTGTCTTCAGGAACTAAGGTGGGAACAGGGAACAGCATGGCTGAAAGCCACAGAGACAGGACTGGGGGAGGCAATGACAGATGGCTTTTCGTGGGTGCAAGAAGGGGAGATGAGAAGGGAGATAGTTGGGGTCAAGAGTGTTGAATGAAGGGACTAGAAGTGTGAAGAGGCTGCAGGTGGCAACTGGGAAAAGCCATTGGAGAAGTTTCAAGGGAAGAGATGGAAGTCTTCCCAGTCTTTGGTCACCTTCACCACACCTGGCCCATGCAGTAGTGGAGAAACTCCAGCCCACATGCCTTCATTTGTGGCCTGCAAGGCCACTTCAAGCAGTGGAGACAGGGCTTTGCAAGAGTGCCAGGGATAAGCTGATGGCAGTGACTTTGCCTGCAAGGATTGACTCCAAACCATGAGGGCTGAATTGGTCCACTTGCTATCAGGGGCTTGTCAGGGTGGTCCACCATACCCACCTGTCAAGCTTGGCCTGCAAGCTTAGATCCAGTTCCCCACCATTGGGTCAAGACCACGACCACCAAAACTAGAGAGCCTGGTTTTGCTCTTGCTACCAGCAAGCTGAAGTCCTGGCCAAACCAAGCTGCTTGTTTATGCAAAACTATGGGGGCTCTCCTGGCACAGAGGTGGGCAGAGCCATGTGGAGGTGGCTGAGGTGGTCAGACAACGTTGCCCCAGCAAAAATGCATCTTTGTGGCAGCGGGACAATGGCTGCTGTTTAAAAATAAACCCTTGCCCCATTTTTTGGATAACAGCAACCCCCACTTCCAAGGATAGGGCAGGGCCTTAGGGACAGGGAAGGTGGCGCCTATTGGACAGTGCTTGTGACATCCGCCAAAGGGGAGCTCACAAATTCTCCTCCTGCCTACCCACAAATACATGTACAAGCTGTTCACCTCCACATGATCTGTCTCAGGCAACAGACACAACCCTACAGTTCCAGCTATCAACTCATTCCTCTTTATGGAGCTACCTCTTAGTAATTCCACCAACCCAACTTTCCCCTCCTTTTACTCCAAAGACAGGGACTTTGTGGCTCTCCAGCCACAAGTTCCAGGACTCCCTACTGCTATCATGCCTGACCACTGGCCACTACTGCTCCTGCCTTTATTCAGGCCTATGGGGACTGGACTTACCCAGCTTTGCCACCAGCCTCCATGTGGTTGGCCAGGGTGACATCATTGGACCAGACGTCAAACTGCCACTTGCGTAGCCCCAGCACTCCGCAATGTACACGCCCACTGTGGATCCCGACACGCATGTTCACATTCACCCCCGTCACCTCACGCACCAGCCTGAAAAGCAGGAGGAAAGGAATTGTCAAAGCACCCCTCCCCCTCTTCATACACCCATGAATTCACTTGTGTGAAGTAAGAAACATAGTCTGTGTCTTGCGTACAGGGGAAGACTGATTATAATACCATCAACAAAGTGTCATATTCATGCAGGGTACAAGAAAACAGGTCGCTGCCCTTAAGGGTGATGGCTGATGTTAAAATGGGCAATGAAACTTCCTGCAAGTTGCCAGGGTGGGGATGGAGGTACGAGAACAAAATAATCTAAGACCAATAGACAAGCTTTGGCTATGCAATATTATTGTTGTTGTTGTTGTTTATTTATTTGTTCCCCAGCCACTCTGGGCGGCTTCCAACAAAGATTAAAAATACATTAAAATGTCACACATTAAAAACTTCCCTAAACAGGGCTGCCTTCAGATGTCTTCTAAATGTCAGGTAGTTGTTTTTCTCTTTGACATCTGGTGGGAGGGTGTTCCACAGGGCAGGTGCCACTACCGAGAAGGCCCTCTGCCTGGTTCCCTGTAACTTGGCATCTCGCAGCGAGGGAACCGCCAGAAGACCCTCGGAGCTGGACCTCAAGTGTCTGGGCTGAACGATGGGGGTGGAGACGCTCCTTCAGGTATACTGGGCTGAGGCCGTTTAGGGCTTTAAAGGTCAGCACCAACACTTTGAATTGTGCTTGGAAACGTATGGAATAGATGGAATATGGAGCCTCAAACACCTGTAGATTAATTTGTCACCATATCCACACCCAAAGCACATCTTTAGGCCCTTTTATCAGTGGTTTTGTGTTGGTCAAGTTAAGATTTACCTGTGAAAAAAGACTTCGTAGGCTTCTTTTTATTTTCTGTGTTTTTGTTCAGATTAGGTTTTTTTTTTGGGGGGGGGAGGTAATGTGTCTACACATACCGTATTTTTCGCCCCATAGGACGCATTTTCCCCCCTCCAAAAATGAAGGGGAAATGTGTGTGCGTCCTATGGGGCGAATGCAGGCTTTCGCTGAAGCCTGGAGAGCGAGAGGCTTCGGTGCGCACCGACCCCTCTCGCTCTCCAGGCTTCAGGAAGCTATCCGCAAGCCTTGCAAGCCCGGTGGGAGTTCCCGCGGGCTCACAAGGCTTGCGGGCAGCAGCCTGCAGCCCCGGTGAGTGTCCACAAGCCTCGCGCGCCCGGCGGGAGGTCCCGCCAGGCGCGCGAGGCTTGGGGCGGCAGCTGCGGCTGGGGGGAGAAATAATTTTTTTTTATTCATTCCCCCCCCCCAAAAACCGAGGTGCGTCCTATGGGCCGGTGCACCCTATAGGACGAAAAATACGGTACATATAGCAACTACTTGGGACTGGAGTGAGCCCTCACAGAAGTGGGACACCATGATAAACCACTGGGTTGTATTCAATGATGCCATTCTGCTTGTGCAACAGACTTCCTGCTCCAGAGGGTTGAGGGACCAAAAGGCATCTTGCTGCTTTGACACCAGCTGCTGATTTTGGATGGTGCAGTGTGGGGCACAGAATACAGCCACCCGTGACTTCAGGTGCAAGGACAAAGCTGGTGGCATTGGTGGCTTTTATCACGCACCTCTTCACCTCACAGATGCTTCTGTCTTACAAAAAACGGGTCTATAGATAAAGCATTTCGATTCTCTGGAAGGGGCTCCAGTTTCACAGCTGTCCATCGATAACCCCATGGGGTTCTCCGTTCCCATTTCCTTCAGTGACACGGCACAAGCGCACAGGGCTTGGCACAGATAACTGACACCCTGAGAGGACTTTGGCTTTTATGGGGGGTGGGGGTGTTGCAAAAAGAAAGTTTCTAGACCATATGGCTGTAAAGATAATCCTGACATTACATAGGCAATGCCTGGTGAAGTATGAAGATTCTGAGGACGAGGAGGAGGGGTGCTGAGGAATGGCCAGGAAGCAAAGGCAGGGCAAGGCACCTCCCTCCCTACTGCCAGCCAAAGCAACACTAAGAACATTATGGCAGAATAACAGAAGTTTCCTCAACATGTATGATTTATTCAGTTCCACAATTTTGCATTTCAAGGAACTGAGATTAGATAGTTCTGCTTCATAGCCCTGGTGATGCTATCTCATATAAGCTATTATCAAGCCAGGTTCCAACTGAATGCTGCAAGTGTGAAAGAGATACTAAGTTTTTTAAACCATTCAGTGATCTGTATAAATGGAGAAGTAACGAATCTGGCTTTCTGTATTGTGACCTGCGATAAAGAAGGATGTTGCCACCTGTATGTTGTGCGTCAAGCATATGCGCAAACTGCCACAGTCATGGCTGGTGTATCTCACACATTGTAAGCTGATTCAGATATCCTGATAAAACACGGTTTATCATGAAGGGAACAGGCTGCACCTGTGAGGGTCACACAATCTCCATTCCTCCTCCAGAGTGGCCATGGGGGGGGGTGACTGGAAAATTTGGCAAGCTTGTTATTAACAAGCTTGACATTCCATCCAAACTTGACAATTCATTTTAACCAGAGTTTATCTGAAATAAGCTGTGGGTTAAACCACAGAGCCTAGGGCTTGCCGATCAGAAGGTCGGCGGTTCGAATCCCCGCGACGGGGTGAACTCCTATTGCTTGGTCCCAGCTCCTGCCAACCTAGCAGTTCAAAAGCACATCAAAGTGCAAGTAGATAAATAGGTACCACTCCGGCGGGAAGGTAAACGGCGTTTCCATGCACTGCTCTGGTTCGCCAGAAGCGGCTTAGTCATGCTGGCCACATGACCCAGAAGCTGTACACCGGCTCCCTCGGCCAATAAAGCGAGATGAACGCCACAACCCCAGAGTCGGTCAAGACTGGACCTAATGGTCAGGGGTCCCTTTAACTTTTTTAAACCATGGGTTATGAAGTGGGCTTACTTCAGACAAACCACTGTTCAGATTAACCAGAGTTTATGAAATGGATATACTGATAAATTGTCATTAATCTGAATATTCAAGTCCCTTCATCCAGTCCACGCTAGAGGTGGGCAGAGCACAAACACTAGCTGGTGCTTGTTCCCAGCACGACAAACCACGGTTTACCGTACATCCAAACTAGCCCATTCATTGTGCAATACGAAAGAGCAAACACACACACAATTTTGTGGTATCCTAGCCAATGAAAGCTTATGCCATAGAAAATGTATTAGTCTTTAAAAAGTGCCCCAAAGATCGCTGTGACAGGCTACAAAGGTTACCTTTCTGGAAACTGTCACAAGGAACATGTTACATGAATATGGCAAGGCACTGACTAACCCAAGAAACACATGCAGCCCTCGCAAACCAAACTGCTTCCCCCTCTCACACTCACGAAATGGCCTCGATCATGTCAACGCCCATCTCCACGCAGCAATGGGCATGATCCGCCCGCGGTTCTGGAAGTCCAGAGACACAGTAGTAGCAGTCCCCCAGGATCTTGATGCGGAGGCAATGATTCTCCTGCCAAAGGGAGGAGGAGGAAGTCAGAAATACCACCACCCCAAACTCCAACGTGCCCCTTCCAAGCACATCTCACCTCAGTTCATTCTGAATTTGAATTTTCATTGGAATTTTATTTACAACAAAACACAAACCCCCAATACACAAATCCACCCTCATTAAACGTGAACATAACATACAGTGAGCATAACACTGTGGATATTTAAATTATAATTAGAAAAATCTTATAAGAAGTAAATAAGGATAAAGGAAGTCTTTTATTTGGTTGTTTGCATTGTTGTATGTTATTATCTCACCTCAGTTCAATACCTCTGGCCCCTGCTCCACAATAAGACCCTCCAGCAGCCAAAATCTGTACTTCTATAGGGGAAGTAAACTTATAAGAATAAACAGAGTGCTGTGGGATGTGCCTTAAAGGGTCTTGCTTTGTCCACAAACATAGGGAAGGAGGTGGTACCAGAGCTGAACATTTATGGGGATTTCTTAACACGGCAACTGTGTTTGCTACAAGCACACCTGTAATAAGCACAAAGCTCAAGGGAGGTGTGCATGCTTAAAACTTGCAGACATTTGCAAGAACCCCGACTGGGCCATAATCCTCCAATGAGCACAGGCAGATCATCATTCCCACACAGGTCAGCTCCTCCACTGGCCGATCCTGCGAGACACACTTACCGCAGCCAGCTTGTCAAAACGGGCAAAAAGCTCGTTCAGTGTCATGACCAGTTCCTGTGCTGTGCACTGGGACGCCAGGCTAGTGAAACCCTCAATGTCAGCAAACAGAATGCTGTTGGGGTGAGAAGAGACAGGAAATGAGCATAGGAACTTGCAAGGAGCTAACAGCCTGGGGGGTCTCTGTCTTATCTGGCTTAATAAACCCACCCAAAACCCAGCCAACATTTTCTCTCCTCGAGCACCCAGCGACCCACCCGCTCACGTCTTGTTGAAAAGCAAGTGCCCTGCAGTTTAAGTTTTCCATGTTTACAGTAGAACGGCCTTTGCTTCACTGACGTCCTTGCCACTCCTAGGCCTCGGTCACTCCCAGGGTGCACACATGCAAACACACACCCCATATCCCAATAGCTTGGTACCTGACATTGTCATGTTTCTGGATGTAGATCTTATGGAACATCATGTCCTCCTTCTTTGTGTTGATGTCCTCCTTCATCTCCATGGCAACATGCTGGGGCAGCACTGATAGCAAGAGCCGCTCCTGCCCACCACCCCAGAGAGAAAGCCACATAAATACTCCCCTCAGAGCAAGAATGTTGACACAACACACCGAAGTTAAAGGCACCAGTTTCAGCCTTGTCACAGATAATCCTCCCTTCACCCTTCTCTTCCAACCTTAACATTCCTTCTGTCCCAATTCACAATCCCCCCAACACTGCCAGACTCTCAAAATTCTGGCATCTTCTCGACCCCAAGCAGCCTAATGCCAGCCACACGAGATCAGGAACTGAATGGCCAAGCTGGCAGCCCTGCCCACCACAACTCACGTTCAAGGCTGCAGCCCAACCCTGGCCCCCCACAATGACTCCTCACCTGCTGGCGGTTTTCACGTTGCAGGTGTAGCCGTGCCTGAATGTAGCCCCGGGTCTCTTGGAAGGCCTGGCGCTGCGACACCTCAGCCGGGTAGTGGGTGCAGATGCCAATGACGTTGGTACACAGGAATATCAAAATGTTGGCTGCAAGCTGCAAGCAAGAGAGGGACCCAAGTGAAACGCATACTGGAGCAGGGAAAGAAGTTACCTGCTTCAAGCAGTTTTCTTTCCCAGCAAGCTTTCAGCAGGAAACCTAGACCTACTAAAAAACCCATTCATCTTCAACTCCAGTTCCTGACGTTTGTGAGGTGGACCACCTTCCCTCCACCTGAGGTGCCATTACCCTCTGCTCCCTTCCCTAAAGAATGAATTGGGAGCTTTTTGCAAGCCAAGGAGACCCTCTTGGCCCATAATGGAGTCTCATCCGCCATTGCTGCCAGGATACAAAAGGGGTCCCAATATTGTGCCTTCGGGAGACAGAGGGTGGGAAGAAAAACAAGCAAAACACAGTTCCCTAAGGTTTAAGGCAGGGCTAGGGAACCGAATCTGACCACTGGGCCAAACTCTTACACCCCTCACAGTCAGTGCTTGTGCAGCACTTTGAAATGAGCTTTTGGATATTAGACCATTGGCTGACTGTCTGTTCCTAGAAGCCCATTTTAGAGCACCATTTTGTCCAGCGCTTTGCAGGCACTGTTGATCAGCTGACCAGCAATACCTGCTAATCCCCTTTTGGCGGAGCCAGGTGTTCACCTGCCTCACACCTGAAGGTGGCTGCTGCTGGGGGAGGTAATAGGCAGCAGCAACAGCCCCTTGGCCTTTCCACTCTGTTGCAGGAGCGCTGTGGGTGCCGCATAGCCTGGCCTGCCTAAGCTGAGCCTGCTCTTCTGTTGCCATAATTGAAGGAAGATTAATCTAGCAGCCTGCTTGGTTTCTGTTATGTGCAACAGGGAGGCACGGTCCTGTTTTTTGCCTCAGGCAATGACACATCTTGGGCCTGCCCTGCCTCCAGGACTCACCTGCCGCTGAGCTAAGGTGCTGCAGAGAACTGGGATGGTGCCGTGGATAAAAGGGTGAGCTGCAGGCCAGGAAGTTGCCAGCTGAAATCTCACTTCAGCTCTTTAACTTGATATCATTTAATTAATTAATGTTTTCTAGGTACTGCACAAATATTAAGAAAAAACCCTAGCCTCTCCCCACCAGCTTACAGTCCAGCTGACATGATGGAGAAAGGGATTGGGAGGGAATGGGCAAACAAGCTGACAGAGGCACAGATTTATTCAGAAAAGTTGAGGGCATGGTCCATGGGCACAAGATGCAGCCGCCATGTTGAAGCCAAGCAGGCCTGGACAGGACCTGGTTGGGAGTGTGTTTTATCATGTATTTTATGTTTTGCTAGAAACTTCCCAGAGTGGCTAGATCAGCCCAGTCAGATGGGTGGATGATGATGATGATGATGATTAGCTCCACAGGCCATCCCCAGCTCCTCCAGTTAACAGATCTCTAGTTGGAATGGGGAAGGCCTAAGATTAGGTGACAGGGCTGGGAAAGACCTCAGCTTGAAATCTTTGTGCAATACCATACCAAGTAGGTATGAAAAAGAAATTGTCAGACTTGGTCTATGGCTGACGTCTATTCTCAGGGCAACAATCTCAATTAGAGACATTTCAACTGATTCATCAGCTGAAACTCTTATTTGATTAACCTATTAATTAAGTTTGTGTGATCAATTATGTCTGCACGCACATTTGCAAACAGTGGCATTAAGGGGAAAACAATGTTTCTGAAGCAAGATGCATTTTATTGGCAGATAACAAAGCAAGCGCTATTTTAGAAGAGGCATTTCCTGGAGTGTGCGCACATGGTTATGTGGACGGGAGAGACGACGACTCTTCTTTTACAAACATAAGAAACACAGAAAGCTGCCTTATAATAACAGAAAGACTATTTATCAATTGAGTCCAATAATGCCTACTCAGAGTCACAGCATTTTTCCATGAAAAATGGAGATGTCAAAGATTAAACCTGGAACCGTCTGCCTGCAAAGCCTGTGACTGACCACTCCTACCATCTATTGCACTTCTCACCTGCATTTTTTGGTAAGAAGCTGCATTAATATACAATATGAAATACAACTTTAAAATCTGTGGCCTTGTTAATCAGTGGCACTTTTGCACGCGCGCACACACACACACACACACACACACACGTAGCTGCACCTGCTGTCCCTTGGTCACTCTGGACTTTCTTAGTAGCTCCTGCTCTCTCTCCTCGCAACATTTGTCACAGTGACAGGTACTCAGTATCCTTGTAAGCTTCCTGGGCAGCTTGGGTGAATTCGTTCTTACTCTAATGCAGTCAATAGGTGACGCCAATCTGTAACCTGCCCTAAGCCATTGAGATAGCATGGGGGGGGGAGGCTAAATAATATATATGTAAATAATGCACAAGCTAAGGCTTCTTCCCTGGTCACCTAATAGTGCCATGATAACTGGAAACAGGATCTTAACACATCTGCTTGGGGGTCAGCTGTGGGAGGAGGCAGGTGAAACCTCCACTCTATAAATGCTGGAATGCTCACAGGTAAAGGTGTGCTTATTACTGCAGGGCACTGATGGTAGGTTCTAGGGATGCTGTCAGCACGATGAGTCTTGGAGCACAAATGTCAACAGCGGGCTCTTTCCCACAATGCCACTACGGTCTGATGGCTCTGACCTCATCTCATCAAGGTCAACCAATCCTCAAGGACCGCCTCTCCCTATGTGAAGTGACCCGGACCCTGCGATCATCATCTGTGCCTCCTCCGTGAGAGGTCTGGAGGCCAGCAACACGAGAACAGGCCTTTTCTGTTGTGGCTCCTCGCCTGTAAAATGCTCTCCCCAGGGAGGCTTGCCTTGCACCTTGGCTGCGTTGTTGTTGTTTTTCCCCTGTATTTTTGTTGGAAGTCACCCAGAGTGGTTGGGGCAACCCAGTCAGATGTGAGGGGTACAATAAATGTATTAGTATTAGTATTAGTATTAATCTTTAGGCACCGGCAAAGCATTCCTCCCAGGCTTTGGGCTAATAAACAATCTATGGGCTTTTAAACTGTGGGGGGAGCATTGTATTTTTGTGTTTTTATATTGTAAACTTTGGTTTCTGATCTTTGTATGAAGGGTGGTATGGACATGTAATAAATAATAATAATAATAAATCCTGACCAGAGTTTTGAAAGGTAGCAAAAATGAATGCCCACTATTATGTCACCAACTTACGGCAGACGGTGACTGGGCCACTTATAGACACCTCCAGACTCCAAGCTAACTTCCCAATTGCTGCTGCCAGCAATGGATAGTTGAGGGTTAACACTAATTTAGTTTACAAGTTGAAGATACAGCAATAATTCCAAGCATCATAGGGGAGCTATTTGTGTGTGTGTGTGTGTGTGTGTGTGTGTGTGTGTGTAAAAAACCAGAAATCCATAGCAACCCAAAGCTTGAAAGTAGCTCTTTCCTCCTGAACAGAAAAGGCTGATGTGAGCAGCTGTATCCTTGATCCTTTTTTGGAAAGGAGCACTGGAAGGCTGAACCGAGGAGGAAGGGGAACCAAATGGAGCTGTGGATGAAACCCAAGCAGGCCGTGAGGTTACACTAACAGCAGAAGCAGCTGCAAACTGACCACCACATTTGCCTCTCCGTCGCCAGTGGCAGCGCTCATCAATCTGATAACTTTGCAGACGCAGATCCTTCTAATTATTCCCAGAAGAGAAACGCTGAAAGTTGGGCTAACCAAAGCTAACAGACAGTGCAAGAACAGGAGAGATCTGGGGAGCAGTGGGGGAGAAACAACCAGTGAACTTGCGGATTTGAGTGATTTAAAGACCCATTTCTAAAACCATGTCAATAAAGGGGCACAGATAGAAATCACTGAGGGAGTCTGCAAGCTGCCAGATCATTATTCTATGTAGGCCATCCTCTTCTGGCCTCTTTCCTTTCCTCCCATTTTCTCCTCTCCACACGCAAACATTACACATTTTAGAATTATGCCTCATTGCCACTGTAGTGTTCAATGCCACAATTTTAATGACCCGTGTTTAAGAGGCATGTTATGTAGTAGTTCAAAAACCTAATTGCAATGCAATTATGTAAGTTTTAGACACATTGAATTTGACGGATTTCAAAAGGATAAAAATACAAAAGAAATGGGCAAATTATACTGCTCCATCCTAGGGCCAAAGAAATGGAAACAGAAAAAGAGGTGATGGAACTGACTATTAACATTATGGTTAGCTGAACTTCTGCATTTACCAGCTGAATAAATGTGGACATTTAAATTACACCTTTGCCTTCATCTTTGCAGAAAACAGAGCATCAGGGAAGTAAATTCAAGGCTTGGAATGTAAGCATATAAAAACAGCTTTATCCAGCCTAATGTCCACCAGATGTTTTAAAACTACAGCTCCCACAACCCCCAGCCAGCATGAACAATAGCAAGGGATGGTGGTAGTCTACAACATTTGGAAGGTGCCAAGTTGGGGAAGGCTGATAAAAAGGTCACCATAAATCTGGATGCTACACAGCACTGACTCTGTAGCACTAATGATACAGTGATGACAGCAGGTAGAGACGCTTAGGAGTAATGTGTAGATATGGTTCTCTGTGGAGTGCAGACCATAATTAGCACATCACTCTATAAGGTACAAAATAGGTAAGACTTTGTCTTTCATGGCACTGATTTATAATATGCAACTGCTGGACAGCAGAGAACTCTTCATCATACAAATTGTTCTAATTCACTTTCAAATGCCTGATTTCCTAATTCATTCAGAGAAAAGGGGCAACCAAAATTATCAAGAGCTGAAGCAACTCCTGTATGAGAAAAACGAACAGCACACCAGACTTGTTAGCTTAAAAGGTAAAGGGACCCCTGACCATTAGGTCCAGTCGCGGACGACTCTGGGGTTGCGGCGCTCATCTCGCTTTTATTGGCCGAGGGAGCCGGCGTACAGCTTCCGGGTCATGTGGGCAGCATGACTAAGCCGCTTCTGGCGAACCAGAGCAGCACACGGAAACACCGTTTACCTTCCCGCCGGAGCGGTACCTATTTATCTACTTGCACTTGACATGCTTTTGAACTGCAGGGGATTAAAAAAAGGCATGTAAGGCCAGGGAAGGGCAAGGAGAGACCAGCAGACAGGTATATAAAATTATGCAGGTGGGGAGAAAGAGGGCAGCAGTTTCTCTCTCATTGTCCTCGAGCCACGAGGTCATCCAATGGATGCTGGGAGATTCAGGCAGAAACCTTCTTCACCCAGTGATATTTAAGCTATGGAAATGGCTGTCCCAGCTGTGGCCACCAACTTGGATAGCTTTAAAAGGGGGTTAGATAAACTCATGATGGAAAAAGGGGCTACTAGTCATGCAGCAACAAGAGGCAGGAGACTGAGGAGTCCAAGTGGGCAGCTTAAAACTGCCCCAAAATATCCAACCATCGCACCACAAAGAACATTCCTGTGTTAAGTAGAGGATCCTGTGGACGTGCCATCGGATTCTGTGCTGGGAAACGATGTTCAGTGCTAGTTCTGGCCAAAGAGGATTCCCAGGCGTTCCTCTGTCACCACCAAGCAATGAAAAGCGGGCAAGAAACAAACAGATACGGGGCAGAAGCAAAACGAAGTTTTCACACACAAGGCTTTAGCGCCAACAGCCAAGCTTAGCGTGTTATTTGGGGAACTCAGGAAATGAAAGATCCCAATCACCCACTTCCAGAAACTGGGCTGATCCCACAGCCTGGGGAGGAGCCACAGGCAGGCTCCTCCCATACTACCCAAAGCTGCTCCTACCAGCTTAGGAAGGGGCCACAGATTCATGTTCCCAGGCAGCTCAACAGGAGAAGTAGGTCGCAGGCCACTTGACTGCTCCCCCAACAAAAGCCTGAAGCAATTACCATACGAGTCCCCGACTTGGCAGCCTTTTTGTTTCACACCCAAGGCCTTTGCCCAATTAGTGTACGGTTTCAAGTGTGCCTTTCCTCAGCTTCCAAGGTGTTTCTTTGTCCTCAAGGGACTCATTAATCCCAGGCCTCCTCCGCCCTCACTCCTTCCCCCTTACCTGCTTCCAAAGGAAGGAGTCCGCCCTGTTCTGGTGCCAGGAGATTACCAGGTGCAGCACAGACAGCAAGGCTCCAGCCAGGACCGCCACCCGCATGCGGACGGGCAGGAGGGTGTAGATGATGTAGATGAAGAAGACACTCCACCAGACGCCCTCGGAGGCACTGCGTGGAGAGACCAGGAGAGTGCCCAGAGCCTGCACCCCGCACAACGCCCCAATGACCAGGTAGCTCACGGCCCACATGCAGTCCTGGTGGAAGCCAGTCCGGTTGCAGAGGACCATGAGCGAGAGGAACAGGGCGGCCGCCACGGCCAGGGCGGCGGCATAGGGCACGCGGGGGGTGCCAGGCACGCAGTGGAACAGCAGCATGATGCCGCAAGCCAGCACCAAGACTCCCATGAGCACCGTCAACGAACTCTGGTTCATCTGGAAGAAGTAGCGCTGGTAGAGCCGCTCCAGCTTGGCCGAACGGAAGCGCTTGGAGCGGAACACTTGCAGCAGGCGCCGGCCGCAGTCGCTGGCCGAGAGCCCCTTGGCCTCTCCGCCCCCGTCCTCAAAGCCCAGGTCCACGGCTTTGAGTCCCAGGTCCCCAGTGCCAGGCGGGGGTGGCGGCGGCGCCTTCTTGCCATAGTGGTCCTCCTGCCACGAACAGTTCAGGCCCAGTCCCCCGCTGCCTCCGCGCTCCAGCTCCGGGTCCTGCAGGCAACTCATGTAGCGAGGGCCACAGAGTGCTGGGCGGTGGCGCTTGGGCCCATTGCGCTCCCCCCAAGCAGTCTTCCGCTCGTCCACTTTGGGCACCAGGATGCCGCTAAACCAGGACATACTGTGGGGGAAGGGGAAAGGGCATTAGAAATAAAAACAGGCAGAGCAAGGGAGAAAGTCAGATGGGCTTGCCTCTCTGAGAGGACCAACCCCACATTGTTCCCCACACAGCCCAGTAAGGGGAGCAGTTCCTGCCATGGGCCCCTACAACCTAGAAGGAGGTGCTTTCTTTCCTTGCCGGACACAAAGCAAGGACAAGGGAAGAATGAAATCCTGATCATTAGCAGACTACTGGCAAGGAGGACTCCACCAGTTCCTGGGCAAAGCTATTCCCCTCTCTATGGGAGGCTGGGCCACAGAGGCAAAGCACACAGGGCACTGGGATGTCTCCAGTTGAGGTATGAAGGATGGCGGCCACCAAATAGGATGCTCTTCAAGCAGGGCAGCTGGATCAGTGCCAGGGGACGAGGCAAGGCTTGTGTGGCAAGATACACAAACCAGAGGTGCTTAATGTGGAGAGGTGGGACAGGGGAAGCAGAGCATCCACATTCTGGAAAAGAGCATCTTGAAAGCCTGCAGAGGGAGGGTTCAGATTTATTAGGGGTCGGTGCTTCAAATATAATGAGAGGCTGCCCTCTCTGCCTTGGGGAGATTCAATACCTGGAAGGCCGCTGGGAACTGGACACGAGGAGGCGACATGGATCCCCGCAGGGAAGGCAAAGCAGCAGCAGTGAGGGGCGTCTCTTATTTCCTCTTCAACATTGAGTGGCAACCTATTCAAAGAAAAGAAAGCAGTCATGCTTGTTGTTCATCCTCGATGCTCTTCCAAGGCTGAATCTCCCATTGCATCCCGTTCTCCTGCTCTCTGGAACTGGAGACTGGATATTTCTCTACTTGCCAATCTGTGGTTACCTTCACACATTCTCTTTTGACCTCAAGTTCTATTACAGACACTTCCCCAGAGATGCAACTAGATTCCCACCAGGGGATGACACCCCCTCCCCCCGTGCATACTTTATGCTGAGTGACGCAAAGAGGATATCTATCCTTTATTCCCCTTCCAACAAGGATGACAGTATGAGCGCGATGCTCTAACTAACAGCACACAAACACAAGTAAATACATTAACTGCTTTGAGTTGAAAGGACAGCTCAAACAAGTCGCTTTGTAACCTCAGGTTGCGTGGCGCTGACAGAGGGAGACTTGCAGGTACTTTGGTCACTGAACCAACTGCTGCTGATACTGGGAATCAGAAATATGTGCATGTCCCACCCCCACCCCCGACCTGCACAAAAAGCAGCGAACAGAGTCTCTGGGGTGGCTTCCTTCAATTTAGCATCCCTGGTGCAGCAAAGTGGAGGACAGGCAGCAACAGTTGTCCTACCAAGGTCAGCTCCAACAAAAGAACAGTGATCAATATGCTAATCTCTCTTTCCTTCTTTAAAAAAGACAGCTCCTAACATTCCAACCCACTGAGAAGGACTAAGGGGGGGGGGACCAGAAAGGATGGTGTTATGCGGATGAGGAGGGGTTTGTTGCAGAAGGGAAAACCTGCTTGATTCTTAATCCCCAAGATCAAGGAAGGGAGCAGGGAATGGGATTAGCCCCACCCCAACAGTGGACTTGCACACTTTCCCTACTTCCCACAGGAGAGAGGACGGCTGCCAGTAATTCCTCCAGAGAGAAAGTGAAAGTGCTGCACCTGGAGAACTAGTGGCTGCCTGAAGCAAAATCTCCCTGTGCATTGCTCTCACCAACATAGATCCCATGGGGAGGGGGTGCTGTACACAGGTCCCCTCTCTGTACACATCCTGCCCATTGCAAGAATAAGGGGACAGAGGGGGTTGTTGGCATTGATCAAGGCCCTACAGAATATTGTTGGAGGGAGTCGGGTGGAGCAAAGGCCAGCCTCCCTCTTTAACTGGCAGGTTGAGAAGGCATGTGGCATGTTGGTGGCAAGGCGACTGTGCCCTGCCCCCCCCCTTCCCTGAAGTGGGAAGAGTCTTTAGCGAGTGTCAGCCTGGCAGCAAAATCTGGTTCCTAACATTTCATCACACTCTTAAGAGTGCCCAAGAAACAGAAGCAAAGGTGGAGTTATGCAGATGAAGGGACTGAATTTTTCAAAGACATCTCAAGGCAACACCACACTCCTTGGCTGTCACTAGAGGCAAAGGGAGAGGACAGAGAGAGCGTTCACACGCACAGCAACCCACCAATCTCCGCTAAAGCCCTTGCAAAACACAAATCCTTTTCCCACACTGCCCATCAAAATGGTATCTCTGCACAGCGAATACACACACAAAAGCATATGCATACAAAAGTTTAAAATGTACAGTGAACACAGCCTACGATACGCAGCCTTCCTTACGCAGTCCAGAAAACTCCAGAAGTTCAGATCAGACCCCACTGGTCTCCGACACTTGCTGGCTCACCTGATCCACGCATCAAAGATCCAGAACACAAGGTGAAAGGAACTATATGGGCACAGCTCAGTCCAAACTCAGTCCACTAATTCCAGCTCGCCATTCTGCTGCTCTCTCTGCAATGTGCCCTTCCTCTTCTCCAAACGGTGTGGCGTTTTGCCCAGGGCGCAACAGGAGAGATTTCAGAGGCCAGGGAAAGTTTGGGGCAGGAGGAGCAGCGGTGCTAGTTTCTGGCAGCTTGGTCCCTCCTCTGGCTTAGCTCGCCCATTCACTGCAAAACCAAAGTGGAATAGTTTTCCCCTTTCAAACTCTATTTGTCTTGAGTGCCAGCCAAACCAGGGCTTGTTTTAGCTCCAACCCCTTCAGAGAGCAATTCCAGTGCCCTCCCACACTGTTCTTATCTGCATCCATCCAGGGAGATGGCGTCAACGTCATGACATCATTGCCCTTTACTGTAGGAACACACAGGCAGGCTTCAGAAGCTGGACCCCCCTTCCCCTCCCCTCCAATCCCCATACAACACACACACACACACCAGGAATGGCTTCACACACACCAGCAGCACTCTGACGCAGCCTCCTGGGCTGTGGGAAGCAACAGCCAGCAGCACATGAGGACAGCTTTGTGGCAAGCGGAGGAGGTCAAGGGGTGCAGGACGTAACCCATCCAGGGAGAAGCCGGGCTGAAATAAAACTCAGGCATGCGGGGAGGGGGAAGGTCTTTGGCTTAATAGCAAGGTTTATTACAGCTCAGCTCCCCCAGCATGGACTTCCCCCCTCCCTGCAAAAAACCCCCACATTCGTAAGTGATGCAATAACGAAGCATAACAAAGTGATACAACAGCGACAGCACCTTCCTCCTTGGTTCAGCTTTGCATCCTTGGAAGAACACATGCCCCCTCGCATAGTCACTTTTACCCTACTCCCTGCAGCCCAACACCCCTCACTCAAGAGCCTGTTCCCTATAGCACAGCACCCTCTGCCTCGCACCAGGTTACAGGTCAACTTCCTTTCCCTTTCCACCCCCTTCCCCAGGTCCCACCAAGGGGCTTGGGAGAGGTGGTTCCAAAGTTCAATGGGAAAAGAGCCTAGGGCCCCACAGAGACTCTCTGCCCAGAGACCCCCTTCCCTCTGCCTGCTTTAAAGGGGAGACACGGCAAAGGAATAAATAAGTCCACAGCTCACAAGACAGAGGCTTTAGGGGAAGCCCACCTGCTCCTCCTCCAGGTATGTAACCTGACCAGGCTGAGAAGCTAAGCTGCCCAGGCCAGCCCACATTCGGGAGCCAACCAATCCCTGCAGAGGGATCCCAGAAAACCAATCCTCGGGGAAGCAGAAATGGGGAGAAAGTCCTACCGCGTTCAGCCCTTACGAACACAAGGAAGGTGAAATCTTTCAACTCTGGGAGTTGCATTACCATTAGGCTTTTCTCCTGCGCTCTCCGGGCACCCTATTCTCTCCCCACCTAATTCAATAACCAGTGTTCCAGTCGGGGGGCAGCCATGGAACTTTCCCGGCTCTGGGCAGGTGCGCCCCCCAAGGGCCCCGCATTGGCACCTGTCCCCACGCCCCTTCCCCCCCGCGCCCGCTTGCATTCCCCGCAGTCGCCGCGGATCTCTGGGCCCAAAGAGCGCCCCCAGCCGGCGCGCGTTGTCCCCTCTCCTCCCGTGCGCCAAGTCGCCGTGGGGACGGCCTAACTGCTCCCACCCCTTTCTGCTCGTTGCGCTGCCATCCCTCTCGGGACCACCTCCCCAGCTAGCTTCTCCCCAGCAGGCCCGGCCCTTCTGGACGCGGCGGTTCCCAGAGCCAGCCTCCCAGCGTCCCGCCGCCGCCGCCGCCCGGCTCCATGCGTCCTCCGGGGCGCAAAGCGTATTTCCCCCTCGGAGAGATCTTGCGTGCTCCCTGCGCTCTCCGGCTTGCGCCCGTTCACCACCACCACCCCCTCCGCCACTACCACTCACCTCCGGGTGCTGGGCCGCCTCTGGGCACGACAGGGCCCTCCTCTCCGGCGGGTGGGGCGGCGGGGGGGTGTAGCAAGCAGCGATCTCTGGCAAGCAGATCCTTCTGCAGCCCCTCGCTATCTGTTTACACCGTGCGCCCCCCTCTCCGCTTTCGCCTCCTCTCCATTCCTGCTTGCCCGCCCGCCCGCTCTGGGCCCGTCCCCTCCTCCCCGCGTTGTCCAGAGTAAACGCCCTCTAGCCCGGATCCACAAGGCTCGCCCCGCTCCGTGCGCTCCTGACCGGGATCGCCAAGCAGGAGGCCTTAAAGGCACAAGGTCCCTTTTGTCGCCTTCCCTTCGCCTGTTGCGCGGGGATGCGGGGGCCGTTTGCGCGGGGTGCGGGGGCAGCGGAGATGCCGAGGGAGAGAGGAGCTGTGATTCCAGGCAGCGAGGGCGCTTGGCAACGAGAGGCGGCGGAGGCTGCCCAAAGCAGGGGCACCTGCTGCAAGCAGGCAGAGCGGCCGCTGGGCCCAGTGGTGCAACCCGTCTCTCCCCACGCTGCGGTAGATGGATTCGCTCGGCTCACACGCGTGCCCGCCGGGAGATACACGCAACACCTACCGCCCGTGGGTGGCGACAGTCCTCGGTGTCCTAAAGCACAACTCTTGGCTACAAGGGTCTCTGAGGCTCTCTCCTCTTCGTACGCACATTCCCCCCACCCCAGCATAAAAAAATCCCCCAATCCCAGGACACTAGTGGATCCCAAACTGTTGTCGCCTAGAGGGGGAATCTCTTAATGCCGTTTGGGTTTTGCTCAGGAACCACCTGTTGTTGCCATCTCTTAAACCAGGACACTCCCTCTCCCCTCTGTTTTTTGCTTATCCCCAACGCACAAAAGAAATATCAGGCTGAAAGTCTGTGCGGACTTACCTGAGAGCCAACCCCGCTGAAAACAACGGCACTTACTTCTGAGTAGGCATGCCTCTGCCAGCCGTATAAGCGGCCACCCGTTTGGATGCCCACGGCTTCAGTCATCAGATACACTCCATCCATCAACAAGTGGCTTGCCAGCCTGTTTGCCCAACTTGGAGGCCGCTCTGCTCCGCTCCAGATCCCGATCCCAGGCAATCTCTCAGGGCTGGTTTGAGTCCCCCCCCCCCCCCCGCAAGCTTGCTAGCAGCATACAAGCAGAGGAAGGGAAATGGTTAGTGAGCAGCTTGCCCTTGGCATGGGGACAGTGCCAGGCAGAGGACAAGCCCTAAATCCTTCTGTTCGTGCCACTCCCTTAGTTTGTGCCAGCGAGGGAGAAAGGGGAAGGCAGGCCTCCCCGTGGCACAATCCTCCGAAGAGGTAAGCTTAATTGTTAATTAACCGTGAGTCCCACGGGGCCAGGGAAGTGCCCGCAGTGGCAAGGATGGCATTTTGTTACGGGCACACTTGAGCGGTTCTTCCAGGGCACCTGCCCCTGTGCCGCTGGGTGTGTAGAAAACCTCCACTCCCTCCCTGCTTTGCAGATTGGCTTGGCTATGAAATAATGCCACCAAATCTCCTTAACAGAGTGACTTATTAAAGCGCTGTTTGGGGAGTGATTATCCCCTGCACAAGAAGGTCTGGGCTTCCCCTGGGCCTTCTTGCTTGGCTTCTCCCCAGGCAAGGAAGAGGGGAAGGGGGTGTGAAAGGCATTAATTGATTCCGAAGCCTTGCTCCTGAATGTTCCATTGCATCATAGTTGATGGCAGGGGGATTAGGACTGGGTGTCATGTGATGGCCTTAACCCTTCCCAGACTGTAACTGGACACAGAAAAACAAGAGCCAGAAAATGTGTCAGAAACTCGTCACATTAACATATCTTTGGTGCCTCTTTTCTTTTCTTTGACTGCGTACACATCGTGCATTTAAAGCACATTGTTTCCGCTATGTCTCCTGGGAACTGTATCTTAACCCTCACAGAGCTACAGTTCAGAGCACCCTTAGCAAAACTACAGTTCCCATGATTCTTTGTGTGAAGTCATGCACTCTAAACTTGTCTTATGTACACAGCCATTGTCGTCTTCGTCATCTCCATTCTTCCTGGTGGAGCTCTAACATGGCTACTCTAAATATATGGATGCATTTTAACTCCTTTTCTAATAACCGAATATGGAAGAAAATCCACTGGATTGTGAATTTGACATGGTGTTTTCTTTGCAAGTTCCCTTTTCACCTGGCTGGTGGCAGTTATTTGGAGTCAAGCTTTCTAACTCCTGCTCCATGAGTGTCATAGGAGAGTGTTTTCAAGCAGGGTTTTATGAAACCCTTAAGATTCATGAGCATCTGCTTACACAGGTTCTGCAAACATTATCATTGTCCCACTTCAAGGGCATCACCTCCCTATTCTAAAAGTGGAGTTATCCCCGAGTAACACATGTCCCAGTATAATCTCATGATGCATCTTTTTTGCTTAATTGTTCAAAAACAGTCTTTATTTGAATTTTGAAAACATTAAACACTACGTGCTTCCAGACAGGTTTTTGTTTTCTTTTGTTTCTTTTGTCACGAACAGGTAATTCAGATCTGATTTTTGTGTGTACGTGATTGGCATGCAACCATCAACACACTTCATTTTTAGTTATATATTTTTCATAGCTATTCAGCTGTTTCCCATCTTGATGGATTGCTATATTTTTTGGTTTCTCCCCTCAACTGCCCACCCCACCCCAATGCCACCTTATCCTGTTCTGGGCCGCAGACAGCTTAAAAAAAATCACATGTAGAGGACAAGAGCAAACTTTACTTCTCGTTATCATGCTTCACTATGGGCAAAATGACGGCTTGTGCTGTGCAGACAGATCTGGTTCCATTTTTTTTTTAATGTTCATTTAAGAGTTGTGAAAAGCTTGTATTTAGCTATACAGAAATTCTGATGCATAGGTCTTGTGCAAGACCTTGTATTATTATTTTAAAAGACCTGATGTATGTGTTGTGATTGCAATCCTCAAGGGACTCCCTCACATGCACTGAGATCTTGGGAAAACAGCTCCTCCAAACTGGGCTGTTGAAAATTTTGACGTTCCTTCAGCATGTGGTCATTGGCAGAAGTAGGTGGAGAAACTGAACTTGAAAATGTAAAATAAAATAAAATAGGGTCATGGGAAACAAAATCGCCAAGTTGTGCTCAGGTGAGGAGCAGATAGAAGCAGGAGTGTGGCAATGGGGACAACCTACTAAAACATTTACCACGCATGTGACAAACAGCCCCCCCTGCCCCCTATCTGCTGGCAAGCTTCTGGTCCAGTAGTCACTGCAGGTATATAATGGGTTATTTGTACTGAACAGCTTTTCTACAGGCGATATGGATGAAATGTGAAAAAAAAGAAAGAGAGACTTTGTGCCGCCATTTTGGTGGCAAGAACGGTCATATGGACGGTGCAAAAACCTTGCATGTGTGAACAGCAACAATTCCACAATAAACTTTCACCTGGAAGCACTGTAAGGCTGCTACGCTATATCCATTTACTAGAAAGTAGACTCCCAATGAACTCAGTGGGGCTTACATCTGAGTAGATGTAACCAATTGAGCTGTAAATTTCTTATTAACAGTTGCGCTATCACTTGGATTGGTCTCTTGGTGCCTGAGTTTTCCTTTCCAGTGGAAAGTGGGGAAAATAATGGTCCTGGAATAATCCAAGCCTGCTGCAAATGATTTTTCAAATCCTGACATGAGATGATTGTATGTTGCATCAAACCTAAAATGCTTTTTGAGCATTATGCCCCACTGGTCTTGGGCTGGGTGGCAAAGATACATGCACTCAGAAGGAGAGAAGAAAGTCAGACCTGAGGGCCAAATGCAGCCTCTCTAGCTGGCCCTCGGAGCTCTCCTTAGGCTGCCATGCCCTGCTTTGTACACTGCTGGAAAACATCCTTGAATCTGGATGTCTCTTGCTTGCCAGAGTGGAGGACAGCAACATCTTTGTCTAAGTAGAAACTAGCCTACTGTACAAGGGGGAAATTGACATTTGCTGCTCCACCTACTTTTGTCTCTGGCTCCACCCCCCGACATGTGGCCCTCAGAAGGTTGCCCAGGGGAATGTGGCCCTTGGTTCCCTGCCCTCTGTAGATGAAGCCAATGGCGAAGCTACATGCTCCGGCACGGGGGCGGGGGGGGCGGAGAGCAGGTGGGGTGGTGGCATGCATCCCGGGGGTGTGACACGTGTCCCAAGGGCGTGGGGCCCGGCACAGTGGGGGGGGGTGCGGCGCATGTCCGGGGGTGTGGCTGTGTTGGTACCCCCCTCCCCGATGGTGCCGGGGGAGGGGTGCGCGCTCCCCCACCCCCATTCCTCCGCCAGTGGATGAAGCAAATGGGGAATTTAAGAGCCAATACAGAATGCAGTGCACCAGAATCACATACCGTAGGTAAGGCTGCAAGCCTTTGCTCAGTCACCAGGGAATTAGTTTCACTGAACTGACTGGAACTTAATTCCATCCAATAATAATAATAATAATAATAATAATAATAATAATAAAAATAAAAAAATACCTTTATTGTCAATGTACAACCTGTGTACAATGAAATTTACCGAGCCTCCCTCCCCCCCCCACTCAATCTCATTGCACTCATTGCACCCTAAACATGCAGAGATCAGGCCTACCACCAAGATTTCTCCCATTGAACTTAGTGGAACTTTTTCTTAGTAAAAATATTTGAGACTGGGATGTCAGGATGCAGACAACAAACATAAATACTGCTCCTTTTTCAGTCGATTCTATGGTGCTATACTGCGGGTTTAGAGATCTTGCAAAGTGTGGGATTGGAGGATTCTAGGCCAGTGTTTCCTAAACTTCGGATAGCTGAGGCACAAAATCTATTTGAATTGAAAAGGGAAACACAACACGCTTAGATTTGCAAAGACTAAAAAGAAACATACCCCAAAAAGTAACTCATGCAGAGATGCAGCAGGCAACCTCCTATGAGGGCTGGTAATTCTGGTGCATTTGTTCATCAGATATGATTGAATTGTTTGCATATTTCAGGGGAGGGACCTGGCACTAATAGTATGTTCAGAAGCTGAGCCCTGGCTCAAATCAAGCTTTTCACAGAGCTTACTTTGAGCTAAAATATGGCATCTGTCAACGAGATCATGGAGGGGAGAAGGGCACCCGATACGTGGAGAGAGGCCTACATTACACTTATACCAAAGACAGAGACTGAAAAGACCCAACTTAAGAACTACCGACCCATCTCCTTACTAAATGTGGATTACAAAATCTTTGCTGATGTTTTAGCAAAGAGACTGAAAAGAGTTTTGATGGAGGAGATTCATGGGGACCAGGCGGGCTTTCTCCCGAAAAGGCATTTGTCGGACAATGTAAGGAATATAATTGACATTTTGGAGAAGTTGGAAGTGAATATAAACACTAAGGCTGTTCTGATATTTGTGGACGCCGAGAAAGCCTTTGACAATATTTCTTGGAGCTTCATGTTGAAGAACCTCCGGGGGATGGGGGTAGGCCAAGGGTTTGAAAATGGTATAGGTGCAATATATTCTGAACAGAAAGCAAAATTAATTGTAAATAATGTGGTAACAGAAGAGTTCAAGATTGAAAAAGGGACACGTCAGGGGTGCCCTATCTCCCCATTACTTTTTATTTCGGTCCTGGAGGTTTTGCTTAATATGATTAGGAAGGACCAGTCGGTGAAAGGGGTTCAGGTCGGAGTTAAACAATATAAACTGAGAGCATTTGCAGATGATCTAGTACTTACTTTACAGGAGCCAGAAGCTAGCACGAAAAGAGTTTTAGAGATAATTCAAGAGTTTGGCCAATTGGCAGGATTTAAACTGAATAAGTCAAAGACTAAGGTATTGGAGAAAAATTTAACACAGATTGAAAAAGAAAGGTTTCAGAATGAGACGGGGTTGACTGTGGTTAAAAAAGTGAAATATCTGGGTGTGAATATGACAGCTAAGAATGTGAACCTATTCAAAGACAATTATGAAAAAACTTGGACAGAAGTGAAAAAAGATCTGGAGATCTGGTCAAATCTGAAGCTTTCCTTGTTAGGTCGAATTGCAGTTATAAAAATGAATGTATTGCCAAGAATGTTGTTTCTGTTTCAAGCATTACAAATAATGGACAAAATGGATTGTTTCAAGAAGTGGCAGAAAGATATATCTAAATTTGTCTGGCAGGGCAAGAAGCCCAGAATAAAATTTAAGATATTAACGGATTCAAAGGAAAGAGGGGGGTTTGCCCTGCCAGACTTTAAATTGTACTATGAAGCGGCAGCTTTCTGCTGGCTAAAAGAATGGCTGCTTCTTGAAAACACAGACATTTTGGATTTGGAAGGATTTAACAATATTTTTGGGTGGCATGCATATTTGTGGTATGACAAGGTTAAAGCGCATAAAAGTTTCAAAAATCATATTGTCAGGAAAGCACTATTAAATGTCTGGGTTAGATATAAGGACTTGCTGGAAAATAAGACTCCAAGATGGCTATCACCAATGGAAGCTAAGGCAGTTAAAAAGCTAAATATGGAGTCGAAATGGCCAAGATATTGGGAAATTTTGGAAAAGGAAGGGGACAAATTGAGATTGCAGAGTTTTGAAAAACTAAAAGGGAAGGTGAGAGATTGGTTACATTATCATCAAATAAATGAAGTGTTTAAATTAGACAGCAAAATAGGCTTCCAGGTGGAAAAATCAAAATTAGAGACTGAACTGTTAGAATCCAGTACTAAGAATTTGTCAAAAATGTATGATCTGCTGCTGAAATGGAATACACAAGATGAAATGGTAAAATCAAGTATGATTAAATGGGCTCAGGACATTGGTCATAACATCATGTTTGCTGATTGGGAAAAGTTGTGGACCACCGGGTTGAAGTTTACGGCGTGTAACGCCTTAAGAGAAAATATAATGAAAATGACTTATAGGTGGTACATAACCCCAGTCAAGCTTGCAAAGATCTACCACTTGCCTGATAATAAATGTTGGAAATGTAAAGAAAAGGAAGGTACATTCTTTCACCTCTGGTGGACGTGCCCAAAGATTAAGGCATTCTGGGAAATGATTTACAATGAACTGAAAAAGGTATTTAAATATACTTTCCCCAAGAAACCAGAGGCCTTTCTCTTGGGTATTGTCGGCCAGGGGGTGTTAAAGACAGATACAACTTTTTTTATGTATGCTACAACAGCAGCTAGAATACTTATTGCAAAGTACTGGAAGACACAGGATTTACCCACACTGGAAGAATGGCAGATGAAGGTGATGGACTACATGGGTTTGGCAGAAATGACGAGCAGAATCCGAAACCAGGGAAGAGAAGCGGCGGAAGAGGAATGGAAGAAGTTTAAGGACTATTTAAAGAAATACTATAAAATTAATGACAGCTAGAATGATGTTGGGTTTAAAATAAATGGTTACTATTAGTAATGGTTAAGACAAAGAGAATAAGGATGATTAACATAAATTTATAGTAAAATAAGGGAAGATTCGCTGAATAATTATAAGAACTTGGAATACAGAAACGGGAAGCAAGAGGAAGTCGAGGAAGTAAGGTTTAAGAAATTAGGACATGAAATGGTACTTGTTTTTTGTTCTGTTATTGTTTGTTGCTTGTTTATGTATGTTTTGTTTGTGTTAATATAAAAATTGTTTAATAAAAAATATTATAAAAAAATAAAATAAAATATGGCATCTGTTTTCACCATTTCAGCTAATAGCTGCTCTTGTGGGGTGGGAGAGTTTGCATCAGGGAACGGATGTGGGGGAAAGGGGAGAAAGGGTTAAACCTCTCCACTTTGCTTCCTTGATCCAAAGCTCTCTCTTCTCTCATGTGTACACACACAAAGAGCAGCTGTTTTTCAAAAGAGAAAGTGATTTTGGAAATGCACTCCTGGCTCTCGACCATCATGTATAGTTTGGGTATGTTTCCCTGGTGCAGGGAAAAGAGTGCTGGGGTCAGTCGCCAGCAGTTGCACTATGCCTCCGTATAATAGTAGCTAGTAATCACAAGTGTGGCGGGCGCGGGGGGCGCTGTGGGTTAAACCACAGAGCCTAGGACTTGCTGATCAGAAGGTCGGCGGTTCAAATCCCCACGACGGGGTGAGCTCCCATTGTTCAGTCCCAGTTCCTGCCAACCTACCACTTTGAAAGCATGTCAACGTGCAAGTAGATAAATAGGTACCGCTCCGGCGGGAAGGTAATCGGCGTTTCTGTGCACTGCTCTGGTTCGCCAGAAGCGGCTTAATAATGCTGACCACATGACCCGGAAGCTGTATGCCGGCTCCCTCGGCCAATAAAGCGAGATGAGCGCCGCAACCTCAGAGTCACTCACGACTGGACCTAATGGTCAGGGGTACCTTTACCTTTACCTTAATCACAAGTGTGCTGTTGCACTCATGTGCTCCTTGTGGGTTTCCCCACAGGCACAGGGGTCCTGAAACTAAGGCCCGCAGGCCGGATAAGGCCCAAGGGACTTGTTTATCCAGTGAACGGTAACCCCTGCCGCCCGCTCTTACCAGCGCTGCGCTGCGTCGCGGCTGCCCACTTCCGGGTCAGAGGAGCACTGGAGATAGCTTGTGCACATGCGCAAGCGTTATTTGTGCATGTGCAAGTGTTATTTCCGGTGCACATCTGGGTTGGAGGAGGCCCGTGCACATGCACACAAGCTGTTTCCAGTGCTCCTCCAACCCGGACATTCGCACGCGTATGGGCACACGCATCCCCGCCCTCTGGCCCGCCGCGAGATTGGCGCTGGAGGCACCGGCCCGAGGCGCAGTAAGTTTGCTGACCCCTGCCTAGCACAAGCAATCAGGATCTGCCACCGAAGGGACCGTCTTTCTTTGGAATCTTTCCTTGCCATGCATAGCGACACAGGCTCGCTCCCCATCTTCCGTCGCCTCCTATTCCAAACAGTGGCGTAGCTCTGTTGCATTATGCAGCTACTGCATCTCTCCCCTCCTCTATAGAGAGGCCTGCGTCCCACTCCTGAGCCGGGAAATCACGGCCACGTGCAATTTGCCAGCTCAGTTTGCAGAGCTTGGTGAGGTTAATTATTACAACAGCTCCCCCCCCCTTTCTGTTTCTTTCTTTTTGCTGGGAGATTCCAGAGCAGCGGTAAGAAGAACCCGGCCAACACATCTCCGAGGGCTTAACGTTCATTAACTGAACACCACAGTCTGCCATGATGAAGCAAGCTGAGCCAATTCTCCTGTGTCAAGGAAGGGAGACTGAGGCTGGGAAAACGGGGTGGGAGAGTTACCCAAGGTCACAGAGTGATTCATCAGGCAAGACAGGAACAGAAAGGTTTGCCAGAATCACCATGTTTTTAAAGGGACTGTCCCTATTACCCCAGAACATTGCAACTTGATGGAACATTTCAGAACGCTACAGCACCAGAGAAAAGACACCACAATGCTCCCCCCCTCACTCCCTTAGCAGCACTTAGGTCCTGGCCTCTAGCCATCTGTTTTTCTTCCTTGTAATTTAGGCCTTCCGACATGGAATTCTCCACACTGAGACTCAATTCTGGAATCTGGAGTTAAATAAATGTGTCACATCACATGTAAGCATTGCTGTTTAGCTGTGGAACCATCCTCCGTGCTTCCCCTTTTACAATTCTACAATGCAGTGGTGCTCCAGAATGAGAGAATAATGGACAGCTGAAGCAAAATCCCGGGCTTCTATCTGCACTACAGACATAAACCAGTTCCATAGCCTTTCCCTCTTCCTAGGAACTTTTAATTCTGAGGCAGTGAACAATGGATCGATTCAAATGCAGACAACAATCTGGTGTGCAAAAGAAGTTAGCCATCCCTGTACAAGATATTAAAACAATATATTGTGGTGTTGGAACAGGATTATGCACATGCAGTAGGTTGATAAGGTTGGGATAAAGGTGGCAGCCCTAAAGGCTCCCCCCTTTTTAAAAATAGGTCCCCCAATGTGATTCTGTGATGCACCAAGAAGTGTGGTGGGTTGTGAGCCCCCCCCCACAAACGTACATAGGAGAAGAAGATAATGTCCCATCACACAAGGAAAATCTCCAACATTTCCTAGGCAAAAACTGGGACATTTGTAAACTGTCCTCACCCAAAGTAACTTAAGGCACACATCGCTTCATTCCGTAAGATGCCCTTTTTTGAATAACATATTTATTTACCTTGCTATAGCCTGACTTACAATGTGTGTTAAATATCCCCTTTAAAAAACAAATCCCAAACCTTTAGAACAGGCATAGGCAAACTCTGTCCCTCCAAATGTTTGGGACTACAATTCCCATCATCCCTAGCTAACAGAACCAGTGGTCAGGGATGATGGGAATTGCAGTCCCAAATATCTGGCAGGAGTTTGCCTATGCCTGCTTCAGAAAATATATTATTCAATTTATTCATTCAGTTTCCTCCCAAAGGAGCCCAGGGTGGAAAACACATTAATAATAAGTGTGTGTAAATACACTTAGAAACATTCTAAAAACAGTTGAATGTATTCTCAGCCAGTGATTTCAGGTTGCCAGAAACTGGATCTTTCAGCCATCAAATGCTGGGTCAACCAAGAAAGCCTAATTTCACAGGGTCTGAAATGGTTTGTTTAATCTAGCAATGTGTCTGGTTGTACTTATGATGGGATAACTGCAGTTCAAGCACATCAGCAACATGCTGTGAGTGGTGGTGGTGAATGGGCAGCTAGGACACGCCTGAAGATGCTGCAAACATTTTGAAAAAGGCTTCCCACAAAGGCGTGTGACTTACTTGGGACATGTACCAGAAAAGACAGACTGTTCCTGGTAAATAGAAACAGGGAGCGTATGTGAATGTTGGGTGCTGGGGACACACAGAAGGGGAAGGAGTGCTGTCCTTGTGCTCTGCTCATAAGAAGCTTCCCAGAGGCAAATCTGGCTTGGCTGCTGTGGGAACAGAATGCTGGACGAGGGGGACCTTTCATCTGATCCAGTGAGCCTTTACACCATAAAGCCTTTCGTTTGAGGTTCCTGGAAGGGTTGGTGTTAGGAGAGCTGCCGTGATTTAGGCAGTACCCAGCTTGGACTTGCTTTCTGCAAATTTCTGATGGCAGAGGGCAGCTCTGAATTCTGCCCCCTAATGAGCGGAGGTCACAGCCTTCTGGCTAGTCTCTCATTCCATTAGAGAGAATTAAGAGGGAGACCAAAAGTCATGGCTTTGACCCTGGGCTGGCCTGCGCTGCATTCCCACCCTGAGCGATCTGATCTAAGGGGGCTTCTGAGTTCCCTGAATGGCTTCTGTGTAGAGGAGCAGAGGTCAGAAGTGACTTCTTCCCAACTCCCCATTCGCAGTGCGTTTGTGCCAAGCTTTAAAACAGCAGCAGCTGAAGCAGGAAATGGGCTGCTTGAACAATAGCCCTTTGCAAATCCATGTCCCCAAGGGTTTCAATCCGAGATGGAGCCAACCCGGAACTCTCCAGGCTTAAACCATCGGGGACTTCAGGGGATGAGGGTGGGGGAGGGAGGAGAGTGGGAGAGAGTCTCCAGCCCTGATTGGAATCTTGAAAGATGAATCATGTTAAGATTTTGAAGAAACTTTCTCTTCTCCACTCCTCCCACGCCAGACGCTTTCCTGCGTTTTACTGAAAGGAGGATTCATGGTCTCTCCTCTCACCCCCACCCAAAAGTGACTGCTGGTGTAGTTTACTCCTCTTATGCTCAAGTCCTTGGAAATTCATGCGGCGAGAAGCCCACGGAAATAGTGCTGAACTGGCTCCACTGAGGAACGGAAGGGAGATGCCGGCACGTGAGAATGAGAACCAAAGCATGCAGGGAATCAAAAATAAAATAAAATCCGCCCAACAGCCCAGTGAGCTAAGCATGGAGTGCAGAACAATCTAAGTTAGAAAGCTGAAATGGAAAACAAGGTTTTTCTAAATAAGGGGAAAGGCAGGCTGGAAGCCTGGACCAGAAGTGCTCCTTTCAGGTGAGAAGGGTACACAGCATCGTTTAGGATATAAAACGTATTAACTGTATCTTCAGAAGGCAGCACATACATGTGTGGCTCCCAGGCAAACAACCTTCCAGACTGCCTAAACAGCAGACAGATCTTTATTTTTCTTCTAAAGAGAGAGCTGTAGGCAGTTTGGAAAAGAGTGCATGCACCACTTTTGCCTACAGAAAGCATATTTTTGTGCCTTCTCAAAAATATGCAAATACACAAAACCTGTTCAGCCAAAGGAAGCAAAATGCACAAGGGCAAAGCATACTGTGGAAAGTGAAGAGTTTCTGTGTTCACCACAGTGCCCTCCATCGGGATTGACTAATAATTCAGTCCCTTGTGGCGCCCACCAGCCCAAGTACTTGGGGAAAGGCTTCCTGGCTTCTCTTGCAAAGTCACCATGCCTGAAGGGGCTAACCCTGCTCCCAAAGCAAACCTCCCCAACTTGGAGGACAGGGAAGAGCCAACACCAAGGATCCACAGGCATCCAGGGCTTCTGGTCGCCTAGCAACCGGCCCCTTGCCTGCTCAGCTTGGGATTCCATTGATCCAAATTACGCTGTCAACAAAGTTGCTGTGGCAACCGGTGGAGGGGGTGAAAGTTGGTGGAGGACATCTTGTTTCAAGAAGGGCTGAAGGCCCCCCAGCACAGGGGGAGAAAGAATGGAAATGCAGAGAACCAATCGGATGCGGATCACTCTGAGATCTATGAATGAAGGGCAGTAGACAAATTCAATCAATAATAATAATAGTCCGTGGAAACCCTCAGGGGCAACAAAGCCTCCATGGCCTTTTGCACATTTGCATCTATCACTCCATGGGAAAGGAGTCCGTGGGGGTGATTACGATGGGGAGAAGTCTTTGGTTGACATTTGAATGGACTATGGCAGGATTATATCTAACCCACGTGTGGGTTCAGAAGGTGATGGGAGTGAAGGTAAAAGAGGCTAGCCTTGGTCTAATCCAGGGGTGGGGAACCTGTAAACGAAGAATCAGGATGCATGGTTCGGGGACCAGGAAGAGGGGCTGTGGAGTGTAGCCATAGGTAAAGGTAAAGGTACCCCTGCCCGTACGGGCCAGTCTTGACAGACTCTAGGGTTGTGCGCCCATCTCACTCAAGAGGCCGGGGGCCAGCGCTGTCTGCAGACACTTCCGGGTCACGTGGCCAGCGTGACATCGCTGCTCTGGCGAGCCAGAGCCGCACACGGAAACGCCGTTTACCTTCCCGCTAGTAAGCGGTCCCTATTTATCTACTTGCACCCGGGACTGCTTTTGAACTGCTAGGTTGGCAGGCGCTGGGACCGAACAACGGGAGCGCACCCCGCCGCGGGGATTCGAACCGCCGACCTTTCGATCAGCAAGCCCTAGGCGCTGAGGCTTTTACCCACAGCGCCACCCGCGTCCCTAGGGAGTGTAGCCATACTGCTGCTGAAATTCCATGCTCTTGCTACTCAGATAGACTGCTCTTGCATGGAAAGCCTTTGGGTGAAAAAACCTGCTAGCTGTTACTATACAGGGTCTCTCCCCACTTCTCCAAACAATGGCTGGGTGTCTTTTTATGGGCTAGACTGCATGCACATGGCCAATGGAAACATGCCAACCAGTCTGGTCTGTTGCCCTCACTAAGCCTCCGAGCAAGAGAACACCGCATTATTTAGCATTCATTTAATAACTGTCAATATATTGTATTATCTTGGATGTTCAATATGGCCCATCACCATATTGGGTCGCACCTACGGCAGGTGCACCTATTGCTCTAACCAAATGCTTTAGTTAACTACTGAATCCTGCTGAGGGTGTTTGCAAGTGTGTCTATGTGAATGTTTGGTTGTGTGGGAGTGCCTGCATGTTTGTAAGTGGATTTGTACATTTGCACATCAAATACCAGAAGTGGTCCAGCCCAGGTAAGGCTTAGCTCAGTAACCTACATTTTACTTATTCATTTATTGCATTTTTCTCCCATTTTTCCTCGAAGGACCTCGAGGTTGAGTACTTGGTTCTCCGCTCCTCATTTTACCCCCATACCAACCCTGTGAGGTAGGATAGGCTGAGATACAGCGACTGGCCCAAGATCACCCAGTGACATTCATGGCTGAGTGGGGATTCAAACCCTGGTTTCCCAGGTCACAGTCCAGCACTCTAACCACTACACCATGCCCTTTGCCATGTCATGTTGCCAACTTTCCCCCTGGGCACTGCAGCTGTGTTTGCAAAAGCAGCTTGATGCACAAACATGAGCCTCACCTTTTTCTTTCTTCCCATTGAGCTGTCTTTTCTTTTTCAGGCAGAGGAGCAGGCCTGTCAGGATTATTTTCTGATCAGTTGGCAACCTGATTGCCGGGGAACCTTTGCACGAACATTGTGTTGAGTCAGAAACTCCAGCCCTGAGCCTGCCTATTAAGTTGCCTGTAAAATAGAGGTATTGTTCATTGCCAAGTGAAATTCTTTCCACTGAGCATAGCCATGCACTGTGGGAACAATCACACACAGGAAAGCTTGATCCCAAAATTAACATGTGCAGTCATCACATTACTGGATGCCATAAAAACAAATAAGCTAATGATTTATATATGCTTTCTTCCCAGCCATTGTGGGTATATTTCGGTAAATGACAAGCAGGGCTGAGCAGGCAGCAAGTAGGCAGGACTCCGTGGCTGAGTTTGCTAAAAGTCACAAGGAAACTTCCTCGCCACTGAATAACCATTGTGTACAGCCGGTACACAAGGACTTAGATGTTTACACTAGATTTGAAAACAATCCCTTTACCTGTGTACTCTGGCTTAGACATTCCTCAAACACATTTTTTCAGACAGGCTTCCAGGTCCTTCTGAAAAGCTTCTCAAGTTTTGCCAGTTAAGTTGCACAATCAGATAAGCCCAATGATAGCAAAACTCCCAGAGCCTCTAAACTCAGGCTGCCATTTTTTAAACCACTGTTGCTTTTGGCTATAAGAGTGTGCCTGGTGGTAGAGCAGATGTTATTAGTGTAGAAGGTCCAAGGTTGCCAGCAACTCTAGTTGGAGGGAGGGGGGAGACCCCTGCGTGAAACCCTGAAGAGCGATGGCAGGCTAGATGAGCAATGGTCTGACTCGATGTAAGGCAGCATCCTATGTTCCTGTGATCCCGATCCAGCCCCTCTGCAGACAACGGTCAACTGCTGAAGTTTCACGAAATGTGTAGGAGCAGTTTGATTGCTCAGAAGTGTGAAACACGGCCAACACCCAAGGCCTGGGGACTGGGGCAGCTCAGTGCTTCTGGTGAAAACTGGACCAGCAGAGAAGATTCAAAGAGGCAGCATTTTTGTATGGAGTCCAGGCTAAACAGATGCAGTGGCCTAGTAGCACAAGTGCTCCTCTTGACAGTCCCACTTTGCCACCCCCCCCCCCGAGAAGAGTCAATAGCCAAGCCCCCAGCGAGAGTCCAAAAGTGTAGGCAGCTGTGGCGATCCGTTATGATTACATGCATAGACAAATGACACACACCCCAAAGAGGAGCAGTACATAGCACAATACCCATTTAATAGGATCATCATGACTGCAATCCTATACATGGTTTCCTGGGTGTTGTTAGCTGTCTTGAGAGGCAACGGAGAGCACTTCCGAGGATGAAGACAAGCCGTGGTATTTGCAGTACCATAGGGATCTCCCTGGGGCAAGTGTGTATGGAGGTCCTGGGCTGTGGTGGTCCAAAGGAAAGCAGAGCAATACATTTGGCACCAGCTTGGCTGCAGGAGTTGCAGGAAGGAGGCGTCCAAGGCACCATCCAATTATCTGAGGGACTCTACTCGATTTGTGTAGGGTTTGCTCCTTCTCCTTTTCTTCTCCTGAAGATCTCCCGCAAGGCAGTGGAGGTTTAGGATCTCCCTGATGGGCTACCTTCCCAGGTAGATGAGCCCCATTTGCCCCTCACAGCATGTGCAGAATCTGCCTTCTTGACAAGTTGGACCCACGACTGGTCTCATCTGCTCAGTCTGCCGGAGCCTTTCTTCACATGCTGGGGAATAAGCTCCATTAAATCCAGAGGTGTTTACTACTGACTGCATAGATTCAACTCACGAAACACATTTGAGAAAGGGTGGGGGAACTGTGTCCCTCCAGGTGTTCATGGAATTCCTATCAGACAGGCTGACCAGTGGTCAAGGTTGATGGGGGCTGAGGTCTAGCAACCCCTGGGAGGCCACAGGCTCCCCACCCCAGCATTTAACAAAATACACTTGGTCTGCCAAATGCAACCTCTAGCTTTCAATTAGAAATGCCTACAATCCAGCAAATGGGTATTTTGGTGTAAATTTTCTGCCTTCCTCTATGCCAGGCATGGCCAAACTTGACCCACCAGCTGTTTTGGGACTACAGTTCCCATCATCCCTGACCACTGGTCCTGTTAGCTAGGGATGATGGGAGTTGTAGTCCCAAAACAGCTGGAGGGCCAAGTTTGGCCATGCCTGCTCTATGCTGCTAAGTCACAAACAAACTTCAAAGCCACATTATCACCTCATTCACTTTCCAGGGCAAAAAGGGTCCATCAATGGCCCTGCCACTCCTTCTGATGACATCAACATTCCTGTTCTGAAAAATAGTCCTGGAGATGTGCTTGCTCTCTTGCATTCACCTTCCTCTACATCTCTGGGAAAGCTAAGGCTAGGACCTGGGACAGTTCCTGGTGCAACTCACAAGACAGAGCAAAGAATTGAGCTCAACTGAAAGCCAGGAGGTATGGAGTATTGGTTAGAGTGTCAGTCTAGTAGAGAAGATGTGCTCTGGTCCTGCTTGCAGTGGTTGTCCACTGTGAGAACAAGATGTTGGAGTAGATGGACCATTGGCCTGATCCAGCACAGCTCTCTTCTCGGGTTCTTATGACAAGAGTCACATCTGGTTGGTCCGCCTGCTAATACAGCCTCTGGAAAGCTGCCCAAGAGGGAATGTGATCCATGGGCTCAAAGAGCCTCACGCACCCCCATCTCTGCTGTGCCCACAATGCTAGAGCGGGTGCCCTTCAAGCAATGCAAGCACCCATCTAGCAGGAGGAAGGAACTGAGCCACAAGGAAAGAAACAGTTTTGGTGTGAATATCTCAACTGTATGTGCCATAGTTCCGATAACCACAACAAAACGCTGCTCTTGGGATTTCATCTCAAGTTGTGCAGATGAGATCAAAGGTATGGAAATATGTTACTGTGGTATGAAATTGCCCAGGAACCGTTGCCAGGCTACCTTGGTGTTACTCTTGGTAGAACGCCTACCTCTCCACAGCACATTAAGCAGGTGAGCAATGCAATCAACTCCTGTGTGAAAGTGATCCAGGGGCTGACAGGTGCAAGGAAAACTGGGAACATCTATGAAGATGCCTTTATACTGAGTCAGACCACTGGGCCTCCAGCTCAGTGCTGAAGTGCCAGGGGTGGAACATGGAGGCTTTTACACAAATGTGCTTTTCCTGATGAGCTAAAGCCTCATTCCTGTGCTGCCTGGGGATTAGTGTTTGTCACCGGCAATTTATGGCCAGACAACATCAATGCTCATTTGCAGCCATGCCTGTTTTAAGGTCGTACTGTGCTGTAGGATATGCTGTCCCCTGCACTCCCAAAATTGCCTGTGTGTGGGAGGGGGAGTCGGGAGAGCCCCCAGAACAACATAGGGCAGGAGGGCAGGGCAGATAGTTCCCTCAGGCAGAAGCAGAAATCCTTGCACTGATGGAGCAATTTGCTCAGTGCTGTGTTGCAACTTCTTGCAATATTTAGAGCTGGCATAGGCAATGTGGTTCTCAGTGGTTCTCAGGCTCCAACTCCCATCAGCCCCCACCAGCATGGACAATGGTCAGGGGTGATGAGATTTGTGCTCCAGCAGCATCTGAAGGTACCCATAATTTGTAGCCTTCTGGATCGATATTAGAGAGGCTTTGGGGGGAAATCTAGTACTGCACACCATAGGCCCAAGAATATTTGAATGTAAGAATGGGCTCTCTGTCTGATAAGTGTAAGGCTTCCTCTGAGCATAGGGTGACCGGGTGCAGGAGAGGGCAGGGCTCTTGCACTTTCGTTGTTGTATGGAAAAGGGGAATGCACCTGCTGATATTCCCTCTTCTGCACAGATATCAGAAGATGCAGGAGCCCTGGCCTCTTTTGCAGCTGGGCACCCTGTCTGTGTGCAAGTTAATAAGGTGGTTCCTGCATTGCGGGGGAGGGGTGGACTAGATGACCCTACCCAACATTGTAATTCTACAATTCTGTGATTCATGAATTAATGCCATCTCGGTAACCCATTGCCTCTTCCTCCTTCTAGTGTCTTCCCTTCCTCTGTGACAGAATGTTGCAAAGTTGCACAATGAGCTTGAAGAAACCCTGTTGTGTGAGCGAGGAAAACCCTTGAAGTCCCCTACCTGCCTGCAGACTGTCTGGCCAGAGTGGTGCATGCTCTAGTTATCTCTCGCTTGGACTACTGCAATGCGCTCTACGTGGGGCTATCTTTGAAGGTGACCTGGAAACTACAACTAATCCAGAATGTGGCAGCTAGACTGGTGACTGGGAGCAGCCGCCAAGACCACATAACACCAGTCTAGAAAGACCTACACTGGCTCCCATTACGGTTCCGAGCACAATTCAAAGTGTTGGTGCCAGTGTGGTGTAGTGGTTAAGAGCGGTAGACTCGTAATCTGGTGAACCGGGTTCGCGTCTCCGCTCCTCCACATGCAGCTGCTGGGTGACCTTGGGCTAGTCACGCTTCTTTGAAGTCTCTCAGCCTCACTCACCTCACAGAATGTTTGTTGTGGGGAAGGAAGGGAAAGGAGAATGTTAGCTGCTTTGAGACTCCTTAGGGTAGTGATAAAGTGGGATATCAAATTCAAACTCTTCTTGGTGCTGACCTTTAAAGCCCTAAACGGCCTCAGTCCAGTATACCTGAAGGAGCGTCTCCACCCCCATCGTTCTGCCCAGACACTTGAGGTCCAGCTCTGAGGGTCTTCTGGTGGTTCCCTTGCTGCGAGAAGCCAAGTTACAGGGAACCAGGCAGAGGGCCTTCTCGGTAGTGGCACCCGCCCTGTGGAACGCCCTCCCACCAGATGTCAAAGAGAAAAACAACTACCAGACTTTTAGAAGACATCTGAAGGCAGCCCTATTTAGGGAAGCTTTTAATGTTTAACATGTCACGGCTAAAATGGCCGCTGTTTCTTTAATGCGAATAAAGCTGGGTCAGCATGACTCAGCGGCCTGCACCAAGTTGTATATATAGAGCGAGAAATGTTAGTTTGGTTGCTGAGGTTGAGTTGGGTTGGTTGGTTAGTGCTGGTGTGTATAGTTATTCAGTCGTGTTTTGCACAAAGACTTTTAAGAATAAAACTCTGCAAGGATATTCTCGTGGACTCTTTTGTGCCGACAAGGGTCCGAGGACCAGGCTGAAGAGACAAAGGGAGGTCAGAACCCTTTCCTTCTTTTTTCACCTTTTACAAACACTGACATAACAGACTATTGTATTTTAATATTTTGTTGGAAGCCACCCAGAGTGGCTGGGGAAACCCAGCCAGATGGGCAGGGTATAAATAATAAATTATTATTATCATTATTATTAAGTCAACCACATCACTGCAGTGGCTCAACAAAGGCCTTCCTGATCCTGTGTAATATGGTGCGCGTGACTGTCCTATCTGAAGCTGTGGAAGTTTCCGCTCACAGCATATAGGGTTGCCAACTTTTTTAAAGATTGTCCCTCCCCACTCCTGTGCCTCTTCCAACTAGGTGTGCAGTCATTTGTACAGGGTCTTCTGACCTCCTCAGACTTGTGGGCACCACCCTCTTTGGTTAATTTCCCTCCTGGATCAATACTCTCCTCCTGCCCCTCAAAAAGACAGAAAGCATGCTTCTCCATTTCATACAGCTGGAACCTTAATCTGAGTCTTATCAAGCATCTAGAGCTGAAAAAGGAAGTGGAAGAGAGCATCACTCTTTCAACTTCCCTCTTTGGCTCGATGTACATTTCAAGAGAAAGAAAGGACACCATCCTTACCATCTGATGACCAAAGGGGAGGTGGTGCTGGTGAGCTTAGAAATTTAGAGAGTGAAGAGGGAAAGCTCTCAAGGGCACCGTTGCACCCACTGGGAACACATTAGCAGTTAGTAATGTTAAAAGACGCCTGCTTCTTGGGAGAAAAGCAATGACAAACCTAGACAGCATCTTAAAAAGCAGAGACATCACCTTGCCAACAAAGGTCCGTATAGTTAAAGCTATGGTTTTCCCAGTAGTGATGTATGGAAGTGAGAGCTGGACCATGAAGAAGGCTGATCGCCGAAGAATGGATGCTTTTGAATTATGGTGCTGGAGGAGACTCTTGGGAGTCCCATGGACTGCAAGAAGATCAAACCTATCCATTCTGAAGGAAATCAGCCCTGAGTGCTCAAGGAAGGACAGATCGTGAAGCTGAAGCTCCAAGACTTTGACCACCTCATGAGAAGAGAAGACTCCCTGGAAAAGACCCTGATGTTGGGAAAGATGGAGGGCGCAAGGAGAAGGGGACGACAGAGGACGAGATGTTGGGACAGTGTTCTCGAAGCTACCAGCACGAGTTTGACCAAACTGCAGGAGGCAGTGGAAGACAGGAGTGCCTGGTATGCTCTGGTCCAGGGGGTCACGAAGAGTCGGACACGATAAACGACTAAACAACAACAACAATGTTAATTTCCATGCCGCAAAACAAAAGCTTCACCAGCTTACTGCTGCACAGCAATATTCAGAGCATCAGAGCAGGGCATGCTGTCTTGTCTTTTGAGAGCAATTGGTCTCCTGCCCATTATGGCTTCCATGGGATTTCCCCACAGCAAACTGTAAGAGACAGGTGTCTTCTGCTTTATAGTTACAGATTCTGACTAAACGTCAAGAACTTTCTGTTTGACAGCAGAAGAGACTCCCACGAGAGGTGGCGCACTCTCCTTCCTTGCAGGTTTTTAAGCAGAGGTTGGATGGCCATCTGTTATGTATGATCCAGATCAGATTGCAGGGGGTTGCACTTGATGACCCCTGGAGTCCCTTCCAACTCTACAATTCTGTGATTCTATATTGTTCAATGAATTGATGCTTTTGAATTATGGTGCTGGAGGAGACTCTTGAGAGTCCCACGGACTGCAAGAAGATCAAACCTATCCATTCTGAAGGAAATCAGCCCTGAGTGCTCACTGGAAGGACAGACCCTGAAGCTGAGGCTCCAATACTTTGGCCACCTCATGAGAAGACTCCCTGGAAAAGACCCTGATGCTGGGAAAGATGGAGGGCCCAAGGAGAAGGGGACGACAGAGGACGAGATGGTGGGACAGTGTTCTCGAAGCTACCAGCATGAGTTTGACCAAACTGCGGGAGGCAGTGGAAGACAGGAGTGCCTGGAGTGCTCTGGTCCAGGGGGTCACGAAGAGTCAGACCTGACTAAACAACTAAACAACAACAACATATTGTTCATGAGCTGTCCTGTCTGGAGGCACCTGCCACCACCTCCCTCCTGCCTCAGGTCAGGTGATCTGAGGTGAGCGATGACAGCAACCCTGCTATCAAAAGGCACTTGGGCTTTTGCCGTTAGATCTTAGGGGACAATTTGCCCGGTTGGGATCAAAGCAGCAACCGCCTTTTCACACTTCTAAGGCAGCAGCGCCTCCTCGTGGAAGAGTTGTGCATTGACTCAGTGCTTCATAAAAGCACGGGAGGCGGGGCTGGAAACGGCTTGAGCCCTGGCCAGTCTCAGCGATGGATGGAGCGCATCGGTTACGTGAGGAAGGAAACGCCCTGCTTTCTGTGTTTTAAAAGAGCTTGTGGGCCTATGCATGCAGGTTTGGGTGTGCATATTGCAGTTGCAGCCTGTGGGTCTGAGACGGCAAGAGAGCTTGGTGTTCTGGATGAAGTGACGCATTTTTCCCACACGGGGGCGCCCTCCGCCCTCCTTTTCCTGGCTGATGAACTCCAGCTGGGGAATCCTCCCCCGAACATTCCAGAGATCCTACAGGGCTTTAACAAAACCGGTTGCTCAGCACAAGAGCCCAGAAGTAGCACTGTATTAAGACAAAGTGGTTGTGGGGCTACTGCAAGCATCACTGGGCAGGAGTCTTGCTGCTGCCTCTCCTGGGCTCCCCTTTACATCCCCAGCCCCACTTGTGGTCTGAGTAGGGCTGACTGGCTGGATCTGGTCACCATTCAAACTTCCCAAAATGCCGCCAACAATGCAAACACAGTCCCACATCCACTCCAACATTTCTTCCACGAAAATAAACAGGTAAAGGTAAAGGACCCCTGATCGTTAAGTCCAGTCGCAGACGACTCTGGGGTTTTGGCGCTCATCTCCCTTTACTGGCAGAGGGAGCCGACGTTTATCCGCAGCCAGTTTTTCTGGGTCATGTGGCCAGCATGACTAAGCCGCTTCTGGCGAACCAGAGCAGTGCACGGAAACGCCGTTTACCTTCCCGCCGGAGCGGTACCTATTTATCTACTTGCACTTTGTGCTTTCGAACTGCTAGGTTGGCAGGAGCTGGGACCAAGCAACGGGAGCAAACCCCGTCGCAGGGATTCGAACTGCCAACCTTCTGATCGGCAAGCCCAAGGCTCAGTGGTTTACACCACAGTGAAAATAGGGACATCCTATTCTATTCTTATTCTATTTATACCCCACCCATCTGACTGGGTTGCCCCAGCCACTCTAGGCGGCTTCCAACATATATAAAAACAATGAAACATTAAACGTGAACAAAACTCCCTCTATGGGGCTGGCTTCAGATGTCTTCTAAAGGTTGTATAGTTTCTTATCTTCTTGGCTCGGGGATTGCATAACTCCATACCCTCCAACATTTCTCGAATGAAAATAGGGACTTCCTGCAGAAAAACGGGACATTATGGGATCAAATCAGAAACTGGGGCGGCTTCTGTAAATCCAGGACTGTCCCTGGAAAATAAGGACACTTCGAGGGTCTGCTCCTGTCCACTTCCAGTGTATTCCTGCTGCTGGTTTGTGTATGGACAACTTTTTGCCAAACATCTATCCTGCTGTTTCTCCACTCTCTTAAGAGGTTTTTCATTCTGAAAAGGGGCCATCATGTTGCAGTTATATGTGCATTTGTGTACCCTGTGTGGTTTGGCTCCCAATGGAGTCCCCTCTCTTGGGTATTTGTACACCTGGAGCTGGAGGAGGAGAGGACAGAAGGGTGAAGATAGAGCTGGGAGTGGAGGGGAGCCCTTTTCTCATCCTCTGGACCCCCTGGGAAACTCAACAAACCTGCTGCACCTGCAACTGGGTGTGCAGAGTGCAGCTGTGGGCAGCCTGAGGAACTGCCCTCCACCTTGGCCCTGTCGATAAAAAGTGAGTCTAGAATGAGAGACCAGGGTGATCGCCGCTGTTTCCAGCAGCTCTTCTTATTGTGAGACTTCTGTGGGTTCGTTGAAGGTTTGGACCCTGGGTGAAAACATGGTGGCTGAGAGGGAGGGTATGTCAGAAGAAAAACGTATTGATATATATATATATAAAACTTTGTATTAATGTAACATTTTTACATGCAACTGTGTTTTTTTGTAATGTTTTGTTTCAGTTGTCTGTTGTTGCTTCTTTTTTGTACACCACTTAGAGATATTTCTAATGTATTAAGCCATATATAAATTAAATAATCAATAATCAACCAGTATAATCACAGAAAGGGTGTTTGGCTTTGTTGAACTGTAGGGACACTCCACTTCTAGGTAGTATTGCAACTGTTGTTGTTGTTGTGCCAGCCACCTTGGGCTCCTTCAGAAGGAAGGGTTGGATATAAATTCTAATAATAATAATAATAATAATAATAATAATAATAATAATAATAATAATAATTTTGTTGCAGGTTTCACTAGTTCCTTCTGTTAGCGTGCTAAGTGGCCTGATGTCAATCAGTGAAATGTGTGACTGCCCTAAAAAAAAAAAAAGGCAGGGTGGGTGGGTGGTAATTCTGTATATACAGGAAAATAATGTTATATTGTTTTTACAAGGAAGGAAAACCAAGCAGGTGGGTGCTACATATGCATAAAGCACCCGCCACCTGGTCAGGAACCAGAGTCAGGTGTAGGTCAGCAATAAAGAAGACCAGTGTCAGTGAAGTTAACTCTTTATTGATAGAAACCGAAACAGTGCAGGCCTAGTGATCACAGCAACCCTTCCCAGTAGGTCTTGCCCCAATGAGGCTGTTGCAAGGAGGCCTGAAGGTCCCCACCTTCCCACCATGTTCTAAGGATCCTCCCCTCCAGGGTCTTTCCCCAGCAACCTAAAACTCCATTGCCTCGTATCTCTTTTTTTTTTATATAAAATTTTTATTGGTTTTTCAACATATATTATAAGACATTACAAACAACAATACAAAAACAAACAAACATATAAACATGTATAATTTCATAATCTTTTTTTCTTATACCCAATTTCACCGACTTCCCCATGCCTCCCTTTTCTGCATCCCTGTTTTAAACTTTTTCAGCAACCCCTGATCTAAATTACTTATAAATCCCTTTTTTTAACCCTTTTTTTTCTCTTATCCAATCATTTATCGCTGCAAATCTGCTATGCTTTACACATGACATTTTAACACTCACTAATTTTACAACAATTTTTAAGATACAATTTAAATTTCTTCCAGTCTTCTTCCACTGTCTCTTTCCCTTGGTCACGGATTCTGCCCGTCATCTCCGCCAGTCCCATATAGTCAATCACCTTCGTCTGCCACTCTTCCAGCGTGGGTAGTTCTTGTGTCTTCCAATACTTTGCTAGTAAAACTCTTGCTGCTGTTGTAGCATACATAAAAAACGTCCTATCTTTCTTTGACACCAATTGGCCTACCATGCCCAGGAGAAAAGCCTCTGGTTTCTTATGAAAGGTACACTTGAGCACCTTCTTAATTTCATTATAAATCATTTCCCAGAAGACCTTAATCCTTGGGCACGTCCACCAAAGGTGGTAGAAAGTACCTTCAGTTTCATTACATTTCCAGCATTTATTATTGGGCAAATGGTAGATTTTTGCAAGCTTGACTGGGGTCATGTACCACCTATAAATCATTTTCATAATATTCTCTCTTAGGGCATTACATGCCGTAAACTTCATTCCGGTGGTCCATAACTGTTCCCAGTCAGCAAACATAATGTCATGTCCAATATCCTGTGCCCATTTAATCATAGCTGATTTAACCGTTTCATCCTGTGTATTCCATTTCAACAGCAAGTTGTACATTCTTGACAGATTCTTAGTATTGGGTTCTAACAATTCTGTTTCTAACTTTGACTTTTTCACCTGGAAGCCAATTTTCCTGTCCTGTTTAAATACTTCATTTATCTGATAATAATGAAGCCAGTCTCTTACTTTGAACTTCAATTTCTCATAGCTCTGTAGTTTCACTTTTCCACCTTCTTGTTCTATAATTTCCCAATATTTTGGCCATTTAGATTCCATATTAAGTTTTTTCACTTCCTTAGCCTCCATTGGTGACAACCACCTAGGGGTTTTATTTTCCAACAGATCTTTATACCGAATCCAAACATTGTATAATGCTTTCCTAACAATATGGTTTTTGAAACCATTGCCTCGTATCTCATTGCTCCGCCCTCTTCATGTTTGGGGAGACCAGGGGAGAGGGGAGCTGGTCTCAGGAGGGTGAGGAGACTCCCTAGAATCTTCTGCAGCCTGCCTCATCTCCATCTCCTGTCTCTGATTCTGGACTGCTCTCTGCCACAGACTCTTCTTGCTCACCAAGTCCTATTAGCTCTTCAGCTTCTGACACCTCCTCCTCCTCCCAGTCTGCTGCCTCTTCTCCCTCTGACTGCTCATTCTCGCCCCACCACCAGCCCCCTGGCTCTGAACGTTCTTCTCCTGGGGATTCCTCAGCTGGTGCCTCCAACCTCTCCTCAGCATCCCTATAGACCAGGGATAGTCAGGGTGGTGCCCTGCAGATGGCTTGGACTCCAGCTGCCTCCATCCCTGATTATTGCCCATTTTGCCTTGGAGTCCAACAACATATGCAGACCACAACATTGGCTCCCTCTGCTGTGAACGGTTGCAAATTGTGGCAATGGCAAAATGGAGAGACGGGCAATTTCCTCCACCTACTTCCCTTCAGAGAAAAAAAACAGTAAGGGGGAAGGAGGAGATCTGGGGCCAAATTCTCCCCCCTGCACACACTTCAACAACTGCTCTGCAGCCATCAGGGGGGGGGGCAGGAGAAGCCAGGTGCCCCTCCATTGTTCCTGCATTCGGCTCCAGCTGAGAACCTCCCTCAGCTGCATATTGTGTTGGATAATTGCTGCGAGTTGCTTGGGGAGCCAATTTTTGGCTGAAAAGCAGGATAAAAATATAACAAACAGAGTGGGGGGGGAAGGAACTCTCTCAGACATAGTGGGGTAGAGGAGGAGGAGGAGGTGGCAACCCACCCCGAAAAACCACCTACCCCTCATCCCCTCCCCTCATATATGGCTCAAAGTGGGGGTTGGCTGTGAGGCCTCCTGTTCTAAGACACCTCAGGAGGGTCAGGGCTGGTGTCTTCTGGTGGCAGCACGATTCACCTAATCTCCATGCTGAACCTCAAAAGTGGGTAGGGGCTGCCCCTCTGCTGCCCTCCCCCTCCCCATTATTGCTTTGGAGAAGGAGGAAAGTAAGTTCGCTGCTCTGAGAGCCATTGTTTTTACCCCTATGCAAATTTAATCAAGAGTTTAATTAACTGCATCAACAGGAAAAACCCCATTGTGCAATTCATTGGCTAAGATCTCCTTTAATGGGGTGTCAGACCTTGCTTGAGCCCATGGGAAACAGTCCTTGGAGAGGTTCTAGCAGATCCTCCACCATTTATCTGAGTCCAGATCTAGTCTGCACAGCGAATTGCCAACTGATTTTTGCTCCCCCGGTCTCTTTAACAGAGGTTTTGAACTGCAGGAATCAGAAGGGGGAGCTTTCCCCAGCACACAACTTACTATCTGCTGTATCGTCCATGCCTTAACTTGCTATTGGGTATCAGGGTCAATTTGAAACACTGGCTGGCCCCCCTACCCCATGATACAATCACACAGGGGTTGAATGCAAGGCCACTATTAATCAAGGTGGCCACACATCCTACTTTACAGGGGACGGTCCTCTGTTTGAAGGCATGTTTGGTCAAGAAGCAGGAGGGAGCAGGGAAGGAGGCCATGCAGCTGCCTCCCAGCAGTGAGTGCTTAGGCAGAAGCCTGAGCAGCTTCACCCAGGGGGTCACCCAGGTCACAGCCTCCCACCTCCAACACCCGTATGGCTCCCCATCACCTGCCAACAAAGGTCCATAGAGTTAAAGCTATGGTTTTCCCAGTAGTGATGTATGGAAGTGAGAGCTGGACCATAAAGAAGGCTGATCGCCAAAGAATGGATGCTTTTGAATTCTGGTGCTGGAGGAGACTCTTGAGAGTCCCATGGACTGCAAGAAGATCCAACCTCTCCATTCTGAAGGAAATCAGCCCTGAGTGCTCACTGGAAGGACAGATCCTGAAGCTGAGGCTCCAATACTTTGGCCACCTCATGAGAAGAGAAGAGTCCCTGGGAAAGACCCTGATGTTGGGAAAGATGGAGGGCACAAGGAGAAGGGGGCGACAGAGGACGAGATGGTGGGACAGTGTTCTCGAAGCTACCAGCATGAGTTTGACCAAACTGCGGGAGGCAGTGGAAGACAGGAGTGCCTGGCGTGCTCCGGTCCAGGGGGTCACAAAGAGTCGGACACGACTAAACAACATGGTCTTCCTATTTAAACTACAGTAATTATTTATAAATTTACATCTGTACAGAACACTTAGCATCTGCAAGTTTCAGCAGTGTCTTGCCTTTATTTCACAGAATCATAGAATTGTAGAGTTGGGGTCCTGAGGGTCATCTAGTCCAACCCCCTGCAGTGGAGGAATCTCAACTAGATCATACATGCCAGGTGACCATCCAATCTCTGCTTAAAAACCTCCAAGGAAGCAGGTTTAGTTAGTCATTTAGTTATTTATTTTGGGTGAAGCATAAGTGACCACCCTCCTTTAAACAGGAAACCTAGATACAATACGAAAGTCCTGAGGAACACCAGAGTTCGCCTGACACAAAGTGTGAAAAACCACTTGTTGGCAGTTAGTATCTGTTTTTCACGGACGCCTTCTACCCTTCCCTCAAGGCATGTGTGATCCAATTTTATCCTTATGACGGTTCTTGTGAAGTAGGTTGTTTTGAGAGAAAAAGGAATTCACTCAAGGAACTTCATGGCTGGGCAGAGATTTGAACGCAGGTCTCCCCACTCCTAGTCCAATTCTCTGTCTGAGGCAGCAGACACCCCATTAGTTCTAGCTGCCCTGAGGCACAAGCCAGTTGAAGCCTGGCGCTCTGATGCCCTGGGGACAGCAATGGCAGGAGGGTGACTTTGTCGGTATTCAAGCCAAAAGTCAGAGCCTCCAGCTTAGCTCTTAGTCCAGAGGAATTTGGCCACCCTCCAGGTGCCCGGCTTGAATCCTTATTTACCTCCCCTGCCAGCGCCTGCCGGCAAGATCAAGGGAGGTCTCTTCGGCGATTCTCCTCAACGTGAAGAGAACACACCAGTCCTCCCCCACCTCCATTCCCAGGGGAGGGGGAAAGAGACAGACAGAAATATATTTACATGTCTTTATTTCTGTCTTTCAGCAGTACAGAGAAACATGTCTGTACACTTTGCTTCCCAGTGCAGAGAGAGAATAAACTCCACCCATGTACTTCCAGTACAGGGTCATGTGCTGCTCTGAGGTAACATCCGGCTCTCAGAGCACTTTACAGACTGTGCCTGGTTCCCACGGTACAATCCAATATCACCCACATCCTGTTTACCATTCCAGCCACCTGGTGCTTGCTTCTGCATTGCTCCTTTTTCGTAACATCCTCCCCCAAAAGAATCAATGCGTGTTGCAGCAAGCAAAGCATGATCCAGAGAAGAAAACAAACAGTTGTTATACACATAACACTCCCCTGTTGTTTCAGTTCCACCCTTGGAACTCCCCGCCACTGGTTTCCCCAGTGTACCTCTCTGGTTGTCTGGTTTCCAAGGAATGAGTGCATCTGCATTACCTTGGCTAGCAACTCTCTGTTGTGTCTTTGTCTCTGACTTAGACACAGCTCCAACCTGTCCTCGGTTGTTTACAACAGCAACACATGCAACAGCTAAGTTAGCAAACTCTTTTGAGTACCTCTTGGGTGGTTGACCCTTTGTAACTCTCTCAGACCTACGTATGAGGTGCTGATCCTCTCTGCTCACTGGTCCAGTCTCAGGACTCTTTGGAGAACTAGTTCCAATGGTAAACAGTGGTTCATCCTTCAGTTGTGAAGGCCTATCTATTGTGTGAGACTTCCTCTCAATGACTGTGACAACTGAGCTCTCCGAGCTATCAGTGTCATCACTTTCAGTACAGCTGAAATCAGTGAAATCATCATCATCATCTGAATCGTCCTCAGTGGGAAATGTGTGTACTATCACTCTCTCCTGTTCAGGAGCACTCTCTAGAATTTTTGTGAGAAGCACCTGACCAGATTCAGACAAAATTACTCTGTAGAGACCCTTTTCATACCCCACAAAAATGCCTCTGGCATTCTTTACTCCACCTGGAGCTTCTGTTCTCACATGAGACCCAAAAACCTTGAAATGGGCAACAGAAGGTTTTCTGTGGAACAGTTTCTCAAAAGGAGAACTTCCCAACTCTTTTGAAACCTTTCTCACTTTCGTATAACAGAACGACATTAGAGACTCGGCCCAGAACTCATGTGGCAGATGTGAACTTAGCAATTGCGCTTCCATCCCCTTTTGCAATTCTCTGTTCACCCGTACACAGACACCCCTGTTCCACGCTTCCGCTGAAACAGAAACCTTGTGTCTTATTCCCTTCTTCTGCAGGAACTTTTGGAAATCCTGTAAAAGAAAAATCTGCTTCTCATCTGTGAATAGACAATCAATGTTAGCATCATGCATACTCTTAACTTTGTCACAAAACTCCTGAAACCTCTCCAAGGCTTCCTTTGGTTTTCTCAACACATAAACCCAGACATAGTTAGAGAAATGATCCACACACACAAGATAATATCTTGCATTGCCTCTAGATGGTTCTAGAGGACCAATCACATCAGCATACACCCGCTGAAAAGCTCTGTTGACCCCGGTCTTCTTCTTGCTCACACCTGCAAGAGAAACTAGGTTAGACACAGATGAATTACATTCCATGTAATCACTTTGTGCAAAAGTCAACAAATAAAGTCCATCCTTCTGTTTGGCAGAAAGATATAACTCTCCATCTTTGTAGATCTCGCAGCTCTCAGCATCGTAGGACAGTTTCAGTCCTCTCTTTGCAATCTGCGAAACACTCAGCAGATTGAACTTCAATTCAGAAACCAAGTAAACATTGTTTATTGTCAAGTCCAGACTCTTAAGATAGACAGTCCCCACGCCGGCCGCTTCCAGCTCCTGACCATTGGCCTGTGTCACAGTGAAGCTTTGCTTCTTAAACGTTGAAAAGAGTCCTCTGTGTGGGGACATATGAACTGTCGCGCCCGTGTCAATAACAAACGAGTTCCCAACGTCTGGCGTGGTTCCTTTCGCCATCATAGCTTTTGCAGGTTTCACCGAAGTCTTGGTGTGACCTTTGCCTGACGCCTCAGGCTTTGCTGAGCGGCCCTTCGCTCCTTTAGGCTGACGTGGCTTCTTGCAGTTCCGCTGAAGATGCCCAGCCTGTCCACAATTGTAGCATCGGACAGCGTTCAAAGCTAGAGCTTTTTCTCCAGTAGCTTCATCTGCGGGGGAATTAGAACTCCGTTCCTCCCTCCCCCTGTCCTTTACTTCCAGTGCAGCAAGTCTGTCCTGTTCATTCAGAACTACGGCACACACCCTCTCCGCGGTCAAATCTTGAGCCGGGAGGGAACCAAGCTGACTGGCAACCATTTTGTAAGTCCGATTTAAGCTGTTGATCATCATGAAGCAAAACACTTCCTCCTGCAGACGGAAATTGCGTTCCACCATCTGCTGGCGCAGATATTTCATCTCCGTCAGGTGCGCTTGAACATCTCCATCAGGCGCAAGCCTCAGATTGGTCAGCTTCTCAAAATACAGCAACGCTGAAGAACCAGCATCCCTCTGATGTGTTCTTCTCAGCATATCCCAAATTTCCCGTGCATATTCCAAACTCTGAATATGCACCAATTGGTCATCTGACACACACAGAATTATAGCCGTTCTGGCTTTCAGATTCTGTGACTCCCAACCTCGGGTTGGTGCTGCTGGGATGGGGTTCTCAATCACGTCAAAGACCCTCTGATTCTGCAGCAGGGCCTTCATCTTTATAGACCAAGATGAATAATTGTCATTAGTGAGGGGAGGTGGATAGGGCAAACCTCCCGCCTTCTTGGAATCCATGCTGAATCCAAGGGTCAGTTTTGCACACAATCTCAAGCCAGCTTTCACTTTTCAAGCCAGTAAAACTCCAAAAGTCTTTGTTTACTGCTTCACTGGCAGGCTTGCCTTTGGGCTGTTTTTTCAAAACCCTTGCACAGCTGCGCAGATACACTTTCGATTTCCCAGGCCCTTTTAGGCCACTCAGTAACTGGCAGACGTTGCCTAGCAACCTGCTCAGGACGGAACTCCTTATCTAAACCACAGGAATTCCTGGTATGCAAGCTTGCTCTTTCAGAGCTGTTTTTCTTACGCAGCTTGTGAACCAGAAAATAAATCTTTCTGCGTTCATTCTCTCTTGCCCGAAATGCAGCATACCTTTTTTTCAGGCTCCGTTGCCTTGAAACACACTCCTCTCGGTGTCCAGCTGTCTGTTCTGTTTAGCCTCTGGCTGCAGGCAGACGCATTTCTTTATCTGCTTAGGTGCAGAGGATGGCAACGATTCATCGACCTCTCACCTCTCATGCAGATTCTCATAGATCAGATAACCACCGGTCTGCTACCAGTTGTCGGTATTCAAGCCAAAAGTCAGAGCCTCCAGCTTAGCTCTTAGTCCAGAGGAATTTGGCCACCCTCCAGGTGCCCGGCTTGAATCCTTATTTACCTCCCCTGCCAGCGCCTGCCGGCAAGATCAAGGGAGGTCTCTTCGGCGATTCTCCTCAACGTGAAGAGAACACACCAGTCCTCCCCCACCTCCATTCCCAGGGGAGGGGGAAAGAGACAGACAGAAATATATTTACATGTCTTTATTTCTGTCTTTCAGCAGTACAGAGAAACATGTCTGTACACTTTGCTTCCCAGTGCAGAGAGAGAATAAACTCCACCCATGTACTTCCAGTACAGGGTCATGTGCTGCTCTGAGGTAACATCCGGCTCTCAGAGCACTTTACAGACTGTGCCTGGTTCCCACGGTACAATCCAATATCACCCACATCCTGTTTACCATTCCAGCCACCTGGTGCTTGCTTCTGCATTGCTCCTTTTTCGTAACAGACTTTGTGCTCATGGAGCAAGGAGCCAGCTAGTCTCTGGGCGCTGCGGTGGCCTCTTGCCTGTTGCCACAACATGTTAAAGGCCGCTGCTCTTTCTTCGCTGCACAGGTGATGAACGTGTCGTTTGAGTGAATGCTGAAGCCCAAGTGGGTGATTCTGTCCATATCCGCTTCTCATTTTTCCAATTTCTAAGTTCAGTTCTTCACTTTTCCATATTAGTTGGTGGTGGTTTGTTTTTGAAGCCCTCATGAAAAGTCGCCAGCAATTTTTGTACAGGTTTTTCCTCTATAGACACATTTTTGTATGCAATTTTGCCAAATATGCACATTTTTACAAAGCACTATTCCCTAATATAATGCATCTTATAGGTTATGTTCACAAATAGATACATCTCTGTGCACATTTTACCTTAGCAGACACATTTTTGTACCAGAGAACTGCATTGCAAAATTCAGTCATGTGAATCTCAAAGGAAGGCTGTATGTCTGCTTGCAAATTGTTTCTGAAAGTGAAAAGTCAGTAGATTCGCCTTTAAATTGCAAACTGAAATGAAATTCTCTCCCATCCCGTCCCGACTGGATACACAGTCCAGGAAGGAAGCAAACCATCTGGATCTAACATGCGGAGTGGTTGTACAAATTGGCCCTAACATGGCCAGTCTTCTGGAATTCGCCTCTGGGCTTGTGAGCCAACAAGCGGCTTGTCTCCCTCCATTTCTTGAGGGCCAGCTGCTTCTGGTACTCAATATGGCCTCAGCTCAGTGGCAAAGCACATGCTTTGCACGGAAGTCCAAAGGAGTCGGTGATGAGAAAAGTCTTTCTCTGCCGAGACCCTGCAAAGCTGCTACTTGCCAACTGGCTGCACTCGGCTAGATGAACAAATAGCCTTCTCTGGTATCTGTGGGGGTGTGCAGATTGTAGCTCTTTTCTGGCGAGATTCACCCACGTGCTGACAAACTCAGGTTGCAAGGTTAGAGTTGGTGGGGGGAGTGTCGTGCGCAACAGATCCACTTCCCCGACAGATCTGACTTTTTGCGATAAGGAAAAATGGCAGCAAAGATTTGCGGGAGGGTGTGGGCTAACGCATACTTTGACCCAACGTCCTCTGGCCGGCCCGCAAGCAAGTGAGAATGAATGCTCAGTAAACTGGTCGTCCGGAAGCAACCTACCGTATTTTTCGCTCTATAAGACGCACCAGACCACAAGGCGCACCTAGTTTTTGGAGGAGGAAAACAAGAAAAAAAATATTCTGAATCTCAGAAGCCAGAACAGCAAGAGGGATTGCTGCGCAGTGAAAGCAGCAATCCCTCTTGCTGTTCTGGCTTCTGGGATAGCTGCGCAGCCTGCATTCGCTCCATAAGACGCACACACATTTCCCCTTACTTTTTAGGAGGGGAAAAGTGAGCCTTATAGAGCAAAAAATACGGTACATTACAGAACTCACCTGGATGGATTGAACAGGCCTGGCGTGCCATTAAAAGTCACAGTGCCCCCTACAGTCTCTCTGTAGCATCTCGACATCCCAAAAACGTCACTGTGATGTCACCCCGCTCTGGCTTTCCCAGTTCCATGTTTCATTCAACTGACTGCAGGGAAACTCGCCGTGCGATGACATCACCATCCCACCTCGCAGCTGCTGTTGCTGTGTTACAAGATGATACTGTGAGAATAGAGGGGAAGATGCAGGGGTCCTGCTGCTTTTGGCACAAGCCCAGGACACATTAGGGCCTGATGGGAGTTGTAGTTCAATGACCACAACATTGGCTGTCTCTGTAAGCTGACGACAAATGAGCTAGACAAGCCACATGCTGTGAGACAGGTCTCTTTTCCCTCCCTGTGGTCACTTCTGCCATAGTCTGTGTGGCCACTAGTCCACAGGACTAATCTGCTCTTGACTTTGGCTTGTCAGGTCCGCTTTCCAGCTACAGTACTTCCCAAGTACTGCTTGCTCTCTCCACCCCTACCCAAAATGCCCGTCTTATGACACTCTCAACCAGCTGCCACCCGTCCTTTCTCTAGAACAGACAGTCTGGAGCCAGGGCTAGCTCAAGCTATTTTGCTGACGTTGGCAAAAATTGATTTTTATTTTTTTAAAATTGCTGCTCCGCACCTACATCTAGTTTTATCTAGCAAAGGGTGGGAGGAGGTGGGAAGGTAATTCTGTTTCTTCTACAAGGGTCTTCCTGATAGCAGTTCCCATAATTTCATTTAGGAATTGCTGCTTAGGAAGCACCGCAAAACAATTTCACTGCACAATAAAAACACATACGAAACAAATTGCCTCTATAACGTCAAATAAACCGACTGCATCCATAGAAGCAAATTAAAACAAGTGAACAGGTATATGAACTTCAGATCAAAAATAGAAAAAAATTGCTTCCAAATGGGAGGGCCTTTTCTCACAACCGTCCCTACACACCTCAGACTGGGTAGTTTCAAAGGCCTGGATTAGTGGGAGCAGGGCGGAGCAGGGCAGAGATCACTTGTGATTCCCCGGCAGAACTTTTCCAGATTATCTTAGAGTCTCTGGAATTCTGCCACCAAGAGAGCTACTTGGAAAGACTGATGTGGTCGGACCACAGAGTGCCCTGCACATTGGGGCTCTTCTCAGCCCTGCCAGCTGCATCCTAACGCTGCCCGCCCATCCTATTCTGCCCAGATTCTCTCCCCGGCCCCCACCCGGCCCTGCTGTGCAACCCCCTAGCCTGCTTCCGCCTGCATTCTTTCCCAAACCACCTGGCAGACTTCTTTTTCTCTACAGTCCTCAATAATTCATATGCTGCCGAAGCTGTTTTGCAAGATGTCCTAATTTTTGAGACTGTCTTGGCTTGGGGAGCAGCTCCTCCCCACTCCTTCCCCCCCCTCTCTCTCCACTTCGCCCCCCCCCCCACAACAGAGAGAATTCAGGAGACACTGGAATGCAATGAAATATTAGGGAGACTAGAAGGGGAATGATCACACACACACACACACACACACACACACACGGTTTGTCATTTCTACATTGGGCTTTGGTGCCTTGGGGCAAGAGTTAGACAGACCTTGATTGTGTGTTTATTGCATGGGCCTTAAACCAGAACATTTAACTCTACAGTGCGAAGGATGTCTAATTAAATATATTTCACCGCAGATGTCCAATTAGTCAGTGGCCTACTGAAAGTGGAAGGAAAGCAAAAGAAGGGATTTATTTTGGAATGTGAGGAAGTTCTGTTATTGGCCTGTTGAAGCTGAGCTAGGGGTTTAAACTAGGGCTGCCAACTTTGCAAGTGGTCATTGTTGGTCAGGACTGTAGTTCAGTGGCAGAGCTTGTGCCTTCAGTCCCCGGCATTTCCAAGTGTGGCAAGGAGAAAACCCCTGGAGCGCTGCTGCCAGTCAGTGTGGATGGTATTGAGGTAGATGTTACATGGTTGTTTCCTATGTTCTGCTAGCTAAGCCCCTCACAAAACAGTTCCAATGGTTCCTTGCAGAGAGGGATTGACTATTAAAACCAGATGCACAGTGCAAGCCTATAGAGCTCTTCTACTCAAAAATTAGCCTCATTGAATTCCACAGGATTTGCTTTCAAGTGAGTCTAGGATTGCAGCTGGGTAAGTAAATCTTTAGTGCAGATATTCCTATGTCTACTCCACTTAGATGCTAGGATCCAGGCTAGAACCCATCTTCTCAGCAGATTCCCCCGCCTTTCTTTCCTAGAGCATCTTCTGTTGGGAGTTGCAGGAGGTGCTTTCATCACATTTTTTAGCTGTTTATTGCATTTACAGCCCACCTTTTTCTCTAAGGAACTCAAGGAGACATACATGGTGCTCCTCCTCCTCACTGAGCCCCCACAACAACCCTGTGAGGTGGGTTAGGCTGAGAGGTAGTGACTGGCCCAAGCTTCATGGCCAAGTGTGGATTTGAACCCTATTCTCTAGGTCTCAGTCTGACACTCTGACCACTAAACCACACTGCCCTCCTTGTTTACCCTGGAATCCTCTGGTCGTTAATATTGGCTGCACATGCTGTCACCTAGCAAAGATTTGCTTTTATAACTGGAATGGTAATGCAGTTTTTAATTATTTTTATTGCTATGATCACTGCAGATGGTGACAGCAGTCACGAAATTAAAAGACGCCTGCTTCTTGGGAGAAGGGCAATGACAGGCCTAGACAGCATCTTGAGAAGTAGAGACATCACCTTGCCAACAAAGGTTCGTATAGTTAAAGCTATGGTTTTCCCAGTAGTGATGTATGGAAGTGAGAGCTGGACCATAAAGAAGGCTGATCGCCGAAGAATTGATGCTTTTGAATTATGGTGCTGGAGGAGACTCTTGAGAGTCCCATGGACTGCAAGAAGATCAAACCTCTCCATTCTGAAGGAAATCAGCCCTGAGTGCTCACTGGAAGGACAGATTGTGAAGCTGAGGCTCCAGTACTTTGGCCACATGAGAAGAGAAGACTCCCTGGAGAAGACCCTGATGTTGGGAAAGATGGAGGGCACAAGGAGAAGGGGGCGACAGAGGACGAGATGGTTGGATAGTGTTTTCGAGGTTACCAGCATGAGTTTGACCAAACTGCGGGAGGCAGTGGAGGACAGAGGTGCCTGGCGTTCTCTGGTCCATGGGGTCACGAAGAGTCGGACACGACTAAACGACTAAACAACAACAACAATTGCTATGCTTTGCTTTGTTTTCATAAGGTTGTGGACCACTTTGGATATCTTGTACATAAAGCAGTATAACGTTTTCTATAAAAATAAATAGGTAGACATTGTGAATTTGCAGCAGTTCTTGCTTTTTGGATCACAGGGAATATTGGGCCATGATCCAAACTGGCAGCAACTCTCCCCCTCCACCACAAAAAACCCCTACGCCTTTAGTTTCTTCCTAACCTTGCTCTGGAGGATGATGAAGAAACGTCAGAAGTTGCTGGAGTCTCCAGAGGCATAAAACTCTGTGTTGTCCTCCCATCACTTGCTGTTCTTACATGCACTCTTTAATTCCCAGCTGCCCTCCATATCCAGTATGCTAGGACGTGGGTGGGGGGCCCTCCAGATGCTGTGCTTGGACTCCCATCAGCCAGCATGGCTCTGTAGCCAGGGATCATGGGAACTGTAATACGGCAACTTCTGCCAAGGTTAGAGCATCCTCATCCCTGAGGTTGCAAAAGCAGAAGCAACCTCTTAGCTCCCACTCATCTCTTTTTAACTTGCTAAAGCTGTTTGGAGTCAAATGCCCCCACGAAGACTCCATTGTGGTGGTGACACTGAAGGAGACCACGGTGAGGCCTCTGGAATATCAGCCAGGAAGGGGCCAGCGTTGACTTTGCTAAACACATGGCGGAGCCACGGAGGACTTTTGTGGCATCCGTCAAAGCTTGTGAGAGTCAGCAGGAAGCATGCCGGCCAGATAGCGCTGCCTGGATCTGTCTTGCTATTTTTATATCTAGCAAATGCTGTGTCAGAGGACAGCATCCGGAGCTGCTGAGCCTTCTGAAATACCAGCTGGCAGGGTGACAAGGTGGGCAGTTGCGCTCAGCCCAGCTGGAGACAAAGGAGGGAGGTGCGTGTGGAGCCCAGGCTGAACCTCCCAGTTAACAATCCAAATGCCGCCATTTGATGGTGATGGTGGGGGGGGCATGTTGCAATGTTTAGTCACAGTGTGCCTTCTGAGCATCGGTGGAGTTCTTGCGGGTTGTTTTAGCACATTTGGTGAAACGTTAAAGCGATATTTCCTCCCTTGCACCACGCATCAGAAGTTGCCTTGGGCTGAGTCAGAACACCAGTCCATCTAAGATACATGGCTATCCCACTTACTGGGAGTAAGTCCCATTGAAATTAGTGGGATTTGCTTATTTTTTTTGTGTGTTTTTGCTTTTTTGCATAAGATTGCACTGTTAGCCCCTTATTCTAACTGGCAAGAGCTCTCCAGCCCATCAGGTTTAAATCTTTTGGGCCCCTAAATCCCAGGATGCCAGGGGAAATTAACCTTGCCTTGCTCCGTAATACAACCCAGAATGAGAAGAAGGTGTACGGGTTCTGCTGGGTAATTTGAAGTAGATCAACAAGGGCTTTAGACTCCTAATGTCTTGTTAGCAGGAACAAAAAGCCTTTCCCCTCACCTAAATTAGGCTGGTGCAGTCAAGAAACCTTGGTAGGAAGCAGGAGAAGATTTGTATAAAAGCTAAAAGGATTTGTGTTTAAGCTCCAGTTCTGGTACCCAAAACTAATTTTGGGGTTAAGTCTTTGTGGGGAGGTTAGATGACATTCTGTTGAAATAAGTGCCATTCCAAACTTTCCAGTGCATTGCCCCATATCATTTCCCTTATCACAAAAGCCTGTTCCTTTGAGGAAGCAGGTTTGTTGTTCAAGACCCTGCAAAACAGCAGTCTGAAAGTGCCTCATGTCTGCCCTCTTGAACCACCATTTTGCATTCAGCTTCACTTGATGCATCTCAGGGCTCTTGAGGGGGAAAAGTAGATCCTACAGGCCTACAATCTGCCCCTGCCCCAATATCCCACAACTGGGAATTACTTGTTCTAGTGGTCCATGTCATCACTGTGTCCTTTGAATCCAGAAGGGGCCACCTTCACAGAACAACAATTTACCCTGGGGAAAGGCTGTCGCTTAGTGGGGCAGCATCTGGTGGGCCTGCAGGAGGTCCCAGGCTCAATTCTGGCATCTCCAAGCAGAACTGGGAATGCCCCTCTCTCATTCCCTTGAGTCCCGTATATTAGGCTCCCCAGTTCCTCCCCCTAGGCTAGCCTGCTGTCCCCAAATGTGATGCGCCACTGCTTGTGTAGAAGTAACATTCATCTGTCAGTCCAGCCTGATTCTATAACGGGGCTCAGCAACCTTTTTCAGCCGTGGGCCGGTCCACCGTCCCTCAGACCTTGTGGGGGGCCGGACTATATTTTGGAAAAAAGATGAACAAATTCTTATGCCCCACAAATAACCCAGAGATGCATTTTTAATAAAAGAACACATTCTACTCATGTAAAAACACGCTGATGACCATCCGCGGGCCGGATTGAGAAGGCAATTGGGCCACATCCGGCACCCAGGCCTTAGGCTGCCTACCCCTGTTCTATAATGTAGAACAGGAAGGCGCCATCTTGTACCAGGCAGCAAAATGTGTTGGTCCTGAAAGACCAGCGATACTGACACAGCTGCTTAGGAGGAACAGTCCTATAATTTGGAACAAAAGTAGGGAAATACTCTCCCTAAAAGGCCCTCCTGCATAAGCACAATCTCTGGTTTAAGATCTGGCAGCACTAGGACATTAAAAAGAATGGCTGAGTGTTTCTCAGCAGAGAGGTTATTTTTGGTAGGGCCCATTTGGCCAAGTAGCCCAAGCCCTAATGGGGCTGCCAGTATAAGTTGTCCACAAACAGGGTTGGGGGCTGGGGAGCCACCGGTTGTGTACACGGTTCGATATGGATCCCTGACAAAAGCGAACTCAGGATCTGTCCTCCCTGCCCCAAATGCAACGGGAGGGAGCGAAGGCCCCCCCCCACCGCCTCCCCTCCTCCCCGCATTCCCTTCCCCTCTTCTCCTTCTCCTGGAAAGTGAAGATGCTTCTTGCATCCCCAGGGCCTGCCTTGGCAGAGGAGAGCATCCATTAGCAGGCCACTCTGAGGGCCCCCTCCCCCGCCCTGCCTGGCTTTGTGTTTTCTTATTTATGAAGCTGCTCTGAGGCAGCCAAATGGAAGGATTCTCCACACACACAACACACACTTCCAGCTCTGCCTCCCCCACTCTTCTAAGCGGAGTGACTCACAGTGTGTGTGTGGGGGGGGCAAATAATTTAGATCCAGGCTCCTTATCCTTTTACGCCTGCAGGGTATAACTGAGCACAAGTCCCCCATCGCTGTCACACTGGGGCAGAAGAGGAGGAGGAGATGGAGGGGGCTTTCTCAGGCACCTGAGATGGCCTGAGTTTTCTGCGGCTGGGGTGGAGTTCTTCATGACTGGAGCACCACCACCTTCACCCACCAAGTGCCCTCTAAATGCCCTCCAGTGTCAGCTGGGAGGTGACGGGAGCTGTGTACCAAAACACTTGGAGGGCACTATGTTGGGGAGTCCCATGGACTGCAAGAAGATCAAACCTCTCCATTCTGAAGGAAATCAGCCCTGAGTGCTCACTGGAAGGACAGATCCTGAAGCTGAGGCTCCAATACCTTGGCCACCTCAGGAGAAGAGAAGACTCCCTGGAAAAGACCCTGATGTTGGGAAAGATGGAGGGCACAAGGAGAAGGGGATGACAGAGGACGAGATGGTTGGACAGTGTTCTCGAAGCTACCAGCATGAGTTTGACCAAACTGCGGGAGGCAGTGGAAGACAGGAGTGCCTGGTGTGCTCTGGTCCATGGGGTCACGAAGAGTTGGACACGACTAAACGGCTAAACAACAACAAAGGTTCGGGAAGCCTGTCCTACTGAATCTGTGGGTTTTCTCAGTAAGATGCCATCCCATGAAAGAGCTGCAAGGCTTCCCAGCAATCCCTCAGTGGTTCAGAAACCATTTCACTGGGAAAATAAATTGTTCAACCTGTCAAATGGGGTCTTTGCTTAGGCCAAAATCAGCCAGAAGAAAGCAGAAGTTGTTGAATATGGTGAGGGGGGGGGACCTCAGTATTTCTGGTCTCGTGTGCTGTAGGGAAAGGGGGGAGTCTCAATTGCAGACCAAGCACAGAAGAGCAGTTGCCTTGAAAGGCTGCAGTAGGGAAGGAGAGCTCCCCTTCCCCACCACCCTGTCCACAATATTTCCCAAGGCCTTTTGCTCATCTTTCATATAAAAGGCAACTTGGATCTTCTGTTGGGTGGTTATAAGGAACAGCTGGTATCCGGGAAGAAGTACTCTGGGCTCTTCCAGATGACCAGATGTTCACTGAGCATGTACCCTGATGTGTTTGCAGGGATGTTAGAGAATGCATTTTCCACCTTTACTTTCCAGACTGTAAAGTCTGATCTTTTGGGGGAAGCGAGCTTGTTGTGGAAGACCACCCAATCCACTACAACCCGTGTGTGACTGAATACCAGCCCAAAGCAGCACCAGCCCGGAAGCTCCCCTTGGCTGCAAGCCTTCAGTGGAGCTGGCCTGGAGTCCTGGAAGGAATGGCAGTGGAGAGAGCAAGGGAGCCTCCTCTTGCTCTCACAGTCTATCTGACGGGTTCCCAATATGCTAATTGCTGAACATGTTCTGAAGATAAATATCAGTCCAGTTGAGGATGATTTGAGAGCCCATCCGTGGTCTAGAAACTGCACCAATGATGGGTAGAAGCCACAGCTGGAAGAGAAATTCCAGGAAGGTGAGGGGAACTAATGTCGACCAACGTGGGTGCTGCCGAGTTGGGTGGCTTGCTGATGACGTACCATCTTATAGCAGTTTTACAATTTAGAGGGATCTCTCAGGAAGGTTTAGGCCAGGGTTTCCCAAACTTGGGTCTCCAGCTATTTTTGGACTACAGTTCCCATAATCCCTGAACACTGGTCCTGCTAGCTAAGGATAATCCAAGTTTGGGAAGCCCTGGTTTAGGCTTTTATTGGGCACTTGTTGGCATCTTGGGAGACAGTGGAGGAGTGCTCCTTTGGGAGTAAAGTCAAACTGTTGGAAGGGAGACCAATACAAGAGAGACATGTTTTGTTGCAGCTAGGGCAGGTGAAGGCGTCCAATTGTGCTGCTGCAGATGCACCATGGCGTTTCTTCTCTCTGCCCTCCTCCCATCAGTCATGCCTCCTCTGGTCTGTCTCCACTGCAGTCATCTTGGGCTCACTTACCAGTTTCAACAATTGATCCAGAAGTCATCATCAGACTGCATCATTTCTCAGTAGCCACTTTTGACAGCCCATGGCGCTGAGATCCTGCCAAGCGGCTGCCTCCACCCTGTGAGAATCCTTGTCACAAAAGCCATTTGCACTATAGGCGCGTGATAGTCATGGGCTGCCACCGAAACTGCTCCTGTGGGGACCCACAAGAGCCTGTGAGCTGATAAGCTGCAAGCTGATGCCTGAAGCCAGCGTGGTGTTTAAATGCATTGCTGTGGCTGGTGCGCTGTTTGTGCTTGGTGCTAAAGATGATGGTTCACAAAGCTGACTTTGTGATGCGCACTCCCACACCCATCCACACCCACAATGTCCCACAAGAGCTTGGGAGCCAATGGGATGCTTGCATACGGTGCCACAAGACAACAGTGTGCACGGGGGGGGGGGTGGACTTGTAATGCTCGTGCACCGTTGCACAATTTGCTCGTGCCCCTGAGCTTGCAGGCTGCTGGCTCTCCATCCCACAAGAGAGTCCCTGTGGGCAGGGCTTCCTGTCTGCCCCGTGAGCTGGGCTGGGTTCATGAGAGGAAGGTAGAGGAGGTGTGTGAGCCACGCAGAGTCAGCTACAGTCCAGCAAAGCAGACACTCTGCATGTCTCTCTCCAACTCCAGTGTCTTCCTGCTCAACGAGGTAAAGTGGCGCCATCCTTGTCTCTTGGGGGGCGGGCTGGGAAAAGAGGAGCGGGTGAGAAGGGGGTGAGGGAGCAGCCTGGCGAGTGGGCCGCCTGGGTGGCAGAACCGCAGCACAAGAAAGTGGAGTCAGATGCAGGAGATGGGGGTTGAGAGGCTCGCCAGAGCTGTCAAGAAGAGTTAGGTTTTCCCAGGTAGTCAGATGGCACCAGCCGCTGCAGCGATTCATGGGTGTGTTTGAGCTCTGCTGTGCCATCCGCTGCCCCCTTTCCCCCTTGCCCCAAACTCAAGGCCTGTGCCCTATAGTGCCCCTGCTGAGTGAAGACCACCAAGACAGGAGCACTGCCCCCCCCATACAGAAGAGTCCAGCAGCTGAATATTTTCTGCTTTAACCCCTATAGTAACTGAAATATTCCTCCTCCATCTGTGCTCTCTGCAGTTTTCATCCCATACACAGCAAAGTCAGAAGGTTCCCCTCCACAACATCTCAAACCATTGACCCTCAATCCACAGTGCCCCCTGCAGGGCTGGAACTACAAAGGCTCCATTCTAAAATGTTATTTTTACAGGCTTATTCTGAACAATTTTCCATTGCACTGACCAGGGTGGCACCAAAGTTTGTTTTGCCCTCCTTTCCCTCCTCACCCCCTGGGCTTCCTTCCCACCCCAAGTTAAGAGTGCTGGTCCTGCCTAGGTTGAGCTAAGCTTTTCAGTGATTTGTGTCCCATCGCCCACCCTCAGTAAGAGGGTCCAGTGGCATAGCTGATCTTTCCTCTTCCTCCCTTCTCAAATCCAGCTGTTCTTTCATACTGTAAACAAATATGGGGTTTTATTTAGTTATGGCTGGCATTTGCACACCAGTCTTCCTGGCCGAGGCCTGTATTCCCTGATGACAAAAGCCTCAAACTGAGATTAAAATAGGGATCTGCTTTATTAATCCTGTTTTAAACACCCACCCTCACCAAATATTCTCTAGCAAGGGAAGTCGAACCCCGATTATCCTCTTATCTCCACCAGGGGGCGCCCCCAGGAGCTGGGGCAAGGGGCAAGATGCAGTCACATTGAAATCCCTGGAAACGGGGCGGGAAGGATCTCGAGCAGCCGAGAGAGAATAATGTGCTTTGCTTTTTAACGGTTGGGGGTGGCGTCCGCGGGAAATGGCAAAGCTTAAGTTGCAACACAAGCGATGCTAGGGCCGGAGGGCCTTCAGACACAACTCTCCGGCGGTGGCTGATATGTGGCAATTATTTGCAGCCCCCCCCCCCGCGGAAACGCACTCTGCTCTTGCTCTGGGGCCCTTTCCACTGTTCCCTTTTCCCCAGGGATGAGCCTCGGCCGTGCCAGGGCCGGCTGACACCCCGGGGGAAGGCGTGGTATGCGCGCAGGGGAGAACGGCGGCGGCGGCGGGCGAGCGGCTTCCCCCATCTCCAGCTTCTCGGATTTGCAATGCCATCGACGGGCGGGGGAGCGGGAGCGATGGCCTTAAAACCCCGGGAAGCTGGAGTTCTCTGTATCTGCTGGATGAGCATCTGGAGCTTGTCGACGGCTGGAGCGAGGCGCATCCTGCACGCCAGCGCGCCCCCCTTCTTGCTCAGCCCAGAAGCGCCCCACCCGGGCGAGAGGGGGAGAGGGGAGCCCGCCGAAAGCCCCGAGCTGCGCGCCATCGGAGAGGCTCTTGCTTCGCAGGGCGCATCCTCGCCCCCCCCCCCGCGATTATATAGCGCCTGGCACGTCCCCGAGCCCAGTCTGGGAAGGGCGCGTGGAGCGCGGCGGGAGGAGGGCGGGAGGCGCGGCGGCGCGCTCGTCGGCAGGAGGAGGAGAGCGCGGGCCAGCGGACGAGCGCAGGCAGCCAGAGCCGGGCAGGCGCTTCGGAAGCGGCGCAGCGGGGCCGGGGGGCGCCTCCCTCCCTCCTCCTTCCTTCTCCCCAGCGGGCAGCGCACCCCGGGCCCGCCCGCCGGCCGGCCGGCTCCCTCCCCCGCCGTCTATGTCTTTTTCTGACTCCAGCGCAACCTTCCTGCTCAACGAGGTAACCGACCAGGCAGCGCGCAGCCGCCGCCCCCCGCCCCCCGCCCCACGGCCGCCCGCCCCGCTCGTCTCGCGCGCCTCTCCCGCGCCAAGCGGCAGCTTCCTCGCGCGCCCCAGACATCCCTCCCCACCCCCACGCGCGCCATGCAGCCACTCCGGGAGGATCCAGGGAGCCCGCCAGGGAGAAGGGGCGGGCGGCTGCGCGCCTCTCCCGCCCCTTCGCCGGGCTCCTCGCCTCTCTCTCTCCCGCGCCTTCAGTCCCCTTGCGCTTCCTAGATTCGCGGCTGGGATGTCAGGATTGGTGCTGCGTCCTCGCTGGCAAAGGGCGGAGGGGTTTCTTTCTGCAGGGAGTGCCCAACTTCCGTGGGACGGGGTGGGGGTCCAGCTGGCGCCTGCACCCCCCCCGGCACCGGGCTTGGAGAGGCATCTGGAGGCGCAGCTTGGGGCAATGGCAGGGGGAACCCCACCGGGCCCCATTTCCGGCAAAGCCGGAGGACCGAGTCCAGATCAGCAGCAGCAGCACCTGCCCCGAAGTTACGGGGCGGGGGGAGGCGAACGTCCCCATCTGCCCTTTAGGGATGGAGCTGTGAGACCGTCTGGGTGGGCAATCCGGAGCGTAGAGCCGGAGGAGAGACCCCCTTGATGCCTTAGGGAGAGGCGCTGCATCAGGGAAGCTGGAGGGAGGCAGAGGGTGGCATTGCCAGGGGGCGCGCGGAGAGGCACCCAGTTGGTCCTGGTTATCCAGTGACCTGCAGGCAGTTAAGGCAGCCGGGGCTAGGAAAACAGGGGCACTCAAGGAACAGGGTGGGGGGCACGGCGTGCCGTGGTGGTGGCCTGGACTTCTCACCCTTTCACTGCCCACATTCCTTCGTTTGCACGGTCTCGGTGCCCGGACCTCTCCTGGCCCAAGCAGGAAGGCTGTGTCTCCCCAACCCCCAAATCCATTTTGTCTGGCTGCATATCCAGCGAGGCATCCTTCTCTGCCCTCCGTGTCTCTGGAGGCAGAATAAAGGGCAGAGCTTGGTGGGCACTAAGAATGCACTGAGAACGACCCCTGCCCCCCCAAACCCACATCACATGCCCTCCGGTCGTGTCTTCCCTCTCCCCACCCTGTTGTTCCCCTTCTGCTCTCTGCACCGCGCCCCTTGGCACCCCGCTTTGGTCTTGCCCCAGGTGGGTGCAGACGCATCCGGACAGTTCAGGAGCTGCTGCCTGCCCCACTTCTCTCTTCTCTCTTCTTTCTCTCTGCCCGCCCCCCACCTCCCCGCTTCCTTCCGTGCTTGCCTGTCTCAACGCCTGCCCCCAGGGGAGGGCTGGTGGGTGGGCGCTATTGTTTTTGCCGTCGTTGCTGAGCGGAGAGAGCGAGCGAGCGAGCGAGCACATCCAGGGTGGGGAATCTTTCTCGGGGAGCAGACAGCAGCTCTGCCATTGCGTGCCATCCGCTGCCCCCAACCCAGCTTGGGGCAGGGGGCACAGCGCTGGGCATCCGTCCGATTGGAAGAGCTGCCCCCTTTTACACCCCCCCCTTCACCCTGCTGCTGCCACCACCACCACCTCTGTCTTGGTTCCTGAACGCTTCTTTCATCCCCCATGTATGACGACTCCTGTCTCCATGGATTCGAAGACTCCGAGGTGGTGAGTCTGGCAGAAGCCAGGGGCTATTTTCAGCAGGGGAACCGCCCACTTACAAGAACCTGGCATCGTCCTGGTTCGCTGGGTGCGGGGCTGAATGGCAGGGGGTAAGGTGGGGTGAGCTCTGGGGCTATTGACTAGGTGTTAGAAAGTTGGGGCAGAGGACCCATGAGGGCGCAGGGGGTTGTGGCTGGGGGTGGGGAAACAGTGGAGTAGGCGACTGAGCTCAGGGCACAATCACAGATGCCAGGAGGGTGTAACTGGGCACCTTTGGTGAAGGAGGACCAAGGCATGTTAAGGGTACCCCTTAGTTATGGGGTGGTGGTAAGTTGCTTTCCTTGGCTTCTGTTTGGCTGAGGGCTGGAAGACACTTGGAGGCTTGGTCCTCTCCAAGGAGTGGAGGGACATGGTTCTGGATAGATGGGGTGCTCTAAATATGTCCAAGTGCAAGCAGGCAGTAGGTTGGTTGCCCTGGCATTCTAGGGAAGTGGTGTTCTTTCCCCTAACAGCTCCCCCTGCTGGTGGGTGAATCCAGCACGTAGGAACACGGGAAGCTTCCTTGCATCCCTAGTCAGACCATTGCATCCCTAGTCAGTCCTTGGGCATCCTGCCCACCTGGTTGGGGTTAGGCATCCACAGCAGGCACAGCTGCTCCGCTTTGAAATGTGTGGGTGGGTGTCGGCAGGAGGAGGTGGATGATCAGCTGACATGACGGAACTGGGCTTTGGAGGGGGGAGGGGGGCTGGCATTTCCTAGTGTCTGCCTGAGCTGGGGGGGGGGAGAGAGAAGAGAGACGCTGCATGCTGTAAGTGCGAGATGTTCACCTCTCCCCCCCCCGCCTCCATTTCTAGCACCTCTCACCTAAGTCATAAAAGCACTTTTTAAAGACTGTTGCAAAGTATTTTTTCTTCTCAGTGTCTGTTGATCACACTCCATATGCAGAGGGAGGGGAGGAGAGTGAAGGTGCAGAATGGCGGGTGGTAGCATAGGGCTATTAGAGGCCTTCACCTTTCCATTCGCATTCCTGGGAACCAGAATCAAGTTGTGCCCAGAAATCCTCGCTCCTGATTCATACCATCTCCAATCTTACTTCTTGGTTTATGGGAGCTGGATTATTTACATTTATTTTTGCAGGGGCGGGGGACCAAATTTGGCTCAGTGGCAGAGCATCTGTTTTGTATGCAAAAGGTTGTGGGTTCAATCCCTGGCATCTCCAGAGAGGACTGAGATTGTCCCCTGTCTGAAACCCTGGAGAGCCCCTGCTCAAGAGACTCTGATTAAGGCAGCTTCCTATGTTCCTGTGTTACACTAGTAATCTGACTTTCTCAAGCTCAGGTTGGCATACATGGTTCTCCTTCCCTGCATTGCATCCTCACAAGAACACTGTGAGGCGAGTTAGGCTGAGAGAGACTGACTGAACCCAAGGTTTCCTGGTGATCTCAATGTGGCTCAGTAGTGATTTGAACGCGGGTGGCGCTGTGGATTAAACCACAGAGCCTAGGACTAGGTCAGCGGTTCGAATCCCCGCAACAGGGTGAGCTCCCGTTGCTCGGTCCCTGCTCCTGCCAACCTAGCAGTTCAAAAGCACATCAAAGTGCAAGTAGATAAATAGGTACCGCTCCAGCGGGAAGGTAAACGGCATTTCCGTGCGCTGCTCTGGTTTGCCAGAAGCGGCTTAGTCATGCTGGCCACATGACCCAGAAGCTGTATGCCGGCTCCCTTGGCCAGTAAAGCAAGATGAGCGCCGCAACCCCAGAGTCGGTCACGGCTGGACCTAATGGTCAGGGGGTCCCTTTACCTTTACCTATCTCCCGTTCCAGGCTGGTGCTCTTAATGACTACACAACATCCTAACTCTGGTTTTCAAAGGGCAAGGTAGGAATGGGGTGGACAGCAAGGCTGAACTGGATCTGAATTGGCGGCAAAGGGAAAGGAGAAAGTGGGGTCCAGACAATAGCCAGCTTTGGTCTTCAGGCTATTCTGAATCCTCCAATCCTTGTAGTGGTAATCTGATTCAACGGTCTGGAAAGGGAGCAGAAGATGGACTGCTTTCTTATTTAGCTCATCATCATCAAATTTATTGTTCAAGTTTAAAATTCAGAATTAAAAACAAATTACTGTCACAAGGATCAGGTGTGTTGTGAAAACACACATTTCTGGTGTCGCAGGCCAGGGTGAAAAGGGGCGGACTCAGCATTCGCTGAAAGCTGTAAAGTGAGGAAGTCAGGCTGGGGCTGGGGAGGGAATGCCACAACCTACGGCAGGGGTCGGCGACCTAAGGCCCGTGGGCCGGACGCTGCCCAATCGCCTTCTCAATCCAGCCAGCGTACTGTCCAGGAATGAGCGTGTTTTTACATGAGTAGAATGTGTCCTTTTATTTAAAATGCCTCTCTGGATTATTTGTGGGGCATAGGAATTTGTTCATATTTTTTTCCAAAATATAGTCTGGTCCACCACATGGTCTGAGGGATGGTGGACTGGCCCACGGCTGAAAGGGGTTGCTGACCCCTGACCTAGGGGCTGTCACAGAGAATGCCTTATCCCAAGCCACAGACACCCCCCCCCAGTTCCCAAGGGAGGTAGAACTACCAAGACGGTTCTCTCTGCAGACCTTAACACCTGGGAGGGTCTGCAGGGAAAGAGGAAATATTTCAGATATTTGGGGGCCTGGGTTGTTTAAGGCTCTGGTATCTGAGAGGCAGAATAACAGGGATTGTCATTGTGGCACTTTTTGTATGTTGTTGGACTCCAACTCCCAGAATCGCCACGATGGGTGTTGCAGTCTGGCAATATCTGGAAGGCACTGGTCCTCTTCCTTCTCGCCTTCTCGCGCCCTTCCTTGGTGCAGGAGTAGCAAGTTGACAGTGCAACCCCTCTCCCTTCGCATTGATCTCCCAGGGTGGGTGGGTGTCCCCCCCCTGCAAAAAGGAGAGGCAGACTGAGAAGGGAGCTGGGTGAAGTGGTGGAGCTTTTCGTTGGGGAGAGGAGAGGAGAGGGAGCGAGGGACTGTTGCTCGCTGACAGCTTGGATCTTAAGCTCTTTGGCCGAGATTCATCCTCCTCTCAGGGGGGGACTGTGGTTGCAGCTGTGACAACACAGATTGGGCCAGAAAGAGCCTCTCTCTCTTCCGCCATAGCAGAGAGGGTGACATTTTAAGGATTTTCCATTTTGTGCCTCCAAGTCCAGTTCCTTTCAGCCTGTCTGGAGAATGCCATGTGAGTACATAGGCGCTCATCTTTTGGGTGTCTGTAAAGTGGGAAGCCCCTCCAAATCTTAGGACTACAACTCCCATCATCCCTGACCACTGGGCCATGCTGGCTGGGGCTGCTGGGAGCTGGAGCCCAGCAGCATCGGCTTGAGGGGGGCACAACTGGCCACCCCTTGCTCTCTTAGGGAACAGTTCTCAAAACTGTTGGATCACTTGATAAACTTTCTCCCCATTCAGTCTCTGCTTCAAAAGCAGTGCTGCTTTATACAAATTGTTTGGCCTAGGCCAGATGGTTGAGGAGGGCCACTTTTATGGGTCAGTTTTAAGGGGCGAAATCCATTGTGAACAAACATAATAAAAATAAAAATAATTATTCATACCCCGCCCTCCCCGACCGAGACCGGGCTCAGGATGGCTAACACCAAATATTTAAAATACATTGAAAAAACAAAATCAAATGATTAGTTTAAAATACAATTCGAATCATATTTAAAATCAAAATAAAATTAAGTGGGAACCCACGAATCATAACCGTAGGGGTAAGGAATCAAAAGTTCACCAGGCCCGGCCCCCCATGCTGGTCCCATATGGGCCGATAGAAAGAGCCTTGGAGGCCACTTACATACAGGGTCCCATAGAAAGAAGGGGGTCAGTCTGGGCCTGGACCAAAGGCCTGGCGGAACAGCTCTGTCTTGCAGGCCCTGCGGAAAGATGTCAAATCCTGCAGGGCCCTGGTCTCTTGTGACAGAGCATTCCACCAGACTGGGGCCAGGGCTGAAAAGGCTCTGGCCCTGGTCGAGGCCAGTAGAGAGATTTGTGATTGTTTTGCAATATTTTTGTGGACTGCCTGAATGGAGCTTGCAGGTCACCAGAGATCCATGGATCACAATTTCAGAGCCTCCGCTCTAAGGCTTACTTTGGGCAAGGTCTCCAGGGTAGGGGATCTTAAGGTAGTGGTGAATGAAGGAGACACGTTTCTTAGCCACATGCAATGTGCCTTTCTCTCGCCACTGATTAAAATATACGCTTTGGATGCATTTGACCTGACATTAGGATGACTGGCATCTAGGGCAATGGGCAAGAATTCTGACTAGGATCTGGCACAACTGTTTTGTTTTGCTTTAGCTGTGATTGATGAAGCACAAAATATCACCCTGCTGTTTCTAGACTCTAGAACAGCAGTCCTCAACCTGTGGGTCCCCAGATGTTGTTGAACTACAACTCCCATCACCCCTAGCTAGCAAGGCCGGAGCTCAGGGATGATGGGAGTTGTAGTCCAACAACATCTGGGGACCCACAGGTTGAGAACCGCTGCTCTAGAGTCACTCCTCTCCCTCTGGTATTCCATTCTGTCCTTTCCCTGGCCAATGTAGAGGTTCAGATTTCAGTAGAGTGGAGGCTTGATTCTCTACGCCTTGGGTTGTGTTCAACTAAGTTTTCCTCAGAGTACTGTACTAGAAATTAATGGACCCAACTTTTTCATGGTTATTAATTTCAGTGAGTCTTACTGAATGTGAATCGAAACATAATAGATGTTTTTCATGTCTTGTTTCACCCCCCAGTCCCTCTCATTTCCCAGACAGTCAGAGTTCCATAAAGCAAGCTTTGCACAAGGATAGGGAATTTGTCACCCTCTGAGTTGCTTTGGACTACAGTTCCCATCATCTCTGACCCTTGTCTGTGCTGGCAGGGGCTGATGGGAGTTGTAGTCCAGCAACATTTGGAGGACCCAGTTTTACAAGGTCCATTTTCTTTGGAGGAGAGAGCACTGGAGACTTAACAGTCTCTTAATCATGCTGCATTTATGCATGGATAGGTTGAGCAAGCATCATAAAGCACACAAGCAGATAAAAGTCCCAAAGGAAACATCAACACACTAGAAGCCCAAAAAGTATTCCTTGAATACCTGTCCAAACTTTTGGTTTTTAGCTGTCCAGGCACATGGCACATGCAAATGTATGTGACAATTTCCTGAGTTTTTAAATAAATGAAATGAGGTTTGGGGAAGCTGCAGTTTTGTGGGGGAGAACAGCAGCAGGAGGGGCTGATTAACCATTTCATCGCCAGTCATTTTCTGCTCAAAATCATGCCCCCCAGGAGTAAAGGGGAACAGCTTAAGCAGCACCTCACCACTGTTTCTGCAACTCAAAAGTGGGGATGGCTATGATAATAATAATAATTTTGTTATCTATACCCCACCCCCATCTGGCTGGGTTTCGCCAGCCACTCTGCGTGGCTTACAGAACATAATAAAACACCTTCTAAAAGGTGTGTAATTGTTTATCTCCTTGACATCTGAAGGGAGGGCGTTCCACAGGGAGGGCGCTACTGCCGAGAAGGCCCTCTGCCTGGTTCCCTGTAACTTCACTTCTTGCAGTGAAGGAACCAGCAGAAGACCCTTGAAGAAGGACCTCAGTGTCTGAGCTAAGCGATGAGGGTGGAGACGCTCCTTCAGGTATAACTGAAGCCGCTTTAATTTAGCAAAGCAGAACAAAAGCTCTGAGGGCTCCATCACATCCATTTGCACACAACTGTGCATTTGCTGCTTAGGCAGTCCTAGTTTGAAGCCCCCCCCCTTACTGGAGGCTGAAAATCACATTCTGGATGCTTGGAACAGCAATTACAGTGTCCTATTATCACTGATCTAATGCCAGTGCAAAATGGGGCTTTGAATCTGAAACTCCTTCAGTTCGTGATGATCTCTTATGGGCTTCAGAGTGGGTACACAGACCACGGCTTGGGAGTCTTCCTGTAGCCCAAAATGTTCTGTGTCAGGGTGGATGAAATGCAAGAAGAAGAGCAGTTTGTAATAACCCCTTTTCGCTAGCAGTAGCACCCGATCACTTTGGACTTTCTGCTCTCTTTGTTAAATCTGAAAGGGTGCATTTACAGCTTTTGTTCCTGCTGCCATGGCCCGCTTTTGTTAACCGAGCTAGCTGATGCAAATTTGCTATGCGCTCTGTTCCCTCATTCGCTTCTGGAGCTCCTCTTGCTTAGCAGTGTATCCCAGTAGCATCACAACAAGCTGCCATATGCATCCCTGCTCCCCGCTAGTCAGCTCTTCCAGGCGTCCTTGATGGGCCCCATCGCATCCTTGTATTTGAACAAATCTTGCCCAGATCCCTCCTCTGGACGTTCAAATGCTGCTTACCTTTTCCTCCTCCCCTTTGGAAACTTGCCCACTCCCTGCTTCATTTTATTCCTTGCACTTATGTTCCACCTTTCTTCCAGAGTGGATCTCAAGATGGCATAAGTGGGGTTCCTAGATGGTCTCATAGAATCATAGAGTTGGAAGAGACCCCAAACGGCATCTAGTCCAATCCCTGCAATGCCACTATCCTGCCCACAGCTATCTCTGGGTGGCCTTGAACCACCAACCTTCTGGTTAACATCCAGACATACTGGCCCACTGTACATGTCAGGCTCCAGGTTTGCTTAGCTTCACTGTGAGGTTGCTGCATCACGTGGCTTTAGGCCAACAGTGGAGAGATGGTGTTGGACTACAGTTCCCTTCATCCCTGACCACTGGCCGCGCCACTTGGGGCTGATAGGAAGGAACTGAGGTCCAGCAATTTCTGGAGGACCACAGAGTTTGCCACACCCTTGCCTTGCTTGGCTTGAGCCAGTGTGGTGTAGTGGTTAAGAGCAGTAGTCTCGTAATCTAGGGAACCGGGTTCGCGTCTCCGCTCCTCCACCTGCAGCTGCTGGGTGACCTTGGGCCAGTCACACTTCTCTGAAGTCTCTCAGCCCCACTCACCCCACAGAGTGTTTGTTGTGGGGGAGGAAGGGAAAGGAGAACGTTAGCCGCTTTGAGACTCCTTCGGGTAGTGATAAAGCGGGATATCAAATCCAAACTCTTCTTCTTCTTCTTCTTCTTGACTTGTGCCAGTGAACGGCAAAGGTACGAGTTCCAAGGTGTAACTGGGAAGGGAAAAGGTATTTCCATATGTTGATGCCCCAGATGCAATGCTAGGCCTCATTCCTTGCTGTGATAAAGGATTCCATCTAGTGATAAAGCGAGCCCTGTAAAACACTCTGAATCCTCTAAATTACCTGCTTTGGGAAAGGGACATGAAAGGGCTTAATTTGAGTCAGGGTTTAGGCCTAAAACTATTTTTGAATATAGTACTGTATAATAATATTGTCTTGGGACATGTAATAAAAAAGACAGGGAAATCCATAACATTAACCAGTCTTCTTAAAAGAAAAGAACAATAATGGTTTAATAAGTGCTAGATTACTGGGGGTTTGCTCATGAGTTTTTGAAATGAGCAGTGTCTGGCACCAGTCTGACAGTCATTATAAATATGCTGTAGATGCTTGAATTTGAACCTGTATTGAGAAATCAAAGTGCATTTATTATACCGTACTAGCAGAAGGTGACATATCAATATGCTATGCATTTGACATTTCATTTAACAAAATTATATACTGCCTTATTGTAAGAAAATGTTGAAGCGGTTTACAAAAATATAAAATAAAGCATGACAATTTGAGTTAAACACAGGTATTTTAAAACATTCAAAAGATGATTAAATCCAACAGTAATGAAAAAGAAATAAAACACATGTAACTTTTACATGTCTGGATAAGCTTGCCTAAACAAAATACGTTTTAAGCAGGTGCTGAAAAGTGAAGGCACTTGCCTGGTGTCAATAGGCAGGGAGTTCCAGGTTGCAGGTGCTGCCACACTAAAAGATGGATTTCTTACAAGTGCAGAACAATGCCAGTTCTGCAGATTGAAGTTGTCAAAGCATTTGTATTTAATCTGGTGGTTATTTATTGATTTAAAGCATTTTTACCCTGATCTTCAGCTGAAAAGGTCCCTAGAGCAATAAAAAAACAACACTGTGTCATTAGGCAAATAATCTGAAACACACGACACAAAAGGAAAAGGGGAGGGAGAGGGAGGATGATAAAAGCAAACTCAGGCACCAGTTCTGAAAGTTACTCATAGGAAGCAAGAATATGAAAGAGGCTCTCAAAACCTTGTGTTTTCTCTCTCCCCCCCCCCATTTAAACTGGCCAACTGTACACAAGAAACATAATCCAAAATGTAGTTGACCTGAATGTATTTCAGAAAACCCACCTAAATTACTGATTTCCATTTCTTCCCTTCATCAACACTCTCCCATGTTAATTTAACGTTGTTTCCCAAGTCTGGTGCTGAGTTTCCTGCTTAGCATTCGGAGTGTTTTAAAGTGCTTCACTTCCCAATGCACAACAACCTTGTAAGGTAGGCCAGGATTACTATCCCCATGACGTAATGCCGAGAGGAAGCGGCTTGCCTTAGGCCACCGAGGGAGTTCACAGCAGAGGTGAAATTCGAACTTGGCACAACTGGAGTTGCAAGTCAGCCTTTCGTCCTTGCACCACACCGTTATTCTCAAGCAAATGAAAACCCATAATATATTAGGGGCTGGGGTGGAAGAGGAGCGCCAGCACGCATGTGCAAAATGTCAAATGCCTTTTCAAGATTTCAAGGCAGATGCGTGTCTCCTTTTGTCAATTAACCCCCTGTGCTTCGCAGGCCCGATTCCCCTCCCCAGTTTATCTACATCGCAGGCGGTTCACTGCAACGCCAAGCTCGGGAACAGGCAGGGCATCGAGGATGCGCGAAGAAGCATCTTCTCTCTCACCCACGCGCGCCTTGCCAGACTCCCGCGTTGCGGAAGAACCGTGGGCCGCCGAGCTCCAGCCAGCAGAAACGCACGCGTCGTACACGTGTGGGGCGGGCAGAAGAGGAGAGGGTCTGAAGGCTGAACACGGGGGTCGGAGGCGGGGGCGCCGAGACGCAAAGGCTCCTTTCCCGTTTGCACCAGAGACCCCCACTTCCACGCGTGATCTAAGCTCCGTCTCGGGCCCCTCTTGCGCGCGGCTTCTGCCACGTGCCTCTTGGGCCGTGTGGACGCGCGACGGGGGACACACGCCTGGTGGTGGCAGCTCCCTGTGGAATCTACAGGCAGAGACACGCGTGGGCGATTGGTGCGCATCCTTCCCAAAGGGGCTGGGCGCGCAGCAGCAGCTCTGAGCCAGCCAGCGCGGCGTGTTTTCAAAACGGTGCCCCACTCCTCCTCCATCGCCCCGGCCCCTTCCCGGCTTCGCTTCTTCTCCTGCGTTCACACAGGCCCTCGTGCTGCCGCCTCCCCGTGGCGTTGCGCGTTGCTGTGGTGCTCGCTCCCAATTCCCTTCTCCCTCTCCGTCTCTCTCTGTCGCTCCTTCCCCGGGGAGGGACGCCACTTTCCCCGCAGTCGAGAGAGGGAAGATCGGAGGCTGCTGTTCTGCCCCTGCGCTGTTTCAGCATGGCGGTTTTTTCCATGGCATTTTGGGTGCCACGCTGTTGGGCGTGGGAAGGGAGGGCAGAGAAGATGGCTTCCGGGAGAGGTGAGGTGAGGGGGTACCCATCCTCCTCCTCCTCCCACTGGAATCTTAGAGAGTCACACTTAGGTGTTCATGTTGTTGTTGTTTAGTCGGGTCCGCCTCTTCGTGACCCCCTGGACCAGAGCACCAGGCACTCCTGTCTTCCACTGCCTCCCGCAGTTTGGTCAAACTCATGCTGGTAGCTTTGAGAACACTGTCCAACCATCTCGTCCTCTGTCGTCCCCTTCTCCTTGTGCCCTCCATCTTTCCCAACATCAGGGTCTTTTCCAGGGAGTCTTCTCTTCTCATGAGGTGGCCAAAGTATTGGAGTCTCAGCTTCAGGATCAGGATCTGTCCTTCCAGTGAGCAAGAGTCTCCTCCAACACCATAATTCAAAAGCATCATTTTTTCAGTGATCAGCCTTCTTTATGGTCCACCTCTCACTTCCATACATCACTAGGATCTCCAAGAGTCATCTATTCCAACTCCTGCAATTCATGAATCCTGCCCACAGCCATCCCTGGGTGGGCTCGAACCACCAACCTTCTGGTTTACAGCCAGACACACTGACCCATTGCGTATTTTACAACATTGTAAAATACCAAAATAATAAATACACATTTTATGTGTGTAAGGCAAGGGTCAGCAACCTTTTTCAGCTGTGGGCCCTCACATGTCCCTCAGACCATGTGCGGGGCAGGACTGTATTTTGGAAGAAGAAAAAAGAGCGAATTCCTATGCCCCACAAATAACCCAGAGATGCATTTTAAATAAAAGCACACATTCTACTCATGTAAAAACACCAGGCAGGCCCCATAAATAACCCAGAGATGCATTTTAAATAAAAGGACACATTCTACTCATGTAAAAACATCCTGATTCCCGGACCGTCCACGGGCTGGATTGAGAAAGCGATTGGGCCGCATTCGGCCCACAGGCCTTAGTTTGCCTACCCCTGGTGTAAGGTATCCTTCTGGAAGCAGTTGGCACCAAAACCAGGCATAGGCTTCTGCTATGTTTACCTTGCAGCTTAGCTTGCAGCCCTAGTTTCACTTTCCTGTGAGTAAGCTTCATTGAATTTGACAGGGTTTGCTTCTGAGTAGTCATGCCTACTATTAATCAGTGAAAACTGAAGCAGAAGGGGGATTCAAAGTGCAAACCCCACTGATGAACTACCTCTTTTCTTTTAAAGTGAATGGGGGAGGCAGCCAGGACTTTCAGATTCCCATTTTTTTAAGGGAGGGGGAATTCCTGCATCTCTTACATTGCTAGGCAGAATGGAGAATTTTGGGAAATGGAGCTTCACTTACTAGAAGCTTCCCTGCTTGTGTCACAACTCCCCCTTCTCCGGTGCAACTGTTACAGAAGTACATCACACACACACACACACACACCACTTTTAATGTAACAGAGGGTGGTGGGGACTTGAGAGAGGTTTGGTCTAGTCAAGTGATGGGGAACCTTGAGTCCAACAGCAATTGGACGGCCACAGGTTTCCTACACTGATGTAGCCCTTTGAACTGTGCTGATGAGACCTTCTTGGGATCTTTCAGAGTCACCAACTCATCCATCTTTTTATTCCCAGAGCTGCTGCTCCACTTATAGCCCACCTTACAGGGCTGTTGTGGAGGATTGCTGGCATAATGTACACAAAGTGTTGGGACATTTCAAATACGCAGTATTAATAATAATTTATTATTTGTACCCCGCCCATCTGGCTGGGTTTCCCTAGCCACTCTGGGCGGCTTCCAACAAAGATTAAAAATACATTAAAATGTCACACATTAAAAACTTCCCTAAACAGGGCTGCCTTCAGATGTCTTCTAAATGTCAGGTAGTTGTTTATCTCTTTGACATCTGGTGGGAGGGTGTTCCACAGGGCGGGTGCCACTACTGAGAAGGCCCTCTGCCTGGTTCCCTGTAGCTTTGCTTCTTGCAGTGAGGGAACTGCCAGAAAGCCCTCAGTGCTGGACCTCGGTGTCCGGGCAGAATGATGAGGGTGGAGACGCTCCTTCAGGTATACTGGGCATTAATAATGGCGGCGGCTGTTTTTGACTTCTAATAGGATGACATTCCCAGATGCTTCCCTAGTGACATTGTTGTTGGTGTATCACTTGTTAGATAGACTGAGAAACCCCATCTCCACCTTTACGGACAAAGCAGTCAGGTTGTCAGTGGCTGCCCAGGTCACATCCTCATCCCTTCTTTACCTGAACCACCTCTGTTTTTCTTCTCTGAATTCCCACCTTGCTTAGATTGTAAGCTGTTTGGCGGGATGGTGGGGCAGCAGCACCTCCGGCAGCCTTTTCTTGTTCAGTATTGTATACACAGAATTTGTTAAGCTGATATAGGCAGGTCCCTTCCCTCAAGGAATTTGTGCATGAAAACCAGCCAAGGAGAAGATAAGACAAGGCAGAGAGAAGTGGGAGCAAGGAAGGGATGTGGGCAAAGGCAACTGATGTGATTGAAGCTAGAAATGGGGACTCATCTGGGTTTCCTAAGGGGAAAGTAGGATTTGAGGAGGGATTTGAAGGAAGGAAGATAAAATATATGAAGTGCCGTGGAGAAATGGGAAAGGAGAGCTTGGCTGCCATAGGAATAAGATTTTAGGCAAACCAATAAATACCAACAGCACCAATGATGTAATTTAGCATTTATGTAGCATGTGTCTGGTTTCTAAGGGCTTCTCTGAGAAATTATTACAATAACAGCCCTGTAGGGGATGCCAGTATTATTGTCCTCGTATTGCAGATTGGGGGGGGGGGAGCAGGCTTCACCTGTCTGGAGGGCGCTAGGTTGGCAAAAACTGACTTAGCAAATATGTGACTAAGGAGAGAAGGGCCTGAGGAATGAGGGACTTTTGCCATCTTTTTGTGGTGGGCCCTGCTCCTGTAACTTTAAGGACAGTCGGATACCCAAACATGTAGAGTTGGTGGTTTCCTGGGATCAAGGTGCACGGTGGGAAAAGCTTCACCCTATTGAGTTGGATGGGACCTTTGAGGGTCATCTGGTCCAACCCTCTGCAATGAAGGAATCTTTGGCTCAACATGGGGCTCGAACCCACGATCATGAGATTAAGAGTCTCATGCTCTACTGACTGAGCTATCACAGCAGTTCTGGTGAAAGTATAGGAGCAGTCCTGGTACAAAGTAAACAACACAGCTGCCACCCTGACCACTGAGCTATTCTATACTAGAACAGAACTTGCTCTGACTTTGGGACATAGGAAACAGTCTTACACTGAGAAAGACCACTATTCCACCAACTCAGTACTGTCTGCCCTGACTGGCAGGGGCTCTTTAAGATGTCACCAGGGTTATCTGCCATCCCTACTCGGAGATGATGGGATTGAACCCACAAAGCAGATGCTCTACCACTTCCCCTTATATGCTCCAGCTTTCCCTATTTACTTGTCCCTGGTACCTTGGCTGCCTGCATTTTGCCTTTGGGGAGATTTGGGGATCTAAAGAAATTCCCCACAAGCCATGTTAGGCTTCTTGCACAGTGCACAAGCTTCCTTTGCACCTCAGCCATGCTGTGAACATTTCCTTGAATGCATCTGAGTTGCAGCTGTTCCATAAGTCTGACTATATATCTTGTGAAAATAAATGCTATAAAATATTGTTTAGGTTGCTGTTTTAAAAAAGGATATATTATTTTTTTTGGCTTTACTAATAAGCTTTCATCCAAAACCAGCACAAAGCAGGTGATTGCACAGGAAATAAATATAGCATACAGCTAAGAGCCTTCAGCAGTGTATAATAGTGTGTGTGTATTGGGGTGTGGGGAAGCGGGTAGCCTTCTGGCAGTGATTTTTAGTTCAAAGACAAGTGTGCTGTAATTATACAAGAGTGTCCTCTTTTTCCGGAGAGCTGTTGGAGGGTATCTAATTTGAATATTAAGGCTGCAGTCTTATATACTTCTGAGGAAATGTTAGCTGAGGAACAAGCTTTAAGAATTCTGATTTAACATCTCCACCATTGGCGTTGTAAAGCAGCTACCAATTGTACCAGCCTTCCCCCAACCTGCTACTTTCCAGATCTTTTGGACTATGACTTCCATCAGCCCCACTATTTGATCCTGGAGCTGATGGGGTCACAGCTGCGCTGGCTGGGGCTGATGGAGTCGTAGTCCAAAACATCTGCTAGGCATCATGTTGGCGAAGGCTGGACTATAGGCTATTACACCTTGAACAGAATAGTGCCTTAAGGTGCTATAGTTTAGCACTGTAGCTTCTGATATGGCTGGCCCACTATACTGACCCTGCCAGGGAAACCTCAAACATCACAGGGGTGGGGGAGAGGTTAATAAGTTTTTTATCCTCTCTTTCTTCCATCATGGAATTGGAGGACATATGCATGTGGTTTCCCATCTGGTCTCCCATCCAGGCACATATCAGATCCACCCCTGCCTAGCTTAGCAACTTGCAAGGCTCTCAGCCTAAAAGTGCGTGGAGTCCAAATGCACAGGTTTTCAGAATTCAGTGTGAAACTGTGCGGTTGAGGTACCTCTCCTTTCAGCGGCCATTACAGAAAGAAAAGTCCCATCTCAGAGAGAAGCTCTGGCAGGCCTCCTCAAATCAGGCTGCATCCTGACTTCCAGTATGGCCAAATCCCTCACCTCACTCGAGCTTTGAACCTTCTCCTCAGGGCTCCGCTGATTCGTACACCAGCCGCCCATCGCTGGACTCCGACGTGTCGCTCGAGGAGGAGCGCGAGGGGGTGAAGCGCGAAGTGGAGAACCAGGCTCAGCAGCAACTCGAGAAAGCCAAGGTACTGGCAGGGGAGGGTACGCCAGCCTTGGTTTCAGCTAAGCAGATGTTGGGTGAGGACCTCTTTGTCCATGAAACAGCTTCCCTTGGTCCCCAGCAGCTCTGAATGCAGGGAGGCAACCTGTGGCCTCCCATATATTTTGGTACCACAAGTCCCATCGTCTCCAACCACTGGCCATGCCGGCTGGGACTGATGGGAGTGGGAGTCCAAGACAACATCTGAGGAGCCATAGATTCCCCAGCCCTGCCCTGGGCCAGGAGGGGTGGACTGTAAGGAGCAGAAAATAATCTTTAAGTTTTATGTAAACATCATACTGCTTTCTCATGAACATTCTGGAAAGGACTAGTGCATTTCCAATCTGCCTTCAGAATAACGGCGCCTCAGCCCTCCCCCAAACAGTGACCTCAAAATGATCCATGATGACAGGGGTGGGCTGCTCTTCAACGACTTCTTGGTGGCCCCACATCTGCCCTTCATTTTGGCTTCTGAAGACCACAGAGAGCAGGGGAGCGAGCAATTTTTGGCCTTTTGCTCACTGGTTTCCATGACTGCGGTTTCTTCTCCTTTCTGTAGATTACAATTGATGTAATCCTCACCCGTGTGTTCCAAAGGCATCATACACAACACACACAAGCCAATGGGGTGGCATTTATTAGTGAATAAAAGAGAAACGGGCTACAATCCAGTATGGGAGGGAACACATCTGGGCTGCCCTGCGTGTTCTGTTGCTGCAGCTAATGACTACACTAAGGGCCAAGCTAGACATTACATAGCAGATTCAGACAATAGTTTCCTGATCGTAGTTGTTGTGTATTTTTTAATAAATAAAAAGCACTGTGTGAGGCTGTGGGTTTGATCTGAGGAGTGGGGGAGGGAGGGGTTGCTTTGGCCTTCCTACTCCTGCCATTCTCTTGCTCAAATTTGCTTCCCACAACTGTTTTTGTCACTTGCGCAAAGGAAGCAAGGGAGTCTGAAGACTGTTAAATGTAATACAGGATTTGGCCTCATAAATCACTTTTCTATATAATCCATATTACATTAGTTGTCATACACGTATGATATCATGGCAATATAGGTTGCCCTCAGTTCAAGTCTTGCTGCAGCCATGAACTCACTGTGGGAATGTTCAGGGAGGCAGGAGAGGATATATTGTTTGATTATATCCTTCCCAACTTGTGTTAACAAGTTCTACAATTTAGCAGAGTAACATTCCTCTTTTAAACTTTCACAGCGGATAGGTTTGCCTGGCTTGTATAAGCCTCTAAAATAAGTTTCCTGGTATTCTCTTAAAAAGAATAGATACGACACAGTCTTGTATAAAAATATAAAAGAGTTTACTCACATGTTCTGTTCACAGATGGATCCCAGAAGGCAGACTTAAGTTACAAGATATATACACGTGGAATCTATCCCATAAGGAGATAGTTCCTTTGTCCTCTCTTGGCTGGAAGCCAAGAGAGCATCTCAGGCTAAGGAGATGTTGCTTCTTTGAGGAATGGAGTCAGAGAGAGTGATGGCTGCATCCCCTGTGCTATTTTGTTACCTGCACAGGTGAGGTCATGCCCACCTCTGGTCACATGTAGAGGAAGTTTGTCCCAGCCCAGGAGGAAACAGGAAGTTCCGACTGGCTGGTCCAGATATCCCCCTTTTTATGTCCACTCTAGGAATGCTGTATTTGACTGCTCTGTGTTTCACACCCCACACTCACGAGACAACCCCCTCTCCTTAAGTTCCCCTTACCTGCAACGTGTGAATCTACTTTATAGGGCTGTTGCCAGGATTGCATATAAAGTGTTTTAAACACCTACAAGAAGAGAGACCATCAGTGGGCTCTCTAACCAGCGAGAGCGGGAGCAGGTGTGTGTAAATGTACAAACTGAGTGACCATCAGTCCTTTCCTCAGATGACTCCAACAGCCGAGTCAAACCTTGTTCAGTCGGGAGAATTTTCTAGAGAACTAACAAACCTCATTAAGGGGAATTTTTCCTTGTCTAGCTTCCTCAGTGGAGGGCTCCATGGTCCTTGGCCCTTGCCCCATCAACTGCCCTCGCTACCCTTTGGAACTGGGCATAATCCCGAGAGTGACGGATCCTGCACATTTGTTCTTGAGAGGGGAGTGACGAGGTCCCATCTGACCTGGCGCTGACAGGCTCCCTCTCTGATTTCTTTTCCTCCCCAGAACAAGCCAGTCGCATTTGCTGTTCGTACCAATGTCAGCTACTGTGGGACGCTGGATGAGGAATGTCCTGTGCGTGACTCTGCCATCAACTTTGAAGCCAAAGACTTCTTGCACATCAAAGAGGTGGGGCCTGGGTGGAGATGGGGATAGAGTTGTCAGCAACAGCTTGCAATTGTAGTACCTCTTTTTCCTGGAGGTACGATGCCACGTGCTGAATCGGGGGAGATTCAGGGCAGACAAAATCAGTACTATTCACACAGCGCATAGTTAAACAATGGAATTTGCTGCCAAGAGATATAGTGATGGCTGTCAAATGGGACAGCTTTAAAAAGGAATTTGACAAATTTAAATTTAAGGAATTTGACAAATTTATGGAGCATAATGGCTACTAGTCTTGATGACTGTGTACTAGCACCAAAATCAGAGTTGACATGGCCACTGTGGAAAACAGGACGCTGGACCAGATGGGCCAAATTTAGATTGGATACTATTGAATTTAGTGCTGTTTTTGTTGGCATCTATCTGACTTGGGAGACAATGGAGTGAGCCTCTGGGGGGCGAAGTTAATAGCACCAAAGTGACCTCCCTGGTGCATATGGTGGTGTATGGTGGTCCTGTGCTGCACAAATGATAAGGACTGCCCCCCCCAATGTCATTCAAACAGAAAGCAAAGCAAGACATTTAGCACCAGCTTGGCGGAACGAGGCTCACAAGGCGCCACCCACCCGTTTTAGGAACTTCACTCTGGATTTGTGTAGGGTACTATTCTTCTTCTTGTTCCAGAGATATCCCCCAAGGCAGCGAAGGTTTAATTTCAGTTTTCCTTCTCCTAGATGGGATGCCTTTCCAGGTGAATGAGCTCCATCTGCTCCCCACTTCCTCCACAGTGCTAGCTTCTCATCTATTAAATCCTGCTGATTCTCTGATTGCTACATCCAGTGGTTCTTCTCTCTGATATGTGACTTGAAATCTGGCCATAGCCTTCTGGTATTGAAGGGTCAGATCTTTGGCTACTGCAAGATTTATAGATGTTGGCTTGGTTTTTTGTTTTTTAAAATTAACATATTGTTACTCATCTTGAGGATTCAAAAATAGTAAAAAATATATCAGTCGCTTACATTAGTAGTTTAACAAGTGAGAGATACTTCGCATTCCCTCCCTCTTTTTCTATACTGCTACCTCGGGTTACATACGCTTCAGGTTACATATGCTTCAGGTTACAGACTCTGCTAACCCAGAAATATTACCTCGGGTTAAGAACTTTGCTTCAGGATGAGAACAGAAATTGTGCTTTGGCGGCGTGGCGGCAGCAGGAGGCCCCATTAGCTAAAGTGGTGCTTCAGGTTAAGAACAGTTTCAGGTTAAGAACAGACCTCCGGAACGAGTTAAGTTCTTAACCCGAGATACCACTGTATATGGTAGGAAGGTGTCTTTAAAGGGTTTTTGACCCTACAGATCTGTGAAGCCTTAAGTCTAATTCATGACCCTCTTCCATGATGTCTCTGCAGAAGTACAGCAATGACTGGTGGATCGGGCGGCTAGTGAAGGAGGGGGGAGACATCGCTTTCATCCCCAGCCCACAGCGGCTGGAGGCCATTCGGCTGAAGCAGGAGCAGAAAGCCAGGTAAGAGGGGCTTCAGTGGGTGGGATGGCACATAACTCTGGCTCAGTCAGCCACACTAGCAAGAGAAAAGGGGTGTGATGCTTTGCTGTGGTGGGAGGCAGATTGTAAAACTGGCAGTAGTACTGTGTACCTCCCCCCCCATCTAAGTTCTTTGGTAGCTAAACTCAAACCGCTGTGTGATACGGTGCATGGTTTTTAATATACCGTATTTTCCACTCTATAAGACGCATCAGACCACAAGACGCACCTAGTTTTTGGAGGAGGAAAACAGGGTGAAAAAATTTCTGAATCTCAGAAGCCAGAACAGCAAGAGGGATCGCTGTGAAAGCAGCGATCCCTCTTGCTGTTCTGGCTTCTGGGATAGCTGCGCAGCCTGCATTCACTCCATAAGACGCACACACATTTCCCCTTACTTTTTAGGAGGGGAAAAGTGAGTCTTATAGAGCAAAAAATACGGTACATGTTCAGGGACACTGATGCTAATTCTAAGTTCAGCATCAATGAAGAGCTACATGAGGTGCTAACTTAGGTCCTGTGAGCCACCTTCAGTATACAGCACTGGCCCTTGTTCCATTGAGAAAACTGGACTGTGGGAGGGCGTGCTTTCTTTAGGCAGCTGCTGAATCTTCCAGACTTTGCTTTCCTATTCGGAACAAGCACATCCACACAAGTTTGAGCTCCACATTTCTCTCCAGTTGCCACACTGACTTTCTCTTTTCTTCCTCAATTAGGCAATCTGGTAATCCCGCCATCAGCAACAGGCGATCGCCTCCCCCATCACTAGGTAAAACCTTCAAAAGGGTTGAGTGGCTGCTGTGTTTCTGTGGGAGAGCTGAATGCAACCGCCTGAGAACCTTAGCTTTTATTAAACCACAGAAGCAAGATCTTAGCCCTTATGGCAGCAATGATGTGCTTGAAAATGACTGGCGAAATCTCTGCATGTTTTTGCAGACAGAAAAGCAAAGCAAAAACACCCACCCACACTTTTGTTTGAAACAATTCTGATTTGGTTTGGTTTATTTATTTCTTAAATTTGATATACTGCTTGTTTGTAAGGGGAAAAAACCCTCAAAGAAATTTACAAAAAGAACAAAACAATAAAATTATCAATATAAACAGTTCGAAACAGGTATTTGAAACATTCAGAAAATAATTAAAATCAGCAATAAGCTAAAAGCAGATTAAAACACATATCAGCATTCTACATATTTGGGTAGACTTGCCTAAACATGAATGTTTTTAGCAGGCACCAAAAAGTGAAGGTACTTGCCAGGTGAAAAATTTCTGACAAAATAAACTGCTCTGAAGCCAGATGCTAGTGTCAAATTGCACCACCTGCTGGAGCCAAAAAGATTTTTTATTGTCTTGGGAATTTCACGTGTGGCAAGGGGAAGGCTCCTTGCATATGCTCAAAGACACTCTTTGAAGGAATTGTAGTAGAAGAGGCATTTCACCTATGCCAGCTCTTTCTCCCCCTTGCTAGTTTCACTTGAGAAACAGAGAGAGACCAAAAAGATCTTGCTGGAGGGGTGGTTAGACAGGCAGGGCCAAAAGGGAAGAACTGCCTCTCTCTGCCTGAACCCACCCAGACCTTGCATTTGTCAGCCTAGGCCAGGGGTCGGCAAACTAAGGCCCAGGGGCCAGATCAGGCCCAATTGCCTTCAGGATCCGGCCCATGGACTGTCCGTGGATCGGCATGGGGATTTTCCCCACCATTCCCCCCCCCTGCGCCGTTCCATCCTGCCCCCTCTCCCTCACACACACTGCAGCGGCGCCTCCTCCCTCCCTCCTCCTGGCTTCTCCCCGCCCTGCTTAGAGGAGGAAGGTAGCTGGGCTGAGCTGGCTGGGTGCCCTTTTAAGCAGCCCCTCTCTGGAGCCAGGCCTTTTGCGCCGCTCATCTCCCCTCCGTCGCTGCCCTGGTGCTCCTGTGGGCCAGAGAGCTAAGCGGACAAGCTCCTTCTGCCTACCCACGAGAAGCAGCAGTGGTGGTGGTGACAGCCCTTGGGAAGATAAGCGCAGCGGCTGGGGTTGGGGGGTTGGGAAGAGGACTACTTGCCCCCCTCGCCTCTTCTTCCAGCTCCCCCCCACCTGGTGCCGCTTCTCTGACCCACCTCAAGGTCTGAGGGACAGCGGACCGGCCCACGGCTAAAATCTTTGCCGACCCCTGGCCTAGGCCCTTATTTGTGTGCCCCCTCCCTCAGAGGGAAGTGTAGAGGGCAGCAACAGGAGAATGGTCCTTCTCAGTGCTGGATCCCTGACCATAGAATGTTCTCCCTAGAGAGATGCACCAGGCGACATCCCTATCAGCTTTTTAAGTGCCAAGCAAAGAGGGGGACTTATGGGTTGGTTGATTCTTGTTCTGGTTTTTATCATGCATTTTCTGCTTTTATATTTTATTTTTATGTTGTGAACTGCCCTGAGATCTGTGGATGAAGGGTAGTATACAAATTTAATAATTAAAAAAATATAAAATCCCTCTACATCCAGACATTTAGCTTTGAATTGGGCTTATACGGTGTGATGATTCCCCTAGCCTGCATTGGTGCCATCTTTTAATAGGGTGGAGTGGGAGATGTCTGGATTTCACTTTCCTTAGCACAAAATTTGGATGCAATGCCCTGAGCACCAAATGCTTTTAATGCCATACATGCATAAGCCACTGCTGACTTCAAATGCATCCCTTTAAGACAAATTGGCCTAGGCCAGTGATGGCCAAACTTGGCCCTCCAGCTCTTTTGGGACTACAGTTCCCATCATCCCTGACCACTGGTCCTGTTGGCTAGGGATGATGGGAGTTGTAGTCCCAAAACAGCTGGAGGGACAAGTTTGGCCATGCCTGGCCTAGGCTTACTTTGTCCCTGCCCTGTCACATGATCTGGCAAATCAGAGGTTGTTTTAGGGTTGCACAACCGGTGCCACACTTGGTGCTGTGCTGCAGGGGGAGCCACAACAGTGAGGCCAGAGATGCCTTGCGAGAGTGAGGCCGGGGAGAAGGGGAAACAGGAAGGCAGACACCCCCCCACCCTATTTCCAACTCCCAAGGGATTAAAGCTCTTAAACTGCAGGGCCCCTTGTCCTCCTTGTAGTCTTGTTCATTTGCTGATACTTACTGTTGACAACCCCGTATTTTCTTTTCCCCCCAACAAGCCAAACAGAAGCAAAAGCAGGTAAGGACTCAATGCTGGGATGACCCTCTTCTCTGCTGTGTCTTTTCCCCGCTAGCCAGACCTACAAGCGGAGGACGGGGTGAACTATGAGGCCATCCTGTCCAAGGCTGCATTTCCAGTATGCCTATAAACCACATTCGAAACACATTTTTCCCCTCAGAGAATTCTGGGCACTGTAGTTTACCTCCGAATTACAATTCCCAGCAAATCTCGACAAACTACAGTGCCCAGAATTCTTTGAGGGGCCCCCGCGGAATGTGCTTCCAATGTGCTTTGCACATACGTGTGTGTGCAACCTAACTTTGAATAGAGTGGATTTCATGCTAGAATGGCATTTGAGGTGGGGCTGCCTTTGGCTGGAGCACCTGCAGTGATGGGAGTCTTCCTCCCTCACAGGGCCACCTCAATGTGTGCTGGGAAGTATTTTGCCCCATGTAGACCAGGATACAAAGGCAGCAGGCTTTTTAATTGGTTTTGATTGGGCTTCCTCCCCATGTTCAGCATAAAAATATGAGAGGAGGGGAAGGCTGGTGGCCCGTGTCCAAGGAAGGAGGGGACAACTGCTGTCCCTAGTCTAGCCATAATTCCTTGATTCCCAGCTTTCATTTAAAAGAGGGAGGGGGGTGTACAGGTTCTATTCTTCCCATTTTTTGGTGAGAAACTAGCTTCCTCTCCCCTTTCAGTGTTTTACTCCCAGCCACCCAGAAAAATGCCCACATGTAGCGGTTTGGGTGGCTGCTGTGGGTGCAGTAGGAGGTGGCAGTGTAGGGCAGAGAAGAGGGGCTGGGGCTGAGCAGGTGAGGCCATTTCCTGTTGCAAGGACTTCGTAGCTTGTTGATACTGATATGATATTGTAGCAAAGCAAAAGGGATATAGGGGTGGTATCTGATACCGCATCATCCATTGGGATTGCGTATATGCGTTTCCGATTGAAATGGAGAGAGCCCCCACTTTGTCATTACTGCTCTCCTTTCTCCTACTTTCTGGGCTGCAGAGGAAGGGAAAAGCCATTTTGTGACACACCCTCCTTTTTACAGACAGAGCACATCCCACCTTACGATGTCGTGCCCTCCATGAGGCCGGTGGTGCTGGTGGGGCCATCCCTGAAAGGATATGAGGTATGGGAACGTGGAAGGGACAAAACTCTGCCCCAAACCCACATTCTGAAATATGGCTGTAGCCAGTGCATTTTTGGTAGGGGCGGGGGGAAGACGAGCTGCCAGTACTCGTATATTCCTAAAAGTGCTGCGGGTACCAGCACTAAATAGCTCCCATGTCACACAAAAATTCCTGGCTGTGGTAGTCATTTGACCAGCACCGCTGCCCTCTTGCCCTTTGTCCTTTCTTTTCAGGTGACAGACATGATGCAGAAAGCTCTCTTTGACTTTCTCAAGCACAGATTCGATGGCAGGTAAGGCACTATTCTGAAATGAAGAGCAATTTCGACCCCCACCTGTTGCCTGGTTCCTGTGCCACTAGCGAGTGTTGGGTAATGGTCTTTTTTTAATAATTTTTTTTATTTTCAATGCAGAATCATAATAAAAATTACAAACATTGAATCCAAAATAATACTATACAAACAAAAAACCCCGGAACATATTAAAAAAAAACAGAAAAGAAAAAGGAAAAAAAAGCAAAGGAAACAAAACTAAACTAAACAAAAGCGAAAAAGCACACATCTACAGGAAAAAACCATATCATTACGTACATAAACACAAATTGACTTCCTTCCTTTGTTCTAAGACCTCAAAAAATTTACTCTTACTGTATTGTTGTGTCTAATTAGATTACTTCCACCTTTGTACTTTTTTTTTACACCATTTTTCTTTTTCTTTAACCCTGTAAAGCATCATTCATTACATACCAATATACTTACACCAGAACAATGTTTTTTCATATACTCTTTAGCACAACCCCATTCTTTTAATAATTTCTGGTCCGATTGTCCCCTTATGTAAGCTGTGAGTCTTGCCAGATTTATGTATTCACAAAATTTAATTTGCCAATCTTTCACTGATGGAATTTTTCTGCCTTTCCAGTTTTTAGCTATAAGCATCCTGGCAGCTGCTGTTGCATAAAGGAATACTTTCCTTTGATTTTCGGGGATATCATTTGTAATTAAACCTAAAAGGAATGCCTCTGTTTTTTTACTGAAAGATATTTTAAACATCTTTTTGAGTTCTTCATAGATTTCATTCCAGAATTGTTTAATAGGTCAGCATTCCCACCACATGTGAAACATTGTTCCTATTTCTTTTTTACATCTCCAACAGGTATTCGATTTTAATTTGTAAATTTTAGCCAATTTTACCGGAGTTAAGTACCATTGGTACACCATTTTCATAAAATTTTCTCTTATTGTATAACATGCCGTGAATTTAATATCATATTTCCATAATTTCTCCCATTGGTCCAGCTGAATTACATATCCTATATCACATGCCCATTTAATCATAACTTCTTTTACTTCTTCATCCTTTAATTCATATTCTAATAATAAATTAGACATTTTGGATATATATTTTTTTGAGTTTTGTAATAATACTTTTTGTAAATTTGATTCTTCTTTTTCAAATCCTATTACTTTATCCTGGTTGAATATTGAATGTGGTACAGTATTGGGTCACCTCATCGTATGGTCTTAGTTTTAATTGGCCCTGTTCTTCCTTTAGGAGCTGCTGGTATGTTGCCATTCTTCCTATAGTATTTTTATTTTTAACCGATATTACTTCTAGCGGTGAGACCCACAATGGGGTTTTCGGTTCTAACAACCTTCTATGTCTCACCCAGACCTTGCATAATGCATTTCTAATTACGTGGCTTAGAAATTCTTTATGGACTGCCACTTTGTTATAAATTAGATAGGCATGCCAACCATATCTGCTGTTCCATCCCTCCAAATCCAAAATGTCACCGTTATCCAATTTGATCCAATCCTTGATCCAAGTAAAGCATGCCGCATCGTAATATAGTCTCAGGTCTGGGAGTCCAAAACCTCCCCGCTCTTTTATGTCGGTTAATAATTTATGTTTGATCCGTGGCTTTTTGCCTTGCCATATAAACTTTGTTAGGTCCACTTTCCATTTTTTAAAACAATCATCTTTACCTATTATGGGAATCATTTGAAAAAGGAACAGAAGTTTTGGTAAGATATTCATTTTAATAGCCGAAATTCTACCCCAGAGTGTTAATTTAAATCTTGTCCAAGTTTCCATTTCTCTTTTTGTTTCTTCCCAATTTTTTTATAATTATCTTCAAACAAATTTATATTTTTCATTGTTATTTGTATTCCTAAATATTTCACTTTTTTTACAATTTGTAATCCAAATTTTTCTACCAGTTCCTTTTTCTCTTGATCTCCCATGTTTTTTACCATTAGTTTCGTTTTTTCTTTATTCAAAAGTTTCCCTTCCAAAGTTTCCCATTTTTTCTAGAGCCTTTGCTATGCTTTCCTTTGGATTTTCCACCATTAAGACTAAATCATCTGCAAATGCCCTTATTTTGTATATTTTCTCTCCTAGGGATATTCCATTTATTTCTTGATCCAATCTGATTTCTTGATTTAATATTTCCAAAACCAAAATGAATAATAAAGGTGAAAGTGGGCACCCTTGTCTGGTGCCCTTCTGTATTTTAAAATAATCAGTCGTGTCATTATTTATTATTATATTTGCTTCTTGTTGTTCATAAATTGCTTTTAGCCCTCTTGTAATTTGGTCTCCCATGTCCATCTGGTCTAATAATATTTTTAGAAATTTCTATGATACTTTGTCAAACGCCTTTTCCGCGTCCACAAAAACAAAGGCTACCTTCTTACTTGGTTTCATGTCTAAATACTCGATCATATCAATCACTGTTCTTATATTGTCACTCATTTTCCCGTCCAGCAAGAACCCTGCCTGCTCTTTATTTATACAATCCTGCAAAACTGTCTTTAATCTTGTTGCCAATATTTGTGCATAGATGTTGTAATCATTATTTAGTAATGATATTGGTCTATAATTGATTATAAACTCTTTATTTCGTCCTTGTTTTGGGATTACTACTATGTGCGCCTGTTTCCAGGTGTTGGGAATCTTCCCATCTTCTAGTATTCTATTTAAGAGTGTCTTCATAGGTGATAATAGTGGTTCCTCTAATTTTTTGTAATGTATTGCGGTAAGACCATCTGGGCCTGGGGATTTTCCCAGTTTCATCTTAATTATCGCTTGATGAAGCTCTGTCGTGGTTATTGGGGAGTTTAGCTCTTGAATCTTTTCTTTCTTAATTTTAGGTATATCCTTTCCACATAAATACTCTTTTATTTCAACCTCTGTCTCATTTCCTGCTTTATATAGCTTATTATAATATTTTGTAAAACACTTTTTAATTTCCTCAGGATTATCTAAAGTTCTCCCCTCTTCCACTATTTTATCAATCAGTTTTTCCTTTTGTCTCTTTTTCAGTTTCTTGGTTGGGTAATGGTCTTGTCGCCTGTCATCCTGTCTTTCAGAATCTCCATCACACGGGTCACAGCTGACTTGTCACTGGCCAAGCGCTCAGTGCTGAACAACCCAGGCAAGCGGGCCATCATTGAGCGATCCACAACCCGGTCCAGTATCGGTGAGTCCCAGCAGGTCCCATAAGGGCAATGGGAGTTGGCAGGCGAGCAGCTTGTCTGGCATAGCCATGGCGTTCCTTGGTCTTGCATCCCAGATTCCCTGCTTATAGAAAATGAGTGTGCCAGGGAGAAAGGTAGTCTAGATTTTCCTCTTGGTGTGGGTAGGTCTCAAGCAACGCTCTTGGATGCAAATTGTGCAAGTTTCTAAGCAGAATTCACAGCACTGTTTCCTTCACAGCCACCTCCTGCTCTTTCTTTCTGCTCACCCATCAGTAGATTTCAGGGTCCTGCTTTGAAAGGCCGCAATCCATAGAAGGCCCTGGGTGCAAGCTTCCTGAAAGCATACAGGCTTCGCTCTTCAAGGATTCAGAAATGCCTGCAGAAACTATTAACTTTAAAACTTGGGGGGGGGGGAGAGATCATTTTGGTTTGTGTATATGTTGCTGTCATGCTCTCATTGCTTGTCTGAGCACAACAGGGGAAACACAGTTTTAAAATCTCCTGGGCAGAGACCAGACCTTCTATGTATCCCTCTTGGGAACAGGCTGCAGTCCAGTGGTAGAGCCTCTGCTTTGCACACAGAAGGCCCCAGGTTCAACCCCTGGCATCTCCAGGTGGGGCTAAGAATTACCGTATTTTTTGCTCTATAGGACGCACCGGACCATAATTCTCTCTTCTCAGCGCCCCTTCAGCGAAGTGGCAGGACAAACAGAGCCCCTTCCATTTCTCCTCCCGCTTCGCTGAAGGGGCGCTGTGCAGAGAGGGAAAACTGTGCAGTGCCTCTCCAGCGAAGCGAAGCCAGGAGAGCAAGAGGGATCGGTGTGCACCAACCCCTCTCGCTCTCCAGGCTTCAGGCGGCTATCTGCAAGCCTTCGGAGCACGGCGGGAACTCCTGCTGCGCTCTGAAGGCTTGCACATAGCTGCCTGAAGCCCCCGGAGCACAGTGGGAGTTCCCTGCACTCCGGGGGCTTCAGGCGGCTTCAGCGAAAGCAACGCTAAGCCTCCGGAGTGCGGGGGGAGCTCTCCCTCTGCGCTTCAGAGGCTTCGTGATGCTATTGCTGAAGCCAAGGAGCCTGCATTCGCTCCATAGGACGCACCACACATTTCCCCTTCATTTTTGGAGGGGAAAAAGTGCGTCCTATAGAGCGAAAAATACGGTATCTGCTTGTCTGAAACCCTGGAGAGCCACTGTCAGTCAATGCAGACGGTACTGAACTAGATTATCTGTTCTTGTAAACATACAGTTTCAGGTGGGGTGAAAAGAAATAGACGGCACAATTGAGTGAAGTGCCCTAATGCTGTTTTCTTGCACGAAATCTGTGCAGTTATAGTTGCACATGTGGGAATGTGCTTGCGCAGAATGCAGACACAGTGCGAAAGCGTCATGTGGCTGCATCTCAGTGTCACCCTGTAAAAATGAGTAACATTAGCAGAATTAAAAGTGTTTTCCCCCTCCTTACGTTGACATTGTACTATAAAACTGGATCCTGTCAGTTCACCTGAAGCAGCCTCCTCATTCTCCTTGAATGTACCCGGTGTCTTGCATTTCACCACTTCCTGCAGGAGGCAACACACTGCTGTTATTTATATACCTCTCACAGCATTTTCAGAATGGGTTCCTGCTCATTTCCCAAGCTTACAGGGAAGGGTAATAATAATCTCAAAGACCCACCAAGTCTGAAAAGGGACAATTATTCATTTAGAAACTGGTTTCTAAGTGGGATAGTTATTTATCTCATTTTCACTTCTGGAAAACAGGTTTTGCAGGGCATTGTATGGCATAAAAAAACCTGCACAATTAGCTTGACTAGAAGCAATAGTGGGACAATATAATAATGAATGAACCATGCATTTATATAGTGCTTTCAAATGCCCAAAACACTTCAGATGTGTTACCTTGTAATCCTTGCAAAACCCCTGTTGTTGTTGTTGTTGTTGTTGTTTAGTCGTTTAGTCGTGTCCGACTCTTCGTGACCCCATGGACCAGAGCACGCCAGGCACCTCTGTCCTCCACTACCTCCCGCAGTTTGGTCAAACTCATGCTGGTAACCTCGAAAACACTATCCAACCATCTCGTCCTCTGTCACCCCCTTCTCCTTGTGCCCTCCATCTTTCCCAGCATCAGTGTCTTCTCCAGGGAGTCTTCTCTTCTCATGAGGTGGCCAAAGTACTGGAGCCTCAGCTTCACGATCTGTCCTTCCAGTGAGCACTCAGGGCTGATTTCCTTAAGAATGGATGCGTTTGATCTTCTTGCAGTCCATGGGACTCTCAAGAGTCTTCTCCAGCACCATAATTCAAAAGCATCAATTCTTCGGCGATCAGCCTTCTTTATGGTCCAGCTCTCACTTCCATACATCACTACCTGTAGGATACATACATCAAAACCCCTGTAGGATAGGTCAATAGAATTTCAGATAAAGGCTGGGAGAAAGTAGCAAACCTTCCCAATGTCACCTGATTAGTCCTTGGCAGATTGGAGGATTTGAAATAAGGAAGTTCTGGAGTGTAGCTCCCTGTCCCTTACAGGGCAGTCCTATACTTGTCTACTCAGAAGCTTTGTCCTGCTGAGTTTAATGGGACTTACTCCCAGCTAGGATTACATGTGATTGACTCCCATCATCTGGAGGGCCACAAGCTCCTGTCCCTGCGCTGCACCCAGAGAAGGGCCTTGCTGTTGGGCAGAGTGAGGAAGCTGGCTAAGGCAGTAGATACTGCTGTGACAATGCCCAAATGATGAGAGCACAGAGCTGTGTCCTCTGAACCTAGCCTTGCCATCCTGCTATCCTAACTGAAACTTTCACCAATGCTACATCCCAGACACTTAGGGTCTAGAGACCTGAACAGGCAATTATAAATCCTTTTAGAAACAAGAAGGAAGCTTACCATAAGTAGTTCTTCCAGCCTACAGTAAAAACGGTAGTTTCAAAGGTGGTGAGGAGCTGTGGAGGTGAGACTCCAGGGAGGCAAGTGTGTGTGGATGCCAGAGAGATGCCTGAGGCAGGAGGCAGACACAGCCTTCTTTCCTGCCTATTCAAAGGGGCATCCAGCCAACTGTCCTTCTGCTTCCTTCCCAGCTGAAGTCCAGAGCGAGATCGAGCGAATTTTTGAACTGGCCAAGTCGCTGCAGCTGGTTGTGTTGGATGCGGACACCATCAACCACCCAGCACAACTGGCCAAAACTTCGCTGGCCCCAATCATCGTCTACGTCAAGGTCTCTTCCCCAAAGGTAAGCAGGGGAGGAAAAGGCTCCTCAGAGACAAAGGGGATTCCTCTGAATCATTCTCAGTTTTTCTGAAGCCCCTTTCAGCTCTCCCAGCTGCTACCCCCTAGTTTTGCAGTGAGAGGTGGATTCCTCCCGTCTCTAGGCTGCTCCCCAGCTCACTAGGTAAGCTGGTTTCTGCTTAGTTTATGCCCACCCCACATTTTCCTGAATGGGCAGGACCATGTTCAGAACAGGGATAGGCGCTTAGGGCCCCCCGGATGTCAAATATTATGCTCCCCCCATCCCTGACTATTGGGCATGCTGGCTGGAGCTGATGGGAGCTCAGGTCCAGCGATGTTTGGAGGACAGCAGGTCCCACGGTCCTGTTTTAAAACCTTACCAAAAGAGTTATATATACACCCCCTCCCTGAAATCCCCACTTTGCAAAGTTAACATTTCAGCTCAGGGTTTGGTTTCTGCTAGGACGGCCAGATTGCAACCCAGAGATTCACCACCGCTGCACCCAGTTACCTTGAAACCCAACTCTGACTCTGCATGTTGTTGAGAAGGAATCCAGCTGTGCTGCCCAACAGGTGCCAGTGGGGGAACCGGGCAGTGAAGTGGCAGCAGCACTCGATTTAAGACTGTGTGGCTGGTTCCCCCACACAGGGCGCTGAACTGAGGGGTGCAAAATCATCATCATCATCATCATTAATATACCTATATTTATACTGGTACCTACTCAAAGTACCAAAAGGAATTATTGTGAAAATAAGAAACTTGGGGTGGGGGCACCACATTTTCTCCTCACACAGGACGCCATATTACCAAAGTCCACTCATGGTGAGGAGAGAAAATTGCTGCTCTCTTACTCTGGTTCTTTGAAGATACAAGGGAGGTCTCTGAGTGAAGACCTGGCCACTCTAATTCCAGCTGCTGGCCGAAAGAAAAACACAAGGTTGGCTCACTTTCCACACCGGCCCACAACCCTTTTACCTTTACTACACACAGAAGGTCTTCTCTTTAACCAAGATGGTTGCCCAGGTCGAGCTTCATGCTGTGGGGACGGCAGCAATTGTACATGGGAAATGTGTGCTTGGATTTCCTGATGTTTGCTTTTTTCCCCATATGAGGTTCATTTGTTGGGTGGCCGTGGCAACCGCGGGAACTTTCTCACTGAAAATGTCAGTGTCAGGTGACCCATGTAGCATGCAGTCTTCCCATGAGAGTGTGTGGGATTAATGGTACTCCCATAAGCCATTTAGGATTACAGGAAGTGTCATAGCTCAGTGGGAGAGCAGCTGCTCTGCATGCAGAAGGTTCCTGGTTCAATTCCACGCATCTCCCTGTCTGAAAGCCTGGGCTTCCCTGCTGCCTCTTCTAGCCCCATGGCTCTGCCAGTCGGTGGCTTCATAAGTTTTAGGAGCTGCAGAGGTGGAGGGAGGAGGCTGAGAGAGACCATGTCATAGTTTCATAGTAAATTCTGCTTCACAGCTCAGTCATCTCAGCCAATGCACCCCTCCCGCCCGCTTTAGGTGGCCTGCTGGGAGCCTTCCAGCTCTGTAGCTGTGTCCTCTTCTAATTTTATTTTTTTCTGGAAGGTGCTGCAGAGGCTTATCAAGTCCAGGGGGAAGTCACAAGTGAAGCATCTCAACGTGCAGATGATGGCAGCTGACAAGCTTGTGCAGTGTCCTCCAGTGAGTTTCTCTGTCTGTCTGTCTGTCTGTCTGTCTGGCTCTCTGTGTGTGACATGCCTCTGCCTTGCCCTGGGCTCTGTCTGGCTCTTCACTTTCCTTCTGTGCCTCCTGTAACTTGACTTCCTCCACTCAGCACCTCCTGGTTCTGCTCTTAATGGCAGAAGGAACCCCAGGCAAGTGCTTTCGCCATCGATGGCCACACTCTGTCTTTTAAGAAACTCATGTGAAGTCGTCTCATATGGTAAAACGTGCCTTTGAGCATGTGCAGAGCGCCTTTCCCACGTCCCTGAGCAAACTGAATCTGGCCTTATGTGTTTAGAATTCAGGAACATCCTTCCAGGACGAGTGGCAGAGATTCCTTTGCAGAGCTTTTTCGTCTACAAATTAAGAAGTGCTCCTGCCTCATTTAACAGACAACCTTAAGATTGCAGTCCACCACCCTCCAATTTGGAGGAGAACATTTAAAGGTTGGAGCTGAAGGTGGCACTTCTGTGCCCTTGCTATACACCATGCCAGGCCGCCCGGTACTTGCTTACGTTCTCCACGCAACACTACAAGCCTCATATTCTTCCCTGCCCACTTCTCTGCCCTCTGTGCCTGGGTCTCTGAGGAACTGATCCCTTTCCCTCCCTCTTCTCACCCTTGCGCCTCATCCCTTTCCCCCAAGGAACTCTTTGATGTGATCCTGGACGAGAACCAGCTGGAGGATGCTTGTGAACACCTGGCAGACTACCTGGAAGTATACTGGCGGGCAACTCACCACCCTGCGCATGCTGCCGGCGGCCAAAACCTCACCACACCTTCGACTGCCATTCCAGGCCTGCAGGTACAAATAACCTAACAATTGGGGCAGGGGCGGGCAGCTGTGGTCCTTCAGGTGTTGGGACTGCAAGTCCCATAATCTCTGACTGTTGATTCTGATGGGGAAAATTGCTGAGAGGGGGAGGGTTAGGGGGAGAAGCCTCAACCTTATGGCAGGCCAAATAAAATAAGTCACCCTTAAGTGCCACTGGAACTAGCTGTGCGAGATGCAACACAATTCCATGCCTGACTACCATACCCAGTGGGAATTGCTTCCTGGTACATTGGCTCAAGGTTGCCATTTTTAGTTTGAAATGTTTCAATGGGATTTAAGTGTGAGTGACTGTAACTGTCTCATGGGCCCTGCCCAGACGCGCTATGCGCCCCCAGATGGCGCTGTGTCCCTGGGTGCTTTTTGTGACCCGCTTTACGGTTCCCCACTCCAGAACCAGGCCTCGCAGGGCGAGCGCGGCAACGAACGCTCCCCGGTGGAGCACGACAGCCTGATGCAGTCGGACGAGGCGAGCGACGCCTCCCGCAAGACTTGGACGGCGGCCTCTCAGCGCAGCTCCCGGCACCTGGAGGAAGAGTACTCGGATGCCTACACTGACCTGTACCAGCCTCACCGCAACCACAACAGCGGCCTCCACAGCACCAACGGCCACGACTCCCAGGACCGCCTCCTGGAGCGCGAGACAGAGCACAACCACAACGAGAGGAACTGGCAGCGCAACCGGCCCTGGGCTAAGGACAGCTACTGAGGCCTCCTGGCCGGGCACCTCCCGACCCTCCCTGGGCCGGGCAGCCAGGGAAACGGGATAGGGCCTCCTTCTCCTCCCGAGTCACGACAATTGCCTGGTATTAAGCCTTCCTCTCTTCCTCCCCTCCCAGCTCAGCCCCACAGTATACAGGTCCTGCCCTGGTATACAGGTGCTATCCATGGAACCCCAGACACAGCCACAGCTGCCTGATTCCTAGACCCAGGACGGTGGAATCTCTCGCTCACCTTTGCTTTGGGTTAATGAGAGCCACAATAACGTCCTTGCAGGGTAAATTCCATTGGTAGCTTCTCATCCCAGGTCCATTGTTTTTGGGGGAGGGATTTGGGCTTCGGGCATCTCCAGGAGAGAGGCAATTGTGCGTGTGTGCACACAAAAGGGGGTGGAGAAAGGGCTGTGATTCTCTTTTTCTGACTCCAGGTGAGCAGGGCTACTGTTAAGGACAAAGGAGGCTTAGCAGGGAGCAACACCAGGATCAGTTTTCCTGCTAAGATGGAGTAGATGGATTACTAGCGGAAAGACAAGATTGTGGGCTTTTGCTGAAAGGACTTGGGCGTCGTTCTCATGCTTTGCTGTAGGCCAGTTCAGAAGTAATATGATTGGGGTTGCTGAGGAACATGAATGTCTGCTGTGGGAATGGGTGTGGTCTGTGAGTAGATTTTCAGATTTGCAGTTGCAGTGGGTGAAGTCATGACATGTGAGCTTTGTGGCATTGGCGACTGTGCAGGTGCTTTGATGCATCACACACAGCCATATGCAGCAGTTGGGGGGGGGGGTCTAACTGTCCCCTGGGCTGAACCACTTCAAGTTGCAGGGGTAGAAGAATTGCATAGTTAAACATATTGGAAAGGAATTTCCCTCATATAGAAAATTAGTGTGGAGAAGGCTAGATTATGATGCTTCTTCATGTTTTGTTTCTGTATGCAGGGAGATATATGTATTCAACAATGTGATTCCCTTACCTGTAGTTTAAAGTAGCAGTCTAGAAACAGTTCTTCCATCTTTTCCTCCCCTTCCATTCATGGCAGTGGGAAAATGTGGCATAATCCAAGAGGTGAATGATGGGTTGTGAAATGTCAGACAGCATCCACATGCAGTCATAGAGGCCACCCCACAGTGGCTTTTCCACCTCAAGATATTCTCCTGAAAAGGGGAGATGCTTGTTTTTTCAGCATCATCACTCACAGGCGTGGCTAAGGCCAATAGGAGAGGCTTACATGGCCTTTGCCTGACATTGCTCCTGTGAGCACCATGAGATTTGATGCCCCTATTAGCAAAGCCGTGCTCCAAAGTAACCGTAAGAACTGCCCCAAATTCCTTCCTCTTCTTCTCTCCCAGTTTGGCTTCTGTGAAGTGGAAGCCCTCCTAATTCCTAGGAACCTGAGAGGTAAACTGCACATTTTACACAAACGTGTAATAAAGTCCTGATATAGTAGAATCATGTCTTGCACACGGTTTAATTTCCAGGGGGTAGCACATAAAGCCAAAATTGTGTCTTGTCAAAACAACCCCCTGGAAACGCCATCACGCAAGCAATTTTACCTTCAGGAGACGGTGCGAGATCTTGTGGGGCTGTCCAGGATCTCACAAGACCTTCTTGGATCCCAATGAGAAAGTCTGAGAGCTTAAAAGGATTTTCTGCCTTTTGTGCATTTAATTTGTATGATATCAGCTGCCAAGTGCATAAAGCTGCGATCGTCCAAGTTAAATGTGTGCAAGTTGCAATCCTACTGCACTTCAGATATTTAAAGCAGATTTGGGAGGGTATGATTTTGGATAGGGGAGCAGCAGGTTTGCACAATCATTTGCAAATTGGCTGCACTAAAAATGCTCTCCCAGCTGCTTTTCCAGTGATGGGGGTTCCAGATCCACAGGAGACGGGTGGAGGAGGCAGGTGGAGGAAGCATGTTTTTCGGTGGGAGGAGAGTACAATTTTGAGTAGGGAACAGGCAATGGAGAAAAGATGAAGCACTCCTTTTCCACCCTTCTGTTGTTGAAAAAGTTGCAGCCTCCGGAGACCAGGGGATATAATATTCAACTTTTTCCCTGGCACAGAAGAGAAGCCTGTAAGGAACGAGCAATGCATCTCCTTAGAGCCACAGTCCAGGCGTCTGCTTTGTCTCCTTTCAGTGCACATCCACTCCTCCTCTGTCGAGGAGCTGGTGGGATAACAATCAGTTGTAAAGCCACAATGTGATAATTTCTTCTTCTTCTTCTTCTTCTTCTTCACCCTCCCTGGAGTTCTCTGCTGTAATTGCATGAGGCCTTGATCTTCCATAGTCTGCCTGGGAGGGGTGGGCGAGTACCAGCCAGCGTTGCTGTTTGGCAGTGATGCCCACCTGCATCACTCACAGATTCTCTTTTGAGGAGGGAGGCACAGGGCTAGAGCCAACCCCACCCCACCATTTCCTGCTTCCTATCTCATGCACAAGCCCCCTTCCTACCCCAAAGGCCCAGCTGACCTGCCTTCGGTTCTCCCGCCGCCCCTTGCTCCAGGCTCCTCAAGCACTTCACTGGGCAGTGGATGGCAGCTCCCTGCCTTTAAAAACCACGTACACACCTATCAGAAATCAGCCTGTAAATACTGCATGCTACCATCGGGGAGTTGTTTCGAGTGTGTGTCCTACGCCCTGGGCTGGCCGGAGGAACTGAGGCGGCTCCAGGGGCCAGGGATATCCGGGTTCTGTCCCTGCAATTGCCGGTCAGTCGGCCATGGCAAGAGCTTTGTTACTATTCTTTTGTAGAGAGCACTTATTTCCCTGACAACTTGTAAGCGGTTTGAAACAACAAGCGTTTGCTGTTTATAAAACATGGCTGGTCTGTCTTTTTTTAAACGGAATATGACAGGTAAAGAACAGTGGCGCTCAGTGGGTAATCAGTGAGCAGAAATTACGGTAATATGTTTTGTATGGTTTATGCACTCTTAAAGGCAATGTGGGTAGGGCCTGCTGTGAACTGGGTTAGGTGTGTTCAGTGTTGACTCACAAATGCGATACTTCTTGCAAAAACCTTCAAAGAGGCTTAACAGCTCTTTGCTGCATTGTTTAGTTCTAGGACAGGAGAGGGTTGGGGGAAACCTCAGACCCAGGAGGCAAATGCAAGCCTTTTACAGGCCTCAGGACTCTCCCTAGGCACCCAGCCCGTTGCTTTTGCCAGACTGGACATTGCCAGACTGGAATGTGTCTTTGAACTGCAACGATGCCACTCACTTGCCTGAATAGAGACACGCCTGTTGGTTTTTGTGGAGCAGGAACATAGCCTGTCTTACAAGGGGAAAAGTTGCATCTGTTGCTCCACACATTTTTTACTTCTGGTCCCCACCCACCAGCAACACGCTGCCCCAGGAAGGCTGCACAGAAGTGCATGTGGCTCTCAGGACAAAAAGTGTTCCTCTCCCTGGAACTAAGGCTCTCTGCTGTGCCACACAAAACCATCGTTCCTAAGGATTCCTTAAGGGAATCTATGGCACTTAATGTGGTATAGAAAAACACATAAATCAAATGGAAAATCTCAAGAGCTTAGCTGCAGCCCAAAGAAGTTCAGTTGGCTGTAGCTGGACTTGACAAGGCCACACACACACATTAAGCGATTGTCACTTGTGAAAAAGCCGGGCAGGTGAGGGAGGCCGTCGACATTTGACACGTGTGCTGATAATTCAATGTGCATTTCCCACCGAGCCTTAAATTGGAGCCTTCCAATTCAGCAGCATACACCCTTCCCTCTGTCAGCACTACCTGAAGCACAGCACAAAGTGCACTTTAGCCAAAGGAAGGTTTGAGTCTGCATATCAAGAGTCCTTTCGCATTTCAGGTATGTGAATGGCTGCATGTCACTTTTGCTTCTAATGTATGTGTGTCCTGGTTTTCAGAGATGTGTACCAGGAGCAAAAGGGGAATTTGTGTAATTATTTAGTTCCCCTCACAATAAACTATCACATGAAATACCTTCTCTCCTACCCACCCCTGCAACACCCCTCCCCTGAGGACTCTGCACCTGCTGTGAAGACTCTTTCAAAGTCTTTTAAAGAGCACATTTGAAGAATTTAGTCTGCAGATATGCAAATGAAGCTGTGGAAGTGGCTACCCAGTCCCAGAGAACAAAGATGGTCCAATAACACGCTGTCCTCAAAGTCCACGTGGTACAGTCCTAAGCATCCGTAAGATAGGCCTTCCTGCTTTCAATGAACCAGACTCCGTAGTTAGTGAACTCAGCACTGCAGCTTTCTACCATAAATGTCTTCATCTCTGCATTATCACAATTCCTGGTGGAAATGCAAATTTATTGGTGGAAAATCCATACTCTTTGCCCTGGGCACTTAATTTACGTTTCAGATTATGCAATATTGCATCACTTGTTCCAGTTGCAGCAGAGTAAAGGAGCTTTTCAACATGCAGTTCTTGCCTTATCCAGTGCTGGGAGGCCAGCAAATAAAGGTAAAGTCACCCCAAAGCATGGAGGGCTACACAAATCGAATGGGGTGCTGTCCAGTCACATTACAGTCATACCTCGGGTTAAAGACGCTTTGGGTTAAATCTTTTCAGGTTGTGTCCCACAGCGACCTGGAGGTACCGGAATGGGTTACTTCCGGGTTTCCCCGCTCGCGCAGATGCTCAAAATGACGTCACGTGCATGTGCAGAAGCGGTGAATCGCGACCCGCGCACACGCAGGTTGCGTTCTGCTCAGGTTGCGAACGAGGCTCCGGAACGGATCCCGTTCGCAACCAGAGGTACCACTGTATGTTGAATTTCATTTGGGGCACTCTTGCCAAAAATGACCACCACTGGGTTGCAACAGGAGTGTAGGGCTGCAGCTCACCGGACACAGAGCTACTCACTTGCAAAAATACATGTGCCTCATGGTGCCTGCAAATGGTTCACTTTTACGGCAAGACACATAAGGTCCCACTTCTCTTCAAACATCTACTTCTGCACACTTTTGCTGAGACATACAGCAGTAACATCAAGACATGCCAGGTTTTATCCCAGGCATCTTCAGATAGGACAAGAAAAGGCTTCTGTTTGAAACCCCTGGAGAGCAGTGTAGAGGATACTGAGCTAGAAATATTTTGTTTGTTTTAAGTCCAACATGCCACCAACCTTTTGGGTTAGGGACATAAAGAACAAACAATTTCTACACATTTTGTTTTTAACAAAAATAAGTTGCCCTTTTATTCTAGACCTCCAGCTGTCATGCTTCAAACACCGCTTTGTTCCAACTACTGCTACTGCCCTCACACACACAAGATTTACTATATCAGTAGTGCAAAACTGGTTATCTTGCTTCTAGCTCATAGTCTCAAAAATAGCTTGTAAGAGCAATTGCTACATTTAAAAGGCACAGAAGCAGGGCACAGAGGAATGCAAGTTCTACAGAGGAGACACAGTTTGAACTTGCATCTGTGAAAAGGGAGGAGTAAAGGAAGAGACAGACCTGAGTAACATTTCACATGGATTTATAGAAGCACAGAAACATCATTGAAAAATATGAATGTCTTTCTGTACATCACCTGTCCCCTTCTACTGAAAGTAGCCGGTACTAACCTCTGAATAAATCAAGTTTTGTTAAGAAATTCACCCCACCCTTCCTCTTGAAATTACCACCCTGAAACATGGTACTGGAAACAGGGTGATGTTCTCACCAGAGAAGGAAAGGAGGGCCCTGCAGCATCCCAGCCAGGGTGCCACAAGCTGTATCACCCCCCCTCCCCCCAAAAGTCGGGACAAATCCTCAGAGTCTCGCTTGATCATGGAGTAGAGGAGGTGGCAGGCGTAAAGCCACCAAGTGGCCCAAATCAGTGCGTCTGCAGGCCTGGCCTAGCTCAGCTTCCCAACTCAAATGTAAAGCAAGGCTCCAGGAAAAAGGAAGCAGGGAGAATTGTCTAGCTCAGGATTCCCAAGGAGACATTTTAATTTTTTAGATTGAAGTCTTCATTCTTTGGTCCTGAATTCTTTGCTAGGTGTCACATCAATGGCTCAAGGGGTGTACCTACTACGTTTGAAGGGGAGGGGGAAGCACATTAAAAGCCACTGCCTCTTTAAGGTCTAGGCAAGTGGGCCAGAAAGAGCCATTTCACCAGGAGGCTCTCACTCTATCAGTCTGCTCCAGGCTCCAGGCAGTGGCCCAGAGTGTCCCCTGGCTGCAATCACAGATGGGCCTCTTGAATAGCAACCCTACAGGACTCAGGCAAAGATAGTCTCTTCCCGCCGCTTCTTGGTAAGGATGGTTCCCGGCTTGTGCTGTGCATCTGGGTGGTTGGCCAGTTCTGGAGGGCATGAAGACACCGGACTCTCAAGGATAGCCTGCTTAAGGTCATAGAAGACAGCAGAGTCCTCCTTGGTGACAAAAGAGATGGCTACACCGCTCTTGCCAGCTCGTCCTGTTCGGCCAATGCGGTGAATATAATCTGTAAGCAAGGAGGAAGGAAGGTGTTAAAATGTGGCTAACCTTTGGTACTGGATGGAAAATCTAAATGATGGCTCATACTACAGGGTCAAGGACAGAGACTGACCACTCCTTAACAGAAAAATACACACACACACGCGAAAGCTCATACCAAGAACAAACTTAGTTGCTCTCTAAGGTGCTACTGGACAATTTTTATTTTTTTTAAAATATATTTCTACTGCATCAGACCAACAAGACTACCTGCCTGAATCTATCACCCCTTAACAGTTACAGAAAAGCCATTAAAGACGAAAATGAAGCTGAGGTATTAGTATAGAATTTCACTGTTCAAAGCACTTCATACATCACATTAATCCTTTCAACAGTCCTAGAAAAAGGTAGGCCATCACTAACACTCCACATTGCAGAGGAGGCTGAGGCAGAAGGGCTTGCCCAAAGCAGCAGAGACAAGATTTGACCCAGACTTTCAAAGTGCACTTTGTGACTACACACTGCCAACTCCCAGATGTGAAATTAGAAGGACCTACATCAACTTTGTGACTTCAGCAGCACAGCATGCCAACCACGGCCACCCTGCCTCTCCCGTTCGGTGGCCCAAATTGCTGAAGCCATGCCTCACAGGCACAGAGTTTTCTGCTCTAAGACCCAGGAAGTGCCCAGAAGATCTCTATAGAAAGGCAGAGAGCACTGGACAGCTCACCTTCAATGTTCTTGGCCATGTCATAGTTCACCACCATGGACACATCATGGATGTCGATACCACGTCCAGCCACATCTGTAGCCACCAGAATATCCTTGGCACCAGCCTTCAAGTTGGAGAGGGCAAACTCTCGCTGCTCCTGACCTTTGCCGCCATGAAGGGTACAGGCATTGTACTGCAGAGATGGGAGAGCAACGGGTTACATTAAGCCAGATGTTTGTTTGGGCAATGAGGACAGTAACAAGAAGGCAATGAACAAGCAACAATTCCTCCAGAGACAAAGACAGCCAAATGTTTCAAGAGAAGACACTAGGGCAGAGTGCTCCATCATTCCCAGACATTCCTAGTGAATACCAAGAGATGTTGGATTACCTTGCAAGGGGCTTGTGGGGATGGCAACTGCCAGACCAAGAATGAGCATTGAATTCTGCCAATTCAGGGCTCAGCAGAGTCAGCCAGAAAATGTCTTACCAGCTGCCATAAGCTCAACAGCCACACCACATTATTCTGATAATTTGTGTGAGAGGAAACACCTATGTATCTTCCTGAAGTTTGACAAAGGACACAAGGACGCCAATTCTGGGAGCCTCAAAGATGGGCTGGCTAATCTCACATGGGCCTCAAATACTTTGACACAGGACCTGCAGTTCTTGAACTTACAGTTCCTGAGATTACCACTTACCCCCATCTTCTCCAGGGATTTAGCCAGCACATCACAGCCCTTCTTCTGGTTCACAAAGATGATGATGGGTGGGTCAAAGCCCTGCTCCAAAATGTTCAGCAGTTTCTTCCTGTACAGGGGGAAAGGAGAGGAGAAGCAAACAGGTGAGGCACGTTGGTGGGGTCTGAAGATGCAATCTGTTCAGCAGAAATGTTACGTTGCACCCCTGCCCTCTGGCACACATCTCTAACCGTCCGTGCCAAAGACTTGCCTCATCTCTGTATCATCATTTGGAACAGTTCAGTACCATGACACCCAGAAACAAGACTAATATCACAGGGCAGGGGAAACCATGTGTACAGCCTTGAGCTCCTTGGCAGAAAGGAGGGCTAGAACTTGTAACGCACCCAGATTCAAGTAAGCATATGGGGGGGGGGCTGGACTGAATGATATTCTGGGGTCCCTCTGCAACTCTAAGCCACATGCCACATTCTCTTTTCTGCACTCACACCAAGGAAAGGATGCACTGGTCGTTATCCTGACCCACTGATCCCACCCCACAGGTAATTGCAAGACCATGTTTCTCTCCACACGTTTTAAGTCACTGGTATTTTCAGTTTCCCGACAGGAGGGTACATGGTTCCTTTGGACCTCCACCCACTCTGCTTGAGTAATGTGGGAACCGTTTCATGGTTCAAGTCATGAGGAAAGCTGGCTCATTCCACGTACCCCTTCTCTGGAAATTACATTACGGCAGAAGCCCCATGTTTGGGTTGAGGCTTTACTTCATAGCCAGAAATGTGCTTATGCCACACTTTGGAAGGAGCGAAGATAAAGCATAAAATGGATGTGAATTGCCTCTGCAAAGGGTTCTCTTTTTAAGCACAGAGGCCTCAAAGGCTCCCATTACCTCGTTTGAACTAGACAAACCAAGCCACTTGACGCCACCTCCCACCCCAGCGGTTACCTCTTCTCCGACTCTGACATGAGGAAGACCTTCTGTTCCACACGCTCATGTGGCTTGCCAGCAGAGCCAATGTAGACCACCGCTGGGCGGCGCAGGTAACTGCGGGCCAGGCGCTCGACAGCAGGGGGCATGGTGGCTGTGAACATCACAGTCTGCGGGGGGGGGGGGGGAGAAGAGAGAGCATGAGTGCAAGACAGTCTGCCTCTCCTCCCACATAATGGAACTCCTCCAATTTAAGCAGAAAAGAGGAGGAATGCATTTTCACAAATATCACATTGCAGGAAATTATGTACAAAGCCACAAAGAGAGTTCTTTTATTAAGAGAGTTACCTCCAATCATAGCTAAAACAAGTCTCCACACTTCCATTTGCGGTATTTTAGCTAGAAATAAAGGAAATCAATGAATCCTTCACCCTGCAAAGGGCATCTAATCCTACCATTTTACCATTTCTGGCTGGTAAGTTGGTTTTTTTTTTACTGTGAATGGTGCCCAAGCTTAAATGTTCTCCTTGTTCTGCCTCGCTCCCTCTCAAAGCACACTCAGTATGTTCCACGGAAAAGGGAATGGCCACTAACATCAACCATCCTCTTAACCGCCTCATCTTTTGTGCCTATGAATCTGAACTCTGGGTGGAACCCAAGTGATCAGTTCCATTAGCACAAGGACTATTATTATTATTATTATTAATATACAGCCCTATACCTGAAGGTCTCAGGGCGCTCTCCTCTCCCTACACTCCCTGTAAATCAGCTCTGGAGGACAGAGGTAAGCCCCAGAACAAATTTACAGGGCACACAGGGGGCATATGGGGAGAGAGGAGCAGACAGGGAAGCTCTATTGAACAACTAAAAGTCTTTGTGCTGTTTAGTGGGCTACTGCCCTCTGGAATGAACATGGTTTCCTAAGAAACAGCTTTCAGGTGAAAGCATCTCCCTGCCCATAAGCAGCCACCAACCACACCCTCCATCCCTTCAAAAAAAGTGCCTTATTTCTCATGTGAATTTAAAAACATTGCTAACCAGGTCAGATTAAAGGAAGGGTGTTTGGGTCAAAGGGTGGAACTCAATGGTGGACTTGAACCCCAGTGCTTTACTTTTTACAAGTTAATACACCAGATGTGACAGCAAGGCATCCAAACCCTACTAACCTGCCGATATTTGTGCTTGCCCAACTCGAAGTTGGCCAACATCTTTTCAGGGTCTTCAGCCTCGTCCGTATCTGGTTTCTGGTTAGTGACAGGTATGTGCTCCAGGATCTTCTGCACATCAGGCTCGAAGCCCATGTCAATCATGCGGTCAGCCTCATCCAGTACTACATAGGTGCAGCGGCTCAGCACCAGATAACGGTTCTCCAAAACGTCAATCAGACGGCCCGGTGTAGCAATAACAATCTGTGGCATTCAGCGAGAGAGAGCAGATACATGGAGGTGGAAATGACCCTTGCAACCTGTGTCCATACAGCTTTTACCCATCCTTCCCTGATAAACTCAAGAAACAGTGCAACATTTCCCAATGTACTATCCAGGCAAGGAAGGTGAGCCAGGCCATGATGTTAAGAGGATATTAAGCTATGAATGGGTGTCATCATTTATCACTCACAGGAGCACTGTGCTAATGCACAAAGTCAACATTTAGGGTTGTAACCAACAATATGCCAAGAGTGTTCTGCTGGTACAACAGGATTTCCATTTCCTCTCCTCCCACTGTGTACCCCTAAAATCTACTCTAACGTCTCCCCCTACCCTCTAGAACTGATTCTGAGGGTGTGCAGGGGGATATAGTAGAGGAAGAAGCAGCTCCATTGCAGGATGAGAAGTTGGTTGTGTCAGCAGCAGCAGCAGCATTGACTTACAGACCACCCACCCTAACTTTTAAAGCAGAAGGGTGCCCCTCTCACCTCACAGCCCATGCGCAGGCGGAAGCCTTGATCCTCACGTGAGATGCCACCAATAACAGCCACTGTGCGGATGCCCAGGGGCTTTCCAAATTTGATGGTCTCTTCCTCAATCTGCTGGGCCAGCTCACGGGTGGGAGCCAGGATGACGGCATAGGGTCCCTGATCCGACTCCTCAATCCTGCAGTGAACAAAAAACACGCGCTGAGTTGAAGCAGACAGTGTGAAACCATCCCTCTCTGGCCTACAAGACTTCACAGCAAAGGCAGGCTCCCAACCAATGAATGCCCCAGGTTTCCGCCTGCTAGATTGGACTGTGAGAAATGTATACATTTGTGACCTCGATCTACTGACTACCACTGAAACAAAATTAAGTAAGGGTGGGCGCCATGTGATTTTTTTTGGCGGAGGGGAAACAAGCCCCCCCCCCCAAAGTGTCAACCCAGTGAAGTAAATGGGTTCCAACTGAACCAGATTATTTCAACCTCACCTAGAAGCCACGGTTTCTGGGGAAGGGTCATCATTTAGTGCAGGGGTTGGCAAGGTTTACCTCGCCTGGGCCGGTTCACTCCAGCGGAGATTCCTCCGTGCGCCGGATTGCATGCACACCCATGATTTCCGGCGTCTGCGTAGACGCGATTTCTGGTGCCTGCGTCTGTGCAGACATGTTCTCGGCGTCTGCGCATGCGCAGACACGATTTTCAGCACTGCGGAAGCGAGTCCCTGCGCTGCACCGTGCTAGTTTAGGGCAGTGTGTGGGGACTTGCCGAGTGGGCGGCTCAGTTCGGGGGTGGCTTGTGGGCTGGTTAAATGACCCCCATGGGCCGCTTGTGGCCCATGGGCCTTAGGTTGCCTACCCCTGGCTTAGCGGTGCAGCACATGCCTTGCATGCAGAAAGTCGCAGGTTCAATCCCTGGCACCTCCAGGTGGGGCTGGGAGAAACCTGCCCGAAACCCTGGAGAGCCACTGCCAGTCAGTGTAGACAATGCTGAGGTAGATGGACCAATGGTTTGACTCCGAACAAGGCAGTTTTCTATGTTCATAAGTTGACACCAGCCATTCAGGTCTTTACACAGCCGGAGCACAACAAAAGCTGCAAGGAGGTCCCTGCAGTGCACACAGGGGTGGAGGGTGGGGCCGTCTATCCATGGTGATTTGGCTTATCTCCAGCATGGTTAGTTTGTGAGCTTCCCAGAAGTCTCCGGGTAGCCACTGATGGAAAGAGCATTGCTGGACAAGATTGACTTTTTTTTTGTCAATGTGAGCAAAGCAATTCTTATGTTTGTTATCACGCCATGACTGTGGTCCTGCTCACTCAAAGCTGCACACCTGGAAGCAATGGCTTTACCATGGGAGAAAAATCCTCATCTCCCCACCTCTCACTCATTCTCACATACACACAAAAACAGGGGTGAGAAGTGACTAGCACAATTCTGAGCTTTGCCACCAAAAGTTACTGAAATATTGGGGGGGTTACAAAGGCTTCCCAAACAGATTACCTTGGTTCCTGAACAAATTGGCTCCTGAACGCCACAAACCCGGAAGTAAGTGTTCTGGTTTGTGAATGCTTTTTGGAAGCCAAACATCCAATGCGGCTTCCGATTGAGTGCAGGAAGCTCCTGCAGCCAATCAGAAGCCGCACCTTGGTTTTCAAATGTTTTCGGGAGTTGAATGGACTCCCGGAAAGGATTAAGTTCAAGAACCAAGATACCACTGTACTTGATGTGTGGTATTAGATAAATATCACTCCCTCACAGAAGAATGCCAGGCGATTGAGAGCACCAGTGCAAACCATGGTGCTGAAGAATCATTTGCATGTGAACATTGGACCCAGACCCAAACCAGGACCCTCCAATGTCCATTTCATTTCCCCCTCTCTGGAAAAGAGGCCTAACCTGCCGCAGCACCCATCACTCCCTCCCTCACCTGTCAATCTTGGGAAGTGTTGTGATCCACACCAGCAATGGGATAAGGAAGGCAGCTGTTTTACCACTGCCAGTTTCTGCCACGCCAATGATGTCACGGTTCTGCAGACCAATAGGAATGGCTTGACGCTGAATAGGAGTTGGTTCCTGTGGAAAACGGGCATAAAACCTTCAGGAAAGCACTAGACTTCTTGGGAGGAATCAAAGGGAATTCAAGCAGTCAGCAACAGAACCAGGAATCCTGACTCTTAGCCCTCAACAACATCCAAAACAATATGTCCTTTCAAGAACAAAGCTGATCTCCAGAAGCTATGATGCTCAGTCCCTGTTCAACAACACCCACCCCCATAAACTAAATGATCTTTCTTTTTAAAATGATCATTTTAAAATATATACTTTTATACTTTAAAACAGGATTTAAAATATACACTATACAGTCTCTCAAAATAAACTGAAGTTTCAATGGTTAACAGAAGGGCAAATCCATCTTTATGAATCTCACCTTGTAGCCGCATTTGTCAATGACCTCCAAGATGTGAGGGGGCAGCGAAGAGTCTTTCCAGGAACGAATAGGGTTGGGGATCTTGCCTCCTTTGGTGGTGATGCTGTAGTCCTCCCGGAAGATACGCCAGTCCCTGTCTGTCATCTCATCCAGTTTCTTTTGAGACCAATGCCTGTCATCCCAGCGTTGCTTGGCCTCCTTTTTACGCAGCTTACGCAGACGTGCCCTACGAAGAAGGAAGAGCCCAACAGGGTCAGAACAGGCAGGCCAAAATGGTAGAAGACAAAAGCAAAGAAAAACCCAGGAAACTGGAAGAGGGCTGCTCTTATTTGCCCACACTCGCACAAAACTTTGCTTACTGCAACCTATTAACTATGCCTGGAATAGGATTGGGTGATATATTGAGATTTCGTCCAAAACTGGTTAGACGTTCACATCATGATAACTGTTTCATAATATTTTACCTGGCAATATATCACGAATCACAGTATGTGTGAGGATTAGGCGGCATCTGGTTTTCAACATTGCAATGTATCCCCAGCTAAACATTGCAATGTTATCACCAGCAAAACATCACAATCTACCACAATGTCTGAAATAAACATGGAACTATGCAAAGGCGAAAATGACAATGTCCTGGCGACTGCTGCTACTTAGGGGTCTAAAACGGATAAATGATAATATTATCAATCACCTCATGGTCACTTAATCACTGATTTAATCACTTTAATCAGTCAAGGTAAAATGCATCCAAACAGGACTTTTAGTTTTGGGTTTGACTACCCAATGGTGGTATTCAGGACAATCCACAGCACGGCAATGAGTCATAGTGAATACAAATAATCTGGGAGTGCCAGACTGCCAGCATGCCCACTAAGCAGCAGCGGTGGCAGCAGCCTGGCAGCAGTAGAATCAGCAAAGGCCGGGGGGCAGATGTGGTGGCAGCCTGCAAAGGCCTTGTCATGGTAGTGGCAGTAATGGTTGCCTGCAAGGCCTTGCAGTGGCAGCAATAGTAGTGGCGGCCTGCAAGGCCTCACTGAGGCAGGCTGCCACAGCTTCTGCCACTGCCTCCTACTACCGCCAGGAGAACTTGCAGACTGCCGCCACTTTTTGCCACCGTGGCGAGGTTTAGCAAGCCCCACTGCTAAAAGCACAAAACTCTAGCCAGAAAAGAAAACTGGTGAGCACAAGGTGGCTCAAGTAACCTATTCATTACTTCTGTAGATGCTGAATGGCATGTGTGGCTAAAAAACCCAACAATGGATTTGATCTATTAATAGAGTATGCATATAATTTGAACAATTTTCATGATTTATACTCCTCACAATGAACTCTTAAGAGTCGGACTTTCCCTGTCAGAGAGTTTTGGTTGGTTGAATTGAAAAAAACAACAACCCACCAATCCTTGTACATGTGATGAAAGCACAGAATGTCTTCCCATATCCACCTGAACACCAACATCCAGCAAAACCACAAAAGTTTACTGTTCCCTCATCAGATGGGGAAACGTCATCATAAACTTTGAAACACCAACACCTGCCTTCCTCCCGTCCTGGATGTAACTTACTCTTCTTGCTCTTTCTCCTCCAGCGTGCGCCGCTTCTCCATCAGGTCTCCATAAAAACGCGACTGCTCCCGCTTCTGCTGTTTCAAGTCAATGCCAGCAATGAAGCCACGTCCCAGCAGCTGAACCTGATGTCGCTCCTTGTACCTGTTGAACAGAATGTCAGATGGTACTGTATACACTCCAAACTGTAGGTGGTTAGAATCTGGTTAGGAACTCCCAGAACCCCATCTCAATTTTTTCCACAAGCCCACTCAATTTGCACAACTCACTGCCATGTGAGAATTTGTATTTTTAGGGTACAAGGATGTAGTTTTTCTACAAATCCCAAATCCCAGACCTCTAGTCATCTTCCTCTCACAGGGATGGGAATATTCCTGCTTCATTTGTGTCAGCTATACCGGCTAAGGAGGAAATGGGATTTTCAGGTTGTTCCCAGGAGCAAGGATAGATATGTGGCTCTGCGGACACCCACAGCATCCCATACGGAACCTGCCTCCCACAGCAATACTCACAGGGGATTGTAGTCAATGGAAGTGTCTTCGGAAGCATCCCACTCAAAGACAAATTTGCGGTCATTCAGATGCCGAGTACGTCTCCGCTTCTTGACCCCACCCAAGTACCGCTCCTAAGGGGACATGGGTATTTATTTATTTATTCAGTTCATGCCCTCTCAGACTTTTCCAAAGGAAAAACAAGACAACATTTCCCAATGAAACACAAAGGAAGTTTGCAAGGAAACTTCTTCCTTTGCAAGAATTCAGTCTGACTGCGAAGAGACAAGGATTGTTGCTGAACACGCTAAGGAGCAAAATATACCTTAAAGCTTGCTATAATCCAATTCACACACTGGTTGGATCACAATTACAATAAACACGTATGCTGCTCTTTTTAAGTTTTCCAGACGCTTCATATATGACAGCCCTGTAAGGTGGGTCAGTATTATTATTCCTCATATTTCTGATACGTGCCTGAGGCTGACAAGACAAGAGTCTCCCTAAGGCCCTGTAGTGACAGAAGTGCAATCTGAACTAGGGACACCCCGGCTAACAGTTCAGACTCTGCATTGGTTCCCAAATCAGCTTTTTGCTCACTTGGGCTCATATCCAGATCATCCGTTTCATTCCCAGCCCAGAAAACATGTGTATAATCATTGGACCTTGGGAACAAAGACCCAGGAAAAAGCAGGAAGAATGAATTTGCATAGGTTCTGATCTTGGCCCAGTTTTGCCGCAGCAAAGCAAAGGGGGGGGGAAGCCTTCTATTCCAATGCTGAAAACTCCAAACCGCTGTGTCTGAAGATGTGTTCCTGTTAAGAACTGGGCTGTTGCTTTCTTCTTCAGGTGTACATTTCAAAAACTCAGGAACCCCCAAAGAAAAGTCATTACAGTAGCCTAGCCTTAAGGTTATGAAGTCATGTAAAGGACAATAAATGAGTGATGAAAAGTGATCAAACAATTTTACGGACCATTTTCTAAAGCTGGCTTTTTGGGAGGTTGAAAGTACGTTGGCACTGTCAGGTTGATTTTGTGAGTGGGTCTACTGTGACAAACAACCCACACCAATAATATATTTTTCAGGACATAGAAAACTGTGATGATTCACTCAAAAAACTGGTATGATTGCATTAAATTGATCAATGAATTCAACTTCGGCCACTTGGATGCACATCAAAGACACTCTCCTATCCCAGTTCCCTTGCTCAAACCCATTAATCCTCATCTCTATACTTCTTACAGAGAGAAAATGAAATGGCCTAGCATTACCTTGATGGCATGAAGTTCCTTACTCTTATCTTTCTCCTCACGGATTTTTTGCCGCCCTTCCTCATCTTCATTGCCATTGGTCTCTCGTTCCATGCGCTCTCTCCGCTCACGCCGCTCCCTCTCCTGGGGGTCTTCTGTAGTAAATGGCAGAATGTCAGGAAACGTGGCATCAGGACACAAGCTCAGAGCAGGGAATCACATCATACCCCTGAAGCTGAATACAGTTGTACCTTGGATCCTGAACGCTTTGGCTCCTGAACGCCACAAACCCGGAAGTGAGTGTTCCGGTTTGTGAATGTTCCTTGGAACCCGAATGTCCGACACGACTTCCGATTGGCTGCAGGAGCTTCCTGTAGCCAACTGGAAGCCGTGCCTTGGTTTCCAAACGTCTTGGAAGTCGAACGGACTTCTGGAATGGATTCTGTTCAACTTCCGAGGTACCACTGTACCTGATGATCTCCTGAGAGGTAATCTTTACCTAGCATCTTCCTCCCCATTTCTTGGAAATGTTTTCTCTTTTTCCTCTCCTCTTCTATGAGCCGCTGCCGCTCCTCCACCTCCTGCTGCCGTCGCTTCAAGGCCTCGGCCTCTCGTTCTGCCTTGGAAAGGAACTTTGGCTGCAAGAAATCAGAGCAAGATGTTGAGCGTGCAAGGAAACCTTGTGTACTTCCCTCATCAAGTATTGCTGAAGATGCCAGGAAGCAAAGCACAGCTTTAGACACACACAGCTTGCTGTAATCCAATACACCCACCTGCTGGCCTCACCCGGGCAAAAATGGAATTGGTAGGTGGGGGAAAATAAAGTGGAGGCACGCCCCATGCTCTTACCTTGGCTTCAGCCTCTTCCTCAGCTTTCTTCTTGGCCAGCAGCTCCTCCAGAGAAAGTGGCTGGGCCTGTGAACAAAATAAGTGCATGTTAAAATCAGGGGTGGAGGTGAGTGGGGTGGGAGAGAGAAACCCCAAAAGTAGGAATTGCTATCACTGAAGCTGTGGGGTCTATACTTTTGGCTGTACGGAAAAAGTGCTATGCTATAAAGTTCCAAAGTAGCAAGGCTGAAAGAGAATATGAAAAACTGTTTTTAAGTAGCCTGATTAATTGAGAAGAGCTGCCCTTTCATCTCACTTTCCAGAAATACTGCATAAAGAAGTAGAGAACAGAAACATACCAGAGATTTATACTATAAGGCCTTTCAACCAACAAAAGGTTCTTATCTATGCCATCCTAGAAACACACTTTGAAAAATATACATGGACTTGGTGCTGTGGGGATTCAAACCCACCCAGCTTAACTGTACATGTTACAGAGAACTGAACAAGCACTGGACATCTAGAAGGTACATGCAGTTACCTTCTCCTTCTTTGACAATGAATCATCATCATCATCTCCTCTGCGAGAATCTCTGTCCTTCCTGGATTTGGAGTCTTTGTTCCGACTTGGAGAGGAGCTCCTGTGCCAGAGGGATAGAAGAGTCAGGAGTTGCGGTTACCACATTTCACTGGGTGGATCTAGGTTCAGTCCCTCAGGTTCAGCTGGCCTCAATGACGGACCATTCCTTTAGTGTGGCAAGCCCTGTGGAGCTCCCTACCAGTAGAGGTTCAGCAGGAACTTTCCCTCCCTTCTTTTAGATGTCTTCAATTATTTAGACAGGCCTTTGAAATCTGAATTTCTCTTTTTAACCAACTAGTATCTGCTGATGTTTTTAATCATATTTTTATGGACTACTTTACTGATTTTATTATATTTGGTATGTTACTCACCATTCTGATCTACTTTATGAAAGTATGGATTATAAATATTTAAATATATCCAAATTTAAATAAATCTATTGAACAAATCCTCATCACCAGTCACTCATGGTAACTGTAGATGCTACTGCCCTTTCAACAACAACCTAGGCCTTGTACCTTGAGCCCAATTCCCATAATAAAGGTACCCCTGCCCTTACGGGCCAGTCTTGACAGACTCTGGGGTTGTGCGCCCATCTCACTTAAGAGGCCAGGGGCCAGCGCTGTCCGAAGACACTTCCGGGTCACGTGGCCAGCGTGACAAAGCTGCATCTGGCGATCCAGCGCAGCACACGGAAACGCCGTTTACCTTCCCGCCAGTAAGCGGTCCCTATTTATCTACTTGCACCCGGGGGTGCTTTCGAACTGCTAGGTTGGCAGGCGCTGGGACCGATCGACGGGAGCGCACCCCGCCGCGGGGATTCGAACCGCCGACCTTTCGATCGGCAAGCCCTAGGCGCTGAGGCTTTTACCCACAGCGCCACCCGCGTCCCTTAATTCCCATAATAGTAACCTGTTAACCCAAGAAGTTAGATTAAACTTCTCCTTAAATCCAAACATAAAGCTAAAATGGTGAAATTGTAGGTATCTTTTTCATCATGTTTCCACCCCAGCTACCCATGAAGCAATGCTATATTCCACAACAGCTGCGACACCTCAGAAGTAACTGCATTCATTGTCTAGGAAACAGTGTTTTACCTGGACCGTTTACGGTCCTTGTCCCTCCGGTGCCCATCTTTCTCACGATCCCGGTCCTTCTTGCTGCGCTCCCGCTCTTTGTCTCGCTCCCGCTCTTTATATCGCCGCTCTCTACAAACAAATGGTTTACATGCGAATAACTGATTTCAATGCACACAGATCAAGCCACCCCTTCCATCAGACAGCAGAAACCTGAATCAATAGAAATCAACCAACCAACTGTAGAAACTGTTCAATCCCACCAAATTAAATTAGCATCCTCCTATAGATATAGTCCCTTTATGTTTTGCTCACACCCATCAACTCAGCCTTTATATAAAGGGTACAGCTGTGGTTTATCTGTACAGCAGACCTGGAAAGGCATAGAAATTGACAATAAATGTAATCAAGACTGAGTGGATGTAACTCTGCAACAGTGCCTCTGAAGTGCTGAATTTGGCACAGAGCACTGAATTCAGCATCATAAGAACCTCCATTTTCTTTCTTAAAAATGAAAAGGAAAAAAAAAGATTAGCCACAGCTCAAATTCAGGAGAGAATTAGGACAGAGCAACATTTTCATTGGTTGGGCTTCACTAACTTGCATTGTCTCACAAGCTCCCTTCCCCAAAGAAAGCAGATGCGTTATATTAAGTAAAGTGATACACTGTAATCTGTTTAGCATGAACAGTGTTTGCAAGTCTTAGAAACCAAGCTCTATCAGTGTAGTTTAGGAAAACTTTGTACCCATTTTTTATTTCAAAACCAACAATACCGACTACCTAGCCCCAGTGTAACAAGGGATGCAGAACAGTATGTCTACAAAGGACATGCACTGGGTGTCCTTGAACTTATGTAAGCACCATTTCTGTTGGGAATAGATTGTGACTGTTACTAAGTCCACCCCGAAAGCATTTGAAAGTAACTGCTCTGAGAAACTGGATGCTACCTCGGTAAATCGTTGGTTTGAGTCCAAAATCTAGTTCAGTGCTGGATTGTTGAATCCTACTAATAGCCAAATAAAAACAGCTGAAGCTAACAGCATTCCCTGCTTACTTAAGACACTCAAGGCTGACTAGCCTTCATCATCCTTGCAGCAAACCAAATTGACCTATAATCTGGCCTTACCTCTCAGTCGATTTGGACCTAGATCGGGATCTTGATCGACTGCCTCTCCTCCTCTCACGGGAGCGGTGTCTTTTCCTGTCCTTTGTGACGGGGGAGCCTTTCCTGTCTCGCTCTCGTTCAGCTGAACGTGAGCGTCTCCGCTCTTCCTTGAGGGGTGAAGAATCTCTCTCTCTCTTTTCAACAGTTTCCCCAGCCATCTGGATTAAAAAAGTTTTGTTGATGGTATTAATATACAGAAGTTATTAGGAAGAGGAAGGGGGCTTGGAGACCTGCTTCAGTATGGAATTGCCCCAACTGTCTGTGGATATAGCTTAATTAAGAATCTGAAATCTCACTCCTTGCATTATACACCAATTATGTCATTCTTAAAATCCTGAGCAAGTTTTCAAGGTGTGGAAGTTGGTGAGGGACCAACAGTTGGAGCCCCTGATTCCCAAGAGAAATGCCACCTGAACCCCTCCCAGTTACTGATTCAGACATAAAAAATGAATCTGTGGAGGGGATGGCATCTCTGAAAGAGGATTTGCTGGCAGGCTATTTTGAGAAGGTGGCAGTCTTGGCATATTGCCTTCTACTCCATTCTCAACATGGTCCTCTTAGAATAAATACTGATTAAACAGGCTATTGCTACCAGTTTTAACACAGCTGGCCTGTTTTTAGAGGAGAAGCCCCAAAATTGATCAGGACAAATTTATAAATGTCACATAGACTGAAATAAATTAAAGTCTGCCAATGAGCAATTGTTTCAAATTCATATATACTGGTAGTGGAAAAACACATGCGCACGCACACACAAAAATCATCATGTCCAACAACAAGTAGTTCTTCTGCATATAGGCATGCTGGTTCTATGACTGTATGGTATAGCAGCAAAAGTGTCTGACTGATGAAAAAGGGAGACCTGGGACCATATCTCCCCTCAGTCATGCACAGATTGGTTGTGAAGATAAAAGCTGGGAGAGGGAGGAAATACTACTATGAGCTCTTTGGAAGAAAAGTGGGATATAATTAAATGTAACAAATAAAACATATTTCAACATAAAAATAGAGCATAAAATAAAATTTTATCTTGGAAAAAGTGGCACACGATACACAATGACAATCACAGTTATTTCAGCACAAACTTTAACAGAACAATCAAGACTTCATTCTTCCCAAATTCTTGCACCCAGCTCACTCCCTAAAGCTGGAGGGAGAAACTTGTTCTTTGAGCTGGAGCAGGTTTGGTGTTGTAGAAGGTAAGACAGTGGAGCTCAGGTCAGGCTAGAAATGCCCCACTCTGCATGGGAGTCCATGTGGGGTAGTGGTTAGAGCAGGCATAGGCAAACTCCGGCCCTCCAGATGTTTGGGACTACAGTTCCCATCATCCCTGACCACTGGTCCTGTTAGCTAGGGATGATGAGAATTGTAGTCCCAAACATCTGGAGGGCTGGAGTTTGCCTGTGCCTGGGTTAGAGTGCCAGACTGGGTCCTAGGAGGCCGGAGTTCAAATCCCCACTTGGTGATGAAGCCACAGGGTGACCTTGGGCCAAGTCACACACTCTCGGCCTAGCCTACCTCACAGGGCTGTTGTGAGGATAAAATGGGGAGGAAAAGCAGGATACAAATTTAACAAACAAACAGCAACAACGTCTCTTCCTCCCACGAACCCGGGTGCACAAACCTCTGTGTTTATTCTGGCACCATCCCCGTCAGGGCTGAGCGTCTGGAAACAAACCAAGGCGAGGGAAGCGACGCCGCGAGGCGCCCGCAACTACCGCTGACCTGAAGCCAGCAGCCCTTCTGCCTCCAGCGGCAGCCCTTCTTCTTGGATAGCCTTCCCTATTTGCAGTCGCTGGAAACACCGACGGCGGCCGGGGGACACGCGGGTGCGCCTCACCTGTAGCCCTTCCCGACGTTACCAGCAACTCACTGCGCCGCCAACATCGCCGCCATCTTACTAAAGCTGATTCCGGTCACAACAGCGGGTTTGCCGAGGAGCATCATGGGAAAGCAAGTCCACTCGGGCTATCCCTCCCGCCTCAGTGCCCAGACTTAGGACTACAATTCCCACAGAAACCGCGAGGCAGGGAGAGAAAAAACGAAAACAAAAAAATCCCAGCATGCACCACACTCGGAAGGCGCACTGTTCGCCCTGCAAATAAGCTTCTCAGGGTACGCAGCCTGTGCGTTCTAAACGGAAGGTAAGAAAACTACAATTCCCACAGGGCGTTTCGGCGTCTTGACGGAAGATTAACGCCGCCTTCCCCCCATCGGGGCTACTGGGAAATGTTGTTCTGCCGGGTCCGTGGGACTTCGCTCAGACGTGCCTTCATGCGAGGGGATGGAGACGGGTTTCCTGCGAAGGAACTCGCTGGAGCGCCCCCCCCCCGCAGAGGCACCGCCGCCCTGCGTTCACACCGCTGTTCCTGATGCGGATCTTCGCTCACCCCTTTTCCCCAGGTGGGAAGGAAGGGCTTTCCTTTTGTGGTTCCCCCAGGTGCCAAAATGGGGCCAACCCTGCCTCCTCCCCCGCAAAACCATAACTACCACCAAAAAAACACCCCACCAGCCAGTGCAAAAGACAAACAAACCTGAATCACCACTTTGACTACTTGCTGGTTTGATTTTTATTGTGAATTCGTAATTATGTCTGAAATTGACTTGAATGATTGGTTGTTGTTGTTTAGTCGTTTAGTCGTGTCCGACTCTTCGTGACCCCATGGACCAGAGCACACCAGGCACTCCTGTCTTCCGCTGCCTCCTGCAGTTTGGTCAAACTCATGCTGGTAGCTTCGAGAACACTGTCCCACCATCTCGTCCTCTGTCATCCCCTTCTCCTTGTGCCCTCCATCTTTCCCAACATCAGGGTCTTTTCCAGGGAGTCTTCTCTTCTCATGAGGTGGCCAAAGTATTGGAGCCTCAACTTCAGGATCTGACCTTCCAGTGAGCACTCTGGGCTGATTTCCTTCAGAATGGAGAGGTTTGATCTTCTTGCAGTCCGTGGGACTCTCAAGAGTCTCCTCCAGCACCAGAATTCAAAAGCATCAATTCAATGAACAATATAGAATCACAGAATTGTAGAGTTGGAAGGGACTCCAGGGGTCATCAAGTGCAACCCCCTGCAATCTGATCTGGATCATACATAACAGATGACCATCCAACCTCTGCTTAAAAACCTGCAAGGAAGGAGAGTGCGCCACCTCTCGTGGGAGTCTCTTCTGCTGTCGAACAGAAAGTTCTTCTTGACGTTTAGTCAGAATCTGTAACTATAGAGCAGAAGACACCTGTCTCTTACAGTTTGCTGTGGGGAAATCCCATGGAAGCCATAATGGGCAGGAGACCAATTGCTCTCAAAAGACAAGACAGCATGCCCTGCTCTGATGCTCTGAATATTGCTGTGCAGCAGTAAGCTGGTGAAGGTTTTGTTTTGCAGCATGGAAATTAACATTGTTATTGTTGTTTAGTCGTTTAGTCGTGTCCGACTCTTCGTGACCCCCTGGACCAGAGCATGCCAGGCACTCCTGTCTTCCACTGCCTTCCGCAGTTTGGTCAAACTCATGCTGGTAGCTTCGAGAACACTGTCCAAGCATCTCGTCCTCTGTCGTCCCCTTCTCCTTGTGTCCTCCATCTTTCCCAACATCAGGGTATTTTCCAGGGAGTCTTCTCTTCTCATGAGGTGCCCAAAGTATTGGAGCCTCAGCTTCACGATCTGTCCTTCCAGTGAGCACTCAGGGCTGATTTCCTTCAGAATGGAGAGGTTTGATCTTCTTGCAGTCCATGGGACTCTCAAGAGTTTCCTCCAGCACCATAATTCAAAAGCATCAATTCTTCAGCGATCAGCCTTCTTTATGGTCCAGCTCTCACTTCCATACATCACTACTGGGAAAACCATAGCTTTAACTATACGGACCTTTATAGATTTAATTATACGGAATGATAGGTTAAAAGGTTTTAAATAGCCAGCCAACCCGAGGTGCCACCTTTGGTTGGGAGTTCCAATTGATTTTGATTTGTAGCTGCAGGTTGGTGCAGCAGGCATTAGAGGGCGCACCCAGCCTGTATCAAAGTTATGGGCACTGGCGGGTTCAAATTTATTTTATTTTTTGTTTATTGGAAGTTTTCCCATATTTTCCCCTTTAAACTCTTAAGGATTCACAAGGTGCCTGTCAGCATAAAGCAGAGCAAAAAAAAACAGCAATAAAAACATGGTGCACCACAAACTCTTGTGTGCCACCACAATTAATTTCATTCTTGGAGGTTTGCTGGCTTCTCAGCTGGTTGAAGTGCTGGTATTAGAAAGCATTTCGGCTTGTGGAGGTTGTGTCTGAGTGGAGGAAGAACTTGAGGGCCTCTAAGAGGCACAGGGTGTTATGGCGCTGGGGGATGGCAGATGGCCAGTGAAGGGCAGGAGTATCCAATGTATTAAGGCGGTTGCCTCTTCAGGGCCATCCCTCACCTGACACGATTTGGGATGGCATGCCAACCTGCCATCTCTCACCTCCTGTTGTTAGAAGCCAAGTCAGTCCAAAATGCAAGCAACTCTCACCCACAGTTTGACTGTAGATGAGGTGGCTCACCTGGCATGTATCACCTGTGTGGATGGGCTGGGCAGGCTTGATCTGACCCAGTTTGCACATCCTCCCTCCGTCCCGATACTTGAAGCAGCACCAACACTGGGGGTGCAGAGGCAGTTTTAGGGTAGTGTGACCAGTGTACCACAACAATGCTGTAGAACAGAGCACAAGAGAGGTGGGAGGGCACCAATTTTAGCATAAATTTGAGAGCCCAAAGCCCAGCACTGGGTGCAGGTTGCCATCGTTCATAGGAATTCTATCTAACTAGGTAGAAATGTGTCTGGAAGCTGGAATTGGATGTATTTTATTGACAATGGATCAGAGACTGAACAGGGATCTGGTTGGTGTAAAGCCTGCTCTGCTGCTCAACAGCCTTCCTTCCTGAGCTAATGCAGGTAGTCTTGGTGGTGGTTAGAGATGTGAAGGCCTGGGAGGGGGGATTCCACATTTTTTCCTAAGATTCTCCCCCCACCAGGCCTATACATCTCTAGAGATGCTACTGAAGGAGGAGCTGGGAATGATCTGGTAATAAGTGAGGACTACAGGTCACCCCACCATTATGTATGGATCACTTCCTGGTGAGATTTGGATTTGCAGTGGCTGTTATTCCATCTTGTGGTGTTAGGGGGACCGTTTAATATTCCTGAATGCTTGGGATGGGCGTGTTCAATGGAAGCAATAGTACTGCTCTATTCTGCCTTGGTCAGACCACACTTGGAGTGCCGTGTCCAGTTCTGGGCAGTTTTAAGATTATTGACAAGCCGAAACATGTGCGAAGGAGGGTAACCAAGATGATAAGGGATTTGGAAACAAAGTCTTATGAGGAATGGTTGAGGGAGCTGGGGCTGTTTAGCCCGGTAGAGAAGACTAAGAGATGATAGCCATTTTCAAATATCTAAAGTGCTGTCACATGGAAGCTGGAGCAAAATTGTTTCCCCTTCTCTGGAGGGTAGGACCCAAACCATTGGATTAAAGTTACACACACACAAAAAGAGATTCTGACTAAATACCAGGAAGAACTTTGTGACAGCAAAAGCTGTTTGACAGTGGAATGGTCTTCTTCAGAAGGTGGTGGACCCTCTATTGGAGGTTTTCAAACAGAGGCTGGATGACCATCAGTCACGGATGCTTTAGCTGAGGTTCCTGCATTGCAGGGGGTTGGACTAGATGACCCTTGGGACTCCTTCCAACTCTACATTTCTGAGATTCCAGTTGACATGACTTGACACACCTGTCAAGGCCCTAGTCTTCTTGCAGAATTGCAAGATGGAGAGGGGCCATCTGCACAGTTGCTCCTAAATCCCTTCTCTAGCACTGTGGAGCCCAGCTGGCTCCCTCGTTTTCTGTGGTCAATGAAATAAGTATGACAGTTGGTGCAGGTCCTGTAGTGAAGTTGACAGAACACAGCTTAAAGCTTATAGTCTAATGTATGGCAGTGATGACAGCGTATAAAACTTATTCCATTACATCCACATTACATAGTGCCATCCAGCGGAACAGGCAGGGATATCAGAATCTTGGGAGGCCTGCCATGATGGATTGCAGCGCAGTGCGAGAGGAAGTCACTCAACTCAGAGCTTGATACCATGGTTGGGACAGGGCATAGGGAGGCTCCCAGAGTGCTGTTTTATGGGATGAGGTTCAGTTGTTGCAGCCTGAGCTTCTGAATACACACTTGTGGTGGTCTAGCTAACTTTGCCCTACCCCAGGTCAGCCTGTTTTCTCATCCTGCTGGATCAGTCCCAAGGCCTAGCTAGTCCAGCATTCTGAGTATTGTCTGTTCAAACCAACAGTGACTCACTGTGGTCAGAATCTTTCCCATTACCGACTAGCTGGTCCTTTCAGTTGAACCAAAAACCATAATTACTGTTAAAAGCAAAAATGAAAACCAGGGACCTTTCACCTCAGCAGCTAAGAAAGGGCACACCTGTGGAAGCTGTGACTCCTCTTTCCCATGACATAGTTCCCTCCTGCAGTATCGCTGTTGCAACTAAGAGAGAGTTAGTATGCCGGATGTGATAGTAGGCCTTTATTTGCTGAGAGGGTAAAGTCCAGCACAGCATGAGATCCTGCTTGGCTACAGCCTTGCATAGTAAAACTAAGATATGTGGAAGAACCCCGGGCCAAGAGAGCTGGAGTGGGGTGTCTATCCTCCCTTCTGCCACCATTTCTCCCTCTCTCAGAAGGAAGGATCTCTGCCAGGTCTACCCAAGGGATTACTTAGGGCTTTGGATTTCAATAATTTTTATCCCTGTAACAGAATTAGGTTGCTACAGGATATTCATGAACCAACCACTTGGAAAGCAAAATGCTTAAAGTTTCCTCTAAACAGGATAAAACATGTAAAAACTAAGCAAATAATTATCAACAAGTGAAAAACAACTCTGCAAGTGTCAAGCTATTCAAATGTACTCTCTTGTTCAGGTACTCTAACTGTAGATATGCAGAGCCCTTTTAACAAACATAGGGTAGGGCATCATAAGGAGGGCTAGGACTCTTCAATCCTTTTGAGGAAAGCTGGAATTCAGGAGACTCTGGTAGGGCTCCTGCCCATTTCCTGAGAGTTGCAGTTGCAACACAAGCACAGCCAGGCAGTAACAGCAAGATCACAACTTATATAGGTGTGCCACTGTCTGCAGAATAGCTGGCCTCAGACATTCTCAAGTTAACTTCCAGCAGCAGGGGTCAGGTAGTCATGAGGCCTCAGGTGAGCTCTTTTGGGTAAAGAGAAGAGTACAGACAGCCTCGTGTGAGGAGCTTCTGTTACCTAAAGCACTCCATTCCACTTGAAGCTACAGGATTAAAACTTCCATACTATATTCCACTAACCCAATTTAGACATTGTGAAAGGATGCAGAATTCCAGCCCAGCTCAAGCTAAGGCTTCTTGTTGTGCGGGTTAACTGTGGAACACAACCAGGTGAGGACTTAGATAACCACTAGGAAGGGAGGCTATATACAATTTAACATCATTGTTACCTGCAACCACTTTGTACTGAAGTGCGCTTCCATAGTTGATGCTTAAAAGGGAGCCACGACCTCCAGCATCCCAGCTTAATTGGACAGTGCTAGCATCATCTTACATTAACTTTAGCTAGAGAGATTGCAAAAGGTATGCCCCTCAATCAATATTATTCTAGCTGTATTCATTGTATTCCCCTCCACTCTAGAAGTATTGCTAGGCTATGGTATGAAGAAATTGTTTGGGGACTTGTCCATTGTACTGGCCAGTTAAGACAATCAAAACTGCTGCAGGAACTGTATCATTCCCTAATCAGAAGATCTGTAGCAGCAGACAACCTGTCCTAGAAATAAGCTATTCCTGAAACACACATTGTCACAGAGCATTGGGTATGTTCTAGAGTGCACTGAAGCATAGCACCAATGAGGCTGATTTGGCCAACTGACTGCTCACTTGAGAACATGCCCCAGAATCTATTGCAATGGACCGAGGCACCATAAGACATGTCAATGAGGAAAATGATTCCCTGAAAGGCTCACTTTGGTTTGGGCTTGGTATCCACGAGTCAATCTCTCCCAGTTCCCTCCATGACCAGGAAAATCCAATGATGATACTAACAAATAAGAAACCCCTCAAATGTGGATGTTAATCTGCATTATATTTTCATTAATAAATAAGTTTTTTCTTTTAATAACACTGAACATTTAACAGATTTGCCCCATTTCCTTTCCTTCCCATACACAAAGAGACAATGTCTATAAAACAACCACTCCCTCATCCTGCCCTCCACCCCCCTCCACCCGCAATTGCAGAGGCGAAGGAGAGGGTACCCGGACACCTCTCTGCTAGAGGGAGGAGGGTAAAAGGAAGGACACAATATTCGGCAGGCTTGGGGGGGGGGAGAGAAGGGAGAAGTGATCTGCACTCGGCCTGCTTCACACAGGCAATGGAGACAAGCAGCTGATGGGAAAAGGTGATCAGGGCCAAACAAAGATATTAACTGTGCACCAGAAAGGGGGCGATTCTTTAGAACCTTCCAAATCTATGTGGAACGACCACCAGAGCCACTGCTGTCCACGATGTTGCTATGCCAAGGCCCAAGGCTTTCCGGAGCAGGGTTGGTCTTGGGCCAGCCTTCACCTTTGCAGTCCAGCCAAACTCCCCCTCCCCGCTTCATGTCTATCTGGAAGAAGCGCACACTGCAGCTGCATGGAGGGAAGCATTGCAATGCGGAAGGGACGGCAGGCTTGCTCAAGCCGGCGAGGGAGTTGGGAATGGGATCCTTCTGGAGTCTCCAGGCCTGGCCCCTGGGAGCCAGGCAGCCCTCTCCCTTCCCCACCCCAGAAGGGCCAGCTGGAGGGCCCAGTGTCCGCAATGGTTCCACTGCCACCGCCACCCCCTGCTCCCCGGAAGTAGGCGGCCCCTTCACATGACAGAGCAGCTTTTTGCTTTCTCCTTCTTGAAAGTGGAAGAGATGAGCTCAGATCGGCTGGGAAAGCGGAGGAGTCTCTTGGGGAAACTTCGGGCTGGGCTCTTGGGGGGCTGGGGGCCAGGCTTGCTCAGGCAGATGGACGCTGCTGTCCGGAAGATGCTGTGGATGCTTTTCTCCGATGTGAAGGCTGAACACTCCAGGTAGGTTTCTGCTCCTAGCTGCTTGGCCACTGCGCAACCCTGAAAAGGGAAAGAAAAAAAGAGGAGGGCATGAGGACCCAAGCCAAGGAGCAGAGCTAGTGCTCCAAATTAGGACACACATGTTGAGATGGTTGGCACATCATTGTTTTTGTTTGCTATCTATTTTTGTGTTTTTATACTGCAAACTGTCCTGCAATGAAGGGTGGCATAGAACTGTGCTAAATAAAATTATTAAGCCATAGTTAGATGGAGCACTGTGGTTTGCTATGAACATGCAGCGCACTGGCGCATGTTGATGAAAAGTTCTCACTCCACACTCCTGCCCCACTGGGAAACAAGCCAGAGTCCGGATTGTCATTTGAAACTAGGATTGTGGTTTGCTTTCCCCAAAACAAACAGTAAAGCCAAGATGCAGATGCCAGAATCTAGCCTTCTGAAATGCATCGCACTTGAGCAGTTGGGCATTGAATTTGAAGCAGTCCTATAACCAAACCACAGCCCAGGTGCCATGAAGCTGCCAATATCCACCTCAAGGAGGGATGTTCCCACGGTGGCTTGATCCTCCCAAGACAGTTCCAACAAAAGGGCCATACCCCCAACATACAAGATATCAAAGTTCTATTAAATTTCAAATTCCTCAGCGTATTTGTATTTCAGCAAGGCCACTTTATTTTAGTTGGAGTAAGCCTTTGCAGAGAGGCTTGTAGGTTATATACCCAGTGGATTTTAAAGAGATGTTTGTAGTTGGTATATGCAACTGGAGTGTTATTCTACCCAAACTAGGACTTCCAAGACTGCATAGATATATATCTATAGATTGAAAATATCATTCTTAGTTGGAATCATTTTGTTAGGGTATGTTCAGAATGCCTTTTTAAGTTGTACACAAAGCTAATTTCAGTTTGCAAGGAAGTACATTCAAGCTCAAATTCCTTGAGGGATAACTTAAAAAAAAACCAAAACGATTTGAGGAAGGAATTTGAGCTTGAATTTAATCATGTGTGCCATCATATCTACAGGTGCAAGTAAAACCCTAAGCACAGAAGACTAAAAAAATGAAGACATCTACTGCTCAAGGAAGGGATTCATACTGGGGTGGGTGTGGAGGTGTGGAGTACGTTACAGGTTATAAATGCAGACCTTACCTGTTCATAAGAGACAGGGGCTTGCTTTTGGTGGGACAGTTCCATCAAGGTGCTGAGGTCAGTGCGCAGGTCTATCTTGCAGCCAATCAGCAACACACGGGTGCTAGGACAGTAGTCCAGGATTTCTGTCTTCCACTAGAAAAACATACCAAAGAGGAATTGAACCCTCTAGCATTCCAAGACTCAAAACGTGTCCCAGGTATTGCCACATCACCATGACACAAGCTGTCCTGTCCTCTGGGGCTCACTTAACAAGCTGTTTTGCTATCTGGGAGAAGTCTAACTTGGTGTTGCCATTGCTTAATTTCTGCAGTGGGCATGGGATTTTAAAAAACAGAGTGTCAAGAGTTCTGTGTGAAAATTCAAACGCGTGTTCTTTCTCTCCCCCACTCCCATAGACTGGGCACACCTGGAAGCAATCTCTATAGCCCCCTCACCATCCAACAGTTCTAACAGTTATGCACGACAAGAATTACAGAGCATTTGTGGAAATAAGAATAGAGAAGCAGCCCCAGAACCTAAAAAACCAGGATCACAGCCCTAAATAGCTGAAGGCAGATTTTAATTACTACCAGAAAAGAAACTGAAGGATAATATCCTTAAAGATCAGTTGGTTTGGTGTTATTAATATAGTCATATCTTAGGCCAAACCTCTTTCAAAGGACTTTAAAGACCTCCTCTCTTCCTTTGAGCAGGATAGGCTATGAAAAAAATGCAATTTCTAACAGAAGAAAGTAACACTAACTTTGGGATTAGCCGTCAGGCAGCGTATACTCTGCAGCTTCCTGAACAAGTGGATCAGTGCACATTTCCCCCTTAATAGCCATCCTATACTCCTTTGGCAATTGACTTCTCCAGATTTGTGCTTTTAATGTGTTTTGTGAACAGAGACGTTTCTAAATATAACGGCTCAAAGTGGCAAGAAATTAAAGTTGGAAACTGTTATTTATATGTTAGGCTGATAGAGACCAGGAGTTTAGGGATACCTTGCTGGAGTATTTATTGAAGACCAGGGAGGAAAAGTTAAGTAGGGGGAACAGCAGCGCTATCCATTTGCAACTGTCCGTATGGCATGTAGAAATTGTGGGTGCTGGAGGCCTTTAAGGAGAGGCAGAAATGCATTTGTTTAGGTGGCTGAAAGGAGAGAATAACTAGATGATATGGCAAATCACTTTCAACAGGGTATTAGGCAGGGTCCTGGGCTCAGCAGTCCTGCTTTGCATGCAGAAGGTTCCCGGTTCAATCCACGGCAGCCCTAGGTAGGGCTTGAGAGCGGATGCCAAGTCAAAATAGACAACACTGGGTGAGGCAGCTTCCCATGCTGGCTTTTATAGCCTTTCAAAATATTGCCCCATAATTCTCCCAGACAACCTGGATCTCCAAGACCATCTGTAGTCTTGAAGGCCATTCTTCTTCAAACAGTGGTTGGGGAAGGGTGGGAGGAAAGACGGGGATGAGTTTTGCAGAGTGGGCAGACTCTGTAATCAAGTTGGGCACCTCGTTTATACTGTGCTTATGTATGCCCAGGTGTAAATAGCTCTCAGTATTGAATATATCTGCATGTAAAGTTAAAATGGAAGAAAGATTAACATGGAGCCAATTCCCCCCGTGCACCATACTTTGACTAAAGGGTCTCCGAGATCCGGATACAAGTACAGCTGGGATAGCTCAGCCGGTAGAGCATAAGGCTCTTAATCTTGGGGTCATGGGTTCGAGACCAAATTGGGCAAAAAGGCTAGATGACCCTCATGCAGGCCCAGACTGGGGGGGGGGGGCATATGAGCCACTTGGCCCGGGCCTCCGATTCCAAAGGGGGCCTCGATCAGCATATTCACTATTGTATATTTATATTTTCCATTTTGTCTTTATATGCAGATACGGTTCAAGCCTTGAAATAAAATTATTTGTCAGCATAACTTTTGTGAAAATTATTTATATACTTACTTATTTATAAGACTTCAGTTATCCCCAGGGTAAAAAAGGGGGGCGCATTATCTACCTGGCCCGGGCCTCTGCCTGACTCTGCAAGGCCCTGCCCTCATGATCCCTTCCAACTCTACAGTTCTATGAATCTACACTGGGGGACCTGCGTTAGAGGTTCTACGCCCCCGGTATAACTATGGCTGGATGCCCATGGATTTCACAAGATCTGAGAGGAAGCATGGATGCTTCCCATGTAGGTCAATGACCCCCTTAAGGACGCCTCTCTTCCCAGGAGGCATGTAAGTCTGGCTTGTGGAGCATTAAACTCCGTGCCAGCAGGTACCCCCAATCAGGCTCTCAGGCCTTATTATAAGGGGGGTGCATGGAATGGGGGTGAGCACGCATCTCTCTCACCTTCTTCAGTGCGCTGTCCATGGTCTCAGGGCGGCTGACATCAAAGCAGAGCAGGACCGCATCTGAGTCGCTGTAGCACAGGGGGCGCACATTGTCATAGTATGGGGATCCTGTGCAGAGAGGAAGGTCATGAACCAGCTCAGGATACTCTCTCAAAGCCAGTAAGCAGCATCCGATTCGAATAAGCCTTTTAGGTGAAAGTAAAAGGAACCCACCCACCCACCCACCCTCCACATTGCAGGGCTCTGCATGCTCACTCACACCCATTTTAATATTCAGCCTTCCCAAGGAATAGCTTCACCAGGGTTTATATAACCAAGGCCATCTTTCCACTACCCTTCTGCACAAGCCGTATTGAGGGCAGGAGGGGGGGGTTGCAGGGCTCCTGTTTTTCCCAGGGATTTTTTTTTGGGGGGGATGCAACATACAGGGAGGAACGGGTTGCTTAGCAACCCCACTCATCAGCGAGAATAGATAAAAAAAGGGTTGCATATGTGCAAGGGATGTTACAGATGTAAGAACTGGAGGTGGCGGTGGGGAACTGCTGCGTAGAGGCAAGGGGGTGGAAGAAGAGGAATAGGATCGCACAGCACCCCCCTCTTCGAAGCAGCAGCAGCAGCATCCAAAATGCTTCTGCAGCCCAGACGCTGCGTGCCCAGAATAGAAAGCAGCCCCTGGCTCCCTGCACCAGCACAATCACCATGGCAACAAGGGGGATCCGAGTAGCCAGGGACCCCCACCACCTCCAGCCCCCTTCAAAAGAGGGGATGCTGCAGCCATTCCCCATCCCCGGTTGCTAGGGCAACTCCACTACACCCCTCTCCACGCGCGCACACACAATACCCTTTGAGAGCCCCTTATTGTTAGTGTCCATTTCCTCCCAATTTCAAGACCAAAGTCCACACCAAGCCCCCTCTGCCCTGGGATCCCTCCTCCTTAACATGCACACAATGGACAAATCTCCTCCCCTCTGCATTCCACAGAAGGGGGGGGAGAAATAATAGGCAAAGCTGGAAGATCACAGACCTTTCAGCAGCTTCCACATCTTGCAGAAGATGTGGGAACAAACGGGAGTCTTGGGGAAGCCGAGTGGGGGTGGCAGGAAAGAGGATTACTGCATTTTTACTTCAGCCCTGAGGGACTGGAGTCTCTCATTCTAACAGCTAGAAGGGCAGATTTAAGATACTGCACACAGCTGTGCACACACACAAACAAGTTGCTTTTTAGGGCAGCAGCCCCTAAACATGGGGTCTTGGTTCTTTTTTGGCCAGGATTCCAACTCTAAGATGGTCTAAAGTCTTTGCCTCACCTACTCCTCCCTCCTTTGCAGGAGCCGTCAGCTCTGCATACCAATGCTAGATGTCCCCTTTTTTTCAGCTCAGGACTGCAGTGCATAACACGTTCTCCCCACCCCCAAAGCTCTGAATTATGAAGAAACCCCCCACCCCTTCTAACTAACACACACATAGATGATTCAAAGCCATTTACTTGGGCTAGCCATATCCTTCCTTTACTAGATCTAGGTGGGTAGAACAGAATTTAATCCACACCCACTATTATCACTGTATTCTCCCATACCCAAAGCTAAGGTAGACCAAGAGACAGAAACATCGACTAGACAGGATGCACGCCTCACCCCACACTGAGCCTTTGAGAAATCCTCACTTCCTCATCTATATCTGTTCTCAGAACTGATTCACTTGTATTGTTCACCTTTCTGGGATCTTATTAAAAGGGCGGTATACAAGTTGAATTATTATTATTATTATTGCCACAAGTTACCCCCTCTAGAAAGGCTGCTTGACTGCAGCATAGCAGAAGGGTGTAGCTTGGTCCTTAGCAGTGGGGCAGAGTCCAGAAGGGGAAAGGAAGCCTCACCAGATGTGTCCCACAGACTGAGCTCCACTCGTTGCTCCTCCGTCTCCAGGCACGCCGTATAGTTCTCAAAAACTGTGGGCACGTATGTCTAGCAATGGAGACAAGATACACAAAGGCATTAGCTATGACTTTTTTGGTGGTGGGGTGGAAGAACTGTCAGCTACAGTGTCAAGCTCTGCCAGGAGAACGTTACAGATATCCAAGGATCTGGAGGGCAGGGAGGTCAGTACCTTCAAGTACCAACAGCGGTGGGGTCAGCCCCCGACGTTGTGGGTGTCCGGACACCCCATCCACGCATCATCAGACGCCGATGGGCAGAAGCCGGTTAGTGCGCAGCTATGTGCATCAAGCCCATTTCACAGAAGGGGGGGGCACCGAGGCCATATTGCCCGCTGTGCGAGCAGATGAGATACGACAGCAACGCGCGCGCCCCTTCCGAAAGAGCAAGCCCTCTCCAGCGCTCAGCTCCACAGAAAAGAGGACAGGCAGGGAGAATCGGTGCCCAAGGCAGAACCCGAAGCGGGCCTGGAAAGGCGGGGAGGCAACGTCGCATTGTAGTCCCTGGAGGCGCGGGACGCCGTCACATTGTCGAAGCTGAGTCGGTCTCCGCCGGATCGGGAGCCGCTGCGTCGGAGCTTCCCGAAAGTGAAAAGCAGGGCGCGGGCCGAGGAAAGATGGGGCGCTTTGGGCGATGCGACGTCTCCACCCTGACGATCCAGGCCAGCCCCAAGCCCGACCCCCGACGCCTCCTGCAAGCGGAGGCCCCGATCCCGGCTGGTCCACTTACCTCCGGGTAGCAGTCCTTGGCCAACACTTGCAACATGGCAGTCTTCCCGCAGTGCACATCCCCGACGAGAACCAACTTGCAGCGGGCCACCACCGGCTGAGGCGCTCTCCTCTCCCTCATGACGGCGTCGAGGGGCGAAGCGGGGCGCACCGGCCAACGTCTCTGCAGCGCAAAAGGGAACGGAGAAAATCCCTGCGCGACTCCCGGCTGCTGGCGCGCGCTGCCTCCCTCCCCGGCTGCAGGACTCTAACTGAGCCCGGCGGGGCGGGGGAGGCTACCTTTATAGATGACAGGAGACGCCAATGACCAGCGGAGGCGGGACTCCGCGCAGCCAACCAGGAGAGGCCGGGCTCCAACCTGGTGGCCAGTGATAGAGACCAAGGTGGCTGAGTCAGAGTTTCTTTCCCTCCTTCCTCCTCAGGTTAAAGATACATCTCGGGGCCTGGAAGGATTTCTCACCTTTCGGGCTCAGGGTACAATTGGGGGAGAGGGGGCTTACGGCCAAAGAAGAGCGTTCAAGGCACCGTGGGGCAAACGAAGTTGAGATCCCCGCATTACAGGGGGTTGGACTAGATGCCTCTGGGGTTCCCTTCCAGATCTAGAGGTTCTATGGTTCTAAGTGTAAATCATTTAAAGGGGGTCCTTGGTGTTTGCTTTTTCACGTGGCTAGAGCTGGAGCAGGCTTGAAGGTTAGGTTTTGGAAAGAGAGTTGGAATCATAGAATTGTAGAGTTGGAAGGAACTACAAGGGTCATCTAGTCCTGCAATGCAGAAATCTTTTTGCCCACCATGGGGCTCAAACCCACGATTCTGAGATTAAGAGCCTCATGCTCTATTGACTGAGCTGTCCTAGGAGTTGTCAGGATTTTTTTTTAATCAACCAGTGACTAAGTGTGTTGGTTTAATGACCAAACAATGTTTTTTTTTGTTTTGTTTCAGTGTCACACGTAGGAGGAAATGCACAACATCCTGCCAAATAGTCTTGCTCCCCAAACAAGTGTCATTCAAATGCTCAACTTTGAATTCATTTACACAGATCCCGAAATCTGTCCTAATTCGGGCCTGGGTTTTTTTATAGCAAGTTAATAATTCATTTGCTGCCGGCTTCCAGGTTAAAAATAGCTCAACAATAGAAAGAGGCAGACGCAGAATCAGCTGGTTGGTAGTTTTCAGAGGGTATGGCTGTTTTGCTGGCTGGAAAACCTACTAGTTTTGTATGTTGCAGGTAGAGGAACTGGGAGCACAAAACATTTTTATGATATAGGTTTATTCTGTATGTCGATGAGGCACAGCAAACACCAACCCAGACATACAGAAGGCTTGGGCTTGATTTAATTTGATTAGGTGGGATGAGAAGGGAAGGAAAAGGAAGGGGATGTGGAAGCAATGGATATCTTAATGCCAGGCATTTCCCCACAATATTGTAACCTGCTCCATCAAGAATGCTTTGATGATCTGCCTTGCTTTGTACAACGACAAATCACACTTTTGTCAATGTACATCTTTTCATGGGAGGTACTGTCTTGAGTAGGGACGCGGGTGGCGCTGTGGGTAAAACCTCAGTGCCTAGGACTTGCTGATCATAAGGTCAGCGGTTCGAATCCCTGCGACGGGGTGAGCTCCCGTCATTCGGTCCCAGCTCCTGCCAACCTAGCAGTTCAAAAGCACCCCTAAGTGCAGGTAGATAAATAGGGACCGCTTTATAGCGGGAAGGTAAACGGCGTTTCCATGTGTGGCGCTGGTGCTGGCTCGCCAGATGCAGCTTCGTCACGCTGGCCACGTGACCCAGAAGTGTCTTCGGACAGTGCCGGCTCCCGGCCTCTTGAGCGAGATGAGCACGCAACCCTAGAGTCGGTCACGACTGGCCCTGACAGGCAGGGGTACCTTTACCTTTACCTTACTGTCTTGAGTACTGCTTTGTATGTTTTGTTTCTTTTTCTTCTTTCAAAACCACCCCTAAATCTAGAAATCTCAATGTCTGCATTTGTATTTTCATTTTTGAAATATAAGCCTCAAGTACAGTTTTTGAGATATGTGCTTTGAGATACTTGGTGAGTCTGCATGTGTGAGTCTGTGTGATCTCACCTTAATGATAGAATTATACAGGGCAATAATATCCAGTGCTGGCTATAAGCAGAGCAGTGGGCTTAAGTCCATTCACCGGTGGGTGTACTCTGAATATGACTTAGTTGAATATCACCCACAGTTCAATGAAAAACATTTTTTTTAAGTCATGGTTGGTCTTCCCCTTTGCTCCAGATGTTCCTAGCTAATAATCTGTCAAAATCTGAGTCTGTATTTCAGACGAGAAAGAATCTTTGTAGGTTCAATAAAATAAGTTTGAGAAAGACATTCAGTTTTCTCTATCCTTTCTCTAAACGTTGAGAAATTTATACAAAATTTCATTTTAGCTCTAAGAAAAAAAGGAAACAACGCCCCCTGTAGGAAACACATAGAAACAGCAGAGTGACACAAAGCGAAACTGATACGTGATCAAGTCCTGACTTGTCCAGTTGCTGCTCTGGTTAATGCATACCAGTTTCTGTGGCAAGCTAACCTACTTGTTACATTATTTTTTTCTCTTTTTTAACTAGTCTTGTTCCTGTCATAGAGGGTGGGGCCCAATCTGATGCTGACCTCCTGATCCAAATTGGTCCCAGCACCACTTTCCCACCAAAAATTGCTCTTCCTGGTGGTGATTGGTTGCTGAATGTGCTGTTTGCAGTATATAGCAAAGGCACTCATCCAGATCAGGAGTGTGGTCCCACATGCCTGCTTTTGGTTAAAAATAAAGGTATAGTGTGAGTGATGTGCCTCAACCCACATTCAACCAATTTTTAGGTTCCATACCCTCCAACATTTCTCCAGTGAAGATAGGGATGTCCCATTCCATAATGAAAAATTTACTATTTATACCCCACACATTTTATTTGGTTGCCCCAGCACTCTGGGAAGCTTGCAACATATATAAAAACATCATAAAACATTCAACATTTAAAAAACAACAACGCTTCCCTATACAAGATTGCCTTCAGACAGCTCAGGGGTTGGATAGCTCCAAACCTTCAACATTTCTCCAGTGAAAATAGGGACATCCTAAGGAAAGCAGGACATTCCAGGATCAAATCAGAAACCGGAACGGCTTCTCTAAATCAGGGACGTCCCTAGAAAATAGGGACACTTGGAGGATCTGAAGTTCCCAAGTGCGCATATACCATGACAAACTCTATGCTGAGTCAGACTCATGGTCACTGGTGAATGATGGTCAGATTGTGGCTAGGAATGGTGAATCAGATCAGTATTTTAAAATAACTAAGTGTCCCACCCTTTTTTGTTTTGGGGACCAGTATGTGAAGCAGTTAGGGATGCGGGTGGCGTTGTGGGTTAAACCACAGAGCCTAGGACTTGCCGATCAGAAGGTTGGTGGTTCGAATCCCCGCAATGGGGTGAGCTCTCATTGCTCAGTCCCTCTCCTGCCAACATAGCAGTTCGAAAGCACGTCAAAGTGCAAGTAGATAAATAGGTACCGCTCCGGCGGGAAGGTAAACGCTGTTTCTGTGCGCTGCTGTGGTTCGCTAGAAGCGGCTTAGTCATGCTGGCCACATGACCCGGAAGCTGTATGCCGGCTCCCTCGGCCAGTAAAGCGAGATGAGCGCTGCAACCCCAGAGTCGGCCATGACTGGACCTAATGGTCAGGGGTCCCTTTACCTTTATGTGAAGCAGTTGAAACACCTTTACTGGACTTTGGGTCAATGACTGAGAAAACACAAACATTCTAACCCTCTTCACTATCAAGGAAATTCTGGATGACCTGGTGATTAAGGGCCAAGCTGCACCATTATATTATGGCCATGTGTGTAATGTTAGCCCAACAGAGCCATCTCTGTTGTCACACCAACAATTTTCAGGCAACGCCCCCAAACAAACCTTGATTCTTTGCCCCTACAAACAATCTGTCCCGTGGCAAATTCCACTCCTGGAAAGTCACCTTTCTCTCAGACATGGAAGCAGATTGCTCTAATAACAGGAGAAGCAAACAGACTTTACTGGGAACTCATGTAGGGCTTGGATGGCAGACAGGATATGAGCCCAGCAGCAGCAGCAGTCCTGAGGACCATACACATAATTAAGTGTAATATGACAACATGGCAGATGATGGCACATTGCTTTGAACACATTTGCCTAAGGGGGGGGGAGGAGAGACATGTAGTTTTCAAGCTTGCAACTTCTAAGGACCAAGTTGGCTCAGCAAAACATACCATTTTAGATGTGTTTGTGTCCTAAATGGCTCCAGGGTAAATATGATGATGTAACTGCCCAGGAATGGGCAGGGATAAACAATAAGACCAAGACCCGGAATGGGATCCTGCCTCTAATCTAGGGGGATCACACTCATCCTATTCCCAGCAGTGATCTAAGAATGTTGCCTTCTTACACTTGTCCACAAACTGTGACTGAATCAAGCTGAGTTTTGAAGGCTATAGTGGGCATTTGGTTGCCACTTTTTAGTCAATGGTCCCAGTGCCACTGATGTTTGGAACTGGCTGGAGTGAACTTCTCGCCTTGCTTAATGCTTGTGAACTGACCAAATATCTTTCCGGTGAGAGGGAGGTAATCTTCGTTGCATTTCTAATAGATAGTTTTTACTATGTTCCAGCAGAGAGGAATCCAAATTTGTGTCATGTTTGCTGGACTCATGTTTGCTTAAGTGGCTCACTGTCTGAGCTGTGGAGACTCACTAACTAAACTGAGTAATTTGACAATAATGTCACCCAATTTAAGGAGCTGTCTTTTGCGAGTGAGAGTTGGTGTATGCCTAGGATCTCAATAATTTACCTAGGCGCTAAAATGCAGCTAGATTCTTTCAATTAGAGATTTTCCTACGAAGTTCCCTTATATAAGGCAGAGGGAGAAATCATCTGGTCCCATCCACTGTCCTGAGAAGGAGAAGCTATACAGAGTTTGCTTTCAACATCCCTGTCAAAAAGAACACATAAGTACCAACACACAGTTGCCCTGGGCCTGTACAGTGGTACCTCAGGTTACATACGCTTCAGGTTACATTCGCTTCAGGTTACACACTCCGCTAACCCAGAAATAGTGCTTCAGATTAAGAACTTTGCTTCAGGATGAGAACAGAAATCGTGCTCCGGCGGTGGGCGGCAGCAGGAGGCCCCATTAGCTAAAGTGGTGCTTCAGCTTAAGAACAGCTTCAGGTTAAGAACGGACCTCCGGAACAAATTAAGTACTTAACCCGAGGTACCACTGTACATACAACAGGAGTCTGGTCAGCTTCCCAGTCTCACAAAATCTTATTCAGTTATTATGAGTTATTGAACAGCAACAATTGTTGGCATCCAACAGTCTTGAAAGACAATGAAATGCATCTCCAGGAGTGAAGTCAAACTGTTGGAGAATCACAGTGCCTTCTGTGGCTGCAGAGACTGGTAAGCTGTAACTGCTGCCTCCCTAGTGGTTTTTGGTGTTAGTAGAGAAGACTCCCTGGAGAAGATGTTGGGAAAGATGGAGGGCACAAGGAGAAGGGGACGACAGAGGACGAGATGGTTGGATAGTGTTCTCGAAGCTACCAGCATGAGTTTGACCAAACTGCGGGAGGCTGTGGAAGACAGGAGTGCCTGGCGTGCCCTGGTCCAGGGGGTCACGAAGAGTCGGACACGACTAAACGACTAAACAAGCACCAAAGTGACCTCTCTGGGGCACAAGGCTAGGCAGTGCATATGGAGGTCCAAGGCTGCCCAGACAACAAGACCCCCGTCTAGCAGCTGCATGCTAAGGAAAGCTGGAGCTCTTGAGTGTGTGCTGGGCATCAAGCTGCCAAAGATCATAAGAACAGAAAGAGAGTCCTTCTGGATTTATTTGTTTGTTCAATGTACTGAATTACATGTCTATCCTGCCTTTCCTCCCAAAGGTGCCCAGGGATGGGGTCAGCAAACTTTTTCAACAGGGGGCCGGTCCACTGTCCCTCAGACCTTGTGGGGGGCCAGACTATATTTTGAGGGGGAAAATGAACAAATTGCTATGCCCCACAAATAACCCAGAGATGCATTTTAAATAAAAGGGCACATTCTACTCATGTAAAAACACGCTGATTCCTGGGCTGGATTTAGAAGGTGATTGGGCTGGATCTGGCCCCTGGGCCTTAGTTTGACTACCCATGGATTAGACTAATGGCACATCTAGTCTGGCCAACCAGTTGCCTTTGGGAAGCCCAAAGACAGGACATGAGCCCAACTGTACTCTCCTATTCTTGTTTCCCCAACCACTGAAATTCAGAGGCAGCCTCAGATACTGAAAGCCCCTGGGACCAGTAGCTTCTTATTAATAATGTCACATATCACTGCTGCTCACTGATGGCCCCCAAGGGTGGGGCTGGTGGCTAAGTGAATTGCACAATAGCGCACAATAGCCAGCTGCAGAGCGTTGATTTGGGTTATTTCCCCCTTAAGTCCTTAGCCTTAGGTCTCTCACGTACGTTGCAAGAGGCAACTCCCTCCGAGTTTGTTTTGTGTCCCGGTCCTTGAGGCAGGGAGGCAGCAGCTCTGCCCATTGCCCTGTGCAGTGACATTTATTATTTAGGAGTGAAGGACCCTTCTATAGGGAGGAAGGAACAGAGGAGAGAATAAGTACAGACCCTCCAAGTGTCCCTTTTTTCCGGGGACAGTCCCAAATTTAAGAAGCCATTCCGATTTCTGATTTGATCCCAGAATGTCCCACTTTTTCTTCTTTTTTTAAATAATTTTTTAAATTAGTTTTTACACATATTTTCCAGCATAACATCCTTTAAACATCATTTCAAATTAGTTGGCTATCACAGCCTGAGACTTCCTTCAACCTCAATTGATGGTTTTCTAAAGTCTTTCTAATTATGCATTTTGTTACTATAGTTATTGCTGTAAACTCAGATTTCCAATACATCTGTTCTTAGTTCTCTTCACATTAATTTATAAATTACTCCTTACAAAACTTCTTTTAACCCTACAAGCGGAATCAATTGATTACAATTGCTTTCCAGATATGTCAAAATCTTCTTCCATTCCTTTAGGAAAGTCTGGTCCTGCTGGTTCTGAATTTTCCCAGTTAGTCTTGCCATCTTGGCATAGTTCATCAATTTCTCTTGACAGTCTTCTTTAATTGGCATTTCTTTTTGTTTCCATCTTTGGGCTAACAGTGTCCTTGCTGCAGTTATTGCATATAAAAACAGTTTTTTATCATTCTTATGAATTTCTGTACCCACAATACCCAATAGAAGGGCTTCTGGTTTTTTAACAAATGTATATTTCAACCTTTTTTTCATCTCATTATAAATCATTTCCCAGAAGTCCTTCACCAGAATGTCCCACTTTTCCTTAGGATATCCCTATTTTTATCCAAGAAATGTTGAAGGGTATGGAGTTATGCGATCCCCCAAGCCAAGGAGATATAACTATACAGCCTTTAGAAGACATCTGAAGGCAGCTATGTATAAAGTTTTTTTTAATGTTTAATGTTTTATTAAGTTTTATTATGTTGGAAGCTGCCCAGTGTGGCTGGGGCAACCCAGTCAGATGGGCTGGGTAGAAATAATAAAATTATTAAATTATGGAATAGGACGTCCCTATTTTCATTGGAAAAATGTTGGAGGATGTTTAAGGAGCCACCCACTTTCATCAAAAATAGTGGTTGCCAACACCAGACATTCCCTCCAACTATGTGCATGTGTTGAAGTGAGAGGTTAAGGGTGCAATCCTAAGCATGCTTGCCAGGATGTCTTATTGCACATTGATACTGGAGATGGACTGCAGTGCCATGCTAAGGCAAATGCTATGAATGGAGAAGGCTGTAGTTTTAATCCCTGGCGTCTTTAGTTACAAACTTCCAGGAGCAAGTAATGTGGGAAAGACCTCCGCTCGAGACCTCGGAGAAGAGCTGCCAGTAGCCCATACTGGACTTGGTGGACAAATATTCTGGTCTGGAATAATGTAGCTTCCTGTGTTTCTAACTCCGTGGGGCTTTAAACAAGCATAGGATTGCAATGTTCATGACTGTCATTTCAGGATGTTTGGGCAGGAAGAAGTTCAACGGAGGAGCCAAGTGAAATGAAACAGAACTGCCCACCTTCTTTTCAATGTAGAGAGAAAAGGCCTATACCCCATAGGAGAGAAAGGGCGATACTAGTTGCAATTATATATAAAAAAGATTTAGTTTTCATTTATACTATGAATTTTTATGCTCAAAACAGCTTATGAAATAGAATAGTGAAACACAGCAACCCCTTGTTAAAACGTTTTGTTACAGATGACAAAACAATAAAGAAAAAGAGAATAATGCCAACAACCAAATAAAACATATTAAGTGGTTCTTCATCCACCCACCCTGCCCCAAAGCCTAGACTTGTTTTCTTAAAATTCAAATAGGCCTGGCCCAGTGGATTTCTTTTGGGAGGGAACCAATGCTGCTGCAGAGAGCAAAGGGGTTGGGGGTTGGTCCTGGCCAGCCAATATGCCGTGGAAATTCCCAGTGGCTCTTCCCATTAACTGAGCAAGAAGCAGAATTCCAAAATAGCTTATCATGGATAGTCACTTGAAACAGATTTGGCCCTCATGTGTCAAAGAGGTGTGACATCTTCCACTTTCTGTTCTAGGTGTTGATTCACAGTCTAGTTCCTGTCATTAGCAACATCAGATAATTCACATCACTTTTGCAGCTGGGCTGCAAATCTGTCTGAGCATTTGGGGATGGGGATGAAAAGAGCTTGCTCTCTGCTGTTCAAACAGTTGAGCTTATGAATCGCCTTTCATAGAACAGATAGGGAAACTGAGGCACAGAACTATAAAAGTGATTTCTCTACAACCCACAGGCAATAATTTGAGATCAATTATACAGACACCCGTTTCCTATATCTTTAGCCCTTGGACCCATTTCAAAGATGGGCAAGGAGAGAAACAGCCCTGCTGGCTCTCAATCTCCTGTGTGACCAACAGTGGCCTTTGACCAAATGGCACACTGTACAGAAATCATCTCGTGTCCCATCCCTATTGATTCAACTTTTGGATACCTTGTGTTGTATATGCAGCCCACTTAATGATTTTAATGTAGTTTAAATACAAGCTGATCACAGTTGCATACATTGATCTGATTACAGTTGCTTGTGTGTGCACCCAGTTCTCAAACAGGCATTGATTATGTAAATAAAATAAAATAAACGAACATCAATGGAATGCTGGCCACACTGGTTAGTGTCACCAGCTTTACAAGGGAAAATAAACGATTTGGACTACGAGTGGGACCTGCCACAAAATGCATGGAGCGCTCCTGTTCAGTATTCCTGACACACAACCTTCTTCTAGGATACTTCATTCCTTCTCTCTCCCAATCTCTGGGGTTTTCCTCCCCCTACCCGCCAACATTCACTCAACATGTTGTGTCCACTGAGCATGCTCAATGCTGATTGGGTGGTTCTGCAGCAATCCCTCCCCTTAGTTTTTCTTCTTCTTACCAGGGCCGTCTTAAGCATATCTGGCACCGTGGTGCAAAGATCCCTCCCCCCTCCCCCCAAATCTCTTTTCTGATGAGAGCAGCTTTTGCATCTCATTTGGAAACCAAGGACCCAGAGTCTGGAGAAAGAATGGGGAGGCACACAATGCCAGATGCTTGAAGTCCAATGTGAAGTTTCCACAGTCTGTGTTGATTTTGGGAGCCATGTCATCAGCTGGTGTTGGTCCACTGTGCTTCATTAAGTCCAGGGTCAACGCAGCTGTCTACTGGGAGATTTTGGAGCACTTCATGCTTCCTTCCACAGATGAGCTTTATGGGGATGCTGAGTTCATTTTCCAGCAGGACTTTGGCACCTGCTCACACTGCCAAAAGTACCAAAACCTTGTTCAATGCCCATGGGATTACTGTGCTTGACTGGCCAGCAAACTCGCCTGACCTGTACCCCATAGAGAATCTATGGAGCATTGCCAAGAGGAAGATGAGAGACATGAGACCGAGCAATGCAGAAGAGCTGAAGGCTGCTATTGAAGCTTCCTGGTCTCCCATAACACCTCAGCAGTGCCACAGGCTGATAGCATCCATGCCACGGCCACACTGAGGCAGTAATTGATGCAAAAGGGGCCCAAACCAAACACTGAGTACATATGCATGCTTCTACTTCTCAGAGGTCCGATATTGCTCTATTTGCAGTCCTTGTTTTGCTGATTTCATTTAATATTCTAATTTTCTGAGATTGTTAATTTGGGGTTTTCATCAGCTGTACACCATGATCATCGCAATTATAACAAATAAAGGCTTGACATGTCATGAGTCTATCTCATATTTTAGTTTCACCTTTTAAGTTGAATTGCTGAAATAAATGAACTTTTCCACGATATTCTAATTTTCCGAGTTTCACCTGTACAGTACTTTTTGTACTCCTGCAAAACCTGGGGTTCCACTGAGCCCACTGATACCTCCCTCTTGTGCTCTTGTGTGTTTTTGGCTGCATAAGGATGTACACTCCTACTCTGAACTTAGGAAATTGTCATCCTCCAGAAGGTGCCCTCAGAGAATGCAGGCTTTCACTGAAGCCTGGAGAGGGAGAGGGGTCGGTGCGCACCGACCCCTCTCCCTCTCCAGGCTTCAGGAAGCTATCCGCTAGCCGTGGGAGAGCTGCGCGAAGTCGCGCAGCTCTCCCACGGCTAGTGGAGAGCTTGCCTGCACCCAGAAGCTTGGGGCGCGCTGAGCTCAGCACGCCCCAGGCTTCCGGCTTCGCGCAGCTCTCCCACGGCTAGCGAATAGCAGCCTGTTCTGGGGGCTGGGGGCGGGGGAAGCTTGGGCTTCCCCCGCCCCAGCCCCGCACCTGGGGGGGAAAAAATAATTCCCCCCCTTTATTTCCCCCCCAAAAAACTAGGTGCACCTTATGGGCCGGTGCGCCCTATGGGGCGAAAAATACGGTAAGTATGATTTTATTTGTTTTTCATCTTATATTTTGGAAATGTGCATGAAGTTCTTTTTTCCTTTAATTTTTTGGGGGACCCCTAAGAGAGTGGGGCCCTAAGCTATAGCTTGTTTAGCTTATATGTAAATCTGGCACTGTAAGCCTCTCACCTAAGCATGCACTGACTAAGGAAGTTCCCAGTGCAGTACAGTCTAAATCAAATAAAGGTCAAGTGCAGGGAATCAGTGTAGGTCCAAACACAATTCGGAAGCAAGCTCAGGAACCAGTCCAATATCAATATCCCAGAGAGTTCAGTAAGGCAGGGGAACTAGACCAACAACTTGAAGGCTCCAGAGAGAGGAGGTGCAAAAAAGAGAAATGAATCTCACAGATGCCAGAAAAGGGATGGGTTCTTCAGGTGTTTCAGCCAAAAATGCCTTTGCCAAGTTTTGGCTTATTCCTTTGTTTCTTACCAGGCCAATCTCAAAACTTTCTGTTAAGAAAGAAACAGAAAGGGTAACTGAAGCCTTAGATTAGCAGTACCCGGAGGTCCAGCGGTCCGCCAACCCCGTGGCCAGAGGGGAAAAACAATTCCAGAGACTTCTTGGTCAGAGAAAAGAGATTTATTGAGATCTGCGCAGAGGCAGCCAGTGGAGTCCTCTCCAAAGACTGGCTACGCCCAATTTCACATTTGCAAACTTTCTTATACCTTGAAAACACCCTTCCCTCCCCCAAGCTTCCCCAAAACCTTCTCCAATCAGCTGGCAAGTTTTAGCTTACTTCCTTATATGGCATATGGCTATCTAAACGCCCCTCCTTCCCTTGTTCGTGTGTTCTTCTCTTGCATTACTGCATCAGAGAGCATGTGCAGAGAGTACTGCAGTTTCTACTTAGCTGAGAGAAAAAACAGGAAATGGGCTTCCCTGCTAGCCAGCAGAAAGAGGAAGTAGCTCCCAGCTTGCAAAGCCGCTGCTCGCTGTCTGCTAGCCGGCAGAAAGAGGAAGTGGGCCTCTTCCCAATTCAGCAAAGCAGGATAATATGCAATTTTAACAGAGCAATTTAGAAAAGAATTTATCAGAGCAGAACAATTTACTTAAATATAAAATACAGGGAATACCTTCCCTGTCCCTTCATTCCCTCCTCTTCTTTTGGGACAACCTATCTCCTAGGTTCGTCCTGGTCTCTCGGGTTTATAATCCTGGGGAAGAGCAATAAGGGCCATGATTCTTTTTGCATCACACCTTGTAAGCATTGCACGAAGCAGGATATACAGAAGCAAAAAAAAAAAAAAGCAGAAGGATTAACAGCGGCCCTGCTAATAATACCACAATATGCCTGAGCCAACTGCCATGAGGCAGCCAGGAATATAACCAACCCCATAGATCACCTCCTGTAGTTTTCAGCGGGTTCCTGGCTATCATTGTTTCCATGTGATCAATGGTGACTGAAATATTATCTAGGACATATCTATTTTATTGCTGAAGGGCCCACTGATACTCGTGCTCTATCAGCTGCCTTGCTTTTTGGGAGGTTGTGTCCCACCTCTCTGAGGAGGAGCCTATTATCTTAACCAATTTTCCCACCTGTCCTTGTGGATGCTTAATACTCTCATGATTTCCTCCCAACATACTGTATCCGAAAGGGGCTTCTCCCTCTACATATATTAACATATACCCACAGGAATATATCCACCCTTGCAGAGGCCTGACATACGGAGTGACTATATCAAAGAGTTCTGGCCCCAATATCAAAAGTCCTGGCGGTGCCTTAAATTTTGCTGGGGAAAAAAGTCTCTACGTTGGGGACGCTGCCCGCGGGCGTCCCTCCCATCCACTTGTCCAGTCGTCTGGCGCTCTTCTGGAGATGGTTAGCTTCAGAGGATCATCAGGATTTGGTGTAACTGTCCAATCTAAAATAGCCTTCTTCACTTAAGTGTGGTGGACCCAAGGGGTGAGGTAACAGCAGTGGGCCTGGGTCCACCTGTTAAGAAAGAGAAAAAATCTCGGGAGAATTACTGCACATAATTATTAAACTGCACATTTTGACTAGCATGGGGGGTTATTGCAAAACTGAGTGGACAAAGGCTGGTCCATTGTCAGATCCTATTGACCTAGGTAGTCCATAGCGGGGAATGATCTCCCTAAGCAGGCACCTGGTTACTTCAAATGCCTTTTCAGTTCTGGTGGGCCAGGCTTCAACCCATTCTATATACGTGCAGATCGCCACGAACAGGTAGCGGTATAGTCCACAGCGGGGCAATTCAGTGAAATCCACAACAAGGTCTTCCATGGGTGCAGTTCCACTATGCTGAATCCCCGGGGGAGCCAAGGGTCCGGTTCTAGGATTATTCTTTTGACACAGCAGGCATTTCCTGGAGATCTGGGCTGCCAGTTGATAAAGGTGGGCTATATAGAAGCACTGCTTCAGCTGTCTGGTTGTGGCATCTGGTCCCATGTAGGTGGACTCATGGTATCTCTGAGTAATCTGCTGAGAAAGGGACTCTGGAATCCATATTCTGTCATCATGAGTAAGGTACCATCCTTCTTTGGACATAGTCAGCCCCTGGGCATCTGCAGTGTCCCTTTCCTTTTTGGTGTATATTGGCTTATCAGCGGTGTTCAAGATCCTTCCAGGGACCAGTGCTCCAATAACTGACGCGGGAGCTGGTTCCCGGGCTGCTTCCTTGGCCACCCTGTCTGCTAGTCGGTTTCCTCTGGCCACTTCTCCTAGTCCAGTTTTGTGTCCATAACAATGGATAACTGCCACTGCCTTGGGCTCCCATACAGCATCCAGAAAGTTCAATAAGGCTTGTGGGTGGGCCACCTGGTTTCCTCTGGAGGTAAGCAAACCTCTTTCCTTCCATAAGGCTCCATGGGCATGTAAAGTCAGAAAGGCATACTTAGAGTATAAATGTTTATCTTCTGTCCCTTTGCCAAGCACAAGGCTCTGGTGAACGCTGTTATTTATGCCAGCTGGGCCGACGTTCCAGGCGGGAGTGGCTGCGCTTCGATCACTTGGTCTTCCAAGGCTACCACTGCATAGCCTGCTTTTCGCTGTCCAGCCTTAACAAAGCTGCTTCCATCCACAAACCATGAAGGCCAGTGGGGGTTTGCTTCATCTTTGAGGTCAGGCCTGCTAAAATATTCTTCATCCATTACTTCAATGCAATCGTGCATCTGCTCCTCACCTTCTCCTGGCAACAGGGTAGCTGAGTTGAGGGCGGTGGTGACCTGAAACTTCAAACGCGGATGCAGCAGTAACATCTGGCACTTTCTCATCTTCGCTTGGGAGAGAAAATAGGTACCCTTCATGTCAAGCAGAGCTGGGGCTGCATGCGGGGTCACACAAACAGTGTCTTGGCCAAAAGTAAATTTGTCTGCTTTGTTCAGTAGGGTGGCTACTGCCACAACTGTTCTCATACACGGCGGTAAACCTTGCTCTGTAGGCGTCAGGCGCTCAGGTACCCTTCATGTCACTGGCTGTTGCCAGCTTCCCAATTTTTGGCACAAAACCCCTTTCCCCGTCCCTTGGTCCTCATCCACGAATAGAATAAAGGGTTTCTCAGGGTTTGGGATGCCAAGCGCTGGGGCTTGCTGTAGTGCCCTCTTCAAATCCACGAAGGCTTGCTGTTGTTCTGTGTTTCAAACAAAGGGGTCTCTCTCAGTTCCTCTGGTTGACTCATGTAGAGGCTTGGCAATGATGCTGTAATTAAATATCCATATCCTACAAAATCCTGCAGACCCCAGAAAGCCACAGAGTTCTCTGCAGTTCTTTGCCTCTGGTATCAGGATAATAGCCTGCTTCCTTTCTTCACTGGTAACAAAGGGGTGTTTCACTGTGATTGGCATTGCCTCAAGATCCTATGTTGGAGCAGTCGCTCTAGATGCACCTACACCCCTTCAGTCGCCCTTCGTGGGATGGGATACTTATTTACTGCAACAGGATTGACAAATGGCTTGGGCTTCACGATTATTGGTGGGACATTCTTTGCCATTCCTAGGGGGTTCACTTGTTCCAGAATACTGGCGGGGATGGGTCCCTCCTCTTCTTTTACCATCATGAGGTGCCAGTACTCCCTCAGGGGTGCCTCCACAACCAGTTCCCCAAGTGACATATTGGACAATGTGGCTTCTCCCGATGGCTTAAAAGTAATTTGGGCTTGCAACTTTACCAACAAATCTCTTCCTAATAATAGAATAGGGCATTCTCTCTTCCAGTGCCCTTCCTGTCGGCAGATGGCGCACTGATTCCTCCCCAGACGGCTTCGCCCTCCTCCCCGGGCACTTCCTCTTTCCTGAGGGGTGGGTGTGGTGGCCTGTAATGCCATCAACTTCCTTGTTTGATACTTCTCCTTTTTTTTTTTTTTTCCCTCTGGGCTTCCTCATCTCTCTGATTGTAAGTGGTTTGAGCTAACTTCAACATCTATTCCAGCCCATGGCCGATGCACCCCTCATGCTTCTGGATTTTTTCTTTTGGCGAATATTGGACGCTGCCTGAGCTACAAAGGCAGCCTTTATAATGGGGCGTTGGCAATATCATCTGGGTTCTCCTCAAAGGTAGGGTTCTAATTTCTCCAATTGCACACATCAGCACTTGAAAAAGGCACATGTTGGACTGTATAAGTGCATGGTGGTGCTTCCCCACCCTGTCCTGGGGGGCTGGTGGGTCATACACTCTGCATAGAGGCATCATTGCAGTCCCACCCTTTTTCTGTGCCTTATGGGACTTATAGAGGGACGCCCTGGTTGCTGCTTCTATCCATTCCTTCTGCCATTACTTCCCTTGTGTTGGGAAACATCCTGCTGCTGCCAACAAATGGGAACTAACATCCACTTCTTTCGCATAGGGTTGTACATACTGTTGCAATCTCAATTGTCTGATACTGTGTCCACATTTTTTCCTTTCTTTGCTAACTCAATTAGTCCCTTCATAAACTCCTCATCATCCTCTTCCTCTTTGCTCTCTAATTCATCAACCTTGGAGGGTTCAGGCTGAGGGCCGGCTCCTCCCTGGTCCTGGGGCCCTGGGCCTGGGGGATTCGCTAGAGGGGCAGTTGGTGGAGCATAGGGTGGCGGCGGTTTAATGACTTCCCCCTCTTCTCCTTCCTCTCCTTCCGGCTCTGATATCACCGGAGGCTTTTCTGACTTCCCTGCCGGTCAGACTGCACAAATTGTATTTTGTGGGGCGTCGCCTCGGCAGGCTTTCAGCCACGGTGGATTCTTTTCTACATTGATTTTCCAGGTAGGAATATAAGGGATCTGGTCTGGGTGGACGTTCAAGATATTTTGATATAGTGGGTTGATTAGTTGCAAATTAAATCTGCCCTCCAAGGGCCAATTAGTTCCTTGGGTGGGCCAATCAACCTCACATCCTCTCTCTTCTCAATTTGAACCCAATCATCATGCTTCGTAGCTGCTTTCCAGTTGGTTAAAAAGCATTTCAGAGGACTACGTTGGCTTGCCCCAGACCCCATTTTTTTTTTTTTTCAGATACTCCGCTCCTAACCGGGCTTAAGATCCTTTCACACACCAACCACTACAGACTGTGACTTGGCGAACTCGCGTTGCTAAGAAATGCACAGCCCTGCAATCGCTCGGCCAAGGGGACGCTAAGCCCCGGCCCACACTTGACAATTCAGCCGCTGGAGTATCTGACATGCAACACACAAAACACACCCCAATATAATTCCAACATGCAACACACAAAACACACCAAAATAATTTTCCCTCTGTTTCCCCTTTCCCCAACCTTACTGGCGGCACTCTACTGCCACCTCTGTTTCCCCTTTTCCCTTTTCCCGTCCCTGTCTGGCGGGGCGGCACCTTATTGCCACGGCCAGTTCCTTTGTTCCTTTTCTGGCGGCACTCTACTGCTCACAGCCAGACCCTTTATCCCTTTTCTGGCGACACTCTACTGCTCACAGCCAGAGGAAGCTGATCGGGCTTCCTACCACGCCCTTTCCCTTGGGCTTACCTGTTCCGCTGCGGACCCCTCCTTCGGCCGTCCTCTTTTCTCTCTCGACTGGGTGTCTCGGCTCAGGCACAGCGTGGCGATCTCCCCCTACGAACTGGCAGGGTGCGCGCTGGAGATTGCGAGCCCTGGTCCTGGTTGCTCACCCGGTCGAGTCTGGCCCCTCGGTCCACCTTTCGTGGGGTGGGGACCCATCCCGGACACGAGCCCCCAAAATGAAGCCTTAGATTAGCAGTACCCGGAGGTCCAGCGGTCCGCCAACCCCGTGGCCAGAGGGGAAAAACAATTCCAGAGACTTCTTGGTCAGAGAAAAGAGATTTATTGAGATCTGCGCAGAGGCAGCCAGTGGAGTCCTCTCCAAAGACTGGCTACGCCCAATTTCACATTTGCAAACTTTCTTATACCTTGAAAACACCCTTCCCTCCCCCAAGCTTCCCCAAAACCTTCTCCAATCAGCTGGCAAGTTTTAGCTTACTTCCTTATATGGCATATGGCTATCTAAACGCCCCTCCTTCCCTTGTTCGTGTGTTCTTCTCTTGCATTACTGCATCAGAGAGCATGTGCAGAGAGTACTGCAGTTTCTACTTAGCTGAGAGAAAAAACAGGAAATGGGCTTCCCTGCTAGCCAGCAGAAAGAGGAAGTAGCTCCCAGCTTGCAAAGCCGCTGCTCGCTGTCTGCTAGCCGGCAGAAAGAGGAAGTGGGCCTCTTCCCAATTCAGCAAAGCAGGATAATATGCAATTTTAACAGAGCAATTTAGAAAAGAATTTATCAGAGCAGAACAATTTACTTAAATATAAAATACAGGGAATACCTTCCCTGTCCCTTCATAACCTCCAAGAGAGAGGACACCTTATGTATTCTGGCCTCCTGACCTCAGGTGCTTCTCAAGGAGTTTCAGGGAATGCTTACTCACAAGTAGACTCTGGTCTGTAGAGGCCTACAGCCTCATTGCTCTTCAGCCTGAACCCAAACCTTTTGGCGCCAGCATCCTTGAGAACCAGTGGGGTGGTTCCATTTCCTCCTCCACAGCCCCAGGGATTCTCCAGCAGGTCCAACCAGGTCCAAGCAGCCCCAAGGGTGCCACAACCATGATTTACAATGGAGCGTGACAGGTGGAGGGGCGCCAGAATTGGGCGCTGCACAGGGCACTGCTGAAATTTAAGACCCCAAGACTTGCAACTGCCTCTTGACCTGTGGGGTGTTGGGTTTGTCTTCAGAGGTTTCCATGCCTGGTAGCAGGTCGGAACAGGGCAGAAACAGAGGAAATGCTTTGTTCCAGGTCTTCAGTAAATAGTTGAGTAGAGAGCCCATGAAAACCATCTGATGAACTGGCTCCCCCAGCAGTCAGCTGGGCAGCTTGTCACTAAATTTGGCTCTGGACATTGTTCCTGAGTAGTTCCAAATACATCTCCCAAGGCAGAACAAGCACTCAGAAGTCTTGGTTCCCTGCTACCAACGGTGATCCGATGGTAAGGCTGGTTACTGGTTCCCTGCAAACTGCATTTCAAACTTTTGTGAAAATAAAGAAATAGGAACTAGTAATAACCAACTTCATAACATCAAAACTCCGCCGTCTCAACCCTTCCTTTTTATCTTAATGGTTCAATTTCATTTTCTCCCCAAATTTAATGGCCTACGGGACCGCCTCTCCTGGTATGCCCCACAGAGAAACTTACGGTCCCCAAATAAAAACATCTTGAAGGTCCCAGGCCACAGAGAGGTTAGGCTGGCCTCAACTAGAGCCAGGGCTTTCTCGGCTGTGGCTCCAATCTGGTGGAACACTTTGTCACAAGAGACTAGGGCCCTGCGGGACTTGACATCTTTCCGCAGGGCCTGCAAGACAGAGCTGTTCCACCAGGCCTTTGGCCAGGGCACAGCCTGACTCCCTCCCTCGGCAATCTTCGCGGAGCTCTGGCCCAATGGTTGCCAGTGGCTTGAATAAATTAATTTTATAATGAATTATTTTAGAGTGTTGTTTGTGCTGTGCTATGTACTGTTTTATTGTTGTTAGCCGCCCTGAGCCTGGCTTCGGCTGGGGAGGGCAGGATAGAAATAAAATTTATTATTATTATTATTATTATTATTATTATTATTATTCACTTCCAGCAACATTGTCACCAAAATACATCTTATATTTCTCATACTATAAAGAAGAAACCCAAATCCTGCTAAAACTGGCCACTTTGATTTTGAATTTAAAAAACAACAGCTGGGGTCCCAGTCCAGAATGTGCTCTCAATCCAGATTTGGAGCCTTGCCCCAGTTTCCTTGTGAAAAACACCGACAGCCTGGATAGCTCAGTTGGGTAGAGCTTGGTGCTGATAACACCAAAGTCGCAGGTTCGATCCCCATTTGTGACAGCTGCATATTCCTGCATTGCAGGAGGTTGGACTAGATGATCCTGAGGTTCCCTTCCAACTCTACGATTCTAGGAATCTATGATTCCCACCTGCTGTTTGCCCCCTCCCCCTGCAAATGTAAACAGGAAATAGCATCATTAGGGGCAAAATAAAAAATAGGGGGGATTTTCAGCAGAAAACTCACTGTGTTCAGCTCATCTTGAGTTAGGGGTAGGATTTTCAAGCTGATGTAACTTCCAGGCAGACTTAAATCCTGCTTTGTTTCAGTTCAGCGCCTAAGCCTCGCTTGGTTTATTCAGAATTTCATGTATGTTGCAATGTCGTCGTTGAACATTAACCAGAGTAGGAACTCCCCACAGAGAGAAAATCCCCGAGCTGTACAAACTTTTCCTTCCTACATTCCAAGATGGTTCTTAAAATGTCAGCGGTGTGGGAGAGAAATATGGTTAGATTAATAATAGTCGGCCTGGAGAATATGGGGGAGGGGAGGAAAGAAACTGAGTTTAAGCACCACAGTACTGTCGATAATCTCATTTGCTTCTGTCCCATAGAAGTGAAAGGGAGCTAGGAGAGCCTTTGTTACATTTGTGATATTTTGGTTGGGCTAATAAAGGTTTTAGTTACCCTGATATAGATTTAGGGATTTTTCTATCTTTAATTATTTTAAATTTTCAAATATATGAGGAAAAGAAACAGAATAAAATCCACAATCCAAGCGAAACCAACCCTTCCTCTAACAAAGGATGCCAGAGATCAAGGTCAAGACATATATTGCCAGTAAATCACATTTCAACCTCCAGCATGCAGGAAGAATTAAATGTGAAAAACATACATAATGAGTTCCATACAGATAAAGATGCAGAAGATGGATGCTCACAACATATAAACTCACAACATATTGCTTAGAATTTATCTATCTTTGCTGATCCATTAATAACTCTGATATTCCAAGTATTTTTCCCCCTATTATCACAATATTCCAGGTACAGTGGTACCTCAGGTTAAGAACTTAATTTGTTCTGGAGGTCTTTTCTTAACCTGAAACTGTTCTTAACCTGAAGCACCACTTTAGTTAATGGGGCCTCCCGCTGCCGCTACTATGCGATTTCTGTTCTCATCCTGAAGCAAAGTTCTTAATCTGAGGTAATAATTCTGGGTTAGCGGAGTCTGTAACCTGAAGCATATGTAACCTGAAGCGTATGTAATTTGAATTACCACTGTATTAGTCAGCTATCTTTACTTTTTATGTTACATTTGTGTAGCAGAATATCCCTGTTGCAACCACAGCATCACACTGCCCCCCCCCGCCTCCCTCCCCACCTCCCTGCCTTCCAGTCCGAGTCATCAAAGGATTGTGAGCTCAGTTTCTGAGAAAACAAAAGCCCACTGTCCTGTGCACAAACAAACCCAAGGCGAGGTTGATGACTTGGGATAACAATTTCAACGCAAACTGTTTGGCAACCTCTCCTCTCTTTTCTCTAATCCCACCCCAGCAAGTAATGCAAAGAAGCTTCAAATTTACAAGCAGGGATGTCAAATACTCTTCTCTAAGGCTGGGTACACACTACTGTTTATTCTGGCTCCACTGCAGAAAACCGAGTTTGAATCCTCTGGTTTCTTGAGAAATGCAGCTGATTGGTGTACTGTCCCTGAACCCAGCTTCCATTCAGTTCGAAAATGTAAGGTGTGTACGTACATCTGAGACATCCATCACATATGCTCAGATGATAGCTTCATTGAACAGCAGCTCACGGGGGTTAAAGGGTGTTCTTGAAGCTACCAGCATGAGTTTGATCAAACTGCGGGAGGCAGTGGAGGACAGAAGTGCCTGGCGTGCTCTGGTCCAGGGGGTCACGAAGAGTCGGACACGACTAAACTAAACAACAACAACAACGGGACCCCTGACCATTGGTCCAGTCGTGACCGACTCTGGGGTTGCGGCGCTTATCTCGCTTTATGGGCTGAGGGAGCCGGCGTACAGCTTCCAGGTCATGTGGCCAGCATGACTAAGCCACTTCTGGCGAACCAGAGCAGTGCACAGAAACGCCGTTTACCTTCCCGCCGGAGCGGTACCTATTTATCTACTTGCACTTTGATGTGCTTTCGAACTGCTAGGTTGGCAGGAGCAGGGACCGAGCAACAGGAGCTCACCCTGTCGCAGGGATTCGAACCGCCGACCTTCTGATCGGCAAGTCCTAGGCTCTGTGGTTTAACCCACAGCGCCACCTGCGCCGGGGAAACAAATCAGGCAGTCAAGTACTGGCGTGTGCAGCAATGTTAAACATGACTTGAAATGCACAAGAGGAAAGGGGGAATGACCTTGATGCATTTTCTGCCACCCATGTGCACATGCCTAAGTGTGTCTGCACCAAGGGACAAGCCCTTCCGGGCACATGGAAGGGGATCCGTTGTGTCCCCATCTTCATATTCTCCAATTGCCCTGTTTATGAAGCACAATCCCTGTTTTCCTTGTAAAAACACTGTCCTGGTTTTACCTTTTCTTGGGGGAACGATGTGTCTTTAGAAGGCAAATCTCTCAGAGCAGGGAGCAGATGCATCTTGATTCAAGTTAATACACATGTAAACATGTGGATGGGGAAATGCCACTGCTGCACTGCTTTCCTTCCTGGCCATTTCCCTTAACAGCCTAATTGACAGTGGAATGGAAAATAGCACAAGGGATAGTAAACAAAACAAAGAGAAGACAAATTCCTTGCTTTATTTCTGAAGACTCTGGAGAAGACAAATTATGTGCCTTATTTCCTGGCAATGCTTTCCTGGCTTTGGGACCACACATGGGAATTCTGATGTTGTTATGTACTGAGCGAGATGTATTCCATATAAATATGCAATACAGTGGTACCTCGGGTTACAAACACTTTGGGTTACAGACTCCACTAACCCGGAAACAGTACCTCGGGTTAAGAACTTTGCCCCAGGATGAGAACAGAAATCACGTGCCAGTGGTGCGGGGGCAGCAGGAGGCCCCATTAGCTAAAGTGGTATCTCAGGTTAAGAACAGTTTCGGGTTAAGAACAGACCTCCAGAGTGAATTAAGTTCTTAACCCGAGGTAACACTGTAGAAAAACAAAAAAACACAACACCTTCCTTGTCTGGCAGTGGAGGAAAGGAATGCATGGATCAGAGCCAGCCTAATGAGAAAGTGGGAAAGTCCAGGCTGAGGGTTTTTCCTTCCCTTATATATCATTTATTTAGAAAGTCATGTTTTGAGCAAGTTTAGCAGCTGACAGATGGAACTTGCTCATCAGGAAGGCCCCGGTTAAAATCTCACCCCAGCCAGGAATTCACTAGGCAAGCAAATCTTTCAGCCGCATTTGAAATTTGGGGATAATAATACTGACCTGCTTTAAAAGGTCATTGTAATATATTTTTAAAAAAGTATTTATACCAGGGCAGGGGACCTTTTCAGACCAAGGGCCACATTCATGGGTGTAGGGGGGGCAGCCGACCCCCATCAAGTAAAACAATATAAATACTTAACTAACTGACCAGTTGGTTCTCCTCCACACACAAAAGTCCTGCCCCCCACAAACAAAAATCCTGGCTATGCCTATGGCCACATTTCCTTTTGGGGAAAATTCCAGGGGTCAAATATCAGTGGGGGGGGGGGAGAGGCAAAAGTGAGCAGAGCACCAGTTAAGCTGGCAAAGATATATAAATTGAAATCCAACCTTTGTTGGAGATGTGGTAAAGAAATAGGAACAACAATACATATGTGGTGGAGGTGTGAGGAAATTAAGAAATTTTGAACAGTAATACATGAAGAATTAAAGATGTTGAAAATATCAAATAAAAAAAAAAACCCCAGAGATATATCTCCCGGGGGGGGGGTCTTCTTATATTCAAGTACAGCAGCTAGAGTAGGGATTGTTGCTAAGTGAAAGTCACAAATTCTACCCTTAAGGGAGGAATGGATTTGAAAACTAAATGAATACTTAACTCTGGCAAAACTAACAGCTATTATAAGAAACCAATTGAATCAAAAAATAAAAAAGGAGTGGGAATGTTTTGATGAATATATGGTAAAATACTGCTCAAAAAAGATGTGCTAATATGCCTAGTATAAAATATAAAGTATCTGAGGGAAGGTAAATTAGTAAGGAAAGATATAAGAATATATAGAAGATTTGGGGGCCACCAGGTGGCGCGTTGGAAGATGGCCGACAATAACATCTCTCTGACCCATACGAGGTAATTAAGGGGCTGCTATGGGAAGTATGCAGTCTTCCTACCCCCCCAGGAGACGGGGGGCGCTGCCTTGCCAGCGGTGTTCACAATGCACCCCCTGATCCGAGAGATGGGGGTGCCGAACACTTGGCACGAGCCCTCGGTGAAGTCAGATCTTCCTGACGCCGATTCCAATTAGCGCGTGCTGGTTAGCTTCAGCTCGGAATTATAACTGGAAACATATGATTGGATTGAAGCTGAAGCACATACATCAAGTAATGTTCAAGAGATAAGACTGCTGATTAATGGATCTCTGTGACCGGGAGTGACGGATGGATAAGTAAATGTTCTGATGAATCACCACTAGGAGACTGTATGTTTGGAATGAAGGGGGGGTGGAGGAAAAAACTTTTTTTTCCTTTGCACGATGTGATATTAATAACCTTTCACCCCAGATAGAAATAAGATCGTTGCATTTTTATTAATCACAAGCAGGAATTCAAGAACTGTGTGGGATGGATTATAACAGGAGAGAGGATTGGTGAACGGTGAGAAAGAGGAAATTTTTTATGACGCAGTTAAAAAATGGCGTCTTGCCAAGACAGTCTTGCCGGAGAAAGAAGGACAGGGGGAGGAGAATCAGGATCGTTCGAAAGAGAAGGAATGTTGGAACGCAAGCTAGACCTGACAGAGCCTCCTGATTCATTTGATTTATTTGGCAAGCCTGAGAAAAGTAAAGGACAGACCGAAGATTAATTTTTTTATATGGAAGCGTTGAACAGAGGCTGTCCCTGAGCGATATGATCTTTGAAGAGTACAAAAACCACACAGAGGATGCCTGTTTTCAGTCTGCTTGTGAAAATTATCAGAGATCGCAAAGAAAGGAATACACAATAACAACAAGAAGAGAAAGAAAGTAATAAAGGACTATCTGGATTGAACTGGATAGAACTGTCTAATTAAAGCAGTAATATAAGTGATGTTTGGACTCGTTCGGAGTTTTGGACTCGTGCGGAGCTTGATGTATGGGTACCCCCAACAAAATTTAAAATTTGGCTGTATAATTTGGAATTAATGTGATTTGGATAATGTGATGTGATTAGCCTGTTAATCAAAATTATTTTTTTTTAAAAAGAATATATAGAAGATTTGAGAAGATTGTAAAATGCAAAGATAAATGTAATCTCAGAATGTAGAGGAAATCAAGTTGGGGCGGAGGGAAGTGGGGGGAGGGACAAGGGAATATTAGGTTTGATTGATGGATATGTGGGGGGATGGGGAGGGTGTGGTGATGGCTTTGGTGTATTTATATTGTGATGTAATCTGGAAAAAAACCCAATAAAATATTGTATGGGGGGGGGAGTGAGCAGAGCAATTTTGCCTTGGAACAGGACGCTACTTTCTTCACAGTCACACATCCCTCTTTACCCTCCAAGCAAGAAGCACCCTCAGAGTTCAAGGACACACCCTAGGCGAGTGTTTCTCAAACTTGGGTCCCCATCTGTTGTTGGACTACAACTCCCATCATCCTTGAACTCTGGTCCTGCTAGCTAGGGATGATGGCAGCTATAGTCCAACAACAGCCGGTGGCCCAAGTATGAGAAGCACTGCGTTAGACAGACAAAAACACTGAAGGAGGATGTGGCGTTTGCCCGTTCTTTTGAAAATGTCTGTACAGGGGGAGAGAAAGAGTTAATAGGTAGACCAATAGAAAAGCCAGAGGGCTTAGCCCTGAGGTTTAGTTTGAGTTGCTTGGTTGGTTGGGAAAAGGCAGTTGGGAAAGCAGTTGTCAGACAGATGGAAATACCTGTAGAGAGACAGTTAGTGCAGTTGGTTCTTGTGTGAGGGGAGGTAAAAGAGTTAGAGACAGAATAAAACAGAGCCTACGACTTGCCGATCAGAAGGTCGGCGGTTCGAATCCCTGCAATGGGGTGAGCTCCCGTTGCTCGGTCCCTGCTCCTGCCAACCTAGCAGTTCGAAAGCACATCAAAGTGCAAGTAGATAAATAGGTACCGCTCTGGCGTGAAGGTAAACGGTGTTTCCGTGCGCTGCTCTGGTTCGCCAGAAGCAGCTTAGTCATGCTGGCCACATGACCTGGAAGCTGTACGCCGGCTCCCTCAGCCAATAAAGCGAGATGAGTGCCGCAACCCCAGAATCGTTCATGACTGGACCTAATGGTCAGGGGTCCCTTTACGTTTACCTTCCCGCCGGAGCGGTATCTATTTATCTACATGCACTTTGATGTGCTTTTGAACTGCTAGGTTGGCAGGAGCAGGGACTGAGCAACGGGAGCTCACCCCGTCACGGGGATTCGAACCACCGACTTTCTGATCAGCAAGTCCTAGGCTCTGTGGTTTAACCCACAGCGCCACCCGCGTCCCATGAGTCGTGTGGCTTGAGGGAAATCCTGAGAGTCAGATAGAAAGACCTGCTGGGCCACATTGCCCTATAAAAGTTCAGGGCAATTCACAAGAAACATCGAGCACAGCATAACTGTATCTGAACCACTTTGGACATTCAAATGTGCTGCATTTTAAGAAAGACAATGCTCTGGGCAGGAGGCCCCCTAAGTGTCACTTTTCCCCCTGTGAGTGTTCAACAGAGGTAGAGCCAGTGTGGTGTAGTGGTTAAGAGCGGTAGTCTCGTAATCTGGTGAACCAGGTTCGCGTCTCCGCTCCTCCACATGCAGCTGCTGGGTGACCTTGGGCCACTCACACTTCTCTGAAGTCTCTCAGCCCCACTCACCTCACAGAGTGTTTGTTGTGGGGGAGGAAGGGAAAGGAGAATGTTAGCCGCTTTGAGACTCCTTCGGGTAGTGATAAAGCGGGATATCAAATCCAAACTCTTCTTCTTCTACTTCTAGAGAAGTATGGGAAATGGTGACTTTTGTGAAACACCAACCTGTTCAGGCAGCTGCAGCGGAAAGAGGGGAAGAAATGAATTGCGAACAGGAATCCAAGAGAGATGCAGAGATGGCTGAAGAGATGATGTTCAAGAGGCAGCTGAAACGGACGATGAAGCAGAGCTCTTGATAAGGGGTTGAGAGGGGAATGAGAGGAATGATTTTTTCAAAAGAAGAATTACGCTGCTGGGTGAGGACAGAGATAGGTGGCTGCATCCAATCAAATCCCCACCTGTTGCCATGGCAAACTGCGCTGCAAAGCAGCCCTCTTCAAAGATGGGGACAAAAGTAAAAATATGCTCTAATGTGCCACCTCTCAACGATGTCAGGTCTTGAGTGGTGTGCTGGCATTGTGGAGAAGCCTTCTAGCAGGCAGTGCTGTGTTTGGATGATCAGTGGCTGACAAGTTCTAACTGAAGTGATTCTGGACTGTATCTAGAATGATGCATGTTCAACAAGCTTTCTAAGAAAAAAATGAAGGTTCTTGAGTTTATTTTTTGTTTGTTGGTTAAATGTATATACTGCCCTTCATCTGAGGATCACGCAAAAATGTTTGTTTGTTTGTTTAGTCATTTAGTCGTGTCCGACTCTTCATGATCCCCTGGACCAGAGCACGCCGGGCACTCCTGTCTTCCACTGTCTCCCGCAGTTTGGTCAGACTCATTTTTGTAGCTTTGAGAACACTGTCCAACCATCTCGTCCTCTGTCGTCCCCTTCTCCTTGTGCCCTCAATCTTTCCCAACATCAGGGTCTTTTCCAGGGAGTCTTCTCTTCTCATGAGGTGGCCAAAGTATTGGAGCCTCAGCTTCACGATCTGTCCTTCCAGTGAGCACGCAGGGCTGATTTCCTTAAGAATGGATACGTTTGATCTTCTTGCAGTCCATGGGACTCTCAAGAGTCTCCTCCAGCACCATAATTCAAAAGCATCAATTATTTGGCGATCAGCCTTCTTTATGGTCCAGCTCTCACTTCCATACATCACTACTGGGAAAACCATGGCTTTTAGTATATGGACCATTGTTGGCAAGGTGATGTCTCTGCAAAAATACATAACATAATAACAAACAAAACAATAAACCCACAGTTATTTCACACCTCTTTCCCCACACCTGAGATCACTGCCAAAGTCTCCCCTCCCCTTATCCTACCTACATTGGAAGAACATAAAGGCGAGACCAACTTGGCTCCCACCCACAGGCCAGGGAAGGAGAAGCTGCTCCAATGTTTGCTTTCCTCCTCATTTTTTCCCTTTTGTGTGGTGTATATTAGATTGCGAGCTTGCAGACAGGAACTGTCCCAAACAGTGCTTAGAAGATTTTAGGCAATTTTTAAGTGAGTCACATGACAGAGAGAGTTGTCATGAAAGAACTTTGATGGCTACTAGCCACGATGGCTCTGCTCTGCCTCTAAGTTGAAGGCAGCAACGCTTCTGAATACCAGTTGCTAGAAACCGCAGGCGGGGAGAGGGCTCTTGTGCTTGAATCCTGCTTGCTGGTTTCCCACACAGGCAACTGTTCAGCCACTCTGAGAACAGGATGCTGGACTTGATAGGGCACTGGCCTGATCCAGCAGGCTCTGCTTATGTTCTTATGAACTTACACATAAGGACTGAAAACTTAAACAGTAGACAGACAGTAACCAGTAACCCCTAAGCCAACTTGTATCAATACCATGTATTAACCAACCATCTCAAAAATCCATATCAGTAATTGTTGTTGTTTAGTCGTTTAGTCGTGTCCGACTCTTCGTGACCCCCTGGACCAGAGCACGCCAGGCACTCCTGTCTTCCACTGCCTCCCGCAGTTTGGTCAAACTCATGCTGGTAACCTCGAAAACACTATCCAACCATCTCGTCCTCTGTCACCCCCTTCTCCTTGTGCCCTCCATCTTTCTCAACATCAGGGTCTTTTCCAGGGAGTCTTCTCTTCTCATGAGGTGGCCAAAGTCTTGGAGCCTCAGCCTCAGGATCTGTCCTTCCAGTGAGCACTCAGGGCTGATTTCCTTCAGAATGGAGAGGTTTGATCTTCTTGCAGTCCATGGGACTCTCAAGAGTCTCCTCCAGCACCATAAGTCAAAAGCATCAATTCTTCGGCGATCAGCCTTCTTTATGGTCCAGCTTTCACTTCCATACATCACTACTGGGAAAACCATAGCTTTTATTATACGGAGGCTATAAATCCTGAGGCTATGAACAACTAAAAAGTATTTAAATTCTCTTGCCATCTCTTGCCCTACATTGACAGGAAGCTCTCTTCCCAAACTGGCTGTAGCTGCCTTTGAATGCTCATCATCGTTCTTCCTCATCCGTGTTCTAAAAAGGCCAGGGCATTAGTTACTTGTAAGTAAAGCAATGATAGCAACAGCCCTTTGAAATATATTTAATGAAGTAATCAATCTGATTAAACTTATAAGGAATAGCTGAAACATAAACACATCCAGAATCTCACACTCCAGGAAAAGCCAACATTGTGCTTTCCAGATGCTGTGGAGTACAACTCTCCTCATCACTGACCATGGACCACACTGGCTGGGGCTTTCAGAAGTTGTAGTGCAAAACATCTGGAAGGCACCACATTGGCTTTACACACTTACCTGGGAGCAAGTTCCATGTAACTGCTTTATAGGGATGTTTCATGGGAAGTGATTAAAAAGAAAGGAAAACTCAGGCAAAGCTTTCTCCTGCACTTCACCATGCTGGGGAAGCAGGATCTATTGAATTTCTACCTGCATTCACATGTTAAAGATACACAAGTTTGCCAGAAAATAAAATGATGGCCTGGAAAAGAAGGAAAACAGACTGGTAACTCTTAGGAAGTGCTGCCACCTTGTGGGATCAGTTTGTTTGGGCATTTTCTGACACTGGAGAAGTGTGCATGGACATGAAAGCTTATACAGTGGTACCTCGGGTTACAGGCACTTGAGGTTACAGGCGCTTCAGGTTACAGACTCCACTAACCCAGAAATAGTACTTCAGGTTAAGAACTTTGCTTCAGGATGAGAACAGAAATCGCGTGGTGGAGGCGCGGCGGCAGCGGGAGGCCCCATTAGCTAAAGTGGTACCTCAGGTTAAGAAGTTTCAGGTTAAGAACGGACGTCCAGAACGAATTAAGTTCTTAACCTGAGGTACCACTGTACCCAGAACAAACTTAGTTGGTCTCTAATGTGCTACTGGACAATTTTTTTATTTATTTCAAGTGCGTCAGACCAACACGGCTACCTTCAAATATTGTGAACAGTGATCTTTTATCCTTCTGAGCAGTTGGGGTACAGGCCCTGAGATAAGGGGTGGACTAACTGAATCTTTCAGAAAGCTGAACCTTCATTCCACCCCCTCCAACATTTCTCCAACGGAAACAGGGGCGTCCGATTCTCACCACAGGGCAGTATAAGGAAAGGCTTCTAGCTGGGGTGCGGGACACATGTGGGCTTCGTGTTTAGATTTATAGGGGTGCTCAGCACTGGCACAAAGTTCCATAACAGAAAAAAAGCTTCAGACATTCAACATTTCTTCAGGCTGGGCTGTTTCTTGGAGCTGGGGTTATTTACCAGTCAGTATTTGCTGGCCCCAAACCATGTTCTGCCAGGGGCACTCGTCACTCACCCTGGTGCTATTTACCCTAGAGCTGGCCCCGAATTATGTGTCATAAAAGTGTGTGCCAGCGATACACATTTTTGGGAGGTCAATAACAACATTAAATGATCTAGCAGAAGTGTAATACAGTGGTACCTTGGGTTACATATGCTTCAGGTTACATACACTTCAGGTTACAGACTCCGCTAACCCAGAAATATTACCTCGGGTTAAGAACTTTGCTTCAGGATGAGAACAGAAATCGTGCTCCGGCAGTGCAGCGGCAGCAGGAGGCCCCATTAGCTAAAGTGGTGCTTCAGGTTAAGAACAGTTTCAGATTAAGAACAGACCTCCAGATTGAATTAAGTTCTTAACCCAAGGTACCACTGTAGTCATTATCCTTTCAATTTGTATACTAACAAACTGTTTTTCAGTCATCACCTGGCATTGTATATTATTATATTATTATCTTAGCCGTAGTAATTATTCCTGTTGTCATTATTTCCTCGCCCATGAACATGACAGGTCCCTGCCCCAAGTAGCTTCCAGTTAGAAACAGATACAAGGGAGACAACGGGGGAAAGAAAGAAATGGAGGCAGGAGTAAACTGGTGGTGCATGTGTAATCATTGCAGTTCATATATTTAGTGTTATATATTTACAGAAGGGTATGGAGACTGGAGTTGGTTTTTTAGTGAATATAAAAAGAAGAAGAAAAAGTACATTGCCACACCACTCACTATAGAACACATTTAGCCAGGATGTTGTGTCTGCCCAGGGCCAGATTTAGGTTTGATGAGGCCCTAAGCTACTGAAGGTAATGGGGCCCCTTATATGTCCAGCTGTCCTTTGTCAACAACAAATTGTCTCTGTTATTTGTGTTGAATATATGGTAATTTGTGGACTTAATAGGTCCATACACAACACAAAACACTGTTGCTGTATGTAGGTTTTATTTTATTTGTTTTTTATCTCATATTTTGGAAATGTACATCCCGTTTTGTTTTACTTTAATTTTTTTTTGGGGGGGCCCAAGAGAGTGGGGCCCTAAGCTATAGCTTGTTTAGCTTATACATAAATCTGGCACTGTGTCTGCCCATTGTAACAACTTCACAGGGGATAAGCTCCCACTCCCTGCTTTAACCTACTGTGTTCATCATCCAAGTTCCTACATTCTGTTGAAATTGAACAGAGCTTGTGAAGGATGGTCTGACAGTGAAAGGAGGATCCCAGGTTATTTTTAGACGGCTGTTACCTCAAATGGGCCAGGCTGTGTCTGGATATCTAATGTTGGGTACCACAGGCAGGTTCTGTTGTCATGACAACTGCAGTCTTTCATCTCCAAAGAGGCTCCAAAGCAGGACATTGCTCTTAGGCTCTGAAGAGAGCCTAGGGATGCCTTAGGTAAGTGGGTTGGATGGATGAGCAGGTGCGGGGATGCTTCAGGAGAGGGATGGGGAATTTGAGTCTCGCCAGGTGTTGCTGGACTCCCAGCTCCCATCTGCCCCAGCCAGCATGACTAATGACCAGGAATGATGGGGGTTATACTCCAATAACATATGGAATGCCACGGGTATAACGTAACAGCCTTAGGCAATTGGACTGAAGAGCATCTCTGTTAATAACAAAGGGGCAAAGACCTGGTTGAAAATTGAATCCTGCTACCAACTGCGGGAGGCAGTGGAAGACAGAAATGCCTGGCGTGCTCTGGTCCATGGGGTCACGAAGAGTCGGACACGACAACAACAACAACCAACCAACCAACCAGCACCTTTTCAACCAGGTCTTTGCCCCTTTGTGGACAGCAGCACTCATTTTATTGATTTCTTGAAAATATTTCAATCCCACATTTTTAAAGCTCAGAGCAGTTCACAATCGAGTATTAAAATTGCAGCAAAACAAGCCCCTGTTCAAAACTAGCAGACCAATTTCATTGGGATCCTCATACCCTGTATTTATTTATTATGTTTCTACCCCAGCTTTCCTCTAGGGAGCTCAAGATGGCGAGCATAGTCCTCCTCCCCGCACATTTTTATCCTCACAACAACCCTGTGAGGTAGGTTAGAGCAGACAGCAGCTGCAAGAGAGAAAAAAGAGGGCTTTTTTCCAGCCTCCGCTGTGAGGCTGCTACACTGGCTTCTCCAAAACACTATCCCCCCAAACCCAATTATATGGGACCCCCCTTTTCTCCCCCCCTTTAAAAACATCTCAGCTAGCTGGCTAAACTAGATGAGAGTAGCCAATGGGTCTCAAACCCTCTGTGAGTTAGGGACTTGCCCTGCATGCAAAGACAGGCACTTTCTGCATGTGATGTAGAGGGAAGTGAGGGCTGGATGGGGCTCACTGGGAAGGTAGCCCATCTCAGAGAAGGAAAACTCTGATCCTAAACCTCCTCTGCCTTGAGGCATATCTTTGGGAGAAGAAAAGCTATGAAATAAACCCTGCACAAAACCGGAGTGGAATCCCTAAGACAGTTGGATGGCAACTCCTGCAGCCAAGCTGGTGCCAAACATCTTGTTCTGCTTTACTTCGGACAACATCAGTGAGGCTGAGAGGGGGGTCTTGTTGTCTGGGCAGCGCAGGACCTTCATACACACTGCCCAGGCTTCCACCCCAGAGAGGTCACTTCGGTGCTGCTAACACAGTGGTTTGACTTCACCCCCAGAGGCACACTCCATTGTCTCTTGAGCATAGCTGTCAACCGTCCCTTATTTGGCGGGAAACTCCCTTATCCCAGCGCCTTAAATTTCCCGGGTTTCATGCTCACCCGGCTCGGGAGGGAAGCAGCGGCTCGGGGTCCTCCGCCGCGCGAGAGAGAGCACACACGAGCTGCCGCATCTCCGTCTCTCCCTTTTCCCCCTCAGGGGCACGTCGTGAGGAGACGGGTGGTGGCGGGCCGGCAGGCAGCCCCTCTCTTGCGAGACTTTCGCCGCGCTGCCAGGGGAAGCCAGAGGCGGCTGAGGAGGCGGCCTGAGGGAGGAGGAAGAGGAGGGCATGGGGAGGGACGCAGAAGGGCGGCGCTTCAGCGGGCACCGCGGCACCGCAACCACCTCATGCCGGGCTCGCGGGTGGCATGGGCGAGAGTCTCTCTCTCTCCCCCCCGCTCTTGGGCGGGGAAGGGCCGATGGAACTCCTCGCGCCAGGACGACAGCAGCCCCGACGTGCTGCTTAGCATACCCTCCAACCAGTGCAGCATATTAATGTAGTGATTTCCCCCTCTGCATCCCTTTCATAACTCTATTTTTATAAATCATTTGTCCATATTGTAACTTTTTACAATAGCTTTTCAACTAAATTATAAACTTTCCCCATTCTTTATTAAAGAGGTCCTCTTCCTGGTTTCTAATTCTGCCTGTAAGCTTTGCCATCTCAACATTGTTCATCAGTTTTGTCTGCCATTCTTCTTTGGTCGGAGATGTAGGATCATCTAGTCCAACCCCCTGCAAAACACAGTCAGTGGCAGCAAAAGCAGCATGGCTCCATGAGTGCCGGATTTCTGTATAAGCTAAGCAAAATCCCTTATTTTCAAATCTGTAAGTTGACAGCTATGCTCTTGAGCAGGGCCAGATTTAGGTTTGATGAGGCCTTAAGCTACTGAAGGTAATGGGGCCCTTTATATGTCCAGCTGTCCTTTGCCAACAACAAATTGTCACTGTTTTTTTTCTGTTGAATATATGCTATATGGTAATTTATGGACCTAATAGGTATCTCAAACCATTTGCACATAACAAAAGACGTATTTTATCAAAGTAACTGTTGAACTGAAATACAATTAAGAAGGAGTATATTAATAGATAAGATAAAACTTTATTCGCATTAGCCAATGGCCATAGCAACAGTAAAACATTACAGTACTGTATATGCAGAAAAGGAAATTTGATATAAGAGCAGAATTTAAAGTCCTGAATCAGCTGTCAGTTAGTGGCCATGATTCTGATTGCCCCTGCTATGAACCTAGCAACCTTTGCTGTTATCTGCTCATTTTGATCTGATAGAAGAAAGGACATTGTGGCAGTGGTTGAGTATATTAATAGTGAAATACAATTAAGAAGAAGTATATTTTGGCGGGGGGGGCAAGAGAGTGCTATAGCTTGTTTAGCTTATCCGTCAATCCGGCGCTGCTCTCGAGACAGACGGAGACCAACAACAGCAGCAGGTGCAGCAATAAAACTGCCCGCACCTTTGCAGTGCAAAGCAGGGTCCGGCATGGTTTCAGAGTGGATTGGGGATCCTGCGTCGAGGGGGTTGGACGAGACGGCCCGCCCCTCGGGGCCCCTTGAAAAGTCTCCGGACGGAGGCCGCTTCGCCCAGCGGGCCGCCCAGAGCGCGCTCCGGCTCCGCCCTCCACGGCTGCGCCGCCCTCGCTCTGGCTGGGGAGGCTGTTGCTAGGAGACCGGAGGGACTCGGCCAGCAGCAACGACGGGGAAGCAGAGAGGTAGGCGCGGGCGGGGGGGGGGGGACGAAGCCGGGGGGGGGGCAGGTTTAACCACGACAGGAGAAATTCCTTGGCTGGCTGGGAAGATGTTTTGCGCCGCATCCAAGATCCGAAGTGCCTGCCTGCCTGCCTCCTTTCAGGGGCTGGTGCCACATCACCATATCAAAATTAGGGCTGCACAAGGGGGAGCATCCAACATGAAGCGTTTCTGTTGGGTCCATGCGACAGGCTTTAATTTTTTTTTTTAATCATGCATCATCATCCATATACAGTGGTACCTCGGGTTAAGTACTTAATTCGTTCCGGAGGTCCACAGCTGTCCATGGAGGCGCAGGTCAATTCTGTGTCCAGGGCAGCTGTTTACCAGCTCCATCTGGTACGCAGGCTGAGACCCTACCTGCCCGCGAACTGTCTCGCCAGAGTGGTGCATGCTCTAGTTATCTTTCACTTGGACTACTGCAATGCGCTCTATGTGGGGCTACCTTTGAAGGTGACCCGGAAACTACAACTAATTCAGAATACAGCAGCTGGACTGGTGACTGGGAGCGGCCACCAAGACCACATAACACCGGTCTTGAAAGACCTACGCTGGCTCCCAGTACGTTTCCGAGCACAATTCAAAGTGTTGGTGTTGACCTTTAAAGCCCTAAATGGCCTCGGTCCAGTATACCTAAAGGAGCGTCTCCACCTCCATCATTTTGCCCGGACACTGAGGTCCAGTGCCGAGGGCCTTCTGGTGGTTCCCTCGCTGCGAGAAGCCAAGTTACAGGGAACCAGGCAGAGGGGCTTCTCGGTAGTGGCACCCGCCCTGTGGAACACCCTCCCACCAGATATCAAAGAGAAAAATAACTACCAAACTTTTAGAAGACATCTAAAGGCAGCCCTGTTTAGGGAAGCTTTTAATGTTTAATAGGTTATTGTATTTTAGTGTTTTGCTAAATATTATTATTATTATTATTATTATTATTATTATTATTATTATTCTTAACCTGAAACTGTTCTTAACCTGAAGCACCACTTTAGCTAATGGGGTCTCCCGCTGCCGCTGGAGCACGATTTCTGTTCTCATCCTGAAGCAAAGTTCTTAACCCGAGGTACTATTTCTGGGTTAGTGGAGTCTATAACCTGAAGCGTATGTAACCCGAGGTACCACTGTACCCAAAAAGCCTTTTCCTCCACCCCATTTATGTAAGAGTGAGAATTACCCAGACTCAGGGGAGCTGTGTGTTTTTGCCTCAGCTTCAGGTGCCTGGAAGCAGGTGATGCCAGAGGAGCGACTCATGCGGAGATGCAGCCCTCCTTCCTTCTCCCCTGAGGCTGGGTAATTGGGCCTAAGGCCAGGATGGGTGATTCAAAGGCATCTGATGGAGAGACGCCACAGACCAGAGCAGGGAATCATGCAAAGGGCACAGTGAGCAATCTTTGCTTGGTGCTTTGGGCTCTTAGGAGCCCTTGATTATGCCATTTTATTTCTTGTGGCCATTAGCAGTTATGTCAGGCCACACCATTTGGGAATTAGTACTTTAAGAGCTTCTGACAACAGGTGTCGTATGCTTTGTTGATGAGAGAAACCAGAAGATAGTCTCGTGAGCATGGGTTAGATGGCAAAATTGATCCCAGGAGGGAGGGATACTTTACAGGCAGGATAACACATCTAACAAGAAAGAAAAAGGGATTGTCTCCAACTTATTTGCCACTTCTTTAAGGACAGAGGCTCTGCTCCTTGAACAGATGCATGACAGGTAATCATTTAAAATGGGAGCATTACCTGGCATGAAAAAGCAGTGACAGCAGGAGACACGAGTTGTTGATTTCTGACCTCTACACACTGTTTTAAAGAAAGCACAGAGCATCTGTCCGTAAACAACGTGGCAACGCTAATTTTTAGGAAGTGGGGCCTCCCCAAACGACAACCAAGTCAGGCCACAACGATGTTTGAATATTTCCCATTTCTAGGTTCATCCATGTTTGCTTCCTCTCCTCTAATAGGCATTCCTGGCAATTCTGGTCTCATCACAAAGCTTTGGTAGTGTTGGTGGAAAAGCCTTCATAGCTAGCCTGTGAGGCAGTGGATTGACCCAGATTTGAAGCTTCAGGCAAGGTGAGTTCTAAGAATCACAATAAAAATAATGATGAGGGAAGGGAAGGAAATCAAAGGCAAGAAAGAGAGAGCTAGTGGCCATCAAGCTCCCTGGGTGGCTTTGGACCTGCCATCATTTCTCAGCCTAATCAATGTCACAGGATTATATGTGGATGAAAGGGGGAGGGAGCATGCACGCTATGCATGGGGGATCTGTGGCCCTCCAGATGAGGTTGGACTACAACTCCCATCATACCTGGCCGTTGATCATGTTGGTGGGGGCTGATGGGAGTTGGAGTCGACATCTGTAGGGCTACAGGTTTCCCACCTCTGATGTTCATAATCCTGAGATCCTTAAAGCAAGGCCAGGAAAATAAAGAAGGAATGGGTATGGACAACAAGTTAAAGGAGGCTACAGTAGAGCCATATTGGTGTGTCTATACCAGTGATGGTGACAGCAGCCACGAAATTAAAAGACGCCTGCTTCTTGGGAGAAGGGCAATGACAGGCCTAGACAGCATCTTGAGAAGTAGAGACGTCACCTTGCCAACAAAGGTTCGTATAGTTAAAACCATGGTTTCCCCAGTAGTGATGTATGGAAGTGAGAGCTGGACCATAAAGAAGGCTGATCGCCGAAGAATTGATGCTTTTGAATTATGGTGCTGGAGGAGACTCTTGAGAGTCCCATGGACTGCAAGAAGATCAAATGCATCCATTCTTAATGAAATCAGCCCTGAGTGCTCACTGGAAGGACAGATCCTGAAGCTGAGGCTCCAATACTTTGGCCACCTCATGAGAAGAGAAGACTCCCTGGAGAAGACACTGATGCTGGGAAAGATGGAGGGCACAAGGAGAAGGGGGCGACAGAGGACGAGATCGTGGGACAGTGTTTTCGAGGTTACCAGCATGAGTCTGACCAAACTGTGGGAGGTAGTGGAGGACAGAGGTGCCTGGCGTGCTCTGGTCCATGGGGTCACGAAGAGTCGGACACGACTAAACAACTAAACAACAACATACCAGTGATGGCCAAACCTGGCCCTCCAGCTGTTTTGGGACTACAACTCCCATCATCCCTAGCTAACAGGACCAGTGGTCAGGGATGGTGGGAATTGTAGTCCCAAAACAGCTGGAGGGCCAAGTTTGGCCATCACTGATCTATACTGACAAAAGAGGTATAGGTACAGATGTGGTCTGACCATTAGAGCTGCCCCCCTTGAGCATAGACCAAAGGGCTAGGAGGAGGCTTGGGTTCCTCCTCTTTGTACTTTCCTCCATTATAGGTGCAATCATGCCGAGGAAGAGAGGGCGCAAGCGGGCGGCCCTGACTGATGAAGAACGGCTGATTATGATGCAACAGAAGCGGCTGGCTGAGGAAGAAATGATGAAGAAAAAGGAGGACATGCTGGCCCAGTTCCTAAAGGTACCATTTGTTTGCCTGGACATAAAGGGGTTTGTGCTACAAGGAAGCATGAAGATATGTGGCATGTTGTGGGGAGAGGAGTGCCAGCAGACCTCTCACAATTCAAAACAGTGCTCCAGGGGCCTTGTTTCCAAATGTGAGAGAACAGGGTGAATCACATAATCTTAGGGTGTTCTCAGCAGTGAGGCTAAGAACATCTTTTAGTCTGCAACGTGCCACTTGTAAGATAATGCAGGATGGAAAACAGAAAGAATGGTTTTAAAATCGTATTCTCTGACTGCAGCATTTTATGCAGTCAGGAGGTGAAAGAGCTTGAAACTAGCATGGCAGATTGTAGTGAGAGTTTATATGTAATCTCTGGAAGGTAAAAGGTCAAAACTAGGTTAGTGGTTTGGAGGCAGATGGGCAAGGCCAGACACAAACGTAATTGGGAAATTCTAGAATCCCAACACATTTTGAGCTCAGTACTTTTCCCCAGAGGAGTATTCTTTGAGAGCAAAATAGATGTTTAATTAAATGGCTGCCTATATTGTTGGAGTTTATTTTAAAACTACTTTGAGGAAGTCTTTCAAGCTCAACACCTTTGGGATTTTTCTATAATTACTGTTCTGTACCATTTTTGGGGTCTTTGCTTCTGTTCTGCTGTAAGAGGGAAGACATAGAAGGCAAGCAGATGGGTAAATAGCTCAATGTAGGCAGGCAACAAGTTACTCAGATGGAAGAATAGTGAAAGGCCTTGGAGCCTACATTGGAGAAAGTGAGCTGTGGCTGCTTCTCATGGTCACCTGACTTCTTATCTCATGAAGATTCAGACCAGTGAGCAAAGTTACAGTGCAGCCCTTATTGACGCTTTTGATATTAAATTGAACTGATTGCTGCTACAACAATAGCCGATGCCAGGCATATATAGCTGTCAAGTGTCCCTTATTTGAAGGGACAGTCCCTTATTCCAGTGCCATGCCCCGCTGCTGTCCCTTATTGATGGATGTCCCTTAAATGTGCCTTAAATGACGCCCCTTAAATTTCAAAGGAAGCAGCTCCTCTCCCTCCCTCCCTCCCTGCCGGCCAGGGAGGAGGGAGGCTCCAACTGTGTTGCTTGGCTGTGTTGCTCACCCAATAAGAAGTCTAAGAATGACTGGGGGGGTGGAGCTTGCATGCCTTGTGTGTGGCTAGTTAATGCAAGCTGAGGGGTTTTTTTGAATGCTGGACGCCATTTTGTTGCACGTGCTGCTGCAAACTTTGCAGTGCAAAGCCAGGCCGGGGAGCCATCTTAAGTTGAGGCTGCATAGGCTTTGTGGTGCATGTGATTCAGATTCTATTCAGTTGAACATCTGGTCACAAAGTTGGTTGGACAGTGTTCTCAAAACTACAAGCGTGAGTTTGACCAGACTGCAGGAGGACAGGAAGACTGGAGTGCCTGGAACAGGTGAGGCCGCAGGTCCCTTATTTTGGCTCCTGATCCCTTATTTTCAAGGCTGCTGGTCCCTTATTTTCAAATCTGTAAGTTGACAGCTATGGGCATATATGACTTCCACCACAGAAATCCAGTGAGAGAGCATTGGCCCTATGTGTGCCATAGAGGGCCATGGCAACGGGTGAATTTAAATTTAGTACTGGAAGCTTAGATTGTATGTCCCTCTAGTTTTTATCATATCTCTTTTGTTCTGACCAAAGGTTTCTGCCAATTAGCCTGAAATGCTTTCAGTTCCTTTTCTTACTAACTGACTTGGTGACATATTGAGTATGAAACTGGAATTGGGTGATGTAATGAATAGTTTCAGGTAGACATGGCAATAGAGTTGGAAGATCCCAGTGATACAAATCTCTAAATTTAAAGTGGTCCTACAGTGTCTTCATGAACACCTCCGAAGACGTTTCACAAGTCCCCCAGTCTGTCTGTTATATTGACATGGCCTAAGGGGCTTTACATTTGGGAAGTATTTCCTGATGATCATTTGAAGGCACTCCCACATCACTCTGAAAGGATCAGTGCTATTTCAATGCAGTTGATCAGCACAGAACATGTTCAGGGTGTTCAGTTGACACTGGGGCTAATATGTGACCAGTGTAAGTGGTGTCTGACTTGTGGAGAAGGTTGCCATCTTAAGAACATAAGAAAATTCCTTTTTGATCAGACCAAAGGCTCATGTAGTCCAGCATCTTGTGTTTATTGATCAGTCACTAGTTTTGTGATCACAATGGTTTTAGGAAACAAATTTTACTGCCTACTACCACTATTCTTTGTCTGGTTCCTTATCTTGTGATGTCTGGGCTGTGTTGGGCTTGCCTGGGTAAAGTTGTGGCTCTCAATGCAGGAAAAACTGGCCAAAGAGGAGCGCAACAGTGAACTAAACCTGCACAAGATCACCCTACAGTGGCGCACGGTGCTCCGTGAAGTCAAGGCCAGGGAGCTGCGTAAGGACATTGAGATTCTTAGCCAGACCTTTGAACGTGTGGTGGACTGCAAAGACAATGTCATTAAGGTGAGCCCTGGCCGGGAAAAGCCCTTGGAATGAGACTGTGAAACTGTTAATGGCTCTCTTAGAGATCAGAGAGGGAAGTCCCCTCACTGCAGCTCTGTGACACTTGCCAATAAGGAGCAAAGGGCACATCTGTATTGTAGGAAAAAGTGGTTTGCACTTTGTACAATTCTGCAATGACCTCTTAACAGTTCTTTATTATTGCTGTCAGTGGGTCCCAGTGGTATAAGAACTGAATGCAGTGTGGAATGCCAGGGCCAAGCCACAGCAGATTCAGTTCAGAAGCTTTATGTGTGTTTACCAGCTTAATATAAGTTATTTCAGATACCGCAATTTATTATTTTAGGTCTTAGCATTCTCAATATTTTTAGTGTGGAATTCCTTAGCTCTTTAAAACAGGTTGGTCTCCTGCTGTGGTTGTCTAATGCATCTCTGTCCCTTCCAGTCCCTTGCTAAGGACCTCACGGAGGCAGAAGCTCAATATGCGCATGCTTTGCGCAGCCACTTGCACAACATAGACCAGCTGTTGGAACTCCAGCGCTGCCGCATTGGCTACTTAGAGGAGGATTACCAAACGGAGCTGCAAGCTCTGCAGAAGGAGTTTGACACAGAGAGGTAGAAGGGAAGAAGGGAGGGCTGGGAAAGATGGTGGCTCAGCAACTGTGAAAAACTGTGTTTTGTTGGACTCTTAGAACTCACGCGGCTTTTCATATTTTCACCAGGAAGATAATTATAGGTCACCATAATCTAGAGAGCCGGTACCTGCAGGATGTGCTGCTGGCTATGGAGCAAAACTTTACTGACAGTGAATATGAGGCCAGGCTCGACTTCCAGAGTACAAGAGATGACGTCAAGAACAAGGTCTGGGTCAAAACTCAGGGAGGAAACTTTATGGCAGTTTCTAAGTTTGCTAACGAATGGGAGGATTTATCATATTTTGAAATGGACAATATCCTCAGGAAAAAATATATGCACATTTTAGCAATGGTGTAGCCCTGAAACCTGCCTTTCATAGGTCTTTTAAAAGTTATTTAATATTCAAGTTGGGGCCTCATTATTTCATAATCAGCTGTGTGCTGATGCTCTGCCTTTTTTCCTTTTAATTGTTTTAGCCCATTTCAAGTGAGCTTTAATTCGTTACACTGATTTATCAGTGAATTCCAGTTGCTGGGAGTCACAAGGTTATGTTATGTTCAGGTCCTGTTTTGAGGCTGCCTGTAGGCCTCTGGTTGGCCCCTGTGAGAACAGAATGCTGGACTAAATGAACCATTGGCTTGATCCAGCAGGTTCTTCCAGTGTTCTTATGCGTCTGCTATGTGCCAATATATTGGTTAATTTAAAAAAACAAAGAAAGAAAGAATGTGGGATGGGTAGAAGCTACATGGAGATGTTCAACGGAGTTCTAGGCATGCCAGGACTTCCTTGAAATTATAAAGGTTCCAAATATATCCTGCACCCAATATCAGGAATTGGCACCTCATTTGACTGGAAGCCTCTGTGTATTCCTTCAACTCTTTGTCTGTTAATACTCGTCGTCATATACTTTGTTTGGGTTTATTTCCCTGCCATTGATTTGTAGCTGCCGCTAATGATGAAGGGCCCCAGCTCAAACACATTTTATGTAATCAAAATACACCCATTACCATCCTTGTGTTTTCTTGCACATATAGCTGTAGTCAGTGGCTGAACTGGTCTACAGACAGAACTAGACACTGAAAGAAACATGGAACCACCTCTGCTGTATATTTCCTTCTCTCTTCTTCCCAGTAATGTGCAGCGAATCAACTCATGACCTGATTTTGTAGCCCCTTCACCCCCACATAATTGGCTTGCAGGCTGGGGGAATGCACAGGCGGATGGTGTCATTTTCATGCATTGTGTTATGCCACACATTACTGGGCGGGGAGGAAGAAAGAACCCACAGAGCTGATGCTGTAAAATCCAGTTCCATGTAAGATCCCAAGAAGAGCCATATGAGAGATTCTAGTGACTGGGGAATCAAGACTGTAGCTGAAACTATGTGCAGGTCCTCCTTAGTTTCATTGTTTCTCCAGGTACAGTGGTACCTCGGGTTACATACGCTTCAGGTTACATATGCTTCAGGTTAAGAACTTTGCTTCAGGATGAGAACAGAAATCGTACTCCAGTGGCGTGTCAGCAGCGGGAGGCCCCATTAGCTAAAGTGGTGCTTCAGTTTAAGAACAGTTTCAGGTTAAGTATGGACCTCCGGAACGAATTAAGTACTTAACCTGAGGTACCACTGTACAAGGTTTCTTGTTGCTGGAGCCCATACTCATGATTTTAAAACCCCCAAAGAAAACCAGTTGGGCATACTAAGGCTTTTTATTTATTTATATTAAATTTCTGTACTGCCCTTCATCCAAATATGACAGGGCAATTTATAATCTAAAATTACACAAATATATAGCATAATAACAAACAATAACAATTTTTTTTAAGGGCAGATCCTCCACACCATACATTTAGAGCACATCCAATGCAAAAGCTCCTGACTTCCACCAAAGAATCTTCCAAAGTGTAGTTTCCGCCCGTAGAACTACATTTCCCAGCATCCTTAACAAACTACAGTTCCCAGGATTCTTTGGGGGAAGTCATGAGCTTTCAGTGTGCATCAGATGTGCTCTAAATGTATGGTGTTCTTTTGCTTGGGAATGGAGTTCCTGGGCAGGCTGGTCCAGGGTTAGTCCAAAATGAGTCAGTTGACTGGAAAACTCCAGAGCAGACCAGAATAGGACCGCCTGTTCTGCTAACAGAATACTAATCTGGGTTCATTTCCGCCCCAGAACTTGGAGGAGAAGCATTACCTGCGCATGCAGTTGGAGGGTAAAGTGGAGGAGCTGTGGAAACGCTTCCAGCAGGCCTTGCGTACTTACACAGAGGCAACGGAAGACCGTAAGTTTGCCTTTGAAGGCCTCAAACGCAGAGATGAGAAGAGCACCAAGGAGATTGAGATGCAGATGAGGAAACTGCAGAAGATGCAAGTGAGTGGCCCTGCTTGGGCTGGTCGGACCAGGGAAACATTTGGGCTTTATTCAGGCATTGTTTTCTCCTGCAGCTGAGATATCACTGTGCTGTCCCTTCTACGCAGTGCTATTCTTTCAAAATGGTAGCATTAACAGCCTGCCCAAGTTACCTTCGTTGACCTATATCCCCCCACCCCTTGCAATTCACCATCAAGAGAGATACCTAACTGGTGGCCCAGTTTCTAGAATTGGCAGTCCACTTGCAATGACCTCCAGGAGTGTGTGAGGTTGCCACTTAGTTCACAGCTTAGTTGGGTTCACATGGCGGAGACACTCTTTGCAGGTGATTATCATGGCCTTGTCTTGAAGAAGTGTTGCTGTTGATTACAGGAAACAGGGTGTCTGTGGATTAATTTATATGAACTATCCCCTCTATGTAAGGGACGCGGGTGGCAGGTGGCGCTAAACCACTGAGCCTCTTGGGCTTGCCGACCAGAAGGTCAGCAGTTCGAATCCCCGTGACGGGGTGAGCTCCTGTTGCTCGGTCTCAGCTCCTGCCAACCTAGCAGTTCGAAAGCACATCAAAGTGCAAGTAGATAAATAGGTACCACTCCGGCGGGAAGGTAAAGGGTGTTTCTGTGTGCTGCTCTGGTTTCGGTGTTCCGTTGCGCCAGAAGCAGCTTAGTCATGCTGGCCATATGGCCCAGGGGGAAAAAACTCTGCGGACAAACGCTGGCTCCCTCGACCTGTAAAGCGAGATGAGCGCTGCAACCCCAGAGTCGTCCACGACTGGACTTAACTGTCAGGGGTCCTTTCCCTTTCCCTTTGTATCCCCTCTATGTGGGTAGATCCTGGTCTGGCTGCCATTCCAGTGGTAGCCGTGGACGTCATGCCAGTTGGAGGGAGCACTGAACATTTGATTTGGGCTTGCAAAGCTCAGTGGACAGAATTGGAAGGCTGGAAAAGATCAAAAATTCATCAGCCTCCAGCACTCTTCTCCATAAATTGACCTTCTCCCCCTCATCCCACCAACAGAAGAACCTGGGGAAAAATAGATTCATGGACAAACATGTGGTGATGCATATCAGCGGTGGGCGGAGCAACAGATCCTCCTGAAACCAAGCCCCCATCTCCCATGCCTTATAAATATCTGCAGTTGTTCCTCATCCCATTATTAATCTGAACCCCCACAACAGTAAAATCTCACACCACCAAAGCTGCAAACCAAAATGGCTATCTAATCGCACCTCTTCCTGCAGCCATGAGTTTCAGTTTATAGTTGCCACAGAAGACCTCCTGTTGGTTGACTAGATCCCTCTCTTGTCACCAGGACCTCATTGGCATCCTGAAGAACAAGATCGCTCTTCATGCACGGGAGAGCGAGGAGCAGAACCGGCGAGTCCGCGATGAGAAGGAGGTGGTGCTGAAGCAGCTGCAGAAGCTCAAGGGCGAGATGAACCGGGCCAGAGCCAAGGCCCGTAGCAACCTGGCTAAGCTGTCCAGGGAGAGCAGCGGGGCTCTCAAAGTGTTGGAACATGTTATGCAGAAGGTAAAACTGTATGCACTTCTGGGTAGTCATGGCCTCAGGCTCCTTCCACAACTGAGAAAGTACATAGGATGGGGAGAACAGAGGCAGCTGAAGACAGTGACGTCGCAATGGGGGGGGGGGGCGACGGTGCACCAATGTGCCCCGGGTGCCATGTCGGGGGGGGGGTGATAAGAAGGCACCTCGTGGCGGCGCAAGCAGCCATTGCGCCGCCACCACATGTGGTACGGATGCTGTACAGATGGCGATAGGATTCCTCTGTCGCCACTACAGCTGCAAACGGAGGATCGTCCGTTCACGGCTGCAGCCGCGAGCAGAGGATCTCGGCACCATCCATACGGCGCTGGAGCAGTGCTGGCAGCAAACCGCTATGTACAGGGCATGTGCAGCATTGTTACTTACAGCACATGCATGCAATGCCGCACATGTGCTGTACATAGCGGTTTGCTGCCCCAGGTGTCACGATGCCTTCGTTCACCCCTGGCAGAAGAGAACATGCATAAATCAAACTTTTGGTGATCTCTGGTAGCCCTTGGGATTCCCAAAACGGAGTTCAGATCCAGGACAGTTCTTGCAGATTATGTGCAAGCACAGCTTTGGCCTATAAAAATAGCACCTGGTTGGCTCCAAATAACGCTGTTTTAGTGGAGACTAGCTTTCTGGGGAGTGGGGGCTACCGCCTCCTGAATGGACACAGATGCCTATACTGCTGACATTTCCAAGGCAGGGCGGAATCAGCCAGGTTTTACCTCCCTTGCTTAGAGGAATTGCCCTTTGTTTCCCATCTTGCATATGAGATATATTACACTCGTGAGCAGCTGAGATCTGGTAATGTGGAAAATAATAGGGTTAAAAAAAACCCATCTATCCCCCCCCCCCACCTTTCTTTAAACTACAGTGGTACCTTGGGTTACATACGCTTCAGGTTACAGATGCTTCAGGTTACAGACTCCGCTAACCCAGAAATAGTACCTCGGGTTAAGAACTTTGCATCAGGATGAGAACAGAAATCATGCTCTGGCGGTGCGGCGGCAGCAGGAGGCCCCATTAGCTAAAGTGGTGCTTCAGGTTAAGAACAGTTTCCAGTTAAGAACGGACCTCCGGAACGAATTAAGTTCTTAACCAGAGGTACCACTGTATTTTAAGAAGCAATGGCTACTCTGTGTGCATGTGCTCCCAACATGACCTTGGAGAGCAGCGGAGCTTGACTCTTGCCTCTCTTAGTCCTGGCCAAGCTGGAACAGAAAGGACTTTCAGAGGAGGAGGGGGAGGGAGGGAGGTGCACAGGCTATTGGGGGCAAAGATAAGGTGTTCTTGACTGGGGAAAGGAACAAACAGTGGCTGGGATTGTTCAAACAGAAGAGATGGCTGGGAATTCCTGCGAGAATAAGAAATGGTGAGAGTGAGAGAGAAGCAGCAGTAGTGAAGGCTACACCTTATGCTTCTGGGCTATATGGAGGTTTTTAGCATGTGGTTCCTTTTATCCACCCCCCCCTGTCGAATGCATAGCTTTCTTGTGCAAGTTTACCCTGATTATTAAAGTTGCACCCTTTACTTTTCTATCCTATGATGCTCGGTTTTATTTTTCAATTTCAGATCCTGGTTTGTTTTTAGTGGTTTTGTATCAATGGGGGTTTTTGTACTTGAGTTTTTGTACACTTGAGATCATCTATCTATTTAACTATCAGTTTAGAAAGGTTCTTTAAAAAAATTAATGCTGGTCCTCCCAGCCTCAGATGGCAGGAGAGGATGCAAGCCTTCCCAAGACTCCTTGTCTCCTCTGCCTTGAAAGGATGATGTTCTTTCCAGACACTTTGGGCAGCGTCAAAAGCACTCATTTGATCAGCAGAAGGAGTTTTGGCTGTGCAACGGAACATCCCCTCCCTCTCCTCTCCCTGTGCATCCCTTAAATCTGTTTTGGGATTTCCCCCAACCTTCTGGAGCAGATTTGGGGAGCGTGCAGGCCATGCATGCGGGGGGTGGAGGTGGGGGGGGATTCCATTGTGCAAACCTAATTCCTTGCACTATAACAGAACAAGTGCTTTGCATACTATACCGTGTGCCTGTTAATCTTGTCACATAATCTTCCCTTGCCAAGGAGCTGCCCGCAATTCTGGCTCTCTTTTGAGTGTCCCTGTGTGACAGACATGTCACATATATGTTCGTCCCAGTCACATGATATTTTTAGTGTACATTTAAATTACTCCAAATCTTAAATCTCTTCATAGTGCGGGGAACCCATATGTACTATTGTGTGAAAATTGTGCATGGCTCTCATTTTGTCACAATAATCCGCTTAGAAGCCGGGTGCTGAGCAGCTTTCAGAGGACAGTTGTGTGTGCAGTTTTATCACAAAGTGGTGTACATGTCCTTTCTTGCACAGACTACCATATTTTTTGCTCTATAAGACTCACTTTTTCCCTCCTAAAAAGTAAGGGGAAATGTGTGTACGCCTTATGGAGCGAATGCCGGCTGTGCAGCTATCCCAGAAACCAGAACAGCAAGGGGGATTGCTGCTTTCACTGCACAGTGACCCCTCTTGTTGTTCTGGCTTCTCAGATTCAGAATATTTTTTTCTTGTTTTCCTTCTCCAAAAACTAGGTGCCTCTTGTGGTCTGGTGTGTCTTATAGAGCAAAAAATACGGTACTTCAGCATGGGGGGGTGGTATATCATGTGTGGTGACTCTTAAAGGTACAGGAGTCCAGGGATGATTGTAATGTGGCAACTCTCTTTTTAGAGATACAGGCCGTGTTCACGCTGCACCCATGTGCTCCCACCACAGGTTGGAGAAGTACTGTGCACATGGCATTATCCACAATTGATATCTATGTGGTTGTTTCTTACGAAATACTGTGTTTTGATGTGCTTCCCCTCAAACCAGCTTCAATCTGGATTGAGAAAAAGAACAATTTAGCTGCATTTTGAGCCATTAATGTGTACACAGCCGTATAGCCTCTTCTTCCCAAAGGAGCCATGCATGGCTTGAAAGTGCCCTGACATAGTGGTGGAAACTCAAAACTCCCAGAGAGCAAAGCAGATTCCGTGCATGCTGCTCTTTTAGCCGAGATGTACAGTTCAGAGTTTTTCTCATGTGACTGTTGGCAACTAAACCTACATTACAAACTTTTATTGGTTTTATACTCATTTAAGTGCCATGGCTTTCCCTAAAGAAGGATTGAGGAACTTACAATCCTCCCGTTGTCAGAACCACCAGTTCCACGACTCCTGACCGCTGGCCAGTCTAGGAGTTCTGGGTGCTAGAATCCAGCAACAAACATCTGAAGGAGCACAAGCTCCTCACCCTGCTCTAAAAAATCCCGGGAATTGTAGTTTGGTAAAAGTGCTGAAAATCCTGTGAAGGCATTCCTAGCCCTCCAGAGAACTAAAACTCCCACTTTAGAACTATACAGAGCCACTCCAGTGCCAGACCCTGGGAAGTGTATCCTGTGGCAGATAGAGGAAAACCGAGTCTGATTATTGTTCCCTTTAGGCAGAGCTGATCCTGCGCCTGGCTGAGATGTGCCGCAGGCTAGAGTCTGAAGAGGAGAAAGTGCTGCCATTTTATGCCAGTTCCCTGACCTGGGAAGAACAGAAGACTGTGGATAAGGTGGTCCTGGAGAAACCGGAAGAGCCACTAGCCCAGGTGAATTGTCTGTGTGTGGAAAGGGGAGGAAGGCACATGTGCCTGCTTCACCAGCAGAGGAAGAAGCAGTTATTTTGCTTCATTGTCAGGATTATTCTGTGTCTCCAGTTTAGCATTCAGGGCTGTTCTTTCCCAGAAGGAATGGTCAGATTGAGGCAATACAGCCCTGGCACCAATGGGAGCCCCCACCCCAAGGCTAGCAGCAGCAGCTGGGGTGGAAGGGTTTCCATTCAGACCATGGCAGGGGCAGAGTTAACCCCCATGTCACAGCCCCAATCGTGATCAGGCTCCCTATGTCTGCTCTTCACAGCAGGGGAAGCACCATGCAACTTCAAGTGATGCACTTAGCATCATGCAGAGTTTTCCCCTTTGCCTCTGGTACTTTCCCAGAATGCATTCTGCCTCCCTCTCTATCCAGGCCCACCTGACTTTGCGGCGTTTGCTTGCCACACAGCTATAAGAAATACCGTATTTTCGCTCCATAAGGCGCACCTGACCATAAGGCGCACCTACTTTTTTGGGGGGGGGGAATTCAAGAAAAAAGAATGTGGCTCTTGGGGGCTTTTGCGGAAGGTGGGGGAAGTGAGAGAGCCTCGCTCTGTCCCTTCCCCCACCTCCCGCAAAAGCCAGGGATAGCTGCGCAAAGCCTCCGTAGGGCAGTGGAATGAAGGCTCCCCACTGCCCTAAAGAGGCTTCGTGGGCTACCCCAGAGCTGCACAGGAGCTTGTCGGGGCTGGCGGGGGAAGCCCGGGTTTCCCCCAGCCCCAAAGAGCAGGTCGGGGCTGGCAAGGGGAGTCCAGGTCCGTCCCCCCCCCCCCCCCAGCGACCACACATTCGCTCCATAAGACGCACAGATACTTCCCCTTAGATTTTAAGAGGAAAAAGTGTGTCTTATGGAGCGAAACATACAGTAATCTTTGCTACAAGACCTTTGGCTGCTACATTCACAGGCAGCATTTCCCAACTTAGCAGCTGCTCAAGAGCCGTTTGTTTCTCCCAATGCAGCCACTGACTCAAAGCAGGGATTCTTGTCCAGAGACTCCTTAGAACCAACCCAGAAGCCTGTCTTTCCCATGTCTTTTCCAGATGATGCAGGATTACGTGGGGCTGGAGCGCTTCTGGCAAAGATACAACAAGGTGAGGCTGGAGCAGCTTTCGCTGGAGCGGACAAAGCAAGCGCTGCTCCAAGACAACCTCAGGCTGAGGCAGCTGCTCAAGCAGTACCTGGATGGCATCTCGGTGAACGACGAGGTTCTGAGCCAGATCAATCCACTGATGATTGTCAACCAGCAAAATATCGCCCCACCTTCGTCCCAGCCTGCCAAGCCGCCGATCTATAACGTGGTCGAGGCAGCACTCGAGGTCAAGCGGATCCTCTAAGTCAGCGGCGTGTGACTTCAAACTATCCTCCTCTGTCATGTTAACAGGCCACTGGGCATAAAGAAGAGTGAGGCCTGTTGGGGGACCTTTGGGGAAGGGCCAATACCTGCCATTAAACAGCTGAACAGAGCTGAGCTGATGCGTACTAGAGCCTTTTCTTCCCTCTGCAAGCAAAGCCCCCGAGGCTGGTATATTGGGAACTCTCATTTATGGTGCGTCTACTGCAAGTGGTTTCTTTTATAGGCTTGTGCACAGGCCTAAGAGCTGTTTGCAAAGGAGGCGGCTAAGCACTTGCACAGGTGCCAACTTTTGTGTGTGATTCCTTTCCAGAGTGCTAGCTTTTTATTTAATTCTCCATCCTAAAGTTCAGAGGTAGGGTTTAGCTGACTTAATACCCCTGCCAAATGCTGGGAGATCAGATCTATCATGTGTGCTGCAAAAAGTCCTTCACTTTGCAGGACTACAATTCCCAGGGCCTCCAAGGAAGATGTAATTAGTTAAAGCTCATTGCGCAAATCAAGGATGCCCTTCAGACGCTGCTGGGCTTCTGCTCCTGGAGTACCTGGCCTTTGTCCATGCTGGCTGGGACTGGTGAGAGCTGGAGGCCACCGACGTCTAGAGAACATATTGCAAATATACCTGAAGGATTGCAAATGCATCACTCTGCCCCCTGTTGCAGCACAATCTAGGCCATGGGAATTTTAAACTTTGTAAAACAATACATGAGTACTGCTCAATGTATATTCTGAAAGGCCTGCCAGTGCTTTGCTAGACGAGACTCTCAGAAATAGGCAATCTTCAATTGACCAGCTAGACTGAGCTGCTTATATATTGCAATAATACCCCCTAGATACCCTTCTCTGGTTAAAGACTGTTCAAACTACTACATCCTAGTAGGTGAGACCAGCCCTTCATCCAACCTACCCCTTCCCTCCGCTTTTTCGTGAAGGTGCGAGCACAACAGAGCAGAACCCCACAAGAGAAGCAACCGCAAAGCCATGTCCAAAAAGGTGAGGGGGCACTTTATTTCTTCTTAGCCTTGTTTCTCTTCTCCTCCTTGAGTTTCTTCTTGGAGACACGGGGTGCCCGGGCTTTCTGGTACAGGTGGTAGCCAATGAGCCCCAAGAGGGCAGGGACAAGCCCAATGCATAGCAGGGGCAGCACGTCATTCAGCATCTTCTGCCAGTAGGTGGCTCTGGACAGCCCCACCAGCTCCACCTCAAACTGCAGGACTGCATCCGCTGGAGAGAGAGGAGGGAGTTGGGTGAAGCAGCGCTGGGGGACAATTCAGGCAAGGCAGGTCCTTAGGAAATCTGTCCTGTCAGTGTTAGGCATCTATGGCAGCTGGAGAAGCACAAACAAGGCTCGGCTCTGCGCTGCTCAGTGGTGCTGTCAGGACTTTGGGGGCTCACTCAAAAAATTAGCAAGAGGCCCTCCTCAATATCATAGTGCAAACTGCACCCACTGGTGCTGCTGCAACTAAATGTCACTTCTAGCATAGGAGAAAAGAGAAACTTAGTTCTGCTTCCCTGTGCTAGGCAATCTGTCCCTCCAGCCCCATATCCTGTATTGGCAAAAGGTACCGTATTTTTCACCCTATAAGATGCACCAGACCACAAGACGCACCTCGTTTTTGGAGGAGGAAAACAAGAAAAAAAATATTCTGAATCTCAGAAGCCAGAACATCAAGAGGGATCGCTGCGCAGTGAAAGCAGCAATCCCTCTTGCTGTTCTGGCTTCTGGGATAGCTGCCCAGCCTGCATTCACTCCATAAGACGCACACACATTTCCCCTTACTTTTTAGGAAGGAAAAAGTGAGTCTTATAGAGCAAAAAATACGGTAACTTTTGCAGAAGGACTGTGGCTCAGTGGTAGAGCACCTCTTTTGCATGCAGAAAGACGCACACCCAGTCCCCGGCCTACACAGGTAAGGCTGGAAGAGAATCCTGCCTGAAATCTTGGGACAGTCACAGCCAGTCAACGTAGACCACACTGCACTTCCTATGTTTCTCTGAGGGTCTGTATTCTTCACAGGATGCTCCACGCGAGAGACCCAAAGGGTTGCCTTCACCCTCTTTATGCCGGCATCCCTGCACTGGTGCAATTGGTCAGGGCACAAAAGCCAGCAGAGCACGGCCAGCAACCTGCATTTGCATGGAGGCTCAAAATGCATGGCTGTGCAGGCTACATGAACTGCCAGGCGAAGGGCAGAACATAAGCAGGGCCACGGCTGCTTGTCTAACTGCAAACTATATGCAAACTAATTTAAGCTATATGCAAACTAATTCCTAGGGGAGCATATACTTCGCCCAAGCCGATACCTGGATTGCAACCACATATGCCAGCCACACTTTGGGGGCAGCGACAGATCCTTAAAGCAATGGGGTTAATGTGGGGTGATGAGCACAGGGCAGCTTCAGCTGTGGATGCCGTCCCATCCAGCCTCAATGCCAGCAGCTAGTAAGTCAAACATCCCAATTCCTTACTGAACTGGCCAGATGCTCCATTGTGAGCTAAACAGGTTGGCCACCATGTTTTCTCCAGATGTGTGCATTCAGTCACACTGCAACACCTGTGGATGCGACTCTTACCTCACACGTTCAAATGCAATTCTGGATTTTCCACACGTGTGAATTTTGTCCCATTCAGTCAACATGCCTGAATTCACCTTATGTTAGGGTGCATGTTCACTAGAAATGTGAAACCACGGCTCAGCCCAGAAAACTTTTTAAAATGCCTTGTTTCGGCCCAGGAAATTATGAAGTCATAATAAAGGAAAGAGTGCTTCTGAGTGTGTGCAGAGTACATTTCACCATTGCTTAACTACAGCAATTCTTTGCAGATCTGGGTGTAGGAACATAGCCAGGAATTTGCTGCCTGCTGCATCAAAACTAAAAGCCCTAACTGGGGCCATTGGGCGCTGCTTCAGGCAGGAAAACCTTGAACCAACACGGCTTCTGTGCAGGATTCAGGCTCCGCTCAGCCCTTTTTAGAAGTTAAACCCACTGCTTGCTACTGCTGCTTTGTGATAAGCAGGAGATGAGAAGGGAATAGAAGGAACTAAATATATTGCATTTAAAAAGAAGACTGATGGAGAAATGCTGTCTGCCAATACTGTACCGAGCACCCCACACCGCCTCTTTCTCATGCAGTCACCCAGTGGTAGTTTACATCTAGCTAACCCACAGCATCAAAATGCTATAAGCGACCACCCCGCTACAGTCAGTCGCTTTCCTAGCTTGCCTTTTCAGTTCCTCAACCCCAAATCAAAGCCCATGTGCCACCTGTACATCCAAAGGCAACGGAAGCAGATAGACCAGCCTAGAAAAACACAGCCTGCCAAGATGTCCTGCCGAACGGCCATCACGTAGGTGCTAGTTGCTGGATCGTACCTGGGACAGCTGGTGGGGAACCTCGTTTGCCGTATGCCAGGTGAGGGGGGATGATGACTCTGCGTTTTTCCCTGCCAGGAAGAAGGAATGCCATGTCAGCATTTCAGGACAGGACACAGGTGCACAAAGCTGCTGACTTCAGTCGGGATTCATTGGGCATTAAAAAAAACAAAAAACCGGGGCAGAAAATTGCAGTCATCAGTGAAACAATCTAGAAATTCCTTGACTGGAGGGAGCAGGATTCAAATAAATGCTCTACAGATGCTTCACACCAATTTTTTAAATGTTGGATTTCCTTTTCACATTTATACATAAAATATTTGTATGCTGCTTATTGATATATAGAAATAAATCATAGTGGTTTACAACTCTATAAAATCATAAAGGTAAAGGGACAGGGACCCCTAACAGTTAAGTCCATTTGCGAACGACTCTGGGGTTGCGGTGCTCATCTCGCTTTACAGGACGAGGGAGCCAGCATTTGTCCGCTCCACAGACAGTTTTTCTGGGTCATGCGGCCAGCATGACTAAGCCACAGCGGAACACTGACACCAGAGCAGCGCACGGAAACGCTGTTTACCTCCCCGCCGGAGCGGTACCTATTTATCTACTTGCACTTGGACGTGCTTTCGAACTCCTAGGTTGGCAGGAGCAGGGACCGAGCAACAGGAGCTCACCCCATTGCGGGGATTTGAACCGCCGACCTTCTGATCGGCAAGCCCTAGGCTCAGTGGTTTAGACCACAGCACCACCCGCGTCCCTATCATAAAACCATACAGTAAAATAATAAAAAAATCAAAACCATCCTAAAGTCAAAGCAATTTAAAACAAACATCTTAAAACCATTATGGGATATCAACCAATCAATCATTTTATTTGCATGCTGCCTTTCCAAAGTTAAAGCTCAAGGAGGCTGACAACATATAAAAAAATTGCACAACTACAAAAATAACAAGAGTAGTCATAAACAATAAACAAATGAACAGAAGTGCACAACCAAATTGAACAACTTCCACATAAACCAGAAGATCCAAAATAAAGATCAAAAAAATTAACAGCAGCAGCAGCAGCAGCAGCAGCAACCCTCTAAACAATACTCCAGCCCAAGATAATCTTAATTACCCGCATAGGCCTGACAGAATAGAGAGGTTTTCAACAGGCACATTTATGGGAGGAGACCAAGAGTTCTTACACTGCCTCACAGAGAACCTTCCCAAGTTAAGAAAGTGAGAAATTGTGGCTTGCATTAAGCTTGTGAAAGGTCCATTTTAGGGAAGGGGTTCAGAGATGTACACAGACTACAAGGCAAGCACACTGAAAGTTACTTACCCAACACACATATCCAGCAGACCCTGTTCTAAACCTGAGCAAAAGAATAAACACAGGTAAGAGTTAAGTGTGGCTTACATTCAGCACTGTTTATACTTGACAGAGAATGCAAGCCACACTGCTTTCAGCCAGGGTCAGAGTCACTTGTGAGCTGCTGAGTGCATCAGTAGAGTACCGTATTTTTCGCACTATAGGACGCACTTTTCCCCCTCCAAAAATGAAGGGGAAATGTGTGTGCGTCCTATGGTGCGAATGCAGGCTTTCGCTGAAGCCTGGAGAGCGAGAGGGGTCGGTGCGCACCGACCCCTCTCGCTCTCCAGGCTTCAGGAGAGCCCCGCCGCCAGCCCCACAAGCTCGGGGGACAGCGGGGAGGCAGAACGCCGCCATCCCGCTGTCCTCCGACTTGGTTAGAAGGCTGGGGGGGGGGGAGAAGCCTGCTCCTCCCCGTCGCCAGCCCCGCAAACTCGGGAGACAGCGGGAGAGGCGCAGCGCGCCCTTCCCGCTGTCCCCCGACTTGGCTAGAAGGCTGGTGACGGGGAGAAGCTTGCTCCTCCCCGTCGCCAGCCCCGCAAACTCGGGGGACAGCGGGAGAGGCGCAGCGTGCCATCCCGCTGTCTCCCGACATGGTTTGGAGGCTGGCGGAGGGCTTCCTCCTCCCCCAGCCCCGCAAGCTCCCAGAGCGATGCCAAAGCTGCGCGCAGCTTCGGCATGGCTCTGGGTCCCGTTCTGGGGGAGGGGGAAGCTCGGGCTTCCCCCGCCCCAGCCCCGCGCCTGGCGGGGGGGGGATAAATTTTTTCCCCTTTATTTCCCCCCCCCCAAATCTAGGTGCGTCCTATGGACCGGTGCGTCCTATAGTGCAAAAAATACGGTAGCATGCACTCAGTGCAGAACTTAAATGATGCCACATGCAAGCAACATTTGTAAAGGAGCAACAGGAAACACAGGCGTCCAGTTTAACTTTTTAAGTTTTTACCTGGCACCTAAAGATATGTAACTAAGGGGAGAGTGTGTCCCTTTTTTTGGATTACAACCCATTTTTTTTTGGAGGCCCCATTGGCGAAAGTGTGCCTTGGGTTACAACCTGTTTTGGTTTACAAGAGGACCTCTGGAACGGATTATGGTTGTAAACCAAGGTATCACTGTATTGGAAAAGGTCCAATAATGGATAACGTTCCTGCTCCAGTTCTTGTCCAAATTGCGTGGGAAGTTCATTAGCCAAATTGGCCTCAGAGTGCAAGTTCCAAAGATGTACCTGGGATGACTTGTCTTTTGCCCAGCTCCACTTGCAGTGGGTCACGGGACAGAGAGCTGTCAATGACGCGGCCATCTTCAAGGGTACCCTGCAAAGAAAGAATGCTATGAACCAGCCATTCAGCTGCTGCCATCAGTGCTGACAGCTGCTAGATCCGACCAAACCCCAGCCAGTCCAGCAGCTAGTCTAGTCTCATGGCAGCTAAGCTATTTCATAAGGGAAGCCCACAAGCAGTTGCTAAATTGCACGGAAAAACAAAACTTGCAGGAAGTGTGGAAACTTGTGGTTCTGGAGACAAGTGGAGCAACACGGTGTCAGGAAAAAGGCTGGTGGTGATTTCCACCATCACGTCATTTTCTATTATTATTTTTAAAAAGCCAGATTTTAAAAAAGGAGACGCATTCGCTTTTCTCACACTGACAGGGACACCTCTTCTGTGGTGTGTGCATCATCTATCCCAGCAACTAAGAAAATATGCTTCCCTCCCTTCAGAATACCTGTTCGACTTTCAAGGGACACTTTCTACACCAGGGGCAGCCAATAGGTCAGGGGCAGACTTTGGTAATACAGCACCATGAATGAGGACAAAATTTAGCACCTATTCTTATTTTCACAATAATTCCTTTTGGTGCAGTTGCTTTTTAATGAATTTTCTGAGTAGGCTGTTGGCATCTATCTTGAGAGACAATGAAGTGCACCTCCAGGGGTGAAGGCAAACTGCTGCAATAGCAGCACAAAGGTGAGGCCCCTGGGGCGCAAGCCTGGGCGGTGTGTATGGAGGTCCTCAGCTGCCCAGATCACAAGACAGGCCTTGCTGATGTGGTCCAAAGGAAAGTAGAGCAACACATTTGGAACCAGCTTGGCTGCAGGAGTTGCCTAAACGAGGCAAGCATCTTAGGGACTCTACTCCGGATTTGTGTAGGGTTGCTGCCTTGGCCTTTTCTTCTCCAGAAGATGTCCTGCATGGCAGCCAAGGTTGAGGATCAGTTTCCTTCTCTGAGATGCGCTACCTTCCCAGGCGGATGAGCCCCATCTGCTCCTTAAGTACCTGTATAAATCTGGGTTTTGTTGTTGTTAACATTATTATTATTTTGTGTCCCCTGGACTGGGTGCCCTGTGCCTGCACTGCCCTAAATCCCCTCCATATGTTGGGACTCCCAGCTCTGCCAGCCGCTTGCTTGCAGGACCAGCGGTCAAGACTGATGGGAGCCAGAATCCAACGCCATCTGGAGGGCACCCGGCTGCCCCACGCGGGGTCTGCGCCAGCCTGCCTGCACCTGAAGCCTTCTTCCTCTGCCCTTTTGCTGGGAGCCCTTGCGCCCTCAGAAGCCTCAGCCCGGGCTCCCGGGCTTGTCCCGGTGTCCATCTGGCAGCCGAGCAAAAGCCTATTGGGCCTCGTGACGCGGAAGGCTGCTCCGAAAACACGCGCAGCCTCTTCCACGGCGGCAAAGGGAGGACTGGCACCGGGGCGCACAGCTCGCCTTTCCAAAGCAAAACGCACCAAGGCGCCCCGCGCTCCCGATCTTCCCTGCCCAGCACCCGCGCCGACTCGGAGGGCGGAGCCGCGGGAAGCCCCTCCCCAGGCGGCCGGGAAGCGCCGGTGCTGACGTGTTCGTGCGCGGCTTGCCCCGCGCCCTGCGCCCGGCCTCGGCTTACTGTGTAGTGGATGTGCAGCGTGTCTCCCAGCGCCGAGCGCTCCGCGCAGTCATCGGGGGGCTCCACCTGCGGAGAGCCGAGAGAGAGAGGGGAGGGCGTCAGCGGGGGGCCCGGATCCGAACCGCACGTGGCTCCCCATCCGTGCAGCAGCGCGCAAACGGGGGGCGGCGGAGGGGCCTCTCCAAAAACTCCGCTGCGCCCCAAAGCGCGCGCCGAGAGTCAGCGGCACCGGCGCTGCTGCTGCTGCGCTCCTCCCGCCCCAGCCGCCGCGCAAGAGGCCCGGGCGAGGACCAGGCGCGCCCCCGGGCTGCCCCGTCTCTCCCTCCCAGCTTCGCCGGCGGCATCTCGGAGGCGTGCCGGGCACTTCTCGCCGCCGGCCGGGCAGGACCCGCCGCTGCGCCCGCGCGCCCTCACCAGGGTTTCCAGCTGCAGCTCCCGGGGCGCACTTTCGCTCGGGCTCTCGGGCTCGTCCTCCGCCCGCTGCGCGCGGCTGCCGGCTGCGCACAGGAGGACGAGGACGAGGCCGAAGCGGAGAGGTAGCATGGCGAGAGAGAGGTGGCCCAGAGTCGGAGCAGCGGCGACCGGGCTTGCACCGCAGGGCAGGGCAGGGTGCCTCCTCCTGGCGCCGCCCCCTGCTGCCCGCTTCCCCGCCCCGGAGGAAGGAAGGAGGGCCGGAGCGAGCGAGCAAGGGGGCTCTCCTGGCACCGGGAGCGCAGCTGAGGTGCTGCTCTCAGGCCTTCGAGAGACACGTGCTCAGCAACACCGAACGGGGTGCAAGTAATGTAGGGATGTTGCTGGAGAAGAATCGTGGAGTTGCAAGGGGTCCCGAGTATCATCTAGTCCACCCCTTTGCCATGCAGGACCCCCCCTCCAATTTGAAACCATACATGACCCTTCTTAACTTTGCAAATGTGCTAGCAGTTTTATTGCTGCAGAACAGGTGCCTCCTTGTCTGTGCCCTTCTGTTCGCAGGATTCCCACTGGCACCCAGCTGTTGTGGGAAGGGGAAGGTGGGCTAAGCAGCCCTCTTCTCCCCACCCCCATCCAGGGCTCTGGTGAAATCCTGCAGCAGGGAGTTCCGCAGGTCAGCACACTGTTCCCCACAGCACCCACACAATGGCGCCCAGGAAGGTGCCCACCCTCTCTGAAAATACAATAATAATAGTAATTATTATTATTATTTATTTATACCCCGCCCATCTGGCTCTGGATAGCCCTGGGAGGAGGAGCACAGTCTGCATTTGCTCGCAGGGCACTTCTTCACAAATTGGAAGACTCGGCTTTGGTGTGGGAGATTAGCAGCCAAAAGCTAATAAAGGCATATTCTTGTCAGCATGAGAAAGTGCTAACACCATAGAGCTGTATTACTGATAGGCAGATGCTCAGACCATAGAAACACAAATGCTAGAAAGAACTCTGTGTGATGTCATTTCCCCTCCTTTCCTGGAGAGGAAGGAGCTTCTACTACTCCCTGCTCCCCTCTCTCTTCAACCAACCATGAGGGCAGAGCTATGCTGTGCTTGCTCCAGTTCAGGCAAATGCCTCAAGCACGTTACACTGTTAATAAAAGTATTTTGCCTGCATGGCTTTAACTGCTGCCATTGCTGTGAACCAGTGCAACATAAAGTACTGGTAAATAAATTATACTTTCCAATTTACTTCCCAATTTGTTGCCTGATTGTTTGTTAAGCTGGTAAGAATAGGAGAGCCAGCTTACTTCAAAGCTGGACTTGCTCAAATCAAGGTTTTACAGCCTAGGACATGGGTGGGCAAACTAAGGCTTGGGGGCTGGATCCGGCCCAATCACTTTCTCAATCCGGCCCGTGGATGGTCCGGGAATCAGTGTGTTTTTACATGAGTAGAATGTGTCCATTCATTCATTCATTCATTTATTTAAAATGCCCACTGAAGGTCTCCTACTCTCTTAAATTATCTCTCCCTGTTCTTCCAGGGCTGCTGACCCTTGCATGTACTGTTGCATTCACAATACATAAACATGATCCCCGCTCTCTCCCTTTCTTCAAAACCCACCTTTTCCACAATGCGTCTGGCTTTTCCTCTTAATCCCCACTCATTCCTAATTACCAGCACACTTTTAAAAAGATGACAGCATCTGCCTACATTTCCTCTGCCTTTCCTCCCTTTGCCCTATTGTTTCTTCACTGTTTTAAACTGTAAGCTCTGTGGGTGCAGGGACCTGTCTATGTTGCTTGTCTAGCTCTATGGTGCTTTACACACTGGCAGTGAATAATTTTAATGGTTGTGAATATGCACAGATGTGCACTGGCTTGGAGCGGCCAGGTGGAAAGGAGGACATGGGACTTCTGAACTTTTACTAATTGTTTCCAAAAGGAAATGTGTACACCTGCAGCTTTGCATATCCTGCAGAACAAGCTCTGCCTGCCCAAAGGCTGTTTGTGCACCGTAATGAAAAGTGCAGAAGCCTGTCCGTTGCACCTAATGATTCAACCTCTAGCCCAGATATGGAGAAGCCTACCAAAATGGATATAATGTTTATTTGCACACTTGCAAATGCATGTGCAGATGTGTACACAAACTGATGGTGGTACAAGCAATGTGGACACTAGCGCACAACTTTGAATACACAGAGACACCTCAACTTGCAGTTAAGATGTGTCTGACTACAGAAGATCTTTAGACCATTACACACACTCAGCTACAGGGTTCTTTGACCGCATGGAATGGAAAGGACTGGACAATTCTCAGGCATTTGCTTTCACAGGTAGCTTTGCCTGTTATTAAAGCTGACGTGGAAAGCAAACACGCCTGCCATTTCCTATCAGCAGGGACTGTCACCTTGAGCGTGCTGCAAGAGCAGTTGCCAAAAAAGATAAGGGGACTTCTCGAAGATGAGGAAAGATCTAGTATTGGTGGTGGTTGGAGGGTCTAAACAAAACAGATGTAATTCAGCAATGTGTGTAATTTCACATTTCTAGAAGTCTGGATTTCAAAGTGAACCCGGACAGTAGAGGAACAGCTGTTGTAACAAACTGTTAATGACTAGGGGGGAAATACATTGCATTCTTCAGCAGCAGCCCTGTATGTTTCCCTAATTTCTAGGGGTCAGCACCAAAGTCGGAAAACTCTTGAGTCACCAGCACCCCAAGATTCATCTGAACATGAACGGCTTAAAATGTTTAAGTGTACATTTGAAAATGTACAGAGAGGGGCATGGGAGAAGGACAATAAATCTGTGTTTGCAAACACATGTGACCTAGGCACATACCTCAGTGGTAGAGTACATTTTGCATTCAGAAGATCCCAAGTTCAGTCCTTGACATCTTGAGGTAGGAATGGAAGAGATCCTGTCCGAAATCCTGGACTGCTTCTGTCACTCATTGTTGGCAGTATGGAGCTAGATGAAATAACTATCTGTGCATTCCTGATAATAATATTATGATGGTTACACATGATCCCACTTTCAATACAGTCTGTGCCTGGGGAAGTTTTGGGGCAGACATACTCCTTTGCCTCTCATTGGTGCACATCCTGTAGCTTCCTGCTGAAATCATGTAACCTTTTTTATAGCACAAATGTCCGGAGATCATTTTTATTTTTTGGGACCTGCTTTTGTTGTGCAAGAGTGCCCCTGTGTATCACATTAATGCAGTGGCTTTGGGGAAGCTTTGCAGAGCAACTAATAACACAGAACAATGTGTGGACATTCTAGTATATATCCACCATTAATGCAGTATTATTGTGTCAAAGACATGTTGCAGGAAAACACACACACACACGCACACCCAGTTTGGATGTGCCTTTAAAATTTCAGTACACAGTTGAAGGGGTGCCTGGCGTGCTCTGGTCCATGGGGTCATGAAGAGGCGGACACAACTAAACGACTAAACAACAAAGCAAAATAGTGGCAGTTCCGAGGCATTCTTATAAATTACAAAATTCTTATAAATTCTTATAAATTACAAAATGCAGATTTTGCAAAGGTGCAGTACATTGCTGTCACCACTGTGTGGCAGCAAAACACCACAAATCCTCTTTCCACTCCCACCCCGGAAAATAAGCACCCCGAGGTTATTCAATCTAAAGGCCTAAGTGACGTCCCTTCCCTCTAGCCATCTCGGTCCCTGACAAGACAGGTCTGTCTTCCCACTGGAATGCATCCAGCATGAATCACAAGGAGCTAGCTCACGGTGCTTTATTGACTTTATCTGGCTACATTTGAAGGGCACTCGGCAGCCCTAGAGCATTTTTGCCCCCTTGGGGAAAACTCCTTATGAACTATCAAAGGTAGCAGTCTACCAGGTGTGCAATGCACATATGCCCAAATTTGAGTAGTTGTGTCAGGTGGACTTACCTGTGTTGTAACCCATCCTTTTACAAAACACGCAGGCCTGTTGGCTTCCCGGCATTGTCAAAGCCATACTCCCTTCGCCAGTCTAGAGATACACAGATGGGCGAGGATAACTGGCATTCAGGCATTCCCACAAATCCACTCCTCCCCCACCAGGGATCCCAGGATCCTTACTTAAAACCTACTGCTCTTCCAGTCATGCCTGGGGATGGATGGAAGGAAGGAAGGAAGGAAGGAAGGAAGGAAGGAAGGAAGGAAGGAAGGAAGGGAAAAGAGAGAGCAGCTTGGCCTGCTCTTGGACTCTTTCAACTTGATATGCAGAAGCCCAGCAGGGAAGCTTCCCAGAGCATGTGGAGACAGTGATCTGTGCATATCAAGCTGCTCTGAGCAGCACAGCTTCGGTGGCCAGCTAAAAAGTTGGCAGTATTCTGAGTCATCCGAATACTGTGGACCCACACCCCTGCCCGCTAACTTGCCCCGCCCTCAGAGACCACGGCTTTGCGGCATCTGAATGGCGCTGTAGACCACTTGGCTAAGCAGGCCCAGACTGGGAATGGTGCTTAAGAGCGCTCTGGAACGGTGCCTCCAGAAGGCCGGCTGGGTGCCCCCGGTGACGGGATAGGCATGCCAGCTATTTCCCCTGCTGTGTTGCTGCCCCCATTGTCATTCCAGGGCTCTGGCTGCCCCCCTCCATATTGACATACCAGCCCTCGTTGCTGTGATGAGCCGAAGACGGGCTGGCGGCATTTAATGGGATTATGGGCGCTTCCCCCTCCTCTGCCCAGAGACAATGCAAGATGGATGAGCCCAGAACTGGTGAGAAACCAGAGGCAGGCTCCAGCTCAGGCTGGTGGTAGGTGGGGGGGGGGGAGAAAAGGCACTCTGTCTCTCCCTGTCAATGTTGTCAGCTTGCTCCCCTTCTCCTCCATGATGCCGAAGAGCAATGGCTTCTCCACCGGTGCAGCAGGATTGGGTGCTGAGACTGGCAAGCTCTATAGCCACAGTGACATGCAGCCCCAAGTGCATCACGGGCTCCTCTGCTCTCGTCCATTATCACCATTCAGTCCTACTCCTAAGACTTCAGCATAGCACCAGCCTGTTCGGAGCTGTAGACAGAATGGGAATGACCAAGGCTGCGCCAGTGTTGTCTCCAGGTATTGGATGGCGCTTGTGCAAGATGAGCCCTCCATCCATCCGTTTCCCTTCTTCCTCCAAGCCCACTTGCACCTCCACCCAGAGGGGGAGCGCAAGGCAAATGGAGAAGGATGCTGCTGTTCTGTTGCTCCTTCTCACTTGTCATAGCTCCCATGTTCAGAGGGGCAGGTGATAGCAAGGCGAAGGGCTTGGAGCTTCCAGGGGTTGGCAGCAGGCCCACTGGGTGGGGTGTGGGCCTCATGCCAGTGCCCAGTAATCCGGGCCAGTCCAATACATTTTGCCACCCGAGAGAAAGCAGGGCACGACACTCTGCCCTGTCATTCCTTGCCCAGAAGCTGGCAAGACTGGCAGCTGAATCCCACCTCAGCACTGGCTGCCACCACTGCACCTGCAGGACTAGGTGAGGGAGCACAGGGCAGGCCACATGGCACACATAACTCTGCCCTCCCACACCAAACTACCACTACCTACTGCCCAGCACTTGTTGCCTGAGGTTGTTTTGCTCTGCCCTAACAGTAGGGCTGGTCCTGCCAGGGATGCTAACCTCCGATTCCAACCCTGGATTGCTTTCTTCTTCTGCAGCAGTTAGACTATAATAAAATACTGAGTAGCAACCAGCAGGGAGCTTGACGTAAGAGAACCTGAAAAGAGAAGCATGATTAAAATGTCAGCTTTTGGTGGCAGTTTTCTTTCACATGAAAAATGGAAGCAATTACCTTTTCGTGACTGGATTAAAACGGGGTAGTAGAGTTACAACAGATCAGGTGAAATGGTTTCCTTAGCAAATCTGGCTCACGGCCTGTCAGATAGCGAACTGTGGAACATAAAGAAAGAACACGGCTTTCCCAGGATTCACACTCCATGTGATACGCCGGAGAGAGAAGCCTCCCTTCAGATGTGCTGAAATGGGCAATGAGGCTACACCCCGCCATGTCTCCTGGTTCTGCCCTCTGACATTCACAGCTGGAGGGGGGGCATCTGAGAACAGGGCGCCTATGCATGTAGCTGGTGCTCTGCAGGTATAGGCAGCCAGTGGCATGTGTAGATTCTCTGGCTCTGGGTGCCCATGCTCCATGCAGGGGAAGACAGGGCAGCAGTGTGGCTTCGGGGGGGGGCATACTAATTACATGAAGCCGCTTCATGCCAACATGCCAGCACCTGGAGGTGCCAGTGTGCCTGCCAGTACCTCATGCAAAACAATATACCCCCTCAAAAATCCACCACACACAAGAGCTACTTGTTCTTCCTGCTCAGTAGTACCTCTTTTGCTGGCTCGGCCTCTCCTACATCGAACTACAGACCCTTAAGCATTCTTACATTACACTGGAGGCCAGAATTGGACACCCACCCACCCTTTGAATGGAGAAGAGCAAAGGGCTTCTCTATGGGAGGGGGGCATGGCAGTGTCTGATGCAGGTGCTTTCTCTCCATTGATGGGGCAGTTGCCAATGCTGGCACAATTCTGTGGGCCCGTCTCTTTTTCTGCTCTTTTAGGTGTGGCAGCCATTTTGTGTTATGCCCGGCCAGCCATCCTAATGGCAGCCATTTTGTGGCTTGCGCCCAGAGCACTCAAGATTCCTGATGCCAGTGGCCCCTCACCCAAGGGCTGCAGACCCTACATAATGGCTATCAGAGGCTCTCCAAGGTTTCAGCCCCGCCTAGAGACGCCAGAGGCTGAGGTATTTTGCATGAAAAATAAGTGTTCGGCCACCGAGTTGTACAGTCCGTCCCAAATGCACAATTTTGTACTCTTATCTGGGGGGGGGGGAATGCACGTTCTTATTTCATTTGCTTAGACTTTCAAAACCACCCAGTGACTGATCCCTAAACTTTCCCAGCAGGAGGCAGCACACATAGAAATATTTTATCACTGGCCGGGGACGCACAGTCTAAATAGCGGGACTCCATTTAGATGCCAAGCAAGTGTGACTCTATTCCCACTTCTCTTTGTAACATACGTGTCGGCTGGTACAACTGCAGGCTTGATTCTACATGACGGAAAAGTTTACACCTGCTCTGGATCGTGGCCATCGCACTCCTTCATGGCTTTCTCCTCATCCAAGTTGCTTCTTGCCTACTCTCCCCTGGGCAAACTGGAGCACCACCCAAGTAACAGACGAGATGCAGGAGAAAATGTTGGCATAAGGATCCACAAAAGGGGAGGAGGGAAGTCAAAGGGGATTCATTGATTATACAGTGGTACCTCAGGTTACATACACTTCAGGTTACATACGCTTCAGGTTACAGACTCTGCTAACCCAGAAATAGTGCTTCAGGTTAAGAACTTTGCTTCAGGATGAGAACAGAAATTGTGCTCTGGCGGCGCGGCGGCAGCAGGAGGCCCCATTAGCTAAAGAACAGTTTCAGGTTAAGTATGGACCTCCGGAACGAATTAAGTACCGTATTTTTTGCTCTATAAGACTCACTTTTTCCCTCCTTAAAAATAAGGGGAAATGTGTGTGCGTCTTATGGAGTGAATGCAGGCTGCGCAGCTATCCCAGAAGCCAGAACAGCAAGAGGGATTGCTGCTTTCACTGCGCAGCGATCCCTCTTGCTGTTCTGGCTTCTGAGATTCAGAATATTTTTTTTCTTGTTTTCCTCCTCCAAAAACTAGGTGCGTCTTGTGGTCTGGTGCGTCTTATAGAGCGAAAAATATGGCACTTCACCCAAGGTACCACTGTATCTTAATTGTTCTCTTTGTTGTTGTTTGTAAACCTGAAAATCCAAAAATAAACCAATATAATTTTGGGGGGAAGTGGGGTATCAAGGGAAAGAGTGTGACTAGCTGCCAGGCAACCTGAACACCACACTGCAACTTTCCCCCAGATCCCAGTTACTATATCCTCCTCTCTTCCGTGGAACTCAAAATGGCATTCACACAGGATTCCCAGTTAAGTCCGCCATCCAGGCACTGACTAGACTCAGAAAAACTTAACCTCAGCAGTTTGCTGCGTGCACCATATGCCTTCAGCCTACGCCCAGTTGACTGGAAAACACCCGTATATATAACCCTCCTGCTTTGTATGCATTTTCACACATTTGAACTTAAAGATTCTTCAGTCACACAATATATTGCCAACATTGGGCATCATACTCACTTGTGTTTTGCAAACGCCTCTTCGCTGCACAAGTGACAGGCATGAGGGAAAGGCAGATAGATGACTTCAGATCACACTGCTCAATGCCATGCAATTGCTTCCAGAGCTATACCCAACCTAGTCCTCAGAAACCTAGCCTTTGTGCACAAGGGCAAAAGTTCAAGGCCCTGGGGGTGATTGAAACTTAATACGATGACTGTACTGTGTGCTAAAGGATGAGAGACAAAGGTTTGGGAGGAGTTGACTGGCCAGCATGAGAGACTTCTTGGTTCCTTAGTGTTCCCCCTGCTCCCTCCTCTGTGGGCTTAATTCCATATATACTGCTCACAAGCCAGGCTGTCTCTCAGCCATAGTTACCTGACTGTTTTCTCTCAGTGAGAAGATGGAAGTAACAGCAAAACATTTCCCCTGAAATCAGTTTGCCGCACTACAGCGCTTCCACTATAAAGGAACAGAGATAGATGTCACGTCTTTTTTTTTAAATAAATTTTTATTAGATTTTCCATCGTGATAACACAAACCACAAAGCAAGATGATAAAGATGATACACAAAAACAGAAAAGGAAAAAGAAAAAAGAAGAAAGAGGGGGGGAAAGGGGGAGAACAATAAACAAATAGACAATAATAACAAACTTAATTCTTCACAAATCCAACCTTTTAAACACCTTAGTTGACTTCCTCAAATCCCTCCCTTCTGAGTTTCCTTGTAATTAAAAGTAACAGCTTTCCAATATCATTATTAAACTAAAACAATTTCCAATTATAGTCCATCTTATTCGCTTTTCTTAACATTCTGAATCCCATTTATTTAATTATAACTTAATTTAATCCTAGGCCTATTTGTTTCTTTCAAGTAATTTCTAATTTTTTATATTACAATATTTATTCAAATAGTCCTTGAATTTCCTCCAGTCCTCTTGAAACTCCTCTTCTTTCTGGTCGCGGATTCTTCCAGTCAGGTCAGCTAGCTCTGAAAAGTCCACCATCTTCATCTGCAAGAGATAGATGTCACTTCTGGTCACATTCACACCTGGCTGGGATGGCACATGACCAGAGAGCGCAGTCTCACCCACAGTGAGCACAGTGGTAGAGCACATGCTTGCAACATTCAGAAGACCACAGGTCCTTGGGATCTCAAGTTAAGAGGATCTTTGCGGGGGGAGCAGGCAATGTGAGAAGACCTCTCTGGGCCCGAGACCCTGAAAAGCCACTGCCACTCAGAATGAACCAGGAATGAGGAACCTGTGGCCCTCCAGAATTTGCTGGACGACAACTCTCCTCATCCCTCCAGAGTTAGCTATGCTGGGTGGGACTGATGGGAGTTTGAAGCCAACATATTCTGAAGGGTTTCAGGTTAGGCACCCTTGGAATAAACACTAATGGGAAAGACGGCAAGAGAGCTGCCATATACCAGGTCAGGCTTTCTGCAAAAGGGCTCGAGATAAAAAAGCTGGTAATAACATAGCACTGGAACTCGTGGACATCTAATGCAACTGAACGTTGAAGGTTCAGGACAGATAAAAAGAAGGAAGGCACTTCTTCAAGCAGTACTCAGTTCAGCTATGGCACTTGGTCCCCCAGGAGGCAGTGATGGCCACCAAACTAGATGGCTTTAAGAGAGGGAGAGACAAATTCATGGAGGAGGAGAGGGCTATTGAGGGCTACTAGTCACGACAACTGTGCTCAGAGGCCACAGTTAGAGGCAGATGCTTCTGAACGTCAGCTGCCGGAGAGGCTCTTGAGATCGGATCCTGTTTGCAGGTTTTCCACAGGCATCTGTTGGACTAGATGGGCCACTGGCCTGATCCAGCAGGCTCTTCTTACCTTCTTATGGAACAGAAGAAGAAGAAGAAGAAGAAGAAGAAGAAGAAGAGGAGTTTGGATTTGATATCCCGCTTTATCACTACCCAAAGGAGTCTCAAAGCAGCTAACATTCTCCTTTTCCCTTCCTCCCCCACAGCAAACACTCTGTGAGGTGAGTGGGGCTGAGAGACTTCAGAGAAGTGTGACTGGCCCAAGGTCACCCAGCAGCTGCATGTGGAGGAGCGGAGACGTGAACCCGATTCCCCAGATTATGAGTCTACCACTCTTAACCACTACCCCACACTGGCTCTCTAATCAAAATCAAAATCTAATCAAAATCAAAATCAAGAGATTTTGCATTGTTTCCTTTGCTTTCAGTGTGCTATGTATTGGGTTTAACACATTTTATGTTACAAGCTGCGTTCTAACCAATCGTAGAAGCGTTGGTAGACGAACGTTCTAATGGCAAGTAAGCGCATGCACTTCAACTGCCAACTGTCAGTTCATGCTTGGCATTATTATCGTGTTGTCCAGTCAGTTTGGTTCTTGTGTTCCTATGAGTGAGCTGTTGTCACTGACAAATGTCACTGACAAATGTTGAATAAACTTAGTTGAGGAACTTATACTGCCTTGGCTTCTGACTTTTTCCGAATATTTAACATTGGCGATGAGGATGGGATGTTGATGAGTTCCCGCCGGCTGCCAGAGGCCTAAGACCACACCGCAGCACCGTTGCCTGCCGCCTCGCAGTAAGCGCGACCTCACTGCCACGCTGGACTCAGCAAATAGTCCCGGAAACGAGACCGCACCTGCCGTGCCTTCGCAACCACCCACAATTGCACAAGCGACTGCTCCAGATCTGAGGATGGCTACCAGGCATAGTCGGCAGCCACTGGACTTTGATGTGAGCCATCCTGCGGAATGGCCGCAGTGGCTCTGCTGAATAAGGAGCTATGTCCGACTACAAGGCTTCACTAGGGAGGCAGACAAGGTGGATGTGCTACTGACGGTGCTGGGAAGTTCTGCCATCACTCTGTTGGAAGGTCTGATGGCACCCAGGGACATAGAGGCATGCACTTTGGATGAGCCTTGCGCCTCAGACACCTTGCGCCTCAGCCAAATAAGAACCACCGCTGCTACGACTTTGCACACAGAGAGCAACAAGCGCAAGAGTCAGCGAGTGAATACATCACAGTGCTCTGGGCGATTGCGATGTATTGTCAATTCGCTGACATCAAGGAACGACTTCTCGAAAGGCTCACCGGTGTATGCGAGACAGCCGTCTCCGCCGCAAGCTGCTGGCAATCACGATGATGGAAGCAATGAATATGACCACAGCCTTTGAGAAGGATAACGCCCACGAGGCGGCCCACAGCCCATGTACCGAAAGGAGAACTCACCGCATCCAGCGAGACCGGTCGTCTGCCATAGATTCCCACAATGAGGATGTCCACCGAGCTTCGGACCGATCCAACTGACACCACTGTTCCCAAGCTAAGAGCGCATCATCAAACCAGCGGTCATCTGACGCACCTTGTCGGACATGCAGGTTTCGTGACGCCACATGTTGCTGCTGTGGGAAGACTGGGCACATTGGTTGAATCTGCCGCTCCAAGACCTCTGGAGCATGACCCAGCAACGTGTCCACAAGGCCTACATAGAGGAGGAGTTACAGTCCACCTCTCCAGCCAGGGTACTTCAACTTCTGTCCCCGGGGTCCAATAAGCTTAGCGTACAACTCAAGATAGAGGGAACCCCGTGCACTATGGAGTTGGATACCGGCTCATCTTACTCCATAATATCTGCTAAGACTCTGAAAGAGCTTTGCCCTAACAGCGGTCCTCCTCTCCGCCCAGCCCCCGTAGTGCTGCGGGACTTCCAGAGAAAAAGAATCCAGCTAAATGGGATGGGCACCTTCAAGGTATAGTTTAAGGAATACACAAAGAATTTGAACCTCATCATAACTGAAGGCCCATTCACTAGCCTTCTAGGCCTAGCATGGTTCGGGTCGTTAGGCTTAGGTATTTCAGGGCTTAATCAGATTTCCCCAGGGGCAGATTTTGAATCAATCTACCAGGAGCATCCATCAGTCTTCGATGGAACCCTGGGCCTGTACAACAGACCCCCGATTTCCCTACGGCTCAACCCCATGCTACAACCTATTCGGGTCAAGGGCCGTAGAGTCCCGTTTGCTCTTAAACCCAAGATTGATGAGGAGCTTGATCGCTTAGTCGCCCAAGGGGTCCTAGAGCTGGTAGCTTCGGGAACCTGGGAAACCCCAATCATCACACCGGTTAAACTGGACAGCTCAGTCCGTATCTGTGGTGATTACAAATGCACCCTGAACCAGGCCTTGCAGGACCATGCGTAGCCGGTTCCGGTGGTGAGCCACGTGTTAGGCCATCCTGGCTGGAGCCAAGATCTTCGGGAAGCTGGATTTAGTGCAAGCTTATCAACAGCTAACCGTTGACAAGGCCACCGCAGACACCCAGACAATCGTGACTCATAGGGGTGCCTTCAGGGTCAAACGCCTACAGTTTGGAGTTAGCGTGGACGCAACCCCAGAGTTGGTCACCACTGGACCTAATGGTCAGGGGTCCCTTTACCTTTACTTTACCAGGGTTATTTCATGGCCTAATGGACTGTCTCCTTAAAGGCATCCCTGGAGTCACACCATTTTTCAACGATGTGCAGATCGCTGCATTGTCGAGAGAGGACTTTGCCGCCAGATTACGGATAGTGCTCCAATGCTTCCAGGCGGCAGGACTTAAGGTAAAACAGAAAAAGTGCCTGTAGGGAGTGAGCAGTGTGGATTTCTTGGGGTTCCGGGTTGACATGGACGGCCTCCATCCAGCAGAGGACAAAGTGTGCGCCATTTGCGATGCCCCAGACCAAAAGAGCAAGGCAGAGTTACAAGCCTTCTTGGGACTTCTTAATTTTTACCACGCGTTCCTGCCGCACAAGGCAGCCATAGCTGAGCCTTTGCACAGGCTCTTGGACAAAAAAGTGCCGTGGGTCTGGGGCCCTCGACAGGCCAAGGCGTTCCGAGGGGTCAAAGACTTGCTTGTGTCCAACTCAGTGTTGGCACACTTCGATGAAAAGCTTCCGGTGGTGCTGGTTTGTGACGCTTCCCCTTATGGAGTGGGCGCAGTACTGCGCCACCAGCTTCCGGACAGGAGGGAAGTCCCAGTGGCTTACTTCTCCCAAACTCTCATGTCGGTGGAGCACAACTACTCCCAGATCGACAAGGAGGGTTTGGCAATAGTTAAGAGAGTCAAAAAGTTTCATTACTTTCTTTATGGTCGGCCTTTCACTATTGTCACCGACCACAAGCCACTCCTGGGACTATTTGCGCCCAACCGCAAGACACCCCAGATGCTTTCACCACGAGTATTGCGCTGGTCCATTTTCCTGACCGGTTACCAATACTCACTACAGCACCAACCTGGGAAAGTCATGGGTCACGCAGATGCACTCAGCCGCTTGCCATTGTCGGAGAACAGCCCGGACCTTGCTCCTGCCCACCAGATCCTGTGGCTGGAAGACTTACCGGACCAGCCCTTGCACGTGAAGGACATTGCCGCCACAACCACGAAGGATAGGCTGTTGTCCCGCGTCTCGGACTGGGTGGGGAGGGGGTGGCCCGGGAAGCTGGGTCCAGAATTTTCATGCTACACAGCCCGCAAAGACGAGCTGTCTACTCACCGAGGATGCGTGTTATGGGGTAGCCATGTCATAGTCCACGCCCCCCCCCCCTGTTAAGGAAAGAAGTTTTAGAAGGGCTGCACGTGTCTCACTTGAGGATCGTCTGGATGAAGGCATTAACCCGTAGCTATGTGTGGTGGCCAGGCATAGATGCGGAGATAGAGGGTTGGGTGAAACATTGCAAGCCCTGCCAGGTCTCCCGGCCGGATCCACCCAAGGCACCAGTACAGTCCTGGAAGTCCACACAGTCCCCATGGTCTCGGGTGCACGTGGATTTCACAGGGCCTTTTCAGGGCCAACACTTCCTAATAGTGGTCGATTTTCAGTCCAAGTGGCCCGAGGTGGTGCCGACCTCAAATGTGTCTGCTAGAGCGACTAGACTAAACACGCTCAGGAAGCTATTTGCGATACACGGCTTGCCAGACATACTGGTGAGTGATAATGGGACCACTTTTACATCGGCGGAATTCAAAGAATTTGTAACCAAGAATGGAATCCGCCACATTCGTTCCGCTCTTTTTCACCCAGCCACTAACAGCCAAGCTGAACTACCAAAGATGCGCTTAGGCGCATAGTGCATGGAGACTGGACTCTCTGGTTAGCGGAGTTCTTATTGGCCCAACACATCACCCCAAGCGCAGTGACTGGCCGGAGCCTGGAGGAGTTGCTTATGGGGAGGAGGCTCATTACCCTCCTTGATCGTAAGGACCCCGACTGGGGTCTTGATCAACTGCCATCCATTGTGGTGCAGGGGGCTCCAAGAGGGGACACTGTGTATGTCTGAAACTATGGGCCCGGACAGGGTTGGGTCCCTGGTATCATTGCCCGCTGTACAAGTCTGGTTTCCTATGAGGTAGGGTTGGAGGGGGGACTGGTTTGGAAGAGACACCTCAACCAGATCAGAGCCAGGCACCTCCGAACATGGAACTTCAAGCGGAACCAGAGGACAGAGAAATGGGTACTTCGGGAGATTCTGTGCTCAGGCCAGGGTGGGAACCAGATGGGTTGCCGGTGACTGAGTTACCCCAGCAGGGCGACCTCAGGCCAGAATCCTCAGTGGCTCCAAAGGCAGTGACCCCTTCGGAGCTGGCCTCGCTGACTGCCCCACTCAGCCACTCCTGGGTCACCCACTTGGGCACAGGAACTGCGACGATCCCAGCGAGAGAGGAAAAGGCCGGCACACCTTGATGACTATGTTTGTTCCTTTTGCTAGGAAGTTGGGGGGAGGAGTGTTATGTATTGGGTTTAACACATTTTATGTTACAAGGCCGCCTGCCAACCTAGCAGTTCGAAAGCACCCCCGGGTGCAAGTAGATAAATAGGGACCACTTACAAGCGGGAAGGTAAACGGCGTTTCCGTGTGCGGCTCTGGCTCGCCAGAGCAGCGATGTCACGCTGGCCACGTGACCCGGAAGTGTCTCCAGACAGCGCTGGCCCCTGGCCTCTTAAGTGAGATGGGCACACAACCCTAGAGTCTGGCAAGACTGGCCTGTACGGGCAGGGGTACCTTTACCTTTTATGTTACAAGGCGCGTTCTAACCAATTGTAGATGCGTTGGTAGACAAACATTCTAATGCCAAGTAAGCGCATGCTCTTTCAACTGCCAACTGTCAACAGTCAGTTCATGCTTGGCATTATTATTGTGCTGTCCAGTCAGTTTGGTTCTTGTGTTCCTATGAGCGAGCTGTTGTCACTGACAAATGTTGAATAAACTTAGTTGAGGAACTTATACTGCCTTGGGCTTTTGACTTTTTCCGAACATTTAACACAGTGCAATTTCTGTTGGAAAGTTGGGCCTAGAGATTCAGGGGTCTACAGACTGCTTTAAAAAAAAAAACAACTCATCAGGGCCGTCTCTCTTTAGAGCCACTCTGTATTATTCTCATCACATCTATTAAAGATTTGAGGTAAGGCACTTATGTAGAACAAGAGGGTCTGGGTAGGATTCTTAGACCCTGCTATGCGCTTTATCCCTTTCAGAGGAGGAAGCGGAACGGAGCCCAATCTGATGTCGTCAGGGTGGGCAATCTTCCCCCACCTTTTCTTGGATTAGCAACTAATGGGATTTAGCTGCTCATCCAATATCCCCCTTCAATACAGGAGCGGAGGGGGCTAAATGCCACTCCGGATTAAAAAATACACCCCTTCCTCCATAGAAAAGTGCAGCTCAGTTAAGCTGTTTCTAATTAAAGCCAGCCCCTACATGTCCATCACCCCTCCCTGAGCAAGCCACGGCGACCCCAGCCAAAAAGGAGGAACTTCAGCCAGCATGGAGAGACTGTTCAGGAGGTCAGAGATGGAAGACACACTTCTTTTTCAGGCAACAGGTAGAAACACCACCCCTCTCCTGCTCTATGCTCACAGGCAGTTAAAAATGAACTAACCACCATTTGCAAAACGAAGAAGCCAATTTAGACCAAGTTAGAGCCTTGGGTCCATCTATCCAGTTTTGTCTACAATGACTGGCAGGGCATCTCCAGGACTTCAGAGATGTCTCCCAACCCAACTGGAGACGAAGGGGATGGAATCCGGGACTTTGCATGCAAAGCAGATGCTCAAATCATTGAGCCAAGGCTGTTCCTCACACTGTCAACCCCCCGATCTGTCCTGAGAAGAGGGAGCAGGTGTATAGACGCCATTCCAAAGGGCAAGCACCTTTTACTTATGCGCTTTTTGCTTCTCCTTAATTAATTTTTTTTAGCATTCTTCGCTCACAGAAAAAGATGTCCACTGTAACTCCTACACGATAGAATCATAAAACCGTCCAACCCCCTGCAACTAGATCATACAGGGCAGATGGCCATCCAACCTCTGCTTAAAAACCTCCAATGAAGGAGTTTGTCACCTCTGGTGGGAGTCTGCTCCACTGTAAAACAGCTCTTTCTAACAGAAAGTTCTTCCTGATGTTTAGTCAGGATCTCCTTTCTCGTAACTTGAAGCCGTTATTTGTTTCCCACCCTCCAGAGCAGGAGAAAACAAGCTTGCTCCATCCACCACGTTAACAGCCTTTAAGGTAGTTGAAGATGACTATCATATCTCCTCTCAGTTCCCTCTTTACCAGGCTAAACATACCCAGCTCTCTCCACTGTTCCTCACAAGGCTTGGTTTCCAGACCCTTGATCATCTTGGTTGCCCTCTGCACACCTTCCAGCTTGTCAATATCCTTCTTAAATTGTGGTGCCCAGTGTGGTGTCTGACCAAGGCAAAATACAGGAGGACATGAATCACTGTTCTGGCATGCCTCTGAACATTAGGAAGAACTTCCTGACAGTAAGAGCTGTTTGACAGTGGAATTTGCTGCCAAGGAGTGTGGTGGAGTCTCCTTCTTTGGAGGTCTTTAAGCAGAGGCTTGACAACCATATGTCAGGAGTGCTCTGGTGGTGTTTCCTGCTTGGCAGGGGGTTGGACTCGATGGCCCTTGTGGTCTCTTCCAACTCTATGATTCAGTGGCAGAGGATGTATTTCTGGTTCAATCCCACCTAGCCTCTCTGGGTAGGGATGGGAAAGACCCCTCCCTGCCTGAAAACACATTGCAAAGTAGGCGCAGCAATGGAAGAGGCAGCTTCCTCTTCCTAGAATATGTAGGGGTGGGGAGGGGAGATGAGCAGCAGAGGTTATGACATCCACAATAAACCGTCCTTCTACCTTTGTGTTATTGACAGGCAGTGTACAAATGCATTAAGCAGCTAGCTGTTGGCATCCGTCTGCTTCAAGAAACAATTGACTGCGTCTCCGGGAGCAAAGCCAAACCGCTGAATTAGCAGCACCGTAGTGACCTCTCTGGGGAGCAAATCCGGCCAGTGTGTATGGAGGTCCTGGGCTGCCCAGACGACAAGACCCCCCTCTCGGACTCACTGATGTGGTCCGAAAGAAAGCAGAGCAAGATGTTTGGCACCAGCTTGGCTGCAGGAGCTGCTGGAAGGAGGCGTACAAGGAACCATCCACTCTGGATTTGTGTAGAGTTTACTCTTTTGTCTTTTCTTCACCTGAAAATATCACACAAGGCAGAGGAGGTTTAGGATAAGAGTTTTCCTTCTCCTAGACGGGTGATCTTTCTAGGCTGATGAGCCCCATCTGCCCCTAGCTTCCCTTTACAGCACGTGCAGAAACTGCCTTCTTGACCATTCGACCCACTTTTGGTCTCATCCGCTCCATCCACTGCAGCCTGTCTTCACACGCAGGGTAAGTTCCTAACTCACAGAGGATTTGAGACCTAACAGCTACCTCTCACCTGGTTTAGCTGGACAGTCAAAGTCATTCCCAGGGTTAGGCCACTGTCACAACGCCAAAAGCTTCTAAACGTACCTAATCCTCTTTGCACTTTGTGTGTGTGAAAACAGTCAAGAAAGGCAAGCTCATATTGAGAAAGCTGCAGAAGATATAAATCACCTGCCCCAAACCCACAAACACCAGACTAGAGCCAGCAGCTACATAAAACAAGTTTAATATCCAATGGGAGTGCACAGAGGTCGTGGTGCATCCAACTGTTCAGAGAGGGGGCGAGAAAATCACATATAGGGAGCCATGGCCCAAAGAATGAACAAATCAGAAGGGGGTGGGGAGAGGAGGAAACCACTTTACACCAAGCAAAGGGGGCTGAAGCTGGGCAGGGAGAAGAGAAAAAGAGGAATAAATACATATTTGCCAGGATGGGGGAAGGGAACACACAGTACCAACACTGTCCAGAGGCAGGGAGTGACCAGAAAGTTGCATGCAGTGACCTGGGTTTAACCCTAATACAATCATTATCCCCTAAAATTAAAAAAGGGGGAAAATACAACTCTTCCAACTTCCCCCATCATGGAAAAGGAATCTTGCAACAGAAGGGGTGTTTCGGAGGAAGGATGGAATGTTCTGTCCAACTGGGAGACATCCATGGAGTAAGCAGCAACATTACTAAGGAGCCAACTTTTTGAAGCTGCCACGGGCCGGGGCAGGGGGCACCCTTGCACATGCACATGCTCCCCTTGGCTGGAAAGAGCAGGCCAAACCAGGAAAAAATGTGCAGTTAGCATCTGCATGGGCAGCTTTACGATAGCATTGGTCCCAAATTTACTGCGGCAGCCTGCACCAATCACCACCAAGCCCTGGTCTTTTTTCCGGGAAGGGAGCAAAACAGTAAGGAATTGATGGGGCTCAGGAGAGGTGCATTATCAAGGGCTCCAGTGCCATTTGGTCTAAGAAGTTGGAGTGCAAATGATTCAAGTCCATCAGCAGCATTAAAATAAAACTAACCGTCCTGGGCCACTCATGAGGATGCTGTTAACAGGGCAACGGATGCGGGGAAGGAAGAGCAAGGAGGGCATTCAATATTGCTGCAATCTCAATTGTTGCCAGCAGGGGTCACTGCCCAACAAAAAATATATATATATACAGGGACAGAAAGAATACAATTGGGGGGTGGGAGACAGAATGAAGTAGTAGCACTGCTCTCCCTCCAGAACATTGGCCCAATCTGGGAAGAGAAGGAAAAGGGAGAAAGGGGCCTTTGATCACCTGCAGACCCATTTCCTAGAATGCCCCCTCCCTGCACTAATCGGTCTCTGTTCCCTCCCCCCCCCGCACATATTGCAGATATATATACACACACACACACACATCCTTTTTAAGTTCCCGGCTTCACCACCTAGGTCCCTTCGCTGCAACCCAAAGCGCAGCACACAAAAGCAAGAAAGCAGCAGCTGCCACTGAGTATTGGTCACCTCCAGTCAAAAAAAAAAAAAAAAAAGAGAGAACCAAGCTTCACAGACCACCAAGAAAATACAAAACTGACCAACAAAATAGAAAGGGAAACAAAAGAGAGAGAAAAAGAAAGGCCACAGAATCGGCACCCGAACCCCCCACTTGCCCCAACCCTCCCACCACACCCATATATTTTATTATCTCTATATATATATTTATCACACACACACGCGCACACACAGAGACCGTGCAAAAAATCCTGGCAGAGCCAGAATATGAGAAAAAGAGAGAGAGAGAGAAACCAAAAGTTAACCCCAACCCCCCCTACCCACCCCAACCCCCACAGCAACCGGTGCCGGCAAGGAAAAGCAAACCCAATAGGGGAAAGGAAGTTGGGGAAGGGGAGAGGGGGTTGGGGAAGGGGGGAATCAACCCATAATGGAACCAACAAGTGAGGGGGCTTAGCCCCACCACCACCCCTGCACTCATTTCTTGTTCTTCAGCTGGTTGGCCAGCCAATCCAAGCCTTCGTAGAGACCGTCTCCGCTGGTGGCACAAGTGGCCTGGATGTACCAGTTGCGATGGCGCAGCGAATGCAGGCCCAGCTTGTCCGTGATTTCTGCCGCGTTCATGGCGTTGGGGAGGTCCTGGGTGGAGAAGAGGAGGCAGAAAAAGACCAGAGAGTTCAATTACCCAAGAAGATAGGCAGGGAGAGGAGAAAGAGGAAGCCAGCCTCAAAGAGGTGCCCTCAAAAATCCATTTAGGACCCAATGTGGATTTGAGTCAGTGGCAACTGACCAGTGGCGTTGAGGTGGCGGGAGCATCTCCAGATATTACAGCCCTGGTAAGAAGTGTCCACTTTTGCTAGAGGCACCATCTAGCTGCCCCTTCCTTCCTTCCTTCCTTCCTTCCTTCCTTCCTTCCTTCCTTCCTTCCTTCCTTCCTTCTTCAAGCCTCCTAAGATCGCTGCTAGCTCTTCCCACAGTAGCCAGACTCCATACAGGAAGAGCTTAAAATGCCTGCCTGGCGATGAAGCCCTCCCCACCCACCCACTTTTCAGATTTCACCAAGTGTTGCCCACGGGTTCTGCCTGCTCTGCAGTAACAAGTATGTACGTAAGTTAGTAAACTGGCTACCAAGGTAGTCAAAAGTGAAACAGATGCCACCCCTGCCTGCTCCTGTAGAAAACCTCTGCTGCCATCTGCCAATGGCCTCCTCCACATGAGGCAGGTTGGTGACCAGAGGGAATATCTTATGAGTTGTGGTTCCCCACCTCTGGAACTCTTACCCCACAGAGGCTTGCCTAGTTATCTTTTACATCCCATTTTACTCTCCCAGACTTTTGAAAAGTATTATAAGGACATTTACAAGCAAGTTCGATGTTTCTTAATGTTGCTTTAAATCGTAACAATATTATTCTCTTGTTTACTTGGAAAACCCACCTGAAAACTAAGATTGAAGGGTGGCATATAATTGCTTTTAAGTACTATTTTGCACATTTCTATTCACAGGGAGGAACAAGTGGAGTTGCTTCACAGAGGAACTGATGCATCAGTCAAAAGGAACTCTTAACTCCTTTGATGTAACCAGGCCGGGCCCACACACTTCCTAGTCCATTATTGCAACCCAAAGGGCTAGAAATTCGCTTTGGACACACAAAAATCCAGGAGCTGGGGTTCTTAGGAAACAGAATTCAAAACCCATACCACTATCTTACGTGCACTCCCACAGAATCACAGTGCACACGCAGCCTTGAATTATCCATGCACTTATTTTTGCAGCCACAAAAGCACATGATTTGTTTTGCTCAGTCCTGCACCCAACAATAGCCCCTCATCTGCACAGAATGCACAGGGGCAAAAGCAGCAACTGCGCTTTCCATCTGAACAGCTATTGTGAGGAGCTGCATGGAATCCTACAACCAAAGTTTCTTACTATGGAAGAGGCTCAACAGCATGGCAGTATACACCTTCCCACACACCCCAGTTTGTAGTTTCAGTGCTGCTCCACACCATGTACGATGCAGGTGTCCGTTTGTCCCAATGGCCCATGGGAAAATCTTAGCCACCTAAAGAGAAGCCAGCATGTTCCACAGAGTCCTTCTTGAGATTATACTGGTTCATGGCTGGGTTTTCAGCCAAAGGCTCCAAATTTCACTAGAGAAGGGATGGGGAACAGGTGTCCCTCCAACTGTTTTTGAGACTCTGAACTCCCATTAGTTCCAGCCAGCCTGAGAGAATTACACCCAGGAATAATAGGAGTTTGTAGTCCAACAAACATCTGCAGCCACAGGTTTTGCACCTCTGTCCCAGAGGTGGAGTGGGCAGACGTCAGTCATGTCAAATCTCCTTCATTTTTTAAACTAGAACTTGAAGATCCACTACCATGAGTCAGGTACAAGAGATGCACAGTTATAATTAAAGAACAGAGTGCCTCTGAGCACATTCTGAGCCTAGGAATTTGCTTTCAACACAAGAGATGAAACAAGTCCACAATTCTTTCGTACAAATGCCTGGATAATTTCATTTCGGAAGTGAGGCGGGGAGTGGGGGGGCATGGGACATCGGGATGGACAATTTTGTTAGTGATGTTGTTAAAAACACTGAGAGTAAGAAACTCTTGCCAATCTCATGCAAAGATATTTACTTGTAAATCTTGCTTCTGCCTGCCTCTGCCCTACAGCATGGGTCAGTAGCACTTTGTTACTGCACTCCCAAGACAGTCAAACGCAGTCTGCCAGCAGGCCAATATGTTACCGTGCATTCCTCGTCAAATCGCAGTGCTAGAGGCATGTTTGCTTACCAGAGGCAGGCAGACACAGAGACCTAGATCAGATCAGCCCATCAAAGTGGCCTAACTGACTCCCCACCAATCTCCGATGCTCTGGAGCACCCCACCTCTCACTCTGGACCAACCTGTTTGTTAGCAAAGACAAGGAGAACAGCATCTCGCAGTTCATCCTCTGCCAGCATCCGCATCAGCTCCTCACGTGCTTCGTTCACCCGCTCCCGATCATTGCTGTCCACCACAAAGATCAGACCTGAAAGCAAGAAAGGCTGAGGATGAAGGGACACAAGGTATATGAGACAGACAGACATCTTGCAAGCAAAGTATGAGGATGTGGAGTGGAAATGGGATTAAAGAACGTGAGACCAGCGGGTATAGGGAGGTATACAAATTTAATTATTATTATTATTATTAATAATAATAATGAATTAACATGTGAGGGAGACTACAAAGGGCAGGCCAGCTGCTCAAAAGATCTAACCATCTGGAAAGGCAGAAGTGAGGATGCAAGCCAGTCCTCAACCCCATTTTTTTCAAGAGAAGATGGAAGAAAAAAAGTTACCCAATGGAAACTCACAGCCCTTCCTCTCAAGGAGAAGTGAAGTCTCAGAAAAATCTCAGGCTTTGAGTGGCCTTCGCAACCACACAGCCTGATCAGCAACTCTGTGAGGCCTTTTCTCTATGTTTTGTTGTTGTTGTTTTTTACTCCCTGCCCTACCAACACATACACACAAAGAAATGGAGGGATGGGCTTGTTTTCAAACTTGAAAGATAAAATTCATGTCCTGAAAGAGCACTCCAAGTTTTAAACAGATCTCTCAATTGTCCCGGGGCATTGTCTGACTAAAAACAAGAAGCACACGTTAAACCAAGGCCAATTAACCCCACCACCCCTTCAGGAAGGCCTCCCATGCAAGATGCTGAAGCTCAGGGAAACAGAGGCTGCCTGATAGCTACAGAATCTTGATTGTATGGTCCCGGAGTCATCCTACAATGCCAGCACTGCAGGGCTGAAATTCATCCGGTGTCATGTTGTCCTGCTCCACCCCAGGCCACATTCACACTGTACATTCAAAGCACTATGTTAGCACTTTGAAAAGCCATGGCACCCCCCAAGGAATTCTGGGAGCTGCAATTCGTTAAGGATGCTGAGTTAGGAGACCCTAAAAACTACAATTCCTTGAGTCCCATGTGAATTGTGTCTAGCTGTTAACCAGAAGGTTGGTGGTTTGGGTCCACTCAGAGACTGCTTGGGACAAGGGGTTGAACTAGATGACCCTTGGGGTCCCTTCCAACTCTACAATTCTATGATTTCTGGAAACTGTAGCTTTAGGACGTGAATAAAAAGGTAAAGGTAAAGGTACCCCTGCCCGTACGGGCCAGTCTTGCCAGACTCTAGGGTTGTGCGCCCATCTCACTCAAGAGGCCGGGGGCCAGCGCTGTCCGGAGACACTTCTGGGTCACGTGGCCAGCGTGACATCGCTGCTCTGGCGAGCCAGAGCCGCACACGGAAACGCCGTTTACCTTCCCGCTTGTAAGCGGTCCCTATTTATCTACTTGCACCCGGGGGTGCTTTCGAACTGCTAGGTTGGCAGGCGCTGGGACCAAGCAACGGGAGCGCACCCCGTCGCGGGGATTCGAACCGCCGACCTTTCGATCGGCAAGCCCTAGGCGCTGAGGCTTTTACCCACAGCGCCACCCCACGTGAATAGGGATCTCCTAACAACTCTCAGGCACCCTCAACAAACTACAGCTCTCAGCATTCAATAGAGCTCAAAATAAACAATTGCAAGTGACAAGGGACCCCAATCTCAACTAAAGCATGCAGGACAGATGGCCACCCAACCTCTGCTGAAAAACCTCCAAGGAAGGACATACCACTCCCTCCCAAGGGAAGTTCTCAGCCACACAGTCCTGCTGACTCTTTGCTTGCAAGTCACTTTGTTTCTCTTTGGAATCGTGAGATCCACACCTCAGAGCTCCTGTTTAAACATCCTGGGATAAGAGCAACAAAGCACTCTGGCCAAGTTACCTCAAGTCAACAAATCAGGGGTTTAACTGAGTCCGGGGTTGCTGTGCCCAAGACATCCCAAGGGTGAAAACAAGCCCAGAGCCATGGCAACCTGGAAGGTGATGGGGAGAGAGGAGCTTGGTAAATCCCATACCTTGGGTGTTTTGGAAGTAGTGCCGCCACAAGGGCCGTATCTTGTCCTGGCCACCAACATCCCACACGGTGAAGCTGATGTTCTTGTACTCCACCGTCTCCACGTTGAACCCTGAAGAAGAGCAGCAGGTTAAGAACCAAGTTTAGCACAACAGGGGACTCAGCCCTCCCTCTGAGCTAGAGACAACCACGCATTCCACATTTAAAGACAAAACACCAAGTATTAGCACGATTTTGCATAGGCCCCAGAATTGGCAGGCAAGCCTGTCTTGCTTCCAGTTCTAGTTCAGACTTCAGATGGCAGGTTCTTTGCTTGACAACAGAAAGGCAACAAGTGTGGCCATTAGAGGTTGCCATAAACTGAGGCTATATGCTGCTGCATGCTTCAACTACTTTTTGGTTCTCATTTTATGCATTGGTAATGCCAGAGAGGGATATTCTAAATGTTTTAAATTGTACTTTGGGAACTGCCCTGAAATCTACGGATGGAGGATGGTATACAAATTTAGTAATAATAAAACCACTTTATGGGGCAAGATTTGTTCTCAACAAATAATTTGGCAAAATTAAATCAAAAAGGGATCTTAGTTTGCTCTTCAAGCTTCACCAGTAAGATGCGTTCACCAGTGAGCATGTTACCATGAAGAAGATTAAGCACTTGTTGACCAAATTGACTTGTTTCCATGTAGAACCTTAGCTACAGTCCAACAGTGGGTTCCACAGGGTTGTATCCAGTGAAGTCACTGCACACACAGAACTTCTGCTTGTGCCACAGAACATGTCCTCCCACTCCTCTCTCTGTGTGCCCCCCACATAATCCCAAAATCTGTCCTGGGGTCCGTATGTCCTTCCAAAAAGCTCCTCTGGAGCAGAGTGGGGGCACGTATCTTGGGGGGGCACACACACAGGGGACAAGAGGAAGGGGAAGTTCTTTAGTGTGAACAAGAGCCATTCTGCTCATGTAATTACCTTGTTGAATTTAACCCATGGGCTCCAATGTGACTAACTCTTTAAAATATTCTGAATAATGAGTCACCCTTTCCAACATAGCTGGATAAAAATCAGATGGTGCAATCCAGGGAGCGCTAGTGCTCCACAATCTGTTTCCTTCCACAGCACAGGCACCGCTGATGAATGGAGGTTGCGCAGCAACAGCGCATAACCAATTGCACTCGTAATGGCCTCACAGAGGGGCCCCCACCCCAATTTTCCTTGTTTCTGAGCCATTAACAACAATGCTATAAATGTTTCCAAACTTCCCTTTCAAATCCATAAAACCAGCCATGGTTTTGTTTTTTGTTTTGGTTAAAGGTTGAGGAAAGACCAAACCAGCCAGTCCTGTTGTGATCCCGAGATTACAGTAACATATCAGAGGCATAATTCATAGCTGAAATGGAATTTCTACATTTGAGGAGGAAGGTACCTCTGGAAACCAGCCGCTGGGGGAAGGTTGTTCTCCTCCTCATGCTCTGGCCAGACATTAGGCTGTGCTTTTGAGAAGTGCAGAAGCAACAGCCATCTCTGCTTAAAGCCTGCCAGCCCACTCAATACCACCCCAGGAACTGAGTGAGCTGGCAAGATTCTTGTTCCTGACCAGGAACAAGACCCTCAACTGCTAGGGAGACCCTGCCCCAGTAAGGTGCCTTTCCAAAGCTGGAGATGGAAGCTTGGAACGGCAATAATCAATCAAATTTGGGCAAATTGCTGGCATGGCAGGCAGGGTTCCGTGTGCCATGTGCATGTTTACGAGTTCTCCTCTGGATCTAGCGGCTCCTAGTTCTGTGAGTCACCCTAATTAAGCCTGCTGTGTGCTCCGTCAGGGAGGGAACGGACTAGTATAAATGACAGAGAAATTGCTTTAACTTAGCAGACACCCCTCAGCACACCGCTTTCATAGGACTGGGACTCAATCCCAGGGGCAGTAGGGAAGACGGGATGCAATGGGTCCCATGGGGGAGTAAGGTGCTTGCTGATACTGCTGTCCTGAAGTTACATCCTGTGGTCTGGCTGCAATTCAACCCTTGGAAAAGGAAGGGGGCGGGAAGCAGTTCCCCATGCTTAAGGCAAGAGACTGTACCGATAGTAGGGATGGTGGTGACGATCTCTCCCAGCTTGAGCTTGTAGAGGATGGTGGTCTTCCCAGCAGCGTCCAAACCCACCATGAGGATGCGCATTTCCTTCTTGCCAATCAGGCTCTTGAGCAGGTTTCCAAATATGTTCCCCATGGCGGCAGGTTCAACAGTGCAGGACTTGGCTTCTTCTGTCCAGTCGGTGTCAAAGGACAAGTCCTGCGACAATGGAGAAAGGCTATTAGTTGGAGGAATGGCAGCTCCCAGTAACAACAACCAGAACAACGCTCTTGAGACTTGCCCATCATGGATTTCCAGTCTCCCCAAAACTGGAGCCTGTCAGATGTTGCTAGACTCCCAACTCCTACCATCATCGCTAGCCAGCATGGCCAATGGTCAGGGTTGATGGGAGCTGGAGGGCACCAAGCTGGAGAAGACTGGACTAGCAGGTCCTACAAGAAGAGATAAGCCTGAAGCAGTATGATGAGTTTTGCACCTTCCTTTAAGGCTGAGCTCACACACGCAAGCATAGAACACCTGGCCACACATTCAGCAGCCAACTGTTAAGAGTATATAACTTGTGGATCTCCAGATGCTGTTGGACTCCAACTCCCAGCAGTCCCAGCAGACATGACCAATAGCCAGGGATTACAGGAGTTGTAGTCCAGTAACATTTGGAGGGTTACAATTTCCTTACCCCCTGCAAGAAACACAGACTCCACAGGAAGTGTGGAGAAGATAGTGAAGTTCTTCCTGTGGTATTGAATCTGCCTGTAGGTTATTCACAAGCGCAGGGTAATTTGATGCGTGGATCTAAGACTCCATTGGAAACCTCTTTCGAATGGAATCTTCTTTCAAGCAGGAGGAAGGCTTTGCTGAACTGAAAGCCACACCTTCTGCAACTTAAGCCAGCCCTACAAATGAATATCACAAAAGTTAATAACTGACTACAACATTTTCACACAGCCCACCCACAAAATTTTGTTTTTCATTTGTGACACTGCAACTGCCTGAAAGGATATGATGCCAATTCTTTTTCTCTTCATCAAGACCCGGCTGGTCTTCTGGAGGCAATGCTTGCTTACCAGGAGGCAAATGGCTCTTCAAAAGCCCTCCCTTTGATCGTAATGCAAAATTATTCCCGCCTGAAGATCCTTCATGCAGGCTAAACAAAGACCCACTCTGGTCACAACCAGACCATACATTCAAAGCACACAGCTTCCCAAGAAGAATCCCGGGAATCAAAGTTTACCAAAGCCCCTCACAAAGCTACAATTCCCAGCACCCTTAACAAACAACAGTTCCCATGATTCTTTATTGCAGGGGGGGGGGGAGAGTCATGTGCTTTAAATGCATAGTGTGGATGTAACCATAATCTTCTTACCTTTTCAATGAGCCCCATCCATTTCTACCCCTGAAGCTCACAACTTATAACCAACTCGACGAATCCCACAAACATACAGACAGCCATGTATGATGGGGTTCCCCCATGTCTTAAAAGAAAAGTATCATTTCATAAAATTTGTCACACAATAAATGGATATTATAAAAGGCAAACTGGGCAGTTTTGAAGTTGCAATTGTCATCTATCCCTAAGCAACCCCAACAAACCAAGGGCTCCATTTTATATGTAAACAGGGGGTGGTGTTTAAAACCAGAAGCTTAAACACAAGGCCATACAAAATTCAAACCCAATTAATTTTGAGCCTCGTGAAGTTTTCCAGTTGAAAAACATCAAGAAAGCAGAAATGCTACACATCCTCAACCCCCTATATTGTTGAACAAGCATGTTATGAACAATTAGTTCCTCTACGCAGAAGAATCACATTATTCAAACACCACCTGAACTTCTAGAAAATTCAGATAAGCATGAGCACCCCAAGATTCTGATCAGATTATTCCTGATCATATCTTGTACCCCTACAGTTGTGTTACTTTCCTCCAGAAATTTCTCAGTTTTCCCCCCAATGAAGTTCAAGCCCCTACAGTTTAGAAAAGAGATGGCTTGACCAAGGTGACTCAATGCAACTGGTCCAGCCCCAGCCCCCAAACTAGAAACTAAAGACAACTGTGGCCATAGGTAACAAGACAAATAAGGCTTTATGACTCTGTATGAAAAGGCTTTTCTTTTATGAACCTTTAAGGAATGCAGGCTACTTGAGACAACAGCATTTGAGTGTGAAATTTGTTTCCCAAGCCCTACCATGATTCTTACAAGTTGTGGAAGAGGACAAAGTGTGGAAGTAAGGCAGGCTCTATATCATCAGGCAAAGGCTGAGGAGGGGGATAAAAACTATCAAGCGTCCCCAAAATTTCTGAAGTTGAATAACATGGGATGGGATCAAGGCACTCACACCTCTTTTCTTCACCAAGTACATGAGGTTAAGTTGCTATCGTGTAACAAAACGGATGAGTAGAAGCAAGCATAGCTATGCCGGAATGCTGCTAGTTTAAGACTAGGGACTACAACTCCCAGCATGCCTTAGAAGGTGGAGGTATGCAGTTCAGCAAGATGGGAAGTGCTTCAACATCAGATGATGTGGCTATGTTTGGGGAAGAGTGCAATGCCTTCTAACCTGGGTAAATGGCTTATTGCTGCTGCCGCTGCCCAGAAATCACCTAAATTCCAGCGTCCCTATAAGGAAAGCTACATTTGGTGAGTGAAGGATCCCAAGCAGGCCTCATGTTAGATGGGGAACAGTATCCTGATTGAGAGCTAGCGTTGGGGGCAGGGTGGGATCAGCATACCAGTGTCAGCGGAGACCTATAAGGGATCCTTTCTCCTGCGTCACAATAATGAAAGGCAAAACAGAGGAGGGGGGAAAGAGAGCACACGTGCCAGGCACTGCCCGTCACATAAACCGAGCCACATATGACAGCATTCATCATTGCCAGACAGCTCAGTCGGAAGCCACATCCACGGAGTCAACAAACTGACCCCCACAATTTGCCTTGCTATTGCCCTTGCCATGAGACTGGATGATCTGTTTCAGGCTTTGACCAAACACAGCCTTGGCCCAACCGACTGTGATCTGCTTCTTTTCCAAAACAAATAAATAAAAAATACCCAGGTGTCTTGTCCCTTGATTTAACCAGGAAGCTTTGTGCGTGGGAAGGCGCTGACACATCCCAGAATCCCGCTTCTGCCGGGTGCTACTGGCGCCCCCTTCAGCAGAGAAACAGCAACTGCATCTCCCACAGCAGCTTCTCAAGGCCCAGGTGGCCTCGCAGGCCCGACTAGCAGGATGCCCCGGGCCAGGTGTCACTTGGGGGGCGAGCCCACGAGAGCGCGCGGCCCCGCTCCGTGGCAAGCCCCCGTTCCGAAGCCTTACTCTCCAGCGCTCAGGAGAGAAGGCACGACGCCTGTCCTCGCCGCCGCCGCGGCCACCCACTCGAGTGCCAGCCACCCACCCACGCGCGCGCGCGCTGCCTGGCAAGCGCACGCCCGCAGCTCTCCCCGGCAACCCCAGCCCTGAGCTGCCCCCGGGCCTCGCCCGCCGGGCGCCGCCTGATGCCCCCACCTCCGCCCGCCCACCCGCCGCAGCGCAAGGAGCCAGCCAGACACCCCCACATCGCAACGCGCGCGCTCTCGGGCCGCGGGGCTGCATGCTACCCGGCACTCCCCCCCTCAAACCCCCGCACCCCGTTTAAATATTGCAACACCCCCTCAGAAAAACCATCCGCGCCATCTAACTTTGCCGTCCCTGGCCTTCCCTCCAACCGGGCAAAAGCGGGGGGGTGAGGAGGGGGGAAGAAGCGTCTCCCGGAGACCCCCCCTTTCCTGGGAAACGCTCCCCCCCCCGCAAGAGCCTCTTCCCGCTGCCGCAATGGCCCTTCGCGCCCCCAGCCGGCCTCCGCCTGTCGCCCGCGCCTGCAGTGAGGGCTCCGCCGCCCGCTGGCCCTCGGCTCCCCTCCTCCCGGCCCGCCCGCCCGCCCGCCCGGCGAACGGGGCCCGGGCGCCCACCTGCTCCTGCTCCTGCGCGCGCCTCCGCCTCCTGCTGCCCAGCTGACTCTGCACTCCCAGCCCCGCTTGCCAGCCGGAAGCAGCGAGCAGGCAGGCCCGTGGACACGACGCTCTCGCGAGAACGCGCGCATTCCCCCCCCCCCCCCGCTACACACACACACTCACTCGCAAACCTGGGGGCGGCGAGTCTCGCGAGATGCCCCGCGCCACCGTCTCCATGGTAGCAGCTGCGGCGGTGCAGGTGGGCAGGGCGGGGAAGCGGCTCCTGGGCTGCCTCGGGCGGCAGAGTTGGAGGGGACCCCGAGGGTCATCCAGTCCAGCCCCCTGCAATGCAGGACTCTTTCGTCCAACGTGGGGCTCGAACCCAGAACCCTGAGATTCAGAGTCTCGTGCTGTATTGACTGAGCTATGGGTGGCAAAATGGCAAATGTAATTCAATGTAAGCAAGTATAAAGTATTTTGGGGGCATGTTGGGGCAAAAAACCTTAATATGCTCATGGAGTTTGAACTGGCTGTGTCTGACTGGGAACACAACCTTTGAGTCAATGAAGATGTTGACCCAATGATTATACAAATCAATGGGGCAGCCACATTTGGAATATACAGTGGTACCTCTAGTTAGAAACTTAATTCGTTCTGGAGGTCTGCGTTTGTAACTCGAGGTACCACTGTAATGTACAGTTCTGGTTGCCTCACCTCAAGAAGGATATTGTAGGTTGGAAGAGGTTTGCCAAAGGGCAACGAAGATGATCAAGGGGATGGAAGAACCCTATGAGGAAAGGCTGGAGCATTTGGGACTTTTCTTTTTTAGAGAAAAGTTCAGACAGAGGTAACATGATCGAGGTTTATAAAATTACGTATAACATGAAGAAAACAGAGGAGAGTTGTTGTTTTCACTCATAACTCTGGAACTCATGGACATCCCAGCAAAGCTGAATGTTGCAAGATTCAAGACAGATAAAGGGAAGTACCGTACTTCTTAACAGCGCATAGTTAACTCACTGCCATGGGAGGCAGTGATGACCACCAATGTGGATGCTTTTAAAAGAAGATTAGACAAATTCATGGAGGAGGAGAGGGCTATCCATGGCTCCCAGGCACAATACCTATGTTCTGTCTCCACTGTCAGAAGCAGTATGCCTCTGAATACCAAGTTGCTGGGAGCTGCAGGTGGGCAGTGGTCCTGTTTGCAGGTTTACCTCAGGCATCTGGTTGGCCACTGTGAGAACAGGATGCTCAACTAGATGAGCCACTGGTCTATCCAGCAGTGGCTTATATCAGTAATAAGCTTATATCAATAAGCTTATATCAGTATGATTATACAGACTCTCTTCTTACTGTATTCATCTGGGAATGTCCATCTTGCTGGACTCCCATCTTAGAGAAGGAGCAGAATGGCAAACATGCCCCAGCCTTGCAGAGCCTGTGCAGAGACCAGCAGAATAATGATAGTGGCTTGCAATCCAGCTCTTTGGCACAGAGCTAATGAACCACTGAGTCATGGCACAGTGAGTGCCCCCAAACAAACTGACCTCCAGCTTTTTGCCAGTGCAGTGGAAGCAAACAAGGCTAGCAAATGGATCCAGTGGATCAAATCCAACAATTAGTTAATACATTTAATTGAGGTCTCGTCACGAGCATTATGAATATGAAAGGTGAATTCTGTAGCAACTGAAAAGACCAGTCCATCCCTATATACACTGTGAAGAAGGCAATTTTGGACATGCCTACCTACCCCATGGGACACGGGTGGTGCTGTGGGTTAAACCACAGAGCCTAGGGCTTGCCAATCAGAAGGTCGGCAGTTCGAATCCCCGCGACGGGGTGAGCTCCCGTTGCTCGGTTCCAGCTCCTGCCAACCTAGCAGTTCAAAAGCACGTCAAAGTGCAAGTAGATAAATAGGTACCGCTCTGGCAGGAAGGTAAATGGCGTTTCCGTGCGCTGCTCTGGTTTGCCAGAAGCGGCTTAGTCATGCTGGCCACATGACCCGGAAGCTGTACACCGGCTCCCTCAGCCAATAAAGCGAGATGAGCGCCGCAACCCCAGAGTCGGCCATGACTGGACCTAATGGTCAGGGGTCCCTTTACCTTTACCTACCCCATGCCTATTGTTTTTGTCCATGGAGTTTTCTTGGCAGGGATACTGGAGTGGCTTGCCGGTTCCTGCTCCAGGTGGATCACATTTACAGTGGTGCCTCGCAAGACGAAATTAATCCGTTCCGCGAGTCCCTACGTCTTGCGGTTTTTTTGTCTTGCGAAGCACGTCTATTAGCGGCTTAGCGGCTATTAGCGGCTTAGCGGCTATTAACGGCTTAGCGGCTTTAAGAAAAAGGAAATAAACTTGCAAGAACTCGCAAGACGTTTCGTCTTGCGAAGCAAGCCCATAGGGAAATTCATCTTGCGGAACGACTCAAAAAACGGAAAACTCTTTCGTCTTGCGAGGCATTCGTCTTGCGAGGTACCACTGTAGTCAAAACTCTCCACTATGACCTGTCTGTCTTGGGTCGCCCTGCACAGCATAGTTCATAGCTTCTCTGAGTTATTCAAGCCCCTTCACCATGACAAGGCAGTGATCCATGAAGGAGTAAGAAGGCTGATCGCCGAAGAATTGATGCTTTTGAATTATGGTGCTGAAGGAGACTCTTGAGAGTCCCATGGACTGCAAGAAGATTAAACCTCTCCATTCTGAATGAAATCAGCCCTGAGTGCTCACTGGAAGGACAGATCGTGAAGCTGAGGCGCCAATACTTTGGTCACCTCATGAGAAGAGAAGACTCCCTGAAAAAGACCCTGATGTTGGAAAAGATGGAGGGCACAAGGAGAAGGGGACGACAGAGGACAAGATGGTTGGACAGTGTTCTCAAAGCTACCAGCATGAGTTTGACCAAACTGTGGGAGGCAGTGGAAGTCAGGAGTGCCTGGCGTGCTCTGGTCCATGGGGTCACGAGGAGTCGGACACGACTAAACAACTAAACAACAGCAACAACCTACCCCATACCTAGCTTTGCTGAAGGCAGGGGCTTGCTGGCACTGCTCATCAGCAAAGCCCTGTGCAAAGAGCTCTGAAAGAACCAACAGTGAGGGTCCTTTGCTTTGCAAGGGGCTCAGCAAGGCCTGACAATCTGCCAGCTCCCTTGCTAGATAGCATAGGAGCCAATTTCTAGGAGCCAAGGTCCCTTCAGCCCACCCAATAAAATATTTGAAGGGGCCAGCCCCCTCCCCCAAGTTAATGGGCATTACCGTTTAAATGGTGTGTGTGCCCAGCGTCATGATTGATTATTAAGGGCTAGGCTTACCTGGGTCCCCCAATATTTTTTTCAAGTTGGCATCAAGGGGCTTTGCAAGATGGTGCTGCTGAGACCCTTGGAAAGTGCCATCATGCAGAGTGCTTTGGAAGGAGCTTCACAAGACCCAATAATCAGATAACTTTTGGGTCTTGTGAAGCCCTTTGCAAATCACTCCACAATACCCTGTGGGCAAAAAAGTGAAATAATGTCAGACTTGGCCTGGGAAGGATGGGAGAAAATAATGATCTGATTCACCAGCTAGATCCAGCTCCACACTTCCACATGAATGTACTGTGGTGTAAGCTTTCATAGGCTGCTGTTGGCTTTCTCTGTGCTGAGGCCTGGAAAGTTTGGTAGATAAAGTGGTGAGAGATTTAAATAAAGTTATGCTTCCATATTGGGGAGCTGTATATTTTCAGAGAACTAATGGCAGATTAAAAGAGGGATTGCTGTTCATGTTGTGTGCTATCCCGCTTTTACCTGTGGTAAAAACATATTGTTGAGACAATGCAGAAACCTGCAAAACATGTTTGACTAGAGATGTATGTTAGCTATGGGAAATGATGCCTCTGTCAAACCAACGTCAGCTCAGAAAAATCTGTCTCCTGCCTGAGCTGTCCTCTTTCCAAAGAAGCCTAACAGTGCAAGCCCAGTGGTATTATTTCATATTGGAAGAGTTTCTGAGGGTCATCTAGTCTATGGTTACCAGATTTTTTTTCAGTGAATCTGGGGACACTTTTTTTTTTTAAAAGCCTAGTAGCAACAGGGAGTCAGTAGTGGGGACGTTGAGGCAAAAGACCCTGGGCCCAAGCACACATGCATATTGTATAAAGGTGCAAAGCCCTTCTTTCACACCCTGTGAAACATAAATGCGCAGAGGTGTTTTAACTCCTGGGCAACGGCCGCCCATCCGTGACTCCCGAAGCTCCCCAAATCTCCTGCCCACTTCCCCCTTTGTTTTGACAGATTTGGGGAGGCTCGGGAGTCATGAGAGGGCGGTCGTTGCCCAGGAGGGGGGCAAGGCACACAGTTTCTCTGCCAGGCAAAGTGCAAAGCCCTTCTTTCGCACCCTGTGAAACATAAATGTGCAGAGTTTTTTAAAAATTGGGCAACGGCTGGCCGGCCGGCCTTGACTCCCAAGGCTCCCCCAATCAGTCAAAACAAAGGGGGAAGGGGATAGGAGATCGGGGGAGGCTCAGGAATCGCAGGCGGGGGGCTGTTGCCCAGGAGGGGCAAAAGGCGCACAGTTTCTTTGTCAGGCAAGGTGCAAAGCCCTTCTTTCGCACCCTGTGAAACATAAATGCAGTTTTTAAAAAAAACTGGGCAACAGCCAGTCGCCCGCAACTCCTGATCAGTTAAAACAAAGGGGGAAGGGGGCAGGAGATCTGTACCGCCGGATGTCCCTGGTTCCCCTTTGGCAGTGGCGGCAGCAGCGGCAAGTCAGCAGGCCCGAGCCAGCCTGGTAGCGCACTTGGCTCTGGCTGGCTTCAGGAGCTGCTCGTTGCCATGGCGCCCACCATTTTTCCTCACCGGAAGTCCCCATATAATGTGTCTTGTGCGCAACAAATCATATGGGCTGCTGAGGCTGCCACTGCCACATTTCCCAGGGACAGATTTGTAAATTTGGGACATTCCAGGGAATGAGAAGTAGAGACATCACCTTGCCAACAAAGGTTCGTATAGTTAAAGCTATGGTTTTCCCAGTAGTGATGTATGGAAGTGAGAGCTGGACCATAAAGAAGGCTGATCGCCGAAGAATTTATGCTTTTGAATTCTGGTGCTGGAGGAGACTCTTGAGAGTCCCATGGACTGCAAGAAGATCAAACGCATCCATTCTTAAGGAAATCAGCCCTGAGTGCTCACTGGAAGGACAGATCCTGAAGCTGAGGCTCCAGTACTTTGGCCACCTCATGAGAAGAGAAGACTCCCTGGAAAAGACCCTGATGTTGGGAAAGATGGAGGGCACAAGGAGAAGGGGGCGACAGAGGACGAGATGGTTGGATAGTGTTTTCGAGGTTACCAGCATGAGTTTGACCAAACTGCGGGAGGCAGTGGAGGACAGAGGTGCCTGGCGTTCTCTGGTCCAGGGGGTCACGAAGAGTCGGACACGACTAAACAACAACAACAACAAGGGATGGAATTTGTCCGGGCACAGATTTGCAAATCCAGGGACTGTCCCCGGGAACTGGGGATGTCTGGTAACCCCAATCTGGTCCAGCCCCTGCAATGGAGGAATCTCTTGCCCATGAGGCTCAAACCCATGATCCTGAGATTTAAAATATCAAGCTCTACCACCTGAGCTACCCCAGTCAGAAGTGCTGATAAGCATGCATGTCCCACTGAATGCAGTGTTTACTTCTGAGTAAATGTGCACTGTAAATCTGTGAAGGCTACCTTTAACTTCCCATTACTTGTGTGGTGCAGAACTGCAACAAGCATGGCACATGCTAGTATTCAAAGCCAATTGTCATTGCTGTCACTCTATGGAAAGTTCTCCTGTAGTGATGAAGATGAAGATGATGATGAAGATGATTTTAAAAGCCCTAATGAAAACTGATCAGCGTTTTAGAATGAATTTCTCCTGGTATACCAAATGTTTGTAATTGTATACTCATTTTTGCAAAGCTTATTTTGCCTAATATTTATATTTCCATAACATTCATGTTTTTATGTTTGCATTTCTATGCACACTTTATCCCAGTATAGGCATTTTTGTACACATTACTTGGCTGGAGAACTGCATTGCAGAATTTGGGAAAATGTGAATTTCAAAGGATGATTGTGCTTCAGTTTGTGGATTGTTTCAGAAAGTGTGAATTAAGAAGCATACAGTGGACGCTCGGGTTACGAATGTGATCCGTGCAGGATGCACGTTCACAACCCGCAGCGTTCGCAACCTGCAGCGGCGCGTCTGCGCACGCGCGGGTTGTGATTCAGTGCTTCTGCGCATGCACAAAGCACGATTTAGCGCTGCTGTGGATGCGCGACCACCAAAACCCGGAAGTAATCCGTTCTGGTACTTCTGGGTTTTGGTGCGTCTGTATCCTGAAAAACCGCAACCTGAAGCATCTGTAACCCTAGGTATGACTGTATTTGCCTTTAAATGTGAACCGAAACACATTTATCTCTGGTGCCTACTGCTAACACACATTTCAAGCAGTTTGAGCTAACCTGCCAAATCCTACTTTTGCTGTGAACATACTGTGAGGTGACATGGACAGAAGTTCACCCTGTGCCCTCTCCCTGCCCAGTGGTCAAATGCTGAGCCACCCCTCAGTGGTACCCGCAATAACACACCTCTCTCCCCTACTGCTTCCCCGCTCCTTCCACCCACTGTCTCACACATGCAGTTGGCTGAGCTTTCCATGTGTTCAGATGCAACCACTCCCTGTTGAAGTGCACAGAGAAACTCAGCACAAGTGAAGTCATGGCTGCGGGTGGAGACCAAGCTGAGTTCAGCAAGCAGACCTGGTCCAGCCTGACTCACAGCTTGTGGGTCCCTCTTGGGCTGGGACCAGGATGAGGACACTGGCAAATGGCTGGGGATCTCTGCCTTCAGATCACAAAAAGCTTAAACTCAGCCTCTGTGATCTTTCAGGTGCACTGGAGAAGACAGTAAGTGGGGCAGGATATCCCATAATTGAAAGCACTAGTCAGCAATTAGATTTCCTGGTCTGCTACTATGAGAAGCAAATGGGGAAAAGTGGAGAAGTGCTTCAATTCCCTCCCCATAATTCCCACCAAAATCTGTTGCCACTGACACCAGTTGCACCACTTTAAAAAAAACCAAAACAACACTTTCAGGATGGTGAGAGGGTGGCAAAAAGCACCTGCCTTACCCAGGCACATTTTCTGAACTCCCAATTGTGCACTATGGTGCAGCCGAACTGGAGCGCAGGAAGGATGTGGCTGTGAAAATGTCCCAACTGGATCTGAAGATGCGTTTGGACCAGTGTGTGTTGTGTTTGTGCCATTTGCTGTAGCAAATTGCAGAAGGTGGTGCACTCCATACCACAGTCCATGATCTGCCACTTTGCTTTCCCCTTCCTGGTCCGCCCCCCCACGCAAAAAGCATGAGGGAGGGGAAGAGACATGAGACCTGATTGGCTGGAAGAGAACCACACTGTTCCGTTTCATAGACATTTCCCCACTTTTCCTTCCTCATTATCTAATTGTTTTTAAAGAGTGATTTGCTCCACTGCAACAAATTATTCACTTACATATTTAAAAGCTGTGTTTCACAGTGGATCTTTTCTGGTAATCTAACGGTTGCATGCTTCTCTAAAGAGTGTCAGAACACGTCGAAGGAAAAATAGAGTAAAAAGGTTCTTATAATCCGAGTCACAGAACATTTACAGATGCTTTTAACCCTGACACATCAGTAAAAAACGAATCTTGAGTTCCTTTGAGCATGTGAAAAGTGCCTTTCCCTTAGCCACAATCTCAGCAGTGACATACACGACTGCAAACAAGGGGCAAAGCTTCCAGAAAGGCCTTGAGGTCTGGAACCTCTCCTTAGTAATTAACTACTGGGAAGGAAACAAGAAGGAAAGCACTCGGAACTCGGAGGCAGCTACAACTTTGTAGAAGCCCACTGTGTTAAGGAAGCCCGACCTGGAAGGATCTGCTGGAAAATCTCCGTGGTGTCCGTATCATCAGGCAAGGCGAAAAAAGTGTCATAAAGGGCAGCGATGGGGAAAGACAGAAAGTTCTTCTGACCCACAGGACACAAATCCCCATTAAATGAATGGAATGAATGGAACCTATCCCAAACCACACTTCATTTTCAGAGACTGCAGAGAAACTCTCTTGCATTTGTCCCCAGAAGGTGTGCCAGACACCAAGGATCTTTCCTTGCAAACTGCGTTGAGATTTCAATACACTTGAGTGGTATATAAACGTTGCTATTTTGGGGCAGGGGGTAAAATGCCATTTGGCTTTTCCACCTCAAAATGTCTTAGGCTGCACACACATCAGGCACCCCCCACCCACCCAAGAATCCTGGGAACTGTAGCTTGTTAGGGGTGCTGGGAATTGTGGTGTGAGGGGAACTACAGTTCCCAGAAAGCATTGTGCTTTAAATGTATGATTTGTACGCAGCCTTAGAGCCCCCTTGTCCATCCTCTTCTTTCCCAGCCTTGCGCACGTAAAGGATACAAGGGAGGGTATCCATTGTTGCTGTTAACCCTTCCTCCCCCATTTGCAAGTAGCCTTTTCTTCCCTTGTTGCCTTAGTGGGTGACAGCTAAATGTAGCGAAGCCCCCACCCCCATAATCTTCTAATTCCAAACAAATCCTTGTGCAAGAAAGCAATGCTTTGTTTTAATTTCGGTTTATTGGAAGAATCTCTGAGCATCAGTTCCATCTGGAAAGAAGCATCATCCTGGGGCTGATGTGAGCTGCAACCCTGCAGTGGCCGCGTAGTAAATCACCCCATGGAGCTGGCTGCAGCAAGCGCCTTTCCCCGAGACCAGAGCCAGGGCCTGACAGAAGTCGAGAGGAATTTTGAGAGGTTGTGGTTTGGGTTGGAAGGAGGAGATGTTCTGGCACCGAAACACTGACATATACACATCAAGCTAATTGCAAACACACACACGCACACACACTCCATGCTGATCACATACACTATTATCACATGTGCTTCCCACGCTTACTGGACAGTCACTGGGATGTGCCAGTAATTCCTGAGGCTCCACATCTGGTTGCACTATTGAAATAATATATGGTCTGCTTATGACACACACTTGTGTTGACAGTCAGGCTTCCTATATGCACTGGGCTGGACATTAACATTTTGTGACATTTACCTGTAGTAGCAAGTTGCTATCTGTCTTCATGTTACACCAGGGACAGACTGCAGTCTCTCTCCCTGCCAGCACCCCATATTTCCTTGCTCCTTTTCAGGATTTAAGTCAGTCCTTTTGCAAGCTCAAGGAACCACACTGAAGCAGTTGCTGAGGAACGCCTGTGTGTTGTGAGCAGTCCTAGGTGCATCCCGCTTCAAGCCACAGGCCCGCTGGAACTCACACAAACTGGGAGCATGGCTAATCCTCTCCCAGGGCTGCAGTGGAAGACCGGTGATGGTGGGCAAGCTGTCTTCCAATGAAGCTAGCTGATCCCACCCAGGAACTTGTTGAGCTTCCAAGGTGTCCCGGAACAGTCTGAAAAGCAATGATTTAAGTCATGGCTCCAGGGCCAGCCCTGACATTTAGGCACAGCAAGGCCACCATCGCAAACAGCTGATGCTGGGGGCAGCAACCCCCTAGTGGTTCCTTGCTGCCTTGGGTGCAATGGGGGACACAAGCCTGTTGTCTGCCAGTCCAGTTGGCCTCTGTACTTGGGATGGGGAGAGGCTCCTTCACCTTCAAGACTAATGCTCAGAGCTCATTCATACTATCGTTTAACCTGGACGGTAAGCTTCCTGTTTGTTCACTAATTCTCGGCTGTCCACACGACTTTCTCCAGTCGGTGCCTTTCCACCCTTTCACCTCTCTTAATCTGCATTTTCTTATACCATCTCCTTTTCAGTGTATCCGTGGAGTAAGAAAATCCAGGGAGGAGAAAATGTGAGAAGGCAGTGATTTGGAGGAGAAGGTCATATGGACAATGAAGAATTATAATCCACATTAAGCAACTGTATGGTTGAGCCCTCAGTCAGAAGAAACAACAACAGCGAGGGAAGACTTTGAGCCTAAACAGAGTGTCTTTTCTCTTGCCACTGGGTGACTACATGTGGGATTAGGGAATGAGATCTGAGTTAGAGGAAGCAACTTGCATGAAAGTCTGGGTTTCAGCACCTTCCATTTTGGGAACTAACTTTAGTCCTGTGTATTACTTATCTCCAGACACTTATTATGGATAGGATTTTAGGTATGGTATTTAGATTTTAAACATGGCAGAAATCCATTGTGTACATTAATCTACAAACATAGATTACGTGACATAGAATATTGTCTGGGGGTTGACAAACAAAACTGAGTCATGCTGCAGCCTTAGGTAACGCCAGCAGAAGAACTGCCATTTCGTAAAACATGTTTTGAAAGAATAAGACAAAGATTAATATATAATGGTCTCTCTTTTTTTGAAAAAGTGGGTCTCATGTTACAGGATAGGATTAAAGCTGGCACCTCACTTTGTTTCTAACACAGGCAGGTACATACTCTGCCACATAGCATATCACACCTATAGCATACACAGCAACAGGTGTTTACCTCGTTCAATACACAAAAGCTGCATAGCCAAGGTCACATACAAATGTGAACATCTTCCATGCCCCCCACACTCATGTATAAATGAATATACCATGGGGGTAACTGCTATTCAAAATTCAGATCCAGTCTAAAATTCAGAGCTTTCTTTTTGGAGTCTGTCTGTTGCAATGGGTGTGTACTGGCCTCATGCAGGTTGCTCCCAGACTTCAGAGCCTGACTTTGGAAAATGGACTTCTTGATTCCCTGTAGGGTAAGAATCTCTCATTAAAATAAATAAATAAATAAATAAAATACATATCTTTTAGGTTTTGAATGCCAATCGAACTGATTTCGTAAAATTACGATTTGTGGTTTTTGGTTTTTTAAAAATTGCATTAATGTGTCTGTGGACTTGAATTTCTGTGCCTACCTGTTTTCTTAAAGGCATTGGTGTGTTATGGGTAAACAGATGTTTAGGTTTTGTATACAGTCCCTACTGGCCCTCATTCTACCAGAGAACCAGCTGTGGGGACAAGGTTGGAAGGTGGTCAAAAGGTGTTGTTTTACACCGAAGCCTCCCCTTCATACTACAAGAGGGGCAAGTGTGGAGGGGCAAACATAACTTTCACCCAGGGCAGCAAAATAGATTGAGCCAGCTACTGCTGACATGTACCACACACAAAAACCCACAGAGGTCTACAAAACAAACGGACGTTGGGCCAGTGGAAAGATGCAGCTCCCCAGGATGATGTTATATCTCCATTAGCCATATGAAATGGCTTCACAAACACACTTCAGTAACAAAGCAAAAGAATAAATTAACCCTGCAGTATGACACCCCACTGTCATTTTGCTCGTCTTGCTTTTGCTGGGTTGGTTGCCGCTGCTATTCGAAACGACTGCAAGAGTTGCAAACCTGTCTGTACATTTTGTCTCCTAAAAGGACAGTCTGAGCTTCTTATGGCTGCCACACGCATGCACATGCACATGCGCACGCCACCCTAAACAAATGTTTAGGCTGTGCACACACTCCCGTTTACATCCAGTGCACTCCCATCTCTGGTTTGGGAAGCAGTGGACACAACACAACATGACCCACAATCCTATGTATCCCACTGTTACTCATGGGATACTACTGTGTTTTGATGCATTCCCCCACAAACTATCTTCAATCCGAACTGAGAGACCTAGCTGTGTGTGAAGCTGGCAATGCACACACAGGCTTTCAGTGTCCCAGCCCCTTCCATTGGCCGCACTGGGGCTCTGAAACAACTAGCAGCCCAGCTGGGGTCCCACAACTCATCCTTTGCACTCGCCTGCATCAGCCCTGATGCAGGATTTATGCCAATAATGTTAGGTGTCTCCCCCACAACAGGTATTTGAAGAGCAACACACTGGGACACAAAGCCTTCAACATGTCAGGCCTGCTTCCTCGCCACCACCAACGCCCAAATAATCCTTGGGTGGCAGTTCATCATAAAACAAGGCACTATGCACAGAGAGTCTGGCACCACCATGGGGAAACAGGCCGACGGAAGGCTACAGCTTCCATGCTGGGCTTAGAAATCCATCTGCGATCCATCCATTTGTACGTGTGTTTCCACGCTGCAGCAAACACCACACTGTCATGGTGTTAGGAGAGGCCCAAGCATGGCATGTTTGGGATGTGGCAGAAGAACCACAGTAAGCATGTTCCGCAGAAGGTCTCGTGGGGTGCTGGGCCCCTTGAAACGAGGTGCCCTTCAAAAGCAGCTCATTGGCACATGCAGCCATGCCCCATGTAGCAAGGTCTCTGGGAGGACAGTGCCTCGCTTCACGTCACTTGCAGACGTTTACCCACTCTGTGGCCGGGCACTCCTCGCACTCCACGTGGCAGCACCAGTGGAAGCGGCAGTGGCAACGCTGGGCATGCACCTCCTGCAGCACATTGTGGCCCCGGCCGCAGCACAGGCTGCTGCAGCCGTCGGGCCGGCCGCTGCCCTTGGTGCAAGGGCGGCCATGGGTGCCCGGCGAGCCCAGGCTGGGGTCAGGCTCGCAAAAGTCAGGCGAGGGTTCGTAGAAGATGAGGTGCTTGGCCAGGCGCGAGCGCTGGAGGCGGGGCCGGAAGGCCCCCGAGTTGCTGTTGTGCGGCCGCAAGAGTATGGCGTGGTCCATTCGCTCCCTCAGGTGAGAGCCCACACGGCGGAAATCGGGTGCTGCCAGCCAGCACGTCCGGAACTGGCAGCTTCCTGAGGGGCCGTGGCATTTACATCTCCGCTGGCTCAGCTCTGACACAACCTGCCAAGGACGGGGTGGGAAAGGGACAAGAACGAAGCATTAGCTGCAGGAAAACGTGGGGTATTTAAATACAGTCCCACCAACAATTCATGTTTTGCCAGACAGGGGCACCAAGGGGCTGAGGCTCACAGAGCTTTCCTGTAAATTTCCTAGAGAGAACTCTCTGAGATCATTTCCCTTGTGCCCTGACAGGAAGTGTGTGTAGTTATACAACCTCCTCCCTGCCCCTTCTCCAGCATGCCAGGAATGTGAGAACATCTGCCAACAGGGGTGCCAACTTGAATTGGGGGGCAGTTAAGCCCTGCTCTGCATAATTGATCACATGATGTGGTGCACGCACATCATTTGAATGGCAATGCCCATCAACTTGGGGTAGCCCCCTCAAATATTTTATGGGGGGGTGAAAACCCCTTGGCCCCTAGTAGATGGCTCCTATGTCTGCTAAGCTCAGTCTCCGTTTTTAAGTGAGACTTAAATACAACTTACGAATTACCATTTTAAGCCTACTTGAACAAAGTTGCTGTACTGTATCTGTTATTCTTCAAGAAGCATACTGAGTGAATAAATGTTATTTTTTACATTTTACAAGGGTTTATGTGATGGTTAGGCGGGGGGGAAAGGGGTCAATACCAGGAAAATACAGTCTGCCTTAAAAGCTTAAAGCTTCCCTTTAAGCTGCAAAGGGAAAGCACTCTGCTGAACTCACAAACATGAGGGAGGAAGGTTAATAATCTATTTAAAAATCTTCTCCAGCATCTAATCACATCACAACAGAAAAATGGAGGCCCTTCCTGCTGCAGGGAAAGAGACGTTACCAGAGACACCAACCAACTCAAATCCAGTTTGATTTCCGATTAAATCTCTGAATCACCACAACAATCTATAACTATTTCATCTAACTCATTTTTTCTTTGCTATTCTTTTTTTCTGGGCAGCCAGTGCATAGAGGGCCGCTCTGTGTGTGCAACTTGAATGGCTATAAAACAGGATTAGATCAATTCATGGAGGAGAGGGTTATCGATGACTACAAGCCATGATCGCTATGCTTTACCTCCAGCAATGCTTCCGAATTCCTAGCTCTCCTGCCTGTGTGGGGAGATGGAGGCTGCAGAACCAGTTGCTGGAAACAGCAGGAGGGGAGAGGGCTCTTGGGCATGAATCCTGCTTGCTGGTTTCCCACAGGCAACTTGCTGGCTGAGCACAGTGAGAACAGAATGCTAGCCCAGATGGGCCCCTGGCCTGATCCAGTAGGCTCTTCTCATGTTCTTATGCATTTGTTTCTCTCGTGAATCACACCATCACACAACACCCTTTCAGGATGTCCTTCTGAATGTTGTGGGAAGATTGCATCTTCGGGGTACACAAAGCTCACGATGTTTTCCATCTCAGAAAATGCATCTTTTCCTACGGGGCGGGAATCCCTACCTTCAGGATAGGGTAAAACTTTATTCTGCTGTTAGTCTTACCAATTTAGTTTTGTTAAAAATAAAACTATTCAGTCTTTATGTACAACCTCAGCGCTGAAACATTATGCAAAACATTATACAATTGTGTGTGTGTGTGTGTGTGTGTGTGTGTGTGTGTGTGTGTGTGTAAAACAGACTCCCTCGGGAGGTAGTGGACCAAACATCTGTTGCAGTTGCCATAGAAACATAGGAACAGAGGAATGCCCCTCATCTGCATCCACAAGAAGTCTGGTGCCCTGCCCTTCAAGTTCTATATTGGAAGTTCAGGCGGTGAGTCACCCGGACCTTTACTTCATGCCTATGCCAGGATCCTGCACACTACAGCCCCCTAGTGCCCACAAAGAGTCTTCGAGAAGAGAACAGGAACATGCTAATCCTTCCAACTCAAATTTGGTTATTTAAATACAACACACACAGGAAAACAGCGGGATTCCTAGGAGATCCCACCTGCCACAATGACATTGAGTGACCCATTTTTGCCTGCACGGACCACCAGCTGATTGATCCATAATCATGAGCGCTGCAGACTTGCAACATGAATCCTGAGGATGCCACATAGCGCACTGCATACCGGATTATGTACTTGCCTGTTTACTGCTGCCAACACAAAAGTGTGCGTAGACCTTCAGGAATCCAGCCCCGTGGGGGACCCTTTCTCCCTGCTAACTCCAGCCCGGCCCTTTAGTTACACCAAATACTCTCTCTAACAAAGCCCTGCCCCAGGGATGCCTCTTACCTTTCTGCCTACGCGGTGACTGTGGAGCTGCATCCGTGCGTGAGCATCGCGCGGTTTCCCTCGAGGGTCCAACAAATGCCGGGCAAATTTCTGGGCATAGTCAAAGTCTGCACTGCAGCCCCCCCACTCCCAGGTGTCCTGGGGGCCAGGCTCCCCCCACAAGGAGGCCTTGCCGCGGCTCAGGGTCTGCAGCTGGCTGAGTTTCAGCTTCTGGTTCTCGGTGCCTTGCCCGGCGCAACCGCAGCTCTGCAGCTCCCCAAGGCTACAGGCTGTGGCTACTGCATGGGTCACCCCAGCTGCCAGCAGGGAGAAGGCAAAGGCACTTTCCCGGAAGCCTGTGGGGACACAGAGGAAGGAAGAGGGTGAGTTGGAGATGCAGCTGGAGGGCAGCTCAAATAACCAAGCAAGGAAGCATTTGCAAGGAGACTGGTGGAGAGAAAGGATGCCTGGCTGTATATCTAGACTTGCACATTTTGGGCATGTGTATGTCCAACAGTCATGTTGACTGATTTGTTTTTGACATTTATATACCGCTGACCAACCATGTCCTCTGAGAGGTTCACAAATTTAAAATCAGTTGCATGCAGATGGAAAACACAATTGATGCAAAAGCTGCACCTGGCACAAAATTAGCGTAAAACCAGCATAAACCCACATGGAAGCGTTTTGTTTTTTTTAAAGCACTAAAACCCAACAAGGGGAAATAGTTTTTAAATACCTAGTGTTTGGTATAGGAGGCCTGGGAGAAAGAGAAGGTCTTTATCTGGCACCGAAAAAAGGATCCTGACATAGTTGTCAGGTGAGCCTCTTTGGAGAGAGCATTCCACACCCCAGGCTGCAGCACTGGAAAGCTTTTCCAGCAAAGGGACTGACTCATCTCTCGTCTCATTGTGTGACCTCTGAAATCCGGGCTGCCTGTATGCTGCACTACCACTACTGCCATCCCTGACACACACACACAGATCCAGGACTAAGCTAATCCAGAACTTGGACCAAGATAGACAAATTCTGCATCTGGTACAAATCTAGTCAAGCATTCTGCACATAATTGCTAATTTCTCATCATTTCTTTTCCTTATTCTATTCATGGGCAGGAAAATAACAGAAACAGCTATGCAGGACACTCCTTCTTTAGCCACTAGAATTCCTGCTCAATCCCTCATGGTCTGGCTTCTGTGATTTCCTCAGGTATTATCCACCCAGTTTTAACCCTTTCACAGTCCTGAGGGCTAGGAACTTTACTTTTTTTTTAAAAAAAGCGAAGGCTGCTTCTGGACTGTCATTCTTTTCGGGTGAGATTTAGTCACACCAGCAAATTCAAGTTGTGCAGTTATAGTTGATTGGGAGGTCTTGAGCGGCAGAACATCTGCTCTAGAAGGCTGGACTTTTTGGGACATGGAAAGTGATGGGGGAAAGCACCGGAAAATGTGGGATAATGGCTGCTTTGATGCAACATCATCTAACCTCCCTGCAAACAAATCAGAATAAATGCTCATTAAACAGCCATTGTTGTCAGCAAACTAATGCTCAATAAACAGATCATCTGGAGGAGTCCAAAAACAGAAAGCAGAGCTTTTCAGGATTAAATTCTGTGCTTGTGCGGTGAGGTCACAGTGTATATAGAGCCATGCTTAGATCAGCTGAGAACATCATCTTAGTAATGTCATTCGTATGCCAAGTTAGAATGTCAGCAGCTACCCAAATCGAGAGAGTGCCCTTCCCTGGGCAGGATGCCAAAATCTCCCAGTATTTTCAGACCACCACAAAGGGTTTTTTTACGTGGGCTGGGCTGGGATTAAAGTGGTTGGGGTTGTGTGTGACCGTGATTTTAGCAACTAACTACTGTGACCATTCACAATCTTTCAGGCTGGGCAGGCGCACCTTAAAATATCTAGTAATTTTAAATTAAATAGGGTTGTGCATGATCCTAGAAGTGGCATGTTTATGTCACTGTCAGGGCTTTCCCAAAGAACCCTGCAAGGACGGCAGTTTGTCCTGGAGTTGAAAGATGCCTAGCTGTCCCCTCACAGAACTACAAGTCCCAAGGTTCCCTGGGGTTATTATAAATAAGCCAATCCATAGTATAGGTTTGATCTTCTACAGTGCAATGCAGAAGCAAGCACGCAGAAGCAAGCACCAGTGGAGTTCAATGATAAATGTGGGTTGCAGTCCTAGGGTGCTTATAGGCAGTCATGATTCTCAGGCTGGATTCAGTCATACCCCAGCAAATTAAGGCAGCACAATTAAAGCTCATTTGGAGCTTGTGTAAAACATATCTGCTTCCCCAAAATATCAGACTTTTTCCAACAAGAAAAATGACTGTGGGGGCACTGGAGGATGCACTGGAAAGGGTGGGATTAACACTCACGTGACACAATCTCCCCACAAACAAATCAGGCTGAGGGCTCATTAAACTGGTCGTCTGGAAGCAATCTTAGATCCTGATCTGTTCAGGCTTAGCAGTATTGGTATTTTCTTAAAATCAATGCAGGTTTCTTTTGTAGTGGAGATTAGCCCTCTTTCCTCAAGTAAATTAAGCCTCTTCCTCATCATCCAGCCCTTCGTCTCCACTAATCCTGATTTACCTTTCCGGTTTGTTTCTTGATCAGCCAAAGCCTTTCTGTTATTGATCCTCACTTTCCTACCGTCTTCCCATCTGATGCTGCCTGAGATCCGGATGAGCTGGCCAAACTCCCACCGCCACCCTCCATGACACATCAGGCAAAGGCTCAGAGCCCAGGTGCATGGGTTGCAGCTTGATGAAGCTCTTGCCTGCCCAGGGGCTCACTTTGATCTTGGATTTAAATTTGGAAATGGCTCCTTCAAAGCTGCATTAATCAAAGAGATCCAGAGGACCAAAGTAAGGAGCTCCCGGCCAACTTGCCTCTAGGGTCAGGTGTTGGCCACTACATCTGCAACCAGGGAAAGGTGCAACCAAGAAAAGGTGCCTGCAGCAGGTTCAAGGGGAAAGAGCCAGGGGTGGTGTTCATGAAGACAGGCCGGCAGGGCAGAGCAGACAGGATCTAAGTGTATTGGCGGGGGCGGGGTATGTGCTTGGGAAAATGCACTCAGATGCTTCCCACCAACCAGGTCACTGCCTCCTCCTCCATATCAGTTGCCCAGGCAGAGAGGGCTGGCATCAGTATCACCTGCTGTTTACTGTTAACAATTGTCTGCCCACCCTAGTGGGCAAGTGGCTAGGAGCATCAGTCAGAAAACCAGGAGGAGTTCCCTTTTCTTATTTTTGGCTAAGCCATCTGCTACAAATCACCCCTTCACTCAGGATTGGCACCCAACTATTAAGTCGTAACAATAAATGTGCCTTAGAGTTAAAAGGCAGGAAGAAAAGTGAGCAGCCAGTGGCAGAAAGGAGCAGGAATGGGCACAGTGGCAGGGCAGTGCTCAGGGGAATCGGCCGAGTGAAGCAGGCCCAACTGCCCGAGGGATGCCCAGTCCCCATCAAGATAAGAGAGCACGCAGATGTTCATTTACTTGGAAAATTTATAAACCTCTTGTTCAGAAAAAGTTATTCAGTGATGATGCCACCCATATGAATGGCTTGCGTCAGCCACTCTGGGCGGCTCCCAACAAAAAATAGTAAACAACAACACCCACTAACAACTTCTCTGAACATGCAAGTGGAGTACAAGCCCAATTCTATTTTTAAAACTTGACTAAAAAGATGGTTGCTTGTCCTTCTCCTCCTCCATAGTGGAAGCAGGCTTCAGGAGAAGCCATATTCAGGCTCTGAAGCCTTAGCAGCTGTCCAAAGATGCTAGCTCCTCACACCAGCCCTGAGGCAGACCCTGGGAACTGGCTCTTCTCAGGCGGCAGGTGTGGAGATGGACAGCAAGGTAAGGGAGGACAGAACTGCAGTGGCAGCACAGCCTGCTGTGATCCAGCCCCCTCCCCTTGAACTAGCCTATTGTCCTCAGGTGTGGGAGAGGACACCATCCAGTCACTGTCAGGGCTTGGAGTGAGGAGGAATGGTGGGGACTGCCCCCCCACTTCCTGCACCTTCCGGAGGAGGACAGTATAGATTTACAGCAGTGGTTTGCAGAAGGTCATAGTTCAGAGGCTGCAGAGGGGAGAGGCTGGGAAATATTGGGAGAGCAGCAGGAAGAAGCAGCAGCAGCACCAGAGGAGAGACAGCTGACAGACTCAGTGTCTTTGGAAAGCATTCCTGACCCCCCTCTCCCAGGACCCAGCGTGCATTGAGAGTAGGAGAACAGAAAGCTCAGAGGCAGAAAGCACTGATCAGGCAATGTAGGGATGATGCATAATAGGAGAGACAGAGGGAGTGGGACTTTACTCGGAGCAACGCCATTATCTGAGATAGATGGCATTTCTGTGTTCTCTGTGAATATTGAATAAATACTTGGTAAGAATTGTTCTTGCTTATCTGCTTCGTGGCTGCCACCGTGGGAGGGATCAGATTTCCCGAAGCCTGACAGTCACTAGGGTTAAAGTAAGATTCAAATGCAAGCCCAGTCAGCTTCTCTGTGTGGACTGGGGGCAGGGGGTGACATTTTGTTCTTTGCTTCAGGCAGTAACATGTTTGGGGCCAGCCCTCTCACCACCACCCAGTCTGTTCTTAAGGTAAAGGGTAAAGGGACCCTTGACTGTTAGGTCCAGTCGCGGATGACTCTGGGGTTGCGGCGCTCATCTTGCTTTATTGGCTGAGGGAGCCGGCGTACAGCTTCTGGGTTATGTGGCCAGCATAACTAAGCTGCTTCTGGTGAACCAGAGCAGCGCATGGAAACGCCGTTTACCTTCCCGCCAGAGCAGTACCTATTTATCTACTTGCACTTTGACGTGCTTTTGAACTGCTAGGTTGGCAGGAGCAGGCATCGAATCGCCAACCTTCTGATCGGCAAGCCCTAGGCTCTGTGGTTTAACCCACAGCACCACCTGCGTCCCTCGTTCTTATCCTTAAGGTACATTTATTGTTACTCCTGGCCCAAGAATTCTCTTGAGGGAGAGAGACTTCAAGCACAGACAGTTTAGGGTATGGGACCTCCCTCCACTACTGATCTGTTGGTGTTTAGTCATTTAGTCATATCCAACTCTTCGTGACCCCATGGACCATAGCACGCCAGGCACTCCCTGCCTTAATTTGGTACAGTGGTACCTTGGTTTTCAAACATAATCTGTTCCAGAAGACTCTTTGACTTCCAAAATGTTCAAAAACCACAACTCAACAACCGACAGCTAAGCTTCAGGGCCATGGACTCAGTGGAAGTCTGTTTCCTGTTTGACTTCCAAGGTGCATTTGAAAACCGAAGCAGTCACTTCCAAGTTTTTGGTGTTCGGAAACCGAAACGTTTGACTTCTGAGACGTTCGAAAACCGAAGTACCACTGTACTAGGAATAACAATGTCAAGCAAATCAGGTCTAAGCACCAGGAATCCCTGACTACTGGTGAACAATGGATGATGATGATGATGATATCCTGTTCTCCTGACATGATGGGTGTAGCTCAGTGTTTCCCCAACTTGACACAGCTGGAGTACTCCCTTCACCCCACAAATTAAAACTGGAAGTACATGTCACTTTTATAGCCAGGGCGCACTTGCGCACCAGGACAGAACTGCTGGTGCATCGCCAGAGGAGCGAGATGTAGTGCCTTTCATGTGTCAGTGATCTGGCGCAATCCCTCCCGATTTGAAGGAGGAAAGCCCAGAGGTGACATGCAGAGCTGCTGGGTACAGCCTTCTTGATGAGCGATAAATTCGGCTGTGAATCCTGCATCGCGCGTAATTAAACGATCCAACTGTACTCAGTGCAGAGAAGTAGCAGGATCAGTGCTTTTATTCTAGAAAAAAATGGTACTGGTATAATAATTTTCTTCATAATAATAATTTATTATTTATACCCCACCCATCTGGCTGGATTTCCCCAGCCACTCTGGGCGGCTCCCAACAGAATTAAAAGCACAATAGAACATCAAACATTAAAACTTCCCTAAACAGGGCTGCCTTCAGATGTGTCCTGAAAGTCAGATAGTTGTTTCTTTCCTTGACACCTGATGGGAGGGCGTTCCACAGGGCGGGAGCCACTACCGAGAAGGCCACTCCCCATGAAGTTGTTACACTAAGTGCCACCCTTTCAGCCAGTGTTTTTCTCCTAGAAAAAAAAGGTGCTGGTACTGTGTACCCCTGAGTAACCCCAGAAAAAGAAAACAGAGCAGAATCACCATTCACAGCAGAGGCTGGTTGATGACTCATACAGGGATGCAGCAGGCAGCCTCTTCTGTGTCTGGGCTCTTCTGGCTCAACCAGCCTTTTGCATCCAGTTCATTTATTTCTTGTGGCATGCTAGCAAGGATTTCATGGCACGCTGTTTTGGAATTACCACTCTAACTTGCTGGGCCTTCTTTGGCCCTGTGACTTGTCAAGTGACAGCAAGACCTTCTTTGGCTTTCCCTCCATTTGTAGTGACCCTGTTTGGCTCCATTTCTGTTGTCACAAGAGGGGAAAGGGGGCACTGAGTCAGCTCCTAGAGGGAGGGCCAGTGGGGAGGTGAAGGAGGGTGCAGCAGTGATAGCAAGGCATGAATCAAGTTCTGGTTTTATTGCTTACAGACTCCAATAGAAGAAGAGGAAAGTGTCAAATCACATCACACGGCAAGTATCCTCTCAAGCTCCTCACCTCTCTTCAGAACAGCGCTGTTGAGAAGCATGGTGCCACTGCTGCTCAAGTCCGAGCAATCCCACCGCCTCTCTTGCAGCTGATGCCGGCATTCGTGGATGGCGAGGTGGACGCCTTGCAGAGCTGAAGCCATGGCTTCTGGGCTGCGGGTGCAGAGCCCAAGTTGGCGCCGGCTCAGCCAGGGGAGGGTCATGCAGATGGTGTTGGGAGTAAGAACAGGTTCAGCCAGCACCCTTGGGCCTAGGAAGTCATGGCCCACGATCCTGTAGGAGAACAGAGGAATTAAGCAGGAACTTGGCTTTGGGGACAAAAGAGGAGGAGGGGAGAGAGAGAGAGAAAGGCAGAGGCTACTTACTGCTTCACCCACAGATCATAACTGACAGGAGCGAACACAGTGGGCAAAACAGAAGGCTAAACGATGGAGGCTCCATAATTGAGATTGGATGCCCCTTAGATAAAAGTACACCCATCCATCTGGGCATGGAGTAAGCTACACAAGTCCTTGGCTAGACAAAATCAGCTACAATGGCCTAAAAAAACTGGGCAATAGCACAAGGTATCTACAAATTCTCTGGGCCTGTGTCCATCACTAGCACCAGATGTGGAAGCTTTAGCTGGAGTCAACAATGGATCTGGAGCAAAGAGACCAGAGCATTAAGGAGCTCTGAACCAGCAAAGTCCAGAGGAGACTGAAGGACTTATACAGCCATTGTCTCTACCAGGTCCTCTGCAGGGTCATTCTACTTCCTCTTGGGTAGATCCTTCCTTCTGCGTAGAAGGGTCAGAGTTGTCTGGAAGCCAAACAGGCTCCTGTGGCTTTGGCTTTCCCATCAGCTTCGCAGCCTCCCTTTGTACCCAAGGCTTAAAGGAGGGTAGGAGAGAACTGCAGAGAAAGGCCAGGCTCAGGATGGGGTCATGGAGTGGGGATGTGGGGGAGCAGGATGTGTCCAGGTGAGGCATCTCAGAGATGGGGCTCTACAGGATTGGTTTCTCTATGTCTTCAGTGGGAACGGGGTGCCGTGTGGGAGCCCATCATGCCTCTTCCTCCAAGGAGGTCTCTCCAGGGTCTGGATCAGCCAGGATCTCTGTTCCACGCGTCTCTGCAGGAATGCAGGGTAGGGGAGACCTCTGAAAGAGGAGGGGCTTCTGTGCAAAATTCTGTGGACACCGCCAGAAATTTGGGGGTGCCACCATATCTGTATATATCCCCTGAATCATACAGATCCATTCCCTTTCCACCACATTCAAATATATATAGCTTCCAATTTAGAGCTGGGAATGAAGCTAAATTGTTCTTTTCCCTCCTTCATTGAATTATGTATGCTATTCCCCCTCCCTGCCCGCTCTCTGACCCATCGAAGACCTCTTTCTTCTCAGCCAGATGCAGAAGAACCCACCTTAGCCCCTAGGACTGCAATCTTTGCGCTACAACCTCTCCATTTCATTCCATTCTCAGGTGACGTGGGAGGGAGAGAGGGAATGACTAGGAAGCACAACTCCTACGTTTCTGCTAAACCTGACGGGTCCCACTCCTCAAGCAGAATCGGGGCCAGTGCATTTCATCATACATGTGTGGAGGGTCGTGCAAAACCCTTGTGGCAGTCCAGCCCAGCTCTACTGCCTGAGGGAGAGATCAGCGCACCTGGGTGGGCGAGTATCCAGGGGGAAATTCCCTGCCTGCCCCCCCACCCCCCTCACTGGCACCAGATGAAAGCCAGGTTGAAGATCAAAAACATCACCCTGCGGCTCAGCACCCAAAGAGGGGGTGGGGTGGAGGGGAGGGAGGGAGATGTTCCCCTGACAGAAGCAGAGGAGCCCCTCCCAGATCTAACACAGGGTGTCTCCGTGGCAACAGAAGGAGGAGCAGGAATAACCCCGGCAGTGGCAGACACAGACATGTCGATGTGGGAAAGGGAAATGGAGCCAAGTTTCCTGATCAGAAGGGGCCACCATAGCAACCACCCAGTGGAGAGGGACATCCTCAGGTCATTTTCACGTGCAGCTCCAGCTCCTGCTCCCAGCTGACACAGAGAGCTCAGTGGCAGTCCCTCCTATCACACACCCTCTCCCGGAAAATTACCCCAGACAAACATCAAGCATTTTTCACAACAAGCCCCATGGGGAAGGAGTTTTCCATAAGTGGGGCACTTGTCTTAGGGCCTCTCATCACAAGAGGACCAAATCAGCCCCTAAGGGCACATGATAGATCTATCTAATCATACTCTAAACAGAAATATGGGAGTCAAACATTATAGAACGTTCTCCCTATACAGGATTGGGGCCAATTGATTTCGTCATCCATGTGTGCAGGGTTGTTGCCACACTATGCCCTTGTGGCTGTCACATGCATCCAGTTTATGATGCTCAGAGGGACATTCTTTTGAACCTGTGAATCCTTCCTTCCTTCCTTTATACCAACAAGAACCACTACTGCGGCTTAGATACCAACTCGGCAATCCTGTGCATGTTTACTCAGAGGTAAGTCCCACTTGACAGTATTCTAAGCGAAGTGGGCAAGGGACTGCAACCTGAAGGAAAGGCCCATTAAAAAACAGCAGAATTTACTTAAGAGTAAATGTGCATAGGATTGTGCTGGGCTGCTGCAATAATGTGCATAGGTACTTGGGAATAAGCCTTGTTAAATTTGGTGGGATTTACATCCGAGTAAACATGCTTAGAATTGTACTGTGCCTGGCTGATTGTGGCCTGGGGCGATCTTCACTGATTCACAGGTAAGAGCCTACATCTCCAAAACATCTCTCAAGGTCACTTTGCGTCAGGAATGAGGAAGCTGTGGCCTTTCAGCTGTTGCTGGACTCCAGCTCCCATCAGCCTCAGCCAGCATGGCCAATGGTTGGGGGTGATGGGAGCTGGAGTCCAGCAACAGCTGAAAGGACACAGCTTCCCCGCCCTGGTTTTACATATTGCCTGTAGTGGCATGGTAGCTGCCTCTGCTGTGGCTGTTCCCAAGCCACTCTGGGAATGCATAAAGCTTCCACCCATGTTACACAACATGCCAATGACACACCACCCAAAAAGGCAGGCGTTGCTGGCATGTTATGTCAACGTACACTTTATGTCTATATGCTGCTGTTACAGGGCGAGCACAGCCCTCAGTCCACATACACATCTGATAAAGCAAGGCTACAAAAATGCAAACCGCGATGAATCAGTTTCCAAAGGGCTGCGATACCATCTCCTTTCGTGAACGTGAAGCGTCCTCAAAGCATCTGAGCATAAGAACATAACAGCAGCCCCGCTGGATCCAGGCCAAAGGCCTCTCTAGTCCAGCACTCTGTTCCCACGCAGTTCACCCAGACACCTCTGAGAAGGCTACAAGCAGAACGTGGCTGCAATGGTCCTCTCCCGCTTCGGTTCCCCAGCATGCCTCTGAGCCCAGAGGTAATAGAGGCATCAGGACTCAGAGGCATTAAGAGCCTTATCCTCCATGAATCTCTCTAATCCTCTTTCAAAGTTGCAAACCACTTTGAGATTCCCCCCTCTTAAAAATATAAACAATATAGAAATATTGTTATTATTATTATTTCCATCCAAATTGGTGGTCATCACTACCTCATGTGGTCAAGATGGGGATAGCCCATTAGCACTACCCCCACAGAGGAAGAAACTCTCATTCCACGCACAGGTGTCCACTCGTTCAGCTACTGTCCAGCTGAGACCCTTCAGCACATATTAGCATAAGCCTGTACTTAGCCCCTTGCTTGGTCATCTACAATGAGTAGAAAAATGCCTGCAGGTAATTACTGTCTCACTCCCCACCTAGTCATAGAGAATGTTTGACTCTTGGAGGTTTAGAAGAGACCCATGCCACCTCTGACGCACAGGCCGCACCGCGTAACACTCCTTGTCTCTCTTCTAGTTCCTGAGTTGTAAGCCCTCAATCTGCAAGAGAAAATGAACCAATCCTGCGCTTTGAACAGATGAAGCTGCCTCACATCTAACCATATCATTGGCCCACATAACCCAGTTCTGTTTACTCTGATGGGCAGCTGCTCTCTAGGGCAGGGATGAGGAAGAGGTGACCCTCCATATGCTATTGAATTACACCTCCCCTCATTCCCTGACCACCAGCTGTGCTGGCTGGAGCTGAGGTGAGTTGGCATCCAAAAGCATCTGGAGAGCCACAGTTTCCCCATCTCTGTCCAAAGGTTTCGTGAAAGGGGTCTTTGTGAATTCTGCTGTCTCAAACTCCTGGAGATGCTAGGGTCTGAGCCTGGAAGGGACCCTGCGCCTGCAATGTCATGTGTCTCGTAACTGAAGTATGTTGCCTCCCTTAGCTCAACCTCAGGTATGGGCAACGTGTGGCCCTCCCCATGTTGCTGGACTACAACTCCTATCATCCCTGATCAAAGGCCATGCTGGCTGGAGCTGAAGGGAGTTGGAAGTCCAAAAACATCAATAGGGCCTCACATTCCTCACCTCTGGTCTAGCTTGGGCAATGCTGTTATGGCATCTATTTTAACCAACTTAATACCTAACTTGGTCTTAAATCTAGTGAAAGCTAGCATTGACTTGCATATAAAAACACATGGCACACAATTCTTGCTGTGGATTAATCTGGAGTAACTACCACTCTTGGTCCCATACACAGAGCTAGTCTGCATGTAATACTGAGCCAAACTATGTCTTAGTGTGAATATGCAGGCATGCAAGCTCTGTTTGTAGTTTGGCTTAGCATTACGTGCGGAACCAGCTCATAATCACAAACAATCCACACAGACCATCATTAACTCATCCTGAGCTACTGGTCTTCAGCTGGTGGGCTGTGCCATGATCCAAGCTGGGGCACAACAGGAGCACTATCCTCACACAAGTAGATGGCATATAAGAAATGGGTCCCCAAATGCATGTTCGGGTTAAAAGTCGGCCCTGGATCCAAAAAGAGTGAAGAGACATGTCCTCAGCGATCATCAGAAATGTGTTCCAGGAATTCCGCCTACATATTCCCTCAGCTTTAACCCCCTAAACTCACTGCTTTCGTGGAAAATCCAGGCATCACATTTTAAAAATCCAGTGGGAAAGCAGGGACAGAGGAAGCTGACTGGGGAGAGGCTACAGCTGTACAGTTTGTCCTTGGCATATTGCTTGCTGCGCACTGATGTAGTAATGAAGAAGCAAGCACGATGCCAACTGGGCAGATAAATGCCCTTCCACACCAGGGACCCTCATTAGCCCCACATAATCACACCAGTGCCATTCTCCTGGCTGTTCAGTATCCCCAGCAGGACAGGGGCAGCAATTTCTGGGACAGCTCCATTCCCACCACCACAGCACCGCACCTCAGTGAATCACTTACCCTCTCCAAAGGCAGAGGCAGGCAGCAAAGAGACAAGTGGCCAAACAGGGGCTCATTGGAGCCATGCCAAGCTCTGACCGGGCTGTTTTCTAGTTTGGCTGGAGGTCACTCTCTCCCTCATGGCCCTCCCAAGCGGGGCAGAAGGAGGAAGGTTCTGGAATAAGAGACAGTAAGTAAGTGGGGTGGGAAGTGGGCAGGGGGGAAGCGAGCCTATAACCCTTTCCCAACGTCCTCCTGATTCCCTTGGAGGAATAAGGGGTCATTTCCCCAGCCCCTGACTCCTTTGCCTACCCCAAAATATGAGCCGAATCATGGCCTCCCTGTAGTTTAAAGCATTTTTTAAATGGCAGCAGCTAAAGGGATCAATACAAAAAGTAAAGAGGCTGCCATGTGAGCACAGCTCCTGACAGAAGCTCCCTTAATTTGTTCGACTCAAGCTCTGTCATCTCCATCCCACCTACTGCAATCAAGCTTCAAGGGCTACGCTGGGTATGAACTTGTGAGAAGAGCAACCTGCGGGTATAGGGCGGTATATAAATTCAGTTAGTAATAGTAATAATAATAATAATAATAATAATAATAATAGCAGCACAGGTCAGAAAAGACAGAGAAGCTCAAGCTTCAGCATTTACTTTCCTCCCACAAATTCCTTCCTGCAGCTGGAAAGGCAACCCAGTTCTCAACACACACACACATTTGCAACGGGGCGCTGACCTAGGATTGCCAAAAGCCCCCTTGCCCCCTCCAGCATGAAAGAGCGGCAGAAATCCAATGCTCCATTATGGAGATAGAGCATTATCAGTTGAATTTCTGCCTGTCTGGCCGTAATTAAAGATACAGGTGAGGGCAAGGATGGTAAGGCTACGTTGAACTTAGCGGCATGGCTTCAAACACAGTGGCCCCAGATCCCCAGCTTATGCGGGAACAGCTCACAGTCCCCCCCCCCCCCGCAAGCAGACCTGCCTTCACGCAACCGAGGAGAGCGCGCGCCCTTCCTTCTCCGCCTGCCCCAAGCTTACCGTGGCAGCCAGGAATCCCCTCCCCTCTCGTCCCCCTTCTCTCGCTCATCTACCTGCCCCTTCTCCCTCTCCCTCTCTCCGCGGCCGCTAGAGCCTCGCCTGGGCGAGGTTTTCCCCTCCCCATCCGGGGGCAGCTGGAGCCGGGAAGCAGCTGTTCAGTTCGGGTGCGGTTCCAGTGCCCACACCCACGGGCGTGAACGCCAGCCCGCCGTGGGTCCCACGGGCCGCGCGCGGCGCCTCTCTTCTCCCCAGGCGCAAAGCGCGGACCCCACCTTCTCCCGCAGCTCCTCGGCTGACCAGGAGACGACCCGCCCGCACCCCCGCCGCCCGCCTTCCACCGGAGAGAACCCAGGCGTCCTGGCGCCCCAAACCCCGATCCCGTCTCCCCTGAGCGATTGGATCCCAACCACTGGATCCCAGCCTCTCCCTGCTTTCAAGCCTCTACAGGTTGCCTTCCCGCAGATTGATAGAGAGGATTAGAGCAAAGTTTCTGTTCGGTTCTTTTGATTCCCTCTCCTTCCTTCGCCCCCCGCCCGCCCTTCTGTCTCGTTCCTCCTCTAACCTCGCGCGCCGGCCTTTTTTCTCCCTCCGTCCGGACGATCTGCTCGGGCGCTTCTGCAGCCTGCTGCCAGGTTTCATGTCTCCACTCCCCTTTTCCTAACAGGCTGCGCTGCCGTCCCTCCTGCCTCGGGCGTCCCAGCCCCACACGCTCGCGTGGGTCGGCCTCGCTCCCCCCCCCCCCTTTTCCTGGGGGCGGGTGGGAAATCGCGCGGGAGGAAAGAGAGATCCAAAGGCCATCTAGTCCAGCACGCACACACCGCACGCGGGGAGCGCGCACAGCCCCAAGGCAGAACCACGCACCCGCCCCTCCCAACTAGCCCCCAGGTGTTACGGAGAGGAGAGAGCAGGTGCACCTCCCCAAAAACAGGGAGCGGGCGCGTTCGGGACTCTAGCCAGTCTTCAAAGATAAGCCCCGGAAGGGTTGCAGCATTGCAGCAATAAAACTGCTAGCCTCTGTGCAAAGCTAAGCAGGGTCCGGTATGGTTTCAAATTGGATGGGACACCGTGCGTTGATATTCCTGCATTTACAGGTGGTTGGTTGGACTAGATGACCCTAGGGATCCCTTCCAACGCTACAATTCTGTAATTTTGTGGTTTAGGATTCTGCAATTCCCCTTTCCCAAACACAGGGAGGCCCTTCAGAAATTGCCGGACTGCAACCCCACCATCCCTCACCATTGCCAATGTTTGCTGGGGCTGATGGGAATTGGAGTCCCAACGCTGTGAAGCCGGGGGCACCGTCTCGAGAGCCTAATGCCCCACAACTGAATGGGTATCCCTTTCATAAATGCTGCATGCATGACACTTAACTGCAACCCCGTTATATTCTTGGGAGAATGTTACCTATGTTTCCTCCCAATTAGCCCCATGGGAGGAGAGGCAGCATGGATTGGCCTGGAGAAATTTAATTTGATTGTTGGCCAAGCATTTAAACCTTTATCTTCGCTCCTCCAATACTGTACTGAGTTCCTGGTATGGAGTTGTTGCAAGGTCGTTCATCAACCCGGGCGCTCCTTCTCAGATTCAATTGCATTGATGTACGAAGAACTGAGACGTGGGGGGGGGGGGAGCCCCTCTTTAGCGCGTTGTGCCGGGTGGCGCGTGGACTCTGAGCAGACCGAAGTGCTGCTGAGCCAGTCGGTAGCGCAAGTTAGACGGTCCGCCACGCAGCGAGCGAGCGCCCCAAAAGCGGGTTGGTTCCGAGGCCACGTCGGATAATAGCAGCACGAAGCGATGCAGAAATTGCGAACCTAACTCTAAATAAGATCGGGCTGCACGTCGGGTGCGCTGCCTTGCGGAGAGCAAGCATGCACGGCTTGCGCTTCAATTGCAAGGCGCACTTGGAGAGGATGCCTGTGTTGCACGACTTTCCTTGGCTCGCTTAGGCTCCCTTCGAATTATTGCACGGGCAGGCCGCTCGCAAAGCTGGAAGGGGCGCAGGCAATCGCTAATGGGGAGGAAAAGGCGGCGATCTCCTCTCCCACCCTTCCCTCCAGGCATAAATCAGCCCTGCCCACCTATAGGACTTCGCACACAGTGTTGCAGTGTTAGGTTCTGGGGCCTACAGAGCGAGCAAACCGGGCTGGCTGCGCAAGCCAGCAGGCGCCCTAAGTAAGAGGAGCATTATGCACAGCGGGGTTTCGGGTGTGTGTACGAGGCTACAGAGCCCCCCCACCAGCTGGACTCCCGTTCTCCGAGCCCTGCAGCCTGGCGGGGTTGCAGCTTGCTTCCATCCATCCCAGGACACTCCCAAGTTTCCAGTCCGCTGGGTGCCCGCCGCTTCCTTCCCGCCCTCGCGCGCGGCTCCGCGATCCTGCCAGGGAAGCCGCCCCGCGAGCCCAACTCGTGTGCAAGAGAGGGACTTTCCAGGGTGGGGTCGCCTGATCCGCAGGCTCGGTGGGCTTTGCCTGTGCCCGTTCCCCGGGAGCCGGGACCTTCCCTGACTGCAGCAGGGGCGGCGCGCGAGGCGCTCGGATGCAATTGCACAGCTCGCAGCGGTTCCTTCCTCGCGTCCGCCCTGCTTTCTCCCCGCCCGTTTATCTTGGCTGCAGGGGACGATTATGTATGAGTCAGTCGGAGGGGAAGGTGAGGCGCTGAGGGTGGGATTGAGCGGCGGACGGGCTATCCCTCTCTCCGGGGGTGGGTGACCACCAGGCTTTGGGCGCCAGGCCTAGTCTCGGGTTCTATTTCCGTCTCTGGGAGGAAGAGGACTGAGGTCTGGAGGGTTAGAAGTTGAACATGAGGCTGGGAAGGAGCCAACACGTCCTCGGCTCTTGCCTTTGCTCTGGGAGAGATGCACTGGGGCTCAGAAAGGAAGGCTGGCTCTGAATCCTGGCCAGGACTCCCCCAGAGAACCTGTTTTGGAAGCTGGGGGGTGGAAGGACACGAGAAGGGCCTGGGACATGAGAAGAGTGCTGTTGAGAATGTGCAGAGTGCATTCTCTCACCACCAAGGATTTGCCACAACAAAAAGCCATTTGCAAGTCCACTGCCCCCACCCCCAACTTGGCAGGTTGTCACACGATGTTGTAATGGCCATTAAATGGTTTGATGGGTGGACATTGGAGCCAGATAGGTCTATCAGGGGCTCCCAATAATGACATTATATGGAGCATCCATGTTCAGAGGGAGTATACCACTGAATAACAGCCACTACCTTGATGTGCTACCCGTGGGGCTTCTCAGAGACACCCAGCTGGCCATTGTGGGAAAGGATGCTGGACTAGGGCTTGTCCATATGACCTATTATTAAGCTTTCACCCTGAGTTGCTTGCACAATACTTATTATGGAGGTTTGATTAGATCCTGTCTTTACTGAACATTTGTTCTGGTTTGTTTGTGGGACGGTTATATGGCAAGGAGCATTTGTCCTGCTTTTATCCTGATTTCCATGTGCACTGTTTATATATCATTCATTCATTCCACATTATTCAGTGCATTTCCCATTCACTTTCCTAACCTCTCAAATTGTTTTATTTTTTATTTTAGAAAAACAAAAGGCGACAGAGCCTTTTAATCTATTTTAATGGCACAAAGGTAACTTTCCCAGTAGGTCAGGGGTCAGCAAACTTTTTCAGCAGGGGGCCGGTCCACTGTCCCTCAGACCTTGTGGGAGGCCGGACTATATTTTGGAGGGGGGGGAATGAACGAATTCCTATGCCCCACAAATAACCCAGAGATGCATTTTAAATAAAAGTACACATTCTACTCAAGTAAAAACGCATGGATTCCCGGATCATCCCGGATTTAGAAGGTGATTGGGCCAGATCCGGCCCCCGGGCCTTAGTTTGCCTACCCATGCAGTAGGTCCTAGAATCCTTCCTGCAAAATACAGTCTGGAAGCGCCAGAGGTTGATCTGATCCCACAGTATATATATAATGTTTGATTATTTCTGTAGCACCATCAATACACATGACATTTTAATGCAATGTACCCTCAGAGATATTCATCCAAATTTCATTCAGTTTCTCCTGTTCTGGAAAAGTGTCTCTTTCTTCTGCCAGAAACGGCAAAAAACAAGTGTGGCAATCTTAACAGCCATCACTTATCTGATGTTTGGGATAAGGGTGTGTACTTTCCAGAGAAACGTAGCCTGGCCATCTCGTTTTTGCAGTTTAAAACACTGTTGAGGGTGCTGGAACATCAACTACCGACCTTGAGACAGATGTACTGGGTTCTGGGGAGAGAGAGAGAGAGCAGAAGATTTCTGCTTCATAGGCACATCTTGGTTGCATTCTGTGCCAATGAATCTGAAATGACTACCAGGCTGCAGCAAAAACAGCAAAAGTGTTTTGTTTTTTATTGGGTGCTTTCATGGGGCAGAGTCCACTTCGTCATGCAAGCTTAGGCTGAGAAACATTTGTTGCTCTTTAAGGCGCCATCCGACTCCTCCGCTGCTTCAGATTAACATGGTTACCCCTCTGGAATTTGTCCGCATGTGGTGGTTTGAATAGATCTGTGCAGTGTTCAGCCTGCCTTAGAGCTCTGTTGTTACTCTTGGTGGATAGATAAGAGGCTCCGGCATCCAGGAGCTGCTCTCCCTTCCTCCCATTGGACAGACTTAGCAACCGGCCACAATGGTGGTGTTCTACCTCCACGGTTGGAAGGCGGCATGATGAGTGCCACTTGTTGGGAATCACAAGTGTGGGGTGTGAAACACAGAGCAGTCAAATACAACATTCCTAGAGTGGACATGTTTAGACATGAAGAGGGATGTTTGTCCAGCCAGTAGATAAACTTCCTATTTCCTCCTGTGCTGGGACAAACTTTCTCTACATGTGACCAGAGGTGGGCATGACCTCACCTGTGCAGGTAACAAAAGCACAGGAGTGGCCACCACATCTCTCTCGCTTCCTTTTTTTTTTTAAAGATATTTATTAAAATTTTCAATTTTTATGCAAACAAAAAACAAACAAAAAAAATTAAAAACACATATAATTCACAATACTTAATTTTCAATAACATATTTCTCTGACCTCCTCATACCTCCCCTTCTTGTAGTCCAATTCAAATTATTTTTTCAGCAAATCCTTATCTCAAAGCATTACAGCTTATAAAAACACCTTATTTTCTATCCAACATCTTAGGTTATTATAACCTTAAAATTTTACTTATAAAGAACCATTTTTTCATATTCCTTTATACCATTACAGCTAGAAACCACTTAATTTCAATCCAGCATCATTCAACATTCCTTAATTTTACAATATTTCTGTAGATAGCCCTTAAATTTTTTCCAATCTTCTTCTGCCGACTCTTCTCCCTGGTCACGGATTCTGCCAGTCATTTCTGCCAATCCCATACAGTCAATCAGCTTCATCTGCCATTCTTCCAGAGTGGGTAAATCTTGCGTCTTCCAATACTTTGCAATGAGTATTCTTGCTGCTGTTGTGGCATACATAAATAACGTTCTATCCTTCTTTAACACCAATTGGCCGACCATGCCCAAGAGAAAGGCCTCTGGTTTCTTCAAGAAGGTATATTTAAATACCTTTTTCAATTCATTATATATCATTTCCCAGAAAGCCTTAATCCTGGGGCACGTCCACCAAAGGTGACACATCTCTCTCGTTTCCGTTTTGCTTTTGTCGAGCCTGAGATGCTCTCTTGGAAAGGAACTATCTCCCTATGAGATAGATTCCAGGTGTACAGTATATATTCTGTAACTTAAGTCTGCCTTCTGGGATCCATCTGTGAACAGAATGAGTAAGTAAACTATTTTACACTTTTATACAAGACTGAGTTGTGTCTATTTATTTTTAGGAGGAAATAAAAGGGGAATTACCAGGAAACTTATTTTAGAGGCTTAAACAAGCCTGGCAAACCTATCCGCTGTGTAAGTTTAAAAGGGGAATGTTACTCTGCTAAATTGTAGAACTTGTTAACACAAATTGGGAAGGATATAATTGAACAATATATCCTCTCCTGCCTCCCTGAACATTCCCACAGGGAGAGGGCAGTTGCGTTCACATCCTGCCTGCCTGCGTCTCATAAGTATCTGGTTGGCCACTGGACTAGATGAGACGTTGGCCTGATCCAGGAAGGCTCTTCTTAGGTTCTTAGAGAAGGGATGACTTGAGTTGACTTGCGGTTCCCAGAGCAAAGGATAAGTGGGGAGAAGTGCTGAGGAGAGAGGCTGGAGGGATGTTGTTGCCTGTGGCCCAGTGGCATCACTGCTACTGCTGTGGCTAAACATGCACTGGGAACCAAGCGCCATACCGCGGGGGCAGGAATGAGGCTTAATGGCAAATAGGCTATGCAGGGACCCCCACCATGCTGGTCACCTGGAACCTGGGACGTTAATTGTTCTTCAGAAAAGAATGTGCGTGTGCAGAGGCACACACAACAGATGCCTCGAAGGGCAAATGTTGTGCGCTTCTATGCCAAAAATAGAACTCTTCTGCTGAAATCCCACCACCTATTTATTTATTTATTTGTTTGTTTGTTTGTTTGTTTATTGGCTGCCTTTCATGCCAGCTCACAACAGATTAAAAAACTCAAAACACTACAAGCTGAAAATCATCATGTAAAACACAACACATCTAAAAATACAATAGCAGCAGCTATAAAAGTATAATAGCAGCTCGGCACAAGAGAATGCCACCTCAGCACAAACAAACCATTTTGGCTTTTCTCACAGGCTGCTCAGGATCTCTGCGGAGCTCTGGCATTGCAGAAACCACTTTTCTTTGAAGCCTAACCCCTACCCAGACATTGTAAAGAAGGGTTAGCCCAAGCGAAATGGACCATTAGCTGATGACAATTCCTGTTACAATGCAATGAAGCAAGTTTTAAGATGGGCTATACCTATTTATGACACCTGAGGCTCAATTGCAGAGGTATTTATGTTTGCTCTGAGCTGAGTACATTAGCTCTGGCTCTGTGCACACTCTGTGTTTGAAGCACATTTGAAAGCACATTTCCCCTCTCAAAGAATTCTGGGCACTGTAGTTTGTTAAGGGCTGCTGAGGACTGCAACTCAGAGAGGTAAACTGCTGTGCCCAGAATTCTTTGAGGAAATAGATGCTTCCAATGTACTTTAAAGTTACAGCTTGTGTGCAGTCTTTGTACGGATTCTAATTGCACAAGGCCAATGGCACAATGCATTTGAAACCTCCTGTGCAGCTCTCTGCAGGACTTGATGCAGGACCTGCATGATGCATTTTGCCCCATGGATCTGTCTGTCGCCCACTCCATTGCCCTAATCACATCTGAACCAAAAGCCACCACTTGAGGCAGGCGCCTCTCCTTACGTCGTAATAGAGCTACTTCTGGAAAGGGCTGTTGCTACCAAGATGCCCTTAATAACGCTTGTCCAACAACATGCTCCTTAAACACCCAGATGGCAGGTTGGATACATTCAGACACCCTCCCAGGTGATGGGTTGAGTAAGGCACCCTGCCCCCCTCTCCTAAATTCCATGTGGCTCCACAGCTAGAACAGATGTGCCAAGACATGCTGCAAAGGTGCAGAACTTCCCTCGGGAGGAGTTAATATTTACTCACCTTGGAAGGAGGGAGCCTCTTCTGAGAGCAGCTGCTGGAGTTGGAGGGGGGCAGAGAGAAGATGGGGGATCTTCACGTTTCAGGAGGCAAAAGACAATTGCCTCTGGTACTGAATCAGAATATTTGCCACCCCAGGCTGTAGGAGGTGCTCTGCAACCTGAGAGGGCGTTAGGATTCCTGGATGTTTCATGCAAGCCTCTTGATATTAAAACCATTAGAGCCATGGAACGCCTATGAGTCAAGCCGTGATCGCTTTGCCTTTGAAGGGAAAGTGGTGGTAATGACTGCCTAACCCCCCTGACTTCCCTCCCAGGTAAAAGGACCCGTTTATGGGCATTGGCTAGAATCAAAACACACTTTTTGGCTCACTTGGCCCTTGTGCATCCCAAAATCAAAAGGCAGTTTTTACCCAGGCAAGTCTATCCTTGCTGTGCAATAATGATTCTATAAGGAGACACGCTACAGCCAGCTACAGTAGTAATAATAATAATAATAATATAGATTGTTTGTGCTAAGGTGGCATTCTCTTGTGCCGAGCTGCTATTACACTTTTATAGCTGCTGCTTTTGTATTTTTAAATGTGTTGCGTTTTACATACTTTCGCAGTATCTGAGGCAAGGAGGTTCAGGAAACTGAATTTTGGGACCCTCTAATCACTCATGAGGGACGCAGGTGGCGCTGTGGGTAAAAGCCTCAGCGCCTAGGGCTTGCCGATCGAAAGGTCGGCGGTTTGAATCCCCGCGGCGGGGTGCGCTCCCGTTGCTCGGCCCCAGCGCCTGCCAACCTAGTAGTTCGAAAGCACCCCCGGGTGCAAGTAGATAAATAGGGACCGCTTACTAGCGGGAAGGTAAACGGCGTTTCCATGTGCGGCTCTGGCTCGCCAGAGCAGCGATGTCACGCTGGCCACGTGACCCGGAAGTGTCTCCGGACAGCGCTGGCCCCCGGCCTATAGAGTGAGATGGGCGCACAACCCCAGAGTCTGGCAAGACTGGCCCGTACGGGCAGGGGTACCTTTACCTTTACCTTAATCACTCATGGCAGAGGTTTTTGCTGTGAATACACCAGATGTTCTCTGGTGGTCCAGGGTTGTGGCCTGAAAGTATATGAGACCAGCACCTTTCAGGCCTGGGTCTGGTCAGTGGGTGGGTGGGAGACCTCTTGGAAACACATGTATGCCACATTGGATTCCAGGGTGGAAAAACAGTAGGATATACATGTAAGAAAATCAACCTGGACATGCTGCTCCAGGCAGGTGCGGTTTGCCTAAGCTACCTGTCGGTTGTCCTCCAGTGCACATTAACAGACACATTCTCCTCGTCACATTAAGTTATTCATGCAATAAAACATGTCGGGGGGATAAAATACGGTTCACCCTGGGGCTTATTAGAATTCTGAAAAACCTTGTCCCCTCAAGTTTGCAAAGATATGTTTGAATAAATAAAGACTAAATGGGGGACAGCAGGGAAGCAGACAGTCAAAAGCCCACCTCCAGCGAATATCTCAAGGTCACGGTGTCAAATATTCTCAAAGGTTCAGAATGGTGTTTTTTATGGGATATGCACTTTGCATGCAAGCAAGTCCCCCCCCCCCCACTGCATCCACATTATATTGTTGGTGTCAAAATGCCAGCCTGTATTCCCACCCCTATTTAATCCTGATTTATCCTTTCCAAGGGAAATCCAATAAATAAACCGGTTGCCAGTGCTTTGATTGCAAATTCTGCAATATCGGGAAGTGCTCACTGGCTGCATGCAAACCCTACATTTCATGCACACACACATAAGAGTCCTGGGAACTCTAGTTTGTTAAGGGTGCTGGGAATTGTAGCTCTCTGTGAGGTAAGCTACAAGTCCCAGGATTTTTTTTGGGGGGGTGTTCTTTAAATGCACATTGGATGCATGGTGTGTTCACAGCCACTACTTTGAAGTACCTGCGTGCACATTATAAAAAAGAAAATCCCACCAGAAGTTAGAAACATCTCGCTTTTGCTGTTCTGAAAAGTGGAGCCGTGTGTTTTACTTCTCCTGCTTAGATTTATATATTATTTGTACTTCCAGGCTGCCTTTCCCTTGATTATCCCACGGCAGGTTACAAAAGTATCACAAATAGAATAAGCATCAATTATACTTAAATCATAGAATAAAAGCACAAGGCCAATGACAAAATTAATGGAACAGAAGAGCGATGCAGGAGGAGGGAAGGTATAAACAACTCATCCAAAGTTCAGGGCAAAAAGGTATGCCTTCTTGACCAACCGTCAAAAAATATACAATGCACCTTTCTACCTTTGGCTGAGCTGATGTCCTCGCTCCTCTGCCACTGCTGTTCTGTGCTCCTGTTTTATGGGGCTTGAAATTGCATACTGAGGTGTTGTTTGCTGCATTTAGCATTATGGTCAGGCAAAGTAATCCCTTTTTTCTGAGCATAAGAAGGTGGCATCAGAGGAAGCACCTGATTTTTCCATAGTATACTGGCTCACATTTGATTTCAGTAAAAACAAATTCATAACCACAAAGGTAACAAATTTGCACCCACCCACTCGCCCCACATGTAGGCCTCCATCAAGCCTGTTATTTGTAAAGTACCATGCACATAGATGCTGCTATGGACATAAATCTACCTACCTGGTGACTAGGTGATATGATGCGCTGGTTATATTGCATCTCCAGGTCTATTTCATATTCTACAACAACATTGAAACAAGCAATAGTACTGTCATGCTGTTGTGCATATAAATTGACTAGACTAATTCTAGGGAATTTGTGCCAGCGGTTAAAGAAAACACCTGTGAAACAATGGTTGCAATTGCCACAGTGTCTTCCATATGGACTTACAAAGCAGTCTTATACATGTCTACTCAGAAGCAAGCCCTGCTCATTTGAATGGCACTTATAGCCAGGTAAGTGGGTATAAGATAGCAGTCGTAAGTTTTCCAAAATCTTTTGTATGTCGCTCAGTCTTTTGTATTGCCATTTAAAGCCTTGCACCCTATTGTATTTTCATTGTAGTGTTTTATGGTATATTTTAATTGTGGATGACAGTGTTTATATTTTAATGTTTATTTATGCAACTGGTTTTTATACTTCGTAAAAATTTAAAACTCTATTTTGGTAGGAAGTGATGTAATAATAATATTAATATTAAAGCTTAATGCATCATCAAAATAATATTATATCTATTTGCTGTTTACTTCAGTTACATGATCACCTCACACTTGTTTCTGAGGGGATGTATTGTAGCCCTTCCGTTCAGTTTTGACGCTTTCCTTGTCATCGGTCTCTTTTTAAACTTATGAGTAACCGTACAGATCATTCTCTTCCCCTGTCCTCCACAGTTTGACAGGTAGGCAGACACCAGGTGACCTGTTTTTGCCACTCAATTTGAAATTGAACTGCAGGTGGCGGTGCAAAGGCAAAGCACTGACAACCAGGGTGACCTGCAGGTCTGGCAAAGCCAAGCTGGAGGCCATCATGTAAATGCCCCTTTCTGGCTCACAGTTTGGGCTTAAGCACATTATGGCTACCCTTCTGAACCATTTGCCCCATCGGCCTTCCTGCCCCACCTGCATTTTCTCCTGAGGTCACCTCGCTGCAAGGGGCAGTTCAACAGTCCAAAGCAGCACCCCTGGCACCTTGCTTTGTTAGCAGTGATCTGTCCTGCTGCGCCCTTGGCAGAGGAGGCAGGCTATAAACACATTTGAGGGAATCAATAGAAGGGGAAGGGATGCTGGACTGTGTGAAAAACATGGCGCCTGCCCCACAGGGCTGTCTGCCCAGTCGTGAAGAGAAAAGGGGAGCCCCCAACTGGCTTCTGCTCTGGATGCCAGGTAGAGCTTTGCGGACGGGCAGCACTTTGTTTCAAGGGGCAAACAGACCAACATGGCATGCATTTATGCGTAAGGAGCACTGTGCGCATTTCTCAGGCCAGAGGGCTGTGTGTGTACACATGCAAACACCTCTATATCATAGACATATGTCATAATAGTCGATCCTGCAACAGCCCCTGCTGGCCAGGCCTGGCACTGAACTACGAAACCAATTTCAGTGTCTGGGGAACTTCAGTTCGGAGGTGAAGAACTTCTTACATGCCAAGATGCATCACCAAGGTCCAGGGCACATTTCAGCCTGGCAAAAAGCACTCAGGGGAACATGAAGTAGGTCGGGTGAGGGGTGTGCTTGAGGAGCAGGTGTGGCTTAGGAGAGTTCCCCAGGGACAGAAAGGCCCAGGGTTCCCCCACCCAGTGCTTTAGCCCTTTCCATCCCTCCTCTCCAAAAAAGAAAGAAGGAAAAGTCTGGTGGCTTATTACAACCTCAGGACTAAGGATTCACTTTAGTCTTAGAGATTTAATAGAAAAATTAAAAACAGTACATTCCAAGTGATCTTTTAATTTGCATGGTGGTAGCAGTAATAATATGGGATTGCGGGTGGCGCTGTGGGTAAAACCTCAGTGCCTAGGACTTGCCGATCGCATGGTCGGCGGTTCGAATCCCCGCAGTGGGGTGAGCTCCCGTCTTTCAGTCCCAGCTCCTGCCCACCTAGCAGTTCAAAAGCACCCCTAAGTGCAAGTAGATAAATAGGTACCACTTTATAGCGGGAAGGTAAACGGCGTTTCTGTGTGCTGCGCTGGTGCCGGCTCGCCAGAGCAGCTTCATCACGCTGGCCACGTGACCCGGAAGTGTCTCCAGACAGCGCTGGCTCCCGGCCTCTTAAGTGAGATGAGCGCACAACCCTAGAGTCGGACACGACTGGCCCGTACGGGCAGGGGTACCTTTACCTTTACCTTTAGCAGTAATAATTTCATTTACTTTTGTTTATACAGTACCGTTAGCATCAATTGTGTATTGCATTTACACAAGAAAAATATTGGTGCTTGCTCCCAAGAAGCTTAATAAACAACAGGAGGGGAAAGGAGAGACAAGGGTAGCAAAGGACAGGTGGGAGTAGAATTATACATCCTTAAGTTTAGCTACAGACACATTCCTGCCAAGTAAAAGCACTCAACGAGGACATCACTTGCAGAGAGCCCCAAGGATCATATAGAGGAGACTGAAGGGTCTTATTTGCCACCCTTGATTTACAGAAAGAGAGATTCACACATACATGGGACTGGCAAGAAAGACACGATGGAGTCATGCTTGAACCAGTTGACATTTCAAGCAGGAATGGGTAACCCAGACATAGTTGGCCATGCTACCTTAGAAGATGGCCCAAATGGAGGACACCTCAGTGCCATTATTCTTGATCATGGGTAGGCAAACTAAGGCCCAGGGGCCAGATCCAGCCCAATTGCCCTCTAAATCCGGCCCGCAGACAGTCCAGGAATTGGCGTGTTTTTACATGAGTAGAATGTGTGCTTTTATTTAAAATGCATCTCTGGATTATTTGTGGGGCATAGGAATTCGTTCATTTCCCCCCAAAAAATATAGTACAGCCCCCCACAAGGTCTGAGGGACAGTGGACCGGCCCCCTGCTGAAAAAGTTTGCTGACCCCTGTTCTTGATCTTCATAAAGTTTCCTGCTTATTACTTTGACTGCCCATGAGGAGCTTAGAGCAGCATTGCCATATGTCCTCTTTTTCCAGGACATGTCCTCTTTTTCATGATGAGAATAGTCATAGAGATCCATAGTTAGAAGTCGGCAAATGTGTCCTTTTTTTTGCTCTTCAAAATATGGCAACCCTACATATACAGTGGTAGCTCGGGTTACAAACACCTCAGGTTAAAACACTTCAGGTTACAGACTCCACTAACCCGGAAGTAGTACCTCAGGTTAAGAATTTTACCTCAGGATGAGAACAGAAATTGTACACCGGTGGCACGGCAGCCGTGGGAGGCCCCATTAGCTAAAGTGGTACCTCAGGTTAAGAACGGACCTCCAGAATGAATGAAGTTCATAACCAGAGGTACCACTGTAATTCACAGCTGATCTCTCGTCCAAGCATTTCACAGTGGAACTGTCCCATGGGCTTTCAGTCCATTATCTGAATGACCGGCCCATACAGAAGCCAATTGAATTGGCAGGTAGATCCTACTCCAATAAGGGTGAAAGGACAGGCTCTTCAACTGCACTTGAGGGCAGGAGGCGAGCACAGTGGGAACAGGGCAGACCACATGACACAGCTCTGTCCACTCCCCGCACCTCAGCGTCTGCCACCTGAGCAGCTGCCTCACTCTGTCTCATCATAGGACCAGCTGTGGTAGGGTGTAGAGCTTTGTGGAATAAATCACAGCTATGCAAAGAGTCGTAGAATCATAGAATTGTAGAGTTGGAAGGGACCTTGAGGATCATCCTGATATAAATGCTTCTGAGCCCTTGGGATGGGTTGGGCTCTAAGAAGGAGATAAGTCAATCCATTCAACACAGACTTGTAGATTTTCTTTGTCTTGCCGTCTGGAGTAGGCCTGTAGACTGGGGAAGTGCGGGGTTTGTGTGTGTGTGTGATACAGACCTCGTGTATATTCTCCCACCAAAGGATAAAAAAAAGGTTGCTCCCTCCATGCTTTACTCCACCTATTACTCTGATCATCATCTGGCTCATGTACACCTCCTTTCTCATGCGCAGTCCCTGACTTCTCTATCCCTCTCTGGCTTCTCCAACGACTGTAGGTGATAAGTTACACTGTTTAACTTTAATTGACTTCAAAGGTTTTAAACAGCTGAACTGTACAGCACCTGGCCTATTTCTGGTCCAAACTGTAAATGCTCACAGTACCTAGGATGCATGACGGTCCAAGGCTGGATTCAAATATGATGCAGATCATAGGCTTGTGTAAGCAGTCCTTGTCACGTTTCAATGTGTTTATCAATGTGTTTATCATGACTGCTAATCTATATGCATGCAGCTAAGCTTAGCACATGCTAAACTGGCACACATCAGCTCCATTTAAATGTTATTGGGACTATGTTAAATGCTTATATAGGTAAGTTGATATTTGAGTTTTTCTGTGATTAGGCTAAAAGGTAAAGGGACCCCTGATCATTAGGTCCAGTCACAGACGACTCTGGGGTTGTGGCACTCATCTCACTTTATTTGCTGAGGGAGCTAGCGTACAGCTTCCGGGTCATGTGGCCAGCATGACTAAGCCACTTCTGGCGAACCAGAGCAGTGCATGGAAACACCGTTCACCTTCCCGCCGGAGTGGTACCTATTTATCTACTTGCACTTCGTGCTTTCGAACTGCTAAGTTGGCAGGAACTGGGACCGAGCAATGGGAGCTCACACCTTCGCAGGGATTCGAACCACCGACCTGATCAGCAAGCCCAAGAGGCTCTGTGGTTTAACCCACAGGTGATTAGGCTTAGGATTTCTATATGCTGCTGTTTTTTGTTTTGTTTTTTGAACAGCCAAATTATTGCATTTTTTTTTCTTATTTGAAAAATGGTTTGTTGTTTACTTGTTTGTTTTTAATCTTAATAGGCCTTGGTTTGGGTGTTCCTGTACATAAAATGTTACAGACCTGATCTGGAGAATTCTGCAGTACTGTAGTACATTTATAAGCCTGGCTGACTAGATCTATAGATTAAAGCTTAGAAGAGGTGTGCATGTGGGGAAGGGGGAAGGGTGGAACAGACAGGCAGGAATGAGTTGTGAGCTGTGTACTTGCATGGTACGGGTCTTGTTCACACATGCAGTCATTTGATGGTTGTAAAATCGATGGATGATTTGTATGTGTGAAAGGGCTATCAACAAGGTAACACTACAGGTTTTCAAATACAATCTAGAACACTGGAGTTTATAGCATTCAACTGCCACTCAGGACATCATTTCCTTTTTCCACACTTGAATTATGGAGGCCTGATGAGGGATACCTGACTGCATTCACTGACTCCTTTGAAACATCATGTCTGGGAAATGTAAAGCAATAATATATGCTTTATTTATGGTCTTTGATCTGTGATGTGTCGTTCATACATCACAGCAGCAATCAAGTGATAGCCTGCATGTGTGAACAGTTCACATACACGGAAAGATGAGCAACAGTGTATATGCACAATGCCTGGATGGGTGCAGAGGATGGCCAAGATGGCTGTGTAATGTAAAACTTCTTTTTATGAATATATTGCATAAAGAAAAGATGGATTGTATAAAGACAGATCTTAAGGGAGGAATGCTCTTGGTGGGGCTTGCCAATGGCTGCAACCTTTCCAGGGACAAAGAACTTTTCAGGCAGGAATAAACTAATGTGATTTTGGACCCCGATTGTTAACGTATAATCCCAGGCAGGCAGAGCAGAGTTTTGGTCAATGTAGAAAAGTTCGCCGCGCTATCCTATACGAAAATTTTGCGCGCGCGCCCGCTCCATAATCAGCCATTTGGGATGATTGAAAGTATCAATTCTCTACAGGACCGGGAGCGTCTTGTATGTGTAGCTACTGAGGACCACCTTCAGTTGCGTGGGGACTTCTGCCCCCCATGCGCCAGCCTTGCCCTCCCAATGCTTCCCCTTCTCTGCAGACTGCAGCTTCCCAGCGGCTGCGTCCCAAGCTGGAACCAGCGGAGCCGAGCGCGCGAGTGGCAGCAGCTTAATTCGCTCCATCTGCTGCTGTCTCTCTCTCTCTCTCCGCCACCGCGGGATGAAAGGAGGCGCTGAGGACTCTCCAGGCCAAGCCCAAGCGGGGGGATGACGTCTGGCCAGCGGCAGCCAAAAGACTCCGGAGAGGAGGAACGAGGCCACCGCAAAGCCTCGGCGGCCAAATGTGGCGACTGGAGTCCCGCGGAGAGGGGCGATCCTGCGGGATGGGGCTCCTGTTCCTGCTACTGAGCAGGACCAGGCGATCTTCGGCCGCGTCCTCACGGCAAGCCTTCCCACTCCTGTGACCCAGCGGGCCTTCTTTAAGTGCCTTCGCGTCCCCTCTGGCTCCTGCTCCTTCTTCACTTGGATCATGAACGTCGGAGACCAGCGCCTGGCTAGAGGTCCCTCGGAGAGAATGACTGGCCGCGGCCCCGTCCTGGGCTGGGGTGGGGTGAAGGGCTGGGGGAGTTGAGTGACAAGCAAGAAGCAGCCTCCCCTCCTGCAGAAAGAGGGTTTTCTGTATCTCGGGTCTCCTGGAATTTAATGTGACGGGAAGGGGAGCGGCCCGTCCAAAGGCGCTTGGCTTCCCCCCTCCCTTCCCTCCCCGTCGGGCTGTGATGCGTCTCCTTTGCGCAAAGGCGCATTGTTCGCGGTAGCGCACCGCGCCGGATCCTTCTGGCTCGATGGCTCACTCCAGGGCGACCCTCATCACAGCCTCTATAAGAAGCCGGCCCTGGCGAGGGGATGTCAGACGTGCTTCGAGGGGCCCCCAGCTAGCAGGACGCGCGACGTCTCCCCCTCTTGCGCCTTAGTTGCTCTCCAGAGAGAAGCGTCGCCATCCAGGAGGGCCGGTAGCCGAGAGCAGCTCCTCGCGGGACTTTTCGCCGGCTGCTCCTCTCTTTCTATTATTATTATTATTATTATTATTATTATTACTACTACTACTACTACTACTACTACTACTACTACTACTACTATTTTAAAAAACCAAAAAAACTTCGATTTGGGCTCAAACTACTCTCCACAAGTGAGGACCTTTCCCCGGGCGCACAGTGCACGCCTCTCCAGCAAGGTCTTTGGAGACGGATTCTCTACCCCACCTCTCCACCCACCCATCTCTTCTCCGCTGCTTTTTTTTTTTTTTTTTTTTTTGGCGGTTCAGCCAAGCAGGCAAGCAGGGCAGGCGAAGCGATGAGCCCCGTGGCATTAATGCTAGGCTTGAAGACCTTGTGGGTTTTGGCTTTTTCCACTCTTTCCAACACGCTGGCGGTGAATAACAGCGGCCGATGGTGGTAAGTGCGCTTTACGCGCTGTGCGCCTTTGGGGAGCCTTTCCAAATTCGAAGAGCCTGGGGAGGGGAATCAAATCCGCCTCGGCCCGGCTCCCACGGAGGTGACCTGCGCCTCCCCACTCCTAGTGTTGCTGGCAGAGCTTCGGGAAGCTGCGCCAAGTGCCCAGGTGGATGAGCAGAGCAAGAACCCAAGGCGCGCTCAAAGGGGGCGCACGCTCGGCTAGCCGCCCGGACCTGGTTTGCCCTGTAAGATTCCCGACCGCAGGCACGTTGTATCGCCTGGCCCTTTGCTGTGGAATCCTGATCTAGCTAAGGACCAGGGCATCTGCATACGCCTGAGAGAGGCATCCTCGTGGTACAAGACATATAGGGCAGAAAAAGACATAGGGCTTAAACTAGCCTTCACTGACACTCCAAGGCGCCTTTGGCAACTGAGGTCAGCCGGTGGGTCTAATTTGGAAGTGTGATAGCGTACAGGTGTGCTGTAGTAGTTTCTTTTAGAAAAGTGACGACGGTGATGATGATGATGATGATGATGATGCTATTGCTGCTGCTGTTACAGCTACAGTGATGGTTAATTAAGGGCAGGAAAGTGTGTCTTATCATTTGTAAGCTGCCTTGAGTGAGGGGCAAAAGGTGGGGTATCAAATACATATATAATACAGTACATAATAATAATAATAATCTACTGTACAGTTTGCACTGGTGCTGTGGCACAGCTATATGTTACTTCATTTATTGTTGCATAATTACTATGAGTTATATTAATATTTCTTCCTATACTACTACTTTCCTTTTTACTTTTAGATGCTTAGTCTCCCCATAACAATATTTAGGGGCAGGTACTGCAACCCATTAATCCTTAATCGTAGCCCTGGGAGAAAGAGCATTCCCATTACCTCTACCATTCTCAGGGGGGCTGCATAAGGGTGTCCTTGAGAATTAAATCTCAAATCTGCAAGAATTAAATGAATTCCCAATTAAATCAGAATTAAATAACAAGCCTGCACTTCTTTAGCATGGTCCACATGTGCTTCTGACCATTTTACATGTGAGTAGGGGCATTTGCAATCTGAATGGGCATTCTGGCCTGTGTAGGCTTTACACTCATCTTAAAAACTCTGTTGTGTTAAGACTTATGTGTGAATCCCGCAGTCTAGCTCTAATCTGTATAATTTGTTCAGTGTATTAATTATCACTGGCTCACTCTGTTGTACAGCTTGCCAAGCTAGTTGCTTGGAGCACCAGCATTTTCAGAGGCATTAAAAAGCATTGCATGGTCTCAGACCATGGAGCACTCTAGGATCTTTGGCATGTTGCAGGTATCAGGTGCATGGAATCTGAGGCTGAGCGCACATGCCCATTTACTTGGCATCCAGTGCACTCCCACCACTGGTTTGCGAAGCAGTAGACACACAGCTTTAGTCACAATCCATATCTATCCTGATTTTAAGTTTGTAACATGTACACAGAATTAGATTAGGTTACAAGGGCAGCTGCTTGGTGCGTATCTATAGCTAAGGATATGAAAATAAAGTGTGTATTCTGCTGGGATAGCTCTAGGTCTCTGCCTGCCGCCTCTTCTAAATGCAAACCTGAACAGTTAACAGAATGCCCAGCTCCCAATACTCCACCCACATAGCTTGCTGTGTGCTGAAATACTGACCCCTACTAGGAGGTAAGCATCAGAAGTTGATGGTGCAGTTGGGAAATGCCCAGTTTTCAGATTTCCCTAGCAATCTGTGTGTCTTGGGCTGCACAAGTACCAACTTTCAAATTTCTGGGTTGCTTACTGGTACCTAAAACTGTGGGCACAGATTTCATGCCTCCCATCATTAGGGAAAGACGTATAAATGCCCTTACAACTTTCACAGTAATCAGCATATGATGGGTTGTGTGTGTTGACAGATTCATTTTCGCGGTCGATTTGAAGCACCGTAATTATTTGGGGATGCACCATCAGCTCCCTGTTTTGAAGGAGAGAAGTACAATGTCCCACGTTTCAAATTATTTCTGGAACTGGAGTGTCTTGGATGACATGTGTACCCAATTTCAGAGTTCTAACTCATCGGAAAGTACCTTAAGAATCTGCTGCTCCAACTCGCAGTGTGTGAGTCAGTGAGGCCCAAATGTCTTTAATACTACTAGTAAATGAAGCCTGCATTCTTCAAGCATAGCTATATGTCCCTTGTTAATAAGTCCTCTGCAAGCCCCACATCCAAATCTGAGGATGCCATGGAAGTCCTACAGACCAATAGGCTGTCTTATAGAGCATGTGGCTTGGCTTGATCTAAGTTAGAATTCTGGTCCTTTCTGAAAAGGAAACTCTGTGCTCCAAGCTTTGACTAGAAGGTGCAAAAAAAGTCTCCCTTCTCCCCCCCCCCACCTCACATATCTTGGAAAGTATTTTTAAAATATATGTTCCTCAGATGCTTTTCTAGTAATTCCAATGTCTTGGGCTGTGTGAATGCCAAATTTAGGTTTCCTGGAAGAATCTTCATTATTGTATGGGTCTATTTGAGACACCGTTTTGTGATAGAGTTGTATAAATGTTCTACTTTGGGAATTTTTCTGGCAATCAAGGTCTCTTTCACCAGGTGTATCAAATTTTTAGGACTGTAACTCATCAGGAGGTACCCTAACAGTTTTAATACATCTGTGAGTCATTCACTGAATCCGTCTATCTATCTGTGTGAGACACTCATTAGTAATAAACCGCAAAGCAGAATCAACAGAGCAACAAATCTGATTTAATGTTTATGGATATCAGGAATAATCTATAGACTGAAAGCAGGAGGCACATAGGACTGCTTGCTGTTTACTTTTACGCAATACTTAGGAATGTTCACAGCCAGCTCCATTAATTTTGTTTTGTTTTTATCCTGCATTTCAGATACAAAAGCAACCCCCTCAGCATTTTAAAATAATATAAAATAGCTTAAACAAGAAAAAGTACAATCAGTAGCAGCAATACACACCAACAATTTGCACCAGATCAGCCATTCAGCCAAATGCTTTCTGTAATTGGACGGTCCTTGAAGAAACCTGCATAAGGTCTCACGGAACATCGCCTCTTGTGGAAGCTTAATCCACAGAGCAGGTGCCGTGACCTATTACAGCTTCCCTTCTTTTCAGACTCAACACACTGAGAGGGAGGCTGCTGCACATGGCATGTGTACAATGTGTGTGGTGCTTCTTACCATGTAGATGCTCTTCATCCTGTGGTCAGTAGCAGCGCCAGCCCAAGCTGCTGCCAGGAATGTGTGGTATGTGGTGCTCTGTGCATGAGGCACAAGATCCAGGTGCCCAGTAGCACTACAAATTGCGGCCACTGTGGGGAGAAGTCACCACACAGGTGCTGTTTGCAGTCTCCTCCACTGGATGGGGCATGAGGTACAGCTTGACCCTTAGAATATGCAGCATAGATCTGTAGTTATGTTGCTATTGTTATTTCTGGTTAACAACAAACAAACAAACAAGCAAACAAACATATATTCTATTCAGCTTCACATATTAGTGTTGCATGATAAAGAATTATGAAATCATGAATGGTATGGAGGGAGGAGAGAGAGAGAGAGAAATTGATTGATTCTTGGCGTTACCCAGGAAAGTTAATTGGCAGTGGGAGGTTCACAGCCAACAAGCTGCATGTTCCTGCATTGCTGCGGGTTGGACTAGATGATCCTTAGGGGCCATTCCAACTCTATGAAAAGGAATTGCTTCACACAGTGTATCACTACTGTGGGGGAACTCACCACCAACAGATGTAGTGATAGCAACTAGATTAAAGGTTGCTGTCAACTTTCCCCCTTTTTAAGGGAAATTCCCTTATTCCAAATAGGATTCCTCGCAAGAAAAGGGAAAAGTTGACAGCTATGCCCTGGCCATTAGGTCCAGTTGCGGACGACTCTGGGGTTGTGGCTCTCATCTCGCTTTACTGGCCGAGGGAGCCGGCATACAGCTTCTGGGTCATGTGGCCAGCATGACTAAGCCTCTTCTGGTGAACCAGAGCAGCGCACAGAAATGCTGTTTACCTTCCTGCCGGAGTGGTACCTATTTATCTACTTGCACTTTGTCGTGCTTTCAAACTGCTAGGTTGGCAGGAGCAGGGACTGAGCAATGGGAGCTCACCCTGTCGCGGGGATTCGAACCGCTGACCTTCTGATCAGCAAGCCCTAGACTCTGTGGTTTAGACCACAGCGCCACCTGCGTCCCTATAGCAACTAGATTATTTGGCTTTAAATTTTATTTTAAAGTGTGAGAGCAAGTTAATGGAGGATTGTTATATCAGTGTGTATTAGCCATGGCAGCAAAATGGAATCACTAATAGTTGTAGAACTAATCCACTGCTTGGGGCTGAAGGAGGAGGTAGAGTACTTGCAAGAAAGGTGCAGAGACTTTGGACAACTCTGCACTGATTCTGCTATGTAGACCCTTGACTGCCACTTGGGCTAGTGAGTTATATGTTGCTAATGTGTTTTTGTGGGATTTGCTAGGTAATTCTGTAGTCTTCTTTCTCCTTGAATGAAATAGAAAGGAAGGAAATTCTCGCTCAATATTTATCACATTTCCAGCATGTAAAGTGCCCCTAATGGCAAACATGTATGGCATTTCCTTTTGGTTGCTCTTTAGATGTATAGGGCGTCCCTGGCTAGAAATGGGAACACTCTGCCTCCCTTGTGTTTAATAACTAGACCAGGACTGGGGAACCTGTGGCCCTGTGGTCTTGAGACCCCGACTTACAGAATCCCTGACACTATTGAACACTTTGTCTGAGGCTGATGGAGAGCTAGACTAAGTTCCCAACTACACGACTCAGTATCAATGGCTCTGTACCACATCCAATTCTTTCTTAAAAAAATAAATAAATCATCTGTAGACTTCAGGAGCTGTTTCCATTTTTAATATTTCATTCATTCATTCATTCATTCATTCATTCATTCATTCATTTATACATACCTCATCTTTTCCCCTGCCAAGTGGCAGACCTTGGGGTCTCAAATTTCAGTGGCCCCCTGTGCAACACCAGAATTTGGCACCCCTGCCTCTCATGCTCTGTTCTAAATCATAGTTGCAGCATCCCTGCAGTTCCCCTGAGGCTCTGCGCCCAGTGCGACTGAACCGGTTGCACTCCCCTAAATCCACCTCTGCCCTGACGGGACTCAAGGCGGTTGCTCATTAAGGTCATCAACAGAGGCCGCCTTATGGGACTTGCCAGCGTCTGAAGCGTATTTAGTTGGGACTACGGTAAGAGGCTTCTTTGTAGGTGTGCGCAGGCTCTGGAACTCCCTGTGCAGGCAACTCCATCTGACTTCCTCTTTGATGACCTTCCGCCAAATTGCAAAGTTGGTTCTTTTAAGAAAAGCATCTGACGGATAGGAAGCTGGTTAGGGTCTCCCTCTGGTATGTTATGGTTGATTGTCCTGATACTTTCGGCAGTGAGGTTAATCTGTAGGAAGTTTTAATTCCAAATTTTATAAAATTATTTTGTACCACCACTTTTATGCTGCTTGATAGTGAATATTACTGGTGCTCCTTTCATGTTGCTGTTTATTGTTGTTGTTATTATTATTATTATTATTATTATTATTATTAGTTTTAATCATTGTCAGATACCTCAACCCCCCAATGGTTCTAAATAAGCATGCAGTGGTTTGTAGCATTTCACAGCATTCAGCAGTTCACAAGCAATGATATTTAGCATTTGACAGCTGGCAGTGAATGAGATTTTACATTTGATGCCTATGAAAACAGTCAGAAGATGCCAATAAGTCCCTCAGCTGATGGAAATATCCATGTTCAATGCTGCAAGAAATTTGAATGTGCCGTTTCACACACCAAAATTTGTGTGTCAGAATTTGAACTTTCTGCTTAAACCCTTGCCGTTCTGTGACTGCAGGGGAATCATCAATGTGGCCTCATCTACCAACCTGCTGACGGACTCCAAGAATGTGCAGCTGGTGCTGGACCCTTCTCTGCAGCTGCTGAGCCGCAAGCAGCGCAAGCTCATCCGCCAGAACCCAGGCATCCTGCACAGCATCAGCAGCGGCCTGCAGAGCGCCATCAAGGAGTGCAAGTGGCAGTTCCGCAACCGCCGCTGGAATTGCCCCACCACACCAGGGCCAAACATTTTTGGCAAGATTGTCAACAGAGGTAAGGAGGTGACAGGAGACGGAGACTGGGCCATAGGAGTCCTGGGGTGGGGATCCATTCGCTTATATAGAATGAGCCTGGCGCAGCCAAGATTGTGTTCTTGCCTACCCATTGGAACAAGAGAATAAAGAATCCCAGATGATTGGTTCACCACAATCTGAAAAGCTCTATTTCTCTTCTTCTGCTTGGTTGAATCAATAACCATGTGCTCTTTCACATCTGTCTTCCCCAGTCTAGACCAGGGCTGTCCAGATGCTGGACTCCTAACTCCCATAATCTCTGACCGTTGGCCACAGTGGCTGGGATTAAGGAGACCTGGGGGGCCACGGATTCCCCACCCCTGGTATAAATGGAAGTCTGTTACAACCAAATGAGCGGATTTCTTATGAATCTGCTACAGGAAGTAATGCAAGGAAGTGTAGACTACTTTGCATTTCATGATATTTGTGTTCTGCTTCCCAGTGTTTTGTATGTGTGATGCAAGCTTGTGTGACTCATTAACAATGGATAAGCTTTTGCACCACTGCTGCCCTATTGTCTGTTCTTCCCTCCTCTTTCACAATCAGAGCTTCTTTTCATTTTTGCTTAAAAACATTATAAATCCACACGGCAGCACAGATATTTGCATTTGCCATAGACCCCTGGCCCAGTTAGTGATGATCACAAGAAATACTCCAAGGGCGCGCGATGCAAGTCTTAGCATGCACACCAGTTTCCCAGACTGCCTGAGACCAATACAGGCCACTCTAACCTTTACCTTTACTTTACCTAAACTTCCTGAAATGAGAGTGGGAAATGTGTAATCAAAAGCAGGAATTAGGTGGAACAAGTCATAAAGTTACTCAAGTCAAGCCTGGGCTATTGCTGTCTAGTGTTAACTAGAAGAGCAAGATAGCCTCACCTGCCCCAGGTGCATCCTTATTCGGAATGCAAAATAGGCATGAGAATAGAAGCATTGTTATTGAAAGTGTTAAAATATGTGTCATGAGGATATTATCTTCATAGTGGTGCAGCAACAAAACTGCTAGCACATTTGCATAGCTAAGTAGAGTCTGCTTTGGTTTCAGATTGAATGAGGAACCATGTGTTGAAATTCCTGAGTTGGACTAGATGACCCTTGGAGTCCCTTCCAGCTCTAGAGTTCTGTGATTCTATGATTCATTACAAACATTACGCATGTTGTCAAAATATCCAGTGGAAGGATTAGCATCTTTTGTTGAACACCTGTTTGCTTATAGGTCTTGATGGTCAGTTCGGCTGATGTTCTGTAAGCTGGCTTGCTCCATGGGTTTTGGTGGCTAGAATATGTCTCTTCCATAAGCATTGCAGTGTGACCACCCAGAGACACCAGTTCAAGCATGGAAGAAGCAGCCTGTGGCGGGATAGGTGTTTGTTTGAAGGGGGTCCAGATAAGTGCTGTTTGCTTTAGGTTGAATTGGTGCCATTTTATAAACTTAACATTGTCTGTCTTGGAGCTTGCCTGCTCCCCCATGCTCCATGTATATCAGGGAGCGATTAACACGGGGAAGGCCTGTCCCATCTTGCCTCAGGCCACCCCCACCCCACCCCCTCTGAGGCCTCACTTCCCAGGCATGCAGAGCTTGCAGGTTTCAGGAAGGGGTTCACAAGATTTTTCAGGCACCTGGAAGCTGCAGTTGCTTCTTCTTGCATCTCTAGCAGCAGGGAGGGGGCAGGGCACCCACCACGACCACAAGATCTCGCCAGAAGCTGCTGCCACTGCTTTTCCTTGCTTCTCCAGCTGTGGCGGCAGGGGCAGATGGGGCACCCATGGTGACGCCGCCCCTTGGGATTCTGCCACCCAAGGCAGCTGCCTCATGACTAACTGATGGCTCTCCAGATTGATAACATCTGGAGCTGGGCTCCAGATCTCAAAGGCCAAGGATGATGGCAGCTGTAGTACAGCAACATCTGGAGGGCCAGAGTCAGATTAGCTATCATGATTTAAATAGATATTTTAAACTGAAAAATATTCCAGTAGTCTCTAGTTCTCTCCCCTCATAAGGAGGAACTTGAACAGCTACCCCAGAACTTCCTGGTCCTTGGGAAACTGGAAGAATTTGCACACAAATGAAGCCCTACAACCTGTCCGAAGGCACCACAGTCGCCTTGAATTTATTCAGTGTGCGGGGAAGTGCCATGAAGCACTGGAAACCTACCATGGGTTCCCAATTCATGTATTGAAAATGTCTTCTGGTTACCTGTCATTATTACTAACCAACAGCCTTGTACTCACAGTTGCTTGGGAATTCTAAGAAACCAAAAATCAGTTTTGGAATTAAAATCAGTACACTTTTGAAAGGTTCAGTTTCTTAAGAGGAGTCCAAATGCATAGTGAACAGAGAAACTACAGTACTTTCCAAAATATATAGCAGTTGCCCCACCATTTCTTCAAGGAGCATAGGGTAGCATGCAAGACTCCTTATTTTGTCTTTGCAACAAGCCTTGTGGTAGGTTGCTCTAAGAGAGGGCAGCTGGCCCTTGTGAACTTCCTTCCCAGCTGGGGATTTGAACTGGAGTTTTCCCCATCCTAATCTGACACACTAACCATTATTTCACCTTGGCTATCATCTCTGCCTCATCCTGGTTAGGATGGCTTGTGGTGCCACAGTGGTGCGCTATGCTGGTGAGAGAGAGAGAGAGAGAGAGAGAGAGAGAGAGAGAGAGAGAGAGACCCCTTGGAAAAGGCAAAATGTGCTTGTGTTGCCCAGAGGAGGCAGTTTAAGTGCACAGCTCCTGTGTGCAAAAAGTTTCCTTCTATTATCAGCGCATAAACACAGCACACAGCTGGGATTTGTACACCAGGCATCATGTATTATTTTGGTTTTTAATAGTCAGTAATTGTTATTATTTTCCTCTCCATATGAAGAGGAAAGACATTCCTTTCCCACAAACTCTCAGACTCTTTAGCATGCCTCTTCTTGCTCTCCTTTCCCAGCTAAAGAATTTTTTTAATGGTTTGCAGTATTTAGCCAATCAATCTTTTCAATTCTTTGATTCGAAAAGATGCTCCCAATTCATCAGGAAGCAGGTTTTTAAAAGTGACTGTCCTCCTTTTGTATAAGAAAGAGGGGAGACTTCTCTAAGATAGTACCATCACACACATCTTGTAAGCACAAAATCAAGATTGTACAGCAAGAATTGTGGAACCTGATGCACTCCAGATGTTGCTAAACTACAACTCCCATCATCCCTGACCACTGGGCCATGCTGGCTGGACTGACAGGTGCTGGAGTCCAGCAACATCTGGAATACCACACATTCCCCACCCCTGCTGTAGGCACACTGGATTGTAACCACGAGCTTTCCCCATGCTCCTTGCAACATCTGGCTTAGTTTGCTTGTATGAATAACCTATCTCAACGTAGTTGTGCAGGCTACCTACTATCAGTTTATTATAACAGTTTTGGTTGGATTATGCAAGGTGAACGGTGGATGGAGTTTGGCAGTTGGATATTACTACCTCCCAAGTATGGTGATGGCAAGGAGACTCTCATGGCTGTTTGGTCCCTGCCGGTAATTGTCTTGTGGACAGGGCAGGGCAAAAACAGGGTCTTGGGATCCTTCCGGTTTGTGGGACAGGGATGGACGGCAGGATGTTGCGATTCTATGATTCTACGAACCGTTTCTTTTTGGTTTTCTGATTTTTATGGGTATTCTTCTGGCTGCCTCAATAAAAGTTCACTTTGCAAGGTGCCTCCATCTTCCTAAATGTGAAGAGGGAGAGAAAATACTTAGACTCAAAGAATTGTAGAGTTGGAAGGGGCCACGAGGGTCATCTAGTCCAACCCCCTGCAATGCAGGAATCTTTTGCCCAACCTGGGTCTTGAACCCACAACCCTGAGATGAACAGCCTCATTCTCTACCAACTGAGCTATCCCAGGGGATACTTGATGAATGAGGCAGCAGCTGTTATTTGTGCCAGCAGTGATGTTGATCTCCAGGCGTGTGCTGGGGTGGCCTTTATTCTGAACGGGGAGAAATGAACTGTGGACTCTGATGCCGCATGCTGACATGCCATATCTCCGCCTCCCATCTCCCACCTCCAGGTTGCCGCGAAACAGCTTTCATCTTCGCCATCACCAGCGCTGGCGTCACCCACTCTGTGGCCCGCTCCTGCTCCGAGGGCTCCATCGAATCCTGCACCTGCGACTACCGCCGGCGGGGCCCAGGGGGTCCTGACTGGCACTGGGGTGGCTGTAGCGACAATGTGGACTTTGGCAGGGTCTTTGGACGAGAGTTCGTGGACTCCAATGAGAAGGGGCGGGACCTGCGTTTCCTGATGAATTTGCACAACAATGAAGCAGGACGTCTGGTAGGAAGTGAGAGAGCGTGTGGGCGAGGAAGTGTAGACAAAGCTGTATATGTGCTTGCAGGTGTGTGTGTGTGTGTGTGTGTGTGTGTGTGTGTAGATTGCTGTGTTTGCAGCACCAAACCAACTACCGCAGGGTGCAAGCCTGGGTGGTGTGTATGGAGGTCCTGAGTTGCCAGAAGGAGGTGTACAAGGTGCCATCCAACCGTCTTAGGGACTCCACTCCTTAGCCTTTTCTTCCCCAAAGATATCCTGCAAGGCAGCAGAGGTTTAGGATCAGAGTTTTCCTTCTTCTAGATGGGCTACCTTCCCAGGTGGATGAGCCTCATCTGCACTACAGCACGTGCAGAAACCCACATCTCAGCTGCAATAGCAACACTGGGCTGGGCTGTTGTAAGCTATTTTCTTTCCACAGTGGGGATAATGGATGACAGTGACATTGGCAGGATTTTTAAAAACATGTTGAAAAGCAAACAAAAATACGAATAAGACCACAGTTAGAGAGAATGACAACCTATTGTGTGTAGACTAGGGGATGCCATTCACACAACCATTTTTCACATGGTGAAGTCAGCAACAGCTGACTTTTGCTGTTATCTGAACTATCAAACTGTTCTTGTGAGTGTTTCAACATGTGTCTAGACTCTAGACCATAATTCACTCTGTCCTGACCCCACCAAAAAAACGTGGAAAAATGGCTTTCAATCAAGAGCGGATGTGTAATGATTTGAATAGTGTCCAAGTACTCACAAGATTGGCTCACTATACTAAACTCCACCAAAACAGTTAACTCTGGCTGCGTACACATCATACATTTAAAGCAGATTTTTGCCCCAAAGAATCCTGGGAACTGTAGTTTATCCACCATATAGCTGCACTTCCCAGCACACTTAAAACTACAATTCCCAGGATTCTTCGGGGTGGGGTATGTGCTCTGAATGGGGAATCACAAGTTGGCAGAGCACTGTTGCACTCATGACTTGCTTGTGGGCTTCCCAGAGGCAGAATCTGGTTGGCTGCATGCTGAACTAGATGTGCCTTTGGCCTCACCCAGCAGGGTCCTCCTTGCATTCTTCTTCTTCCTATTTTCCTCAATGGAACTCAAGGCAGCTAAATTGCTAAAACTATATAATAAATAATAATAAAAAATAATAATAGAATTAAAACTATATAAAGTCATACCTCGGGTTACAGACCCTTCAGGTTGCATTTTTTGGGGTTACGGATTTGCCAAAACCCGGAAGTACCGGAACAGGTTACTTCCGGGTTTTGGGGGTCACGCATGCGCAGAAGTGCTAAATTGCACTTTGCGCATGTGCAGAAGCACCGAGTCGCAACCCGCGCATGCTGATTGCAAATGCTGCGTGTTGCAAAGGTGCATCCCGCACGGATCATGTTCGCAACCTGAGCGCCCACTGTACACACATAAGATCTGTTTAAAACATACAAATAATTGTACTGTAAACAGCAGGGCACCTGCCCTTTCATTAAAAGCAGTCAGTTTCCAAAAGCCTGTTGAGAGAAGAAGGTCTTTACCTGCCAGCCAAAGGACAACGAGGAGGGAGCCAGTCTGGATTCTCCAAAGAGGGAGTACCGGAGTCCGGGAGCAGTCACCAAGAAAGCCCTTTCCCGTGTCCCAAGGGACCAGATCCCACCCAAAACCATATCTAGTATTCCTAATCCATCCTCCCCATGGACTTTAATAAAGGCAATATGATACTGGCTTTAGCTGCATTTCTCTCTTTCTGCAACTGGAAGGAGAAAAGGCCTCCCAGCCACTCTGAGCACAGCCTTCGGCAGCCTGCCAGCCATGGTTCCCACGCCCCTGGGAGTGACGGTATGTCACCATCTAGTGTCAATCCCATGGGCATTCTGAAATATCGCCAGGAGAGGCTGCCTGCTATCATTATTGGTCTCAAGTATTCTTTCTTCCTTTTTCTTTTAAAAAACAAACAAACAAACAAACAAACAAACAAACAAACAAACAAACAGAAAAAGGGGGTGGGGTTTAGCCTCCTCATAGTTAACTAAGGTTAACTCCCACCTCGAACATTTCATAGAAATTCATTCCCCCTACATCCCTGGAAGCAGAGAATCCCACCCCGCTTGATGTGTGACAAACGGTCCCAGAAAAACGAAACAAAGATCTTTGGCTGTGCAATCATTATTTCCACCCCCAGCAATTCTATGAAGAAGTTTCTTTCTCTTTAGCTGCCTGGTTTAATAGCCTTCACGCTCTGTGGCTCTCTATAGCTGGAGCCCCAGCTCCCATACTCCCTGGCCATTGGGCCAGTCTGTCCAGAGCTGATGGGACTTGGAGTCCAACAACATCTGCAAGGCCACAAGTTCCCCCGCTCTGCCCTGCACCCTTTTGGACATAGAGGAACGCCCCCTGCTGCCAGAGGCACTGCTAGGATTGTCAGGGGTGGGAGAGATCAGGTACCTTCTGCCACCGCCAGCTCTGGCCTCTCCACTCTTGCTTTAGATGCAGGAGGTTTTTAAACTCTTAAGAGATGGGGCTCCTGCTACTCCCAGTAGCACAGTCCCCTCTTTGCCAGATCCCTCCGCCTATATGATGTCTCACCACTCCAGGAAGCGTGGATCGGCTGCCTCCCTCTTGCCACTCAGGACTTGGAGTGGCTCCAGAGCAATGGCATCCCATTGCGTTGCAACACTCTGAAGCCCCTCTAGGAAGTCTAGGGGGACAGAGTGCTGCAAGTGACACAAGCCCCTTCTTAATTTTGTTTATTTATTAAAGAAAATGAACCCTCCTCCACCTTTCACCTCTAAGATAATTGGCAGGCTCGTAGCTCATGGGCAGAGCATCTGCTGTTCATGCAATTCCCAGCATCTCCAGGCAGGGCTGGGAGGGATCCCAGGAGTCAGTGTAGAAAAGATGGACCAATGAGTGTGACTCAGTGTAGGGCAGCTTGCCATGCTCCTCTGTTTCCTGCCCACTCCTTTCTCCGAAGGGCCAAGCCCCTCAGTCCGCTGGCTGAGCTGGGCAGTGGGCCTTGGACAGTGCAAGTCCTGGTCCACTATTCTGGTTCTCCAACACAGCCTTCCCTGCCCTTTCTAGAGGTTTTATATCCAACTATAACCATATTCCACTGGCTTTCACTGTTCCACCAGGTTTCTGATATGGCCACTATATATGGCATTCCAGCTCTCCCGTCTTGGCTTTGAGGCTTCAGTTATTAGCCTGTACACATCTAGGCATTGCTCCTTCTCCAAAGGGCCTCTGTTTTGTTTGCAGTTTTTATTCCCATAATAATTTTTTTCTCTTTCGAACGGCCGTCTGGGTGCTCATTGTCAAGTTCTACCCAATCCCCAGTTTGAGGACCTGAAATATTTACACCATCATCTCTAAGAAATTGATCATCCTAAAAAGTCCCAGAAATCAGAGTAAAAGCTGCTCTGTTATCTTTTTAAAGTTCTGCTTGGCAGGAGACCGAAATGGATCTCATTTTGCCTTCCACAATTTATCACAGGGCACAATTCCCCCTGCATGACCCTAATTGAACATGAGCTGTGCAAGGTCTTAGGCTGTATGTGCACACCATACGTTTAAAGCACATTGCTTCCCTGAAAGGACCTTGGGAACTGTAGCTTATTAAGGGTGCTGAGAACTGCAGTTTGTAAGCCATAAAGGACTGTTCCTGGTATTATTTAGGGAAGCAATGTGCTCTTAATGTATGGTGTGTACACAGCCACCAAATTGCTCTTCTGCAGCAGCTACTCTGCACAGTAGGGCTTGCACAGGAGAACTTCCTCGTGGATTATGTGCCCAGTGCATCAAATCTGCCTGTCTGCCACTTATGGTATCATAAAATCTGCTCCCTGACCTCATGGCGGGGCCTCTACACTCATGAACAAGAGCTATTTGTGTATCTCTGTGCTCTCTGCATCCATGTATGTGTGTGAACATGTGCATTGGGACGTGTGTGTCCCTGCTGACTTCTCAGAAGTAGGTTATAGGATGGGCGACGAGGGTGGCAGTAGGCAGCATGGGAGGGGTGGGCTGTGGTGGCCAAAAAAGGAGGGGGGAGCAGGGGGAGAAGGCAGCCCTTAAGCAGGCAAACCTTCTGCATGCTAGCCAAGCCCAGAACCACAAGCCCGGCTGCCATGTGGGCTCCTACACATCTGGAAGGAAATGGTTCCAATTCTTCTAATTGCAGTAAAACCCGTTTGGAAGGGAAAGCTCTGGGCTTGGAAAGACGCATCCACATTCCGTGGGTGGGAGGGTGGCCCACAGTGCGCCAAGGGAACAGCTCCCTCTTGCAGGCAAAGGGGTGGGAGAGATGGGTCTGGTGGGAGGAGGGGTTCCCAGCAGAGCAGAGCAAGTGAGAAGCACAGACCCAAGCAGCCCTCACCTCGCGGGCACTGAGAAAACTTGGGCAAGCTCCTCTGTTGGAATTAATAACAATAATGATCTTGATTAATAATAATAATAATAATAATAATAATAATAATAATAAGGCGGCACTTCAGAGCACTTTATGTACAGTACATGGTCCACATAATCCCCACAATTGCCTATAAGGTAGGTTATAAGACAAGTCCTGTTTGATGAGGCCAAAGGCCCAGGTAGTCCAGCGTCTCACCAGATCCTTATGGGAAGCTCAAAAGCAAGTCCTGAGAACATCAGTGCTCCCCGTCCCTTGTGATTCCCAGCAGTTGGCTTTCAGAGGCATCCAGAGGCATACTCTGGTGGTGGATGTTGGACATAGCCCTCGTAGCTAGAAGCTGTTGATAGTTTATCCTCCATGAATTTGTTTAATCCTCTTTTAAGTCACTTAAGGTTGTGGCCATTGCTACTCAAAACTGTTATCCCCCTATTGCAGATGAGGTGGGGGAAGACTGAGGGTAAGAGATATTGCCACGAAGTGAGTTTGTGGCCAGGGCAATATTTGAACCATAAACTTCCTGACTACTGTTTCACTATGACTTAGCTGTTCCACTATGCTATGAAAAGTATGCAGCCCTGGGAGCCAAGCGTTTAGGCATGAATTTAGATCTGGACAAGCTGGTACGTGTGCAGAGGAGGGCAACCAAGATGACCAAGGGTCTTGCAAACCATGCCTTATGAGGAACGGTTGAGGGAGCTGGGTATGTTTAGCCTGGAAAAGAGGAGATGGAGAGGAGATATGAGAGCCATCTTCAAATATCTCAAGGGCTGTCACATGGAAGAGAGAACAAGCTTGTTTTCTCCTGTTCTGCAAGCTAGGACTTGAGCCAGTGGCTTCCAGTTACAAGAAAGGAGATTCTGACTAAACAGAAAAGAACTCTGGCAATTAAGAGCTGTTCAACAGTGGAATGGACTCCCTCGGAAGGAGGTCGACCCTCTTTTACTGGAGGTTGTTAAGCAGAGGTTGGGGGGGGCATCTGTCAGGGATGTTTTAGTTGAGATTACTGCTTTGCACGGCATTGGACTCGATGGCCCTTGGGGTTCCTTCCAACCACACAATTCTATGATTCTATGGCAGGCATAGGCCAACTCTGGCCTTCCAGATGTTTTGGAACTACAATTCCCATCATCCCTAGCTAACAGGACCAGTGGTCAGGGATGATGGGAATTGTAGTCTCAAAACATCTGGCGGGCCAGAGTTTGCCTATGCCTGTTCTATGGTGTGGGCCATACTGTGGCTGGCTCAGAACCCTGCTGCTCTGGTGTCTTCTAACAGGCATTTCCTTCCTTTGTTACCATTCAGACGGTCTTCACCGAGATGCGCCAGGAGTGCAAGTGCCATGGGATGTCTGGCTCCTGCACGGTCAAGACCTGCTGGATGCGGCTGCCCACTTTCCGGACCGTGGGGGACTTTCTCAAGGACCGCTTTGATGGTGCCTCACGGGTCATCTACGGCAACAAAGGCAGCAACCGGGCCTCCCGGGTGGAGCTGCACCACCTGGAGCCCGAGAACCCTGCCCACAAGCCCCCTTCCCCCCACGACCTGGTCTATTTTGAGAAGTCACCCAACTTCTGCACCTACAGTGGCAAGACAGGGACAGCGGGGACAGCAGGCCGCTCCTGCAACAGCTCCTCCCCTGCCCTGGACGGCTGCGAGCTGCTGTGCTGTGGGAGGGGGTACCGGACCCGGACGCAGCGGGTGACGGAGCGCTGCAACTGCACGTTCCACTGGTGCTGCCATGTCAGCTGCTTGAACTGCACCAACATGCAAGTGTTGCATGAGTGCTTGTGAGCAAAGAAAGGAAAGCGAAGAACATTCTGCATCCAGGAAACAAAACACTTCTTAATAGAGGGGATCCAAAAAATGCACACCCCACCAAGAAAAACAGCCCTGCCTGCCGCCACGGCCACCTCACCTCCCCATCTGTCTCCGCACCCTTTATTGGTCTAGCAAGCAGGCAGCTGAGTTACCCACACCCAGCCACCCCTGCCCCAAACAAGGTTCTGCTGTCCACAGACTACATGGAGAGAGAGACTCAGCACAAGCTGGATGGCTGAAAGAAGCCTGGGAGGAAAGGGGACATTTGTGTGTATATATGCTTGCCAGACCCAGGTCCCCACGAGTTCAGATTGTGTCTCTCTGCTTGTTAGGCAGCCCCTCAGGTCCTGCCTGCTTGTCAAGATTCTCATCACAGGCTTTAATTTGAACCAGATCTCTTCATCAGGGCAGAATCCTGGAAGACTTCAACACTTGGCCTTGTATCTCCCAGTGTATTAGCTGTATTCCCATTAGCTGGAACTGTTGTTGTTGTTGCTGTCGTTGCTGTCATTGCTGTTGTTCCTATTCTTGCAGTGGTCAGAATAGGAAAAAAATACCTCTGAGCTTGTGAAGAAAGGTTTAGGAGTGTCCAGACTACAGGGAGCATCTTCCAGGCATGTTTGACCAACACGCAACCTGGCATCTTTCATTTCACAGATTGAGCATTGCCTCAGTGGACTTTCCTTCTCATTGATGAGACACTGTATAAGATTACTAGGTGTTGGAGTGAATGTCTTTTATTTAATACTTTGCCTTTTTGTATCCCCCGTCCCATGAGGGATGCAACCCAATGTGCCAGCTCCATGAAGCATCGCTGGAGCACCAATCCCAGGCCAGCCTTCCCCAGCTGGGTGCTTTCCAGATGTCTTGGATTACAGCTTCTCCCAGCATGGTCAGTGGGAAGGCATGCTGGGAATTGTAGTCCTCCATCAGCTGGAGAGCACCAGGCTGGGGAAGTCAGAGGCGTAGGAAGGGGGTGCAGTAGGTGTGGGCCGCCCCAGTGTCATGACTGAGGGGGGTGACAAAATGGCAGGCGAGTGGGCAGCACACCTTATGCCCAGCAGCAGCAGCTCTTCTGACCCAGTGGCAGAGAGCAGCCCTCTGGGAGGGCACCCTCCACGCCCCTTGGGCAGCTCGGGCATATGCTCCACCGCTGGGGGAAGTCTGTTCTAAGCAATCTGTGGAGCCACAATTTTATAACCTATGGGGGCATATAGATTTGGTGTGCCTATATAAGCCCCATCAAAATGAATGGGAAGTGAGCAAGAGCCCTACTCTGGGCAGTTTTCATTTCTTTAGATGGGACATGCAAAAGAGAACATCACGGGCTTCGCACGCCAGTCCCTTGGTTCTATCTCCGAGTGTCACATCTGTGCACAACAAAGTGGCGATACAGTGGCTTGATCTGTCAAAGGCCCCTGGTGTTGACTTGCCAAGTGCTTGTCAAGTTCAAAGGCAGGCAGGCAGGCAGTTTCCCCAAATTACATGTTGTTACATGTGTTTACAACTATTCCCAAATGCAGTGTGCATGCACGCACACACACACATGCACACACACACACACACACACATGCATGCACGCACACACACTCATGTGCCTTCTGGCCTTTGATCACTTTGCCAAGAAAATGTGTTTGGAGAAAGTACTGGCTTTTTTATTTTAAAAAGTTGTGTTTTTTCTCCTCTTCGTTTCACTCTGCTCTCACCCACTCACCGGATAAACCTGTAAGTAATATGCACTGAAGAAGTGGTTGGGATTGCCGAGAATTTTACATATGTGTGTAAATAAAATATTTATTGTTGCCTGTTTCATATTCTTGTAGGCCTGGACCAAGGTTCCTGCTCCTAGATTTATGTGTCCTGAATCCTGTTTCTGGCACTCTAGAAAAGAATAAAGTATATATTTTTATCAATTCAACTGAGTTTAATGGGTTTGCTACATTCTGCTGAAAGGCCAAGAATGGAAGTGCCTGAATCTGAGCTACCCTCTGCATTGGGGCTCAGTTGTGCAGCACAAGCTTACTTGGCATCCTTGTTGAGATGGATGCAGATCACCTTCACTTCTAACTTGACCTCCTCTCCACACAGGTCATGGCGTCTTGCCTGGCAATCCTCACACTAAACCGAATTATTTGCAGCTGAGTGACAACGTATCTTTTGGGAACTCAGCCAATCGTCACTTAATGTCTCCAAGTGTTGGATAATTTACCACATCCTTTGCTAATCTGTTCCAATGTTACCCGCCCTATTAAGAAGCCGCATCTCACTTCCAGATTGAATTCATCTAACTGCAAGCTTCCAGACGCTGGAATTTGTTAGGCTTTGGTCTGCTAGGTTAAAAAGCCATCTCATTGCAGGGTTATATGAAAGCAGAAAACGAAGACATGTTACTAGGGGGAGCATAATCTATGATAAAGCTTCCACACAACTTATATTGAATTAAAGGGGTAAGAAAATCTGCAATTTATGGATGGAGAGATGGATAGATGACTAGGCTAATGGATCTTCCTGCAAGCCATTCATTTGTCCAGAGTTCAAAGCCTTTGCCTTTTTATTTATTGACTGCATATAATAATTTTTGATTATTCATTAAATTTATTTATTAAATAAACCGCCCTTCATCCAAAGATAACAGGGCAGTTTACAATATAAAAACACAAAATACATACCACAGTAGCAAAAAAACCAATAGTTTCAAAAGATATAAATTGTTTAATTACACAAAGGCCTGGGAGAAGAGGAATATTTTTGCCTGGTGCCAAAAGATATGCATTGGGGAGAGCATTGAACAAGTGGGGGGCCACAGCAGAAAAGACCTCCAGACCTCTCACAGGGAAGGCACACGAAGAAGGTCCTTGGCTGTTGCCTGTAGTGTCTGGGTTGGTTCATATGGAGAGAAGCAGTCTTTGAGGTATTGAAGTCCTGAGCCATTTAAAGCTTTATAGGTCAAAACCAGCACTTTGAATTTGGCTCAGAAACTAATTGGCAGCCAGTGCAGTCAAGCCAGGATTGGCGTTACATGATCACACCATCTTGCCTGGTGACCTGGACACTGAATTCTGCACAAGCTGAAGTTTCCAAATCATCTTCAGAAGTAGCCCCACATATAACATGTTGCAGTAATCTAACCTAGAGGTTACCAGAGCACAGAAGACAGGAGTTTGGCTATCCCTGTTCAGACAGAGGTGCAGCTGGGCCACCAGCAGAAACTGATGGAAGGCACTCTGTGCCACCAAGGGCCCCTGAGCCTCAAGCGACAGCACTGGGTCCAGAAGAAGCCCCAAGCTGTGGGTCCGTTCTTTCAGAGATATAACCCCATCAAGAGCAGGCAACCTCCCATCCATCCGGTCTAGGGAACCACCCTGTAACAGTGCCTCAGTCTTATCTGGATTGAGTTTCAGTTTGTTGGCTCTCATCCGGTCCATTACTGAAGCAAGACTATGGTCTGCCACATCCACTGCCTCACCTGCAGATGTAAAGGTGAAGCAGAGCTGTGTGCCATAGGCATATTGCTGACAGTGTACTCTAAAACTCCAGATAACCCCACTCAGCAGTTTCATGTAGATGTTAACCAGCATAGGGGATAAGATTGAACCTTGAGGAACTTCATATGGAAGGCTCCACAGAGCCTAAGCATCACCCTCTGGAAGTAGGACTGGCTGGATCTGAAGAGAATTGGAGTCCAGCAACATCAAGAGAGCCACAGGTTCCCCAGTCCTAACCAGCATGACTAATGGTCAATAATGGCGGGAGTGGGAGTCCAGTAACATCTAGAGAGCCACAGATTCCCATCCCTGCTTTCTGAGATCTTTTCCACTGAATATGCCACCTTTGCATTGAAAGCATGTGCTGAACCAATTATCTATGGCCTTATTCCCATGCTTAACAACACCATTAAGCTAAGCAGCAGGAGCAAGATTTTAATCTGTGTTGCTCAAAGTATCCAGCAGATATATGTAGAGAATCATCAGCACTGAATATTGTGTTGTGCTGTTTATAATAGACCACATTTGCATCAGTTTACACTACTACACTGTTGGCTACATAGTGAGCTTCTCTGATCCAAAATTAGGCATGCAAATCTATCCAATATAAAGTTGCCCACTTGACCTCATGGTGTGGGGGTTTGTAGTGCCCTCCCTACTGGACTGCAACTGACCATTGTCCATTTTTGCTGGGCTGATGGGAGCTAGAGTTCAGCCACATGTGATTGGCACCACATCAGCTGTCATTGAGTAATGAGCTGCAAAATGTCAACACTTCCATGTCCATACAAATCATTGATTAAAAGTTTCAATAGTATTCCCCCCCCCAAGCGAACAAGGACCTCATATGCTTTCCCCTTTTACAGTTCTTCTTGAGGTCCTGTTCATTATTTTTGTGATAGTTTCCCACCTAGAGGAAAGATATTTCCCTTGCCCTCTTGTCACTTTCTGTTTCATTTTATTATTTGATGGGGTTTTGTTGTTGCTGCTGTTTCTTTCTCCCTTTCCCGCTTGTTTTTCTGGCTTCATGAGCTGATCTTTGTGTCTTTGATATACACATGTTCCAAGAACAGTCCAAGGAAGTCAGTAGCCTTTTGATAAAGTTACTGGCTTCCTTGGGACGAAACCCAAAACAGAAGTTCTAATCTGAAGCAACATCTGGGGCTAGGTTTAGCCTGCAACTGCTGATTCAGATGTATTCTGGAATATATCTCAGAGAAAAACATATGGGGCAGAAATACACCTTTAAGGCTGGTGGACTTACGCACCTTAGCAGGTGGAGTCTTGAGGCAGGGACCTGTCCACTTGTCAATGGTGCTGAAAGCAAAATGCTTTGGGCACAGGATAGCTAAGGGGGCTTACTGGGACACTTTCATCTACTCCTATAGTTTCTGGAGTAGCCAAATCGTTTGTAAAAACAAGGAGGTAGGTGTCCATTGTTTTCAGATGGAACCTGGATTGTTCTCCAACTTCAAAGCACCCCCTGTAATTGATGGAGACTGTTGCCATGGTCCAGGCATGGAACTCAAGCCACTTCCAGACTTGCTATTCTGTGGGCGGGATTCCGTCACAAGCTGGCAAATCCAAATTGCATAATTAAAGTGGATTTGGCACTGTTGTACAGCAGACCCTTTTCCGCACACACAAATGAACTTTTTGTAGTAAGGAAAAGTCCTGGAAAGTGTGGGGTGACTGTTGCTTGATGCAGTGTTGCATAACCTCTCTGCAAATAAATTGGAATGAATGCTCCATAAAGAGCAGGTTTCTAATTATTATTATTATTATTATTATTATTATTATTATTATTATTATTATTTTGTACCCCGCCCATCTGGCTGGGTTTCCCCAGCCACTCTGGGCAGCTTCCACAAAGACCAAAAATGCACTAAAATGTCACACATTAAAAACTTCCCTGAACAGGGCTGCCTTAAGATGTCTTCTGAATGTCAGGTAGTTGTTTATCGCTTTGACATCTGATGGGAGGGCGTTCCACAGGGCGGGCACCACTACCGAGAAGGCCCTCTGCCTGGTTCCCTGTAGCTTTGCTACTCGCAATGAGGGAACTGCCAGAAGGCCCTCGGTGCTGGACCTCAGTGTCCGGGCAGGACGATAGGGGTGGAGATGCTCCTTCAGATATACTGGACCGAGGCCGTTTAGTTCCATGCAAACTTTGTGCAGATGAATCAGGATGAATGTTAAAAAGGTCACCTGTAGTCAACCTGAGTCTGGCTCTGCTGTACCTCCAGCTGAGGGGCTAGACCAGGTTCCTGATGCTGGGATTGGGAATGGTGGTTGGGTCAGGAGCCTGCAAAACCCAAGCCTGAACACTTGCAGGCAGCTTCCCCCTGAGCTCAGTTCACCTGCCTGCACCACCATACCTGCAGCACCATTGCCGGGAGCTAGAAGACTACAGAAAGAGAAGCGGCTTGCCTTTAGGCCAGGGGGCTGGCTCTTTAAAGATTCACATTCTTCAGGCAGGCTGAAGCATGGAGCCAGGACTGGCATGCGGCAGTTTGCTGCCCTTCTATGACACTCAAAAATCAGCTGCTCATGCTACCTAATGGTAGAGTTGGTACGTGGTGGAGCGTAACATGGGTAGACTGGATGGGAGGACTCACCAGGCCTCAGTCCACCTCCAGCCTTCTCTGGGGGAAGTTGCTCCCTTGTAGCTTTCCACGGTGCCCCATGGCCTTGTGGTCTCTGCTGCAGATGGGTCATCACAGCTGTCAACTGCCACTGCCTTTGTGGGCAGGAGCTCAAGAGCTTTGCATGCGCCACAGCCTTGTTATATAAACCTCAGCAGTAGGCGCTCAGAAGCCAGGGTGCTGCGCCCAAAAATCAAAGCTCTCTGGTTCGGCGGTTTCCTGCCTGCTTTCAATCAGGCTATTTACCTTGCTAATCCCCACACAGCCTAAGCAAAGCACAGAGGGATGCCTGCAGGGCTGGTTCCTTCTTGAGCCAAATGAGCTGTGGTTTTTGAGGTGCATCAAGAGCTCAAACCCCAAAATAGCGGGGAGCTAAAAAATCTCCAAGTGTTTCATTATGGGATGGGAGAGGCGGCTTTGAATTCAAGCGGGTGGACTCATGCAGGTGGTTCACTCCTGTTTTGAGCTGGCCTTCAACCCAGGCAACTTGACCTCTCTGCTTTCCTCACAAAGCTAGTATTTTTTGGAAGTGTCAAAGCAGGGTTACTCAGAGGAGGACTGGAGAGATTCCCCAGTCACATCTGGCATTTCATACTGACTGGTTCACACATGCCTCATCTTCATTCAGCAACTGCAACATTAAGCAGAGGCTCGCATATGTGAATGGGCCTTCAAAGACCTAACACCACAGGCAGAACTTTCATGTCACTTCACATGACCTTGAACAAAAGGTGCTTTTTCCATGGAATTGTTTCATTCAGTCAGCTACCACGCATCATCATGTGCTGCAAAAGCAAGTGATATACATCGGAGTGAGGAACCTATGGCCCTTCAGATGTTGTTGGACTACCCTCAACCCTAGCCAGCATGGTCAATGATCAGGAATGATGGGAGTTGTAGTCCAGCAACACCTGAGGGGACACAGACACCCCTCCCCAATATACATACATGTGCAGAGGATGAAGATTCTTCCTTCAGGTGATCAGTCTGGATAGTGGGAAGCAGGTGTCATCAGATGGAGAGGCTGAAATCTCTCTGCGCAACACAGCACTATGATGGAGAGGAACATTACCCCCTCCCCCTGGTCACCAACTCAGCTGAATATGACCCGTGGGCCTTTGATTAGCAATCCCAGCTTTAAAACAAATTGAAATAGACAAGAGAACTGGTCACAGATTTCCAGCTTTTGTCCACATTCAAGCTCAATGAGAGATAAAGTTGCCAGATCAAAAATTCAAACATGAGGAGTCCTATTCAATCTGGGGACCTTTCTAGACAACGTGGAGTTGGGGGAGAGACCAGGGATGGGCAAGTCTGTCACTTTTGTTTTCCCCCAGCTTCTCATTCTTCCATGTTCAAGTTCAGTTCTACAGATTTCTATATCCGTTTGTTTTTCCCCCTTTAAAAATCCCTCATGAAAATTCATCAGCATTTTAATGTGAATTTTTCAAAATATACACATAATTTTATCTGATTTGCTTAATATACACATTTTTGCAAAACAACTTCAGTCATATACAGTGGTACCTCGGGCTACATATGCTTCAGGTTACAGACTCCGCTAACCCAGAAATAGTACATCAGGTTAAGAACTTTGCTTCAGGATGAGAACAGAAATCGCATGGCGGCAGCAGCAGGAGGCCCCATTAGCTAAAGTGGTGCTTCAGGTTAAGAACAGTTTCAGGTTAAGAACGGACCTCCAGGATGAATTAAGTATGTAACCAGAGGTACCACTGTAGTTCATTTTTTGTTATTTTTACTAATATATGCATTTCTCTGGACACTTAACCCCACTTGATGCACTTTTGTTTACATGACTTGGCTGGAGAGGTGAATTGCAAAATTTATTTGTGTATTATTTCAGAAAGTGCAAATTAGGTAGGTTCACCTTTGAGTGTGAACTGAAGCTACATGATCTCCTATCCCTAGGGGAGACCTACCACAAGCTTTGCTGCTAGTATTAAGCTAGCCCTGATTCAACACCAACAGTGTGATGTCTCACTGCCATGTTAAGAGAGGGAAAGATTTGAAAGTGGGAGTTACCAGATGATGTTCATGATAAGCATCAAGACATGCAAATTAGCTGTGCCTCCAGCTCCAGCTCATGCTATATTTTCCAGTCAGAGTTGCCAACTTTTGAGCCCTGATTCTGTGTCCTCAATAATAGTATCTAAATTCACAATAGTGCTTTTGATTAAGTCTTCAGGGCTAAGGGGGAACTTCCTTCAACCATGATATCATGGTGCAATGGAAAATCTCCCTTTCCTAAAAACTGAATTTTACGTAGAAAAAATAGCATCTCAACTCAGTTTCATCTATATTGGTTATTTAGTCTGAAATAGCAATCTGGGGGGGGGGGGGTTCATTTTTAGCAGAGAGCCCAGACAATGTCATTGCCACCCTGTTGCATTCAGTGTTTTCTGTGGTGTTTGCACATATTTCCCCCCAAAAAACTGTGACCATTGTCTTCACTTATAATGCAGTGCAATTGTCCAGAGTGGGCAGGCAAAGCACTGTTGTTGTTGTTTAGTTGTTTAGTCGTGTCCGACTCTTCGTGATCCCATGGTGCAGAGCCCGCCAAGCACTCCTGTCTTCCACTGCCTCCCGCAGTCTGGTCAAACTCATGTTGGTAGCTTCGAGAACACTGTCCAACCATCTTGTCCTCTGTCGTCCCCTTCTCCTTGTGCCCTCCATCTTTCCCAACATCAGGGTCTTTTCCAGGGAGTCTTCTCTTCTCATGAGGTGGCCAAAGTATTGGCAATACTTAGGCAAAGCACTAGCTGATGCTTTTCAGGGCTACTGTCTCTTTCACTAGAAGGTTCCTCTTTGTAGCATCTAATTGCTTCCTATGCCGTATACAGTGGTATCTCGAGTTACAAATGCCTCAGGTTACAAACGTTACAGGTTACAAACTCCACTAACCTGGAAGAGTTACCTCGGGTTGAGAACTTTGCCCCAGGATGAGAACGGAAATCATGTGCTGGCGGCACAGCGGCAGCAAGAGGCCCCATTAGCGAAAGCACGCCTCTAGTTAAGAACAGTTTCAGATTAAAAACGGACCTCTGGAACGAATTAAGTTCGTAACTAGAGGTACCACTGTAGTGTTGCATTAGAACCAAATTGTTCCTTAATTAGTCAGCTCTTGTTCCCCATGAGTGGCTGGGGAAACCCAGCCAGATGGGTGGGGTATAATAATAATAATAATAATAATAATAATAATAATAATAGATGGAGAGAGTCTACTTGCTGGCATCCATTCAGCTTTTTCTTTTCTGCATTAAAAAAAGTGAAATAGCACTATTTTGCAATAACAAGCAGAAAGGAGAGAAATGAGATGGAACTATAACTAACACTCCTTTCCCCCTGAAACAGGAAGTGACTAATTAAAAGTCAAACCATCACACTGTGGAAGTAACCATCCAGTGTGGAAAAAGATAGGAAAATTGAAAACACAAGAGTGCAACAGATCAGCAATAATATTTCTCTGGATTCTCTGTAAACAGTGAATCAATGAAGGAGGGCAACTGCATAATACAGAATGTAGCAGGCAAAGGAGATGTTTCAGCAAAGTGTAATAATGGGGGAGGCAATTGTCTTTGGTGTGGGAATAGGACTGTTATAGATACACAAGAATGCCCCTAATTTCATTTATGAACTGCTTGGGAGCATGCTGTTTCTGAATAAGAAAATGACAGGAAAAACATGACTATCAGTTATGCTCTTCTCCTGCCATATTTTCAATAATCACAAAGCAAATCATATTAATAACATGCATCTATTTTAAGCTACTGTCTGGACTCCAGTTCATGTTATATTTCCCATGCTAACCTTTTTTTTCTTTTTGCCAAACGATGTTTCCATGCTTTTAACAACTGCTCATTTTCCAGACATGTGCCCAGAGCTGGGAACCTTTGGCCTTCCAAATGTTGTTGGACTATGGCTCCTCTCATCCCTGATCCTTGGGCCATGCTGGCTGGGGATTGGAGTCCTACAACCTCTGGAGGGCCACAGGTTCCCTACCCTTCCATTAGCAGGTGATAGTGATGCTTCTCTCCACACCAGGAAAAGCTTCACCTGCTGATTTCTGAACATCAGTTAAAGCCACAGGCACAGCTCATGCAGTTCTTTTGCCATCTCACTTTCCTTTCTGGTCAACTGGGAAGCTAACTTCTCACCTATGAAGTGTATCTGTCTGTGTCCAAGAGGCTCAATAAACCTGTCCAGACACTCCGTTGTGGGGGATAAATATAGTAAAGATGGTGAGCTGGGAGAGAACCACCAGGTAACTGGAATCCAGATAATAATAGTGATCCTGGGATATGGAAAGTAGGAAATGCAAAAGGTTTCTGCTTTTCTGGTGACTCAGAGGTTGAGAAAGCCAATGGACCTTATCTAGGGTGTTTGTGGTATTTGGGTATCAAACACTTGCTACGTGCTTCCAGAAATATCACCGTGGAAAAACTGAGCCTCCGTGGCCCCTCCAGGCCAAGGTGCAAACGAGTCACCGTGAGGTAAAATAAGAACCAGAGAAGCCAAAGAAAAATAGAACCTGGAAATAGAGAAGCATCACAAACGCTCGAAAATAACCAGTGTATCACCTTTGTCTGCCAGGAGCTATCACGAAATCCCGGACGGGAAAATAAATAGCTTTTTTTTCCTGTGGTGGTGGGGAGTTAAGAATATAGATAATGACTTTCTCCTCAGTCACTCTGCTACGCAGCTTTTCCAGCGGGGTGGTTGAAATCATCTCAGATCTTTGGCAAATGGGCCCTTCTTCCTCCTTCTTCACAGTCACCCCGCTGGGAGACTCAGACACGGTGGGTGCAAATTATAAATAAGCCGAGAGGGCTTTTAAAAATAGTCCTGTTCGTTCCCCACCCCCTTTGCTTCATTATAAGAGGCACAGTTGGCCCCGCCTGGAATGGAAAGACCCATCACATCTGGGAAGCTGAGCAACATCTGGATTCTTTAGCCACAAACTGCACTTTTCTGGTTGAGGAGATTGGTTAAGGGGAGGAGGGGCGGGGGGGGGGTGGAGAAAGAAAGATGATTCCGGAAGAAGAAGAAGAAAGTTCCCCATTTTCAGTTTATTCAGTCTGTGTTCATGAATTTAACTCTTCATTGCATTAAACAGCATGCACACACTTTAACTTGTTTTCGTAATCCTGTAATATTTCTCAGGTTCCTGACATAGATATAGATTAGGTCACAGCAGAGAATCTCTGACCTACTAATAGTCCTGCTCAAGTCTTAGTGCTCTTCAGCAGATCTCACAAATTTTCAATCTTTATAACAATTAGACTAGAATTTCATAATTTCCTTTAGAAGTAAAACAAGCCAACTTTGAAGAAACCTAATCTGCCCTTAAACCTTAGAAGGGAAGGTCATGTAAAATAATGTGCATGTTTTGTAGAAACTGCATTGAGAGAGAGAGAGATGAAGCTGTAGTTTTAGCTTTTATTATGTATGCTGCTTCCTTGAGAAAGTGTAACTCAGAAAGTTGGCCTATAAATATTTTTAAAATAAAATAAATAACAATAAAAACCAAGGACTTAAACCAAGGACTTAGTGTCAGAGAAGCTGGTAGAATTTTCTGAATGTGGGAATGGAGAATGATAGCACACATGGGGTTGTCCAAGCCTGAACCCAGCATGAGCACCACTAGAATAGGAGATCTTCCAGACGGGGGCTTATTGTGGAACGGACACTCCTCTAGCATGCCAGGTTTTTGCAGCCTCTGGGCTGGGAGAAACCCTGGATTCCTGAAACCCTGGATGCCACTGCCAGTGAGGACAGACATTACGGAGCTAGGTGAACCAAGGGTCGGTATAAGGCAGGTCCCCATGTTCCTAATGTCATTGGCATCACAATGCCAGCCTGTGCTTCTCCCCCATTTAACCTGGTTTTCCCCACCCAGGGAGAATTCTGTACGTAAAAAATCTCCCAAAACTTGGTGCCAACATCCCACTGGCCATATAACCTATCTGCAAATTAAGCCCCTGTCTGAAAGAATTCATTGGGAATGACTGGATATAATATAATGAATTTGATGACACAACACAGATAGATAGTATGATGGTGATGATTTCACCCATATATCCTCCTTCCTTTATGGACTGATGTATCTTACATGATGAAATGTAATGTGTGACTTATATGAAGTATTTTTATATGGAGAAATTTATTTTCGGGTTCTGGCACATATGATGAGCTTGTGCTTTGCACTTTGGAGTCTTTGTTACATGGTATAGTATAACGAGAATGCTGTTGTTTTGTGTCTGGCGTGTTCTTTTCTCAAGGCTTGTTTAGCTATTATGTAAATGCTTATTTTCTCTTATTTAGGCTGATTTGAGGATGGCACCTCTCAAGGCAGCTCCAAACGATCTATACTCACAACTGCACTCCCATCTCCTCCATGAGACCGTTGCATAGATGAGCCTCATTGGTTTTGATAGCTGCCAGCTACTAATTAGAGCACCTCATGCTAAGGATGAAGCCAGGAGAAAGAGAGACCATCAGTTTGAATAGATTTAGAAAAACTCACACTAAAGTCTTGAGTTTTGCCGGAAGCAGCCTTGAATGGGGCAGAGCTGGCAAGTACAGGAAGCTCTTAATGCAATGCTGTTTGTTTAGGTGTTGTCCTAAAGACTTAGCATGGAAGCTAGTCTGCTCTCCCATGTAAATACAGTAAATATTTATTACACAAAGCATATCCTCCCACATTTCCCCAGTGAAAATAGGGATGTCCTCTTTCCTCACCATCTTCATTTTTATACCCTACCCATGTGACTGGGTTGCCCCAGCCACTTCGGGCAACTTCCAACACATATAAAAACTTAATAAAACATTCAACATTAAAAGTTTCCCTATACAGGGCTGCCTTCAGATGTCTTCTAAAGGTTGAATAGTTACTTATCTCCTGGGCTCGGGGAGTCTGAACGGACTCTGGCAAAGTCATTGTACTCCACTGGGAGGGGAGGTACAATTGAGTGGAAGAGAGCCAAAGGATTAATCCCAGTCTTGTGGTTGTGATGTTCACAACCAAAGCCTGGTGCCCATTCTTCCCGATGAAATGTATCGTTGGCACTTGATCTGCTTTTAATAGCCAGTAGACCTTAGGCCAACTATTGCCTCGGGAGGATTTCACTTTTTGTCATGACGTGAGCCTGATAAGCAACACAGCCTCCTCAGAAACAGCTGCTTCACAGACACAAATCGCGCACCACCGTGTATTTTTGAATACAGACAAGATTTCTGTATTCAATATGATTTCTATATTCAACCGTTTTCAAGATGAACCAAACACAAACGCCTGCGAAAAGAAACAGTTACTGATTTAAATGAAGGAAGCATATCAAATATGGAGATGATAGTACTGTAATGGGAGTCCAGCTTTCGAGGTGCCTCTGCTGTGGTTTGGCCAAGTTATAGGTGTTTCCAGGCACTCTGCGGTGGAAGACACTTTGGTGCCATGAAACTGAGTTGGGCTTCACCTGTGGTGGAGATCGGGAAGCGAATGAACCCAATGCCTGGGCCTGGGAAGGATGTGGTGGGTCTGTGCTACATATGCCCAGCTGCACAGCAGTTTGGAAGGTGGTGGCTGCCATCCCAGAGTGTATGAGATGCGAAGCAGATGAAGTAATATGTATAACTGGGCCAACTTGTTTGCTTGAGGAGCATGAGAGCTTTCAAGCCTCACAGAACTGTTCCTCAGGTGGAATGCACATTTTAATAAGTGTCAATTTGGTATGGAGGCCAAAGGAACAGGGCCATCCTTACTGGCACCAATTGCTTAAGTGATCGTTTATCTTTTTTGGACTAGTGGGAGAAAAGTGTTTAGGATCATGCTCCCGAGGACAAGCTGGTGAGGGGGGCATGTGTGAGAAAGAGTTGGGCTCCTCTTCCTAGATTATTCACCGTCAGCTTTAGCTGAGCCTGTCCCGTATTAATCCTCGGAAGTGATTTCGCCGCCGCCGCCTGCGGCCCCTTGCCTGGCTTCTAATTAACTCCTTGCGCCTCTGGTTTTGTGTTTGGCAAGTACCCCACCTTGTCGGAACGCCCCTCTGCTTCCCCCCACCCTCCTCGGGGGCATTCCTCTCCCCACTGGCCAGCTCACCAAGGCAACGTGGCAGGCATCCCCCCTAATCCCCGGGCGCTTCAGCCCATCACCTACTGGCTGTTAGGTGGCCCATGCCTGGGAGAGACAATTAGGGACAAAGCCCTGAGCCCCAGGGGTCTAACACAAACCTTCATGGGTAGGTTGTGTGGCATTTGGGGAGTTTAATGAATTGTCCATCATGTCTTTCAGTGCTGCTCGGCCGGGCTGGATTAATCTGAGAAGACCCAGTGGGGTAGAAGACACTAAGCCTGTATTTATTACTCTTCCATTGTAACTAATTGAGGTAATTATCTGTGACTCCAGCCCGGCGTGACAATGCGGCATTCACTCCACCAAAGCTGCCATGCCAGGAGAGCTCAGCTTCCTCAACCCCGCAAGAGGAGACAGATCCCATGGCATCATGGGAGAGCAGTCAGCTTCCCACAAACCTGTGTGTCCGTCCAAAAAGGAAACCAATGTGCAATGGTATTCATAACTGGATGAATGCATGGATAGATAGATTGATTGATAGATAGGATGCCAATTCTCTTTTTTAACTGCCCTAGATGTAGACATTTTCAACTGTGATGGTGGAATGGACTGATGTCTGAGTAAGTGCTGGCATAAAGATAACCATTCCTTCAACGTATGCTGGTATTTGCCTGCTGCTATCGGGTGTGTTCTGTTCACAAATTCTTGAGTTTGACTAGAAGGCACCATAACAGTCAAGTGATGTGGGAGCATCTATGGAAGGAACATCCAAACTGGAACCTTTTCAGCATGTAACCTGTGCTCCATATCAGCTCAAATGGCACCCTGTCCCTTCAAAGTTTCACACATGCTATGGAGGGCTGATGCCAGGCTACTACTCATAATTAGGTTGCACTGCCCCCCCCAATAAGCAATCATTTGTTGTGGGGTGTTATGTTCCCTACAGTAAAGAAGAAGAAAAGAGTTCCAAATCCTAGAAGAAGTGGAAATTATGTTATCAGAACAAATTGTGACAAAATTTATTCATTTAAAAATCAAATAATTGAGACTGGGTTTGGGAGGAAGGGGAGGGGAGAGGAGGGGAGGGGAGGGGTGATGCAACAGGAATGGTAGGGGATCCCCACCACCCCCATCAAATCAAGAAGCTCCACAGATTAAGCTGCTTCGTCAAACATCAGCCAACACAAAATTTCAATTTACAGATGCAGACAGGGAAACAGTAATCCTTCATTTGCTAATGGGCAGCCTACCTGTATTTTACATTCCCTCACAGGTAAGAATTCTGCTCCCTCATCACATGATTAAGGAAGTATTTCACCCAACACAAGAACGTGCATTAGGCTCTTTTGGAAGACTGTAGGGAAGCTTCAGGTGGCGCAGAATGGACTTGCATGTTTATTTTCAGAGGTTTGATGTGGTGAATGCACAACACCTTTTTGCCCGTCTGCATTGGTTGATGGTGTATTACCAGCCATGAGTAACTTTATATAACTTATAAAGCCCTAAAATGCTCTGGACCAAATGTAGCTGAGAAAACAGTTTCCCTTGGGCCATGTACACATGTGCAAGCACACACTGTTTAGGAGAATCGTCTACAAAAAGAGAACAAACTGGCTCCTATATATGCATTCATTCAGGAAAGTAGTCCATAGTTTATTTGGCATTGTTAGACAGTTGGCTACTTAATTGCTGGAAAACAATTTAGTGGTTTTATGCTGATTTCATGCTGCCACTTTGACTTAACTGTAGCTGATGCTGTTTTAATTTAGAGGCTAATGTTCAAGGCCTCTGTAAACTACATTGAATGTACTTCTGAATGAAGCAGAGTACACAATTATCACAATAAAATAAATAAATAAATAATAAAATAAATTCTGCACAGCAGGGCCCTGTTCTGTAGAATATGCCCCATGATGGTTAATCCAACCTTATGCCAACAGCCAAGGAGGTGCTAACCCAACAATGGAATCCTATTTGAGCTGTAATTGTAGCTTTCGTTCCCACCATTTGCAAGTCCATCTGTGGTCCGCTTGGCTCCTTGAAGTGTGGTGATGCTTGTTTGTTTGTTTTGACAATTTATACACCAATTGTTCCTAAGCAGTGTGCAAGGAATGCAATGCAATAAAGGGCCCCACCTGACTAATATTTTATTGGGGGCATATGATCTTGACACAATAATGTGCATTAGTGATGGCATTTTTCTGCTTCTGCTAGTTCTGCGATGCTTGCTACTGCATTGTTGCCTGTCCGGAGGGGTTACAGAACAACAGAAACAGGACAAAACCACACTAGAACATGGCAGCATAAAAAGTGACATGATTCCCACAGGAAATGGGAGGATATGCACTGAATGGAAATGAAGCACAGTGGCCAAAACATTTGCAGGCACAAACAGTATTGAAAGTGGGATCGTGTGTGACTGGCCTGATAGCATCCTAAGCACAAGGCATCACGAATGCACAATGAAAAGCACGTCTGGAGGGCCCCCCAAATAAAAATCAGTTAAAACCATTGCCAGCCCCAGACATTTCATCACCAGAGATGAACCCCAAAATGGTGCCCCCTTCCCCTCCAGGAAAGAAGGCGGTCAGGAAAGCTATCCAAGGGAGATTCTCGAATGGGTGTAAGGGGCCTGCTGCTTGGCTGAAAGTGCAACTATTCCCCCCGAGACACTTTCAGCCAGACTTCACCGGCCGCAGCGGAGAGGAGGGAACCAGCATTGTCAGGTAGCACATGTCTTGAGTTGCTATGGTGACCTAGAAGGCCGGGTGGAGAGACTTCCTGTTCCCCCCGTGACCCAGCCACAGACAGCAGGGCTGCCAACCCAAGAAGTACTGAGGTGGAGGCCTTGGCTAGACTCAGCCATCCCAACTGGCTACACACACCCCTTCCCATTAGATTCCCTCCCCAAGCAGCCCTGCAAGTGAGCAGGGAGGTCGAGGCTGCTCAGCCCGGTGCCAAAGCCACGAGGATGACGGCAAAGCTTCCGAGGTGGGGGAGGCTTGGGGCAACCTGCCCACCCACCTCTCTTCCAATTACTGGGTGGTCTGTGCTGTGCCAGGACCTGTGGCGTTTGCGGCCTGTGGGCAAGGAGTGTGAGGGAAGGCCACAATGTTCAGTCTAAGGGGAATGACATGAAGTTATGTGTTAGCAGCATGCATGCTTGGAACACACATCCACAAGCATGCATCTTCACCATGCAGAGCCTGACATCACACACAGAGCCGTTTTTCTCATTTCCCACCTCCTGCTGACCCACATACCGTATATGCACACGTACACAACCCTTTATAGTCTGCTTTAATAGGTTTAAGTAGTTGATTAAGAAGAGAAGCGCAGTGGGGCGTCTTCCAAGCTCCTAGTCCTGCTGGAAACTTAGAACTTGGGTTCAACTGTAAAACATGTCATTGTTTTCTGAGCACACATGCCACCTTTGATTACAGTACAGTATCTCAGTCCTCAAGGCAGATGTCCCATTGCATTTGTGTTTTACATCTGCCTTATCCCCATTCAAAAACAGGTGCAGGGATCATGCTCAGGTTCAGCATTATGCGCAATTACTTGAGACAGTCATATTTAACTTGGCGAGAGTAAGCAATCAATAGGACTGGGCTGCAAAAATTATTTAATCGATTGGCCATCCCCATCATTTCATGACCACTCCTGAATTTCCATTCAATCTTTGTCTCACAGGTGTGCAAGCATGTGTGTATACACACACTGCTGCCACAACCATATAAAGATGCAGAGGTCATGCATAGAACATCCATACACTTCTTTTAGCAATGCAGTCTTCTTTCAGGACATGGCTGCTCTTTTCCATGCCTTGCTTGTAGTACAGGGCTGTCTCATCTGTTGTTGTTTAGTCTTTTAGTCGTGTCCGACTCTTCGTGACACCATGGACCAGAGCACGCCAGGCACTTCTGTCTTCCACTGCTTCCCACAGTTTGGTCAAACTCATGCTGGTAGCTTCGAGAACACTATCCAACCATCTCATCCTCTGCCGTCCCCTTCTCCTTGTGCCCTCCATCTTTCCCAACATCAGGGTCTTTTCCAGGGAGTCTTCTCTTCTCATGAGGTGGCCAAAGTATTGGAGCTTCAGCTTCACGATCTGTCCTTCCAGTGAGCACTCAGGGCTGATTTCCTTCAGAATGGAGAGGTTTGATCTTCTTGCTGTCCATGGGACTCTCAAGAGTCTCCTCCAGCACCATAAGTCAAAAGCATCAATTCTTCGGCGATCAGCCTTCTTTATGGTCCAGCTCTCACTTCCATACATCACTACTGGGAAAACCATAGCTTTTACTATACAGACCTTTGTTGGCAAGGTGATGTCTCTACTTTTTAAGATGCTGTCTAGGTTTGCCATTGCTTTTCTCCCAAGAAGCAGGCGTCTTTTAATTTCGTGGCTGCCGTCTTCTTTCAGGACATGGCTGCTCTTTTCCATGCCTTGCTTGTAGTACAGGGCTGTCTCTTCTACTTACCAGGAAAAAGAGCTGGAAGCAATTTCCAAGACCCTGCATCTATGCTGAGACCTGAGTGGTGGTGACTCTTCAGGGTCACTCCCTGCTGGGTCCAGCAGAACCTTTTTTGTAGTGTGACAGCAGGAAACCAAGAGAGGTTGTACCTGCTTGTGGGGTGGAGCAAAGTCCTTAAAGCAGATTGAACTGAATGTTCTGCTGACTCATGATAATAGAAGACAAAGCACTGCAATTTGGAGGGAATTTCAAGATTGCTTTTGTGCATAATAGAATATGCACAAAAAGCACTATTTTCAGAATGAGAGTGAGGTGCGGGTTTTGGTCCCTCTTGGATGGTTGGTTCCAGAGCGTAAGGCTTGAGGAATAATCTTTGGCCCCGTAGAGTCTTCCATGTGGAGTTCCTCAGGGCTCTATTTTATCCCCTATGCTGTTTAACATCTACATGAAACCACTGAGTGGTGTTATCTGGAGTTTTGGAGTACACTGCCAGTAATATGTTGATGACACACAACTCTTCTTCTCCTTTACATCTGCAGGTGAGGCAATGGGTGCGCTGGACCTGCTTCTTGCCTCAGTAATGGACGGGATGAGAGCCAACAAACTGAAGCTCAGCCCAGATAAGTCTGAGGCACTGTCACAGGATGGTTTCCCAGACTGGATGGATGGGAGGTTGCCTGCTCTTGAGGGGGTTACACTTCCTCTGAAGTAGCAAGCATGTAGCTTTGGGGTAACGCCTGGATCCTTTGCTGTTGCTTGAGGCTCAGGTGCCCTTGGTGGCGTGGTGGCTGCACACCTATCTGGACAGGTGACAGCCTAACTTCTGTCATCTATGCTCTGGTAACTGGTAGGTTGAATTATTGCTGCCTCTGAAGACAGTTCAGTAACTTCAGCTGATGCAGAAGGTCAGTGTCCAGGATGGTCATTGAGACAAGACAGTTTGAGCATATTACACCAATCATGGCCAGACTGCACTGGCTGCCAATTGGATTCTGGGCCCAATGCAAAGTGTTGGTTTTGACCTATAAAACCTATAATGACCACAATACCACAAGGACCACCTCTCCCCATATGAACCAACCCAGACGCTGTGATCATCCTCTGGGGCCCTTCTGTGTGTGCTTTCTCTACGAGAGATTCAGAGGCGGTAACACGAGAACGGGCCTTTTCTGTAGTGGCTGCCCACTTCTGGAATGCTTGCCTGGCGCCTTCCTTGCATATCTTTAGGAACTGGGTCTTTTAAACTGTGGTGGGTGGATTTTGTTTGTTGTTATGGCATGTGTTTTTGTGTTTTTATATTGTAAACTGTTCTGTGATCTTAAGATGAGAGGCAGGATAGAAATTTAATAAATAATGATATTGATGATGCAGTTTGTTGCAGCTAAGAGCAGAGGGTAGCAGGCAGGGCCTGTCACAGTTGCTGGGGCAGCAAGAGCACAGCTGGGCAAGGCTGCTTCCACATCCTGTTCCCCCCCTGGTTACGTTGGCCATAGGTATGGTTCATTCTTTCCTATCTGAGTCCTTGGCACACGCGAGGTAAAAAGCTGAGGTAGTATTTTGCTGGTTATAAGGGACATTGCCCCTTGCCTGTTTTGTTTTCTTCTCCCATCCCACCCCCAGCCTTGGGCTCCCTCCACCATATGACTTGAACCCTCAGCCGTTCAGGGAGAAAGAGAATGATGGATGGGAGCTCAGAAGCCACCATCACAAATGGGAAGCAGATTTTTGCAAGTTTCGTGTCGGGGGGGCGAGAGGGGGGGGTTGGCGAGTCCTTTGCCCTGACTCAGCTGCTCGCATGGACACTTGTCCCCAAAATGCAGACCAACGGCGGTTTCACATCTGGATGCCCCCAACTGTCTCGCCACAGAAGTGACACCTCATCCTAACGCTCCCCCGGTGGGGCCCAGATCTGTGCTGTTTGTTTTCTGTAGCAGCAGCCAAGCTTAAAACACGACAGTCTGTGGAAGCCAGGGACAATCTGGAACACAGACACCACCCTGCACCTACTCCAGTTGCCCAATGGGGCATGGTTTGGGGCACAGCAGGAGGGACGCTCTTGGAGATGGTTGTTATTTCAATTTAACCTGGCAGGGCTGCTTCTAGGAAGCAAAGGTGGTGGGGGGTCTGGCTGCGAGGAGGAGTGGGGTACAGGGCTTCTGCAGCAATAATGCTGTTCCCCACAGCTGTAGGAAGCTGCTGAGGCCCCTGGGTGACGTATCTGCTGTGGGCTCCCCAGACGAGAGGCCCCCGTGGTAATTTTGGGCTGTGGTTGAGCTAGGATCTGTCCTAATTGCAGGGTTGGAACAGCTAGCAGGAGGCTCTGGTGTCACCAAGCGTCCGAGGCCTGGGCAGTGGGCCAGGCCTACCTGTGGTCATGCTTCCCACCCCCAGAAAATATCACTGAGCAGCATTACTGCACTGGCAGGAGGGGAAGGGAAGAGGCATAAAGTGGGGGCAGCGCTGAACACGCACAAAGGGGAAGGTCACCCTTTGCAAAGGGACTGCAGTGAGAAGTGTAAATCGCTTTGGGATGCCTAATGGGAAGTGATTCATAAACGAAATAGATAATAACAAGTGCACATCTCTCTCTCTCTCTCTCTCTCTCTCTCTCTCTCTCTCTCTCTCACACACACACACACACACACACACACACACACACCTCCATGGCTCAAGATAAGGGAAAATAATCCATTTCAATCCAATCTGAAGAATTGATGCTTTTGAACTGTGGTGCTGGAGGAGACTCTTGAGAGTCCCATGGACTGCAAGAAGATCAAACCTGTCCATTCTTAAGAAAATCAGCCCTGAGTGCTCACTGGAAGGACAGATCCTGAAGCTGAGGCTCCAATACTTTGGCCACCTCATGAGAAGAGAAGACTCCCTGGAAAAGACCCTGATGTTGGGAAAGATGGAGGGCACAAGGAGAAGGGGATGACAGAGGACGAGATGGTTGGATAGTGTTCTCGAAGATACCAGCATGAGTCTGACCAAACTGCGGGAGGCAGTGGAAGATAGGAGGGCCTGGCGTGCTCTGGTCCATGGGGTCACGAAGAGTCGGACACGACTAAACGATTAAACAACAACAACAAATCCATTTCAGGTCAATATTTATAGAAGTAGAATTGGGTTTAAAAATCTGACTCCCCTACAGCATGCATAAATGAATCATAATTTGAATCTATAGTAAACTAAATAAGATAAGAATTGTAAAAATAATAATAATGTATTGGAAGTGCTATAAAAACTATATTACGGTCATTGTCATCCCCATCCTCCTCTAAACTCCAGGCATTAGACCACAGGTGTGACAGAACTACGCATCACCTTTCCAGTATGCCTCACATTTACATAACTAGGCCAAGCATCAAATCTCTCTTTCCTCACCCCCAAGAATGCCCCACCATTCTGCGGTCCTGTTCTCCTGTGTGTGAGAGACCATAGCTCAGTGGCAGAGCACATGTGCTGCATGCAGAACATACCACGATCAGTCCTGGGCTTCTGCACAGGATCCTGCCTGAGGGGAAATCAAAAGAAAAAAATGTAGCCAGGGTCTACTTTGCAGCATACATCAGATAAGCCCTAAATTTGAATTATGCCCAGACCACTAATGTGTGGCTGTATAATTCTTTGCACATGGTCATTAAAGGCTGTTCACACCACCCAACATGATTATGTCAATTTGAGAAAGCACCATGGGTGTGAGGAAGTACCTCTGTCCATTCTTGAATGAATGAAGAGTCATATCAATCATGCCACCACTATTCTGAATGGTAATCTTTTGCAGGGTCAGAGTCCTTGTGGGGAGAAAGTTCTGGGGGTCCATGAATTGTTGCTGTTTTAAAGAAGCATGCTTGTCTACAAATTCAGTGTTGAGGAGCACATTATACCCTGAGACGACAGTGCTAGTCTATATATTAGGCACCGAACCCCTAAAAGCAGAAGAATGCCCTCAAAGCCCCTGCTGCTCTTCTTTGCCACCCAGCTATAAATCTCAGACTTCTCTCTCTTACACTGGCTATGATTTGTATTCCCGTAGATGGTCTCTGTTCAATAGACAGTCGTCACCAGTCATCAAAGGCAATTAACTATGTGATTGTGAAGCCTCGAGAGAAGCACATTTTTAACATTATCTCAATCACACAGGAAATGGAATAGGCTTCTGTACCCACAGACATACAGTGGTACCTTGGTTGTCAAATGGCTTGACCCCGAACAAATTGACTCCCGAATGCCGCAAACCTGGAAGGAAGTATTCTGGTTTGCGAACATTTTTGGAAGCTGAACGTCCAATGGGGCTTCCATGGCTTCCGATTGAGTGCAGGAAACTCCTGCAGCCAATCGGAAGCCGTGCCTTGGTTTTTGAACAGTTCCGGGAGTCGAACAAACTCCTGGAATGGATTAAGTTCGAAAACCAAGGTACCACTGTACTAGCATACAAACAAGCAAGTTACATAAATGTGTGGTGGTACTTCAGACAGAGGTGTTGCACACCAAGCATGAATAAATACAAACTGCAGCCATTTTGGGGGTGTAAAATTCAGACTCAAAGGTGAAATATAATGAATCAACTTAAATGGCAAGAAGGAGGAATGTGTGGCACTTCAAACATTGTTGGACTCCCAGCTCCAGCCAGCCTGGCCTGTGGTCGGGGGGGGGGGGGAGTTGGGAGTCAGCAACACCTGGAGGACCTTAGCTTTCCTTTCTCTGCTTAATGGACTCCAACGAAGCAGGGAGGTTGTGAACAAATATGTTTTGTGGGATGCAAAGTTCTTCAGTTAAAATACAGGCCTTGAAAATGGGGCCAGCCCTACATATTTGAGCATCCTGATTGTAGATGGGCAAGAGAAGTGGACCTCTCATTTCAGATCCAACCTCTCCCCCTGCTGGGCCCTCTATCAAAACAGCTACATTCACCCTCCCATTTCCTTTACCTGTTTATGCACCCATCCCCTCTCTGCCTGCAGCAACCTGGTAAGTGACTATTTATGAGCCTGGGCAGAAGGTTTTCTATTGACTTGCTCAGACTCCACCCACCCTAGGTCTATCTGAACTCCTAGAACAGGGATGAAGAACCTGCAGCCCTCTTTATGTCGCTGAATGACAGCTCCCATCATTCCTGACTATTATTAATACTGACCAGGGCTGACGACATTCAGCCACATCTGGTTGGCTACACAGGCCATCTTCACCCCTGCAGAGAAGATGTGAAGGTTGGCTGGGTCTCCAGAGCCATGTCGCTCATTGCTTTTCTGTCGCAGAAAGCAAATGTGGCACCTGCTGCAGGCTGCCTCAAGACTTTTATTTGTCTTCCTCATGCCTCTTGTTCCTCAGTGCCTTCCGGCTCTCAGTGTGTTCCTGGAATGGGAATAGAGTGGAATATGTCCTGGCGCCCAGCCAGAGATGACTTTAGTAGAAGGTCATTTTCTCAGCAGGGAACGAGACGGGGAGGTTTGGGCTGAAACTCATGGAAAAGCACCCAACTGGTCCCTATTTGGAACACCTTTTGACAACCAGGGAGCGGCAAGACCATGAATACAGGGAGCCACAAGACCATGTGACTCCAGGTGCCATTGAACTCCAGCTCCCATCAGCCCCAGCCAGCTTGGGTGTTGGGAGTTGGGCACCATGTTAGCTGCCTCTCAACTCTATGGAGCCCAACTTTCTATGATCTGAAATCTTCTCAGCCTCTCTGCATCCTCACTAAAGGCACAATTCTCTGCAAGGGCAGGCAGTATTGTTCATGCTGTTACATTCACAACTATAGTCTTTCCCCCGCTTCCTGCCTTACTACTTACCTAGAAGCAAAGCCAACACTTCCATTAGGCAGAGTGAGGCATCCACCTCAGGCGGCTAATTTTTGCGCGTCACAGAAATGCAGCAAATTGTTGATTATTTGATTTATTTTACAGCCGAGGAGGGGATTGTGGTGGTTTCTACTGTGAGTGCCAAAATAACTTGACTTGAGTGCTATGCATCTTGACAACGGGTTGAGGATACAATTTGCTGCTCTGCCTCAGGCAGCAAAATGTCTTGAGCTCTCCCAGCTATTTCTAGTGCCTGGGGCTAAAAGTGCTGTGTACCCTGGAAAGTCAGCAATATGCTAACTAGCAGCATAACAAGAGTCTTGCTGGAGTAGATCAGAAGTCCGTCTAGTCCAGTGAATGCCACACACTGGGAAACTTGGGAGCAAAGTATAAAGGCAACCCTCAAAGGTGAAATGAGGCACTGGAAATAAACTGAAAAGCATGGAATCAATGATTAATGGGAAGACATATAAACACCCCCCAAACAAATCAGGATGAATACTTGTTGCTGTATAACCTCCTCCACCCCCACAAATTGGAACGAATGCACAAGAAAGACCAGATATAATCTAACCTCCATGTAAGCTTTGTGCAAACAAATCAGGATGAATACTCAATAAATAGATTGTCTGGAGCCCCAGAAGCCCAGTTCTTTTATGAAGTGGATTTGTTCTGCTAAGATGACAGGGCACTTCAATCCACTTTTAAGTGCACAAGCCTAGGTTTCTCAACATCTGCCATCCCATAATATACTGTAACTCTGGGGGTGCCTTTAGTATATTGATCACCTGCATTCCAGGTATTTATGTATACACACACATAACCCTCTGTTGTATTCTTGTTTATTTAATTATGGGGCCAGGCTGCTATTTCCTTTTTATTTATTTTATTTAAATTGGATTTTACAGTAAATCCAACCAAAGAGCTTCAGAAAAGTTTCTTAAATGGAGCAGGGGCAGGATGAAGTATTAAATAAAGCACACAGTTGTTCTAAAATCATTTTAGGCTGAAATGTTCCTGATTACAACCCCTATTTTCAATGTCTTTCCACACCCAAGGAATACTTATCAGTATGTGAAATGGGGATTTACATCTAATGATGATATCTAGAAATCCAGTCTTGATTAATGTACATCACAAAATTATGTGTTTTCAATTAATGAAATTCGTACCCCTGTCAAATTTAATAATTTAAAGTACAGTCTTATCACACTGAACAGGGCGGATGGATAGGGGAGAAAATTAGCCGTCATTTAAACGTGAATCTCCCAAATTTATACTTTTTGAAAAAAACACAAGAACTGAAACAGTCATCCCTCAGAATTTTTATATTTCAGAATTTTGCAATGCAGTTCTCCAGCCAAGAAATGTGTACAGAGATGCACATGCTGCGGCAGAGTGCACATAAAAATGTGTATGTTAGTGAAAAGAAAAACATACCAAAATGCATTATAATCGGGAAATTATGAAAGACGAGCCACAAACAAGCCTTGAAAACAGGAGTACAGTGGTACCTCTGGTTGCAAACCGGATCCGTTCTGGAGGCCCGTTCACATGAAAGGAACGCAACCCACAGTGGCGCATCTGCGCATGCGCAGGTTGCGATTCGCCGCTTCTGCGCATACGTGTGATGTCATTTTGCGCGTGTGCGCATGCACGAGCGGCGAAAGCTGGAATTAACCCTTTCCGGTACTTCCAGGTCGCCGGGGGACGTAACCTGAAAGAATGTAACATGAAGCGGACGTAACATGAGTTATGACTGTATTTCCCCAATCTGGATCCCCAATTCAGAGGCATGAGCCATCATGACAAATAGCCACTCACAGCCCTCTCCTCTGTGAATTGGTCTGCTCTTCTTTTAAAAACTATCCAGGCTAATAGCCCGCACTGCATCTTTCCACTGGGAACGCCACAGTTCTAACAATGTGCTTGTGTGAAGAAGGACTTCCTTTTATCTGTCCTATATAACCTCTCCTCTTCCCAGAGGAGAGGGGTTGTGAGCGGGATTCGCTTCCTGCACTCACAGGGGGGCGTGGCTAGGCCCCCTGTGCCACGGGAGCCCTGAGCCCATGTTATGCCCCTCAGCCAGCCAATCCAGATGGCTGGAGGTGTGGTTTAGCCGGATTTAAACGGCCGTGGGCCCACGAGCTCTCCCTTGCTTTTACAGCTTCCACGGACTGGATCGTGGTTCCTGTCCAGTGCCCAGGTGGTGGCTAGGGCCATGGCACGACCCTCCGGTAACTCTAGGGCAGCCTTTCTCAACCTTGGGTCCCCAGATGTTGTTGAACTACAACTCCCATCACCCCTAGCTAGCAAGGCCAGAGCTCAGGGATGATAGGAGTTGTAGTCCAACAACATCTGGGGACCCACAGGTTGAGAACCGCTGCTCTAGAGGAAAGCTTCCAGTTGATTTGCATCAACAAGCTCCCCCTACAGGTTGTTAACCCTTGTGTGACTCCCTGCAGAGTGGGCAGGAGTCAAGTATAGTCTGTTCGAATCCAATGCCAAAGGCAGTACCACTCCCATTCTGTAACCAATAAAGTTGTGGCCCATTAACCTAAATACTTGTGTCCATGTGTCTTATTTCGTCACCAAGCGTGGAGCGGGGCCTCAACTCACAACTTCCAGGATCCCAATATCATTGGACAAACGGGGTTCTACAGTGGTACCTCTGGTTAAGAACTTAATTCGTTCTGGAGGTCCATTCTTAACCTAAAACTGTTCTTAACCTGAGGTACCACTTTAGCTAATGGGGCCTCCCGCTGCCTCCGCACAATTTCTGTTCTCATCCTGAGGTAAAGTTCTTAACCTGAGGTGCTACTTCCGGGTTAGCGGAGTCTGTAACCTGAAGCATTTGTAACCTGAAGCAAGGTACCACTGTACTATTGTGCAAAAGGGAGAAAGCTCACTGTCCACTTTCTTCACCATGTTTAGTTTTATACATGTCTTCTGTCCTAGGGTAATCATGTACTCTACTTAACAGAAGACAGTCCTCTATTTGAACATCCTCTCTCTGGGGACTGTCCAGTCCAAGTTTGGTTTAAAGGGAAAGAACCATTTAAAAAGGAGAGCCGGACGGGCCAAAGTTGCCCACATATATATATAATAAGCTGCTCAGAGTGGCTGGGGTAACCCAGTCAGATGGGCAGGGACATAAGTTGTTGTTCTTGTTGTTGTTGTTGTTGTTATGATGATGATGATGATGCTTAGCAGCACCCAGTCAACAGACTGAGCAGGCACACAAAGCTAGGCTTGCTGTAGAGGTAAAAATCTGGACACCACAAAAATTTGTTGAGCTTTTTTAGAGCAATCACCTCCTGATAGCCCCTTCACCGCTGCCAACCCCGAGCCCAGGTCACCCATGCTAGAGCACAAAATTAAAAACCACAAATCCAGGACATTTGCTTAAATGTAACCCCCCCCCCCGATGGACATGTAGGACCCCCAAAAGAGGACATGTCTGGCAATTCCTGGTCATATGGCAGCCCTACAGAAATCTCCTGGTTGTTGCCTTCCCTGCTATGGTGAAATGTATTATATTTCCATTTTGGGTGTGATGAAAATCCTCCTTGGGGGGCAATGCATAAATGGGCACCCTACTTTATCACTACTCCCTGATTTGCCTTTTTTTCAGGATAAACAGCTCCAAATGTTGCAGCCCTTCCTTGTGCAGGAGTTACTTCAGGCTCCTTGATCACTTTGGTCGCCCTTCTCTGATACCGCTCAGTGTGCAGTACAACACAAAGGGCAGGGTGGCTACATTTAAATTAATCTAGAGCGGTCGGAAGCCTAGCAACAGCCTTTCCTATTGTCGGTGCGCAACTATAAATACACAGCCACTTTTTGTGGGAGCACTTGACGCAGGATCAGCCATGCTGCAGACGTTGCATGATGCCCTTGTAAGCCCTTATTCAATCCTGTCAGTCTCCACTATTTGACTATTAATTCAAAACCCTAAAATGTTTTTTATATACAGTGGTACCCAGGGTTAAGATCTTAATTCATTCCAGAGGTCCGTTCTTAACCTGAAACTGTTCTTAACCTGAAGCACCACTTTAGCTAATGGGGCCTCCCGCTGACGCCACACCGCTGGAGCACAATTTCTGTTCTCATCCTGAAGCAAAGTTCTTAACCCGAGGTACTATTTCTGGGTTAGCGGAATTTGTAACCTGAAGCATATGTAACCTGAAGTGTCTGTAACCCGAGGTACCACCATAATTGACTTTTTATTTCTATTCTTTGTATATTGTATTGTTGTTTTATTTCTATGGCCAATGGCTGATGCAAATAAAGATTCAATCAATCAATCAATCAATCCTGTCAGCATGTAAAAGGGGGGGCAGGAAGGTGCACAGCCTTGATGTTGGGCGAACAAATATTTGAATATTGCCTTGTTTGTTTGTTTGTTTGTTTGTTTGTTTGTTTGAAAGCTAGGTGCACACTCTAGCACAGGAGCCGAGGAACACAAAGCCAAACAAAAAACTAGTAGTAAGAATAACAATACTACAAAACAGAACACAACAAAAAGTATGCAGTTGTCATGGTGAGGGAGATTGCCTGAAAAAATAGATTGGGGTAATAGTGCCAGAAATGCAGATAAACAGTTCCAGTCTAAAGTTCTGTAAAAGAAGGAAAGCATGATGTGAAAAGAAAGGTTTGGAAAACTGGGAGCCTGTAATACTTTATGCAACCATATTTCACAAATATGGCCATTTTAGCATGAGTGGATTGGGCTACCTCACAAAGCAGAGTATTCTTCTTTGCCCATATATTGGGATGCCTGAAATGCAAAGCAGAATTGCAGCCATGAGGGAAATGTCTGTGTGCCAGCATCGCAGGACCGGCCCACCCATGAAGGCAAGGTGAGGCGACTGCCTCAGGCAGCAGGATCCACAGAAGCAGCAGATTCAGCCTCCAAGGAAGGTGTCGCCCACTGCTGCCGCCGCAGTGGCAGCAATGGATGCAGGGCACTCCTTGGAGGCCCAATCTGCTGCCTCCTTGGCAGCCCCCTCCCCAATTCCACATCTGCAGCAGCCTCTCAGTGAACAGGAGGCGCTGCTGGTCTCCTCCCAGCCTTGTTCCCAAGGGAGATGTGCACTGTCAGTTCCTTTGGTTTTTCAGGTTGAAGCTGTGCCTGCCTCACTTATCACCAATCCAGGGAGGTGGAACGGCCTGTCAGCTTCCTCCTCACTTGTTGAGCTCATCGGGGAGGAGAATGGAGACAAAACTGTAACTACAGAAGGCATGCAACTCACACTGGGGATTGTGCCACAGCCAACCATGTATAGTCAAAACCAATAGGGTTCACCTTTTTGTTGTTATTTTATTTTTTGCCACACTCAGGAAGCCGAATACGCACAAGTTAAATGCGCTTAAGTTGTGGGCTTGCTGTAGTAGGTTCTGCCTCTCATTGGCTCTCTGGCTCCACCTACTGTTGGACTCCCTGCCTTCCCTTCCACCAGTCCCAGTTGGCAACAGCCATCCCTTGCTAGGATCATACAGTTCTGGTCCTTCACGGTTCCTACTCACAGAAGACCTTCCTACACAGAAGACCTAACAAAAGGAGCAGCTAAGAGATAGAAAATATATGAGGATCTTGATATGTATCCAGCTGCTGCCTTCATTCACAGAAGGCTTTTTGCTCCAGTGGAGGCTTCCAGACATGGAAGGAGGAGGTGGGAGGGAGATTTCTGCATGCTCTTCCTTTCTCCAGCAGCTTCCTGTGCCACCTCCCACACTCTTCCAAAGGGTTTCCTAGCCCTCTGGGCCATACCGTGGGAATGGGGGGTTTGACTAGGAAGCAACCAAAACAAAACAAAACACCCGCCTTTCTCCTCACCCACTTTCTTCTCACTCTATGTCAGGGAATGGGTGGCAGAGAAGGGGGAGAGAAGGGGAATGTATCGAGACAAACCTCCCTTAATTAGTAGTTGTTCTTCCTCGGACGAGGAGGGTGACGAAAACCTGTCAGGAGGCACTTCGGGGCCAGGCCAATCTCATAAGAGAGGAAAGAGGGGAGTTGGGCTTCGGAAGTGGCTATGCTGGGGCAAACCGAAAGCAAATTTAGTCGAGGCAACTGACCTGCCATGATTGGAACGGACTTTCAACGCTGACTGTAAATAGCAATAAATCTTTGTAAATATGACTGGATTCCCGGATTCTTATCTCCACTAGCACTCACAACTCATCTCTGACACTCTACTTGAAGAGCCGCAAGTGACTGCAACACAATATCTCCAGTGAAGGAACCTATGGGCTGGTTGTGCAGGTACTGATGGTGTGCCACGGCCCAATCGCAAGTTTTGGATTGGTGTGGATCATGCAAAACTCAAATAAAAGTGTGGGGGGCGGGAGGGAGATTCTTCCAGCAGCTGAACAGATATTAGCACACAGCTACCACAAGCCAAAATATTTTCAAAGTTAGATGCTACAGCAGGATTCTGGCAAGGCCCTCTTGCCAAAGAATCTGGGGACTCTTCTCTCCATTTGGAAGGTCCCAGTCCACTTGACTTCCATTTGGTATTTCATCAGCATCTAAACATTTTCACAAGATTATCTCTGAGATTGTGTCTGGGGAGCTGCCAGTAATGACGAACACCATGATTGGCTGCATGCAGTTTTGAAATGTATCCAGCAGCCTGGCCTAAACTTGATGGAGAAGTGTGAATTCTCAGTGCTCCGCAGTTGTGAACTGAACATAAGTGATTCTGGGCAAACTTGAGATCTAGAAGAAAAACAAACATGATTGCTAGGCAATGCTGTGAAAATCTCTGGGCCTTTGTACCTCTTGTTCTATGTTTTTGATGTTCATTTTCATGTAGTATTTGTTACCTAAAAATAAAAATGATTTTAAAAAATGTAAATTTGGAAAAGAACATGTAACATTTATAGGACACATAATCTGCAAACAAGGAGATTGCTGACTTGCAGAACCCAGGGATATTCCTGCTTCAAGTAAGTTCTTCAGTCCCACAACTTAACGTTGATAAATCCATACCAAATTTCGCTCATCCGATGTGATCTGCTTAATATGCTTCTATGGAAGAGCCCGCACCCAAATCCCCTTAATATGATGGAGAAGATTTATGGTAGCTTATTCTAGCACACTAGATTTCCCAACCACAGTGGCAGCTGATGCATCAGCCTAGGGGCTGGGGCAATAGCCATGCAAAAAGCAGTCAGGATATATCCATGGATCAGCTGCATTTATATCAATAAGTCTAACAGAAACAGAGCAGCAAAAAGCTCCATTCGATCAGGAAAGCTTGTGCAGTTACAGCCAGGTCATGTGAACAGCTTAGACCTAACTGTCTAAATTGTACTATTGAAATGGATTGCAAGTCTTTATTGGCACTTGGGACCAAAGATCCTTGACAGCGTTCCCCCTGTCCCAAAATCCAAAGTCTATGGCTGATGTCATTTTCCTTCAACATGGGAAATCACTAGCCATGGCCAACACATTAGCCAGAGCCCCAGTGAAGAAGTTACTAACAAAAGAAGACTTTTGAGAGAAACCTCAAAACATCCATGGATTTTGTGATTGCAATGATTTTGGCTTCTGCAAATTAGCATGGAATAGTTGTGCCTGTAAGGCTGAGGTGTCTTCAGGCTGCTCAATATCTGTTGTCAGGGGGCCAGGCCCTCTCAATGTGGAGGGGGCAGAGGAGGCTGAGCATGGAGCTGAGCATGGCGTGGACGACTCCTGAGCACGAGAAAGGAGGAGCCGCCAACCTCTGAAGCCACGCCGGGCTCCGCTCTTGGTCTCTTCCCGGCGATGTGACATCGTGCACATGACATTGCACACATGACACACGCCAGGTGTCACCTGTGAGCACCGAGTGCCAGGTCCCTTCAATCTTGGGCACAAGACAGCACCTCTGCACATGGGGAAGTGTTTGGAGAACCAATCCCTCATTTGCAGTGTGAAGCGGTACAGTCGAGTGACAGATACATCACTGTCACAAATCAAATGCCTATTGGAAAGCTATGATAAAACTGGTTTGTACCTGTACTTTCTCTTGCTACCACTCACATGGACACATCTGGATACACGTGTCCTGCAAAATTGATGCCAATCATATGAAAAGTCCATTAGGCATTGCACATTCTGCCTCTTGCTATGGTACCTTTTCATTTTGCCATGAAACAGTCCCTCCCAGCCTTTTGGCAGCAACTTTGTGTGCAAAGCCGAGTGGGCAACTGACAGTGAAATCACTCTGGCTTGCGCCTGTGTATCTTTTAAGAGCAGCTCAGCCTGCAGAAATCAGCAGGTAATTGCATGAAGGTGAACGATGATCTCTGGCTCGTGACTCAAGCTATTAAAAGAACAGAATGGTGCCAGGGGAAAAATATGTCAGCATAAGCTAGAAGAGATCTTGGAGTTTGTGACCATCAGAGATTCAGGACTAGGACAGAAGACTAGGGCAGGGGGGAGAAGAATTGCAACAGCTTCTTGATTTTCCTTTTTTAAGTTGAAGGATCCATGTGTTTGGCTAATTGGATGTGGTCTCTTTAAGAAGTAACAAGGAGAGTCTGATCTGTGGTCCTGAAATAGCCAGTTGGTGAGTCCAGACTATAATGACTGTAATTTCAGGGCAGGGTGCTCAGGCTTTGTCATTCCCCTGGACTGGGTTGGTTGGGTGTGTGTGTAAGGTGCATCATCCAATGGCCAGGCTTTTGTTGCTCAAGGGCAGACCCTCCTTTTAAAAGAAGAAAGAAAGAAAGTGTGAGCAGCATCACAGGCTATATTTACTAATATGACTCAGAACTCACCCTTGCCCGGAATTTGTGACACTGTATGGGTTGGGGGAACAGGACATCCAGCCGTGGAATGGATATTGTTTAGGGGAAGGAGAAGGCAACCGGAACGTCAAGGGGAAAGCTGGAAGCTTTTCCTTCATTGAAGAAGAAAGACCAGGAGAGAGGCAAAGGAAGAGGAAGAGGCAAAATATTCCGTCACCTAAACAAGCCATGAGTAATGCTGATGATAATTCAATGGCAGTGCTACTGATCCTAACTGTAATAGTAGTGTGGTTAATACTACATCAGTTTGTGTGATTATGTGTATCTTTATATGAGCACGTCAAAGTGCAAGTAGATAAATAGGTACCGCTCCGGAGGGAAGGTAAACGGCGTTTCCGTGCATTGCTCTGGTTTGCCAGAAGCGGCTTTATAATGCTGCATGCCGGCTCCCTCGGCCAATAAAGCGAGATGAGCGCCTCAACCCCAGAATTGGTCACGACTGGACCTAATGGTCAGGGGTCCCTTTACCTTTACCTGGCCAGATCATTAATCCATCCAGAGCGGTACTGTTGATTCCAATTGACGCATTTCATTTTTCATTTCAATTTCTATTTGTATACTGCCTTCCTCTATTACTGTAGACAAGGCGGCTTACAGCCACAAAATATACAACAAAGAACACACCCCTGATAATAATCTAATCCAGTAGAAAAAGTCATAATAAAACATAGCTTTAAAATGTCTAGAGTCAGAAGTGGAACGGAAGACAGATTTTTCTTGCAGTTAGCAAGGTGGATTTATTTCTAAGCTGTTTAGGAAGAGGTTCTGCCTTATAGAAAACAGTCGGCAAAGGGCTACCCCCCACCTGAACATTTGTTACCCTTTGCCAGAATCATAGAATTGTAGAGTTGGAAGGGATCCCAAGGGTCATCAAGTCCGCTCCCTGCAATACAGGAATTCAACTAAAGCATCCATACAAATGACCATCCAACCTCTGCTTTAAAAACTCCTCCACCTCCCGAGGAAGACCATTCCACTGCCAAACCGTCAGAAAGTCTTCCATTCTTCCAACTTGGATCCATTGGTTCGGGCCCCACCTCATTATGACGGAAACACAAGCCCTGGATAAGCATAACCCCCATCTATCTATCATCTATCTATCTATCTATCTATCTATCTATCTATCTATCTATCATCTATCTATCTATCATCTATCTATCTATCTATCTATCATCTATCTATCTATCTATCATCTATCTATATCTATCTATCTATCTATCTATCTATCTATCTATCTATCTATCTATCTATATCTATCTATCATCTATCTATCTATCATCTATCTATCTCTCTATCTAATTAGGCAAGGTCTCTACAAGAGACCTAGGGAGTCAGAACAGATAGAATAGACTGGGTAAACCAGTGGTCTGACTTTGTATTAGTAGCTTCCTATGTTCATCTGTGGGGACGCGGGCAGTGCTGTGGGTTAAACCACAGAGCGTAGGACTTGCCGATCGGAAGGTCGGCAGTTCGAATCCCTGCGCCAGGGTGAGCTCCCGTTGTTCGGTCCCTGCTCCTGCCAACCTAGCAGTTCGAAAGCACATCAAAGTGCAAGTAGATAAATAGGTACCGCTCCGACGGGAAGGTATACGGCGTTTCCGTACACTGCTCTGGTTCGCCAGAAGCGGCTTAGTCATGCTGGCGACATGACCCGGAAGCTGTACGCCGGCTCCCTTGGCCAGTAAAGCGAGATGAGCGCCGCAACCCCAGAGTCAGTCACGACTGGACCTAATGGTCAGGGGTCCCTTTACCTTTACCTATGTTCATCTGTAGGATGAATAGTTTTGATGTGTAATCAGGGAATGTGGATGTTCTAGCTGTGCTGTGTAATCTAGAACATACTGTCAAGATGGGCATATACAGGTCCACGTTGGGGGCCAGGAAGGAACTGAGGAAGGAATAGACAACTCATCTGATGCTAGATAATTCTGGTGCACCTCTGCATTAGAAGTGTTTGGATGATTCGATGCAAAGATATACCCAAGGTACCTGCTCCTGGCAGAAGCTGACTGTTAGAAAGAGGCAAAGGTCAAAAGAACAGTAGATCATGCAGAGACACCACCAACATGGTAGTTTGGTCTCATGGGAGAACTTAATTATTTAATTCCCCCAACAAACCCATGACTGACTTTTCTTGGTAAAGTTTTTTTTCATATTCTTTTTATTTCATTTCATTTTATAATGCATATAAAACAGAGAGAACAATTGTCACAACAGACAACAATTCAAAGATGAAAAACAAAACTATAAAATAGGCAAGTAGAATGAGTAGTTGCACATGAGTTAAAATAACAAAGCCCATGTGAAGACCATCAACTTTCTCAGAGCATCAAGTCTAGTTCCCGATTTGCCAGGCTTGTGACGAGGGAGGATTATCTTGGAAATAATGGTTCCAGTGTTTATGTAGTAAAGAAATGCCAAACCGTACGAAATGTGACTGGAGATTCTAGTTTTCTTGCAATCTCAAATTATGTGTCATTTTCTCCATTATAGCTCTATTCCAGAGTATTTGGTACCAACCGTCCAATGTAAGATGTTGGGCTGTTTCCCATTGAGTGGCAATTACTATTTGTGCTCCCAAAATAATATATAAGACCAATTCTTTTGACAATATATTTACCACTGGTATTATCAAAAATATTCAATAACATTCATTCTGGACAACATTCTGAGTCAACTCCTAGGGGCCAAGGTCCCTTTGGTCCCCCCAATAAAATATTTTATGGGACCGGGCCCCCACAAAGTTAATGGGCATTTGCATTCAAATGGTGTGTGCGTGCTACATCATGTGATTGATTATGTGGGGTGGGACTTACCTCCCCCCCCCCACTTTTTTATTCCAGTTAGCACTCCTACTGCACAACAAACAATAGTTTCTTTACTAATACACCCCATGACAGACTTAACAGTTTCTTTTATGGCACACAAACAACTTGTGTTGCCCAGCATTAGGGATGGAAGATAAATTCTATTTGGTTCACATTTCAATGCAAACCTATGTAATTTGCATTTCCCAAAGCATTACACACCCTCATATTCAATTGTAAACCACATCGAAATATTTTGATAGTAAGTGATCTCTGGATTAAATAAATAAATATGCAAAGTGAAGTGAAACCGTCCTTCAAAATTCATACTTCTCTGAGTTTTGCAAACCAAACCAACTAAAACAAAACAAAACAAAACAAAACAGTGTATACCAGACAAAGAAGCATTAACTGGGAAAAGGTGTGCATAAAAGCACATGCATTGGTGGAAGCAGCATACAAAAATGCAATATAGTATGGAAAAGCACACACAAAAAGCATATTAGGACTAAAATGCTGATGAATTTTTGTAAGGACTTTTTTCTTCCAACAACAAACGGCAAACTAATACAGCAATGTGGTGAAGATAGGACAAATGAGAAACTCAAGAGAAGCCAAAATTGACAGATTAATCCACCCCTACCCAGCACGCCGCCGTTTGGGCATGACTAAAAGTGGGTCAGGATGGGGCAGAGAGCCAAACGATCCTGGGTTTTCTTTTGAATGTTTGGAGAGGGAGAAGAATGTCTGCCAAGGCATTCCTCAGCTCTCTTCTCTCCTCTCCGGTGGCCAAAGGGTGCCCAGGGTTTATGACGAAGGAGCCTGGGCTTCTGGCTTTCCGTGAACTCTCCAGACCTCGTGTCACTGGGATAATGACAGGGTCGCTGGGAGGGGGAGGCTGAGCTGGTTTTAAATAATGTGCAAATTGGCCATGCTCTCCGTGCGGTTTGTTGTCTTTCCATGGGGGGATCCTTCCTGCTGGGACCCCCAGACAAGCAAGATGATTCAGCCGTGGGGGCTGTCCCAGATGGGAAGTTGCTCACGTCCCCTCGCTGGATGAGTCAGCCAGCAGAGTCCCATAACCACCACTGCCACCCCCAGGCCTGGCCTTTAGACATTTTCACACCTGAAGCAAAAAAGATGCGGGGGGGGGGGAGGCACCCCTGCTCTAGACTGCAAGTACATTAATGACCTGGAGGACGGGAGGCAGGAGAATGGCTCCCTCTCCTGGAATGTGCTCCACAAAGCAATAATAAAGCCATTATAAGCAACGGCTTCACAGGGATCTCTGTGTGACTGGAGCATCCAGTGTTATTTTTCTAGAAAAAGAAGTGCTGGAACTCACCATAAACATCTCCCTTGTTTTCTTATAATGGCAATGGCACCCACCTGAGAGGTGCCAAACTGAATTCCAGTGAGTCCCAGATGGGAAAAAAGCCCTGGGTGCATCCATCAGAAGGATTAGAACAACAGCGGCCACATTTATTTTGCCCCACAGTCCAGTCAAGTAGGTTTCAGGAAAACTAGAAGAAAAAAACCCATGAAAGTCTATGAACAGGCCTGGGTCACATCACCCATTACCATGAGGGGGCCGAGATGGACTGCGCCACCAAGGTCCCATTTAACAGGACATTGGTCACATCCATACCATTAAAAGCTCTATTATACCGCTTTAACAGGCAGGGAAGTACCGTTTGTTAAGCCTGCTGGGAATTGTGAGGAGAGCCCTATTCCCATCACAGAGCTACAATTCCCAGAGTTCCCTGGGAAGAAAGACAGGTTGTTAACCCACCCTGGGAGTTGTAACTTTTACAAAATGGATGGCTATACAGCACAAAGTACTTTGAATTTGGGACAGGTCAGTGGCAGCACGCTGACTTAAGCAAGGTCCGCTATCTTTAGTTTGTTATAGATCATCTCCCAAAAGTTCTTAACTTTATCACAAGTCCACCACATGTGGTAAAAGTCTCCATCAGCCTCCTTGCATTTCCAACATTTTTTATCCCTCATCCTATACATTTTCGCCAACTTTACAGGTGTCAGATGCCACCTATAAATCATCTCCATCAAATTTTCTTTTAAAGCTGTACATGCAGTGAATTTCATATTTACATTCCATAATTCATACCAGGCATCCAATTCAATATTATGTCCAAAGTCTATTGCCCATTTTATCATTGCTTCTTTCACTTCTTCATCTTTGGTATACCATTCTAATAACAAATCATACATCTAGGTAATGTTTTACCTCTGCCTTCTATTAAGTCTATCTGAACTAAAGAAAATATTTAAATATACTTTCCCAAAAAACCCAGAAGCCTTCTTGCTGGGTTTGATGGGGAAAGAGATCAAGAAATAGGATCAAAGACTGTTCATGTACGCCGCAGCAGCAGCAAGAGCCATGTTGGCCCAAAATTGGAAACTACAAGAAATTCCAACCATTGCGGAGTGGCAGACGAAAATGATGAACTATGCGGAGTTAGCCAAGCTGACCGGCAAGATTCAGGACCAGGACAACCAGAGATTCATAGAAAGTTGGAGTAAATTTATGGGGTATTTAAAGCATAATTGTAAAACTTAAAAACCCTGACAGGATTGCTATAACTCCTACAATGTAATAAATAAGAGACTCAGTATTTAAAATAAGTGATTTAAAGAAATAAGGGATACCTAATGAAGGGACGCGGGTGGCGCTGTGGGTTAAACCACAGAGCCTAGCACTTGCCGATCAGAAGATCGGCCATTCGATTCCACGCAACACAGTGAGCTCCCGTTGCTCGGTCCCTGCTCCTGCCAACCCAGCAGTTCAAAAGCACATCAAAGTGCAAGTAGATAAATAGGTACCGCTCCGGTGGGAAGGTAAATGGCGTTTCCGTGCGCTGCTCTGGTTCGCCAGAAGCGGCTTAGTCATGCTGGCCACATGACCCGGAAGCTGTACGCCGGCTCCCTCGGCCAATAAAGCGAGATGAGCGTCGCAACCCCAGAGTTGGTCACGACTGGACGTAATAGTCAGGGGTCCCTTTACCTTTACCTTTAATGAAGGGAAGGAGGGAAGTCATAAGCTCAGCAAAGCTAAAATTATAGATGTGATTTGATGTATTGTATGAAACTGTGTTGAGAAAATAATAAAAATTTATTGACAAAAAGAAAAAAGCAAGGTCCGCTATCGTTGTGAAATAGTATCTACTTTTCAAGACGAACAGCTTTTCATTCACTTGTGGCTGTGGTCAGATCTCAGCCAAATGCGATGAACTTTGTTCTCTTAAGATCTCTTGCAGTTTTCTCAAAAGGTACCATTTATTTATTGCTTCCTAGGAAGGATCCCATGGCATGGCTGTAAGAGGCAGTCAGTCCCTTGCTACCAAGGATGGAGAGGGTCTGTTGGCTTCTTCTAGACCGGGGGCTCTCCTGTACTTGTTGAGCCTGTGTGGGGAAAGCTCTGGCCCTCCAGATACTGCTGGTCTTCGGCTCCCGTCAGTCCCAGTTAATAGAGACAATTGTCAGGGGTGATAGGAATTGTAGTCTAAAAACAGTTGGAGACCCAAGTTCGAGAAACACTGGTGGCCCAGCGTTATCCAAACAGAATAAGAATCCTAGGGCTAAAATAGCTGAGGGGCAGGAGATCCATTATCAGCCGCCCAGAGTGGCTGGGGAAACTCAGCCAGATGGGCAGGGTATAAATTATCATCATCATCTTCATCATCATCATCATCAGATTTCATCACAGATACCGTTTTCCATTTAAAAGCAGGGGCCTCCAAATTATATCAGAGGAGTGATTAATTCTCCCCCTGGTCCATTTCCCTGATCTAAATTGGACACACACAGCTGCTATTGACCCCTCAGTGGAAATGTGATGCTAACATGCAACTACCACCATTTGCTTTTAGGTAAAAATGGTATTATTTTGCTTTGGGCCTTCATCTTTGCCCAGCCTGGTCTGCTGAAATGAAAGAATGTGGTATTTCTCTATTGAAGGAAAAACATCCTGATTTCTATTTTTATACACTTTCTCTGTTTAAAGTGTTTATGGATATACCTGTAATGACATTCCTGTCTCTTGCAGTTTCTACCTGTTCCCTCAGCCCTTCTGACTTTAACAGCTGCTTGATAGACTGATGTTAGCAGTAGGTAATGCAGATCAAGCTGCATGGGAGCAGGTCCAGGTGCACTTTCTGGTCAGTTGGCAGCTCTACTGGTCCTTTATTACAGATTGCTACGTTTGTGTTCTTTTATTTCTTCAGATTCACTGTAGATTTGGGATTCTCTCCTTGAATCCATGTGAAATAATTACATTCTAGTTATTTACATTAACCAGTAACATGATTCATCCACCCATCCGCCCATTCCTAATCCTCTGAACCTAAAGGGGAAGATTGCTAAAAGGCTGGTTTAGGGATTCTATATCTTCCCAGTTGAAGATCAGGATCTAACAGCTCAGGTGGAAGGTTCCAGTGGAAACTGAGAACCACAGGTCCCAGGCATTGGAAAGAGTCTGATATGTTTGAACAGAGACGTTGGAGTTTGAGAAAAAGAACCTGGAACAGTGTTTTGTGGTGGTGTGGATCTAGAATTGCCCTGCAGGTGAAACAAATAAAATGTAATAGTGGACACAGAGCGCCATCCAGTGGTAAAATGACAAACAAAACGAATACTGTACACCCCTCTTCTCTGAGTTCTGGTTGCGCATAAGGAAAAAAATACTTTCCAGATTGTTTTATGAAGAGAGATATCTGAAATATAATAATCAATATAAGGCTGTAAAAAGCATCACTGTAGGCCAGTTGCAGCAAATGTTCATTGTGGGAAGAGCCAGTGTCAGGATACCACCGTCACATTAGAAGTCATGAATGGATGGAACCCTTTCAGTAACTAACTCTGTACCAATTATCCTTTTTCTGAGCAGTTGGAACTTTTCCACTGAGGGGAATACAAATCATGTCTTCTGAATGTGCTCCTGTGCATGCAACACTCAAACCACCGCTGAAAGTTTGGGGGGTTTGTGTGTGGAGTGGGGGACACAATCTTTGCTTTCAGCAGCAAACACAGGTCTGGAAACTTCACAGCAAAGGGGGCTGGGACAGGACTGCTGTGGGGGGGAACGTGAAGATGGCTGCATGGCTAGCCCTTTTACATGGTCAGGTAGGGTCATGCCCATCTACCTGGTCACACACAAGTGGAGGAGCCTCCATGTCTGGAGCCACATTCCCCTCTGTCTCCATTCTAGGCAACAGGAAAATGTTGTACTTGACTGCTCTAGCAATACATCCCGCAGCTGCAGGCAGCGGTTCAGCCAGAGCTGGGCCTGGGGTCTGAGACAGCACATCAAAATGCTGACCCTTTTATTTCTCTTCATTTCCCTGAAGAAGGATCAGCATTGCCTGAAATGTGTTGGACTGATACCACTCATTTTCTGTCTACCCCATTGCTTTTGTTCTTCTTCTAGTTTGTTCTTTGGATTTGCATTTTTGCTGCATTATGTGCATGGTGACAGATCCTCATTTTATGTATATATATATTTATCTGCAATAAAGCAGTGTTTATTCCCAAATCAATGTGCATAGCATCAAGGCAGCAGAAGCAAACCACGTTTTATTCACATAGTCATGATGGTGCTATGATTTCACAGAGTTTAAAATAAGAAGCTGCATGCATTCAGAATGTTCTACTTATGAGGGTTGGCAAACTGGCCCCCCTCTAATATATACGGAATGTAGAAGGAGTTGTAAAGCATGGAATGTCAGAGTGGATGGGGAAAGAAAAAAACATGTTGTGTGCATCAACACTGAATAACCCATGTGGTACCAACTCCTGAGGACATCTGTAGTAAACACACACACACTGTAATACCATTGACTCAAGGGTCTAAAATGACCTAGGTACCCCACTGTGTGCAGAAGCACAAAACTCCCCAATGCCATCTGCATCACCACCACAGCTGGGTCTCACCTCTCATCCCATGTGCAGCCTCTCTTCAGCACACAAGCGTTCTTGAAGGAAGCATGCCTATATTACCCGAGAGCTGCATATGCAGGGTGTGTGGGTGGGCGTTTGCATTCTTTAACACTGTGTACTGCAGTTTGGGGAAGAATGTCAGGTGGACTTGCAGGCTTATGTTTATGAGCTAAAGGAGGAGGCAGGGGTATTCTAAAAGGAAAAAGAAAACTTAATGCCTTTTAAAAAACCAAAATAAATCCAGGAGGGTGATTGTGGAAGAGGAGATGCACAGAATTATGTTCTGGCACAATTACTGTCTGTCTAAACTGTCATTTTTAACTTATTTGAAGAAGAAGAAGTAGAGTTTGGATTTGATATCCCGCTTTATCACTACCCTAAGGAGTCTCAAAGCGGCTAACAATCTCCTTTCCCTTCCTCTCCTACGACAAACACTCTGTGAGGTGAGTGGGGCTGAGAGACTTCAGAGAAGTGTGACTGGCCCAAGGTCACCCAGCAGCTGCAGGTGGAGGAGCAGAGACGCGAACCCGGTTCACCAGATTACGAGTCTACCCCTCTTAACCACTACACCACACTGGCCCGTCTGGCCCGTTACACACAACCCAGCCCTTTTGTTACTTAAGATTGTAGGAATCTGTGTCTGGATAGACTCCTGTCGCTTCCTCTGAGCCTTTCACCTGCTCAATACTTTCCCCCTGCAACCACAATCCTACCACCATCACCAGTCTTCCTCACTGACATGTCAAATTGGAGTCTGTGGGTTGGGGCGAGAAGAAGTGGCTGTGAAAAGGTTAAAGATTCATGCCCCTGCTCACTGCTTCTGCCCTTCAAATTTCACCTACCAGTCAATGGTGAAACGGCAGCTGGGGATTTGCAAACTTGTTTGCTTGCCACCAGCACTGTAGCAGACCCTGCTCACAATTGGCTGATTCCCCGTGTCTTAAAACACAAGAACTGTTATGCAGGTCTATCACCACAGGTGTGTTCTGCCCAAGGATGGAGACTTGGGAACAGTCCGTTCTTGTCTTTTCAGACACGGAGAAACCAGCCACTTACATGCTTCTTGTTCCCAGCAGGCTTTGGTGAACCTGATACCTGGATAGCACTTAAACAGCTTCATTTGAATGTTTACGTTCTCCTCTACCCATACAAAGACTGTGAGCAGATGAAGACTCCGTAGCTTCATTATCAGCCAGAAACAAATTTCTTCTAACCCACCACCCCATTGCTGTGTTCACTATCTAGCCTGATGGTAGAACTTGAACTTTGCACACTATTTTGCAATAGGTAGGCCTAATAATGGAATTGCCCTAATAAGGATGTGTGTTTTCCTTATGGTTCGGAGCAGCTCCCTTTACTTTTACAATGCCTTTTGAAACAGATGGCTAATGTGTGTCCCTCCAGGTGTTGCTAGACTACAACTCCCATCATTCCTATTGGCCATAGCTGGGACCAGTGGGTGACGCAGTCCAGCAACATCTGGAGGGACACAGGCTAGCCCTTCAGGCCCCCGTTTTAAAGCTGACATATCAGAAACACAAATCCCTTTCAAGGGGCCAATTTCCCTCTCCTCCCCCTCGTGTTTTTTCTTAGTATCTGCCCTGAACTCTGCAACTCAAATGCTTGCTCATTCTTTTGAGACATTTGAGTTAGTCCTAACAAAGTATGTTACAGGTAGGTAGCCGTGTTGGTCTGCCGTAGTTGAAACAAAATAAAAAAAATCTTCCAGTAGCACCTTAAAGACCAACTAAGTTTGTTATTGGTATGAGCTTTCCTGTGCACGCACACTTCTTCAGTTACCTTTAAGGTGCTACTGGAAGGAATTTTTTAATTTTGTTTCTAATAAAGTATTGTTCATCTTCAACTATGGGGCTGTTGTTGTTGGTTTAATTAAATGGACCATTTCAAAAAGAAACTGATGTTCTTAGGGTGCAGTTCTACACCTGCTTTCCTGGGATGAATTCCCATGGAACTCGGTGCATCTTACTTCCAAGTAGACATGCACAGGAGGGCACAGTTGTTTAAGCACCGTCTCAGCAGCTCACTGAACAATGTTCATGTTAATGTGAATACATTCTTCTATTAATTCTCTCCTGAAATGTTGATGTATGGATCTTAACTTGTATTTCTTTGGGGTGTTCGGAGGAAATGATGTATCTCTTGGCTTAATCAAACTGAGAACGCATCATCCAGCTTCTGTGTTTGAAAGACACGTTTATTATTATTATTATTATTAGTTCCTGAATACCTGGCACACATGGACCGCAATAATCATATGGACATAGAAAAGCAGGGGGAAAACATCTTGGTAGCTTTGTTGGAAATATCCCTGCTATGTAAGGACAGCCTTGCCTGATCAAACCAAAGGGACCTGCTCTCCCCGCTCTTGTCTGTCTCCAGCTAAGGCAGGGAACCTTTATTAGCTCAAGGGCCACATTCCCTTCTATCCAGGGGCCGCATGGAGGCGGGGTCAGAAGCAAAAGTAGGTGGAGCAACAAATGTTTACCTTTGTGCAGGTGCCTAGTTTCTATGTGCACTCGGGCAGCCCTCTCTACCCTCTGTCCAGGCAAGCAAGAAGCATTGCTAGTATTCAGCAACACACTCCAGGCTGGCAAAAGCACCCAAGAAGAGTGCGCAGAGGAGCCGGTGGGATGTGTGGCCAGGAGAGAGTCCCGAGAGTCAGGCAGAAAGGCCTGGAAGGCCACAATTGGCCCTGACCCTGAGACCTAAGCTTCCCCATCCCTGAACTAAGGCCGGGCAAGGAGGTTCCTGGGAGATTCAGCATTATAGGGTGTTACAGCGATGGCTATCCTCTAGGTTCTCCCTAGCATCTAGTAATCAGATATACTGCCTCTGAACATGTAGGCTCCATTCTTACACCAAACACACACTTGAGTACAGAACCTGATATGGGAAGTGTTACAACTACGTTTATATCCTTCCACATCCACACTCCGGGGCCCTGAACACACGTGTGTCCCTGAGCCTGTGGCAAGGAGAAGGAGCTGGGCAGAGGCATAGGGATACCAGGCACTTGGGAGACGGGGTGGGTTGGGGGTGCTGGCGGGTATGGGGCTCTGACGCGGGTGTCACAGTCTCTCTTCTCCGCCATTTCATGGCTGTGGTCCTGCTTCGGCCTGGCTCAAGCCCCTTCCCCCCGCAGCTGGCAGCTCCCAGCCGGACTCGGGCCCCTTCCGCAGGCCAAGGGGGGCGCTCCCGGGCACCACGGTGGCATTGGAACTGCTGCTGTCGAGGCTGCTGCTGCTGCTGCTGTAGCAGAGGGCCCCTTCGCCCAGCCGCCGCTTCCAGGCTGCTCGCCCGGAGGCCGGCTGCCACTCCTGCTCCTGCTCCAGCTCCTCGTCCGTGTCCGAATCCGGCGCCGTGTGCCGGCGGATCCTCGACATGGCTTCCTTCAGATCCCGGACGTAGGATCTGCTTGGCGAGGGCAGCGCGGGCTTTGCCTCGGCTTCTTTTCCGCCTCGGGGCAGGCAGCCGCCTTCCTGGCCAGGAGCGGCTGCCTCTCTCTGGCTGGGGCACGCCAGCCCGGCTAGCTCCGTAGGCCCAGCCTGGGACCCGTCGGGGGCTGCTAAGGGCTTCGCGGGGCTGGCCGGGGCCGAAGGAGGCCCCGGAGGCTGCCCCACTGCACGCGCATCCCCGAAGGGAGCCGCGTCGCTCGCGCAGCTCCCCGCCGCCCCGCGCGCAGGGCTCCCTGGCCCCGGGGCCTCTCCTCCTCCTCCTCCCGCCCCGGCGAAGCCCAGCTCGCTGACGGAGAGACCCAGGATGCGAGCAGCTCGCTCCTCCATCGACGCCGGGGCCGGGGAGCCGGGGGGCGGGGCGGCGCCGGTCTCTTCGCGGCCCAGGTAGCGGACCCGCTCCGTCCGAGGGGGCGGGATGTAGTGGGCTTGGATCACCACGCACGTGGCGTCAATAACAAACAGACCTCCGCGCCTTCGGGGCGTCGATCTGTGAGCGTGGCTCCCTCCCGGCTCCTTCCACTTGGGGAAGCTGCCCCTACGCCGCTCGCCCGCTGCTCTGCTCTCACCTTCGACGGCGGCGGCTTCAGGCCAGCCAGCTGCGTGGCTGAAGCCCCAGCCGGCAGGGAGCGTGTGCTGGAGGGGACGGCCAGCGTGGGGTCGGCCAGGCTCGCCCCTCTTCGTTGCCCTGGGCAGGGTGTGGCCCCGGTGCTGGGGGCTCGCGTCCCAGCAGGCCCCCAAAGGGTAGCGGGACCCTGCTGGCTCCGGCTGCGCCCCGAAGCCTCCTCCCCACGTCGTGGCTCCGGAGAGGTAGCTCCAGCTGCCAGGCAGCTTCGACGGGCTTCGCCCTGCCTTCCACCCCGCCGGCCCGGACTCGCAGGCTCTCCTGGTTCCCCCGCGGCCTTTCTTGGGGGCTTCCGCCTGGCTGGGCTTCGCCGTCGAGGCTTCCTTGCTGGCGCGCTGCTTGGGCTGCACGGTGCGGTGGGGCGCCTCGTAGGATGGCGGAGCAATATAGGGCGGCGGGCGAGGCCAGTTCTCCTTCCGAGGGCCCGGCCCGGCCCGGAGACGCAGCAGCATGTGGGCCTCGTAGCTTGGAGGGGCCCGGGCAGGGAGCTCGCCCTTGCTCTTGGGGGCTCCTCGGCTCCATCTGCAGCCGTCGGCGGCGCCCTTTGCCGCCTGGCTGCTCACGTCTCTCCTGCACATCGGGGGCAGCCCGTCGTAAGGCGGGTTGGGCTGCCTTGGCGCCTTGGGGGGAGATGCCGCCTTGCTCGGATCCTTCCCCGAGAACCAGCGGCCCTCCGGCCTCCGCGGGCCCCAGCGAGGCGGGAAGACTTGAGCATCGTGCCAGTTGGTTGAATCCTGCAGGACGCGGGCGCCCAGGCCACGGCGAGCGGGAGAAAAATCAGAGACGAGTTGCTTCTCCAAGAGCCTGCAAGGACAGAGACAGAGAGGTCGGAAGTGAGTCCACCAGGAAGGACGCAGAAGGAAAACACCATTGCTTGACACAGTCAGCTTCAGCCCCCCTTTGAAAGGCCTGCCGAATGCTTTATTGCTGCTTTATAGGAAAACCCATCGACTTCACTATTGCCTGCAATGACCAGCAGTGGCTCTCCAGAGTTTCTGGCACTGCTCTACCACTGAGCTATGACCCACTGGTGCATTTAATTTTAGCTCGGACTCTGAGGATGCAGGAAGCGGCCTTCTACCGAGTCAGACCATTGGGTCCATCTTGCGTATTGCCATCTACTGAGAGTCAGTGGCTCCATCTGGCACTGGCAGGAATTGAACCTGCCTGCAGAGCATGAGCGCCACCACTGAACAAGTTCTCTCTCCTGGCCCTTCCCCTCTCACACGGACCTCTTTGCAACACCTCGTTCCAGTCAAAACTTTATTTTGGTTCCTTCAGCATTTCTTGTGCATTGCAGATCCTTCCTGGCAGCCATGAAACCTTAATAGCTAAATGATCCAGGCATTCTTGAAGACATCCAAAGTCATTGACACTCCACCTTAGAATCATAGAATAATAGAGTTGGAAGAGACCACAAGGGCCATCGAGTCCAACCCCCTGCCAAGCAGGAAACACCATCAGAGCACTCCTGACATATGGTTGTCAAGCCTCTGCTTAAAGACCTCCAAAGAAGGAGACTCCACCACACTCCTTGGCAGCAAATTCCACTGTCGAACAGCTCTTACTGTCAGGAAGTTCTTCCTAATGTTTAGGTGGAATCTTCTTTCTTGTAGTTTGGAACCATTGCTCTGTGTGCGCTTCTCTGGAGCAGCAGAAAACAACCTTTCTCCCTCCTCTATGTGACATCCTTTTATATATTTGAACATGGCTATCATATCACCCCTTAACCTCCTCTTCTCCCGGCTAAACATGCCCAGCTCCCTTAGCCGTTCCTCATAAGGCATCGTTTCCAGGCCTTTGACCATTTTGGTTGCCCTCCTCTGGACACGTTCCAGTTTGTCAGTGTCCTTCTTGAACTGTGGTGCCTTGCCTTTGTTCAAAGTGCACTGGAATTATCTGAACAGCACTCAAGTGACATGAAGTGGGTTGAATTTGCTTCTCTAGTAGCTAACCAGTATTGCTGTTGCTGTCATTTCAGGTAAGCTCCTGTTAAAGGCTGGAGCATAAAATGGTAGGTAATATCATTTAGGCTTTTCTAACATTTCCATTCTGACTGACTAGCAGTATTGGGAATTTAAGGTCTGAGAACAGGGCAAGAACCATCCTAGATGCAATGAAGAAAAAACGAGCTCCTGACTCCCATTTTTTCTGCAGGAGAGAACTGGTGAATGTGGAAGGAGTTAAGCAACCCATTATTCCTCCCTTGCAAGTTTATCACACTTGCAAGTTTATGGCTTATTGCCGTAACAATTGTGGGGCTGGCACCACACACGTGCTGAGGTAGCATTTGGCATGGTCTATAGAGAGGAGTTTTGTACTTCAGATCAGGAGCATAAGTGCCCACAAATGTGTTCTCTGGTGTCACATTTTACAACATTGATCACTATGAGCACATATTTGCTGCACCAAGGGTGAATTGACCCTCCTAAGCGATGCTTTGGTGACACCCTACTGAGACAGCAACATAATGAGAATGAATAATAATTATAATTTTATTGTTTATATGAAAGGTAAAAGGTTTGTATGACACTCATCTGACTGGGTGGCTTCCAACAAAATATTTAAAACACAATAAAACATGAAGCATTTATATAGCAGTTTTTAGTCTTCAAAGCACTTCATATACATTATCTCTGCACTTCGTACAACACTCATGTGGAGCAGGTTAGTATTATTCACTGGTTGAAGGGGTTGGGGCTGAGGATATAATGTCTTGCACTATTGGATGAGCGTAATTTGTACCAGTGGCCTCTAGGCAGGTGTGAAACTAGGATTTATTTCACCTGGGTTAAAGACCCAGTTTGGCACCCATCCCATGCACATTTGCGTAGACACACATACAGGCTGGGGGGCTTTGGGGGCTTCACCTGGGGGTGGGGAATACCCTGGCCAGTCCCACGCCCCTGCCCACCTGTAGCTATGATGCTGCCTCCAGGCTCACACTTTGAGGCACGCAGACATTCCTCAGCACTAGAAGGTATCCTGGCCAGCAATATCCTCTTCCTAACCCAGCCTTTGGTTCTCATTAATAATTACCCCTTCCTTGGTCATACAAACTGGTTTATAATTCTTATATTGCCAAGTTGAACCTCAGCATGTAGGTTCAGCTGACAGATAATAACTTGCCCAAGGTGCCTAGCCAATCAGTGAAATGAACTTTGCATACCCCTTGAACCCATTTCCCAGGACTCCACCTCAGGTGATAATAAGAGTGTATCTGGGCATGTGCAGAGAGGGTGCCTGTCTTCATTGTTTAAGTCTGTGGCCCCACTCCCACCCTCTCAAGCTTTTAAGGGAGCAGGGAATCCAGCCTGACACACAGAACTTCCTAGCATCTTTTAGCCTATTCTCCCCACCTCACAATTTTAGAAATTAAATCCTGGTCCAAGGCAGGAGCATTTCTGCTACAGAGCAGCAAAAGCTATCGAGCCTTTAGTTCAAACCCCAGCTCAGCTATCAGCCTTAGCCTTCCAGTCTATGCTATGGGTATAATACTACACTAATTTACCTTCAGTGAATATAGTACGAGTAAGAAATGCTAAGCCTTTTAAGCAGTTAGAAAAAACACTATATAGGGTCCAAATAAATGTTGGTAAACTCCTAGGCCTGCTACCAACTATGTTTTATTCAGAGTACACCCACGAAAATGTTTTGACCCAAGTTAGCAAAGTCCATTCATTTCAGTGGGTCTGCTCTGAGTAACACTGGATGCAACCCCTAGCATGTTCATTGTTTTGGATCATGCTGTCGTCCATTATTTACAACACAAACAAATTATGCCCCGTCCCCATGCTAACCACTAGATTCAGCACTTAACCCCAACCCCTAAGCCCCCTCTGCTGGCTCATTGGAGCTAAGACAGGAGCTTTCTCCACAACTACCCCCTATTTTTGAACCCCTTAAAAAAACAAAAACAAAGAGTCCTGGACTCACGTGTACTGCCCAGCCACACTGTGGTACATCCAGGGGGCACTGCAGCCTTGTCCTGTCCACAGCTCGGCTTCCATGGCATCCCGGCTGGAACAAGAAACTGTGTTAAATTCAACAAGAAGCAGGTTTGTTCTCTCGCAGACATGGAGCCGCCTGGCATCTCCGGGACTCAGACCCGGGCATTCAAACATTGTCCTGCTTGCTGGGACATCTAGCAGCCGCCGGAGTCCACAGCAGCACCAGCAAAGGGAGGCTGGGAGTGCAGTACACCCCCACAGCACATGGCAGGCAAGTTCCCTGGCAGAGGCAGAGAAGAAGGGCAGCTGCCGGCAGCACAGGGCGAGGGTCACTCAGGAAGTAGGGTTCTCAGGGACAGGTGGTCGCAGGTGAAGCCAGCGGAAAGACAGAGGTATGTGGACGTACACAAATGTGCATATTGCAAAGGCATATCAGGCAAGCAGCTATGTACCAAGGCTCTTTCGCATTGCTACACACTGTTTCTGTGCATGAGGGAAAAAGCACACACACACACAAGGACCTCTGCAACTAACAAGCTGCTGCGAGAATAGTTACACAGCAACAGAAACGCAAGACACGACGGCACACAAGGACACCCAGATTGCACACAGACAAACGCTGTGCTGTCTCTCACAATGTTCCCCACACAGGATGTGCATGGTATCCGTGCATCGCCTCACGCCCAAGCCACATCTCTCTGCCCTGCCCTCCTTCCTACTGTTCACGTGAAAATGAGTTAAAGAAAACGCCAAGTGTTGAGCTCTTAAATGCTTCCTGCTCCCATTCGGTTACCTCTTAAGCCGAAGGCTAGCAATACGTTTTCTTGTCTGAATTTTTTTTTTTGCTTTGCTGTTTTATTCATGATTTGATAGTGCCATTTGCTTTACTGATCTAAATTGTTCAGCTGTATCTTTTATTGTTGCTTTTTATTTTAATTTGCATTGTAAACCTTATGAAGGAGGGTGTAAGATGAGGTAAAGGTAAAGGACCCCTAGATGGCTAAGTCCAATCAAAGGCAACTATGGGGTGTGGCGCTCATCTCACTTTTCAGGCTGAAGGAGTGAGAGTTTGTCCACAGACAGCTTCCTGGGTCATGTGGCCAGCGTGACTAAACCGCTTCTGGTGCACGGAACACTGTGATGAAGGCCAGAGCACACAGAAACGCTGTTTACCTTCCCGCCACAGCGGTACCTATTTATCTACTCATGCTGGTATGCTTTTGAACTGCTAGGTCGGCAGGGACTGGGACAGAGCAACAGGAGCTCACTCCATCGCGCAGATTCAAACCGCTGAGCTTCGATTGGCAAACCCAAGAGGCTCAGTAGTTTAGACTACAGCGCTTCCCCCATCCCTTATAAAGGAGGGTGCATAAGTTCCTTAAATAAAGAACTGAAATTGTGTTAGAATCATGTGGGACGCAGCTTTCATCCATTGCAAGCTTTCTTGCCGCAGCTTAACTGCATTTCATCCGCACTCCCCTGTGACTGCCTGGCCAAAGGCCATGGTAATGGCCAGGGATGTGAAAGGGTGTCATTTGCCACACTCTGCTTTCTGACAGGAATTGACTGCCTTGTCTGTGTCACTAGACTCTCTTCCCTTTGACATTCTATAGAACACCCACTTGAAATAACCTCACATCACTAACCTTGTGCATGTCATTTGGAAAGGCTGCCGCTCGCTGACAGGGAATATCCGTTTTGTGTGCAGGGGCTTTCCAAGCAGGGCTGGGCAAGAGTCCTGGATGAAACCCTAGAGCATCACTGTCAGTCTGTATAGACAGTACTTAGGTAGGAGGACCAGTGGCTTTGACTCTGTAGGAGGTAGCTGCTCAGGTCAGTGGTAGGGCCGGCCCAATTGTTAGGCAGGATGAAGCAGCTCACCTCTGACAGGGCTGACCTGACCACAAAACAGTGTAAAGCAGCTTGCTCAGGCACATAATTCGGAGAGTCATAACTGGGCAGCAAGTTGCTGGCTCTTTTAAGTTTTCCTTGTTATTTTGCATCTTTACTGCCAGGGAGGGAGGTGCTTGTAAGATTTGTCTGCCTCAGGTGCCAAAATAACTTGGTCACCTAGACTTGGGAGGGTGGCACCATTTGCTGCTCCACCTGCAGCAGCGAAATGTCTTGGGCCCGCCCTGACACCAGAGGTGAAATCTTGGGGTTACCATTAAAAGGCAGCAGATGGTGAATGATTTAACTATTGAGTCTCACCATTTGGATCTTCTGCCTTGAGGTACCAAAACATTTTGGGCTGTCTCCGATTTGTGGGTCCCAAACTGCAAGCACTTTGCACTATCACAGATGCCTTGGGAATCAGGCCTCACAATGTCTAGGGAGGGGAAGGCTGTCCGATTCAACGCAGTCACCTGCAGAGTCTCATACGCCAAGAGGGGGCCAGCCACCAATCTCAGGTTGTTCCTAGTTCTGCTGTGCCGCCTCCTTGCTATTTCTTCCTGCCCCAGGTCCACCCCCACCCCACCCCCCATGAGGCAAGGGGAAGCGACTGCCTCAGGTGGCAGGATCCACTAGGGTAGCAGATCCCAAGAGTAGTCTTTCTTCCTACCTTGTTTCCTCACAAAAGGGGCGCCATTTTGGAATCTGCCTCAGGTGCCAATGAGTTGGGCTGGCCCTGATCTGCCCTGTCTTGGAGAGCAGTAACCTCTGCATATCTAAGCTATCCTTTCTCTGGGAAATGGTTGGGCTTCAAGGGAGAAGCAAATAAATGGGCAGTGGAAGCAGGGAAGATGAAGGAGACCCACTGGGGACCTTGTCCAAGAGTCCTCAAAACTTAGAACTGGCTTCCTGCACGATTAGTAATGGTGCAGCAGGGGAAGTGTTGGCAGATAGGAAGTATGCCAAGTCACACTGTTCATCTGCCTATCCCAATATTGTCTATGCTGATGGAGGCTTTCCAGCTTTTCGGATAGGAGTCTCTTCCAGTCCAACCTGGAGGTGGTCAGGATTGGAGCAAGGACCTTCCCCAAGCAGATGCGCTGCCACTGAGCTGTTCTCCATGTGTTTCATCTCCCATCACTGCAGCACACCAAGGAGGAAAGGTGCAGTGGCCCAAATCCTGTCCGTTAAGGAACTGCAAAAGCTGGTAGAATAGGAATGGGGAAACTGTGACCCACCAGATGATGTTGGACTCCAGTTCCGAGCAGCCCCAACCCACATGGCCAATGATCAGGCATGATGGGAGCTGGAGTCCAGCAGCATTGGAGGGGGAACAGGTTCCCCATTCCTGAGGGAGACTAGGGGGCGCAGCACACATCAGTGGCGGGACACATGACTTAGCACGCACTATGTTCCTCGCTGGCTCAGCCCCTGAGAAAGAGGACCCCCCTTCTGCTGTGGTAACTCCAGATGTGCTTGGGACTCCCATCAGCCCCAGCCAGCATGCCCAGTGGTCAGGTGTGGTGGCAGGGCAACTGCAGTCCATCAGCACTTAAGACAGCCGCCAGGCTCCCCATCCCAGCTGTAGAAGCTGGCAGCATCAGGTTTGGTGGTGGTGGTACCAACGGAGCTTCATAGGCTGGAGAGGGGCTGGGAGTTGACCCAGAACTACAAGGTGCCCTCCTGGGCTGCACCCGTAGCTCAGAGATGCTATTCACTTAAGTGGTGCTTGGTCCTCTCCCCACGCTGCAGAGGGAGGCACCTTTCTCTCTTCTTCACCCCCCCACCACCTTCAGTGCGTTATAGCTTACTCTCTGGAAAATGTGCTCACCCCTCACCCCAGCTAAATGCAGCCTCTCCTCCCCCCGCCAAATTTCCCAGTAAATGAGAGAGTTCAGTACAAACTCCCACGCCAGCTCCAAGTGAAACCTAGCAACTGAGCGCCAGCATGGCAACTGCATTGGCAACGGATGGCAAGAATGGGGGTGGTTAGCAGAGCTGCCAGTGACACAACCCCATTTATTATCGGGGGTGGGGGAACGGGGAGAGAGAGAGGAGACCTTGCATCTTTTTGCCCCCCTGCCCTGGAAGCAGCCATAATCTAGGTTCCGAAGGGCCAGGGACGGACTCAAGGGAAAAGGGATCGGGGTTATTGATAACCAATCTAATAGTAGGGACAGCTTGGAAGCTTTTTTTTTCAGTTCAGCGGCCACATTCCAATCTAAGCAGCCTTCCAGGTGCCACTGCCAGTGGAGGGGAGGAGCCAGAGGCTAAAGTGAGCAGAATAATAAATGTGAAGTTTTACCTTTTTACGGTAGGCTGCTTCCTTTCTACACATGCTCCCACACCTCTCTCTGTCCTCCATGCAGGCAAGACAGAAGCACCGTCGGAATCCAATGAGATATTCCCGCCAGGCAAAAACACTCAGGGGTGGGGGCAAAGCAAAGCAGGTTTGGGAGGGTGCATGATCTGGGGAGACTCTTGAGAGCCAGATAAAGAAACCTGGAGGGCCACATTGGGCCCATGGCTCCTCATCCCCGATCTATATCATTTCCCTGTGCAGAGCACTTAATAGATCTAATTGAATTCAGGCCCACAATAATGCTGCGAGATAAGTGACTATTATTCCCATCTGGCTGATGGGGAGCTGTCTCGACAAGGACAGCACATTCAATGCATATTTCCTGTCTCAAAGAATTATGGGCATTGTGGTTTGTTAAGGATTGCTGGGAACTGTAACTCTCTGAGGGGTAAACTACATTGCCCAGAAGTCTTTGAGGATGAAAATGTGCTTTGAATGTACTGTTATAGTATGTACACATTAATTTTCCTTTCTTTTCTTTTTAACTGGCCCTGCTCCTGGGCCTTAAGAGACGTCTTTTTGAAGTGATTATAGAGACTGCAATGTTTATTTTTAACGCTATTATTATTATGAGCCACTTGGAGCTCAACATTGTTGTTCGAGAAATGGACTACAAATATTAAATTCAAAAAATTCTCACACAATGAAATTTAGCCAGAAGCTTTCCCTGGCTTGGAGGGAGTTCACCTGTTATGTTTCTGTGGGTTGGGCTGTTGTTGAAGGCACAGGAATGAGGCCAGTGTGAAAAAGGAGTGTGTCAAAAGACAGGGATAGCTGAGCTGGTAGAGCACGAGACTCTTAATCTCAAGGTTGTGGGTTCAAGACCCATGTTTGGCAAAAGATTATTGCGTTGCAGAGCATTGGACTAGAACAGGGGTAGACAACCTAAGGCCCCGGGGGCTGGATGCGGCCCAATCGCCTTCTCAGTCTGGCCCGCGGATGGTCCAGGAATCAGCATGTTTTTACATGAGTAGAATGGTGCTTTTATTTAAAATGCATCTCTGGACTGAACTGTTAGAATCCAGTACTAAGAATTTGTCAAAAATGTATGATCTGCTGCTGAAATGGAATACACAAGATGAAATGGTAAAATCAAGTATGATTAAATGGGCTCAGGACATTGGTCATAACATCATGTTTGCTGATTGGGAAAAGTTGTGGACCACCGGGTTGAAGTTTACGGCGTGTAACGCCTTAAGAGAAAATATAATGAAAATGATTTATAGGTGGTACATAACCCCAGTCAAGCTTGCAAAGATCTATCACTTGCCTGATAATAAATGTTGGAAATGTAAAGAAAAGGAAGGTACATTCTTTCACCTCTGGTGGACGTGCCCGAAGATTAAGGCATTCTGGGAAATGATTTATAACGAACTGAAAAAGGTATTTAAATATACTTTCCCCAAGAAACCAGAGGCCTTTCTCTTGGGTATTGTCGGCCAGGGGGTGTTAAAGACAGATACAACTTTTTTTATGTATGCTACAACAGCAGCTAGAATACTTATTGCAAAGTACTGGAAGACACAGGATCTACCCACACTGGAAGAATGGCAGATGAAGGTGATGGACTATATGAACTTGGCAGAGATGACGAGCAGAATCCGAGACCAGGGAAGAGAAGCGGCGGAAGAAGAATGGAAAAAGTTCAAGGACTACTTGAAGAAATATTATAAAATTGGAGACAGTTAGAATGATGTTGGATTAAAATAAATGGTTACTATCAGTAATGGTTATGACAAAGAGAATAAGGGTGATTAGCATAAATTTATAATAAAATAAGGCAAGATTTCGCTGAATAACTGTAAGAATTTGGAATACAGAAACGGGAAGTAAGAGGAGGTCGAGGAAGTAAGGTTTAGAAATTGGGTTATGAAATGGTACTTGTTTTATGTTTTATTATTGTTGAATGTTTGTTCATGTATGTTTTGTTTCTGTTATATAAAAAATTGTTTAATAAAAATATTATAAAAAAAAAATAAAATGCATCTCTGGGTTATTTATGGGGCACAGGAATTCGTTCATATATATTTTTCAAAATATCGTCCGGCCCACCACACGGTCTGAGGGACAGTGGACTGGCCCACGGCTGAAAGAGGTTGCTGACCCCTGGACTAGAAGATCCTTGCGGTCCCTTCCAACTCTATGATTCTGTGATTCATGTGAGATGAACTTCCAGAATCAGATAACCAAACCTTGAGCCCCAAGGCCACACAGGAAAAGCTTAGCCTACCCGAGGTTTAAATATACTGTGTCTCAGGTGTTCATGTTGAACACAGCTCCATCTGATACCAAAAGAGACTTCAGTGTGCAAACGGAGGACGTATGTCGCCGGCTTACATCTCTGCCAAGTCTTTGTGCCCATGCAAGTGGACCCCTCAGTTCAAATACAGTGGTACCTCGGGTTACATACGCTTCAGGTTACATACGCTTCAGGTTACAGACTCCGCTAACCCAGAAATAGTGCTTCAGGTTAAGAACTTTGCTTCAGGATGAGAACAGAAATCGTGCTCCAGCGGTGCGGCAGCAGCAGGAGGCCCCATTAGCTAAAGTGGTGCTTCAGGTTAAGAACAGTTTCAGGTTAAGAACGGACCTCCAGAACGAATTAAGTACTTAACCCGAGGTACCACTGTATATGATAGGTGCCCATCTTATTCCCATATCTAGAGTGTGCTTCTGCACTAGGCTTGTATACATTGCAAAAGTTAACAGACGAAACTAGTTACCCTAGTTTTTGCATGGATGGGGGCGGGGGGGGGCAGAAGAGCATAACAGTTTGCTAATATGGAAACAAGGAAACCAAGTGAATGAGCTGCTACGGCTGGTTTCATGAGGTCCCTGCATCCAAGAATAGTTAAACTCCAAGCTATCTCATTTCCCTACTTTTTCACAACCGTATTTTCACACAAATGCATGTGCTTACATTGTCATATAATAGCCCCCCCCCAAAAAAAAACGCCTAATCTTCACACATGCGAGCTAGTTCTGAAACAGACACAAGGTTTTGACAGCCATTTGGTACAAATTTTGTATTCACCAACAACCAACAAGAGTTTACAGTGGGGAAAAGAGAGTCTAGATCTGGATTACTCTATCCTAGGGTTGTCATATTTCAAAAAGTAAACACCAGGGCACCCCAAAAATTGTTCACCTTTTTTCTTTTTTTTATACAAAAACACAAAAATAACCCCCTCAATATTTCGGATGACTTGCCTAAGATCCAGGACAAAGCACTGCCTTTCAGAAATTCCCCCCAGACGTCAATTCTGCCCTTAAAATCCTGGTAATGTCCAAAAAAAATCCAGGCGTATGGCAGCCCTACTCTATCTACCACCACCCCACCTCCCCCAAACCCAGGTCCAATGGTCTGTGCCAAGAGCAAACCAGGGGTGGAGGGGATAATTGCTAGAAATCCAAATCCAGGAAGCACAGACACCCTCCGCCCAGCGTCACGCTTTTCCACGCACGGACCGTATCCAGGAAGGTGAACTGGTGTGGCAACCAGTTTCTACAGTCAGATCACTCCTGCAGGATCAAAGCAATCATGTACTGTACCTATTGAACAGCAACATGAGTTTGCGTCTGTGAGGGTGAAGGAGAGCTTTCTCGTGCACAGTATCCTGATCTTTTACATTCTCTTCAGCCAGCCCTGAATCTGCTTCTAGATCCACTCCTTTCGTCCATGGTCACCGAATTCCCAGCTCCCTTGTGTTATCCGAGACAGAGCAATACCAGCAAGCCCAAGATTTCAGGACCCAACCTGCTCCATGTCATCCCAGTTCGGTGCTCTGTCGGCTTCAGGCGAAGCACGCTTAAAGCCAAAGGCGCTCCAACCAGTGGGTGCAGCCTTAGCCACCCTCTGCTTGTCCAACTCCCACCCTACGGGGAATGTGCTGTGTCAACAGTGGAGGGGGGAGTGAGTGGAGGGGGCGCCAGGACTCAAAAGTAGCTGGGTAAGCTCAGGATAGAATTGAAGGAATACCAACGCCAAGCTATGGTGCAGGGCTGCTCTCATGTCATTTGCTCTGTGGTAGCAAAAATGATTTTAGGTGAGTCCCTTTCACTCTGCGCTATTTATACCTGGCCCATCAAAGTAGGATTGTGGGTCAACAGCAGCCCACAACACTAACTCTGCAGAACCTTCTAAAGCCATGAGAAGCCAGGCCCACCCGATGGACTACTCAACTGCTTCTCACCCCATTTAGTGTACACAGTCCATTATTGGTCCCCACAGGTTGCTTAGGTGCAGCACCTCCTTGCCCAATGTGAAACAAGTGTAAATGGTGCCTTGCATAAGGATCTAGACTAGGCATGGCCATACTTGGCCCTCCAGATGTTTTGGGACTACAGTTCCCATCATCCCTGACCACTGGTCCTGTTAGCTAGAGATGATGGGAGTTGTAGTCCCAAAACATCTGGAAGGCCAAGTTTGGCCATGCCTGATCTAGACCAACTGCTCCTAGCTCTGCTGGGGTCTTCAGGCCTTAAGATCTTTCCATAGGCCATGAGTGGAGGGTTCCCTGGGCACACAAACTAGTTGGGGGGGGAGTGGGGGAAGAGAAGCCCCTCAGGGGAGGAAAAGAGATTCCTGTCTCCAGTGCTGAGTGTGTGCAGAGCTGAGAATCCAGGCTCCCTGTGACAACTGGCCTCACGACACATCCTCATTGCAGCCCATTCCCCACAGCCAGAAGGTAAACATCGTCACCCACTGTGTGACCCCCCAGTCCCTTCCAATACTTGGGGGAGCCATCTGGGAGCTTCAACCACATTCACCACAAGCTTCCTCACACTGTCCGATTCCACCTTTCCTCGCTGGCCCTTCCGCTTGGCCTGGGGAGCACCTGCCTTGCCCCCCACTGTTGTTCCCTTTGCTAGGCTGTGCCATCGCCACCCACAGCTCCGGCTGGTGCCTGGGAGGATTTCCGCCCTTTTAAAAGCCATGGGCAGAACAAACAGGGATTTGGTGTCTGGGCGGTGATGCTGGCTCAGCACATTCCTGGTCCTAAGGGCCCCGGGGGCAGTGGAGGAGGGAGGGAGGGAGGGAGGAGGAATGACTGGGGCCAGACAGGCAGCTATGCTGGGCAGGCTGGGGTGGGAACAAGAGGGGCCCCCTTTGCAAGAGAGGGTGGAGCCACTTCAGGTTGGAAGATCCTTGGACCCCACCAAGGCTTCCAACTGTTACTCCTCAAGAGTTGCAAGGGGGAGGTTGTCACTCCAGCCCCACAGAGGAAGCAAGTCCTATGCATGAGCAGCCTTACTTGGCTCTTGAATACTTCCCCTTCAATGCCATGCTTTCAAACACAAGGCATGTAAGAGAGGCGTGTGACACACCCTTGTATTGAAGCTTCGCAAGTGAGCTGAACACCAGTGATGTGGTGGGAAATTCTTCATGACAACCCCCCCCCCAAAAAAAAAACCACCATACAACAAAAGTGAACTTGGCCAGTGCAAACATTCTCGCTTCAATATATTAAGCCAGTTTCCCAAGGACTCTCTGTACAATTTGGAGTGAATTCGGAGGGAAAAGCTACCAAGCCTCTGGTGCTTTTCTTGGGAAAAGAGTGGAAGAAGCATAAATGGAAGGGACGGTCCATCTCTTTCTCTGTGAGACAAGGATTGAGAGCTACCTTTGAGAGAGGATTCTGCATTTCATTTTTCTGCTTTTATTTAGATTAGTTCATTTTTAATTCTATTATGAAATAACCTTAATAAAATTTTACGGGGGACAGGAATACTAAGTCATTTTCCTCCCGCCCTTCACCCCCAAACATGCAACCCGATGGACTCAAAAGCTTGCTCAGTGTTTTGTGACATTTTGGTGGGTTATAATCAAAAAACTTTTGCAAAACAAAAGCAGGCAATTTAACCCTTACTGCTTCCTTTTCGCTTAGCTGGTGGGTTTTTGAGAAAAAGGATTGCCAAATAACACCTCTGAAGATGACATCATTTAGTCCTTGCACCATGGCTGTGTGGGATGTAAACACAGGAGCAGTCAATGACAACATTCCTAGAGTGTACATGTTAGAACATGGGGAGGCATGTCTGTCTAGCAAGCAGGTAAACTTCCTGGGGACAGACTTCCTCCGCATGTGACCAGAGGTGGGTGTGGCCTCACCTGTGCAGGTAAATGACAAAACCACAGGGCAGGCAGTCACTCTCTCTCTCTGCCATCTCTCTCTGCCATCTTCCTTCCATGAGGAAACATCTAAGGATGCTCTCTTGGCTCCCAGCCAAGAGAGGAGATAAGGACTATCTTGCTACAAGATAGATTCTAAATGTATTTTACCTTTTTAAGCCTGTCTGCCTTCTGGGATCATATTGTGAACAGAACGTGAGTAAACTCTTTTATACTTTTATAAAGACTGTGTCGTGTCTTGTATTTTAAGAGGGAACAAAAGGGGAAATTACCAGAGTAATTATTATAGAGGTTCTAGCGAACCTGTGCACACGTTACCGTTGCGAACTTAAAGGGGAATGTCTATAAACTCTGCTGATATTTTGGGAACTTGTTAGCACAAGTTGGATAAGGATATAATTAGTCAATATATCTTCTCCTGCACCCCAGAACATTCCCACAGGCTGAACACCTGGGGGGGGGGCAGGTGGTTCTTCCTGTCTAGTGGAAGCCAAACTAGTGGCTTGCTTGCAGGAGATGGTGGGGAGACTCTCATACAAATATCAGGTCTGTGAGGAAGGAGGAGTCCCCAGCCCAGATCTGCCACAGGATGCTGCTGCTGACATTTTGCTCCCCCCAATTATACCATGTGTACTTGTCCAATTTGTTCTTTGTATTCATTGTTATATTGCTGTGTGGGTGCACCACTAAGGCAGGCTGCCACCCCGTGCAGTGCCTGGTTGCCTGGGAAACCGGCCGGAGGCTGATATGGACAAGCCCAATGGGGTGAACTGGATGTGCTACCGCCAGACAGAGGACATCTTCACCATGTTCCTGCCTCTTGGGGTTGACGGTTGGAGTGACAATACCAGGTATGTCACCGGCTGAAAACACTTCAAAGCCTGTTACAGACTCCCTCAGGTGAAGGGGGTCAGCAGAAACTGAGCCAAAACAGGGCGAGGGGGGCTTTATCTACAGTAGAAGCCAGAGGTTTGTAGACATACAAAGTCTCTCAGGAAGGAGATGGGAACCCTGTGTGCCCCCTCCAGATGGCGTTGGACTCCAACGCTCTTCCATCCCAGCAGCCAGCATGGTCAATGATGGGCATTGTAGACCTTCCTCATTGGACATAGCCTGCGGAACCTCTGCATCCTCTACTTCCCCTCCAGCCAGCAGCCCCAGGCTTGAAAAAGCCGAAACGTCTGGGGCTTCATCTCCCTGGGGGCTCCTGGGGGGGGGGAGCAGTGAAGCCCATGAGGGTCCTGGCCTCAGGTGAGTTGCTTGCCAGCAACTGAGCATACCCTCCATTTCTCCAATGAAAATAGGGACATCCTAAGGAAAAGTGGGACATTCTGGGATCAAATAAAAATCCGGGATGGCTTCTCTAAATCAGGGAAGTCCCTGGATATTAGGGATACTTGGAGGGTCTGGGTGAGGTGGGCCAGAATACCAGGCCTCTCCAGACCCAAAAATGGCTGTTATGCACCTCTTAAATGCACTTTTTAGAAGCAAGAGTTCTCAGGTCTCCAGCATAGAATTACGTTCTTTTATTGCCTTCTGATAAACTAATCCAGACATGATCCTGGCCACACGTGTGTGAGGACGAGGAGTGTGGGAAATACATCTGCCCTTCTTTCTGTTATTGTTGCTAAAAATAGAGATGGCTGTCTTGGATTGTGCTGGGATTTCTCATAAAACTCAATTTGCTTTAAAGATGCAGAATGTGTACAGCCTTAGTTTTCCCTGCTGTTCTCAGGGTGTGTGGTGTTCAATAAGCTTTGTTTATTGTGTGGTATGAAACATAAACAGACTACAGCTATGTACACACAATACCTTTAATGCCCATTTTAAGCACCTTCTTTCCCTCAAAGAATCCTGGGCATTGTAGTTTACCCCTCACAGAGTTACAATTCCCAGCAACTTTAACAAACTATGGTGTCCAGAATTCTTTGAGGAAAGAAACATGATTTGAATGTGCTCTAAAGGTATAGTATGTACACTCTCTCTCTCTCTCTCTCTCTCTCACACACACACACACACACACACAGCCATCTTTTATGCTACCTCACCATTGCCCATCTCATCAGCAGCCCCCCCTCCCTGTGCCATCATGCCTCCCCCCAGCTCACAGGCACCACCAGCGCCATAGCAGCTGCCTCCTGCTCCTCAACCCTGGTGGCAGTGGCTGCATGGTCATGGCTGGTGGGGGGATCAACCCAGGGCTGCCCCAAAAAGAGCAAGGAGGAGGAAGATGGCAGCCCAGTGGCAAGTAGAGGAGCACATCAGTCGTGGCAGATGCCCAGTGGTGGCATACACCACCCTCAGGCACACTGGTCAGCCCTGGTGCAGTTTCTGTCCCTCTCAAGGGTTTCCAAGTGTTGCAGCCTCTCTTTCAAGTCTGTTTGCTCAAGCCCAGGCAAAGCGAGCTTCCTGGGAGATTTGTGTAGCTGGAGATCTATGCCAGTGCTGTAGTAGATATCAAGGTGGTCTGCATTTCAGGGTATCCCCATCACGCCCACCATCAAATTGTGTGAGAAGTGCAGGACCATGTCCAGCCCCTGGGTGTTCCCAGACACGCTGGTGTGGCCCAAGACGCACGTCTTCATCTCCACCCCCTCCCACAATGACACCTACTGGGACCACTAGTGCTTCTTCACCAGCGTTGACTTTGAGGATGGCTGGTACATGTGGAACACCACAAAGGACCTCCTGAAGGGGCTGCCAATCCCAGGGGCCAAGGTGTATTGCATCTATGATACGGGTTACCAGCTCTGGAAACCTACGATGACCGCTTCCCCTGCGAGGACCCCATCAACTTCAATGCACTTTGCATAGCAATGTACATTTTAGAGAAGCAAATTAATAAAATGTCCTGGGCATGGCAAAACGAGGCTGGGATGGGGGAAGAGAGAATATAGGTCAGGCTGCTGGATCTCAAAACTATCCACAAACGCCCGTTGCCTCTGCTGCTTTGTGTGGGAGAAGGAAGGTAGGTTGATATTTTTAGAGTGAGGCAGCTGAAAGGGCCACAAATGGTTATTTATTCTTAACTGTATACAGAGAGGCGCTTGTGGGATTTTCTCTCTCCAGTGCCAAAGTAACCTAACTGACCTTGGGTATTTGGGAAGAGGGTCACCTCAGGCAACATACTGCCTTGGTCTAGCCCTGGATGTTTCCCGCTTAACTCAACCCTAGAACTAGAGTCACCTGAATCAGGAAAGAGTTTTCATCCCTTGTGGGAAAATATTTGTTGTTTGTGATGGTTCATTTGCTCTTAAGACAACACAAACTGAAAGAGGATACCTCAATTTTTTATTAAGTACAGAATCTCAATAAAACAAATAGTAGTTGACATCACACAAAGGGAAGGGCCCCGGAAGGATCCCCTGCATGGAGCCGAAATCATTTTTAAAAGTTCCAAGTTGAGGCAGAGCACGGAGAACGACCACTGCCCCCCTCCCAGCCAAAGAAAACAGGAAGAGTGTGGACGGAGCGTCAGAACCGTGGCTTTACAAAAATACATGTTGCACAATTTACATGGGGAGCAGTTGTAGGAATGTACAAAGAGGTGAGTTTTATGGCAAGAAAAATACTCTTGTGCAGTGGAGGGACTAGGCAACTGCCTCTGGTTTGGTAAGGAAGAATTAGGTGCCGATTCTCAAAAGCACTCCTGTTTTTGCCTCAAAAGGAGAGCTTGAATATGCCTATGGACAACCACATTTCTCTCTGCCAGAGCACAGATACAGAGTCCTATCATTGCTAAGTTGACAGGCAGGACTGATAGGCAATATATTCAAGACCAAGGTGAGCAGGAGCTACTGAGGCTGCCCCAAAACAGATCAGCAGGAATTCAGGCACTCTGGACAGCCAACGGCCACCGCAGGCTCATCACAAGGACCTGGAAAGTGGTTTTCAGCTCCTGCGAAGATCTCGTTTGCGCCATTCAGGAACTTACGGAATGGGGTTTGGTTCTGCTGCTGGGAAGGGCAGAGCAGGGGATGGCAACTCTGAAACAGAAACACCCCCCCAACCTGTGCAGAGACTAGGAGGGAAAGAGTATTGCTTGGTGGAAGCGACAAAGTGGCACTAGGATGGAGACTTCTCACCTACAATTCCCTTCTGCGCCCGTATGGCATGCAGAGATACAGGGGTTACGCAAACACACAGTTCGCCCACTCAAGAGTTGCCATGACTTATGCTGCCCACCAGGCACCTGCCGAGGTCCACCTCCTGAGTGTCTGTGTGTGTTTGGGCTTTTCAGGTGGCCCCTTCCCCATGTATCTCCTTTGCAGTTGTCCCAGGAAGCCTGTTTCCCTTTTCTTCCCCTCCAAGCGTGGCAAGTACAGCCCACCTGAGCCTGCAGCTGGAGGGGCCCCCTCGATAGACCTAGCTCAAGGGAACAAGCAAGCCTGGGGGCTCCTTTGCAACCAAAACGGGGAAGGAGGAGACACACAGCCTGGTGAGGTGGGAAATACCATGGGAAGTAGCCCCACAGAGGGTTGGTTGATGACTGGGCTGGCCGCATAGCCTGCTCTGGGCTTCAGCTGGTTGGCCAAAAGGGCGATGCAGAAGGGACAGCTGCTCCGCGCTTCAGGTTCACGGTGGGGGGCTCAGCCCTCCTGCAGTCAGGGCTTCTGACCGCCAGGCAGGACCAGGGCCTGCAGAATATCCGAGAGGGACACGATCCCCTTCACCACATTGCTTTCATCCACCACAACCAGCCGATGAACCTGTGGGTTAGCAGAAAAGGCCTGTGAGGACTTGCTTGACACAGCCAAGATTTAGGGGTGGTAGTGATTTAGAGAGCCAGGTTGGTTTAGTGATCAGAGAGCGTTGGGACTGGGTAAGGTAAAGGTAAAGGTACCCCTGCCCGTTCAGGCCAGTCTTGCCAGACTCTAGGGTTGTGCACTCATCTCACTCTATAGGCCGGGAGCCAGCGCTGTCCACAGACACTTCCGGGTCACGTTGCCAGCGTGACAAGCTGCATCTGGCGAGCCAGTGCAGCACATGGAAGGCCGTTTACCTTCCCGCCAGTAAGCTGTCCCTATTTATCTGCTTGCACCCTAGGGTGCTTTCGAACTGCTAGGTTGGCAGGCGCTGGGACCGAACGACGGGAGCGCACCCCGCCACAGGGATTCGAACCGCCAACCTTTCGATTGGCAAGTCCTAGGCGCTGAGGCTTTAACCCACAGCGCCACCCGCGTCCAAATCCTCATGCAGAGATGAACTTCACCAAGTGACACTGGGCCAGTCATCTAACCTACCTCACAGGGCTGTTGTGGGGGCAAAATACAGAGGGGAGAAGAAACTGTGTACTGACCTGAGCTCCTTGCAGGGAAAAGTGAGGTGTGAATGGGGTAAATTAATACATAAGTAGAAAATTTGTATCTATTTGTCCCCAAGTCTATATGAAAAAGAAATTTGGTGTTCTGGTACTCGTTCTCTTCCCTTGCAAATACTCTCTCATGCTATTCAAAGCCTTCCAAGTTTCTCCATGGAAATGAGAATCCCATCCTTCAGTGATAAGCAACCTTTTACATAACAGTTCGTGGTTAAACAGCAAGTCAAGGGCACCTTTGGTTCCTTGTCAATCCGAATAAGGCTGTATAAAGTGTGGACTTCACTAGCTGACAAATGCTGTTCTGAACTCGTCCTCACACCCCAGGTTTCAGGCAAGACTCTCCCATAAAAAAGTCCCATTGGCCAACTTTTCCTCGTATTCAGTTGTCAGATTATGTGCGCACCAAATTTCAGCTGTTGTAGAAGCACCTTCATTTAACTACTTCCACAAAGAAACCAAAATAACTATTTCAATTTCATCATTACCTTTTCCAGGAGGTGGGGAAATCAACCCATACAAAATCTGGCACATGGGTACCCTGAGTTACCCTGTATTACCATTTAAGTTCCCCAGCTGCAGGAGTGGGGAATCTTTAGCCCCTACAACTCCCATCAGCCCTAGAAAGCCGGGCTCACAGCCAGGGATGATGGGAGTTGTAGTCCAGCAACATATGGAGGCCCAGAAGTTCCCCACAGCTGCCTTATTGAAACAGAGTGGCCAAGGAGCAGTTGGAGAGGAAGGGCTTGTTGGAAGTGTTGTGCTACAACTCAGCTTGCACTGGAGGCTGATGTGTCTGTATGGGAACGAGGCGGCAGAGAGAGGAACCTCCAAGTTTCCTAGACTGTTGTCCTTGCTGACCTAACCTGTGCTGACCTTCCATCAGGTGCTAGACTTGATAAGCAATTCATACCTCCTCCTCCGTTGTCCTCAACTTGGGAGAAGAGACACCTTTTGTGTCTCTCCTGTGAAGATGTAAGAGCAAGCATGGCTCAAGGAATCTCCACCGTAGCTAGAAAGAACCAGTATTTTTCCTATCCAACATATATTCCCTGTAATAAACGTTGCTTTCTTATTTTCCTAAACTCAAGACTGTCTCGGTGTGATCATATCCAGGGTAAAGTGTGCTCCTCCAATCGGGATTCAATACAGGCAACTCCCCATTTATGCACATTCAATGCACATGCAAACGCGTATCACTGCAAACTCGGAAGCTACATGAAAAGGGGCAAAAGCAGCCCTAAAAGAGTGTGGAAATGGCAGAAAACAGCGCCCATGAGCCTTTGCAAGTGCAATCCCAGGAGCCCTTTGAGGCCTGTGGAGAGTTGGGGTCTGAGCAAGGAGGCAGCAACTATAGTGTTTGCAGGTTTTTTCAACTGTGTTCCCAATATACGTGATTTCACTTAAACACGTGGTGCCTCAGAACCTAATCCCAGCATAAAACGGGGAGTTGCCTCTATTAAGTTCAACTTTGCTGAGTGCTTTAACTCCAGATAGGGAGTTAACAACAGGGATTACCTCGGCCTCCACCAACCGGTTGATAATTGTCTCCAGAGTCTCATGCTTGTAACACTTGAGCACACCCTCAAAGTACTGTGAGCGATGCTGCAACGCCTTGGTCACCGTCACATCCAGGTTGTTGTACGTTTTCTCTGCTGCCAGGTTCTAGTCACAGAGAAGACAGACAAGGTTAGGAGATCTGGTGGCATACTTGACCTTCATGCGACTCCCAAAGTCTGTTCCCCCCACGTCCATGTGCAAGAATGTGGGAGAATGTTACTCCCCACTCTGTGAAATTTTAATCTGTGTGGTGTGCTTCCATGCTAGGGCTGCTTGCAGCACATTTACAGGAAGATAAGACAGAAAGACCAGAGGCGCATTCCTTGCAACAATACAGGATTATTCTTTCATCAGTGCTCTGTGATGCCAACACAAGTTAGACCTTGTTGTATCAGCAGCCAGCAGCTGCAGTGAAGAATGTCAACAAAAGTAAATTCCCACAGGAGATTTAAGGGAGTGAGCCAAGTCATGTTCCATGGAGGAAAGGGGTAATGAAGAGGTGGGACTCCAAGGTCACAAAGGCCACATTCACACCCTACATTTAAAGTACTGCAATGCCACTTTAACTGGTCATAGCTTCACCCAATTAATTCTGGGAGCTGCAGTTTGTCTCCTAGCAACTCCCAGCACCCTTAATGAATTATAGCTCCCAGAATTCTTTGGGAAAAGCTATAACTGCTTAAGGTGATCCCATAGTAACTTAAATGTGTGATGTTACTGTGGCCTAAGCCAGCATGAGCCAAGGAAACATTACTTCCTGACTCAAGTCAACTGGACTCTGAGGAAAACGCCACCAACCAAATCCTATTGGCTACTAGCCCACATCACCAACACTTTCTCTGCTGTGGGAAAGGAGAAACGGAGGCTTCCTGGCCCCTTTAACATCCAGAGCTTAGAACCACACCAGTTTTGCAGGTATGCCTAACACCCAAATGGAGCCCCGTGAAAAATATTTGGGGAGAGAAAGGGCCTGCAAGCAAAGCAAAATGTATTCCCATGCATAGAAACATAGAACTGCAGAGTTGAAAGGGATCCACGGGTCATCTAGTCCAACCCTCTGCAATGCAGGAATCTTTTTGCCCATCACGGGGCTCAAACCCACGACCCTGAGATTAAGAGCCTCATGCTCTACCAATTGAGCTATCCCAGCTGCATTCATCAAACACAGGGGAGATACTTACAATGACATCAAACTTGGAGTAAATGTCTACAACCCGGCCTGAAAGAGAGATAGGAGTTTTGTGAGGTGATCTCAATATTTTACTCACTTCCCTCCCCTGATATCTTATGTTGTTCATATCTCTGCTGCAATGACTGTATTGGCTGCACTACCCCCCACAATTCGGAGTGCAATGCATTACAAGCAAAAAGCAGGTGTGTTAGAAAATGCGGCTTACAGGATCAATGGCTGGAGGTGGTTCCGAGAAGAATAGCAACCCACACAGGGGAAAAACACTCTTAGGTCACTAGCCAATTAGAACTTGGCAGAGGAAGAAATTCTTTTCTGACCCCACACACAGTAGCCAGATCCTGAACATGAACAGTTATTATTTCACGGGTGCAAACCCTGACCTTTCAACAAACAAACAAAAATGGGCACGTAAAGCATTCTATAATCTTTTTTAAAAAATAAACTAAACTAAATAAACAGCCAAGAGAAACCACACATATAGTTTTATAAAACACCAGTACAGCATCTTCCTAAAATAATTTCCTAAGCTCCATAAATCCATACAATTTCCAAAAATACCGGTTTCCAAGCAAATTTTCTTCATTTAATTATTAGAAAAGGTATTTAATTATAATAATAATTATACTATAGTACTATAACATTACAATAATTATAATTATATTATAAAAAGGTATTTATTTAATTATTATAAAATGTATCTTCCTTCTGCTTGTAGTGTACACCAATTATTCTGCATAGCTGATATAAATGGGTTTGAGCTAATCCTTTCTTTATTAAATTGTGTTCCACACCATAAGATATTCTTTAAACTTGCTAAAATATTAATCTGTTCTAAGACCAATAACTTGTCAGGATAGAACCACATTCTCAGGTGAGCAAATATAGCCTCTTCGTAATATATTGTAATAGGTGGAACGGCTATCTCTCCATTCTTATTCCTCTGAGTTTTTATGGCTACTGTTTTCATTTGCCAAATAAAATCCTTAAAGCTCCTTTGCTAGTTACCAAGAACTTCAGGAAGAACTCTTATTGGTAAATTCAATAGTATGAATATAACTTTTGGTAGGATTATCATATTTAGAACAATGGTTTTCTTTAGCCAAGGTGTATTCCACTGTGACCAGCAGTTCAATTCACTTTTAACTTCAAGTATCAACTTTTAATGATTGTATTTAGATGAATTATTTAGATCTTGTGATATCTACCTACCCAGGTATCTGAAGAAGTGTGCATGCACACCAAAGCTCATACCAATAACAAACTTAGTTGGTCTCTAAGGTGCTACTGGAAGGAATTTTTTTATTTTGTTTCGACTACGGCAGACCAACATGACTACCTACCTGTATCTACCCAGACATTTGACTGGGGAATCTTTCCAAGGTATTTTAGATCACTTTGTAATTATTCCGTTGGGAAAGTTGTTCAAGTTAAAAGGCTTTAACTTATCCAGTTCTTATTTTTAACACAGTGCAGCTTCTCGTTCACACTGCTGCTTCCAAGAGACTGATTTAAAATATAACCCACTGATAGACAAGAAGTGCTTGAACCCTGACTGTCTACATTGGCTGAGCTCCACTCCCTGCAGAGATGCACCTCACCTGACTCATCCACCACAGGCAACGCAGAAACCCGCTGTTGTACAAAGATGCCCAGCGCCACATAAACAGGGGTGTTGGTATGGACCATGGCAATATTTTCATAGGTGCCAATCTTCAGCTCCTCGATGCTTTTGGACATGAATTCTGGCTTGGGAAACTCTGCAATCTGCAGGATAAGAAGATACAGTTTCTTATAGCAACCTGGAACTCTGTGGACAAAAAGGAACAAGATGGCACCTCACAGCTATGCCAAACAGCTCCGGGGCAGAGGGACGGTAGAGGAATGCAGCAACGCCAGCCGTAAATATTCGAGCTGGCCTGCGCCAGGGGTCACTCACAAACAGCTTGAGGAACTTGAGGATGCGCTTGTGGGTCAAGATGTACAGCGTGTTCCCAGAGTCAGGGTCGATGACAGGCAGGCGGTGGATCTTGTTCCGGATCAAGGAGGTGACTGCATCATACAGGCTGGAAGTCACAAGTTTGGGGGAAGCATATCACAGATGAGAAGCAACAAGGACACTCAGGAGCCTGACAAGGGATGTGTCAAAAGCTCAGGGAGAGGGAGAGAGAGAGAAAGAGGAGGTGCATCTGGGATTCCTGGAGGAGAGGCAATGACTTCTGGGTTTTGCTCTATTTAATTGATGGTCCAACTTATCCCAAGGAGAGGACTGAGGGAGAAGGAAGACACCAGTGAGAGCTGGGAAGGAAGGCTGCCACAAGTGAGAGGTGTAGCTAGTATTTATCTTGCTAAGTCACTTTGAGACTTTTGTATATAAGTGACTAACAGACATAATAAATACTAAATACTTAAAGAATAGCACCACCATCTGAGGCATGTAAGTGAATTGTGGTGAACCACTGTGGAATGACAATTACCGTACTCACAACTGTTCATTTGATATGTTGTAATCCATTTTGGGCACCATTTTGTGGGAAAGTCACTCACAAACAGATGATGAAAATCAGTTGCATATACTGTATGTAACACTAATGTCTCACAACAAATGAAACATCTGTAGAAAACACAACTTGAAAAAGAGACAATGCACATATTTTTGTAAACTAAGAAATCTTTAACAAAAAACGTATTTTTAAAAAATTAGTTGCATATTGGGGGGGAATCCATCTCACAATTCCTTCCTCTTGACTGGGAAAGATGGCAGGATGGGAATCCAAGTAGTCCCAGGAACATAATAATGAGTTAATATCATTATCTCATAGACCTTATGGGGGGCCTAGAACAGGAATAGCCTAATTCTCTATTCTCTGGGGCTGCTCTAGTTTCCAGACAGCGGCCAGGGAGGGAGGAGGGCAAAAGTGTACGTTGTCACACACAAAAAATCCATACAGGTTGCCAGGTTTCTAAAGAAACTTGGCGCAACTACAGCAGGGATGTGGAAACTGTGGCTCTGGACGCCCAACTCCCCTCAGCCCAAGCCAGCATAGCCAACGGTCAGGAATTATGGGAGTTGTAGTCCAACAACATGGGGAATACTCAAGGTTCCCCACCCCTGCAGAAAGGGCTTACTTTCATGCAGCAACACATGGGATCAAGCACAGCTGTGACATTACAGAGAAAAATCAAAGAGAGAGAGGTGTTACGCTGAAGTGCAGTCCCTCCTTCTCTCTTGTACAACTGGAAAACGTATCGCTGTGAGTAAATAGTTTACCACACCTCAACTGAAATTTGGTGGGAACACCAGGGTTCAAATAAAAATTGCTCAGAGTTACCCTGCAGGCCACTAGTTTCCCATCTATGCCATAAAGCAAGTTCACCATCTTTCAGCCTCAGTTCCTCATCTGTAATGCAGCAGTAATAGTCACCTCCTTTTAACAGGACTGTTGTGAGAGGAACTCTAATAAGGACTGTAGATCAGTTATATCCACTCAAAAGCATTTAAATGAAGTATCTGTACATTATCCTTGTCTCTTAAAGGACCATTTCTTTTCAGCTTGCAAATAATTTTGTGGCAAGGAATGGACTTAAGGTGCAGGGCAGAAAGCTTTCTAGGGAAGAACTATGTAGAATCCCACTATTGTCTAGCCTTGCCTAAAAATGGTCCCCTTGTTTCTAAATTTCTCCTCATAACCAAGAGAGCTAGAAAACTCATAAAAGAGAAGCTGAGGTTCTCAGGATGCCAATATTGCATGTGGATGCATGTAGTACCCACATGTGTATGGGGTTGTATCCATTGAGGTTGCCTGGTTTGCACAAGGGCTTCCCCCCTAACCAGTGGAATTTCTGCTCCTTCTACGACCCCATGCACACACACACAAATTATGTGGGGAGAAGAGGGGAAGGGGAAGTTGCATTGCACAAGGGGATGTCCTTCTACCAGTGGGAGAGCTTTGCTGGATACAAGCCAAAGCCCTCTCTCTATGCATTTAGCTTGGCACCAGTAACCTGCTTTCATCACAGGGCTTGTGGCCTGAGCAACTCAGGAGGTACTGGAGAAGAAAGGAGATCAGAATGCGTTTGTGCAGAGGACCACCAAGGCACAAGAGGCAGAATCACTACAGTCCAGGAGCAAGAGATGACTGAGGAATCCACTGACTGGTGGCGGCTTTGGCAGGGCAAAACGAGGAGGCTGCCAGATGGGGCGATGGTAGAAATTTGCAAGAGCTTGGCAAGACTTTTTTTTTTTAATGCAGACACAGTTTAGCCCCCAACCATATTGGCAGAGCTTCTTACCTGGCACTAGGTGAAATGCAGACCAGGGGCTTGAAGGAGTCCTGCAGGTAGACTTCTGTATGTGGGAGACAAAGTCTCAGTTATGCAATGGAACCAAAGTGTTGGGAAACACAGATACTGCGTTGGGTCCCTTCCAACTCTACAATTCTATGATTCTATGCATGGGGAGCAAGAGAAACCTACAGCTCCTCCTGCTGGCCAGGGGAAGGAGAGCATGAATTGGAAACCATGGAGGAAGAAAAGCACTTTGCCAAATGCATAGCAACTCCTTCTCCACCATGGCTGGACACACTCGACACACATTCTTCTGGTTCTAATTCTTCCCCTCCAGAAGTGCTGTGTATTGTACTTGCCCCACACCAACACCCTCCTTCTCCTCACCTCGCCATGTTTCGATCTTGTGCTCCTCCAGCTCATAGATCTGCACCTGCAGACACCAGAAACAGAGTAGATCATCAATGCAGCGGAAGCCACAGGCCTTTGTGCCACCTCTGCAAGTGTTGGGAGCTCCAGCTTGCTTTGGGAACTCAGGGTAGAATTCAATATCCCAGCTATGGAAGAAGTCGTTACCCCACCAATATCAGAGGCAGGAGCCAGCTGACTAGAGCTCTGGACTCCAGAGAGTAACATCAGTGTCCACAATGAGTGAAGAGCTTATTGCTGCTGTTTCTTTTTTCTTTTCTTTTTACTGAATGTATTATTTTTAGATTTGTTACGCTCTGTTTTGTACTGCTAACCATCCTGGAACTGACTGGAGCATAGAAATTATTGAACAGAATAGAAAAACACTCCTGAGACCAAAACTGAAGTCCATCCCCAAAACTCACCCTCTCTAATCTGTATGTTTCCACCCACTCATTGCAGAGGAAAACTTTCAGAAGTCCTAGGGGCTAGAAACTTGTTCTTGGGAAACTCAAAATAGTCAATGGCAGCTGACAATTCTGTATTAAAGACCACTTTCCAGACAAAATCATCTCAGTATATATTGGCTTTTTTTAACGTAGAAGGGGATGATATTGCCCAAAATGTACTTACCATGGCTGATTTGTAGTAGCGATGAAGGATGTTGATGAAATCCGTGATTGTGAGCATTCCTATACGGCAGAGAAAAGGGAGGAAAGAGTTCAGCTTAAGCAGTCAACTGGGGGTGGGCAGGAAGACAAAAGATATCTGTCTTGTGTGCTCCAGAGGAGATACACTTACCTACAAAGCTTTGTGTTTTGCTGTCCCAGAGGGGGGCGGCTCTCACACCATTAGTCACCAGCGCAAAGAAGGCTTTCTTGACCTGAAAGTCAAACAAAAAGTACAGTCACACAGCAGGGCGAATTCAACCACTTGATTCCGTTATTGGAAGCCAGCTCAAAGACTCTGTCCCACTTATGCAGAAACCCTGCTCTTGTCTGTGGGTGTCCCCACTTTGTGGCCAACTGTTAAGAAGGAATGAGGCTTTAAGCTAGGAATCTTGGAAGCCTGCTAGAGGCTCCTCCTCCTCTGCCCTCTGGAAGAACATGGTGCTACCCACCTGCAGAGAAGTGTCGAAGACCACAAGCTTGGAGCTCGTTGGAATGAGGTCGTAGCAGCGATGCGATTTCATGAAACATGTGTAGATGCCGCTGCCGGAATCCTCATCTGCTGCGGAAACAAGCACAAGGGGCCTATGAGTGCAGACTGCCAAAACGCTCTGCACCTCTCAAAAGGGAACAGAAGGCAAAGAAGGAGCATGAGATTTGGAGTTTTCGCCAGAAGCGACTTAGTCATGCTGGCCACATGACCCAGAAGCTGTACGCCGGCTCCCTCGGCCAGTAAGGCGAGATGAGCGCCGCAACCCCAGAGTCGTACATGACTGGACCTAACGGTCAGGGGTCCCTTTACCTTTCCTATGGTGCAGAGGCACATGGAGGAAGAGTGCAAGTCTGCAGAGCAGGAGTTCCCATTCATCCAAGAGTTAGCATGGGGAACTTCAAGTTCTTTTATGTCTCATTATTATTTATTCTTTGTATAGCCTCATTGCTTTACAGAATAATATAAGCTGGTTGTGGGGAGGGAGAGAGAGCCCTGCCTCAAGGAGCTTACAATAGAACAGTAATGATATTATTATCAGGACTAAATCCGCCATGCATTAAAACAATCATGGAAATCAAGCAAATCTGCATTTCTTTATATAGCCTTTTACACCTTCCATTCTGCTGTTTCTACCCACTAAGTCAGAGCACGAATGACTCCTTCCAACCCGTCCTGGTTCAGGCCTTTCTCCTGAGTTTTCCAGCTTATCTCCACAGCCATTCAATATCATTTGCCTTCAAATACTGGAGCCAGAGATTCTCAGGATGTTGAGGCCACACTACCACCAAGCAGGAGGCTGGGAGACTACCTGAAGGCCTGCCTTGGGAAGGAAAGCGTCTTAAAGAGACAAGAAGCTATGAGCCTAAATAGGGGTAGTGGCCATTCCTGGAAAGGCAGGAATTGCATCCTTTACTTCTGCTCTGAATTGCCCAGACAGCCACTCTGGGTGGGAAAATGATATTTTGGCTTGTTCTGGAGAGAAAGACGGTGATGAAGAAACCCTGGACATTTGGTGAGGTGGCAATGCAAGGCTCAATGGCCTAGAGCACAAGGGCTGGACCACAGCTCCCATCATTGCTGACCATTAGCCGTGCTAGCAAAGGCTGATGAGAGCTGGAGTCCCAGGGCCACAGGTTCCCCCTGCCTGGTCTAGAGTGACCCTCTCTGGGGATTGAGGAGTAAGCTTGAGGGGTGTAGGAAGGCAGATATAAAAAATGTCAAATTTCAGTAAGTCTCAGAGTGCGAAAACACATGACAATGAGTCAGCCTATGGCCAAGGGCAAGTGTCCACAGACCACTATCTTACTAGCGACAAGTGATCCCAAGCCAAAGGAATGCTCAACAGCCTTATCCACCCTTTCACTGGGCCTAGGACTCATGTGCATGGTGGTTTGAGAAAGAAAAAATTGCAGTGAGTCTTTCCCTTCATTCCTTTTCATAGTCAAGCCTCTGTACAAGTGAGATACAACTCCACTTCTCCAGGCCTTACAACCATAGAGTTGGAGGGCACACAAAGATAATCAAGTCCAACCTCCTACAATGCAGGAATCTTTTGCCTAACTCACAACCCTGAGATTAAGAGTCTCATGCTCTCGTACCAACTGAGCTATCCCTGAAGGCACAAAGGAGCACCTAAGACTTGGGAGTGAAGTCTTTTCCTGCTGTTTCTTATTTTCTTCGCCCACCCAAACATGAATGAGGGAAATCCCCGACTTTCCCCCCCAAGACCTTTAAGGATGCCAGAAGACTTGTGGATGGGGAGGTGATGGCAAGGAAAAATGGAGGCTGGTTTGTAAGCCAAGCAAATATTGGTGGAGCCATGCTCAAAGTGAGTCAGAATCCCTTAGGAAAACTTTAGCGATCTAATAGGGCCTGTGAGTATCCCATCATCCAGGAGGGTCTTGCTGACTGAAAGGTGAACAGTGCTCTCCAAAGGCACATTTCAAGCACCATATCTTCATAATGTCATCACACGCATAGACCATCCTCTGCTCAGCACCCCAGAGCATCCTCCCGAGGTGTGACACTCACCTTCTGATGAAGGCAGGCTTTTCTCCAGTCCACTCTCAGGAACGGTGGCCTGCAAAGAATAAAACACAGAGAAATAGGAGATCAGGGGTGATCAGCTACAACTCCTCCAGCATCCTGCAGCTGCCAGCACAGACAACGGTCAGGGATTATGGGATGTGTAGCTGAATGTCACCTGGGGAGCCACAGCTTCCCCAAATCTGAGCTAAGGGAAGATTGATTGATTGATTGATTGATTGATTGACTGACTGACTGACACTGACACACACACACAAAGACAGACACATGCAAGAGAGATGCTTGACTGCAACTATTGTATGAACAGTTCAGAAAGGAAAGAAACAAGGGTCTTGCGCATCCAGGCTACCGGGATTTGAACGGGTTCATATTCCTTTTCAGCCATGAAGCTCAGCTTGTCGCTATTACTCAGCCTAGTTACTTCACAGGATGGTTAGGATGATGCAAGGAAGAAAACTTATGTACACACAGATACAGCCCATGCACACACACAAGTCCACAAAGCACGTGGTGGCACAGCAGGAAGACATCCCTCAGAGAGCGCTCGTGTAAGTGAAGGGGGAGGACATTCTCATTTTTTATGTCCAGGATGCAACTATGCATCTCACAGCTGACCCCGAACAAGACTGCTGGCAGTCCCTTTGCTGTCCAATTAAGACCTCCAGTTCAGGAGACCCATCTCCTTAAAGTCAGGGAATGTGAGCACAGCACGAGGAAATGCTGACAATCGCACTTCTGCAGGCTCCTTCCCAGCAGCTGGAAGGGTGGAACTGTGCCCTCGGTGACTCCTGTCCCCTCTCCCACGAAAACTTCATTATGTTCCCACAATGGTCAGCATAGTTTCCAGGGCATGACAAACCCCAGCTGTCGACTTCCAAGCTGGGAAGGAAGCTGCCACCATTCAAAACCTGCCCGGAGACCCTGGTCATGTTAAAATAGGAAAGGTCTCCACGGCAAAGGGAAGTGTGGCCAAGCCTCACCTGAGCAACAAAACCTGTACAGTACAATTTAAAGCTGAACTCTGGGCCAAGATTCTTGCTGCAGTCCAACCAGGAGTCTGCCTACAGAAAGACGTCTTTCTACCTCACACACACACAAAACGGTGTTTACAGGAGAAAATGTAAGCCGAAGATAACCAGAAAAGCAGGCTTCCCAAGCAGATTGCACTGGTTGAAACCAAAACCAGCAAACATCTTGCTGCAGGTGACAAGAAGGTGTTCTGAGATGAATTTGCGCTGAACAAAATTATTTCAGAAATGTGAAGTGTGCAAAATTCTTCCATGTTCTCAGTCTTAAGGACTGCAAGTAAATCAAAGAAAATCCAGATTGTTGAACACACAAAAGTTCTCAAGAAGCGTAACTTTCACAGCAGCATTCAAGCTTCATGACAGTTTTCTTAACATACATTCTGCAGGACGTGGGTGATCAGCCTGTAGCCTTCAGTGCAGACATGGGAACTCCAGAACAATTCTACATGGCCTCTGGCATCCGATTAAACGTTAATCAAGAGACCTCCGGGCATAGGGCAGTATATAAATTCAATAAATCATCATCATCATGGCATGTGAAAACATCTGCACATAGCCTCTCATGTAAGGATGTGGGGGAAAATATTTCCAAGAAAGAGAAGGTTTCCACAGGGTAAGTTTGTCTTTCCATTTTGCATACCGTATTTTTCACTCTATAAGACGCACCAGACCATAAGACGCACCTACCGTATTTTTCGCACCATAGGACGCACTTTTTCCCTCCTAAAAAGCAAGGGAAAATGTGTGTGCGTCCTATGGAGCGAATGCAGGCTTTCGCTGAAGCCTGGAAAGTGAGAGGGGTCGGTGCGCACCGACCCTTCTCGCTCTCCAGGCTTCAGTAAGCTATCCGCTAGCCGTGGGAGACCCAGCTCTCCCACGGCTAGTGGAGCGCTGCATTAATCCCGAAGCTTGGGGCGTGCGGAGCTCAGCGCGCCCCAAGCTTCTGGGTGCCGGCAAGGTCTCCGCTAGCCGTCTAGACCTTGCCGGCACCCAGAAGCTTGGGGCGCACTGAGCTCCGCAGCCCCAAGCTTCGGGATTAGCGCTCCGCTAGCCGTGTCTAGGCTGCGGATAGCAGCCTACTTCCCGGAGCGTCGGGCGCCCTGAAAGCAGAGTGCCCGGCGCTTCAGGAACACATCCGCAGCCTAGGCAACCCTGCGGGAGATCCCGCAGGGATGTCTAGGCTGCGGATAGCAGCCTGCTTCCCGGAGCGTCGGGCGCCCTGAAAGCAGAGCGCCCGGCGCTTCGGGAACACATCCGCAGCCTAGGCAACCCTGCGGGAGATCCCGCAGGGATGTCTAGGCTGCGGATAGCAGCCTGCTTCCCGTAGCGTCGGGCGCCCTGAAAGCAGAGCGCCCGGCGCTTCGGGAAGACATCCGCAGCCTAGGCAACCCTGCGGGAGGTCCCGCAGGGATGTCTAGGCTGCGGATAGCAGCCTGCTTCCCGGAGCGTCGGGCGCCCTGAAAGCAGAGCGCCCGGCGCTTCGGGAACACATCCGCAGGGTGGGGAGCCCTGCAGGAGTTCCCGCAAGGCTCCCCACGCTGCGGATAGCAGCCTGCCGCCCGGCGGGCGGGGCGCCCTGAAGCAGAGCGCCCCGCGCGCCAGGCAGACATCCGCAGGGTGGGGAGCCCTGCAGGAGTTCCCTGCAAGGCTTCCCACGCTGCGGATAGCAGCCTGCCGCCCGGCGGGCGGGGCGCCCTGAAGCAGAGCGCCCCGCGCGCCAGGCAGACATCCGCAGGGTGGGGAGCCCTGCAGGAGTTCCCTGCAAGGCTCCCCACGCTGCGGATAGCAGCCTGCCGCCCGGCGGGCGGGGCGCCCTGAAGCAGAGCGCCCCGCGCGCCAGGCAGACATCCGCAGGGTGGGGAGCCCTGCAGGAGTTCCCTGCAAGGCTCCCCACGCTGCGGATAGCAGCCTGCCGCCCGGCGGGCGGGGCGCCCTGAAGCAGAGCGCCCCGCGCGCCAGGCAGACATCCGCAGGGTGGGGAGCCCTGCAGGAGTTCCCTGCAAGGCTCCCCACGCTGCGGATAGCAGCCTGCCGCCCGGCGGGCGGGGTGCCCTGAAGCAGAGCGCCCCGCGCGCCAGGCAGACATCAGCCAGCCCCACAAGCTCGGGGGACAGCAGGGAGGCGCAGCGCCACTATCCCGCTGTTTCTCGACCTGGTTCGGTTTCCCTGACCTGCTTTTGGGGGGAAAATAAAGGGAAAATTTTTTTCCTTTATTTCCCCCCCAAAAAACTAGGTGCGCCCTATGGTCCGGTGCGTCCAATCGTGCGAAAAATACGGTAGTTTTTGGAGGAGGAAAACAAGAAAAAAATATTCTGAATCTCAGAAGCCAGAACAGCAAGAGAGATCGCTGCGCAGTGAAAGCAGCAATCCCTCTTGCTGTTCTGGCTTCTGGGATAGCTGCGCAGCCTGCATTCGCTCCATAAGACGCACACACATTTCCCCTTACTTTTTAGGAGGGAAAAAGTGAGTCTTATAGAGCAAAAAATACGGTAATTGAAGCTGCTCCAGAAACCTACTAAAGGGCAAGATACTACAGGAAGGAAGTAGCTGGAGGAACGGCTTATGGTTTCAATTGTCTGTCTCTACACAAATGCACAGAGTATGGGAAACAAGTAAGATTAATTGAGTTTTTAATACAGGGTGGCAAATACGACCTGGTAGACATTACTGAAACCTGGTGCGATGAGACTGGAATGTAGGAATTGAGGGATATAACCTGTTCAAAAGGAATAGACCAAATAGGAAGGGAGGGAAAGTAAAGGATATGTAAAGGATGTGTACACTTGTGAAGCACGATTTCTGTTCTCATCCTGAAGCAAATTTCTTAACCCGAGGTACTATTTCTGGGTTAGCAGAGTCTGCAACCTGAAGCGTATTGTCAGGGAACTGCCATCTGAGACGCAGGAGGTGAAAGGGCTCACGGAGGGTGAGAGAGACCATTCAGCTGAGGAGGGGACCAGCAGGGGGAGAAGTGGAGTTCCAAGGGAAAGTGAGTCGGAGGGAGGGCTCAGAGACACTTCGAGCGAAAATAGTGGGGAGGTTTCAGGACCTCCTGTAGGGACACCCACTCCTCGCCGGAAACTGTCACGCCGAGAGTCCAGAAGACGCGTTTCCGTTAAGGAGCTTTTATGCGGGAAGAAGTTCCGTAAACGCCCACTGTCCGATTCAACGAGCGACTGATGGAGCCATGCTTAAGGAGCTCCGTCACAGACAGAGGTTTGTGGACTTAGCCAAACTCTGAGGGACTAGGATTTTACGCACAAGCAGCTCACCATCCCATCACAGCAATCGGACAGTCTCTGAAAGCAGCTTGTGCAGAGAGGCATCATGAGCAACCCAGCCGGAGCCGGGGGAGCAGGAGGAGCTGGAGAGGGTCCAAGCCTGGAAGAAAGGTACAGGGTGTTGGAAGTCCAGCTAGCACTGCAAATGGCGAGGCTAGAAGAAAGGAGGGCGCAGGATGCAGAAAAGGCAAAAGGCGCTACACTAGCAAGAAAGATGCCAGGATTGGTGCAGAAGTTTGGGGGGGACCCCAGGAACTACCAAGCCTTTAGGACAGAGATGCAGTATGCTCTCGAACTGCAGTTTAACGACTTTCCCGACGAGGCATCGCGAGTGGCGTTTGTGATTGGCCATCTCGAAGGGGGGGCGAGAGACTGGGTTAGACCCCTGATGGCAGGGAATAGTGAAATGCTGAAGGACACGAGGAAGTTTTTTCGCGCCATGGATTTGATGTTTTCCAGCGAGATTGAACAGGGACTGGTGCGCAGACAATTGATGGCTTGCAAACAGGGGAGCCGATCGGTTCGTGAGTACTGGACTGAGTTTACAATGTTGATACATAAATTGGGATGGGACCTATCGGCGGAACCCATTCAAATGCTCTTTGAAGAGGGGCTTTCTTCGGCGGTGAAAGACGAACTTTCCCGGGCGCCCAGGGCGGAGTCTATGGACCAGCTGACCAAATCAGCGCTGACCATTGGAGCGCGCCAGGAGGCAAGAGCCTTGGAGAAGCGGGAGGGGAAAGGAGAGCGTTGGAGGGATTTCCGCATTCCAGAGATTCCAGAGCCGAGTTTCCCGCCAGGAGAGCCGATGGAAGTTGGAACAGCGCGCGCGCGCGCAGTTTCAAATCCCAGTGAAGGGAGGAAGAAGGAGGGAAAGAGCGCCAAGAAATGTTATCTCTGCCAGCAGCCAGGTCACTTTGCCAGAGTCTGCCCGCAAAGAAAGGAATGGCAAGGGATGGCGGGAGCTGTTGGGGGGAAGGAGGAGGGAGTCCAGGAGCCAGTAAAAGCCAACGCCTGGCTGCCGTCAGGGCACTGCAGCCAGGCCAAGGAGCAGTAAAAGTGCCCACCCCGGAACCTCCAAGACCAGCCCTAGTAATAGAGGTGTTGCTAGAGCTGGCAAACGGATACCCACTAAAGACAAAGGCGCTGTTGGACTCAGGCAGCTCCTGTAATTTTAAGAGTAAGGAGTTTGCAGCTGAACACCAGATACAGACACTCCCTTTAAGCAACCCCCTGCAGGTGACCACGATCGATGGGAGGGAGCTGTTGGGAGGAGAAGTTAGCCTACAGACCGTCCCAATGGTTATGAGGGTGGCCAGGCACACCGAAAGGATAGCGTTCAATGTGGCCACCCTGGGAGGGGCTCCCGTCGTTTTGGGAATGAGCTGGCTAGCGTTGCATGACCCGCTAGTGGGCTGGCATCAGAGAGTGGTCTCCTTTGGGTCAGCACATTGCCTGGAACACTGCAGAGAGGGAAAGGTGCCAGAAGGGGCAAAAGCCTTTCTAGCAGGGACGGAAGTGGCGGACAAAGGGAAGGTGCCCAAACAATACGCTGACCTGAGCAAGGTCTTCAGCGAAAGGGAAGCAGATAAACTACCACCGCATAGAGACTTTGACTGCCAAATTAACCTGGTCCCTGGGGCCCAGCTCCCCGTGGGCAAGCTGTACGCCATGTCAGACAGGGAAATGCAGGAGTTAAGGGAGTTTATTGATAAAAACCTGAAGAGGGGCTTCATCAGAGAGTCCAGAGCGGTGGGGGGGAGCCCAGTGTTTTTTGTGGACAAAAAAAACACGGATAAACCCAGGCTTGTAGTGGACTACCGGCGGCTAAATGCCGTGTCAGAACCAGTGACTTTCCCCATGCCCAGGATTGATGACATTTTGACCAGGGTGAGGAAGGGAAAGATATTCACGAAACTGGACCTGAGAGGGGCATACAACCTGATACGAATAAAGAAAGGGGATGAATGGAAAACCACCATGTTCACCCCTTTGGGGGCTTTTGAATATCTCGTTATGCCATTCGGATTGCAATCAGGCTCCGCCTGTTTTCAATCGCTCATGAACCATGTCCTGGGACCTTTGCTCTACAAGAATTGCGTGGCCTTCCTCGATGACGTGCTGATATATTCAGAGAATGAGGAGCAGCATGTAAAGGATGTCAGGGAAGTGCTGAGCCAGCTGCAAGCAAACCAGCTGTGGGTGAAATTGGAGAAGTGTCAGTTTCACACCAAGGAGGTGGAATTCCTGGGGTACCGCTTATCAGACAAGGGATTAGCCATGGATCCAGGCAAGGTCCAGGCGGTGCTGGAATGGAAGACACCGAAAACGAAAAAGGATGTGCAAAGGTTCTTAGGGTTTGGGAACTTTTACCGTAAATTCATCAAGAACTTTGCCCACTTAACAGCTCCCATCACAGACTGTCTAAGCAGCAAGAAGAAATTCGTTTGGACGGCGGAGGCGGAGCAAGCATTTGAGGAATTGAAAAGGGCATTTGCTTCGGAAGAACAGCTCCTGCATGTGGATTTACAAAAACCCATGAGAGTGGAAACTGATGCCTCAGACCGGGCGGTGGGGGCGGTGCTGCTTCAGCCAGGGAGCAATAAGTCGGAATGGAGACCATGTGCCTTCTTTTCGCGTAAGCTGAACAAATCCGAGAGGAACTACACCGTATATGACCGAGAACTACTCGCCATTCACGAAGCGTTCCGGGGATGGAGACACTTACTAATTGGCGCACAGCATAAGGTGCAAGTGTGTACGGACCACAAGAATTTGGAGTATTGGAGAACGGCACGAGTGCTCAACCAACGACAAGTGAGATGGGCCCAGGAGTTCTCCAAATTCCATTTTGAAATCTGCTATGTGCCAGGTCCAGAAAACATCAGAGCGGACGCTCTCTCTCGCAAACCTGAATATTTGGAGGGGGAGGGAGCGCCTGAAGAGAGACATATTATCCCAGAGGACCACTGGGTGTGTGGGGCGGCCTGGGTGGGGCAAAGAGAACTGGTAGAGGGAACGGTAAATGATGAATATGCCCAGGATAAGCTCAGAGGTTTAAGGAGAGAGGGAGAAGACCCCGGAGGTTTTGAAGAAAGAAACGGGGCATTGTATTACAAAGGGGCACTATATATACCCGAAGGGGAATTGAGGGGGAGAGTACTCAAACAGCTGCACGACAATCCCACAGCGGGGCATTTTGGGCAACACAAGACCATGTGGTTGGTGACCAGGGAGTTTTGGTGGCCCAAGGTGAGGGAGGATGTACGGGAGTATGTGAGAAGGTGTGACCAATGCCAGAGAGCCAAAGGAGAAAGGCGGGCACCAGCGGGGTTATTAGAACCGTTACCCACACCAGAACGACCGTGGGAGGCGGTATCGATAGATTTTATGACTGATCTGCCTAAATCCCAGGGGAAAACCGCCATACTAGTCGTAGTAGACCTGTTAACTAAGATGGGTCACTTTGTAGCTTGCTCACATGCAGTCACGGCGGAAGAGACAGCGAAATTGTTTGTAGAACATATTTTTAGGCTGCATGGCGCCCCCTTGAGGGTGGTCTCCGACAGAGGGAAACAGTTCACGTCCAGATTCTGGAGGAAACTTATGAGCTTGTTGCACGTAGAGGTCAACTTTTCGACTGCCAGGCACCCTGAGACCAATGGGCAGGCGGAGAGGGCAAACGGTATCCTCCAACAATACCTGAGGTGTTATGTCAATGACAGAGAGAACGATTGGGTCGAAAAGTTGGCGCTAGCGGAATTTGCTTACAATAATGCAGAGAATGTGTCCACCGGGATGAGCCCCTTTTTGGCTAATTATGGGTGCCACCCCAGGGCGTTTCCAGGGGGAGGAGGGGAGAGATGGAGTGTCCCGGCCGCTGAACATTTTGTAGAAGAAATGGAAGCGATCCATCGTCAACTCCAACTCAACTTAGAAAGGGCCAAAGAAGAATATAAGAGGCAGGCAGACAAGAGCAGAAGGGAAGGTGAAACCATTAGGGTGGGGAGTCAGGTCTGGCTATCAACCCAAGGGTTGCCGTTCAAGGGGGGTTGCAAGAAATTGAGACCCAAAAGATTGGGACCATTTGAGGTCATCCAACAGGTCAATCCAGTGGCTTTCAGACTCCGGTTACCGAACCACATGAAACTGCACCCAGTATTCCACAGGTCATTACTGTCACCATATAGGGGGGAAGGTGAAGGGGTATCCACACGGGGGCCAGCCATAGAAGAAAGGGAAAGCAGCAACCATGTGGCGGAAATCATCGACTCCAGGTGGAAGGGTAATCAGGTGGAGTATTTGGTCGCGTGGGAAGGGGAACCGGAGTCGGAAAACACCTGGGTGACGGCAGAGGAGGTCCGTGACGAGATCTTGATCGAAACGTTCCACCAAAGGTTCCCCAGGAAACCTCAGCCAGTAGCGAGGTTCCGGAGGGAGTACTTTGGCACCACCGACGATGAGGAGGAACTGGAAGGATTCAGGGAATCGGAGTTGGAAGGAGGAACAGACTCCGATGAGGAGGAGTACTTGGAAACCGGAAACAGCAAGAGGTGGAGGGAAGTGTTCGAAACTTCGGAAGATGAGGGAGGTTCCTTCAGGGGTTTTGCTCCCTCGCCTCCCGTAGAGGAGGGGAGGGAAGGGGGTGAAGGGGGCCCTGGAGGGGAGGTGGATGTCAGGGAACTGCCATCTGAGACGCAGGAGGTGAAAGGGCTCACGGAGGGTGAGAGAGACCATTCAGCTGAGGAGGGGACCAGCAGGGGGAGAAGTGGAGTTCCAAGGGAAAGTGAGTCGGAGGGAGGGCTCAGAGACACTTCGAGCGAAAATAGTGGGGAGGTTTCAGGACCTCCTGTAGGGACACCCACTCCTCGCCGGAAACTGTCACGCCGAGAGTCCAGAAGACGCGTTTCCGTTAAGGAGCTTTTATGCGGGAAGAAGTTCCGTAAACGCCCACTGTCCGATTCAACGAGCGACTGATGGAGCCATGCTTAAGGAGCTCCGTCACAGACAGAGGTTTGTGGACTTAGCCAAACTCTGAGGGACTAGGATTTTACGCACAAGCAGCTCACCATCCCATCACACGTATGTAACCTGAAGCGTATGGAACCCGAGGTACCACTGTAATGAAGTTTTTAATATTTGAATGTTTCACTGTGTTTTTATATTATTATATTTAGTTGGAAGCTGATCAAAGTGGCTGGGCAACCTAGGCAGGGCATTATTATTATTATTATTATTATTATTATTATTATTATTATTACTACTACTACTACCACCACCAAGTTCATGCTCCTTGTAACTATAATTCCTTGAATGTCAGTTGCCATCACCTTTATAATTTTAAAAAGGATTATTAATTTTTTGTTTGTTTCATGTCTCATTTAAAAATATAATTCGCACTACAGAAGCCTCCATATACTTGCGCATACTCCCAACTCAGGCACATATGTGCAGGGATTCTTTAACTACAGTCTCTGTATGAGTGTACATAAACCCAACATTTAGCTTCAACATACACTCTGGCTTCAAACACCACAGGCAGACAATCTCACATAGCGTGAGCAATACAGATAAATATCTGCATTTAAAAGAAAACTGTTCCGCTGCAACCCAGCACTTCCCCGTATACGTAGCCTGCAAACCTATTGAACCATCACCACCCATGTGTGCTGCTCTCTTTGCTTGCCAGTGTCCAGAACTGGTGGGCTGTCACTCCTGCTGTAGTTCCACACCAGTTGGTGCGTCATGCAGGAGGCACCATTGGGGGATATAAATAAGAATTGGGATTAGACTAGGGAAGGTCACGGCTCAGTGGCAACAAGCCTCTGCTCACATGTAGCAAACAGCAACGGAATCAGAGAGGAGACAGGCTCTCATGAGCATAGATAATTGGATTTAAAGGCAGCTGGAGAAATTGCCCTCCTCATGGACTCTGAAAACTGCAGACTTTTCAGAGAACTTGAACATTTGCTGTTACAGTAAAGGCTTCTGCCCACAATTTCACCAGTTGGTACAGAAAACAAGCTGAGCAGGCTTTATAGCTTCCTATTCCTGGCCACGCCTGAGCACACCAATAACAATTTCTACCATGCCATTGTTTCTCCCAGAGCCTCCACAACACAGGAAAGAGGCACCCGGCAGCCAGGATTTTTGAAAAAAATTAAGCCAGTTGAACAGGGCAGAGGCAACATTTCAAATTCCTTCCAGGGGCGCAAAGCTTTGGCAAATTATCAGGTTAGATCAAATGCCTCCAGTGAGATACACCACGACTTAAAGAATTATTAGTAACGCTTCAAGTGAGAATATCACAAGACCTCCAAGGACAACAGACTGATACTTACAAAGCAAAACAAAAAGGGGCATGTTATTATGCTCCAATACCAATAAGTATTATTCTTCCTGGGATTCTGAATGCAACCCAAACTTGAGCCACTCTCCTTTTTATGTTTAATTTTTACTTTTAACTAAATTGATTTTCTCTCTTCATTTCCTTAGTTCTTACATGATACAGAATTCCATGTTTTTTATTTAATGAAAAGAAATATTAAAAAGAAAAATTGAGGAGGATTAAAAAAGATGCTTCTGGCATAATAATGCCTCATAACTATTTTTTAAAAAGAATGTTAATGGCATATTGCATTATGCTTGTTGCATTGAAGCATCGCTATGAATAGAACACACATTATCTTGAAAGGAGGGTAAGTACAAAGCCAGAGCAGATATTTCATGATGCTGCAACATGCTAGGCCACATCGCACCACATACCCATGTTTACTCAGAAGTAAATCTCATTGAGTTAATCTAACTCTGCAAAGGACTATGACCTTTGCCTGCCCCACGTTCCCTCCAGGAAGAATCAGAAGACACTGCTGCTGTACATCCCATCAGTGCACACAGTTCTCAGAGGTTAAGGCTGTATTTGCAGAGAAGTTTCTTTTACTGACAGCAGTTGCTGCCAAGGCAAATGGCTTCTTTGCAGTCACAGTGGATGGGAAGCAGCTCTGGCTCTGCCTCCTTTTCATTCCCAAAGAGGGAAGGAGGTGGCTAAGTTAACTTGCAATCCTATACTCAGTTAAAATAAGTGGGGTTTTTTCATTGTATCCTTAAGGAGAAGATATGCAACAGAGATCCAGATCAGCAAATGTACTTGAGTTAATTGCATCTTAAAGCTTTTCAAATTAGTCACAGAAATAGCTGCTAGCATCTTTATGTCCCCCCCCCCGCCAACATCCCAGACATTCTTTTACACCCCTATAGTTCTGTCTTAAGCATGAATAGTTACAAGCAGGCTGCAGTAACATTTGCATTGACAACCAGGAACAAGTTACTGTCACTCCACCTCAGCCCCGCCATTTACAATATGGGGATAACAACCAACTTATCTTTAGTGTCATCATGCAGGTGCAGGTTCCTAAGATAATTCACATGGAGCACTCTGCACACTCTAAAAGCACTACATAAAAGCAGCAATTACACACACACTATCTATACACACACATATATAATATATACATGTGCTCACTAGACCATTTTGATCAGCCTACATGGTACTACTACAGGTGCCACGTAATACCCATTCTGCACTTGTAAGAACTGGACCATTTCGTAATATGGCAGCTATGGAACTCCCAACCTATTGAGAGCTCAAGCAGGCGCCTCCATTGTACTCTGGAAAGATCCAGCACCCGCTGAAACCTCTCCTGTTTAGATAAGCCAACCCAGATGCTTAGGAAGTTGAAGTGATTCTAATCTGTTCTAGTCTTTTAAACTTCTGCATGTTTTAGGAGGGTCACGAACCTTTCTCGATTTCACTGTTTTATCTTTTTGTGAACTGCTTTGAGGCTTGGTTTGGTTTTTTCACAATCAAGCAGCGCATAAATTTTACGAAACAAAGTAGACGGAGACATACAGCTACAGGTACTGACACAACACACACGATCTAGCCCTGATGTGATAGCTCAGTCGGTAGAGCGCGAGACTCTTAGATCTCCGGGTCCTGGGTTCGAGTTCCGCGCTGGGCAAAAGGGGTTGCACTGGACGACCCTCGAAGTCCCTTCCAACTCAGCCATGATTCTGCAGCCTAGCTTAAAAGACCCCCACCCAATGAAGTCCCTGCGGCCCCCAGAGCTCTCTCTGAAGGGTGGGGAAAGGGAGGAGCAGCAGGAAACCTCCCTCCGAGTAGCCGAGAGGGAGGAGGGAGGGAGGGAGCACGAGACGGAAACTCCCGAGCCCCGCTGCCACTTACCGCCTCCATGATCCCCGCCGCTGCCCCCGGAGAAGGGGTGGCAGCTCCCGCTCCAGTTACCGCCCAAGCATAAAGCTGAGCGTCCGCCTTGACGCATCACTGCCCTCACTTCCGCCAGGACGCGGCGTCACGGAAGCGGAAGGAACGAAAAGAAAAGGGCGCCGCTCCACGTCCGGACGTAAAAATAAGGCGGTTTCCGCGCCCGCCCGCCCGCCTCCTTCCTCTATGGCTCCACCCACCAAACCTGGGCACAAATCTCGCTCGAGGCGCCGAAGTCTAAGGATATAGACTCGTAGCGTTGGAAGGGATCCTCACGGTCATCTAGTCCAACCCCCTGCAATGCCAGCAGTTCTTTAATTTCTGTGCCACACAGGCCTCCGGCTTCTCTGAAGGTAATAATTAACAACAGCATCAGTTATCCTCACCACACAAAAGAAGACCCAAGTTAGAAAGAGAATCAACTCCTGGCTTCTAAATTCTCCCTTGATGTTTCCACATAGGCAGCTGCCTCCAGGGGGAATGGTGCCAAAGGTACCCAGGAAGCCCCCACTTCCTGATTTTAATCTAATTAAAACCATTAAATCTAATCTAAAACGGGTTAAAATTACCTCAGTTTCCTAAGCATCTGAGTTGTGACTTTCACTGTGGCAGCTACCCAAGGGATCAGGAGGCGGCTGTGGCCATCCAGATGTTGTTGGACTGCCAACTTCCTGGGGCCAATGAGCACTTGGACATTCCCTGTTCTAGCCCAATTGTATCCCCTAATTTGGTTCTTGTGGCCCAAAACAGCTGGAGAGCACCTGGAGAGGATGCCTTACAGTTGCACAGCATCCAGTCTTTATTAAAACATCCACTCTAGGGCTGCAATCCTAATCCAATTTACCTGGGAGTAAACTCAGTTTTTGGATGCGAGTGGCGCTGTGGGTTAAACCACAGAGCCTAGGGCTTGCCGATCAGAAGGTCGGCGGTTCGAATCCCCGCAACAGGGTGAGCTCCCGTTGCTCGGTCCCTGCTCCTGCCAACCTAGCAGTTCGAAAGCACGTCAAAGTGCAAGTAGATAAATAGGTACCGCTCCAGCGGGAAGGTAAATGGCGTTTCCGTGCTGCTCTGGCTCGCCAGAAGCGGCTTAGTCATGCTGGCCACATGACCCGGAATCTGTCTGTGGACAAACGCCAGCTCCCTCGGCCTATAGAGCGAGATGAGGGCCACAACCCCAGAGTCGGTCACGACTGGACCTAATGGTCAGGGGTCCCCTTTACCCTTTAAACTCAGTTTAATTCAATAGCGCTTACTTCTGAGCAGGCATGGTTCGGGTTGTGCTACAGGTTAGCAAATTTACCGTATGTAATTTCCAAAGCAAATTATATGTTTTTCCCCTGTAAAATGCTAAGGAATAAAAGTGACACCATCCCACACCCATATGAAATCACGGCTAATTATAGACTGAGGCTATAATCCTAACCCTGCTTGCCTGGGAGTAATTTTGAATAGATGTTGTTAAAAAAGGTTCAAATCCCCATTCAGCCATAAAGCTCACTGGGAGGCCTTGTGCCAGTCACTATCTTTCAGAAAAAATTAGAGAACCACATATGCCACCTCGAGCTCCTTAATTAGTAAATAAACCTTAATTCTTCATTCAGACTTTATTGGCAGCTCTAAACTGATAAAGGATCTGTGAACTGCCAAATAAGGAACTAGGATATCACATACACAGCCCAACAAGAAGACGGCATACGAATCAATCTGGCTTACCTGACCCAACAAGCCCCCCCCCCCATGCAAACAAACCCCACTGCGGCCAACCACAGACAACCAACCACACCCTGCCCCCTAATACCTCTCACTACCAAGGAAATGTAGTATACCATGGGAAGGCAAACTAAGGCCTGGGGGCCGGATGCGGCCCAATCGCCTTCTGAATCCGGCCCGCGGACGGTCCAGGAATCAGTGTGTTTTTAAAGGAGTAGAATGTGTGCTTTTATTTAAAATGCATCTCTGGGTTATTTGTGGGGCATAGGAATTGGTTCATTATTTTTTTCAAAATATAGTCCGGCCCTCCACATGGTCTGAGGGACGGTGGACCGGCCCATGGCTGAAAAAGTTTGCTGACCCCTGTAGTATAGAAAGAGAACATACCCAGTTGACACTGACACAAAACCCCACATGTACACTATGCAAAAGAATATAAGCCTCAACACCCTACCCCTCTTCTCCCCCACTCTTCTTCCCCAACCGTATAATGTTCTCAACACTAATATCTCACAACAAATGTAACTAATTTGTAAGAAAGACTGTACAACCTGAAAAAAGAGACAAGGCATGTACTTTCGTAAACCAAGAAAATCTTTAATAAATTTTTTTTTTAAAGGAAGTAGGAAACAACTCACCACTTTGACTATGTACCTACAGAATACTTTTTTCTACAGCAGTAAATAAAACTACAACCAATCTGGGGTTAGGATATTCTAGCTAAAGTGCAAACCAAAGCTGATGTTGTTTTTAGGATAAAATCATAAACATAATCACTGGGAGTAGGAAGTAAACCCCACTGAGTGAGACTTAATTCTGGTAACTCATGTGTAGGGTTGCACACACTCTTTTTCTACAGCACATGGAAATTTTAGGAATAATATAGCAAGAACTTTTGCTTGGCATGCAGTGACTTCTGGGCAGGCATGAGCCCTGGCACTACTTCTGTTAGAAATTAATGCTGCAGTTCCATAAATACTTACCTGCCACAAAGTCCCACTGAACTCAGTGTGCCTATAGGATTGTACTACAATGCTGCTTGCAGCTCTTTGCATAATGTATTTACCCAGGGGTTGTATTCTATTTCACACAGTGGGGCTTTCTTCTCTAGACGAATGTGCACGGGGCTGTGCTACGTGCCAGTAATTTGCAAACGGTATGCTGAATGAATGAATTCAATTATCAAAGACTCCCTTGATCCCCAAGTTGATGGCACCGTGTCTCGGTATGATTTCCTGCTCTTGCCTTGCCTCTTCCCCACCAGCCGTGCAAAGCACAACAGCCCCCTTTTCGGTGTCAGGGCAAAGGATGCCTTCGGGGAGATTAAAACCGCGCGCCGGCTCAATTTAGGAGATCCTGAGCGGAGCGCCGCGTCGCCTGAGGTTTCCCCGCCCCTGCGAGGGCCGAGCACACAATCACATGTTTCAGGTCCGTCGGGGCAGAGTTGGGCAGCCGCCTCCTGGCCCGGCAGGCGTGGACTCCCGGAGCTGCGCGCTGCGATCCAGCCGGAGCAGGCGCTAGAGCTGCGCGGAGACAGGTGAGAACCGGGCGCGGGGGAAGATGCGCCGCGGGGCTTGCCTTCGATTTGGCTCGGCGGGGCTGGCGCGGTTCCTCCAGGTCTGCCCCTCTCCTGGCTCCGGAGCGGGTGCCTCGCCCGGCCCGGCCGGGGAACGGAAACGGGCGCGGGGCGCGGCAGCGGGCGGAACATCGAGCGGCTTCTCATCCGGCGGCGAAGGCGTTAATTTCCGTGACGTGGCAGGACGGGGTGTCTTGGGGTCGGGGGGCTTCTTTGGGGTCCCGCGGGGGTGTGGATCCCTCCGCGCGCGCCCCAGTCATAATAATCGGGGTGGGACGGTGCTGAATAGGAAGGTCGACATTTAGGGCACATCGCCATGGGCACATGGGCTATGAAATAGGTAGTCAAGGCTGCTTAAAAAGTTCTAAAGTCGATGTGGGGAACCTTTGGTCCGCAAAATGTTGCTGAACTACAATTCCCATCACCCCTTTTCATTGACTATTCTTGCAAGGGCTGGTGGGGGTTGTAGTTTGGCAACCTCTGGCGGGCCAGAGGTTTCTCGCTATTGTGCTAGGAGAGAGGTTCTTATTGAATATGTATAAGCGTTCATAGGAAAGGAATTCCAACCCCACAGTCTCCTGCTCCATTTCTCCCACCCTCTGACCCTCCATTTCCTCATTCTGTGTTTCTCTGGCTCCTGTGGCTGTGGACCAAGAAGAATATTGCCAAGGGTTTACTCCGGAATGTTCCTAGTGTTCTTCCCCTAACTACCTAATATTTGGCGTTATATCTTTTTATGTTGGGGTTGCAACTGAGAGATAATCATAGCAAGAGAGGTGTGCCAGGATACTGGACGCTGTTGGCACAAGGCATCTGTAGCATAGAGGTGCTAATTGCAAGAAACACCAGTGAAAGGACTTTTAAGAGCTCATAAAAATTCAAAGTGCTATGCTTCCATCCATTATGCTTATCAGATGATAGAAGCCTGGGCAAAATCCCAGAGCTTTTGTTCACTCTAGCACTGTTCTCAGAGATGGAAAGGAGCATTATTTCTTCCTGCTGTTTACATCTCTAACTCCCTTTGGTAGGAAGTACATGTTTCCTCCTTTAGTGCTGTGCAGTGCATCAGTGCATACTTTCTCAGAAGTTGAGTAAACATGCATAGGATCGCACTGTTAATCTTTCTCTCTGCCCCTCCACTTTCAATAGGTAGCACTGTATCTTTCTGGGTTTATTCTCTTCAGGCTGACTAGCTAACTGAGTTAAAAGGTAAAGGGACCCCTGACCATTAGATCCAGTCGTGTCCGACTCTGGGGTTGCGGCACTTATCTCGCTTTATTGGCTGAGGGAGCTTCCGGGTCATGTGGCTAGCATGACTAAACCGCTTCTGGCGAACCAGAGCAGCACATGGAAACACCGTTTACCTTCCCTCCTGAGCAGTACCTATTTATCTGCTTGCACTCTGACGTGCTTTCAAACCGAGCTAACTGAGTTACACCGGAGCAATTAAACAGCAACACAAAATCCCCCCACCCACCCAAAAAAAGGCTCCTTACTGGTCTGTACATAGGTGACTTTGCAATCCTATGCCTTTTTGCTTGGAACAAAGTCACCCTTGTTCCATAGGGCTTACTCCCCAGGAGTATAGGATTGCAGTTGTACTTATTCATATTTTAATCCTTTCCTTTCTTCAGGGAGCTCAGGGCTGCATACAAGGTTCTTCTTCCCATCCCTCCTTATCCTTCACAACAATCTTGCCATCTCATTAGTAGGTGGTGTGGCCAGCTTGGTGCCTGACTGAGGATTTGAACCTGGGCCTCCGTGGTCCAGTACTCTAACCATGGTACCATGCTGGCTTCCACTACACCCCAAGCAATGGGACAGTAACCTAGGAATCTTGCCTCCTGCATCACTGCCCCTTTCCCTCTGGGCTTCTCCAGGCACCTGTAACCAATCAGAGAGGATGGAGTTTAGGATGAAGGAACATGACTCTTTTGCCCGCCTCTTGAATTTGAAATCACGGTTGCTTCTGCCTTCCTCCTTCCCTTGCCCCAGACCATGGCGGCTCTTCTGAAGAGCCTGCTTGCGGCATCGGAGAAGGCAGCCTGCATTGCCCAGCTTTGCCGCCAAGAGGAGGCACTCTTCAGCTTGCTCATTGAGGAGAAGAGAGGGGCGGACAAGAACAAGAAGTTCCTGCAGGACTTCAAGACTTTGGCCGACGTGCTGATCCAAGAGGTTATCAAGCATGATGTGGGGCAAAAGGTATCTGCTGCGGGGAAGGGGCCCCATCGCTGTAGGATACGTAAAGAAGGGTTTATATAGCAATCGCAGGCCAGAGCTAGGGGAAATGTAGAAGGGGAAAAGCTCATAGCGGCTGTTGCACTTATCTTAAATTGCAACCCAGCAGGACCTGGGATTGAGCTGGAGCCATAAGACTATCGGAAGCTGCCTTATACTGAATCAGTCCATTGCACCATCTAACTCAGCATTGCCCACACTGGCTGGCCTTGGTTCCCATGAGCTTGAGACAGGCTCCTGTCCCAGCCCTGCCAGGAAAAGCCAGAGATTGCACCTGGGACCTTCTGCGTGTGAAAGAGATGCGCTGTCGCTGACCTACGGCCCTTTGCAGTGGCTAAGCCACACTGCTCCCAATGGTTGTGAAAGTGGGAACAACCTGGTGCCTTCATCCTTCACCTGTTGGAATAATAACAGCTCACATCTGTAAAGTGCCATATATTGCATGGTCTTTGCATAATTTACCCAGTAATCCTCAAAATTACTCTGTAAGGCTACCTTACGAAGGTAGGCCATTATTACTATCCACAAATTAGATTGAGAGAACAGTGGCTTGCCTAAGAATTGTGTGGTATAGTGTGTTAGACTAGGACCTGGGAGACCAGGGCTCAAATCTATGAAGCTCCTTGGGTGACCTTGCACCAGTTTTCCTGTGTCAGCCTGTCCTACATCACAGAGTCACTGTGAGGATAAAATGGGGAGAGAGAGAACCAAGTACGCCTGCTTGAGCTCTTTGGAGGAAAGGCAGGATATAAAGATAATAATACGACAATGTCATCAAATGCTGGATGAACAATTATATTTGAAATGGGGGAGGGAATTTTTTGGGCCATAACTCAGTTTATTAGACACATGGGAGTGCCTGTAGAGAGGATTCTTTCCCTGGGGTTAAGGGAAGAATTAGATCTAGCCACAAGCCTCTCAGTGTGTGTGTGAGGTTGCCCAGCCTACTAAGGACATTACATAATGCAGACATGTCAAAGCAGGACCAGCCATTAAAATAGTGCTAGTGCATTAAGGAGAAAAGTCTGGGTTATTATTACTATTTTAAATACTCCATTCCGTCAACACAGACACACACCAATTATGAACTTAAAACATAAAAGCCCTAAGGGGTTAAAGAGCTAAAAACACATATGAGAGAATGAACTTGAAAATGAATTAGAAATTGTTCAAAATTCTGTCCTAAAATGAACATTTTTTATGTTCAGTTCACCTGACAATTATGGAAGCTACTCTCACATGCAGTTTAAAGATATTTGTCCTAATTCCATGAACATCATTAAACCGAACTAATTCATTCCAAGCACTGATGCCCAGTTGTCTCTTTCTGATCCAGTGGGAACTTGGGATGATGGGGCAGAAAGACCAAAATAACCTTCTCCTAGATCTGACTCATTAGTGTGACTAAGCCACTCTCTCTTCTTCCTTTCCCCTTCTCCATTGTCGGCGCTACCAGTTTCCAGAATTACAAGATCATATCCGTGGTGAGGAGTCCAACAGATTTGAAAATGGCCTCGGTGAGTGATGGTGTCCTTAAGTGGCGGGGAGAGGGCAAATTTTTATTAATTGCTCTATCAAACTGCTGGTCCTCTTTCTCAGCTTTATCTTAATTAGAATCATTGGCTGAGCCATCATCTTCTGTTGCTGCACACTCTGATGTACTTTATGCTTGAAATTAGACTCTGTTTTCTGTTCCTAAAGTCAGTTCTCCCACCTCCAGGTCCCTTTTGTTGCACGCAAAAGACTTTTCTGAACCGCACTTGACCTTTTTTATTGGCTACTGTTCTTCTAGCCTTATATTTTTCAAATCTACCCATTTCACAACAACTAGTCATCTGAGGAACCCCTGTGCATTACCCCTCGTAGTCTCTCTGAGATGTGTTTAGATCAGGGGTCGGCAACCTAAGGCTCATGGGCCACAAGCAGCCCATGGGAGTCGTTTTACCGGCCCGCAAGCCGCCCTCCAAGGAAAAGCCCCCCAGCATGCTAACTTTATTTTTTTGGACTTCTAGGGGAGACGGTGGTGGTGCAGGTTTGCCCCACACAACAAGAAACTGCTGCCCTGTTGGAAAAAGTCCTTGACCGGAAGCAAGCGGCAGCCGAGCTGCTGGCTGCAGCTATTCATCAGGAAGTGGTGCTTTCAGACCCAGCGCTGGATGATGTGGCTGTGACCATCTCCACAGAGAGCATGGCTGTGTGGATTGATCCCATAGGTAAGCCATGCGTCAAGGGTGGGTGTTGGATTGAGCATTTGATGGGGTCGGGAAATAAGAGTTTGGGCTCGGTTGGGCAAGGGGATCTTCCTCCCAGAGGATTTTTGCTTGCTTGCTTTAATGTATTTCCGTGAGGGTGTTTTCTTTTTAGGGGGTTGGTGGTAAGTTGCTTTGAGTTGCCTTGGGCAAGAAAACACAACCAATAAATAACAACAACAATGCATAGCTGTAGCTAGTGGGGATCTAGCCAAGGTTTCTGCCCTGGGTGAAGCTTCCAGAGGGGCGCCATTGAGGCCCCCGGCCTCCCAATATGTCTGGGCTTCAGCTGGAGAGAAAGATGAAAAAATGAAGGGCATCCACAAGCTCCTTCCCCTTTCCTCCTGAAGCTGAAGAAGGCTTATTTACAACACAATGCAGGGAGAGGGAGAGTTGGAAAATCTGAAGAGGCTGATTGGCTCTCCCCAGTGAAGCAGAAGATAGGATCCCCTGTGGATTTGCTAGTGTGAGAAAGAAATTCTGGAGGGGCAGAAAAATGAGGAAGATAATCAGTTGAACTAGATGATTCTTAGGGTCCCTTCCAACTCTACAATTCTATTGATTCTACAATCCCTTCAGAACTTTGAATGTTTTTCAATAGCTAAGGTTGAGTCATTTTCAGGCTGTACATGATCTACACACAGGAAAGTAAGGTGTGTGAGAGCATTTTTCCTGCCAGAGGCAGTTCCCTGGCAAGCGCTGGTCAGCCTGGCTGCATTAGGATTGTAATGGAAGGGCACTTTCTACTTTAGACTTGCAAAAAGCATTTCTTCACCTTACCTGGAACCTAAATTGACTACAAAATTATCATTTCCTAAAATGAGTAATCAAACAAAAATAAAATTGAAAGGAATCTTGTTGATGCTTGGGAGTAAATTTACATGTCAAAACTCCTTGAAAGGGTCTGCACAAAACCAAGAGGAGGGGTGGGTGGCAAAAAGCCTCAAAGAGGGGGAAAAATATTTTTTTAAAGGAAACCAGAGGGTCTTGGCTGAACTTATGGAAATGCAAACTTTTAATATGACCAAATAAATCCAATTCAAAACCTGACTTCAGATAGACAATTACTGCACAAGGAAGTTCTACTTTTGACAAACAATCTGCTTTTACTGGAAAGGATGCTCGTTTCCCCTTTGGCCAAACAGTCATAATACTTCTTAGGATTCCTTTGAATTCAAATAATACATTGCCTACTTTTTATGCCCTTTACGAATAAATGTGTTGAGGGGTGGGTGTGTTTGTATGCATGTATGTATGTGTATGTATGTACACAAACACACATCCGGGGGGGGGTTGGGCGCCAAATGGGGTCTTTGACCCAATTTAAGAAAACCTAGTTTCGGTCCTGAACAACAACAACAACAATGTAAGACAGGAAAGGGATAGCCAACATCAAGTTCTCAAGGCATTCTTGGACTGCAGCTCCCATCAGCCCCTGCCAGCATGGCCAGTTACTGAAAATGATGGCAGATCTTGGACATTCAGAAGGTGGCTCGTTGGCTACCTCTCACATAGGAGTTACTTTTACACTAAATCAGACTATTGGTTTGTCCAGTCACTGTGTACTCTGATGGAAGTGCTCTGATGGCAGGCCTCTTTTTCTGCTGCCTCAGGTCATTTGCCCAGTTCTGCCTCTGCTCCCACCCCTGGCCTATGGCCCTCGGAAGGGAATGCTGGAGGTTCCTCAGTCCTGGAGATTCCAAGGCTTGAACCTTGGAGGTCCTATAGGTGAAGCACGTGCTCTCTTGCTTTGCTGCAGTTGTTGGGACGGGGAACCCAGGGGATACAGCTTCTACTATCCTCCCTCTGTGGGGACTACTAGCTTTTGGCGAAAGTTAGCGGAGATCCATTCAGCCACCTCCAGCTCCCTTCTCACGGCCTTATACCACCAGGCCCAAGTACCATATTTGTCCTCCTAGCCCAGTACTGTCTTCTTCAGCCTCTGCCAACCCTGGTGCTCTCCAGATGTTTTGAACTACCACTCCCATCATCCTCAACCAGCATGGCTGTTCTGATTGAAACGGATGGAAGCTTTACTCCGAAGCACCTGGGTGGTACACCAGGTTGCCAGTGGCTGCTCTGCTCTGACTAAAAGTGGCTCTCCATACATCTGACTAAAAGTGGCTCTCCATACATGCATACAAACACACACACCCCTCAACACATTTATTCGTAAAGTAGGCAATATATTATTTGAATTCAAAGGAATCCTAAAGGAGAATGTTAGCCGCTTTGAGACTCCTTAGGGTAGTGATAAAGCGGGATATCAAATCCAAACTCTTCTTCGTCTTCTCTCCAGGGTCTTGGGCCCTTAAAAATAAATAAATCAATAAATTTTGTTAGAGTTTATAGAGAAAAATACAAAACTTAATATCAAATATCTTTTTAACCCAACATTAGTCTAAACAAGATAAAAACGTAGTGGAAAAGGACAAAAAAGAAAAAAGAGAGGGGGAGAGAGAGATAGGGAAAAGCTTTAAAAAGCTGTAAAAAACAGGTCTTTCCTTCACCTGCTACCTCCTTTTTTACCTCCCTAGTTGGAAATGCTAAGGAATGGACCTGGGACCTTCTGCCTGCAACGTCTGGGCTCCAGACACAGAGAAAGCTGCCCGACACTTGGGTGAGACCCTTAGTCCATCTCACCCAGTGTTGTCTGCATTGGCCGGCAGTGATTCTCCAGGGTTCCAGCAGTGGTCTCTCCAGGGCTACGTTAAGATGCTTGGGATTCAACTTGGTACCTTCTGCATGCAGAGCAGGTGCTCTGCCACTGAGCTACGGACCTTCCGCCATGAAGGGGCCCTTCTGCTGCCCATTTAAAAAATGGCAATTCTGCCGTGAGGAGGAGCTCTCTGAGCCTTACTCTGAACTTCCTTCACCAGACTTGGAACTGGCGATCTCACGGGTTCTCTCTCCTCAGATTCCACCAATCAGTACATCCGTGGGCGTGGAGATGTCCTGCCTGTGGATGGCATCTACCCCTCAGGGCTGCGCTCGGCGCTGGTGCTGATAGGCGTATACAACCGTCACTCAGGCGAGCCTGTCCTGGGCATCATCAATGAGCCCTTCTTCCAGGAAAAGCTACCAGCACGCAGGTAACAGCACCACCACAGGGCACTCTTCCACAGGTGCGCTAGCCCACTGAGTACCCATTGGTGCATGCGGATGGAAGAGGCTTGACCCAGACTCACTACTGTGAAGCTTCGCTTTAATCCATGTTGCATCTAGAGAAGTTGTTGCTTTTCAATTCCACTGGCTCAAGTGGGGAGGCTCAGCATCAGGGCCGTCTTTACCCAGGGGTGCAATTCTGGGGGGGGCGCCAGGCACCCGCCGCTGAAGCCGCCTAAGCTCTTAACTATCTACCTGTTATGAAATAATAAATATTTTCAAAGCCGGCCGCTGCTGCCGCCTCCACCCTGGCCGCTTTCTCCTCCCCGGAGTCCCACCCTGTGTGGAGAGGCATTGCTCTCTTGCCTGCCATTGGTGCGGTTGCTGCGTCCCTCTTCTTCTCCTCCCTCCTCCTGGGGAGCTTTTAAAAGCGCCTGGATGTGAAGCTGCACGCCTTTGTGGAGCTCGGGCACCTGGTTCTTGAGGGACAACAGCAGCAAGACTCAGAAGAGCAGGATGTCGCCGCTGCCGCCATGGCCTCGCCTGCAACCACGGAAAAGTATATCTTGGGGGTAGATGTGGGCAGCACTAAATTTGGGGGCACTGAGCGGACCTTTGCAACCCTGGCGGCGCATATTTTAAAGACAGCCCTGCTCAGCATTATCACCTGATCTATCCCATGTCTGCAAATGAACCCCTCTCAAGCCAGGTGTGTGTCTCAGTGGTAGAGCGCATCTTATGCAGCAGCAGGTCCAGATGCCATCCCCAGCATCACCTGCCTGAAACTCTGGAGAACCCCTGCCCATCAGTGGAGACAATCCTAATCTAGATGGACCAAGTGTCTGGCTTGGTATAAAACTGCTTCCTGTGTTCTTAATGCATACGGACTGCACCCGTGCAGATACATCTTGCTACATGCAAGGAGTGTACAGTGTCTCTTCACAGCTCTGAGTCTGGCTATTAAAAATACCCTGCTGAGCTGATTCCAGGGCATTTTGTCCCATCCCTTAGAATAATAGAATCGTTGAATTGTAGAGTTGGAATGTACTTGGAGCTCATCTAGCCCAACCCCCTGCTCAAGACAGGGTCTAAAGGGCATCCTTGGTCGTCCTCTTGTCCCAGGCCTCCATCCCAGTTGTGTTTTTCTTTTCTAGCAATCAGTGTGCTGCAGCCTCTCACTTTGGCTTTCCACTCACACAGCACTGATTACCACCTCATCCGTCTTCCTTGCATCAAGGTTCTTCTTGGGGATGGGGAAAGCAGCGTCAATCTGTTGCTGTCTCCACCAGGTCCTAGTGTAGCGTGACTCTCTGGTGCTTTTCCTGGCTAGCCGCCTCTGACACGTCCCCTTTTTTTTGCAGGTGGCAGAGCAAATATCACTGGGGCATCTCCTATGGGGGCACCCGCCTGAGCTCGTTAAGCCGGCCCCAGATGCGGACTTCCCCTCGTGTGGTCCTGAGCAGCAATGAGAAAGTGGCGCTGCAGGAAGCCCTGACCCCCCTGTATGGGCAGCAGCTGTGCTTTGCCTCCGGTGCCGGGTACAAGATGCTGTGTGTGGCGCTGGGGCTGGCCGACGCCTACGTCCTCTCGGAGGGCAGCACCTTTAAGTGGGACTCCTGCGGCCCCCACGCCATCCTGCTAGCCCTTGGCGGAGGCATGGTTGACCTTTCGGAGGCCTTGAAGTGCTGGCAGGCTGGGCAACGCAGGCCGCTACCGGAACTGACCTACAACAAGCCTGTGGAGGGCGCTCTGGGTGCTGAGCGCTGGGCCAACCAAGGAGGGCTTGTGGCCTACATCCACCGCGAGCATCTGGAGGCTGTGATGGCCACTCTGGCAGCTGCAGCAAACACCTTCTAAAGCTCCTCCTCTTCCTCCCTCCAGGGCATTTTCATCTCAGCACCCGGGGAGGAAGCCAGTCTCTGGGCAAAGGGCCCCAGCTTCCTCACCTACCAAGGGACCAGTCGGTTTCTGACAAAGGCAACACACCTGGATCAGCTAAGGTTGTACCTTTGACTTCTGGCGTTTCTGTGCCCTGTTTCCGCCATGTTCCAGTGGGGAGGAGCAGAGAGATCACAAATCACTCATGCACCACAAACCATGGTTTTTATCTTAACTGTAGCCAGGAAATGTAACCTCCATGCATGCAGAGAGGGTCGTGGTGACCTTAAATTGTACCCTTCTCCCCATCTGATCCTTGGTGCTTTGCTCCTTTTACATGAATAATACGTATTATGGGTAATGCAGTAGACATGCATTGGGACCATTATATAGCTTCCAATTTGCATTTTCTTTAGCCCTCTCTGCTTCTGGTATCTTGCACAGGGCACTGTGACCAGCACTGTTTTTAGCTGTCCACTGCACAGGCCTGTTTTCTGGGGTGCATCAACTGCTCTCCTTGCTTGTGACATGTGATCTGGATCATTTACAGCTTGATCTGTGAGCGGCTAATGGTTGGTTGGTCAGTCCTGGTCAGTCCGTGTTATGAAGACAGTCTAGGTGGCCTTCAGCTCTGTGAGGAGCGTCTGCACCAATCATGCTTCTGTGGTTTGTGGCATTTACTCTCTAACACGGAATCCGGTGGGACAGTGTTTTGTTGAGGGAGGTTAGGCTGCATATCTGTAACAAAGAGTTCCTCGGGATCATTTGTATGGAGCCATGGCAGCTGAAATAATCAAAGTATGTGCTGTGATTCTGGGAATACCCTCCCAAAAATTGCTATTGTATCAAATTGCAGCTTATCCAGACTGAATCATCTTTACAGTTCTATATGAGCTCAGTTTCATGCAGAATAACTGACCGTTTCCTGAGAGTCCCTAAATCATATCTCCATACCCCTTGACAGGGATGGGGAACATGGCCCTTTGGGTGTTGCTGGCTGGAGCTGGTGGGAGTTGAGAGCCCAGCAAGATCTGAAGGCCACAGGCAAGCCATGTCAGGAATACAATTCTGGGTAGGGAGGGAAGAAGGCATGGTCGCAATTCACCCATTCATTGGCCTTGTCCTGTAGCCACCCATATTTCAGATGTTTCTAACACATTGCTTTAGAAACCAACCAACCAACAATTGCTCAGGTTTTAAAAAAATATTTGGAATCAGAATAAGAAAATTAAGGTTGACCAATTGTATACACAAACTTATATATGGTTTCTGTGATTTACTTTGAACACATCATGTGAGTGTTCTTCGAGCAGAATTAAAATTTTTAAAAGTTTCTTTTTACTTGTTACAGCAGTTGCACACTATTTTAATAGTAATAAACTGTATCTAAGATTGGAATTGCACAGAATATTCTCAGATTTTTTTAAAAGTAGGTGAATCTGAAATATTAAACACAGCTGAATATTCTGATAACTGCTGAAGTGTGTGCTTGGGGAACGCAAGTACCAGTTTTTCTTCTACCAAGGAATCTAACTTGCAGTAAATTGATTTGCCACCTTTTCAGGAAATGCTAACATAATGTTACCAACAACGAAGATCAAATATAAAATCGGTATTTTAAATAGCATGAGATCAAAACTAAAATCAAACTAAAACAAGGAATATGTCAGAGCAGCAATAGTATAATTGGCCAAAATACACCCTCACTTTAAAAACACAAATTGTATCTCTGAGAATTTTGGGGGCAAACTGTGTTTTGTTTCCTAGAGTGCAATCCTATGCTTCAGTCTCACTGTGTGCTACAAGAGAGGAGCACGAATTGCAGTACTGCCGTGATTGTTTGTTTGTTTGTTGTTTTACCTGTCCTTCACCAGCAGATGCCATGGCTGGTTACAACAATTTAAAAATCAATATTAAAAAATGCTAAAACATATTACAGTCACAGGAATAGGGTGAGTCCTGAAAATGCAAATGTCAGGTGTCAAAGGCCAGGTGGAAGAGGTGTGTCTTCAGCATTTAGCAGAAGGTTCCTGGTGAAGGTGCAAGATGCACCTCTGTGGGAAGGGAGTCCCACAGTCCAGGGGCTGCCATAGAAAATGGGTTGCAACTACAGCTCCATCTGCCCCAGCCAAGGCACCAGGTTGGGGAAGGCTAAGCTACGAGGAACTGCCTCTCTGGTAGGATTGATTTTTAACAGCATTTAATTGGAATAACTAAGAATGCTGGGGATGTTGTGACATATCGCCATCCTCCCTGGGTGCAATAAATATAATGGTTTAGAAATATTAATGAATACTCAAAGCAGCCCTGGGGCCACAGATGTCTGTGCCGCTCCTTCGCATTAAAATAAGCTGGCAGTCTTGCAATACTCTTCTGCCACTAGATGGCACGATAGCCCTAGGGTGATATTTATTTACCAAGAGTTGGATTGAGAGCCCAGAGCTGAGCTTTCACCTAAGACAGAGTATTTTATAACATAAACCTGGCTCAATTCCAGATTTGCTTGTTGCATATTCTGTAATCAGATCTGCTACAGGCTTCTTCTAAAGGAAAGGGCACAGACCTGGTACATAAAAACACTTTGCGCCATGTAAAATGGAGCCACATTTGTTTTTACTGTTCAGCTGATGACTTATTTTGACCCCTAATTATTCTGTGCAAATTTAGGCTTCTAGTATTGTGCAGCCTGAGAATTCCAGCTGCTGCTGCTCCCGCTTCCTCCTCCTCCTCTTCTTCCTTAAAAATGCTTCTCTGAATAAGCAAAATGCAGCACAATCCTAACTGTGTCCAGAGAAGTATGTCCTATTGAATTCACTGGGGCTTACTCCCAAGTAAGTTGGCTTCAGATTACACAATGGTGAAGAACAGGTGCCTTTTCTGGCTGCTTTGGACTACAACTCCCATCAACTCAGCCAGCATGGCCAATGATCAGGCATGTAGGGAGTTGCCATCCAAGAATATCTGAAAGGCCCCACCCCTTGTCAGATCCTTATGGCTGAGAAGATAGGCTAGGTGTTGTAGGAAATCTCAAAAACCCACAAGGGGATTGAGTAAAATCCCCAAGTTAGACGGAACATCCTCAGGATCAGGAGGAAACAAAAGGGCTTGACTGAACATGCAGTATTGCATCCCTAGATACTCCCAGTTGCAGAAATTGGACATGTCTTTGCTTAGAGTAGCCATTGACACTTGGTCAAATGAATGGACACCAATTTTCATGTGCTGTGTGTAGATGCACATTTTAAAATATTAGTAGGTTATATCCTACTAACTCATAGTCACTAGACCCATTGATTTCAGTGATTCCAAGTACAACTTTGTTGGGTATACGATATTACCTTGAGTATGACTGATGTGTTATGTCACTCTATAATTCTACATAGGAATACTATACATCTCACTGTAGTGGGGAAGACTGGCCTGTGTGTTTGTGCTTAGTCTGCTGCCAAGGTGCTATCTGTTGATGGGCAACTTCAGTGCCCCTGCTCTTCCTTCTGTATCTTTCAGCCAGACCTGGAATGCACGGCCATTCAAATAGGACACCTTTGTACAGAGAACTGCCACCTGTCCTCATCCTAAGCCTCTGATAGCTCTGAAAATCGACAAGTGTCTTCTGTAAAATAGGACACCTGAGCACCTGATAGTTGCTGTTGTTCTTCTGCTAATGAGTGAACGTGCTGCCATTTCTCTTTCATCCCAGCTTTTTCCACATTCTGCATAATCTAAATAGGATCCATTTGTTTGTATATTTAGGTTACTTCCTAAACAAACAATGCAAAATTAAGAGGCAGTCTTTTTTATATATAAAAAAGAAGTATTTTCCCCCTATGGCTGGGAGTGCTAGGATGGGAAGCATCCATGTAATCCATCTTATCTTAGACACACACCAGTGATGCATCAGAGGAGCACCTTACTTGATTTAGTTCTTAGGGGGGAGAGATAGAGAGATAGAGAAAGAGGTTGCATTGGAAGTAAGCAAGGACACCGCAGGGATTTGAACCCCGTCCTAGAAACCAGGAGTGCCAACCACCAGCGCCTTTTGCTTTTTTTCTTTCTTCCTTTTTGCAATGCAACAAGGTGAAAAGCAAAACCTGAGAGAACACTCTGAATACAGAATGTTCTCTCAGGAAAAAGAAAACCCTTAAGAGTTATAAAGTTGCAGACAGAACACAACCGAGCAACGGATATTCACCTAGATGTGTTAAAGTCACAGAGTGCCATTTTGACTGCCATCAATTTGCAGGGCAGAAGAGAGAGACTGGTTCCAGTCTTAAAACTCTGCCTTTATGCTCGCCTTTTCGTTTGTCCCTCTGAAGTGTGAATTCATGGGCCTGGCAGTTCCTTCTGCTGGTCTGTGAAAAGCAATCTGGACTGATTAGTCTGTCCCCGGCCCATTCCCGTTCTTACTAACCTGACTTCTGCAGGAAGAGCTGGCTTCACCTGAGTGTGGTGGGCTCTTGGACAGAACTGTGAAGAGATCAAGCGAGGGGAAATTGAGAGGCCAGCACAAAAGGATTGTACTGAAAAAGATCACTGAATTGTGGAGTGCGAAGTACACTTGCCATTAAGGTTCCCGAAGGCTTGCAAAATTCTATTTCTTGTGTCACTGAGATGCACCTGGAATAGACTAGGGTCTTCAGCAGCCCTCCCCTCCAGACACAAAAGAGCAAAAACAGCAGGTTACCTAAAGTAGCACACTCAAGACGCAGGTGTCGCTCAATCCTGCACTGCAGATGTTCACTTGATGTATCAAGAGCTCTGACGCTGCCTCTTACTTGTCAATGGAGCAGATCTGCTTCAGGCGTAGGTAGCTCTGTGAGGTCTGTAAAAAAAAAGAGCTGGAACAAAACAAGGATGGCTGTCCCACCAAAAGATGTACCTTATTGTGTGGTGATGGCACAGGAAAGGGCCTCCCTTGCAGCAGTGTCCCGACAAGAGAAGTCCCTTCAGGTAGAAGCACGGAGAGCGACTGCATTAGGCTTTTGAGTTCGCGGCTCTTCTGAAAAAGTGATTGAATAACCAACATTGCTCAATACAAACTCTTTGTAATATTTAGTTTGCATATTGGATGTATTATTCCATTTAGAGCCTGCCTTTTCTCCAACAGGCTCAGGGTGCTTGAATGGTTCCCCTCACTGCAACCTGAAAGAATCTTTATACAAAGAGTTGCAGGCAGAACACAACAGAGATTTTCTCCTCAGCCAAGCACAAGATACTCACCTAGTTGACCTTCAGCCAGAAGACACACAACTGTATTGCTGCTATAATTACAATAGAGCATTTAGAGATCCCTTTTTAGTTATTAGTGCCTATTGCCCCTCTGATAATTCAAAAGTTTTCTTATAGAAGCTACAATTGCAGTTGAAGGTAACAAGAGATTACAGGCAAAGGAAGCAGTTTGCTACACCAGGTTTTTAAATATATTACCTTAGGAACAGAAGTACTGGCGAGGATCCAAATTTTAGTATTTGTCGGAAACCCAGCAACTATCAATCCTTTCATGCAGGTTTTGACCAAAAAGCCAATAATACAATTTTGGTCAAATTATTTTTTTAATAAAGTCTCAGCATTAATGGATCATGTTTCCTGCATTAAAGAGACATACATGTACGCCAGGCAAAGAAAATTGGGAGCTACATGCCTCCTTTATCTACAGGAGATAGGGGTACAGACCTCTATTCCAAAATGTTTCACAAATGTGGGTTATTATTATTTTGTGTTGGCCCACTCTCTGGTCATTAGTGGAACAATCAGCCACCCCCTTATGTACGAGTCAAAATGGCCAGAGCGTCAGGATTCATAAGATTTCAAATATTTTCTCAGTCATTTCAGCCTCACCATTAGCAGACAATATTTTCTGCCCTTTATGTACAGGAAAAAATGGTCACGGCTCATCTTTCCTAATTATGAATATGTATGTGCTTAAACGTTTGCTGGACTTTTTTTGCTCACAAATGGCCGACAAAATGGTGAAAACCTCTACTCACTCCAATGCCACCTCTACCATTGCCAAGAGTGGATCCACCCTCAAAATGCCTTATTTGCTTATTCACACTGAAATTAGAAAGGCAACTGTTACAGACAAAGGAAGTAGTTTGATGCATCAGGTTTTTAAATGGGCATTCTAAATGCATTACCTTAGGAACAGAATTACTAGCGAGGATCCAAAATGCTGGCATGTTTGGAACCTTCTGGATTTATACACATCTGAAGGAACAAAAACTCAGCAATATTCTGGCGACCCTCTTCTGCAGTTGCCCAGTAACTACAATTAGGTATAATACTCTCACCCTTGGTTGGTTGCTTTTTGCTGCTGCTCCTTGTGGCTTTCTCAGTTATTTCCCCCTTTTATGCTTCCCCCAGAACCAGTTCTTGATCCTAGTGGCTTCTAAACCTTTTCTGGTTCAGTAGTTATTTCTCTTTCCGTGCCTTCATTCTTTTCTAACTTCACCAATCTGAAGTGGCTCCTGGAATGCTTGTCAGTTGCCTTGATTCCCATCAGGGAAAAGGGTGGGAAATAATAATAATAATAATAATAATAATAATAATAATAATAATAATGCCTCTTCCTAGCTTCCCATGCCAAATGCCACCACTTTTAAGCCAGCTGCTCAAGAGGGTTTGTTATTCTACTCCTTGGAAGCCACATTATAAATAAAATGAAGTTCTGCCCATTAGTGAAGGAGGTTCTCTATAGTCCCCAAGACGCTATCACAAAATGGCTGCAAAGTATTTTTGTCAACAAGCTAACATGAAATTAGAAGGAACTATGTTGCCTTCTTCCCCCTCTGCTTTGCTCTTTATCACATGCACAGCCTTCTTTCCCCCCGGATCCCCCTCCCCTTCTCACTTCTAAGGCTCACCTGTGTTAAAATCTTCCCAGTCTTGGTTTTTCTAACTTCTGGAGCGAGTGGTCACAGACTAGATCCAGGTGCTCTTGGAAGAAGCTGGCTTTCTGGATCCATTTCAATCAGGGAAGTAATAGTACCACTGTATTCTGCTCTGGTCAGACCTCACCTGGAGTACTGTGTCCAGTTCTGGGCACCACAGTTCAAGAAGGACACTGACAAACTGGAACGTGTCCAGAGGAGGGCAACCAAAATGGTCAAAGGCCTGGAAACGATGCCTTATGAGGAACGGCTAAGGGAGCTGGGCATGTTTAGCCTGGAGAAGAGGAGGTTAAGGGGTGATATGATAGCCATGTTCAAATATATAAAAGGATGTCACATAGAGGAGGGAGAAAGGTTGTTTTCTGCTGCTCCAGAGAAGCGGACACGGAGCAATGGATCCAAACCACAAGAAAGAAGATTCCACCTAAACATTAGGAAGAACTTCCTGACAGTAAGAGCTGTTTGACAGTGGAATTTGCTGCCAAGGAGTGTGGTGGAGTCTCCTTCTTTGGAGGTCTTTAAGCAGAGGCTTGACAACCATATGTCAGGAGTGCTCTGCTTGGCAGGGGGTTGGACTCGATGGCCCTTGTGGTCTCTTCCAACTCTATGATTCTATGAGGGTTTAGGCCTGGTTTTGGCACAGAAACTGCCTTGGTTGCCCTGTACGATGACCTCTGTCGAGAGAGAGACAAGTGGCCCAGAATGCCTTCCATCAGCTTTGGCTGGTGGCCCATCTACTCCCCTATCTGGACAGGGATAGCCTAACCACGGTTGTCTATGCTCTGGTGACCCTTTATTGGGTTATTTTTGTTTTGTGTATTTGATATTTTATGTGAACCGCCCTTAGACCTTCATTTATAGGGCAGTGTAGAAAATAAATTAATAATGATGATAACAACTTCGGCAACAGAAACCCCAGCCTGTTCTTTTTATTAAATGGCTTTTCCAGTTGCCTTTTAAACGAAAAGCCTTCTATTTTCTGTATTTATTCTTCACTCTGCTTGAAGCAGACTTCATATCCACCTACTTGTCCTTTCCTGTGCTCCTTTTCACATCCAAAGATTTGTTGGTCGAAAGATATGTAAACTTGATTTCACCCCTCACATTCCTTCGTCTTAGTTTTCCCTTGGCCTTTCTAGTCATCAGGTGTTTTCGTTTTTCTTGATTCTCTTTAAAATCTTCATCTTGGTATTTTTATGAGTTTTCAGTTTAAATTTTGCTCGGCTAAGCTTTCTTTTGGGGGCTTTCTCAAACTCCATCATCTCTCCACAATTTACTCTCCCTGTTTTATTAGGATTAATTCTTTGATGGCCTTCTATTTTCTTCCAGCTTCCTTTAACTTAAAATTTATTGCCTCTCCTAACACTTTTTAGGGAGCCACTAAATTAAGATTTGTTGTATCTCTTTTTAAAGTTGTAAATAATAATTCGTCAGTGCCGTACGATTCCTTTGTTTACTTAAAAAATAAATATTAACTATAGTTTTAAAAAGAAATATAACCTAAGCTGGTTTTAGTTTCCATTTTAAACCTATTCCCCCAGCCTCCCTCTCCTAATCCTTCGGCCCATTAGCTCCTTCAGTTCTGACCAGTGAGAGGGCTAAAACCAGTACTATAGCCAGGGACAGTCTCACTCACTAGAATCTGGCTCGCTCCTTCCACCACCTGTTGGTCATAAAGACACATAAAAAAGTCCCTTAGCCAATTAATACAGTGGATACAAATGTGTTTGTTTTCAACATGGGATCATTGCTCATGGGTAAGAAATTAGTGCCCACCCCACTCCCTAATAACAAGGTTGCTGGGGTGCCAACTTGAATAAAATATTGGGGGGGGGGGTAAGCTATTCCCTACATAATCAATCACATGACCTGGCACACACACACCATTTGAATGGCAATACCTATCAACTTCTTTGGGGGGGGGCAGTCTCCAGCGGCAGAGCTTCAAGATCGGGGGTGGGGTGGGGGTGGAGAGCAGGCGGGGGTGTGACTGGCGCATCTCGGGGGCGTGGCATTCGTCCTGGGGGCATGGTGCGCCGCATGCGGGGGCGTGGCATCCAGCGCAGGGGGGACCAGCCACTATGGCACCCCACCGGGATCATGCCACTGGGGGCGGTGCGCTCCCCCCTACACCCCTGTTCTTCCGCCAGTGCTAGTCCCTTCAAATATTTTATTGGGGAGGGGGCTTAAGAGGGGTTAGCTCCTAAGTTGGGGTATGTGTCATTCCTGGATCAATGTCTTTTGTTACTTGGCTATGTGTAGCACCTGCTGTGCCTTTGAACGGCATTTTGCCCATGTATCACACTGATCTGAGCATTAAAGATTTTGGTAGACGCTGCAACCTGAGTTCGAATTCTTCATTGAGTGGGAGACAGGAAATTCTCCTCCACAGCATGCTTTTCTGGAGTTTCTCCTGACCCTTCCATAGCCAGCTTTTGGGAGGGGTGTGTGGGTGTCTGTACTCTTCCCTTTCCCTATAACAAGATGTTCCTCCCATCATTTCTACCTGGTTGTAATTGAAAGTGGCAGCATGAGCAAACATCTCCTAAGGGATTGCAGGTAGAAAATTGTCTTCTAGCTTTTATTTTTTGGTTGCTTGGAAATACTCTGGAGAAGAAGGAACCTAGACAGCTTTGGGAAGATGGGGACCTTCAGTCCTTGCAACCTACTGGGAAGAGTTGTTGAGAGCATTAGGCCTGAGTTGTTTTGGTTTCTTTGAACAAAGAATTAACATCACTGACACTGGTGTTTTTATTGCTGACTTGCTCCCGACTCCTGCTCCCCAGGGTCCTTCCCAACCAATTGGAGACTGCACTGCTATGCCCGCCTTTGCTCCTCTCACTTCATGCCTCTCCAGGTCCTGGGGGAGAGGAGGCTGTCACAGCAGGAGGGGAAGACACCCTGGCTTCTTCACCAGCCTGAGCCATCTCTGCCTCTTGGCCTCCGTCCTCCCACTTTCCTGCTTCAGCTTCTGCTTCCAGACTTCTCTCTGCCACAGACTCTCCCTGCTCACTAAATCCTGTTACCTCTTCAGCTTCCAATACCACCTCCTCCCCATCTGTTCTCTCTTTTTCCTCTGACCACTCACTCTTGTCCCACCACCACCGCTCCCCGGGTTTTGATCCTTCTTCCCTTGGGGCTTCCTCAGCTGGTGCTTCTCACGATTCCTCTGTGTCCAGCCAGTCCATGACACTAATCGTGTGGCAATTTAATACAGAACTCTGAATTTCATTGCCAGTAATATTTGATGAAGACCTCAGTAAGTGGCATCATTAATGGTGCTTTTTCTTGTGTTGTAACAGTGTTCTGGAACGGTCTGTAATTTAGGTTAAACAGTAAAATGGGTAAGCCAAGATGGCCTCAGCTGCCGGCTGTGTATTTAAAAAGCTTCTTTGCTCATCCTGTGATATCTGCTCAGCAAGTAACAGCTACTCTGTTGCACAAAAAATGCTTTTAGCAAGATAAGCTTATGAGAAATGTAATCAGCTAATGCAGGAAGTATTTATTTATTTATTTGTTCCTGCCAAGCACCACATGAATAGTCTATAAATGTGCAAAGGGAATGGAGCCTGATCCTGTGCAGAAATTAGGATTCAGTGCCTTAGGGGTGCACACCTCACTCTGCATAAGAATAGGGTTACTGATGCGCAGGGTGACCTTGGGAAGAATCCTGTCCCTTTCCTGTGCTTTCCTTTTGCTTCAGACAGCAATGACAATGGAGAGCCTTGATGGCTGAGCAAACCAAAGCCCTCTTTAGCTCTGTAACGTCTGTGTATTCTGTGGCACAATTTCCAGGTCACAAAAGTAAAAATGTGGACTTCCCTGGGATCTGCACCACCTTGTAAACCCAAATAGGTTAGCCATGGGGAGAAAACACGGTGGTGTTTTCATTCTCCCCACCCCTTACTTCAAATCAGACATAGGCAAACTCGGCCCTCCAGATGTTTTGGGACTACAACTCCCATCATCCCTAGGGATGATGGGAGTTGTAGTCCCAAAACAGCTGGAGGGCTGAGTTTGCCTGTGCCTGCTTCAAGTCTAGTGTAGGTAAGGAAGGAGCCCAAAGAATCCAATGCAGAAGCGGCCTTAGTAGATGGTAAGCAGAGACCGTGGTGTTATACCACAATAGTAATCAGCAGAGCAAAAGCAAGGTACATTATTGCCTAAGATGGAAGATCCAAATGCTACAGACACACACACACACACACACACACACACACATTTTTCAGTTGGAATTCCACAAAATAAGTCCCTGCACGAATGTGTGTGTTTTGATGCATTAGTCTGTTCATCTCTGCACTGCTCTGTTTGCTACCTTTGCACGTGTAAAATTGACCTGCTTCCTGGCAGGACCGTGCCAGATAAACAACTGCAATATAATATACCAAACATATTATCATTGTCAAGGAGTCAGTTTAGACCTAGGTTCAAATCCCCACCCAGTAATATGACACCCAAATATCAAATGTATTACTGTATCATTCCTTGGCAGAATAGTAAGACAACACTCCCAAGCGGCAGGTCAGTGTAGCTCCTATGAAATTTGTAGGACTTAATTTTGCCCGTTTATATACCTTTTTTGCGGGGGGAGGGGAGGACTCACTAGAAAAGTGGTTCTGAAGGGATGTGATGCATCACACTGGTGTGGTGGGAGAGGTGGCAAGTGTGGCAGGGAGATTCAAGGACAATCAATATTGTATTTTAGGAATAATTCATGTTCTTATGTAGCTGCATTGTTTTAAACTTTCTGTATGTCCCCATGATCATATTATAAAGTAGTTGTGTTCTATGTTATAAATCTTTTTGTTCTCCAATGTATTTCTTATCAATAAAAAAATTGGTGTGGCACAAGCAAATTTTTATTCTGAAATTGTTGCCCAGAGAAAAAAGCTTGAGAACCACTGCATTAGAGGAATGCATACAGCTGTTTAGCAAGCATGGTGTCAGAAGCTTCCTAGATGATGAGAGCAATAGACATGGAAAGAGGATGCTGTTGGACCACATTTGTTTAAAGAACGGCAAGAGAGATTATTTCTGAAAATAAAGGTGCAGATCTTCAAGCCTGTTTCAGAAGGTCTTGCCCCCTCTTCTCCAGCGTTTGTGACCTGCGCATTTGTACCTGGTAGTAAGGAAAACAACTTTTTATATGAATTTTTGCTCTATTATCAGTGTGTTCTGAGCCTCAGTGTCCTGCTTAAATTAAACCTTGCTTGACGGAGCACGAAGAAGTCGCACAAATCCCCATGGACAGTATTTGTATTCATAATACAGTGTTACAAGCAGGCAAATGCATCAGTCTTGGGAATTCAGATGTAGGGAAAGTGTGTTTGTTTGTGTTTCAGTAAGTAGCAGGGAAGTGGGAAATGACACCGTTGTTAGTGTGGGGGTGGTGGGAAAGAGGAGGAAATGTACGCAGAGCTGCAACATGCAAATAAGATAAAGCCAGTACAGTTTGCCTGATAAAATATAAATTGTTATTATGTTTTTTGTAATTGGACATTCAGCCCTTGAACTTGCAACTGGTCTATGGAACCCATCTAGAGAATTCACCAGCATTAAGGACACCCATCAACATGACCTTAGAATTTTACCACAAAAGTTGTGGTTATTTAACATAATCACATATTTTCTCTCGAATAAGGGGTGTAGTAGAAAGCTGAGAAGCCACACTGAAAAGGGTAGAGCCAATGAAATGAAAACTAATTGGAATATATACCTCGCCAAGGATAGTTTTGAGCGCTTTAAAAATTTGGTTACTGAGGTTTAAAGAGGAATGTATTTATTTCATTGATTTTTTAAATGAAAATCAGTGGAAATATACTCAGTAATGGAGGTCCCTGAACAGTTTACAGAATTGGACTTTAAATGAAGCCTCAGACTCCAACTAGAAATATTGATCTCACTGAATTCTCATAAGTCTAAACAAGTGTTGTTTAAAGGGAGAAGTTCTCTAACTTTACAGAGAGGGTATTCTAGAGGCTCCTCATGTCACACTTCATGTTTTGGTTCAAAACTAAATGAGATTTACATTAGAATTATGCAAAGGCAACAGATGTGCTTTGGGCACATTTCTAAAATACCTACAGATACAGGATCGCCTTCATGAATCCAGAGGGGATAGCAAAGTTTGGACTGACAGCTAGTGGTTAAAATGAGGCAAATATTGACAAGGCCCTCAAAACTGTAGCATGCTGTATGGATATATTTAGACTTCGTTTTTAAAAAATGAGTGTGAAATTAAAACATTTGTATTAATATAAGCACATGGTGCTGAGGAAAGTACAATACCAATGGCCTATTCAGTCATTTCCTTTCTCTCAAACTCTTGAGTAGCTAATTTGAATAACATTCCAAACTACACTTTTATTTTCATATACTGTAATTCCAGAAACAGAAGGATAGCTCTGGTTAATGGCTATAAAGAGCAAGTAAGCAAGATTCAACGCCATCTAGAAGTCTTGCTACACCGGAAAAGAGAAGTGTAAAAAGATGAATGTGGCTTCTTGAATCACAGTGGGGGAAATTAATTCTGCACACAATAGTCACTATTGCACTGCACAGGGACAGAGCCCTCCAGATGTTGCTGGACTATGAGTCTCATCATTCCTCCTGCTTGTCTTGCTGGCTGGCGCTGATGGAAGTTGGAGTCCAGTAACATCCAAACTTCTTGTGAGAAAAGCAATGACAAACCTAGACAGCATCTTAAAAAGCAGAGACATCACCTTGCCGACAAAGGTCCGTATAGTTAAAGCTATGGTTTTCCCAGTAGTGATGTATGGAAGGGAGAGCTGGACCATAAAGAAGGCTGATCGCCAAATAATTGATGCTTTTGAATTCTGGTGCTGGAGGAGACTCTTGAGAGTCCCATGGACTGCAAGAAGATCAAACATCTCCATTCTGAAGGAAATCAGCCCTGAGTGCTCACTGGAAGGACAGATCCTGAAGCTGAGGCTCCAATACTTTGGCCACCTCATGAGAAGAGAAGACTCCCTGGAAAAGACCCTGATGTTGGGAAAGATGGAGGGCACAAGGAGAAGGGGACGACAGAGGACGAGATGGTTGGACAGTGTTCTTGAAGCTACTAACATGAGTTTGACCAAACTGCGGGAGGCAGTGGAAGACAGGAGTGCCTGACGTGCTCTGGTCCAGGGGGTCACAAAGAGTCAGACAGAACTAAATGACTAAACAATAACATCCAAACACCATTCACACACGGTGCCTCACCTTTGTTGCTGCTGTAACACAGGTGTGCATTGCTTTGATTTGTAGAGTTTGTGAAGAGTCTGTGTGTGGGGAGGATATTATTTTTGTTTGTTACTATGTTATGTATTTTTGTGCTTTTTTATTGTAAACTGCCCTGTGCTCCTCGGGTGAAGGGCAGTACAGAAATGAACTAACTAACTAACTAACTTTCTGACAGTAAGAGCTGGTCGACAGTGGAACAGACTCCCACAAGAGGTGGGGAATTCTTCCTTGGAAGTTTTTAAGCACCTGTCATGTATGATCTTGTTAAGATTCCTGCATTGCAGGGGGTTGGACTAGATGACCCTTAGGGTCCCTTCTAACTCTACAATTCTACGATTCTCTGAATGGGCTGGAATAGGGCGAGGAAGCTTTGCGTGCTGGTAATGTGCTTGGAAACTTTGTTTTGGAACCTCTTGTAATTAAAAGCAGCAGCAGCAGCAGCAGCAGCTCGACTTGCGCTCCTCTCTCCCCGCCCAAGACCCAGCGGAGCCCTTCGAAGAAAGAAGGGTCGGTTCTTCTGTCCGCGGGGCGTGTGGACAGCGGCCAGCCCGAAGGAGCCGCAGCCCGAGAGAGAAAAGGGGGCGGGGCCAGCCTTTCGTTACTTTCTTTCTCTCGGAACGGCAGCCGCCCAATCGGAATGGAGGGGCGCGGCTTCGCTCCGCAGCCCGGCTCCTCCCCCTCCCCCTCTGCCCAATCACGGGGCGCGGCGCCCCGCCCAGCCTCGAGCTCGGCTCCGCCCTCGGAAGCTCGCCTTCCAATCGGCGGGCGGAGCGAGCGAGCCTCGTTCCCGGACTGCAGCAGCCGCGGGAGCTGGCGAGTTGCTGGCTTCGCCGCAGTGCGAGACTCGCGGGTTCGTGTGGCGGGAGCGCCATGGAGCGGGCCCCGGAGCAGGAGGCGGCGGCGGCGGCGGGGGTGCCGGATCCGGGCGCGGGGGTCTCCTCGGGCGGCTCTCGCTTGCCCGGCGGCATCGGCTCGGCGGAAGCCCTGGCGGCGCTGGGCGCGATCGGGCGGCGGCTGCTGTGGCTGCTGCCGGTGTACCTGGCGGGCCGGGCGGGGCTGAGCCTGGGCTTCGTGGTGGCCGGCGTGGCCCTGTACATGGGCTGGCGGGGCCGGCGGATGAGCAAGGAGCGGTCGCTGCGAGCGGCCGGGCTGTTCCTGGGGGACGAGGAGGCTGCGCTGAGCGCCACGGGGCTGGGCCGAAGCCTGGGGCAGAGCGAGCTGCCCGCCTGGGTAAGAGCTGGGCTGTGCCGTTTTACAGGGGGGGGGAGGGGCTCCGGGATTCCTCCCCTTGGGAGTTCCCCAGGGAAGAAAAGGAGCAGCAGAACAAGGCGCGAGCTTTGGGATCGCAGGACCTCCGCCATGCCCAAATCCCCTCGCCTTGGATGCGCTCAGACGGAATATTTACGCATTCCCGGTTTCACATGCGTGCCTGCTTACGTGGGTGTCGGTTTCCTGCTCCTGCAAGCCTTATTTTGAAAGGGGTGGGTGAGTGGGCAAATATTGGTAAAAATACAGTTGCAGGGCGGTGATCCCGGGTCCAAGAAGGGAGCACGTGAAAGTTACTTGCCCACTAAAAAAATTTCTCAGTTTGTCTGCCTTGACACACATGCCTGTACCAGCTGCCTCTGAAGCCTCTAAAGATTTGATTTTGTAAATCTTCCCTGCCTGGTCACTTGGAGGCTGCTTTTTATCTGGTGCATTTATAACACCACCTTCCTTCCATGGTGGATCTCATACATACTGTCCAGACCCGCTGAGGGCTGCACCGTGTGGCCCCAGACTGCCCTCAGAACCTACTTTCTTGCAAGAATCAATCAGGCGTCTTTTGACCTGCATTAAGTGATGCTGAGTAGTATACACTGTTGCACTCCTGCATTTTTGATGCCTAACTCCATGCCCTGCTCCATCCTTAGTTTGCTTGTGGGTGTCTTGACCAGGCCTATGGAAAGCAAAATATCTGTGGGTGAATCTCACTGCTTCTGCTGGCATCCCAGGTTTTTCCTTCCCCTTCTCCATGGCAAAGAAAACAAGGAAGCAGTTAGCCTCAGGCTTCATCTGCAAAATGAGGATAATAACGGCCTATGTCACAGGGCTATTGGAAGGATAGCAGCGGACATGCACAGATTCTGAGCTATAGAAATGCTACGTATTATTAAGCAGCAGTAGTATTATTATCTCCCTCTGCTCACCTTCCAGCTGCTTTGTCTTAGAAGGGTGTTTGCAGCCATCAACCTGTAACTTTCCATGTTTCACTGCTCTGCATGAGGGAAGAAATGAAACTGCATCTCGGAGTGGAAGGAAGAAGGCAGCAGCCTCTGGCTAGATGCTGTGGCTTGGGGAGAAGCACATGTTCACACCCTCTTGCAAAAACGGCTGCTGCATTTAGCACCCTCCTGCAATTTGTAACTGCTCCTGCTCTCTTGATAGGCTTCCTGCTTTCTAAAGCTCTCCTTTCTGCATCTTTAACTATTTTGATCCATCATTTTATCATCTGCTTCCCTATTTAGCTCCCCTTACAACTTCCTTCCAGAACCCTCCTCCCTCCCCCTTGAGGGAATCCGATTTGATTTTCCTGCTTTCCATCTCTCTGCAGTGCTTCTCTATCTGTGTAGATTAAGGTTACCAGATTTTTTCTAAGAATCCGGGGACACTTTTTAAAAAAAAAAAGAGAGAAAAAAAGGTTATTTTCAAAAAGTTATTTTAAAAAAAGAAGTAATACCTTCGGGTCGGGCCTGGGCTCGGCCACGCGTCCTTGCCCTCCCGATGCTCCCCTACCTCTCCTCCTCAGCGGCACAGCAAGGTCAGGGCTCCCCTCTTTTTTCTCCTTCCTCTTCCTTTTTCTCTTCTCCTCCCTCTCCCTGTGTCGGCTCTGGGGTTTTCCTGGCCCCAAAGTGCCACTGGGCAGTTGGCCGGGTGGCTGGGCGCTCTCACTCCCAGCTCGATTTGGGTCGTGGGGTGTGTGTGTCAGCGGTTCCCCCAGTTGACGCGCCGGGCATCCCCAGTTCCCCCTCGGCAGTGGCGGCGGCAGTCTCAGCAGCCCAGAGCCAGCCTGGTAGCACAGTTGGCTCTGGCTGGCTTCAGGAGCTGCTCGCTGCCGTGGCATTCGCCATTTTGCCTCGCCATAAGTCCCCATATGTGTCTTGTGCTGTTGAACCATGCAACATTCATTCACTACTAATAAATCTACAACACTTAAAATATAAATCCAAGGACGGATTTTATCCGGGGACAGATTTGTAGATCTGGGGACTGTCCCCGGGAAACAGGGACATCTGGTACCCATAGTGTAGATGCCCTTCCTGGAGACAGGTACATTTTCCCATCCTCCTATTAACTAGCTCATTCACAAATCTTGGCACTGTCTTCTGCCATGCCTGTCTTGCTTCTTTCTTGTATTTTCTCTGCCCTCCCTTTACATAAATACTAAGGAGGAGTTGAATGAGCAACCCTGTAAGGGACAAGAATATCTAGCCAAGAAAAGGAGTAAAACAGCAGGAATTTAGTTTCTCTCTCTCTTTTTTTTCTGGAATCTCTGTGTGTCGCAATATTCTTCTATCTTACGTTGGTCTCTTACATGGGTGTAGCCAGATTTTTTTGTTGGGGGGGAAGGACTTTTGTTGGGGGGGCAGAAATGACGTGATTGGTCAGTTAAGTATTTTTATTGTTTTACTTGATGGGGGGCAAGTGACCCCCCCAAGCCCATGGCTTCTTACAAGAGAAACACACCTCTCCATACCTTTCACTCACTCTAGCTAGTATTTAGTTGGGTGTGATGGTGGAACGTTTCTGGTCCCATATCTGTGGTCCAAAAAGCAAAAAACCACAGGGGAACAGAACAGACTGCCAACAGGGATGAAAACAGGCGACTGGGTGGAAAAAGACCGCCCCTCTGTTTTTTTACTGTGTCCCCTGATTTGAGTGCTGTTGTAGTTTCAGGGGATGTTCAAAGAACCTGAGTATTTGGAAATCGATGATAGTATCTTTCAGCTCTCAGTTCTGTAATGTGGCTTTTAGCACCCTAATCTAAAGTGAGTTCACAGGTTATCATTTTCCATGTGGTAATTGCTGCTCTTATGAGATAATGTGCATGTGCATAGCTGGTGTCAGCATTATGGAATAGAATGTTGTCTCTTCAGGAAATCAGCTAACATTGGGAGACAGTTTTGGAATGTGATACCTTAGCTCTGCTCTTGCTGTCAAATGGAACTTGTGAACTTGCCCTGGCTTAACTGTAGCCTGAAACCTCTGTGCACAAGCTGAAAGATCCATATTGCTTCAGGGGCTGCAACCCTTGCTGGTCCTAAGGGTCACACTGTTAAACTAGTTCTCCAGCTGGGCACTAACACTGGCCGAAGTGCATGCCGGCTTGCCTTAATTCCATTTTAATTGGATCTTTTGTAACTGAAACTGGGATTGCACATCACACTGAATGCTTAACGGTCACTGAAAACAACAGCTGTTCAGTTCTAACCTCCTGCGGCTCTGTAGCACCCAGTGTCCAAACTTAATGGCATTTGTGGACATCCCTAGAGATGTGAAGATATGAAAAAAATGGGGGGACCCTATAAAAATGAAGAGAAGTGGTTAATTCCACCCCAAGTTTTCCTGTGTTTATTCCAGACTTCTAGCTGCCCCATTCCATCAGCAGAAAATGCAATGTGGAAAGCCATGATAAATTGCCCTAAATGTAGGAAGGTAGAATTAATTGTGCTGTTGCAAAGTGTAGGTGCGGCCAAAAGATGCCTACCAGGGTTGAGTTATATTAACAAATATAACTCCCAAACCACCTTGCCTCCAATAATATCTTTACTTGCTTTCACCTGGCTTGTTCCTTGTCTCCTCTAACTCTCCTCTGCTGGAACTTAAGCTAAAAAACAAAAAACTCCTGTCCATTATGTTTTGCTTGATCAGCTTCCATCCTTCCGATCTTGTGTTAACATAATTCTCTAGCGCCTGATCATCAGTCTCAATTCTCCTTCTATGTGATGGGTGGAGTAAAATAAGATAAGGTGGAGATGCAGCATGTTAAAATCTGTTGTGGCAAGAAGTGCGCTGAGGCTCCCCTTTCAGCCTAGTGTCTTACTGATAAGGAGGAAAGAAAATCTTACAGGAGATACAGAAATGTACTCGCTGCTGAAAGATAGCTTTACTGTTAGGTCCCTGGGTAAGATAGTTACTCAGTTTTGCTGTGGCTGCTGAAAATGGAAAAGTGAAATATTTCTCTTTATAGCCTGATGCAACGAGTATGGCTTTGTTGCATAGTGGCAACAGAGGACCTGATTCTATAGGGATATAAGCAAGCACTCTCTGGTCCAAAGTCTAGATGCCACAAATGAACTTGCAGCAGGGTGCTAGGTTCCTTGGTCTCCGGGAAGCTAAGAGATGGGGAGTGGTTACCTCAGAGCTTGTATGGTTATGGGCAGGAATGGGAGCACTGGAATAAAAATTCTGTGCCAAAGTAATCCAGATTCTATGGCAAAAGCCATAAATGTGCAACCTGTACCAATAATGTAACCTGTTTAGTGTTACTTGCAGGGCCCTCCCACCCATGAGGCAAGGTGGGGCGGCCACCTCAAGTGTCAGGGTCCACGGGGCAGCGGATCCAGCCTCCAAGGAACACCCCGCCTGTTGCTTCTCCCGCAGTGGCATTGACAGCTGTGATGTGCTCCTTGGGGTCTCTGCCTCCTTCTTGGCATTCCCCCCCCATGTCACTTCCACAGCAGCCTCTTGGAGAATAGGAGGCACTCCTGGGTTCTTCCCACCCTTGTTCCCAAAGTGGATATTTATTCCCTAGCGAGGGGACACCATTATGTGGTTTGCCTTAGGTGCCAACATGTCTTGAGCCAGCCCTGGTTACTTCTATCCATAATAGGGGAGAAAAAGGAATTTCAAAGCGTTGATCAGTTTTGATGATGCAAAGATGTTACCATATGTTGGCAGCCTGCATACTTCGAACTCTGTCTTTGTAGGATTGAGGACTAGAAACCTATAAAAACAAACTGAGATTTCCAAGTTGTCAAATGCAGTGCAGGTAGCAGTGTTGCCCCCTCTTTAAAAAATTCAAATCATTGCATGGAGCTGTGGAATTCAGAAAACCCTTGAAGTGGAAACTGAGAGGATGATCTACTGGGGTACAACAAACTCCAGGGCCAGGAAGGTGGAACTGCTGACTCTGAAACTATTGAGGCCACAGTGCCTTGGTGCATATATTTTAGTACCTTGCTGAGGGTGCAGAACTGTTAAAGATGGAATAGGTTTGTCCATTTGGATGTGGCTTTCAGCAAGAAGGAAGGTCATGTTCCAGGTACTTCGAAAGCTTATTGTCCCTTGAAATTGATTCTGTAGTGAAACTGTCAAAGCACTCATATTGCATGAAACTCGCTGACTTCACTTTGTTAGGATAATAACAATAGCCCTTGACCCAAGACAGCAGTAAACATGGGCAATACATTAAAAAGAGGGTCTAAAATTCATTCTTTTTCCTGTTGTAATTAATAATCCAGGGGTGGCAAAACTTAAGGATGGTGTCATTCTAGCTGAGATTGTGATGCTGTGCTGTGCAATAACACAATTGTCAGTTGTCTTTAAATTGAATGTCTGCAATCCTATCTAGCTTAAAATGTGGAAAGATGAGACAAAGGGCCTGAAAGAATCTTCCCTAAATAAATTAGTGCTGCACAATGTCTGTGCAAAACAGCAGACTTATTTTTGTTTCTGAGTTAAGAAAGAAGTCAAAACCAGCTTTTTCCAATCACACTTTAGAGGGTTAGCTGTGTCTGTGGTGAGGAAAGAGTGGTTACAGTGTGCGTGTGCACTTAGTGGTGGAAAATAAAAACGATTCATTGCATGCCATAAATGGAGAGTTTTCTGCTTTTGCTCGTCGCTGCACTGATGACATCAGGCTCCTAAGTTTGCTCACAGATGCCCAGAACTTGAACTGCTGCGCTTGGCCAGCTTCATTTGCTGAGGCCTTTGGGTTGCAGTTCTAACATCTGGAATCTTGCATTAAAATAACCTCTTGCGTTAAAAATAAGCATGTTTCATTCCTAGGAGTAAGTGGCTTGAATTGACTTTTGGCTTACTTGCCTTTTACAAGAGATGCCTGAAAGTCAAAAGCAATGGTGTCTGGGTGTTAAAGCTCTGCTGGAAGCATGTTCCCACAGTATGGAGTCAGCTCTAGTTGAGGCCAGCTGTGCCTTTGTAACTGGGGAAAAGCTAACATCACATCTCTGGATGACCTCTGTGAACAAGCTGTGAAAGGAGAGCCCAGGTGGCCCTTAAGGCATCCTAACTCCATGTTGCAATTTATATCAGCCTAAGAACCATTTACGGGACGTGGGTGGCGCTGTGGGTAAAAGCCTCAGCGCCTAGGGCTTGCCGACTGAAAGGTCGGCGGTTCGAATCCCCGCGGCGGGGTGCGCTCCCGTTGCTCGGTCCCAGCGCCTGCCAACCTAGCAGTTCGAAAGCACCTCCGAGTGCAAGTAGATAAATAGGGACCGCTTACTAGCAGGAAGGTAAACAGCGTTTCCGTGTGCAGCTCTGGCTCGCCAGAGCAGCGATGTCACACTGGCCACGTGACCCGGAAGTGTCTCTGGACAGCGCTGGCCCCCGGCCTCTTGAGTGAGATAGGTGCACAACCCCAGAGTCTGTCAAGACTGGCAGGGGTACCTTTACCTTTACCTTTTAAGAACCATTTAGCACCAAAGGAGGAGGCTGCTTTATATTGGGCCAGATTGTTGGTCCACATAACTCACTATTACCTACTACAGTTGACTCTCAAGGAAAATCAATAGTCATGTGGCACCTTTATGACAGCATGGAGTCTGTTGCATGAAGTGTTATCCTGAGGTGGTATTTTTTTGAGGATGTGAGGAATTGTAAACAGTGAGGCCGGAAGGAAATGTAATGCAGAAAATAGAGACAGTGGTAATTATTAAATAAACAGTGGTAACTCACAAAACCAGTTTTGGGTGGCAAGGCATGGGCTCTCCAGGGTATCGGATAGAGAAGGGTCCTATTACCTCAGGAGGGGGAACCTCCTTCAGCCTAAGTGCCTCATTCCTTCAGGGACATCTCGGGACCACATTCCAGTTGTGGGTGAGGCATGAAGGAGAAGTGGACAGAACAGTGGAGGTGACACATCCTTTTTTATAGTAGGCTGCATTTCATCCACACACCCTCCTTCCAAGCAGGCAAGAGGCATTATTGCAGTTAAAGGAAGCCTTCCAGCCATAGAGAGGCACTGGAGGAGGGTGTGTGGCATGGGGAGAGTCCCATGGGTCAGGTCGATGGGCTTGGAGAGTCATATTTGGCCCACTGGGTGTGAGGTTCCCCAGCCCTGTATTTATCTAGTATTTAACTGGAAATGTCAGGGATTGAACCTGGCACCTTCTTCATGAAAAACATGTGCTCTGCCTTCTGTGCACGGTTTAGGATTATGGTGTTGTGCAGCCCAAACCTATTCAGATTTACTTGGAAGCAAAATCCCACTAATTTTACTTCCAGCTAAGTGTGCATACAATTGAAGCTTGACACTGTTTCTTAAATGTGATGAGAGCATGTTTTGCTACTACATTTCGCTCCTCAAGCCTCAATGGCTCTGCTTCCTGCATCCTTTCTGGTTTCCCCCTATTGGCTCTTCAACCCCATAGCTCCTACTGTGCTGATCCACCCACTGTGTGCCTGTCTCCTCCTGCGAACCCACACACCACACCACTGTGTTTCCCCAGCAGTTACAACCTCTCTCTCACTGTACTACTACCTGTGGCCCAGTAATAGTTAGGGTAGCAGTGCCTCCCTTTCTCTTTGGTCAGTTTTCCTCGTGGATCCACTTTTGCGAGAAACCCTGAAGCTTTAAAACCTGCAAAATGTCTTGTGTGTTTTTAAGTGGAGATGCATTATCTTTCTTATCGGTAATATTTTTGTGTGTGTTGAGAGAGAGGAGAGAGAGGAGAGAGATAATTGGATCAGACTTGAACCTTTGCAGCTAATAGGAAGCAGCTAGATTGGGTTCTGAGTGTTTAAACCAGAAAGCAAGATATTATCTTACTTTGGGGCGGGAGGGGGAGAGGGAAACCATTCTTGCATGTTTTGAAAAAAACAAGGCTCGTCAGACAATGTTCTGAGACTGGCAGCCGCACAAAGAATTATCTGCATTAATAGTTCATCTGGGCGGCAAGCCCCTTTGCAGATATGACAGCATCCTTTCTCTGATGGATTTTTCCTCTAAGCTGGGATTAGCATGGGTCTGTCCAAAATGACCTATTTACCTGGATTTAATATTGTTTTATTATTTATTAAATATGGATATTGCCCTCCACCTGAAGATCACAGGGTGGTTCGCAACATTAAAATACAAAATGAGAGCACACAATACATAATAAAAAAATGAAAAACAAAGCCTCTCCTACAAACATATTTAAAAAGCCATAGAATGTTAATCAGCTGAATGCCTGGCTGAAGAGAAATGTTTTCATCTGGCGCCTAAAGACATGCCATGAAGGCACCAGGTGAGCCTCTCTGGGGGAGAGCATTCCAGAAGGGGGGGGGGGACATGACGAAGGGCCTCAGAGGATGATCACAGCATCTGGGCTGGTTCATATGGGGAGAGGTGGTGCTTGAGGTCTTTTGGTCCTTAACTATTAAAGGCTTTATAGGTCAAAACCAGCACTTTGAATTTGGTCCAGAAGCCAGTTGGCAGCCAGTGCAGTTGCGCCAGGATCAGTGTAATATGCTCAAACCGTCTTGCCCCAGTGAGCAACCTGGCCTCTGAATTCTGCACTAGCTGAAGTTTCCAAACCGTTTTCAGAGCCACCCTTGTGTATAATCTGTTGCAGTAATCTAATTTAGAAGGTAGCAGAGCACAGAAGACAAAGTTAGGCTATCCCTGTCCAGGTAGGGGTGCAGCTGGGCCACCAGCCAAAGCTAACGGGAGGCCCTCTATCTTCCAAATGCCTTCTATCTTCTGAACCCACACCTTCCCTGTTCCAAGATTGAACCAGGAGGCTACATGTTGTTTCACTTAACTGCAGAACCTTGAAGAACCAGTAACTGTGTGAGATTTGTTGGTGTGCCATCAGAAATACCGTATTGGCCTGAATATAAGCCTCACTCCCCCCCCCCCACATTCTGTCCATGAAAAGTTAAAGTGTGGCTTATATTTGCAACCTTATGGTATGCAGTCAGGAGCATGGGGCAAACAGCGGCAGGAGTGTGGCAAAGCGGTGTCTGCTTCGTGCACGCATAGTCCCCAGTCCTCTCCCCCCAACGCCAGGAAGGATATGCAGCCAGCAGCAGCGAGGAATGGAGCGGCTTATATTTGGGTATTTTTTCTGTCCCCCCCCCCCAATTTTAAAGGTGCGGCTTATATTTGGGTGTGGCTTATATTTGGGCCAATACAGTAGCATTTGATTTAATACTCAAGGCTCCTAAAAGCTTCACCTGCCTGCTGTATATCTGCATAACTCACTGCTCTGGACACGCCTCCACCCAATTGGGCTCCCTTTCTGAAGAGAGCAATCCTCTGTCAGTTACATCTCTGCTGTACCATCCGTTGCAATGATCCAGTTGAGTTACCTGTGCTTTCTCTGCCCGCCCACCTTGCAAGGAATATATTGCTTATTTCCATGAGTCACTTCTGTGGGCTTTCTTGCTTCCAGTCAGGGAGCATACCTAGTGGGTGTGACTCTTTTGACCAGATGGTTTCTTATTTTTAAACTGTGAAAGTACCAGTAAATCTTTTCAGCAGTAAGCACGGAGCAGCGCCTCCAATTTTAATTCAGAAAAATAATCTCCGCTATCAGAAGTTTAGAAAATCTCAGATTTGTCTCCAAATAGCCTTTGTGCCAAAGAAATGGATACTTTAAGGGGAAGTTGGAAGGTTTTTAAAATTGATATTATAGCCTTCTGAGTTGCATGGGATGAGTAGGAATTGTGGTTTTAAAAAGCACAACTATCTAAAGTCTAAAGTCGGCGGTTCGAATCCCTGTGATGGGGTGAGCTCCCGTGACTCGGTCCCTGCTCCTGCCCACCTAGCAGTTCAAAAGCACATCAAAGTGCAAGTAGATAAATAGGTACCGCTCCGGTGGGTTTGCCAGAAGTGGCTTAGTCATGCTGGCCACATGACCCGGAAGCTGTACGCCAGCTCCCTCGGCCAATAAAGCGAGATGAGTGCTGCAACCCCAGAGTCGGCCACGACTGGACCTAATGGTTAGGGGTCCCTTTACCTATCTAAAGTAGGGGTCAAATTCAGCTGCTAGCTGGGACCAGTGCAAGGGCTCCTCCCATCTCCCCTTGCATGCCCTCGGCCAGATCTGGGGGTTGGGGAGAACCCCCATAACAGAACGCAAGGAGGAGAGGGGAGGTAGTTCTGTTGGGCAAGCCAAAATGTTTGTGCTGATACCCACACACAGTTTTGGAAGCAAGTCCCCCGAAGTTACTAGGTCACCCGTTTTTAATGAGCTTGTCTGCCCTCATATACATATATTATTTAGCTATTTGTAGCATAGATGGCCTGAAAGATTAAAAAAATGGGCCAACTCTTCTAATTTTATGAGAACCTCCCTGCCAGATTACCTGGAGGCTATTATGGTCACATGCAAGCAGGTAGGTGGCTGTTACCGAAGTGTATTATCTGGCAAGGCTGGTAGTTTAGATCCTGTTAGGTGCCTGTCTAAGCAGATCAAAAATCTCACAGTATAGGAAATAGATCGCCTTCTCTGTGCCACAGAATCTGTCTTGGCAGGCCTAGCAGCACTGGCATTTGGGGAATGCTTCTGTCTGACTCACCACCTACTCCTCACTCTGTTTTCTCCTATACAGGAAATGCTGCTTCTGCTCATTTTAGGGCCACACGATTAAGAATAGTGGGTGTAGCATTTGGGGCAGGCTGTCGAAGGGAGCTTCTAAATATAAGCCGGTCTGGCATCTTCCTACCATTTTTTTGAAGACCTTCTGAGCTCGATGCCATTTGCAGCTAAGCTTGAAGAAGAAATGAATAACACTTCTGAGTCAGTGTGAGCTGTGTTTACAGGAACTAGCGAGCCGTTAGATGAACCCCATCGAAACGATGTACCCACATCTTTCTGTAAGGAGTCAGATACTGGAGACATTTGGCTTAGGAATATGCCAACCGTGTTCAAGGGTCTCACTGTGACCTGTGCTTTCCATGCAGACCCTGTCTCTCCTCCCTAAAAGACTTCCACTTGGAATAGGGTGGCAGAGTTCAGTGCAGAGTGACTCAGGGCCTGAAGGACCCAAGTAGGCTTTGTTTTTTGCCTATTTATGCCCTGGCTTGATGAAAACTGCAAAGTGCTCCATTATCTGAGCAATGTAAAACATTACAAATGTGCCACTAGTCTTGTAAACGATAACAGCTTAGTCCAGAGGTCAGCAAATTTTTTTCAGCAGGGGGCTGGTCCACTGTCCCTCAGACCTTGTAGGGGGCCGGACTATATTTTTTTTGTCGGGGGGAATGAACAAATTCCTACGCCCCACAAACAACCCAGAGATGCGTTTTAAATAAAAGGACACATTATACTCATGTAAAAACATGCTGATTCCCGGACCGTCCACGCGCTGGATTTAGAAGGCGATTGGGCCAGATCCGGCCCCCGGGCCTTAGTTTGCCTACCCATGGCTTAGTCACTAGTCTTGTAAATGGTAACCAGGGTGAAAGGGAGCCTGTCTGCTGCAGTGGTTGGAGTGTTGGCCTAGGGCCTGGGAGACCAGGGTTCAAATCCCCACTCAGCCATGCCGCTTACTAGGTGACCTTAGGCCAGTCGCACACTCTCTCAGCCTAACCTACCTCACAAGCTTGTTGTGAGGATAAAATGACAAGGGGGGGACCTGTATACCACCTTGTGCTCCTGGCAGTAAAGATGGACTGTAAAAATAAATATATAAAATAAAAGATCAGATAGCAGAAACACTCCTGTAACTTCATTGAGACACACTGAATGTCTTTAAAAAATAAAGGAGACATTGCGTGGCTTTCTCAATGATTGCAGCCTTGGACTGAGGCAGGTCCTTCTGTGGGGCGGGGGGGGGGGGCGGGTTGCTTGTTTGGACCAGGAGGAATATACTTGCTTAGTGAATGTGAGTACAAATTTACTTTTCCTCCTCAGTTTAACAGGAGTGACTTTGAGGTAAGCTATTTGTTTCACTGCCACTTGTGTGTACGGAGCCCCCAAGCCCCCTTCTGCCTTGCATTGCTCTGGGGAGGGGGCTGTTCAGAGCGCATTCATTCGTAGGATGAATTCATTCCCATGCAAGTTGCACTTCCAGTTGAACTCTTCCCTCCCCTTCCACTTGCTGCTTTTGCCTCGGACCTCCTTGGGGTAAAAACATCTTGCAGAGGGGTCAGGAGTGCATGACAAGGGGAATTTCAGTTGCTTCCTTGTGAGTAGGTAATTTTAGTGCCTCCTTCACTTAAAGGGCAGTGCCCGCCTGACTCATTCCATCAGTGCAAAGATTTCTGCTTGCACAATGGACTTCTATTCCCTTTCTCTCCCCACATGTGCCCTGTGTCCTCTGCAAATCTGCTCCAGAAGGTTGGGGTAACCCCCAAAACAGATCTGGAGGGAGAGGTGGGGGAGTTCCATCACGCAAACAAAAATCCCTGTGCAAACCGAACTACAGTAGTTAGTTGTATATATCTTTTGGGGGGATAATCGTTCCACAAAGCGATACAGAAGTATGCAGCTAGGCAATGGTTGTCACAGCTTGTGAGCCAACCACCTGGCACTCCTGTTGCCACAATAAGATTTGAGGGTGGGTTTTCTTCTGTATTGTCCAGAGATCATATTGTGTTGCGTTTTGTACTGGCTGAAATGACAGCATATGCAGTTTCCGGCCGCGGTGGGAGAATAGTTGGGTGGAGCAAATTTCCGAAAAATCTGTACAAAATTTAACCAACAAATGCAAAGCCCTTGAACCTGCACTACCAAACAACCCTTCGAATTGAGGATTTTCATATTGAGATCTTTAAAGATATCCCTAAAAGTATCTTGGATGCAAGAGGTCCTTACAAGGATCTGGTGACACTACTGAAGAGGAACTACATACTATTCAGGTGGGAGTTTCCCCAAGGCCTGTCTTTTAAATACAAGGGGAAGAAAAGAAGAATAAAAACAGTGAATGATAAAGACAAGTTCCTGGGAGAACACGAAGAAGACCTACAGAAAGAGACCTATCCAGGAGAAGGACATCCTTCAAGACTAGATACGGACACAGAACCACCGACAAAGGACGAACAACAATTGGGAGCTGTAGGAGGAACTAAATAACCCCATCATGGCTTTGCAACTTCTAACTTGGAATTGTAATGGTCTAAACAACCCCCAAAAAAGGAAAAATATATTTCATGCTTTAAAGAAAGACCAATTGGACTTGATTTGTTTACAAGAGACCCACGTGACAAGAGCACATAGAAAACTGTTAATAAACAAGAGATTGGGACAAGAATTTATATCTTCAGACAAAGTAAAAAAAAGAGGAGTGGTGATCTACGTAAAGGAAAATTTGCAGCCGAAACAAATTTTTAAAGATGATCAAGGAAGATATCTGGCAATTGAAATTCAATCTCAAGGAGAAAAATTTTTGATAGTGGGGATATATGCACCAAATGAAGGGAAAACAGAATTTTTTAAGAAGTTGCATGAGACTTTAATGGACTATATGGATTACAAACTGATTATGATGGGAGACATGAATGGAGTAGTTTCAACAAATATGGACAAAGCACAAAGACAGGTAGTCACAAAAGACGGAAGACTACCAAAAACTTTTTTTGAAATGACTGACAATATGGACTTGATTGACATTTGGAGAACAAAACACCCATTAGAAAGAGAGGGAACCTTCTTTTCTGAAGCCAAAATGACATGGACACGGATTGACCAAATTTGGGTGACTAGCAGTATGGCGTCGAATATAAAGAAAGTGGAAATCTGCCCAAAAACCTTCTCCGACCATAACGCAGTTAAGATGGTGATGAAGCAAACAACAACTGGTTCCTTCAGATGGAGAATGAATGACACCTTATTTAGAGACGAGGAGATTTGTAAGAAGGCCCAAAAAACTTTGAAAGATTATTTTGAAATCAACTTAAGGACTAAAGTAGAAAAAAGAATAGTATGGGACGCAAGTAAAGCCGTGATGAGAGGGTTTTTGATACAACAAAATTCATTAAAGAAAAGAAAGCAAAATGAGAGGAAAGAGAAAATCTTGGAAAAGATAAAAGAAGGGGAAAGGAAATTAAGACTGAAGCCAAAATCACAAGAGATTTTAAGAGAAATTAAATTGTATCAAACACAATATATGGAACTGATGAATCAAGAAATAGAATGGAAAATTAAACAAATGAGGCAAAAGACCTTTGAATCTGCAGATAAATGTGGCAAGTTATTGGCTTGGCAAATAAAGAAGAGACAAAAACTCAACACGGTAACAAATTTAGAAGTGGATGGAAAGAACATATGCAACCCAGTGGAAATTAGGAACTGTTTCCAGAGCTACTTTAGACAATTGTATACACAAGGGCCGCAGAAAGATAAAGACATACAACAATTCCTCGAGAAAAATGGGCTGAAAAAGATTTCCCAGGAAAGTAAGACAATTTTGAACCAGGAGATATCAGCACAGGAAATAGAAGATGCCATTCAAAACATGACGCTGGGCAAATCACCTGGACCGGATGGATTGACTTCCAAATACTACAAAGTTTTGAAGGAAGGGCTTATACAACCTTTGAAGGAAGTCTGCAACGAGATCATGGAGGGGAGAAGGGCACCCGATACGTGGAGAGAGGCCTACATTACACTTATACCAAAGACAGAGACTGAAAAGACCCAACTTAAGAACTACCGACCCATCTCCTTACTAAATGTGGATTACAAAATCTTTGCGGATGTTTTAGCAAAGAGACTGAAAAGAGTTTTGATGGAGGAGATTCATGGAGACCAGGCGGGCTTTCTCCCGAAAAGGCATTTGTCGGACAATGTAAGGAATATAATTGACATTTTGGAGAAGTTGGAAGTGAACATAAACACTAAGGCTGTTTTGATATTTGTGGACGCCGAGAAAGCCTTTGACAATATTTCTTGGAGTTTCATGTTGAAGAACCTCCGGGGGATGGGGGTAGGCCAAGGGTTTGAAAATGGTATAGGTGCAATATATTCTGAACAGAAAGCAAAATTAATTGTAAATAATGTGGTAACAGAAGAGTTTAAGATTGAAAAAGGGACACGACAGGGGTGCCCTATCTCCCCATTACTTTTTATATCGGTCCTGGAGGTTTTGCTTAATATGATCAGGAGGGATCAGTTGGTTAAAGGAATTCAGGTCGGAGCTAAACAATACAAACTGAGAGCATTTGCAGATGACCTAGTACTTACATTGCAAGAGCCAGAAGCTAGCACGAAAAGAGTTTTAGAAATAATTCAAGAGTTTGGTCAATTGGCAGGATTTAAATTGAATAAGTTAAAGACTAAGGTATTGGAGAAAAATTTAACACAGATTGAAAAAGAAAGGTTTCAGAATGAGACGGGGTTGACTGTGGTTAAAAAAGTGAAATATCTGGGTGTGAACATGACAGCTAAAAATGTGAATTTATTTAAAGATAATTATGAAAAAACTTGGACAGAAGTGAAAAAAGATCTGGAGATTTGGTCAAATCTGAAGCTTTCCTTGTTAGGTCGAATTGCAGTTATAAAAATGAATGTATTGCCAAGAATGTTGTTTCTGTTTCAAGCATTACAAATTATGGACAAAATGGATTGTTTCAAGAAGTGGCAGAAAGATATATCTAAATTTGTCTGGCAGGGCAAGAAGCCCAGAATAAAATTCAAGATATTAACGGATTCAAAGGAAAGAGGGGGGTTTGCCCTGCCAGACTTTAAATTGTACTATGAAGCGGCAGCTTTCTGCTGGCTAAAAGAATGGCTGCTTCTTGAAAACACAGACATTTTGGATTTGGAAGGATTTAACAATATTTTTGGGTGGCATGCATATTTGTGGTATGACAAGGTTAAAGCGCATAAAAGTTTCAAAAATCATATTGTCAGAAAAGCACTATTAAATGTCTGGGTCAGATATAAGGACTTGCTGGAAAATAAGACTCCAAGATGGCTATCACCAATGGAAGCTAAGGCAGTCAAAAAGCTAAATATGGAGTCGAAATGGCCAAGATATTGGGAAATCTTGGAAAAGGAAGGGGACAAATTGAGATTGCAGAGTTTTGAAAAACTAAAAGGGAAGGTGAGAGATTGGTTACATTATCATCAAATAAATGAAGTGTTTAAATTAGACAGTAAAATAGGCTTCCAGGTGGAAAAATCAAAATTAGAGACTGAACTGTTAGAATCCAGTACTAAGAATTTGTCAAAAATGTATGATCTGCTGCTGAAATGGAATACACAAGATGAAATGGTAAAATCAAGTATGATTAAATGGGCTCAGGACATTGGTCATAACATTATGTTTGCTGATTGGGAAAAGTTGTGGACCACCGGGTTGAAGTTTACGGCGTGTAACGCCTTAAGAGAAAATATAATGAAAATGATTTATAGGTGGTACATAACCCCAGTCAAGCTTGCAAAGATCTACCATTTGCCTGATAATAAATGTTGGAAATGTAAAGAAAAGGAAGGTACATTCTTTCACCTCTGGTGGACGTGCCCGAAGATTAAGGCATTCTGGGAAATGATTTATAATGAACTGAAAAAGGTATTTAAATATACTTTCCCCAAGAAACCAGAGGCCTTTCTCTTGGGTATTGTCGGCCAGGGGGTGTTAAAGACAGATACAAATTTTTTTATGTATGCTACAACAGCAGCTAGAATACTTATTGCAAAGTACTGGAAGACACAGGATCTACCCACACTGGAAGAATGGCAGATGAAGGTGATGGACTACATGGGTTTGGCAGAAATGACGAGCAGAATCCGAGACCAGGGAAGAGAAGCGGCGGAAGAGGAATGGAAGAAGTTTAAGGATTACTTAAAGAAATACTATAAAATTAATGACAGTTAGAATGATGTTGGGCTTAAAATAAATGGTTACTATTAGTAATGGTTAAGACAGAGAGAATAAGGATGATTAACATAAATTTATAATAAAATAAGGGAAGATTCGCTGAATAATTGTAAGAACTTGGAATACAGAAACGGGAAGCAAGAGGAAGTCGAGGAAGTAAGGTTTAAGAAATTAGGACATGAAATGGTACTTGTTTTTTGTTCTGTTAATGTTTGTTGTTTGTTTTTGTATGTTTTGTTTGTGTTAATATAAAAATTGTTTAATAAAAAATATTATATAAAAAAAAACAAAAAAACAAAAACAAATGCAAAGCCCTTACAATTAAGTAGGGACTGATTCCCAATATCCTTATTAAGGCTGTTAACTCCTTTAGCTGCAAATCTGTTGCAATAAAAAAGAAAGAAAACTAGACTGGGGCTGTTGGTGTAATGGGACTGTTAAGTAGACGTTATCTTCAAACGATGCAACGTTCCATTGCTATGTTCTGCTCAATCTGCCAGATTAGTTTTTGGAATGATCTGTCAGTGGAATAAAGAAAACATTTACTCTTTGAGGTGCCACAGTATGCCTGCACACTACAACATGTTCAGAGAGGTGATGTGTTTGAATACCTAAAAAGTATTTATGCATTGAAGCCAAGGAGGGGTGGAAGATATTGTTGTACTGTATTGTTCCCTGTATAATTCCCCTAGAGATAGGTTTTTGAAAGAGGCTTTTCAGACAATTTCATTTTATGATGGCATGGTAGGGAGAAAACTTGTTATTTATGCGTTGATGGGGATAAATTATATTGGGTTTCAGGGCCGGCCCACCTATGAGGCAAAGTGAAGTGACTGCCTCAGGTGGTAGAATCCACATGGGCAGCAGATCCTGAAGTTGATATTCCTTCCCTCCTTGTTCCTGATGTAAACCGTCCCTTCCCTGGAAGGAGGGAGGGGGCATCATTTTGGGGTCTGCCTCGGGTGCCAAAATGTCTTGGGTCAGCCCTGTTAGGCTTCTATGTTTTCCTCTAGCAGCCCGTGGATCAGACATCTCTCCATTAGGTCTGTATTTTTGTGACAGCCAACAGTTTTTAGCAAATATGCTTAAGTCTGTTGTTTGTTCTTAGTCATGGGCTGCTCAGGTCATTTGACTTTCTGCATTTGAGAAAGCCTGAAGCGGCAACGTTCTTGCCGTTCTCCTTTGTGAGATGACTGCGTGAGGAAGGCCGATGTTTGCCCACCAGCAGGCCCGCCCACACCACATATCCAGTGATCTAATATTGTCAAGTGGCACTGCAGCTGAAGTCTCTGCAAAAATCGATTTCCTTCTGCACGTAGCAAAGCGGACTGAGTCGAGCATCTGCTTCTGGTGCATTTGTGGTACTTGCGGTGGTGACCAGCGCAGGCATATGACCACAGACCCCAAACTGCAAGAACGGTTCATCACGTGGCTTCTAGCTCCTTGCTGCTATCGCCTTACAATGCACTGTCCCGAGGCAACATGGGGAGGTGGCCAGAACAGTGTTAGGTAGTTGATACAGGAGCTGAAGCGTGATATCCCGAAAAACCACTGTATTTGGTAACCTCAAAAGCTACTTGTATGTTCAGTTCAAGTTTCTTCATTTAGGAAAGCAAACATCTTGACAAGTTATTCAGTCCCAGAACAAGCCCAGCCGGTTTGGAAGTGGACCTGGGCAAACTTTCTATTTATTTTAATAGCTGTGGGGCAGAGTTAAAAGGAGGAGGGTGGGATGCAGTCTTTGTGAACCATCTTCAGCATTGCACTGTTGCATTTAGTTGGGCTATTCCTCTCCCTGCAACCAAGCTGGTTGCCAAAATTTGGTGGGCAACTTAAGTATACCAGGTTTATTTATTTAGATCATTTCTATACTTCACATTTCCAAGGAAATCTTTCAGCAGGCTTAAGTAATCAAGTAGTAGAACATTGCAAGATAATCAAAACAAAACATTACAAGGGAGACTCAGATGCAAATAATCCACCTTATCATTAACAAGAAAGCACAATATTCTTTTAAGCATTAGAGAAGAAGATGAGATATACAAATCAAGCACACAAACACAATAAAATTCCACATATAAATATAATTTATAACTAAACAAAATGGATGAAGTAGAAGTTGCACCCACAGTTCTCTCCCATCCGCTACCCTTCCTCCACCAACAAAGCCCTTTGTTAGCATAAAAGAATAATTTACAGCCAGCTCATCCACTCTTCTACTTGTCCTGTGCCTAGAAAGCAGCTACTTCTCATTTGTCCTGCTACTTTCCCATCCAGGGAGGTCCTTTTTCTATACTGGTTCAGTCTCTCATGCTGAGAGGTATTAAGCAACTGTAGAACACTCTCTTGGTTCATGAAAGGGCTTTTGACCCAGAAGGGTGAGGGAAGGCCATTTATCCCAGTTCCTCCCACCTGCAATTCCTGTCATTCCCCCCCAGTACCACTACAATCTGCTCTGGAGGGTTAAGAGGCAGTAGGAGTAAATATTCCTTTTTTGAAAAAACCCAGAAGCCTTCCTATTGGGACTCAAAGATTCAGATATTCCTAAAAACATAAGAGAGATCTTCCTTTGTGCCACAGTGGCTGCCAGGATGCTTATTGCATCAAATTGGAATAGTGACAAAGTTCCTTCAAGGACAGAATGGACTCAAAAACTGGTTGAATATGCGGAGTTGGATAATCTATCTGAAAAAATGAAAAAGAAACCAAAACATGTATTTATTTCAAAGTGGGAAGTAGTTAAAATATATTTGAAAAACAGTTGTTGCAGTCTAAACTCTGTTGTAGCATTCGAATAACATCTGTAGTAGTTGGTAGTAAGAATCGAGACCACAGACAATTACTGGTAAATATTTATTTCTTAAAAAAAGAGGGGGGCAGTAGGAGGGGCTGTTTGGGGGTGGGTGGGTTGGAGATAGATAAAATTGCCCTCCCCTTCCGTTAGTGAGGGCTTCACTGGGTCAAAATGTCTTTTGTATCTCATAACTAATCAGTGGGTGCATTCAGACATGGGAATTATTGTGTTAGTTTTCCTGATTATAATACTAATGCTTTCTATCCCAGATTCTAACCTTCCTTCTACACTGCATTGCCTGTTGCTTTATGGAGCTGTAGCTCTTTGATTGATGTATGCCACCATGTGACACTAAGTTTTAAATGGTGTGAAATAACTATATGCTGAACATTGCATGAAATTTCATTGCTTGAAATTACAACGTAAAAACTCCTAGTGATTTTCCAGGTTAACAGGGTTGCAAATGTTGGGGGTTGGGGTTGGGGGGGAAGCAAATATCCTGAAATGAGTGCTAAACTCCTGATAGACTCTGCTAGTTTTCCAGAAGTGGTTTGTATGTTGTGTGAAAGATCACACACACAACATGAAAATGTTCAGGTGAGGAAATGTCGGGAAAACAGAATAAAGTGCTGCTGCCTGAATGCAACCAGAAAGCTTGTGGCTGTTGTGTGTTAAGTTGGAGAAGAGGGAAGAGAGAAATTGCTGCATGTTAGTCCATTCCCAGGTTTGGCTTATGAATACTATAAAAGGTAAAGGTAAAGGTACCCCTGCCCATACGGGCCAGTCGTGTCCGACTCTAGGGTTGTGCGCCCATCTCACTCAAGAGGCCGGAGGCCAGCGCTGTCCGAAGACACTTCTAGCAAACTCTGAGGTTTTTGGAAACTTATTGGTATTTTCCCAGTGAGAAGATAATTAATGGACAGGCTAAACTGAAAAACAGCTTGTCTTCTACTCCTGATCTGCCTATTATAATATGCAGCCACAGGGGGATTGTATTTTAGGGCACACATTCCATTTTCAACTAAAAAGTCTTAAAAGTCTTGCCGGTGTACACCCTGGCTCTGGGAGCCGGGGACAGCACACAAGTGTTCTAGAGAAATGTCCCTGGACTATTGTTTTTGTATGAGCAAATTGTTTCTATTTTATGGGGCAACTTTCAAGTATGCAGATGCCCACCTGCAGCTCAGGGTGGCACAATCTGGAAAGACTCTATTGCTTGATTCTCCTGCACATACAAACTAGACCTCTGCCATCCGAGTTCACAGCCACATTCCACTAGGATATAGAGGAGGTGTTATAGCTCAGTGGTACTGCACCGGCTTTGTGTGCAGAAGCTCCTGTCTTGAATTGCTGGCACCCCCTGGGACGATTTGGAAAGTCTCCTGTCTGAAAGCCTGGAGAGCCTTTGCCAGGCATTGTGCAGACAGTGTTGCTTTAGATAGACCAGTGGCCTGACTCTTCAAGTGGGGTGTGTCTCCCTGTCTCTGCGTTGCTCTTTTGCCACACATGCCATTCACGCACACAAGCTGGAATTAACATGAGGGTAGCCTTTACATAGCTGCTCGCCTATGGGGAGTAAGAATTGCTTCCAGCCAACCAGGTAGAGAAGCTTTTCAAATGTTCTTATTAGAAATATATATATTCTTTCAAGGGACAAATGGCAAACAGAGATGTGTGCTCGAGTCAGAACACTTTGTAAGCTACATGCATTTTTGGATGTATTTGCCTGTGTGCTTGAGAGTTGGCACTCAGCTGTGTTAATCCAGGTGGTGTAGTGGTTAAGAGCGGTGGACTCGTAATCTGGTGAACCAGGTTCGCTTCCCTGTTCCTCCCTATGCAGCTGCTGGGTGACCTTGCGCCAGTCACACTTCTCTGAAGTCTCTCAGCCTCACTCACCTCACAGAGTTGTTGTGGGGAAGGAAGGGAAAGGAGAATGTTAGCCGCTTTGAGACTCCTTAAGGGGAGTGAAAGGCAGGATATCAAGTCCAAAATCCTCCTCCTCCTCCTCCTCCTCCTCCTTCTTCTTCACCCATTTAGGAGCAGGTGTTGCAGCTTGATACTTAAAATGTTTGGCTGGAATGCCTACAAATTGACCTACTCTTTTCAAGTGGTGAGCTTTTGGAGAACAATGTGTCCTCCAAGTGATACTCAAATCCACAGTGGGAACTCTGTGTATGTGTGTTACGAGAAAAGGAACGAGGCTTGATTTTAACCGCATGCTTTTTATACTTATTGAGCGTCATGCATTGATTCTGCATTATTCTGGTATAAATAGGTGGATGGAGCTCCAGGCTGGCTTTAGCCCATCCTGCTTGCTATCCCTTTGCTTGAGGGTTGCTTAGTTTCCTTTCCCAGAAGCAGATGGCCCTTCCTCTCTTCACTGCTTCTCTGTGTGCTTTCTGCCTTTGGCTCATGTTTAATCGGAATAACACATTAATCAGGTGCTCTGAGGTGACAGAAAACAGTCCTTCTCTCACCCCCCCCCCGGCCTGCTCTCTCCAGATCTTTTCTTGGTAAGCTGTGGGGTGACTCTTTTCCACCTGGGGGAACTGGGGGTCAGATTTCTATATGCACACCTTTGTGTATTGTATTGTACCGTTGTCTGTTTTAGGGTGTATTGAACTGGGTTTACAGCTGCCTTGAGAACTTTGGTGAGTAGGTGAGGCAATAGGTAAAGGTAAAGGTACCCCTGCCCGTACGGGCCAGTTGTGTCCGACTCTAGGGTTGCGTGCTCATCTCGCTGTAGAGGCCATGAGCCGGCGCCGTCCAAAGACACTTCCGGGTCACATGGCCAGCGTGACGAAGCTGCTCTGGCGAGCCAGCACCAGCGCAGCACATGGAAACGCCATTTACCTTCCCACTATAAAGTGGTACCTATTTATCTACTTGCACTTAGGGGTGCTTTCTGCTAGGTGGGCAGGAGCTGGGACCGAACGACGGGAGCTCACCCCGCTGCGGGGATTCGAACCGCCGACCATGCGATCGGCAAGCCCTAGGCGCTGAGGTTTTACCCACAGCGCCACCCGCGTCCCATTGAGGTGAGGCTATAAATACTTCTAAATAAGGGGAGAGGGGATACTTTAATTCTGTTGGGATTCAGCTTTGATATCCAGGGTTGTTTCTTTCTCAGCCCCAACACCAACAGTGAAAGACTGTTACCGTCTCTTTGAAAGTGTTTCAAGATAATGGAAGAGTGCTGTTGTCATGTGCTTGGTTTCCTATCTGCCTCTGTATGTGCCACGGATGGGGAACAGGGTGTCCCACCAGTTCATCTCACACAGCACCTAAAAACTGTGGATACTGTGTTCAGGACAAGCCCAATACATTTTGGCACCTGAGGAGAACCACAAAATGGCGTCCCTCCTCCATTCCTGTCAGGGAAAAAGGGGAGAATGAAGGTCTATATCAGGAGCAGGGAGGGGGTATGAACTGTCTCATAGGTGGGTCGGCCCTGACTGTGTTTCATGATCTGGGACTTAACATGAAAATCAGTGCATTCCAAACTCCAGACATGATCCCCATGCAAATCATCTTGTACTACTGTCGAGAAGAGAGGGCCTTTTAATGCTGACCCTGTTCATCCCCGTGGCAAAAGTCTGGGTGCTTTATTTCCAAAGTGCTAGTCTTACTTCCAAGGAGGATCTTGCCGCTATCAAGAAGCATGTGGGTAAATGTCTAGCAGCCCCCTCTATCCCTAACCCTCGTATCTCCTTTTCCCACTTCTATATCAGTAGTTCAACAGTATTTCCTTTAAACAAACATTCTACAATCCTTTATGAAGACCTCTGACCCTCTCCTGTTTTTCATTTCCTTAATCTTGTGCACTTAATGCCTGTTTTGCCATCTGCAACACAAACGTATTTTCAACACACTCTCCCTTCCGGGTGTTGCATACCGTCTGGTGTGTTTAGCTGTTCCCAGTAGGGGCACATATCTGGCGTGCATGTATGCAAATATGATGCGTCTTAAAACCAAAACAGCAGGTGATTTTCCTGTCAGCTCCTGCCCCCCCCCCCACAGTACAGAAATAACAGAGCCCTGATTACTATGGAAGGAGGAAGTGGGTAAACTGGGTACAAAACCACTGGGTTAAAATAAATCACCCAGCTATTGAGAAATAAGCATTATGGGCTTGTATGGTGATGCAGATGGCTTGCCTTTGAGCTGCAGTTGTATCATCTGTCCTTGAATGTCTGCAGCAGGTTATCTTAAATAAGCAGTGCTGTGAAAAGCCTTTCTGTCCTTGGTCTTTTCTCTCTCTTTCCTACCCCCCTCCGCCCCCCGCCTGCAACCTTACTATTTCTCTGCACAGAGAGGAAGCGGAAACAGCTGCCCAGGGATGTTCCCTTCTGGCTTAAGGAGCCAGGATTGCTGGCTCCTCCCTCGCCCAAGGACAGTGTGGTTTTCTTCTATAGATCTAAAAGAGAGAGAGAGAGAAATTACTGCAGGCGCATGGATGACAGCCCGAAAAACAACTGTACTCCCCCAGCTGGCAGCTGTGATAAGAGCAAGGAGCATACTCAGCCAGGGAAGTGGATACATGCAGCCTCCTTTTTAAAAGTTTGGCTGGCCATGCTGCTTGCATTGTGTACTGCTGAAGGCCTCACACCCACGCAGCAGAACATAAGGTCCCTTTTGTCCAGAGGATAAAGGAGTCTATTGACTTGCTCCCGTCCTAGTTCTCCTCTTGACAATATTATAGAGAACAAATTGACCTCGTGTAGCTGCTGTACATTCAGGGGCCGTGATGGGACAGCACACACAAGGGAGAACCTCTTTTCTTATATTGGAGAGATACAGCTTCCCCAGGTGGGCAAAAGGGACTGAATCTCTGCTGCCCTCTTCACATTCTCTTCCCCACCTCCCCTTGCCCATTTTCCTGGGAGCACATGAAACTACTATACTGAGTCATGAAGGTACTTGATGCTGAATACCATCCATCTAGCCCAATAGTCTTAAAGGTCTTCAAACTGGGGCTTGCTTTTAACTCAAGACTGCATTGAAGGGGGGGGGCTTCTTAATTCTTTGACAGATGGGAGTTGTGCTGCTGTTCAAACCCTCCTTCGACCAGCCTGTGACCTGGCAGTGTGTTCTGACCCACCAGTTAAAGACCAGTGATCTGACCCAGTATGGACTATTCTGACCGTTATCAGTGTGCTCTCCAAGCATTGATTTAGTTTATCTCAACTGGAGTCCTCAAAGCATCCTTTACATAAATCTGTACATTTTAGGCAGCAGTGGAAATAAGACCCACAACCACTTTTGACAGAGCCACACAGCCTCTCCCAGTTACAATCCATATGCTTTTTCAAAAAGGCAGACTGAGAGTTGGCATGAGAGCTATTTAAAGATAAATAAAAAGCAACACAACTTTTGCACTGCATTCTTAATCACCACACTGTTCTGTGTCTGACCTGTCTGATATAAATTAGGTCCTCTGGGCTGGAAATGCACCACTGCCTTAGATACCAGTTGACTCTCCAGCTTGCTCCCTCCTATTTCTTCTTTCCTGGGGAGAACCCCCATTGCAGCTGGAGGTCAGCCCAGAGCTCCCATCCACTGACCAGAGGACCACTTCCTGATGGGAAGCTCTGTGCCTTGCGCCTCTGTGAGGGCCCTGCTGGTGTGGGGTGCTATTTGTGGAAGGTTTAGGGCAGAGATGGGGGACCTGCATGTCCCTTCAACTGTTGTTGGACTCTTAATTCCCACTAGTCCCAGCTTGCTCGGTCAACAGCCAGGGATCCCAGCAACATCTAGCTGGCCAAAGGTTCACCATCCCTGGTTTAGGGCAAACTCTTCTTTTGACATTGCTTTTCTTGACCTTCTTAATGGTGTAAAAATTGTGTGAGCTGCTTCAAGGCTACAGTGGAATGTAAATACGGAATAAATATGAGCTGTGCTCCAGACCAACAGTGAACTTTTTTTTGTGGCGGTGGGTGGGAATTGAGCTGGGTCTTTCACACATCAGTCCCCACTTGTGTTACTCATGCCTGTTGTATCAAAAGCAGAGAGGAAGAATGAAAGAGTTCAGGGTCTGGGTGCAAAATAGGTGGCTCCAGGTAAATCTGAATGAGTAAGGCAACATATCCGTTTCCCCACCCCCAGTTGTGGTTTGCTTCTAATACTTTGAACATTATTCTTTAACTGTTTGGAAACCAAAATATAGGGGTCACGAGTCCTAGTTCTAAAAAATAATCTGAAATTACACAGAAGTGGAGTGGGTGGGGGAAACTGGCCGCTTTCATTTTCACTGGCTGTGGGTTTCCGACTAAGGGTGGTGGAGCTTGTGGTTGTGGCCTTGTTGTGCTAGGCCGTTCCTGTTTGTCTTAGTTACCATGGCAATTTAACTGAAGTTGGCTGCGGTGAACCAGGCACCGCACAGGAGTGCAAAAGCCTAGCTGAGTGGGAGTAATAGAGAGCAGGTGTCTGCAGAGAGGCAGGAGTTGTTCTGCGTCACTGAAGCAGATTTCTGGTATCATCCCATCATTTCTTTTCTCTCTGTATGAGGCAGACTTAATTCATCCATTGTTGTTTTATAATCTGTTTTTCCAGCATTGCATGAAGTCTGCACTCCTTCATTGCCTAATGATTGTCACAATTGTGGAACAATTGATTTTTGATTTTTTATTTTTACTTCAACTTGTACTTCCTTGGTAGTCATGGACAAGAAAACTCAGTCTCTACCATTCTATACAATAGCTTTTTAAAAATCATGTCAAGAGGGAGGCAAAGGTTGACATCTGCTTGCTTGTTCTCCCCCCACCCCCCAAAAAAACCCACAACAATTTTTACTTGAGTAATTGAAAGCTTTGTGCTTCCTGTGCCGTAGATAGGGACACCTCAATTTCTGCACTACTGTGATCCACATTCTGTGTCAAGGAATTTGCTTTGCTTCCACATGCTAGTTCCTCATTCATGTTAATCTTCACTTAAAAAAATAGAAATCTCTGAGGGGGTCAAAAAGGAGTTTGGGCCAGACTTTGAAGAGGAATGCGCTGTGGAATAGCGGCAGGGTGTGGGAGACTTCTAGTGTTAGGCAAGGAGGTCTGGGGCTGTTTCTTCTCCTACATACATGCTCCAACACTGGAATTTCTGTGGACTTCATCAGGTGCAACCTTACTCATGTGTACTTAAGCTTTTCTTCACAGTTGAAGAAAAAAGGCAGCAGGATGCATTCTTGTGTGTGTGCATCTACAAGTCCTGATGCTGATTCATACCTCAGCCATGTATTTTCACCATTCTCCTATGAAACTTCTCAAATGCATCTATAGCTTAAAACAAAACAAAACAAAAGATTTCTCATACTTACCGGTATCAAGTTTGTTGGAAATGATGTGCTTTTCCTGTGATATTGCGTCCCAAAATAACATGTACTTGCTATATGAAAGTGTCAGATGACTCTGTTCAGTGTGAGCCATTGAGAATGAGGAGTTGTCGTGTCTTTGAAGTTCACCTTTTGGGAATGGAGAAGATAAAATTGGGGGAACAAATTAATTTTCCATTTGCTTTCTTGTTCACATTAGTATGTTTAAATTCAGTTTTTTGGAAAACAACCAGATACCTTTTTCAAAAAAGCAGAACAAGAGCAGTAAGAATAAGATATCATTCACAATGACTGAGGCATCATAAAACAGAAGCTGGGAAAGACCATTACGATCCTAGCATCCTGTTTAACTAAAGCAACAGCAGGAAGACATTAGCATTAACAAGCATTAACAAGACACAATCAGAGAAGGTTAAAGCAGGGATGGCATATATAGGGTTAAAAAGGTAAAGGTAAAGGACTCCTGACAGTTAAGTCTGAACAACTCTGGGGTTGTTGGCATTTTCTGGATCATGTGGCCAGCATGACTAAGCTGCTTCTGGCGAAACCAGAGCAGCACACGAAAACACTGTTTACCTTCCCGCCAGAGTGGTACCTATTTATCTACTTGCACTTTGATGTGCTTTCAGACTGCTACGTTGGCAGAAACTGGGACTGAGCAACGGGAGCTCACCCCCTCGCGGGGATTCGAACCATGGATCTTCCGATTGCAAGCCCAAGGCTCAGTGGTTTAACCCACAGCGCCACCCGTGTCCCTCTATATATAGGGTTACCATATTTGTGGAAATCCAGATTTTTCAGGACATCTCGCCAATTTTTGCCTGGACACTGCTACCAACTGCAGTATTCCGGGTATGTCCAGGAACCCTAGGCATACATCATTATCATTTGAAAGGAAAGGTCTTTTCCACCTGGCTGAAAGAAAAGAGGCAAGGTGAGTCCCTCTGGGGAGGGAGTTCAGAAGCTCCGTCTTTCTCCCTGAACCCAGCCACACAGAGATTGATGGAGCACATAAGAGGGCCTTGATGATGATATTAGTGAGTGGCAGATTCCTCCGATTCTGTTCATACGTCTCTGCTTAGTTTCATGTGACAATCTAGTCACAGGCTCCTCACCTATTTCCGACTAACAATTGAGCTCTGAATAGGGCATCTGTAATCAGGGGCGTAGGAAGGGGGGGGGCGTCCCAGGTTCCATCATTGGAGGGGGGTGACAGATTATCAAGAAACAATTAACTGCCCTACTAGGGCGGTTCATAAAAACCTTTTTTTTGAAAATGCCTGCTCCAAAGGTCTTATCTTTCTACACTAGGGATTATATAGCTATATATGAAATTTCATGCATATCTGTTAATATCGTGACCCTCCTCCATGAAAATAGCTGTTTACTTGGACGTTTTCCTATGTCGTGAAGGCTGAAATTTCAATTCAGTGGAGCACTTACTGTTCCCAACCCTAACCCTGGGGAAAGCCATCTAATTAGACTTTAATTTGATTTTGACATGTTTTTAGGAGGTAATTTAATTATTGTTTGATTTTACACCAATGTTTTGTATCTGATGTTAGCTGCCCTGAGCCCAACTTTGGCCGGGGAGGGCGGGATATAAATAAAAGTTTATTATTATTATTATTATTATTGCTACTTATTATTCCTTTGTAAGAAAATATGAAATAACGTAAAACCATTTTTTGCAGGCCAAAAAAATATATCAATGTGGGGGTGGGGGTGGCAAGAAATGTTCCACACCGGGTACCACCTGACCTTCCTCCGCCTCTGTCTGTAATGTGCCAGGCCTCTCCTCCTTTCTCTCTCTCACTTGCGCATATATACTTGCGCATAGCAGAGGGCTCACACCCTCTAAGAAACCGGCAGGCTGTGCTCAAGCTGCCAGTAGCGTGATTCCTGAGGAAGAGGACGGGCGTGTGCTCGATAACCGTGGCCTGGAGATCAGCTGCTTTCCTTATGTCCCCCATCACCCACCCGCCCTGCAGGATTTCAAAGAATCTCTTGCAACCGCTCCTCTTCAATTCCGCCCCACTCAATTCTGAGCAAGCGGATTAAGAAAATGCACGGTCAAAGATAGAATTGCTTCACCAAACAGCTGACATGGGGATGGACGATGACTAAGTGTGGCAATGGCTCATCCTATCATCCCAGGGTCTGAACTCCAGCCTTGTGGTCCTCTTGGAGTTCTGCCTCCCCCAAAATCACTCCACCAAACAGCTGACATGATAGACAATGACTAAGTGCAGAACTGTCTCATAATATGGTCCAAGGGTCTGAACTCCAGGCTCATGATCCCCCATCTGGAGCTCTGCCTATATTCAGTGACATATTTTCCTGATAACCCTCCTGTTTGTTCATGAGTCTGTTGTGTGGAAAGGCTTCTAAACTGCGTAACGTCAGTCAATTGTGTGTGTTAAAGGGAATCTGGTGTGTTGGAGGTTTCCAAGTCAGCAGCAACACAGCTCTATACGTGAATACGCTGAATTAAGTTCAGGTTTGCTGTTTTAGCGATAATCTTAAAAGTTTTAAAGAGTGAGTTGAGACCTCTCTTAGCTGGTGGTGAAGAAGTGGAATCGTGGGTGGCTCAATTTGTCATTGCTGGCGGAATGTTATGGCATACACTTTGAAATACAGTGGTACCTCTGGTTAAGTACTTAATTCGTTCTGGAGGTCCGTTCTTAACCTGAAACTGTTCTTAACCTGAAGCACCACTTTAGCTAATGGGGCCTCCCTCTGCCGCCTCGCGATTTCTGTTCTCATCCTGAAGCAAAGTTCTTAACCCAAGGTACTATTTCTGGGAGTCTGTAACCTGAAGCGTATGTAACCCGAGGTACCACTGTACTATAGCCAACTGTTGAGAACTCGTATTGCTAAATATTGCAACCTGCTTTAAAAAAAAATGCTGGGAATTTTACAGTGCTCCTTCCTGCACCAAGTACCCAAATTGTCCTCTCTTTCATGGTTCACAGTTGTAATGTGCCCTTCCTTCAAGAAGCACAAATGATTTCATCCCATTTTACCCTCTGTTAGAGATCAGGAAGAGAGATGGTGGCTAGGCCAGGGCACCTCGTGATCTTCATGGCTAAACCAGGATCTGAAGCCCAGCCTCCTCAGTCCACCAATCACTCGCTTTCCTCCATAGACACACACATTCCTCCATCCAGACAACAAGAGCCATTTGCAGTTCAAGGGCACATTCCTGCCAGGCAGAGGCAGTAAGGCAGGGTGTGGGTCAGGGAGGGCTGTGTCCTGGGGAGGAGGGTCCCAAGGACCAGATAAACCTGGAGGCCACATTGGGCCCCAAGACCTGAGGTTCCCTTCCCCCTGCCCCACACCACACTGACTCTTCTATAGTAAAGTCTCACCAATTCCTCTTGCGAAAGTGATCTTGCCTAAGAGTGATGCACAATCTCTCTCTCTTTGCGGGAATGAGGGAGGTATTTCCTAGTCTGTCTAGGAACCCACAGCAGGTGGGTCCCTTGCAACTGGAGCTAATCTTTTATATATTCTTTTATCTAGGTCAGTTTCCCAGATGTTGAAAAAGCTGAATGGCTCAACAAGGTGAGAATCAGTCGGCTGAATTGTTCCTGCCCAGCCATGGCAGCATCATGACAGTACTAACATCTCTCTCTCTCTTTGTCCCTCTCCCTCCCTGCTTCCCCCACGGCATGGTAGATCCTGGCCCAGGCTTGGCCTTTCTTTGGCCAGTACATGGAGAAACTGTTGGTGGAAAACATTGCTCCAAGCATCCGAGCCTCCAACACCCATTTGCAGACCTTTACATTCACCAAGGTTGACATGGGAGAGAAGGTAATTGTCAGCTGAAAAATAGTTGGTGAAAATATTAAGGGAGAACGTGCTCCAGGGGACAAGTCCATAAATAAGGGGAAAGAAATAATTATATTTCATCCCATATGTGCAGAGGGTTTCCTCCCCACCCCAGACACACCTTGGGCTAGTATTTATTGAAAGCACTGAATGATATATTTTTTTTAATGCATCGCTAGTGCCATGGATTTTTTCACCTATTGGGATGCTAGCAGTAGTCTGTACATTTTTTCTTACTTTATTTGAAACCTTACGTTATAATCCTGCTGGAACATTTTATGGTCTTGCATTTTGTATCGCTGCGGAAAATCCAATAATAAGATTTTGTGAATCCAATCATTCTGCTGCGTAATTGTTATACTTGCTCCTGGGGTGGTGGGGATTCCTTATTAATGGACCAAGGACCACAATCTCATACCTTGCCTTTCCATCCTAGTCTTATAATCGCTATCTTATTTATTCCCTTCCAGCTTCCACATTTGAGTTAGAGCTACATGTGTTTTGTAGTTCTGTGATTGTTGTGTGTTTGTTGGAGGGTTTAGTTTCTAGAACAGAAGCCAGTGCTTTATTAATATACACATTGCGTTTATTACGCTGCCTTTTTGCAGGGGTGTTGTTAGGGTAGATAGGGCCTCCTTACTCAAATCCAAGGTCCTTTGTTCTGGGCCCTAGATCTTCTGCCCCTTTTCCATTTACTTACTTACTTACTTACTTACTTACTTACTTACAACCCTTTTGCTGGAAGCACTGTAAAGCTCCATGCTGGTGGAGACCCCAACCACCCAGTTTCATTTGCCCAGAAATACGTATGCATATAATCTAACTAGTGTTATCCAAATTTGCGCCGTGGGCCTGTATCCAAGGTGCTTAAGTAGCAACAACATTTCAGCTAATGCACTAAAGCTTTTTTTATTTCTAAATGAAGTTTTCTGGTCTCTGTGACTTTGATGAATGTTGTTGAAAGCTCAGGTTCCCTGGGGTGGCTGAACAGTACTGTCAATTGTTCACGTTACAGGGATCTAACCTAATTCCGTGTTTCTCCCTCTTGGCTAATGTTCCCTAGCTCCTGGTCCTCTAACCTTAGGGTTGCCATATTTCAAGAGGTAAAAATCCAGACACAAAGTTGCTGAGCCCAATAGTCCCGCCACCGAGCCCAAGCCCAAGCCTGGGTTGCCCACACCTGAGCCTGAACCAGAGCTGTCCTCTCATTATTGGCTGGGCCAGAAATGTGCAGGAGCCTAATTTCAGTCCTTCTAAAACCATTTTACCTCTTAGTGGGTCTCGGTTGACCCACTGAGCGGCAGCTGTGTCTTGGAAGAGGGATCAGAGGGTTATCCCAGAGGCATCTATATCTTTGGCAAATCTTTGACATCCACGGACCATCAGTTTGCCTTAACAGAGATTGCTGGGGAGTGAGAGATGGGGTATTGCCTCCCTTGTTTTAGTCTATTTTTATTTTTATTTGCTTAAACAACGACTCTTCTTCTGCTCCTAGCCCTTCAAGGTCATTGGAGTTAAGGTTCACACTGGCCTGAACAAGAAGCAAATCTTGCTGGACCTAAACATTAGGTAAGTTCTAAGGTTTTCTTATGTTGCTGTGTTAGCTTCACAAATGGAGCAGAATCAAGGCGGGATGGGGCAGGGGGGGGAGCGGATTGTTCTTTATTGAATGGCCCACAAAGCACTTGTCACTCTGACAAGCTGCATTTTGGAACCTGAGCATTTTTCTACACCCTTTCCTGGAAGAGCGCATGATCTGAGGGCAAGTTTTGTCCTGCACTGTGGAGGTTGAGCTGCATTGCAGAGGGAAGGTGTGAGCGCTATTGTTCTCATCCCCTGCTTGTGGGCTTCCCAGAGGCGCCAGGTTGGCCAATGTTGGCACAGAACACTGGACGGGGTGGTCATGTGAGCTGATCTAGCGGGGGCCTCTTTGTGTTCTTATGTCCCTTTCCTTTTTTGCAACCCCACTGGCCCTGTCACAGCTGACTTTCCTTTAAAGAGACAAGTCACTTGCAAGGGAGAGACAAGGGAGAATCCGTTGTTCTGCTGTGAGGCTCTGCTTTGGGTGAAGATAATGTTTCTTCCTATGCAGAGCCAGAGACTCATTCATGCTGCATTTACGGACCATGCTGGATATCCGCAGTACCTCTTCCCCACACACTTCCTGGCCAAAAGAGAGGAACCGGGTGGGACAGGAGAGCATACAAAATCAGCAACCCCTGAAAAAATGGTCCAACAGGGTGGGTGGAGATTAAGGGGGGAACTGTTCCCTTTTAGGGCCTTGGTGTTTCATTCTTGCAGTGTCTTATGGCTTTATTTGGTTTCTGAGAGCCTCATGCTGGTCTCTTGCTCTCTCTCCCTCCCTACCTGTAACACAGCTATGTGGGTGACGTCCAGATTGATGTGGAGGTCAAGAAATTTTTCTGTAAGGCCGGGGTGAAAGGCATGCAGGTAAGGTGGTCCTGTTTTTGGCTTCGTAAAGGTAGGCTAGAAATCTCAGAGGCTGATACGGTTCCCAGTAATGGATTTGCCTTTTTAGGGACAGTTTGGCTTCTTCTTTTTTTAACCCAAGGAACTTCTCCTTTGCCATGGCACAGGATCAGTCCCAGCAACCGCAGGCCTTGCTTCTTATCCATGGCCTTCCTTGAAAGGGTATCATTTCCACCCAGTTCCTTAATTCCTTTGAGCTACTATTTAGAAAGCACTGCAGCTGCAGGAAGGCAGTGATGAAGGCCTCCCTAATTACTCCTGGTAATTAAAAGCAGAAATCTTTGGGTGCCCCTTCCCTTCCCTTCAGGAAGCCGCATGTGGAGGCAACCCTCCCTCCCTCCCTTTCCTCAGCCTCCCACAATCCCTGAATTTAAGGGTGAATCTTGCCGTGGGGCTGTGATTTGTGTCAGGCTGCCCCAGCTGTTTGTCAACCCGCATTAGTGGCTGGCATGGTAGGTGCATCATTTGTACCAGATGCTGTTGCCTTTGTATCCTCTGCTTGTCCCAGAGCACAGGAATATGATAAATGACTAAAGCAGCACTGACTGAGAATCCGACCTCAACCTTCTCTTTTTCTCTCAGCTGCACGGCATGCTGCGGGTCATCTTGGAGCCCCTCATTGGGGATGTCCCAATTGTTGGGGCGCTCACCATGTTCTTCATCCGCCGTCCGGTAAGTTTTCTGCCCATAGCTGTCAACTTACAGATTTGAAAATGAGGTCACACAGTGGGCTTCAAGGCTGAATGGAGATTTCAACCTGGATATCTTCAGTCCTGATTGCTTCTTCCCAACCCCCCACCCAAATCCACCTGCACATCCAGTATTTCTGTAACTGGTTCTAAATCACACCTCTCCCTTCTTTCCCAGACTCTGGACATTAACTGGACTGGAATGACCAACCTCTTGGACATTCCTGGACTGAGGTAAATGCTTGATTGATGATAAAACCAGAGATGGGGAACTTCTGGCCTCTGGACTTGCAGCTCTTGTAGGAGGTCGGAGAGGGTGTTGTCTTGTTTGCTTCCTCCATCAAAATTTACCGCTCTGGTAAAAGAATGAGGCTTCTATGTTCTCAAGTGCTTCTTCTCTTGGAGATAACCAGAGCAGATGAGTGTGCAAGAGGGGTAAAGGGGGGAGACTTCAACCCTAACCCCAGTGGGGTTGGCTCCATTGAAGTCAATAGGACTGGTGAGGAGTGCAATGGAAAACAGGTGAGAACATTTGAGAAGAAATTGGTTGGTGGGAGAACTGGGTCTTGCTGGAGAAGAACTTTCTGGGGTGCAGTGGGACAGAAAGGTATTCTGGGAGATTGGAGGGGATGCAGAGGATTCTCTGGGATGTCTCCACAGTGGCGATGGGCAAGAGGCAGGGTGGTGTGTACTGTGTTAAAACAGAAGGCTTTTCTCTGCAGCTCATTGTCTGACACAATGATCATGGACTCCATTGCCTCTTTCTTGGTTCTCCCCAACCGCCTGCTCATCCCGCTGGTCCCCGATCTCCACGAAGCAGCTCAGCTACGCTCCCCAATTCCTAGGGTAAGGCAGGCCCTGGGGGAGGGGGAGGGGGTTATCCTTGTGAGTGGGCCAGAGCCCTGCGCCTGATGCATGCCTCTCCCCCCCAGGGTGTCGTCCGTGTCTTTCTGAGGGAGGCCAAGGACCTGCAGTCCAAGGATAAGTACATCAAAGGGATGATTGAGGGCAAGTCAGACCCATACGCCGTTGTGCGTGTGGGAACCCAGGTCTTCACCAGCAAAGTCATTGATGAAGACCTCAACCCAAAGTGGAATGAGATGTATGAGGTAATTGGCTGCCAACTGAGGTGGCAAAATTGAGTGCAAACTTTCAGGGGGACGCTCAGCCCCCTTTCTTTCTCTCCTCCCTCCCTGGCTTAGCTTTTCCTCTTCACGCAACACAACTGTCATTCCTTTCCTTTCTCTGTCTGAAGAGGGCCCCTCCGGCCTGCACAATAGGTGGTGTCTGCTCTGACCCCCCACCTCACTATCCCCACAGTTCATTGTACACGAGGTACCGGGGCAGGAACTGGAGGTGGAGCTGTTTGACAAGGACCCTGATCAGGATGACTTCTTGGGCAGGTGAGAGGCTGGCTGGGCTCTATTCCCAGCTCTATGAGGGGAGTGAGACCTAGCTGGGTGAGTAGCTGAGGGGAGGGGAGGAACTGGAGCTCCTCTGCTCTCTTTTCTGATGCTGAGAGGACTTGGGGGCTAAAGAGTTAGGCAGGGCCAGTTCAGGCCCCAGAGTCATTGGTTTCATCTCCAGCTCTGGAAATTGGAGAGCCAGTGTGGTGTAGTGGTTAAGAGCGGTAGTCTCGTAACCTGGGGAACCGGGTTCGGGTCTCCGCTCCTCCACACGCAGCTGCCGGGTGACCTTGGGCTAGTCACACTTCTCTGAAGTCTCTCAGCCCCACTCACCTCACAGAGTGTTTGTTGTGGGGGAGGAAGGGAAAGGAGAATGTTAGCCGCTTTGAGACTCCTTCGGGTAGTGATAAAGCGGGATATCAAATCCAAACTCTTCTTCTCTTCTTCATGATGGGAGATGGGATCTCTATGGATGAGGGTCACTTGATCTGCTGCACCTTGGGCTTGAAAGTGAGGAGACGGTACTTATGCAAATGTTACCACCTTCTTTTCTTCCTCAGGATGAAACTGGACTTTGGAGAGGTGTTCAAGGCTCGTGTGCTAGAGGAGGTGAGCGCAGAAGAGGGGATGGGGCTGGTTTGATACATGGTGCCAGACAACAGGATAGCCTTTGAGTTTGATATCTGATCTGTGGGGAAGAAGGAAGAATGGTGTTTCATCATAGATTGGTAAAGAGGTGGTGTTGAAGTCTCTTATGAGAAGAGCGGTGGGACAGAGGAGGGGGGCAGAGTGGGCCATATCATGTCAAGCTGGGCAATATTGTTAGAGGGAAGAGTCCATTGGCTGTAAGTGTGATGGTACCTCAGATTCAAAGTCTGTCCCTGTGCTCCTAATCCTGTCCCTCTTTCTCCCACCTGGCAGTGGTTCCCTCTACAAGATGGTGGCCGGGCTCGTGTGCTCCTGCGCCTGGAGTGGCACACCCTCATGTCAGATATCTCTAAGCTGGAACAGGTGAGTGTAACCTTGATCTAATTTGACCTGGAGGCCAATTCAGCTCAGGAGATGTGTCTGGAGTTGGCTGGGCCTGAGTTGGTGCTTTTCTGACAAAAGCAGGAAGATGCCCAGTATTGTCTATTCTGATTGGCAGAAGCTTCCCAAGGTCTCAGGCAAAGTTCTCCCCACCCCCTTTAACCCTGAACCCTTTTAAAATGGGGGATGCTTTGGGTTGGTTGAGCAAGTCTAGAGCCCCCCCCCAATTTTTTCTATGAGGTATTTCCTTGAGTTTCCTCAGAAATGGGCAATATGTGAGGAGTGGACAATGACCCTGGATGGAGGATTCCAAATTCAGACTCCCAAGTCATATAGTAACTACAGCAGGGAAATCAGGACTCCTGGTTCTGTTTCCACGAGGCAAGTCTGATTCTGTGGGAAACTGGCTTGGAAGACCTTGGGGCAGAATCAATAGTTGGACCTCTTGTGTGATCTGGGCTCAGATGAACAAATCAGTAAAAGAGAGATGGAAATAAAAAGATATCCTTTGGAGAAATCTGTGTCTCCCATTGTTTGTTTGTTTTTTTGGGATGGCGTGGGGGGAAGTGTCCTTCAAGGTGAAAGACAGCAAGGTATCTTGGGAAGAAATGGTGGAGCTGACTTTATGCTTGTTTTGCTTCTTGCGTGCCGTTTAAAGGTTCTCCAGTGGAACAAAACTATCTCCTCCAAACCAGAACCACCATCAGCAGCCATCTTGGTTGTCTATCTTGACAGGGCACAAGAGCTCCCAGTGAGTAGTCAGAAACCTTGATGACACTGGCTTCCTGATCTCTTCCAGTTGGGGCTGGTTGGGGTGGATTGGCTGTGTGTTTAAATGTCTTACTTTGTCATATCCCAAAACAGATATAAGTGGGGGTTTTTTAAAAAAAGTATTGCAATATTCTTCTTGATCAGGAATGAGGAACCATTGGTGCTTCATTGTTGGACTCCAGCTCCCATAGTCAGGAATGATGGGAGTTGTAGTCCAGCAACATCTGAAGGGCCACAGATTCCCATTCCCTGTTCCAAATAATATATGTTGAAAATGCTAGCCCTTTCCTATATTAATAGGTTTTTCCCACCTCCCAACGGTGCATAGCTAAGGAAAAGACTCCACATACTCCCAAATTTGATGAAGAAGAAAATATTAAAGATGGCCCTTTCCCTTCAGCAAAAGTGGGAGCTTGTTGTTTATTAAATTGTAAGCCCCACCGTACACTTAAGAGAAGGAGTCCCAAGTCTCCGGTTCCTTGGCAGCCCTGTTGAACCTGCTTTTAGATATTTGGGATTTGGCAAACAGCATTGCATAATTGTAAGGGGGCCACAAAAAATGTGCTTCTGTGTGCTCTTGCTGTCCAGCTTCATAAACTGATGGCAGTTTTAGGGGCTTCTTATTAGGCAGCACCAGAATAACAACTGGTGGGTTCACACCTGGTGGCCTAGAAGGTGCAAACTGGCACTTCCATGCAAGCTGAGACATGGGCAACTGGCTCTTTAAAATAACCCTCCTCCCCAGTGTAAGTAGCACTAGAGGCTTTGGTAGAGACCACCCCTTGTTACGCAGCAGTGCTGTTCACTTCCATTTACTGGAGCTCAGAAATCAGCAGCCAAGCTTCGTAAGGGAAGAACTGGTGACAGAGCCTGTGTTTCTGTTCATGTGGGAGAGGCGATAAGGAGCCCTTTCTGTCTCAGAATGAATGAAGGAAGGGAAGGGCTTTGCCAAATTAACTTGTTTTGCTGGTGCTGTGAAGGTGAAAGAGCCCTTTGCTTGTATGTCAGTTCACGAAAGAGGGTGAAGCTGGAGCTGGTGGCCCTTCAGCTCTTACTCTGCAACCCTTGTGCTATTGGACACCAGTTCTTATGAGCCCCAGCCAGCATGGCACCATGATGGAGCTTATAGTCCAGCAACATGGGGAGCGGGCAGTGGGTTCCTTGTCGCCACCTGGCACAATTTAACCAAGGAACTGGATGTTTCATTGAGCCCTATCTTAGGCCAAGAAGGAAAGAGTGGGGCCTCTTAAATATGTTGGGATAAACCTGAGTGCCTGGCGTGCTCTGGTCCATGGGGTCACGAAGAGTCAGACACGACTAAACAACAACAAACCTGTTAAGGGCGGTACAGTTCATGGATAAGTTCTGTGTCCATCATTTCTCTCACCTCATCCTGTACATAGCTGAAGAAGGCCAGTAAGGAGCCCAACCCCATGGTACAGCTCTCCGTTCAAGATGTCACCCGTGAGAGCAAGGTAAGGACTTCATTCATTCTTGTCTGTTAGTTATTGCTCATTGGACACCTCCAGGTGTAACCACTTGGGGTGCTGATGATGGGGTGTATGCAACAGTCACAACGGAGGTGGCAAGCTTAAGGTGCCTGGCAGGTTTTAGCTCCCCTTCTCTCAGTTTGGTAACATCCCATGATAATCCAGGTCTTGTTGCTTGGTGCACTGTATCACAGGCCAGGATGGTTGGTGCAGGGGGGTTCTGGCTGTAACCTCCACTTACTAATTATCGTTTAATAACAAGTAAGACACTTATTGGGACGTGGGTGGTTCTGTGGGTTAAACCACAGAGCCTAGGACTTGCTGATCAGAAGGTCGGCGGTTTGAATCCCCGTAACGGGGTGAGCTCCCGTTGCTTGGTTCCTGCTCCTGCCAACCTAGCAGTTCAAAAGCACGTTAAAGTGCAAGTAGATAAATAGGTACCGCTCCGGCGGGAAGGTAAACGGCGTTTCCGTGCGCTGCTCTGGTTCGCCAGAAGCGGCTTAGTCGTGCTGGCCCCATGACCCGGAAGCTGTACACTGGCTCCTTCAGCCAGTAAAGCAAGATGAGCGCCGCAACCCCAGAGTCATCCGCGACTGGACCTAACGGTCAGGGGTCCCTTTACCTTTACCTAAGATACTTATTTCTTTATCGTGTTTATTTCCCACCTTGTCTCCCCTGGCCCCTCTGCATTTTATCCCCACAACAACCCTGTGAGCAGGGTTAGACTGAGAGAAAGTGTTACCCAGGAAGCTTCATGCCTCAGAGGGGAAAGGAGCCCTGATCCCCCATTACCCAGTCCAGCACTTTAATTGACAGCTGCTTAGTGAAGGGCTTCTCTGGTGGAGTTGGGTCAGGACATGGCTCATGGCTGCTCCTTCCTCTTCTTTCGAGTGTAGCAGCTTCAGGAAGTCTGCTTCTTGAATGACTGATGTTCCTCAGAAATGGGCGCTGTTTCTGTTTCTTACCTCTTCACTGTCATTCTCCCCCGCACACCACCAGGTTGTCTATAACACTTCTTCTCCTGTCTGGGATGATGCCTTCCGTTTCTTCTTGCAAGACCCAACCACTGAGGACATTGATATACAGGTAGACTTTCCCACCTTTCCCAAATGCTTCCCACAGTTCTGCCTGCACAGAAATGCAAAACCTCTGTTTTCACCCTCCGGCAGGTCAAAGACGACAACCGTCAGACCACCCTGGGCTCCCTCACGATCCATCTGTCCCGCCTTTTGAGTGCCGACAATCTGGTTCTTGACCAATGGTTCCAGCTGGAGAACTCTGGACTAAACAGCCGCATCTACATGAAACTCGTTATGCGGGTAAAACACTTGACGATTGGGGACTTAAAGCCTTAGTGTGTCTCTGATGATGATGATTCACCTATTCACCCTTCCATGCCAGCTCAACAATTACTGCTCAATGTCCTTTATTTAAAAATGCAACAAAACAAACAGCATTTTGAGCTTCTTTTTCAAGCGTGAGGAAGGGAAAGATATACTCTACAGAATGTATGAGCTGCCTATTTTGATTGTGGGTAGAGGCCAGGTGACTTTCTGAGTGGCTGTTACGCTTAGTTGGATTTTTTTTTTCCTTGCCTTCTCCCCAAGATGGAACCATGGATGGGGAATCTGTGGCCCTCCAGATGTAGTTCAACTCCCATCAGCCAGGGCAAGGATGATCTAGAATATCTAGAAGTCCACCAACCCTGCCTTACTGACATGTGATACAGGGCCACAAAGGAGTGTAGAACGGACCCGGAATATAGCATGGGGCATTGAGCATTAAACACAAGTGGAGTCTAAAGGCAAAACTTTGGAGATCTATGAGTGAATCTCTAGCTGCATTTTCTTTTTTTTGAAAACCAGCTGTTTGAGAGAGGGTTCCTTGCCCTGAGCTATCCGTTCCCCTTCTTCACTGATTATCCAGAGTCAGTCAAACATGCCAGTGTTTATGTTATCTGGCCCTGCAGTTACGTTTTGTCCTCTTCATTCAACAGTCCGATGCTTCCTCACTATTTTGACTTTGCTTCCTAACCTCATGCTTCACTGTATGCCAATATTTCTGTAGATCTTGTATCTGGATGCCCCTGAAGTTTGCCTCAACACCCGGCCATGCCCCCCAGGAAATCTGAATGTCACTGAGGGTACTTATGTTGGAAGCAGTGTTGACAGGCCTCCTCGCCCCACCAAGGCCAGCCCAGATGCTGAGTTTGGCACTGAGGTAAGGTCATCTCCTTGAGAGAGTTGATGTTTCCTGAGCAGCAGCAGGAAATGATATAATGTATGTATTTATATATGTCCATCCTGCCCTTTATTGATTTTACGATCCCAGGATGAGTTATATATAAAACCACAGAAGAATAACAAACTACAGAAAAGTTCATAAAATCAGCAGGAGCAGACAGAAATATCTAAAACAAAGATACCAGTCACAAACAATAATGCTGAATAATAATGCTATAGACAGTCTCATCAGTTAACAGTTCAGCTTCTTTCAGTAAAAATAACAGTACAAAGTTGAAGGACCCTTCTAAATCACCAGTTTTATGTTCTTTATATATTTTAAAGATATGAAAGTTTTCAATATAAATTGCATAAATTATGGATTTCCCCCTTCATATTTAGCTTGGCTTTTTTGAGTTTTGATGAAATTTTATTTGATTACAGCAAAAATAATTGTATTACGAAGCTAGGTGCTCCAACCTCTAATCTTACTTGATTTCTGCCTCCTCCAGCTACTGTGATGAAAATTATTGTGTTGCTCTCGTAAAAACCTAGGATGGTTTGGGGACCCCAGAAAAGCGAGATAAGAGACCCGTTGCTTTGTAGGATGGTGACTGCAGTTCCCTCAGGCAAATTCTTCTTCTTTTTCTCTCATCTTCCCCTCAGAGTGTGATCCGCATTCACCTGCTGGAAGCTGAGAATCTGATTGCCAAGGATAACTTCATGGGTGGAATGATAAAGGGCAAATCAGACCCTTATGTCAAAGTGCGCTTGGGGGGCCAGAAGTTCCGTAGCCGCGTCATCAAAGAGGATCTCAACCCCCGCTGGAGTGAGATCTATGAGGTGAGAATGCACGCACACATGTCAAGCTTGGATCTGCTGGACCTTCCGGCCTTGGCTGGTGGTGGTGGAGCGTGGGTTTAATGGGGAATTGTTCTGCAACAGAGTCAGATTATTTTAATTGAAGCAGAACTGATACAGTGTCTGATAACTCACAGTGTCCTGAGATGTCTTCCTTGCAATCAGATGGATGAAAGGAAAGCACACAACAGAGCATTGCATATTTCTGATTTGGACACACACCTGAGAATAACTACAGTATAACACAAATTGTAGAAAACCCAAATGAAGCCTGTTCAGGTTTTTACCTTGGTTCTATACAGAGCAAGGATAGAGAACCTATGGCTGTCTAGAGGTTGTTGGACTCCAACTCCCATCAGCCCCAGCCAGTATGGTCAGGGATGATGGAAGGTGGAGTCTACCAGCATCTGGACTCCCAACCCGTCTAGAGCACCTGTCAGTCAGTTTCAACATTTTTTACTTCTGCCTAGCAATTACGTACTTGGAAGTTCTTTACGTATAGAAGTTTCCACATCAACAGGCGGTGCTCACTCACAGCTGGGTGGAGTATTTGGGACGCACAAACGGCCCCAGAATGGAAGGCCATAAAACCTAAATGCAGTGTTTCAATCTCAGCTTACCATAGAGGATTCTCAGTGCTGTATAAATGCCACTAAGACCAAAAATACTCAGAAATGTCATACCATCTAAAGGATGCATTGTACAACAACATGTCTTGTCTCTCAACTCCCTCTTCCAAAATAATAAAATCATCTGAAAGATCAACTTGGATATGTCTTCAGTGATTTTCAAACTTTCATATGCACGCAGCTTCCGTCTGCAATGTGCCACTGGGAGCCTGAAGTGAAATATTTTTGCATTGAGCTTCTGTATGAATTCCTGCCAAATCCCACTTCCTGCTGGAGCCAAAGATAGAAACCAATAGTCCCAAATAGATGCCCTTCATCTTTTGTTCCCTAGAGGATATAGATCTGTCACCAGGAATCTTAAAATGTTATTTATACACACACACACACAATACAACACATTCATTTACTGAATCATGCACAGACACCCATTGCCAAGAAGTCTAAGGTAGATGTCAGCAGAGAATTGTCTCCAAAAAAATCAGCAAGTTAAAATAGGCAACAGATCAATAAAGCATTGCTCACTCTCTCACTCTCGGTTAACACCCAGCCTCTTCAGTGTATGAACCTAGTTTCACAAACTTGGCCCATCAATAAAGACATAAAAACTATGGTTTAAAAATATTTGTAAAAATCTGCTATCTGGTCTTTTTTAATTAATTGATTCACATCATAGTGCTGTCCAATGTTTGATTGGCTAATCTGACCAATTATTTGGCCAAACATGAAACCCTACCTAGGCCCTTTCAAAGAGGTGGGGGACGGAATCCAGGAAACCAGGTCCCCCCCCCTTTCCATTGCTGGCCTAATGAGTGTGTTTGCTTTCCAGAGCCAAGATGAGAACAAATCTTGGCTTTCACTCTTAATCTACTAAAGTCGATCCCTGAATGTGTGCTGCTTCTGGTTTGTGTGGCTCTTTATTGTGACCCACTTTGCTATATCCTCCAGGTCATTGTGAGTAACGTCCCAGGGCAGGACGTGGAGTTTGATTTATATGACAAAGATGTTGACAAGGACGACTTCCTGGGAAGGTAAGTCTGGAGCAAAATGAAAAATTGGACAGGCCAGAAACACACTCACCTCTCTTCCTTTGAGTTGCCTGAGTACCGCGTGACATGGGAGGAGGGAGAAAAGCACTCCCCTCCCTTCCTATAGACATCTTCAATCCCACAGTCACAGAATTTATACTGGTGAGCCTGAGCCTTAGTAAATCAGAGTGGAGCAGAAAACACCTAAAGGCAAGTCATTTAAGGGCGCTTCCAGATGGCCGTTTGTTGTGCGATCGGTGCTCTTCGTGCATTCAGAGGTTTTTTTGCAGCATCCACATGATGTCATTGGCATCAATGTGCCAATCTTGATTTATACTTTCCTCAGAAAATTTAAGAAAAACGTTGCCAATGACTTGCTTTCAAAATGTGAACCATTCCTTTGCAATATTAAGACCCCATCTGGATGCACCCATAGTTATTTATTAATTTACAGCTTTATAGGTGAAATACAGCTACTTTTCAATCATCTCTATGCATTGGCATTAATTGGGAGTGGATTTTGCTTCTTACACAGAGATTGGGTAGAATACTGCCTCTACATTTGTCTTTGTACCTTCATTAGCTTAACAACTAGGCTTCATTTTCTTAATGAAAGCTGAACATTCAAGGTAGGAGCCTAGATATCTCCATAGCCCCCACTCCCGGTGGATCTGGGCTCATTTTTAGGGGGCGCCAAGGTGGTTGAGGTTTTTTTAGGGAGCCGCTGAAAACACATGCTGCATTGACAACCTTAAAAAGCGCTGAAAACGCAGGCAGCACCAACTCCCAGTCCATCCAGGGTCTGCCGGAACGCTCAGGGAAGGTTCTGGAACTAAGTTCCAGGGTGTTTTGTCTGAAAAAAAGCCCTGCCCTCCACACCCTACTAGAATTGGAGGACCCAGGGCTCTAAATGTGAAGCTTTGCAGACTGGGTTGTAAGTTTACGCTTCCAAGAAATCACTAGAATTGAACACTCTGGCATTTTTTACATCCTTCTTTCGTATCCCTGCATCAAACCACTCTCACTGGCCCACCTTTGGGCCTGTGAATCAGGGCAGGCTGCTTGAAATCCTGGAGAGCTGCAGCTAAACAGTATACGGAGCAATTGTCTCACTCATTTTAAGGAAGTTTCCTATGATGATGATGATGATGATGGTGTTGTTGTTTAGTCGTTTAGTCGTGTCCGACTTTTTGTGACCCCCATGGACCAGAGCACGCCAGGCACTTCTGTCTTCTTTTGTCCATGGAGTTTTCTTGGCTGGGATGCTGGAGTGGCTTGCCAGTTCCTGCTCCAGGTAGATCACATTTAGTCAAAACTCTCCACTATGACTTGTCCATCTTGGGTGGCCCTGCACGGCATAGCTCATAGCTTCTCTGAGTTACTCAAGCCCCTTCGCCACGACAAGGCAGTGATCCATGTTACCAGACTGCAAGTTTACACCTTCTGTCGACGTTTAGTAACTCCTAGTAACCTGTGCATGAATTGCAAACTAGGACAAGGCCCTCTGCTTCGTGTCACCTGGATCATGGTGTTAATTCAGTTTTGCAGGGCCTGTGACAGAAAGAAAGCCATTTGTTCTTCTCACTCACCTCTTCCTCCTCCATCCCCTTTCAGGTGTAAGATCCCTCTGAGACGAGTGCTAAGCCAAAAGTTTGTTGACGAGGTAAGTCAATGGTACCAATGGCATTGGAGAGGGTGGGCAGGAGATGTGCAGCAGCTGTGCTGGTCTTACCCCCTGCTCTTGATTTCAGTGGCTCCCCCTAGAGGATGTGAAGTCGGGACGGCTCCATGTGAAGCTGGAGTGCTTGCCCCCCACGCCCAGTGCTGCTGAGCTGGAGCAGGTAATTGGAGAGAGGAGGGAGGATCATTGAGAGAACTGCCCCATAGGGATGGAGGTTGGGGTTGTTAGCCTCTATGGCAGCTTAACACTACTAAAAACTATACAAGCATTAAAAGCAGAGCACAAGTCCTCCCCACAGGCTTTCAAACTAAGGTTAGGCTACTCCACTCTGAAAAGAGAACTTCTCCTCAGATTGCCTGCTCTAGAGGAACTAATGCTGGGCCTGAGCCCTGCTGGTTTTTCAAAGAATGCTTCACTCCCAGGGAAAGAAGTACTCTTTTCACTTCTTGCACAAGAAGTAGGAGGACTTTGCAAAATAATAACAACTGAGGAACGACAGGGCAGGATGCGGGCGCTTACCTTGGGAACATGAGGTTCCTTTCAGGGCCTTCTGGAGTGACCGTGAGAGCATGCCATGTCTCGTGGTCACTTCAGAAAGCCTTGTCAGTAAAGACCACGCCACTGCGAGGGAACGTGGGGTTTTCTAATGTTTTAAGAGCTTGTTTTTGGCTTTAGGAAGGCCTGTTGCTTGCTGGTAGCAGTTCAGGGTTATTTGAGCACAAGATTCCTGCCTCACAGGGCTTCCTGGAGTGACCATGGTCACTCCAGGAAGCCCTGTCTATCTTACCAGTGAAGAGTCCTGCAACTTGTTCAGTCCCTGTGTTAAGCATAACCACCTTCCTCAAAAAAACAGATTTTTGAGTTTCTTGAGGGAGGTGGTTGTGCTTAAGCAAAACCATGTTTTCTCCCAGTACCCTCATAGAGGCATAAATGAAACTACTCTTTTCTGTTAGCTCAGACATTTGGAAACTGTATGTCCAGCCCCAAGGATATTAGAGCTGGGAGAGGCAACACGGGGCAGCCACAGGCGGTAGGTTTTCAAAGGGTCTGCATGTCAGGCCAGAGCTGTTTTCCCTGACCTGGTGCCCTCCATATGTTTTTGGGCTACAACTCCCACCATCCTTGGCCATGCTGACAGAGGTTAATGGCAACTGGAGTCCAACAACATCTGGAAGGCACGAGGGGAAGGCCGGGTCAGAGTTACAAGAACAAGGGCAATTCATGGGACCGTTGCCGGGGATCTTCCCACTGACAACTGCCTCTCTTTGATGCAAGAAGGCCATCTGGTGATGAGTTGCTCACATGATGAGTGCAGATTGCCAAACTATCATGTGACGGTCATAGTTTTGATGGATACTGCATCTGAGCATAGTCCTTAATGTGTGCCACTTTTCACAGGTATTGATGGTGAATAGCTTGATCCAGACACCAAAGAGCGAGGAGCTGTCATCTGCCCTGCTGTCAGTCTTCCTTGACAGGGCCACTGACCTGCCGGTGAGTGGCAGTACAGATCCCCTCTCCCTGCTGGGGCTCTGAGCTCCTTTCACAGGCCAGGAGAGCTGGGAAGCTGCCAATCACTCCTTGGACATCCTAAAGAGCTCTCTCTCCTTCAGGTCTAGCAGAGGACTAATGTGGAATATTGTATTGGACCTTAACTAAGGATCCTTTACTAAGTCCCAGCTCAGCTGCAGACTCCAGGCCTAATTATACATCCTGTTAAATGTATAATGTACAGCTTCATCTGTGTTCCCCCTTTCCCTTTTAATACTAAGCGGGGGCACCAGTGTATGTTGAGATGGGTTAAAATCACCCCCCTACACATTGGGTGCCACCTGGAAGTATTTTCTTAGCCTAAGTCTCAATGCTGTGCTGGTGGGGGCGGGGTGATTTTCACTGGGATCATGGCTGGGAAGGGCAGGGTTTTCAGTTTATTTTGCAAATTTATAAACCACTTCACAGCTGTGAAAGCAGCATATAATAATGCAAAATAAAATGCAGCAATGCAGACTTAAAGCAACGTTTCTACAATTGTGCAGTTAGACCTCCCTCTCCCTTTTGCTGCAGTCTGCACTTCATATTAAATTAAAAGCAAGCCAGGAATGGCTCACTCAGAGGAGTAGAGCCACAGCAATGGCCTCCCAGCAGCAGCAGCAGCAGCAGCACTGGCCCTACCAGTGGGAGTGCTGGATGGGATTGGCCTGAGCACCTGCACAGCCCAGACCTCTCTGCTTCCTCACTCCTACCCCTCCTGGTCAGCAACAGTGATGCTGCTGCTGGGAGGCTATTGCCACTGTTCTGTTCCACCCAGCAAACCACTCCTGGTTCTGGAGGAGGAGGGAGCAAAAGGCAGTCCTTTCCCTGTCTTACCTAAGCCGTCCCCCCACCCCCAGCCGTAAGGGTAGGAAATTGATTAAAGCCAGACAGGGCGCAGCAAGATAAGGCTGGGGAGCTACGAAAAACAGACTCCTTCCATCTCCACTGTACAAATGAACAGGGAAGGCACAAGGATTTAAAAAATATGCACTGCTGTGTCACCATTACATCAGTTTTGCCCCTCGCTTGCATGCCCTTGGGAAAGCCACTTGTTTCCTCCACCTGTATGAAATCAATATATAGAGGTGTTTGACAGTCATTATGAGAATACATAAGGCATGTTCAAAAACAGAAGATAGGGCTTCCCTTTTGAGCAAATTGTTGGCCTGTGCTACATGCTTAGACATGCTCAAAATACACGCAATGTCTACTTATAATCGAGCATTCTAGAAACTCTCAACCGTTTTCTCTTTCCCAGCTGCGGAAGGGTTCAAAACCCCCAAGTCCTTACGCCAGTCTCTCTGTCCGTGGTGTCTCCTACAAGACCAAGGTGAAGGCATGGGGGGAAAACATGGTGGTTGTTTTAATAGGGAAAGGGTTGTGCTGGAGTGAGCAGTAAAGAATTGCTTCGGGGCAGGATGTGGGCAGGTGGCACATGAGCAGTCTAAGGAAACTGGCAAAGAGGGTGAGGTGGAGGGTTGAGGGTGAAAAGACGAAGCCACGATATTAGAGGGCGGTGGCATAGCTGGGGTAAATGTGTGTGTGTGTGCGCGCGAATGTGTTTGTGTGCACATGTACATTCACCCTTATTTAAAGGGCAAAGGAGATCAGTTGATCTCCATTGAGTCAATTGGGTCAATTCTGTGTCCAGGACAGCTGTCTACCAGCTCCATCTGGTACGCAGGCTGAGACCCTACCTGTCTCGCCAGAGTGGTGCATGTTCTAGTTATCTCCCACTTGGATTACTGCAATGCGATCCATGTGGGGCTACCTTTGAAGGTGACCCGGAAACTACAACTAACCCAGAATGTGACAACCAGACTGGTGACTGGGAGCGGCCGCCGAGACCATATTACACTGGTCCTTAAAGACCTTCATTGGCTCCCAGTACGTTTCCGAGCAAAATTCAAAGTGTTGGTTCTGACCTTAAAGCCCTAAACAGCCTCAGTCCAGTATACCTGAAGGAGCATCTCCACCCCCATCATTCAACCCAGACACTGAGGGCCTTCTGGTGATTCCATCACTGCGAGAAGTGAGGTTACAGGAAACCAGGCAGAGGGCCTTCTCGGTAGTGGCGCCCGCCCTGTGGAACATCTTCCCTTCAGAGGTCAAGGAAGTAAACAACTATCTGACTTTTAGAAGACATCTGAAGGCAGCCCTGTTTAGGGAAGTTTTTAATGTTTGAAGTTTTATTCTGTTTTTAGTGTTCTGTTAGGAGCCGCCCAGAGTGGCTGAGGAAACCCAGCCAGATGGGTGGGGTATAAATAATAAAATTATTATTATTATTATTATTATTATTATTATTATTATTATTATACAAATAAAACTTTAAGAGCACTTGATCATTTGGGGACTTATGGTCATATATTAATGTATGGTAATGTAACAGTATTTTTTTCTTCTTTTATTCTCACTTTTTTCTTTCTTTTTCCTCACTCTGTCTTTTTACAAATGAAATTCTCTTAATAAAATATTAATTTAAAAAAGAGCACTTGATCATAAATCCCAAAATGTGACGTCAGTATTTACGTGTCAATCCTCATTTTTAATCTACAAAAAAGCACTGATCACATCAGATCTTATCCTAAATTGGTAGCATAAAGATGGGAGAACTAAGGTTTGAGCATATTTTGAATTATTTTAAAATAAGAAGTATTTGAAAACCCTTACTGAGCTATAGATAGCTCTCCTTCAGTGATAGTGAAAATGAGTGTTGATATAAATAGATTAGCCCACAGGTGGAGCAGAACATCTGAAGCATTTTTACCCGGCTGTTTAGCTAAAAGACTCCCAGAACAACATGTCACAAAAGTTTGGGAGGGAGGGTGAGAAAGTAAATTCAAGTACTAGTGCTTAGTTAAATTGCTGTAACAAAGGGAAAGAATAGCTTCATCAATCAACTATTCTTATGTAACTTAATCTCAAGGCAGTCATATGGTTTGAACTAGCTTTCCTTTCCCTCCATTCTTAGTGGCATTTGTTTGATACTGTCTTATAAACAGCTGGCTAACCTCAAATTGTGATATTTTCTTCCCTTTTGTATTTTCTAAGTATTGAGAGATTTTATCACGGCCTTGCGTCTCTGCCCTCAGGTCTCCTCTCAGACTGCAGAGCCAGTGTGGAATGAAGCTTTTTCCTTCCTCATCAAGAGGCCCCATGCAGAATCTTTGGAGTTGCAGGTAGCACTTTCTCGCTCTCCCTGCCTCCCCCCTCTTTTTCTCTCCCCCCCCCCCGACACACACACCCTGAAGTCAGTCTGTCCTTTCTCCTGGGCACCACTATCTCTTCTAAAGTGAGCCGTTTAGCAAGTCAGCTGGGCCCAAAATGCCTGTCCTCCTTGTTGGGTAGAACTTCTGGTCTCCCCTGCTACAGTGGGGCAATGTGCAAGCAGCAAAAGCCACAAGACATATCTTTATGGCCTAATTCACACCACATCAGGTGAGAAAGTCAAAGCCATTCTGGGAGCTGAGCACTTCATACTGCAAGAGTGGATTTCTGTGCTTCAGCCAAAACTCACTGAATGGAGTTACATAAACAAATCACTATACTCTGAGCCTTAGCTCTCTTACTGGGTACTTGTAAGGATTGCTGAGATAATATACCAGTAGGTGGCTTGCCCTGAACTCTGAACCAGTGGTGGCTGGTGCCCTTTGGGACTTGTAGGGCGGAAGGCAAGGGAGGCCAACAGTAGGTGGAGCCAGAGCAGATGGCAGGCAGAGCTGCCCCCAATTTGTCATGAGTAAGAAGGCAGGCAGGTGGGAGCTGGCTGGGGGGAGACTGAGCTTGGTGGGGCAGTGCCCCACACATGCTAATGGACCAGCCTCCATGGTCCATTGTCAGGAGCATGCTTGCAGGCCAAATTTGAGAGGTGGGTGTGGCTTCATTCCATCATGTTCAAAGTGTTTTGAAGTCCTCATGTTAAGACTTCAAATACCTTGCAAGGAATGAAAGTTTTTTCTTTTGTGTTTTAGCAGCAGATCCCATGCAGGTTTGCTGCCAGGGAACCCAAGAGCACAGGGGGTATGTGTGAGCTCTTGGCAAGCCAGGACAGGGGACAATGGCTTGCAACTTGCTTCCTTTCAGCCCTTCCCTCTTCTGTGAGCTACATCCTTGCAGGGCAGGGCAGGGAGAAGAAGCCTTGGAGATTTTGCACGTTCTCTCAACCCAATTCCTACCAGAGGACCCTTTACCAGGCCGCCCCTTGATAGTTTCAAAGATTTCAGGGTACGAAAGGGGTTATTCCAATGCACACCACGTGTGACCCTCATCCTTCCTGCCTACTTCACCTGTGAAATTTTGATTGGTCCTCACCTGTCTGTCGTTCCCACAGGTGAAAGATGATGGGCATACCCTGGGTACCCTGTCACTCCCACTTGAGCAGCTGCTGTCAGCAGAGGGGCTTGTCCTTGACCGCTGGTTCCAACTCAGCAACTCTGGTCCTGCCATCCAGGTCCTGATGCGAGTGCAGCTGGGGGTAAGTGGCGATGTGGGGGACAGCAGCTCTGGACAGTCTAACAGACTCTGACCTGTTTTCCTACGGATTATTTCCTTTTTTAAATTGTTTTTCATACATAACAATATGTAAGAAATTGCAACACAGAGAAGTCAGGTCTGGTCTGGTTCGTCTGGTACATAATACTACCTTTTGTGCCATTGTTCTTATTTTCATAATATGTAGGGGGAATGTAAAGAGCCGGTGTGTTGTTTTATCTTCACCTATCGGGTCTCTCCAGCAAAGTTCTGGTGAAGCTGGTGTTGAGGTCCCCGTTCTTGACCACAGGATGAATTCGTACCACTGTCCTAGGAAATCATCTTCCATGTTTGCTTGCCTCGTTCCGCAGGTTCTGATCTCTCAGCACTCAGGTGTGGAGGCCCTTCATGGTGTGGCAGGAGAAGAGACTGAGGAGGGCTCCCAGAAGGGATCTGAGACGGAGCTGTACATCCGGGAGGATGGAGACTCCGGTTCCACTCAAGAGCTGCGCCAGCGCCTGCCACAGGCCAGCAGGTAAAGAAGGGCGGCCCTGTGGGGTGTGGAACCCAGCAAACAATTTGATCTTGCACAATAAAATTGAGCTCCTCAGTCCAGGGATTGTCCTCCAGGGGTTATTGGACTACAACTCCTATCATTGGCTATCCAGGCTAACAACATCAGGAGGGCCACACGTTCTCTATCCCTGCCTTAGCTCCTTGCTAATAAGAGAGGCTGAGGGTCATTAGATCGCTTTCCTGACAGCCTTGACTCCTCCTTCCTCCACATCTGATCACCTGACTCTCGCTCTCTGTCTTCTTTGCTTGGGCCCACTTTTCTTGACATGTTTGGCTGATCTGCTCTGCTGTCCCACTGGCAGGAGGGATGTTGGTGGGGGTCACAGCCTGTATGGCTGCTATTGGTCTGTCTTTGCGGATCTCACAGAGGCCTGTTTAGAGGGAGGCAACTTTTGAGCCCTGGCTCACAGGCTGTCGGATTTCATTCAGCCCTGCCATGCAGACTTCACAGTTGCAGCTCCTTCCTCAGCAAGAAGATCAGAGTGGAGAACAGCCCTGGCCACAGACACCATGAGCCATGCTGAGCCACGTGGCTCAGAGGGAAGAGGATTGCGCTGCGACAGGGTTGGCCAGTGCTGCAGCTGATAGCGGCTGGTACTTTACCCACTTCTTCATTCCTGCCAAAGCAGCTGCAAAGAGGAGGCAGTATCAGGGTAGACTGCCCACATCATGAGGCATCACCTTTTGTGTTGGCCCTGGCAGAGAGGTAGACTTGTGTTCCAAAATTTGTCTGTTCGTTGTATGCATTGTTTCACATCACCAGAAGTGGTTTGCAGAGACAATAAGATACAAATATGTAATAAAAGTAGATTAAAACTAAATCTATACTAAAAAGTAAGATAAAGGTAAAGGTATTAGGTCTAGTCATGCCCGACTCTGGGGTTGCGGCACTCATCTCGCTTTATTGGCTGAGGGAGCCAGTGTACAGCTTCCGGGTCATGTGGCCAGCATGACTAAGCCGCTTCTGGCGAACCAGAGCAGTGCACGGAAACACCGTTTACTTTCCCACCAGAGCTGTACCTATTATCTACTTGCACTTTGACGTGCTTTCGAACTGCTAAGTTGGCAGGAGATATACTAAAAAGTACTCATCCACAAAAGCCACCCTACAACAGAATAATTGTCCCCCCACAACAGCCAAAAGCCGGGTGATTGCAGCTGTCCAAATGCCTGGAAGGTCTTTTCCTGGCATCAGAAGGAAGGCAAAGTCAGTGCCAAGAAAGCTTCCAAGGGGAGAACATTCCTTAAGCGGGGGCCACCACAGGAGAGGCTTGTTCTCACCCTCCAACATCTTTGAGAGATGGACTGCAGAGGGGAGCCTCAGAGGTTAATCTCTGAGCCTGAGTTTATAAGGGGAAAGGTGGCACTTGAGGTGTTTGACTACCAAGCTGGGCAAGGCTCCATAGGTCCAAAGCAGTATACGGTTTGGGGGATGTAAATGTTTATTGAAATTTGATGCTTTGGATAGCTCTAATGTGGGACTTGTTTTCCATTTGTTTATTGGTGTTATTTGCATCAATCTACCGGGAATACTGAGTTCCTTTTGCCTTTTTCACAGTTAAGACAGATCAAGGGTGTTTATATGTGTTACAGTCCTTGTTTTTTTAAAAAAAGTCTGGCCCTACTTGCTACTGGAAAGGATCCCCCCCACAGCTTTTCACCAGGGTAACACAGCCTTTGCCCCGAAGAAGGTTCCCCATTCCTGCTTTAGAGTCTGAATTCTGAGAGTCCAGGGTCAGCTTGTGAAATCGAAGCCAGTACACTGTGGGCTTTTGAATAACATCTTGTTGATGCAGATCGGCTGAGTGGCCTTGGAGCTTTTTGCCAGAAAGGGAACAACAACGCTTGCTGTTTATGTACGTAATATATTTAATACTTTAAAAGATGGGAGCACTACTCTGCTCCATGTCTTGCAGCACGGTGCTCATTTGGGCTTTGGGAACACCAGCAAGTCTGCTTCCCCCCCACCCACCCCCCTGCAGCAATGAGAGCTGCAGGGAAGTTCTTAGCCACCCCGCTTCTTCAGCCCTCCCTCACCACTGTACCTAAGCATACTCATCGCTCATGCATTCTGCTCCCTTAGCATCTGTGGGGACAACATGGACGAGGCTTCTACCATCACATTTCCTTCCTCCAGCTGCACGTGCTGCGCAAAAAGTGTCAAAACGTCTTGCCCTTTCCTCATCCAGCCCCATGTAGTGCCACGATTCCCCTAATAATCAGCTGTGCTTGTGTCTTTCTGCCCTGCAGTAACCTGGAGCTGTCAAACTCGCCCCTGGGCCAGATGAGCCTCACTGTCTGGTACAACATGGATGCGCGCAAACTCATTGTCATCATACACGCCTGCAGGTAAGGGCTGGAGGGGGGCTTGATTTGGGAGGAGTGGGACAAAGAGAGGGCTTTGGCATGAGCCCCCAAAAGAGGTTTTCTTAACTGCACATAGAAAATGGGTACATTCTCAGCCATCTTGCTGGATTTTGTGCTACCACCCAAAGAGGGTTTTTACTTTATGTATGCTTTGACTCTTGGCTTCTACACCAAGTGGCAGTAAAAAAAAAAAAGGTACTGTAAGGGCACTCCCAGGTGACTGGTTATTGAACACTCATCCCAATTCATTTGCAGAGAGATCAGACAACATTGGTTACTTGATGAGCATTCCTTCTGATCTAGTTGCAAAGATGTTATGTAGATGCTGCTGCATCAAAACAAGCATTATCCCACGCTTTCCAGAACATTTCCCCGTCACTTTCCTTATTGCACAGATCAGCTATAATTGTGCAACCTGAATTTGCCGGTACATGGTTGGAATAATAATTAATATAAGACAGTCCAACGTGATTGCTATAGTTAGCATAGAGTTGTATCTAATCTTAGCCCTACTCAGAACAGACCCATTGCAATGAATTGACATGACTAACTTCAGTGTGTCTACTCTGAGAAAGGACCAGGATTGGGTACAACCCCTAGAGAGGATTTCATTTCCATGCTAATTTGATTGTTGCATCAGAACAAACATTTCTGCCTGCCGGATGGAACAATCTCCCTTCTCCTCTCCCCACACTGTTCTGGAGATTCTGTGGACCCTGACCCCCAACTGACTGAGAGGAGGGGAAAGTCCTGCTGAACCAGCTCCCACTTGCCCAAATACTTCGTTGAAGCTGGCCCAATATGTGCCATTAAGTTCTTCAAATCCCTCCTTCCATTTGATTTAGGGGCACTGAATGTTCCCATCCATCCCAATAACTCTCTCTGCCTTCATTTCAGAAACCTTAAGTCAGGTACCAAGGATACACCTGACCCCTATGTCTCCCTGATCCTACTGCCTGACAAATCCCGTGTCACCAAGAGAAAGACAACCGTGCGGAAGAAGACCCACAATCCTGAGTTCAATGAGAAGTAAGGGAGGGTGCCATTGTGTGAGGGTGGGTGGGTGTCTAAAAGGGTCACCAGCTCCTGGGCACTGGAGCTGCCTCTAGCTTATAGTGAACAGTCAGGTTGGTTGGAGAGGACCAGAGAGTGGCGACACAAGAACGGGCCTTTTCTGCAGTGGGATGCTCTCCCCAGGGAAGTTTGGCTGGTATTTTCATTATATACCTTTAGGCACTAGGTGAAAATGTTTCTTTTCAACCAGGCCTTTGGCTGATTAACATTTTATGTCCTTTTAAATGGGCGGGGGGGAGTTCGTTTTGTTCTGTGTTTTTATTTTTATGCGGTGAACTGCTCTGAGATATCTAGATGAAGAGCAGTATACAAATTTTAATAAAAATAATTTCAACATCACTACATGAAAATAATAACTGCTGAAGTGGGGTCGCCATTACCAAGCTCTATTCGTTCTGGAGGTCCGTTCTTAACCTGAAACTGTTCTTAACCTGAAGCACCACTTTAGCTAATGGGGCCTCCCACTGCTGCTGAGCTGCTGCCACACAATTTCTGTTCTCATCCTGAAGCAAAGTTCTTAACCTGAGGTACTATTTCCCTACTTGCAGTCACTAGCACAGATTAGATTCCCTGCTCCAGCCCTATGTATGCATTCGTACCGAGTGTGTTTCGTCGGTGGGAGGGTTGGGATTCACAGCTTTACCATTAAGTAACTTGTATGTTGGCCAAAAAGGGCAATTAAAATTTGTGGGGTAATCTATGTGAAACAGGCCTTGATACTCGCTTGCCCTTTCCACAGGTTTGAATGGGATCTGACGCTGGACGATGCCCAGCGGAGGAAGCTGGAGGCCTACATCAAAAACAGCGTGTCTTTCATGTCCCGAGGGGAGCCGATAGGAAAGGTATGGACCTCGAGAGGAGCTGCCGTTTCAGGCTCCTCATTGGAGAGGAGCCGGCATGTGACTGCTTCTCTGTGCTTTCCCCTCCCAGGTGCACATCGACCTCTCGCAGAAGGACCTGTCGCAGGGCGCTCCCCAGTGGTGAGTACAGCAGGAGGGACAGTTGCCCCATAGCATCTCCAGTATCACTGGGCAGGCAAAGGAGGTCTTGCTACCTGGGCCGTCATTTTCATAGAGGATGCAAAACGTGATTTGAAGAGGGATCCTCTCATTCTTGGGACTAGGGTAGGAAAACACATGGTTCCGTATGCCATGCCACTGAGGATGGACCTGGGATAGCTCCGTTGGTAGAGCATGAGACTCTTAATCTCAGGGTCGTGGGTTCAAGCCCCACATTGGGCAAAAGATTCCTGCCTTGCAGGAGGTTCAACTATAAGACCCTTGTGGTGCCATTCAGCTCTACAATTCTGTGAGTCTAGATTCTAAAATTTAGTCTCTTGTCCCTTATTGACTGGGACGTGGGTGGCGCTGTGGGTTAAGCCACAGAGCCTAGGACTTGCCGATCAGAAGGTCAGCGGTTCGAATCCCCGCAATGGGGTGAGCTCCCGTTGCTCAGTCCCTGCTCCTGCCAACCTAGCAGTTCAAAAGCACGTCAAGTACAAGTAGATAAATAGGTACCGCTCCAGCGGGAAGGCAAATGGCGTTTCCGTGCGCTGCTCTGGTTCGCCAGAAGCGGCTTAGTCATGCTGGCCACATGACCCAGAAGCTGTACACCGGCTCCCTCGGCCAATAAAGCGAGATGAGCGCCACAACCCCAGAGTCGGTCATGACTGGACCTAATGGTCAGGGGTCCCTTTACCTTTAAGGACAGAACCATAGAAGAAATATTGAGCCTGATAGCTCGATACATGAGCACTGTGCTGCATCATAGCTGCTCATTCCACCCCCAGCAAAATCCTGGCCAGCTCTGTCAGACCTTTGTTTGGGCCACGACTGGACCTAATGGTCAGGGGTCCCTTTACCTTTACCCTTATTGACTACACGGAGCAGTGAATCATAAAGGTCTTTCTCTGTCCGAGGGACAGTGCAGTATTCCAGGTGGAATCCACACTGAAGCCCCTTTACTTGCAAGCCACTATGGTTGCGCTTACGATTTTCACCAATGCAGTTGCTGCTCATACAGCACATTCTATGGAATACAACATTGCGCCTCCCTTGTCTTCCCACCTGCTTGGAGCGTTAGTGCAAGGTAATGGAGCAATCCCTCCACTGACTTGTATAGGAGGAAAGGAGAGGCTAGACTCCTAGAAGAATCTGATGTGGGTGGGGGGAACTTCACCCACCCAACAAAGACCGTTTACCCCAAGGATCCCTCTTGGAGGAGGAGTAAGATTTCTGGGCTTCTGGCCTCTTATTTCTTTCCCTTATGCAAGTTGCACTGGGAGGAAGAAGATGCTGAATCGTGGAAAACAGCTGGTGGGAGGAGAAGCTCACTGCCACCAAGGACTTTTGCAATGACAGGGCCCTTGCTGAGGAGGTGGGATTCGCACCAACCTCAGAAGCTGTTTCTTGAGATCCAGCCTCTTTCCCCCCACTGTGAAGGTGAATGGAGGGGGTCACGCTCTCAGTGAACTTGCATAGGAGGGGACAAGAGGATGCACCCCCAAAACAACTGCAGAGTGAATGCAGCCACCATCACAGTTACATTCCTAGTCACACTGAAGGTTTTGGGGGAAAGAGCTTTTAAAGGTAACCACAGTTGCACAAGTGCACTTTAAAAGAAGCAGCATTAAAAACAAAACAAAACACAACCCCGTGATGTTCTTCCAGACAGAGAAAAATGGGAGGACAAAACGCCCACCTACACAAGGTTAAGTATTAAAGATGGAGCAAGGGAGGAAGGTTTGGGGGGGAGGGGTAGGTGCCAAACTAGTTTTGTGAAGCCACACCTGTTGATAATAAACAACATGCAGCTGTTTTATGTGGAAGTACCTAGTGAAAGAGGGACGCGAGTGGCGCTGTGGGTTAAACCACAGAGCCTAGGACTTGCCGATCAGAAGGTCGGCGGTTCGAATCCCCGCGACGGGGTGAGCTCCCGTTGCTCGGTCCCAGCTCCTGCCCACCTAGCAGTTCGAAAGCACATCAAAGTGCAAGTAGATAAATAGGTACCGCTCCGGCGGGAAGGCAAATGGCGTTTCTGTGTGCAGCTCTGGTTTGCCAGAAGCGGCTTAGTCATGCTGGCCACATGACCCAGAAGCTGTACGCCGGCTCCCTCGGCCAGTAAAGCAAGATGAGCGCCACAACCCCAGAGTCGGTCATGACTGGACCTAATGGTCAGGGGTCCCTTTACCTTTTTACCCAGTGAAAGAATCATGCAATAGCTAAAAGAGGTCCTGAAGGGGTCTGGAATTCATTGGGGGGGGGAACAGTAGTGGTGGCCTCATGAGCAAAAGGAACCAGAATACTGAACAAAAATGTGCAGATCTAATATGGATTAGACCCTAGTCCTGGAGGCACTGTCCACTATTTTCCTTTTTCCTCACTCCCCTATCCCTTTCCCCTCCACCCCACCTTGATTGTGGCTCTTTCGTAAAACTCTCTCCTGAACTTGGAGCTAGGCTGCAAGTACATATACAATCATCCATAGAAATTCAGAGAATCATAGAATTGTAGAATTGGAAGAGACACTGAGAGTCATTTAGTCCAACTTCCCTGCAGTGGAGGAATCTCGCCTAAATCATCCATGACAGATTACCATCCAACCTCTGCTTAAAAACCTCCAAGGAAGGGAGTCCACAATCTCCCGAGGAAGTCTGTTCCACTGTCAAACAGCTCTTACCCTCAGAAAGGTCTTCCTGGTGTCAGAATTTCCTTTCTTGTAAATTGAATCCATTTGTGAACACCCAGATCAACTAACAAGCATAAAAATAAGCCCACAGATGCTGAGATCTCTAGAGTAAAGCCACAGTTGTCACAAAATCACATTGAGCATTAATTCTGTGATTGGAACAGAGTGATACAAATTGGATGACTACCCAGGGTGGCAAGCTTGGACACCCCATAGCTGTCAACTTTTCCCTTTTTTAAGGGAAATTCCCTTATTCTGAATAGGATTCCTTGCAAGAAAAGGGAAAGGTTGACAGCTATGGGACATCCTGATCACTCTCTCCCTGTGTAGGGGACAAGAGGGGGGCCAGGCAGCTTGCACACAAGCATCTAGCAGTATGGGGGCATTTCTTCTGGTGGGCATGTTGGAAAAAGGAGGATAGCGGGAAGATGTGGAACATGAGATGCTGTACCAAATTCCCTCAGACTTCCTAGTGAATTTTCCACAGTCATAATTAGGCATTCTTGAGCATCCTCTGTGTATTACAAGCGGAACAGATGCTGCCTAGCCTATTGACATGTAAATCCAAAGACAAGGAAAGGAGCTTGGAGGAATGTGAGCTCCCATGGTTCTTTTTAGGGTGTATCCAGTGACTTACAAATACCAGGATTTACATCCTCCTGCCTCCTCCAAAGAGGTATGAGATGTGGTTTCCCTTATTGTAGTGATTTGGAGGGTTTTAGAGTGCCTTAACAGCCTGGCTGGGGACGCGGATGGCGCTGTGGGTAACACCTCAGTGCCTAGGACTTGCTGATCGCAAGGTCGGCGGTTCGAATCCCCGCGGCGGGGTGAGCTCCCGTCTTTCGGTCCCAGCTCCTGCCCACCTAGCAGTTCGAAAGCACCCCGAAGTGCAAGTAGATAAATAGGTACTGCTTTATAGCGGGAAGGTAAACGGCGTTTTCGTGTGCGGCGCTGGTGCTGGCTCGCCAGATGCCACTTAGTCACGCTGGCCACATGACCCGGAAGTGTCTCCGGACAGCGCTGGCCCCCGGCCTCTTAAGCGAGATGAGCGCGCAACCCTAGAGTCGGACACGGGGTACCTTTACCTTTAATAGCCTGGGAACCATTCCTTTGAGGTGGTTTTGTGCCAGAAGGTCAGCAAAGGCTCTCCTTATCTTGCAGGTACGATTTGAAAGATGACAAAACCAGCTCCTAATCTCCACGGTGCCTCCTGTCTTGAAACTTCACCATCCAGGGAGTTGAAGAGCTGGCATTGACACTGCTACCACCGTTACCTTTCGCTGGAGGATCCCAAGCTCACCCGCCTGCTGGACGGACTCTTCAGTTGTATCTGTTTTTTAAGCAATCATAGTGTTGTGTTCTTAGAATCTTCTTTTTTCACCGAGAAGTGACTCCTGGGTGGGTTTTTGAGGCGGTGAGGGATTCGCACCCTGCATTCACCCTGTGTGCTTCTCTCAACACTGCATACCACATGCTGCCTTTTTTTTCATTGACCAAAGAAGTGGACCTTTTTCATCCTTCTGTTGAGGATGAAGTTCCTTTCAGGCTCTACAGATGCTGTAGGCTCACGCTTTTTCAGCAGCCACTGGAGAAGAAGCTAAAAGGGCCAGGAGCGAAGGGAGCCTGGGGCGAGGGGGTGAGCTAGAGAAGTACGAGGAGCTCCGCAGGGAGGGACCAGATATTTCCCCAAAATAACACTTGGGCAAATAACCTCCTTTGGAACAAAGGGTTCCACACCAGATCTTTTATCTAGAAAGGGAACATTCTGCAACAACCCTCGTCCTGGGCTTGTTTGGCTGGGAAAAGCAACTTGAATTCAGTTGTCCTGCTAATACACTTTTCAAATGGCGTTCAGTCGTTTTGAGTGACAGGATTTGAGGGGTGGAGAGCGCAGTGGCCAAGCCATTTTTATTTGCCTTTTTTATCATTCTTTCCCCATGATGGGGAGTCCATGGCTGTGACCTCTGTGCATTTAGCTGATGCCTGTCAAGTGTCGTGGTGTGTCCTGCCCTGACTCTGTGCAGACCCACAACCTCCTGGTAGCAGTTCACGCTAACCTCGCCAAACATCACCTGCTCTTTCTGATTCTGGCTCCTTTAAACTGAATCAGTTTGTTTTTGGCTTCTTGTCCCACCCAGCATTACGCTGCTGGTCCAAATGGACAGACAGCTTTCTTGCAGTATTGTTATTTGTGCCACTCACGTTGCTGTTTTAAAAAACGAATGTTGTTTGGTGCCTTCTTGCACTCCAGTCCTGGAATCGGTGTGTGGAGTGTCAAACCTCCTCCACCCCAACCTCCTGCACCAAGTTCTAGGTCCGTGTGTATTCTGTAGCAGGAAATTCATATTCCGTGCTCCAAATCAGATTTACAGATATGCAGAATTTATCTACCTGTACACAGAATTAACTTGCAATATTTGCATTTTCTGACTGACTTTGAAAATATATTTGCAAGGAAGGATAGGCATGAAGGCTTTGGGGAGAGAGAGAGGAGATTTGCTTCAAGAAGCAAAAGGACACAGAGGGTACATCTCTCGACATACACCGTATGCATGATTTTAAGGTTTCCTCTGGTAGCATGAAATTTTTTAGAGTTGAGCTTTTAGGACCATTGCACACATGAAGACTAAAGGGCCCTTAGACACCCCCTCCTTTTTCAGAGCGATAAATCACTGCTTGCAAATTTCAGCGCTGTCCTACTATAGTGCTGGGGAAATGGCTTGATTGCTCTTTTACAAAATAGACCCCAATGGCCGGGCCTCCATTTATTCTTTGCCTTTCCCGTATCCCCAGGCTATTCTCGCTTGAGCTGGGCTTGGCGGAGGCCCCTTCCAGAGGGCTTGTGGGCAGCATGGACTTCCCCTCATGGAGCTCTTCAGCAGCTGCACTTGGGGTTGTTGTTTGCTTTTGTGGAGGTTTGTTGTCTGCGGTGTTGCTATGAGAAAGAGTCAAACCGCTTTGGCGATTTTTAAAAAATCCACATGGCTAAGCCCACAGGAAGCTAAATCTTGATAGATGCCTCACAGTGGCTAGATTTATTCCGCCTTCGCAGACCCTGTAATCTGGGCCAGGTGGGCAGGATCATTGTGGCAGAGCAGCTAGGCGGCAGGGCGGGCTCTAGCCTCTCCAAAATATGGAGGGAGGGGGAGCACAGTATTTGCTGCTCTGTCTGAGGCTCCACTGCCGAGCAATCTTGCCTCTCTGCTCGTCTTTTTCCTACTGTTCCTTCGCTTCACAGCTGGGAGCTGCCAACATGGAACTCTCAAGTCCAGTCCTAGCCCCCAATTCCTTTCCACGCATGTGCACTCGCTCTTCCGTCTCTGAAGAAGCCAAAACCATTAATTGTGGTCTATTTATGAAGAGTTTTTTAAAGTGCTTGTTTCTACGCGTATGACCGTAGCGAATGTGTCTAACACAGCAAAAGCACCTCCTTGTTGAATCTGCGCTGCTCCCCCCCAAGAGCACGTTGAAAGATTTGGGGTTGGGGGGTGCCGAGTGTGCCTGCAAAGAACTCAATCACTTGCTGCCTTCCATGCCAAATCAAAGCTCCCGAAAGCACGGCTTCACTGCACGAGTGTGTTTCTGGCACCTGTGCCTCTTGTAGCAGCCACTGTAATTTGTTGTAGCAAATAAAGAGAGGAGGAATCTGTGACTCTGCTTTAGTTTTTATTTACTCTGCTGCTGCTCCCGCTGCCACCGCCATGACCCCAAGCCCTCCCAAACAAAAGCTTGGTAGGAAAATCGATTTTATGCATGCAATCAGTTTGAGGTCCTGCAATTTCAGTGCTCAGAGTGTGCCTTCAAGATTTGAGAGTTTGCATGCACATTAGGACAACGAGGTCCAAAGAGCGACTGACAACATTATTCACATTTTGAAGCGCCACATGCTTACCCAGGGTATTTTGGGGGGGTGCGCTACCTCCTTGTGATGATGTCTTAAAATCTCTTCAGGCTGGTTCATACACAAGACCCCCCTCCTATCCTGTGTGCATCCCACAGGGCTTGCCTAGGCATCTAATGCCATTCTAGGTAGCTTTTCAGTGTGGAGCTGGAATCAGAGGACCAACTGCACACTGAAAGCGTGTTAGGCAGCAAATAGGGTGAGGCTTGACCTACTGTGCCACTAGCACTACTGCTGTGCCTCTCCTGCAACCCCACCTGAAGCATACTGCTTGATATTAAAAATTCACTATTTTAAATAACAAAACTGGCACAGTAGGGCTGATTCACTCTACGGCCTTCACAACTGCTGCACTTTGTTCAGGATGAGTTATTGCGGTTCAACAAATAAATTATCTCTGGTCCAAATGGCTTGAAAAAACACCATGACCTTCTGCTAAATTTCAAACTTGTTTCTTGATATTGAGCTTGTGCCACTCATCATGTTTTAGAGCCAATAAAACATGAAGCTCACCTCTCCAGTTCACCTACATGCTGAAGCCTTCGCCCCTGAAGTTTGCAGTATCCAACTCTCCAGTCTGAGAGTGAGATTAGCATGGCACCATCAAATCAGCTGGTATAAATTTTGCATGGGTGAAGTTGGTGGTTCTGAATTGTGGAGGAACAGGGCCAGAAACACTGAAGCTACAATTGTTGTGCTTTCTTAAACATGTTTCAGTATTTAACTGTGTTACAAGTTAATTTTCCCATTTGTCCCACACTTGGGGAACAATCTGGACTTTTAAATATATATATTTGATACAGTTCAAAATAGTATGTAACCATTTCCCTGTGGGAACAGTATGTCTGTGCTTTAGCAAGCTGGGAGTGTGACAAGCCCTCGGATGTAGGGCATAGCAGATAACACATGCATTCTTTTCTGCTGGCGTGAAGTCAAAGCAGGTGACTTGATTCATGTTCTGGAAGGAAAGAAGAGGACTGCCCTTCAAAGAGACAGACAGACATACCCCACTACTCCCGGACCATTACTTTACCCCTGAGGAATCACCACCATTTCTCATGTCCACTCTGAAGGTCAACTTCTCCAGGATAAAAGGCATCCCATCACTTAACTACCGTATGTTCTGGCGTATAAGACGACTTTTGGACCCCGGAAAATCTTCTCCAGAGTCAGGGGTCATCTTATATGCTGGGTATGGTTGTGGCAGGTGGTGGCGGCAGGAGCGAGAGAGTTAACCCCCGTGGTGACGGCTGTGCGGGAGGCAGCCAGGCAGTGGCTGCAGGCTCGAGAGAGGCGGCAGCCGGGGCGGGAAGAGGCTGCCTCTAGTTGGCTGCAGGCGGGGGTAGTCTTATACAGCGAGTATATCCCAAACTCTTAACAGGAAAAGTTGGGGGGTCGTCTTATACGCCAGAATATACGGTAGTAGCCAAGCGCCATCTCTTGGAATCTATTTCTGTTTCCAGCCTTGAGCTACAATATAATTTGTGTGGTTCTGTGCTCCTGCAGTCCCCTCTTATTGGTGACTTCATCAAAATTAAGTGGCAAAAAGGAACAGGGTTCCCTCCCCCAGTATGGATAAGGGTGCGTTTGTACCTCCAGCTCTGGCAAAGCAGCTTTTCATCTGGGGTCACTTCCAGACAAAGCATTTACCGGTATGTATGTGTGTGTGTATGTCAGCCAATCCATGACTTGTTTTTAGCTGACTTGCCTCAAATTCACCAGCATTTTAAAAGCCACCTGCTGTTTTGAGATTTATGGTGGTAGTTCTGTTCCCTAAACCAATGTTTTTCCTAGTCTCCTATGTCTCCTTTCCCTTCCTCAGCAGACAAGGCCAGCTCTAGAAGGTGTTATGGGCAGGCACTTGCTTGGGGTCCAAATTCAACAAAGGATCCAAACTCCAAACACTATTGCTATTCTCATTTTGCGTGGAGCAACCAGTGTGAGCAACGGGATCAGAAGCCACCAGAGCTCTCCAGTTTGCAGGCCCTCATTCTTTTTGGCCCAACGATCCTGAATGCAACCCACTAAGGGAGGGAGGGGGATTCCCCAGGCCTGTGAGGAGCAGCACTTCCAGGAATCAGCCAGCCTCCTGTATGTCCACGGGGCAGGGCCTCCCCAGTTGCTGAACCCCACATAAGAAACAGCAGGCTATGTTACTGCAGACAACCAGCAGGACCGCAAAAGGGAGGCTTTTCAAAGTTCACCCTCCTTTGGTGCCTATACAGTAATGTCTTTCACCCCGGCTGAGAAATGCCTGCACTGCCATTGGCTTTGTCACCTGTCGAAGAACCCTGCTAGGATCTTAGCCAGCCTAAAGGATGACGATAATTAGCATGCATGCCCGCACACAAACACACAAATCTGATTAAAGGGAAGGCGGTGGAGAGATGTCTGCACCAGCCTAAAACCTCCTTTAATAAAGTTGTTTCTGGAATGTGTGGAGGAGGTAGTTTTGGCAGGACAACTGGAGCCATCAATCAAGTCCTCCTTAGCACTCCGGCAGGAGGCTTGCCTTGTGCTTCTCAGCTGCCCTGTCACTCCTCATCTCTTTTGTTAGCGGCTATAGGATAATGTGTCCGTTCTGGAGTGGGCACCTGGGAGTTGCAAAGGGCATTCCCCAAGCCTCTTGATTTGGACAGAAAATCAACACGTTCGTGGGGAGTTACCGGTAATGGCTTCTTTTAGCCAATTGCTGGCTTCTAGTTGTTTCTGAGCACCAAGCGGATGCAGCTACATCTGGGGTGGTGCAACTATACATGCACGAGGCGCAGCTCAGGGTGGCATTCCGGAGGCTCCTCAGGTTCCCCTGCTTTTTTGGCAATGGGCTGCATTTGCTCTTAATACAATAGCAATTGTTTAAACACGTTTCTGCTATTCCAAACACTTCAGCTGGCTTATCACAACATCCTTACAAACGGCCTGTGCAATAGGTCACTACAATCCTTCCTCTATTACAGATTATGTTGTGTGTGTTAGCATGGCTGAAGCGAAGGCTGACAGAACAGTGGCTTGCCTAAGGCCATCCAGTGAAAGAATGGCGAAAATGAGATGGAAGCAGGGACTCCCTGGTCAACAGCTTAGCCTCTTCGCCACCACTACCATGTACTGCATGCACCTGGGCTTGTCTCATTTTAAGTTACAGTAAAGGTAAAGGTAAAGGGACCCCTTACCATTAGGTCCAGTCGCAGATGACTCTGGGGTTGCGGCGCTCATCTCGCTTTATTGGCCGAGGGAGCCGGTGTACAGTTTCCGGGTCATGTGGCCAGCATGACTAAGCCGCTTCTGGCGAACCACAGCAGCACATGGAAATGCTGTTTACCTTCCCGCCGGAGCGGTACCTATTTATCTACTTGCACTTTGACATGCTTTCGAACTGATTAGGTGGGCAGGAGCTGGGACCGAACAACGGGAGCTCACCCCATCGCGGGGATTCGAACCGCCAACCTTCTGATCAGTAAGGCCTAGGCTCTGTGGTTTAGACCACAGAGCCATCCGCGTCCCTAAGTTACAGTAGGAGCAGCTAATGCTCAAGGCTGGGTCTTCTCCCTGCTAAAACTAAAACGCAAATCCTGCCCCAAGAAAAACTCAATTCTACAACCTCCATTTATTCGGCATTTTTTAAACCATTTTTTTTCTAAATTTGCTCCAGCTTTTCTAGTCAATGAGGGGCAGGGGGAGCTATTCTGTCTGGATGCATTAGCCCCACCCACAATCACTAGATCTCTTGTTAAGACATCTCTCCTGCATCAGCAAGCATTGCTCAAGCACAGTTCCAAGTGCATCTTCACCACTATAATGGCTAGAAACTTTATTTATTTAAATGGAAAGGGAGAGCTGTATTCTGCAGCCCCCTACCATATTCTGCAGTTTCCCTAAACTGATGTGGAACTGCAAGCCTTCATGTAGTTCTGCCAGCAATCTGTTTCTCCTAAGGATAACCTTACCACCAGAGTTCTAGGAGTAAAACGAGTCAGTAGCCAAGGTAGGTGTCTGCTGTGCGGCAACATTTTTTTAAAAATCCCAGAATCAACTAAGGAGGAGCCTAGATGGCCTCAATCTCCCAAAACGCCTGCACTTCCTGCAAGCACCTCTGGGAGAGGGATGTGGTATCTGCTTACGTGAATAAAAACAAAATGATGAGAACAAAAGTAAGTTAACAAACTGAGATGAGAGCCTGCTTTGAAGTTGGCCTTTAGCATCACCCTAAGGACAGAACCACAGAAGAAATATTGAGCCTGATAGCTCGATACATGAGCATTGTGCTGCATCATAGCTGCTCATTCCACCCCCAGCAAAATCCTGGCCAGCTCTGTCAGACCTTTGTATGGGCCACATTAATGATCTTCTACGCATGCTGTTGATATGTATAGAGGATCACTCACATGGCCTGAATGCAAAAGATGTAAGGAGTTTTCTTCTTTGACATAATTTGTTTTGGATCCATCAAAAATAGAAACCAGCATTTCAACCCCTATTTCTGCTGACGCCACAACAGACCGGGGGGGAGAGACAACAACATCTGTATAGACATACAGTGGTACCTCTGGTTACATACTTAATTCGTTCCGGAGGTCTCTTCTTAACCTGAAACTGTTCTTAACCTGAAGCACCACTTTAGATAATGAGGCCTCCCGCTGCTGCTGCGCCGCTGCTGCTGCACGATTTCTGTTTTCATCTTGAAGCAAAGTTCTTAAACCTATTTACAGGTTAGCGGAGCCTGTAACCTGAAGCGTATGTAACCTGAAGTGTATGTAACCCGAGGTACCACTGCAGTATGAAAAAGTTCCCATGACTCCTTCCAGTACAAGCCCTTCAGAATCAAGAATCTCTGCTTAGACCCAGATTGCTTTTGCCTGGCTACCAGGACAGAAGGTGAGAAGACAACAAGTGCTCACGGGCGCAGAACCATCTTAAATAACAACCAACAGTGGTTGTCCATCCTGTTTCACCAAATGAGGCAAAGGTGTCACCCCGTGCATGCGATCTGTGTCATGCTCCCCCACCAAAGCGTAGCTTATTGGGGTTGCACAGCTGTGGCTTCTGTGTTCCAGAAAGATCTCCTTGCACTTGTTGTCGAAGAGACAATGGAGTGAGTGCGCGTCAGGGGGTGAAGTCAAACCGTTGGAGAATCACAGCGCCTGCTGTGGCTGCAGAGACCAGTAACTCGCAACTGCTGCCTCCCATGTTGTTTTTGCTGCACTAGCAGCACAGAAGTGACTTCGCAGCAGAGCAAGATGTTTAGCACCAGCTGGGCTGCAGGAGCTGCTGGAAGGAGGTATACAAGACACCATCCCACTGTTTTAGGGATTCTACTCTGGATTTGTGTAGAGTTTACTCCCTAGCCCAGTGATGGCGAACCTTTTAGAGACCGAGTGCCCAAACTGCAACCCAAAACCCACTTATTTATCGCAAAGTGCCAACATGGCAATTTAACCTGTACAGTGGTGCCTCGGGTTAAGTACTTAATTCGTTCCGGAGGTCCGTTCTTAACCTGAAACTGTTCTTAACCTGAAGCACCACTTTAGCTAATGGGGCCTCCTGCTGCTGCCGTGCCGCCGGAGCACGATTTCTGTTCTCATCCTGAAGCAAAGTTCTCTTTTTTTTTAATGATATTTATTAAGAATTTAGAGATTACAAAAAAAAAAGAAACAGAAAGCGAACAGCAGAAAAATTAACAACATATACATAAAAAATAGATAGAAAAAAGAAAAAAAGAAAAAAATAGAAAGAAAAATACAGCAATAACAATAAAAAAATTAAAAATAAAACACACATCCAATATTCCGTCTCTTTGTCTTTCATTTACTTGTTTCATCGACCTCCTCACACCTCCCTTTTTGTATTCTAATTTAATTATTTGTTTCAGCAAATTCTTTCCATCTTTCTCAATTTTTATTGGATAATTTGTCTTAACAGTCTAACCTATCAATTAACTCAGCAAAGTTCTTAACCCAAGGTACTATTTCTGGGTTAGTGGAGTCTGTAACCTGAAGTGTATGTAACCTGAAGCATATGTAACCCGAGGTACCACTGTACTGTATATCTCATTTTTTCTGTGTCTTTCACGTTTCTTCTTTATGACTGCTGTTGTAATAAATAATCCTTCATAAAAGTTATTGCATTACATTCTTCATTAAATTATCTTTCCATTGATATATAATTTAATGGTATAACTCAGTGCTTTTTTTCTTAAAAAATGTTTAGGAGCCTATGACAACCCGTATTACTCCACCCTCTTACTAACTATCCTGACCTTAAGTATTAATTATAATGATTGTGTGTGCCAACGATGCCCTTCATGCGGAAGTGAAACTGGTAGGTGCCTGCCCCCAAGCTGCTCAAACTCTAAAATTGCAACAGCAAGGGAGGGAGAGAGAGAAAAGAGAGTCAGCGGAGAGTCAGGGCCAGAAACAGATGCATGTACACAAAGGCAGATACATTTGCTGCCAGGAATTTGGGGCACTTTCAGACTGTCACTATTTTGGAGTGGGATTCAATCACACCCTGGCAAATTCAGGCAGCACAGTTAAAGCTCATTTGGGACTCTTGCAAAACAAACCCAAAAGATCAGATCTTTTGCAATAAGGAAGGTGATGGGGAAATGCTCTGGGATAACACTTGACACAGTGTCTAATCTCAGCACAAACAAATTGGGATAAACGCTCATTAAACTAGCTGTTTTGGAAGCGATCTTAGTCCAACTTTTAAGGGCAGCAGAGGGAACGAGGACTATGATGAATGTCTGTCTCAGGCTTTTACCTCTGTTGATATTTGCACACAGAGGGAAACCCACCCAAAATAAAACACTTCTTACAGACAGACAGATGCCGGGATCACAGGATCGTGCAACTAATTCATGTGAAGTATTCTTTACATCCATGTCTAAGTATCTCCAATTTCCATCCATCCCAAACTGAATATTTTGCAGAACGAAAAGCATTGCGTTTATTGTGCCAATCAGGCTGCAATGATTCTAAAACACCCTCTAGCTAAACAAGTTGTTGCTTTTTCCAGTGTCTGTATTGTGATGTGTGCAGACCCTGCATTCTGAGTTGCCAAGAAGTAAGTGTGTGTGTGTGTGTGTGTGTGTGTGTGTGTGTGTGTGTGTGTGTAGAGAGAGATCAGTGCAACAAGAAGAATCAACATACTCCACAATGGAGAGGTTCCTAGATAATTATGCCATAGTTACACCCTCCCCGCGATAGATTGGGTCCTATGCTGCTGCAGTTTACTTAGAACAGCAGTCAAGCCAGGCTGGATGCAATGTTAATAGAAGGAGAATCCCACCCCCGCTTACCTTCTGCTAGCCCATATGACTGGTGCAGAGAGCCAGAGGATTTGCTGTGTGAGCTGACTGGCTTGGTGCCACAAAGGCACGTCCAAGGCCTGGCTATTCAGAAAGGATGCTTAGCTGTAGCAAAGCCCTTTGAGATCTCTCTGTCTTGAATGGAGGGAGGAACTAGCATTGCTGAAGGTGACTGATGCTCCCATTTTTAGATGCATTCCCACTCCATACCCAGCTAGTCCTCTTGGGCTGACATCACAGGATCCACAGAGCTATTTAAACTGCAGCCGGGCAGAGCCAGCCTGAGCTGAGGATCCTGCCTACATCTGCTGACTTCCCCACTGCTTCATTCCCAGCAGGAGACACAGAGAGAACATGCCCCCAAAGAAGGATGCCCCAGTCAAACGGCCAGTACCCCCGCCTGCCAAACCAGCAGCGAAGCCAGCTCTAGCGAAGCCAGGAGCCCCGGCAGCTAAAGGCAAAGCACCAGAACCAGCGCCAGCAGCGCCAGCAGCACCAGCAAAGCCCAAGGATCCCCCAATTGACCTCTCCAAAGTTGTGGTGAGTGAGACATGGTTGAAGGGACAGGACACCTGCGGGAGCCCTTCTCTTCTTGGGAAGGAAGCCGGTTAAAGGCAGCAGCAGCAGCAGCAGCAGGAGGAGGGGGTGGCCAGGATCTTAGGCTATTTTATCTGGATCTAAAGTGTTTTCTATCCTTTTACTAAATAGACAGAGTGCTTTGTGGGATGATATTATTGTAAGAGGTAACTAATTTGAGAAGTGTTGCAGCAGGGCATTACAAGTGGATAAAGGGAGGTTACAGGTTGCAATAATTAATTAGGCGCACCCTAATATGAATTAGTGGGTGCGAAGAGGGGGCTAAATAAATCAAGGCAGCTATCACCATTTTAGAAGCCAAGCCTAGCCCTGTTCCACTCACAAACACCCACCCAGCCCAACTCCACAGAAGGTGTTTGGAGTATTAAATATGTTTGGGCTTGAATAATATCCTCAGCCGGGGCAGAGACAGACGATAGTTTTTAACAGAATTGAAAGTGATTTGAAAGAGGCTTCACTTCTCGTGGTACACACATTTCGTTTGCCTGTTTTTCTTATCAAACAGATTTTTGAAACAATACAAAGCCACTTTATTTGAGGCAAATGGTGGGATGAATGAACAACATACCATGAAAAGAGATTCTTCTTTCAGACCACCAACTCTCTGAAAAACTTGTCAGGCTCCAGGCTTCCGTAAACTACTTTCCAACTCCCTTGAAGCAGTCAGGTATTTTCCCCTGGCAGAAAGATCAGAATGAGTCAAAGCCAAGTAAAACTCAATTGACAGGAGCAGCATGTGCTTATGCACACACATTACCTATCAACTGGCCACCAGACAACCCCATTCCTATCATGGGATACCCAAATAGCTGGCAAGGCCCTGCTGCATTATCTCCAAGCTCACAGCCCCTCTCATGAACAGCAAGGGACCAAGTAGGTGTCAACTGGGTGTCAATTGAAAGGTACGGATGGCATGCATAACTCTTACCTGATCTGTTTATTATCATTCCTTTTTACTGAATCCCCATATTCAGTTTTACATTTTGCAGAAACTTCATATGTGTTTAAATTTGCCCAGCTAACTCTGGCTGGAACCAAAACATGGGAAATCTGGCCTCTCTTATTGGAAGTGGTCAACACTGGGTCTGAAGCAACAGAAAATAAAATGGAATGAACTACCGTAGGATTTAATTGCAACTTATTTCGTTGTCTCCAGATGAGACAGCTGATCTCCCTGAGTTTTGCTGCTCTTTAAAATGATTTGTTTCATTTACCCTCACAGCTATTGTTCCATGTTTTTCAGAGAGGGAGCTAAGGAGCACAGATGCTTGGTTAAAAAAAGCTCTAGTGAATTGTACATCAGCAAGGATTTGGGTCTAAGTCTCCTTGGCTCAAGGCTAACACTATCTGTTGGACTAAACGATACAGTGTTGGGAACTGGAGCTCCATATGGGAAATGAGAATGTCTAAAATCAGGCATGTTTCTTTCTCAGTCCATTCTGAGTTCATTGTGTGCCTTCAAGGCTGATAATGAATTCTAGTTTTAAAAAGAAAGAAAGAAAAGGCAGGACAATGGCTGTGCAAGGTGTGGATTTGTGTGAAGCTAAGTTGGCCACTTGATCACACTCTAGACTTTTAGTCATGATAAATAATTAGCCCTCCATGTCAAGAGACAGTATGTTTTGGGGTTCCAAGTGCTGGACATGCAACCAGAGCACAATGTCCTGCTGTCTGCTTCCAAAGACTTCTTGCTGACTGCTATTGGGAACAAAATGCTGAATTTGATTGCCCTTGTTCTCCAGCTTTTGTGCTGACATTCAGTGAATTTCCCCAGTCTGAATTTAGTTTTATAATGCATATGAGATATAAATATAGTTATATCCTCATATTTAAATATGCTTAATCTAGGTTTATCATTTTTTTTCCTGACACAAGCTTTTTGCAGGCACAAATTCAACAGGTGCCGCTTCCCCATCACTATCTCTCTGTGCTGGGGGAAAGCTGTACCTGCTGGATTTTGGTCTGCCATGCAGCTGGGTAAGGCTACAAATAAATGGTAACAAAATTAAGAAATGGGTCTCCGAATGCATGTTTAGCCTAAAGGTGGGTGAAACATCTGAAATGGCTGAAGACTATCAGCCTACGCAAAGCTGCACTACAGTGTGCTAGGTAGCTAAGCACAGAGTTGAGTCTGGGTCTTTCATACAGTATTTAAAAGGAAGTTCCTTCCTTGACCTCTGCACCACACCAGACCTCAAGGCCTTTAGGGTTCATTGCTTCATGGAAAGCTGGAGCTTCTTCTTCTGCTCTTAGTGTAGGGCTGCCTACCATACATCTGGACATGACCAGGATCAGGCCCTCAGAAGCAGCGTCCAGGCAGAAAGTGTTGAAATGTCTGAGGAAATCCGGAAGTGTAGCTTTTGGCGAATTTTCTTTTTGCAAAAAGAAGTTCAACAAATTTTGTGTCTGGATTTTCACTTTTTGAAGTATGGCAACCCTGTCTCAGTGCTGCTTCTAGGCAGCCAGGAAATAAAGTCCATTTCCCCATCTCAGCAGACAATGGTGAGTGGGAAGGGCAGCAAGCTAAGGTTAGCGGGTTAGAGGGGCAAGATAAATTTAGCAATTGAAAGGGCTCCTGTTATTTTAACGACAGGTCCGAACAGCAGGCGCAAAAGCCTGGTATTTGGCCTGCATTCTCAGAAAGCCCGGCCAGGGACAGGTGGCCACCAGCGGGGGTGGGGTGGGGGTGGGACTTAGCATATTCCCCGCTTTTTACAGGGAACAGTTATTTCAATCCTACCTCTATCCCTTTGCTGGGATGCCACCTTCTGAGACTGGGAGGATCAAGTTGCAGGAGGATTGGGGCATTCAGTCAACAGCCATGTCCTCCTAACGCTGCGGGATTCCTGAAACAGTGAGGTAGGGGCTTCAATAAGGAGAGTGATGGCAGAGAGGGGAAAGCGAGCCCTTATTTAAACCCACTCTAGATTCCAGTCCTAGAAACCTCCTGCTGAACTGGCCTCCCTGGCGCCTTAAGCATCTCCTCCTCCTGTCTTTGCTGGTCACAAGGCTGAAAGAGCCAGCGAGAGGCTGGCCTCTGATGCAGGAAGAGGCAGTCTGGCCTAGCAGTTCCAGGCCTGGCCACAGCAGCACCTGCATGCGCGGCGAAGAACTGTTCTTGGTCCCACGTAACACGCAGGGCTCATTTGCACTGTCCACGGGCCACAGAACAACCACAAAAAAAGAGTACCTGTAAAATGTGCAGATCCACAATGATAAATAGAAATAGAAATACTTTATTGTCACTTGTACAACTTGTACAAGTTGATGCGGGTGGCGCTGTGGGTTAAACCACAGAGCCTAGGACTTGCCGATCAGAAGCTCGGCAGTTCGAATCCCTGTGACGGGGTGAGCTCCCGTTGTTCGGTCCCTGTTCCTGCCAACCTAGCAGTTCGAAAGCACGTCAAAGTGCAAGTAGATAAAGAGGTACCACTCCAGTGGGAAGGTAAACGGCGTTTCCATGCGCTGCTCTGGTTCACCAGAAGCAGCTTAGTCATGCTGGCCACATGACCTGGAAGCTGTACGCCGGCTCCCTCGGCCAATAAAGCGAGATGAGAGCCGCAACCCCAGAGTTGTCCGCGACTGGACCTAACGGTCAGGGGTCCCTTTACCTTTACCTTTACAACTTGTATACAGTGAGATTACACGAGCTCCCCCCACTCATCTCTCTTAGTCTTAATTCCCCTCGTTTACTGACGCACACCCACCAAACCCAAAAGTCAGTTGCCCTGTTGTTACCTTTTCATTCATCAGCCTAACAGCCCACGGATAGAAGCTGTTTTTTACCCTGTTGGTGCGACTAATCATGCTTCTATATCTCCATCTGCAGTGTCGCAAAACTAAAAATCCAGAGTTCACCCTGGTTTCCCTCCACTCCTGCCCTGTGCTCCAAGCCTCCCCATGAGCCAGCCAGCCTTAGGCTGGGTCCCATCTCCAGCCACACATGGCCACACATGCGTAGTCTTGGGGGAAACGCTTCCTGTCTCCAGGATCTACTCCCAAGGCCTGTGGGAAGCAAGATGAACAGAAGCAAGAGTTGTTACCTTTTGTAAACCTCGCAGCTGGGGCAGACCAGGACGGAACAAATATATGGAGCCCTGTACTGTACAGTGAGATGCCTGGACCACAGCCTTTTTGGGCCCCTAGGAGCTGCCACAGAGGACTGAGGTGTTTGGGGTGCTTTCAGACTCCGGGTGGAATACACCTAACCTTTACACAGAGTAGACCCATTGGCATTAATAAGTGAAGTCATGCTCATTAATTCCATCCTCTGGCTCCAAGATTGCCTCTCTGTTGTAAGCAATAAGCGGAACTGCAGTTGTCTTTCCACATGATCACGAGCCTTCCTGCACTTTTTCTCTGTGCACAGTCCTCCATGTTCCATCCACACCAGCTCCTGTGAGTGACGAAGGGGAAGCTTCAATTCACCATTTGAAGCTCAGCACACCTTTGTGGTGCCCAACATCTTATCACCCTGCTCATTTCCCCCACTGATCTTTTTAGCATATAACACTTTTCTGGCTACATTTCGTTCAGTTTTTAAACAAAAAATGTGATGCATTAAAAAAACCAAACCAGAAACACATATTAGCCTAATTAAAAGGATCAATTTAAAAATGAAGAAATGTGATAAAATGACACCCATTGCAAAGTTTATAGTGAAAGTGTGCTGCAAAGCTGTGAGAGATTCGCCTGAGTTGTTGGTCACTGCCCACATGAAAACTATGCCCTTTAAGAGATACTGCTAAGGGAATCTGCAGCTACAGAGAGTGCTCTACTCTTCTGTACTTCTGAAAAAAGCAAAGACTTTGTCTGAAAAAAAGGCATATATAATGCAGGGAAGACAGAGGATAGACATTAATGGACAGTGATGCCATGTGCATGTCCTGTGAAAAGTAAGTGTATGGAGAGTGGCAATTCCACACCTTGGGCTGCAAACATCCTTGGACAGCTTCTGCATGAAACTGGAACTGGCCTGCCTTCTTCACTGGCATTTTATAGGGGCCCATGTGCATCATCATCTATTTGTAATACATCTGTGTTTTCTCAGTGATACACATGACTTCCCCCCTAATGCATAGAATTCATTATTATAATTTTAAACCCAGAAGAGAAGCACAGTCTCCAGAGGGAAAGATGCTCACAGCAGTACCCTTCCAACTGTGCAAGAGGTGTGGCTCCTATGTGTATAGCAGCATTTGGGGGGCGGGGGCATAAATGAGCCCTATCACCCTGCCCCCCACCACTTCCCATACCTAAGCACGCTTTTAGTATCTGGTAAGGCCATTCCACATATTTTAAAACACTGATTACTTATTTGAATGAATGTGCTGGAAATGAACATACAGTAAGCCCTATATCTTAACTAATTGCTCTGTGCTGCTTTAAAATGTGGGTTTTTAACCGTGTAATTTTAAATTTGTGAAATGTTTATAACATTGTAAGCAGCTTTACCTTGCACAACTCTGAGAAAAGCTGCCGGTCTCATTTTATTTATTTTATCTTAAAAACCTCTTATACCCTTTTCATTAATGCATTTATGAATCTCAAAGTGGTTCACAAAATGCAGCAGTCCTGCTGTCCCATTGGAACTGAACTCAGGAAGGGAATTAGCAGATGAAGAGGCAAGTGAAGAAATCCAGAAGCCGCTGGGAGACTCTGAATGAACATGTGAAGACTCAGCAGGCACCATCGCTTGAGAGAGAGTGACCTGGCCTGACCACTGGCTCCTCAGTGGATTTAGCATAAAATTTGGAGGAGTTCTGGGGAACTGAGTCTCCACAGTTGGGAAGGAAGGGAGAGAAATGGGAAAGCATATTTTCCCCTCTTTGTTTACTGACAAACAAAGTACTCGCGCAAAATTGCAGGAGAGTGAGTATTTTTTGTTTTATTTTATAAGGCTGAGGAAGCAAGTTGCCCTTTCTCAGGGGCAGGAAGGAAAGTGAAAAGCTGCTGGATCTCTCACCGGGAGTCCAGTCAGTCAGTCAGCAGCAGACCTCTTGGCCCAAGGCTTCAGAGGAGCTGAGTGGCAGGGAGCAGGGCAGAATGCATCGCCTCCTTGCAGAGAGAGGGAGAGAGAGGTGAAATTGCAACTCCCCAACTACCTTGCAGCTGGGGTAGGAGGGGAGGCCGTGGAAATCTCCTTGGCAGCACTCTGTTTATTCTCTCTCTGCCTTTCCATCCTTCACGCCCTACCCCCTCCTGCCCTTTAATAACCTCAACTGTAAAAGGCAGTCATCTCCCAAGAACCTAGACAACATTAGAAAGTAGCTGGGTTGGCTCATAAGGAAAATTCCCAAACCCATTTTAGGGCAATGCCTTTATGAGGCCAACCAAAATGACACAAAACAGTGTGCAAGCTTTCAAGTTCCACAGAACTGTTTCCCACCTGGCCTGATGAAGAATTGTGGAGAAGTTGGAAGCTTGCGTGCTTTTTTTTGTGACAGTTTGGTTGGACGAAAAATGGTATACTCCAATATGGATTTTGGAAGTTCTTTAAAAGTCTTGGTGTGAGAATGATAGAATGGAGGGAAGGGAAGGAGAATGAATTGTCGCACACAGCTGTGTCTCACCCACTGATATGAATGGAACATAGCAGAATGTGGACACACAAAAGAAAATCCCTGGTACTCGGGAAAAGCAATTGCAATTCCACTTCTGGCTTACCACAAAAAAACCCAAGATTGTATCTTTCTAGGCGCTCCTTGTCTTGGAAACACCCTTTGTTTGAGAAGATTGAGAGACAGGTCTGAGGAGAACTGAAAAGTGGAGAACAGAGTGACAGAGAAAGGGAGTAAAAATGAACCATTCAGAGATGACCATGGAGGTGTCATATATATAGACACACAGGTGGTGAACCTTTCTTAGTGTGAGGGCTGCATTCTCTCATGAGGTAACTTCTGAGGGCCTCCTAGTGATAGGCAAGGCCAGAGTAATGGGTGTGACTCTTTTCTTTGTACAAGAGGTTGCATTCCAGCCATGGGTGTAGCCAGGATTTTTGTGGGGGGGCCAGAACCAACGTGATTGGTCAGTTAAGTATTTCTATTGTTTTACTTGATCTGGGGAGGCATCTCCCCGCTGGCCCCCCCTTGGCTACGCTCATGATTCCAGCCACAATAAAGCCAGAGATTTCTATCCAGGCCAGCAAGAACCAATATCACAGTTAAAGAGTTTGACGAAGGCACAGAGCAGGACTGGTGAGGAGTCGTGGTCTGCAGGAAGGGGGTGGCCTAGGGAGAGTCCTGAGAATTTGATCTGAATAAGCAAAATTCCTAACCCTGATGGATTGTGTAGGTATTTTTGAAAAATGCAACAATACAAATGTCCAGTATGGTCATCAACTCTAAACAAGTTGACCATTTTTTACACATCTGTTCGCCAATGGAAATTAACTGGTCAAATGTTAAAATGGACAAAATACATAGCATAGCTGCCCTGTTCCATCTTTAGTTTTTCTTTGGGAGCTATAGCATCTGCTCTGTCCACTCATCTCTGGCTGAAGAAGTTTTCTGTGAGTCCTAATGCTTCCTTTTTATAACTTGGCATTTCTATCAACAACTTGGGCTTGACCACCTTCCTGTCACCTTGCCCAGTCTCTCTCTCACTTCAGTACCATTGCCTCTTTCCTGTGACTGTCATGATCTCCAACCACTTTCTTTCTTCTTTGTAGATTGAATTCACTAAGGAGCAGTTGGAAGGTAAGCCAATTTGATTGTCCAAAGGCGCCAGGAGCAAGCTTTCCTGAGATACATGCAGAAGCGCTGACATTGCATGCGCCCCGCAGCATGCTGACGTTGTGCATGCATGCCCCCTGCACCCACAGTCGCGGGGCTAAGCTGGTGTGCCTGGATGCACATAAGTGCATGAACTTTCACCTGGTGGCAAAACTATTTCTGATTCACTTCTACAGCCCACCTCAAACAAAATATAATGGTACCTCGGGTTACATACGCTTCAGGTTACATACGCTTCAGGTTACAGACTCTGCTAACCCAGAAATATTACCTCGGGTTAAGAACTTTGCTTCAGGCTGAGAACAGAAATCGTGCTCCGGCGGCGCGGCGGCAGCAGGAGACCCCATTAGCTAAAGTGGTGCTTCAGGTTAAGAACAGTTTCAGGTTAAGAATGGACCTCCAGAATGAATTAAGTTCTTAACCTGAGGTACCACTGTAACTGCTTTGTGTGCATCTTGGTGTTTGCTTTTTACTTCCTAAAACCTCTTAGTTTCTTAGGGACTGGGTAAAAAAGTAAAGGTAAAGGTACCCCTGCCCGTACGGGCCAGTCTTGACAGACTCTAGGGTTGTGCGCCCATCTCACTCAAGAGGCCGGGGGCCAGCGCTGTCCGGAGACACTTCCGGGTCACGTGGCCAGCGTGACATCGCTGCTCTGGCGAGCCAGAGCCGCACACGGAAACGCCGTTTACCTTCCCGCTAGTAAGCGGTCCCTATTTATCTACTTGCACCCGGAGGTGCTTTCAAACTGCTAGGTTGGCAGGCGCTGGGACCGAACAACGGGATCGCACCCCGCCGCGGGGATTTGAACCGCCGACCTTTCGATCGGCAAGCCCTAGGCGCTGAGGCTTTTACCCACAGCGCCACCCGTGTCCTTAGGGACTGGGAGCTGTTATCAAAAGCAATGGCCCCGTATCACCTTCTCCTCTCCCCATAACATTTAGAACACCAAGAAGCACAACATGATGCCAGTGTTCTGCAAGGTCCTCCACCCCCACTTAATTTAACTGGCTGCTGGGAAACCTGAAGTGGGGATGAGATCACATCACAATTTTTGTAGTACTAGATATAACCGGGAGTGGGAGAGGAGTTACAGCTACTTCTGGTCTCATGGCATAAGCAGCGGAGAACGGAGTTGCTAGAGTCAAGAGACTGGAAACACAGAAGCCTAGTCCATCCTCTTGGACAGTCACATAATTTATCCCTGCCCCAGCTTCCTCCTCACATAGACTCCAGTCCTCCAGGTGCAGACTGAGCAAACAGTAATTACAATTGTCCTTTCTTCCCCCAATACACCTTTGTAACCCACCAAGTAGCATTACACCTTTAGTTTCAGCTTTCTGATCTGACACCTCCATGCACACACACACACACACACACACACACACACACACACACACTTTTATTTCAAAGGCATTCATAATTTCCCTCATGACACAAAAGAAATTATATATTTTTTCTGGAGGTATGGCTTTCTCCACGACCACTTAACAGCAACTCTTATTTTTAAATCTTATATCAATAAACTGGCTTTCTGCCCCAAAAGCCCTGACGCGGATTACAATATATGTGGGTTCTTTAGCTAGGAGCAGCAACCGTTTAGACTGCAATCCTTGCCACACTTTCCTAGAAACAAGTCCCATTTAACTCAATGGGGCTTACTTCTGAGTAGACTTATACAGGACTTCACCATTAATAAACTTGGAAAGTGGTTTTACATTTACACTTGTCATGCAGGCAAGTCCTTAGGAAGCCTCACCATGCTCTCCATGCTCCATGCTCACCATGCTCACCAAACCATCCCTCTATTATTTTGAAAGCTGCCCTGAGCATTATGAGAGAAAGAGTGTACATATTTCCAACAAACAGAACATTGTAATCACCTATAGGTGCCTGATTTAACTATCTTGCACTTCCAATTGCCCTTACCACTGAAACCTTCTTTAGCAACTTGAAGGAATGTCTCATTAGCTCAGTTAGTAGAGGAGTTGGGGGCCTGGGTATCTGAGAGATGCAGTTCCTCTTGGTGTGCCTGATTAGCCATGCCTTTGTGCTGTCCAAGGTTGCTACGGGATTAGAGGTGCTGTCTAAATATAAAAATGATTCCTTGGCAACTAAAACCCTCCCAAGATCAAGGTGATGCCCCTTTGGAAGGAAGGTCCCTGAGATCCCTCTTTCGTTTAGAGCAAGAATAGCCAGAGTCTTCCTTTCAAGATCACCATCATCGTTTTCTCTTTAGACACATCCCAAGCAGAGCTTGCCCTTTGGTAGGCAGCAACCTCCCTCCCTCCCTCCCTTCATATTGGCTGTGATGAGTGATAGAAACTGGGCAGGTTAAACAGACCTTGCAGACGGCGGTGTCTAGTTTCTTGGGATTATGTGAACCATCAAGTTGACAGCTGGCATGGCAAGCTTGACACTTTATCCCCAAAAAACCCTCCGGTCCCCGGCAGCTTGCCCAGTTCTGAGACCTCATTACAAAATAACCACATTAAAACTTTGGTCTAATCTCCCTAGATTACAAAGAGGCCTTTGGGCTCTTTGATCGGGTTGGTGATGGCAAAATCCAGTTGGGCCAGTGCGGAGATGTGATGAGGGCCGTGGGACAGAATCCCACAAATGCCGAGATCATGAAAGTCCTGGGACACCCCAAGCCGGACGGTGAGTCTTGATCCTCACAAGTAGAAAGGGAAACGTACAGTATGGCCACTTGAGGGCAATAGATTCCAAATTCAAGCAAGCATACAGTACAGAGTAGTACTAGGCAAAAACTGCATACAAAAATGTGTATATCAGGAGAAAGGGCTGCTAAAATGCTGGTGAATTTTCTTGAGAACTTTTTTTAAATAGAAAAAAATAGCAAGTTGATGTGGAAATATGGTGAACTGAATTTAAGATTGGGAAAACAAATTTGAGAGGTCTGTCCATCTTTAGTTAGGAATGGGGGAAAGCGTGGGAAGCTGCGCAGGACACATCAGCCCTGAAGGGTGTTTTCAGACGTGAGGCTGACATCCCTTTAGAGCTTCAGCATTCTTACTAGTTCTACTATTTAGGCTTGAGTGCCGATGCTTATGTCGCCAAAATGGTACCACCCACATGCAAGGAGGAGATACGTGTGCATGGATGGTGCCCTTTTGGCTGCATTAGCCTAGGCACTCATGCCTGAATATCAGAAGCAGAGATATTGTATCAATTAAAGGAGAAAAATAAGGAAAGAAAATAGGACAATAGTAGAAACATAAACATGGAATATAGTATTCTCTCTTTCTTTACTTCTGTATAATTTGTACTTTATATTTGAGTATGTATTACATAGAAACCCAGTATAGAAGAAGCTGATGTGTGACCACCTCCTGTGCTCCATCCTCCCCGAAAACCACATGCTAAGCAATTTTCAGGATGTAAAACACAGTTTCGGGTTCACATTCCAAGTGAAAGAGTGCAGTCCTCATGGAATGTATACAATCAACGGACACAGATTTCTGAGGGTGTAGGCTGGGAAGGGCCCCATGAAATCTAGGAGGCAAAGCGCTTGGGACTAGTTTGCTGTTGACAGTCTTTCCTCCTCCTCCTCCTTCTCCACTAGAGCTGAATTCTAAGCGGGTGGAGTTTGAAGAGTTCCTGCCCATGTTACAGACTATTGCCAAGAACAAAGATCAGGGAACCTACGAAGACTACGTGGAGGGGCTCAGGGTCTTTGACAAAGAGGGAAACGGCACCGTCATGGGCGCAGAACTGCGCCACGTCCTCGCCACGCTTGGTAAGTGCTGCCAGGGCAAAACTTTCTCGCCAGTTTGTTGCCAGAAGGCCCAAGCAGCTTTGGGGGCACACCAAACATGAGGAGGCCATGCTACAGCCCAGAGCCCAGAAGGATCCCATTTTCAACACAGCCATCATCCCATTCACTTACTTCAGCTTTAGGTACAGGTGGATGTGCTAAACTAGCTAATGGGCAACGCTGCAATTAATCCTTGTTCGAAATGATTGTTCATTCATAAATGAACTGGATGGCCTTAGGCAAGCTGGTGTTGCTTAGGTACTGTCTCTCCCAGTGCTGGATTTTTCATATAAGCTAAACAAGCTATAGCTTAGGGCCCCACTCTCTTGGGGGCCCCAAAAAAAATTAAAGGAAAAAACAACTGGATGTACATTTCCAAAATACAAGATAAAAAACAAATAAAATAAAGCCTACATACAGCAACAGTGTTTTGTGTTGTGTAGGCTCCTATTTGTTATGTGCAAATGGCTTTAGATACCTATTAGGTCCATAAATTACCATATAGCATATATTCAAACTAAAAAACAGTGACAATTTGTTGTTGACTAGGGACAGCTGGACATATAAAGGGCCACATTACCTTCAGTAGCTGAGGGCCTCATCAAACCTAAATCTGGCCCTGGTCTCTCCAGGTACGGTTTTGCATCCTAATTTCCCCTTGCCTTGGTACTAACACTGGCCCCACTGTAGACTCATAGTACCTCTTCCCCATTAAGGTTTGGGGGAGTGGCCTTTATATAGAGAGGATGCCTGTTATGTACTGAGTTGAATAGGATCCAAACTGCAGCAGTCTGATTGGTCCTAGAACAATAGGATCCAAAAGGCAGCAGTCTGATTGGTCCTAGAACAATAGGATTCAGAATGCAGCAGTATGATTGGTTGGCAGGAACCACGCAATCATGCTCCAGATAGAAGTGAATCCACAACCTGATTGGCTTACAGTAGAATTCCGGAATTAGCCAATCATGTGCAGCCCATTGTGTAAATAATGTATATAAAGCAGATACCTTGAGGGGACTTTCATTCATTCCTCCACACCACTATGAGCTGAATAAAGAGCATGAAATCACTTTGCGACTCTGAGTATATTTCAATGCCCTTGTGGCAAGGAGTTGTTGCACTCTCATCCACTATAGAATGCATGCATTAATAAATAAGGACTTGCGCTTCTGTTCCAGGGAGGTGCAGTGCACAGCCTGCAAAGAACTATTGAAAAAGTGAAAAGTCTATAAAATGGAGAGATACTTTTGCTACTCTTTGTCTCCTTATTTTATTTTAGAAGAAAGGATACATGATCATTATTACCCTTCAATCTAAGCCTATAATATGTTAGGGTTTTTTTTTTTTCTTCTGGTGGCAGACGATAGAACCACAAGATCGGTGCAAAACACTCAAACAAAGGTTTTATTACAGCTATACAAAAACAACAAACACAAAGCATGTGGGTGTTCTCTCTCTGCAGGCAAAATTCAAACTGCGACTTCTTTTCTTTTATACACATTACCAGCTGTGTCTAATCAGCCTAGAAAACCACACCCAGAACTCACAGAAAAAGTTCTTAAAACTGTTTGCAGCCTTTTACTGTTTCTTGATGAATGATATCTAACATAATAATGCAAGTGAGTTCAATGTGGCTTACTCCCAAGTGGGGTTTTGGTTGCAGCCTAAAGAACTAGTCATGCTGATAGACTAGAGCATCAGGCTTGAACTGGGAAAAACTGAATTCAAATCCTAGCTCAGCTACACAGCTGTGTCCCACGCTCCTTCCAAGAAGCTCACAATGGCATATGATAGAATTTGCTCTACAATCCTGTGAATTGGATTAGGCTGAGAAATAGTGACCAAATGTCACCTTGTGAGCATTGCAAATGGCATGGATTTGAACCCAGGTCTCCCCATTCCAAGTATGGCCCTCTAAAATAAAATTCAAATACCTGTTTATAGACATACACACACAACACATACCAACATTCTGTTTTGAAGATCAACTGCAATTGATTAGAATTTAATAAAGGTAAATAGTATGGTCTATCACAAATATCTCAAAATCAGATTTGATTGTTGATGCCATTTACATCAAACCACCTTTGGTGCAACAAACAATGTAGTTTCATACACATTCCTGAGGAGTTATTTCAGCGCAAGATGCAGGTTGAACTACTTGGTATGCTAGGTGCTGGGCTACTGCTCCCATCATCCTTTGACCATGTTGGCTGGGGCTGATGGGGACTGAAGGAAATGTAAAGAACCTGACCCCTTCTTCCATGTGCTGTTCCTCCTCCTTCTCTTTCCAGGTGAGAAAATGACTGAAGAGGAAGTAGACACTCTATTAGCTGGGCACGAAGATGCTAATGGCTGCATCAATTATGAAGGTGAGAGACTGGGTCTGTTTTTGCATGAGCAGGTAGGCCCAGTGTCAGAACACTCATATTGGACTCATCCAGACTTCCTAGGCACAGGGCCACACTCTGAAGTACTGTATCCAAGCGCTCCCCCCCCCACTTTTGCCCCTTTTCTTTCTTTCCCAGAGAAAACCCGCTCTTTACCACTGAATCAGAGCAGATGGCAATCTGTGGGTAACACAAATTGCCTTTTGTTCTGATTCAGCATTAAAGAGTGGGTTCTCACGGGGAAAGTGGCCAGAAAATAAAAAAGAATGCTTGGACACAGCGCTTTAAAACGTCAACCTAGAAAGTATGGCACAAAAGGAAGTCTGGATGAGCCCAGGACCTTGGCAGGGGGGGGCATCTCCCCCCCCCATCAAGAAAGTAAATAAAAATACTTAAGTAACTGATCAATTGCATTGCAGATAACTCAGTTCTGCCCCCTAAAATACAGCCTGCCTATGGATGATCACTTAGAAGAGGTGAGTAGACAGTTTAGTTTGATTCAAGGGAAGCAGCGACACTTCCCAGTTTCACAGGGAAATGTGGTGATAAAAGTGTAGATCCTGCAAGCTTGTATATCGCAATTAACTAAATTTATATATCACTTGACTGTAGAAAAACCTCTAAGCAGTTTACAAATGAATATTAAAAAGCAGGTAATGTACAGAACATTGCACACATTATCTACAAGTTGTGGTAAAGAATATGCTTTGCAAGTGAAAAGTCTCAGGTCAATCCCTGGCATCTGCTGGTAGAGCTGGGATTATACCCCCCTCTGAAACCCTGGAGAGACACAGCCTATCGGTGTGGACAGTATCAAGCTTGCTGGACCAATGGTCTGTCTAAGTACAAGGCAGCTTCCTCTGTTTCCAAGTTATATGGGATGCTGGACTTTGCTTGTTGCAGTTTTCATATGCAAACAAATGTGCAACACTGTGTGGATGAGGTGCTTAAGTGCCTAGTACTGTTGGTAATACAGAAGCCACAACTGGCCCATTCGACAGTTAGGGCCTCAATGCTACATGCAGGGAGCAGTTAGGCACTTCATGACCTGCTAATGCCAGAAAGGAAACTCCTAATATTTAAGGGGAAGTAAGTGAGGGCAGGAAAACAGATTGCAGGTGAGCAAGTGGGCCAGTTGTCTTTTTTTTTTTATAAATATTTTTTATTAAACAGTTTTTATAACCACACAAACATAACATAAAAACAACAAATACATAAACAAACAAAAACAGAAACAAAACAAAAAACAAGTACCATTTCATATCTTAATTTCTTATACCTTTCTTCCCCGACTTCCTCATGCCTCCCTTTTCTGTATTCCAGATTCTAATCAATTACTCAGGAAATCTTCCCTTATTTTACTTTAAATTTAAGCTAATCTTCCTTATTCTCCTTGTCTTAACCATTGCTAATAGTAACCATTTACTTTCCAGTCCAACATCATTCTAACTTTCATTAATTTTGTAATATTTCTTTAGATAGTCCTTGAACTTTTTCCATTCTTCTTCCGCTGCTTCTCTTCCCTGGTTTCGGATTCTGCTCGTCATTTCTGCCAAGCCCATGTAGTCAATCACCTTCATCTGCCATTCTTCCAGTGTGGGTAAATCCTGTGTCTTCCAGTACTTTGCAATGAGTATTCTAGCTGCTGTTGTAGCATACATAAAGAAAGTTATATCCGTCTTTAACACCCCTTGGCCGACAATACCCAAGAGAAAGGCCTCTGGTTTCTTAGGGAAGGTATATTTAAATACCTTTTTAAGTTCATTATAGATCATTTCCCAGAATGCCTTAATCTTCGGGCACGTCCACCAAAGGTGAAAAAATGTGCCTTCCTTTTCTTTACATTTCCAACATTTATTATCAGGCAAATGGTAAATTTTTGCAAGCTTGACTGGGGTTATGTACCACCTATAGATCATTTTCATAATATTTTCTCTTAAGGCATTACATGCCGTGAATTTCATCCCGGTGGTCCACAACTTTTCCCAATCAGCAAACAAAATATTATGACCAATGTCCTGAGCCCATTTAATCATAGTTGATTTAACCGTTTCATCTTGTGTATTCCATTTCAGCAGCAAATTGTACATTTTTGACAAATTCTTAGTACTGGATTCTAACAATTCAGTCTCCAATTTTGATTTTTCCACCTGGAAGCCAATTTTACTGTCCAATTTAAACACTTCATTTATTTGGTGATAGTGCAACCAATCTCTCACCTTCCCTTTTAATTTCTCAAAACTCTGCAATCTCAGTTTGTCCCCTTCCTTTTCCAGAATTTCCCAATATCTTGGCCACTTCGACTCCATATTTAACTTTTTAACTGCCTTAGCTTCCATTGGCGACAGCCACCTTGGAGTTTTGTTTTCCAGCAAATCTTTATATCTGACCCAGACATTTAATAGTGCTTTTCTGACAATATGGTTTTTAAAACTTTTATGTGCTTTAACCTTGTCATACCACAAATATGCATGCCACCCAAAAATATTGTTGAAACCTTCCAAATCCAAAATGTCTGTATTTTCAAGAAGCAGCCAATCTTTTAGCCAGCAGAAAGCTGCCGCTTCATAGTACAATTTAAAGTCTGGCAGGGCAAACCCCCCTCTTTCCTTTGAATCCGTTAATATCTTAAATTTAATTCTGGGCTTCTTGCCCTGCCAGACAAATTTAGATATATCTTTTTGCCACTTCTTGAAACAGTCCATTTTATCCATTATTTGTAATGCTTGGAACAAAAACAACATTCTTGGCAATACATTCATTTTTATAACTGCAATTCGACCTAACAAGGAAAGCTTCAAGTTTGACCAAATTTCCAAATCTTTTTTCACTTCTGTCCAAGTTTTTTCATAATTATCTTTAAATAGGTTCACATTCTTAGCTGTCATATTTATACCCAAATATTTCACTTTTTTAACCACAGTCAACCCCGTCTCATTCTGAAACCTTTCTTTTTCAACCTGTGTTAAATTTTTCTCCAATACCTTAGTCTTTAACTTATTCAATTTAAATCCTGCCATTTGACCAAACTCTTGAATTATTTCCAAAACTCTTTTCGTGCTAGCTTCTGGCTCTTGTAATGTAAGTACTAGGTCATCTGCAAATGCTCTCAGTTTATATTGTTTAGCTCCGACCTGAATCCCTTTAACCAGCTGGTCCCTCCTAATCATATTAAGCAAAACCTCCAGGACCGATATAAAAAGTAGTGGGGAGATAGGACACCCCTGACGTGTCCCTTTTTCAATCTTGAACTCTTCTGTGACCACATTATTTACAATTAATTTTGCTTTCTGTTCAGAGTATATTGCACCTATACCGTTTTCAAACCCTTGGCCTACCCCCATCCCCCGGAGGTTCTTCAACATAAAACTCCAAGATATATTGTCAAAGGCTTTCTCAGCATCCACAAATATCAAAACAGCCTTAGTGTTTATGTTCACTTCCAACTTCTCCAAAATGTCAATTATATTCCTTACGTTATCCGACAAATGCCTTTTCGGGAGAAAGCCCGCTTGGTCCCCATGAATCTCCTCCATCAAAACTCTTTTCAATCTCTTTGCTAAAATGTCAGCAAAGATTTTGTAATCCACATTTAGTAACGAGATGGGTCGGTAGTTCTTAAGTTGAGTCTTTTCAGTCTCTGTCTTTGGTATAAGTGTGATGTAGGCCTCCCTCCACGTATCGGGTGCCCTCCTCCCCTCCATGATCTCGTTGCAGACTTCCTTCAAAGGTTGTATCAACCCTTCCTTCAAAACTTTGTAATATTTGGAAGTCAGTCCATCCGGTCCAGGAGATTTGCCCAACGTCATGCTTTGAATGGCATCTTCTATTTCTTGTGCTGATATCTCCTGGTTCAAAATTGTCTTACTTTCCTGCGAAATCTTTTTCAGCCCATTTTTCTCGAGGAATTGTTGTATATCCATTTCTTTCTGCGGCCCTTGTGTGTACAGCTGTCTAAAGTAGCTCTGAAAACAGTTCCTAATTTCCGCTGGGTTACATATGTTCTTTCCTTCCACTTCTATGTTTGTTACCGTGTTGAGTTTTTGTCTCTTCTTTATTTGCCAAGCCAATAACTTGCCACATTTATCTGCAGATTCAAAAGTCTTTTGTCTCATTTGTTTAATTTTCCATTCTATTTCTTGATTCATCAGTTCCATATATTGTGTTTGATATAATTTAATTTCTCTTAAAATCTCTTGCGATTTTGGCTTCAATCTTAGTTTCCTTTCCCCTTCTTTTATCTTTTCCAAGATTTTCTCTTTCCTCTCATTTTGCTTTCTTTTCTTTAATGTATTTTGTTGTATCAAAAACCCTCTCATCACGGCTTTACTTGCGTCCCATACTATTCTTTTTTCTACTTTAGTCCTTAAGTTAATTTCAAAATAATCTTTCAAAGTTTTTTGGGCCTTCTTACAAATCTCCTCGTCTCTAAATAAGGTGTCATTCATTCTCCATCTGAAGGAGCCAGTTGTTGTTTGCTTCATCACCATCTTTACTGCATTATGGTCGGAGAAGGTTTTTGGGCAGATTTCCACTTTCTTTATGTTCGATGCCATACTGCTAGTCACCCAAATTTGGTCAATCCGTGTCCATGTCATTTTGGCTTCAGAAAAGAAGGTTCCCTCTCTTTCTAATGGGTGTTTTGTTCTCCAAATGTCAATCAAGTCCATATTGTCAGTCATTTCAAAAAAAGTTTTTGGTAGTCTTCCGTCTTTTGTAACTACCTGTCTTTGTGCTTTGTCCATATTTGTTGAAACTACTCCATTCATGTCACCCATCATAATTAAATTGTAATCCATGTAATCCATCAAAGTCTCATGCAACTTCTTAAAGAATTCAGCTTTCCCTTCATTTGGTGCATAAATTCCCACTATCAAAAACTTTTCTCCTTGAGATTGAATTTCAATTGCCAAATATCTTCCTTGGTCATCTTTAAAAATTTGTTTCGGTTGCAAATTTTCCTTTGCATAAATCACCACTCCTCTCTTTTTTACTCTGTCTGAAGATATAAATTCTTGTCCCAATCTTTTATTTATTAATAATTTTCTATGTGCTCTTGTCACATGAGTCTCTTGTAAACAAATCAAGTCCAGTTGGTCTTTCTTTAAAGCATGAAATATATATTTTCTTTTTCTGGGAATATTTAAACCGTTACAATTCCAGGTTAAAAGTTGCAGAGCCATGATGGGGTTATTTACTCTTTCCTCCTACAGCTCCCAGTTGTTGTTCCTCTTTTGTCGGTGGTTCCGTATCCGTATCTAGTGGTCCCTTGCTTGAAGGATGCCCTTGTCCTGGAAACGTCTCTTTCTGTAGGTCTTCTTCGTGTTCTCCTAAGAACTTGTCTTTATCACTCACTGTCTTTATTCTTCTTTTCTTCCCCTTGTATTTAAAAGACAAGCCTTGGGGAAACTCCCACCTGAATGGTATGTAGTTCCTTTTCAGCAGTGTCACCAAGTCCTTGTAAAAACCTCTTGCATCCAAAATACTTTTGGGAATATCTTTAAAAATCTCAATGTGAAAATCTTCAATTTGAAGGGTTGTTTGATAGTGCAGGTTCAGTATTTTGTCTCTCTCCTCCTTTGATCTTAAAGTTATTAAGCAATCTCTGGGTCTGTTCTTCCTCTGCCTTGTTCCCAGTCTAAATGCACTCTCTATCTTAAATTCTTCCTTATCCAGCTCCTGCTTCCAAAAGTCAGAGAATTCTTTTGTCAAGTAATCCACCAAGTTGTCTCCTTCCTTTTCCGGCACAAGTCTGATCCTTAGGTTCCTCTCCTTGCGTTGCATATCCTGCATAGAGAGTGCCAGCTCGTACTCATCTAGTTTCCTGTACACCGGTGGAAACTTTTCCTCGGCAGCAGTTGCAATTTCTTTAGCTTCCTCAGCTATCTTTCGTGTTGTAGATGAATCTTCCAGTAGTTTCCCAATTGCTTCTGCATTAGAGTTCACTTTGTTCCCAAGGTCAGTTATACTTTTTGTATTTAAATCAATTTTCCCAGAGATTTCTTCAATTTTCTTATTTGTTTCAGCGCCTTGCTTTTTTAGTTCCTCCAAAGAGTCATTTATTTTCCCCAATGCCTTAGCAAATGCTTCTTCTGAAGACATTATTTTCACTTTTGCCTTTGAGACAGCTGCAGTTCCAGAGGCTCCTGATACAGAGGCCCTTCTTTGCATAGAAAGATCGACTTTGTATTGTCTACCAGATCTCAAGGTTGTTTCTTGTGAGTCCTCTTTCTCTTTACCATCTGCCATAACAAAGTCTTTCACTCAAGGTCATTCCCACACTCTTAAGCTGTCAGAAAAAAAAAATTCTCAAGTTTTAAGCTCCACTTGTTGCTGAAACTATTCACAAGTCCTCTAGAGGGCGTAAAGTCAATTCTTTGCCTTCAAGTTGGTCCCACACCTTCCAAAAAGCAAACAAAAGCCCTCCTAGTCCCTTTCAGTTATTCTTTTTTCTTTTTAAAAGATCCAGATCAATAGTGTCCTGCAAATAACTTTACTGTGCAACAAAATAAAGTATTTCAAGTTGAGAGTAGCCAAAGTCAATATTACAGTTACTTTTTAACCTTCTTGTAGCGACAGTCCTTAGCCGGTTCCTTTTCTCCGGCAGTCCGACCCCCAGGTAAAGGAGCAGCGGTAAACAGTTCAATTTCTTTTAAGCAGGCAGGAAAGCACTTTAAAGTCTTCTTCCCCCCCCCTCCTGCCTTCGGGGGAGGGAGTTCTTTGCTTGGTGGTGGATTTCTTAGTTCGCACAACTCTCCTGTCAAAAAGTTACAGCTTGAATGCCTTTCGCTTTGATCTTGCTACAGAACGGAAAGCAGACTTCCTTTTTAGTGCTTGTCCGTCTCGGTGCCCAATTTCTTTAATTTTAACGTCCAATTATATTTTAAAGTTCAATCCTACTCACGGAAAATTGTTCTTTTTAGTCCAAATTCACCGGAAGAAATCAGCGCTCTCCGCTAATGGCGACGCGGCTTCGCTTCGCAGGCTGGGTGAAAGCGACTCTCAGCACCGCTCCACACACCCTCCGCTGTTCCGTAGCCTTTAAAAAGGCTATTTCACAACGTCGGGGGGGCGCAAAGGTGCCCGCCGAGTCTCCAGTTCACAGGCTACGCGCCTGTGATTTTTGAGGGTCCTCGCTCCGCCGTGGCTGCAGGACCCGAACCCACGAAGCAGATCTCTCCCGGAGCTCCGGGAGAAATCCGCCATTAAGCGCTGGCGCTAACCGGAAGTCTAAGTGGGCCAGTTGTCACCTGAGTTGCTAATGAAACATCTGTCAGGGAGGGACAAGAGGCAGTAAAGGTTGACTGCTACCTCAAAATATCAGGTGTAACACACATGACAAAGAACTCATAAGCCACTTCCTCTCAGCTGCTTGGAGCGCCATAACTAGACACTGGAGGCATCTATTGGGAGTGAACATGGACCACTGGTACCAAACGGTATGGAAAACAGCCTTCCTAGGAAAGCTAAAACAGGAGGATGCCTTCACCCAGTTTGGCTCTCCTTCATTGTGTATGCAAGCCAGCAAGGCAATAGCCAATCCCCCCGCAACAGCATACAAATCAATATGGTTAACCTGACCCAGCAATACCCCCCCCCCCGCACACACAGACAAAATACACTGCAACCAACCACACCCTGGGCCTTCTGGTCTCTCACACAGCAAACAAAAATAAAGTCCCTGTTTGTGTGACACTGAAACAAAAGCTTTGCTTATATACTATACAAAATAATGAAATTCTACTGTCTTCCCCTTTACTCCCCTCAACTCCACATTTCCTACAACAGTAATGTCTCACTGACTTGTTTGAAGGATTATATGACTTGGAAACAGAGGCTCTGTATGTACTCTTGTTACCCTAGAAAATGTGATGATGAAAACATATATGGGGGGGGGGGACAGGTGTAAAAGGCTCACTGGTCCAAAATACTGAGCATGTGAATGTGGTGGCAGGTAGTTTTAATTTCCTGACAACTCTTTCCTTTCTCTCCACAGCCTTTGTCAAACACATCATGGCAGTCTGAGCGGAAGAGAGTGAGTATGTGCCTCAGAAATGAGTGTGGTTAATTCTGTGGAGTGATGTGTGTTCCTCCCCACCGGAAATAACATTTCCTTCCCTGTAACCTCTTTCAGTATTGAGCCTTGAGCTTTCTTCTGAAGTTTTACGTTTGTGTGCGGTATCTTGGAGCCGTGAAGGTGCAAAATTGAGAAGATCCGTAATTGAGAAGATCCATTTGGGGGCACCAAATTTTAGCTTCACACAGGGTGACATATTATGAAAGATTACCGTAGTCCACCCCTGATGGGAGGCCCACTAATATTAAGTGTGCATGGGATGTGGGTGGCGCTGTGGGTTAAACCACAGAGCCTAGGACTTGCTGATCAGAAGGTCAGCAGTTCGAATCCCCGCGACGGGGTGAGCTCCCGTTGCTCGGTCCCTGCTCCTGCCAACCTAGCAGTTTGAAAGCACGTCAAAGTGCAAGTAGGTAAATAGGTACCGCTCTGGCGGGAAGGTAAACGGAGTTTCCGTGCTGCTCTGGTTCGCCAGAAGCGGCTTAGTCATGCTGGCCACATGACCCAGAAGCTGTACACCGGCTCCCTTGGCCAATAAAGCGAGATGAGCGCAGCAACCCCAGAGTCGGCCACGACTGGACCTAATGGTCAGGGGTCCCTTTACCTTTTATTATCAAGTGTGCACACTCCAGGAAAGTTACTTGTTGCTTGTTGATATAAAGTCAGTTTGCTATAACTTGTTAGTGCTGATGTTTGCAAAGACTAGCATTGCAGAGCTGATGTAGCTAAGCTGGTGAACCAAGAATTTTCACCTTCTCTTCAGAGCTCTTGTCTTGAAGAGCTACTTCATACTAACTCTTGCTAATCTTTGATACGGACCGTAATGGACACACCATCTTCTTTTCTCTACAGACCTGCTGACGGTGGGGTTGAATAGCTGCACCCTTCAGGCAGGACTGCTAAACCGATCACTCCCCGGTGGAATCAACTCCCCCATTTTTCTACCTTTGTATAAACACGATCGGCCACCCAACCCTTGCTCAGAGTGCTGGCTGCAAATGATGCTTCCTTTATACTGCAATGTGGGAACATCACTGAGTGTTCCTCTGTGGAACCAGAAGGGGGCACCATTGAATGCTACAGCCTCTATGAGAAAAACAAATTTTTAAATCATTTTGACTCTCCCAAAACAATACATTTACTCCACTGGACAATAAAGTCGTTGGTTTTCAGCTCTTTCTGGTCTCTGAGTTTGTGTGATGATGATGATGATGATGAAAACACATTTTTATAGAGCGCTTCACAGCATAAAATCATCAAGAGAGTATGCACAATAAAAACAGAAAAAAATGTATCTTTGGCATCTTTGTGGTGGGGAAATGCAAGGAGGTTCTCCCAGCACCAAGTCGTCAGGGAATTGTGTGACAGCCCAAAAGCTCCGAACCATATTGGAAAGCGGAAGGAGAGCCAGGATTTGTCAACAACATGTGAATTTGCACACACATCCAGATCTGGCTCACTGCTTTAGAACAAAACTCCACAAAGTGATTTCTGAAATAGAAAGGGAGCTGTCATGGGGTTCCCTTCTGCCAGGTGGGCTGCCTGTGCCACACATGCTTCAAGTCTGCCCAGGACCAAACATTATGCGCTGTGGTGTCGTGGTTAGTGTGTTGGACTAGGAGCAGAGAGACCAGGGTTCAAATTCTCACTCAGCCATGAAGCTCACTGGGTAATTTGGCAAGACTGTCAAACCTGTTTGGGGAGAGACCATGTATGCCAACTTGGAGGAAATGTGAGAGGATGATACTACTGTTGTTGTTGGCATTCATCTGTCTCAAACCTCACTGATGTGGTCCAATGGAAAGCAGAGCAAGACATCCAGCACCAGCTGGGTTGCCGGAAGGAGGCAGACAGGATGCCATCCAACTGTCTTAGGGACTCAACTCTGGATTTGTGTAGGGTTTACTCCTTAGCCCTTTCTTCTCCTGAAGATCTCCCACAAGGCAGAGGAGGTTTAGAATCAGAGTTTTCCTTCTCCTAGTTGGGCTACCTTCCCAGGTGGATGAGCCCCATCCATCTCTCACTTTCCTCTGCAGCATGGGCAGAAACTGCCTTCTTGGCCACTGGATGCACTTCTGATCTCATCCACCCAATCCACTAGAGCCTGTTTTCGCATGCAGGGGAAATCCCTAACCCACTAAGCGTTGGAGACCCATTGGCTACCCTCACCTGGTTTAGGCAGCCAGTCAAAGCTGTTTCCCAGGGTGTGGCCGCTGTCACTTGCTGACAGCTTCTGGGAGCCGCAGGTGAGAGCTTTGTGCAGGGTGGGGACGAAAGGCGGACAACTACCCCAGAAGGAGCACAACCAAAGGTAGGTGTCCCCCCCCCCCCAGAGATACTACCCATCCCCTAACGCCACTACTACTAATACAGTGGTACCTAGGGATGTGAACGGGATCCATTCCGCAGCCCTGTTCGCATCCTGAGCAGAACGTAAGATGCGACAGCACGTCCGCGCGTGCGTGGGTCGCATTTCGCCACTTCCATGCATGCACGTGACGTCATTTTGACCATCTGCGCATGCGCATCCGGGTCGCTGCAGAGTGCAATCCAAAAATACTTATCCTGAAGCGTATTTATCCCAAGGTATGACTGCACAGTATCAGGGGTGTGTGCCAGGGGGGCCGTGACCCTGGGTGCACAGTTTTGAAGAGGAGCGAACCAGGCACCCCCACACAAGAGATCCCAGAGCGGCCCAGGCCGGTGCTCTTCTCCGCCCACCAAGGGCCACATCAGTGTGAGGCAAAGGCAGGTAAGGAGGCACCTGGCTTTGGGGAGGAGACGGGAGGGCTCTAGGACCCTGTGAGACCCTCAGGCCTCCTTCCCAAAGCCCAGCCCTAAATCTTCCCCTGTGTCTGCACAATGTAGTCACTGCATCACAGTTCTATATCTTATTTTGAGGACTTTCATGCTTACTTAATAAGTCATATCAATATATTATTTGCCAAGTAAATCATTATTGTAAATAAACATCACTAAGAACTGGTTTGAGAATAAAGTATATTTATATCTCCACCCAGACTCTGTTTCATTGGTCTCATTTGACTCCTGCAGGGCCATTAGACTCAAACATTATCCATGAGTTGCCAGTTAATTTAGAATATTTTATTTTTTAAATTACTTATGTGTTGCATTTATATCCCACTTTTCCCTCAAAGAAGCTCAAAGTGGCCTACACGGCTCTCCCCATCCTCACAACAACCAGCCTCTGAGGTAAATTAGGCTGAGAGGCGGTGAGTAGCCCAAGGTCACCCAGAGAGCTTCATGGTAAACTGAGGACTTGAACCCTGTTCTCTCAGGTACTAGTCCGACACTCTAACTACTACACCATACTGCAAATGTATGCAGTGGGAACACACATTTATTGCTGAAAACTAAGGTCTAAACCACAGAGCCTAGGGCTTGCCGATCAGAAGGTCGGCGGTTCGAATCCCCGCGACGGGGTGAGCTCCCGTTGCTCGGTCCCTGCTCCTGCCAACCTAGCAGTTCAAAAGCACGTCAAGTACAAGTAGATAAATAGGTACCACTCTGGCAGGAAGGTAAACGGTGTTTCCATGCGCTGCTCTGGTTTGCCAGAAGCAGCTGTACGCCGGCTCCCTCGGCCAGTAAAGCGAGATGAGCACCGCAACCCCAGAGTCATCGGCAACTGGACTTAACGGTCAGGGGTCCCTTTACCTTTACCTTTACATCCCTGTTACATGGAACCTCCTGCCAGGCTATGAACTATGAACTATGCATGACCTGGGGTAGCCCTATGTTTGGTGCTTCAACAAAAATGAAAAATCTTCACCTTCCACTCTGTAAATGGATCAACAAGGTGCGTTTGAACTCAATGGGTCCTGACATGTGTGCAGGAGGACACTCAAGGGCTTCCCTTGAGGTTTACGGCCAGTAGCTGCCTGTTTAGGTCTCCCTGCTTCTCTCTTTCAGTGGTCTGAACCATCACCCCTTTCCTTGTATTTCTTCTCTATATTTCCTGTTTGCTTCTCTCTGTGCTGATTCGTTGGTGTATTTTGTCCATTTGCAACACTTGCAGCAAATACACACATAATATTTTTAAAGTGTGTGTAATGGCTGCATAGGAAGGGTAATGAATACAATTGGAGCTTGCTTATCTGCCCAACCCTCTCTCCCTTCCCAGAATAAATATTTAAAGTGGCACAAGAGAAACGTGTGCATTTGGATCTGTCCGGCTGTTGCCATTCAATATCCACACTAAGCCCAAGATTCAAAGGAGTTGTCAACACATTGGCTTATGATAATGTGTGCAGCACATCTGTAGCCACTCCCCCCGTGATGCACTGACATATATCCCCAGCCACCCCCCATTCAGGACTTGCACGGTAAGGCTGCAACCCCAATCATATTTACTTGCAAGTATTTAAGTACTGTTCAAAACAAGGGAACTTCTCATTAAGCAGTTTGCCTCTAAGTGTTGCAACTGGAAAGTCACAACCAGACTTGGAATTTTTATAGCAGGATGCAATATCTCCCGGTCCCCTCAATAAACAGCCACTCAATGTGTCGTCACCCTCTTTGGACCCCCATCCCCTAGTGATGACAGAAGAACCATCGAATCGCACTTTGCTCAGACTCACGACAAGCTGTCAAATTCAAGAAGGTTAAAAAGAAAAGGCCATTCCCACGTCAGGGAATACTCTGGGCTCATTAGCGCAGATGAGACACATTAGTACCCAGCCAGGCCTGCTGATATATGAGCTGTATGAATATGTTGCATTTAGCGCATGTGTGCCCTGGAGATTTGACTTTTGTTGCTGGAGAGGCTCTGATGTTCCAGTCAGAATCGCAGCTCGACAAGAAGGCCCTGTAGCATACCTTAGGTCAGCATTCCCCAACCAGGTGCCCTCCATAGCTGCGCTGGTTAGGGCTGATGAGAGAGTTAGAGGGCACCAAGCTGGTGAAGGCTGCATTATCATTAATATTATTAATGATATAAGCATTTGCACACTTCATGTTAATACATGTATGTTTTCTAAAACAGTTGTTGGTTAGAGGACTGCAAAGCGAATTCCACAGAACTGTGAATTTTGTTTTTTTTTAATAAAATATTTATTGAGGTTTTACAAAGACATACGTTTAAAAAATAAAAAAGGTCATATAAAAAAAATACAAAAAAGAGAACATAGAAAAATGCATAAAAAAGAAAAAAAGAGAAATAAAAATACAATATACAAATACAAAAGACAAATAACTAAAAAAGAATTAAAAACAAGTCAGTTCCTTGTGACTTTAAACTCATTAACTTATTTCCTTGGCCTCCTCACACCTCCCCTTTTTGTATTCCCATTTAAATAATGAAATCAGCAAATCCTTACCCTCTTTCATTTATCTTAACTCTGTATCTTAACATATTATAACTCTATATTTTCATCCATTATCAATTCATTTTTGCATATTCTTATTAACTTTGTTGCTAATGCCACTTATTTTCAATACAAACATCATTTTAACATTCATTAATTTTACAATATTTCTGAAGATAGTCTTTAAATTTAAAGAACTGTGAATTTTGAAGGCTGTGTTACAGCTCACGTACCATTATGGGAAGTGTGAATGAAATATACTTGGAGTCGAGAGTGGATTTCATGCTCTTTATTCAGCTCATAGTGGTGAGGAGGAATTAATGTTCCCCCAAAGTATCTGCTTTATATACCGGTACATTATTTACACAATGGGCTGCACATGATTGGCTAATTCCAGAATTCTCTTGTAGGCCAATCAGGTTGTGGATTCACTTCCATCTGGAGCTGGATTGGGTGGCTCCTGCAGACCAATCATACTGCTGCATTGTTCTAGGACCAATCAGACTGCTGCATTTTGGATCCTATTCAACTCAGTACATAACAGTCAATTAGGTTCACTTTAAAATCAGTATCAAACCGGATTCTTCCCCAGATAAACAGCATGGTTGCCATGCTTCTCATCTCAGGAAATAGCAACTCCAGGCATACCTAACCTTCTTTATGGGAAGGTTGAGTCCCACTTGCTTTCTTGACTCTCATCTCACTGTTTGTTTGCCCTCCACCAACCTCCAGCTCACTGCCCCCAAAATCTAACCATTTTCACTCTGCTTCACTTTCCCAGCGACAAAGTGGAGTAGGTGCAATTAATATCCTTTCTTGGACCGATGAGTTTTGTGAATGAGTATAAACATCCAAACCATAAAAGGTTTGGTTAAGTACTTAATTCATTTTGGAGGTCCATTCTTAACCTGAAACTGTTCTTAACCTGAAGCACCACTTTAGCTAACGGGGCCTCCCACTGCTGCTGTGCCGCCGGAGCACAATTTCTGTTCTTATCCTGAAGCAAAGTTTTTAACCCGAGGTACTATTTCTGGGTTAGCGGAGTCTGTAACCTGAAGCGTATGTAACCTGAAGTGTATGTAACCCGAGGTACCACTGTTTTAGCTTGGCTTCCATAATGTGGGGGAAACTGCTTTCTCCCTAGCACAGGAAAGGCCACCTCACTGGTTAATGCAAACAATTCAGGTTGATGAAATGGCCTGTTATTACAAAGCTCCTGGATTCATTCTGTCACATGAAACACATTCTGCAAGAACTAGGGAAGGGTTAGGGCTCCAGGGCCCCAGTATATTTTGGAGTCGGACAAATGCATCCCCCCTCTTGCATTGCACTTCAGTCTCCACCCACCCAAAGCAGGGACCTTCAGCCTACCTTATGATCAGGCCAGCCTTAGGCTGGGTTCCAGCTCCAGCCTACCCATGGATGCTCTGCTTAGCCTTGGGAGAAAACACTTTGCATCTCTCTGATCGACCCGTCAAGGGCAACAGTTCTGCTAAGTGTGGTGGGGCGCTGCTGCTGCTCACCTGTCCTTTGGGAGGTAACATTTCTGCTGCTTACTAGGAGGTAGAGGGTTGAGGCAGAAGGGAGTTTGGTGCAGCATAAACACACCATCAGGAATCCTGGATTGGCTCCAGTCGTGCATTTGCACTGTGCCAGCTCACCCCTCCTGGTAAGCAGCTGCAATGCAACTGAATGGAGATCAGGTGAGCAGGGCCAGCCCATCATACCATCCATACCTTGGATCCTTGGCAGGTGCCTGGCCACGCTGATGCGTATTAAATTGTGTATTAGTTAGAAAAATAAATAACACATTGCTGTCATGTAAGGAAATATGATGAAGCAAACACTGCAAAGCACCTTGCAGTTTGCACTTAAACAAGGTGGCCAGGTGGAAAAGAAGTCAGGGCTTCTGCACCTTTAAGAGTTGTCTGGAAGAATTTCAGCAGGTGTGGCTCGTTATGCAAGCGACACCTGCAAAAATCTCCTCTTCTACAACGCTTCAAGAGTCTGGCTCTCTTTTTGCATCTACCCAGCCTGGTTTAATCCCCAGTAACCTAGAACTACAGTTCAGACCTGCAGACATCATGTTTTCTTTTCTTTTTTGGGTAAAAAAAGAACTACATCTCCCAGCATGCAATGCACCAGCTCCTTCTAAGGCAACAGCCTCCGCCCGCGAGACAGGCATCTCAGCAGCCCATCTATAGGCAAAAAAGCTCGAGTGCTTTCCTTCCTAGCTTTGCACAGGAGAGGAGGGATCGCGGGAACTCCGCCCCCTCCTGTCTCTTGAAAAATGCAGCCTCTGCTTAGCATAACGTCGATCCATTTTTGCTGCTCGCCAGCCAATCGGGGGCGAGTGCCTGCGTGCTGACCTCAGAGCCCAACCCGCAGAAAGACTTTGCAGACGTTCAGGGCGGAAGGAGGGAAGCGTCAGAGCGCCAGGCGAGAGGAACTGCCAGCAGCCCGAATCATGGTGGGTGCTTTGTGGCAGATTTGAGCGCGGCGGGAGGGGCGGGGGGGGGTCCAGGCTGTGCGGTTAGGATCCAGCAAAAGCAAGACCTGGATCCGGGAACTGCTGTTTTTATTCTCAGCCAAGGACCCGCGGGGGGTCACCTTGGGGGGTGGCCGGGCTCGGCGGGGAGCCGGCAGCAGCAGCAAGTCCAAGTGCGCCCCAGAAGTTGCCAAGGGGGTCCTTGCGGGCAGAAATGCGCTCTCTCGCGCCTCCTGAACTTTCTTGCTGCTGTTCTCTCTCCCCAACCCCCAAATAGTAATCGGCTTTTCTCTGATTTCCTTCGCAGTGTGACTTCTCGGAAGACCAGACCGCCGGTAGGTGCCCGCATCTCTTTCCGGGCGCTCCCGCTTTGGGCTGCACTTGGGAACCCCGAGGGCGGCGGCGGCGGCGGCGGGCCAGGGCTTCATTTTTAAACGTCGAAACCCTAAGGTTTAAACCGTGGGCGCCCTAGATCTGCTTAGGAGCCTGATATGGGGCTTATGACTCTTTCCCCCACCCCTCTCTCTCCTTCTAGCTGCTCTCTGTCCCTCCTGCCCACCTCTCCATCACAACCCCGCAATGGTGAGTTCGTGTGTGGACAAAAGCGAGCCCCGTGTTAACTAACACGTACCCGGCCTCCTTGCTAATACGCCCTTCCGCGTCTCCCTCCCGCGGGGAGTTGTGTATTTGAGCTTTGTGAAGCTAGGCCTCTGTGTGTGTGTGTGTGTTTGTGTCTGAAGCCGGCTGCTCGAAGGGAGCCTTTCTCCAAAGTTGCCCCCCCCCGCCCAACCCTTTTGCATGAGAATTCATTGGACTTCAGGTCGGCGCCGCCGCCCGCTTGATGGCTCATGCACGATGCATTTCCTGGTTCTGGAAAGGACCCACCCAGATCCCCTCCCGGCCGCTGCGCGGGGCAAATGCCAGCTCCGCGTTTGCGCGCCGGCGGGATCTGGGAATCGCCGGAGCGCCCGAGAGACGGGGCGCGAGTCGTTCCCGAAGCCGGAGGAGCCGGTCGCGGCTTCTCCGGTTGTGCAGCAGCAGGATGCGCGATTGGGCAAGGCGGGGGGAAATGGCTGCTTGCTTTCCCTCCTCTTGCGCCGCGCGCTTGGGGCCCGGCAGGCGGCCAGACTTCAGCCGGGGCGGGATCTTTCCCGCGGGCCGCGCAAGAGGAAGCCTCTGGCCCCCCCGCTGCTGCCTCCCCGGTTTGCAGGAGCGGACGAGCAAAAGCGCCGGGATTGTGTTCTCTTGGTTTCCTTATATGGGCAAGAAACTCATTTCGGAGCAGCTGGGAGCTGCTGCTGCTGCATTGGTACATTCCAGCCCGGATCCCAGGCGCTCGGAGGGAAATGAGGAGAGATTCCTCTTGGCAAGGGAGCCTTGCAGCTCTAAAGGTCCGGGGGGGGTGTGCCGAACAGCAGCAGCTCTGTGGCTGTAGCTTAGTTCACATCCCCGTCGGAAGCAAGCGGGGAGGCTCCATTAGTGTTAATATAGTTGTGCATTTGGAGAGGAGCTGCCTGGCAGCTCTGAGCCCCAAAGCTTTCTTCCCGCAAGGGTTGCAGCTGATTCTTGCATGGTTTGTGTGTGCATGGTTTGAGACTAAGGCCGGCAAGGGGATCTGTGGTTTCCCTAATTTTAGACTTACTCTGAGGTTTTTTGTTCCAAGCTGAATCCACCTACATGCTGGTTATAGTTTTGAGGGGAGTTTACTTGCAACTAATGTTCCAGGTGCTTAGTGTTACAAATTGAGCTTCCTTTTTTATTTGTAGAAACCTTTTATTTACTGCCTTGTGTTTGCCCAAGGTGCTTTGCAACCATGAAATACCATTTTGGTACAATAAACTGAGAACACTAAAACTAAAACTCAAAACTAATAACATAAGTTAAAATAATTTAAAATCCGTATCTTCTGTTATTATAGGCTGTGTCACCGTTTATTATTTCTAAGCATTTATAATCTGCTTCCCTTGAATGTTTAATTCGTTAATAAAGAGGTAAGCGTATAAAAAAAATTACAGAAACCATAAGACCAAGTCCAATAAAAAACCCAAGTTAACAGCTTTACCATAAAACAAAGCAAGCTAAGCTGCAGTGACAACAATTCGATTTTCCAATTGTTGGGATAGGAACTAAGTCACAAGTCAGTTCAGATGGTTTGATGTAATGGGACTCAAATTGCTTTTGCTTAGAATCATAGTCATAGAATTGTGGAGTTGGAAGAGACCTCAAGGGTCATCTAGTCCAACCCCCTGCAATTCGGGAATCTTTTTGCCCAACATGGAGTTCAAACCCACAACCCTGAGATGAAGAATCTCATGCTCTAGTGACTGAAGGCTTGTTTGCATTCTGGCTGCTGTATTTTGCACTTAGTGCAGTTTCTGTACAGTCTTCAAGGGCAGCCTTATGTGCTACAGGTTGCAGGAGTCTCATCTGGACATGTGTAATCTTGCAGCTTTGGAAAAAGTGTCCCGGAATTGAGAGAGGCTGTAGCTCAGTGTTTGCACGTAAAAGGCCCTAAGATCAATCCTCAACATCTCCAGTTAATGCATGTGTATCTCTCTTCACACCATCTCTGCACATATTAGAAAAAAGGAGGGTGGGGGAGCATAAAATGTCACCCCCACAAAGAACGTCATTTGTGCCCTTTCCTCCTGGTTTAAAAGTGAACAGTCATTAAATGGCTCCAGAAAAGGGAGTGATAGAGGAAACTCTGGGGATATAGGAAGCTGCCTTACGCTGGGTGAGAATGTTGGTCTTTCTAGCTCAGGATTGCCCACACTGACTGGCAATGACTCTACAGGGATTCGGGAAGGGAACAGGGAGATGCCAGGGACTTTCTGTAGGCAGAAGCTGATGCTCCATCCCTGAGCTGCTGCAGCGTTCCCCACCCCCTTCTTCTGGGCCGGGATTATCCTTTCTGGTCCCTTCTGCCCAGCAGGACAAGGCTTGTGGTTCTCTCTGGGTCACACACTTCCCCTTTGCTAATCCTTGTCTGGTTCAAATGAGATCCTGCTGCTTGCCTAGGTGGCACTGCCACAGTTGTCCTGGGCGCGGCCCCAGCTGAGTCCTTTGCCAGCCTTCCAAAGGCGGGGGTGACCCTGGCGCTTCCTGCTGGGTGGGAGGCTTTGAGGTAATAAACACGCAAGCATCTTCAGCTGAACGTCCAGAGCAATTAGCTGCTTTGGAATTTGTGGCTGGGCAAAAGCATGATTGGAAGCGGATGGGGATAATCTCTCTAAAACAGGTCTTCAATCTGGGAAGGGCAGAAAAGGCACTGCAGTATGCGAAAATCTTAATAGCTGATCCTGAGTGACTCTTGTCTCCTCCCCACCCCCTGATTTGCTACCACTTAAGCCCCACTGGTGTACCCTTGCATACAACTATATACAGTGGACGCTTGGGTTGCGAATGTGATCCGTGCGGGAAGCACATTCGCAACCCGCAGCATTCGCAACCTGCATCTGCGCATGTGCGGGTTGTGATTCGGCGCTTCTGCACATGCGCAAAGCGCGATTTAGCGCCTGTGCACAAGCGCCGAAACCTGGAAGTAACCCGTTCCAGTACTTCTGGGTTTGGTGCAGTGTGCAACCTGAAATCAAGCAACGCGAAGCGTCTGTAACCCGAGGTATGGCTGTATTAAGTATGGACATTAAAATCCTCTGCTGTTAGGGGTCTTGTGGGAACTCACATAAGCAAGCCCCCCTATCTGAATTCCAGAAGCTGTAGCTGCCTCTGGATCCTTTTGTTGCTGCTTCTCCCTTCCCTAGGAGCAAAGTGCTCTTAGTTCTGTGGTAAAAGGCACTCTGCCAGAGATGGGGTGCACCCTCTGTCGGCCTCAAGATATGCTCTGGGGGAACAGGGTGCAGTGAGGTGCTCAAGTGTTTGGGGAGAGTGGTTGCCCGCCCACAATTGGCAGTGGACCCAGAATTAACTCCTGCCCCACTCTGGAGAGCTGAGCTGGCCTGAGAGAAGCAGCAGCAGCAGTAGCTATATGGTGGTCTGCAGTCTGAACCAACAAGTCAGTGGAGATTGGTGTAATATGAGTCAAATAGTTTTGGTGGTTTGTTTGCATTCTGGTGGCTGCATTTTTGCACCTGTTGTAGTTTCTGTAGTCTTCAAGGACTGCCTCATGTTGTAACACTGCAGTAGTCTAATTTGGAATTATTTCAAGGTAGGTGTAAGCTTGCAGCTTTTGAAAAAGCATTCCACAATTAGGAGAGGCCATAGCTGAGTGCTGAAAGGTCATGAAACCAGTCCTTGACACCTCCAGTTTATTAGATGCATGTGTATTGCATTCTCCCTCCCATGTCATCCCCTCAGCTTAAAAGTGAAAAATCATTCAGGTGGCTCATAAGCTGTCCATATGGCAAGTAGACTTCATACAGCTCCAGAAATGTTCTTAAACTTACCCAGCTTTCTTCACCTCTGCACATGGAATTATTAATATTCTGTATGAGATCTTGATAACAGAAGCTGCTAATGGGCACAAATGTAATGAAATAGGAATACAAACAAATTAATGGTTGAGTGCTGTTAACCTTCCTGGCCATTGCATTGGTGACATCCAGGGTGACTTGGGGGGACGGGACCCTCAGAATAGCGTGTGGAGAAAGAAGAGGAGAGATTGTTCTGCCAGGCAGTTGCACCCCTTGTTGCTGCCAAGACATTCCCCCCCTTCAAATATCCATCCATCTATCTGTCTGTCTTTCTGGGGTATATAGCCACATTCTCTGATCATTCTTGTCTGTCCTCGTCTTTCTATACAGATCTTGTTACTTTTTAAGGCTCCAGTTTCTTTGTGCCTGAAGAAACTAGATCCTGCTTGGTGACGAAACCGGCTGTGCCTTAAATGGAAGATTATCTAGCTGCCTGGTTAATAGGAAGGTTGAATTCTAGGCTCCTGGAAGCAGTGGTGTAGGAAGGGGTGTGTGGGCCGCCCCGGGTGTCATCCTGAGGGGGAGTGACGTTTGGCGCGTGTGCCGTGGCCCCCGCTCCCAGCTGGAGGAGGCAGGCAGGCAGGCAGGGGAGAGTCCCGCTGTGTCCGGTGGCATTCATGCCTAGGGAAGGGGCAACTTATTGTAGCCTGAAAATATGTGGGTGAATTGTGTGGGTGCAAGTAGGCTGTCTTTAAAAAAAGGAGACACAAGATACGGCCTCTGCTTCAGGAAATACACATCTTAAGGTTTGTTTTGAGTTTTATGCTGGGGGGGGGGGTGGAGGATGTGAAAGTAATATGTGGTTTGGTGGCTTGTCCACTCCCTCCCCACAATTGTTTTGCGTCTTACCTCTTCACCTTCTGTGACTCCCTGCAGAGTTCAAGGAGGCTTTCCAGCTCTTTGACAGAACTGGAGATGGGAAGATCCTGTACAGCCAGTGTGGCGATGTCATGAGAGCCCTGGGCCAGAATCCTACCAATGCTGAAGTCATGAAAGTTCTGGGGAACCCCAAGAGCGATGGTGAGTGGGCTCTTTTATGGGAGCAGTTTTGGGGGGCAAAGGGTCTCCGTGCTCTCCGGAGTGAAAGGTCCCTTATCAGTGTGTGGTTTAAACGGAGACCACTTGGGTTTTATAGTAGAACCTGCAAATCTGGCTGCTAGTTTTTAAAAAAGAGTTTTCCTATGCATTAGGCTAGCAATTGTGTGGACAAAAACCTGCCTGGTCATTTGCCCACAACTCAGAGACAGCTGAGCAAGACTCCCAGTGCAAGAGTGTGGGCCGCTGATGCCTCAGCTCTTCGTTTACTTTTGCCAACAAAATGAGCAAATTTTGTGAACTTACACGGGTCACAAAATGCAGCTGTTCTTTATCACAGATCCTGCACCTGGATGAAGTAAGAATATAAGAAGATTCCTGTGGGATTAGGCCAGTCGCCCATCTATTTCAGCATCCAGTACTCCCAGGGGCACCCAAGGAGGCCCTGACCGCAATGGCGCTGTTCCCACTTGTGGCTTCCAGCAACTGGAATACAGAAGCAAAGTGCCTCCCCACAGGGGAGACCCAGGGCCGTTGAGGGGCTAGGAGCCCTTGACAGCCTTATCCTCCATGGATTTGTCTAATCCTCTGTTCAAGCCATTCAAGTTGGTGGCTGTCACTGCAAACTTGTGGGAACCAGTTTTAGTTTAATGATGTGCTGGGCTGGTTCTCAACCTGTGGGTTCCCAGATGTTGTTGGGCTACAACTCCCATCATCCCTGAGCTCTGGCCTTGCTAGCTAGGGGTGATGGGAGTTGTAGTTCAACAACGTTTGGGGACCCACAGGTTGAGAAAGGCTGTGCTGGGTGAAGCAGTGCTTCTTTTTGGCTGCGCTGAATCTTCTGGAATTCAGCTTCATTCGGATGGCCCTGAGTTCTAGTATCATCAGAGAGGGAGGGGAAATGTCCACCTCCCCATCTGCTTTCTCTCACGCCATGCATTCATAATCTTAGTGCACCTAAGTTCTGAAGGCCAGAGGCCAGCCTAGAAAAGGAGCAAGCGAGAGAGGGAAACGTCTAGACTCCCCCCCCAATCCTCTGGGGCCACAATCCGTCTATGATGCCTTGTCTCCCCACCCGCTTTGTGCTCTTTTCACAGAAATGAATGCAAAGACACTGAGCTTTGAGCAGTTCCTGCCCATGATGCAGACCATTGCCAAGAACAAGGATCAAGGCTGCTTTGAGGATTATGTGGAGGGGCTGAGGGTCTTCGACAAGGAGGGCAACGGGACGGTCATGGGAGCAGAGATACGCCATGTGCTTGTCACCCTAGGTATGGCTGGAGAAGACGTGGTCACGTTCAGGGGGCTGCCTGGCTGTTTCTAAGCTTGGCAGCTGAGAGAATTCATTCCTGACTTGCTTGGTTCTCCAGACGCTTTTCAAAAGTGTACTGTGGTCCCAAATTGGGTACAATGCTGAAAGAACCTGAAAAAACACCTGCCTCTCTAATTTATAGACGTTGATCTTGCAGAATAAAGTAGCTGGAATTCTTATACTGCAGTCCTCTGCATAACTGCTTGGAACTCGAATTGTGTATCTGGATTGCAGTCTCCTACTGTGTGTGTGTGTATGTATGTGTACACATGCGCAGTGTGGAAGAATTCAATGCTACAGAATTCCTGCAGCAAAGCGTCTATGGCCTTGGCCAAACCCATGGATGGGAGACTGCTGCAATCCTCATGTGTGATCAGGATACAAGATAGTGGTTTTTCAAATTAGTGTTCCATTTTAATCGCTTGCCCCATTTGTTTCAGAATGGAAGTTCTGGGGTTATTAGCAGCAGATTGCTATTACCACAATTACCTTTGTGTGTTGTCTGGGCATTGGGGTGCACCAATCCTTGAGTATTTTTGCTGGGCCCATGCATGCCCTGTTAGAGGAGAGAGAAGCCCTGATCAAAAGTGAGCTTGTCACTTGACTCCTTTAGTGGGATGAGTGCAGAAAGAGGGCTGCCTCTCCCATAGAATAGTTTTCTCCTTCCACCTCAGAGGTGTCTTTCCCCCAGGACCTCTTATGCATGTACTTGAACATCCCCCATTAATTGCAATACAGTATTAGAAGACGGCTGTGCGTGTTCCAGTGAACATTTACGTGACTTCCCAAACTTGCATTCCATTCGTAGCCTGTACAAAAGTTCTGCTGGTCACGCCAGCCAGTAATTCATCCCCACTTGCCCAGATTTCCTTTTTGTGACTCTTTAAACCAGGGTGTGTTCTGCTCGTTGCTTGTGATCCGTTTTGTTAAGGGCTTTGCTGGGTCTTCCCTGGGTTTGCAACCTAGCCAAACCTCCTCAGATCAACCTACTTTTCCTGCAGGGGAGAAGATGACCGAGGAAGAAGTTGAGATGCTTGTGGCCGGCCATGAAGACAGCAATGGCTGCATTAACTATGAAGGTGAGGGACAGAGATGGTGGTGACTTCTCGGTTGCTGTGCTCTGGTCTTGCGAGGAGGGGGCCCTGCCATCTTCCTCCGTGCTAGATAGATGAGGAAGAGCTTAGCGTTGGCGTAACTCTATGGCGCCTGGTCTGGCGCTTCTTTCGCTTAGACCTTTTCTCATGTCTAAATGAAGAGAACATCACCTACAGAGCTCTGGTCTAATCTAACACTATGCAGGTATGCAGTTGGGGAGACTTGGGTGTGTGTGACATCTGTGCAGGCCCTCCTGTCCTTTGGTTCGTCTAGTGAGCCATCCTCGTTCCTCATTTCTGTATATGTGTGCACACCTGTGATGCAGTTCAGGAGGGTTCACGTCTGCCATGCTTGCATTTCATTGCTTTGTGTTGTCATGGGGAGCCTGTAGGTAACCTGTTCAATCGGAAAGAGTGATGTGTGCCATTTAGCTTTTTTGGGGGGGGTGGGCGGTGGTGGGTTTCCTTGTCTGCGACAGAGTCTTTTGCAGCAAAGGCTCTCTTGACTGCATGTACACTTCAGGCAGGTTGTGCAGATAGCAACTCACAAAGACCGCAAGATCTCCTAAGGTGGTACTGTGTATGTGAGCCTCGAATGGGCTGGGGTGTGTCTTTTATGTCCATGTGTCCAGTTTTGTTTGTTCATTTGTTTGATCAATTTTGATGTTTCTTCCTTTCTACAGCATTTGTGAGACACATCTTATCAGGGTGAATTCGAACGGGGTACGCCTCCTCCAAACCTACCTTATTATATACCTTATATATTTTTAACAGCCTCCTTTTTTTTGTTGACCTAAAAAAAAGGAAGATTTTTGTTGGCGCTCTTTATTGTTACTTTTCCCATCCTTCTTGTTCAGCATCTTCCTCCGTTTCTCCCCATCTTCCAGCATGTCTCTGCATGTAGCTGACTCTCTGTAATCTGGGCAAGGGTGTCTGGGGAAATGAGGCAGCTCTGGTTGGCTAAAGCAAGACTGTGCCTGTGTAACCTCACAGTTGTGGGGTAGGGATGCCGGTGGCAGCAGGAGGAGCAGCTTAATTGTTGCAGTGATGAGAGTCACAAACTTGGATCTGTGTGTCCCGTCCCCCCCCAGTTGTTGAGTACTAGGACCAGTGTTAGAAACTCGGTTATATAAGCTAGTTGCCAAAAGGCACCTTAAACCTAGGTTTCGGTTGCCACAGTGGAATGTCTAGGCACCATTTTTTTGCAGTTAAGATTTATTATTATTATTAATAATTAATAATATATTATTTACATTGCTATAATGCTTTATTTCTTAAAGGAAAAAGCAGTTTACATTAAAACATCAGATAAAACAATCCAGAATAAAATTCAAGCTTCAAGGAAAATATTTCGGATCCTTCTCTGATATTTTGTTTTTCCAATATTTATTTACCTGCTTAATTTATATAGCTGCCCCATAGAGAAGTAGTCTAGGAAGCTAGTGTGGTGTAGTGGTTAGTGTCGGACTAGGACCTTGGGAGATCAGGGTTCAAGTCCCTCCTCTGTCATGAAGCTCACTGGGTGACCTTGCGCAACCTCTTGACCTACCTCACATGGTCGTTGTAGGGATTAACTGAGGAGGGGGGTGAACCATGTACTCCTTCGAGAAAAAGGTGGGATAGCAATGCAATAAATGAGCTCTTCTGCTTAAGAAAGCTGGAGGGGCCAGCCAGATGGGGATGTCCGTTGCCAACCTAGCACCCAGAGATCTCCCCGTGGTCAAAATTAGACTGACGCCAGTCACAAAACACGCCAGGCGCCTGGGGAATTTTGAACACTGACTGGGGCATGCCTTTCTGTTGGGTGTGGAGATCTGGATCTGGTTGGTTGGCCACATTCTTACCGTCCCTGTTTGCTGTGGGCCCTCCCACCTGTCAGTTTGCCTGATACTATATTTATTATTTGTTAAATTTGTATACTGCTCTTCATCCCTAGATCTCAGGGTGGTTCACAAGTGATACCACAGTGAGGGGAAGGGATGCGGGTGGCGTTGTGGTCTGAACCACTGAGCCTCTTGGGCTTGCTGATCAGAAGGTCGGCGGTTTGAATCCGTGTGATGGGGTGAACTCCCTTTGCTCTTTCCCAGCTCCTGCCAACGTAGCAGTCCAAAAGCATGCTGGTACAAGTAGATAAATAGGTACCACTGTGGCGGGAAGGTAAACTGCATTTCCGTGCGCTCTGGCTTCTGTCATTGTGTTCTGTTATGCCAGAAACAGTTTAGTCCTGCTGGCTACATGACCCGGAAAGCTGGCTCCCTCGGCCTGAAGGACCGCCTTTGACTGGGCTTAACTGTCCAGGGGTCATTTACCTTTTACCTTCCCTACCACAGTGAGAGCAGGTGTCCTGTTTTGGTCCACAGGCTTTGAATTCATCTGCACAGTCAAAGGCATCACGTCAGCGTTCGCAAAGGGCTTTGCACAGGTGCCCAACCTCCTTTTGGCCCAGCTGCATCTGTACCTGCCCATAGGTAGGGCTTGTGGACTGAACATGTAGATGCTGCTTTACATACTGTTGTAGATGAGACTGGGGACATTTTCAGTTTGTGGACTTGCAATCTGTGTTTCTGCTCAAAAAGTGAAGCTGGACGGAGGCCTTGGAGACCAGGTTCTGGTCCAGGTGTGGGGAACCTGTTGGCCCACCGGTTGCTGAATTTGGCCATGCTGGCTGAGGCTGATGAGAGTTGCAGCTCGGCAACATGCGGAAGGAAGGCCAGAGGTTCCCTGGTCCGGTCTGTTTCCCTGCTTGACTCAGGAGACAGAGTTAGCACTTCCCCAAGAGATGTCTGTCCAGCCTTTGCATGAATACCTCCAGCAAGCAGGAGGGGGGGGTGTCCCAGCCACTCTACCCCTCCCTTTGCCCCTTTTTGTGACAGCTCTTTGGGGTTCCCTTGCACTTGTGCACTCCCGCTTGTTTTCTCTTCAGTAGACACCCCAAATTCCACCAGACTTCCCTGCCCATTTACCTGTCTTCCTCTTTGGACCCTGGCTCCCATCCCTGCATGAGGCTAGCAAGCAGCCCGATTCTGGGGGTGCTCTTTTTCCTCGCTCCAGGTCTGGTTGTTTAGGCTCATGGGGAGAGAACATGCGCAAGTGGCAACAGCAGACGTCGCAAATGACGTGGCCCAGGGGTGGCTCAGTCAGCTGTCACTTTTGGTGCGTGGGGCATGGTGGGGTGTTTTTTGGGGGGAAGCTTTTGTATTGAAGCAGAGTAAAATGTGAGCCTGCCTAGAAGCCTTCTAGTCAAACGTGTCTTGGTTTGCTGGTAGTTGGGTCTGGAACGGTGCTTTGGCTGAAGCCCCAGTGTGGGCACCTACCTTGTGGTTTCCACTGATTGTGTTCACAGTACTGCTACAAACCTTACCCTCCCTCACATGGTGTTGGTTTTTATAATAGAAGGTGGTATTTTGAGTCACTCTTTGGAGATAGCATTCTCTGAATGAAGCCTTATGTCTAAACCTATAGACCCCATTGTTCTCAAGGGCACACAGCATGGAAAAAAAAACCAAGATCATGATGATAAAACTATAAATCCTTATATTTCAAGTCATCGGGGGGCAAGTATGTTTGTCTGATATTGGTCTAGTGGTGCAGCTCTTTCCCTCAGTGCATGCATTTAAAGGATTTGTCTTAAATTCTGCAAGAATTGAGGTTGCAGGGAGTGCAAAAAAAGAGGAGACTGAAGCAGGGAGATATTGTACAGCTGAGCAACAGGGGAGGACCAGTAAAAAAACCAACAGTGTGCCACCTTCCCTCACCTTATTGAACAGTGAAGTCTAGTCTTGCTTTATTTTTACTTTTTTTAAGCACAAATTGCAGTGGTTTTCCGAGTCTGTACAGAATACATGCAACCTTAAATAGGAAAAAATTCACCTTTCTTCAATGTTAAACACAAAAGCAGTTTGGGTTCTGTGGCATGCCACAAAAAGTTGCAGTAAACTGTTTATTGGGGGGGTGGGGATCCAGTACTTCATTTTTGGGGGGCAAAATCTTCCACATAGCTGCTCTCATTGGGTACAGGGTGCATGGCAACCCCTCCAGCTCTTCAGCCCCCATCCTGCCCTCTTGGAAGTGTTTCCACTGGAACTGAAGGTTAATTGGACAGTCTTTCTTTAAGGGCCTGTGCTGTGGCTGCCTGCCTGCCTGCCTGCCCCTCTTCTCTGCCTAGGTAGGCTCAGTCGGAAAGCTGAGTCCTTTCTCTGCTGTAGCTGAGTGTCTCTCCAACTTTTTCCACTCTGCAGAAAGCAGAGCATCCTCATAGGTTCAACTCCAGAATTCTGATGCCTGGCAACTAGTTTTAGAAATGGCCGTACTTCCTTCTGCCCGTGTTGCCTTCTTGTTTCCTTGTCTCTAGTTGTTTTTCCTGATTAAATTATTTGTTAGAAGTGTTCGTTAACAGATGTGAGTGGGACTGGGGTGGGTCATAGATAGAGCCCCCGGGACATTGGTGCCGGAGAGGGGGGTGGGACTTCTTGTGTGATCCTCTACTGCCGGCAGGGACTGGCTTTAACCAAAACTCCGTTGGGAAGGGAGTAGAGAGGAAACTAGGCAGTGCTTGTTTGTTTCCTTCGCTAGCCTTTTTCATTTTGTGACCAAAAGCCATCTATGCATCCAAAGAAAATGGACACCAGTTTTAGCATTTCTTGCAGCTGATATAATTAGCTTTGTGCTATTCCTCCGTAATTCCAACGTACAGTACAGCACGTAGCTCTACAGCAGCTGTCACCAACACGATGCCTTCCAGATGTTTTGGAGTACAACTCTGATCAGCCTCACTGTGATCCTGGGGGCTGATGGAAGTTGTAGTCCTAAAGCAGGAGGAAGACACCAAGTTGCCAAAGGCTGCTGTGTAGAGGAAAGACAGGAAAGCTCCTCATCTAGTGGAAAGATGGTTCATTGTCATTGCTAACCATGGATCCCCACGTTCTGGCAAGTCCCATTTCCCCCCAGTAGGTTTAGCCTGGTCCTACGTGTTCTGTTTGTGCCTGTGCCTTTCTGACATCGGCTTTATTTTCTCTTCCCAGAGTTGGTGCGGATGGTTCTGAGTGGCTGAAGATCACCTCTAGCTCCTCCCGAGAACCTCTTCCAGTTTATCCTTAAAATGTTTGTGCCTTTTTATCTGTGTCTGAAACTACTTTTGGTTCCCTCTTTCTCCAGCCTCTTGGTTTAGTCCTTGAGGTGAGGGCTAAGGAAAGGAAGAAAACATCATTTGTCTGAAGGGGGTGTTCCTGAAGGGCAGGGAAGCAAACTGCTGGCTTGTCTTGCATCACTTTATTTCCAGAAGTGTTCAGCTTATTTCCTCTTGGTTGCTTTAATAAACTGTTCCCAAAAATGTCTTACGAACACTGTGCCGTGTTACTTCTTGAAAACCAAGGTAGCTGCTGGAGTTCAGAGTTCTTCAAACAGGGTTTTTCTTGTGATTCTGGTACCTATACTCATCTGAGCCAGTTTGAATTGTGTTGGCAGGAACAGTACAGAAAAATGCTGTTAGTAGCACAGAACTAAGTTTTAGCTATAGCTCTATTTGATGGACTAAATCCTGAGAGACCAGGGTTCAAATCCTGACACTTGGCCTCACCTTCCTTACAGTTGTGTGGAGAAAATGGGGAGAAAACAATGTCACCTTAAAGGAAAGGTGGGATGTAAATGTAATAAATCTAGAAGACTGAGTGGCATCCAATGAAGTTGTACTCAGAGTAGACCCTTTGAAATTAATGAACACGGCAGAGTAAAGTTGGGTTGCTGTTACATGTTCTGTGAAAGCAGTCATAGCATGTGTTTGTTTCTTCTTGCAACATCTTGCTGCTGTTCAGTAAAACCCAGTAATTCATGGAGTACAGCTTTGATTCCCCTAGAACATATCTCATTAGGGGGCTTTGCCCTCTCAAAGAATAGTCTCCCTAGCCTGCCCTCCTTCACCATTCTTGGAAACAGTGCTACTGTCGTTCTCCATTATTACTACTATTTTAAAATGGCAGGAATTTGAAAAACCAAAACCTGAGCCATTGTTAATGGCCCTTTCCTCAATTAATCCTAGCTGTCAAAATGTGACTGCTTTGAACAGAAGGGCACATTCCCTACTTTTGCAAGCAGCCTAATATGGAAAGGTGCCTGGAGCAGCACCAAATAAAGGCAACTGGGCAAGGCATGTGCACCACAGCAGGATTTGAAGAGAGGGAGGTTTTGAAGCCTGTGGCGAGGGAAGGAGAGCAGATGCCACTGCCTAGTGACCACAATGAGAGCTCTGATAATATACAGTAATGGCAGAGACAACCCTGAAAAGAGTGGCTTTTTCATGGTATGCAGCTGTAGGGCACCAGTCAGGCCTGTTACATGAATGTAATCCATTAAATGGGGAAACGTCTCATCTAGAAGGCAAGCAGTAAGGCCAAACTGAGGTCCAGTAGGTTTTTTTTTAAAGACAGGTTCCTTGCAACAATCCCTGGAAATAGAACTGTGCATAGGATGTGAAGGGGAAAACGGCCTACATATACCTGTCCTACTCCTACCTGGAGTAAAATTAACATGTTGCACATTCCCCCCTTTGACAAAGGATTTGTTTTTAAACTCATAAGGTTAAACAAAGTAAGGCTGGGTTTCTGTGCTTCAAAAAGCTGCAGGGTATGGCTGGGGGGTTTCAAGCACAGAATACAGGGCAGCACAACAAAAGTGGAAACATTAAATGCTCCTCTGAAGTTGCACAAAGGAGCTGCATAAAGCAGTAAAGGTACAGAAAGGAACGGTGGACTTAACAATGCGCACACAGCAGATGAAGTTTATCCTGGAGTGGGCTACTTGTCATAGCCATACAAGTGGTTTACTCCTTGTAGCGTGAGGAGCCCACTTTGGAGCAAAGGGGCCTTAAAAGAATTTCAACGCTACACAATTATTATTTTTTTGCCTTGAGCAACTGTACAAATGCCACTCTTACTCCTTCCCTTCCTGTGCAAGAAATCCATGTGATGGAAAGAGAAACATCACACTCCTGAAGGACAAGGCATCGCTGTTATTTTTGTGAGAGGCAGCCCTATTTTGTGGGGTAATGAAAGAAAAGTATCACCGGAATCCCCCGAACAATGGAAATGGCATGGAAGTAATTTATAGCTTAACAAGACTACATGTAAAACGAACATAAGCAATTGTAAGCTGCAGCCGTGGAGTAACAATTTCTTCACACACCTCAAATTATGTTGCTTCATTGGAACAAATAGTTTCTCATGGGTGGCAGCTTGTTTAACTTTTAAAAACTGCTCACCTTAAGTTGTCTTCAAAACCATTTCATTGTTTTTTGGTTCCCTGATGTTGACTGGGTATTTTAAAAATATATTTGGGGACCTCCTTTGTTTTAGTTGTAATTCAATCTAAGCTATCTCAACAAATTATTATTCAGCTTTTTATGTAAAAAAGACTCCAGATAACATTCTCTCCTTTATGTTTCTGACACCAAATAGTACTGACCAAACTGCTGAAAACTACTCTCTCTTTAATGCATAAGCTAAGGTAAAGGTAAAGGTACCCCTGCCCGTACGGGCCAGTCGTGTCCGACTCTAGGGTTGCGCGCTCATCTCACTTAAGAGGCCAGGAGTCAGCGCTGTCCGGAGACACTTCCGGGTCACGTGGCCAGCGTGACTAAGTGGCATCTGGCGAGCCAGCACCAGCACAGCACACGGAAACGCCATTTACCTGCCCGTTATAAAGCGGTACCTATTTATCTACTTGCACTTAGGGGTGCTTTCGAACTGCTAGGTGGGCAGGAGCTGGGACCGAATGACGGGAGCTCACCCCGCTGCGGGGATTCGAACCGCCGACCTTGCGATCAGCAAGTCCTAGGCACTGAGGTGTTACCCACAGCGCCACCCGCGTCCCTAATGCATAAGCTACACATAAGTAAAATTTCCCTGCATCAGTGAATTAAAAAAAAAATATCGCTCTGGTACAAACACCATGTCCCCCTCAGGCCGCAATACCTTCTTCCCCATAAATAAGCCCACTCCCAAGTAGATTGCCGTTTTCCCTGCAGAGGAGACGGAGAATATTTTTGTTAATTTTTCTTTATTGTTTAAAAAAAAGCGAGACAGACACATACAAGGGGGAGTTAAACTCCCTTTTCAACCATGTTTAAAATCAAAGCCCTCTATAAATAGCAGTGGCTGTTTGGAGATAATTTCTTCTCCCTGCCGCCACCCCCACCCCAGCAATTAGAAACACCTTTAAATAAAGTCTTGGTACAACTGGATACAAAAAAAGCATTGGGGACATGAGGTGGGGCAGACACACAGGGAAGGGAACCAACACAGCCAAATCCTCTTCCTCCTTGGATCACTGTTTCGAAGCCTTTTTAAAACCCATCCAAATAGAATCCATGTTTAACACGATTTAGGGTTTTCCTGTCCTTCCAAGTGATCAGGGCTCACCGAGGAAGCGCCAAGAAGCGCCGCTTGTAGCTTCTCACTGTGTGGGTGGGACTGGTGTGGCCGTGCTGGGACTGGGAGCAATGGGATCCGGCTGAAGTGAAGGCCCTTGATCTGGGTTGAAAGGAGAGAGAAGTGAGACGTTAGGGGAGGTTGGCAGTGCTGCAAATACAAGCATTACCTTGCTGCCACTTTTTGTGTGATAAAAATGAGTGTTCTGGGGTCATTTATTTACTTCAAAACCCTAATGGAGGGAAACTGGAACATCAATATCTATTGCACTGGAAAGACTTAAAAGGCTCAGCAGTCTCTCAAGCCTGATGCCCCATCAGATTGCTGAATCACCTGATATTTCAGTACCCCAGACCCCGCAGTAGGCAAGTGCATTGCCCCCTCCAACGCCTATCAAATCAATTTCAGAAAAGTTTAGATCCCTTGCCAATTTGGCAGCATTTTCTTCCGATTCTGAAGAGCATCACTACAGTACAATTTGTTAGAAATACTTTAGATCCTGAAAGAGAAAACTGGTGAGGAGGAAGCAAATCAATTGCTGGATGTGCTTGTCAGTTTCCTTTGTGTCAAGTTTAGAGAAGAAAGTGGTTAGCAACACTGCTTGCTGTCACATCCCATAGCAGATATGGTAAGGTTCCACAGGGCCTGCAGGACAAAGCTGTTCCACCAGGCCTTTGGTCAGGGCACAGCCTGACTCCCTCCTTTGGCAATCTTCACAGAACTTTAGCCTAATGGTTGCCATCAATTTGATTTGAATTAATTTTATAATGAAATGATTTTAGAATGTTGTACTATTTTATTGTTGTTAGCCGCCCTGAGCCCGGCTTCGGCTGGGGAGGGCGGGATATAAATAAAATTTATTATTACTATTATTATTATTATTGCTTTGTCATTAAAGCATACTGTAATCTACAGCTGCCCAGAAGGAGAACCTAGGTCTTATTCCTGTTTACAACAGAATGCAAATGGAATTTAAGAGACAACAAAACTGATGACATGGCTATCTATGACTCTAGTGGAAATAATTCAATAAATCAAGACGGCTCAAAGCAAGCCAGCCATGCCAAACAATACATACGTGATGCAGTTTCAAGCACTAACTCATTGCATGCTATTTCCCCTAATGCTTCTTTTTGGGGGGTGGGGACACAATTAATCCTACACCAGGGGTCTGCATTGAAAGGGGGCATGTATGCTGGTCACTGTTTTGAAGGGGAGTGAAGAACACACACACAAAAAAAGGTAACTTGTTAATTTAACGTTTATTTCTATGAGGAGGAGTAATTCTGAGGGGTCAAACAAATAATAAAAAAGTGACAAAAAAGTTATTTTTATAATGACAAGTTTTGCGGCTCCCAGTTTTTTTTCCTTCGGAAACAGGTCCAAGTGGCTCTTTTTGTCTTAAAGGTTGCAGACCCCTGTCCTAGATGGAAAAGCCATCTTCCAAACTCAAACAAGACAAAGATGCATAGGTGTAAGATGATGCAATTCTACTGTAAATCTCAAATGTCACTATTAAAACAAGCTATCTAATTAAGTGAATATATAAAGATATGCATAGTTTGCACATCTACCCCTGATGAAGAAAGCGAAAGAAAGAATCCATGCCTGGATACTAATGACGTATAAGGCAAAATTCTGCCTCTAGGTAACAGTGAGCTTTGAAAAGCAAAAGGTCACATGTAGAATGTAACTGCATATTGCATCCAATAGGGTTTAAAGATCCCACTGCACTGGACTCCTAAGCATGCAAGGTCAGAGAATGCACACCATTCACCTTTGACCCAGCCTATATACCAAACATGTAACTGCATAAACTGTGAACTCCTTTTCTAAGGAATAGCTTTCTTTTTTCTCCCAATGTGCAAGATATTCCTAGGGCAAAGTGGTGAAGTTGATTGGATGCATATGTGTCTTGACTTCAGGCTGATTTATTCAACTCCAGGACACTCCTAATACATTTGCACAGCATTATGGCCACTTCACACATGACACTTTCCAAACATGGGCATAATTTATGTGTAAGGCAGGGAGGGGGGAGAGAAAAAACTTCCTCCTTTATAGAATCTTGGCTTAAAAGGGACTCGGGAACATCCAAGTTCCTGCTTGGGAAAGGGAAGCTGTGGCCTTCAAGATGCCTCTGCACCACCATCGCTCCTAATAAGTGGCCCTGCTGGATGGGGCTGATGGGAGTTGGAGTCCAACAGCACCTGGTGGGCCACAAGTTCCCCACTCTGTTACACACACACACACACACACACACACACACACACACACACACACACCATATTTACTTGTGAATTGTAATGCATTTATTTTGCCACAGGAATGCAGGTGGGGAAGCTTCCGCACTGTCAAACAAAGCAGCCCTGAGCCCAATGACCTTGCACAGCGCCTTGCATTTCTGTATGTGAAATCCTCTCCCCCTCTCCCATCCCACCATGATCTCTGGCTCAATTCTCACCTGATCCAACACCAGCATTTGAAAGGAGGCTGCCCTGCATGGCTGCCACGATAGCGGGGCTCTGGGCAGCTGCGGAACCGTGAGGCAGTGGGGTGGCAGGAGGGTGCAGGGTGCTAGCGATGTTGACGATGGGCGGATTAGCCATGCTGCACGCAAGGTTACCATGCACTGGGTGGACGGGCGTGTTAGCAGGGAAGTTAATGCCGATGGAGTCTGTTACGTTACTAGCCATGCTAAATGGGATGGAGGCAGGCATTCCAAAAGGCAGAGCCGAGGGGATATTACCAGCCATGGCAGGGTGAACGGTTGCTGGGACTGCCCCAGGGAGAATCTGGGAGGATGGCTGCTGGCTGGGGAACGGAGGCTGGGCTTCAGAGGGAGAGAGAGACAGAGAGAACTAATTAAGTGTGACAGTTAAGCAGGCAAGCAATGACTTAACATGACCCATCTGCATCCAATAGGGTTTAAAGATCCCATTGCACTGGACTCCTAAGCATGCATGGTCAGAAAATGCACACCATTCACCTTTGACCCAGCCTATATACCAAACTGGGCACAAAAAATATTCTTCAAAGCCAAATGTGCAGCAACCACCCACCCAGGAGACTGACTTGATGCTGGAATATATAATTTTTATGAACATTTATTGGGATGATTTGGAACCAGAACCAGAAATAGTGTACCCCATAAAAATGTGGAAGTGTTGTCCAAGAAATAAAACGTCCAGCTTTATAAGCAAGGCTGGCGCATTATGATTGCTGCTTCCACATTTTTATGACACTTCTGAATGTGCAGCTTTGGCTCATTTCACAGATTAGAGCCCAACAAGAACCTGTGGTCTGGTTGTATGTATGTTGCTCCAGTAACATTTGCACTCTACAAATGACTTTCTCATGCAAAGGTTAGTTGCGGTAGCTTAGGATCAGAGCACAGGGAACTGGGCCTGAATGCCTCTGCAGTAGCATAGGAACTGAAGTTTACTCTTTCATATTACCAGCAGTTCCCATAATCTCCTGTGAGGTGCGTAGGCTGGCATTAATCTTGTTTCGCGCACAGAATAAAACACACTCGAGTTCCTCAAAACCATGAGCCCGCTGTTGCCAATCTCATCTTCAACCCACATCTTCCAGATCTAAGCCTTTCTCCCCTGCCCTCTGAAGCACAACCACACAATTCACTGGGTTGTACAATCTCTAAAGCCTTTTCATACAACCCCCTCATGTGGAGACTTAACATGAAATGGGGAGGCAGCATTATTCCCAGTGACCCCACCCCTTGACACCCACACATTCAGCAGGACCACGTGAAAACAAGAATCCTATGTCTTTTATTCATCTAAAAATGTATACCCCACCTTTCTAACAACACTGGTATTCCGTAAGGATGCTTACATAAATTAAAATCACAGTGCAACATGAAACATTATAAAATCGCACTGTATCTACCACAAATTACAAGTCGAAAGCATCATTTCAGCTGAAAGCATCCATTTGGGGTTGCTGTAAATACCTAAAACACTCCCAGCAATGCCAGTGCAGACTCTCCAAAGGCTCTGTAAGCAGCTTGTTCCATTAGATCATGAGTAGAGATGTCAAATTTCCAAAAGTTCTGAAGCCATGAAAAAAGCCTGGGCTTTCCCCAGTTTTAAAAAAGTACTCTATACATACTGAAAGCCACTTTGTTACTTTAGGAACATAAAGTGCATTATGTATGAATTGGTTTACCACAGAATACACTTTATTCAGAACATAATTATGAACTGATTTTCTTTTTTAAAGTTTTTGTTACAAATGGAGCTACAAGCTTCTGAACTGTAAGGAATCTAGCATCTCTTTGGTTTTGCCAAGGGAAGAGATCCCTTCAGCTCTGGAGCCGACCTCGAAGAAGCCAGACCTGTAGCCTTTCTGCTCTGACTGCAGAAGCTCTGCAAAGCCTGAGCACACCCTTCCTAGCCCTGATATTTGCAATGTGAGAAATGAAGCCCGGAGCGCATGTGTGCCCTTGCAGAGCACAGTCTCGTTCTGCCCTTGGTGGATCAAACGAAAAGCTGGTCGCACTTACCATGAGAACCTGCAGACGGCTGTCCAGTCTGACCTGGGCCTGTCTGTGGAGCTCCAGCGGCTGCGGGCTGTGGCTGAGCAGCCACTGGCTGCCCAATCTGTTCTGCTGGAGCCAAACTGCTGGGCTGCCCTACGGTGCTGGTGGCCGGCACAGAAGCCTGGGCGATAGGCATGGAGTGTGCAGCTGGTGCCAGAGGAGCCCCTGAAGGAGGAAGAGGCTGTGTGCCCACAGAGAGAGGCGGTGGCGGTGGCTGCTGCTGCTGCTGTTGGTGCATCTGCTGGAAATGTTGCTGGCGAGCGCGCATCTCAGCATACTTGAGCTGCTCCATGTGGAAGGCCTGTCGGTCAGCCAGGAGCTGCTGCCTCTGGTACTCTAGCTACAGAGAGATCAGGGACAGGTTACGCTGGGCAAGTTCTCTATTCCAAACCCCCTCATGCAGTGCTCTCCCTTCCCTTGGTTTCTTTTCTTCTCCTAACGTGGCCGCAAATTCTTACTCCGCTACATATGCTTCGTTATACATGGAGCCTAATGTTCCCAGTCATCCGCTGGAGCCAAATCTACTTAGCTCCAGCATATAACTGCAGCAGGTGCCTTCAGAGCATTCTCTGGGCTTCCCATACGGACCACTGCCTGGCTGCAAGTAAGAAGAATCATGGCTGTCAACTGTGGAATGTAATCCTTATAGCAGTCAAATACAACATTCTTTGTTTGCCTAGAGTGGATGCAGACAGGGAGATGTTGATCCAGCCAGTTGAACTTCCTGTTCCACCTGGTCTGGAGCATCCTCCCCCTGCATGTGACCAGGTAGGTGGGCGTGACCCTTGCAGACCCCACAAAAGGTCCCGTCACGCAGCCATCTCTTTTGGATTTTCTTGAGACTTTCTTCTCTTGGACTGCACTGCTGGCTCTCAGCCAGCAGCACAAGGGCCCATCCTTACAAAGGATGTAAGCCACATTCTGTAACTGTAATTACAAGCTAAAGCCTGCCTTCAGGGATCATACTGTGAACTGAATGTAAGTAAACTTATTGTTACTGTTTAAGGAAGACTGTTGTGTCTTTATTTCTTTTTAAGAGGGGACAAAAGGGGGCTTACCAGGAATAAACTCCAATCTAGGCATGCCGGATTGGATTGCTTAAAGAGATTCAAACGAATTTGCAAACTAGCTTCCTGCTGTGTAAAGGGGAATGAGCTCTGCTATATGACTCACTAGCTTGAGTGAGGAAGGATAATATTTAATCAATATATCCTCTCCTACTATCCACAACATTCCCACATCAACTAGGGAAGATACAAAACAAACAGAGGCTGTGGCAGCACCTAGAGCAGGAGTTCCTACAAAACCCAGAAGCACACGCACACACACACACACACACACACACGTGTTAAGTTGCATCTCAGCATGGGGCTCAACCTGCTTTGGGCAGCGTAAGCAGTGCTGGCCTCAAGGGGGCGCAAGCGTACTCACTGCCTCGCGCTCCCGGTCCATGATGGTCTCCAGCTCCTCAAAGTGCCTTAGCTTGATCTCAAGCTTCTTCATCTGAGTCTCCACCAGCAAGGCAACCAGGGACTTGATCTTACGCTCTTCCACGGCTGCCAAGTGCTGCAGAGAAAGAGGAGAGAGGGTGGATCAAAGCTCTGGAAGTAGCATGCCCTACAGAACTCTATGAAAAATCCAGAGACCAAAACTTCCCAGCAGAGGAGGACTGCCCTACCCCACGTTCTACATCTTCAGAAGTTACCCCACACCTTAAGCCTTCATGCCTAAAGCAGGACTGAGAGATTGTCAGATTAGAAGCTGGGCTCAGAATTCCAACCCCTGAGTCACCCAAGTGAGAGAGCAAAAACAGAGTGCCTGAATGCATGGCAACATGACCAACTTACTGGCCCTGCTAACTTGTTGGCTGCCTAAAACATGTCACATACAATATGCCAATAATCCAAACAATAGCAGTGCAACTATTTTCCTCATATTCCAGAGGAAGGATGGAAGCCAAGAGATTCTGTAGCTTTCCTAAAGAGATCAAGGAAACTTACGGCTGAGGTGTGATCTGAACTAGGAACCTCACTGTATCTGTTGTATTGACTTTTCAACTTTTTTTAAAAAAATGCTTCTGCCTGCTGTTTAGCTTCATGCCGTTTATAAAATTTGTAACCCACTTGGTATGTTTTTACCATGGGGTTGCAGCCTAGCAACTGCATGACTATATAAAAGCAATTTGCTTCCTAGAAGGTCAGTCCGAATGGCAACCCCACACGTCCATCTGGCCTATGGAGAAGCCAGCCAATCCTGCAGCCACTGACCTTCGCCTTCACTGCTGCCGCCGCCAAAGCTGCCGCCGCTGCCGTAGAAAGATTGCCCTCGCCTATGTCCCTCTCCACTTTGGTCTTCCGCTCCGCCTCGGCCTCCGCCAGATCCTTGGGCCCTTCTTCACTACCATCCTTGGGTTCTTTTTCCTTTTCCCCGTCAGCTGAGGAGGAGAAAAACAAATTATGGGCAGATGGGTGCGTGATCTCCTGGCCTACTATTGCTTAGAAAGAGGTGGAATATCCCTCAGTGCCTGGTTTATCACTGCACATTTTTTCATGCACTCAAAAGGCTGATCAGGCACAGGTGGGATGGGTGGGAGGGAGGGAAGGAAGGAAGGAAGGAGGGAGGGGAGGAAGGAAGAGAAGGAAAGAAGGAAGGAAGGACAGCAAGAAATTCATGAGTGGATGTTTTCTTTGTGGTACTAGTTGCTGTAGTAGTAGTAGTAGTCATCATCATCATCATAAAAAGAAGAGGAATTTGTTGTGCCCCAGCCACTCTGGTCAGCTTCCAACAAAATATAAAACACACAATACATCAGACATTAAAAGCTTCCCGAAACAGGGCTGCCTTCAGATGTCTACAAAAAGTCATATGATTGTTCAACTCTTCTACAGGGCGGGTGCGACTACTGGGAAAGCCTTCTGCCTGGCTCCCTGTAGCTTCACTTCTTTCAGTGAGGGAACCACCAGAAGCCCCTTGGAGCTGGACCTCAGTGTCCAGGCTGAACGATGCGGGTGGAGACGCTCCTTTGCGTATACAAGACCGAAGCTGTTTAGGGCTTTAAAGATCAACACCAACACTTTGAATTGTGCTTGGAATGTTTACTTTACTGCTCTGTTAACTCACCTTCCGTCCCAACACTCTTCACACCCACCAATGCTACTAACCACAAGCTTTTCGATTTTCCAATGGCAGAGCTGTCCCATTCCCATTAGGTTCTTATGCCTCTAGGAGGCAAGTGGCATACTGTGCTGCATTTAAGTTAACAGTACCTCTGGCTGAGACTTTAGACTTTAGGGTTGGGTAAACTGTAGCCCTCCAGATGTTTGCTAGACTCCAGCTCTCATCAGTCCCAGCCAGCGTGCTCAATCGTTACTGATGAGACGTAGTTGAGCAACATCCGGAGGGAGCCCCTGCTTCAGAACATGTGACCACAGCATCCCAGCTCTGCTCAGGCTCCTAGTTCACTCGCTACTTTATGAGCTTTGCCATTACCCAGAAGGTGGTGCTCACCCATGGTGTCCCCGTCACTCTTGTCCATCTCCTTCTCGCCGTCAGCCTCTTTGCTTTTCTCTTCCTCTTTCCTGGGCACCTCTCCAAGTTTCTCCTTCACTTCCTCCTCCAGGGCGCCTTCTCTTGGTTCCTGCATTGAGAGAAGGGCTTGATTCCAGCAGCTGCCTAATGCCTCTTAATCCTTCCCCTAGCTGTGGCATGGGGCTCAGGCACACACAATATAGAAGGCACAATTGGAAAAGTCTCAGAACTGGAGCAGGGGATCTACAGTTATTATTCTAGTGGCCAGGAAAGTAGACCAGGATATATATTGCGATCAGAAAATTAATGAAGTGAAGGACTCTGAGGGACAGTTAGTTGTTAGCAGGGTAACATGGTGCCTTACTTTAGTTAGAAAAGTTGCAAGCTGGTGCTGCAAACATCCTGTGGGGATCCTATGAGGCATCTCCTCAGTTTCCTCCCTCTCCTACCTACGTATGCCCCATGCAGGAAATTTTGGAGGCTCATTTTTTGCTGAACATGTATGGGGGCTCATCCACGCCCTGCCGCACCTTCACCTCTTTCTTCTCTTCCGATGACGGAGGTTCTGCCCGGTTCTCATCTGTGCAGCTCTCTTCTGAGCAAGGAATGGAGAAACAGACAAGGAAAAAAGATACCAATATTAAAGGCTGCAAGTGAAGCTCCCTCCCACCCACTAAAGGGGGGGGGGAATTGGAAGAATGAATGGGAGTGGGAATCTGAATGGGTGAGATCCTGTCTCAAGCACCCTTACAAGGAATGACAGCTGAGGGACCCACTAGACTAAGGCCCAGTAAACTCTTCTCAGATTGCTGGTATTTTAGACCTGAGGCAAGTTCTGGACAGGAGCACCTTAGAGAGGGAGAACTCCAAATGCCAGCCTCCACCTTCCCTCGCTGCTCAGTTCCAGCTTAAGACCAGGCACCCCCCAAGAAGGCAGGCCCCAGAAGCCATTCCCTGAGCCAGACTGTCAGCTTCTGGAGGCGAAAGCTTGAGGCACACAGCCCAACCCATGATCTGCCTGGTCTGATGGGGTAGGGTGGGGTTAGATAGAGTGACGATGGGAATCCCTTACCCTGCGCCAGGCGATTGAGTGTGAGCTCCAGGCCGGAAGCCAGGCCGGCTCTGGTCTCCTGCGTCTCGGCACCCTTCTTAGTCCCCACCGCACACTGGGCGAGGTCCATCGAGGGCGCTTCACGGGATGAAGCGCGGAAGGCGCCCCGCTCGCCCCCCTCACCTATTCTCTCCAGCTCATCGGATGTGGTCCCTGCAATTCCGCTGCTCTCCAGACCAAATGCCGGGTCTGCCTTGCCTGTCACCTTGGCAGCTTCCTCTACCTTGCGGACGTGAGCTTCAACCAAGGCTGTGGGGACCTCTTCCTTCATCTTGGAGAACTCCTCTGCAGAAGAGAGCCACAGGGTCAGCGGAAAGAGCAACGGGTGGCCAAACGGTGCGTGCAGGGAGGATACAGGGAGAGGGGCAAAATGGGCATTGCAGTGTAGGTGCTGCGGGCAGCAAGAAATCCTATTGCACCTTTTCTACCCACTAGGAAGTGGCTGAGATAGGCAAGAGTTGCAGCTGAAACAGAGCTGGGCGGGAGGCCACTGGGGACACAGGAGCTGAAGAACTGCATCTGATCAGGTGTAGTAGCTCTGTCAGCAATGAGCTTCTCATTTCAACAACCACTACATGACATCCCAGTCTACTTTCTGAGTGCTAGGGGATGCACTTTCCACCTATCAGGACTTTCACACCTTATGGGGAGCACCTGAGTCCAACATCACATGTATGAATGCCATCTTCAAAAATATAAAGGGTCACATGGAAGATGGAGCAAGCTTGTTTTCTCCTGCTCCAGAGGGTAGGACCCGAACCAATGACTTCAAGTTACAAGAAAGGAGATTCAGACTAAACATTAGGAAGAACTTTCTGACAGTAAGAGCTGTTTGACCATGGAACAAACTCCCCTGAGAGGTGGTAAACCTACTTTGGAGGTTTTTAAGCAGGGGTTGGATAGCCATCTGCGATGGATGCTGTCGCTGCAGCATATACCTGTACTGTACTTGAGTCAAGTCGTGAAAAGTGCCCTCATTTCCTCTACAAGATGAGACTGTGGAGCAGAGTATTGGCTAGGCTTTCAGAAAGTAGCAAACTCAGAGATCTCAGACCAACAAAAGGTGAGGGAGGGGAAGTGAGAATGATGCTTGTTTGGGGACCAAGTTCAGCCTGGGTATTAGCATCACATAAATGATAGCAAAAATTTCCTTACTGGTTCCCAGGATGCTGGCCCAGAATTTGGCATCCTGAGATCCACAGCTTTCCTTTTTAAAAAGAAGTATTTAAGTCTGTAGAGAAAAGCTTGTTAACATATGTGCACTGTCAACTCTTAAAATGACAAGGCTGGAGAGAATTTCCAGGAGTCTCTTGGACAGTGATGTCCTAGACCTGTTCTACAACTGCACCCATTTACAGACTTAATAGCCTTTCCGTCCCTAAGGGCGCGGTGGGGGGAGCCTGAAGAGCCCCAGTGAATTACCAAGGGCTGACTTGGCTGCTGCGGATGCCACACGAGGGTCCACGACAGAAGCCAAGAAGGCCACGGTGCTCATCACGGGGTTGCCCGACTGGCTGAAGGGAATGGGTTGATAGGCCAGAGGCCCAAGAGAGGCCTCCGAGTCCTCCAGGTAAGGGTCCTCGATAGGAAGGCGCAGGAAATGCAGAATGCACTCGTCCTGCGTGCGGCTGCCAACGTGCTCAGAAACTTTGTTCCAGTCATCCTTGTACATCTCCAGAGCCTAAAAAGCAGTGAAGAGAAACGACGCATTGGACATGAACGGTCAAGGGCAAGGATCAGAAACAGCCAGTCAACAGCACCACAATGGATGTTCTACATGCCTGAAGCTTTTCAGAGGCCAGGCTCACATTCAGTGCCCATGTTTAGTGTAGCTCCTAAATAAATGCATATTTCTGCGCACAATTCAAAGTGTTGGTGTTGACCTTTAAAGCCCTAAATGGCTTCAGTCCCGTATACCTGAAGGAACATCTCCACCCCCATTGTTCAGCCCAGACACTGAGATCCAACTCCAGGGGCCTTCTGGTGGTTCCCTCAATGCAAGATGTCAAAGAGATAAGAAAATGTTATGACTTTTCGTAGACATTTGAAGGCAGCCTGTATCGGGAAGCTTTTAACGTTTGATGTTGTGTTTTCTTCCTTTGTATTTTGTTGGAAACCGCCCAGAGTGGCTGGGGTAACCCAGTCAGATGGGTGGTGTATAAGAAATTTGCTGCTGTTGTTACAAATGTTGTATATTTTATGTATTTGTGAGTCAGAGATACAACTTTCAAAAATCTATTCGGTGTCTCAGTTCACAGTATGTGTGGGTGGTCTAAGGACAAATGAGGGGCAGGAAGAGGAAGCAATACTCAAGAAGTGCCTTAGGCACTTTTGTGGGAAGTTAATCATGTTTCTGTCCTCTCACCTCCAGCAGCAGCAGCGTCTCCTGCTCTGTCCACTCACGAGTAGCACTGGCAGCAGCTTTGCTCTGTGGGGAAACCACGCATTAGAACACAACCCTGGTCAGTCACCAGGAGGCCTCCAGCCCCATAATCTGACCATCACGTGTCCTTAGAGGCCTCTTTCTCAGTGTAAGGTTTTGGCACGCCTGCCGTGGAGGGGCTTTCTGTTCTTCAGCTGTACTCTCCGGCTCAGCCTTGGGCCAGAACTGGAGAGGAGCTGGCTGTTTCTCTCTTACCCAGTCCTGTGTCCCTGCATGGTCTAGGCAGTGGGCGGAGGCAACCCGTTGTCTCTTGGTGGCCCTCTGTACACCAACCAGGGAACAGATACCAGCAAACCCACCCTCTCCCCACTCTTTACCTTGGAAGGAGCATTCTTCTTGGTGTACATGTCAGTGCGAAGCCCAAAGTTTTGCATGTCTGGTGGCTTCTCCTTGCTCTTGTCAGGGAAGTTCAGCATCTGTTGGGAAGCTGTGGTTTGCTGGGGAAAGAGAAGAATGAGCTCCCTGTGATGTAAACACAGCCAGAGAGAAAACATGTCCATCACCGCATTCTTTTTGTGGCCAATTTACAACACAGACTGCAATGGTTGGACAGCGACCATACACATCTGTTGTGAAAAGCTGTCCACTTCTTGGATGGGTCTGAACTTTCAGTGGCAGATATCTGCAGGTGCTTTCTTTTTTGTGACTTGCTTGGCCTTTGACAATGAAATTTTATAGTTAGCCTATAAGGTAAACTATAGCCAACAACATTTAAGAAACTCCTGAAGTGAAAGATGTGACAATTCATCTCTTATGCATCCTAAAAATTGATGGGAAAGAAGGGGAAAGTCCATGCAGCCCTGCTCTTTTAGACCCCAGAAACACTGACAATTTATAGTTCCCTTCCAGAAGCACTTCTTTCTCCTACCAGCTCAGGTTTCCCCTTCACCGTCTCAGTGACAAGGTCTTCAATCTCTTTGTTCTTTCGTCCAGCCTTGGTGTCGCTATCGCTCTGACGACTCTGAAGAATAAGCACAATTTTGCACTAAGCCCCAGTCTGATGTATCTTTTAGGATAGGAAACAAAGAAATGAAGTCTTCCATAGAAGCAGGGATGATTTGAAGCTAGCAAATTGATTCTAGCTTGCATGAATGTGGAAGTTCCCCCTGCTACTTCCTGGCTTTTTAAACCCAGACCAAGACAACCATTCTCTAAAGGGATTTTGGGTTGTCCCAATTACTCCCCACTCCCAATTTTCTGATGCTCTAATTAATGTCTATTAATTCATTTTATCAGATGTTTCTAGATTCTTGTATAATTTCATTTTGCTTTTAATGTGTTTTGGACGCTACCCCTTGAAGATTTTTAAACCACCAAGCTATAAACATTTAAAATACCTAAATGAAATTGAATAAATTTCTTCTCACACTACCTGGGGTGTTTTGGGCTGCAGTGGCACCAATCCCGAAGGGGTGTCAGCCAGAACATGGAAATGAGATGTCGGTGGTGGTCCCATGGGTGTCGGCCGGCTCTCTGCATCCACTTGGTAATTAATGAGTCCCCATTGCTCCAGGAAGGCATGGACTCTGCATGAGAGGATCAGAGTTGGACCCGAAGCTCAGCCATGTGGCAAATTCTATTCTCTGCTTTTAAGAGGATCAGGAGCTGGACTCCCTCCCCAGGACAAATTATCTGCCAAACAGCCAGATAAGGAAGATCAATTTTGTCAAACAAGAAGACTCTCAAGCAAAACTTCTGTTTCTTCTTCAACAGGGCATGTTCAGTTTTCATCACCTTTAAATAATTTTTGCTATTAAACACAATGGGAGCTAAGAAACGAGGAAAAATCCTGTTGCACTAAGCCCTGTACGAAAGCTAGAATGCTAGAGGCCGCTTCTGTCTTGAATACATTCCTTCTGGCTTTGCTCGGCTATTCTGTTTCTCAGCATACCTCATGATGGCACACACATCCCCAGCCAGGTTCCGACGGCAGGCAGTCGAGGTTAGGTACTCCTGTGGATTGAGCCGGTATGTGTCAATCATGAAATTGCGGTATGCCAAGTAGCTAAAGTGCAGCAGAAAGAAAAAGATGACAGTCAGAACCACTATTTATAACCCGTGTCACCCTGTAAAGTATTCCCATGATATTAAGGCCTATTCTCTCCCATATACTACAGAGGCCAGTATAACGGTTCCCTAACTTTTTTTTACACTGACTACTTGAAAATTGCTGAGGGTCTTGGCAGACCACTTAATAGTTTTTCTGTCCATTGTAGCAATTGGAATGCACTGTGCCAAATGCTGTATGTATGTTTTTTAATTGTACTTTGTTACTGCTGTCATTTATTATATATGGCATTTTATTATTCCACAGAATTCAAACTGTAGTGCAACAACATACAACATAAGAAATAAAAGAAGCTACAAAAATACAAGTAAAAAAATCAACATACCGTATTTTTCGCTCTATAGGACGCACCGGACAATAGGACGCACCTTGTTTTAGAGGGGGGAAAACAAGAAGAAAAAAAAATCCCCCCCTCCCTGCCCAGCGCCCCTTCAGCAAAGCGGCAGGAGGCGTTGCGCAGAGAGGGGGAGAATTTTCCCCCTTTTGTTTTCCCCCTCTAAAACAAGGTGTCGTTTAAGGTGCGTCCAGTCGCCTTCAGGCGGCTACCTTGGAAGCCTGGAGAGCGAGAGGGGTCGGTGCACACCGACCCCTCTCGCTCTCCAGGCTTCAGGTTCCTTTCAACCTGCTCTTTGGGGCTGGCGGGGGGAAGCCCACCACCAGCCCCAAAGAGCAGGTCAGGGAGCAGCGGAAAGGCGTGCAGCGGAGAGGCTCTTGCCATAGCCGCGCGTCACCTCTTCAGCTGGGAGAGGGTCGCGGGGGTATGGCTTCTTTAGCCCCGCGCTCGCTCTCCTGGTTGGAGAGGTGACACGCGGCTATAGGGGCTCCTGCCATAGCCGCACGTCACCTCCCCAGTTGGGAGAGGGTAAGCGGGGCTTCTTTAGCCCCGCGTGCGCTCTCCCGATTGGAGAGGTGATGCACGGCTATAGAGGCTCTTGCCATAGCCGCGCGTCACCTCTCCAGCCGGGAGAGGGTCGCAGGGCTATGGCTTCTTCGCTCCATAGGACGCACACACATTTCCCCTTCATTTTCGAAGGGGAAAAAGTGCATCCTATAGAGCGAAAAATACGGTATTTAATGCAGTGGATGTGCCATCTCCCTGCTTCAAACTGCAAGACTACATGCCATGGACCACCTGAATGAAACTTGAAAGAAAGTTTGGGAATCCTTGGATTAGGAAATAAGGAGACTTCCCCCAGCCCTCCTCTTACCAGAGGAAAAAGGTTGCCACATTTACTATCCCAGAACAGACCTTACTGCTTATAACAGCAATCTTACATTTCAGGAGTCTTTGACTTGTTCTTGCCATTGAAAAATTCTGGGAGGGCTCTCCGCTCAATAGCATGGACACTGAGGAAAAATCAAACGGAAGCGTTAGAACAGACTGGAAGGATGGAGGTACTGAGAGGAAAAGCCCTCCCCGGTCCCCACTTGAGCACCTGTTATAGTCAAACCAGGCTGCGTAGCTGGGGATGATGATGTGATGCGTCTGTTCGGTGACATTGTCTTCATGTAGGTCAGGGTTCTTGGTCTGCTCCCCTTTGTTTCCAGCATTGTTCTCCTCTTCATCCTGAAACCAGAAAGCTCCTGAGTAGGCAACCTGAGTGCCCATTGTTTTCTTACGACTTTTGTTCTTAAGCTTCATTTTAAGAGAAGCCTAGGATGAAATTGCTTGTTCATGCAGCACTCAGAAAACCTGAGTCCTTCTCAGAGGGTGACAGCAGGCAGGTGTACAGACAAACTGCTAGGTGATGAGAGAGGAATCAAGGGTGCTTTGTTGTTTCAGAGGGTGCTATGGCACAAGCATAATTATGGGTGCTGTCACAGGCCTCCAAGGAGGTGCCCTTCCATATCTTTGCGGCACTGAAGCAATGGAATTGTGTCCACTTCTGCCCAGGCCAAACTAGGGCAAGGAAAGAAGAACCAGAATATTAGCCTGTTTAGGAGGAAAAGAGCAGGAGACTAGGCAAAAACAGAAGCTGTGGTGTCATCTTGCATTCTACCTGTGGGGTGATGCAATGGGTGTGCTAAGGACACATCCCTGTTGATGCAAGTTCCATTGGCTCCCTCTGTGCCTGGGAGGAATGTGGGCGTCATCACCAACACAGCCCCTGATTGGTTGCCACTGGTGGTGTTTCCAGAACATGCTTGCCATTTTTATGTCATTTAGGGATTTTCGGGTTGTGAGTTTTTCCATTCCTCTCCCAGGCTGAACACACTGCAGGCTAAGGATACAGTGGCCGTTCTGCTACCATAGTGGCAGCCCTCACCTTCCCACCCCCAGGCCATAATTAAAGGGCAGGATTGCTCTGTGAGTTGAATCAGACTTGGCTCACCTTGCCTGCAGTCTCCATGGTCTCATCTTCTGGCTCATCTGGAAAGCAAAAATGGCAAAGGCAACCTTAGTCATGTAGACCGATTTGTACTCATTCTACAGTTGTTGGGAAGGACAGTATTACACTGAGTTGAGTACTTATGAGATTCCTGTACATGCAGATACCTAAATGTGTGTCCAATCATATTTTACAAGGGTGGAGGAGATTATAAAGGTATTTTAGTGAGCAGAAAGCCGGGAGGTTTTTTTTTTTTTGCATTTCACTGACCCTCTAAATATTATTAAAAGTTTATTATTTATTATTGTTGTTGGTTTAAACTTCCATTTTTCCCCAGGGCTTGTATTTGTTACACGGAATGTGAGCCCCCTTGACAACATGTTAGCATATTAATCAATCTTGGCTGAAACATTGCAGCTCATTCTGAGTACTTGGCATAGATGAGGCTATAAATAAAACCTTTTTGTAAAAACTGCTAGAAACTGGAAGTGGCAGAAGAGTTTAATGTCCTGTTTTATATGTGTGTGTATTACATATGCATGCGCTAATCTATTCTGTACATGCCCACAAGTATTTTTAAATACACACTATGACTAATACATTTATTGACTGGGGTCCAAATTGCTAATTAAGCGCGCACAAGGAGGCATGTAAATGGAGTTTTTTGCTTTCTTTCTTAAACAGCTGACTCCCATGACATATCAAAACTTTCTTTTGAACTGTTTCAAAAGCAATTTGCCATATGGCACGGGAGGTTGTTGTTTGATGAAAACAAGTCTAAAGCTCCCTTGAGCTTAAGACAGCAAGCTGTGAGGCTCTCTGGATTCCAGCCAATAAGCCTTTGGCTTCTTATACCCTCTCTCTAGAACATCTGGTTGACAGTTGCAATTTGGCAGCTCTGAGGGTCTACTGGAATTACTCAGGCATAACTTGCTACTATTACTGCATTTGCCAGTTTGGCTTACGTACACCGATTTACTGATTCATGCTTACTTAACCTGCTTCAGAGATCTACAGGGGCCACTTCTTAGGTGTCTACTCTGCCTAGCTTATGCTTCTGTGGAAGCTCCAACAGCCAGTCTCTTCCAAAGAAGCATACACGTGGGCAAATCAAACACCTATGTGGACTTCACTCACAATGCAAGCTTATTTTACAACCCTGCCACAATAATGTCACCTTTCAAGCAGCCCTTAGTATAGCATCTCAGGACACTAGTCACAAGTCGGGACTCAGGGGTGACCAGTTTTCAATACTCACATGAAGTGAATTTCATGCCCTCCAACATGTGGTTCTTCACAGTAACAAAGGGGGGGGTGCTACTCAATGAGCCTTTATTGTGGTTTAATATTGCTACCTAATATCCAGCAAACACTGAAGAACATGCACTTATTCCCATACCAAGAGCGGGATAACAAAAGGAAAAATATCCCTTACCCAAATCGGTCATGGTGCCACCCTTCACAGGAGCCGATTCAGAGTCTTTCTTGGTGTTAACTATGCAAGACAGAACAAGGAAGGAATACTTTACTGAGAGAAAATTCTCAAAGGTTCTTCCCACCTGCCCTGTCATAGAGAAGCACCTCCTGGAAGATTCATATATTCCTCTATTGCACTGTAAGGAGCAGACAGGCACAGAGATTGAAATGGAGTTGGGGGGGGGACTGTTTTATTCATCAAACTGGTTCACAAAGCAATGAAACCGCACTACTTTTGGTGGAGACACTGGTTAGTACAATCTTGACCTAGTGACCCCAGGACCCATATGGAAAGCGGGAAAGGACAATAGCTATACAAGTCCAAAAGCTGTGATATTGACCTGTTTTGGGTAGTGTGACTTCTTCAACATTAGGGACAGGGGAAGGCTCATCCATGTCTTTCGTGAGGTCTTCTTGCTCCTCTTCACGGTGGCCACGCTTGGATTTGGTGTAGGGAGTGGAAGGCCTGTGGAGGGACGTGTAAGGAGAGAGATCCATCAGCTTGTTGCAGCAAACTAATACAAGCAGAACACCCTGGACTCCAATTATGTATGGGCAGCATAAAGACTTGGTTGTGCACAGCAAACACTATGATCAATGTTTTTGTCCAGAAGGAGAAAGGTTTCTCTTCCAGCTTTAAGTGTCACTTCTGGTAAGAAGGCACTTTGATGCTTATTCTCAAGAAAGGAAAATAATAGGTGAAAGTGTCATGTGCTCATGTGGCAAATCCACAGCTGCATACAGAAAGTGGAGTCAGCAGTGTAATCAGTCAATGGAGTGGACGTGGTGGGCTGATTATCTGCCAATAATCTGTGTCCTCAGGAATGTACTAGGAAGCCTCATTGCAGAACACTTCAAGTTCCAATCTTTCTTTAAAGACAATGTAATTTATGGGATTGTGGGGGAGCACAAGAGAACCAATAAAATCAAGGGGGGGAAAGGAAAAGCTTGTCCTCACCCTTTCTTGGCATTCTTCTTCTTTGCTTCTGGAGTAGGTGAAGGAGAGGGAGAGCGCTTCCTTTTCTTATAGTTTCCTCCCTTCTTATCCCGTCGGTCTGAGTCAGGACTGTTAACCTAGAGAGATGAAATAAGGCAACTGTACAGAAGGAGCAATGATCGGCTTCTGCTGAGGAAACAGTGAATGGACATTTCTCAGGCTTCTGTTCCTCACATTCTACACCAAGTCCATTACAGTTGGAAGACCTCAGTTCACAGGAAGTCAATAGTCTGTTTTGTGTGTCAAAACACAACAAGCAGCCTCACATCATCTATTGCTAGGCAGGAGATGGCAGCTGAGAGCTTGGATGCTTTTTTATATGAGAGAACTCCCCACATATTCAAAACAGCAGGGAAAAGGTGTGGCTTGGCCTCCTTCCTACAGAAATTGTGTCTAATTGTTTAAAGGGGGGGAAGGTGGAGCACAGGAACTGAGGTAGAGCAAAGGAGCAATGACTTGCTGGCCCATGTCCAGAATATGAGCCAGGTATAAGACACAGGAACACAGAAGGTGGACCATATAGAACTTGATGGCGTTTGGAATTATTGCAATGAAAGCTGGACCAGATGGAACTTGGTTGGATCCAGCGAGGCACTTCTTACATTTGCGAGCAAGTGTGAACATTCAGGATCACGCTACACACAACATCATACAAAGAAAGGCTATAGGATTGGAATCTCACAGCACAGGTTGATTTTGCCTTAAAATGAATCTGCGCTATGAGATTCTGATCCTGCAGCCTTACTTTGTATGTTTAAAAAAGCGTTGCTGGGCACAGAGGAACTCTATTTAAAAGACCAAAATAATACAAGAAGTGGACACAGAAATGGTGGGTCTGAAATATCATGCTCCTATATATGCTTTGGTCAGAGATGGTTTTGTTCTTGGTCTTAAGTTTTTCTCTCATTAGAACATAGGTATATTCAAGATATCCCAAAAGTATTATAAAGAAATGGAAGTTCTCTAAAAGCATCGTACCTCATCAGTGAGAGTCTTGGCAGAAATTTTCTTCCTGCGGGAGACAGGGCTCTTCTCATCATTTACTTCATAGTCTTCTTCATTCATCCACTCATTGAACGTGTCTGTGTCCAGGATCCATTTGCCATGAACCTTGATGTGAGGAGAAAAGAAACCCATCACTGAGCACCTTAAAGCAAGAAGGGAAATGAACCACTTCCCAATCCAAAGCTGCAACAAGGAAAGGCTCAAAGGAATGTCTCTGACCCAGTGGACATAACATGAATTCAGAGCCTCACATTCTGTGACAGCTGCCTTGAGTGACCCATTCCCAAGTTCTTTTTGTACTCAAACTTCAAATGAAGGCAATCCTTTACCTTGCGGGGTTTCTCTGGTGTGGGTGCGTCCTCCACGGGGGCCTCAATTTCACTTGCTGGTATCCAGGTGTCATAGCTATGAAGGAAAGCAGGTAGCAGTTGATTCAAAACCTCTCCTGCACAATTTAGCCAGTTTCAAGGAATGGGTGCGGAAATTAAGGCACAAGTACATCTATACCCCACTTTCAGAAACAGGAAAAACTTAGCCAGATTCACATTCTGAAAATTTACAGGAAGTGGCTAGGAGAAAACAAAAACAGCAGAGGATATAAACTGGTAGCATCAGCTGCAAACACACACTCCAATACACAGGGGAAAACATGCTTCCTATACCTATATTGAGAAGGTTACAGTGGACAGATGCCAACTCTGCTCCTGCTCACCTGTCAGGGTAGTAGCCCCAGTGCAGGAGGACCTGTTTGTCTCTCTTCATGATCGGGCGAACCCACTCTTCTACAAGAAAAAGTAAACATGGATGGTTACAATCAAGGTATTAATCCACTCTGGAAAGGCTTTATTTCACACCATTTGTATTGTGCAGCATTTTTACAGTGATCTATTCTGAGCCCCTGTAAGGGAAGTTGGGTAAAAGAATGGCTGCACCTGCATTAGCTTAGGTCATCTGCAGAGGTAGCAGTGGTATCCCATTTGTGCAATTTCCACCCTAGGGAAGCTTACCCAACCTGCCTGTGCTGTAAGATCTTAAGTGGGGGCTTTTCTCCAGATACGGGGTTGGGTTTTTTGTTTTGTTTCTTGCAGGGCAGGGGGGATACATTATGTGGTAATGCAGAGAGGCCTCCTTGTGATGGAGCCCCAGTTGTGGAAGATCCTCTCCACAACCTATGACTGGTGCCACACAATACTTTCTGTGCCAGGCATAACCCTTATTTGCATGAATATTTTAAGTATTGGTTTATGTTGTTAATCTGTTCTATTGTTTAACTTTCGAAAAACGTCTTTGTTTCAATTGTTTTATATTAATGTATATTACAGTGGTACCTCTGGTTGCAAATGGGATCTGTTCTGGAGGCCCGTTCGCAACATGAAAAGCCCGCAACCTGAAGCACCGTATCTGCGCAGGTGCGTGGCGCGATTTGGCACTTGTGCACATGGCGCGAAGCGCGATTCAGCACTTTTGTGCATGTGGTGAAACCTGGAAGTAACCCTTTCTGGTACTTCCGGGTCACCACGGGATGCAACCTGAAAGTACGTAACATGAAGCAAACGCAACATGAGGTATGACTGTATTATAGAACGCCTTGTTAGTTATGCCTGCTGTATACAGCCGAGATATCCTGAAATAATGCGAGAGAAGTAGCTAACAAATATTGGAAGTGAGTGAAATATAATTGTAATGGGGACCAAGTATCCTGCCTAAGAATGGTGCATTCTGGGATATGCAGAGTAAAAGCTATAAAGTATTTTAAACACTGAAGGTGCTATATAAAATATGAGTACTATTTTACATCTTTAGATTTAAATGATTTGTAAATCATGTTTCACTTTCCTTCACCACCACAACAGTCCCTCGCCCTTTACTAATGAGCTGTTTTCTACTGTTGCTGCTTTAAATGTGGTCTCTTTCACTCCAGCTGCACACGTGTTGTTCCCCTACCGGAAAAAATGCAAGCAGCACTGCAATTTACTGACTGTTTTATCAGCATGTCTAGCTACAACCCAGGGTGGAATAATCAAGCATGCAACAACCAGTGATGACCCAGCAAGATGAAAGTTAAAATTCTACAACTGAATGAAAATAGACAGAAGCCATACCTTCTTCAAGGCTACCGGGGACAGGGAAGACAATATGGGAAGCATTGTTCTTATCTTCTGTTACTGTTCCCTGGAAAGAGATCAAAAGAGTGTATAAGGACCAGAACATCTGAATTCTAGCATGGTATGCCTCATAGAATCATAGAGTTGGAAGAGACCACAAGGGCCATCGAGTCCAACCCCCTGCCAAGCAGGAAACACCATCAGAGCACTCCTGACATATGGTTGTCAAGCCTCTGCTTAAAGACCTCCAAAGAAGGAGACTCCACCACACTCCTTGGCAGCAAATTCCACTGTCGAACAGCTCTTACTCATGATGAGGCAGGTTACAGAATGAAAGCTATCTGGAAAAGGTTATTTATATGCAATTAAACCTGTCTTCCTCAACACCATGCTACACTAGCAAGAGGCCCAAATTGCTTATGAAGAGTTAAAACAGTTATTTAAACCTCATTACTGCATCAAAACCACTTAGGTTTGGTGAAGCATCTCACCCTGTAAGCAGTTTAGGTAGACCTTACTTCTCTTTGGTCAGCCTGAACTGGTTTGAAACACCTGTTCTCCTTTGCAGTTCTTTATGACAGGGACCCCCACTTGGAAGTCCTACATGGTAGCACCCCTTTCCGCACAAAACTCACTTTTCCCATGATGCCCTTAGTTCTCTTCCCCAACAAAAACAAAATACAGTGGTACCTCGGGTTAAGTACTTAATTCGTTCCGGAGGTCCGTTCTTTACCTGAAACTGTTCTTAACCTGAAGCACCACTTTAGCTAATGGGGCCTCCTGCTGCTGCTGCGCCGCCGGAGCACGATTTCTGTTCTCATCCTGCAGCAAACCCGAGGTACTATTTCTGGGTTAGCGGAGTCTGTAACCTGAAGTGTATGTAACCTGAAGCGTATGTAACCTGAGGTACCACTGTAGATGCATGTGGAACTGGAACTGCTCGCACACATCTTTTGCTTTCCTTGTGTTTATCTCCTGCAGTCTCCTTATTTAGATTATTCTCTCCTTGAGCCTTTTGTTTTGCATTACTCTGTAAACTCTCAGGCATGGTAGGAGTGCTGAATTGCTTAAGTACCCACACCATCAGAGCATTACTGTTCAGTGGTATTTTCCCAACTTTTAAATGCCCTCTTTAAAAAATTCATTAGTAGAAGGGGGTCACCAACTTATCATGTACCATTCCATGGGAGAGACTTACTTCTTTTAATATTTTAATGGTCCCTTGTGGACAAGTTATTCAAATGAAAACTTACATACAACATCGTGGCAAGCAAGCAGATGTGTTGCTATATTATTCTTAATTCCCAAGCAAACAAGCATATCACTATCTCAGCCATTTTCAGACATGCATGACCCTCTGAAAATTTTTGTGATACCCAGCTAATGCTGTTCTGCAATCTCACCCACCTGGTGCCGTTTCACAATGTCTTTCAGCTTGGCCTGCAATTTAGGGTCAACGTCTGGATGCAAATAGATGTTAGGTCGGGAGAGACAATTGTTCTGGAAGAAAAATAAATAGTGCAGATGAGCACCTGGTGGCCAGAAATCCATAAAAGGGCAGAGAAAGGGAAAGAAATCACCTTACCTGCACCAGAGATTTTTCGATCGTCATGAACATCTCCACATTGCGGTCCATCCGTGATGGATTCTGGAAATCGAAACGCCGCCTTATTGGAAGAAAAGAGCAACCTTAATAAAAATCAGAGTTCATGTTTCTTAAATGTTCTATTTTACAAATCTAGACTTTTGAGGAAGAGTGGAAACTGCCACAGAATCAACTGGCCTGCTTCACACATCACTATAGTTGATGTTAAACTACAGTTCAGTGCCAGTGTGCTGCCCAAGAATTCCTACCTCATTTCTCCCCCACTTCCTGGCTGTGCCAGAAGCAACAAACCACAAGCTTTGGCTTACTGCATCAACGAAACCTGGCCCTGTGGTCCATTCCTCCCCAAACAGACCATGAGTGCTACCTAAAATTTGTTATTGGCTTATTCCTTGTTGTTTCTTTGTGGGAAGCAAACCATGAGCCCAAGGCTTTTTGCTCCCAGCACAGTATGGTCAGAATTGCGAGAGGAGCAAAGCTGGGACTTCAGAGTATATTTACCAGGACGGTGCTCACTCACAAGAAAGCATAGTTAAACACAATTAAACATTAACTATCATTTAACACAACGTGCACACAATGAAAAATTTGAATGTGGATTATGACAAAGCTAGAGCAGTACTTAGCACTGTGAACTCAAATGCATCCTGGGGGGTAGATATAAAAAATGGTAACATAAAAGCTGTACTCCTCATTCATATCACTGTCTCCAAGCAGCCACATCCACACTACACATTTAAACCAGTATCATACAACTTTAAATACGGTCATACCTCAGGTTGAATATGCTTTATGTTGAGCGCATTCGAGTTGCGCTCCACGGCAACCCGGAAGTAACGGAGCACGTTACTTCCAGGTTCTGCCGCTTGCACATGTGCAGACGCTCAAAATGACGTCACACGCATGCGCAGAAGCGGCGAAAAGCGACGTGCACATGCGCAGACTTGCCGTCGCTAGTTACGTTTGCTCCTTGATGCGAACGGGGCTCCGGAATGGATCCCGTTCGCATCCCGAGGTACCACTGTACTCATGGCTTCCCCAAAGAATCCTGGGAGCTGTAGTTTGCTCAGCGTGCTTAAAGTTATTATTATGAGACTCCTCACAAAGTGACAGTTCTCAGAGTTGTTTAACAATCAATCCCTCTTCACAGGGAACTCTGCGAATTGTAGCTCGGTGTGGGAAATATTGGTCTCCTAACAGCTCCCAGCATCCTTTAACAAACTATAGCTCCCAGGATCCTTTGGGGAAAGCCATGACTGTTCAAAGTCATATGATACAGCTTTCAGTGCATAATGCAGATGGGCCCTTAAGACTCCACAACAGCAAGTTGCTCCCTTACACACAACATTGCTTGTGAAATGACACTATCTCAGTACCATTGTCGCTTTGCAAACTATATTCAGATTCTTACATTGTTAATCTCTGAAGGGGAGAGTGTCAAGTTCAAGAATATTGTTTTAGCAGGATGAGGTAGATAAATTTAATTAAATAACTAAAATGTCCTTGTTCTATAACCCCATCCTCCCTGGGGGAAAAATGGATGGAAGGCGAAGAAACTGTTGTTCGCAACATTCAGATGCATTCAAATGACCTCTTTTACAAGCACTGAATCTGTCAATTCATTTCTGCACGAAGCCAGGAACTCCTACCCTACCAATACACAACCAAAAACCTCTACCCTATCATGGAATGTGGTGAGAATAGTAAAGTAAAAATGCTTACCATCCTTGATCGCTCTTGAATTTATAGGCTGCTGCAAGGATGTGACATAGGGCACCACCAGCTTTGAAATCTAAGAAGCATTTTATCTATAATAGAGATAGCCAGAGTTAGAGTTAGATGAGCTGCATCTACTCCAGAAGACGGCCTTCTTAATGAGCTCTCCATCTGTTAGGCTGGAGAACAACAGAATTCAGAGCACCTTAGAAAAAGTGTCTGATGCTAACAGTAAAGAACTGAACTCTGGTCAGAGAGGGTAGCACTGACTATCAAGCAAGAGAGATTAAAGCCCAGCAAAGTAACTTGAGTTACGGATACATGACTTGGATGAATAGCAATGCAATAAGCCGAAGAAGTGGAATATAAAAATTTGAACCCATCCTTCAGGAACCAACCAAAGCAACATTATAATCACCCTGCTGCAAGGAAGTCATGGAAAGCAACAAGATCTAAGCCATCAAAATTTAAAATGATTTTGAATTATATTTGCACTGAATTTTGTATGGCGGTGAAGATATAGTCAGTATAATTTGTTTTTATGCTAATCTATATCAGTGTAAATGTTTTATGTTATCCTTCTCTATTTTTATAAACAGCATAAAAAGATTAAACTGACTTCCAAGCTAGCAAAGCTTAGACGAACAACTAAGAGCATAGCAAGAGCAATATCCGTCAGTGCCAGCCTGAATCAAAACCTGACACAATTGTTTTCTCTGGGAATGCAATAATTACTTCTTATTATGTGTCTCTCCCAAGCACAATATTCTGAAAAATCCCAGCAACACAGAACTGCATGCTTACACAGGGAAATACCACGCAGTTCTGCAAATAGCTAAGCCCCAGAAAACCTTCTATTTTATGTGCCCAATTCCTGCTATCGTTACAGAATCTCAGAACTGTTTCATACTAGAAAGAGCTAGTAGGCTGAGGTGCTATAGTAAAGGACCACATCAGGAAGGAAGATTTGCTCTAGTCCTCTGTCCAATGTGATAAGCTTTCTGAATGAGGAACCACTAAAAATAACTCTGCCCCTGCAACATTCAAGTTTTGCAAGTTTCTAGTACCTCAGCCTATCATTTTATTCTGTATAAGAAGACTAAACTGTTCTTAGGCAGACAAGACAGACAGACAGGAGATCTCTCTAGAAGCAACCTACTCTGCGGAAGATGCTTTTCTTTCTCTACCACACCTGAACCAAGACAGCTGTGAGACTCACCGGTAACTTTGTGAGTGGTGCATTGCTGACATGTTTTCCAAACACCTCCTCTTGGAACTGCAGCAGCTGTACTACTAGGCTGGACAACGACTTATTGGTAGGTGGCTCTGCTTGGATGTACTGTGGGAAGAAGGACCGAGGCTTAGATGACTCCTATCCAGATCACTCTTTTAAGCAGCAATCAAGCACATGTGAGACCTTGGCAAGGAACAGACTGAGTATTCATCATTTTCAGCAACTGGGTTACGATGACCAACATGCTCTAACCTAAAGTGAGTTACCACTGGTAGCGACACAACCAATTTTTTTCTTTATGTTTTTCAGAAGGAAAAGAGAAAGAGGCAACAGAGGAAAATAGACAGATATATACAGCAAATAAAGATAAAGGTGTGTCTTACAATGCAGGTTAGGATGAAAAGTGGATTCCAAGTATCACTGAAAGAGATGCTTTTTCAGAAGGAAAAAATGGCACACCTAAAGAGATCCAATTCTACACACTAAGCAATCCTACTGTGGAATAAGAAAGATCCACTAGGCACAGGACAGCACTCTTAAGCAACAAGAGTTCTCCAAAGAACTGTGGGTACTAAACAAAGCTGGTTCTGGCCTCTAAAAACTTTCAGTCAAAATGGGAAATCTTGAATATTATGTCAGGAGAATATTATGTCTAGCAAAGGACTGAACTAACACCTAACACTAATGACTATTTTCAATTAATTCTGTATATAATGAGGACATTTTAGGGGTCCTATGTAGACAAAGAATCATGGCCTCAAATCGGCACAATAACCATTTTCATGTGTGGGCAATGAGACTTTCAGTTGCAGAGCACTGCAGACTTCACAGAAGCTCATTTCATATAAACTCAGGTGGCACACAGATGAGAGTATAATCAACTATATTCTTAAATCATTCTGTAGTCTGCTGCAGGCATAAAAAAATCGCAATACTCTTGTGGAGAATCCCCCCACCCCACCCCACCACTGTTCCAGATTTCGTATGATACAACTACCACTGATGTGACCTGGTTCATAGTTTTACTTGCAAACCTTTCACATCTCCAAAGTTGTGTTCCCAAGAAAATAGGTTTGTTGAAGTCTCAACGCTGAGAACACTACCCAGCATGTAAGAGATAACTACACCATTTGAAATTACTATCAACGAAGTTTCTATGGAATAAACGGTGTGTGAACATTGCAGAAACATCTATGTGCTATGGTGCTTTGGTGTAACCGTGTGCATTCAGAATATGTTCCCTCTCAATTGCCGTGTCTATTGCCCTATTCTTTTTAGCTTGCATCCTCTGCACATTTGTTGGGGAAATGTGGGGTGGAAGGGAGAAGAATATATTTTCTCTCTCTCCCTCAGCAAACAGCAGGGACCCCATTTCAAATTTTGGGACAAGAGTCTCAGCAAAAGTCTGGACATACTCAATATCAGCAATGCAGTTATTCAGACATAAGTCTCACTGTATTTCAAGATACTCCTGGGTAAGTGTAGCTAGGATTGCAGTCAAATCTGTTAAAGCATAGCTGTCAACTTTTCCCTTTTCTTGCGAGGAATCCTATTCGGAATAAGGGAATTTCCCTTAAAAAAGGGAAACGTTGACAGCTATGTGTTAAAGCTTTAAAGCATACTTCCTGTGAGTACTTTTTATACCTTATAAATAACAATATTTATAACTATAACTCTTTCTTGCTAATACATGAAGCAGGTCCATTGCATTTCTTTAAGCATTGGGCTTTGTGACTTTGCCATGCATTAACTAGTACACAGGTCCATTTAACTGTGTGTAACAGCAGACTGTGAAGCAGTGAACTGACCACAAAAGGGATGAGGGGGTCCCCACCCCACCCTTGCTAAACTTCACCCCTACACAACAGAAGCTCAGGCCTCCTTGATTTGCCTGGTGTGCAAGTACCAGCCAAATATGCAAACAAAGTTTCATGCGTGGATCATTCCAACTACATTTAAAGACAGCATTTTTTAAAAGTTCCACATTGCTAGCGCTAGTAAAATTATGGGGGTTAGAATGAGAATCCATTCAATGCCGCTCCTTGAGTCGTTGCAAATGACATGAGGGCTGGCAAGAGTTGAACTTGCAGGGAAGTGGTGAACATCAGGTCACAATCTGTCACTCCAAACACAGAAAGCTGTCTGGTGACTCAGACATTCTCACTCGGAAGGTCAAAGGTAAACAGCATGGGAACCAAGACCCATGCTGCTTGCGAGAAAGGATACAACTGTCAAACAGCAGAGACCCAGGCAGAAACTACCAGGCAGTCTTCCACATGCCTTCATCCCAGAAGGTTGCACGTGTCCTCAAATTGCCCATCCACACATATTACATTTGTGTGTGTGTGTGTTGGAGAGGAGATTCCATCAACATTCATTTCAGCTTCTGGGCCTTTGGCTGATCAGGGGACCACAGAGGAAAGCTGAAAGGAGCAGGGGATCTAACATGCAAATAGCCTCAGTAATCTGGGGAGAGGAGTCTCTTATTGCAGACTTAATGAAAGGAAGAGGCAGAGAGGTAAACTGCAACACACAAAAGCGTTTCCATTTTCTGCTGACAGGAATCAGATAAACTGAAAAAGCAAAGCAAAGTACCCCAGAGATTATGGGGCATCTGAGCAGCTCTCCTGGAGGTAGGAAAGAAAACCACTACAGTGCAGCGCACCCCGTTTCCAGAAGACTATTGCTGCCTGCCCTGTTATATTTCTGCACGTCAAAGAGCACAGTTTCAGCAGGTGGGAGATCGTTTATTGAAGTCAACTGGGGATTGCTTCAGGAGGGAGGGTGACCCATTTGGAAGAAGAAGGGGGTGTGGGGAGGTCAGTTAATATGTCAGTGACTGAAACTTTCAGGGACTCGGCTGGGAATCCAATTAGGGAGAAATGTTTCAAGGGACAATGGGGGCGCCGTGCACGAGGCAGCAGGTGACAAGACGCCAAGAGGTCAGAGCAGGGAGCCTGCACCCCTGGGCGGCCTGGGGGGAAACAACAATGGGATGCCGAAATGGGGTCCCCTTGTCCTGCCAGGCACCGTCTCCGGCGGAGGAGGGCGGAGCGGGATCGCAGCCGGAGAGAGCCTCCCGGGGTGAGGGGTGGGGTCGCTGGATCCCCGGTCCCTATGGAAAAAGAGGGGGACGCGCTGCACCTCTTCTGCCCGCCAGCTCCATCCCTTCTGGTCCTGCACCGCCGCGCGCGCCCCCAACAACCCCCCAGCCCCTGCTCGCTTATGGGGAGCAGCTCGGGCACGCGCGGCGGGGTCCCGAGGAGGGAGGGAGGGAGGGAGGGCCACCGCCGGGACGGAGCGGGGGCAGCCGAGGCGGAGGACGGGCGCCCCCGTCTCGCCCTCCTCCCGCGGCCTGGGAGGCAGGAGGCCCGCCGGGCCTGGGCGGGAAGGCCGCTACCTTCTTGTAGTTCTTGCTGAGCCAGATGCGCGCGCTGTCGAACTGGCTAACGGTGTCCGAGGCCTCGTAGTACTTGACGTTGGGGCCGCCATCCTTCTTCCGCACCGCCATTTTCCCAGCGCCGCCGGCCTGGGCCGCGCCGCCGCCTCCGCTCGCCCTGCCCCGTGCGCCGCCGCCGCCACGGCCCTCGCAGCGCCCTCTGCTGGCCGACGCTGCCCCGCGCGGCCCGACGCAGCGACCCCTCCTGGGCAGAGAGGGGAAGGGAGGAAGCGGGGAAAGGCCGGCCTCGGTTTGGAGGCGAAGCGCCCCCTGCAGGCGGAGAGCCGCAAGACGCGGAGGCTGAAGGGGGGGAGCGGCAAGGGTCGGGCGCATCTTCCACCGGAAACAAGTGGGGGTGTATATAATATGCATGCATGCATGTATACACATGTATGTACTGCATATATTTTGGGACTGAATGTTCTGTTTAGTGACGGGAAAGGACACGGATTGAAGTTGAGACTGGAAGTAGCCAAGAATAAATTCCCTTCTTTCCTTCAGTTCAGGAAATGTAGGACGAGGGCTGAAAATGGGGCGGGGGGGGGGGAGGCTAAAAAGCGAAATGTTGTAGCTAACAATTGTGTTGAGTGTGAGTGGGATCAGGGAATTCAGAAATAAGGGATCCCTTGGGGAGAAATAAGAGAACACGGCTCAGGCCATATGCTGGGTTGGGGTGCAAATGCCTCATGAATTTGCTTGTTTTCCTGTTTCCTCTGCACTGTAAACCTGCAGGCAAGGCCTAGGTTGCTTTTATCATTGTACTGCACCTTTAGACACAAATGCATTTTGAGAAATGCATTACAAAGGAATCTTCACAGCTCCAGTGTGTGCTCAGAAGGGCAACAGATCTAAGCATCTTTTTGTTTAAGGTCTGTTACATTAAAACTATTCTGATTACATGACATCTCAGAAACAGCAGATTCATATGGTGCATTTATGTCATTATATTTATTACATTTATATACCACCTTTTTCTTCCAAGGAGCTCAAGGTGGTGCACAGGATCCTCCTCCTCCCCATTTCATCGTCACAACCCTGAGAATTAGGTTAGGCTAAGAGATGGCGACTGGCCCAAGGTCACCCCGGGAGCTTCATGACATTATTCACTCTTTTGCACCAGAGCCCTTGGGAATATTGCCTCACCTTTCCATTATCATTAGCACTGTCAGGGTTGTGGGTTTGAGCCCCATGTGGGGCAAAAGAGTCCTCCATTGCAGGGGGTTGGACTAGATGACCCTTGTGATCCCTTCCAGCTCTATGATTCTGTTATTCTAAGGGCCAAACTAGAAGGCAATCAAAGCAATTCTAAAGGAGAGAGGCACTTCATGCAGAATGTGAGCAGCCAGAGCCAGTCTTCCTTGCATATCTAGAACAAAGGAGCGAAGCTTGCAGATCAGACAGTCTTGCAGTCTTGAGTGCCGGACATGTTGTTTAATGCAGGAAGCTTCCCCCCACCCTACCCCCTTTAGCCACCATTTATCATAACTGGGAGATGAAAGGACGGACCTCGCCTTTTAACTACATCCTTCTACAGGAGTTGCCAATTCTTAAATGGCCTTGGCCCAGTATACCTGAAGGAGCGTCTCCACCCCCATCGTTCAGCCTGGACACTGAGATCCAGCGCCGAGGGCCTTCTGGCGGTTCCCTCATTGCGAGAAGTAAGGCTACAGGGAACCAGGCAGAGGGCCTTCTCGGTAGTGGTGCCTGCCCTGTGGAACGCCCTCCCAGCAGATGTCAAGGCAATAAGCAACTATTTTACTTTTAAAAGACATCTGAAGGCAGCCCTCTTTGTTGTTGTTGTTTAGTCGTTTAGTCGTGTCCGCCTCTTCGTGACCCCCTGGACCAGAGCACGCCAGGCACCTCTGTCCTCCACTACCTCCCGCAGTTTGGTCAAACTCATGCTGGTAACCTCGAAAACACTATCCAACCATCTCATCCTCTGTCGCCCCCTTCTCCTCGTGCCCTCCATCTTTCCCAGCATCAGTGTCTTCTCCAGGGAGTCTTCTCTTCTCATGAGGTGGCCAAAGTACTGGAGCCTCAGCTTCACAATCTGTCCTTCCAGTGAGCACTCAGGGCTGATTTCCTTAAGAATGGATGCGTTTGATCTTCTTGCAGTCCATGGGACTCTCAAGAGTCTTCTCCAGCACCATAATTCAAAAGCATCAATTCTTCGGCGATCAGCACCACAGCAAACTATGGCAGCCCTCTTTAGGGAAGTTTTAAATGTTTAATGCTGTATTGTTTTCAGTATTCGGTTGGGAGCCGCCCAGAGTGGCTGGGGAAACCCAGTCAGATGGGTGGGGTATAAATAATAAAATTATTATTATTAAACCAACTGATTTTGTGTACCCAACAAGGAGTGGCAGCAGAAGTGTCCAGGTAACACAGAGTGCAAGGATGGGGCGATACCTTTTTCCTGTACCAAGACTTAGCTCTGCAGCATGTGAAATACTAACTAGTGATGCCCATGAACACATTTCTAGGCTCATTATTTACGGAATATATATCCTGCCTGTGCTCTCGAAGGAAGCTGGCGAGGCAAACAGGCCCATGATTCAAAGTGAAGGCGTGCAGGACATAGAATCGCAGAACTGTCGAGTCGAAAAGGGTCCCAGGGTCATCTAGTCCAACCCCAACAAGCACCGCCGGGGGAAGAGGCTTGTGCTGGTCTAATTCCCAGGCTGGGAGTCGCTAAGATCCGTGTCTGCCGTGACCTCGGGGCCCTTGAAATCCCAGTCTAGGCGACGGGGATAGCGATGCCCTCAGGAGCCTCCTAAACGACGGGCAACTTGCCCCGGACGCGCAATGAGGGAGGCGGGAATTCTGCACATGCTCAGGAGCACGAAACCCGCGCGGCTTTCAGCGCGGCCTGAGGGGACCTGCGTGGCTGGGCGGGAAGGCGGGGAACAGCGGCGGCTGAATTTATCGGGAATATTCGTATTAAAAATGGAGTCCGCGCTGCGCTGAGGGGAATTTGGGGGTCGCGAAGCTGAGGCGAGCGGAGGGCGCCGGGGCCGGGCGTCCTTTCTGGCGGCGCGGGCGGAGGGGAGCCGCGGCGCTGGGGTCTCCGCCGCCGCCGCCGGGCTTCTCCCCGCCGCCCGTTTCGCGCTCCCGCGGTCGGTCCAGGCCGCCTGGCGGGCCGGTCTAGCTGAAGCTCCGCGCAGCCTTGGCCCGAGAGTCACGGTGGCCGAGTGGTTAAGGCGTTGGACTCGAAATCCAATGGGGTTTCCCCGCACAGGTTCGAATCCTGTTCGTGACGGCGGTCTCGTTTTTATGGGGGGAGGCGCCATCTCCTTTTAACTGGACATCCCGCTCCCCCGGGTTACAAAATAAAATAGAATATAACGAAAAGAACCGAGGCGGAAAGCGGTTTAAGAATCGCGAGGGAGGGCGGGCAGCGATCGTCGCCGCGTTTCAACGGAAGGCGGAGAAGCTCCAATTGCGAGGGGAGGGGGGAGGGCGGGGCTGCCGAAGGCGGAGCTTGAGCGCTAGAACGGGCGGATCGCGGATCACACGCGTCACCGCCACGTCTGACCTTCCCATCCGCATCCCGTTAGGCCAAAGCGTTCCTACGGTGGATCTCAAACGTTTTTTCTAAGCTGCACTTTCAGAGTAAAAATTGGATTGTGCCACGCTTAATTTTCTATTGATAAGAAATACATTGGGAAACGAAACAACTCATAGCAGTTGCTTGACTTACAGTATAGAACACAATTACTTTATAATATGATCATGGGACCTCCAGAAAGTATAAAACAATGCAGTTACATAAGAACATGAATCATCCCAAAATGCAATTATAAACGAGCCTCTTACATATGTACTTTAAGTATGTATACAAACTCAATGGGAGGTGTGAGCTTGCTTTTGCCACGTAATCACTTTTATATTACAGTGGTACCACCTCTGGTTGCGAACAGGATCCATTCCGGAGCCCCGTTCACAACATGAGCAGAACACAATCCGTGTCTGCGTGTGCGCGGGTCGCGATTTGCCGCTTCTGCGCATGCGCGTGACATTTTGAGCGTCTGCGCTGTCGGAATCCAAGCCAAAAGAGCAGAGCCCCCAGCTTAGCTCTTAGTCCAGAGGAATTTGGCCACCCTCCAGGTGCCCGGCTTGATTCCTTATGACCTCCCGTCTGCGACTCCCGGCAAGATCAAAGGAGGTCTCCAATCGGCGATTCTCCTCAACGTGAAGGAGAACACACCACTCCCCCCCACTCCTCTCCCAGGGAGGGGGAGAGAGACAGACAGAAATATATCTACATGTCTTTATTCCTGTCGTTCACCAGTACAGAGAAAACATGTCTGCACACTCTGCTTCCCACTGCAGAGAGAGAATAAACTCCACCCATGTACTTCCAGTACAGGGTCATGTGCTGCTCTGAGGTAACATCCGGCTCTCAGAGCAGTGAATAGACTGTTCCTGGTTCCCACGGTACAATCCAATAACACCCGCATCCTGTTTACCATTCCAGCCACCTGGTGCTTGCTTCTGCATTGCTCCTTTTTCGTAACATCCTCCCCCAAAAGAATCAATGCGTGTCGCAGCAAGCAAAGCATGATCCAGAGAAGAAAACAAACAGTTGTTATACACATAACACTCCCCTGTTGTTTCAGTTCCACCCTTGGAACTCCCCACCACTGGTTTCCCCAGTGTACCTCTCTGGTTGTTTGGTTTCCAAGGAATGAGTGCACCTGCATTACCTTGGCTAGCAACTCTCTGTTGTGTCTTTGTCTCTGACTTAGACACAGCTCCAACCTGTCCTCGGTTGTTTACAACAGCAACACATGCAACAGCTAAGTTAGCAAACTCTTTTGAGTACCTCTTGGGTGGTTGACCCTTTGTAACTCTCTCAGACCTACGTACGAGGTGCTGATCCTCTCTGCACACTGGTCCAGTCTCAGGACTCTTTGGAGAACTAGTTCCAATGGTAAACAGTGGTTCATCCTTCAGTTGTGAAGGCCTATCTATTGTGTGAGACTTCCTCTCAATGACTGTGACAACTGAGCTCTCCGAGCTATCAGTGTCATCACTTTATGTACAGCTGAAATCAGTGAAATCATCATCATCTGAATCGTCATCAGTGGGAAAAGTGTGTACTATCACTCTCTCCTGTTCAGGAGCACTCTCTAGAAATTTTGTGAGAATCACCTGACCAGATTCAGACAAAATTACTCTGTAGAGACCCTTTTCATACCCCACAAAAATGCCTCTGGCATTCTTTACTCCACCTGGAGCTTCTGTTCTCACATGAGACCCAAAAACCTTGAAATGGGCAACAGAAGGTTTTCTGTGGAACAGTTTCTCAAAAGGAGAACTTCCCAACTCTTTTGAAACCTTTCTCATTTTCGTATAACAGTACGACATTAGAGACTCGGCCCAGTACTCATGTGGCAGATGTGAACTAAGCAATTGCTCTTCCATCCCCTTTTGCAATTCTCTGTTCACCCGTACACAGACACCCCTGTTCCACGCTTCCGCTGAAACAGAAACCTTGTGTCTTATTCCCTTCTTCTGCAGGAACCTCTGGAAATCCTGTAAAGGAAAAATCTGCTTCTCATCTGTGAATAGACAATCAATGTTAGCATCATGCATACTCTTAACTTTGTCACAAAACTCCTGAAACCTCTCTAAGGCTTCCTGTGGCTTTCTCAACACATAAACCCAGACATAGTTAGAGAAATGATCCACACACACAAGATAATATCTTGCATTGCCTCTAGATGGTTCTAGAGGACCAATCACATCAGCATACACCCGCTGAAATGCGCTGTTGACTCCGGTCTTCTTCTTGCTCACACCTGCAAGAGAAACTTGGTTAGACACAGATGAATTACATTCCATGTAATCACTTTGTGCAAAAGTCAACAAATATAGTCCATCCTTTTCTCTGGCCGAAAGAAATAACTCTCCATCTTTGTAGATCTCGCAGCTCTCAGCATCGTAGGACAGTTTCAGTCCTCTCTTTGCAATCTGCGAAACACTCAGCAGATTGAACTTCAATTCAGGAACCAAGTAAACATTGTCTATTGTCAAGTCCAGACTCTTAAGATAGACAGTCCCCACGCCGGCCGCTTCTAGCTCCTGACCATTGGCCTGTGTCACAGTGAAGCTTCGCTTCTTAAACGTTGAAAAGAGTCCTCTGTGTGGGGACATATGAACTGTCGCTGCAGTGTCGATAATAAACGCGTTCCCAACATCTGGCGTGGTTCCTTTCGCCATCAATGCCTTTCCAGGTTCCACCATAGGCTTGGTATGACCTTTGCCTGACGCCTCAGGCTTAGCTGAGCGGCCCTTCGCTCCTTTTGGCTGACGTGGCTTCTTGCAGCTCCGCTGAAGATGCCCAGCCTGTCCACAACTGTAACACTGGACAACATTCAAAGCTACAGCATCCCTTCCAGTAGCCTCATCGGTGGGGGAATTAGAACTCCGTTCCTCCCTCCCCCTGTGCTTTACTTCCAGTGCAGCATGCCGGCTGTGTTCATCTAGAACCACGGCACTCAGGGGCACTCCCCCCTTCTTGGCATCCATGCTGAATCCAAGGGCAGCTTTACACTCAATCCCAAGCCTGCTTTCACTTTTCAAGCCAGTAAAACTCCAAAAGTCTCTGTTTACTGCTTCACTGGCAGGCTTGCCTTTGGGCTATTTTCAAAAACCTTGCCCAGCTGCGCAGATACACTTTCGATTTCCCAGGCTCTTTTTAGGCCACTCAGTAACTGGCAGACGTTGCCTAGCAACCTGCTCAGGACGGAACTCCTTATCTAAACCACAGGAATTCCTGGTATGCAAGCTTGCTCTTTCAGAGCTGTTTTTCTTACGCAGCTTGTGAACCAGAAAATAAATCTTTCTGCGTTCATTCTCTCTTGCCCGAAATGCAGCATACCTTTTTTTCAGGCTCCGTTGCCTTGAAACACACTCCTCTCGGTGTCCAGCTGTCTGTTTCAGCTTTCTGGCTGCAGGCAGACGCTTTTCTTTATCTCCTTAGGTGCAGAGGATGGCAACGATTCATCGACCTCTCACCTCTCATGCAGATTCTCATAGATCAGATATCCATCGGTCTGCTACCAGTTGTCGGAATCCAAGCCAAAAGAGCAGAGCCCCCAGCTTAGCTCTTAGTCCAGAGGAATTTGGCCACCCTCCAGGTGCCCGGCTTGATTCCTTATGACCTCCCGTCTGCGACTCCCGGCAAGATCAAAGGAGGTCTCCAATCGGCGATTCTCCTCAACGTGAAGGAGAACACACCACTCCCCCCCACTCCTCTCCCAGGGAGGGGGAGAGAGACAGACAGAAATATATCTACATGTCTTTATTCCTGTCGTTCACCAGTACAGAGAAAACATGTCTGCACACTCTGCTTCCCACTGCAGAGAGAGAATAAACTCCACCCATGTACTTCCAGTACAGGGTCATGTGCTGCTCTGAGGTAACATCCGGCTCTCAGAGCAGTGAATAGACTGTTCCTGGTTCCCACGGTACAATCCAATAACACCCGCATCCTGTTTACCATTCCAGCCACCTGGTGCTTGCTTCTGCATTGCTCCTTTTTCGTAAGATGCGCAAGCGGAGAAACCCGGAAGTAACCCTTGCCGGTACTTCCGGGTCGCCGCAGGACGCAACCTGAGGTATGACTGTAGGTCTAATTTTGATTAGACTGTAGGTCTAATTTTGATAAGACTGTAGGTCTAATTTTAATTAGACTGTAGGTCTAATTTTGAGACAAACAAACTCATCTCATGGACACAAAGAAGCTTTTCTCTTGCTCTCATTTTGAAAAGCTATCTATCCATAGATAGATATCCTGATCCTGAAGCTGAGGCTCCAATACTTTGGCCACCTCATGAGAAGAGAAGACTCCCTGGAAAAGACCCTGATGTTGGGAAAGATGGAGGGCACAAGGAGAAGGGGACGACGGAGGACGAGATGGTGGGACAGTGTTCTCGAAGCCACAAACATGAGTCTGACCAAACTGCGGGAGGCAGTGGAAGACAGGAGTGCCTGGCATGCTCTGGTCCATGGGGTCACGAAGAGGCGGACACGACTAAACGACTAAACAACAAATCTATCCATATTCTGCAAATGACAAAAAAAAATCATTATGACACGATACAATACGGAAATGTTTCAATGCTTCTTTGATTGTCTTGCCATCCTCTCTTGCCACACCCTTTGAGAACCACAGTTACTAAGAAGGTGAGGTGATATCGTATTATTGCCCTTGGGAGACTAGCTGCTGTCAGGCTGGGGCAAAAGCATAACCCCCCACCCCACCCCCAGGACTATTTTTCTAGCACCATGAATGCTAGAAAATGAATGCTAGGAGCAGAACATGAGGAAGGGGGTAGAGTCTTCCTTGGAGCCAGAGAGACCCACAGGAAGGGGGAGAAGGCTGATGGCGTTGGGCAGTGAGAGAGATGGAAAATGGAGCTAGGCAGAGGTGTAGTGGTTGGAGGGCTGGACTAGGAGGACCTGGGAGAGCAGGGTTCGAATCCCCACTCAGCCATGAAGCTCCCTAGTGGACCTTGGGCCAGCCTAGCCTACTTTGCAGGGCCATTGTGAGGATAACAGTTGGTGGCAGGGAGAACCATGAAGGCCACCTTGAGCTCCTGGGACGAAAGTGGGCTCGGAATGTCATAATAAATGATAAGAGGGGAGAGAAAAGGGGAAGACGGGGGAAGTGTGTGGAGGAGCTGAGCTCTCTGGAGAAGACTAGCTGGGTCAATTTCCAGAGAGCCAAGGCTGTTCAGGGGACCCCAGGACTCACACCACACCCCCAGGAGACCAAGAGAAAGGGAAGGAATCCTACTTACAGTCTGCACATTTTGTTCACGAAAAATTCCCACCCTCCTCTCTAAACTAGCTAACTCTCTAAAATGCCCACCCAAGCCTAACTCTGACCCCACCCCACCCCAGCCCAGCCCTAACCCAACACTTACCTTACCCCTAACTACTCCTCTATGCACAAAATAAATATATACAAAATATATACCAAATGTGCACAAAATAAAAATGTAAAATAAAAAATATGGAAATAAAGAACAAAAAATAAAAAAGTAAAATAAAAGTGTTAAAATGAAAAAGTAAAAATAAATCAAATCAAATGAATCAAATAAAAGTAATAAATCAAATAAAAATCAAAATAACAATCAAATGAACACCTCTCCTTATCTTCTCCAACCACCACCACCAACTCCTCTCTCCTCCACTTGCCTCACTACTAACCCACAATGGCCCCTGCAAGTAGGTGCCTTTTAAGGGAGAAGCAAGTGATGTCACAAAGGAGGGCAGGTCCTTGTCACCGTGGCAACCCCCCCCCCGGGACCTGGCCTCTCCTGAGAGGTGATGCTCCTCTGTCAGAACTTGGAGGCACCTGCTGTTCCGCCTGCTGCATCTTCTCTCGGCAGATTCACCTCGACATTTCACATCCTTCTTCCTGCTGGCCCATTTCCAAAGGGAGATCATCCCCACATCCTTTAAGGCAGGCTTGGGCTCTCCATAGTGCAGGATTCAACCATCTGCTTTGCATACAGGTCTTCTGTCCTGGGCAGCATCTCCGGGGGGGGGGGCTGGGAATGTGTCCCCCCCATATGAAACCCTGGAGAACTGTTGCTGGTCAGTGCAGGCTAGTTGAAGAAGGATATTGAGCAGCTGGAAGGTGAGCCGAGGAAGGCAACCAGGATGATGAAGGGTCTGGAAACCAAGCCTGATGAGGAACGGTTGAGGCAGTTGGAAACCAAACCTCATGAAGAATGGTTGAGGCAGCTGGGTATGTTTAGCCTGGAGAAAAGGAGACTGAGAGGAGAGAGGAGAGCCAATATCTGAGGGCTGCAAAAGGGAGCAAGCTTGTTTTCTGCTGCTCCACAGGGGAGGACAGGAGAGGAGATTCGGACTAAACATTAGGAAGAACTTTCTGATGGTAATACTCTCTGTGACGGTGGTGGACTCTCTTTCCTTGGAGGCTTTTAAGCAGAGGTTGGATGCCAATCTGTGAGGGATTCAGCTGCAATTTGGGAAGCGCATAGCACTGGCCTGCTTTACAGGGTTGTTGTAACCACACAGGGCTGCTGAGCATCCGAAAGTGTCTGACAAATGTTGAGCCTTCCATTTCATTGTGGGGAACAGCTGCAGCGCATCAGGAGGCGTCCCTCAACTTCTGTTTCTTCTCTCTCCTCCAGCCAAAGGGGCTGGGCTGGATTACCAAACAGGCAGAGTAGGCACTGGCCTATGCGCCCCATACTTTTTAGGGGTCCAGTGACAATGGATCAAAATAATATTGATTTGATCTTGAAAGAAAATGACAATCAAGCTTTCTTAGTTCAATGTTATTCCAGCGTGCGCACGAGGCCTGCCCCCTGCCCAGATTTTGACTGCCAAGGGGCCTCCACTAGGTTTAATCCAGCACTGCCCTGTAAACAGCCCAGTATATGCAATAATATTGTGCATTTCAAATGTTCATGTACACAGCACTAGCAAAGGTGCAAGCTCCTTCTGGTGGGTACATATGTATTGGAAGGTATATGCTTGAGGGTTTCCTATGGGCATCTAGCTGGCCACTGTGAGAACAGGATTCTGTGAGATGGGATTCAGCAGGGCTCTTCTCAGCGGCATAGCTAGCCGCTCTGGTGCCGGGTGTGCCCGTGCGTCCTGCAGTCGAGGCTGGGGCAAGCTGCCCATGCATGGAGCCCCTCTGCTGCCTCCACCTCAGCTGTAGGGTGGCTGAGGGAGAGGCGGTGGGCAAACTAGGGTTACCAGATGTCCCCGTTTCCTGGGGACAGTCCCCGGATTTGTCCCTGGACAAATTGTCCCTGGACAACTTCTATCCCCAGAATGTCCCCAGATTTCATCTAATGTCCCCGGGAAACGCAGCAGTGGCAGTCTCAGCAGCCCAGAGCAGTTGGCTCTGGCTGGCTTCAGGAGCTGCTCAGAAGTCCCCATATGATGGTGGTGCAGGGGCTCTAAGATGCAGCTTCTGGGCTGCCTCCACCTTCCCTGACCCCAGCAACTAAGCTGTGAAAGGAGGCTTCATGCTGCCTATGGGAGCAGCCTCCCAACTCCTGCTTGCATGCACAAGGCTTCTGTGTTTATCCAAAAAGCATAAATCTAGAGGGTGGTAGAGACGGATGAGCAGGTGCTGCTTGAAACTTCTGGTCGGAGGCCCTCTCTCAACAGCAAAGTCTGAATGGCCCTTCCAGTGGCAGTGAAGCAACCCAGCAATGTTTCCTTCTTCATTTTGATAAGAATGCCTCAATGGGAAACATGTCAGGAGGATGCGTTGGTGACAATCTCTGTGAGCTGCCCCACTTCATGTCATTACATCGTTCATGAACTTCCTACCTTTGCTGCGGCAGCCCATAGCTATTCATCCCAAATCACCGGATGACAAGGCTACACTTCCCTTGGATTTAAGGATGGACAGGTCAGCTTATTTCTGTTTTGGACCATCACACAAGGGCCAGGGCAAGTCAAAAGGCCCTCTCTGCTTGCACACATATAACAATGAATACTGGACTGAACAACTGGATTGACGATTGTGATGAGTATTTGTATACTGCCCTTCATCTGAAGATCACAGGCAGTTCACAACAAAAGAATACAAAATGAGAACACAAAATACATAATGAAACAAAAACAAAGCAATGACGCCCTCCCACAAACACACACTATCAAATAAGGAAAGAGGGGAGAAATAGCGCCTTTTTAAAACTGTTTCTATTAGTCAGTGCCAAGCATTAAAAAACTTACTGCCAACTCCCACTTCTGGCATTGCCAGCTTCTAGCATCATAGATTAGTGTGGGTGGTTGAGAACAAGACAGGCCCAGAATGTTGGCACCAGTTCTGGTACAACAGTCATTGAAGTAGGTGACACGTCGCTCAGTCCAGCCAATAGAACAAGTGCCACGCAGCTCAGGAAATGCCCAGGGGCCAGGCGATGCAGCAAGCCACGTAGCAATGGCGGTGTCAGGGAGCGGGAAAGAGTATTGGAGAGGTTGTCAAGATTACAAACAATCCACACACTATGGAGGCAAAATTAGAGAGTAGCAAAAGAAGAGAAGACCTGTTCTATATACTGTAGTTCTATAATAAGCAATTTCTTGTTCAAGTCCTCTGACCTGCTCATCATTTAAGCAGAGAATATTATATGCTCCACTAGTAAGTGCTGCTGATTGAGGCCCTGATCCTGCATCCACACTGGAGGAAACCAGGAAACCACAGGGGACAGCCCCCCCACTTTAATGCAGTCATACCTCGTGTTGCAAACGTGATCCGTGTGGGAGGCACGTTCGCAACCCGCAGCGCCGTGTCTATGCACATGAGTGATGCAATTTGGCGCTTCTGCGCATGCGCATGATGTCATTTTTGTGTTTCTGCACATGCACGAGCGCCAAAACCCGGAAGTAACCCATTCTGGTACTTCTGGGTTCAGCGCGGTCTGCAACCCAAAAACGCACAACCCGCAGCGTTCGCAACCCGAGGTATGACTGTACAGTACTGGAAACATACTACAAATGCTCAAAACAATAATAATTATTCATGTACAGTAAAATGTAAGCATTGTGTATTTGCGTAATGTTGGCATTTTGAAAAAAACAACAACTTTCCTTTGTGGGCCTCATATTTTAACGTGTCTCATTATTATTATGATTTAGGGATGATTTTAATGTTTGTTGTCTTACTGTGTTTTAATCTGTTGGAAGCTGCCCGGAGTGGCTGGGGAAACCAGACGGGTGGCAGATAAATAAATGAGGATGAGGATGAGGATGATGCAATTGATCATACCCATCAGGAAATGTTTTCCATAACTCCATACAACAAACATACAAAATATGATAGGAAATGAACCCTCTTCATATAGCGGATGCTCTGGTTCTCTTTAAGTCTGTTGTGCTCAGTGATGCGGTGTTGCCTGGATGTCCGAATGATGTGATGCTCCCAAAATAATGCCCAGCACTGCAACTGTGAGTTCCCCTGTTCTTATTTATCACAAGGCTAATGATCATTATTTATTTCATTTATGAATTTCTTCCCATCAAACACCCTTTTGGTGTAACATGATCGTTTTTATTCTTATTGTAATCACGGAGCAACCAGGTTTAAGAGACGAGCAAGAAAGAATAGAGAAGTGTGTGAAGGAAAGTGACAGAAGCATTCAAGGTTTAGACATATGAGCAGGAAAAACGCCTAGCTAGCTTGTGTGTGGAAACACTTGTCTTTGTGGCTAGGGTGACTGTTAGACCATACCACTGAATGCCTTGCACTCATATGACTATAAAAACTGTGTGTAAACAAAGATCTGGGTTCCAGCCTCTGATGGCTTTTCTGATCACTCGCTGTAGCCTTTTCTGCTCAGGCAGGAAACAAATCTTTGCTTTTAGAGTATTCTCAGGGGTGACTTGTTGTTGCTAGTGAGTAAGGGACTCGGTTGTGCGAATGGACTTTAAGTGGTTCCCCCCCACATAGTAGCACATAGGTAAAGGTAAAGGGACCCCTGACCATTAGGTCCAGTCGTGACTGACTCTGGGGTTGCGGCGCTCATCTCGCTTTATTGGCCGAGGGAGCCGGCGTACAGCTTCCGGGTCATGTGGCCAGCAGGACTAAGCCGCTTCTGGCGAACCAGAGCAGCGCACGGAAATGCCGTTTACCTTCCCACCGGAGTGGCACCTATTTATCTACTTGCACTTTGATGTGCTTTCGAACTGCTAGGTTGGCAGGAGCTGGGACCCAGCAACGGGAGCTCACCCCATCGCAGGGATTCAAACCGCCGACCTTCTGATCAGCAAGTCCTAAGCTCTGTGGTTTAACCCACAGTGCCACCCGCGTCCCACATGGTAGCACATAGCAATGTCCATTCCACTGACCAGTCCTTCCTCTCTTGCCACCCCCAAACCAGGTGAATGCATCATATTCCACCTTTGGCTGATGTGCCTCACTTGCTTCAATTCCTGCAGGATGGGATAGACAGCCCTTACAACAAGGGTATGAAATAAACTCTGATTCACAGGAATATCATGTAGGGTGGAATTGCATGTTAAACTAAAGCTTTGTGGACTACTTTTAATCATTTCAACTGCCCTTGATCATTGTTGTCTTTTTTCCTGTGGAGGAGGACGGGAAATCCTAATTTTCACAAGCAAGATTCATTTTAGTTGCACTATATCCATACGCTTCAGGAAGAACAAACAAAACAAAACCCAGGTTTATTTTGCTTCCTTACCAGGAATCAATCTCTGCTTTTATTATTACAGAGGGGTATGTGCATCTTTTCAAACAGCAAATCTTCTGGGACGCCTTGTCAGTCTTGTCATTAAGAGACATTCTTCTCCAGTAACCGCGTTGCCCACTGTCATATTCAACTGGAGCAGGGTGCTGGCCTCTCTATTGGCTTCTAAAGATACTAGGAACCAGGGGGGCTCAATCCGGCGGCGCTCATAGACCTTTGAAGCTAAGATACCACACAGATGCGATGTAGGCATGTACTGGAAGTAACCAAAAGCTCTTCGCTTCTGTTTCTCAGAACCTAAAAAGAATACACAAAACCTGACAACTCTGTATTCTTCTGAATTATTATTACTATTACTATTATTTAAATTTCTATACCTCCTTTCCTCCAAGGATCACACAGAAATATATAACACAGTAGCAAGCAAAACCAACAAATCCTCCCCCTACACAAAGTTGGCCATTAACACCTCTAGCAGCTTGAAAAAAATTCACGGTTCAGGGGTACAGAGCCATGAGGCACAACTTACGATATATGAATAAACAAGACCACAGGGTAGCACCATAGGCATGATTGGGTGGAAACTGGGAGCTTCCCCTCTCTGTTTCACAGAACCTAAAAAGAATATACAAAACCCGACAACTCTGTCTTGTTCCAAATGTTCATACACTGCCCTTCTTCTGGTTGTCCTCTTGGGAGCAGCTGCATTCTCCTCCTCCTCCTGGCCGAAGCTGGTCCACTCTAATAATGGACTTAGTTACATCCAGTTCATTGTTCAGCTTTGCTATGAACCTTAAGTCCATATTTTCAAAGTTGCTATTTGGCAAAATCATCAGAGAAGCCCATCAGCAGACTCTGAACCTACAGTGCTTTAATAGTTCGTTCTTCTGAAATATTATGCAGAAATCCTTAATCAGATTTGGGGAAATCCTATTTGAAAGTAAACCCCATTGAGTTAATTGGATGTGTCCTCCAGGTAAGTGTATAAAGGATTGTAGTGTGTTACCTTTTGTATTATTATTATTATTATTCACTAAATTTCTATACTGCCCTTCATCCAAGGATCACAGGGCAGTTTGCAATACAACAAACAAAAACAATACTGCCCCCACCCCAACGTACAGCTTCAAAAGCAAAAGATAGTTTAATTAGCCAAAGGTGTGGGAGAAGAGGAATGTTTTTGTCTGACGCCTAAAGATATGTAATGAAGGCACCAGGCGGGCCTTCCTGGGGAGAGCAGTCTACAAACAGGGAACCACAGAAAAGGCCCATTATTGTGTTGCCACCCTCTGGACCTCTTGCAGAGGAGGCACATGAAGAAGTCCACAGATGCTGATCTCAGCGTCCGAATTGGTTCACATGGGGAGAGACAGTCCTTGAGGTATTGTGGTACCAAGCTTTTTAAGACTTTATGGGGCAAAACCAGCACTTTCAATTGGGCTCAGAAACTGAGTGCCAGCCAATGCAGTTTGGCCGGGATCAGTGTAATACGTTCAAACCGTCTTGCCCTGGTAAGCAACATAACCCCATCAAGAGCAGGCTACTTCACATCCATCTGGTCTAGGGAACTGCCCACTAACAGTGCCTCAGTCTCATCTAGATTGAGCTTATGTGTGTTGGCTCTCATCCAGTCCAATACCAAGTGAAGACAATGGTCCAGCACATCCACTGCCCCACCTGCAGATGTAAAGGAGAAGCGGAGCTGAGTGTCACCAGCATATTGCTGACAATGTACTCCAAATCTGAGGATGACCCCACTCAGTGGTTTCATGTAGATGTTAAACAGCCTGGGGGATAAAACCGGATCCTGAGGAACCCCACATTGAAGGCTCTATGGGGCCAAAGAGCACTTGCTAAACATCACCCTCTTGAAATTATCATCCATGTAGGACCAGAACCATCCCAAAGCACCCTAACCTGGACAGCCTCTCCAGCAGTGGCGTGCAGTCCATGAACTAGTGGGACTAGCCTAGTCCCCTTAAAGGTTCCCGGCAGGACTTTTCAGTGTACCTGCTTAGCCAGTTTCTCCAGGCTCCGTGTATGTGTATATGTGTGCATGTGCATGTGCATGTGCATGTGCCTCTCTCTCTCATTCATTACCTCTGCAAAGGCTGCAAAACAGCAGGACCCTGCAAAGCAATACACACAATGAGCAGGAAGTAGCTGCTTGAAGCAGAACTGCAGCCCCTTCTCCTTCAATTTTTAAGGAAGAGCAGTTGGAAAGCCTAAAGTACCTATGAGTTGGGGGTGGAAGGCAAGATCCATGCAACCTTAATATCTCACTTCCTCCCTCCTCTCCTTCAGCCACTGTGTGTGTGTGTTTGTGTGTGTGTGTGTGTGTGTGTGTGTGTTGAAAGCATGGGATTTTAATAAAGTAAACCCCAGCCCCAATCTGCCAGAACCTGAAGGATCAGCAGCAACATGTAACAACCAATAACAACAGGGTCAGAGGAAGGGAGATGATGAAGAAAGGGAGTGTATGTTAAAAATGGTATTTTAACCATTTTCCGCCTGGGGTTCTTTTTCAAAAAACAAAGCAAAGCCAAACTTTTCTGGCAAATTGACAGGCTGGGGATGGACTTCCTTGGGAGGCTGTGGAAGGCTTTTAGGCATCTGATTCCTGCCTTGCAGGCAGTTAGACTGGATAACCCTTGAGGTCCCCAACTCCACATACAACCCTATCTGTTCCCCTATGAAAAATTTCACTGTACGCCACTGCTCTCCAGAAGGATACCATGGTTGAAAGCCACTGAGACGTTCAGGAGAATTAACAAGGACACATTTCCCCTGTCTCTCTCCTGACAGAGGTCATCATACAGTTTCTGTGCCAAAACCAAACCTAAACCCTGATAGAAATGGATCTAGAAAATCAGTTTCCTCCAAGAGCACCTTTGTAGTAATTCACTGAAGTTTCAGAAGGAATCCCTTGATTTTCCTACCTGCTAAGAGTTAATGGGTTGCTTTGTCTTTGGCCCTCAGGCTGTATTATTATTAATATTATTATTTATTGGGTCTATATAGTGCCCTATACTATATAGGTCTGTAGCATGGGGTTGGTAGAAGACATAGCCTGGTTTCTTGGTTATTGACTGAAGATTCTCTCTTGGTTTCCTCCAAAAAAACTGATCTCAAGTAGGGATGAGGGGTGGGAAGGAATTTGATGCAGTTCATCTTTGAAAATAAAGGTTTGAAGAAACTCTCCAACTACACATTTATTTTGCAAGGTATTGCCTTTTTACAGTTTTTAAAACAAAAGCCACTAAGCTTTTCAGATTTCTGAGTCTGCAACCTGTTTGCCAAAAGCCTTCTGGTTCAATCTCTCTCTTTTCTCTTCATCCTCCTCCTCCTCCTCCTCCTCCTCCTCCTCCTCCTTCTTCTTCTTCTTCCTCAAGAGCTCACAAAAGGTAAGCAAATTACTATAAATTGTTGAACTGAAGCCCCATCTAAAGCACAAGATTGAAAATGGCTATTGTACTAAAGCCAGGAGACGTTACTCTTGACTGAGGAGCCAAAGAGAAGATGCTCACAAACAGAACTTACCTGCACCCACCAATACAAAGACGGAGCCTGCAAGCAGGAGAGGGAGCCACAAATTCATCTTCAGAGAGCTAGAAACAGGGATCAGGCAGAGGCTTCCAGGTGGACAGAGAGGCTCAAGGACCGCTGGGAAGAACTGGTGAGTCGAGTGCTTCTGTTGGCCTATAAAGACATTGAGGACCAATCAGAACTTATGGGATATATGTCATGAACCAGTTCATTAATCAGAAATAATCCTGCTCACAAAAAAAGCAAAAAGCAAACAGAAGCTTTCAAATGATGCTTTCATTGGCTAAGGGCCTAAGTATACTTTTTGCCAAAAATGTGCTTCTTTGCATTGAGGGCTCGGTCGAAGTTTCTTTTTCTTCAATACCACAACTGAAGATTAGAGAATATATTGTAAAATATGCTCAGAGGGGAATATTTTCATTTCAAATTACCATTTCCTTTAAAAAAAATTGTTTCACTCACATTGCTTTCTGTTCTTTGAATAGCCGTCAATCCATTTCCATTCATTGTTAAGAGAATCATAGGGTTGATATCAGAATAAGCAACAGCCTTTAAATAAAGACCCACTGCACTGAGAGAAAATCAGGCAACAAATAGCCCTTGTACCTAGGAACAGAAAGAGAAGTGGCCTTCCTGAATTGTCTGTTCTAGTTTCTCTTTTGCATTATTCCCATACTGCTGTCAAATACAGAAATGCTTGTTGATATTAAGTAAAAACCCCATTTAAAATTTACAACTGTGTTTGTCTTCAGTGTAGTGAGACTAAACCTACTCTGCCACCCAGGGCTGTCTTTAGCAGATGTGGCACCGGGGTGCAAATATCCGCCCAGCTCCTCCAAATTACCACGGATAGTGTTGAGGTGGCCATAGCTGCGCACTGCCAGTCATCCGGGGGGGGGGGCGCAACTCTTCCCCATGCCACTGCAGGACAGCGATCCCTGCAGAGGCTTGGGAGTGAAGTTGCGCCCCTCCCAAGCCTCCTTGGGAGGAGATCAATCCCCGCAGTGGCTTAGGATGGAAGCTGCACACCCGCTAGCCTTATGGTTGGCGGGGTGCAGCTGGCGGGCGTGCAGGGAAAGGGGAGGCCACCGGCAAAGCTGAGCAACTCCCCCACTTTCTGGGGCACCCCGAGAGACCAGCGCCTTGGCGCAATGCACCACTAAGCCCTATGGGAAAGACGGTTCTACTGCAACCCTTGGAAGTGGCCTCAAAACCCATCTAATTCAACCCTCTGGCAATGCAGAAAATACACTTCTGCGACATCCCAGTTGCTGACCATCTAGTGACAAGAAGCAAGGTATAATGGTGGCCGCACTGTGCTTGTCCAGTGGAAAGCTGAAGCCCTTGACTTAGCATTCTTGATCAATGGCAGAAAAAGGATGCCTTTATTGAGCTGCGTTTCTCCTGCAAGTGATGCCCACTGCAGGCTTGGATGGTCACTACAGCAAAGTCCCTCGGGTGAAAGACCCAAGAGATCATTTCTGAAACCTTTGCTCACACCAGCAAGGAGGCATACCCAGCAAAAATGGTTCAGTTTCTTTTTGGTGACCATAATTCTTTCATAACACACACTGGCTGCAAAAATAAAGGAATAAATTAGGAGAAAGGAATTAGATGAAATTGCTATAAATTGTTGTGGTGATTCAGAGTTTTAATATGAAAACACGCTAAATCAAAGCTTGTTTGTGTCTCTGATATCTTCTCTCTTTCATCATGGACGTATGTTCTGTATTATTTTATTAATACTATTGCTACAAGTTTGTCATGGCCTTTAAGTAGAACAATCAATTTATGAACTGAATTGAACAAATTACGTCTATTGTTTCTATCTTAATTCCCAGTGCACTGTAATAACTTATAAAGTTGATGAATGAATGCTTGAATGGATGCTGGCTTTGCCTAAACAATTGAGAGAAGGCAATGGGATGAGGAGTGTGGATGGCTATCTCAAATAAACAGGACTTTGAGAAACAATAAGAGTTTTCAGGATTGGATTAGAGGCGAGAGCAACATTCTTTGGATTTTACAAATTAACAAGGTACAGTTTACCGAAATCGCACCATCAGGGAATGGATCTTCTGGAAAGGACAATATCTTGATATGGCAGACGATCCCCATAATTATTATGCCAACTTCTTTGTCACATGGCAGAGCAAGTAAAAAAGGGGAAACAGAACTGAATGATATGAGGCAAGAAATGTATTCAGCAGACTTGCAACTTACATGCATTTAACGTATGCATTCAGCTTTATGCGCTTGGTGAAATTGAAATAAATGAATAAATGAAGGAGTAAAAAGACTTTGGAAATCCTACCCGCCATTGCACCCAAAATGTTATAACTATACGTGATTTTGGCTTTATGCATAATCCCTGGAACAAAAGCCCCATGTGAGTTGGGGGTCTACTGTAAAAAAACTAACTTTGCGGACAGAGTCAGGGGAAAATGCATACAGATTTTGGGGACAGAGCAGACTACAGTAGGGATTAGGGATGTCAAGTGGTGTTTAATTTGGCCCTGCCTCAAACTCAGGGGCTGCTTGACCTTGCCTGATTTATTTTAGGTGCAAGAACACAGCTACATTTGCTCCTCAGTTCACCAATTCTCGGGCATTGCAGAAACATTACTTGGTGCAGCTGAAAAGCACAACCCTCTCATAGGTAAATTCCATAATAGCATAGCCTCCAACATTTCTCTGAAGGAAATAGGGACATCCTATTCTACATCAGGATGCTTCTCCTCCATTAGTTAGCTGAACACATAGACGTCATATGCACATCTACACCCAATTAAAGTGGACTGGTGACCTTTTCCTTCAATGTTATAGTAAGGGCTTTGTACGCCAGTGCCACCCTTTCCTTCATTTGGTGCAGGTATTTTATTTTCAAGATAAACAGGACTCTCTTGTGGGAGCCAGGGTGGGAGCCAGAAAGCCCTGGCCGAGGTTTGTAGTGCCACCTGGTGTCTTGCTGACCCAGTGACCAGCATGTCTGTGCCTTACAATGTATTAGGATTGTATTGACCTTAAAAGGAGTTGTGTTTCCTCTGGGCAGTGTTGACCCTATATGGTGTGGGTGGGTTTAAGCTTGGCCAGATGAGGTAACATGAGACACTGGCAAGCAGCCATGCGGCTGGAGAGAACAAAGGGTAATAAAAACGGACTGGAGAGGAGAAGATGTCTGAAAGAGCTGCTCCATCAGTCCAAGGAAATAAGCTAGCTCTCTGCGTCTTTATTTTATGCTGAAAAGCGCCATTTGTAACGGCTGGCCCGACAAGTGGTGCCCCGTGTGAGGCAGAATAAAAGATACGACTGAGGTTTTTAAAAGAGAGCTAAAGAAGCAAGATTGAAGCAAACAGTCTGGGCAAGACTGTGAGAAGATTTTTGATCCAAGCAGTGGATATTCATCGACTTACCTCGCCTGGAAAAGGCTGCAAGCGCTATTCATCTACGGATCCAAGGTTAGTCGATCCCTTAAATATTGATTTTAGAAAAATGGGCAGCTCTTTGACTACTCCCCAACAGAAATTTTTAAAAGACTTAAAATTTCTCCTCTCCTGCAACAAATTGGAAGTTCCTGAGGGAGATTTGATACAGCTCATTCTGTGCATTGATGAACATTGCCCCTGGTTTCCTGCAGAAGGAACTTTGGAATTAAAACATTGGGATGAAATTGGGACACATTTTCATGGGCTTCCCAGCATTGGTGTTCGGAATTTAAATGCATGGTGCAAGGTTCGATATGCTATGGGTTCTTTATCACCAAAAAATATCTCCATAGCTGCATTGCCAACACAGGCTTCAGCTTCTTTAATTCAGCCTGCTATCCTGCCATGTGTTCCAGCCCTTGCTTTGCCTGCAGCCCCAGATCCCAAACCTCCAGACTGCAGTTCCTCACCAGAAGACCCAAATCTGCAAAAATACCGTGGTCTGGCTGGAAATGATCCTGCTCTTTCAGCAGCAGCAAAAGCAGCTACCCCTTTGCAACGTGCAGTATTTGCCTGTTCCTTAACTCAGGATACTAAGGCATTCCCTGGTGTTCCAGCAGGAATTCAAGCCCAGCTTTTGGTTCCAGATGAATTCAAGCCTTTGGCACGTACAGTTTTACCCCCATCAGCTGCTGTATTGTTTGCTCACGAATGGGAAATTGCCTGTGGTGCTTATGCTCCTGCTTTACTGAAACAAGCAATGAGAAAAATCAGGCTGATTACAGCAGTGAGTAGCCAAATTGAAAATCCTGAAGCCAAACAAATAATTATCAAACAATTGGCCTTTGAAAATGCCACTGAGGATTGTAAGGTTGCGTCGCGCCCGATAATACACCTTCCTGCCACTACGATGCTACGCATTTGTCAGTCTGTTGGTACAGCCACCCACAAGGCTCAATTGCTGGCAGCAGCGCAAGATAAAAACCAGCCTGTAGCCATGAATACAACATTTCCAGCATGGCAAACCAAGATCACTGATACCTCAGTGTGGGTAGAACAGTGGCCTCCACCAAAAGAAAAAACCGCAGCAATGGCACCATCTCGTTTCTGAACAGCTTATTTCTGAACAATTAACTTTTGGCTACATTGAAACATCTTTATCCCACTGGATCCAGCAGACAGGAACAGTTTGCTTTTACATTGCCAGTATATAACAAATTGCAATCCACCCAGTGATATCAGTGGATTGTTCTGCCACAACAGCATGTGGAACTCCCCTACACTTTGCCAAAATTTTGTGAATGAAGCATTGAAACCTTTCCGCATGCGCCACCTAGAGGTGCTGAACACAAGCTGCATCTGGCAGTATTTGCTACACCATTGTTGCCAACAGGAAATTTATATGCTCAGATGGACAAGAAGAAGACTATCTGCATTATAGAATGGTTACATTTACCTCATACCCCTTTGAAGAACATTTATTCAGCAAATGAATCCACATCAGACAATTGTTATCAAAGGACGTTCACGTGCTATAACTTTGAGCAGTTTTGATGTTGCATCAATTTAGATGCCATTTTCACAGACTGAACAGCAGCATTCATTGATCACAAATGCTGCCATGCAAATTGTTTTGGCTGATTTTATAGGTCATCATTTTTAATCCTCCAAAGGATGACCGTTTGACATTTCTGACACAAGTCACTTATGATTTGACAAACCCCTTGTCTCTCACACTTCTCCCCTCTGCATTAATCCTCTTCACAGATGGAACAAGAAGTATGGGGGTGGTGATGTGGGAGGAGGGAGGAAAATGGGAAAGTTTATTTACCTCTTCACAGTCTTCTGCCCAGCGAGCAGAGCTAGCAGCTGTGATTCTTGCCTTTCAATCCTTTCCTACTCATTCTTTCAATCTTATTGTGGATACTCAGTATGTATATCGCTTTTTGCTATTTTACCAATATCTTATATAACTCCTTCCTTGGATTCTGACTTGTTTTCCTTGTTTCTTGCCCTGTAGGCCTTACTTCAGCACAGAGAGTTCCTTATTATGTTGCACATCTTCGCTCCCACACATCACACCCAGGGTATTTAGCAGAGGGAAATTCAAGAGCAGATTCAGCTCTGAAGAACATTTCTGCCTTCTCTCTTTTCTGATCCTATACTATGTTATAACAACCTTCATCTCCCTGCAAAAGCATTGGCTAAGCAGTTTTCTATTCCTTTGGCCCAGCATATATTTCTAAAACATTTTCGGAATTTTGTATGTTGTGGAATGTGAAATTAACTCATGGTATACACTTTAACTCCATAGGGCAAGCGATAGTGGAAAGAGCGCACCTGATGTTCAAAACACTATTGCTAAAACAGCTTGGCGGCCGAAACATCCAACAGCACTCATTCCTTCAGCTGTTCACCAAGTTCTTTTTGTGTTTAACCATCCTTATATCCAAATACTAGGACCCATACTCCCGCGGAATTGCATTTTAGGAAGGAGGAGGCACTCCCTTGCCCCTTGGTGGTGTACAGACGCTTGCCTGATCCCGCATGGCATCGACCTGTCCCGCTGATCACGTGGGGACGAGGGTACGCGGCAGTGGACATCGAGGACAAGCCTTTATGGGTTTCAACTGCAGAAGTGCTTCCTAACCATTTGCCTTGCCATCCTTTGCTGCACCATTATACAAGGAAGAGAAGCAGACGACACGGTCCAGTTGAAACCACCATATTTCACCTTATTGGCTGGCAAGCAGCAGTTGCCTGAATCCTACACTGGCTGGCAGTATTCACGGCTCAGCCACTCTCGAACTATAAGAACAGTGTTGTTGAATAAGACTTTTAAGGGTGAAAATTATCATAAGATATGGAGGAATAATATTTTTGTACAAGTTATGATTAAGTTTACTAGTTTATTGCATGCTTCTAAATGTTGGGTATGTATGCCTGCCCCCAGTTATTTTCAAATTAAAGAGGGAAAGAATCATGGGGCATATATCCAAACTGTCAATATACATTGAAATTCATGTTTAATAGCTCTTGTTGTCTTACAGGAACATACAGTGACCAATCTCAGTGCTATAGAAGCGATACCAGTGCATGGCTAATAAACTAGAAAGGAAGCCTACCATGCAGCATGGAATCAGAATTCTTACATTCTTAGCTTCCTGATGGAAGTTGGCTTCGACATTTATTGATTATAGTGATTATTATAGTAGTTATTTGCATTATTTTGTGTTGCTATATACAATGTATTCATTCTTTAATTTCTGTATGTACTGCATGGTTCTCCAGTCCACGGCCCGCTTCCGGTGTCAAAAGAGTCGCTTCTCGCGCTCGACAAAGCCATTGGTACTGATATATATGATTATGCTTAAAATATAAAGAAAGAGGGCATGTGGGAGCCAGGGTGGGAGCCAGAAAGCCCTGGCCGAGGTTTGTAGTGCCACCTGGTGTCTTGCTGACCCAGTGACCAGCATGTCTGTGCCTTACAATGTATTAGGATTGTATTGACCTTAAAAGGAGTTGTGTTTCCTCTGGGCAGTGTTGACCCTATATGGTGTGGGTGGGTTTAAGCTTGGCCAGATGAGGTAACATGAGACACTGGCAAGCAGCCATGCGGCTGGAGAGAACAAAGGGTAATAAAAACGGACTGGAGAGGAGAAGATGTCTGAAAGAGCTGCTCCATCAGTCCAAGGAAATAAGCTAGCTCTCTGCGTCTTTATTTTATGCTGAAAAGCGCCATTTGTAACGGCTGGCCCGACACTCTCTTTTTGCAAACAAACGAACACATACACTTTTACTTGTTCTCAGAGATGTGGATGGAAGGGAAACGGAAAACCCAGAAACCAGGACAGCTTCTGTAATTCCAAGACTGTCCCTGGAAAACAGGGTATGTAATAGTTTCTCTTTGGCCACTTGGTTTAACCGCTTTGGAAACCACTTTGAAGTGATTTACCATCAAGTGGTGTATTAATTATAAGTGTGCCTATGTGAATAGACAGACAAACACTGCAAGAGAAAAAGGTGAAAGCAGTGGGGTCAGGTGGCAATGAAATGGGGAAGAAGAAGAAAAGCTCAGTGACCATTCCATAGTAGTAGTAACTGGTAACAACAGCTAATGTTGTGAACGCCCCACTATCTAACCTTTTGAGATCCTTGAGTGAAATGTAAATGGAGTTGTAGGTTGTGCAACCATCAGGCAGCATGGCCATGCTCAGCCCCTTCAAAAAGCTAAAAAGGGATTTTCTGAAACATATGTAACAAAACATACTTGTGGTGTCAGGGGTGTCCCAGCCCATTTTGCCGCCTGAGGTAAAATGGAAAGGTGCCACCTCCGCCCCTGCTTCTGTCGAAGCCTTGTTTACCGGGGTCCCGCCACAGCAAGATTTGCAAGACGTCTGTGAGATCTCACCAGAGGCTGCCATGTGACCCTGGCGGTGGTGGCAGGAGTGGCAACTGCAGGCAACTGCTCAGCCCCATGGAATTCAACAGCCCAAGACGACTGCTTCACTCTGCCTGATGGTTGGACCGGCCCTGTGTGGTGTTCGTCCTTGTAACTAACTTGCACAGGTTTGCATATTAAGAGAGGCTTAAACATTATGCAGGTTATTTGTATAATTTGTAAGATACCAGGTAAGGTGCAAGGGGGGTGAGGAAGGGGTGGAATGTTGGGGTGTGCCGTGTGCTGATTGGCTGAAGGTGTGGAAGGTGGTTAGAACAGGTGTGTGAGGGGAAGAGCAGAGTGGAAGGTGAAGGAGTAAGGGATAGTGCATGGTAAGATTAAGATGTGCTTTAGGAATAGAGTTATCAGCAATGCTTTGAAATCCAAAGTATGCAAGCACTGCTACTGAAAACAAATGATTTGTTATATGTTACTAAAATAATATTTGATCATTCAGCCTATGCCCTGTATTTGACCAAGCTATCAAGCGTGTGGCAAAGTCAGAGACTTTAGTACTGAAGGGTGGCCGTGGAATGCTAGTACTTAGAAGATTGGTTAGAAACCCAAAAGGGACTGGTGACCTGAAATATAGTACTCTCTTGCTCCTAAGTGGTGGTCTTGGGCAGGGGAGGGTCTGGCACCACTCACAGTGGGACACCGTATTTAGTTTAGATCACCCCTTCTGGCCTCAGAAAAAGGAAAGCAGAAAGAGATTACTTCCCAAGGAGCTGGATCTTATAGCTTCGGATATAGGTAGACAATACTCATTTCACACTGGTTGGGTTGCAGAAGGCAGGGAGCCTGGCAAAGCCACTAACTGCCTCCTTATCTCCCTCACAACCATTAGCCACATTCAAGGCTCAAACCTTGGATTCACCCATGATGTGGATGGAGCTGGGAGTGAAAGGGAGCACAACAGCCACTTCACATTACCAATCAGATGTGGTCACATGTGGATGGCTTGAGTTTGGAGGCTCAACAAGGCACAGATTTGACCTTGCTGTAGTCTTGGTGATATCCTGTTGTGATCCTGAGGTGCAACTGGGATCTCTGTTGGGCTCAGAATGATCCAATGTGCTGGGGGGGGGCTGCCTTCTCAGCTGTGAAGAAATAGTTCAGTTTTCTAAGCCAAAATGCTTGCCTGTCTGCGTAGTGCATGTGTTGCACTCAATTACAGCTCTAGGTGTTTTCAAATGTCACTTGCTATGGCATGCTGGCTCTCAAATACTGCAAAATGTTGGATTCCACTGCATTATCTCTGGAAACAATGGTACTGAGCCAAAAGTTCTCTGCAAATATTGAAGGTAAATTTTCTCTGGATGGGCAAACATTTGGATGGGGATTATGTGGCAAATGTTCTGCCCATCCAGAGAAAATTTACCTTCAACATTTGCAGATAATATAATGTGTCCCAGCTCCTGTTTACATTGTCATCATCTGCTATCCTTTGCCAAGCTTCTCCTTTTTGATCACATATTCTATACACTGTATAATCTGTGCACTGTGCTTCACTGAATCAGTCATAAATTAAGGTATTGTGTTGACATAGGTATCATTTCTAATGGTATTTTTCTGCTAAAAATATCTGAAGGGCACTAGCTCACGGAAAGTTGCTTGCAGATAATTGGAAGTCACAAACAATCTGCAGTTGAGTCTGGATCCAGCTCTTCATCCTCCTTCCCCCTCCTTGTTGTTTTCATTTTTGATGGACCTTCATCTTGTAGTCATGAACGTATGAAGCACCATTCCAGCATGCTGGAAGAGTTGATGAAACTACCGTTTCATCCTGAATAGATTAGCAAACAGAAGACACCTCACTGGCAGAAATAAACTAGAAAGCATGTGATGATGGTTGCCATGTGCCACAGACTATGTGCTAGGGATTCAATTATGTATGCTTAATTGTTGGTTTGATATGCAGATGACACAACCTTGATGGCAGAAAGTGAGGAGGAATTAAAGAACCTTTTAATGAGGGTGAAAGCTCCACATCAAAAAAACGAAGATCATGGCAACTGGTCCCATCACCTCCTGGCAAATAGAAGGGGAAGAAATGGAGGCAGTGACAGATTTTACTTTCTTGGGCTCCATGATCACTGCAGATGGTGACAGCAGTCATGAAATTAAAAGACGCCTGCTTCTTGGGAGAAAAGCAATGACAAACCTAGACAGCATCTTAAAAAGTAGAGACATCACCTTGCCAACAAAGGTCCGTATAGTAAAAGCTATGGTTTTCCCAGTAGTGATGTATGGAAGTGAGAGCTGGACCATAAAGAAGGCTGATCACCGAAGAATTGATGCTTTTGAATTATGGTGCTGGAGGAGACTCTTGAGAGTCCCATGGATTGCAAGAAGATCAAACATATCCATTCTTAACGAAATCAGCCCTGAGTGCTCACTGGAAGGACAGATCGTGAAGCTGAGGCTCCAATACTTTGGCCACCTCATGAGAAGAGAAGACTCCCTGGAAAAGACCCTGATGTTGGGAAAGATGGAGGGCACAAGGAGAAGGGGACGACAGAGGATGAGATGGTTGGATGGTGTTCTTGAAGCTACCAGCATGAGTTTGAGCAAACTGCGGGAGGCAGTGGAGGACAGAATTGCCTGGCGTGCTCTGGTCCATGGGGTCACGAAGAGTCGGACATGACTAAACGACTGACCAACAACAACAATTGTTGGTTTAAAACTGCTGTTCTCTTTTAGTCTCCTCTTCATCAAGTCTAACAGTAGTGGTGCAAAGGAACATGATACATACCGTCCAACAATTAAGGAGGGTAGAAGAACCATAAATGAGATGAAAGTGACAAATTTTGAGGAAGGGAATAAGGCACAAGTTGACGGTGGAAAGAAGAATGGGAGAAGAAATTACAGAACATGCGTAAAAACAACTTTGAAAAGCATGTGGTGGTAGGAAGGGAAAAAGGAAAGGCCTTCTCCACTTCGATCCTCAAATTCTGCTATGTCAGGTGGAAGGCCACATTCCCAGCTGGCAGTCTGTGAAGGAGTTTGAGCACTTTCACAAACACTTGGGTTGCTGTTGGCTCTAGTTTATCTAAGGCTCCCTCCTTGGAAGCGAGGCGGAGATTGAATCCAGTGGCAGTTAAAAACCAAGACTTAATCCTAAGAAAGGGCACATAGCCCATGGCACATTGCACAGAGCATCACATGCTGTCTTGTTTATTTGCACCAGGGGGTGTTTTCACAGACAAAGGTTGCTTACTAGCTAATCCGTTCAAGGCTCCAAAACCGCATCAGCTCAGCCAACACATTTGATTGGAAGGTTGTGCCTTTATAAGAAAGAGAAGTTGGATCCAGGTGAACCGTCAGTTTGTGACGTCCCTCCAAGAATCTTGAGAATCTTCCTCTCCTCTTCGGTGATCATCATGAAATTCTGGGTCCTCCTTTTGGTTGTTTGGGTTGCTTTTGCCATGGTGTCCGCACGTAAGTAGTTGACACTCATTTATCCTTTTTACTGATGGAAGGATTAGGAAAACGTATTTAATAGGAGAAATTGGCTCCCAATTCTGATGAATTTTCCTGAGGTTTAAGTAAACAGGGCAGTAGAATAACTTCAGCCAACCTAGGCTGCCAATGACTGGAAGGAGGTCTCACGCTTTCCTAATTTCTCCCTCTAGGACCATATGAATGTGAACACGGGACTGGTGAGTATCTTGGCATTCAAAATGGGAACCACTGTTGATCAGCAAAACTGTTTGCCTCCGTTTCCTACCCTTCCCTACGAACATAAGCTGAACGGGCTGGATCAGACCAACGTCTCATCCAGTCCAGCAACCTGTTCCCACAGTTGCCGCTGTATGCCCCTGGGAAGCCTACAATATCCTAGGAGCGCAGCAGTAATCTGTCCACCTGCAGTTGCATTTAACTCGTAGCAGATGATAGATTTGTCCTCCATGAATTTATCTAATCCTCTATTAGAACCACCCAAGTAGGTGACCATCACTGATTTGACCCTCCTAACTTTGCTTTTCCACCTTTGCCCATCCCGTGATTTTTGGTTGTTTCATCTTTTGAAATCAAATTTGACTGTGTTGGATTTTTTTGGCAATTGGCCATTAACATGTATGTTTAGTTTAATAGCACTGTGGGCACTGCTCCCTCCTGGCTTGACAACACATCTTCCACCAGGTCCTGAATGTCCAGAATTGCCACCCTTCTGGTCACTTCCATGACCAACTCTTCTAGGGTACAATCATTTAGACTTTCTAGAAATACCCTCTTTGATGTGCAAGACCTTCCTTTAAGTAAACTAACAAGGCAGGCTTGCTGTGACAGTGCAGAGCTGCTAAGGGCACAGGACATCCATGGAGTCTGTGTCCCTGAAAGGAACTAACAATCCTGTCTTCAACTCTCATTCCAGATCCTATACCTTCAGACCTTGATTCTCTCGAAGACTTTGTGAATCAAGACCGTCTAGGCGGTCTCATAGAACTTGTCGTCTTAGACGCTAGTAGGATCTGGATGTCAACAATAACACATTTGTATGCTGCATGATGATACCAATAAAGTAGACATTTTAGTTGCAACAACTTTGTGTGGGAAATGCGTGCCTTTATTCTTTCATCCTTCATGTACCATATGCAAAATATGAATGTGGCTCCATGTCAGAACACTCCAACCAACACAAGTGTCAGGAATCATCATGCTATTAGATCTTGAAGGATCAGCTCCAGTCAGTAAGGAACACATTTTGAACTACATTTCCATGTTTAATTATTTAATAACGCATTTCTAATCCCCACCTTCACAGATGTACATCAAAGCAGTAGTAGCACCTGATCTCTTTTTCTGACTGGGCCCGTGCCATTCAGCATATTTCCCTAGTTGCACACAAGCCTCCCTAGAGTCGTACGAATACGTTTGCTCAGCCAAAGTGGGTGCTGCCTTTTCACATTTTGATTGTGTGTGCAAACCTCGTCCACTAAAAACATGGGACTCATTTCACCATATTTTTCCAGGTGTGGCACAGTGGTGAAAAATAATGTGTCTCTTCTTTACATGCATAACCATACTCAACCCTTCTGAGGTACCATTTCTGGAATATTCCCTAAAGCCTCACCATATGCTGTTTCTGGTCCTGTTTATTATTAAAACCAAGCACTTAGATTGATTAGATGAGAATCAAATTTGGTTAGTTCAGGGGTCTGCAACCCGCGGCTCCGGAGCCGCATGTGGCTCTTTTACACCTTTGCCGCGGCTCCGGGGCGGATACTAGCGAGGGGAGGAGGCGCATTGTGCGCCCTGACACTCCCCACTGTGGTGGTCGCTGTACTGGCTGTGACATCACATCGGGGCGGTGCGTGCGTAAGTCACGCACCGTCCCCACGTCACCTTCCCGCCCGCTGTCAGATCGGACATTAAGGTATGAAACAATATATGCAGTGTTATATTTGTTTTAAATGTCGCAATGGTTTTGCGGCTCCCAGTTTTTTCTTCTTCGGAAACGGATCCAAGTGGCTCTTTCTGTCTTAAAGGTTGCAGACCCCTGGGTTAGATGATACAGCAACTGAAGTCTAATGGAGTAATTGGGTCTCAAACTCAGTGTCTTTATCCTCAATGCAGCCCAACCTAAATACACGGTGACTTGTTTAAGGCATTAAAAAGAAATAGATTTAGCCAGAGGAAAACTGAAGGGTGGAGTGTGTTTAGCGGGAAAGCTAAATGGCGCCATTGTCTTTCAGTCTCCTCCTCGTTGTCCAGTGGTAGTGGTGCAGAGGCATATGATAGAACCCAGTGCCCGAGTGCCGTGGGGAGGCTGACTAAGTGAGGCCACAAAAATGCCTACCCCCTGACATCAGGTGCCAGCAGGGAAGGAGGGAGCTGTCTGGCCTTAGAGACACCTGTGTGTGTGTGTGTGTGTGTGTGTGTGTCATTCTCTGCCTGGGTATCACAGCCAGCTCAGGGAGGGAAGGGTGAGGGAGCAAATCACTCCATGGGCTCACAATGCCTTGCCTGCTGACATCATGGGACATTCAGGGAGAAGGCCAGAGACTATGAAATGAATGAAACTTAAGTTTCAGGGCCCCTAATCACAGAAGAGTGGGACGCGGGTGGCGCTGAGGGTAAAACCTCAGCGCCTAGGGCTTGCCGATTGCATGGTCAGGGGTTCGAATCCCCGCGGCGGGCTGAGTTCCCGTCTTCGGTCCCAGCTCCTGCCCACCTAGCAGTTCGAAAGCACCCCTTAAAGTGCAAGTAGATAAATAGCTACCGCTTTCTAGCGGGAAGGTAAACAGCGTTTCCGTGTGCTGCGCTGGTGCTGGCTCGCCAGAGCAGCTTTGTCACGCTGGCCACATGACCCGGAAGTGGGTCCGGACAGCGCTGGCCCCCGGGCTCTTAAGTGAGATGGGCGCACAACCCTAGAGTCGGACACGACTGGCCCGTACGGGCAGGGGTACCTTTACCTTTACCTAATCACAGAAGAACCTTTGGTCCACATTGCTTAATTTTTTGGGTATACTAGACCCAATCTGAGTCACACAACTCAAAAACTAAAAGACATACATTTTTCGGCTCCCAGTTCCGGTCTGCCTTAGCGGAGGCAGCTCCCACGACAGCGGGAGATCGTTGGCAAAGGAAAAACAAGAATGATTGAGGGTAATTATCCCTGCAAGTTCCCCCCAGGGACAGAGGGGAATGGACTTCACTCGCAGTTCATATCAGTACCTGGCTCTCGCTCCAGAATGGAAAGCAGGAAGCAGGGAGGTGCTGAGTGCAAAAGTACTTACCCTGCTGAAAACCCTCCTACGCCGCCATTAATAAGCAGAGGTTCTCCTGCTAAATAGAGCTTAATTCGGACTAATGTACTGGTGTGTGCTAGAAGAGATGAGATAATAAACTGCGGAACAGAACCAGCTGCAAGGTCGTTAAGGTCAGAACCTGAGAGAAAACTTCATTCGGTGCAAAAGACAGTGTGGGGGAAGGGAACCCGCAGCTTCTTTATATGAAGTTTCTTCCTCTGTATTTATGATTCGGCAAACCTCCCTTGAATGTTAATTCGAATTATATATGTACAAGTAAGGAGGAATGAAACTGGATTATAGATATGGAATACAACATTAAATGGAACTGTGTGCGTAAAAAAAAAAGGGAAAAGGTAGCGAAGCTCTATTTTGCAAAAGGTTTATGATGGAAACTTAGAGCTGACTAGGGACTTCCGGTCGGCGCCAGCGACTAATGGCGGGTTCCCTCTGAGCTCCGGAGGGAACCGGCTCCGCGAAGCTTGGGTCTGGCCGCTGCGGCGAAGCGGAGACCCGAAGAAATCACAGGCGGTGAAGCCTGTGAGCTTGGAGACTCGTCGGGCTCCATTTGCGCCCCCCCGACTGCAAAGGAGCCTTTTTAAAGGCTTCTGAACGGAGCGGGGGTGAGCGGCGCGGAGCTGAGAGTCTACCCTCTTCGCGGGGTGAAGCCGCAAGCCATGGTCGGAGAGCGCCAATTCCTTTCTGGACAATTGGGACTAAAAGCAACTACCCGTGAGTAGGAGCAAGAAATTAAAATTAAAGAAAAAGCGATTTAATTAGGTACCGAAACGGGAGAAGTATAAACAGGAAGTCTGCTTCTCCCGGCTTGTAGATAGAGCAAAGCAAAGAGATTGTAAAGCTGTAACTCTGAAAGACGTCTTTTAAAGATCTCAAATTCACCACCAAAAAAGAAGTATCCCCCTCCTGTTTGCAGGGGTGGAGGGGAGAATTTTGAGCATTAACTACCTGCAAGGATAGAGAAAAGTAAAGTTTTATCTGCTGCCTCTAAAACCTGGGAACGGACTGTGTTTGACAGCTGTCAAAGTGTTAAGGGTAAAGAATATTGATACTCTGTGTAAGGATACAATTGCTTTCAGAACGGATTTGGACTAAAAAGTAACTTTTGACTGAAACTGTGTTCTTTTAAGGAACAAAGGGGATCTATAAGGACTATATTTGTTGCAATTGAAGTTGGAAGTGTGTCCCCCTAGAGGAGATTATGTTGTAGCAAGTACCAAGCCACTAAACAACTGAGCCTGGAAAATTCCTTCTCATAACAAAGTGACTAGGCGTGAGACTGACCTTGGACTGTTTATGGAAGTGCTATGGCAGATGAGAAGGGGAAGATAGAGCAGATGCAGGAAAAGACTCTCAGGTCTGGTAGACAATACAAAACAGATATCGCTCAGCAGAGAAGGGCCTCAACATCCGGAGCAGTAAGTTCAGTAGGAGCTGCGGCTTCGCAACTAAAGCCAAAGGCTATGTCATCACAAGACCTACTGGCCCAGGCACTCAGTAAAATTAATGCATCTCTGGAAAATCTAGCTAAACAGGTTGCAGAGACAAATAAACAGGTGGCGGAGACAAACAAACAAGTAGCTGAGGCCTCAGTAAAAATTGATTTGAACACTACAAGTATAAATGAACTGGGAAAGAAAGTTAATTCCAACACACAGACCATTGAAAAATTACTGGAGAAATCAGCCTCGTCTCGGAAGTTAGCTGAGGAAGCTAAGGAGATTGCAACTGCTGCCCAGGAGAAGATACCACCGGTATATAAGAAACTTGAGGACCATGATCTGACATTGTCTATGATCGAATTGCAAGGGAAAGAGAGGAATTTAAGACTCAGGGCAGTACCGGAAAGGGAGAAAGACAACTTGGAGGACTACCTTACAAAGGAATTTACAGACTTTTGGCAAAAAGACCTGGGGAAGGAAGAATTTAAGATAGTGAGTGCATTCAGGATTGGTAGAAGACAAAGAAAGAACAGAGCAAGGGACTGTCTGATTACTTTAAGAACAAAAGAAGAAAGAGACAAAATTTTGAATCTACAATATCAAAGAGCCTTGGAAATTGAAGATTCTTTTGTGGAGATCTTCAAGGACATACCTAAACTTATACTGGATGTTAGGGCCCACTACAGAGATCTTGTGGGCCTGTTGAGAAGAAAGAGAATTCTTTTTAGATGGGAATTCCCCCAAGGCCTATCTTTCAAATTCAAAGGAAGAAAAATAAGAATAAGGACAGTGAATGATAAAGACAAATTTTTGAACGACCACGAGGAGGACCTACAGAAAGAAGCGGAAGCTGGAGAGGAGCCAACTGCAACAGAAAAAGGGATTGGGCACTGTCAGGGAACTGCCATCTGAGACGCAGGAGGTGAAAGGGCTCACGGAGGGTGAGAGAGACCATTCAGCTGAGGAGGGGACCAGCAGGGGGAGAAGTGGAGTTCCAAGGGAAAGTGTGTCGGAGGGAGGGCTCAGAGACACTTCAAGCGAAAACAGTGGGGAGGTTTCAGGACCTCCTGTAGGGACACCCACTCCTCGCCGGAAACTGTCACGCCGAGAGTCCAGAAGACGCGTTTCCGTTAAGGAGCTTTTATGCTGGAAGAAGTTCCGTAAACGCCCACTGTCCGATTCAACGAGCGACTGATGGAGCCATGCTTAAGGCGCTCCGTCACAGACAGAGGTTTGTGGACTTAGCCAAACTCTGAGGGACTAGGATTTTACGCACAAGCAGCTCACCATCCCATCACAGCAATCGGACAGTCCCTGAAAGCAGCTTGTGCAGAGAGGCATCATGAGCAACCCAGCCGGAGCCGGGGGAGCAGGAGGAGCTGGAGAGGGTCCAAGCCTGGAAGAAAGGTACAGGGTGTTGGAAGTCCAGCTAGCACTGCAAACGGCGAGGCTAGAAGAAAGGAGGGCGCAGGATGCAGAAAAGGCAAAGGGCGCTACACTAGCAAGAAAGATGCCAGGATTGGTGCAGAAGTTTGGGGGGGACCCCAGGAACTACCAAGCCTTTAGGACAGAGATGCAGTATGCTCTCGAACTGCAGTTTAACGACTTTCCCGACGAGGCATCGCGAGTGGCGTTTGTGATTGGCCATCTCGAAGGGGGGGCGAGAGACTGGGTTAGACCCCTGATGGCAGGGAATAGTGAAATGCTGAAGGACACGAGGAAGTTTTTTCGCGCCATGGATTTGATGTTTTCCAGCGAGATTGAACAGGGACTGGTGCGCAGACAATTGATGGCTTGCAAACAGGGGAGCCGATCGGTTCGTGAGTACTGGACTGAGTTTACAATGTTGATACATAAATTGGGATGGGACCTATCGGCGGAACCCATTCAAATGCTCTTTGAAGAAGGGCTTTCTTCGGCGGTGAAAGACGAACTTTCCCGGGCGCCCAGGGCGGAGTCTATGGACCAGCTGACCAAATCAGCGCTGACCATTGGAGCGCGCCAGGAGGCAAGAGCCTTGGAGAAGCGGGAGGGGAAAGGAGAGCGTTGGAGGGATTTCCGCATTCCAGAGATTCCAGAGCCAAGTTTCCCGCCAGGAGAGCCGATGGAAGTTGGAACAGCGCGCGCGCGCGCAGTTTCAAATCCCAGTGAAGGGAGGAAGAAGGAGGGAAAGAGCGCCAAGAAATGTTATCTCTGCCAGCAGCCAGGTCACTTTGCCAGAGTCTGCCCGCAAAGAAAGGAATGGCAAGGGATGGCAGGAGCTGTTGGGGGGAAGGAGGAGGGAGTCCAGGAGCCAGTAAAAGCCAACGCCTGGCTGCCACCGTCAGGGCACTGCAGCCAGGCCAAGGAGCAGTAAAAGTGCCCACTCCGGAACCTCCAAGACCAGCCCTAGTAATAGAGGTGTTGCTAGAGCTGGCAAACGGATACCCACTAAAGACAAAGGCGCTGTTGGACTCAGGCAGCTCCTGTAATTTTATGAGTAAGGAGTTTGCAGCTGAACACCAGATACAGACACCCCCTTTAAGCAACCCCCTGCAGGTGACCACGATCGATGGGAGGGAGCTGTTGGGAGGAGAAGTTAGCCTACAGACCGTCCCAATGGTTATGAGGGTGGCCAGGCACACCGAAAGGATAGCGTTCAATGTGGCCACCCTGGGAGGGGCTCCCGTCATTTTGGGAATGAGCTGGCTAGCGTTGCATGACCCGCTAGTGGGCTGGCATCAGAGAGTGGTCTCCTTTGGGTCAGCACATTGCCTGGAACACTGCAGAGAGGGAAAGGTGGCAGAAGGGGCAAAAGCCTTTCTAGCAGGGACGGAAGTGGCGGACAAAGGGAAGGTGCCCAAACAATACGCTGACCTAAGCAAGGTCTTCAGCGAAAGGGAAGCAGATAAACTACCACCGCATAGAGACTTTGACTGCCAAATTAACCTGGTCCCTGGGGCCCAGCTCCCCGTGGGCAAGCTGTACGCCATGTCAGACAGGGAAATGCAGGAGTTAAGGGAGTTTATTGATAAAAACCTGAAGAGGGGCTTCATCAGAGAGTCCAGAGCGGTGGGGGGGAGCCCAGTGTTTTTTGTGGACAAAAAAAACACGGTTAAACCCAGGCTTGTAGTGGACTACCGGCGGCTAAATGCCGTGTCAGAACCAGTGACTTTCCCCATGCCCAGGATTGATGACATTTTGACCAGGGTGAGGAAGGGAAAGATATTCACGAAACTGGACCTGAGAGGGGCATACAACCTGATACGAATAAAGAAAGGGGATGAATGGAAAACCACCATGTTCACGCCTTTGGGGGCTTTTGAATATCTCGTTATGCCATTCGGATTGCAATCAGGCTCCGCCTGTTTTCAATCGCTCATGAACCATGTCCTGGGACCTTTGCTCTACAAGAATTGCGTGGCCTTCCTCGATGACGTGCTGATATATTCAGAGAATGAGGAGCAGCATGTAAAGGATGTCAGGGAAGTGCTGAGCCAGCTACAAGCAAACCAGCTGTGGGTGAAATTGGAGAAGTGTCAGTTTCACACCAAGGAGGTGGAATTCCTGGGGTACCGCTTATCAGACAAGGGATTAGCCATGGATCCAGGCAAGGTCCAGGCGGTGCTGGAATGGAAGACACCGAAAACGAAAAAGGATGTGCAAAGGTTCTTAGGGTTTGGGAACTTTTACCGTAAATTCATCAAGAACTTTGCCCACTTAACGGCTCCCATCACGGACTGTCTAAGCAGCAAGAAGAAATTCGTTTGGACGGCGGAGGCGGAGCAAGCATTTGAGGAATTGAAAAGGGCATTCGCTTCGGAAGAACAGCTCCTGCATGTGGATTTACAAAAACCCATGAGAGTGGAAACTGATGCCTCAGACCGGGCGGTGGGGGCGGTGCTGCTTCAGCCAGGGAGCAATAAGTCGGAATGGAGACCGTGTGCCTTCTTTTCGCGTAAGCTGAACAAATCCGAGAGGAACTACACCGTATATGACCGAGAACTACTCGCCATTCACGAAGCGTTCCGGAGATGGAGACATTTACTAATTGGCGCACAGCATAAGGTGCAAGTGTGTACGGACCACAAGAATTTGGAGTATTGGAGAATGGCACGAGTGCTCAACCAACGACAAGTGAGATGGGCCCAGGAGTTCTCCAAATTCCATTTTGAAATCTGCTATGTGCCAGGTCCAGAAAACATCAGAGCGGACGCTCTCTCTCGCAAACCTGAATATTTGGAGGGGGAGGGAGCGCCTGAAGAGAGACATATTATCCCAGAGGACCACTGGGTGTGTGGGGCGGCCTGGGTGGGGCAAAGAGAACTGGTAGAGGGAACGGTAAATGATGAATACGCCCAGGATAAGCTCAGAGGTTTAAGGAGAGAGGGAGAAAACCCCGGAGGTTTTGAAGAAAGAAACGGGGCATTGTATTACAAAGGGGCACTATATATACCCGAAGGGGAATTGAGGGGGAGAGTACTCAAACAGCTGCACGACAATCCCACAGCGGGGCATTTTGGGCAACACAAGACCATGTGGTTGGTGACCAGGGAGTTTTGGTGGCCCAAGGTGAGGGAGGATGTACGGGAGTATGTGAGAAGGTGTGACCAATGCCAGAGAGCCAAAGGAGAAAGGCGGGCACCAGCGGGGTTATTAGAACCGTTACCCACACCAGAACGACCGTGGGAGGCGGTATCGATAGATTTTATGACTGATCTGCCTAAATCCCAGGGGAAAACCACCATACTAGTCGTAGTAGACCTGTTAACTAAGATGGGTCACTTTGTAGCTTGCTCACATGCAGTCACGGCGGAAGAGACAGCGAAATTGTTTGTAGAACATATTTTTAGGCTGCATGGCGCCCCCTTGAGGGTGGTCTCCGACAGAGGGAAACAGTTCACGTCCAGATTCTGGAGGAAACTTATGAGCTTGTTGCACGTAGAGGTCAACTTTTCGACTGCCAGGCACCCTGAGACCAATGGGCAGGCGGAGAGGGCAAACAGTATCCTTCAACAATACCTGAGGTGTTATGTCAATGACAGAGAGAACGATTGGGTCGAAAAGTTGGCGCTAGCGGAATTTGCTTACAATAATGCAGAGAATGTGTCCACCGGGATGAGCCCCTTTTTGGCTAATTATGGGTGTCACCCCAGGGCGTTTCCAGGGGGAGGAGGGGAGAGATGGAGTGTCCCGGCCGCTGAACATTTTGTAGAAGAAATGGAAGCGATCCATCGTCAACTCCAACTCAACTTAGAAAGGGCCAAAGAAGAATATAAGAGGCAGGCAGACAAGAGCAGAAGGGAAGGTGAAACCATTAGGGTGGGGAGTCAGGTCTGGCTATCAACCCAAGGGTTGCCGTTCAAGGGGGGTTGCAAGAAATTGAGACCCAAAAGATTGGGACCATTTGAGGTCATCCAACAGGTCAACCCAGTGGCTTTCAGACTCCGGTTACCGAACCACATGAAACTGCACCCAGTATTCCACAGGTCATTACTGTCACCATATAGGGGGGAAGGTGAAGGGGTATCCACATGGGGGCCAGCCATAGAAGAAAGGGAAAGCAGCAACCATGTGGCAGAAATCATCGACTCCAGGTGGAAGGGTAATCAGGTGGAGTATTTGGTCGCGTGGGAAGGGGAACCGGAGTCGGAAAACACCTGGGTGACGGCAGAGGAGGTCCGTGACGAGATCTTGATCGAAACGTTCCACCAAAGGTTCCCCAGGAAACCTCAGCCAGTAGCGAGGTTCCGGAGGGAGTACTTTGGCACCACCGACGATGAGGAGGAACTGGAAGGATTCAGGGAATCGGAGTTGGAAGGAGGAACAGACTCCGATGAGGAGGAGTACTTGGAAACCGGAAACAGCAAGAGGTGGAGGGAAGTGTTCGAAACTTCGGAAGATGAGGGAGGTTCCTTCAGGGGTTTTGCTCCCTCACCTCCCGCAGAGGAGGGGAGGGAAGGGGGTGAAGGGGGCCCTGGAGGGGAGGTGGATGTCAGGGAACTGCCATCTGAGACGCAGGAGGTGAAAGGGCTCACGAAGGGTGAGAGAGACCATTCAGCTGAGGAGGGGACCAGCAGGGGGAGAAGTGGAGTTCCAAGGGAAAGTGTGTCGGAGGGAGGGCTCAGAGACACTTCAAGCGAAAACAGTGGGGAGGTTTCAGGACCTCCTGTAGGGACACCCACTCCTCGCCGGAAACTGTCACGCCGAGAGTCCAGAAGACGCGTTTCCGTTAAGGAGCTTTTATGCTGGAAGAAGTTCCATAAATGCCCACTGTCCGATTCAACGAGCGACTGATGGAGCCATGCTTAAGGCGCTCCGTCACAGACAGAGGTTTGTGGACTTAGCCAAACTCTGAGGGACTAGGATTTTACGCACAAGCAGCTCACCATCCCATCACAGGCACATAGCAAACTTATCATTTGGACTTCCTGAACCAGGGAAAGATACACCACCGACAGAAGAAGAACAACAACTTGGTGCAGTTGGAGGGAAGAGTAAGTAACTCATTATGGCTCTGCAACTTCTAAGTTGGAATTGTAATGGACTTAATTCCCCTCGAAAGAGGAAAAGTGTTTTTCACATATTAAGAAAAGAACAATTGGACTTGATCTGTCTACAGGAAACACATGTAATGAGGCTACACAGGAAAATACTTATCAATAAGAGATTGGGACAATAATTTATTTCATCTGATAAGGTTAAAAAAAGAGGAGTGGTGATATATGCAAAGGAGAAACTTTCACCGAAACAAATCTTTAAGGATGAACAAGGAAGATATTTGGCTATTGAAATTCAACTTCAAGGAGAGAAATTTCTGATTGTAGGGGTGTATGCACCGAACGAGGGGAAATCTGAATTTTTTAAGAAGTTGCATGAGGTTCTTCTGGACTATATGGACTATAATATAATCTTGATGGGGGATATGAATGGAGTTTCTACAAATATGGACAAGGCACAAAGACAGGTAATCACCAAAGATGGTAGATTACCAAAGACTTTTTTTGAACTGACTGACAATATGGACTTGATTGACATTTGGAGAACTAAGAACCCCCTAGGGAGAGAGGGAACTTTCTTCTCTGAAGCTAAAATGACTTGGACTAGAATTGACCAAATCTGGATTACTAGAGGAATGGCACCAAAGATAAAGAAAGTGGAAATCTGCCCTAAAACTTGCTCAGACCATAATGCTGTAAAGATGGAGATGAAGCAAATAACACCCGGTTCCTTTAGATGGAGGATGAATGACACTCTATTTAGAGATGAAGAAGTATACAAAAAGGCCCAAAAAACTTTGAGAGATTATTTTGAAATAAACATGACTACTAATGTTGAAAAAAGAGTAATCTGGGATGCCAGTAAAGCCGTGATGAGAGGGTTCCTGATTCAACAGAATGCAATAAAGAAGAGAAGCCGAAATGAGAAAAAGGATAAAATACTGGAGAAAATAAAAGAAGGAGAGAAAAAACTGAGAGTAAAGCCAAAGTCACAGGAGATCTTGAAAGAAATAAAGTTATTTCAGGTACAATACATGGAATTGATGAATCAGGAAATAGAATGGAAAATTAAACAAATGAGACAGAAGACATTTGAATCAGCGAACAAATGTGGGAAACTACTAGCTTGGCAACTGAAAAAAAGACAAAAATTAAATACTATTACAAATCTAGAAGTAGAAGGAAAAGATATACATTAATCCAATTGAGATTAGAAACTGCTTCCAGAAGTATTTTAAACAATTATATGCACAAGGGCCACAGAACGAAATGGACATAGACCGATTTTTGAAGATAAATGGATTACAAAAAAATTCACAAGAATGTAAATTTATGTTGAACTGTAAGATAACTGACCAGGAGATAGAAGGTGCCATTCAAAATATGCAAGTAGGCAAGTCTCCAGGACCGGATGGGTTGACTTCCAGCTATTACAGATTTTTGAAAGAGTGGCTATTACAACCATTGAAGGAAGTCTGCAATGAAATCTTGGAAGGGAAGAGGGCAGCAGAATCGTGGAAAGAGGCCTATATTACACTAATACCAAAAACAGAGACTGAAAAGACTCAACTTAGGAACTACCGTCCCATATCCTTATTAAATGTGGATTACAAAATCTTTGCTGACATTTTGGCTAAGAGATTGAAAAAAGTATTGATTGAGGAGATTCATAAGGACCAAGCAGGCTTTCTTCCGGGAAGACATCTTTCTGATAACTTGAGGAATATAATTGACATTTTGGAAAAGCTAGAAGTGAACATAAATACTAAAGCAGTTTTGATATTCGTGGACGCGGAGAAAGCCTTTGACAATATTTCTTGGAGTTTTATGAAAAAGAACCTACAGGGTATGGGGGTAGGCCATGGTTTTGAGAATGGTATAGGTGCAATATATTCAGAACAAATGGCTAAACTAATTGTAAATAATGTGGTTACAGAACAATTTAAGATAGAAAAAGGGACACGACAGGGATGCCCAATTTCCCCTTTGCTCTTTATATCGGTCCTGGAGGTCTTGCTGAATATGATCAGAAGGGACCGGATGGTTAAAGGTATACAGGTCGGAGCTAAACAGTATAAATTGAGAGCATTTGCAGATGACCTAGTTTTGACACTACAGGAGCCAGAATCTAGTACCAAAAGAGTTTTAGAATTAATTCAAGAATTTGGTCAGGTTGCAGGGTTCAAATTGAACAAGTTAAAAACTAAGGTTCTTGAGAAAAACTTAACACCGATTGAAAGAGAGAAGTTTCAGAATGAAACAGGACTGACTGTGGTTAAGAAAGTGAAATACCTGGGGATTAATATGACAGCTAAAAATGGGAATTTGTTTAAAGATAATTATGAAAAATGTTGGGCTGAAGTGAAAAAATATTTAGAAATTTGGTCAAATTTGAAGCTTTCCTTGTTGGGTCGAATTGCAGCTATAAAGATGAATGTACTGCCTAGAATGTTGTTTTTGTTTCAAACACTGCAAATTTTGGACAAAATGGACTGTTTCAAGAAGTGGCAGAAAGACATTTCTAAGTTTGTCTGGCAGGGCAAGAAGCCTAGAATAAAATTTAAGATATTAACTTCCAGGTGGAAAGAGGTGGATTTGCCCTGCCAGACTTCAAACTTTATTATGAATCAGCAGCATTCTGCTGGTTGAAAGACTGGCTGCTTCTTGAGAATACAGACATTTTGGATCTAGAAGGTTTTAACAATGTATTTGGGTGGCATGCATATTTGTGATACGACAAGGTTAAAGCACATAAAGCTTTCAAAAACCATATTGTCAGGAGAGCACTGTTTAATGTTTGGATTAGATATAAGGATCTATTGGAAAATAAAACTCCAAGGTGGTTGTCACCAATGGAGGCTAAGGCTCAGAGAAAACTTAACATGGAGGCCAAATGGCCAAAATATTGGGAAATTTTGGAGCAAGAAGGGGACAGACTGAAATTGCAGAGTTTTGAGAAATTAAAAGATAAAGTGCGAGATTGGCTTCATTATTATCAGATAATGGAGGTTTACAATTCGGATAAGAAAGTTGGCTTCCAGGTGGAAAAATCTAAATTGGAAACAGAACTGTTAGAACCCAAAACTAAGACTTTGTCAAAAATGTATAACTTGCTGCTGAAATGGAACACTCAGGATGAGACGGTTAAATCTGTAATGATTAAGTGGGCACAAGACGTTGGACATAATATTATGTTTGCTGACTGGGAACAGTTGTGGACCACCAGGATTAAATTTACGGCATGTAATGCCTTAAGAGAGAATATTATGAAAATGATATATAGGTGGTACATGACCCCAGTCAAGCTTGCAAAAATCTATCATTTGCCCGATACTAAATGTTGGAAATGTAAGGAAACTGAAGGTACATTCTTTCACCTTTGGTGGACGTGCCCTAGGATTAAGGCTTTCTGGGAAATGATATATAATGAATTGAAAAAGGTATTTAAATATACCTTCTTGAAGAAACCAGAGGCCTTTCTCTTGGGCATGGCCGGCCAAGTGGTGCCAAAGAAGGACAGAACTTTCTTTATGTATGCTACTACAGCAGCAAGAATACTCATCGCAAAGTATTGGAAGACGCAAGATCTACCCACTCTGGAAGAATGGCAGATGAAACTGATTGACTGTATGGGATTGGCAGAAATGACTAGCAGAATCCGTGACCAGGGAGAAGAGTCGGCAGAAGAAGATTGGAAAAAAATTAAGGACTATTTACAGAAATATTGTAAAATTAAGGAATGTTGAATGATGTTGGATTGAAATTGAGTGGTTTCTAGCTGTAATGATATAAAGGAATATGGGGGGGAAAAGGTTTGGATAGAAAATAAGGCGATACTATAAGCTGTAATGCTTTAAGTTAAGGATTTGCTGAACAAATAATTTGAAATGGAATACAAGAAGGGGAGGTATGAGGAGGTCAGAGAAATATGTTATTGAAAAGTTGGTATTATGAACTATATGTTTTTTTAAAATCTTTTTGTTTGTTTTTTGTTTGTATAAAAAATTGAAAATCTTAATAAATATCTTATATAAAAAAAAGAAACTTAGAGCTGACTGTTTCCCATCCTTTATTACAGTGATACCTCGGGTTAAGTACTTAATTCGTTCCGGAGGTCCGTTCTTAACCTGAAACTGTTCTTAATCTGAAGCACCACTTTAGCTAATGGGGTCTCCCTCTGCTGCCGCTCTGCCGGAGCACAATTTCTGTTCTCATTCTGAAGCAAAGTTCTTAACCTGAGGTACTATTTCTGGGTTAGCGGAGTCTGTAACCTGAAGCATATGTGACCTGAAGTGTATGTAACCCGAGGTACCACTGTATTTACAAAGTGAAGTGAATAACGCTAAAAGGACTTGGAATCTAATTTATTTTTTTTATCTTCATTTATCTTCAGTCGGACGAAAGGATAAAATAAATCTGCGATCTTGCCAAGGAACTGATAAGGTTCATTGCTGAGCCATCTGCAGTTCAACAGACCACACTTCTTCCCAGGCTGAGAGGGAAAATGCTGAAAACAGGTTATTTATTGGAACAGGGTGATTTTTGCAGCTGTTCTTAAAGTTGTAAACAAGGAAGCAAGGGGCAGAGCAATGGATAAATTTCTGAAACTACAATGAGATATCTTTTTTGTTTTTCAGGGGGGGGGGAATCTATCCATAGTCTGTAGATACATATATTAAAAATTATCCATACTATACTGCACTGAAATGTTTCTTTGATTGTCGTCCTTGACTCCTCTCGCCACACTTGTCATCCTCTCCTGCCACACCAGTGTGATGTGCTACACCCTTTGAGAACCAGTGACCTGGAGTCTAGACCAGTGCTCCTCAAAGTGTTAGCTGGGCCAGGACCAAGCTGTTGGCTTTGGGTCACTTTCAGATGGGTCACAATGTCATAGCCTGCCCAGGGCTTCCTCACTTGCGTGCCCCAGCCCCCACCCATGCCATAGCCTTTGGACAGGGCCAATGCCACCACCAGCAACTCCTTTCATGTCGAGGTTCAGAAGAAGACAGAGGTTCAGAAGAAGAAGGAAAAAGAAGGTCTGAGAGCTAAAGGCCAGAGGGGGCCACCAGGTGGCGCGTTGGAAGATGGCCGACAATAACATCTCTCTGACCCATACGAGGTAATTCAGGGGCTGCTATGGGAAGTAGGCAGCCTTCCCTTCCCCCCAGGAGGTGGGGGGACCCTGTCTTGCCAGCGGTGTTCATAATGCACCCCCTGATCCGAGAGATGGGGGTGCCGAACACTTGGCACGAGCCCTCGGTGAAGTCAGCTCTTCCTGACGCCAATTCCAATTAGCGTGTGCTGGTTGCTTCAGCTCGGAATTATAATTGGAAACATATGATTGGAAATGAAGCTGAAACACATATATCAAGTAAAGCTCGACGATAAGGCTGCTGAGTAATGGATCTCTGTGACCGGGAGCAACGGATGGATAAGTAAATCTTTTGATGCGTCACCACTAAGAGACTGTATGTTTGGAACGAAGGGGGGGTGGAGGAAAAACCCTTTTTTTCCTTTTATATGATGTGATAAAATAACCCTCCACCCCAGAAAGAAACAAGATCGTCGCGTTTTTTAAGAATCATAAGCAGGATTTTAAGAACTGTGTGGGGATGGATTACAACAGGAGAGAAGATTTGAACGGTGAGAAAGTGGAATTTTTTTATGACGCAGTTAAAAAATGGCGTCTCGCCAAGACAGGCTTGCCGGAGAAAGAAGGACGGGGGAGGAGAATCAGGAATGTTGGAAAGAGAAGGAGTGTCGGAATTGAAAGATTGACCTGACAGAGCCCTCTGACATATTTGATTTATTTGGCTAGCCTGGAAAAATAAAGGACAGACCGAAGATTAACCTTGTTTATGGAAGCGTTAAACAGAGGCTGTCCTGGACTGATATAGCTTTTGAAGAGTACAAAACCCACACAGAGACGCCAGCTTTCAGTCTGCTTGTGAGAATCATCAGAGATCGCAAAGAAAGGAATATATGACTACAACAAGATGAGAAAGAAAGTAATAAAGGACTATCCGGATAGAACTGGATAGAACTGATTAATTAATGCAGTAAAATAAGTGATGTCTGGACTTATCCGGAATTTTGGACTCGTGCGGAGCTTGATATATGGGTACCCTCAAAAAATTTAAAATTTGGCTGTATAATTCGGAACCAATGTGATTTGAATAATGTGATGTGATTGGCCTGTTAATAATTTTTTTTTTTTTAAAAAAGGAGAGAGCTAAAGGCCAGAAGGGAATCTGAAAGCAAGATAATATTTATTAACCTTTGATATTAGTGATAAATAAACAGGGAATAGAAAGGAAGGGGATAAAAGAGGACAGCTGATCTAGGAGAAGAAAGGGATTGTAAAAGAACCAGAAATGAGATGAAAGAAAGAAAGTCTCCTCCAGTCCAGCAACCTGTTCCTACAGTTGCCGCTGTATGCCCCTGGGAAGCCTACAGTATCCTAGGAGCGCAGCAGTAATCTGCCCACCTGCAGTTGCATTTAACTCGTAGCAGATGATAGATTTGTCCTCCATGAATTTATCTAATCCTCTATTAGAACCACCCAAGTAGGTGACCATCACTGATTTGACCCTCCTAACTTTGCTTTTCCACCTTTGCCCATCCCGTGATTTTTGGTTGTTTCATCTTTTGAAATCAAATTTGACTGTGTTGGATTTTTTTGGCAATTGGCCATTAACATGTATGTTTAGTTTAATAGCACTGTGGGCATGGCTCCCTCCTGGCTTGACAACACATCTTCCGCCAGGTCCTGAATGTCCAGAATTGCCACCCTTCTGGTCACATCCATGACCAACTGCTCTAGGGTACAATCATTTAGACCTTCTAGAAATATCTTCTTTGATGTGCAAGACTTTCCTGTAAGTCAACTAAGTAGGCAGGCTTGCTGTGACAGCGCAGAGCTGCTAAGGGCACAGGACATCCATGGAGTCTGTGTCCCTGAAAGGAACTAACAATCCTGTCTTCAACTCTCATTCCAGATCCTATACCTGCAGAGCATGATCCTCTCCAAGACTCTGTGAATCAAGACCGTCTTCTAGGCGGTCTCTTAGGACTTTTTGGACGCTAGTAGGATCTGGATGTCAACAACAACACATTTGTATGCTGAATGATGATACCAATAAAGTAGACATTTTAGTTGCAACAACTTTGTGTGGGAAATGCGTGCCTTTATTCTTTCATCCTTCATGTACCATATGCAAAATATGAATGTGGCTCCATGTCAGAACACTCCAACCAACACAAGTGTCAGGAATCATCATGCTATTAGATCTTGAAGGATCAGCTCCAGTCAGTAAGGAACACATTTTGAACTCCATTTCCACGTTTAATTATTTAATAACGCATTTCTAATCCCCTTCACAGATGTACATCAAAGCAGTAGTAGCACCTGATCTCTTTTTCTGACTGGGCCCGTGCCATTCAGCATATTTCCCTAGTTGCACACAAGCTTCTCTAGAGTCGTACGAATACGATTGCTCAGCCAAAGTGGTTGAGAATCACTCCAAGTGGTTGGGAATCACTCCACTCACAATGCCTTGCCTGCTGACATCATGGGACATTCAGGGAGAAGGTCAGAGACTATGAAATGAATGAAACTTAAGTTTCAGGGTCCCTAATCACAGAAGCACCTTTGGTCCACATTGCTTAATTTTTTGGGTATACATGATCCAATCCGGGTTCCACAACTCGAAAACTAAAAGACATACATTTTTCGGCTCCCAGTTCCGGTCTGCCTTAGTCCGGAGGCAGCTCCGACGACAGCGGGAGATTGTTGGCGAAGGAAAAACAAGAATGATTGAGGGTAATTATCCTTGCAAGTTCCCCCCAGGGACAGAAGGGAATGGGCTTCACTCCCAGTTCATATCTGTACCTGGCTCTCGCTCCAGAATGGAAAGCGTGAGGCAGGGAGGTGCTGAGTGCAAAGGTACTTACCCTGCTGAAAACCCTCCTACGCCGCCATTAAGAAGCAGAGGTTCTTCTGCTAATTAGAGCTTAATTCGGACTAAAGTACAGGCACATGCTAGAAGAGATGAGATAATAAACTGCAGAACAGAACCAGCTGCAAGGTCTTTAATGTTTGAACCTGAGAGAAAACTTCACTCAGTGCGAAATACGGTGTGGGGGAGGGGAGCCTGCAGCTTCTTTATATGAAGTTTCTTCCTCTGTATTTATGATTTGGCAAACCTCCCTTGAACGTTAATTCAAATTATATATGTACAAGTAAGGAGGGATGAAAATGGATTATAGAGCTGGAATACAACATTAAATGGAACTGTGTTTGTAAAAAAGGGGGGGGAGGGAGCGAAGCTCTATTTTGTGAAAGGTTTACAATGGAAACTTAGAGCTGACCGTTTCCCATCCTTTATCATTTACGAAGTGAACTGAATAACACTAAAAAGACTTGGAATCTAATTTAATTGGAACTATAATTGCTCATTTATCTTCAGTCGGACGAAAGGATAAAATAAGTTTGCGATCTTGCCAAGGAACTGATAAGGTTCAGGTTATTTACTGGGACAGGGTGATTTTTGCAGCTGTTCTTAAAGTTGTAAACAAGGAAGCACGGGGCGGAGCAATGGATAAATTTCTGAAACTACAATGAGATATCAGCTCCGCCCAAGGCATGATGGAGAACAGCAGCAACAGGGAAAAGATAGACATAACACTTGTAGTTCTACAAATCATTTAATGTGTCAACATGAATGGAAGTTATTAATATTGCAGTTGTTGTATAAGGGATTATTATTTTGACCGGAATGTAATTGAAATTAATAAGATTTTGGAACACAGAAATAAAGAAAATCATCAAACCATCAAATCTAGCACGCAGGGCCACCTAAATTATATAATTTGGAATTTGAATGATTGTATTATAAATTGGTATTTTTTATAATGAGGCTATTATTGGATTGTAATAGAAAACTAATAAAAAATATTATAAAAAAGACATACATTTTTGTTTTATTCAGACCAGTGATTTAACATGTGAGATAATCCAGCAAACAATTATAATCAAACTCTGAGATGTAGTAGTGTGTTTTGTTTTTTTAAAATGTGATCTGTTGTGGAACAACTCCATTGAAGAGGATAACAGTGATTACCCAGACCTCTTTGCTGGTTGTGATGGGGCCCCCATAACAGTCCAAGCTTCAGGAACCCAATAATGTAGAAGCCTCTAGCAAACCTTGTGATAATCTGTAAAGGCCTAAACATCTTGGGACCAAAACACCTTAGGAACGATCTGCTTCATTGTGATCGCTGAGATTTTCCGATGGCACACTTCTGGTGGTTTACGAAGGCTGTAAGTTTCGGCTGGCCTTCGCTACGGACTGACCTTTCCCCTGTGGAATTCCCTACCAGGAAAGTTTCGGCAGGAACCATTCCTCCATTTCTCTAGAAATCTTGTGAGCACTTTCTTCTTTCTTCTTTCTTTAGATGGGCCTTTACAACTCCTTGGCCCTTTAGGCTTAGCTGCCTGCAGCAACCCAGATACGTTCCTGAACAGAATGCTTCATAAGAAGGATGCTAGAGCATGTCCTGTATTGCATCATGTGTACCTAGAGAGCAGTGATCCTCAAACATTTTTCTCTGCGCCACGCTTTCAATAAAAAATTTCATGTGCCACGCCATTTTTTTTATTGATAAGAAATGTATTGGAAAACCAAAAGAAACAACTCCTAGCAGTTCTTGATTTGGGGGGCGGAAATCTATCAATAGTCTGTAAATACAGTGGTACCTCTGGATGCGAAGGGGATCCATTCTGCGTCCATGCATCTGCGTGTGCGCGGGTTGCGATTCGCTCCTTCCACGAATGTGCGTGACGTCATTTTGAGCGTCTGCGCATGCATGAGCCGTGAAACCTGGAAGTAACACGCTCTGTTACTTCCGGGTCGCCGCAGAGCGCAACCCAAAAATATTCATCCTGAAGCTACTTCAACCCGAGGTATGATTGTACATATAAAAAATATTATCCATACTATACTGCACTGAAATGTTTCTTTGATTGTCGTCCTTGACTCCTCTCGCCATGCTTTCCCTCCTCTCCTGCCACACCAGTGTGATGTGCTACACCCTTTGAGAACCAGTGACCTGGAGTCTAGACCAGTGCTTCTCAAAGAGTGGGCTGGACCAGGACCAAGCTGTTGGCTTTGGGTCACTTTCAGGGGGGTCACAATGTCTCAGCCTGCCCAGGGCTTCCTCACTTGCGTGCCCCAGCCCCTACCCGTGCCATAGCCTTTGGACTGGGCCAATGCCACCACCGGCAACTCCTTTCATGTTGAGGACAAGTGTCCACCAGACAGAGGTTCAGAAGAAGAAGGAAAAAGAAGGTCTGAGGGCTAAAGGGCAGATGGAATCTGAAAGCGAGATAATATTTATTAACCTTTGATGTTAGTGATAAATTAACAGGGAATAGAAAGGAAGAGGATAAAAGAGGACAGCTGATTTAGGAGAAGAAAGGGATTGTAAAAGAACCAGAAATTAGATGAAAGAAAGTGGCAGGTTTTGAAGAAGGGAATAAGGCACAAGTTGACTGTGGAAAGAAGAATGGGAGAAGAAATTACAGAACATGAGTAAAAACAACTTTGAAAAGCATGTGGTGGTAGGAAGGGAAAAATGAAAGGCCTTCTCCACTTCGATCCTCAAATTCTGCTATGTCAGGTGGAAGGCCACATTCCCAGCTGGCAGTCTGTGAAGGAGTTTGAGCGCTTTCACAAACACTTGGGTTGCTGTTGACCCTAGTTTATCTAAGGGTCCCTCCTTGGAAGCGAGGCAGAGATTGAATCCAGTGGCAGTTAAAAACCAAGACTTAATCCTAAGAAAGGGCACATAGCCCATGGCACACTGCACACATCATCACATGCTGTCTTGTTTATTTTTACGGGGGGGGGGGTTGTTTTCACAGACAAAGGTTGCTTACTAGCTAATCCGTTCAAGGCTCCAAAACCGCATCAGCTCAGCCAACACATTTGATTGGAAGGTTGTGCCTTTATAAGAAAGAGAAGTTGGATCCAGGTGAACCGTCAGTTTGTAACGTCCCTCCAAGAATCTTGAGAATCTTCCTCTCCTCTTCGGTGATCATCATGAAATTCTGGGTCCTCCTTTTGGTTGTTTGGGTTGCTTTTGCCATGGTGTCCGCACGTAAGTAGTTGACATTCATTTATCCTTTTTACTGATGGAAGGATTAGGAAAATGTGTTTATTAGGGGAAAATGGCCCCCAAATGCTGATGAATTTTCCTGAGGTTTAAGTAAACAGGGCAGTAGAATAACTTCAGCCAACCTAGGCTGCCAATGACTGGAAGGAGGTCTCACGCTTTCCTAATTTCTCCCTCTAGGACCATATGAAGGTGAACAAGGGACCGGTGAGTATCTTGGCATTCAAAATGGGAACCACTGTTGATCAGCAAAACTGTTTGCCTCCGTTTCCTACCCTTCCCTACGAACATAAGATGAACGGGCTGGATCAGGCCAGCGTCTCATCCAGTCTAGCATCCTGTTCCCACAGTTGCTGCAGGATGCCCCTGGGAAGCCTGCAATATCCTATGAGCGCAGCAGTAGAATCATAGAATCATAGAGTTGGAAGAGACCACAAGGGCCATCGAGTCCAACCCCCTGCCAAGCAGGAAACACCATCAGAGCACTCCTGACATATGGTTGTCAAGCCTCTGCTTAAAGACCTCCAAAGAAGGAGACTCCACCACACTCCTTGGCAGCAAATTCCACTGTCGAACAGCTCTTACTGTCAGGAAGTTCTTCCTAATGTTTAGGTGGAATCTTCTTTCTTGTAGTTTGGAACCATTGCTCCGTGTCCGCTTCTCTGGAGCAGCAGAAAACAACCTTTCTCCCTCCTCTATGTGACATCCTTTTATATATTTGAACATGGCTATCATATCACCCCTTAACCTCCTTTTCTCCAGGCTAAACATGCCCAGCTCCCTTAGCCGTTCCTCATAAGGCATCGTTTCCAGGCCTTTGACCATTTTGGTTGCCCTCCTCTGGACACGTTCCAGTTTGTCAGTGTCCTTCTTGAACTGTGGTGCCCAGAACTGGACACAGTACTCCAGGTGAGGTCTGACCAGAGCAGAATACAGTGGCACTATTACTTCCCTTGATCTAGATGCTATACTCCTATTGATGCAGCCCAGAATTGCATTGGCTTTTTTAGCTGCCGCGTCACACTGTTGGCTCATGTCAAGTTTGTGGTCAACCAAGACTCCTAGATCCTTTTCACATGTACTGCTCTCAAGCCAGGTGTCACCCATCTTGTATTTGTGCCTCTCATTTTTTTTGCCCAAGTGCAATACTTTACATTTCTCCCTGTTAAAATTCATCTTGTTTGTTTTGGCCCAGTTCTCTAATCTGTCAAGGTCGTTTTGAAGTGTGATCCTGTCCTCTGGGGTGTTAGCCACCCCTCCCAGTTTGGTGTCATCTGCAAATTTGATCAGGATGCCCTTGAGTCCATCATCCAAGTCGTTGATAAAGATGTTGAATAAGACCGGGCCCAAGACAGAACCCTGTGGCACCCCACTAGTCACTCTTCTCCAGGATGAAGAGGAACCATTGATGAGCACCCTTTGGGTTCGGTCAGTCAGTAATCTGTCCACCTGCAGTTGCATTCAACTCGTAGCAGATGATAGATTTGTCCTCCATGAATTTATCTAATCCTCTGTTAGAACCACCCAAGTAGGTGACCATCACTGAGTTGACCCTCTTCACTTTGCTTTTCAACTTATGCCCGTCCTATGATTTTTGGTTGTTTCATCTTTTAAAATCAAATTTGACTGTGTTGGGGTTTTTTGGCAATTGGCCATTCACATGTATGTTTAGTTTAATAGCACTGTGGGCATGGCTCCCTCCTGGCTTGACAACACATCTTCCGCCAGGTCCTGAATGCCCAGAATTGCCACCCTTCTGGTCACATCCATGACCAACTGTTCTAGGGTACATTCATGTAGACTTTCTAGAAATACCTTCTTTGATGTGCAAGACTTTCCTGTAAATCAACTAAGTAGGCAGGCTTGCTGTGACAGCGCAGAGCTGCTAAGGGCACAGGACATCCATGGAGTCTGTGTCCCTGAAAGGAACTAACAATCCTGTCTTCAACTCTCATTCCAGACCCTATACCTGCAGAGCTTGATCCTCTCCAAGACTCTGTGCCTCAAGACCGTCTTCTATGCGATCTCTTAGGAATTTGTCGTCTTAGACGCTAGTAGGATTTGGTTGTCAACAATAACACATTTGGATGCTAAATGATGATACCAATAAATTAGCAATTTTAGTCGCAACAACATTGTGTGGTAAATGCTTGTCTTTATTCTTTCATCCTTCATGTACCATATTGCAAAATATGAATGTGGCTCCATGTCAGAAAACTCCAATCAACAGTGTCAGGACTCATTATGGTATTAGATCTTGAAGGATCAGCTCCAGTCAGTAAGGAACACATTTTGAACTACATTTCCACGTTAAATTATTTAATAACACATTTATAATCCCCACCTTCACAGATGTACATCAAAGCAGTAGTAGCACCTGATCTCTTTTTCTGACTGGGCCCGTGCCATTCAGCATATTTCCCTAGTTGTACACAAGCCTCTCTAGAGTCGTACGAATAAAATTGCTCAGCCAAAGTGGTTGAGAATCACTCCATGGGCTCACAATGCCTTGCCTGCTGACATCATGGGACAATAAGGGAGAAGACCAGAGACTATGAAATGAATGAAACTTAAGTTTCAGGGCCCCTAATCACAGAAGCACCTTTGGTCCACATTGCTTAATTTTTTGGGTCTACTAGACCAAATCTGAGTAACACAACTCGAAAACTAAAAGACATACATTTTTCAGCTCCCAGTTCCGGTCTGCCTTAGTCCGGAGGCAGCTCCCACGACAGCGGGAGATCGTTGGCGAAGGAAAAACAAGAATGATTGAGGGTAATTATCCTTGCAAGTTCCCCCCAGGGACAGAGGGGAATGGGCTTCACTCCCAGTTCATATCAGTACCTGGCTCTCGCTCCAGAATGGAAAGCAGGAGGCAGGGAGGTGCTGAGTGCAAAAGTACTTACCCTGCTGAAAACCCTCCTACGCCGCCATTAAGAAGCAGAGGTTCTTCTGCTAATTAGAGCTTAATTCGGACTAAAGTACAGGCACATGCTAGAAGAGATGAGATAATAAACTGCAGAACAGAACCAGCTGCCATGTCGTTAAGGTTTGAACCTGAGAGAAAACTTCACTCAGTGCGAAATACGGTGTGGGGGAGGGGAGCCTGCAGCTTCTTTATATGAAGTTTCTTCCTCTGTATTTATGATTTGGCAAACCTCCCTTGAACGTTAATTCAAATTATATATCTACAAGTAAGGAGGGATGAAAATGGATTATAGAGCTGGAATACAACATTAAATGGAACTGTGTTTGTAAAAAAAAGGGGGGAGGGAGCGAAGCTCTATTTTGTGAAAGGTTTACAATGGAAACTTAGAGCTGACCGTTTCCCATCCTTTATCATTTACGAAGTGAACTGAATAACACTAAAAAGACTTGGAATCTAATTTACCGTATTTTTCGCTCTATAACACGCACCTGACCATAACACGCACGTAGTTTTTAGAGGAGGAAAGTCCGTAGGCATGCCACCCGTAGGCATTCCCTCCATAACACGCACAGACATTTCCCCTTATTTTTTAGGAGGAAAAAAGTGAGTGTTATGGTGCAAAAAATACGGTAATTGGAACTATAATTGCTCATTTATCTTCAGTCAGACGAAAGGATAAAATAAGTCTGCGATCTTGCCAAGGAACTGATAAGGTTCAGGTTATTTACTGGGACAGGGTGATTTTTGCAGCTGTTCTTAAAGTTGTAAACAAGGAAGCACGGGGCGGAGCAATGGATAAATTTCTGAAACTACAATGAGATATCAGCTCCGCCCAAGGCATGATGGAGAACAGCAGCAACAGGGAAAAGATAGACATAACACTTGTAGTTCTACAAATCATTTAATGTGTCAACATGAATGGAAGTTACTAATATTGCAGTTGTTGTATAAGGGATTATTATTTTGACCGGAATGTAATTGAAATTAATAAGATTTTGGAACACAGAAATAAAGAAAATCATCAAACCATCAAATCTAGCACGCAGGGCCACCTAAATTATATAATTTGGAATTTGAATGATTGTATTATAAATTGGTATTTTTTATAATGAGGCTATTATTGGATTGTAATAGAAAACTAATAAAAAATATTATAAAAAAGACATACATTTTTGTTTTATTCACACCAGTGATTTAACATGTGAGATAATCCAGCAAACAATTATAATCAAACTCTGAGATGTAGTAGTGTGTTTTGTTTTTTTAAAATGTGATCTGTTGTGGAACAACTCCATTGAAGAGGATAACAGTGATTACCCAGACCTCTTTGCTGGTTGTGATGGGGCCCCCATAACAGTCCAAGCTTCAGGAACCCAATAATGTAGAAGCCTCTAGCAAACCTTGTGATAATCTGTAAAGGCCTAAACATCTTGGGACCAAAACACCTTAGGAACGATCTGCTTCATTGTGATCGCTGAGATTTTCCGATGGCACACTTCTGGTGGTTTACGAAGGCTGTAAGTTTCGGCTGGCCTTCGCTACGGACTGACCTTTCCCCTGTGGAATTCCCTACCAGGAAAGTTTCGGCAGGAACCATTCCTCCATTTCTCTAGAAATCTTGTGAGCACTTTCTTCTTTCTTCTTTCTTTAGATGGGCCTTTACAACTCCTTGGCCCTTTAGGCTTAGCTGCCTGCAGCAACCCAGATACGTTCCTGAACAGAATGCTTCATAAGAAGGATGCTAGAGCATGTCCTGTATTGCATCATGTGTACCTAGAGCAGTGATCCTCAAACATTTTTCTCTGCGCCACGCTTTCAATAAAAAATTTCATGTGCCACGCCATTTTTTTTATTGATAAGAAATGTATTGGAAAACCAAAAGAAACAACTCCTAGCAGTTCTTGATTTGGGGGGCGGAAATCTATCAATAGTCTGTAAATACAGCGGTACCTCTGGATGCGAAGGGGATCCATTCTGCGTCCATGCATCTGCATGTGCGCGGGTTGCGATTCGCTCCTTCCACGAATGTGCGTGACGTCATTTTGAGCGTCTGCGCATGCACGAGCCGCGAAAGTTGGAAGTAACACGCTCTGTTACTTCCGGGTCGCCGCAGAGCGCAACCCAAAAATATTCATCCTGAAGCTACTTCAACCCGAGGTATTGTAGCACCCTGCTTGTGGTTAACGCTTAGCTGGAATGAAATATTCAACGCAGCAATAGAGAAATTAAAATAATAATTTATTTGTCAGACAAATAAATGTGAGGCACAGTGGTATATGGTTACCAAGCTCTGGCCTGGCCTCCTGCCCTTATGGCCAGCACTTATATTCCCTCAGCTCAGCCCCCTTGCTCCTCCTTTGGCTGCCTCTGTCCAATCAGCCTGGTTAAAATTCCTATTGGCTGTTTGCTAGAACCAATCATAAAAGATACACCCATTTCCTATTACCTTTTATGGGAGACAAAGAGCTATATTTCCTTCTATTTATAATTGGCAAATAAGTAGTCATATATCTTACATTTACCTCGACCAGGCACCTTAATTACCAGATAACCTTTTGCCCTAGACTAGGCGCCTTAACTAACATTTCATCTTTTGCCCTATTGCCCTATTCACTCCAAAACAGATGATGGCTAATTTTATCTGAACAGATCTTTTGTTCATCTTCCCACACATTATCAATGAAAGATCTCCTTCTTTGGAGGTCATTAAGCAAAGGCTCGACAACCATATGTCAGGAGTGCTCCGATGGCGTCTCTCTGTCTGGCAGGGGTCCGGACCCAATGGCCCTCGTGGTCTATTCCAACTCTTCTATGATTCTATGATTTCTTACTTTCTAAATCCTTTGCATAATTACATTTAAGCCAATATATTTCATACGTATATAGTTTTTTTAGAAGAAAGGGAACTTAGTAAAAGCTAAGCTAAATTCTAAGTTTTCTCTAAATTCTCTGAAGCTTCAAAGCAGCTTCAGAGAGAAGCCTCTTCCCTATCCAGCTGCTGTTTGTATTAGCTCTTGCCCTTTTAACCTTAGGAAGATGTGGCTCAAGTTTAATGGGAGGCACAATAATTATTACTATTTGTGTTTTTGCAACCTTGATTGTATTCTATAATTTGTATGGTCAGTGTGACCTTTTGTTCCCAGCCTGTAATTTCCTTTTACAACCCTGAGACACTGCTATAGATCAGGGGGGCCCTTGATCAAGAAGATAAACAGCTGCCAGAGTATGGTTTCTGCCTGGCATGAGAGATACAAACATTTACAAATATATATTTCTTTAAGGTCATTTTTAGAATACAGGAATCTGATCAAAATATAAGCCTTGATTAAAAATGCAGGCTATGATCAGATGCCTCATTCCCCCCTTTCAAGCTCAAGGACCTTCCCAAGTGTCCTTGATAGCTTGACCTTCATCATATTCCTGAGGTAAAGCTCTGTATAGGGCCATGATATGAGGTAGAGTTTCATTTGAAATCATCTTGCTAATTGTACTTCTAAAACATGAAATGATACATGGCACCATACACAAAACCATTACTACTACCGTCAAGAAAAACAAGCAAGACAATAGTATCCCTTTGAGTCCTGCGACATTTGGTAACCAGTTGGTGAGCCATCCCATATCCCATCCTTCCCATGTTTGTACTGGGACATGTGCTATATTCTCCATCTTTGTGGCCAACACACGGATTGCCTCACCATTATCAGAAATGTTAAAGCAACAGGCATTCCCTGTCAAGTTCAAGACTCCACATAGGCCTCCCTGCCTGGCAAGTACATAATCCATTCCCATTTTCAGCTGAGAAAAGGGCGGCTCTACTTTCATCCAACTGTTGTGCAATAAGTCTCAAACTCTGGGCCGTTGCATTGGTTACAAGTTCCACTACTGCTTGCAATCAAATTATTCTGTTTAGATTATAAATAGGATCCCGTGCCCCTTGTATGAGCTCATCAGGATTCCAGGAGGCAGGTTCATAATAGGCTATAATGCGCTCTGGTGGCCAATCATCAGTATCGCTCCAACTTTGGGTACTTCCTCCTGCTATATGAGAAATATCAGCATTTCTTCGTGTACGCTTGGCCGAACTAGTGGGCATAATCCACATTGGTGGTAATACCCATCCCAGGAAACAAGTCCCACTCCATTTGGAAGGGAGTTTCTTGTATGCCCATTCTCCACATATCCACCACAACCATCGGGTCTGAGGTTTTTGGTATGTGGAGTGCATAAGGCGAAATATCAAAAGGGGTACAGAGTTCACAGTGCAGTATGTTAGATTGCCTTTTTCTGTCACAGTTATGTTCCACACCATTTTCCATGCATGAATAAAAGGAGGTGCACAGGGCAAGGTATTCCGAGTTCGATAGGTAGTACCGTTTGCCCAGGTTTGACTATTCTTAATATAATCCCAAGTATAGTGGCAATGAGAAGAGCCTATCATGGTAGAATCAGCTGCCTCTGATGATTTATGTACACAGAATTCCCCTTGTACAGGTATAACTCGTATTGGTTTAGTTGAGTTCCATCCGGGGAAATTCTGTACTTCTGTTTGGTGTGGCATTTCGCTTACCATACCAATGGCATTTAATGGTATTGGTAATAAGGGCATACCTCCCTCTGAATCATCTGGCCCAAGAGAGCAAACAAGGCAATTGGTCCTATTTGTAACATTGGCTACCATCTCAGCTAAGCCTACCCACATATTGTGGTTTTGACTGAATCCATATTTAGCAAATTTGGTCAGATTCAAGGACCCTTCCCCTTCCCAAGGGATCAGGATTAATAATAAAATCATGTTGATGTCTAGTATATGCATTCCTTCCACAAAAGATTACCTTATTGTGATAACAAAAAAATATTAGCCCCAATATAATTCCTCCAGTGACAGAAATGGGGAACCACCAAGACCAAAACATATATCCCAAGGATCCCCAATGAGTAATATCTCTGATAATTGTTCCACAGGGGGGGACAGTCAATCAATTGTATAAGAGAATCTTCCCGTTCACAATCGCTGGTTCAGACGCTCCTCAAGCTTCAGGCGTGCGCAGGTCAGCCAGCTTCCAGGTTGTGGCTGCAGCAGGCCAGTCGTCTAATGTTGCCCGTGACCTAGCCCGTTCCCCGTAGGGCTAGATACAGGGGTTTTTGGAGAGAGTCAGTTTTAAAGGATTAGAGGGGTCACCTTTGCACGTCCAACTGCCTTCGGACTTCTTCAAACGGGAGTGATGAATCCAGGGGGTCACCTCAGCTACCTTCACCGCTGTTGGAGTAGAGAGCAAGATGGTGTAAGGTCCACGCCACTTAGATGCAAGTGGATCATGTTTCCACTCTTTCACCCATACGCTATGCCAGCCTGGAACTGATGAATCGGCTGGGCAATGCTGCAAGGCGTGTGCTTGAGGGCCCACCTGTTAAGATAAACAGCAACAAAAAACACGGGAGAGAGACAAAAACACGGGAGAGAGATTGCACTTGTCCCTGTGTCACATGGTCTCCTATTTGTTTGAGGTCAGCTGGAATATCCTGAACAAAGGAGGGCGGCCTCCCATACAGGAGCTCAAAAGGTGACAACTTAAGTCTTTTTGTGGGTGCACACTGAACACGAAACAGTGTTATGGGTAACACATCACTGCTGTGGCCAGCATTACCATCTTTTCTTTCTGCCACTTCTTCTTCTCTTGTTTCTCAGCCTCATCCCTATTCCGATAAACTCGGCGTGCAATGGCCATAATTTGGCTCATCAGCATCCCTTCCCATCCTTCTGATTTCTGAATTTTCTTACGAATGTCAGAAGCGCACTGGGCCACAAAAGTAGCAGTAATCATTCTGCTGTTTTCAGGGGCTTCGGGGTCAAAAGGAGTCCATATACGATAGGCTTCCTGCAGCCTCTCTAAAAAGTCTCCCGGACTCTCATTTGGTTTCTGTTCTACTTCTGAGACTTTAGACATATTAGTGGGCTTCTGGCATGCCCTGCGGATACCTTGCACAAGCGTCTGGCGGTAGGTGGTAAGCCTGGCCAGGTGAATTGCATTGTTTGGATCCCAATTAGGATCTTCCAAGGGAAAGTTATCCTGGAGATGACGGGCAATATTAAAAATATTTCCCATTCTGGCCTGCTCACGCAAATATATCTGTGCCTTTTCAATTATGTCTCTCCTTTCCTCAGTGGTGAACAGAGTATTCAGGAGCTGGCGACAATCTGTCCAAGTAGGACTATGAGTATTTACTATTGAAGTCACCAAGTCCATCATAGCCTGAGGTTTTTCTGCGAAAGACGGGGTGTGTTTTTTCCAATTCATCAGATCCGTAGTTGTGAATGGAATGTACTGGAGGGTCGAAGTTCGAGGTGGCCGTGGTCCGGGTTGCCCGTTAACCAGCACAGGCTCCTCAAGTGCATCAAATACTCTTCTAAGAGGGGCTACTACGTGACCTTTCTCTTCGCTTTGCTCTAGGGGCCTCAAATCATAGGGGATGGTATCTGTCCCAAGGCGTTCTTTTAGCAGCTTTATACGCCTTGCTGTATTGCTTGCTGACCGATCAAGGTCTCCCTGTAACTCCTGTAATAGTTCTCTAGGATTTGGATGTACAGGGGTTTGGGGTGGGCAATTAGTTGGTCCACTAAAGGAGACTGTAGATGGAGTTCTACTGGGACTCACAGGTGGAATAACCACTTCTGCTTGGGCTTTATTACAGGACTCCAAGGCCTCCTGAAGATATTTATCATAATCTATCAAGGAATCAAGTTCTGTGACTCCACCCCCATTATTCATTCCACTTTCTTGCCTTGGGGTTACAACTGGTGGAATGTTTGGATTAGGCTCCCTTCGATGTGGAGCATAGGGTGGAGGTGGAAGCACCTCTTCCTCTGGTCCCTCAAAAATGGGTTTGAGTTTATTTGGCAAGATTCCTTTCCTAGCTTCGGCTTTTACAGCCAATAATTTGCATCGTTGGACTTTGCATTCCCTTATCCATGGAGGATTTTTATTTAATGTGCTCAGCCAAGAATCTATATATGAAAATTGTTCTGGGCACCCTCCAGTTTCTTTGGCGATGTTAGACCAAAGTTTGCTTACTAAATTTATATCAAAGGTTCCCTGAGATGGCCATTCAGTATTTTGTTTCGGCCACTCTAATTCACATAACGTTCTCAAGCGCTCTGGCGTCATTTTGACTCCATATGCCCCTGAGAAGGCTTTCTTAAAATTATTTAACATACATTCAAGAGGTGTATTTCCCCCCTTTGAACCTCCAACTCCCATTATATGGGCCTGTGAAGTATCCACTCAGTCACTCACACACTCGCCTTACTGAGAAACGAAGTAGTACCCACTCCACACTTACAGATTGTACTTTCTCACACATACAATGCGCTGGATACTTCACCACACTCTACCTCCCAACCTTTCCCTTTTCCCTACACCAGATCACCATCTGATGTACCCAGCCATGTAGCGTACTCAGTTTCCCCTTACTGAGACGCAGAAGTTTGATCAGGACTTCTCTTCCTCCTAATTAATTGGAGGGCCAAACCCTTTGTGCACTTACCCTTAGCTGGTTCCCAGTTTATTTCTCTGGTTACCCCCGGTCCGTCGCCGTCGGTGAGCAGGGTATCAGACAGACGAGACTTCTGCGTTCCCCTGGAAAAATGTTCCAGTGCGCGCTGGGTAAGCAGTTAGTGGTCCTCCCTCTTGTACCCTGCCCAGTAAGGCGAAGGGGCTGCGTTCCAGCAGACCACTTATCTGAGTCACGGCACCATAAAATGTAGCACCCTGCTTGTGGTTAACGCTTAGCTGGAATGAAATATTCAACGCAGCAATAGAGAAATTAAAATAATAATTTATTTGTCAGACAAATAAATGTGAGGCACAGTGGTATATGGTTACCAAGCTCTGGCCTGGCCTCCTGCCCTTATGGCCAGCACTTATATTCCCTCAGCTCAGCCCCCTTGCTCCTCCTTTGGCTGCCTCTGTCCAATCAGCCTGGTTAAAATTCCTATTGGCTGTTTGCTAGAACCAATCATAAAAGATACACCCATTTCCTATTACCTTTTATGGGAGACAAAGAGCTATATTTCCTTCTATTTATAATTGGCAAATAAGTAGTCATATATCTTACATTTGCCTCAACAAGGCACCTTAATTACCAGATAACCTTTTGCCCTAGACTAGGCGCCTTAACTAACATTTCATCTTTTGCCCTATTGCCCTATTCACTCCAAAACAGATGATGGCTAATTTTATCTGAACAGATCTTTTGTTCATCTTCCCACACATTATCAATGAAAGATCTCCTTCTTTGGAGGTCATTAAGCAAAGGCTCGACAACCATATGTCAGGAGTGCTCCGATGGCGTCTCTCTGTCTGGCAGAGGTCCGGACCCAATGGCCCTCGTGGTCTATTCCAACTCTTCTATGATTCTATGATTTCTTACTTTCTAAATCCTTTGCATAATTACATTTAAGCCAATATATTTCATACATATATAGTTTTTTTAGAAGAAAGGGAACTTAGTAAAAGCTAAGCTAAATTCTAAGTTTTCTCTAAATTCTCTGAAGCTTCAAAGCAGCTTCAGAGAGAAGCCTCTTCCCTATCCAGCTGCTGTTTGTATTAGCTCTTGCCCTTTTAACCTTAGGAAGATGTGGCTCAAGTTTAATGGGAGGCACAATAATTATTACTATTTGTGTTTTTGCAATCTTGATTGTATTCTATAATTTGTATGGTCAGTGTGACCTTTTGTTCCCAGCCTGTAATTTCCTTTTACAACCCTGAGACACTGCTATAGATCAGGGGGGCCCTTGATCAAGAAGATAAACAGCTGCCAGAGTATGGTTTCTGCCTGGCATGAGAGATACAAACATTTACAAATATATATTTCTTTAAGGTCATTTTTAGAATACAGGAATCTGATCAAAATATAAGCCTTGATTAAAAATGCAGGCTATGATCAGATGCCTCAGTATGATTGTACATATAAAAAAAAATATCCATACAATACTGCACTGAAATGTTTCTTTGATTGTCGTCCTTGACTCCTCTCGCCATGCTTTCCCTCCTCTCCTGCCACACCAGTGTGATGTGCTACACCCTTTGAGAACCAGTGACCTGGAGTCTAGACCAGTGCTTCTCAAAGAGTGGGCTGGACCAGGACCAAGCTGTTGGCTTTGGGTCACTTTCAGGGGGGTCACAATGTCTCAGCCTGCCCAGGGCTTCCTCACTTGCGTGCCCCAGCCCCTACCCGTGCCATAGCCTTTGGACTGGGCCAATGCCACCACCGGCAACTCCTTTCATGTTGAGGACAAGTGTCCACCAGACAGAGGTTCAGAAGAAGAAGGAAAAAGAAGGTCTGAGGGCTAAAGGGCAGATGGAATCTGAAAGCGAGATAATATTTATTAACCTTTGATGTTAGTGATAAATTAACAGGGAATAGAAAGGAAGAGGATAAAAGAGGACAGCTGATTTAGGAGAAGAAAGGGATTGTAAAAGAACCAGAAATTAGATGAAAGAAAGTGGCAGGTTTTGAGGAAGGGAATAAGGCACAAGTTGACTGCGGAAAGAAGAATGGGAGAAGAAATTACAGAACATGGGTAAAACAACTTTGAAAAGAATGTGTGGTAGGAAGGGAAAAGGGAAAGGCCTTCTCCACTTTGCTCCTCAAATTCTGCTATGTCAGGTGGAAGGCCACATCTCCAGCTGGCAGTCTGTGAAGGAGTTTGAGCGCTTTCACAAACACTTGGGTTGCTGTTGGCCCTAGTTTATCTAAGGCTCCCTCATTGGAAGCGAGGCGGAGATTGAATCCAGTGGCAGTTAAAAACCAAGACTTAATCCTAAGAAAGGGCACATAGCCCATGGCACACTGCACACATCATCACATGCTGTCTTGTTTATTTGCACCGGGGGTGTTTTCACAGACAAAGGTTGCTTACTAGCTAATCCATTCAAGGTTCCAAAACCGCATCAGCTCAGCCAACACATTTGATTGGAAGGTTGTGCCTTTATAAAAAAGAGAAGTTGGATCCAGGTGAACCGTCAGTTTGTAACATCCCTCCAAGAATCTTGAGAATCTTCCTCTCCTCTTCAGTGATCATCATGAAATTCTGGGTCCTCCTTTTGGTTGTTTGGGTTGCTTTTGCCATGGTGTCCGCACGTAAGTAGTTGACATTCATTTATCCTTTTTACTGATGGAAGGATTAGGAAAATGTGTTTATTAGGGGAAAATGGCCCCCAAATGCTGATGAATTTTCCTGAGGTTTAAGTAAACAGGGCAGTAGAATAACTTCAGCCAACCTAGGCTGCCAATGACTGGAAGGAGGTCTCACGCTTTCCTAATTTCTCCCTCTAGGACCATATGAAGGTGAACAAGGGACCGGTGAGTATCTTGGCATTCAAAATGGGAACCACTGTTGATCAGCAAAACTGTTTGCCTCCGTTTCCTACCCTTCCCTACGAACATAAGATGAACGGGCTGGATCAGGCCAGCGTCTCATCCAGTCTAGCATCCTGTTCCCACAGTTGCTGCAGGATGCCCCTGGGAAGCCTGCAATATCCTATGAGCGCAGCAGTAGAATCATAGAATCATAGAGTTGGAAGAGACCACAAGGGCCATCGAGTCCAACCCCCTGCCAAGCAGGAAACACCATCAGAGCACTCCTGACATATGGTTGTCAAGCCTCTGCTTAAAGACCTCCAAAGAAGGAGACTCCACCACACTCCTTGGCAGCAAATTCCACTGTCGAACAGCTCTTACTGTCAGGAAGTTCTTCCTAATGTTTAGGTGGAATCTTCTTTCTTGTAGTTTGGATCCATTGCTCCGTGTCCGCTTCTCTGGAGCAGCAGAAAACAACCTTTCTCCCTCCTCTATGTGACATCCTTTTATATATTTGAACATGGCTATCATATCACCCCTTAACCTCCTCTTCTCCAGGCTAAACATGCCCAGCTCCCTTAGCCGTTCCTCATGAGGCATCGTTTCCAGGCCTTTGACCATTTTGGTTGCCCTCCTCTGGACACGTTCCAGTTTGTCAGTGTCCTTCTTGAACTGTGGTGCCCAGAACTGGACACAGTACTCCAGGTGAGGTCTGACCAGAGCAGAATACAGTGGCACTATTACTTCCCTTGATCTAGATGCTATACTCCTATTGATGCAGCCCAGAATTGCATTGGCTTTTTTAGCTGCCGCGTCACACTGTTGGCTCATGTCAAGTTTGTGGTCAACCAAGACTCCTAGATCCTTTTCACATGTACTGCTCTCAAGCCAGGTGTCACCCATCTTGTATTTGTGCCTCTCATTTTTTTTGCCCAAGTGCAATACTTTACATTTCTCCCTGTTAAAATTCATCTTGTTTGTTTTGGCCCAGTTCTCTAATCTGTCAAGGTCGTTTTGAAGTGTGATCCTGTCCTCTGGGGTGTTAGCCACCCCTCCCAGTTTGGTGTCATCTGCAAATTTGATCAGGATGCCCTTGAGTCCATCATCCAAGTCGTTGATAAAGATGTTGAATAAGACCGGGCCCAAGACAGAACCCTGTGGCACCCCACTAGTCACTCTTCTCCAGGATGAAGAGGAACCATTGATGAGCACCCTTTGGGTTCGGTCAGTCAGTAATCTGTCCACCTGCAGTTGCATTCAACTCGTAGCAGATGATAGATTTGTCCTCCATGAATTTATCTAATCCTCTGTTAGAACCACCCAAGTAGGTGACCATCACTGAGTTGACCCTCTTCACTTTGCTTTTCAACTTATGCCCGTCCTGTGATTTTTGGTTGTTTCATCTTTTGAAATCAAATTTGACTGTGTTGGGGTTTTTTGGCAATTGGCCATTCACATGTATGTTTAGTTTAATAGCACTGTGGGCATGGCTCCCTCCTGGCTTGACAACACATCTTCCGCCAGGTCCTGAATGCCCAGAATTGCCACCCTTCTGGTCACATCCATGACCAAGTGTTCTAGGGTACAATCATTTAGACTTTCTAGAAATACCTTCTTTGATGTGCAAGACTTTCCTGTAAATCAACTAAGTAGGCAGGCTTGCTGTGACAGCGCAGAGCTGCTAAGGGCACAGGACATCCATGGAGTCTGTGTCCCTGAAAGGAACTAACAATCCTGTCTTCAACTCTCATTCCAGATCCTATACCTGCAGAGCTTGATCCTCTCCAAGACTCTGTGCCTCAAGACCGTCTTCTATGCGATCTCTTAGGAGTTTGTGGTCTTGGACGCTAGTAGGATTTGGTTGTCAACAATAACACATTTGGATGCTAAATGATGATACCAATAAATTAGCAATTTTAGTCGCAACAACATTGTGTGGTAAATGCTTGTCTTTATTCTTTCATCCTTCATGTACCATATTGCAAAATATGAATGTGGCTCCATGTCAGAAAACTCCAATCAACAGTGTCAGGACTCATTATGGTATTAGATCTTGAAGGATCAGCTCCAGTCAGTAAGGAACACATTTTGAACTACATTTCCACATTAAATTATTTAATAACACATTTATAATCCCCACCTTCACAGATGTACATCAAAGCAGTAGTAGCACCTGATCTCTTTTTCTGACTGGGCCCGTGCCATTCAGCATATTTCCCTAGTTGCACACAAGCCTCTCTAGAGTCGTACGAATAAAATTGCTCAGCCAAAGTGGTTGAGAATCACTCCATGGGCTCACAATGCCTTGCCTGCTGACATCATGGGACAATAAGGGAGAAGACCAGAGACTATGAAATGAATGAAACTTAAGTTTCAGGGCCCCTAATCACAGAAGCACCTTTGGTCCACATTGCTTAATTTTTTGGGTCTACTAGACCCAATCTGAGTCACACAACTCGAAAACTAAAAGACATACATTTTTCAGCTCCCAGTTCCGGTCTGCCTTAGTCCGGAGGCAGCTCCCATGACAGCGGGAGATCGTTGGCGAAGGAAAAACAAGAATGATTGAGGGTAATTATCCTTGCAAGTTCCCCCCAGGGACAGAGGGGAATGGGCTTCACTCCCAGTTCATATCAGTACCTGGCTCTCGCTCCAGAATGGAAAGCAGGAGGCAGGGAGGTGCTGAGTGCAAAAGTACTTACCCTGCTGAAAACCCTCCTACGCCGCCATTAAGAAGCAGAGGTTCTTCTGCTAATTAGAGCTTAATTCGGACTAAAGTACAGGCACATGCTAGAAGAGATGAGATAATAAACTGCAGAACAGAACCAGCTGCCATGTCGTTAAGGTTTGAACCTGAGAGAAAACTTCACTCAGTGCGAAATACGGTGTGGGGGAGGGGAGCCTGCAGCTTCTTTATATGAAGTTTCTTCCTCTGTATTTATGATTTGGCAAACCTCCCTTGAACGTTAATTCAAATTATATATCTACAAGTAAGGAGGGATGAAAATGGATTATAGAGCTGGAATACAACATTAAATGGAACTGTGTTTGTAAAAAAAAGGGGGGAGGGAGCGAAGCTCTATTTTGTGAAAGGTTTACAATGGAAACTTAGAGCTGACCGTTTCCCATCCTTTATCATTTACGAAGTGAACTGAATAACACTAAAAAGACTTGGAATCTAATTTACCGTATTTTTCGCTCTATAACACGCACCTGACCATAACACGCACGTAGTTTTTAGAGGAGGAAAGTCCGTAGGCATGCCACCCGTAGGCATTCCCTCCATAACACGCACAGACATTTCCCCTTATTTTTTAGGAGGAAAAAAGTGAGTGTTATGGTGCAAAAAATACGGTAATTGGAACTATAATTGCTCATTTATCTTCAGTCAGACGAAAGGATAAAATAAGTCTGCGATCTTGCCAAGGAACTGATAAGGTTCAGGTTATTTACTGGGACAGGGTGATTTTTGCAGCTGTTCTTAAAGTTGTAAACAAGGAAGCACGGGGCGGAGCAATGGATAAATTTCTGAAACTGCCGCCCAAGGCATGATGGAGAACAGCAGCAACAGGGAAAAGATAGACATAACACTTGTAGTTCTACAAATCATTTAATGTGTCAACATGAATGGAAGTTATTAATATTGCAGTTGTTGTATAAGGGATTATTATTTTGACCGGAATGTAATTGAAATTAATAAGATTTTGGAACACAGAAATAAAGAAAATCATCAAACCATCAAATCTAGCACGCAGGGCCACCTAAATTATATAATTTGGAATTTGAATGATTGTATTATAAATTGGTATTTTTTATAATGAGGCTATTATTGGATTGTAATAGAAAACTAATAAAAAATATTATAAAAAAGACATACATTTTTGTTTTATTCACACCAGTGATTTAACATGTGAGATAATCCAGCAAACAATTATAATCAAACTCTGAGATGTAGTAGTGTGTTTTGTTTTTTTAAAATGTGATCTGTTGTGGAACAACTCCATTGAAGAGGATAACAGTGATTACCCAGACCTCTTTGCTGGTTGTGATGGGGCCCCCATAACAGTCCAAGCTTCAGGAACCCAATAATGTAGAAGCCTCTAGCAAACCTTGTGATAATCTGTAAAGGCCTAAACATCTTGGGACCAAAACACCTTAGGAACGATCTGCTTCATTGTGATCGCTGAGATTTTCCGATGGCACACTTCTGGTGGTTTACGAAGGCTGTAAGTTTCGGCTGGCCTTCGCTACGGACTGACCTTTCCCCTGTGGAATTCCCTACCAGGAAAGTTTCGGCAGGAACCATTCCTCCATTTCTCTAGAAATCTTGTGAGCACTTTCTTCTTTCTTCTTTCTTTAGATGGGCCTTTACAACTCCTTGGCCCTTTAGGCTTAGTTGCCTGCAGCAACCCAGATACGTTCCTGAACAGAATGCTTCATAAGAAGGATGCTAGAGCATGTCCTGTATTGCATCATGTGTACCTAGAGCAGTGATCCTCAAACATTTTTCTCTGCGCCACGCTTTCAATAAAAAATTTCATGTGCCACGCCATTTTTTTTATTGATAAGAAATGTACTGGAAAACCAAAAGAAACAACTCCTAGCAGTTCTTGATTTGGGGGGCGGAAATCTATCAATAGTCTGTAAATACAGTGGTACCTCTGGATGCGAAGGGGATCCATTCTGCGTCCATGCATCTGCGTGTGCGCGGGTTGCGATTCGCTCCTTCCACGAATGTGCATGACGTCATTTTGAGCGTCTGCGCATGCATGAGCTGCGAAACCTGGAAGTAACACGCTCTGTTACTTCCGGGTCGCCGCAGAGCGCAACCCAAAAATATTCATCCTGAAGCTACTTCAACCCGAGGTATGACTGTACATATAAAAAATATTATCCATACTATACTGCACTGAAATGTTTCTTTGATTGTCGTCCTTGACTCCTCTCGCCATGCTTTCCCTCCTCTCCTGCCACACCAGTGTGATGTGCTACACCCTTTGAGAACCAGTGACCTGGAGTCTAGACCAGTGCTTCTCAAAGAGTGGGCTGGACCAGGACCAAGCTGTTGGCTTTGGGTCACTTTCAGGGGGGTCACAATGTCTCAGCCTGCCCAGGGCTTCCTCACTTGCGTGCCCCAGCCCCTACCCGTGCCATAGCCTTTGGACTGGGCCAATGCCACCACCGGCAACTCCTTTCATGTTGAGGACAAGTGTCCACCAGACAGAGGTTCAGAAGAAGAAGGAAAAAGAAGGTCTGAGGGCTAAAGGGCAGATGGAATCTGAAAGCGAGATAATATTTATTAACCTTTGATGTTAGTGATAAATTAACAGGGAATAGAAAGGAAGAGGATAAAAGAGGACAGCTGATTTAGGAGAAGGAAGGGATTGTAAAAGAACCAGAAATTAGATGAAAGAAAGTGGCAGGTTTTGAAGAAGGGAATAAGGCACAAGTTGACTGCGGAAAGAAGAATGGGAGAAGAAATTACAGAACATGGGTAAAACAACTTTGAAAAGCATGTGGTGGTAGGAAGGAAAAAAGGAAAGGCCTTCTCCACTTTGATCCTCAAATTCTGCTATGTCAGGTGGAAGGCCACATCTCCAGCTGGCAGTCTGTGAAGGAGTTTGAGCGCTTTCTCAAACACTTGGGTGGCTGTTGGCCCTAGTTTATCTAAGGCTCCCTCCTTGGAAGCGAGGCGGAGATTGAATCCAGTGGCAGTTAAAAACCAAGACTTAATCCTAAGAAAGGGCACATAGCCCATGGCACACTGCACACATCATCACATGCTTTCTTGTTTATTTGCACCGGGGGGTGTTTTCACAGACAAAGGTTGCTTACTAGCTAATCCGTTCAAGGCTCCAAAACTGCATCATCTCAGCCAACACATTTGATTGGAAGGTTGTGCCTTTATAAGAAAGAGAAGTTGGATCCAGGTGAACTGTCAGTTTGTGACGTCCCTCCAAGAATCTTGAGAATCTTCCTCTCTTCTTCAGTGATCGTCATGAAATTCTGGGTCCTCCTTTTGGTTGTTTGGGTTGCTTTTGCCATGGTGTCTGCTCGTAAGTAGTTGACATTCATTTATCCTGTTTACTGATGGAAGGATTAGGAAAATGTGTTTATTAGGGGAAAATGGCCCCCAAATGCTGATGAATTTTCCTGAGGTTTAAGTAAATAGGGCAGTAGAATAACTTCAGCCAACCTAGGCTGCCAATGACTGGAAGGAGGTCTCACGCTTTCCTAATTTCTCTCTCTAGGACCATATGAAGGTGAACAAGGGACTGGTGAGTATCTTGGCATTCAAAATGGGAACCACTATTTATCAGCAAAACTGTCTGCCTCCATTTCCATATCAAATATGACTGTGTTGGGTTTTTTTGGCAATTGGCCATTTACATGTATGTTTAGTTTAATAGCACTGTGGGCACTGCTCCCTCCTGGCTTGACAACACATCTTCCACCAGGTCCTGAATGTCCAGAATTGCCACCCTTCTGGTCACTTCCATGACCAACTCTTCTAGGGTACATTCATTTAGACTTTCTAGAAATACCCTCTTTGATGTGCAAGACCTTCCTTTAAGTAAACTAACAAGGCAGGCTTGCTGCGACAGCGCAGAGCTGCTAAGGGCACAGGACATCCATGGAGTCTGTGTCCCTGAAAGGAACTAACAATTCTGTCTTCAACTCTCATTCCAGATATTGCAGAGCATGATACTGGCCATAGCTCTAAGAATCAAGACCGTATTCTATGCCGTCTCTTAGGAATTTGTGGTAGTTCATGGTGGCGCTAATAGGATTTGGATGTCGACAAGATTTCTTTCAGCCTGAAAATCCTTGTGCAGATAAATTGACAATAACAGTGAATGATGATACCAATAAAGTAAACATTTTAGTTGCAAAGTGTGAGAAATGCTTACCTTCCATCCTTCATGTACCATGTGAGAACTCTCCAGAAACCAATACAAGTGCCAGTAACCATCATGCTGTTAGATCTTGAAGGATCAGCCCCAGTCAGTCAGGAACACATTTAGAACTACAAAGACATACATTTTTCTTTTATTCACACCAGTGACTTTATCATTTGAGATAATCCAGTACAGCAATTTAAATCAAAATCTGAGATGTAGTAGTTATTTAAAAAACAAACACAAAGTGGTGATCTGTTGTGGAACTATAAAAGAAGAAGACAGATAGATAGACAGCCACAAACCATACCAAAGGAATCAAGTACAATAAAATATAGATATAGCTAGATGGTTGGCTATACTAAAAACGTTCTGAGAATTTGCAACTATACAAATAAAAGAGTTAATAATTGTCCTTGATCACAAATAAAACATATGAACGAGTGGGCTTTCTTTACTAGGTAAAAAACAGGTTAGTCAGATGGTAAATCTAATTATAATTGCCCCAGCTAAAATTTTTGCCGTGTTTGCTGTCACCTGGTAATCTTGCTCTGCAAGAAGGAAGGACCCTGTAGCAGTGAATGAAAGGCCTGGTATGGATGATAGAAAAGGGGTAATAACCTCGTTACGCATATCTTTATAAAGAGAGCAAGCTAGTGGTACATGCGCTATGGATTCGATAACTGCCATCTCCACATGGACATAATCATTTTTCATGAGGAATTTGACAGAAGCAGTCCTTGAGAACCGCAGACAGTAGTACGTTCAATCTTGCATAGGCGAAGGCACATCTGTATTTTAAAACTGTTAAGTTTTGCAGATAGGACACGGATGTGTGGAGGAGGCTAGGTGGGGGAAAATTGTACCACAGACAAAATTTTCTTATGGTAGCTAAATTATTCTGTTGCTCAATGTCGTATAGACACTGTCTAATTAAATTCTTTGCCAATGTCAATAACTGTTGGGGTGATAACCCAGAGGAGTGGAGCTTTTGAGTAACAGTTTTGGTCCAAGCACTCTCGTGACGGTCTTGCAATATTAAGGGTAATAGATCGGTGGAGGTTAAATTCAGACAAAGCCAATAAGTAAATGTCCTGTACCAAATTTGTGATTCAACTGAGGGAAGGTTGGCCTCCAAGCGCAATGAAGTGTTTGGAACACCAGATGGCACAGAGAAAATTTGCCTTAAGAACTTGGACTGAACAGTTTCTATAGAGTCAAGGTGTGCATTAGGCCAAATCTTTGCCCTATGTAGTAGCTGGCACAGGGGTTTAGCTCTGAACACTTCTAGTGCTGAGGGTATGTAGCTACTGCCTTTTGTGTGGAAAAAAACACAATAAAATTTTGGCACTTTGAGATGCTTTTTCCTTTATGTAATTCAGATGTGCTACCCAGGACCCTGTTGACTGAAAAACAAGTCCAAGATATTTAATTACTTGAACTTGTTCAGTCATCTGATTATCTGCTATCTATAGGCCCTATGGTTTCTGGAGAACATGATTTTGGTTTTATTGTAATTCACAGCCAGTTGTTCTTTTTGGCAGTATCCTGTGAATGCCCTCATCAATCTTTTTAGGCCCACTTTTGTTTGGGATAGGAGTACCGCATCACCTGCATATAGTAGGACTGAGATGCCCTTTGCAGCCAATTTAGGAGCATGAAACTCGGGAGATGTTAGACTATTGACAATGTCATTTATTCATAAATTAAACAGTGTTGGAGCTAAAATGCAGCCTTGCTTAACTCCTTTAATAAGTGTCTTGCACTTACATAAAAGTGGGGAGGAGAGTAGGGGAGATCACAGCCGGTGGCAGTGACTGGTGAGAGCTGAGACGATGGTTCTCCCACTCAAACCTGCCATCCCTGAGAGACAGAAAAGGCTGCAGCACCCAATCAGTTGGCTGAAGGTGTGAGGGGTCTGGGAGCAGTTGTCCTCTCGGCCCCTCTGGAGGGGGGAGTTAATGGACTGGGTGAGGGTTGAGGGGGGAGAAGCTGCTGCTTAACACCTGCCTTCCCTGATGAGGGGGCCACCACCGCTTCCCCTAGGCCCACAAGCCCCATCTGCGCCTCACTTCCTTCTACAGAAACTTCCTCCTTGACCCTTGGACCCACTCTTGGTCTCATCCACTCAATCCGTTGGACCCACTTTGGGCCTTGTCCGCTCAACCCACTGGAGCCTGTCTTCACATGCATGTGGATTACAAAAACTGTAGGAATAACAGTGCCCTGGTTCAGCACATGTGCCTGTGTGCGCAGGGCTGCCTGTGAAGGGAGCCCGAGTGAGAACCATGAAAGCCAAGCCAAGAGCAGAGTGGCTGAGTGGAATGAGAGGAGTGGTTGCTTGGAGTTGCCTTCCCTGTCCATGTCACGGACTGGCCGGACACAAAGGAATGGTGAGAGGCACCCGGTGGGGAACCCCAAGGGAAGGAGGCCCAAAGCCTGGAGAGAAGAGGGAGAAGATGGGGGGGTAGAAGCATCAGTGATCCTGGGTGCTGCAAGCTGGAGAGCTGGGGCAGCCTTGGGGTGATGTTTGTGGCTGCTGCCAGCCCTCCAGGTTGGCAACGGGATATTTGTTTGGGCTTCCCCAGGCAATCTCTCCTTTTCTGGACTGATCCCATTGTCTGACTCCATGGCTGCTGGTCCTTGTTGCTGTTGCTGGGTGATGGTTGGGGAAAGAAGCTTGGGAGAGAGGCATCAGCATGAAGGCCTTGTGGGATCTGTTTGACAACTGCCCGAAGTGGCCACTTTGTTTTGCATTGGTTCTCCTGCAAACCATATTGATGTTGCCAAATGCAAACTGGTGGGTTTCCCCACAAAGTCCCTTTTGGTAACGTCCAGCCTGTATTTGTCTTCTGTGGGATTTCTTAACAGGTTGTCTGGGGAGAAAGGGTAAAACCGTTTCTAATCCTAATCCCATTGGTAAACAATTTTTTATTTACACAAATTACTTCCAAGCAAATACATTGTGGATAGTCATTCTTCACATATATCAGCACACAGAGAATATCTTTCTTAAAACAACAGGCTTCAGATTGGAAGAACAGAAGCAGACAGAGCCATGCAAGATCTGAGCAAGGGTGCAAAGGTTTACCTAGGTGGGCTTCCCGCTTTCCCACAGGGGTCAAGCAGCTGACTCTCTATGATACTAACAAGCAGGGAATGAATTCCAACACCAAGCTTCCTCTGTCAATCAATTGCAAATGGTAAAAACCAGAACACCCCAAAAGTTGTTGAGCTTTTTTAGAAGATCCCGAAATCATTGAGTTTTGTTTTGTTTTTTTAAATCCAGACGTATGGCATCCCTAGCACACCCACTGCATCTGGGAGTTCCATTTATCCATCACAACTAGTAGTGATTGAGAGCACTGCAATTCTGTGTAATCTTTTTGGTTCCATGGGCCAGATCCCCGTCAATCACATATAAATTACATGTCATCACTATTATTATTGACAGGTGGGTTGTCCCACTCTCCTGTCAAAATCCTTTGGACAGGGTTCCCAAGTGCCCAACAGGCAGCTGGATGGCAGGGATCACAGCCTGCTTCCATGGGGCAAATAAGTCAATCAATCATTTTAGAAAGAAGAGCTGCATTTTCCCTATCCTTAAATCTCATGGCATTATATTTCTTTGGCTGTACCTGAGATCTTTTTTAAAAAATCAAAATATATACACAAATAGAAAATAAACCTGTGCAAATTCATTTTTCAATCTTATGTCTGTTACATTTATGGTATATTACCAAAAGGGAAAACAATAGTCCCAAATCTGTAAATGTGACTATTCTAGGGAAAGTGCCCTTCCCAGGTCTCTTCTATTGGCATAGTCAATAAAGCCCCACCAGCCTTTAACCAAAGTATATATCATCATCATCATCAAACCTTTTATTGGAATCACATACAAACATCCATAGCAAATCAATACAGAATTACCACCTCCCCAGTGACACAAAGCTATTGTCAAATGAAAAAAGGCAAAGCAGTCTAACATTACATCTCTAGGTCTCCAGAGAGATCAGACGTCTGCAATGGGTTTTGACGACAAAACACCAAATAAAGATATTTAGCCACTAACTTGGTGAGCTCCTAATCATTCCCCAGTAATAGTAAATGTATGACCTCCAACTCTGGGGGATGCAGAGTTGATCTAGGAATTGCTGGCGGAGATCAGCATATAATTTACATTTAAGAACCATGTGTGTAAGAGTTTCCACCTGATGGTCTTCACATGGGCAAATTCTTTCTCCTTCCACCATTCCGGAGAACCTTCCCCAAAGGAGATTTGATGGATTTGAATTAAACCTGCCCAGCGAAAATGCCCCTCTTTCTTGAGGATTAAGCAAAAATTCAAGATAATTATGGTTAATTTCATGTGCCCAAGGAAGTTGAAAGTGAAGTGGGGAACATATTTTCTTTGCTGCTGCTGTTAGTTCCTGGCGTTCAATGTCCCACAACCTTGTTTTTATTATAGCCTTGGCAGATGGTGGATACATTGCTCGCAAAAGTTCCACTGACAGCCCGAGTTGCTGTACCTTTACGTTAAACCGTTGTAGCCCTAGGGAAGGAAAGGGGTCTAACAAAACTTCACTGAGGAGAGGATCTTTATCTGTTGTAAGGCAGATGTTTAATCAGCATAAAAGAAATCTCGCCCAGGCAATGGTCTCTACCAAAGTATATATCAATTAGCTTGACCAGTTAATGTTTACATTTTGTATGCTTTCCCCCCAAAAGTGCTACTTGCCAAACCTTTGATACCGAGATTCTAATTGAAGTTATTCCAATGTCTGGCAATAATAGCCCTGTTTTTTGTTTGTAATATCAACATCTTCTGTCACAAAAATGTCCTGCAAAGCCAACTGTGGGGAGGGCAACATTTATTATGTCACCATTAAGCCAATTTCTCTGAATTGTAGTTCCTCAAAACTTTGAAGTTTACTACACATGCATATGTGAACCAATAGGTTGGCACTCTCTCCAACAGTCTAGGATTGCTCAAAGGCATTTGAGGTATAATTATACCTCAAACAGAAAGTGGCTTGTTTCAAATATTTACAAATTAGTATTAAATATAGAATTCAGAACAGCAGCTGGACTAATGTGAGAATGTAACTTAGGTAGCCAAACTGGTGAAGCATCCTGGACTCTGGTCTAGTCCAAGCCTCCTTTTAAGGGTATTTCTGCCCAATACAGAGAACTGTATTGAAAGATCACCTTTGAGTGTCACCTCACATGTTGTAAAATGCCTTTGAGCAATCCTAGACTGTTGGAGAGAGTGCCAACCTAGCTGCCATGTTTGGATCCCTTCAGTCAGTATGCAAGTTCCCATAATGCTACACATCTAAACTGTATGTTGGCCACTGTTCTTAACGGCGAGTCTCCAGATCTTCAACTCCTCAAAAGATTCCATCAACGGTGTCTCTGAAAATTTTTACACATCACTTGGGAAGACAGGTGAACTAATATCAGTGTACTGGAAGAAGCAAAGATCACTAGTGTTGAAGCAATGATTCTTCAACATCAACTTTGTTGGACTGGTCATGTTGTGTGGATGCCAGATGATTGTCTTCCAAAGCAACTACCCTATGTACGATTAGCTCCCTATGGGGCAGAAGTTGTGGGTATGTGAGAAGTACAATCAGATCCTGGCTCCCTAGGAACAAGTTTGTTCCCTTGAGACTAAGGTAGCAGAACTAGGTGTAAGAGAGGCAGAGAGTGTGGTGGAGGTGGCGGTCAGGGACATGGTATCTGGGTCCCATGCCCATGATGACAGCTCCACTGCTGTCATGGAGAATGGAAGTTTTGAGGAATGAGATCATCATCTTGAGGAAGACAGAAGCATTCCCTTAGAAGGGACCCATACCTTGGGGGATAATCATGTAACCTCTCATGCTGAAGGTACCCTCCAGGGGGTGGAGGATTTTTTTATATATATATATAAATTTTATTGGTTTTTCAACATATAATATAAGACAATACAAACAACAAACACTCACAAACAAACATATAAACATGTATAATTTCATAAATTTTTTCGTATACCCAATTTCAACGACTTCCCCATGCCTCCCTTTTCTGCATCCCTGTTTTAAATTTTATCAGCAACCCCTGGTCTGAATTACTTATTAATTCCTTTCTTTAACCCTTTTCTTTCCTCTTGTCTAATCATTTATCGCTGCAAATCTGCTATGCTTTACCCATGACATTTTAACACTCAATAATTTTACAGGAATTTTTAAGATACAATTTAAATTTCTTCCAGTCTTCTTCCACCGTCTCTTTCCCTTGGTCACGGATTCTGCTCGTCATCTCTGCTAGTCCCATGTAGTCAATCACCTTCGTCTGCCACTCTTCCAGTGTGGGTAGTTCTTGTGTCTTCCAATACTTTGCTAATAGAACTCTTGCTGCTGTTGTAGCATACATAAAGAACGTCCTATCTTTCTTTGACACCAATTGGCCAACTATGCCCAGGAGAAAAGCCTCTGGTTTTTTGTGAAAGGTACACTTAAGCACCTTCTTAATTTCATTATATATCGTTTCCCAGAAGGCCTTAATCCTTGGGCACGTCCACCAAAGGTGATAGAAAGTACCTTCAGTTTCATTACATTTCCAACATTTGTTATTGGGCAAATGATAAATTTTTGCAAGCTTGACTGGGGTCATGTACCACCTATAAATCATTTTCATAATATTCTCTCTTAAGGCATTACATGCCGTAAATTTTATACCGGTGGTCCATAACTGTTCCCAGTCAGCAAACATAATGTCATGACCAATGTCCTGTGCCCATTTAATCATAGCTGATTTAACCGTTTCATCCTGTGTATTCCATTTCAGCAGCAAATTGTACATTCTAGACAAATTCTTAGTATTGGGTTCTAACAATTCTGTTTCTAACTTTGACTTTTCCACCTGGAAGCCAATTTTCCTGTCCTGTTTAAATACTTCATTTATCTGGTAATAATGAAGCCAATCTCTTACTTTAAGACTTCAGTTTCTCATAGCTCTGTAATTTCACCTTTCCACCTTCTTGTTCTATAATTTCCCAATATTTTGGCCATTTAGATTCCATATTAAGTTTTTTAACTTCCTTAGCCTCCATTGGTGACAACCATCTAGGGGTTTTACTTTCCAACAGATCTTTATAACGAATCCAAACATTGTATAATGCTTTCCTAACAATATGGTTTTTGAAACCTTTGTGAGTTTTTACCTTGTCATACCATATATATGCGTGCCAACCAAACCTATTGTTGAACCCTTCTAAGTCCAAAATGTCTGTGTTCTCAAGAAGTAGCCAGTCTTTCAGCCAGCAAAAAGCTGCTGCTTCATAGTACAATTTTAAGTCCGGCAGGGCAAACCCCCCTCTTTCTTTTGCATCAGTTAATATCTTAAATTTTATTCTGGGCTTTTTGCCCTGCCAGACAAATCTCGATATATCTTTCTGCCACTTCTTGAAACAGTCCATTCTGTCCACAATCTGCAATGTTTGAAACAAAAACAACATTCTTGGCAAAACATTCATCTTAATAACAGCGATTCGGCCTAACAAGGAAAGTCTCAAGTTTGACCATATTTCCAAATCTTTCTTAATTTCTGTCCAACATTTCTCATAATTATCTTTAAATAAGTTCACATTCTTAGTTGTTAAATTAACCCCTAGATATTTCACTTTATTTGCTACCATTAATCCAGTTTCACTCTGAAACTTCTCTCTTTCCTCCACTGTTAAATTTTCCCCCAGTACCTTTGTTTTTTGTTTATTTAACTTAAAACCTGCTACTCGACCAAAGATTTGTATTATCTCCAAGGCTCTTTTCATACTAGTGTCTGGCTCTTGCAAAGTTAAAACTAAGTCATCTGCAAACACTCTCAACTTATATTGTTTAGCTCCGACCTGAATCCCTTTTACCAGCTGGTCCCCTCTAATCATATTTAATAACACCTCCAGAACAGATATAAAAAGTAATGGGGATATTGGGAACCCCTGTCGTGTCCCTTTTTCAATAGCAATTTCCTCAGTGACCACGTTATTTACAATTAGTTTTGCTTTTTGTTCAAAGTAAATTGCACCTATACCATTCTCAAAACCCTGGCCTACCCCCATTCCTTTGAGATTCTTTTTCATAAAACTCCAAGAGATATTGTCAAAGGCTTTCTCAGCGTCCACAAATATTAATGCTGCCTTTGTATTAATATTGTTTTCAAGCAACTCCATAATGTCTATTATATTTCTCACATTGTCTGATAAATGTCTTCCCGGGAGAAAGCCAGCCTGGTCTTTATGAATCTCACCCTCCAAAACCCTCTTCAATCTTTTTGCCAAAATGTCTGCAAAAATTTTATAATCCACATTCAGCAATGATATAGGGCGGTAGTTCTTAATCTGATTCTTTTCAGTCTCAGATTTTGGTATAAGTGTAATATATGCTTCTTTCCACGATTCAGGTGCCTTTTTCCCTTCTAAAATTTCATTACAGACTTCCTTAAACGGTTGAATCAACCAGTCTTTCAAGGCTTTATAATATCTGGAAGTCAGGCCATCAGGTCCTGGAGATTTTCCCAATTTCATGTTTTGAATGGCTCCCTCTATTTCTTGCTCAGTTATTTTCTGATTCAAAGTCACTTTACTTTGTTCAGATATTTTTTGTAATCCATATTTTTAAAGAAATTCTTCTATCTCTTTTTCGTCCACCGGCCCTTGTGCATAAAGTTTTCTGAAATAACTCTGAAAGCAGTTTCTGATCTCATTTGGCCTAAAAATGTTCTTTCCTTCAACCTCTAAGCTTGTTACCATATTCAACTTTTGCCTTTTCTTCAATTGCCATGCCAGAAGTTTCCCACATTTATCCGCCGATTCAAATGTCCTTTGTCTCATTTGTTTTATTTTCCATTCTATCTCCTGGTTCATCAGTTCCATATATTGTCTCTGGTAAAACTTTATTTCTCTTAAAATTTCATGAGACTTTGGCTTTGATCTCAATTTCTTTTCACCTTCTTTTATTCTTTCCAAAATCTTGTCTTTCTTTTCATTCTGTCTCTTCTTTTTTAAAGTATTCTGCTGTATCAAAAATCCTCTCATAACGGCTTTGCTTGCGTCCCAAATTGTTCTTTTTTCCACCTCTGTTTTCAGATTTATTTCAAAGTAGTCCTTGATTGTTTTCTGGGCCTTTCTATACACCTCTTCGTCTCTAAATAGGGAGTCATTCATCCTCCATCTGAAGGAGCCAGCTGTTGTTATGTTCATTTCCATCTTTACGGCGTTATGGTCGGAGCAAGTCTTTGGGCAGATTTCCACTTTTTTTATCTTTGGTGCCATCCCACTAGTTACCCAAATTTGGTCGATTCTAGTCCAGGTCATTTTTGCTTCGGAGAAAAAAGTTCCCTCTCTCTCCAGAGGATTTCTTGTTCTCCAAATGTCAATCAGGTCCATATTATCTGTCATTTCAAAGAAAGTCTTAGGTAGTCTCCCATCCTTAGAAACCACCTGTCTTAGTGCTTTGTCCATGTTTGTAGAGACCACTCCATTCATGTCTCCCATCATAATTACATTGTAATCCATATAGTCCATTAATATCCCATGTAGTTTCTTAAAGAACTCTGACTTCCCTTCATTCGGAGCATAAATCCCAATTATCAATAATTTTTCTCCTTGGACTTGTATTTCAATTGCCAGGTATCTTCCTTGTTCATCTTTAAACATCAACTTGGGGGCCAATTTTTCCTTGGCATAAATCACCACTCCTCTTTTTTTCACTTTGTCTGATGAAATAAATTCCTGTCCCAGTCTTTTATTAACAAGTAATTTTCTATGTGTTCTAATCACGTGGGTTTCTTGCAAACAAATCAAATCCAATTGTTCTTTTTTTAAAATATGAAAAACCTCACGTCTTTTTCTGGGAAGGTTTAAACCGTTACAATTCCAACTTAAAAATTGTAGGGCCATCTTGTTATTTACTTAGATACTCCCCCAACAGCTCCCAGCAGTTGTTCTTCCTTTGTTAAAGTTTGAAGTCCAAATGACAAGTTCGAGATATCCGCTAAGTCTTTTACCTCAGTAGTCAGGTCCACCACTTCCTTCACGAGGTCCTCTTGGTTTCTATCCAGAAACTGTTCTTTATCTTGCACTGTTTTAATTTTAATTTTTTTCCCTTTGTAATTAAAAGACAGGCCTTGTGGGTACTCCCATCTGTATATTATATTGTTCCTCTTCAACAGAGTGGTCAAGTCCTTGTAGTAAGTTCTCGCTTCCAAGATATATTTAGAAATATCCTTGTAAATCTGCACAAAAGAATCTTCAATCTCCAAAGATTTTTGATATTGTAAGTTTAATATTTTATCTCTCTCCTCCTTGGATCTTAGAGTTATCAGGCAGTCCCTTGGATTCTTTCTATTTTGTCTTCTGCCCAGTCTGAAGGCCGTAACTATCTTGAATTCCTCCTCTTTCAAACTTACTTGCCAAAATTCCGAAAATTCTCTTGTGAGGAACTCTGCCAAACTTTCCTTTTCACTTTCTGGGACAGCTCTCAATCTTAAATTCCTCTCCTTTCTTTGAAGTTCCATTAAAGACAGGGCCGCCTCATGCTCCTCCAGTTTTTTACAAACTGGTTCTAACTTGACTTGTGTGGATTGTGCTATGGTTTTTGCCTCTTCAGCAGTCTTACGAATTGCAACATTTTCTTCAATTAGTTTATTAATAGTCTCTGTATTAGATGCAACACTTTTGGTATTCAAATCCAACTTTTCTGTTAACTCTGTTAATTGTTTGGAATTTTCTGTACCTTGCTTAGTCAAAGCTTCTAAGGACTCATTAATTTTTAATAGTGCTTGTGTCACTGTATCCATCCCTCTTTCCTGCCCTTCTGCACCTGCAGGGGCTAAACCTGATATAGAACCTCTTTTCTTTTGTGCAATTTTTGTTTTAGCTCTTGTTTTCATCTCGTCGTCATGGCCACTCATGTCCCAAGGTCGTTCCCACAGGAATTATTTCTAAATGGAAAACTCCACTGGTTTACTCTCTTCACCTTAAATTTTCTCTCAACCCTCTAGAGGGAGCAGCTCACAGTTCAAAGTATAGAGAAACAAAGAAAAAGAAGGGGGGGAAAAATGGCTGCAACTCTTCCAGTAACTTTCCACTAAGGGAACTGTCAATTTGTATCCTCAGCCACACTCCCAACAGTAGCAAACAGTAGCACATAAAGTTCCAACTTTGTAGCAAACTCACAACGCACCAACTTTGTATCTGATTTCAGATGACAGTTTCCAATCTTAGTGACTTGCTCTTCTTTTAAAGCAGTCCTTTCCCAAGGGTTTAAAACAGCAAAAAAGTTTTTTCCCCTTAGCCTTTTTCTGACAGGTAATACAGATTCAAAATCTTCCCCCCCTGCTCCTGCTGCTAAGGGGGGAAGTTCAAATTCAATGTCAGGGTTAAGTAATATTAAAATTATCTTCCGTTCAATTGCAGCTTGTATGTCGTTGCTTTAGCTGTCATGCAGTCCGGGAAAGGCAGACTTCCTTATTTTAGCTCTTTCCCGTTTTCGGCCAAATTTTTAACTTTCTTGTTTTAAGTCCCGACAATTTCCCAATCTTACTCACGGGTAATTTGTAAATCCAAATGTCAGGAAGGAATCGGCGCTCTCCGTTATGGCGACGCGGCTTCACTCCACTGGCTGGGTAGCGACTCTCAGCACCGCGCTCTCACCCGATGCCGCTCCGGAGCCTTTAAAAAGGCTCCTTCACAGTAACGGGGGGCGCTTCAGGTGCCCACCGAGTCTCCTTGTTCACAGGCTTCCGCGCCTGTGATTTTAGGGGTCCCCGCTTCGCCGTAGCGGTCAGACCCAAACTCGTGGAGAAGTCTCCCTGAGCGGAGCTCAGCAGGAGACCGCCATTAAACGCTGGCGCCGACCGGAAGTCTTTGCAGGGGGTGGAGGAATTGTGGTAGTAGGTGACTCTATTGTTTGGAATATATAGTTGGGTGTGCAGTGGGCATAAAAACTGCCGGATGAATTGCCTGCCAAGCCAATCAGTGCAGGGGAGCCAGTGGTCATGGTGCATGTTGGCACCAATGATATGGGGAAAGTAGTCTTCCCCCTCGGGTGTAGATGATAAAAATCAATGAAAATCTAAATGGTTGTGGGAGAGAACCAGTCATTGTAAGTGGAAGTGCACAAGACAGCAATTCAGAGGTGCCATAAGCACTTGAGACAGACAGACAGACAGACAGACAGTATACAAGTGTTTATACACCAATGCTTTACGCCAGTTGCTGGAAACCATGGGAGGGGAGAGGGCTCTTGGGCTCATGGTTTCCCACATGCATCTGGTTGGTCACTGTGAGAACAGGATGCTGGACTGGATGGGTCAGTGGCCTGATCCAGCAGGCTATTCTGAGGTTGTTTATTTTAGGGTCCGTCCACTCAGATGGAGATTGAAATGAGTGGCAGCTTAAAATCCTGAGTTATACCCCATAGTTTATGGCAAATGCATACATTTTCATGTGTATTTTTTTTGGGGGGGGTATAGGGCATTGTTTCAGAAATGGGACTAATCCATTTGCTAATTCATTCAGGGCTCCAGCACTTCATGAGCTCTGCCAACCAATTTGATCGGTAGTTTGTTCCTTTTTAAAAGAGAAGCTGGATCCAAGAACAGCAATGGCTTGGGATTTCCCTCCAGATAATAATAATAATAATAATAATAATAATAATAATAATAATAATTTATTATTTATACCCCGCCCATCTGGCTGGGCCTCCCCAGCCACTCTGGGCGGCTTCCATAAAAACCAAAAATACAGTAAAATATCACACGTTAAAAACTTCCCTGAACAGGGCTGCCTTAAGATGTCTTCTGAATGTCAGGTAGTTGTTTATCGCTTTGACATCTGCTGGAAGGGCGTTCTACAGGGCGGGCGCCACTACCGAGAAGGCCCTCTGCCTGGTTCCCTGTAGCTTTGCTTCTCGCAATGAGGGAACCGCCAGAAGGCCCTCGGCGCTGGACCTCAGCGTCCGGGCAGAATGATGGGGGTGGAGACGCTCCTTCAGGTATACTAGTCTACTAGTTTAGACTAGATGTCTAAACTAGAGCTTTTAAAAGTCTCCTTGTCTCTCTCATCTTCAGTGACCATCATGAAAATCTCAGTTCTCCTTGTGCTGGCAGTGAACGCCTTGGTCTTTTTGGTTGGGCAGATGAAATTAATTTCCCTGTGCTTCTGATGGGTGGATTAAGAGACACGGGCAAAAACATTTCTCTACAGCCAGGCCTTTGGCTGATTAAACATTTGATGGCCTTTAAAATGTGCTTGTGGTAGGGGGGTGTTATTAGCTTGTTTTGTGGTTTTAAAAAATGTATTATGTGTTCTCATTTTGTATTGTTATGTTGTGAATGAATGAATGAATGAATGAATGTATAAGCTGCTTGAAAACCTCGAGTTTGTTGACACAGAACTGAGCTTTTTTGTGTGAGAGACAGGAGGGCAGTGGCCTGCCATAAACAAGAAGTCAATCTAATTAATTACGTATTTTTCGCTCTATAAGACACACCAGACCACAAGATACACCTAGTTTTTGGAGAAGGAAAACAAGGGGAAAATATTCTGAATCTCAGAAGCCAGAACAGCAAGAGGGATCGCTGCGCAGTGAAAGCAGCAATCCCTCTTGCTGTTCTGGCTTCTGGAATAGCTGCGCAGCCTGCATTCGCTCCATAAGACACACACACATTTCCCCTTACTTTTTAGGAGGGAAAATGTGAGTCTTATAGAGCAAAAAATACGGTACCCACCCTTCACCCTAAGCTTTCAGCGCAGGTAACAGCGTTAAAAACAGTATTACAAACCATTTAGAAACAACTTACAACCAACACAATAAAAATGGGAGTGGAAACTGTTCCTAAAACCAAAGATGATTTAATTTGTTTAAATGCCGTACCTAGGTATTTCGGTTAATTGGAAATTTAAAATTTCTGTCATTGTGGTTTTGCTTCTTTACTAATTTGCTGGTTATCAGGCCCTCTTATTTGTAAGATTTTGTCATTTTGGAATATTGTTGGCTTTTTGTTTATTTTTATTACGTTGTTCCAAGCTTAGCCAGGGCACACATGAGCCCAGCGCAGACCATTGCCTGGGTCAGGTACCTGTTCCTAAATCCAGCCTTAGATTTATTTGCTTAATGAGACACTGCCCCTTTGCCATCAAGATCCTCAGTAAGGCACCTTCACTGAAGATTTGCAAAAACAAACTGAAAAAAGGTCTTCAGCGCGTTGCAAGACACATTTTATATCACATGTATTGGTTTGTGAAGGTAAAAAAAAAGGTCGCTCTAGTACATTAGGAATTCTGTATCCAGTGTCCTTGCTTGGCTCATTTGCATTCTCTCTCTCTCTCTCTCTCACACACACACACATACACACACACACAAAAGCAAAACATTGAAATCTCGTATTCTGGGTTGATCTGGGTTTATTGATAGGAAAAAAGAGAACTGAATCATCCTGTACGTGCCAAGGCCAGGCAGGCAGCCCGATTCTTCCAGCCTCTCCCCTTCCTTGGCCAGGGACTCCTCACCTCCAGTCACCCATCATGTAAGCTGAACGCTTGTCTCGCTGCAAGAGATTTCAGCCAGGCTTGTGGCTCGAGACTTCACAGAAGTAACAGCCAGCCTTTGCCGTAAAAAGCTGCGTTTCAGCACAGTTCAGCACATACTCCCGTGTCGAGGGCCTTAGTATATGTGAAACAATGCCGGCAGAGAGAACAGTTTGCAACATTCTCCCAGCCAACCACTATTTTGCATTCTCTCTTTGCTGGGGTTCACTAGACCAGGGCTGCGGACCTTGCACAATGGCTTGGTGCTATGCAAATGAAAAGTAGTAGAGGAATGGCCTGTAAACGACAGAGCAGATTTGAACTTGCTTCATGCAAACCTTCCCTCCCCAACAGAATGCTAGGAAGAGGCCAAGACAGGACAGGGAAGCGTGTCCCCTCCCTCGCCACCCTCCTCCAGGTTCAAGGCACACAGGTGAGAGGCAGCCATCTGCATAAGCCCAGGGATTTCCTCCACATACACGAGCTTTGGGGAAAGTGGGGAGGGTGGTGAATGAGTTCCAGCTCTCCACTCCACGTTGCATTGAGCCAAAGGCCTGTTACCACCCGGAAATGCACACCCCAAAACAGCATCAGGTCAAGAGACTCCCAATGAGTCAAGTGGGTGGCCTGGTTTTTGTTGCTCCTGTTGCCAAGCACAGCTGGCATGAGACTGTGAGGGTTGACACCAACAGCATGGCATGGGAGGGCACCACAGATTTGGCACCAAGGCTGCCGTGGCCATGTGAGGCAGTTTATGGAAGCCTTTTAGGCTATGGTGGGGACATGCCTGAGGGTACTTGAGAGAGACAGAGAGAGAAGGGGATGGGAAGGAGGGAGAGAAAGAAAGAGAAAGAGAGAAACTCATGAGACGGTAGTGGGTCCAATGAAGAGAAGTAGGGGCAAGAGATGCCGCCCACACTTGCCAGTCACTTTGTAGGCAGTTCTAATGGGATTCTGGTCACTATTGAAACACGCTGCTCTTCCTGGCGAGCAACTGAAACGGTGCCCAAGAAGTCTTGGAGGGGGGAAAGCCACAGGTGACCAAGTTCCAATGCTGGTTGAGGTTCAGAAATCCAGTTCATCTGAATCAGCGCTGCCAGCAGCTGGTAATTCATCCTGCCTGCGCCCCCACACAAAACGATAGTTGTCTTCCAGCTGTCGCTGCCTCCGCTGCTCTTTATGAGCTTCTTCCGTACCCTGGATCTAGGAGGGGAAGCAAAAGGCAGTGAGGGCAGGGGAGAAGCACACCAACACATTCATGTATGTGTATGTTTACATTTTCCTATATACCGTATTTTTCGCACCATAGGGCGCACCGGACCATAGGGCGCACCTAGTTTTTAGACGGGGAAATCAATAAAAAAATCTCCCCCCCCAGCCCCAAAGAGCAGCGTACAGGCTGCCCACAACCTCTCCCTGCCGGAGAGGTTGCACATGGATCCCGCTGGCTGCTTTGGCTTCCTCTTTAGCCCAACGCAACCTCTCCCTCCCGGGAGAAGCTGTGCGGGGCTAAAGAAGCCATAGCCCCGTGCAGCCTCTCCCTGCCGGAGGGGTTGCTCGCGGCTATGGCACAAGCCTGCATTCGCTCCATAGGACGCACACACATTTCCCCTCAATTTTTAGAGGGGAAAAACTGCATCCAATGGAGCGAAAAATACGGTACATCAAAATGAAACCAACATTGGAGGATTTGTAGTGCTGTATCACAATCTTGGATTTGCACAGAGTCAGGGTGCGGAAAAGTGGTGGTTTAAAACAGCAGAAGCATGACTATAGCTGGAAAGGAAATGGAGGTTTCAAACAACACCAGAAGTTTTAGGAAGGCAGGAATGGAGACAAACTGAAAGGGGAAAAGTGGTGATTTTATAGAATGACAGAGGGTTGAGTACAATGAACATGGGGAGGGGGAGAGAAATGGGATTTCAAAACAAGGTTTGGTACAGCAAAAAGGGAGCTGGGAATGGCTCTGTTGTGTTAGCTTTTTGATGTGGGCAGAGAAGGGTACAACACAGATGCTATTTCTTCTTGTTAAAACTGATTTGCCTTTAAAAAAGACCACACCTCAGCCTCTCTCCATCCTTGCTTTACTCAAACCTCTGCTATTGTTTGAGTACAGTGAGATGGGCGAAAAACTGAAAGGGAAAAAATGACTGTTAAAAACTTCTCCCTCTTCCATTCTTCACTTGTCCCATGTGTGAGAGATAAACTATGATATTCTATACGACCTTTACATTATGTATTTCTCTCCTGCCACTATGTGTTGTCTTCAATAAGAAGCTCCAAATTCAATTTGGGAACTTAGCAATTATTTTATTAACAAGCAATCACCCATATATGTGCAACAACCATCAACTGAAATCTCTCTAACTGAACAAGCTGACAAGCTTGCTCTTAAGCCTCTATTTATTTTCAAGATACAGTAAGTAACATATCAACACAAAATGTATGTGCACAAAGTAGCTGCACATTAGGAGAGAGGCGAAGGCAAGGAAATGGGTTGATATGTGTGCAAGGAAGAGATGAGAAAAGGTGCATAGAGGGAAAAGGGGTGTAAAGGCGAAAATTGGCTTATAAAGGGGGGTTAGGAGCCATGAGAAAGGGGTTCAAGATGAAAGCAGGGGTGTGAATGGGTCTGAAGAATAGGAGGAGATTATGGCTTGTTAATTGAGAAGGTGAAAAGTAGGTGCAATATGTAGAAAGAAGAAGATGCAGGACATTAAAATGGGGGTGGCCTCTGTCCAAGGGGGTTGCATAAAATGGAGGGAGGCACAGACATGGGGGTGAAGGTAAAAACAGAGGTGTAAAGTGGGGCTGAGGGAAAGAAGAGAGAAATGGCTTCAGAAATAGGGTTGGGAAGGTGAAAAGCAAGCAGAGGCACAGCAGTTTGTGTGTGTGTGTGTAATACACACACACACACACACACACACACACACTCAATCATATGAATGGTGGGCGACAAATTCTAGGTCCCACTGCCAACCCAAGATATTTTGGCACCCTAGGTATAAAACCTAAATGGCAAGCCCTCTCCCCCAACAGGAAAGGAATACGGGGAGTGCACTGTAGAGTCTGCCAGGAGGAAACACATCCCTCATTCCACCAGGAGGCTCTTCTGCCCAAGCTTTGTTGAAATGAATGGGAAGTGCACTGCTCCCATTCTTTCCTGTGAAACATGCCTAAGAAATGTTCCTGGAAGATTCTGCTCTGTGGGTTTGTTTTGAGTTTCCCACTCTGCTGCCATCTTTAAGGCCACTGAAAAAGCCACCCTACTTAAGTGATTACCATTTATTAGTCATGGTATAGCTACTTCCTGCATGGGTTTTACCAGGTGAATCTTGTGGTCCTGTCCAACTCTACAATTCTATGATTCTATGTGCAGAGCAGGGCCAGCCCACCCATGAGGTAAGGTGAGGCTACCGCCTCAGGCGGCAGCATCCGCTGTGGCAGAAGATCCAGCCTCCAAGGAATGCTGTGGAGTTTGGAACTGACAGGGTCAGATCTCCGAGGTGTCCTGCGTCTGGGAAGAAAAGGAGGGGGAGAAAAAGGAGGAGTCTGCTGTCGCAGAGCAGTGACGCAGCGCGTCTCTCTGTTTCCAGACTCACTTCTCTTCTCGCTGAGCAGCAGCTTGGAACAGAAGCTGCGAGTGTGCTCTTGGAGCACGGATGAGAATGTCGGAAGTTTCGGACGGATTTATTGCCTTGTAAATAAACGCTTTTAGAGATAAGAACTGAACTGTCTCTGGACTTGATTTATCCCTCATCTCACACGGACGGGACCGCTGCAGCTCTGCTCTCCTGCCAGGTCAACTTCCAGCAGAGCGACGCAGGGAAGTGTGACTGGACGCAGGGGTTTGATTTATGCAAAGGTTATGGACGTGTCGCGTTTCCTGACAAGTGTGAGAAGGGAGAAGGCTGCCAGCGACGTGTTGCTGTAATCTCCTGCCAGGAAAGGGCAGAAGGGAGGTGCCGGAGAGCGGAGCCAAGAGCCAGAAGGAACGGCTGCTTCGGAGGTCCGGCTTGCTGGCAAACTTGTGAGTACGCTGAAGCCCCGGGGGGGAGAAGAATGGCTGCTGCACAGGCACAGCAGAGCCAAGAGAGCTACCCCGGTGAGAGGCTGAATGGGGCCAACTGGGAGGCCTGGTCAAGAGGAGCAAGGGGGTGGTTTGTGGCCACAGGGCTCTGGAGTCCAGTCCAGAAGGAGCCGGCCCCACCCATGCAGGCTACTGCTCTGCAGAGTGAGAGAGCGCAGAGAGAGCTTTGCCTGCTGAAAGCAAGTGTGGACGCTTTGCTGTTGCCCCACCTGGAGGGCGTTGAATCGGCTGAGGCCGTTTGGCAGGTGCTGACTATTTTCAGTAAGCTGCGTCAGCTCAATGTGCCCTTCCCAGATGAACTTAAGGCTTACACGCTTTTAAGCTCTTTGGACAGGAGTTATGAGAACTTGGTTCTCACGATGGAAACGATGCCACCGCAGGATCTTACGATCGAATATATTAGCGGACGCTTGATTGACGAAGAATCGAAGAGGCAGAGGGCTGGGAAAGAGCCCGCAGGCTGCACCCCAAGAAGGAGTGGGGGGGCAGCAGCCAGGAGTGGCGAGGACTGTGTAAGAGCCTTTGTTTCCAAAAGCTGCTATCGGTGTGGTAGCAATACACATCTGATCCGCAATTGTCCGCTAGAGGCGCAGGGTGGCAGCAAGGAGACTGGCCGGCGTGGAATGTCAACAAAGCAGGTTCCCAGGGCCGGTTCCCAGCAACGACGTGGGAAAGCAGCAGGCCAGGAGAAAAACAAAGACAAGGCGTCTTATCACCTCACAGCTGCGCTGGCGTCTCTGAGAAAAGGCAAGAGCCCTAGCCGGGGAGAGGCTGTGGCCATGGCAACCGATGGGAATGCTAGCAACGCCACGGCATCTGTGGAAAATAACCAGAGACACTCTTTATCTCTCGTGATCGATTCCGGAGCCTCTCATTGTCTTGTGACATCTGCTGGGCTCCTGAGGAACTGCAAGACAGTTAAAACTGGACGCTATGTTACTTTAGCAGATGGGTCTCAAAGACCATTGACTGAAACTGGTCTTCTTTATTGCTCTTTCATAGATCATTGGGTAGAAGCTTTTGTGGTACCAGAGCTTGCCCACTCTCTTTTAAGTGTGCCAGCCCTTATGGCTGCTGGGTTTGATGTTTTGTTTTCTAACAATGTGTGTTCCTTTTTCAGGAATGGGAAGAAGATCCACAGTGTCCAGAGAAGAGGCACGCTCTTTCTGGTCAAGATGCCCATTGAAGATGGGGCTGGTGGGAAAATGGGGCTGGTGGAAAATGGGGCTAGTGGAGAGTCCATTGAAGATGCCCAAGGGCAGTGTGCCAACATCCCACCACACCATGATTGCTTACACTTATGGCATCGCAGGTTTGGACACGCAGGGTGGTCATATGTGAAGAAGGCCACAGATAACACCATTGGGTGCAGGTTCAAAGCATGTGACAAATACCTAGATTGTCAAGCCTGTAAGCAATCAAAGGTCGTAACATGCTCATATCCCAGGTCTGAGAGGAAAACCAGTAAACCTTTTGAACTTGTCCATTCAGATTTGTCGGGACCCATGCCGACACCTTCGTTAGCTGGATCAAAGTGGGTTCTGGTTCTGGTTGATGATTTTACAAAACATGCATGGCTATTTGCGCTGCAACAGAAGTCAGAGGCAGCTGCACTGATCAGGGATTGGATCACAGCGGTAGAGCTACGGTTCTCTACCAAAGTAGTTTCCTTTCAGTCCGATCGTGGGGGGGAGTTTACAGGTTCTGCGCTGCAATCGTTCTTCAGGCAGAAGGGTATCAGTCATCGACTGACGGCCCCCCACTCTCCGCAACAGAATGGGGTTGCAGAGAGGAAGTTTCGCACGCTACAGGAGTCAGCGAATGCTATGTTGGCAGACTCGGGGCTGCCACAGCGCTTTTGGGCCGAGAGTTATAGAACAGCTTGCTTCCTGCAGAATAGAGTGTTCAATTCCAGTGTAGGAGACACACCGTTCTTTCTGCTTCATCGGAAAAAGCCCAAAGTACATTTTCTGCGCACTTTTGGGTCAACAGCTTGGGTTCTGATTCCAAAGGCCATGCGCAGGAAAGGGGAGCCAAGATCCAGGAAAATGATCTTTGTGGGCTATGAGCCGGGTTCAAAGGCGTGGCGCTTCGCATACCCTACTGGCAACCAGTCCAGGCTGCTTATTAGCGGCAGTGCTGAGTTTTGCGAGCAGAGTGGGTGGAAGCGGCTTCACGGAAACCCGGATATTCTGGTAGACTCAGATGAGGAAGAGGAGGGTGAGGCTGAACCTGTTGCTGATGAGCACAGTCCACAGCCACAGAGTCCAGAGCCGGGATCTCCAAGGGAGAGGCTCCGTATCTCTCCAAAGGGGAGTCCCAGGACCCCTCCACAGGTCTCTGTCAAGTCTGAGCCAAGGAGTGAACCATCCTCGCCAGCAGGACCAGCTGTTCGCCCTAAACGGCGCAGCAGGTCAGAGGGGGATGATTCTGACATAGAGGATAGGAGGGTTGATCCAGGTGAATCAGGCGCAGTTCCAGAATTCACGCTGAGGAGGTCAGCAAGATCAACCAGAGGAAAGCCACCTGAAAGGTATGAAGCCACGAGTGTCTGGGTTGGTGTGGCTAGATGTGAACCTGAATCCTTTGAGGATGTTCAGAAGTTGCCTCGGGAAGAAGCCAGCAAATGGCATGAGGCGATGCAGAAGGAGATGAACTCAATGGAGTCTCTTGGAGTGTTCTCACTCACACAGCTGCCGGCTAACCAGCAAGCTGTTGGCTGCAGATGGGTTTACCGTCTTAAACCCACAGAAGCAGGAGAGCCACAGTACAAAGCGAGGTTAGTGGCGCGTGGATTTACACAGAGACGCGGAGTCCACTTCACAGAGGTCTATTCGCCGACTTCAAGGGCGGAGACTTTGAGAATGCTTTTGGCAGTAGCAGCACAGAGAGGTTGGAAGGTGAACCATTTTGATGTAGATGTCGCCTACCTGAACTCAGATCTCCAGGAGGAGTTGTACATGCGTCCTCCTCCAGGGTTCGAAGTCAGTGAGCCAGGCGTTGTGTGGCGGTTGCACAAATCCATCTATGGGTTACGCCAATCTGCCAGGAATTGGAATATGTGCCTACATGAAGCCTTAGAAAAGCTAGGTTTTAAGAGATCTCTTGCAGACAGTTGTCTTTACATTAGAGATTCAGGCTTGCTACAGCAAGTGGCACAGGTGTTTGTTGATGACATCTTGTTGATGGCAAGGACGAGTGAACAGGTGGAGAAGTTTGCTAAGGAGCTTGGTAAGCGGTTCAAGCTGAAGCAACTTGGAGATGTCAAGTCCTATCTAGGCGTAGAAATCGCAAGAGCAAGTGATGAAAGCTTTTTGCTTCGCCAGAAAGGTAAGATTGAGCAGTTGCTTGAGAAGTTCAGGATGTCTGATTGTGCAGGTGCCAGATCACCCATGGAGGCTGGGTACGTGAAGGAGTGTCAGCAAGTAGAACGCGTGGTGTTCGAAAACACTGAACTCTTTCAGTCAGCTCTGGGTAGTCTGTTGTATCTGTCACAGTGGAGCAGACCAGACATAGCGTTTGCTGTCAATCTGCTCAGTAGAGAGGCTTCAAGTCCTAGTGTGCAGGCCTGGAATGGTGTTAAGCGGGTGCTACGTTACCTGCAAGATACCAAAGACTTTTGCCTCAAGATGTCAGCTGAGGGCGATGTCAAGCTGACCGCCTGGGTGGATTCGGATTGGGCTAACCTTGAGGACCGCAAATCAGTGTCAGGCCTAGTGGTGAAGTTTGGGGACTCAGTGATTGGGTGGAGGTCCCGGAAGCAAAGTCTCATAGCGCTTTCATCTACTGAAGCTGAGTTCAGTGCGCTATCAGAGGTTTGCAGAGAACTGGAGTTCTATGTGTGTTTGGTCGAGGAAATCTGTGAAGAGGATTGTCTGCCCGTTGTGGTGCATGAAGACAACCAACCATGCCTTAAATTAGCTGAGACAGGGCAATTCAAGGCGAGGACCAAACATTTGGACATACGTTTCCAGAATGTATGTCAGAGCGTTCATGAGGGGCTAGTCGCTCTGAAATACTGTCCCTCAACAAAGAACCTCGCTGATGGTTTCACAAAACCATTAACCTTCCAGAAGCACGAGGAGTTCTGTGAGGGTCTGTGTATGGGGAAAGCATTGATGGCTACTGTCTCCAGACGCAGGACAAGAGGGGGTGTGGAGTTTGGAACTGACAGGGTCAGATCTCCGAGGTGTCCTGCGTCTGGGAAGAAAAGGAGGGGGAGAAAAAGGAGGAGTCTGCTGTCGCAGAGCAGTGACGCAGCGCGTCTCTCTGTTTCCAGACTCACTTCTCTTCTCGCTGAGCAGCAGCTTGGAACAGAAGCTGCGAGTGTGCTCTTGGAGCACGGATGAGAATGTCGGAAGTTTCGGACGGATTTATTGCCTTGTAAATAAACGCTTTTAGAGATAAGAACTGAACTGTCTCTGGACTTGATTTATCCCTCATCTCACACGGACGGGACCGCTGCAGCTCTGCTCTCCTGCCAGGTCAACTTCCAGCAGAGCGACGCAGGGAAGTGTGACTGGACGCAGGGGTTTGATTTATGCAAAAATGCATCACCCACTGCTTCAAACTACAGCTACAGCACACTCCTTGGGGACCAGATCTGCCCCACATGCCGCCTCTACAGTGGCCTCTTGGCAAATAGAAGGTGCTGCTGGTCTCCCCCCCCCCCCGGTTGTTCCCTTGTTTCCAGCGTAGATCTTTATTCCCCCCTTGTTTCTGATGCAGATCTTCACTCACCCCTTCTTCTCTGGCAGGGGTGGGTGGGGAGTACCATTTTGCAGTTTGCTTCAGGTGCCAAAATGTTTTGGGCCAGCCCTGGTGCACAGCCTTGTCCCCACCAAAGACCACACCTATAGCCAGTCTCTCCACGTCTTCCACACCAGAGGATAGGACTTGCAAGGAGTTCTTCCTCTTCCTTATTCCATATTAAATATAAACATGGTGTGATATGGAGGGGAACAACCTCTTTCTCCTCATTAAAACACTCCCTTCACCTTGGGCCCTCACCAGAATATTGAAGAAGATGTCCTTGAGATTTTTGGTGTCCTCTTCTGACAGCCAATGGGTATCATCATCCTCGCCCAGGCCACCCGTGGTCACAATCTTGATTTCAATTTTACCTGCCAGCCACAAAGTTAGCCACACATTAGTTGCCCTGCCCCCAGTCCTTAGTGGGTCATATTTGAGGGAAATGGCACATGAAGATACAGGAGCACTGCAAGGAGGTTTAGCAGACTTGCCCTGCTAGGAAACAGACAGAGGGCATCTCTTAACTGGAGAAGCAACAGCAGGAGATGCAGCCACATCAGGACTAGCCTGCCCTCAAACTACAACCAACATGTGCAGCACCCGAACAAAGATCTACACGCAACAGCTGCCAGTCCACACCTCTTCCCTGCATCTCCCAGTAATATTTTAGTTAAAGCAGAAATGCACAGCTTAGCTCAGTATTTCCCCTGCCTTCTGCAAATGCTGGCCAATGAAGCATTGTTTACCTTTGGATGAAGGTAAACAGTGAGCACAACTGTGTCCCATCATGCAGTTGCTATGGCCAAGTGTTATTGGAGCAGTGTGGGGAAGAGGCACAGCAAAAGGTCACAGGCAGTTTGGTCCCCAAAATTCTGTTTGGGGAAAAACAGTACTGTTTGGGGAAAAACAGTACTGCTAGAGGAGCTGTTGTTACGGCCCTCTTCTAGTTTTAAAGAGCTATTAACTTGGGGGTTTAGCAAGAGTGTGTGCATGCACAACCAGTTATAGTGGTTCTGGAAAGAACAGAACCAAACATTGCAGGTTGGTACATATAAGTTGCATGTTGCTTTCTCCTTCCTTTTAACACAAGGGGAGTGGGTTTGGGTTCCAGAGAAACCTCTAATGTTGAAGACAAGAGCATGCTGCTCCCATATTATCACCCAGTACTAAACTGCCCATAGGTCTTTTAATTGTAGAAAGGGTCCAGGAATGGTGATGCAGGTACAGCAGGGATGGATGCTCATCTCCATGGTTACCATGTGTGGGTGAACCTGCATGATGACATTAAAATCTCAAGAATAGGGAGCCACGAGGCCTTTAAGACAGTGGTACCTATGTCCCCACTGTGGAGGGATGTGTGGATCCAGAATTGGCCTCCACAGTTACTTATGTTAAGGCCATATTCATGGAAGACAATCCTACTCAGCTATGAGTGATCGCCAAAGAAGGAGGAGGTACCTAACCTTGTGTACAGGTAATTAATGCACTTCAGTCACAATTCACTGGGATTTCAAAAAGAACAAAAGTCAGGTGTTACATGAAGTCACTTGATAGCCTACTATCTTGACTGTGAGTCCTGGAAGACCTGCTCCCTGACTGGTCTGGGAGGGCAGGGCCCTGACTGACTCCAGCTACAAATGCTGTGGCTGCTGAAGAGAATTTTGGGCTGGGGTAGGGGTTTGTGGAGGGGGTACTATTACTGTTGCTGATGCTAATTTTTTTGTATTTTTATCTTCAGATCTTATTACGATTATGTGGAAATTGTTCAGTTTGGTTGTGTGCTGCTTGATGTCTTTTATTTATTCTTTATTACTAATTTTATGTTTGTTTTTATGTGAATCTTTTCATGTTGTAAACTGTCTTGAGCATGGTTTTAACTACAGAAAGGTGGCATTCAAACAAAAGGATGATGACAATACTATGCAGTAGAACCTAGTTCAGGGGTCAGCAACCTTTTTCAGCCCTGGGCCGTCCACCGTCCCTCAGACCATGTGGGGGGCCAGACTATATTTTGGGGAAAAATAAATGAACGACTTCCTATGCCCCACAAATAACCCAGAGATGCATTTTAAATAAAAGGACACATTCCACTTGTGTAAAAACACGCTGATTCCCAGACCGACCACAGGCCGAATTTAGAAGGCGATTGGGCCACATCCAGCCCAATCCAGCCTTAGGTTGCCTTCCCCTGACCTAGTTCTTACAAATCCAACTTCCCATTTTCTTTTCTCCTTTAACACTCTGGTTTTGACAGATATTGGTGATTACACTTGAATTCCTCCCCGTCTCCTGTATCAAAGCACATCATAAATGGGATTCACATCAAACTTCTACCTTCATCCACTACAAGCCAGCTCTTTGTTTTCCCCTACTTTACGGCTGAAGGGTCTCAAAATTAAAATGTATAATCTTACAGGCAACTCCTGGTTTAGGCATATCTGAAGGATGCATGATCAAAGATGTCAGGAAAAGGGCGAAAAGGGGCAGGGGCAGAATGGGGTGGAGCGGGCTTACTGTACTTTAAAAATCTTCAAGTTCTAGAAGTTCAAATCCTGGCCTCAGAAACCTTCTTGGGAGAAAAATTAAGCAGATAATGTACAGTGGTACCTCGGTTTTCGAACAGCTTGGTTCACGAACAACTTGGAACCTGAATGCTGCAAAACTGTTCCAGTTTTCAAAGTTTTTTCGGAAGCCGAACATGCTCCATTTTGAGTCCTGAGCTTCCGTTTTTACTGTCCCCCAATTGTAATTGAATTATTTTGCTTCCGATAGCAGTGTTCTGAGGTGACATTTGGTGCTTAAATTTGGTGCTTTTGTTTTTGCTATTTATTTTGCGTTTTTTGTTTTTGAGGCTTTTTCAGTTATTTTGTTTTTGTGACTGTGTGGAACCCAATTCAGCTACTGATTGATTGATTGCGGAAATGGATGAAAGCCCCCCCATCTGAACAATGACTATCATCAGTGCAGGTAAGAAAAATGTAATTTTAAATTTTATCATCTACAATACTGTCTTATTTATTTTATGGTACAGTGCATTGATTATTGCTTTCATTTTATGGATCAATGGTCTCGTTAGTAAAATTCATGTTAAATTGCTGTTTTAGGGGTTGTATTTAAGTCTGGAACAGATTAATCCATTTTGCTTTACTTTCTATCAGAAAGCACACCCTGGTTTTTGAACGGAATGGAATGGATTCAGTTTGAGAACCAAGCTACTCAAATTATGAGATTATCAGCTCAGGAGCAGAATGGCCAATGGCTCCCTGTGGTATGCAATTAAGAGAGCCCTCGAGTGACTTTGCATCCCTGACTGCTCTCCCTTAAAGAATTCCCCCTAAACACAACCCCACCCAGGCTAAAAAGGGCTCGAGGCCACCTCTGGCTGTCCAGGTTACATGGCTGCGTTACCTTCTGCCTTCAGGCCTTCCTTCTCCAACAGGTCCTTAACCACACTCTCTATGTGGCGCAGCTGTGGGTTGTCCCTGCTCATCTCTTGGACTCGCAGCAGCTTCTGCTGTGCGCTGCCTGGCTTTACTTTAGTGACCCTGACTTTCACGCGCCCGTCTGGGTCGCCATCTGAGACAGAAAAGGGGACAGAGGAGGGTCAGTAGGCCAATATTTGGGGGGGGGGGAGAGAACGAGAGCGCAAGCTGGAAGGGCCTACAAGCAAGGCTGGGGATAGTCTGCATTCAAAAGGAAAATTTCTGCCAATTGTACTTACGGTGCTTTGAGCACAATTTTTTTCCTAAGGGTTTATTTTCAAAGCATTTGGAAATTTTGCAAAATGCAGAAGGTCCCTGGACTGCAGAGGAAAAGGAAGGCAGGAAGTCCCAGAAAGGTGTGGTGGTTATATTGAGCTGAAAACTGAGCATCCTAAGTCCCTGAACAGCAAGTTTCTAACCCTTAAGGCAGCCTTTCCCAACCCTGGTGCCCTCCAGACTCCCACCATCCCTGGTAGTGCTGGCTGGGAGCTAAATCTCTGCAGTGTACCCAGTTGGGGAAGGCTGTCTTGCATCTGGGTAATGCCTGGTTGGAAATGTCAAGAAGGAAAAGGGAGAGAGCTAGGCAAGGTGGCCAAGGCTTCAGTGCCCTGCCTTTCCCAAGGCTAGCAGGAATGATCAACAGTATGAGAAGCAAGCAAAAACGGCAAAATGGGCTTAGCTAAAGAACAAAACAAAAACGTACACATGGGTTATAATGAAATGCAAGGGACTTTAAAAAAAGAAAGAGTGGGAACTTCTATGTGGCTGGACACCCCCCCCCCCATTAGCAAATAACTATTTCCATCAATTTGGAAACTGGCAAACATTACTGGGAAAACTCCTCCCACCATCAGTTCTCTGTCTACAATGCATCATCCTACCTGCCCCCTGCCTCCCAGTCACTTACTGACCAGTGCTAAGGAAATGCACCTGGGAGAACAGGTGAAGTCTTGTGTCTTTTTTAAATGCGCAGATAGTCACAAATGGAGAAGGTCATTAGACAGGCCAGCTCTGGCAAGTTTGACCGTGAAGCTTATAGGATAGCTTTGGCCAACCTGCGCCACCTCCTGCTGCTTTGGAGCAAAACTTCCACCATCCCCAGCCAGATGGGCACTGGAGTCCAAAACAGCTGGAGGGCACCAGGTGGGCAAAGCCTGTTCCAGGACTGGTGTCTGAGCAGTTGTGTTACAAAAATGAAACTCTCCAGAGATTTCCCCTGCAGGAATTTTAAGAATGAGAGCAAGGATAAGTGATGAAAGAGCCCTTCTAAGAAGTCGCACCCATTGGGCATTCAAAGGCTTCTCCATAACTACAGTAGTTTCCGCTATGGTTTTCTTCATCACATCACAACTTGCTAGCTACCTGCTCCCAAATTATTTGCTAAACCCTTGACATCTTGCCCTGCAATCTGAGCAAGTCCGCATGTAGATCAACCCTCGATGTGTTATTTATGACAAAATGTCACCCCCTGTTGGCTGATCCAAAAACAGTCCTCAAATTTACTGGCACTGAAAAAAATGAAGCCAACCTTATCTGTATGGGAACATACCGGTTGCTGGTTTGGCTACGTCTTCTTCAGCAGTATCTTCCCCATCTGCTACCTCTTCTTCCTCCCCTGGCTGTGGCTCCTGCTCCTTATCTCCTTTATTCAAGTCTTTGCCAGGATCCAGCTTGTCAATAAGCTTGTTGAGGGTAGACGCCAAAGACTTGGAGGCTTGCTTTCGATCAAACTCACCTTTCAGGCCTTCTGTTTCCAACTCATCCTCCACCTGCCAGTAAACAATCCAAGAAAGGATACGCTAAGATCTATTTATTTATTGAGAAAGAGAGAGATCCAGTTGAGTAGCAGCCTGGCTCATTTCCTGCAGTTATGAATACAGCAGTTGCTCCCACACTTTCTTGGGCCACTGCTCCCCTGAATCCACTCATCCCCAGTGCCCCCTCCCTACTAAAAGCAATATTCAGAACAGAGGTTTGCATGACCTACTATGGAAGGTAATAACACAATAAAATTTGAAACAGCAACAATTAAATGCATATTTATTCAAAATGCAATCAGAACTATTTACTTAAACAAAACAAATGGACTTGATCTAGTGATACCAGGTTTTCAAAGTCTAACAGTCATTTACACCTTCAGTCTGCTACGTAACCCCCCTGCCCCTCCAGGGGGCCGGACCACCCGCTTTGAGAACCACAGGTGTAAAGTCTGGATCTGCAAGACTCCGTTTTCAGTCATGTTTCTAGTCCTTGTGGTTGTAAGGCTCCACCAGGGGAACCATACTGACTACAAGTCTCGCTGCTGCATCATTCAGACACTACTTCCTCTGTTAGTCCCCTCCCTTCCCCACCACTGGTGCTGCCTGAAGAAAGTTCCTTCACCTTGCAGAAAGATTCCCTCTCCTTACTATTCATCATTCTTTGCCAATTTTGTGTCCCTCCCTCTCAGCTTTTTCTAAACTAATAAACACATACAAAGTTTATAGCCCTTTTTCCCACAAAGGCAGCAAAATGTGTGCAAATATAAGGTGATACAAGGGGACAGAGAACATCCAGGGCCCATCAATAGTTTTCTGAGGTGGGTACTGCAGAAAGGAAATTATAGTTAGTCTCCTGCATCCTCACCTCATTAATGATGTGACCAAACTCCTTTTCCATCTCAGATTTTACCTCCTCCTTCAGCTTGGCCATTTCTGACTTAGGCAGCAGGATGTCTTCCAGTTCCTTCTCAAACTTCCCCAGCAGGTCTTCCTCATCTTTCTCATCCTCCTGGGCCCCTTCTTCAGAGTGCTCTGTCCCTAACGATGGCTCACTTTTGGGTGGAGTTTCTTGAGATGCTTCCTCTGGTTCTCTCACCATTACTTTGTCCTGGAGGGACAAAGGCGAGGCTCAAACCGATCCAGCTGAGATGCCATCACAACATGCACATCACAAAGGCTGGACAATCCCTGTCCAGTGGCCCCAGGAAGACCTCCAAGTTGCTGTTCCCTAGCAAACACTGGACCCTGGACAAGGAAGTTCCATATACTAGGCAGATAGCAATTCCGCATTGTATACCTAAAAGCAGCTCAGCAATAGCATAGTAAATCTGGAGACAAGCAAGCCTTCTACTACATCTTACCTTCCTGGCATTCTCCTTCAAGTCACGAATAAACTGCACCAGGTCCCCAGGATTCTTGATAACTTTGAAGTGGATTTTTCTCTTGAAATCTGAAAAGATCCAAGACAGCACATATTATTTATTTATAAATAAAATAATTTATATACCACCCTCTCATAAAGTATCTGGTTAGCATACAGCAATGTCAAAACATTTTTTTAAAGAAACCTTTAAAAGCAACACAGTATGACAGCATCTTACATGGGGGTTTGGTTCCAAGGGTTCAGTGTATAGGCAAAAACACGTATACTCAAACCCCTGGAAATGCCCCCCCCCCCACCGGCAGCCTTAGCCTTCCAGTGCCAGAGCACTAAGCTGGGTTTTTCTGATGTAAAAAGTACTTTTAGCCCTCCGTCTTGCTTACCAAGCAAGGCATGCTCAGCATACTGGCTTTAGGATGCTTTTGTGAAATCTCACGGGTCCATCCAAGTTCCGGTGAGATCTCATGGAGCTACCCCCAAGCTTCCAGAGCCTGCATGCTGAGAGGACCTTGGAGATTCTTTTCGCACCAGGAAAACTTTGCATGCATTTAATTTGCACAATTTCAGCTGGCTGGCCTTCAACTGTGCAGGGTAGAAAACACACAAGTTGGATGTGCCTAAGATGCACAAAACAATTAAACCAGTCAACAAAATTTTAAACAACTGCATAGTCCTCTTAACTTACAAAAGAAATGCAAGGAAGTGTCCACTGGATCTCTGCTGGAAGAGTGTTCCACAGCATGGGACCAGTGACCTGGGGAAAACTATCAGCACTTCTCTGGATGATCTCAGTGATCAAGCTGGATACAAGGGTTCAGATGGTCCTTAGGGCATCCTGGACCCAACTTACTCAGGGTCTTGTATATCAACACAAGAGCCTTGAACCTGGCCCAGTAGTGTATGGGCAACCAGTGGAGATGTTTTAACAGAGGTGTCTCATGCTGTCAGCTGTCTGCCCCCACGTGCAGTTTGGTAGCTGCATTCTGCACCAGCCAGAGCTTCCTGACCAGGTCCGAGGGCAGCCCCACATAAAGTGAATTGTAGTAATCCATTCTTGAGGGTAGCAATGCATGGAATACAGTGGCCAATGGGTCCTAATCCAGTTATGGCCATGGCTGACAAAAGGCACTCCTAGCCACAGAGGTCACTTGGGTCTCGAATGATGGACATATCCAGGAGTATGTCCAAGCTATGTACCTTCTCCTTGAGAGGGAGTGCAACCCTTCCCAGAACAGGCAACCGGCCTATCTTCTGGATACAGGAACCACCCACCCACAAAGCCTCAATCTTTGCTGAATTCAAACTCAATTTTATTGGCCCTTGTCCAGTCCACCACTGCCTTGAGGCTCTGTTCCAGGGCTTTCACAACCTCTGATTCAGATGGAGAACAGAGCTGCATATCATCAGCATACTGATGGCACCATGCTCCAAAGCTTCTCTTGCTCCAAAATACATGTATTAAATAGCACTGGATCCAGAACAGTGTCCTGCAGAAACCTGTGGCCTAAGGGCCTGGGAGTCCAATTGCACTCCTCCCATGTTACTCTTTGGACTCAACTGTGCAGGTTGGCATGAAACCACTCCAGTGCAGTGCCTCCAATCTCCATGCCAGGAAGCTGATCGATGTTTTCAAAAGTTGCTGAGAGATTGAGTAAGAACAACAGGGTCACACTCCCTGCCCCTCTCTCTGTAACGGTCATCCATTAAAGTAACCAAGGCTGATTCAATCCCCAAACCAGACCAAAATCCAGACTGAAGTGGATCTAGATAAGTAGTGTCATCCAGGAGCACTTGCAGTTGCCACTGCTCTCTTTCTGAACACTAAACAATGTTAAAAAGAGGAAAGGATGCCAAAGGGGGGAGGAACCAGCAGTTTCCAAAGATACAGGCCATTAAAAAATGTCTGACTGTTAACCAGTCTTCTTGAAAGAATAGGAGAAGGAAGGTTCAGAAAGTCCTGAATCCTTTGGTTCAGGTGAATGCTCCTCAAAGCATCTTTTCTGACAGTGCTAAAGAGGATTGTTTTCTTGAGCCACACACTTACCTGCTAGGTGACTGTCTGCTGTCTTCATGATTGGCTCTTCCTCCTGCAGAAAAAAGACAGAAATTAAATGGCTTTGGGTGCTATGCATAGAAGCCACTGTTGTAGGGTTGTGAAGGAATTATTTCTGCATGATACAGACTGTTGAGTTCAGCTACTTGTTTCGCCAAATGAATTCATTATTATCCAGACCCTGCATTCATCACTTGAGGTCCTTCTTTGTGTGCCTCGTGCATGAGAGGCCTGGAGGGTGGGAACATGAGAACAGGCCTTTTCTGCAGTGGTTCCCCATTTGTGGAATACTCTCCCCAGGAGGCTCACCTGACACCTTCATGGTATATCTTTACGCACCAAGAGAAATTGTTTCTTTTCAACCAGGGTTTGGCTGATTAACATTCTATGGCTTTTTAAATGTGTTCATGGGAGGGGGGGGTTATTGGTTTGTTTTTGCTTTATTATGTATTCCCCCCCCCTGTTTTGATGGCACAGTGCCATCAGTATTTTTATGTTGTGAACTGCCCTGGGATATTTGAATGAAGGGTGGTGCACAAATTTTATAAATATTTTTCATCCACAGATCTCAGGGTAGTTAATAACAGAAAAATGTAACAACAAGAAAATAAATATAATAATATAATAAACATATAACAACACCAACATCAATGGTGCATGAGCCAACAACGAAAAGATGCATCTATCTAATACGGCAGTGGGGGACTGTATCTGCCCAGTGGGCCAGATCACTAGCTCCCCCACCTTGCATAGGGCAATTTTGACAGGCCAATCACCTGGTGTTAAAAGGACACTAGCTGATCTTTTTGCCCGCAGGTGACAAGCAGCTAATTTGTTGGGTCTTGTGATGTCCCTTGCAAAGCCCTAAATAGCTTTGTTTGAGATGTGTCACGTGAGGTGTAGGGCAGTGGACATGGCTTGGCTGAAGTGAGCTTGTGGGCCAGATGTGGAGATCTGGTGGCCTGGAGGTTCCCCACCCCTGATTTAGTAGATATGGAACATATGGCTGTGCTTGGATGCAACACTAAGACATTGACAGTGGTGAGGCAACTCACAGGAACATAGGAATCTGCCTTTGACAGTGTTAGACCAGTGTCTGGCTGTTTGACTGACTGACAGGGGCTTTTGAGGGTTTGGGAAAGGTGCCTCTCCCAATCTTATCTGGATATGCCGGGGACTGAACCTGCGTGCAAAGCAGATGCTTCACCCCTCCCATAACTATCCTATGCACAAGTAATTCCTGTGTGTGCTTTTAAACGCACTTTGAAGATCTTTTTAGCCAGAAAGGCCTCTTACAGTTAGTTGTGTTTGTGCAGGCTTAAGACAATTAGCAGAGTTTCTTTTTCATTACTTGAATTTTATTGTCTCCCTGTTATGACTGATATGTTGCTGAAGTCAGGATATAAATCTATAAAATAAAATAATTCACTGATAAGTCAAATCTTATAATTCAGGGGATACTTATACGTGCCTCAGCAACATGCCTAAATAAAAAACAAAGAACTCCTGCACTGGTGGTGTCAGAATCAAGAAAAAGGAAAATATACCAGCTTTGAGGGTAAGAATACACACACACACACACACACACACACACACACACGTTAAAAGTATTTGGACAGATACTGGTTATGATCAGGTGTGATGACAGGAGGTTACCTTTGTTTGGTCTGGCATCTGGGCTGTCTTCTCACCTCCCCGCAGCGCTCTCTCCCAGAAATCAGAGTCATCACCTGGGTCGCTTTCAGGAGGAGAAGCAGTTGGAAGAGGCTCTGGGGTCACTGACCAAACAGGCAAAAAAGTTTTTAAGTGGGAGCAAAGTCATTTGGGCTTACCAAGAGCATTTCTACAATTACACTCAGGATAGAGAATACTCTGCACCACACAAATGCAGAATTCAGCACATTGAGAACGGCAATTCCTTTTTACAGGTTTTTAGCTTCCAAAACTGCAAGAGCAGGTACTGCCCACTAAAGAGGTGAAGGTCCTGTTTCATCCCGAACCTTACCCCCCACCCCCACTAATGAAAAAATGGATTACAATATATTTTCTTTTACAATGATGAACAAAATGTTTAAGACAATCTGCTTATATATTTACTTTTCTAAAATGATTTCTAAGCTTGTGCAACTGGAAGACTTTTATGTAAAATTTTGTACAATATCAGATCATTACAATTCCTGAACACTGAAGCAAACCAAGTCCTAAGTTGTACACTGAGAGCACAACTCTCAAATGCAAGAAAAAGATGCATTTCTGTCTCTTGTACGGCACTGCCGTTGTCACAAGAGAACAAATGCAGGTTCAATGTCTTCTTTGCAGATAGCTTGCCCATCTGACAGAATTGCACCAATAGACATCTGAAACTGCAGAGTGCCCCTAAGGATGAAGGCACATTGTGTAAGGGTCCTTGCACATTATCCCAACACAAAAATCAGAGGACCAATATGTTTTTTGGCACTGAAGGCCATACAGTGGACCCTTGGGTTACGTTACCTTCGGGTAACGTAACTTTTGGGTTGTGAACATGGCAAAACCCAGAAGTGTATAGAGAAGCGCACATGAGCTCTGTGCACTTCGCACAAGCACAGAAGCGCTCTATTGCGTTGCACGCATGCACAAAATCAGCGCCTCTAGATGCGGACTTTTTGGGGTACATACGGACCCCTGGAACGAATTAAGTTTGTATCCGGATGGTCCACTGTATTTACCGACTTTTAAAAATGGTGACTTGCCTCAGGTTCCATGTGATCACCCCACCCCACGGCTAGATTTCAGTAACATCCTTGCAGGACTGTCTTACCATTGCCATCTGAATCCTGAACGGCAGAGTTGGGGTCTCGCTCGTTCCACAGTCGTGTGTCTAGAGTCTTCAGCTCTTCAGAGATCTCCTCCACTTTGCGCTTTGTGTCAGCTGCAAAAATTTACACAATATACATTAGACGCACAAACACGCCCCTCCCCCAGTATGTCCAGGTAAGAAACAGGTCGTCATCATAGCATCCAATGCAACAAGACAATATTCTCCCAAGCAAGCAGGACTCCTTGGCAGTCAGCGCTCAAATACTTTTTTTTTTTAATTTTTATTGGTTTTTCAACATATAATATAAGACAATACAAACAACAAACACCAACAAACAAATATATAAACATGTATAATTTCATAAATTTTTTCGTATACCCAATTTCAACGACTTCCCCATGCCTCCCTTTTCTGCATCCCTGTTCTAAATTTTTTTCAGCAACCCCTGGTCTGAATTACTTATTAATTCCTTTCTTTAACCCTTTTCTTTCCTTTTGTCCAATCATTTATCGCTGCAAATCTGCTATGCTTTACCCATGACATTTTAACACTCAATAATTTTACAAGAATTTTTAAGATAAAGTTTAAAAGTCAGCGCTCAAATACTACCCTGTTTGCCCTCCCTGTGCTATGCGGCTCTTCTGGCATTTGGAGGGCAAAGTGGGCACCAGAAATAGGAATCCTGAAATCCTGTGCCAAGAAATCTGGCATTCTGCCACCAAGTGACCACATTACACAGGTGAAAATACCTGCATACTTTGTTTTGTGTTGGGAGGTGTAGTGTTCAAAATACAAAATGAGATAAAGTCATCTAGTGCTTTACAGGCTAAGTGGAATTTGAATCCAAGCCAGCACAGTCTTCACTACACCACACTGTCCCCCATGCCTATTCTCTCAGCAACAGAGAAGGCAAATGAGGAAAGGGCATCCTTTACCACCAGCTCTTTATTCTGTTTCTGCTTTGAGGCCGTGATGCACACAATGAGTACTTCACACACCATTCAATCTCCCTGAAAGGAGGGGCTTACGCTTCAAATGCCCTTAAGATACTTCTGTCACACTGCTGTATCCTACATTGCAAGGGCTAAGTTCTAAAAATGCCACAAGTTCAAAGCGAATAGCCCTGGCCTAGAGGGCACTGAAGGGGTCTCCACCTCCTCCCTGACCAGTTGTACTACTTACACACTTGGGCCTTGACATATTCCACATATTCTGCAGGGCTCAGGGCCGGGTGACAGCGGATGGTCTGAGGGGTGGCAGTGGACGGTGGCCGCAGAAATGGGTGGTGGCAGATGCGGGTGGTGTGGATGGTCAGCACGTAGGAGCAGGACTGGGGCTCGTCCACACGGGCAATGTAGTCACCTGAACCTTCCTCACACAGAAACTGCGATTTAGATATAGAAAAATATAGAAAGCTGTTTTATACTGACTCAGATCATAGCGTCCATCTAGCCTAGCGCTTTGTGTTCTATTCCTCTGGTAACCAGCAGCTCTGCAGGACCTCAGGCACCAAACTTTCCTTGCCCTGCTCCTGGAGAGCCTTTAAAGATGGATATGGCCAAGATTTTGCCTGGGACTCCTGCACCCACTGCACATGCTCCACCCACTGAGCTATGGCCCATACCCCCAAGATAGCTTTCCATGAGTTGCCAGGAGTGGGGACAGAAGAGAGGCTAATCTCGCTTTGAAAGGCACATGCATGGAATCCAGGTCTCTCTGCCAGGACGAAGGGGGAAGGTCACATTGGTTAAAGAGAGCATGGGGACTCCGAGTCCCTCCAGATGTGGTTGGACTCCCATCAGCCGCAGTTTGCATAGCCAATGGTCAGGAGTGATGGGAGTTGCATCTAGCAAGATCTGTAGCAGCACAGGTCCCACATCCCTGGGTTGAAGGGTCAGCCCAAATTCAAACAGCAGCAGGATAAATTTATGAGACAATGTCCCTCCATTTCCTTCTGCTTCACAATGTGCACTTCCTAACACTTCCTTGGCGGCTACGTAAAAGCCTAATCTATTTACTTATTGATTATATATATATTTGATACCTCTTATGATTACAAATAAATCTCAAAGCAGTTTACCAAGATAGAAAGAATAAATTCAATAAAATTATTCCAATAAAAAAGTACATTGTGGATTATCACCTGTGGTGTAGGGCAGAAGGATCCAGTGCTAATTGTCAGGGAAAGCCTGAGCAAGCAGGTGAGTTTTCTATGCATGTCAGAAAAACCCTGGCCCTGAGTTGGTCACCTTAAAAGGTGGCTTGGCAGCCAATGATCAGGCATTTGCAAGAGGAAAAATGGGGAACAAACTAACATGCATGACAGCACAAGCAGGAAGCTCTCTATAGCTCTCTCCTCTGCATGAAACACAGGAGGAGAACCCATATTCCAAGCATTCCTAGGCCCAACTTCCAACTCTCGGCTCAGCATCTCTCAAGTCAACTATAGACCAGGGACCCTGTGGCCCTCCAACTCTCATCAGCCCCAGCCAGCACTGTCAATGGCCAGGAATTATGGCAGCTGTAGTCCAGCAGCATCTGGTGGGATACATGGAAAATGTCTGTTCCTGCCCATCACACAGCTGCCTGGCTGCCTGAATGGAGACTTTCACTTGTGCATGAAGGGTTCTAAAGGACAAGAGAGCCATACTACCTTTCCTCGCAGCTGCTGACTCAGGAAACTTCCACACAGTGCAACCAAGTTCCTTTCCTTACCCTGACTTCAGCCTCCCGGGGCTTCCCGTTCAAGTTGCACTTGGATCCGTTGACATAGGTCTGGCTGTGGTAACGCTTCAGCTTGTGCTGCTTGGAAGCCTGTGATGCGGGGAGAGAGAACCAGAAAACACTCAAGGCCTTTGGGGAGGGGGGAGTTTCACTGCTTCGATCCTTTTTATCTCTAATTAGCTGCAAGCTCTATTGAGCAGAAGCTCAAACTGATTTGAGCTGGGCCTAGATGCAAGCAAGAGTTTATTCAGGGACAGCTGCAGACTGTCCTTAGCATACCCTCCCCCAAGCTGGTACTCTCCAAATATTGTTGTACTGCAACTCTCACCGTCCCTTATCATGGGACAGGAAGGCTCCTGAACCAGGGGCTTAATTTGCTTTCCAAGAATTGCCTTACTCTGCTTTTTTAAAATCCTTGTGCATAGCAAGGAGGGACCTCCAGACCTCTTCTCTACTTTCCCCACATCCATTCCTTTTCTTCTACCTGCCTCCCAGCCTCCCTCACTGGCAGCATGGTTGCCACAATCATCCCTGAATAATTTCAAGGTAGTAGAGGCAGCAGTGGCATCTGTCCCTATTTTCCATTGGAGAAGCCTTCCCCAAACTGGAGCCCTTCCAGAGATTCCTGGACTCCAGCACACTATCAGCCCCAGCCAGCACAAAGCAACTTACAAGCAAAATAAACCCACTCCACATACATGCATTAAAACCAAGGAAAAAAAGATACATTAAAAACCTCCCCACCTCTTCTAAAAGGCAAAAACAAAAAGTTAACAACCAAAGGCCTGGTTAAAGAGATATGCTTTTGCTTGTGCCTGAAGTGGCCCAAAGTGACTTACAAATTGGGAGTTTTCATTGCCATTCCCCTCTACTGATTTCAAGAGTGTTTTATCTCAAGGTACACTAAATCTAAGAGCTTCAGGCTGGGGGAAGGGGGAGGAAAGGTCTATTAAGGAAAGCAAGTGAAACATCAGATTTGATTTATGTTCAGCAGTTAGGAGGTTGGAGAGCTACCTAAGCCTTAGGGATGCTCACTCAAGTTTTCCCCCATTGCATGAAGTGATCAAGGGCCTAGGGAACACCCACCTTGGCAGTTTCGTTGTCCCAGTCGAATGCGGACTGGTAGTACCCCAGGTACAGAATGTCACCTTTGATTTCAGACTCTGGGGTGGGGGAAGACACAGGGAAAGATGAAAAGTGTCACTTTGTTAACTGGAAGCTTGGACCTCAGGAGAGAGTAATGATGATGGTGATGATGATAACAACATCTTAGCATGAACCAGAGGCTGAGAAAAGACCTGCTTCAGTTGTGCCGCCACAGTGTAAATTCAAGCTGTGAATCTGGCTACACTGACCACCACACACAAAAGACGCCCTTTCAGTAAAAACAAAATGTTAAATATTCTGGTCTAAGCTAATCACGCCACTAGTTTCCTGACACATATATTTTGTTTGCATAAAATCTGTGATTATAGATTAGGGGCTATCCCAGCTAAGAAACGGAAGGGATTAGTACGAAGTAAAGTTTCAAATCTTCATATTGATGCAAAAAGGGAGAGTGCACCAGACTGAAGAACCCCCACTTCCTTTTGAGAACACAGCCATGCATCCTATCAGTTCAAAGTAGCTGAACAGCCATTCCTGGTTTGCTGACATGAACTGCTTCAGTCATCAGCCTTTGACAGTGTTGGAAGACCCCCACCCTGGCCAAACTCTACAATATGGGGAGACTATGGACCTCTTGTTATAAGACTACTGTAAGAATTAACCATGTATACAGACCTGTGGTTAAGGGTTATTAAAAGGGTGGCACTACACTCACGACACAATTATGGGGACTGTGGTTGATCTTTTCCCACTGCAGATCAGCAAAGTGGGAGGCACTTTGCAGCAGGCAAGTGGCAAGCTGAATCCAGAGATGGAGCACCGGAGGCTCTCAGATACTGCCCTGGTCAGCAGTCATGGGAGTTGTGGTCCAGAGGCACCTGAAGAGCCCAAGGCTCCCCATCCCTGGCTTAACTGTTCACTGATTATTTATTTCTACTCCACCTTTCATGCCAAAGACCTGTCAGGCTGACTAATATTAAAAGGGGGAAAATGAGCATTGTATCCAGAGAAAGTTGAGTGGAACTCTTTTGAATAATAAGACTTGCTTGGCTTTCTTTTCTACCACAACTCCATTTCACCTCCCAGAAGCCATTTCTGAGACTTGGTGGGCCCTCTGGAACAGTGGGTTATTGCAGCAACCCTCCTGCTCCACCAAAGCAAATTGTGCCAATGCATATTGCGGTTGAGAAGCAGGCAAGCATGACTCCCAGACCTGTCTTTGCCACCACCAGCCCACTTCTGCTCTGAGTGAATCATATATTCTTCACTGTTGTGGCATCCGGGGTGGGGAGGTTTAAACCTTCCGTTACAGTGGAGATGAAAAGAACCCAGCCCAATTGGGTAAAGCAAGCAAACATGGTCTTGGGGGTGTGGGGCTTGCAGAAGGCTGGATAGGAGGGTCTGGAGGGTCAGAGGCTCCCCATACCTACTTTGATGGGAGAAGCCAACAAAAGAGAAGAGAGTACCTTCCATGTGGTATTGCTGGATGTGCTTCCCGTAGCAGAACTCGTACGTCCACCAGTCCTTGGTCTGAGAGAAAAGGGAGAAGTTAAAGCCTAGGTGATTTGGCTGAAGCAAAAAATCTTGTTGTAAGAGCCCCATTGCATTATAATTCTCTTGAAGTATTACACCCAAATTAGGCAATGCCTAATCATGCAAATGAGTGGAGTGGACATGGAAGTGTTGAGTTTCACTGAAGTTTTGGTTATAAAAGTGGGGAAAGCTCAAGGACTCAGGAGTGGAGAGAGGGGAGGGGGAGAAAGAGAAAGAAACTCAATGGAGTTTTAATAAGCCTGCAAGATTGAAGTTAGCATTTTAGCTTTGGTTCCTTAAAGGAGGCAGTCCCCATGACAGCAAGAGATTGTTGGCAAAGGAAAAACAAGGATGATTGAGGGTAATCATCCTTGCAAATTTCCCCAGGGACAGGGGGAACAAACTTCACTTGCAGTTCGTTAACAGAGAGCCCAGGGGTGCCTTCCCTGCTTCTCTTCTTGCATCTGGTCCCCCAACATTTAATCCCAACCCTTAGCCCAAAGTTACCTTGGTAAGGCAAGGAGCCACTTCCATGGGCTTCAGCAGTTCTGAGATTCCAAGTCCACTGTAACTCCGTGGGTGTTCCTCTTTTTCCTGGTGGATCTTCACTGCGGCAGCAGGTAGCCGGCACTCGTACATCTGCTTGTATTTGGATGAGATACTCACCACATCAGATGACTTGCTCTGGGAAGATATAAGCAAAGGAGCTGGGTGAGAAGAGATAAATTAGCGTCAGGCAGCAGCCTGACTTCCCCAAAAGGACGAGGGAAGCAGGAGCCCAGGAGATACAAACAGCAAGAACAGAACTGAGGTTTGCCTTTTGGAGAACCAGTCTCCAGACACTTTAAAGTGGTTCTTTGGATCCACCATGTGAGCCTGCTATCTTGGTCAACAAGGCTTCCAGCCACTGGAAACACCACACGGGACAATGGCTAAAGCATGAAAAAGTTTTTTATTTAGCAATTTATTTTTAGGGGAAAAGGCAAAAGTCAGACTTTGCTGTGATGCAACATCTTCCCTTTTAGGGGAGAGTCAGAGCCAGTAGGAAGCACACATTTTGGCTGGCTACTAAACCCAACCTTGCAGACTACTGATTATTATACTGATAATATCACCACAGGGGGAAAGTTCCATTTGGTCTTCCCTTATTCCTGGTACCAAGATAACTTGGTTGGGTATATTTACAAATGCAGTTGGGCTTGCTTTCAAGTAAACCTGCGTAGAATTGAGCTTTTAACCCGTTTCACCACCAGTCCAGTCACTCTAGGCAGAGCGCTGTATATACTCCACATTTATATATACATAATACACGCACCCCCCCCCAAGGTAACCCAAATTCTGCCCACTATATTATATGCAAGTCAAGCAATTTGCATCCATGTACATGTAAGTTAAGGGACGTGGGTAGCGCTGTGGGTTAAACCACAGAGCCTAGGACTTGCCGATCAGAAGGTCGGCGGTGCGAATCCTTGTGACGGGATGAGCTCCCGTTGCTCGGTCCCAGCTCCTGCCAACCTAGCAGTTTGAAAGCACGTCAAAGTGCAAGTAGATAAATAGGTACCGCTGCAGTGGGAAGGTAAACGGCGTTTCCATGCGCTGCTTTGGTTCACCAGAAGCGGCTTAGTCATGCTGGCTGCATGACCCGGAAGCTGTACGCTGACTCCCTTGGCCAATAAAGCGAGATGAGCGTCGCAACCCCAGAGTCGGCCACGGAAACGCCGTGGTCCCTTTACCCTTTACCTTAAAGGTAAGTTACAGGGAGGATCAAGGGAGTACATAGGGCAATGAACCCGCTATCAACTGCTTGGCCCCTTCCCAGCTTCAGCAATTATGCTAGGCATTGCCTACATTTTCCTGCTGATCTTTATATTACTACTGCAGCCTCTACTACAACTATATCCCATCTTTCCTCCTTCCTTTTTATCCTTCCAACAACCCTGTGAGGTAGGTTAAAGCTACGAGGCACTGACTTGCCCAAAGTAACCCAGTAAGCTTCATGGCTGAGTGCGGATTTGAACCCTGGCCTCCTGGGACCTAGTCCAACACTTAATAATTAATACAACACAGCCGCTCTAGCCAGGGGGGTGAGGAAAACTCTTGCCCACAGGCTTCAATGGGCCCAGCAGATGCTCTAACACCACCCACAATTACCTTCTAATCATGCCCACCCCAATGTGACAACAGCACAGTTGTTCACAGAAGGACCAGTAGTTTCTGTGTATGGAAGACGTTCCAGACATCTTGTATTGAAGACCTTGTGTGTATGGAAAACCTTTCTGTTCCTCTCAAATGTAAATATGATCTGAGTAATACACATTTACATAGCAATAACAGCATGTACAGTGGTACCTCGGGTTAAGGACTTAATTCGTTCCGGAGGTCCGTTCTTAACCTGAAACTGTTCTTAACCTGAAGCACCACTTTAGCCTATGGGGCCTCCCGCTGCGCCGCTGCTGCATGATTTCTGTTCTCATCCTGAAGCAAAGTTCTTAACCCGAGGTACTATTTCTGAGTCTGTAACCTGAAGCGTCTGTAACCTGAGATACCACTGTATTCATATTAGCAAAGCAATTATTCACCAGTGTGTCCCTCAACAGTCAAACATACAATCAGCAATGATTACACTACAAACACGCAAAGGGCGGCACCAAGGCAAGGTCACCGTGAGCTCAGCTCCAACTGGCCAGCCAACTGCAACCAAGCCCTCCAGAACATTCGCAGATGTACAAAGTACAATCCAGATTTAGACTGTTGACAGAAAGGGGCTCTTCTTTTTTTGCCTGACAAACTACTTGGCAGAAAGTCAAAACCCTCTCATTCATACAAATCACTCCCTTTTGAAAACTGACGGAGAGACAGGCTCTGTTTTTGCAGTCACATAGGGGCAGAAAAGCATCAGCCACAAAGAACAGCAGTGCAGTATAGCAGGGGTAACTTGTTCCTAACTGGAAGAGCACTGTTACTACACTTGTGTTTCTGGGCATTTCTGACAGATCCAGACCAAAATGTATTTTCCAAAAGCTGAGCTCAGTTTTGGGATGAATTAAATGATGCTCACAGTGGTGAGTACCACACTCGTTTTTCCTTTGCAGAGCCACACTTTTCAGAGTGGTTTAACAATCAATCGCTCTTCACAGGGAACTCCGAGAATTGCAGGTCTTATGAGGGAAATGGGGGTCTCCTAACAACCCTCAGGACCCTTAACGAACTACAGCAACTGCAATTCTTTGGGGGAAGCTGTGAATGTTTAAAGTGGCAGCATAGCACTTTAAATGTATGGTGAATGTGGCCTAAATCAAGGATCATGATTTGTTGCACCAGATAGTAGAGGAACAAAGTGGGAGCTAACTCCATGTTCACAGTAACTATTGATTACTGTGATGTATCAACATGGTCCATTCAATATTGCTCTTTTACTCCCCAATATAAACCAGCACCTCAAACCGCCCACATATTTGGCTGTTGAAATGGAATACTCAGGATGAGACGGTTAAATCTGTAATGATTAAATGGGCACAAGACGTTGGACATAATATCATGTTTGCTGACTGGGAACAGTTGTGGACCACCGGGATTAAATTCACGGCATGTAATGCCTTAAGAGAGAATATTATGAAAATGATGTATAGGTGGTACATGACCCCAGTCAAGCTTGCAAAAATCTATCATTTGCCCGATAATAAATGTTGGAAATGTAAGGAAAATGAAGGTACATTCTTTCACCTTTGGTGGACGTGCCCCAGGATTAAGGCTTTCTGGGAAATGATATATAATGAACTGAAAAAGGTATTTAAATATACCTTCTTGAAGAAACCAGAGGCCTTTCTCTTGGGCATGGTCGGCCAATTGGTGCAAAAGAAGGACAGAACGTTTTTTATGTATGCTACAACAGCAGCAAGAATACTTATTGCAAAGTATTGGAAGACGCAAGATTTACCCACTCTGGAAGAATGGCAGATGAAGCTGATTGACTGTATGGGATTGGCAGAAATGACTGGCAGAATCCGTGACCAGGGAGAAGAGTCGGCAGAAGAAGATTGGAAAAAATTTAAGGACTATTTACAGAAATATTGTAAAATTAAGGAATGTTGAATGATGCTGGATTGAAATTAAGTGGTTTCTAGCTGTAATGGTATAAAGGAATATGAAAAAATGGTTCTTTATAAGTAAAAATTTAAGGTTATAATAACCTAAGATGTTGGATAGAAAATAAGGTGTTTTTATAAGCTGTAATGCTTTGAGATAAGGATTTGCTGAACAAATAATTTGAATTGGACTACAAGAAGGGGAGGTATGAGGAGGTCAGAGAAATATGTTATTGAAAATTAAGTATTGTGAACTATATGTGTTTTTAATTTTTTTGTTTGTTTTTTGTTTGTATAAAAATTGAAAATTTTAATAAATATCTTAAAAAAACAAAACAAACCGCCCACATATTTGTTGTGATTTAGAGCTCTCTTAGGCTGCAGGTGACGCTGTGGTCGAAACCACGGAGCCTAGGGCTTGCCGATCAGAAGGTCGGTGGTTCGAATCCCCACAACGGGGTGAGCTCCTGTTGCTTGGTCCCAGCTCCTGCCCACCTAGCAGTTCAAAAGCACATCAAAGTGCAAGTAGATAAATAGGTACCGCTCCGGCGGGAAGGTAAAGGACGTTTCCGTGCGCTGCTCAGAAGCTGGCCACATGACCCAGAAGCTGTCCGCGGACAAATACCGGCTCCCTCGGCCTATAGAGCGAGATGAGCGCGCAGAGTCGTCCGCGACTGGACCTAACGGTCAGGGGTACCTTTACCTTTAGGCTGCAGTCCTATCCTGTGTATCCGGGGGCAAGTCCAACTGAACTCAGTTGGGCATATTTCTGAGCAGAAATGTATAGGATTTCGTTGTTGGACAGTTCTTGTGAGGGCAGCAATCTACATCTACAAAAAAGCTGGAAAAGTAGCCTCTCAATGTGCCACTGAAATCAAGCTCACTCTATGATAGATTTCAAAATGACATATTTCAAAATGACAGAGTGCTAGAGTCCTGACTAGTCAAGTTGCATGGGATCAATTCCAATCTGTTACCTCCGAGGATGTGGACAGGCTGCTTGGACAAGTGAAACCAACCACCTGTCTCCTTGATTCTTGCCCATCCTGGCTTATAAAAGCTAGCCGGGAAGGACTGGGTGATGGGCTTCGTGGGGTGGTGATTGCTTCTCTCTGTGAGGGAGCCTTCCCAGACCCGCTGAAAGAGGCGGTTATCAAACCACTTCTTAGAAAACCATCTTCAGATGCGGCCCATATATCCAACCATCACCCAGTCTCAAATATTCCATTATTGGGCAAGGTGACTGAGCGAGTGGTTGCTGAACAACTCCAGGCATGCCTGGAAGAAGCGGACCATTTGGATCCCTTCCAGTCGGGATTCAGGCCTCATCATGGGACTGAAACTGCCTTGGTTGCACTGGTCGATGATCTCCGGCGGGCTAGGGACAAAGGTGAGAGCTGTTTCCTGGTTCTGCTGGATCTCTCAGCAGCTTTTGACACCGTTGACCATAACATCCTTCTGGACCGTCTAGAGGGGCTGGGAGCTGGGGGCATTGTTATACAGTGGTTCCACTCTTTCCTCCTGGGCCATGTTCAGAAAGTGGTGTGGGGGATGAGTGTTCAGACTGGGCTCTCACTTGTGAGGCGCCTTAGGGTTCTGTCCTCTCCCCCATGCTTTTCAACATCTACATGCAGCTGCTGGAAGAGATCATCAGGGGCTTTGCGCTGGGTGTTCATCAGTATGCGGATGATACCCAGCTCTACCTCCCTTTCAAATCGGAACCAGTGAAGGACGTGAAGGTCCTGTGTGAGTGTCTGGAGGCGGTTGGAGGATGGATGGCAGCTAACAGATTGAGGTTGAATCCTGACAAGACAGAAGAACTGTTTTTGGGGGACAGGAGGCGGGTGGGTGTGGAGGACTCCCTGGTCCTGAATGGGATAACTGTGCCCCTGAAGGACCAGGTGCGCAGCCTGGGAGTCATTCTGGACTCACAGCTGTCCATGGAGGCGCAGGTCAATTCTGTGTCCAGGGCAGCTGTTAATCAGCTCCATCTGATACGCAGGCTGAGACCCTACCTGCCCGCGGACTGTCTCACCAGAGTGGTGCATGCTCTAGTTATCTTTCACTTGGACTACTGCAATGCGCTCTATGTGGGGCTACCTTTGAAGGTGACCTGGAAACTACAACTAATCCAGAATGCGGCAGCTAGACTGGTGACTGGGAGTGGCCGCTGAGACCACATAACACCGGTCTACACTGGCTCCCAGTACGTTTACGAGCACAATTCAAAGTGTTGGTGCTGACCTTTAGAGCCCTAAACGGCCTTGGTCCAGTATACGTGAAAGAGCATCTCCACCTCTATCATTCTGCCTGGACACTGAGGTCCAGTGCCGAGGGCCTTCTGGCGGTTCTCTCCCTGCAAGAAGCCAAGTTACAGGGAACCAGGCAGAGGGCCTTCTCGGTAGTGGCACCTGCCGTGTGGAACGCCCTCCCACAAGATGTCAAAGAGAAAAACAACTACCAGACTTTTAGAAGACATCTGAAGGTAGCCCTGTTTAGGGAAGCTTTTAATGTTTAATAGACTATTGTATTTTAATATTCTGTTGGAAGCCACCCAGAGTGGCTGGGAAAACCCAGCCAGATGGGTGGGGTATGAATAAATTATTATGATTATGATTTATATGGATGTTAAAACATGATGTTGGAATTTCATTTTAAGACGCCACTCAGTAGGTGCAGAATCCCTGCACAATTTTAGAGCATACTAGAATGCATTGTTCCAAGGAGACGCCAGCCAGGCCTACCACCACAGATAAACGGCAAGTAATACTTTGGCCACCTTTTGGCCACCTGAGAAGAGAAGACTCCCTGGAAAAGACCCTGATGCTGGGAAAGATGGAGGGCACAAGGAGAAGGGGACGACAGAGGACGAGGTGGTTGGACAGTGTTCTCGAAGCTACCAGCATGAGTTTGACCAAACTGCGGGAGGCAGTGGAAGACAGGAGTGCCTGGCGTGCTCTGGTCCAGGGGGTCACGGAGAGTCGGACACAACTAAACAACAACAACAAAACCCTAAAACTTCCCCAAGCACATTGCAAAGGAAGATTTGTCATGGCACACAGTATGTCTTTGGGGTAGCTTACTTAGCCTTATTGTTATTTTCAGCAGGAAGCACCAGCAGATTGATCACAGATTGAGGTTGAATCCTGACAAGACAGAAGTACTGTTTTTGGGGGACAGGGAGCGGGTTGGTGTGGGGGATTCCCTGGTCTTGAATGGGGTAACTGTGCCCCTGAAGGACCAGGTGCGCAGCCTGGGAGTCATTCTGGACTCACAGCTGTCCATGGAGGCGCAGGTTAACTCTGTGTCCAGGGCAGCTGTCTACCAGCTCCACCTGGTACGCAGGCTAAGACCCTACCTGCCCGCGAACTGTCTCGCCAGAGTGGTGCATGCTCTAGTTATCTCACGCTTGGACTACTGCAACGCGCTCTACGTGGGGCTACCTTTGAAGGTGACCCGGAAACTGCAATTAATCCAGAATGCGGCAGCTAGACTGGTGACTGGGAGTGGCCGCCGGGACCACATAACACCGGTTCTGAGAGATCTGCATTGGCTCCCAGTACGTTTCCGAGCACGATTCAAAGTGTTGGTGCTGACCTTTAAAGCCCTAAACGGCCTCGGTCCTGTATACCTGAAGGAGCGTCTCCACCCCCATCGTTCAGCCCGGACACTGAGATCCAGCGCCAAGGGCCTTCTGGCGGTTCCCTCATTGCGAGAAGTGAGGCTACAGGGAACCAGACAGAGGGCCTTCTCGGTAGTGGCGCCCGCCCTGTGGAACGCCCTCCCATCAGATGTCAAAGAGATAAATAATTACCTGAGATTCAGAAGACATCTTAAGGCAGCCCTGTTCAGGGAAGTTTTTAATATGTAACGCTGTACTGTTTTTAACACTGATTGGGAGCCGCCCAGAGTGGCTGGGGAAACTCAGCCAGATGGGCGGGGTATAAATAATAAATTATTATTATTATTATTATTATTAAGGTTTTCAAACGGCTTAGGACCACAATACTTCAATGACCGCCTCTTTCCATATGAACCTAGCCTAAGAGAGATCATCTTCTGAGGCTCTCTGTGAGTCTCTTCCTCAAGAGGGCTGGAGGGTGGCAACATGAGAATGGGCCTTTTCTGCAGTGGCTCTTCGTATGTGGAATGCTTTCCCCAGGGAGGTTGACCTGGCACCTTCATTACACACCTTTATGTGCCAGGCAAAAATGTTCCTTTTTAACCAGACCTTTGGCTGATTTGATTGACATCCTATACCCTTTTAAAATCTGTTGGTGGGGGGGTTATTGGGTTGTTGTATTTTTATTTTGATTATGTATTTTGTGGTTTTATATTCTGATTTTATTTTGTGAACTGCCCTGAGATCTGCAGGTATAGGGCAGTATATTAATATTAATGTTAATAAATAAATAAATAAATCCAGTGCACAGCATAACGGTTCCTGTTGCTAGGACCTAAGGCTGTGACAGGTAATTAATCTGGAACTGATAGGGCAAGGACCAGTTCAGAATGAACTTGCATGGAAGTGAAACTTTATTCTTAAAAAGAAACAAGCAGCTGTGCAGGCTGCTATAGCAACATGGAGACACTCCTGCAAATGAATCCAACTAAAATTACTAGTCCACAAATAATTTTACTAGCTTATCAGCCCATATATGCCATTGCCCCTGAAGTAAAAAAACAAGGCAAAAACAGATTTGTAAGACTTCCCTGCCTGATCATCTGGAAGGGTCCCTTAGGCTGTAGTCTGATGAATACTGACTTGAGTGTAAGCCAGCCTTGTAAAGAAAGCCCAGAAAAGTTACTAGCCTGCAAAAAGAAAGTGCAAGCCTGTTAGAGGCTGGCGGGAGACAGAGCTCTGCCCCTCCTCCTGTAGCCCACTACATTTTGATGCAAGGCACAGGGGGACCAAATGCTGTGTCCCTCTTCTGCCACTCTTCTCACTCACCAGTGTAGGATTTCTTTTCACCTATAGCTCACAGGTAAGTGCTTAAACACAAGGCTGGAGTAAGACCCATTGAATCAGAGAGCTGCATCCACTGCCCTACTGACTGTGGTTGATGGGAGTTGGAGTCCAACAACATCTGGGGGGCATTGGTTGGGGAAAGTTGGCATATAGGACTGCACTGCCATTTGCCATAGCAAGTGGCTATTTACAAGAAGCATTGTTTTGTTACCCATGTAATATGACTTTTGCTGTAATTATAATGTTCAACTTATGTTTTAGTTTATGTTTATGTTTTAGTTGCTGCTTTGTTATAGTGTTTTATAGACTGCAATTGTTTTACTCATTATTTGTTAATTATTTTATATGATTTTTGCTGTACTTGTGATACTATTATGCTCTATTATGTTGTTAATTAATGTGTGTAAGCCACTTTGGCATTCATTGGAATGAAAAGCAGCATATAAATACAATCAATCAATCAGTCAATTCTATGCCAGCCTGGAAGCCACCATTTAATGCTAAGCACTCCCCACTGCTTGGAATGGCTCTGGTGCAAGTCACTCTGGTGCCAGATGTTACATTTCCTTTTATGATACAGCACTTGCAGTATGCCAAGCCCCATCACTTGCAAGGGAACAACACACAGGAAAACCAGATGGTTAAGCTGTCAATGCCTTCAGGGAGCAGCTACTTCTATTAGGGAGTCTCTTTTTCTTCTGGAGAAGGGATGCAGTTCTACAACAGATACATTCTTATAAGAGTCAAAACACCACTAAAGCAAAAGGAGGTACACCCACACTTGTGCTAATGAAAAATGACTCCTTATGTAAAACAGAATATATTAGCCAGATTTTTTTTTTAACTATATGAGACATCAGTATCAAAAATCCAAATACTGCAGAATCACAGAGGGGAGGTTGTTCACTGAGAGGGCGTGGAATGAACACACTGTGTAAATTACAGTCATTTGTTTATGTTGCAAGCTTCAAACTCCAGTAGTCAGAGACACGCTTGGGCAGCTGACATCTTGGTGCTGCAGGAAGCACTGCTTTCAAAACAGTAGACATGCAATTAAGAGTGCACCTGAGCGGCATAAATAGTTTTCAGGATGTACACATAACTGATTACTAACTAAGATACTGGTGCAGAGCAGCCTTCTTCAACCTGGTACCTGCCAGATGCTTTGGATTACAACTCCCATCAGCCACAGCATGCAAAGCCAATGGTATGGGACGATGGGTGCTGTAGTCCAAAGCCCCTGGAGGACACCAAGCAGGGGAAGGTGAGTGCAGAAGATGCCCATAGCTGGGTACTGCCACTTCAAGACTACAAATTTTCTACCAAGACCTGTCCTATTAACTAAAGCAGCAAGTTTCCCTTAAAACAGGGGTCAGCAACCCGTGGCTCCGGAGCCGCATGTGGCTCTTTTACACCTTTGCCGCGGCTCCGGGGCGGATACTAGCGAGGGGAGGAGGCACATTGTGTGCCCCGACACTCCCCACTGTTTTAAATGTCACAATGGTTTTGCGGCTGCCAGTTGTTTTTTCCCCGGTCCAAGTGGCTCTTATTGTCTTAAAGGTTGCAGACCCCTGCCTTAAAACAAAGGCTACTGCTGTCCTATAAATATTGCCTATAAATATATCTCAGGAAAATCATCTGCATCACACTTTGAGAAACCCAGGTCCTGCTCAGTTCTGCCACCTTGAAAAAGACCAGACCCTCTATGGGTCTGTTGCCTCCCCTTCCCTAAGAAGGCAGGAAGCAAAGAAGAAAGGAGGGAGGGAGAGAGAGAGAGAGAGAGAGAGAGAGAGAGAGAGAGAGAAGAGCCATTTGGCTCTGCCAGGTTTAAGTCAGTCCTCTGTAAAAACCACAAAGGAGATCAAGGACAATAGCACTCAAGCCACTTAAAATAAGTCTTCAAATTCAAATTCCTCAGGGTCAACTACAACACAGGTGATGCAAGACTCAGGTGTGATGATGCAACCCTTGCTAGAGTAGTAAACATACACTGATGCCACTGGTCCTGAAAAGGGCAAGGATGCAAGCAGCTGATCAACGAACCTGAACAGGATGATTAGGGTTTGAGTGCCCACTGCTATTAGGTGTCCACAGTCAAACATCATCAAATATACCATGAAGCCAAGAATGTCCTATCTAAAGGGCAAGGCAAGTGTGAGAGCTTTTTACAGATCCTACATGCATTTTGTGAGGAGTGGGCTAACAGACACATATGGAAAGTGCATTTAAACTACAATCAGAACTACATTTAAAAATCAACTCCCTTTTATTTATGACGACAACTACTGTACTAGGCAGAGTAATCCAAACCCCAATCCACCATGCTGTATGGAGAGGGAGGGAGCACTCAATATGCCCACAAAAATGGCAGAAGCTGCAACCGGTGGTAGCCAGAAGGAAACCCCAAATTATGGTGTTTTGGACTGGGCTGGCACAAAATTGGCTGGATTCTGTGCTAATTCTGCTACTGTCATAAGATGGCAATAGGCAATAGTTCACTGCACCAGCCTGGGACTTGACACAGCAAAGAGGTATTTTCCCCTGCTCTGTTGCCCACACCTTCCACCATGAGCAGCAGGACAGCAGAAGCAGCCATGGCTACACTATGCCACAAAGTCCAGCCACTCCTTACATTTTTAAAGAAGTTTTCAATTTGAGTTATCCATGGGTTAGCCAGGATAGGCACTCAGCCTCTTGAACACCATTATGTTAAGTGTACATTAAATAAATTAAAATATAGATGACTACAAATATGTAGTATTTAATTTAGTTGCTATGTGGTTGTAATTAGCCCAAGCTGATTTCTTGGCAGCTGTTGTAACTGTCTAAGCATTTACCTCAAGGTTGACTAGCCCGTGGCCCTCCAGATGTTGCTGAACTCCAACTTCCATCATCCCTGACCATTAGCCATGCTGGCAGGGGCTGCTGGGAGTTGTAGTTCAACAACATCTGGAGGGATACAGGCTTCCCAGTCCTGTATTACATGATTGGTGAAATGGTCAATTTTTCTGAAGTAATTAAATGTTTATTACATGAGTATTATTCCTGCCCTGTATGGCATACCTTGGCCACTTCTTGAAGGGTGAGATACTGTTCCTCTAAATAGGAATGGGGAAACATGGGGCCCGACTGACACTGAAGGATTCCAACTCCCATCATTCCCAGCGAGTATATCCAATAGTCAGGGATGATGGAACCTGTAGTCCAAGAATTTCTTGGAAGACACAGTTTCTCTATCCTGGTCTCCCAAGGGAAGCTCACCTACCACCATAATTACATGTCTTTAGGCACCAGTCAAAAACATTCCTCTTTACCCAGGTGTTCATCCATTAAATTACCTATGGCCTGTTGAATGTGGGGGGGACGTTACTATGGTTTTTTATTATTTTGCTGTATATACTGTTTTATTATTCTGCATTAAAAAATGTTATTAATGTTGTACACCACCCAGGGATCTTTGGATAGAGTGTGGTATATAAACTGAATACATAATAATAATAATTTAAAATAATATCTTGCTACGCTTTAATGGGACAGAGGACCCCTACCTGTTGTTTATTGCAGACAGATTTGTTTTATTTATTCATACAATTAGTTACCTGGCTCTTCATTGCAAATAACCCCCAAAGCGAGGGTACAATACTTATAAAACGCAGCAAAAACCCACACAATGAACGCATCAACAAACAAGAGATCCAACAGGACCTGGTCGGGGGCGGCTCTCATGGGGGGGGGGTCGCCCTGGGAAGCCTCTCGAGGCGAGCAGAGCCAGCGCAGCGCCTTGCGGCCCCTCAGAAGCCTGGCACGAGTTGATGAAGGGGCGAGAGCCCTATGGAGTTGGCGGCGGCGCCTGAGGAGTTGGCCTCGGGCCCGCGGAACCTTCTGCCACAGTAATGACGAGGAGGACGACGACAACAACAACAAGGAGCGCAGGTCTTTCCCGAGGCGCCGCCAGGCTTCTTTTGCCGCTTCTGCTGGACTCTCCGGCGCTTCCCTGCCCGCCACCATCGCCTCAGCTCGGCCCAGCCAGCCATACCTGCCCGGCCATCACGGGCTCGGCGCCGATTTCAATGCCGTACTTCAGCTCGCTGAGCTCGTGGAGGTTGAGCGCGCCCAGCGCCTCGCTGCGCCCCAGCGCCAGAGCCCCGGCCAGGAGGAGGAGGAGCAGCCGAGGCACCCAGGACCCCGAGAGGCGTCGCGCCGGCGCCATCTTCCTCGCGCGGCTCCCTCCGGCTTCTCGCCTTTACTGGCAGCCTCCGCGGAGGCTACTTCCGCCCTTCCTCTACGGGAGGGGGCGGCTCCGATGACTATTATTGCGCGGGAGCCTTTCCATTGGCTGCCGGGAAGGGCGGGGGAGTGAAGCGTTCGTTGGAGAAACATGGTAAAAGGGGATTGGGTCTCTCCCGTCAGCCAATCAGGAGAGCGAGCGCCCGTATTGGGCTGCGGCTAAACGAGGAAGAAGCGCGTCGCGGGACGCTCAGCTCGGCGCTCGGCAGCCAATCAGAACAGCGAGCGCCTGCAGGACTAGAGGGGCTGCTGCGCAATCCGTAAATACCGCTTGACGGCGCGCGCCAGCTGCCTGCAGATGCGTGGCTCCGTGTTCTGTTCTGTTTTGTTTTTAAAATCTAGATAATTTAATCCGGATTATTTCGACACCCCTGTGGAAGCACGGTGATCTTGAATACTGTATAATGCATTTAAAGTTTAATGGGGGAATATTATTTTAGCACTTACTATAGCTTTCCTGAATATTAGCACAAGAGCATAGTGAAAACATGTCAAGGAGTAATTAATCCACATTCAGTGGCCCTGGACAAGAGCTATGGAAGGGATTCGGTGAGCCGATGCCCTACCTGAAGCTGGAGCACGCAGGCTGCATGACCCGTTTTAATTCACTTGGAATGGCTGTTGTCTCCTGGGCCCCAGGATTTGTCCTTTTCTAAAATGCTGTTCTATTGTTGCTATTAATAATAACCTTCCTATTAATAATGTCTCATTAATTCAATTAATAGTTGTCATTATTATTATTAATTAGATTTATATAACAGCCCACAAACATACATTCCTTGGGTGGGTTACAACAAAATATCAAAAACAGAATCTATAATAAATCACTACAGGCAGAACTAAAACGACTACATTAATATGAATAGAGCCATGAGAAGAGCCCTTTCTCCCCTTATGTGGCAGTAAAACCCCTTTGAATTTTGGGACTTACTAGTCCTATAGCATTCGCACAATCAGGCAAAAGCCATTCCACAGCTTTCAGTGATTCCTAGGGGGCTTCCTGATGTGTGTTTATTGCAGGATCCTGGCGGTCTGTGCTTTATGAAAAATCATACACATTTCCTTTTAAACACTGACATTTTTGCTAGGATAGCTTTGCAGTTGCTAGGATAATTCTTGGCTTGGCCAAACTCCTTATCTCAGATATTTCTGTAGGTATTTTATAATGATGATGATGATGATGATTGCCCTCACTTTCTGGTGGGTCATGACTCATGAGAAACATGAGTACCCTTGGCTTCCATCTTCTGCTTGCTTGACTCCTGCTGTAACTGTAATTGGAATTACAGTTAATTGGAATTACAGTTAATCTTGTCATCCTTAGGCATGTGAGGGAACCATTCTAGATGAGTGTGTCCTTTGGAGAGGCTTTGGTCTGGTGCCCTGGACCCAGGCAATAAGGTGTTCAGCTCCAAAGTGCTATTGGAGGCAGTGTGTGGAAGAGGCATGGACCTTGTCAAGAGAACATCTGAGATGGGGATGAGGGTGGTTAGTGTTTGTGTCATGCGATTTTCCTACCGACTCCGGCCAGATCCTGTGAATGAGAGAGAGTAAAGCCAGGTTAGCAACAATGACCCACCAGCTCCTGTGAAGAAGAGGGTTTCCACAAAGAAGGCAGAGGGTGTGCCAGACACCCAGTGAAGAGAGCAGGGGATTGATCCTTCTGGTACCCCCAAGGTAGCACCACCTCAGGTAGTACCACAGCAGCAAGCAGTCGTAACAACTGAAGCCTATGCTGCCCACCCTGTGACCCTTTTTCTGTTGTCCTCATGAAGCCCTAAAAGGAGAATATTGTCACGTGCCACTCCAATCTCTAAGTGGTGAGAGACTCTAGACTCAAAGTGCTCACCCAGGGTTTGGTTTCCTTTGGACTAAAGGTCAGTGGAGACTGTGGTGTCCAAGATATATGATTTTATTTTCACATGCATACAAAATGAACATAGGATGGAGGGGCTCACAACATTAACACTCCAGCATATATTGTGTCCATTAGATTTCCAGCAAAGCCTCACAGTCCAGCAGAGAGCAAACATCTCTCTTTGTCTCCAGCTTCCAGTCTGCTTTCAGCTTACTTTCACATACAACTCTGGTTATTGTCCTGTTACCTCCAGCCAGGTGAGAGTGTGTGGAAGACCCACCCATTTGCTTCTCTGGCAACTTCTTTGGACTCATAATTTGCAGTAAACTAGTCAGCCCAAGCCATTTCCTTGACAAAGGAAGTGGTGTAGCAAGCTTCCCCTTGCGCATTCTACCCTCACAGATATAGGATCCCAGGTTTGGAAGGGGAACCAGGGTTTCATCCAGACTGACCCACACCCACACACCTCATAACACTGTTTGTCCTCCCCTCATGTTTCTTAGTTGTACCCTAAGTTTGCTGGTGGTTGACTGGGCATTCTGTGGGTACAGGATTGGCTCTATGTTGACAGATTGGTGGTGCTCTGCCCATCTGCCCCCCCCCTTCTGTTTCCCTCATAGGATTGCTGGTGCTGTCCAGATCACATGGGATTGTGGCTTCCCTGTCCCTGGGCATGAAACTGCAAGGTCTGGGGGTGATTCCAGGGAGTGCTGTTTCCCTCTGTGCCCATACTGACACCTCCCATGCACTGACTGACCCTGTGCTCCAGAGCTGCTAACAGAGACAGCTCCTGAGGAGCCAAGGCCACTATTGGTTGAGGCAGATTCTCCTGCAATGATTCCTGCATAGGTGAGATTTCCCCTTGAAAGGAAAGGGAGAGCACTATCCTAAGATGGGTGATACCTGTAGATATTTTATGGAATATCCCTCCCCCATCTCTCCAGACTGTGCACACTGCAGTCACTTTGGGTGGCAAAATGTGTTACACTCTCCCAAAAATTTCCTTCTCCACTCCCTTTATTCCAGGGTACTGATTAAACCTCCCCACAAACTCAGGTGGTTGGCTTGAGCCCTGAAACCTCTGTAATGTAAAATCAAGCAGTGACTGGACTACTTGCCTGCCCCGGGTTGCAAGTCCTATTGAAATTCTGTGGGAATCAATGTGAAAGGAGCCCAAGCTCTTGAGCCTCTGTGACCTTTGAAGTTAGAGCTACTTGCTTGCTCTGTGAATCAGGCATTGTGTTTGGGGCAGGACCCAAGAACTTTCCCTACACACAGAACAGCTCCACTAGGAGTCCAGCCAATAAGATAATGGAAAGCTTTGTACTATCTCAAGGCAGCACATACTGTTTTCTAGGCTACTAAAGATGTGCTGCAGCCAGAGTCTTTCAGATGGATGAGAGAGACTAGATCTGGATTATGCATTCATTGCCTCAATCAGCCTATGTTTTATTGACTAAGAGGTGAAAAGACAGAATATAGCTTAAGCATGTGAATCCTTTCTGTATTAAATTTCTATATCACCCTTCACCTGAGGATCACAGGGCAGTTTACAATATAAAAACACAAAAATACATACCATAGTAACAAAAACAAAAACAATGATGCCACCCCGCCACAAAAAGTTTAAAAGGCCTTAGATTAAACAATTAGCTAAAGGCCTGGGATAAAAGGAATATTTTTGCCTGGCCTCTAAAGATATGTAATGAAGGTACCAGGCAAGCTTCTCTGGGGAGAGCATTCCTGAAGTAGGGAGCCACCACAGAAAAGGTCTGTTCTCATGTTAACACCTCCGAACCTCATGTGTGGGAGGCACACAAAGAGGATGATCAGAAACTCTGGGTCTGTTCATATGGAGAGAGGCAACCGTCCTTGAGGTATTGTTGTCCTTAGCCGTTAAAGGCCTTTATAGGTCAAAACCATCACTTTGATTTGGGCCTGGAAACTAATCAGCAGCCAATGCAGTTGGGTCAGGATTGGTTTAATATGCTCCACCTGACTTGCCCCCTTGAGCTACTTGACCAGTTGAAGTTTATGAACAGTCTTCAGAGGCAGCCCCATATATAATGTGTTGCAGTAATCTAACCTAGAAATTACAAGAGAAGCCCTTCTCATAACACCAGGTCTAAAATGGCGTAACTGGATTCCCTCAGAGAGCGCCGCTCGGAGCGGAGTCGTGTTGACTGGCCAGAGTCTGCGAGCAGCCCCCGGCCTCCACACCCCGCCGCTTTCCTCAGGCCCGGACGCTTCATTCCTCTTGACGCTTTAAGATCATTCCTTGTTCAGAATGTCTCTGCACCAGTTCTTACTAGAGCCAATAACCTGTCACGCCTGGAACAGGGACCAAACTCAGATTGCCATTAGCCCTAATAATCATGAAGTTCACATCTATAAGAAGAGTGGGAACCAGTGGGTGAAAGCTCATGAGCTCAAAGAGCACAATAGACACACCACAGGCATTGACTGGGCCCCCAAGAGCGACCACATTGTCACTTGTGGTGCTGACCATAACGCTTACGTCTGGAGTCAGAAGGAAGGAGTGTGGAAGCCAACACTGGTGATTCTGAGGATCAACCGAGCAGCCACCTTTGTGAAGTGGTCTCTTTTGGAGAACAAATTTGCTGTTGGAAGTGGAGCTCGACTCATATCTGTGTGCTACTTTGAGTCTGAAAATGACTGGTGGGTGAGCAAGCACATTAAGAAGCCCATTCGCTCCACTGTTCTTAGCCTAGATTGGCACCCCAACAATGTTCTGCTTGCAGCAGGATCCTGTGATTTCAAATGCAGAGTGTTTTCAGCTTACATTAAGGAAGCGGATGAGAAACCGGCCAGCACACCCTGGGGATCCAAAATGCTCTTTGGGCAGCTGACGGCTGAATTTGGTGGTGCAGGAAGTGGTGGTTGGGTCCACAGCGTCAGTTTTTCCGCCAGTGGCAACCGCCTTGCCTGGGTCAGCCATGATAGCACTGTGTCGGTTGCAGATGCCCCCAAAAACATGATGATCTCGCAATTGAAAACAGAATTCCTCCCATTGCTGAGTGTCGTTCGTCTCGGAGAACGACAGCAGTGTGGTTGCTGCTGGCCATGATTGCTGCCCGATGCTCTTCAGCTGTGACGACCATGGTACCCTCACCTTTGTCTCCAAGCTGGACATTCCCAAGCAGAGCATACAACGCAATATTTCGGCCATGGAACGTTTCCGCAACATGGACAAGAGAGCCACTACAGAGGATCACAACACTACTTTGGAGACGCTGCATCAGAACAGCATCACCCAAGTGTCTATTTATGAGGTGGACAAACGAGATTGCCGCAAGTTCTGCACCACTGGTATTGATGGAGCAATGACCATCTGGGACTTCAAGACATTAGAGTCCTCGATCCAGGGGCTGCAGATCATGTAAATCTGGCTCTCTGTTCTCTAGCAAGACAACTCGTTCTGGCATCTGCACAGACTTGAAAAGGGATGGTGAAGATAGGTCACTTTTTGAAGCACTGAGAAAATGACGACTTAGTGGATTTTGTTCCTTTTCCTTTTCATCCCCCAATTTTGGTGAAATGTGTTGGTTTGAAAATCAGCTGTGATTGTGGTATATATTTGGCTTTGTTTTTATTATTATTATTGGTTGTTTCATTCCATTCTTTGCCAAATCTGCTCCTTAAAATAGTTTATTGCAGGAAGTATGAATCACTAACTTAAAAGGGGAATTTTGTGTAAACATGTCTGCTAGAAAATAAAATTTTAAACAAACAAATAAATAAATAAAATGGCGTAACTGAACCAGTGGGTACAGCAGTGGTAGCCCGTGTGATGGTTTCCAGATGTTCTTGACTACAACTCCCATGATTCCCAGCCCACATGGTAATCAGGGGCAATGGGAGCTCTAATCAAACCTCATGCAGGCCGCCACATAGCCTAACCCTAGTGTTTCCTTTACTTGTTTTACCGTACTTTTGAAGAGTGATGCAGTGGCAACATTATTCTGAGTAGGGTTGCCTACAGTTTGGGGGTGGAGCGGGGAGACGAAATCAACCAGGCTAGCATTTGTGGCATTAACTGTAGCTTGATCTGCAGAGATCAGCAGGCGATAACCTCTCCATACCTTGAAGAACTTTACTTGCTGATTCCTCATTTCAGTAGCTCTTCGACCAAACCAAGTGTGTTGGGATCTTCACTTGTGTAGTCCCTGCTCACAAGTCCTGGGAAACAGGTGAAGCCTTTACCATAGGGTGACAAGCGTTACTACTGTACGACAGTTCGAGCTGCTGTGAAAGGCACAAGAGAAGGAAAAGTTGGCAACACAGCTTCTTGGTGTTACCACTGCACTTGCAACGCTAACAGGAGCCAATGTTACCGGCAGCAGTGCAGTTAGGACTGGGCGATCTGGGAGGCCAGGGTTCAAATTCCTACTAAGCCTTGAAGGCACCAGTTTAGCATCATTTCAGAAAATGGATTGCATGCTAAAATTTCTGCATGTTGGGTTGCTGTGAAAGGCACAGGACTGATCCCTGTGAAAAGGTGACTGTGCTAGCAAGGAGGAAATCAGCATCAGTGTGCATATGCCTTCTCATTGATTGCTCCCAGACTCTGAAACTCCCTCCCTGGAGAAGCTAGACTGGCTCCCTCCTTGTCTTTCCACTGGCAGTTGACGTTCTTGTTCCCACAGGCTTTTGGGAACTGATTGCTATTAATGAAAGGGTCAGTGCTGTGCTGTTTTTTTATAGTTTGTATGGTTTTAATAAAATTCTATATGTATATACAGTATATAGTTTTAATTGTATCAATGTTTATTTGTTTTTAATTACTGTTTTTTCTATGTTTTTAGCTGTTCTTATTTTTATCTGTAAGCTGCCTTGAGTCCCTGTCAGGGAAAAATGAGGAGTACAAATTGATGATGATGTTGATGATTACTGTTACTACCTTGGACCAGTCACTATCTCTCAGCCTATCCTACCTCACAGGTTTGTTGTGAGGATAAAATATGGGGGAAAGAATGGTACATGCCACTTTTAAAATTAGAAGGGAGATTCGAACTGCTAGGTTGGCAGGAGCAGGGACCGAGCAACGGGAGCTCACCCCGTCGCGGGGATTGGAACCGCCAACCTTCTGATTGGCAAGTCCTAGGCTCTGTGGTTTAACCCACAGCGCCACCTGTATTAGGGCAGACCAAAGGCACTGTAAGCAATTTGAGGCCAGTAGTTCACTTATCATTTGGTTTAGATCATTTGGCTCAGCAGTAAGTTCTTCCTGCTGGCATTAGGAAGGGTTGTACGTATCTCTTGAATGAAGGATTTTGGCTGAAGGAGAATTGGGAAGTGATCACTGTCAAATTTAGGCATAACTTCTAGGGTCTTAGCATAAGGAAGGAGATCCCTAGAAACAGTTATATAGTTTATAGCGCTCATTCTGGAGCCAGATAGGTAGGTGAATTCAGCTGGGTAGTCGCTTTCAAGGGCACTATTTAAAATGTTTCGCCTAAATGCCAAGCAGAGGCCTGCGAAGTTTGATTTCTGATCTTTTGAGCAACGGGTGAGGAGGAATCCATCGGCCTCAAGGTTGGGGGGAGGACAGTGATCACCAGCTGGGTTTGTCTAGATGTCCTTTCAGTATCTTTTGGCTCTAAAGCTCTCTCTTGAGTTGTAAAATTTTCCACCAAAGTTGTAAGCAGCCCATTGCTTACTGTAAGAAAGTTTTTGATGAGGGTTAATTCTAAGCAAACCATATGAAGCTGATCCTGGAGGTCAGTGTCTCTCTCTTCTGTTTGTGTGCATTTAGAAATGCCTTGTTGTCTGGGCTGGCTTTTACTGAGCTCAAAAGAACGCCTCTGTATAAGCTCACCGGTTTCCCCCAATTTATTTCTCAAATTGGCCTTGTTTATGTCCTCTGTGAAGGCCAAATCTAGGGCCAAATTTATTAAGGGACTTATATTCCTAGGTTGCTGCATGTCCCCTTTAAGATTTATTGACCAGTCCAAAGCAGGAAGTATAGGGGACAGAGGCATAGCAAGGTCAGGTGGTACCTCATGTGGAAATTGTTTTTGTCAAACCCCCACCATATTGACAGCTCGGGGTAGGCTTGGGAGTCACAGGCAGGCAGTGCACTGAATGTCACCCCCCTGCTCCCCCTTCCTACACCTCTAATCCCAGCATGGCATGTGTGTGTGTGTTCACTGTCAGCTCCCATCGGCTTCAGCCACTATGACTGAGATTAAGAGCCCCCAAAACCTGAGAGCCCCAGGTTGGGGGTGGCCTGTCCATCAGTTAACTGGGAGGGTGTCTCCTCCAGCCAGCCATGAAACTGCAGTGGGAGAGGGGAAGGCTTCAGTCCTTCTCACTGTGAGGAGGCCACAGACTCACAACCTGCGAGCCTGATATTCCCTATCCATGCTCTTTCCCAATTGATTGATTGATTGATTGAATGGCTTCCAGTATGTTTCTGAGCACCATTCCATGTTGGTGCTCACCTTAAAAGCCCTAAACGGCCTCAGCCCAGTATACCTGAAGGTGTGTTTTCACCTCCATCATTCAGCCCGGGCACTGAGGTCCTTCTCCGAGGGTCTTCTGGTGGTTCCCTCACTGAGAGAAGTAAGGTTGCAGGGAACCAGGCAGAGGGCCTTCTCGGTGGTGGCAGCCTCCTTGTGGAATGCCTTCCCTACAGGTGACAAGGAGATGAGCGACTATAAAACCTCTGAAGGCAGCCCTGTATAGGGAGGCTTTTAATGTTTTTACCCTAGCCACCAGGAGTATCGTGTATATAGTTTTCACTCAGGTCCACGTCACTTACTTTAGGCGGGAAACCCTGGGTTGTTGTTGCTACAATGTTGACAGCTGGCTGCCTATAAAAGCAGGCCGGCTGAGCTGTTTGCTGTTCAGTTCTGTTCTGGCCTCTGAATAAACAAGAGCTGTTTGAAGAATCGCTGTGTCGTCTGACATGTTCACCCACTATTTAACACTGGCGACAAAGGTAGGATGGATGGACATCAGAGCACAGCCAGACGCGGCCACCCTCTGAGCTGAGCTGAATCACGGAGCTGAAACACTGAGTGAAATCACAGAGCAGAATCAATTCAGAGCTGACCGTTCTGGCTAGAGCACTGTGTTCCATCCATGGCCCTCCATGTCGGCATCGGAACCATGGCTTCACTCGTGCCTCTACCGCCATTTGCCCCAGCCTCTGAATCATGGGACTCCTACCACGCTCGGTTCGACTGCTGCCTCCAAGCAAATGAGCTGACAAGAGCATCTGTAGAGCAGAAGCGGAGCCTCTTCCTCAGCCTTTGTGGCCCCGAAGTGTTTGCGACGGCCCAAGCATTGGTTGCGCCTCTAGCAGTCCAGGCAGAGCCATGGGACACAATTCAAGAGAAGCTCCGCAACCACTATGCGCCAAAGCCATCCAAGATTGCTGCCCGCCATGCATTTTACCACCGGAACCAGGCAGAGGGGGAGTCAATTAACAACTACACTGCCGCTCTCCAACAGGTTGCAATGCACTGCGAGTTCCGAGACTTAGATGATGCCCTGATAGATCGAATCGTCTGCGGGGTCCGGGACATCCGTCTGCAATGGTGTCTCCACGCCAAGCCAGACCTTACGCTGCAGAAAACCATTGAGGAGGCCCTGGCCTCAGAAGCTTCTGAACTCTCCACCCAGGAAATCCGCACGGCCAATAGCCCGCGTCTGGCTAGGAAGCCAGTCCCAGTAAATCATGAAGAGGCCAGCAGTGATGAGGCATCCTCCGGTGAAGATGATGACGTGCACCAGACAAAGCAGGAGCGCGGGAAGTTCAAACAGAAGTCCACGGGCCAATCAGAATGGGCCGGCTGTGGAGGCAACCATTCCCATGCCAAGTGTCGGTTCAGAGACGCCATCTGTCGGCGATGTTCCAGGAGGGGCCACATCGCAACCAGACAGCCCGAGCTCTCGTCGTGGTTCCCCAAAGACTCTGCCAACGCGTCCTCGAGGCTCTGCACATCGGTCACCCGGGAATCGTCAAAATGAAGGCATTGGCTCGGTGTTACGTCTGGTGGCCTAACATGAACGATGCCATCACTTCGTGGGTTGCCTCCTGTCAAGCATGCCAAGAGTCGAGACCTGCACCTCCGGCAGCTAAGGGCAACACCTGGGAGACGCCCAAGGCACCCTGGTCGAGGGTGCACATCGATCTGGCCGGCCCCTTTCATGACCGGACCTTTATGGTAGTGGTGGACGCCTATTCCAAATGGCTGGAGGTGGCCCTGATGCCCTCCACCACTACCGAAGTCGTCATCCGGGTGCTGTGGGGTCTGTTTGCAACTCATGGGTGTTCTGATGTCCTCGTCTCGGACAACAGACCTCAGTTCACGTCGGGCACCTTTGAAAGGTACCTCTTGGGGCTGGGCATCTGCCATGCCCTAACGGCACCATTTCACCCGGCCAGCAACTGGCAGGCAGAAAGAATGGTGTGCTCAGCAAAAGAGACACTGGTGCGCCTGGAACAGAGGGACTGGCACGAGCGGGTCACTGAATACTTGCTCGTGCAGCACATCACCCCTCATGCAGCCACATGGCTGAGCCCAGCAGAACTGCTTATGGGCCGCCTCCTCAGGTCTCTGCTTGATGGGCTGCACCCAGACTTTGGTGTGGCCAAGCCCCCGGGCTGTACTAACGCGCCACGGTCCTTTATTCCAGGGGATCAGGTTTTTGCCCGGAACTTTGTGGGGGACATTCCTTGGGTGCCAACCATGGTAGTGGGTTTCACAGGGCCCCGTTCATACCAGGTGGCACTTGAGAACGGACACTTGTGGCGCCGACACATAGACCAGCTAAGGCGCAGGGTTGGGGATTTGGACACTACCGCTGTGCGCCCAGCTGTGGCCCCAGCTCTGGAGCAGTCGTTAATGGAAAGTGAGGCTCCACCTACATCTTCCTCACAAACTGAGGGCATGGAGCCGAGCCGAGCCATTTCAGTGGGTCTGCCTGGCTCTCCAGAGACTCAGACCACTGCCGTGCCTGACCGTCCACCGAGTCCGCTCATGGCGGTTCCTTCGACAGCAGTGGAGCCAGGGAACTCGGGCTCAATGCCACATTTGGTCGCACCACAGTCGCAGCCAGAATCGGAAGGCCACCCGACTCTGGTACTGACCCTCGGCGATGCAGCAGGGTTTCCAAGCACCCAGCGTATTTAAAAGACTATGTTCACTGGACAAACTGCACATGTAAAGCTGTATGGTGAATAGGGTCAATTAATATGCTTATGTGCCTTACTGAAATCAATAAGGGTACTGCAGTATGTAATGGAACCACTATGATTGTAACTAATGCCTTATCTCGGTGGGGAGGGGTGTTATGTATTGAAGTTCTCACCCTGACCACCAGGAGTATCGTGCATATAGTTTTCACTCAGGTCCACGTCAGTTACTTTAGGCGGGAAACCCTGGGTTGTTGTTGCTACAATGTTGACAGCCGGCTGCCTATAAAAGCAGGCCGGCTGAGCTGTTTGCTGTTCAGTTCTGTTCTGGCCTGTGAATAAACAAGAGCTGTTTGAAGAATTGCTGTGTCGTCTGATATGTTCACCCACTATTTAACAGTTTTATTATGTTTTTATATGTGTTAGAAGCCACCCAGAGTGGCTGGGGCAACCCAGTCAGATTGGTGGGGTATGTTGTAAACAAAAATTGCCCTTTTCCCTTATGGGGTATCCAAGAGCCCATATAGAGTCCTTACATAGGTTCCCTATTGGTAGGAGAGAATAACAGAGGCCAACCAGAGAATTTTGAGAAGCAAAGCAGCTAGTAAGCTTGATCTTTATTGAACTGTTGCAACAGGGTGCTCCCCTCACCCGCAGGAGAGGAAGAGGAACCCCGAAAAATGGCGTGCAAGGCCTTATAAAGACTTTTGAAATTGCCACCCTGTAGATCAGGACCACCCCCAGAAACATCATACATACATCACAGAAGGGGTGTAACCTAAGACCACCCCTCAGATACATCACACCTACATCATAGGAAAGGCGATCTAAAACAGAAATTTTAATGTTTTTCTCTTGTCGTTGTTTATCTCCTTTCTGGCAGGTTACTTGATTGGATTTCCTGGGGAGCCTGGCTAGTCTTTTGTAATGATAAATACTTAGTTCCTGGGCCAGGTCACAGGCTCACACCCTATTTATATCTTAAATGTGCCCTTAAGACAGGATTTGTGAGGAAAGAGACAATGGGGAAGTTTCCCATTTTGACCTTGTAGAGAAAACATTTACTCAGTTTAGGAATCAAAATGGTTCCAGGCTGGTCTTCCTGTGCTGATCTGGTTGGTACACTTATGAAGATTACCATAGATCTAAGACCGTAAAATTCCTATCACACGTACAAATCACATAATTACATTTATAGCCCCCATTACCTGCAAGGAGCTCAAGGAGTTCTCCTCTCCCCCCTCATTTTATCCTCACAACAACCTGAAGCGACTTTGACTCAAGAGAACAAGGGAGGCGTTTATGGTGAGTTCTGGCACCTCATTTTATTGAAAAATAGCAATGAGGGGGGGAAAGCACTCATCACAGACCAGATCCAGGTGCTCTCTGAGGAAACTGATTTTCTAAAACCATTTCAATCAGGGTTTATTTTTATTTTTTAAATAAATGTTTATTAAGGTTTTACAAATCAGAAATTTCATCGTTTCAAATAGAGTATTATCATGAATAAAGCTCACATAAAAAAAACAGAAACACCAGAAAAACAGAGATATATAGCAAAGAAAACAGAAAACAGAAAATCAGAAGAAAAAGAAAAAAAGAAAAATCCACTTTTTTTGTATTAACAAAATTCCATACCCCTCTGTCTTGACCTTCTCACATCCCCCTTTTTTGTGTTCCTCTTTATTCCAATCAAATTCAGCAAATTCAAACCCTTATTTAACCCATGCTTAACTTTATATTCTTCTAATTATTATGTCCCAATTTTCCATTATTTTAACCTCATCTTATATACTGTGACATAATATTATTCTGTTCATAACCCCTTCTCCTTTTTGACATTCTTCTTTTCATTCACATTTAACCAAATCCCACAAACCCTATTACCTTCACTTCCCACATCATATTTACACTCAAACATTTTACAGTGTTTTTGTAAATAGTCCTTAAACTTTTTCCAGTCCTGTTCCATCAGTTCTTCTCCCTGGTCCCGGATTCTGCCAGTCATTTCAGCCATCTCCATGTAATCAATCACTTGCATCTGCCATTCTTCCACGGTGGGTAAATCTTGTGTCTTCCAATACTTGGCAAGGAGTATTCTTGCTGCTGTTGTTGCATACATAAAAAATGTTCTATCTTTCTTTGACACCCATTGGCCAACTATGCCCAAAAGGAAGGCCTCTGGTTTCCATTTCAATCAGGGTTTAGGCCCAGTTTTGGCATAGAAACTGCTGTGGTCGCTGTGTATGATGAGCTCTGACAGGAGAGAGAAAGGGGAAATGTGTCCCTGTTAATTCTCCTCAGCCTCTCAGCAGCTTTTGCTACCGTTGACCATGGTATCCTTCTGGAGTGGCTGTCTGAACCAGGGGTGGGTGACACAGCTTTGCAGTGGTTCCAGTCCTACTTGGATGGTCATGATAACCTTGGGTGTTGCTTCAGGCCCGTGGAGCCTTCATTGGGCTTCAGTTTTATCCCCTGTGCTGTATAACATCTACTTGAAACCGTTGATGGTTTAGAGTACGTTGCAGCAATACGCGGAAGACACACAGCTCTGCTTCTCATTTTCTGAGGCCCTTCTCCATGTGCCTCCACATCTCAACCCCAAAAGCTGGGCAGCTGAGCCCCATCACTGTATCACCACAGAAGCACCACCACCTTGTGTGTGTCAGGCTGCAGTTAAAAAGCAAGTTTAGAAAACTGGCATAACAGCCCCAAGCTTATAACACCCCTCTTTTATATACCAATCTAGTACATAAAATGCTTTGCAATCTTCGCTCTATTTTTTCTTTATAACAGGCAGTCTGCTATTATTCCTGTTCTCTAAGCGAAAGGGGGGAAGTTGCCAACTCTTTTTCCTGACAGGGCTCCTGTGCTTTTAACAGCTGCATGGCAAACAGGAATTCACAGTATAATCCTATGTACTCAGAAAGAAGTGTGGAGAGCTGAGGTGGGGAGCCTCAGGCCTAGGGGGCCAAATAACCTCACCAAGTTGCTTTGCCTGCCCTCCAGGACTCTCCTGAGGTCCCGTGTTTAATGGCCCAGGCCTGCACTCTCCTCCTTAACTACTTAAGCAGGAGATCTGTACCTATCAAGACTTCTGACTTTGGTTTATGGTACAAACCTTAAGAGGCATATTTGTTGCTCCCCCCATGTTTTGCCTCTGGAACTGCCCGCCACTGGTATGTAATTTCCCTTGAGGTAATCCACCCCTTGAACCAAAAGAGATCCCTCATCTCTGGTGTTGTGACTTAAATGTCAAGGAAGCAGGGAGGGAGCGATGTATGCTAAAGCCTCACCAAGGTGATCGCCACCGCATGCTCTTAATCTCAGGGTTGTGGGTCAAGCCCCATGTTGTGTCTGCCCAGGGCCGGATTGAGGTTTGATGAGGCCCTGAGCTACTGAAGGTAATGGGGCCCTTTATATGTCCAGCTTTGTCAACAACAAATTGTCGCTGTTTTTTGTGTTGAATATATGCTATATGGTAATTTATGGACCTAATAGGTATCGAGAGCCATTTGCACATGTTGCCATGCAACCAATCCATGCAGAATGTATGCACCCTATATATAGAAATGAGCAAACCAGTGATATTTTAGGGAGCAGGCTAGCAGGTGGGGCCCGTTACAATGGTACCTCTGGTTACGAACTTAATTCATTCCAGAGGTCCGTTCTTAACCTGAAGTACCACTTTAGCTAATGGGGCCTCCCACTGCCGCTGCACTGCCAGTGCGCAATTTCTGTTCTCATCCTGAGGTAAAGTTCTTAACCCGAGGTACTACTTCCGGGTTAGCGGAGTCTGTAACCTGAAGCGTTTGTAACCCGAGGTGTTTGTAACCTGAGGTACCACAGTACTTACGTCATAGGAGCCTACACAACACAAAACACCGTTGCTGTATGTAGGTTTTATTTTATTTGTTTTTTATGTTATATTTTGGAAATGTACATTCAGGTTTTTTTTCTTTGAATTTTTGGGGACACCCTAAAAATTTCTTTTAGTTTTTTGGGGCCCTAAGCTATAGCTTATTAAGCTTATAGAGTACCTAAATCCAGCACTGGGCCAAAGAGACTTGAATTGCAGGGGACAGGACTAGATTACTCTTGTCCCTATAATTCCATGGTTCTGTTATTGATCTTATTGGTTGGCATATATCAGTCCTGGGAGACGACTTGGGGATGAAGTCAAACTCTACAATTCTATGGTTCTATTAACGCTGAAAGTTTAAATGTTAAAGGCTTCCCCACGCGTCAAGAGTTATCTTTTGTTCTTAGTCGTTAAACCTCCCCGCTAGAGCTCCCGAGACATGCACGTATGTGGATGCATGCAAGTGGGTGAGTGGGAACTGTTTCTGCACCCACCCACAACGCGCGCCACGTGTGAACTCCGGGTCACGGTTTTTGCCGCGCAGACTCCTCCTGCTCCGATTCCCGGCTCGGCCGCTAGGGGCGGGGCGGAGCCGCTCCCCTGGCTGCACCCCGCCTGCTCTCTTGCTTGGGCGGAGGGGCTAGTGGTTTTCTGCTAGCAGGGTGCTGTACCTGTTATTCCTTTAAAGCAAACCGAAAACCTGCCACATGTGAAATCTGGAAGCCGGAAGATTGCTCTGAGGTCGGAGAGGAGGAAGCGCAGCGGCGATGTGAAAATGGCACGGGAGATGGGGGCGAGGCAGATGCTGCAGCGCTGAGCGTGCAGCTCCTCCGATTTATTTCGCATCCTCCTCCTCCTCCTCCTCGGAACCAAGGTACCGTCTCTGCCCGCGTCCGTGGAGAGCTAGCCGGCGTCTCAGCGCTCGGGTGCCCGGACCAGCCTGGCTTTTGTTATTTATAGCTAGGTGGGGCTGGCAGGGGTGGGGGCCGGAGCCCAGCGAATCGACTGCATTGATTGGCTGGACAGGTTTTTAAAAAGAGATTTGATAGATCTCTCTCTCTCATCATTGCAGTCTTTTGGTGCGGGGATAGACGAGTCTGTCACAATTGGGCCTGAGCGGTGGCAACAGCAGGCCTGGATCCGGTCCGGATGGAGGATAGATGCGGATGGTGTGGAGCCAGTTATTTCGTTCCCAATGGCGTTTTATAGGTACAGGAGACAAGAGATTTCGCCTCCCCTTGTCACCTGAATGCTGCTTGATAGAGGAGTGATGGGTTAATTCTTTATAATATCACCGGGTTTTATTTATTTGGTCATGTTAGGTAATGTGGGGAGGGGGCGAGTCCTAAGTGCAGGTGGCATTTCTTTTAGCTTTCTGGCTCTCCCCCGCCTCCCATGATAGAATTTACCGTCTCATTTATGCCTGGGATTTATTCCAAAGAGAGCTTGTTAATTGAATTACCAGCCAAAGGGCGTCAGGTAGCCCTGGGAACAGGCCCCAGGGTGCAGTCATGTTCGGAAAGGGATTCTCTTCCCTTCCAGTCCGGGATTGAATGTGCTTCAATAGTGGGCCGACCTGCCTAGAAAGCGAAGGTGAGATGGGAGCTGCCTTTTGTCTGAATGGCACAGGTATATCTCTGATCTGCCAGAAACCAGTCCCAGGGATGGCTAGAGGAATTGTACAGCTGCTGTCAACAAGGTTTACATAAGGCTTACGGTCCAAGGCCAGTTGCCTGTTTCAGAGCACATGTGCCATTTGGGCATGACTTAGATTAGGAAACTGGGTTTGGAGTCTTATTCCTACTGCATTTCTGGGTGTGTGTGATTTCTTTATTTAAAAAAACCCCAATAACCAACTGTCACATAAATTAGACTGACTTGTAACCCAAGCCTATGTCTTTGTACTCAGAAATCACAGTGTTTAGTGAGACCTTTGTTCAGCTATGTGCTTGTCAGATTGCAGCTCCATATCATGTTTCTTTGCACACTCAGGCTGCAGTTCTAGCTGTGTCTCCTCAGAAGTAAGACCTATTGAATTCAGTAGTACTTCAGGCAAGTGAGGTTAGCATTGCAGCCTTAGTGCTATTGAACTTGGGATTTGCTTCTGAGTTGGCAAATATAGGATCACTGTAAATAAATATAGGATCGTTGTAAATAAAAAATGTGGCTGTGTATACACGTGCACATCTTTTCAGTTCATGCTTACAGTGAAGTATGTTTCTGTCTAACATGGAATTGGGATTGGAGTTAATTCCATTCCTGTGTGTTAATTCTAATCTTGTATATGTGGTGTTGGTAAACTTCATGGCTGAGTACATTCACCACAGACCCTGCTAATTTTGCTCTGCACATGGCAACCATTCCATCTTGTAATCACCTAGTCTCTTCTGGATTGTCAGAATTTACATCCCCCTCCCCGACTCCCATCCTTTGGAGCCTGCCTACCTGGGGGGTTTAGCTCCATATAAGAAACAGCCAGACACTGGATGAGGCCTCCTAAGCATAGACAGAGAGTGAGTGATCTTGGCACAGAGATTCCTTAACCCACTGCTGTCCCTCAAGGCCTGTTAGCTGCCGTGCCTTATCTTGTCACTTTAGGCCACCATATTATCCTAATCAGAAGAGAACTTTGTTCTTGATCCTTCCTTCTAACAGGTCTGATTGTGAACTGTGGAACGAAGTTTATGTGAACAGAATAGCAGATTGAGTCAAACTTATTTGTAATTATATTACAAATAATTAATGAAACCACAAGATGTGAGTTGCCCTGCCAACAATAATAGTAGTGTGGAATAATCAGAACTTTCATAATAATCAAATTAACGTATTATAAAATGGCATGTAATGGGCAACCAAACACATTTTTGGAACTGTTCATAGCGATTGGAAGTCCAGATGGGGTATAAACTGGGGGTAACTATATCCCCCCTCAAAGTTTCTGTATTCCCCAATTTTATGGAAACAAATATGAAAACAACTTGAAAGATGGGAGGGGGGATACCTGGTCAGCCCTGGTTTTTCCACCCTCCCAGGCCTTTCCATTTGTAACTGTTCATTGTTTAATTTTGGGATGATTAATATCAGGATGATATATGCTTATACACTTTTATATTATTATAAATATTCCTTTATCTAACAGAACCAGAAACAAATCAATAACTCCCATCCCACAAACACATTTTAAAAGCCATAGAATGTTAATCAGCTGAATGCCTGGTTGAAGAGAAACGTCTTTGCCTGGTGCCTAAAGATATGCAATTAAGGTGCCAGGCGGGCCTCCCTGGGGAGAGCATTTCACAAATGGGGAGCCACTGCAGAAAAGGCCCGTTCTCGTGCTGCCATTCTCCACAAAAGGCAAAGGTGCATGCAGCTGCCTCTGCAAGCTTTGCAAAGTTAGCTAAGGTTCCTCTCTCTCCCCCCTCCCCTTTTGCCCAATCCCAAGCAAGTTGATTTGGAAGTCTATTGAGTTCAGTGGGATTTACTCCCAGGTAAAGCCGGGGAGGAGTCAGGCTGCCCACAGAGAAGAGACCTGCAAAACGGGTTTGAGGTTGCAAATAAACAGTTTGTTTGTTAGGCTTCTATGTGCAGTGAAAAGGATGAGGTGGTGCTTATTTAGGAGTTGTTCCACAACCACCCTGCTAAGCCCATGTAAATATAACTGCTGCACTCTGTCCTGGCTGTTTGATTCCCAGGGAAACAAACCAAATCGGCTTCCTCATCCATAATCACATCCTGGTTGAGGGAGGTCTTGCTCAGAGCCTACGTGGCATTCAGCAACAGCAGATGAAGACCCAAGGGCTGGCTGATAGGACAATCCTCAGCATCTCCTCAGGTTGGTGGAGGGGCTGTCACACAGCCCAGTCACTGGCTGCCGATACTTCTTGATGAGCATAAGTGGGAGGTTGGAAGGACTCTTTGAACAAGCTTCCTTAATTTACCCAGTTCCAGAGTCTATTTCTGCAAAAGAAAGGGAAGTTCGAACTGCGGATTTCCTCTCATTATTCTTTTCATATAGCCAAATAGCTCTTTTGTACTTTGCAGTAGTGAACCCTTGGTTATTTTTGCAGCTGTGAGGCATGCTCTTCCCATTTCTATACTGCAGTTATCTGTTCTTGTTATTCTCCTACCTGGATCTCAGTGTTTTATTCTCTTCCTCCCACCTCTGATACTTCAATCAGCTGGGACCCCAGACTTGGTAATGGGTTACTTTCATTTGTATGTGTTCTTTTTAATTTTAGTGGATCCTGAACTTTGGAGGATGTTGCTGCCATTTATTTGGAGTTGGTGGTTGACCTCCATTCTTCAGCTGCATTGCTGACCTGTACAGTCATAGAATCACAGAATGATAGAGTTGGAAGGGACCCCAAGGGCCATCTAGTCCAACCCCCTGCAATGCAGGAATCTCAGCTAAAGCATCCATGACAGTAGGCCACCCAACCTCTGCTTGAAAACCTCCAAGGAAGGAGAGTCCACCACCTTCCAAGGACACATGGCTCCCCCTCCGAAATCTTGGGAACTGTAGCTTGTTAAGGTTTCAGGATTCTTTAGGGAAAGTCATGTGTTTAAAATGTGTGTTAATGTATAGTGTGGATGAAGCAAACAGCAAGCACATCCACACCAAACATGTAAAGCAATCTTAACAGTCATGAATCCTGGGAACTGTAGTTTAAAGTTGCTGACTTCTCAGATTTACCCCCCTCAGCACCCTTAACAAATGACAATTTCCAGGATTCTCCATGACTAAGTGGTAAGAGTGCTTAAATGTTCTTTCTGAAGGCTTACTAAATGCAGACTCCATGCATGATTTCAACACCAGTCATTTCGCTTCTCCCTTTCTGTCTACTGAATACTGTAATAGTTCTGGAGAAGGCAAAAGCTTGCACAGTGTTTTCTTTCAAACATCTTTAACATTGCTTGAGAGATGTATTTTCTAATGTAGATTTTGAATGAAGAAAGGAAGTTAAGATCTTTTTTTTTTAAGACTATGGTGGCAACTTAAGCGATATGTATGAATTGGCTCTTAGACCTGGAACATGGTTGCGCCCAGGAAACTCATGAAAAAATTGGAGATTAAATGGCCTTTAAGCATGTGCAGAGTGCCTTTCTCTCTTCCTTGAGCACATCCTGGGTTCCATGGGTCAGTGTCAGGGCTTGTTACGTTGCTGAAAAGGGTGAGGAGAGGAGGAGACTGAGGTCCACCACTGTGTGCATGTGCCTGTTCATTTATCTGTTAACCAGACCCAGCCTGGTTACCTGTAAAAAGTTTAGGGGAGATGTCTTTGGTGAATCAGGATGCTTCCCTAGAACAAACCAGAGATGTTTGAATTAGCACCAGCACCTTCTGTTGCAGAGATGGAGAACCTGAGACTCCTTGGATGTTGTTGGACTACAACTTTCATCATCTCTGACTCTGACCTTTGTCCATGCTGGGCAAAGGGGCAAGATTAGACGTAGATGCACAAAGTTGTTGTTGTTTTTTTTAAAAATCAAGACTCCTTGCGCTCCGTTCTGCTCCTCCTTTCTTCCTTCCCAGGGAGGCCCTTGCCCTCTGCCTGCCCCTCAGAGCCAGCACTTCACACAGGGCTGGGCCTTGGCAGTGGCAGCCTCTTCTCGTCTGCTCTCTAGCAGCTGCTATGAGCTGCCCAAGGAAGTGGGGCAGCAGCAGTGGCCATGGAGAGGCCACAGGGGCTCCCTTGCCTCCTCGGCTGCTCAGGACAAGTGCCGGATCTTCCTCTTTTTTGAGCTCGGCAGCAGCGGCACTCGCAGGGGAAATAGGGACATTCTGGGATCAAATGAGAAGCTGAGATGGCTTTCATAATTCTGGAACTGTCCCTGACATAGCTGATAGGTTTGATTACAGAAAATTCATTGCTGATATTTGTGAGTAACAACAACTAGAGAACCCCTTTTTGGACTTTTTGTTTGAAAAGGAATGCATTTGAGACATATGGGTCTGAAGACTGGGGAAGTATTGCTTAACGGAGTGAATGTTTTGAATAGGTTTTTTTGGGCAACTGACAAACAAAAATTCAAAAGTCCCATTTTATTTTTATTTTCCCTTTCTTTCTTTTCTCATATACCGTATTTTTTGCTCTATAAGACTCACTTTTCCCCTCCTAAAAAGTAAGGGGAAATGTGTGTGCGTCTTATGGAGCGAATGCAGGCTGCACAGCTATCCCAGAAGCCAGAACAGCAAGAGGGATTGCTGCTTTCACTGCGCAGCGATCCCTCTTGCTGTTCTGGCTTCTGAGATTCAGAATATTTTTTTCTTGTTTTCCTCCTCCAAAAACTTGGTGCGTCTAGTGGTCTGGTGCATCTTATAGAGCGAAAAATACTGTATATGTCCCTCCTTTTTATCTTATTTCTTCTCTTTTCTTTTCTTTTCCTTTGGTGTCCTCTGCTCTGGGCCATTACTGGGTTCCAGGATTACACACACATGAAGGTGGTGGATGGATGGAGGGACCCTGAGTGAGAAACTGGAAAAAGAAACGAAAGCTCCCAGGTGAGAGCTGGGAGGGTTCACCACTTTCTGTGTGAGACAAGGACTCTGAATTTTCTTTCTTCTTTCTTCAGACAATCTTAACCGCTATATCTCAAAGTCCTACACGCAACCTCAAACTTCCATCATTTATAAATAACTTTCACCTTTCTGATGTCAACAACAGACTAGAAAATATTTTTGTTCATTAAACAGGAAGCTGCCTTAAATATCTCAAGTTTAGGACGGTTGAGACTGACTAACCGAAGTGCTCCAGGGTTTCAGAGAGGGGAGCGTTCCAGCCCTGCCTGGAGATACCAGGGATGGAACCTAAGGCCTTTGCATGCAAAGCAGATGCACGGCCCCATAGCTGTTGCTCTTCCGCAAACATTAATACCTTGCTCAGTCCCTGAAAGGGCAGCCAGCTCCAGAGCTCCACAGATTTCAACTGAGTTTTAATTGATTTTAACTTGTTTTAAACCAAGCATTTTATTAACTGTTTTATTAACTGTTCTTTTAACCTGGAAAGCAGAAGAATGTGAACTGCGAGATAAGCAATAATTAACAAACTTGGAGCTTATCTGTTCTGTCAGGATCCCGTTTATCAAGTGGAAGGGAGGAAGATGACTGAACTTGACACAGTAATTGTTGAGATTTTATCTTAGTTTTGAACCTAAAAAGGCACCCAGAGGCAAGAAAAGAATCCGGACCAGTCCCAGTAATGATACTGGGGCTCATAAATCCAGCAAAGCAGAGAAACAGATGAGAATACCTTGCTCATACCCAAGCTGGGCTCCCCTAGCCCTATTCGTAAGACAAATTCATGTGTGGAGCCAAGCCGAGTAGCCACGCCCTTAATACAATGCATGTCGACCCTCTGGTGAAAGTCTGTAAGATGTGTGTCTTTTGGCATGCATCACTGTGCCTGAGGACACCAGGTGGTGCAGCCTGGGACATGCATGACAAGTTGGGGCATGGGATAGCAGCTCCTTGCAGATGTTCTTGTTATTATTTCTGCTCTTTCTACCCAAGGGAACTTAGGTTGGTATTGTGTAACTTTTGAACTGGGCTCCTGTGATCTTCCACCCAGGGGACTGATCTGGACTCAACTGCACCCGCTTAGCTTCAGCAATGCTGCAGTGGATTCTCCCAGATCAGTTAGGGTTTTAAAGCCCTGCAAGGCTTTGAGTTTGAGGGTGCTGTGGGCGTGTATGTGTGCCATCATGTATATGCAAGGTAACCTTGAGCATAAAGACTGGCACCTTTTCCCCCCTGGCAGAGTTTATGTACCTTTAACCGATGTATGACAGGCAGAAATCCAGCAGGTCAGAAGAACCAACATTTTGAGTGTTACCCCTTGGAAGCCTATGGGATTTAAATTCCCACTTTTAATTGCTTAAAGGGGTTGTTGTGGATCCCTTTGTGTGCTGTCACTGACTTGAATTTGTATAAGATTTCAGGCTTGGACACAATTGTATTTGAACTTGGTGGAGCTTACATTTTGAACCATGTACAGTTTGAACCATGTGTGCAAGCATATGGATGGAGTCAGAGGGTGTGTATGTGTGGTTCTTAGTGCACGTAGGAAGGAGGAGGGGGTTATTAGTGATTATATGAAAGAATGGGTGCAGATGACTAGTACCTGCTGAAACAAACATGGAAGAGAAGTGAAATGAGACTTTTTCAAAAAAGAACAGGCTGATACCCCACCCTCACCCACCATGGCCCCCTCCACCTCTTTCCCCCTTCCCCCCCTAATGTAATGTCTCAACAAATGAAACCGACTGTGGCGATCACAAAGGGTCCCCGGACGTTTGATGGTCTGTTGATCCCTGTGCCACCACTGTGATTGCCTCTTGGCTGCCACCAACCCGTTTCTCTTGGGTACACACGGAGTCCAGACAGTTGTTAACATTAACAAATAATCAAGTTTATTTTTATAGGCATGAACAACTAACAACTTCAAACTGATTATCCCAACTATCTATCTGACTCCACCTAACAGCTCCTCTCACTCTCTCACCACACAACTCGACCAACCCACAGACTCAACCTCCCTCTTCCTTCTCCAACTCCCAACTCTCAACTGACTTTCACACACCACCAACTCTCTCTCTAACTCCACCTCCTCCCCTCAGGTTCTCACTGGCCAATCACATCACACTCATTTAACCCTTTCCTTATGACCCACCTAGGAGGCAAACACCACACCAACCTGTAGAAAATGTTCCTTGGAAAAAGAGACATTGCACATACTTTGTAAACAAGACATCTTTAATTAAAAATACATTTTTTTTAAAAAAAGAACAGGCTGCCTTGAGAATTGAGCAGTGCCTGCTAATAATTCAGGCGCGGCTAGCAAATGGACTGCAAGTGCTAATGTAATTGTTTCTATGGAACTAAGCAGGTCTGAGCTTGCTACCACCCCAGTGGGAGCAAGCCTGGGCATCCCATAGGTGCTGCTTTGAGCAGGAAGAGAGCAATACACAATTTTAAGAAATACAATTTCTGCCTTTAAATGGAGATGAAATGAACTAGGCATGCAGGTTTTTTCACTTTGTAAGTTCATTAGTAACAATGATGGGGTTTAATACTGGATTGCAGGAAGGGGCTGTGCCCCGGGGGCTGGCAACCCATACTATGCCACTGATCCTCCGGATTTCTCATGGAGGAGGCCCTTGAAGGGCCTCAGGGGATGATCATAGCGTCCAGGTAGGTTCATATGGGGAGAGGCAGACCTTGAGCAATTGTAGTCCTGAGACAGTTAAGACTTTGAACTGGAACCAGAAACTAATTGGCAGCTAGTGCAGTTCAACCAGGATTGGTGTAATATGCTCAAACTGCCTTGCTCCAATGAGCGACCTGGTTACCAAATTCTGCACCAGCTGAAGTTTCTGAATAGTGTTCAATGTTGCAGTGGATTCTTCCAGATCAGGGGTGTCTAATGTGATGGCTTCCCGGTGTTTCTGGACTACAGCTTCCAGCATTTTTGTGCATTGCTTTTGTGACTGAACCAGTGCAGATTTTCGTCCCAGGTATTTTAAATGTTTTATTAACTAAAAATGTAACAACAATTTGGTTATTTGATGAGTACTGGCGCTCAAGGTTAGCAATTTTTATATTCAAAAGGTTCTGTGTTTTGACTTCTAATATAGTAGAACTTAATGAAATCTGTCTCAGAAAGGACAGAGCAATAATCAGTTTGCCAAGATGTCACTGCTGTATTGCAATGTCAAAAAGTGTCATAGTGTGTGAGATGTTCAAAGGAGTAGAGTCTGATGCCTTGGCCATTCTGGGAACGGGGGGGGGGTGACCAAAGTTGAGTCATATTTTGACTTTATTGCTAAATTAAGCATCACTTAATTGTAGTTTCTCAGTATACACAGTAATTTTCCCATTATTACTATTTTTGTGTGCAAAGTAACCTCTACAATCTGTAGCAATCTGTTCTCTTTCTGCTTCTTGAGAGCAAAGTATGTACATCTACACATGCATGCACACCCCACACAGATAACGAATCTCGATAGATATCATATTAAATCCTGAAAGAACCTCAAATCACCATATTCTACTCTTGCAGATTTGTGATGAATTATTGTGGAGTCAGTTGATGGCTTTCTGTATGCATTGGCCTTAAATTATTATTGTTACTTTTTTATTCATAATTGTATGTTTTATCTTTTTATTTTTTTGTAAACTGCTGAGAGGTTTTGTACAGTCAAGCTGTTAAGTTGTTGCTGTTTGTTCAGGGCTGAAGATCAGGTTTCCTCGGGGGGCGGGGGGGAAGCAGCGGAGCAAATGGCGATGTGGATGAGCCCCCAGACTCCCTCCATCCTGCTCCCACACTCGGACTCACGTGGGCATACTGGGGTGTGCATGAAAATGGGACCAAATGACCATGAGATGCAAAAAGTGCTGTCTCTGATAATTCTGTATAAAATTTGTGATAGGCAAAGCTACAATTCAGCGGTAGTTTGGTGATAATCGCCCCAGTTTTGCTATTCTTATCCCTACCTTTAGTGGGACAGGAAACATTGTGATTCAAACCCAACTGATAGAGCCAAATGTCTTGATAACTTTCTAATTCAGCTATTTCACCCTGTTTTGGAAATTTTTAATGTTTGATGATTTAGCATGTTTTTAATATTCTGTTGGGAGCTGCCCAGAGTGGCTGGGGAAACCCAGCCAGATGGGTGGGTTATTATTATTATTACATTCAGTCTCCTTTCGCAATGCCTTTGTCCCATAAAGCTGAAATGTTATCCCACTGGTTTCTGAATATTGCAATTTATTGCATCAGATTTGTGACCAGTTTGTGTGCATTTCAATGTTTGTCCTGTACTGAAGGCAAATGTTGATGGCATGTATCACTTTGGCAAATAAGCCGGTGAGTGAACTCCTGATGATGTGGTAATTTTTTTCTGGCAGGCTGTCATGAGGCCCTACTCCCTGCACGTTCACACATGATGTTTGTTCATACTGCCCTGAACTGTAGTCATGGCCTTCACCAAGGGTGGGTGATGACCCAAACAATAGGAAGATCCCAGGGTTCTGGAACAAGGTCAGTATTTTGGACAAGGACCAATATGCTGATTCAGGACTGCTGTTTGCAATCCTTCCACTGAGGCAGAAAAACCAAATTGTCTCAGCAGGATTCTGAGCAACTAATGGGATTGGGTTAGTCAAGAAGAAACATACCCTGTTAACATCCTGTAATGGTGTTGTCTGAGTGGTGTCTCATTGTAGCAAATGTCTAATATAAATCCTTCAAGTGCACATCCCCATCCAACAAGCTGGAACAAATGTGGCTGAATCCAGGACTTGGATATAGATGGAAGATCTTGTGTTATGCTTTGGATGGAAGCAAGAAGTGTGCAAACATGTTTTGCAGTCAGCTGGTTTCTATTATAAGCTGGTGTCTATTTGTCTACTATGCAGTTTTGCAGTATCATCCATAAAACGAACCTGCATGTGGACAGGTCTATGCTTGGGTTGATGGTGAGGTGAATATTTTTTCACTAGTCCTAGTGTACACTCGTACCTTGGAAGTCGAACAGAATCTATTCCGGAAGTCCATTTGACTTCCGAAACGTTAGATTTCCAAAGCACAGCTTTTGATTGGCTGAGGAAGCTCCTGTAGCCAATCGGAAGCCTCGTTGGATGTTCAGCTTCCAAAAGAACGTCCAAAAACCGGAAAATTGATTGCCGGTTTTTGATCATTTGGGAGCTGGAACGTTTGACTCCCAAGGTGTTCATGAGTCGAGGTACAACTGTACAGTACTGTACAGTCTCCTGCCCATGGGTCCAGATGATGAAGATGTCATCAATATAACTTGGAGGTGTTTGTGGGCAGAAGCAGAAGTAAGTGTTCTAAAATAGCCATGTATATGTTTGCATACTGTGTTGCCCATTTACCTGTCTTTTTGAAATAATGGTGTTTGAGGACCAAGTGGCAAAACTTGGTAGCTGTATGTGGTCCAGCATCCTGGATAACATTCCTGATGGCTGGTACTCTGTTTTTGTGGGGGAAAGTGGTCTGGAACCTCAGTATCCCTGATTGCCAAAATAATATTCCCCGGGATAGAGAAAGACTTGTACAGTAGTTGCCCAACAGAGTTGGTGGTGGTTTTCTTTGCGGAAGGAAGAAAGGAAGAGAAAGAAAAATATTTGAAGGAAAAGATGGATTGAACAAACAGGCTCCTGTTCTAAATGTAGAAATGTAGCATCAATGTAGCATTCTCCATAGCAAATTGTCTTTTTGCAGGTCCCTCCCACACTGCTTTTCAACACAAGACTCTTTGTAATGCTTTGCAATGCAAATGTGAAGCTGAAGTTTGGACAGAATGCTCATTACATGGCAAATTCTTCTCTGCTCCTCCAACACCGTTCTTGCAAATGTAGTTGTGTTGACCCACAAGAAGAAAATCCAAAATCCAAAATCCACATTAGGGCAATACCCTTATTAGGCCAAACAAGATACTACAAGTAGCATGCGAGCTTCTGAGTTCTCCTATACAGGTATTATGATAAAAAAAACCAAGACTGGTGAGAGGAAACCTGTGTATTTTGCAAAAGTAAAAAATGATACACTTGTGATTAACAGCTGGATCTTATATTTCTAAAAATTGGAGTGTCAACCATTGTATGCTTCTTTTTCCCAGAAGCCCTGCAAAGCACCTAATAGAGCCTCATTTGAATATTGCAACCTCCTTCCACGGTCTTTCTGACGAAATTCAGACTCCATGCATGATTTCAACACCAGTCATTTCGCTTCTCCCTTTCTGTCTACTGAATACTGTAATAGTTCTGGAGAAGGCAAAAGCTTGCACACTGTTTTCTTTCAAACATCTTTAACATTGCTTGAGAGAGGTATTTTCTAATGTAGATTTTGAATGAAGAAAGGAAGTTAAGATCATTTTTTTTTAAGACTATGGTGGCAACTTAAGCGACATGTATGAATTGGCTCTTAGACCTGGAACATGGTTCCAAGTTGTGCCCAGGAAACTCATGAAACAATTGGAGATTAAATGGCCTTTGAGCATGTGCAGGGTGCCTTTCTCTCTTCCTTGAGCACATCCTGGGTTCCATGGGTCAGTGTCAGGGCTTGTTACGTTGCTGAAAAGGGTGAGGAGAGGAGGAGTCTGAGGTCCACCACTGTGTGCATGTGCCTGTTTATTTATTTGTTAACCAGACCCAGCCTGGTTACCTGTAAAAAGTTTAGGGGAGATGTGTTTGGTGAATCAGGATGCTTCCCTAGAACAAACCAGAGATGTTTGAATTAGCACCAGCACCTTCTGTTGCAGAGATGGAGAACCTGAGACTCCTTGGATGTTGTTGGACTACAACTTTCATCATCTCTGACTCTGACCTTTGTCCATGCTGGCTGGGGCTGATGGGAGTTTGAGTTCTCATCCTTGGTCTGTTGCCACAATTTTCCAAGTTTAAAATGGACCTACCTAAGGAGCAGCATGTCTATTTTTTTCATGTCCCCTCTATTTATTTCAAACATTTACATCCCACTTCTTGATTGTAGTTTTCCAAGGCAGGAGGGTTGTATGTTGCTGGTGTGTGACTTTCTGGCAGAGCTGGGCAGGGTTGTTGGCTTCAAAGGGCTAGAGCTGCTTTGCACAAAGCTGGGGCAGGATGTGGTAAAATAATGACGAGCATCTCTGCATTTGAAGAGATAACTGACTTTGTGAGCAGAGATCACTGATAAGATGAATGATGGGAGTTCAGGCATAGAACACAACCTTTTGATAACTTTCTGATCAATTTGGGCTAGATTTTGCCTAGTACTTCTTTCTTAATTACAGGTCTTGATCTTGTGTTCTTTTCTTCCCCTTTTCAGTAACCACAGTTTGCATCCACATACCTGGAATTGAGGTAAGGTTTTCCAGGAAAGATTGTGTGACCTTCCCATTCACAGTTCACCTCCAGTGTCACTTGCTTGAAATAAAACAGGGAGGTAGAAGACCTCGCCTTACTAAAGAAGGCCAGTCTGTGATTACACTGTGATTCAGCCCCACAAACCAGCTGAAGTGCCCCAGTATCTTTCTCTCACTAGGTCTAGTTCAGATGACACACTAAGCCAAACCATGGCTTGGGATGGCTCAATTGCAGAATGACCAAGGTGGAGCAAAGTACAATAGCCACAGTCTCCTTTCTGGAGAGCGTGCTAAGCCATGGTTAGACTCACTATGATGTGTGAAACCAGGCCACTATGACAGGAATCTTTGTAGAATCCTTGTTTTCTCCCTGTCAAAGGCTGTTTTCTGTAGTGCAGATATATTTCTTGGCTGCTGTAGGTTCTGCATTCAAATTATGTAATAACCACATTATACTTTGTGTGCTATAACTGTCTTTGATTCAGTGCTGTGGATGTTAGTTAAGAAGGAATGTTTCATGCACTTAACAGGATTTTCAAGAAAAGAAAAAAGTATGAGCTTTCAGATGCACTAGAAGTTTAGGCAAAATCTGATGAGAAAGCAGGACAATGCTGCTTCCAGGACAGAATAATAATGTGTGAAAGGTGCCCCACTCCCAAGGAGGGAAAACACCCTTGGGTAAGATTATTTTAAGGCAATGGGAGGTCCTGGGCTCTCCAATACTGGTAGATAATATGCATTCTCATGGCAAGTAGTCATGCATAGCTTTATGAATTAGTCTAATTTGTCATCTTTTTTAAGCAACCCAAGTTAGTGGCCATTTCTGTATACTATACAAGTGAATTCCCTAGTTTTAACCACCGTATTTTTCACTCTATAAGACACACCAGACCACAAGACGCACCTAGTTTTTGGAGGAGGAAAACAAGAAAAAAAATATTCTGAATCTCAGAAGCCAGAACAGCAAGAGGGATTGCTGCGCAGTGAAAGCAGCAATCCCTCTTGCTGTTCTGGCTTCTGCGATAGCTGCGCAGCCTGCATTCGCTCCATAAGACGCACACACATTCCCCCTTACTTTTTAGGAGGGAAAAAGTGAGTCTTATAGAGCAAAAAATACGGTACCTGCTGTGTGACGAAGTATTTCCTTTTGACCTCAGTCTTCTAACATTCAACTTTATGGAGGCCCCAGCTCTAGCTTCGCAGTCATGTAGTTTGCGCTTTGCTGAAACTTTTCTGACCCTACAGTAGCACATAATGAATGGTCTTGTCTTGATTTTATGTGTCAGCAGTAGGAGGCCCACAGGCACTCTGAGAACTCTGTTAAAGGGATCACTGCCATTTCTCTAGTGCTTGTACTGGTGTTCCTCCATGTTAATTTCCTAAATGTGAGGCATTGTTGGCAGTATTTTGGGGACAGTTGGCACAGTGCTGCAACTTTGCTTTCTCCCCCAAGGATGGGAGTTAATGCCTCTTCACCCAGGGCCGGGTGTAGGAGACGGGGACTTTTTTTAAGAGCAGAAGTGATGTCAATGTGATGTCTAATGAAAAAGAGGGTAAATGAGGGTGCACCCACACTTCGCTTGTCCCATGCCTAGAAAAATCAGAGCAAACCTCAATCCACAGAAAACTTGACGTTTGCTTCAGTTGATTGACATTTGCTCTGATTAAGTGGTGAAGTTTTCCTCGGAGGGAGAGGCAGGTACAAACAGAAGTGTCAAGTTCGGATACCCTTTTAAAAGCACACCTATAAAAATTGTTTTGTTTTGAAAAAAAGAAAAAAAGAAGTGTGGACAAGCCCTGACTGGCGGTCCTTGCTTATGGAATCGAGTGAGGCTAATAATCAAGCAGAGGCTTTTGTCTTTGATTGTGTTCCTACCTTACTCTAGCAGCTGAAATGGTAACACTTCCTTTTTCAAGTTTGCATTTCTTCTACTTATTTAGAAATGTGCCAAATCATTTACGAAAGAGGGCCCTTCTTGGACTCATAAGGAATTGTTGCTGAAAGAGATTTGGAACATATCCAGAAGAATTCAGTGTTGCGCGGTTGTTATCATTCCATTAGTGCAAGCATTTCTGCTTGCCTGACAGAACGACCTCTCCTTTCCTCCCCCAGTGCGCTGTTCTGGAGGTTTTCCAGAGCAGATCGGGAGGAGAGTGGAAGAAGCCGCCCTGCCCTGGTGTGCTCACAGGAGCCCTTGTGTTGGCTTCGGTTAGTGTACTGGCTTAGTTCAATCTGGCCCATGGCTTCCTTCTTGACAGCAGTCATATGAGCAATTGCTGTCAGTTGGAAATCCCCCAACTTTAGTAGTACAGTAATGCAATGGTATGATAATGTTTGGGAGATAGCTTTTATGACCATAAAAGACGAGAAGAAGGTTGCAATGCACAAGTAAATTGATAGAACTATGGAGTTTAAAAACCATTGTAATTCAAAATATCAAGATATTGCACAACCTTGTGCCTTATTTTCACTCATGATTGCCGTGCATTAGACTGCAGTTCCCATTATCCCTGACAGCTGACCATGAAGGCAGGGAGCTGATGGGAGCTAGAGTCCAACAACATAGGAGGACACGGGGGGGGTGATGGCTTATTTTTTTCCTTCTCTGTCTTAGCTGCTACTTTCTTTCTTCTGCCACTAAATAAGTATGATTGCCTAGAATTGTAGTCATTATATATGTAATTTTGTACAATACGCCAAAGCAGTCGCCACTAAGCTCTGTGGGCAACTGGGCACATATGGTATCTTGAAGAAGCAACAGGGGTGTCCTTTACAAAATGGTTGCAAAAAATGGTTGCCATATGAAAAAGAGACAGGGCCACAAGATGGTCCGTCAGTGGGGTGGAATGGCACCTACATATCAGCCACTGCCACAGTCACTCTTTGCAGCTCTCCTCTGTTCAGAACAGATGGGAGGGTAGGCACCCATTCCTGAGCCAGTGCAAATAGAAACTGAGCAGGATGAGTAAACAGTTTCTTGTATATTGTGGATTTTAGGAAATAGCTACTGAGACCTTTCGTGGACACCATAGGAGATATTAATGAGCACAATGGCACCATGTTAGTGACTGCTTGTGTTGCAGTTTTGTATTTCTAATAAAGAGCCAAAGATTGCATTTCAGCTGGCTTGATACCTTTTGTTAAAGGTCAGTGTTTTCTACAAGTTGAATTTATTCCATAATTTATTACTGTCAGCTGATTCTAATCAAATGGGTTTTATGCCACAGATTGCTGTTCTTTAGTGGGGTATGTGTATGCATGTATAAATTTACATATATCAGTTGATACAGCTGCCTGCATTTTTGGACTTTCTTGGAGGGTGTGGTGATGGGGATTGTCCCAATGAGCCCATGCATTTCGAAATTTACCACACTATTGTAGAATATCTCAGAAGTAGGAGAAAACTAAAGTAGCTCCTACACAAATAAAAAGGAGGAGGGGGAAGAAGAACAGGAACAAGGTGCAAACTTGTTTCATTTCCATTGTTTAATACGGTTTCAACATCTCGTGGTGCAGGCAAAAACATGAATGCCTGTATCCTCACCATGCATCTTGCTCAACTGATGACATGCCAAATCGTGACTAATTACTGTAGCTCTTCCCTATATGACTCAAGCTGCTTCTAGTAATGACTGTGCAACTGGTGCAAGGAATGTTTCGGGAAAGCACACAACTCACTTGGATGAGAGGGTGCAGAACATTCTGTTTCAGAAAAAGGCAGGGCTGATATATAATGAACTGAAAAAGGTATTTAAATATACCTTCCTGAAGAAACCAGAGGCCTTTCTCTTGGGTATTGTCGGCCAATTGGTGCCAAAGAAGGATACAACATTCTTTATGTATGCAACAACAGCAGCAAGAATACTTATTGCAAAGTATTGGAAGACACAAGACCTACCCACTCTGGAAGAATGGCAGATGAAGGTGATTGACTGTATGGGATTGGCAGAAATGACTGGCAGAATCCGAGACCAGGGGAGAGAGACAGCGGAAGAAGATTGGAAGAAATTTAAGGACTATCTTAAGAAACATTGCAAAATTAATGAATGTTAGTATGACGCTGGTTTAGAATTTACGTGGTTTCTAGCGGTAATGGATAAGTAAAAAGAAAAGAAAGGTCAAAAATTAAATGAAAATTAAGGGAAAGGATTTGCTGAATCAATAAATTAGAAATTGGAATACAGAAAGGGGAGGTATGAGGAAGTCGGGGAAGTAAGTTACAAGAAAATAAGGGATTGAAAGTATACTTGTTTTTTACACTTGTCTGCTTCTATTTTTGTATTTTTGTTTTGTTTTATTTTATATAAATTTTTGAAATTTTAATAAAAATCTTTTAAAAAAGAAAAAAAAAGAAAAAAAGAAAAAGGCAGGGCTGAAGGGGACAAAGTGTGGGAGGGACCAGATCTCAGTGGTAGATTGCTTTCTTTCATGCAGATCAGAGCTGGGCCAACTTGGTTCCCTCCTGATGTTGTTGGCTACAACCCCCACCATCACTGGCTATGGGCCATGCTGGCTGGGGCTGATGGGAGCAGGGAGTCAAACAGCATCTGTAGGGCACCATGTGGGCTACCCAGGGATTTCTAGTTCTATCCCTGGCATCTGCAGGTTTTAAAAAAGATTGGGTAGCCCTGCTTTGGAATCTCAACTGCATCAGCCTCAGGCAGTTTGGCCAGTGGTCAGGGATGATGGGAGATGTAGTCTGTCAGTATCTGGAGGAGAGCCACACACTCCCCATCCCTAAGGCAGCAGGTGATCGGAAAGCTCCTCTATTTGAAACCCTGGAAAACTGCTTCTGGTCCGATGAAAAATAGTCTGATTTGGCATAAGACATATTTTTGTGTTTCTGACTTGGGGTTGTACCAGTGATGACACGTGTCATTGTACACCTTTTTGGAACAGAAGACTAGGATGCAAAGTACTGAGAGGAGAACTGTCGGAGTTAGTTATAGTTGTTGGCATCTGTCTGTCTCAGCAGACGTGGAAGGGTGCACTTTCGGTGTCAAATCATTAGAGAGTTACAGCTATGGCTGTGGAGACAGATATGGGAGAGTCGTGTTTTATTGTCGGTGAGACAGATAAAGGTATCTGATTTTGCTGCTACAGGTGAACAATGATGTTTATTCTCTCTCCACTCCTCCCTTCTTCTGCAGAGAATGCAGGAATTAGTTATGTTTATTAAATTGGTGATTATTTAGAAAGCAAGTTTTTGAAAAGGCACAAGCAGCAGAAGTAACACTTTTTCAGAAAAGAAGCTAGAGAGATGAGGCAGAGAGAGAGAGAGAGAGAGAGAGAATAGAAATTTGAAAAAGAAGGTGGGGAAAATGAGTGGCATGGCAAAAACAGCCAGTGATGACTGGGGCTGTATGTGGAATAATGGAGAAAGTGGAACAGCAAAGGCTAGCATTTGTACTAAGAAAGATAAATTTGGGGATAAGAACTTGTTGAACCAACAATTTGAATTGGAATACAAGAGGGGGAGGTGTGGGGAAGTCAGGGAAATATGTCATTGAAAATAAGGACTTTGAATTCTATGTGTTTTTAAATTTTTTTGTTTCGTCTTTTTTTATTATTTTTTGATGTATTAAAATGGAAAAATCTTAATAAATATCATTTTTTTTTAAAAAAAAGAAAGATAAATTTGATGCCATATGATGGCCATATCTCATGCTAACAAATATCGTCAACCTCCTTTCAGCCTCCCTTAAGTGACATTATGAAAAAAGACTGGCGTTTGAGTTGGGACCTGAAGTGACATTTCAAAGTGAAATTGGAGGTTCCTTGTTGAATGAAATTACCCCCGGATTTTAGGTGGAGGCCAAAATAGTTTGTGAGATATCTTGGGGGAGGCTAATGGGACTTCCCTATCAGGTATGGAAAAGAAATATGAACCTCACATTGAAAGGGAATGGTCCACAACAGTGGCATAGCATGTGGGGGGCAGGAGCCAGGGTGCTATTGCCCTGGGTGCAAAATTGGGGGGGGGGAGAGCAAAAATTCGAAAGAAAAATAAACTCCTTTGATAGTTTTAGTTAAAAAAAAAAGCCAATCAAGCAGTGTAATCGTTTCAAGAAATAAATAATAGCATAGCCTCCAAGTGCCACTTTTTAGCCATGGCACCCACGGAAAAAAATAAGCAAATCTGCTTTGTTCTTAAACAGAGAAATCCTGGTTTAAGATGGGGCCATAGGCAAAATTGCAGCTGGCTTGCAATGCCTTTGAGGCTCTCCTATGCAAGTGAGGAAGTGCTCCTTCCTGTTCAGCTTGCTTTCTATTGTTGCCCACCCACTCTCCTGCTCACCCAGGCTCTTTCCCCAGGCTCTCCCTCCCTCCCTAATCCCATGACCAGAAGGGCAGGAGGGATCATTAAACCACTCGGGCGAGGTCTCTTCAGCTTGGCAGCGGAGCATTGCAGCAAAACAGTTGCCTTACAGCCAGCGGGAGAGCAGCTGCCTCTGCATGGCTTTGCAAAATAAAAAATAATAATAATAATTCTTCCAATAGCACCTTAGCCCACAGATAGAAACTGTTTTTTAGCCTGCTGGTATGACTGATTATACTTCTATTTCTCCTGCCCAAGGGTAGAAGATTAAAGAGGTGCTGGCTGGGGTGTGAAACATCCCTGAGAATTTTTCTCACTCTCTAGCGGGCTCAGGGGACAGCCCATGATACCATGTGCTGTGTTCACCACCCTCTGTAAAGACTTTCTGTCCGTGGCTGTCAAGCCAACATACCACACTGTGATACAATATGAGAGGACACTTTCTATTGTGGACCGATAGAAGGAGGTCATCAATTGTTGTTTAACATACTGGTTTGGGAAGAGTGAATTGGGTAGTTTCCCATTAAAGTGCAAATGGAACAAATTTCTCCCCACTCCCTGGCTGAGAGCTCTTTCCTTGCTCACCCAATCCAGGCGGCTGCTGCCTTTCTAAGGTTCCTTCTCTCTCCTTGCATCTTTGCTCCAGGATGCGTCCAGTCCAGAAGTCCTTGTGTGTGCTGATGGTGCTGATGGCATCCCTGGCTTTTCTCTATCTTCATGTCTGGTCACCGAAGCCCTACAGTACGGTGGACCTGCGACACCGGCCAGGCCGAACGCCAGAGCAACTGTTGAGTGACCATCTGCTGGTGCCTGAGAAGAAATATGCACACATTGCTTTCCGGATTAAGGAGGAGATCCTGGAGTAAGCGCCCATCCCTATATAACAAGGACAGTGCCTGTTTTTGGGTACCAGGTCCTCATGAAGCGCTATTTCTTTTTTGTTTGGGGGTGGAAGAGGTGTTGTATATGTGCTTTTAAAAAGGTATAGTGTCCAAACATCTGCTGTAGGATTCTTAAGGTTGCCATTCAACCCCCTTCCCGGGGGGTGGGGGTCAATTGAGAAGATAAATATCTGAATATAGGAATGGATGCATTGTGACATTAATGTGCATGCATGTAAATACTCATATCCCAAAGCATAGAGCTGACCATGGCGTGGCTCCAGTGGCCAACTCTTCCTCCTGCCGTGGAGGGGAAGGAGGGTCAGAGCAGTATCCTGCCAGTAGCAATGCCAGGAGGAGGGGAAGGAGGAGCCATTGAAGCTGTGTGGCCACCGGGTTTGGCTCCACCCATGGCTCCTCCCAACATTCTGATGTCACACGTGGGACTTTGCACATGTGACGTCGCCCCCCCCCCCCATAAGCTGGCTCCTCTGACTGGATTTAAGACTCAGGAGACCACCTGGGATGCCATGTAGAGCAAGAATGTCTGGACTGTAGATTCAGCTGTCCACTCAACAGCTGAAATGATGTTACACATCGTAGGGAGCAGAGCAGGTCAGTGGTGTAGCCTAGGGAGAGAAACCTCTAGCCCCAAAGGTATTCCAGTTGCTAGTACCTTGCTTCCGTTCCTCCTGCCACTGCTTCCCCAGATACTAAATGTGTTTCACTTTTACCTCTACTATAATAGGCAGCAGCCAGTGGTGCAGCAATGTAAATTTAGATTCTGGATATATAGGTCTTATTCCGCTCCTGCTTTTAGATGTTAATGTAGCCTTGCTGCTTTGGAAGGGGGCAGGATCCTGCTCATTCCTCTGTGTGGGTTCCTGAGCTGCTGTCCCACAGTCCTATCTTGATGGTACTGAGGGCAACATCCATCTCCATTGGGCGTGGGGGGGGGAGATTATTAAATATTCTTCCAAGTAAGGCATGCTGTTGTTGCACATAGTGTATTCAGCATTGACAAAAGGAGAATACCCCTCATCAGTGTTTACTGCCACGTACTTGTCCCTTCACAGGCTCCTTCCAAAGAACTCCTGCAAGTGTGAGGTGGAACCTAGTATGAACTTCCCACTTCAGAAACAGCTCTTTGGTCACATCTATTCTCTGGAATTCGCAAACGCCTTCAATCCTTCCGAACTGCCAGAGATAAACAGCAGGCGAAAACAGGAGTACCGCAGTTACCAGCAAAGGTGAGCTTCACCTGTGGCACAGTGGGTTCCTGATCACACCACACACGCTTGGTAGGGAGTTCTGTCGCAAAGGAGCAGCTGCTGAAAAGGCCCTGCTACTTGTTGCCATCCTTCTATACAGGACTGCAGATGATGGTAACAGGGGAGTTTCACATGGGAGCCGGAAACTATTGGGCGGTGCATGGTTTATAGAATGGCAGCCAGATTCCTGTTCCATCAGCAGAGAATTAAACCATAAAAGGTACTCCTGACCAGAGATATTATCCAGACTTAGGGGAAGGCTGTGTATATTTCCTTGCTTATCCTGTTAACAAAACCTAGCTTCCATTCCAGTGGTTTTTCCTGACCCTGCACTATTGTAACCATTTAATATCACTTATACCCTTTAAACCCTTAATTTACCAACAACTCTGGTAACTCTGGGGTCTAGACATTGTACAAACCACTCAGATATATTTACTGTATTTAACAAAGATATTACTGTTTGCTGACGTGGTTACTTTAAAATAGTACTGCCTCATTAAGTAGATAACATGGTTACTGTCACTGTAAATACCAACAGCTTATTTCTAGTGACACTCACCAGTTTACACCTTTTGACATGTGCAGTTAGTCCTCTTTGTTGCTGCCCATTTTGCACCGTCAGCTACGCATAAAGTGCTTGATCTGCAATTCTCTCTGAAGCTTCTACAGTGTGATTTGTTGTATTCTCCTGATGTTTCCTTATCTGTAACATGGCTTGCTTACTCCATTTCCATCACATCAAATATGGCCTTGCTTTCTTTCCACCCAGCAGTTTCTCTTCAAGACAACTTAACTAAATGATTTTAATGATTTCGGTCCCTCCACACCTCCAGTGTGTGGTTGACCTGGCATGTAGCCTCCATCGTCCTCCAAGTTTCCTCACATGGGCACACAGCTCATGTTAGATAGACTCCTGCAGATTCCATGGCTGCTGCCTTGCTTGAGCAGAAATGCACCTCAGCAAAAAGCTGGTCAGTACCACAGCGGAGTGAAGGGGCAGTTGTTTGGTGCCTCCTCCCAGCTTGAGGGGTGGTACATCATGGACGTAGCCGGGCGGGGGGGGGTGTCAGCTGCCTCCCTAAATCAATCAAAATCAATACAAATCCCCTTTTTTGGAGAGAAACCCGCCAAATATGCTAGGCAGAGGCAGGTTACTTTAGCATGCATGGCTTATGCTTAGACTGCCACATTTATTTTTTGGGGGTGGGAATCCATAGCCTCTTTGTTCTGATCAATGGAAATGTCACAAAATGGTGAGCAAGCTTTTGAGACCACCAGAACTCTTCACAAGGCTGGATGTTTAGAAAAGCAGAAGAAGATGAGGAAAAAGCTGACTTTGCATTGATGCCATAATGTCTGCAATGCAAGCATTTATTTTTCTAGTATAATCCTAGAAGGTATGTGGCTATGGGGGTTGTCCCAAAGAGCACCTGCACTTCAGAATTTAACTCATCAGCCACGTAAAGTAAACCCCCTGAATTTGGCAGGACAAATTTTTGAGTAAACACAGGATTGTAATCTGTGGTTGCAGTCCTAAGCACATTTCCCAAGGCTCACTCTGGGCAGCTGCAATCCTAAACAATCTCGTGTGGAAGACTTGTGAACTCAGTGGGATTTACTTCTGTGGGAATTAGCCACCAGCTGGCTACTGAGAGTCAAAGCAGCAAATGAAGGTGAAGGAACAACTTCCTGTGTCTTCCTTTGACACAGAATGGAGATGTTTGTCAGGCACAGCTTTGAGGGAGTGTGTGCTTACTGGACTTCCCTTCCACTTAGTTCTTAAAATTAAGTAGTCAGCTGGTGATCTGTTTTAATTTTTGTTTGATTTCTACTGCATTAAAATCACTGTAATCCACTTTGATTTTTAAAATGAAATTGTGGGCTACAAATATTCAATGGATAAAGATGTAGGAGCACCTTGTCAAAGCCAGAGGCTGGCATCCCTAAACCTTCTTCCTTTCCATTCTCCAAGGTCCCACTCTCCATCTGACCAGCTCCTCATTGTCCGAGCCAACTCACCTCTAGAGTATCCGGCCCAAGGGGTGGAAGTTCGGCCCCTCCGGACCATCCTCATCCCAGGCAAGTCTCTTCCCCTCCACTTGTGTCCCGAAGGAAACAACTATGGGGGTGGCAGGTCTGGGGGACAGGGGACCGTGCTGTTGTGGAAGGTGGCGGGCTTGGCACGGAGACTTCTTATTGTGGAACAGGGAAAGGTGAAAATTCATGAACCTCCTTGTGCATTTTTATTCCTCAGGTCTGAGTCTACAAGCAGCTGAAAGAGCTCTGTACCAGGTAAGGTATTTGGGACACAGAGATCTGATTGCAGGGATTAGGCGACGGTTTCTCAGCCTGATTAGTTCCTAACATCCCTGTATCCTTGCAAAAAGGAAGGCTGGTTGTACCACTTAAGTTGCACATGGAGTTCCATGTTTGAATTTTCCGCTGAGGCAGCAGGTGAAGTTGCATGTTGGAATGCATTCAAGCACGTATTATCCCACCTATAGCCTGAAATGGTGCAGGCCGGAAAAATAGTTACTGCTTGATTCGCTAAATGTATAAATTGGTCCTGTTTTTTTTGACAAATGGCTAGTGTGCACTCTTTGGGTGTTCTTAGATAATCTGAGGCCACGAAGCCACTGGGGGATCTTGTGTCTCTCTATGTGTGATGATTGCTTGTCTTATATATTACGGTGGTACATTGGTTTGCAACCACTTTGGATTACAACCACGTCAAACCTGGAAGTGCGTGTCCCTTTTTTTGGATTACAAACAATTTGTGGGGGGGGGGGAGGCCCCATTGGCGAAAGCGCGCCTTGGTTTACAACCAGTCCTCCGGAACACATTATGGTACCACTGTATGCAGTTGCAGTTATGAGCTGGTTGTTTGCAGCGTGTGACTCCTCTCTTCAACCGGTTTGGGGGGCTTCCAGTGGGTTTCTGGGATTCAATTCTAAGTGTTGATTATCACTTTAATACAGGTGGGGTACCTGTTTCAGCCCAAGGGCCACACTCCCTTCTGCACAAACGTCTGGAGGCCCCGTGCCAATGGTGGGCAGGGCCAGAGTGGCTGGGGCAACCCAGTCAGATGGGCAAGGCACAAATATTATTATTATTTTATTATATCATTATTTATTAAAAGTGGGTGGAGCATTGCATGTGAATTTTATCTTTATACAATAGGCTAGTTTATACACAAACCCCTTTACTCTTCACCCAGGAAAGCAATAAACATTATCGGAGAACAAGGACTCATTCCAGACAGGCAAAAAGATTTGTGGAGGGTGCAGAGTGGGGCTGGTAAAGGGGGGTGTCACTTGGGAGGGTGTGAGCAGCACTGCACTAGATGTGGCAGCTTCTTTCCAGGCACAGGTCCATGCTTTAAAGCTTCATGTCTGAGCACCCCACGCCCCCCAGAGCATTCCCTGTGCAAAAACCTCCAACATCCCGCTAGTCAAAATCAGGACACTCAGTTTTGGGTCCACTCTCACGGGAGCCAGTTGGTTCGCGCCAGAGCACCAGACCAAAAAACAGGACATTCTGGGATCCAATCAGAAGGCTTCTGTAATTTTGGGATGTCCCGCTTAAATCAGCATGGTTGAGCAGTATGCATTTTCAATCTGCGGGAAACCTGAACTGACATTTGCTCCAAATGTGTGCTAAAGAGTAGGTTTTGTGGGGAAAGTTCTGGGGTAAACAACAACAAAGGAATTTTAAAATGCTCAGACGCTGAGCTTTTAAGCACAGCCTGGGCCTGGAAAGAGCAGGGCAAAAGCCCAGTATGGTTGAGCTCTTCCTGTGTTTCCCAGCCCTCTTGTCTTCCTGTTGCCCCTCCCTTTTCCAGCTCTTTCCTCCTGGTGCCGTTTTTTGTTGCACAATGTCAAGTTCTGAAGAAATGCAGACACTCATTTCTTTGTTCAAAGATTTATGCCCTACCCTTCTTTTGCAATCACATTACTCAGAGAGTCAGGCATCAGCCCAAGTACTGCAAGCCATGATATTTCCAGTCCTCTGGAATTCACTTCCTGTAGCAGCAAAGAAAGTCCCAGCACCGTTATGTTTTTTACATTTGCTGAAAACTTTAATTCCCCTCCCCAAGGCTTTCCAAATGAGTATTTTTTCCTGCAGTTGGTTTTTATGTTTTAAGACTGTTTTATGATCTGTATTTTTAATATGTATGTTTCTTTGGCACACTGCTTGGGCATTCTCTGAGTGTAGAGTGGTTCATAAATCCTGAAATAAATAATAAATAAAATAAAAACAATAACTTAAAGCAATCAAACATTTACAAATTGTGTGTGTGTGTGTGTGTGTGTGTGTGTATATATATATATATATATATATATATAAATTCATTTATAACTAAAAATCAATAAAACACAAATTTTAAAATAAAGGGACTAATCAGGATTCACCATATTAAATTCCATCTGCCCAGCTTGAAAAAAGCTTGCCAGAACAGAAACGTTTTCACAGTCAATGGAAAATAGCAAAAGATGTGGGATTAAGCAAACTTCATGTGTCACAGCAACAACTGGGTGTGACCACTGAGAGAACAATGCTTACCTTGATTGAAAAAACCCAAACCTTGCAGCAGGTTCATGCAAATTATCTAGAAGTGCTCTGTGTATCTATAATTTATTTGCATGCAACCAAATTTGTACTCTGCAGAAAATATGCTGTATAAACCGGTCTCGTTAGATTTTGATTCATGGAACATCCTATAAAGTTTTCCATTCTGTTCCCAGCGCACCATTTTACCAGAGAGATCCTAAAGCTGAGGTGGGGAACCTGTGACCCTCTACATGTTTGGGGACTCCATTAGGGTAGCCATATTCCAGGGATCAAAAACCCAGACACCCCACCACCATCGGGGCACCCCTCACCATTCTGCATCTCCCTTGCTCACCCCTCCCTGCCGCTAACCCCTTCCTCTCCTGCCTGCTCCCCCCTTCTTCCCTCCCCTCTCTTTGCTGTCTTTGGCCTCCTGCTCACGATGGGAGGCTGAGCGGCCCAGGGAAGGTCACACAAGGCCAGGCAACGGCCGGGACCAGCGCGGGGCCTAGTGTGGCCAGGAACAACACCAGGCCTAGCACGACCCCCAGCAGGCTGCTCCAGGCCACCCGATGCCTGCCTTCTGTTCCTGGGCACAGTGCCTTCTGAGCATGGGTGTGCTCCACAAAAAAATAAAAAATAAAATAAAACATAAAAATAAAAAACACCCCCCCAACCCAGACATTTAATCCAAAATGCAAAAATCCACCCAAATGGGGTTTCTGGCCCCCCAACCCGGATGTGTCCAGGAAATCCCAGATATATGGTAAACCTAGACTGCATCAGCCCCAGCCAGCTTGGCCGATGGCCAGGAATAATGGGAATTGTAGTCTAAGCAAGATAGAGGGCCATAGGTTTCCCATTCCTGTTCGAAAGTCACAGGCTGGCTTCCTTCATTCTTGACCCTGCTTTTTTCCCTTTGACAGGTCAACTTGACAGCTACTATGGGCACTTTCGATGTGGCTGCAGAAGTGGAAGGGGTCAAAGTGGAAGGGGAGGGGGGCATGCAACTCATCATGTCAGGATCCCAACTGGACAACCTCAATCGGCAAATGCAGTTTGTCACCTACACCAACACACTCTTCCATCCCAACACAGCAGATACAGGTGGGTACAGAAGGGGCATTCATTTCATTTCAAGGCACTGGGGTGTCACTGCAGAGAACAGGGGGAAAGGCACAGGATGGCACAGCACAGAACCAAGGAAATCTTGTCACAAGGCAGCACAAATAAGAAAAAAATGAACAAAATGGAAACCATTGTGGGGATATGAACAAAGGCTTTGCGGTAGGCCTATTTTTTGACAGGATGTATCAGATACCAGATATCAGATATCCAGCTGAACTATTTAAAATTTTAAAAGATGATGCTGTTAAGGTGCTACACTCAATATGCCAGCAAATTTGGAAAACTCAGCAGTGGCCAGAAGATTGGAGAAGATCAGTCTACATCCCAATCCCAAAGAAGGGCAGTGCCAAAGAATGCTCCAACTACCGCACAATTGCACTCATTTCACACGCTAGCAAGGTTATGCTTAAAATTCTACAAGGAAGGCTCAAAGAGTATGTGGATCGAGAACTCCCAGAAGTGCAAGCTGGATTTAGAAGAGGCAGAGGAACCAGAGACCAAATTGCAAACATGCGCTGGATTATGGAGAAAGCTAGAGAGTTCCAGAAAGACATCTACTTCTGCTTCATCGACTATGCAAAAGCCTTTGACTGTGTCGACCACAGCAAACTATGGCAAGTTCTTAAAGAAATGGGAGTGCCTGATCACCTCATCTGTCTCCTGAGAAATCTCTATGTGGGACAAGAAGCTACAGTTAGAACTGGATATGGAACAACTGATTGGTTCAAAATTGGGAAAGGCGTACGACAAGGCTGTATTTTGTCTCCCTGCTTATTTAATTTATACGCAGAATACATCATGCGAAAGGCTGGGCTGGATGAATCCCAAACTGGAATTAAGATTGCCGGAAGAAATATCAACAACCTCAGATATGCAGATGACACAACCTTGATGGCAGAAAGTGAGGAGGAATTAAAGAACCTTTTAATGAGGGTGAAAGAGGAGAGCGCAAAATATGGTCTGAGGCTCAACATCAAAAAAACGAAGATCATGGCCACTGGTCCCATCACCTCCTGGCAAATAGAAGGGGAAGAAATGGAGGCAGTGAGAGATTTTACTTTCTTGGGCTCCATGATCACTGCAGATGGTGACAGCAGCCACGAAATTAAAAGACGCCTGCTTCTTGGGAGAAGGGCAATGACAGGCCTAGACAGCATCTTGAGAAGTAGAGACGTCACCTTGCCAACAAAGGTCCGTATAGTTAAAGCCATGGTTTTCCCAGTAGTGATGTATGGAAGTGAGAGCTGGACCATAAAGAAGGCTGATCGCCGAAGAATTGATGCTTTTGAATTATGGTGCTGGAGGAGACTCTTGAGAGTCCCATGGACTGCAAGAAGATCAAACGCATCCATTCTTAATGAAATCAGCCCTGAGTGCTCACTGGAAGGACAGATTGTGAAGCTGAGGCTCCAGTACTTTGGCCACCTCATGAGAAGAGAAGACTCCCTGGAGAAGACACTGATGCTGGGAAAGATGGAGGGCACAAGGAGAAGGGGGCGACAGAGGATGAGATGGTTGGATAGTGTTCTCGAAACCACAAACATGAGTCTGACCAAACTGCGGGAGGTAGTGGAGGACAGAGGTGCCTGGCGTGCTCTGGTCCATGGGGTCACGAAGAGTCGGACACGACTAAACGACTAAACAACAACAACAACAACATCAGATACATCCTTTGAGCTACTGTCTAAAATGGGCGCTAAGAATGTGAGCTAAGAGCTAACTAGTCTCCAGTTCAAGTCGTGCCTCTGCTATTAGGTGCCTCCCTCAGACCCAGTCCTTCTGTCTGCTATATAGGAGAAATAATTGGGATGCTGTAAGAAGCAGGTTCCTTGCAGATACCTGGGAGTTGAGCCTGGCCACACTCGTAACCTCAGACACTGAGTACTCATCACCTCCACTTTCTTCCCAAGGATCCAACAAGATACCTGTGGTTGCAGGGACAAGTAGGGTGGGTGAAGGAGCTCTCAAGCTGAATGTTCATTTTCAGCAAGGGGAGAACTTGGGATTGCAAAAAAGATGGCACTATAATGCCAGTTCCCCCTGCTCCTGCTGCTAGTGCTCCCACTCCCCTCCCCAAGTAAGGGTTGTGGGCCCTTGAGGGGTCAAGGACAGACAAAGGTGAAGGTTGACATGTCAGGTGCAAGCAGGTGTTCTCACAACTGCTTGCAAATGTGGCAAATGTGCAAAAGGTTAAGTTGCTTGTGAGGCATTATCCTATTGGACTGGAAGACCCTGGGGGTCTCTTCCAGCTCTGTTCCTATTGTGGCAGTTCTCTGGTGAAGTGCTCTGAATACATGGAGGGGAGCGTAGAGACTGTTGTTGCTGTGATTGGAATTCTGCCTTCCCCACTCTCAAAAATTGACTAGTGTACGCATTCATTGATTTGATTAGATTTCTTACCTGTTCTTTACCATATGTTCCCAGGGCGGGTTACAACAATAAAATATACAATTTTAGGCAATGCAATGCCTTTCAGTTTGACCAGGCATTTGGGGGCTGTAGTGACGTAAGTAGTGTATGTTAGAGGAGGGGGGGGAGTGTAATTGAAATTCATTTTATTTTTTGTTTTTGTTCTGTTTAATAGTATGATACCCTGTGGCCCCAAGGATAGGGCAGGATAGTAGCTCAAGGAAGGACGCTATTAAAAAAATGAAGAAATGCCATGTTTCTGAAAGATATTGCCAGATTGCTACGGGGATGTGTGATTTTGCTAGGCTGTCAACTGTGGAAATTAATAAACTTTGCAAGCTGGAATCTGCGTAAGCGTCTTCTCATGGATGGCTGATATTTTGCACCTGGCTCTGCCTGGTGAACCTCAAAGTTCCAGACAAAAGGCGAAGTAGATTTTGCAAGCCTGAGGTTTTCCAGCCCCTGGCTTAAAACACACTCCTAGGCATTATCTATGTCTATTTAGATGTCTGGTTAAATTCAATGGGACTCACTCCCAGGCCAGTATCTATAGCAGGGATCCGGGAGCCTTTGGTTCTCCAGATGTTGCTGGACTACAACTCTCAGGACTGTTGGCCTTTCTGGCTGAGGCTGCTGGGAGATGGTGTCCAATAACCACCCCATTCCCCATTGCAGCCTTTGTTATAATAATACTACTTAGCATTCATATAGCACATTTCAAGCACTCTATATACATTATCTCTGGAATAATTGCAGCAGCACTGCAAGGTAGGCTAGTAGTAATGTCCATTATCCTTACTAGCCCTCATGGAAGAAATGGAAATCCAGTAGAGAGGTCTGGGGGGAGGGAAGTACAGAGGAGGGGGGGCCTTTTTCACCACTCTTCCCTGTCCCTTCACCATCTCTTATGCTGCTCTAGAAGATTCCCCAAACTTCCATAGCAGATTTTCAGTATGTAGAAGGGCTTCAGAGGAAAGGGGAGATCAGCAAAACACACCTTTCCCCCTTTCTGCTGATGGGAGTATAATGTAAACAGAACTCTACTCACAGGCTGCTCCTGTCAACAGAAACTTCAGACCTAAACTGTTATCCCCATATTATAGTTGAAGGGTGAGTGCTGAGGAGAGACAGTGGTTTGGATAAAGGCAGCCACCAAGGTCATCGCTGAGGTGAGATTTTTAAAATCTGGGTCTGGCCACCTCAAACTCTTGGTCCTTAGAATGTACCAGTTCGTACTATGTGTGTGTGAATGGTAGAGAAATATCAGCCCACAGCCAGTGATTCACACAGAAAAGGCCTTTGTAGCAGAGAGTCTTTGAAGTCTAGAGTCCCACTCAGAAGGGCCCCTCAAGTGCAGCAGGGCTAGCTTGCCACATTTTGGAGTAATGCACATTATCATCTAAAGAACATTAAGCTCAGCCTAAAATTAGCTTACTGCACCAGAGCTCCCAGGCCAGAAACACGTCCAGTGGTGTTAGCTTCGTTTTCAAGTGCTTACAGCTCTAGACTGGTGTTCTGCTCCTTCCTCTGTTTTCCAGTGCAGTTTTCTACCGATGAGCACCATGCATCTTTCATCATCCGCATCCGCCATGCGCCTACGCCCAAGCTCTACAATCCAGGACCCTCCAGTAGAGGAGCAAGTGGCGGTGAGTACTACACATGAGGTGTCTAGCACACAAATGTTCCAAGGGAAATTGGAACCCATCTTCGAGCCCATCTGCTGTGTCCAACTTCAGACTTGGATGATCAGAAGTAAGAGTCTTTCCTTTCCCCAACACTCTACCCCACCCCAGTCCTCATCACATCCTTAGAGGTTCTCTCGTCTTTTTTGGTCTCAAATTGTTCCAGGATTAAGTTCTGATTTTCACCACGGGCCTTGAGGGGAGAGCTCAGATGAAGCCCTGCACAGGGCTGCATGCCACCACTGCCACCTGCATGCCACCCCCATTTGTGTGCTATATGATAAGGGCAACAGCTTAGAACAGCGGTAACCATGCTCAGGAGTCATGTAACTAGTTTATAGTAATCCTGGTTCATAGTAAGCATTGTGTTTAGGAGCATGTCTTTTCAAGGTATCTCTTGCTCTCTAGTAGCCCAAGAACCTACGGCAACAGAGTTGGATACCATGGTGCTTGTTCAGCTGTGGTGCTGCCCTTGTGGAATTCTCTCTCCTGAGTGGTTCACCTGGTGCCCTCGCTGTTTCATTTCTATCTGTCTTTTTGGTGCCTTCTTCCTTGGAAACCAACCTGGAAGCATTGCTGTAAGGTGATATGGAAGTCCTCTAAATGAGCAGATAGCTGCTGGATGAGTTGTTCTTTTAATCTCAACATTGGAAACCGTGAAGGATATCCATTTCTACCCCGGCTTCTCAAGCCACTCCCTCTGAGCCATCCCTCAGCAGAACCTTTCCAACCTCTCCTGTGTTGTGTTTCCTCTGCAGAATACGACATCAGTGCCCTGGTCACCATAGCAACGAAGACCTTTTTGCGCTATGACAAGCTGCGAACACTGATCAGCAGCATCCGCAAGTTTTATCCCACCGTCACCATCATCATTGCTGATGACAGCGAGACCCCTGAACATGTGCAGGGACCCCACATTGAACAGTACTTTATGCCCTTTGGCAAGGTGTGGAGACTAGCTGTGGGAAGCCTCAGGCACATTTCTGAATCTCTGCTGGGTTCCATTGGGATGTGCTATCTAAGGGCAACCAGCTCTGGGGTCAGGCTCCTGAAGTAGAGATGGGGGTGGAATGGGGCTAATTGACACCTACTAAGAAGGGAAAACTCCACTGTCACTTTCCCTTGGGGAATTTCACTTTTCTGTGTTCCAGAACACAGAATGGGGGATGAGTGGGAATCCTCTCACCAGTTCAGTTAACTCCTCATCACACATTAACTGTATCTACACTAACAATCAGGATGAGTAAAGAGTTTAAATGTATTCTTGTACGTGAGCCTAGTCTACATTAATGATCACAACATTGGGGTAGCAATGTGAATTACTAGAATATGGAATACAAGGATGCAGTATTGTATTCATGGTACATGGTGACTGGAGTGGAGTAGTGGCTGAATAAGGCCACAATGCTGAGGTAACCCCAGGCTGGAGAAAGTTGGTAGAGAACAGTATGGGGATCAGCAACTGGAGACCTACAAGTCTCATCTGGGACTCTGTAGGGAACCACCTGACCCCCTAGTTGCCAATGTAGAATGAAAAACTATTTACTAGCCAGGGGTCTAGGGAGGGAGAAGCAACACTTGGGTTCCTGGAGCCCAAGGAGAAGCATGGTGCCCAGTGATTGAGCTCATGATATTAAATGGTAAGATGCTTCATGGCAAAGCAAGATGGCTATGTTTCACTTTGGGGCAAGGGGAATGACATTAGCAGTGTTGTGAATGGTGCTTGCAGAACTTTCCCTCCTTTTCTAGGGCTGGTTTGCCGGCAGAAACCTTGCCATTTCCCAAGTGACCACAAAATATGTTCTGTGGGTGGATGATGATTTCATCTTCACACATCGCACCAAAGTGGAGAAGCTGGTAGATGTCCTTGAGAAAACTACCCTGGATCTGGTGAGTGCCTTTCCTCTAGTTGCTTTTCCTGTTCCCCATTTCTTTCATCTGAAGCATGGGTGACAAACATGTGCCCCCCCCCCCAAATGTTGTTCCTATCAGCTGTTCCAGCAGGATAATAAGAGTGGGCACCCAGGAGCCATCTGAAAGGCCATAGGTTCTCCATCCTTGGTCTGAAGAGACGGACTGACATCTCTCCAGCCAAGCCTTCTAATACCTATTATACAATATGGCAGCAAAATGCGGCTTCTAGAATTGGAGAAATATGCTTGCAATGGGGCCCCTTGACAGCTATGATAGTTGAAGGGAATCTGTGGGGACAGCAGCAGGGCTGGGCACATGTCACATTCTGAAGTCCAAATCAGGCTTGTAGGGAGGGCCAGTAAGGAAGGAACCTAGTCTAAATTAGGCTCCTATTTCCAACAAGCTTTTTAAGTATAGATCTTTCCCAGTCGGCATCTGTATAAGAATTGTTTTTAGATATTTTCAGGTGTTTTAAATCATTTGTGTGTTTACTGATCCTCCTGCATTGGAAGCAGTTTGCCTCTGAATACTGGTTTCTGGAGAAGCCAAGTGGGGAGAGTGCTGCTGTGCTCCTGTCTTGCTTGTGGGCTTTCCATAGCACCTGGTTGAGAAGAGGATGATGGACTGCATGGGCATTTGGTCTGATCCAGCATAATTGTTTCTATGGTCTTGAGGGGGACCATGGGGGAACTGCTCTACTCCTTGATCATTTTGGTTGCCATTTTTGTACCTCTGGGAAGCAGGCTGGCTGGCTGCTGTTAGAGACAGCATTTGGTCTGAGACCCTCAAGGCCAATTCTTGCGTAAATAGAGACTGTCCCTTGTATGTCTGGCCCAAACTCTGTTCCATCTCTGCATCCATCCCAAATGTCCTCTCTTGTGCCTCGCAGGTGGGTGGAGCAGTGCGAGAGATCACCACCTACACCACCACATACCGCCAGCAGATCAGCGTGCAAGCTGGTGGTGAAGATGGAGATTGTCTGCACATCCGCCAGGGTTACCATCACGTCATTGAAGGTTTTCCTGACTGCGTGGTTACTGATGGTGTGATCAACTTCTTCCTGGCACGCACCGAGAAGGTTCTGCAGGTTGGCTTTGACCCTCGCCTCAGTCGTGTTGCCCACCTCGGTGAGTCATGCTGGCACAGTCCAAGTGGTGCTTAGCATGTGTAGGCAAGGAGCATTGGCTTAACTCTAGGGGTGGCACTTTTGTACAAGGCAGCGGGGGGAAACTGTATGCAGTGTACAAGTCAAGTGATGTGCTCGGGACCCCTTGTGAGTGCGGTGGGTGCTTGGAGCATAATTTAGGACCAGTGACCATATCTGGACTAAGCTGGTTTTTTGGCCGCATGAGGGCTTCCTGGCTAAAATCCAGAAGACCGTGCTAATCCTCCTCCTCCTCTCTCTCGCTCCAGAATTCTTCATTGATGGCCTGGGTATTCTGCATGTCGGTTCCTGTTCTGATGTGGTGGTGGACCACGCCTCAAAGATTAAGCTGCCATGGCTAAAGACAGACAGTGAGAAGCAGTATGCCAAATTCCGCTATCCCAACTCAAGTGGCAACAGCCTGACCACCAAACAGAGCTTCTTTTACTTCAAGAATCGTTTCAAATGCATGACCGGCAACTAGTCTCTGGTGCTAATGAGTTTAGCTTCACCCCTGACAACTGGCTTTGTCCTCAGGCAATTGGGTTTACCAATCTCAGGCAGCCTGCTCTGGCAATTGGCCAGAGCCCCAGGCAAATGGCCTTGTCTGTCAGCTAGCCAAACCCCCAGAACTCAGGGTGGCCTCAGCAGCCTCAGGCTTAAAGAGTAGTTGGGGAAATGGGCAGCCATGACCACTTTTTTAAAAAAGAAAAAATGTCTTTTCTAGCAGGATGGAGAGACTGTGCTATTGCTTGATTCTGAGCCTTGGTGGTCAGGAGGATGTGACCTGTTCCTGTGCTTGTTTTGCCCTGTTACGTCTCTGAACTGGAAAATCTTGGATGGGGTGTGATACTTGAGAGCACTGGAAGTTAACTTTCTTTCCTAGTTGGAAGCAACTACAATTTTTTCTGGGCTTCCCCCTGCATCTCGCCACACACAGACACAATACTTTATCCAGTGCCACAACTTTTTGTGCCAAGTCTTTACATCTGTGCTCCCTTCTTCCCAATTCCTTTCCCTCACGCATCCTCAAGCTGGAGCCATCCTGGGACATTTTGAAGTGCCAAAGACTACAGTGATGGAAAGCAACCACCAGGGGGAAGCTTTGAGGTATAAATTGCTGCAAAGCAACAGAAAAGGAGGACAGCAGGGGCCATAAAACAGCACACTCAAAACTCCAGACAAGTTCAGGTTTGTCCACTCCTGCAGAAGAAGTGGCCTGTGTTCATAGACAGTGGGGTGGGAGCTGGGAGCTGATTTTCTAATGTGGCAGGATTTTTATATGCTGAAGAAGGCAGACTTGTGTACAACAGACTGCAATGTTTTTATTTCAAACAAAATCCATTTGACATGTCTTCCCCCCCATATCCCTGAACCCTGCTTCCTTTTGCCTTCTTGGTCCCAACTGTGTAATCGGTATTACTGTTCTTCCTACAGCTGCTGTTTGTTTTTGGGGGTGTGAAATGCTTATGAAGCAGAGCTGGGTTTAGTTTCTCCTGCATATTTAGTTCCAATGCATGGGATTGGTCCTACAGCAAGTAGGCAGCAGCCATTAAGACCACTCTGTTATATGACACGCTTTCCCCACCCCATTCCCCATATGATGTGCACTCCTTCCTGGCAGCCTGGCTACGAAGTGCTCATGTGCAACTGACTGCAGAGGTGTTGAGACAGAGAGGCAATCATAGCACTAGCCAATCAGCTCTAGGCACTGAAGCACTTCTGCAGCAGGGAGAGTGATGCTGAGGGGTCAGATACGGAAATTGCAAGAGTCAATGTGGTTGGAGCAGGACTGATGATCACTGCCCTTTAGCTGTGAAGTTCAAATATATTTGTTGTACTACCATAGCGCCCCCTTCCTCCAAACTCTCTCTCTCTCCATGACCTAAAGGTTCCCTCTGGTCATGTCAATAGACCCAGAGCAAATGGCTCTTCTTCAGAAGGGGGAACATGTTGCTTTCCTGAGAGTGTTCTTGTGCTTTTCTGCCACAACCATCAGATAAGCAAATGCCTCAGTAGGTAAAGAATTGATGCTTCGTTTTTTCCTTCTACCTACCTTCCCCCTCCAGCCTAACCCTCTTGCTTTTTATAGGGTTGCTTCTTGTTCCAGGATGATGCATTATGTCTGAGTTGCTAGATCACAGTTTCAAAAAGATTGGTATAGAACTGGGTCTCAAATAAGGCATTTGCTAGATTGGTCAGTTGGCTGTAACAGAGGCTGCTGAAGTCCCATTCAAAACTGAAGTAAGCCCTGTTGAGCATAGTGGGACTTACAGCACAATTGTTGACTCAGAAGCAAGTCTCTCATCTTTGTTTATCCATTCAGCAGAATCACATGCTAAAAGGTAAGGCACTGAATCTTTCACTTGCTCTCCCTATGTAAAGTAGGGCAGGTGAAGCCCCTTTAGTTTTAGCCTACATATTGATATGTAAATAAGATGGGTCCTCTCTCTTGCTGTCATGCCACTTTATTTATTTATTTATTTATTAAGCGAGGGAGTGATTCAACCCCTACAGATTCCCCCACCCCACAACACTTTCAAATACAGCAAGAGTTATTTTCAAAATGTTGACATATTGATTTGGAACTATTACTGGAAAGCTTACAGCCTGTTACTAATTCAGCCTAAACAAGCAAATGCTTAGTTTGGTACACACGGTATGAATCCAGATCATGATACTAGGCTGAAGAGTCAACTATACTGATGTGAAGGAGAATTAAAACTAAAAGCAGAAACCCTCCTCAGTGAGGGAAGCTGCCCAGGAGGTGAACATCACCCCCATTTCTGACTTTCTCCCAACAGCCCTGCAGTGTTGCCTTACTGCCCAACCACATGAGGAGGGAAAGGCAGTTTATCAGTCTTTAGGGTATAGATTTGGCAAGCAAGTTCTTCAGTGGCAGCGGGGTGTGTGTTAGCCTTTGCATGAAATAATATCTTTCAACCTCCCCATCCTCCTGTCCTGTTTGCATCCAGCCAGCCGTGGGGGCTGCTGCAGCTATACTGAGACCTCTCACTCCAGGCTGCACAGCCCTTTCGCTCACATTGAGTAGAAGTCCACTAACGTTTGCTCAGAGTAGACTCACTGAAGTTAAAGAACATGATGAAGTTAGGTCCATTAATTTCCATGGGTGTACTCTTGAGTAAAACATAGCTGGATGCCACCTGCTGTTTTGCGGCTGCTCCGTTCCTTTCATCTTACGAGCTTACTGTCCCTTTCCTGCTGGCAATGACTTTACCTGTGATTACTTCAAACGTTTTTTTCCTGTATAAAGGAAACAATTTGGGGAAGGGAATAAAGGTTTTTTTGTGTTGGTTTTTTCAACAAAAAAAATATATATCTCTGGTTGTTGGTGTATCGAAACTTTCTGACAAGGGCCCGGAAGAGATGGAGATTGAATAGGACTGAGTGCAAATCGAACCCTCCTTTAGTGTGGGGGTAGATGAATACAGACCACAACTGGTCAAAGAGGTCTTGGCAAGAGAAGGAGCTTCTGTCTTGTCCTGCTGCCTCCTTTCTCTTCTGTCCATTCCTGATAGGACAGCCCTCCATTATAGCAGACAGGGCCTTGTTGGTTTCCGAGGCAGCCAGCTGCCTCTAGCATTTCTGTGATCTCAGCTAGTCCTTGTCCTGGTACGCATGGATTGATTTGATACAGAGGCAGTTATACCCAGATGGTTGGGTCCTTCAGCTCCATACTTTCCTGAGCAGGGAAAGGAAAAAGAAAGAATTCTGCATGAAGCTGTATAGTGTGTAACAGGACTCTCCCAGGCATCCTTCCTCACTAGTCTCTCTGCCTTAGCCCTATCTGCAATATAGGTGCATGATGGCTGCAGAAAGGATTGGGATAATGTATGTCACGTGCCTTGTACACCTTAAACATGCTTTAGGAATGGAAGAAAGACTACCAGCTCCCTTGCTATTTCTGTAGAACGGGAATAGCCAGTGTGCTGTCCTGATGTGGACTACAGCTCCTATCATCCCCTACCAGAATGTCCCACTGTCAGGAACTATGTAGTCCAGCAACAGTTGGAGGACCCCTCTTGGCTGCTCCTGTTATGGAAGGCTCCAGCTCCAGCTCCGCACAGACACAGAGCCCATATGTGGGATTGCATGGGGACCAGAAAGAACTCTCATTTTTTAAACGCTGCTACAAGAGGTACCTCGTACCAAATAGCTTGCAAAATGAAAAGCAAGCTGTCAACCAGCCAAAGCCACTTTCCCCTGAAAAGGGTATGCATCTGGATTGGTGCAATATCTACTAAGTGGGTGGCTGAGACGTGGGCTGTTGTTTTTTCATTTTGTGGTTGCCACACTTCTGTAGCTTTTCTTCTACTTTTCATAAGTGTTCCATTGCCTCCTGCCCAAACCCATGGGCACTCACTGAAGAAATGTTTCTGCACTGCTGGTTCTGCCCCCCGCCGCTCCCCCCAATGTTTCACTACCTTTTCAGATTTTTCGCATGTGTACTTAAAAAAAAAGGTGAAAAATGTGCACAAGCAAGTTTTCCCTTCCCTTAGTCACTGTTTCACAATGGAGGTTTGTGTTTGGGGGATGAGGTGGCTGGGCACCATTCCCACTTTGGTGGGTTTTAAAAAATTATTACCCCTGCCTTGCACAATGGTGACATTTTAGCTATACTGATACTCTAATAAAGAGGTCTTACCTAAGACCTCTCTGTTTGAAACAGTAATTTTTATTTTTTTTTTTTTTTATAAATTTTTTTATTGCTTTTTTCCAGAATCTAAATCCATCATCAATAACACAACAAAAGCGGTTTTACAGAAAGAAAAAGAAATTAAACAAGAAAAAATTCATTTTTCGAAGTCTTTTTTTTTTTTTTTCATCATCCACTGGACTTCCCCATCTCCTCCATCCCTGCATTCTTTATAATAAATATAAACAGCAAATTAATACCTTGTTTCCTGTGTTTTTGTATTTTCATCTAATTATTCACTCTGAAATTAAAACTTTTCTCAATCATTAACTTTGTTTCTATCAACTCCGAATTTCAATACTGAAGCATATTTACCTCAAACCTTAGCAAATTTTTAACATTCATATATCTTATAATGTTTTTGTAAATAGTCCTTAAATTTTTTCCAATCCTCTTCCGCAGCCTCTTCTCCCAGGTCTCGGATTCTGCCAGTCATTTCGGCTAGTTGCATATAGTCCATCAGTTGTGTGTGCCATTCTTCCAGTGTGGGTAGCTCCTGTGCCTTCCAGTATTTAGCTATGAGAATTCTTGCTGCAGTCGTTGCATATAGAAAGAAGGTTCTGTCTTTCTTAGGTATCCTCTGGCCCACAATGCCCAAGAGGAAGGCCTCTGGTTTCTTCTGAAAGGTATACTTAAATACCTTTTTCAACTCGTTATAAATCATTTCCCAGAAGGCCTTCACCCTCGGGCATGTCCACCAGAGGTGGTAAAAATGCCATTCAGAACATGCAACTAGGCAAATCCCCGGGCCCAGATGGACTTACCTCCAAATACTATAAGATATTGAAGGAATACCTGACTCAGCCATTGATGGAGGTATGTAATCAAATTATGGAAGGGAAGGGGGCACCAGAATCGTGGAAAGAGGCATTCATCACTTTGATACCAAAATTGGAATCTGAAAAGACTCAACTTAAGAACTACCGTCCCATCTCACTCCTAAACGTGGATTACAAGATTTTTGCTGACATTTTGGCAAATAGATTGAAAAAAGTCTTAAATGGAGTTATTCATAAAGACCAAGCAGGCTTTCTCCCTGGCAGGCATTTGTCAGATAATACTAGGAACATTGTTGACGTTCTGGAACTTCTACAGACAAATTTGAACACAAAAGCAGTTTTGATATTTATAGACGCGGAGAAGGCCTTTGACAATATATCTTGGAAATTTATGAAGAAGAATTTGGAAGGGATGGGAGTGGGAAGGGCGTTCCAAAATGGCATAGATGCAATATATTCAGAACAAAAGGCTAAATTGATAGTAAACAATGTGGTGACAGAAGAGTTTAAAATTGAAAAAGGAACACGACAGGGGTGCCCCCTATCACCCTTGCTATTTATTTCTGTCCTTGAGGTTTTGCTAAATTTGATCAGGAAGGATCAGCAGGTGGAAGGAATACAGGTCGGAGGAAAACAATATAAACTGAAGGCCTTTGCAGATGACTTGGTTTTGACATTACAGGAGCCGGTGTCCAGCACAAAAAGAGTATTGGAATTAATTTCTGAGTTTGGTCGGGTGGCGGGATTCAAGTTAAACAAACAAAAAACTAAGGTTTTGGCAAAAAACTTGACACCTTTAGAAATAGATGGGTTTCAGAAGGAAACAGAACTAAACGTTGTTAATAAAGTGAAATACCTGGGGGTCAACTTGACTGGGAAAAATTTGAATCTGTTTAAAGATAATTATGAAAAATGTTGGTCTGAAATTAAAAAGGATCTAGAAATCTGGTCAAGATTGAAACTTTCCTTGTTGGGAAGAATTGTAGCAGTAAAGATGAATGTATTGCCAAAAATGCTGTTTCTGTTCCAGACCCTACAGATCGTGGACAGAGTGGAATGTTTTGGAAAGTGGCAGAGGGACATTATGAAGTTTGTCTGGCAGGGCAAAAAGCCCCGAATAAAATTTAAAATATTAACAGATGCAAAGGAAAGAGGGGGTTTTGCCCTGCCGGACTTAAGGTTGTATTATGAAGCTGCATCCCTCTGCTGGCTGAAAGATTGGTTTTTGCTAGAAAACACTGATGTCCTAGATCTGGAAGGGTTCAACAATGCTTTTGGGTGGCATGCATATTTGTGGTACGACAAGGTAAAGTCTCATAAGTTGTTTAAAAACCATATTGTAAGGAAATCTCTGTTTTCTGTCTGGACTAAATACAAGGACTTATTTGAAAACAAGACTCCGAGGTGGCTATCACCGATGGAGGCTAAAGCCACAAAAATACTTAATATGGGGGGTGGCTGGGCAAAATACTGTGAAATAATAGAAAGAGTGGGTGACACTTGGAGGTTGCAGAGCTTTGAAAAATTGAAAGGGAAGGTGCGAGACTGGTTTCACTATGCCCAAATTTTAGAGATCTTTAAAAAAGATAAAAAAATTGGTTTCCAGGTGGAAAAATCAAAATTAGAACTAGAATTACTTGAACCTAAGACGAAAGTGCTTTCAAGAATGTACAACTTGCTGCTTAAATGGAATACTCAAGATGAGACAGTCAAATCAGCCATGATAAAATGGGCACAAGATATTGGATACAACATTATGTTTGAGGACTGGGAAAGGTTATGGACCACCGGTATGAAATTTACGGCATGTAGTGCCTTAAAGGAAAATATTATGAAAATGATGTACAGGTGGTACATGACCCCAGTCAAACTTGCAATGAAACAGTAATTTTTAAACGCCTGATAATACAGACTCCAAGGTAATCCCCCCCACACCATGAGATCTTTTTTGGGGATCTTGAGAATAGCTGCTGTAAACTGGGTTGTTGAAATTCCAACATGCCTTCATGAAAATGGTTGAAAATAGGCATACAAATATCATTTTGGCCACTGGAAAGATAGTGGGTAGGTTGTGCTCAGGTGAGGAGCAAATAGCTGTAGGCAATAGAGACTCCCCACTCCAACATCACCCTACACACATTTTTATTGCAGGGAATTCATTGATGGGCTTCCACACCAGTGGTGACTGTAGATTTATAATGGGTTATTGTTACTTAACAAATTTCCTGCAGTCAGAGAAAAATCCAGATTAAATGTTTAAAAACAGTACAGGTATTGATGATGGGAAGGCCATGTGGATAGTGTGGGAAACTTGCATACGTGGACAGCACTGATTCCACAATAAACCTCCATTGAAGCCCGCAGCGGAAGGCCCAGTGGTAAATCTGTGTCTGGACTAGTCCATTTAGGTGGGAGTTCATTTGATGGAATGCTCCCACATAGAAAAATAATATCCCTGCACATAGAAAATGGCCATGCCAGAGAGAAGGCTGGGCTGGACATTGAGAAAAAGCTTTTTTACTTGGGAATATTTCAATGATAAGAGTTTATACTTTCAGTCTCAATGGGTACAGCCATGACCCCACACTTGCTGTTGGGGAAAACGGAGCTATTTCCCAAGTAAGGCCCTGTCCTCCCCAGGGCTGCAAAGCTGGTTCCAGAGGGGCCAGGATAGCAACCAGCAAAAGCAAAGGCTCACCTATTGTCTGTCTGCACCCTCAGCCTCTTACCATAGTCTGTTGAAGGCTGGAAACCGCATCGTGAACAGTGACAAAAATCTGCTGTGGGGGAAGATGATGGAGAAGGCCACAGGACCTCAAGGTCTGTAAAACACCGGCTAAATGGAAAGGAGGAAATAAATGGATATGGGTGAGGTCTGATTCTACAGGCGCATGTTCCTCGAGGGGTGACCTGCATGTGTGAGGAAGACACCACCCCTCAAAACCACTGCAAACAGGATTTACCTCTCATTTTGTATGCAAGGCTTCCTCAGCTGAGTCAGTTCACATATTCAGTGGCAAGTCAAGAGGGGAGCATGCACTTTGGGTCTTGGGGCCTAACTATGGCCACATCCACACCAAACCTTTAAACTGTGGCTTCCCCTAAATTATTCTGGCAATAGTGATTTGTTATGGTGCTAGGAATGGATAACTCAGTTGGTCAGAGTGAGGTGCTGATAATGTCAAGGTTGCACGTCCGATCCCCGTATGGGACAGCTGCATATCCCTACATTGCAGAGGGTTGGACTAGATGATCTACAATTCTATGATTCTATGAATTGCAGCTCTGAAGGGTAAACTACAGGGCACAAAATTCCTTGAGGGAAGCAATGTGCTGTAAATGCATGGTATGGATGTGGCCTATGTCAGGATGATGACAGAGCTGTGGATGGATTTCCCATTTCTTTATATTTCTATAAAAGCTCGTCCCTTCCCATAGCTATCCAGAGCAGAATTACAGTGCCAGGATTGGCCATTTCCCCTGTACTTTCCCCCCAACAACCCCCCCAATGTCATTTGCTCCCATAGGGAGCGCTACCACCAGGCTGTGTTTTTGATGTGAATTGGGTAACCCCATTGCTGCTTTTTACAAAAATGTAGAGAAACGCAAACAGGAGACCCAATCACAAATCTCTGTTGCCTCCTCTAGTTTGGCCCTCAGTCATGCAGGCTGAAGTGGCTGATACAGAAAACAGAAAGCACACCAGATGCACATCTCAGAATACTTTCCAGGGGTTGCAAGTGGCCGCTCCCTGCCCAGGCTTGCTTCTGGGTAATGTGTGCATTGGGACAAGCTGCCTTTTAAATATATTGATTTTAATCTTTCTATGTTATAACAACCATTCAATATTAAGATACGTCAGAACACAACATAGCACACATTCTTTCTTTATATACGTGTAACTTCACTTTAAAAACAACCAACGGGAAATCAATGGGGGAATAAAGAGGTCTGGTGGCACCTTTAATTTCACTTACCATTACAGGAAGCCAAATGTATCTGCATGCCTGCCTTTTGGCATTCTACACACACCTGCAAGGCACAGGAAGCCATTAGTAGAGAATTGCAAACATTGCCTTTTAACCACAAGCTGCCTCGGTGATTATAGCTAGGTCCCTGGTGCTATGCTGTGATCTTCTAATTTGCTACTGATATTTGCACAACTGGGGGGACAGGGGAACTATTTCTGTAATCCATTTTGGGATCTATCATGTCTGTGCTACTGTTTTTGATTCCATTATGGAAAATCTTGACTCCAAATTGTTCACTGGTAAGTTACATAAATAATAACTGGACTCAATACAGATCCTTAGGGACACCGCTGCTCACAGTTTGTTCACCTACCTGTAAGTTTAAAGATATAACTTAAACAAGGGTTGTGCTTGAACTGACCGAGAATTGTGGTGCCAACAACATTGGCTGACAAATTGATCAGATCAGAGCCAGCCCTACTATTAGGCAGAGCGAGGCAGCTGCCTCAGGCAGCAAATGCTGACAGGCAAAGAATAGTGGCAACATGTTGGTTGACAGAGCTGTATGTGCCTTTTTACCCACCTTGTGCTGCCTAAGCTAGCCCGTTACCCTTGGACAGAATATATTATTCCATCATCAATGTTGCAGTAAGTTTGAACTATCAGCCTGGTTGACTCCTGTACAAGTAATGAGGATAGAGGTGGGGAACCACATTGCCCTTTGCTTGAGGCACATGGACGTAGCTGAGTGGGTGCAGTGGGGCTGCTGATCAAGTAAATAAATAAATACTTAACTAACTGACCAATTGCATTACAGATATCTTCGTTCTATCCCCCCCAACATAAATCCTAACTACGCCTATGCTCAGGCAGCCGTCCATTTACTGAATTTTCTAAAGATTTCCTAAGTGGGAAGTCACATGGCAGCCGGATGAAACTTACTCTAAGAGTCAAACTGGACTTGGCACTAATGGAATAATTTCCTCCTAATGCAACTAGGAGGGATTGCCAGAAAGGTTATGCTCCTCCCTCTTTAGCCTACATTATAACAGCTCCACTACCTGGGTGGATGCTGTTTGCATTTAAAACATTAAAACACCTTGCACATTAAATGCAAAAAATGCATTTAACATTCAGTCAGGTTAAGCCCTGAGCTCTTTGGAGGAAGAGCAGAATACAGGTGAAATAAATAAAACAAGGCAGGCAATCTAGACTGGGAGCTTGGCTTCCAGATTGTCTCAGCACCCAGACTTTTTGATGGCAAGTGCACCACCTCATTACTTGTACACATACATATGTGTCCTTTTGTACCTGAATAAGTAGATGGGCTCCAGCTGCGTCCACAAAGGACACTCCACTGCAGTCAAGAATGACAGCCTGTACTGACACGCCTGGAAGAGCAAAGTAGACAGACCACAATCTGCAATGAATCCAACAGGCAGAACCCAGCAGCATCAATGACAATTTGCCATGTGCCGCTCTGCACATGCTCAGAAGCAATCCCATCTCCAACCAGTTTTCACAGGGGAGACATAAATCTCATTTTCCATATGGGAAACTGTTGCAGCTGCACGATCACAACTGTTTTCTTCAACCCAGCCCAACATGTCCAGTCCTCTGGCATCTCCAGATCGGGCTGAAAAGAAACTACTATCTGATACCTTGGAGAGCAGCCAACAGTCAGTGTTGACAATACTGAGTCAGATGGGCCAGTATGATGGGCCAGTATGATGCTTTACTCAGTGGGCCAGTATGATGGGCCAGTATGATGCTTTACTCAGTGTAAAGCATTTTTCTATGTTCACAGAAGAGAACCTGCCTATCAACTCCTGTCACACCAGTCTAGTGTAGCTAAACACAACACCCAGCATTTTGCTCAAAGGTGGGAAGATTGAAGGCTTACAAGAAGTAATTTGATTTTTACAAGAACGCCAAGATCCACTATCCAGAGCCAGGTGCAAGACACACACTCAGAGAGCACTAATGAATTCTGAACCCAGGAAAAAACACTCCTGGCAAGTCTCTTTCACACACACACTCATTCAGTATCCTCAGCAGAATACAGGAAAGGGGCAGTTAAGCAGCTTTCCACTTTGCAGAGTTCAAAATGCATGTTGACTAAGCAAGATTTACCAGGAACTGGAAGGCAATTGCCCTTTGCTTACCTGAGCCAGGCTTTTTGTCCAGGACAGAGACATTGCTCTCCTAGGAAGAAAAACAACAGTTAATCTCCACTTAGGTGAGAAGAATTTAAACTCCAGACAAAGTGAAAACATCTCCAGCCTTGGGTTTGTTCATTTAATTTATATTTATTTTAAAACCTCTGCTTTAGAGCAAAACCTAGTCAGGACTTGCTTAGTTCTTTGCTTCTACTGAATCAAATGGTCTGTATCTAGTACAGAATTGTCTTCCAAGGATGTGCTCTACAGGGAGCTGGCTTCAGGCACTAGGCCGGTTGGCGGCCAACTCTGGGTTACAAAGATGTCTGCAAACGTGGCATGAAGGCTGGTAACATCAGCCCCATCCTGTGGGAGTCCCTTGCAGATGACCACAGTGCCTGGAGACAGGTCATGGAGATATAGCAGTGGCCAGAGGAGGAATGACCGCTGAGAGAAGCGCAGAGAGAAGAAACACCATGGTGCATCAATGGACGCCTTCATCTGCCCCAGCTGCAGCAAAACATGTTTATCCTGTATCAGTCTCTACAGCCACAGCAGGTGCTGCAGCCTTACAGCAGTCTGAGTTCTCCCCCAAAGGCACACTCCTCCATTATCTCCCAAGACGGATGGAGGCCAACTCCATTGGCTCCCACTCTGACTAGCAAGAATTGTGTTAACTTGATTCTGTTATTTATGACTAATATTTTTATCCTGCTCTTCAGCTGGGAAAGCGTTCCCAGAGTGGCTTATGAATATCAGTGAGAAGATGTCCCTGCCTTCAGGCTCACAGTTGACCAGTCTCCACACAAAAGGAAGAGGAAAAATGCAAGCAAGCTTAGGCACTAATTCTTGGCTAATTCTGAATTCCACTCCCACTTTTCCACTCTACTTCCCTCCATCTTTTCTGCCCCCCTCCCACCCTGGGTTGCCACATTACCACAGTGCTGATGTCCATCTTGAGCTCGATGCCTGGAGCTTGGTCCTCGTGCTTCTCCCCTTCTCGGTTGAGTCCCACAAGTTGGCTCAGAGTGTCGCGGAAGAAGCTGCGGTTCCCATAGTAGATGGGAGCCTGGTAGCTTATAATCTTCACACCTGGGATCTCAAAGCACTAAGAAGCAGGGATGGGTGGATAAATGGGGTACAGATGCATCATTGTGCCTGGCTAGGGTGGCCAAGTTAATAAAATTAACCCCATCCTAAAATGAATATACGAACCCCATCATCTTTCAAATTTTTGGCTGAAGCAGAGGTGATGAACCTCTTTCAGCCCAAGGGCTGCCTTCCTTTGTGGACAAAGGCAATGTAAGGCAAACAGAGATTTATACACCCACATGGATAGGCACACCTCCATTCAGACAAGCAACAGCAGAGGTGAAATTAGGGCATGGAGCCTCCATGGTCTCTGCCCAAGCCATGCCCCTCTCACCAGGAATGATGTAGAATGGAAGGCAAGAGGCAGGGTGTGTGTGCGCTGAATTTTGGTGTCTCTTTGCCTGCTCCAGTGACCCCCACCCCCTACCAGAGTGATCAACCACAAACTCTGGGAAGGATCCCAGTAAAAAGAGGGAACCTGGCAAAGAAGACAGCAGGGGCTGCTACAGCAGGACTACCTTGCCACAGGGCCATTCATTTGGAGACTAGTTGTGGGAAGGATCCTGGTGGCTTTTTATATGTTAATAATGTTTATAGTGGGTTTTAAAAATGTATTTTAATATTGTTTAATCCTTGGAAGGAATTGTTCCCTGAAAAGGGTGAAAAGTGGGGCACAAATGGTTGTAATAAATATTTCTGATCCTTATTAAACCACAGACCTAACCCCGCCTACTTAGAAGTAAGTCCTACTGAATTCAATGGGGCTTACACACAGGTAGTGGGGTTTGAATGACAGCCTAAGTTGCCACCACATCCCTACGCATGTCACCTCAAAAGCAGGCCCCTTTGAGTACAGTGAGGCTTGCTCCCTCTCCTAGGAACATCTGCTACATTTGCTACCTTCTGCATCCTCCTGGGATAATTGCCATCTTCTGCAGTGTGGCTAATTTCCATTCTAGAACACTGAAAACTCAGAACTCGCACGCACTTCTGCTTGTCCTGTGCCTAGAAACCATGGGTCCAAGAGGTTTCCCTCTTGTCCGGAGCTTTCATTTGTCCCATCACTTTCCCCGGGAAAATCTGCTGTTTACTGCTGAATTCAGTCCGCGGAATAAATGAGTGACGTTTGTTTTGATTTAACAGTAATCAGGTTTTCCAGGGGGGAAGCAGTGGGGTGAGTCCTCACTTCACACCCACCTGCAGGTTCTGATCCTTCAAAAGCCTGGGTGGGAAGCCGCCTGATATTGCTGGACTTCAGCTCCCTTCACCCCAAGCCAGCATGACATATGCTCAGGGATGAGAGGAGTTGTAGTTCTGCTGCCTCTGGAGAAACACAGGTGCCCCACCTGTGCTATAAGTAGCCTATCAAGAGATTAGCATGCGTGTCTTCAACTAGTGTGGACTGGGCACCCTTGCACTGGAGTCGCCCCACCAATCTCAATGCTGAGATTCATGCTCCCTGCAGTGGGTGCTTTGGGGCTGCAGCTTCAGACATGCACATGGCGTGTGTTCCTATGTTTGTTTGCTCCCTCTTGATCCTCATGACTCTTACCTTGCTGTTGTGCTTGACAGGCTTGTAGATCTCTGTGTCCCCTGCCCTGCCCAGAACTGAGCACTCAGCCCTGTAAGAACGACAAAGTGACATGAAGGGCAAATGGGCAATTATCTGGACACAGCTCCCCCAACATCCCGCAAACATGGCTGGAGGCGGAAGGTTGAGAGAACCATAGGCTCCCTCTCAGCCCCCAGCGCAGGCTCCTTCTCGTGGGACCTTTGCTGCATGGGAGCTGCTGTGACACGGCTCATTCATGCACCACCAGGGTAATGTGAGGAGCCTCAGGCCACGTGGCAGAAGCCCACATTGCAGTTTCCCCTCTGCGCTAGTACTGCTCCAGTTTCTGGGAGGGACAACACTGGCTCAGTAGGGTCTACACTATGGGTGAGGAATCTCAGGCTTTTCAGATGTGGATGAACTGCAGTTCCTATCAGCTGCAGATGGCAAGGGATGATGGGAGTTGTAGTTCAGCAACATCTGGCGGATCGCAGGCTCCTCATCCTGGCCTACAATGGCTTGCAGAAGCTCTCCAGGGTGTCAGATAGGAAGTCTTTCCCTGTCCTACCTGGAGATGCTGAGGACTGAATCTGGGACCTTTTGCATGCAAAGAAGATGCCCTATCACTGAGCCGTAGCCCTTTCCCGTCTTTAATTCCACATGGCCCCCAGCAGAGAGATGGGGAGAGGGAGAGAGGGGGCAGGAATGATATGAAATCTGCCCACCACTAGCAATGCAGCCCTCAACAGAAAGAAGCTCCTCCCCCTAATCTTATAGCCTTGCAGGCTCCCCCCCCCCCCACAATCCCAACTAGGGAACCCAATCCTAGCAGCTGGGCGTGATCTAACATTCGACAAGAGGAGAAAGCAGAGGAAGAGGACAGGCAAGCAAATACCTCTGTGTGCGGCAAACAACAGTCATCATGGAGAACACAACCCCCACCGCCAAGCCAAGGTCCACGTTGAGCACGACGACAGAAAGCCACGTGACCACCCACAACGTCTGCAATGGATGAGAAAGGGTGGGATAGAATCACAAGGAATCCTGAGAGAAGACCAGCTGAGCACCTGAGGTTACAGATCTGAGGCGCAACCAGCACTGCTCAGCTTTGACTACCAGCTTTGACACTTAGCGTGGGACATCATGCTGTTCAGTCCTTCACTGGCTCAGCCTTCCCTCTTGCCCTCTGCTGACTCAGGTCTGATTCACATAAGCACACTCTTCTGGCAGGCTTGGTGAAGTCCGGGTAGAAACTGGCCTAATGCAAGGAACTATTACAGTAGGCCAGGAGGACCTCTCAGAAAACTGGAGCTACAATGGCTAAGGACTGGACCCTTTCACATGGCAGTTTCACACCAGTTCACTGTGAGAGGTAATGGACAGGCTCGTACGGCCTTCAGATTAAGTTCCCCAGTGCCATGGCTGTTTGGCATGATGGGGGCCACAGGCTCTGCCAATATGACGGGGTGACTAACCTGTGGCCCTCCTGATGTTGCTGGACTCCAACTCCCATCAGCCCCAGTCTGTATGACCAATGGTCAGGGATGATGGGAGTTGTAGTTCAACAAAATATGGGTGGGGGAGAAAGAAAGATTCTTCATCCCTACTATAGGCCATTACTGAGAACTGTGGACCTAGCCACTCCAATTGCAAAAGCCTGGTAGCAATGTAAACATTTTTGATAGGGGAGGAACATATTCAGTTCTTAATTTCCAACTGCTAGATTAGAAACTGGTCCATTCTCAGATGCTGTCATGGCTTACGAAGTCAATGGGGCTGATCCTCCACAGCTCGGGCAGGTCCTGGAACTGCAGAAACATCTGCCGAAGGCTGGTGACATTGATGCAGGCCAGGACAGCCTAGACATGAGAGAGAAAAGAGGTGTGAAATGAGGGGTCTCTTTAACATACTGTCCCACTTCCATACCATGGCTCTTGAGCACCACTGAGGCACTGTTTTTCTGTAATCAGTTCAAAACAGAATTAAAATGGTGGCTCCGCACAGCATTATCCAGCAACAGGTAATTCCCATGGCCAAGATCCTCTGATAATGTTAATGCAGAAGTAAGCCCCATTCAGTAAAGACCCCCTTACAACTTTCATTAGAAGCTTTCTCCTTCTACCCTGGGCCTGCTTGCTGTTCAGCAGGGATGCAGCACTGCTGACCTCCTTAACTGGTCCTTCAGTATATATAATAATTTAATTAATGACATTTACATAACATTTGACTGTTTAAAAAATAAAGCCCTAATTCCTGTTCCCTTTGCTGGGGGGTGGGGAGAGCTTTAATTGCCAGTTTCCTATCTTATGTTTCCTTTCTTATGTTTTTATTGTGAAATAGTGCTAGCTCACCAAGAATTGATAGTTTTAGCTCACCAAGAACTGATAAAACAATTAAGGAGCAGCCACACTGAACAGGAGACAGAAGCTGCGGGAAGAAGTTTCTCATTACAGTCATACCTCGGGTTACAGATGCTTCAGGTTGCGTTTTTTTCAGGTTACAGCCACACCGAAACCCGGAAGTACCAGAACAGGTTACTTCCGGGTTTCGTGCATGCACAGAAGCGCTAAATCACGCTTTGCACATGTGCAGAAGCGCTGAATCGCAACCCCCATGTGTGCAGATGCACCGCTGCGGGTTGCAAACGCTGCAGATTTCAAACGTGCATCCTGCACGGATCACGTTTGCAACCCAAATGTCCACTGTACAGGCCAAATAGCGTTGAACAGCTTCCATAGCATGCTGTTAGTCCACATTGGACAGGCTGGTGCTGCAAGTGTACATTACCATTTTGCAGAGATCAGTGGGAAGAAATGGGTTGGCAACAATGACTTATAGCCACCAGATTCTCTATAAAAACTAAGGAGGTAAATTCCAGGCTGAACAGCTGGCATGGAAACAAAATGTGTAGCAAGAGCGTATGACTGCACACACCGTACATTTAAAGCATGTCTCCTCCGAACACCAAACAAAACAATACAGCTGGGAAATGTAGTTTACCTCTCACAGAACTACAATTCCCAGCACCCTTTAAATACAGTTCCCCTGATTCTTTGACGGGAGATGTGCTTATAATATATGGCATGTGAGTCAAGCCTTTGTGCTAACAGCAAGTAAATGAAGATGCCCAGGGGACCCAAAATTTGTGTAAAATATGGTACCAAAATATATCAATGATGCCTAGAGCACATGATTTAATTTTGTATCAGGATTGGCTGGGCATAACGAGCTACCCTTTGAATAAACCCCTATTCTCCCTCCAACACATAGTATCAACTAGCTCACCTTGGGTAAGTAGTAGAAGAGAGGTCCAATCCATAGCAAGACCACCAGGACAACAGCGCTGGTGAAGAGGCCAGAGAGCTGTGGGCAAGGAAGGCTGGTTAGTTGCAGCCAAGATAACAGAAGGGACATTAAAGTCCACTGGCAACCAAGGGACATTGTTCCGCCTTAGTATAGCAGTGGTATCAAATAAACACCTGTATTCCCCATAATGATGAACACTCTAAAGAGTGGACCTCCAGCTACCCAGGTGAGCCTTGGATACATGAGTATAATGAATAGGAATTCCCCATTTAAGTTCAGTTCTCTACATTTCCACATATGTTTGCATGTTGTTGTTTTTAAATGTCCTCATGAAAATTCACCAAAATTTTCATGTGATTTCTTCTGATATACATGATTTTGTATGCAATTTTGCCTAATACACACAATTTCCCCTTATGTATTGCATTTCATACACCATTTTCACTAATGTATGCATTTTTATGCACACTTTATCCTAGTTTAAACCTCCAGCTCACAAAATACATTTGTTAATTATTACAGACCCTCCAAGTGTCCCTATTTTCGAGGGACAGTCCTAGATTTGCAGAAGCCATCCTGGTTTCTGATTTGATCCCAGAATGTTCTGCTTTTCCTTAGGATGTCCCTGTTTTCATTGGAGAAATGTTGGAGGGTATGGAGTTATGCAATCCCTAAGCCCAGAAGATAAGAAACTATAAAACTTTTAGAAGACATCTGAAGGCAGCTCTATATAAGGAAGTTTTTTTAAAAAAATGTTTAATATTTTATTATGTTTTTATATATGTTGGAAGTTGCCCAGTCAGATTGGTGGGGTATAAATAATAAAGTAGTTATCTTCATCCTCCTCCTCCTCCTCATTGAATAGGACGCCCCTATTTTCATCGGAGAAATGTTGGAGCATATGTTACTATTATTTAGTCTGGAAAAGTCTCATTTAGCAGCAGGCAAATCCATATCTGCTTGCTGTGTAGTTATAAAAGGCAAAGGAGCCCTATCAGGAAAAAAGGGCGCTTTCATCCCAATGGACCACTGTGTCTGACAATGCTTTGGAACCAGCAACTGGGCTAACCCTCTCCTTCCCACTGTTGCAGGAAACAGTCTTGCCTTCCACTTTTCTTTTAGAGAAGCCAGCCCTTTGCCCCCTGCCATTTCCAAGCAACAAATGTAAATGTAGCGGGATGGTGGTAAGAAAGGCCATTTGTAGCCCAAGGATGGGGAGCCTGTGACTCTCTAGATGTTGGTGAACTTCCGCCCACCTAACCAGCATGGCCAATGGTCAGAGATGATGGGAGCTGGAGTCCAGACAACATCCAGAGGAGCGCAGGTTCTCCACCTCTCTCCAAAGCGCTCCCGAAACGTCAGCCTTATACCTGTGTGCGTCCACCAGCACTTTCCAAGATGTTGGTTGTAGCCAGCGTGGCTGAACTGGGGAAACAGGTGAACAGGGAGGAGACCAGGTTTGAGAGGCCATGAGCCAGCAGTTCCTGTAGGAGAGCAGAGGAAGGCAAAGTAAGAGCAGGGTTTTAGCCAGCTGAACCTGAAGCAAGGGGTGGGCAGGTGTATCCAGAGCAGGGATGGGGAACCAGTGATTCCCCAAACGTTGTTGGGACTCCTACTCCTATCAGCACAGTCAATGGTCAGGGATGATAGGTGCTGTAGTTCAGCAACATCTGGAAGACCAGGGGCTCATTATCCCTGGCCTCAAGCAAGAAATGAAGAACTCTCAAGCTGAGTCTCCACTACAAACAAAGACAATTTTTCAGCTGGAGGGTCACAGGAACATAAGAAGGCCCCTTCCGGATCAGACCCAAAGGCCCATCTAACCCAGCACTCTGTTTCCACGCAATAGGAGGCACTAGGGAGGCTGGCGGCTTGGCAAGCAAAGGGAAGAGTCTCCATGACTGAATGTGTCCAGGTTCTGCCTCCCCACCCTGAGGGGACCCTGCGCTCTCCAGGCTGGACACACACCTGGTTGGGGTCAATGACATAGTGGTGCTTCTCAGCGTAGATCATGGCCAATGACACCGAGATGGCGTAGGCCACAAAAGTGAGGGCCACCGTGTCACCCAGCACTTGGGGCAGCAGATGCAGGGCTGGGAGCTGGGGCTGTGGGAACCTGCATGAAAGAATGGGGGAATGGGAGTCACTGTGTGCCCCGGGGACAGAGACCATGCCCTGGCCTTCCCCAACAACCAGGGTCAGGCCGAGTTTGGAAGCCGCACTTCTGTTGCCATGCCAACAGGGCAGCGGTGACTTGACCCTCAGCTGGCATAGAGAATGGGGAGGACACAGAGAGAGAGAAAGCGGGTCTTACCCTGCCGGGAGGTGTCCAACAACCTGCACCTTATAGTGAGTGTTTAGGGAGGAAGCAAAACAGATCCCAGTAGCCAGCAGTACCTGCCAAAAAATGACAGACAGAGCCAGAGTCAGTCCAAAGGCCTGTAAGGTGTGTGGCTTTTAAAAACAACCTCCTCATTTGCCTTTAAGAACTTCTACTATAGCCACTGTCCCGCTAGGTGCTCCAAATATTAAATCTCCACAAAGTGTGTCCTCATGTATTTCAGATATACTTCACTGTGAAGGGACATCTCACATTTGTCAAAAGTCTCCAAATATTGCAAGAATTAAGGTCTGAGTGAATTAGCAAGGGGGGATTTTCTATACCAAGCGGGGCTGGACTAGTCATGGCATTATTATCCTGGTACAGGTAAGAAAACAGAAGGTCAGGCCAGTTTGGAACGTGTATGCTGAAATCCCTTTTTAGGTATTTGACTGAACTACATTGGCCCAGGTTTTGCATATTTTGTAACTCAATGTGTTGCACAAGCAAGTAACATGGTACCGTATTTAATATCAGAATGTGTCATAGTGAATAAGGTCCTTGAGAGCAGAAGCAGGAAAGTGCTGGAAAGTGCTGGAAAATTCTAGCAGGTTCACTTCTTATGCAAATATTGTTTTGACTACCTAAAGGTCACGCTGAGCCAGGAGAGATAAATACCTGTGCTCAGTGTGCTGCGCTCTCTCTCTTACTTTTCTCACTTTCGCTTGCACAGTGCTTTAATAAAGTTTGTTTGTTTGCCTCAGTAAAGTTTTTCTGCCTTTACTGTGAATCTTTGACTCTGCATTTTGACTCTGTGTGGTTCCTTATTTATTGCAAGACAACTACTGTGTGACAGAATGATGCATTGTGAAAACCTCCTCTGTCAATTAAAAACCAAGTTTTTAGCCCTCGTGGCTGTGGAAAAAAGCTTTTGAATACACTGGCAATGACCACCAAAAGTATAAAAATGATTCTGAACAGTCATTCCAAGGGCCACAGAATTAGGGCAAAACTAAACAGGATGCTAAAGAGCATCTTCCTACATATTTTGTTTTGTTTGCTTAAATTCAAATATCTACAGCTGGGGTGGGGATAATTACCATGGACTTCAGCAGGTGGGCAAGGCCTGTTTAAGCCTATCCTGTTCTGCTGTGATCCTGGTGGAAATTTTCTCCCAAAGCATATAATCACTATGAAGAAGTATTTTCTTCAGCACCACAGCATAGAATGAAAGATTTGAACTCAATGGCTACAATCTGAATAATTATCAATCACCTCTTCCATTGACTGCTATTTGTATTTTGTTTTAAAAAATATGCATGTTGAATTAAAATATGCATTTAATGACAGATCTAAGTTAGCTCTTCATCCACAGTGCCCTGCTCAGCTCCCGTCCCCCTGCCACAATTATATCTCCCCCCCCCCATCTCCAGCATCCATGCCTTTCCTTGCCTCATCTACACTTTATTCTTCACCACTCTTCATCCCTGTTCTACCCACCCATCCAAATCTTTTGATGACCTCAGACTTGGAAGAAGAAATAAAGGAAGTATGAGCAAATTAGCTGGATTTACATTCTTTGTAAGTGTTAAAATGTGACTTTCCTTTGCAGGGAGTCACCAGCTGTCTGTATGACAAAAGACAGCCTTGACGAAGACTTCAAACGTACCATGATGATCTCTCCCGGGATGGGGACCCACAGCCGACTCCTGTAGCGGTTGTTGATCTCTTTGATGGGCACCAACACAGCCAAGCAGAAGCCTGAGATGAGCAGTTCCGCTGTGTTGGTTAATGGCAAGGCTTCCACAACAGATGCCAGTGTCTAGGGGGAAATGCAGAAACACGGACATCTGGCGTGGCATTCACAAAGGGCAGCCAGGTCTTCCGTCCGAGGGGTGGACTGGAATGCTTTTAGCAGCCTGGGAGGAGGAAGCAGCTATGCTTATTGGAACCTTCTAGCAGCTATCAAAACTCATCGGCAGCCTGTTTCAACAAACCACTGGTGGAACTGGCAGGGCCAGTGGCAGGAAGACCAACAGCAGGTGGAGCCAGAGACAGTGACAAAGCCATAAGAATGTAGGTCAAATTCAGGGCTGGCCCAAGATATTTTGGCCCCTGAGGTGAACCACGAAACAATGTCTGTCTCCCCACCTGGGAAGAAGAGGTGAGGGAAGATCTACATCAGAAAAAGGGGGGAATAAATATCTATATTGGGATCTGCTGGCCCTGTGGATTCTGCTGCCTGGTCACCTCACCTTGCCTTATGAGACCAATTGTCCATCTAGTCCAGCATTCTGTCCTCACAGTGGCCAACCATAAGTCAACTAACTCTAGCTTTGTCCCCAGGCTTCTCCTCCCTCTGCAAGGGCAGCACTGGAACTAAACTGGCAGCCAGTGACACACTCTAGAATGGCTGCAAGAAGGCAGGTAAGTGAGGGGCTGGTGAAGCCAGGCTGAGGTTGGTGGGGCAGCGCCCCCTTTGCCCCACTCAAACTGCTGAAAGCACCATGGAGTGAGAGAGAGAAGCAGTGGAGAAAACAAGGACACTCATATTAGCTCAGAGGAACAAAATATCTTATGGATTGCATCCAGGAGCAGGTGTCTAGGAATGTGAATTCCTGCATTTATTTACATTTCTGGTGGCTTCATAAGCAGAGATGTCTGCACCCCCACCCCCCACCCCCTGAACGTGGATCCACATACCTTGAAGATGGCGAAGCAGCCAGCGGGACGTGGTAATGGCAAGCCCAGGAGGCTTTGGAGCTGAGACACCACCACGTGCAAAGCAGCACCACAGGTAAAGGCCTTGACAACAGGCTCCGAGAGGTAGGTGGAAAGGAAGCCCAGGTGAAGCGTAAACATCCCTGTCTGGGGAAGAGAGGAAGGTGGCAGCAGTAGCTGCGTGAATTGTGTATCTGCTGAGACAGGCAGAAAAAACACAGATTGTGGTGCTGGGTGCAGAAGTGAGCCTCCTCAGCTTTCATTCTTTTAAGAAAGCAAGTTTCTAGTCCTTATCATTGTGGAAGTATGCCAGAAAATGTGTGGGCTAGGCCTACCAAAATCTCAAAAGCCAGAGGAGCTGCCAAGTAAGCTTTCCAGAGGCCATATAACACGGTGCCATCAGGAGCACAACACAGACAAAAGAAAATTGTTCTCAGCACAATAAACAATTAGCATGGAATTCATTGCCACAAGAGGTGGTGATGGACTTTAGAACAGATGGCTCTTCAAAGGGATTAGACAAATACTGGATTTTTAAAAAGGATTTTAAAGGGTTTTGGTGGGGCGGGGATCAAGTCAGCTTGCTGGAGGAGAGATATAAGAAGAGCTATTAGCCAAGAGAGCTGGGATAGCTCAGTCAGGAGAGCAGGAGATTCTTAATCTCAGGATCGTGGGTTTGAGCCCCACATTGGGCAAAGGGTTCCTACATCGCAGAGGTTTGGACTGGATGACCCTTTTGGTCCCTTCCACCTCTACAATTCTATGATTCTATAGCTAAGACTGAAGCCTCCATGTTCATAAACCCCTAGTTCATCAGCCCTTCTTATTAGCCAAGGGCAGCCCAAGAATCCTCCCAGGACGACAGCCATAGCCCTGTTCCAAGGCTCTGGCCCCTCTGTGATGTGCTCAGCCTTCCCAAAGGAGCCCTTTTGCCCCAGTATCTCCCTTTGACTCACCATGAGCAGCCCGACAAGGAAGGCCATAGCGGCCGCCACGCCAATGCGCTGCGCCTCCAGCAAAGCTGCTTCTGCAGGGATGGTGCCATTGGACTGCAGGGGCTCAGGAACCAAACGCTCCACCACGGAGCCCGTCATCAGACTGACCACAGCAAAGGTGCCTTTGGAGAGCAGGAAGAGAGGAACGAATGAAATCTCTGCATGTCCCATCCTGGGCGACAATGACACCATGGCACTCAGTACCACCCATTCCTATTTTCCCCTCAACAGTATACTGGGGGTGATTACAGGTGTCCTGTTTATTCAGCATTCATCCTGATTCGTTTGCAGGGAGGCTGGACAACATTGGCTACTTAGTGAGCATTCATTCTGATTTGTTCACAGGGCAGTTAGATGCCATTGCATCAAAGCAAGTGTTATCGCAGTGCATTTCCCATCGCCTGCTCTTTTGTGGAAGCAGGTTTGTTGCACAAATGCTTCCAAATCAGTTATAACTGCCAGTATGTAATGGAATCCCACCCAAAAATAGCGACCTCGGTTACATGGCATTGTGACTGACATTCATTCATGATCCTGGCAGCAGCAATGCCACCCATTTCTACTTTCCGCCTGAACAATACACTGGATCTCTCTCTACATTCAGAAAGCTGAAAAATCTCCATTTGCAGCCTGCAGGTCTTGGATGGGTGGAACAAAATAGGCTGACAAACAATGACAAAGACCACACAGTGAGCTTTATGGCAGTGGAAGGATTTCTCTCTCCCCCCACCCACATGGCATGCTAGTAGAGTCAAACTCAATTTTCAGTCCAATGCACCAGTATGTGAGCTTTAAAAGCAAACACAGCTTGAGAGGCATTCTTACATTTCAAATGTTGTAGAATATACAATTTTTTTCCATGTATAAGACTAGGTTTTCCCCCTAAAAAACAGTGTCCAAAATTTGGGAGCATCTTATACACGTATAGATTCCCCCTCCCCATTTTCTTAAATCCGAGTCCCCCAAAATAAGGGGCATCTTATACATAGGGGCGTCTTATTGACGGAAAATATGGGTATATATCTGGAACATTTGAAATTCATTATTTATAAATTCCTATTTATAAATGTGCCCAATTTAAATGTACTACCACTATTATGAACAAGCAATGCAGCCACTAACATAACAGGTGGCCTGGAAGTGTGTGCATGTGTGATGAAAAGGAATTGTATATCTGGAGGGCAAGTTGATGAAAGCTACTCTACAGGATTGATGTGTGAGAGGACTGGTCCAAGAATCAAGGGTGAAGTTTTGTCCTCACTACCACAAGATCTCCAAAGGCAGCACATTATTTTCCTTTGCAAAAATGAATAGTGACCATTCACTTATACCGGAGCGGAGACAGTAAAACGTTGCCTTCAGGGATGCCACCCTGGCAGCCCCAGTTGTTAAGAAGCAGGGCTGGCCCTCTCTTCATCTGCATAACCACTGCATTGTGTGACAGGATCTTGGAAACCGGCATGTATGGGTTTGTTATGTGTGTAATATATTATAGCGCACACATGCACATTTTCATACACAGAGAGAGAAATCAGACAGGGCAGAAATTATTTCCTCAAGTTATCCTGTCCTTAGCCTTCTTCCTCTCCTTATTTGGCTTAGCCAATTCTTTAAATCTGAAGCGCATTTAATTGTATTCAGCAAAGTTCTACTCAGAGCAGACCCATTGGAATGAATGGGCCTAGTTTAACTGTGTCCATTAATTTGAATGGGTCTACTCTGAGTATGACCAACATTGTATATAATCCATTATTTATAGTATTAGTATCAGTAGTATTATACTGGTGCAGATATAACTGCAATCTTGGTTGCCTTTTCTGTGTCTGCCTTTCCTCTTTCAACAAGGCTTTATCTCAAATGTTATCTGAACTAGGTTTCAATTTGTTTTTATATATGCAATTGCTTTAACTTTTTAATGTATGGATATATATATATATTTACTGTATTGTAAAATCACTTCAAGATAGTCCATAGGGTCAGGGCTCATAAATTATATAAAGATGGCGACGGAGGTAGCAGCCTAATCAGAGCCTCCGACTTCAACTAAGCGTTTTTACTAGTTTTTATTAGTTTTAGCCTCTTCAAGACCTCAAAACTGCACCTTAAGGACCTTAAAGACTATTGTCTGTCTGTCTTGTCGCCTCGTTTTAATTAGTTTATTCTTTTATTGTTTTATTGTTTTACCGTCGCACTGTTTACTGCTACTGCTACACTGACTTACAAAGAAATCACAACAAGAATAATAATAATAGATGTCATGGAGCCCAAGAGCAGTGCCCCAGGTGCCTGTCTATGGCGACTGCATCCTGAGTCGGCCATGCAGCACACTTACCTGTGGACACATGGCGCCCCGTGCCAAACAGCATGTACAGCAGGGCAGGGAAGAATGAAGTGTAGAGCCCATAGACTGGTGCTACTGAGGTGAGCAGAGCAAAGGCCATTCCTGCAGGAAGAACAAACAGAACGAGCTATACAAAATCCCCACCGGCTGGGAGGCCAAGTGTAAACAAGCGGCTGGGGCAAGAGTTCTAACTTTCGGAAGCACAGCCTGTAACTGGTAGGCCCCGCTTCCCCTGCTGAAGGACTGACAATGTCACTGGTGCCTAAGAGCCACTAGAACTGACAATGGGAAGTGATCGTGCCATATGCTCCTGCTCCTCCGCTCAGTAGCCACATGGAAGTGGTAATGATGCTATTCAAGTAATGTAGGATCTACCCCAGAATTAGTGGGATGGTATCCTTGAAAGGGGACGTGGGTGGCGCTGTGGGTTAAACCACAGAGCCTAGGACTTGCTGATCAGAAGGTCGGCGGTTTGAATCCCCGCGACGGGGTGAGCTCCCGTTGCTCAGTCCCTGCTCCTGCCAACCTAGCAGTTTGAAAGCACATCAGAGTGCAAGTAGATAAATAGGTACCGCTCTGGCGGGAAGGTAAACGGCGTTTCTGTGCGCTGCTCTGGTTCTCCAGAAGCGGCTTAGTCATGCTGGCCACATGACCAGGAAGCTGTACGCCGGCTCCCTTGGCCAGTAAAGCGAGATGAGCGCCACAACCCCAGAGTCGGCCATGACTGGACCTAATGGTCAGGGTTCCCTTTACCTTTACCTTTATCCTTGAAAGGGTCAGGGGCCCTCTCAGGGTTTTGTTGGAACCCAGAGTCCAACTCTCTTTGAGCACATGTGATGCGTGTCTGCCTCACTAACATGTAAACCCCACCCTCCCTCTCAGAGCACCTCCAGGCTGTCAGTACTTTGCAGGAAGGATATGGGAATGCACCCTTTCAGGTGGTCTGTTTACTGAGCTTTTATCCTGATTTGTCTGCAGGAGATTAGATGACAATCAGCATCCATTCTGATTTGTTTCCAGTGTATTTTCTCACCAATCAACTATACTTGTGCAACCCGAATTTGCTAGCATGTGATTGTATCCCACCTGAAAATCCAGTCCAGAAACAATCCCATATCTCACACTGCCGCTAGCACATTTATGAAATTAGGAATTCTGGGGGGAATGCCACTCAGGCTGCACAATTACAGCTGATTAGGAAGTTTTGTGCAACAAGCCCACTCCCCCAAAGGAACAGACTTTTTGCAATAAGGAACAACTGGAAAGTGTGTGATAACCCTTGTTATGGCACAACATCATCTGACCCCCTTGCAGACAAATCGGGATGAATGCTCAATAGCATGTGCTCAGTCCAGAAGGGTTCATGCACTAGGATTCACTTTCCTAGTCAGCAGCATGAGTGACAAGCATGTCAGCATTTCACTATGCACTACTGTACAATAAATCTGCCAAGTCTTTAAGGTGTCACGTGACTGTTTTGTTGTCAGGGTCTTGACACAAACACAGCCACCCCTCGGAATTAATTTTTAGAAGGAATAGAATTTTGAAAATGCCACCTCTCAGCAAGAAAATAGGCTGTCCAACAAATCTACATTTTCCCTCCAATGCTCTTTCTACCTTCCTTCTTTTCCACTGTCAAAATCTGGAGGAGGAACAGCCCTGACCAGAAACCCCTTGAAGCATGCTCCATTAACCCCAGCTGCTTACGCCTGGGCTGCCGCGGGAGGAAAGGGAAGCGCCACCTTAACAAGGACAGGCAGGGCATGAGTCCAGCCTGGGGCCTCCAGGGCGGAAAGACATCCAGGAGTTGACTCCCAGCCCCCTGCCATTCCACCACACAGCCACAGCCTCAGAGATTAGTGAGAAACAGCTCCTGAAGCAAGACAGGCTGCCAGCCCCCCACCCTTGCTTGTTTACTTCAGAGCCAGCTCCAGTGGATGGGGCTCGCTCCCCAGGTAAGTGTGCACAGGATTGCGCAGCCTTAGAAATCCCAGACTAAAACCAGAAAACAAAAGACTTGTTGTTCAAACAAGGAAGATGCAAAGCTGGTCACAGATTTTTTTAAAAGTATGTGAACCGGGGAGAGGGCTTGAGGAAGTGGATAAGAGGCCAGTGGTGTGTGTGCAAGGGAGCAGACAAAAGTATAAGGGAGACTGAGAGTAAAGCATAAGGGGCACTGAGAGTAAATCCCCTGGAAGGTTTAGGGATGGCTTGGGAAACAGAAATGCTTAACAGTTGCATAGAGAGCAGGGGCATCAAGTCAGCAAGCAGAACCTCCAGGGTGAAGGATCTTTGAAGATCTTGCAGGTGAGGAGAAGAAATTAGGTAGAACTTGAGAGGAGGAGGAGGAGAAGGAGGATCCACACCAGTAAAGATCAGAAATCCTTGGAGACTTTCATGGGGAAGGGGAGATGATAGAGAAAGGATGATGGTGCCCAGGTTTGCCCCCTCCCAAAGCATCTCATCTCTACCACTGCCCCATCTCCTTGGATACTTCTGTAAGGGAAGAATGCCCACCACCACCGTATGTTCTGCAACAAACTTCTGTGCAGAAAAGGAAGAGGCTTCCCTTCAGCCTCTGGCTGCTGTGCTATGTCTTCCAGGATCACCACTGACGTTCAGTTCAGCAGCATTCCCTACACACGCTCTCTCACACACAAACTCACCTTGTGGGATGTGCACAATGCCCACGGTCAGCCCTGCCACCACGTCCCCCAGGAGCCACTTCCTAGGCTGGTACTTGGGCAGCCAGCTTGCAATGGGAAGCCTGCTTCGGAGCAAGTGCAAGGCTGCAGCCCTGGAGCAGCGGCACCCCTGGGCCAGCTTGCCCTTCAGCATCCCTGCCAGGCTGCCCTCTGGCTCTGGGGGCGTCCCATAAAGCTGCTGGAAGCGCTCCTCAGTGTAGATGCCACGGTACAAGGCCAGGTTGCTCATGTTGACATGGGCTGCAGGCAAGCAGGCAAGATGCTCACAGTCACCTTTTATCCCTGGCTGGGCTTGACTTCTCTGGCCAATCGCAAGGCTTGGGGAGCTGGGATTCTCCTCCCTCTGGGAAGCAGAATGTGGGTCGGGGCAGGAAGGGGGCGGAAGCTCAGGGTGCTAAGGGTCAGGTGCAGGGCACCAAGGCTCTGATGCCTCTAGGTGCCCTCTGAGTCATGCATGAGGACAGCTTTCCCACCCCCTTAGACATCCCTGATTACCAGACGCTTCCCTAGTTGGAACAATATAGTAAACTGTCCTTTGTTATCTTTCCATTTCCCTTGGTTCTCCAGCATGAGCTCCTGTTCCTAAGCAGACCATGGATTGTTTGTTTGTCTGTCTGTCTGTTTTAGTGGGGGGTGGGGGTGGGGTGAAAGAGAAGAAAAAACAAAACAAGCCAAGGCCCGTTTGAAAACTATGTCCCTTCATACAACAGAGGATCAATAAATGAGTATCAAAAAATAGTAATAATTTCATACCATAGACCTAAACAAAATCGAAGTCATTACTTGCAGCTGCAGCAGCCGTGAAAAGGGGCAAAGCTAGGCACCAGACTGTCCCTGACTTCTCTACCCCTTTGGCTACAAGTAGTTTTGGATAGCAGGGATTGAAATCAAGGAAACAGCATTGGGAAAACTATCACACCCCGGCCACTTACTTGTGGGCAGAGGGATTTGGCCTGAGCCACAAGCTCAAAGGGGGTCTCAGACGTAGACCTTATTTTTTGGCATCTGATATGTTTTGCAACTTGTTTTTATGTGCACCAGATGAAAATGTGGCATGCAAGTTTAAGCACGTAAGAGGAGGTTAGGGGAAAGACATGGGGTGGGCTTCAACGTAGCACTAAGGAGATTGATCCTCAGGGGTTCTCCCAACCCTCCAGGGCAGATTTGGTGAGGTGCAGAGTGCAGGTGGGGGGATGAGAGAGGGAAGTCCCATTGCACCTTGCTCTGGATTCCATTCATGGAACAGGCTAGCTGAATCCATCTGCCCCCTCCCAATTTTGCATACTGATATAGATTTTTGTCATATTAAATAATTTAAAATGCCTCTGCTTGTTTTTGTGTGTCGTCATTTTAAATTTTTCTTATACCCTGGGGCCTCAAAAGCTGAAAGGGGCCCAGGTCCCTTTGAACCCCCAAGATACACTCCATGACCACCACAGCTCAGATCCAAACCAAGAACCCACATAGGAGCATTCATGCAAAATAGAAGAACCAGCAAGGATGGGATCTCTCATGTCACTTCTAGGTAGGTCTTGACAGAGTATAATCACAGGGCGTGAATGGAGAGAGATTATTCTCTCTGCAAATTCAGCGTCATCCAACTGAAGCGATTAGCAGTATTTTATGTATGTATCATGTTTGCATCCTGCCCTTCCTACAAGAACATACGTAGAACATACTGTTCCATTTTATCTCCACAACTAACCTGTGAAGTGTCTTGGAGGGACAGAGGTTTGTCCAAGGACACCCAGTGAGCAGAGATTTCAGCCCAAGTCACCCCACCCAGTCCATCATCCTCTCTGCACATCTGCCCTGTACTAGCTCTCAATAGAGGTCAGCTGGACAGACCAAAGGAAGTATTCCTTCACAATATGCAATTAACCCACGGAATCCATCGCTATAGGATGTTGTGATAAGGCCTAGCACGTGGCTTTTCCAAAGGATGAGATAAATTCAAGGAATCAGTGACTGGTGTTAAGATAGGAGCAGGCAAGAGAAGAGGTAGCATGCAGAAGATTGTTGGGTCCTGGGCATGGCCTCAGACAGGGACCTTCTGTGCTCACGAACTTCTTTGGGACACTTGGCAAACCAATGCAACAGACAGAGGGTTGGGCTGGAGGCAGTGGCAGCTGCTGAAGCAGTTCATGGTTGGGAAATGCTTGTTGCTGCTGGGGGCAATCAAGGAGGAAGCCCTCCCCTTAATGGTACACATTGGGAGACATTGGTGGATACACAGGGTGTCTTAGCATCATGCAAGTATGTGTGTCACAGACTGGCTGGACGCAGAGGAATGGTGGAAGGGACCAGCTGCAGAATCACCAAGGCCGGGGAGTTGTGGTGGGACAATGATGAGCGGTCGGAGGGAGAGACTGTGTGGAGAAGGTGTCAGAAGCTGAAGAGGTAACTGGGCTCAGTGAGCTGGGAGAGCTGGTGGCATTTTGGGCAGCAGTTTGCAACTAAATTCTTGTAAGAAATGATCCCATTTTCCAAAATATGCACATAACCATGCTATAAAATAATAGGAAGCAACTCTGTCCAAGAATTTACTTTCACTTACTTCAAATCAGAACTGGCATCAGGGGGTGGCAAAGCTAGGCACCTGCTGAGGTCCACTCACCTGTGGAGGTGGCACAACCAAAAGCTCCCTGCAGGATGGCCATGTGAAAAGGAGTGCAAGGCTCCTGCACCTTGGATGGACGCAAGCGCATGCTGAGAAACTCAGGTTTGTGCACCTAAGGTGGATTAAACTACTCTGCTGCTCTAGCATCAGCCCTGAGCACTGGCTATGGCTGCTGGGAGTCATAGTCCAAAAGTACCTGAAGGGCACCACATTGACTATCCCTGGAAAAGCACGACTCCTCACTAGCTGGCTGCCAAATCCTACTTATTACAAACGAAGATTTGGGGGTTAATGCTCACTCTTCTGAGAGGAGATATGAAAGCCATCTTCAAATATCTTAAGGGCTTGCACATGGAAGATGGAGCAAGCTTGTTTTCTCTTGCACTGGAGAGTAGGACTCGAACCAGTGACTATAAGTTGCAGGAAAGGAGATTCTGGCTAAACATCAGGAAGAACTTTCTGACAGGAAGAGCTGTTTGACAGTGGAACAGTCTCCCCCAGGAGGTTGTGGACTCTCCTTCCTTGAAGGTTTTTAAGCAGAAGTTCAATGGCCATCGGTCATGTATGATTTAGGTGAGATTCCTGCACTGCAGGGGGTTGGACTAGATGACCCTCGGGGTCCGTTCCAACTCTACAATTCAATGATCCTAACAAATCCAGTTTTTAAAACCCAGACTTTTTGCGGTTAGGAAAGTGACAGGGAAAGGCACTGAAATGTGTGGGATGAATAAACAAATTAATTGGAAGTTGTATAAATACCCCAGAAATCAAGAAGCATGCAGGATGAAAGTGCCCCACAAATGAATCAGAATGAATGCACAGTAAAGTAACAGAAATGTGGGGAGGGGGGGTCTACTCTCAGCTGGTGAGCAGAGAGTTCAATCTGCTGGCTGCAAGTGTCTGCTTTGCCAGTGTGTTTTGCACGGGGAATGTGCTGGCAAAGCAGAACCTAGCAGAATTTAACCTTGCCTCCTGGTCCATCAGCTGACATCACTCAGGGTTTATCAACACTTCCTCTTCTCCCACTACTTCCCCCACCCCACCCCACCTGGAGAAAACTGCTCTTTAGTGCTCAATCAGAGCAAATGACAATTTGGGTTTTCTCTGGATTGACGTTTGCTCCGATTTAGCACGAAAGAGCGGGTTTTTCCTAGGAAGGGAGCAGGGCATGGGTGAAACTGCTGAGACTTAGAAAGCTTGGAAGTGTGAATGAACCCCCGTTGACACCTGCTGTTTAACAGATGAGCATGGTTTGCAGGAACAGGCCTCTTGAGCTAACTTGGACCCCCGGCGGGCCAGAATTGTCCTATGGGCTGGAGGTTCCCAGCCCTGGCATAAAGGGATATTTGAGCTTGCACCCCCATTTCCTAATTCACAATCACAGAACCAAGAGTGCAACTCTCCCCTGCCCCAGGGAAGGGTTTGAGCTCAGGAGTAGAGCGTCTGCCTTGCATGCAGAAGGTCCCAGGTTTGACTCCTGGCATTTTCAAACAAGCCTAGAAAAGATTCCCTCTCTGAAACTCTAGAAAGCCACTGCCAATCAGAGAAGACAACCCTAAGCCACATGGGCCAGTGGTCTGACTTCAATATCAGGGATCTTCCCTCGTCCCAGAGTAGAAATAAGCCTCCTCTTTACCACGCTTGAGCTGTGAGTACTACAGGGTGGCCAAAATGAATGGAGGGGGTATGTAATTCATGATAAGTGATTTCAAACATGCTCTATTATAACAAAAACAAACGGTGGCTCTTTTTCTCTTCTTTTTTTGTGGAGACCAAACTCCCTTGGCAGCATGTTTAACCTGAGTCCCCACATTTACCCTTACAGACTTGTTTTGTCTCCTGCAGGATAGCCTGGCCTTTGCGTAACCTGCACCAGAGCAAAATCCCTTTCTATAAACAGAACCTTCTCGCTGAAACAGCATCTTGGGCCAAGAGCTGCTATCAAAATAAATGCTTTTTTTGGGCAGCCCATAGTCCCAGCTCAGCACAGGCTCTGACTCCAGGTTTTCTGCTTCTCTCCCCGCCCCCCCCTCCAGCTTTCTCTCTTAGCTCCACCACACCAAACACAGAAACTATTATTTGCTTGGGTGCAAGCTGAGGGCACACAGCACTGGTAAGCTGCTGGGGTCCAGCAGGAGACAAGCAGGGGACCAGACAGAACAGCTAAACGGCGCCAGCCAATGGCGCCAGCCCCCTCTCCCAAGCTCAAGCCTTCCCTACAAGGCTTTTTTAGGGGACATGGTGATGGTAGAAGGGCGGGGGGAGGAATCATGGAAGATACACTCCTAGCCTCTAAGTACTAAACCAGGCGTCTCCTGCTTGTTGCCTCTCTCAGTACTTTTTCACTATTATTATTTTCCCACATTTATCCACAGCAGAGGAATGAACTGTTGGAATGGGAGTGGAGGTGCACCAGGTCCACACTGGCAGCTCTCTCCGGTCTCAGCCCAAACCACACATGCATTTTGTTCCTCAACTAATGCACGTCACCCACCAACTGCCAGGTGCCCTGCTCCTGGTTTTAATGTTGCCCCTCTCCCTCCAACCAATGCAGGTGAAGGCAAGTCCCCCTCACCTGCCCACCCCAGAAGCTGATCTGAAATGAGTCGGGCGCAGTCCCACGAATACTTCACTCATACCTCACTTTACTTACTTTGTAAGCTGTTGAAACTGACACGCTCACAATTCTCTGAGGAAACGAATGTGCTTCAAATGCGATTTAAAGCTACAATGTGTACAATGCCACAGTCTCAGTTCTTGCTCTACTGTACTGCACAACTGTGTGCGTTTCCATTCTTCACCTAACAGCAGCGAAGCACGGACTGCTTCCCCAGCCTGAAGTTCAACTAGCATCTGCTTTGCATGCAGGTCCCGGGTTCAGTCCCCGGCATCTCCATCCTGCATCCCCAGGAGGCAACGATGGGCAGCATCTTGGATGGCTTTAAAACCAATTCATGGAGGAGAGGCCTATGGACGGCTACTAGCCATGACAACTATGCTCACCTCCGCAGCTGGAGACAGCAACACCTGGAGAGACTCCACCAGTCATTATGCTAGACATACCCAGCTTTCTAAGTTTCTATGTCCCCAGTGAGGCTTGGTTCTCAAAGAGCTGCTTCCGCAGCCCCCAGCAATGCTCCCTGCAAAAGTGCTGCTCTGTGCAGCTGCCCAGGTGTGGCCGGCTGCCGCCACACTACTGCCACCTTCCTTTGCCACCAACAAATCTCCAGCCCCAGCCTGCTTTGGCCACTTAGCTTCCAGCGCCAAGAAGGCTCATTCTTCAAAGTCTGGGTGGTGCTTGCCCCAGCCTGCAGCCTTTCCAATTCCTTCTATTGTTCCCAGTGGCGTCTTATCTCGGCGGCTGGCTGCCTGGCCTGCTGGCTCGGCACGTCCTGTCAGCCTGAGTCCCGAATCCCACCGCAGGGAGCTCCCCCTCAGTCTCTCATTGTTTTGTGGGGAGGATCACTCCCGGATGGGTTCCTGTGTTTTTGGATGGGCCTCCGAGGATTAGTCTTGGCTCCTGGCCAGCTGGCAGCTCGCAGCCTGCCAGGGTAACCGTGGGGTGTGGAGTGCTGGGCCTGGACTTGGGTGTCGTCTTCATTCCCCCTCCCAGGGCCATTGTCCGAGGGCAGGAAGCTGGCCCAAACACGCGACGCAGAGGCCAGAATAGGCTGAGGTGGTTCCTAGGGGAGTGTGGCGCTGCGTCGGCCTGGTAGGTTCAACCGCACAGCCCCCCTGAGAAACACATTGAGAAATGGACAGCATGTTTATGTTGCATTTAGGAGAACAAAAGGGAAACGGTGTTAGGTATATGTACGGTCAGGCGAGGGCTGATTATCACATGCAAGGACATCACTCGATTATTATTTAGCACTTGATGGCTGGCAGCAGAATGTGTGGTCTGAATCACTGGCAAGCGATGCGTTAGCTACAGAAGTGCTGTCTGACTGTGGGGCAGATCTATAACGCCTTCTTGCAACACGCATGTCATGGCCCCCTGATGCTGCCACTGTCAAGGGATGAAAAAGCACGTCTGGGCCAGCTCTGAGGTTATCCCCAAAAGGTCTTTGGTCTTTCTTCTACTTCAGGGTTGAGACACCCATGGCCCTCCAGATGTACAAATGCAAAGCTTGTCAGCCCCAACTTGTCAGTGGTCAGGGATGATGGGAGTTGTAGTCCAGGAACACCTGATGTCCTGATCCCCTGACCTACCTGGCAGCCCAACAGTGTGCCAAGACCAAGTCCAAAATCCGAGGGTCGATCAGCATCCTCAAAGTCCACGGTCTGAGATCCAAAGTCGAAGGCCGAAAGTCAGAAAATGAGGTTCAGGGTCAATCCAAGTCCGAAGTCAGGATGCAGTCCAGAGTCATGCCCAAAGTAAAACTCATGGAGGTCCAGGAGTGTCCAAAACGAGGTTCCTCAATGAGGGCAGTTGAGCAGACACAGCACCTCAGCCTTGCTGCCTTCTGCCTGCTGATTGCAGCATCTGGCTTTGATAAGGCCTGGGACTCTCACCTGCTCAGCTGAGGAATCACATGCTTCCTTCCCCACCTGGCCAGCTAGTGAACTGGGCTGCAGGCCCTGGCCCGCTTCCTGGAGCGCCCGCCCACTGTTCCCTATATCTCAGGACTCACCGTGTTCATGGGGACAGGGGCCTCTCTGGTTCTGGCGAGGGGTCCTGTTGCTTGGTTTCCTGTGCACTGGCCACTGACCCCTCGTCATCCTCTGTCCCCCTGCAAGTACACCAACCTCTCCTTCCCCATCCCCAGCTTGCCCCTATGTGACCCAGTCTCAGCTGCACCCCTTGCTGGGATCCTCTTCCTCCTCCCCAAAGTCCTGCCAGTTCATGACATCTGGAGGGCCATCAGGGTGCCAACAAGAATAAAATATTGAGGGGCAGGTAAGCCCAGCCCCGCATAATCGATCATATGACAGGGCACACCCACACCATTTGAATTGCAATGCCTATCAATTTTGGAGGGCCCAGCCCCCTCAAATATTTTATTGGGGGGGTGCGAAGGGACCTTGGCCCCTAGAAGTCGGCTCCTATTAGGGCCATAGTTCCCCTAGTCTACTGAGAGTAGTTCCTTTCCATAGGGTGGACAGAGGGAGAAACACCCTCATACTGTTTGTCTAGTCACATTCACTCCATGCAAACCCAATTACTGTTTGGACCTCTCTTGGCACTGCTCTGCTACAGCACAGCTTCCATTTAACATACACACACACTGACTTTTGCCTTTTTAAAACCTTCAGGAGTCTTCTGAAATGTATTTTTCTGCAAGTGGTTTTTCCCGGTGAGAAATGAGATGGGCACATCTAACTGCAGCTCCTTTTGTTCCATTATGTTAAAGTGAACTGGAGCTCCACACCTGCCATACTTTTAAAGCACATTTAAAATGCAAGCCTTACCCTGAAAGAATCATGGTGCTGGGAACTGTGGCTCTGTGAGGAGCGAACTACAGCTCCCAGGGTTCTTTGGGTGAAGCCATGTGCTTTTAAGTTATGGTGCAGCATTAATTGATTTCTAAGAGGCAAAAGATGAGGCCCTCCTGGAATCCCTGGTGGCTGTATGTGGCCCCCTTGACTGAATATGATCAACCATGTGCCAGTGCTGATGGAAATAAATAATTGTGCTTAATGGTTAGAGCAGAGAAGCCCTTTCTATGCTGGGAGTTTGCTGCCTTGGCCCACAACTATCACTGTTTTTTTTCTTTTCCTGGTAAGCTCAGATTCCATTTGGAGAAACTTAACCCCCCAAAGAGACACAATGGGCTCTTTAATCAGTTCAAAAGAACTCTTCTGTTGCCAGCTGCTGGAGTCTGCGGCCAAGGAGCGCTTGCCAGCTCTGGGGATGGAGAGGGACGAGGTGGGAAGTAAGTGGCAGATCCATCCTGTCCTCTCCTCCTGGGCAGCCCATCCGGGCCTCCGCTCGGTGCCCCTGAGTCCAGTCTCAGCACGTAAGCCTTTCTCCGCTCTGCAGCCCCTCCCTGGCCTCTGACCCCTCATTGTCACATTCCCCCCCCACCTCGCTTGTTAAACACCCTTCGACAAGCAAGCAGCTGCCTGCCTATCTTTCCTTACAATAGCCTGAAAGTCATAAGGCAAGGCCATTTGTCAAAAATGTCCAATGGGACAGCCGCAGAGCCGATATAAATAGCAACAGAGCTGGGGCAAAGCCAGGGCTCCTGATGTAGACCCTTTGCAAGGAGGTTAAAAGAACCCTCCAGAAATGGGTAGTGGAAAGGGTGGGTGGGGAGGGAAAGGGGGGAACCTCCCAAGTTCTGAGGGTTATGATTCTTCCATGGCTCAATCAAAAGAAAACTATTAATAGGAAGTTATTAGGAAAACAGGAAGCCTTGACACAAGCTAATGTAAGTTATGTGTTAGAAGGTACTTGGCCATCTGTCATGGATGCTTTAGTTGAGGTTCCTGGGTTGGGACAGATGACCCTCAAGAGTCCCTTCCAACTGAACGATTCCATATTCTATTTCTTAATCTATAATGGGGGTGGGGAATCTGTGGCCCTCACTCGCTCCCACAGGAGGCAGTGGCTTTGGAAGAGGATTCAATGAATTTGTGGAGGAGAAGGCTATCTATCCATGAGAGGGCTCCTGGGCTCTGGTCCTGCTTGTGGTCAGTCTCTGTGAGAACAGGATGCTGGCCTAAGTGGGCCAGCAGGCTCTTCTCACGTTTGTCGATGTTGCAGGAGTACAACTCCCAGCAGCCATGGGTAAATAATCATGGGAGTTGAAGTCCATCAACAGGCCCTCCAAGTGTCCCTATTTTCCAGGGACAGTTCCAGATTTAAAGAAGCCATCCCGATTTTCCTCAGGACGTCCCTATTTTCATCAGAGAAATGTTGAAGGGTATGGAGCTTTGCAACCCCCCCAAGCCAAGGAGATAAATAACTATACAACCTTGAGAAGACATCTGAAGGCAGTTGTGGATAGGGAAGTTTTTTAATGTGTTTTTATATGTTGGAAGCTGCCCAGAGTGCCTGGGGCAACCCAGTCAGATGGGTGAGGTATAATTATTATGGGTTGGATATTATTATTATTATTATTATTATTATTATTATTATTTAGAGCATTCCTATTTTCATCGCAGAAATGTCACATTGCATCAATGTCTGGAGGGCTGCAGTTTCGCCAGTCCAGTTTTAAGCTTTCCATTTGTAATGACTGTTGCAGAAGGCTTCCCCAGGTCCCAGCCAAATGCTCTCCAGCTGTTTTGAACTACAGTACCCATCATCCCTGATCGCTGTTCTTGATAGTTGTAGTCCAAAAACAGTTGGGAGACCCAAGTTTGGGAAACTCTGCTCTAACCTCTACACCGCCGCTTCAAACATGTAACCTGCCCATTCCACGTAACCTTAGTTCCCTTTGCGGCTTACAGCCCTGGGGATGTCACCTACCATAGGGAATGGAGACTTGGCAACAGATTTATTTCTTTTGAAATTGGTCCCTGTGACCCCATCAACTGATTCTGCTACCATTCAATCCACCGCCTGAGGCTAGTGTCACAGACAGGCTGGACACAGAGGAACGGTGAGAGGAAGCAGTTAGGGGAAGAAGGCTCAGAGCCCAGGAAGATGGCAATGAGTGGTCACAGGGAGAAGACTGGGAAGAGGAGGTGTCAGAAGCCGAAGAGGTAACGGAGCTTAGTGAGCAGCGGGAGTCTGTGGCAGAGAGCAGTCCAGAATCAGAGGCAGAAGCTGAAGCAGGAGAGGAGGGTGGCCATGAGGCAGAGATGAATCCGACTGGTGAAGAGGCAGAGACGTCTCCCCTTCTGCTGTGATGGGCTCCCCTCCCTCCTTGTCTCCCAGAACCAGAAGAGACATGAAAAGGGTGGAGGAGAGATTGGTGACTTATAGACTCAGTCTCCGATTGCTTGGCACAAACCCTGGAGAGGAGGGGGCTTAGGCAGCTGTGGGGAGGCAGGGACATTCAGCCTCAGCAACTGCTTCTTAGGGACCTACTGGGGATGAGATGCTGTGCTCATTAGGCCTGACACTCCTGTGCAGATCCTGTTTTTGCTAATAAATAGTTAGCACCAAATCATTCTGTGTTGAAATTGCTCTTCTGGCTCGCTCCCATCAGCTAGCAGCTACAGTCATACCTTGGGCTGAAGTAGCTTCAGGTTGAGTGTTTTCGGGTTGCGCTCCGCGGCGACCCAGAAGTAACGGAACGCGTTACTTCTGGGTTTCGCTGCTCGCGCATGCGCAGATGCTCAAAATGACGTCACATGCATGTGCGGAAGCGGCGAATTGCAACCCGCGCAGACGCGGGTTGCATTCACTTCAGGATGCGAATTGGGCTCCGGAACGGATCCCGTTCACATCCAGAGGTACCACTGTATTGGCATATGGCTTATCGGCGGCCAAGGCCACTGAAATCCATTTCCCTGCCCCTCCATAAAGCACCACGCGCTGCCCATGAGGAAGGCTTCCATAGCTCAATGCAGAGAGCGGTTCCATGCAGTGCAATGGTGGCTCCCAGCTCTAAGTACATTGCAACCACTCCTCCCATTTCCTGATGTTCCAGAGCAGGAGAGGGAGAGGTGCGGAGGGCCAGGTGGTGCCTGTGGGCCTTTGATCACCCATTGTGGGGAAACAAAGCCTATGTACAGTTATTTCCATTTAATTATTTCCGTTTAACAACTTCCCTCCCACTGCTGTTGCAGCGGCACAAGCCCTGCATTGCAGGAAGCCAAACCAAGAGCAACTCTGCGATATCCCTGTGTGACTTCATTGGACACAAGCACATTGGGGGGGGGGAATAATTATGCACACCCAGTCTTACAATAGGTGCAAATAGTACAGAAATAAGGCATGCCCTCATGAGTGTGAATGCTAAGGTTGCAGGTTCGATCCCCGTAAGGGACAGCTGCATGTTCTGGCATTGCAAAGGGTTGGACTTGATGATCCTCAGGGTCCAGATCCAACTCTACAATTCTATGACTGTACAAAACACTCCCCAAGCCCTGCTCAGTCTGCCAGGCTGCAAATATGGCAGAGGGGAACCCTTTAGCCATCCAAAAAGTAGCATCTACTAGGAGATCACTGCCAGACAGAATCAAATCTTTGGCACGACAATCAATTTGTTTATTTTGGGTTTACTTATTTTTAGCAATGGGGCAAAGCCATTCTTGCAGTGGATGAGGAATCGTGCCCCTTTAAAACTGCTGCCTTGATATGTGTGGAGCTGGGTAAAGCAATCCCAACTAACAGAGGAGCAAATTGATGCCCTGAGTACCCCCAACCAAAGTGGCCCTTGAAGCCCTTGCTGGAACTGGTTCCTGCGTCACAAGAGCTCTTCAGCTGAAAAGCAGCAAGAAGGAAAAGGAGGAGAGGGCGAGAAGCAGAAAGGAGCCTGTGCAATGAAAAGGATCTTTAGACATGGCCAGGGCTGGATTGACTGTTATGCTAAGTGTGTTGCAGTACAGGCTGAATTGCTCCCATAGCACAGTCATCGGAAGAATTGTCATCAGCAAATCAATCTTCCTTTTTTAAAATTGCACTACATGTGTTAATTAGAACACCAAAGCCAGGATGTTCCCCTAATTCTGTCATGTTAATTACTGTAATTATTTTGCATTCAGGTAGTAATAACTGTTTGCTCTTTTTGCATTTAATTTCCCTCCCTCCCACCTAGGGATAAAGAACATGTTAACATGTTAACATGGAAGTCTCTGGTTCACACTCCCTGGAACAGTATGTGAACCAAAACACAGCTATTTTTCAAAATCCACACCGCTCCAAATTTTGTAATGCTGTTCTCCAACCGAATGATATGTACAAAAATGTCTATATAAAATGAAAGCAGCAGATATTAGTAAATATAGCATACCAAAGCATATTACATTCAGGGAAATTGCTTGCAAAAATGTGCAGAAGTAGGGAAATTCATGCAAAAGTTCATATACAGAATGCTTAGCTGTTCTGAGAGAAAAATTAAAAGCTGCTGTCATTTATGTGTGGCTGGGTGTGTCATTTTGAGAGAGAGAGAGAGAGAGAGAGATATTTCTGGTTTACAATTTAAAATACTCATTTTACATCCTTAAGGTATCAATGATGTCCCTTCTCTTTCCATGGTTCATTTTACAAATCATAAATCCCTGAATATTTTACAAAAACTATACCATTCAGTATTCCATTATTACATCCATCAAAACCTATTTACGCTGTTGAATTCATGTCATTTTGAATTTTTGTTTCTGGTACAAAAAAATTCTATGTCTGTCTCTAGAGTCAGGGCTTGTCCACACTTCTACTTGCCCCATACATAGAAAGCATGGGTCCAAGCAGTTTCCCACTTGTCCTGCTTTCCCCTGGAAATCCTGCTCTTTAGCACTAAATCAGAGCAAAAGTCAATCTAGAGAAAACCCAGTTGAAGTTTGTTCCAGTTCAGCGGTGGACAATGGGCTTTCCCGGAGGCAAGCGGAAGTGTGGATGAGCCTTCAGTCTTCCCCAGCATCCTGCTCTCCAGATGTTGTGGCTGACACAAGTTCTACCCTGCCTGCCCACTGGTCATACTGGATAGGACTGATGGGAATCCAACAACATTTGGAAGATGCCAGGCTGGGGAAAGGCTGCTCTAGATACCTGTTGAGTGATACCTGCATGTGATTAGCAGGCTGGAAGGATGGACTGCTTGCTTCTGCAGCTCTGGGCTTTTCCCAGAGTTGATCTGGCTCTTCCCAGAAGTCCTTCTCCTTTCTGTCACTTACTCTATGACTGTCTCCACACTGTCAGTATTTTGCAGGAGGGAATCAAACACATCTTGTAATTTTAGGTATTAATTAAATTAGATTAATTAAATTAAATTGTTGTTGTTGTTTAGTCGTTTAGTCGTGTCCGACTCTTCGTGACCCCCTGGACCAGAGCACGCCAGGCACTCCTGTCTTCCACTGCCTCCTGCAGTTTAGTCAAACTCATGCTGGTAGCTTTGAGAACACTGTCCAGCCATCTCATCCTCTGTCGTCCCCTTCTCCTTGTGCCCTCCATCTTTCGCAACATCAGGGTCTTTTCCAGGGAGTCTTCTCTTCTCATGAGGTGACCAAAGTATTGGAGCCTCAGCTTCAGGATCTGTCCTTCCAGTGAGCACTCAGGGCTGATTTCCTTCAGAATGGAGAGGTTTGATCTTCTTGAAGTCCATGGGACTCTCAAGAGTCTCCTCCAGCACCATAATTCAAAAGCATCAGGCACAATTAAAGTAGATGGAAGTACTCTGCTTCCCTTTTCTTTTAAAGGGGACTTTCTGCTGTAAGGAAAGCGACAGGAAAGGGCATTGAAAAGTGCAGGATGAACAAAAGCCCCGCAACCAAATCAGCATGAATGCTCAATAAAAAGCTTATGCTGCTAACTCCAATGTGCTGCAGCTGCAGACACTTTAGTTCTGTAGCTGTGGCCTTAAACACTGGATGAAGCTCTTCACATCAGCAAAGGAGGTGAGCATTATCACCTTGCACATTGCTGCAGGTAAAGGGGACAAGCACAGAGGCTGGCAGAAAAGTCAGCAACCTATCACACAGAAGGGGAACGTCAGCCTTCAGGGAAAGTGGAGCTGAAGGCACTCAGTATCTTTTGTCAAGTCAAGTGTTTCCCACCCGTTACCCCTTGACCTGGATTTCCCAGAAACCTCAGCAACGATTCCTCTTTGCTCTTCATTGCTAGCTTGACTCTTTAGTTGGCACGTTCCACTCAACTGTCTCTATCTCAGCTACCCCAGGCATGGATTTCCTGCCTCAGAGGTTGCTCAGCAGAGCAGGGAAAGTGAGCCATGACCCCTTTATCCACACGATATGCACACTTCTATGTACATATGAGTACACATATATGTACATATAACAGGCCTGTCAATCAGAGGTCAGCTCATCACCAAATATTTCTTGACAGCCCAGCTGACGGAAACAGGATCACTGGTACTCTTAAGCGAGGAGCAACTTTGATACAAATTCTGAGGGGTTCTTGTCCTCCTAACCTAGGACCTAACTGGAGCCACCCTGTCCCCAAATTTGCTTAATGTGCACAATAAAAAAATATTTGCGAAAAGAAAAAAACAAAGAGCTCACCAGAAGATTAAAAAACTGCCCTGCTGGATTAGACTAGCGGGCCACTCCGTTCAGCATTTTGTCTTCCAAAAGAAACAACAGGGATGCCATGGGGAATTTCACAAAGGAGACCTGGTGCCAAGATCCATTCCCTGCGGTTCTTGCCCAGTATGTGGTTGTCAGCCATCCAAGACTCCTGTTTCTGATTTCCCCCCTTTTGCTTACCATTGTTTTGTTATTCACATTAGTTTTATTAGCATCTCCGCCCCCCCCCCCAGCTGCCTTCATTAAGGAAACGGGATGGCAGAAAGAGCAGAGAATCTACTATAGCAAGAGCAGCCTAGATGCTGTTGGTTTCTAACTCCCAACATCTCCAGCCAGCAGGGTCCATGGGCAGCAGGGATGATGGGAGAGGAGGACCAGCGATGTCTGAAGTAGGGGAGAGGTGAAGTGCATGTCTGTTGTCACAGAGCAAGCTAGCCAGTAAATCCCACCATCCAAAGTTGGAAATACTTTATTAGCAAAAAACCCCAAACCTATCTTCACAGACTTGGCTGGGTGTCTAGCCTAATAAGCACAGCAGCTCATTCCCTGTAGGTCTTACTCTATGAACTCAGTTGCCGAGACTGAAAGACCCCAGCCCTCTATGCATCTTCCTCTCCAGTTCTTTTTCCAAGCAATAAGAGACTGTGTGCCTGCAGGGGTAGGCAACCGAAGGCCCGTGGGCCAGATGCGGCCCAATCACCTTCTCAATCTGGCCCAGGATTCAGCGTGTTTTTCCATGAGTAGAATGTGTCCTTTTATTTAAAATGCACCTCTGGGTTATTTGTGGGGCATAGGAAGTCGTTCATTTCACACACACACCCAAATATAGTCCGCTCCCGCCCAAGGTCTGAGGGACAGTGGACCGGCCCATGACTGAAAAAGGTTGCTGACCCCTGCTGCAGGCAGCCTGTTGCTGCTCTACCTGTTTCAGTCCCTTTCTCCTTTTCTAGTTATGGAGGGGGGGAGAAAGCCTGTCACAGCAGGAGGGGGGGATACCTGAGACTCTTCACCAGCCTGGCTCATCTCTGTGTCTTGCCTCCCGCCTCCCAGAACCAGAATGCATAAGAAATGGAAGAAAGGAGAAATCACAAAGGAAGAAGCCAATAGTTGCAGGGTGAATGTCAGGCAGGCCAAATCTCTTTATAAACGACTTGGATGAAGGAATTGAGAGGATGATCATCCAATTTGCAGATGACACCAAACTGGGAGGGGTAGCTAATGCCACAGCAGACAAAATCGGGATTCAATATGACCTTAACAGTTTGGAGAACTAGGCCCAAACTAACAAAATGAATTTTAAAAGGGACAAATGCAAGGTTCTGCACTTAAGTAGGAAGAACCAGATGCACAAATATGATGGGGAATACCTAGACTGCCAGTAGTACATGTGACAAGGATCTTAGTGGACCACAAACTTAACATGAGCCAACAGTGTGATGCAGCAGCAAAGAAAAGCTGCGTCAACAGAAGTCTAGTGTCCTGATCAAGGGAAGTATTCTGCCTTGATCAGAAGTTGACTGGAGTCCTGTGTCGCTCTGGTCACCACAATTTAAGAAGGATATTGACAAGCTGGAATGCATGCAGAGGAGGGCAACCAAGAGGGTCCCAAGTTCTGCAGGCTGTCTTATACATTAGGTGTCCCAAGTTTTGAATCTGCTTGGGAGATTTGTACTTGTCACGGTCAAGTCAATTTACAAGCTTTGCTGCAACAGTAAGCACAGCAGCAGTCAGGGAGGATTACTCACTCTGGGGAAAGGTCACATGTGTGCTACTGAATGGCCTTTCTCAAGGACAGAAGACTGTCCACATTTCCTACAAGACCCCAGGTAGTTCTGAGCTCTTCGCCATGGCCACATCAAAAGATTTCCAGCTGCAGTTCCTGGTTGCCTTCTCTTTCCCTCCATGAATAGTCAAGCATTTGAGTTTGCCAGCAAGGAGATCCAGGAGACCTGCCTCAAAGTGGGTTTTGTTTTGTTTTTTTAGGTGGAGATTATCCTGCATCTGATAGAGTAATTTGGATTTTGACTCCTAAAAGAAACTTAAGCATGAAATTCCAAAAGGGAGAGAATGCCAGGGTAGGAAGTGAGCCATGCTCTTGTGCCACCTTCACCATCACAACAGAAAAGCCCATCTTTAGTCACACAAACCAAGGGAAGGAACAGGAACAACACCTTGTTGTTGTTTAGTTGTTTAGTCGTGTCCGACTCTTCGTGACCCCACGGACCAGAGCACGCCAGGCACTCCTGTCTTCCACTGCCTCCCGCAGTTTGGTCAAACTCATGCTGGTAGCTTCGAAGACACTGTCCAACCATCTCGTCCTCTGTCGTCCCCTTCTCCTTGTGCCCTCCATCTTTCCCAACATCAGGGTCTTCTCCAGGGAGTCTTCTCTTCTCATGAGGTGGCCAAAGTATTGGAGCCTCAGCTTCAGGATCTGTCCTTCCAGTGAGCACTCAGGGCTGATTTCCTTAAGAACGGAGAGGTTTGATCTTCTTGCAGTCCATGGGACTCTCAAGAGTCTCCCCCAGCACCATAATTCAAAAGCATCAATTCTTCGGCGATCAGCCTTCTTTATGGTCCAGCTTTCACTTCCATACATCACTACTGGGAAAACCATGGCTTTAACTATACGGACCTTTGTTGGCAAGGTGATGTCTCTGCTTTTTAAGATGCTATCTAGGTTTGCCATCGCCTTTCTCCCAAGGAGCAGTCGTCTTTTAATTTCGTGACTGCTTTCACCAACATCTTACTTCCTATGATTAGAGTAGTTCATTTCAAGCATCAAACAGACATTATGGCTTGACCTTGCCAACATACAGCAGGCAAACCGTGGTTTACTGCTGCTTTTTCCTGCTTTCGTTTTCCATCTGCTCAGCAGCCATATTCCTAAATTCACTCAGTCTGTCACCTCCAAGGCACAACAGCTTCTTTAAACAGAGCAACAGCCATAGCTAGTTGATCAGTGGTATGTACATTCAGATGCAACAGTAAACGACGGTTTGTTGTGTGACAATTACTTCTTAGGATGTTGAATTGGACAATCTCAGATGAACACTCCTATGGATCCCATAAAGGCAAGAACCGTATGCTGACTAGACCAAAACATATATCTAGGACACTTGTTTGTCCTTGTTTTTCTATATATATGAAGGTCATATCAACTGGTTTATATTGCATTAAAAAGGGGGAACCAGTAAGGGGAATTGGCTTCTACTCACTTTGTGCCTTGTATGTAAAAATATCCAGTGCTTGAATTGAGCTGGGCGCCTCTCCCTCCTTTTGCCCCCACAGCCAATCAGAGCTGTCAGGCCTCCAGTTCTGCAATGGGAGAAACTTTTGAAGGGGAGGAAAAGCCACCTGCTGCCAGTGCCAAAGGGTCACTGTCACTGTCAGATAATTACACTTCAGCAAGGCTTCCATTCAGCATGGGCTGCCTAACCTACCATAAATAATCTAGGCTGCTGCACACAAAAATTATGAAATATTACCATAAGTATTTTATTGTCCATTTGTCCTGTTCATTCAAGCTTGAAAACATTATTTCTATTTCTCCAGAATCTATATCCTGTGAACAAGAGGGGTTACAGCAGCTACAAAAAAAGAGTTTGCTGAATATTCCACTTCTTCAGTTATGATCTTGGAAAAGGGTCATACGCAAACACATCTGAGAAGCAGAAATAATGTTTTAGCGCTCAAATGAAAAGTGCAGATTGATAGTGGTTTGTATGCATCATGTCTACATTCCACAAACTATTGCTGAGCCTACTGCTCAGTTTATTGTGAGGCTAAAAACACCACTGTGAGCTCTATGAAAGAAAGACATACAGTGGTACCTTCGGTTAAGAACTTAATTCATTCTGGAGGTCCGTTCTTAACCTGAAACTGTTCTTAACCTGAGGTACCACTTTAGCTAATGGGGCCTCCCACTGCCACTGCACAATTTTTGTTCTCATCCTGAAGCAAAGTTCTTAACCCGAGGTACTATTTCTGGGTTAGCGGAGTCTGTAACCTGAAGCGTCTGTAACCTGAGGTACCACTGTACTATAAGCAACAAACTTAGTGCTTTGATTAAGAGCCATGAAAGAATCCACACTTTGAATCTCAGCTGAGCTGCTCCCACACCATTAAGCAAGCTAGTATCTGTCAAGACTCTTCCCACATTCGCTGTAATACACAGATAATGATAAGCAGTCTTACCTTACAAGGTTGTTGAAAGGAATAATAGAATAATAGAATTGTAGAGTTGGAAGGGACCAAAAGGGTCATCTAGTCCAACCCCCCTTCAGTGCAGGAATCCTTTGCCCAACCTGGGGCTCAAACCCACAACCCTTAGATTAAGAGTCTCATGCTCTACCCACTGAGCAGCAAAGGAAGGTAATAGATAAGCAGTCCACGGCCTTCCAGCAGTCCATTACTGAGATTATTTATTCACTCACTGAATCATTGATTCAACTTATATACCATATTGTTCTTTATTAAAAAAATACTGGAATGGTTTACAAAATAAAACTTTTTTTAAAAAACCCAACAGCTCGATAGATAACGCATATATCTGAATGTATGCATTCTCTATGCGTTTTGTATATTCTTTAGGGTGAGTGCTATTGTTAAGCATAACAAATGGTTTATCTGGTCCTAATTTCACTCCATTAATAAAATCTCCCAAGCTGATCCCATCACTCCTCTCAGCAATTTCATCCAAGTCCAGCATCGCTTTCGGGTTCTTAGCCATGCACATTATAAGAGGAGCATCATTCTGTGTGTGCTGCAATCCCAGAGAGTGAACTGCGCCACCTCCATCAAAGCTGCCCTGTGAACAAAGCCTCCTGAGAGCTGGGTTGCAGCACCCCCTGCAGGAGACAGCGTGCCACTGACATCAATTAGCCACAGCATTTTTCTGGGGACCAACTCTCTGATGCGGGAGATGCGTGCAGGCCTATCAGGGTACAGAGAATTTTACATCAAGCAAACAAAACGCCTAATTTTCAGATACAGAGAAGGGTGACACTTTAATGCAGTGGCAAGTGCCAAAGGACAGGGATCTTGTTCCTTAGCAGAAGGATATTTGGGCAGCCAGCAGGTACACCATTTCGTCACCTCCTGTGGTGTTCTTACATGACAAAATGTAGCATTAAAACTCCTGCCTCTAGACCAGAGGTTTTCAGCCTTTTTGAGTCCATGGCTCCTTTAACCAACTACATTCTTTCTGTGGCACCCCTGGGGGCTCAGGAGCCCTTGCCTGCAGAGCTGGCAGCCTCTCACCCTTTTTCGAACACCCTCCCTTGCAGAGTGTCCCCACAGCCTCCTCTCCCCTCTTCTTGGGAGTCCCAAAGGGACCATTCCCTTGCAGAGCTTGTAGCCAGGGCTGCTGCAACAAACAGCTGTGCAAGACTTTGAGAGGCAGAGATGCGAGAGGGCATCAGAGGAGGGAGGGAGGGAAAGAAAGAGGGACAGAGGCCAGTGTTGCCAGTGGCACCCCTGAAAAATTATTCAAGGCATCCCAGGGTGCCATGACACACTGGTTGAAAACCACTGCTCTAGACCAGGGGTCAGCAACCTTTTTCAGCTGTGGGCCAGTCCACTGTCCCTCAGACCATTTGGTGGGCCAGACTATATTTTTTTGGGGGGGGAATGAATAAATTCCTGTGCCCTACAAATAACCCAGAGATGCATTTTAAATAAAAGGACACATTCTACTCATGTAAAAACACCAGGCAGGCCCCACAAATAACCCAAAGATGCATTTTGAATAAAAGCACACATTCTACTCATGTAGAAACACGCTGATTCCCGGAGCGTCCGTGGGCCGGATTGAAAAGGCGACTGGGCCACATCCGGCCCACGGGCCTTAGGTTGCCTATCCCTGCTCTAGACCATTACTAAAATATACAGCAGGAGCCTCATCCTCTATGCTACTCAAAGTGCAGCCCCATAGAGAAGTCAATGCCATTGGGTAAAGTGGGGCTCCCACCCATTCCCACACGTGATATTTCGCTTGCTGCTGGACTTTTCAAGTGATTGGCAGGCCTGCCTGAACCAGCTTCAACACTGCAAAGCCACAAGTCTCCCAACTTTTCAGACCTGGCTGGGGCCACCACCAGTAGCCAAAAAATAGAGGAGGCAAGCAACTTGGTGGGGGAGGCTGCACAAGTCTTGCTTTCTTTGCCTTGCCCACTTTCAGGCCTCCCCCCCCCCCCCGGCAAACCTTAAATTATTTAAGTTAGCAGTTCTGGCACTTTAGTGGGGCTTGAGTTCCCTGAGTCAAGGGGTGGATTCCACCCCTTGGGGAGAATTAAAGGTTTGGGGAGAGCAAGGAGTGGCCCCAGCAGAAAAGGTGTTTATACATAAGTGTGTGATTGTTTTCAATGGGGGGATGGTGGGAATATGGCTTTTCCCTTTGCTCCTTTGGCAACAGCGTAATGGTGGTGATACCACTGGTGGTATCTTAGATCAGGGCACAAACCATCAATAGAAAGCTAATGGCCTTGGGTGCTTGGCAGGTGGTCTCACCAGCACCGCGTGTTCAGGGCTTGGAGGAGCAGGTGCAGTGCCTGGGTGGAAGTGGTATGAGTTTGATAAACTTCCAAAACTCCCCTTTTTATGAAGCAAATGTAGACAGAGATTTCTCTCTCCACCCTCGTCTTCTCCCCACCCCCCCCTGCTCCCCATATGAGCCCTGTCTGCTGGCTCCCCTTGGGCAGCTTTGATTCAGGCTGGGTTTGAAGATCAAGTGAAGCAAAAGGTAAATTCGGGCCCTTTGATCTGCAAACACAGGCGTCTTCATTTCCATGTTTGATTTTTCATCACTTTCCGAACTGAAAAGGTGCCAGTATCATCAGCACTCACCCTGCAGGGGGAACAGGCTGTGGGAAGCCGCAGGGAGCCGAGGGGGGACATGGGGGCATATGGTGTGAAGCAGGAAAGCATGCCATAGGGGACCCTAACACACTGCGCCGCAGAGTGCGCAACTTCACAACACACAGCCACATAATTTGTAGGAATGAAACTCCCTACCACCTAAAAAAATAAAATACTCTGCATGCATATGTAGTATTCACATACATACTCTCTCTCTCTCTCTCTCTCTCACACACACACACACACAAAATGGACGACTATGCAGCACATATCTGAATGGTACCAAACATAACAACACACAGCTCAGGTGCACAAGCTGTACATTTCAAAAGGTTGTAATGTGCAGTTTATTAGCTCCTAGTAAGTCCATAAAGGGGCTACTCCGAATGTTGCACTTTGTAGCTTGCAACCATCTGGACACAAAACTAACCAACACAAACCTACGCAATGCACCAGTACAACACAACACATAGCTTGTGCAGGGTATGCACAGTGCAAAGAAAGAAGCCTGAACAGCATGCAGCTATACAACTCACCAGCAGAGTCACATGTGCCACAGGGCTGTGATGAAAGCAGGGCTGAACTTTGAGTTCTCACTCACACTCTCACTTAATCACCTCTACTCTCCTATAAGGGTCACAGGTTACATACAGGAGCACTGAAAATAAGTACCGTAAGTGGAGTGTAAATATATCTCTATGCTTGGGTATTTCACTGCCATTGGCCTCTCACTGTAAGCTGCAAGGAGAGACCCTAAGACACAAACCAGGTAATTACCATGTTTGCAAGACGTCTTTGTCCCTTATTTTTACTTCTACAGCACACGGACTCTCACATAGGCTAAGAAAAGAAAGCAACATGATTGCAAACTTTGCTGAAACTAAACTTTTCTTGGTGGCAATGTGTTCACTAAAGCTAGGGCACAAACCCTGGATTACCTTTGTAGAAGAATAACAAGCAGTATTGTGGAATCTTAAAGTCTAACGTATTCATTACTGCATTAGCTTTTGTGGATTACAGTCCACTTTATCTGACACATGAAGCATTACCCTGATACAGGCACAAGGTTAGGGTCGGGGGGGGGGGAGAGCTGGGGAAATGAAATGCGGAAAAGTATAGACAGTAATAAGTACCCAGTTAACAGTGGTATCATAAAACAGTTGTTGAGAACACAGATCTCTTGGCATTGGTAAGGCAGCTAACAAATATAATTTGTCTGGATTCAATTCACAAGTGATAGCATTGAGCCTCTTAATTCATCTGTTGTGTTTTTTTTATATTCTGTTGGAAGCCACCCACAGTGGCTTGGGCAACCCAGTCCGATGAGTGGGGTACAAAAAATATTAACAACAACAACAATAACAACAACAAATTATTGGTTTTTAAACAAACAAATGCAATAACCACTAAACACTGATCCAGCAGTACATCTAATGGTGTTTGTTTTATCCATTGTTTCTAGACATACACATTCAACATTCAAACGTATTACTTTATGTATAAGAATGTCTTGATTTTTGTCATTAATGTACTTAACATCCATGATTCTTGTAAGGTTTCTCTATTCGTTTTGCCTTTAAGTGTGCCTGGTGAGATGCTCAGACATTGCTACATCCCAGATATTACTTTCCCATAAGTTCAGGGATAATTTTTTGGGGGAGGTCTATAAACAAGTACAGTAAGAAGAGTTGCAGTTTTGCAGTTAAGATTCAGTTTTACCCAAACAGATGGGAAACTGGGCTTTTGCCATCCTTCAGTTGCACTCAGGCCAGGGTAGGTGCATGTATGCAATCAATGACCTCTAGCAATGTAAGAGACAAGCCAAAGACCAGCGCAACTAGAAAGACATGAGTCAAACTTTTTGTAGCAGTCTGGGCGAGGGGCTGGTGTACCACTGAGACAGATCCCCTCCTTCCCAAGCTTCAGGCACACGACAAATGCTGTCTTTATTCCAGCAGGCTTTTGTTGTTATATATTTATTTATACCCCACCTTTTTCCTTAACAGGGACTCAAGGCAGCTTAGAGAGAAAAATAAGAAAAGCTAAAAACACAGAAGAAAAACAACCATTAAAAACAATTAAACGTCCTCATTTCTTCAAAAACAGTCAGTACCCCAAAGCCTGTAGGAACCAGAAAGTCTTCTCCTACCAGTTTCATTAACCTGTGACACAGAAGGACAACAAGGAGGGAGCCACTCTGACTTCTCTGGAGAGGGAGTTCCAAGTCTGGGAGCAGCCACCAAGAAGGCCTTGAGGTTTTTCAGTTTGTAAAAAAGATGTCTAAACAGGAGTATGCAGCAAATTATGAATGGATACACCTGAAGATACTCAAATGACTACAGATTCCTTCTGACAAATCCAGTTAAAGGTTTATGCTGCACATCTCGAAATTGATCCAATTCTCTACTATGGCGCCACAGCTGGCTTCCTCAGGTTGCATTGCTGGAAAAACTGTCTCTTTTAAAAGAGAGTCATCCATTTCTTCATTAGCAATAACAAAAATTTTTTTTCCTTCCAGTAGCACCTTAAAGACCAACTAAGTTAGTTCTTGGTATGAGCTTTCGTGTGCATGCACACTTCTTCAGAACTTCTGAAGAACACTGGCAACTTCTGTTTCAAGTGTATCTGAAGAAGTGTGCATGCACACGAAAGCTCATACCAAGAACTAACTTAGTTGGTCTTTAAGGTGCTACTGGAAGGAAAAAAAATTTTTGTTTTGACTATGGCAGACCAACACGGCTACCTTTCTGTAACTTCATTAGCAATGAGACCCTAAGTCCAATCCATACCAACTTCCCATTTTTCTGGATGAATTCCATTTGCTCCTTGCCTTTGAATGCTACTAGTTGAGAATTCTTTGCAAGGATTTAACACTTGTTGAAGGCCAGTAGCCCATGTCCCTGTGGAGATGCTGCTGAGCAGGGCAGAGTCTGCAAGTGGCTTTCACCAAGGCTGCCCCCAGGATGACTATCACAAAGCCTCTTCCCCAAAGGGTGATTTGGTGGCAACAGGAAAAGTGGGAAACATCTGTGAGGAGCAGGAAAAGCTAAGCTTATATTCTTTTATTCTAAGCCTGGTTTCTTTTTATGGACTCTTCTTAGAAATGAGAATGATTAAGCAGTATAAAAATGCCTTAAATAAATAAATAAATGACTATGAGCAGTGTGGTGATTTGAGAAATCTCACCTGACTTCAAGGCAATGAACTCACAAGGTTAGCAAACACTGGCAATTCACCATTCACTTGGCCTCTGCCCTTCACCTAACAATTATGATATCCATATCAGCCTTTAAAGAACTGAGGCAGTGAATATATGAATAGCTCTGAATGCTCAAAAGCACTTTATGATTGCTGAATGCTATTGCTGTAGTTTCTTAGCAGATCTGGGATGCCCAGCAGAAATTAAAGATTTACATTTCAAAGACCCCAAAATAATTTCCACTGGGAATTCACAAGTAGCAGAATTACAGCTCTTAACAAACAAGAAACTCTAGGTGCCATGGCTCTAGGTAGCCTGCGGATTAGCTGAGCAGTACACAAAAGGAGGGGCTCTGAATTTGATGGTCCATTGCTACTGGCAAAGAGGTCATTGATCTAGCCTGGGAGAGCCATTTACACTTGGCAAAGATCATAGAAGGATGTTAATTAGGTTCTAATCTACATGCTTGTTACAGGAAGCAGGAGTTCTCTCTGTCACCTTCTATTCAGCTGGGAAGATCAGAAGATGGATGCCTTGTTTCTGACAGCATCCTCCACAATGATAGCTATTAGTTCCGTAACCTGATACAGGCATTAGGCTAGAATCCTTAAGCACTCCTGAACACTGTATGAAACCATTATGTCAGAAACCACATACACCTAGGCAATGAATGGGTAAAGTATGCAAAACACATTCAATAGTGGACAGCAACACAACACCTTTACTGTGAGGACTCACCCAGTACGTTAACACAGTAAGGTACTTATTTTCATTAATGAAATACTTGTCCCATTAAAAGCTGAGGGATTTACTTCTACTGCCACTTAAATCCAAATTGTATGTGTGAATAGGAAACTGGGGGAGGAGGGCAGGAGACAAATGAAAACATGTTTTTAAAGGCATTTTATACAAACTGAGAATTGCTCCCATACTAACCAGTCAATATTGACAGGAGGAGGAGTTTATGTGAATTGACTTGCTGAATGTCAATTCAACATTCACATGAAGGTGTGAAACAGGGATGGGATACCTCTGGGCCTTCAGATGTTGGAATAAGGATAAGAATTATACATTGCACATCTGACTGGCTTGCCCCAGCCACTCACCTGTGGCTTCCAAATAATATAAAAACACAACCAAGCATCAAGCAATAAAAACTTCCCGATACACAACTGCCTTCAGATGTCTTCGGAAAATTGTGTAATTGGTTGTTTCCTTGACATCTGATGAGACGGCAATCCACAGGTGGACACCACTGCCAAGAAGGTCCCCTGTCTGGTTCCCTGTAACTTCACTTCTCGCAGTGAGGGAGCCGTCAGAAGGCCCTCGGAGGTGGAGCTCAGTGTCCAGGCTGAAAGATGGGGGCGGAGACACACCTCCATGTATGCAAAGCCACATGTCCCATCATCCCTGACATGCTGGCTAGTGTAGATGGGAGTTGGAGATCAACATCAGAAGACCCCCCAAGTTGCACCTCCCTGGCACAGAGGGAACAGGCAGAAGAAAACACCTGTAGCATTGAGAGGAATTTGCACACTGCTTGCTTCCTTAGCCAATACAGAAGATCTCCATTGTCAGAGAATGCTAACTGGACAGATCCTGAAGCTGAGACTCCAATACTTTGGCCACCTCGTGAGAAGAGAAGTCTCCCTGGAAAAGACCCTGATGTTGGGAAAGATTGAGGGCACAAGGAGAAGGGGATGACAGAGGACAAGATGGTTGGACAGTGTTCTCGAAGCTACCAGCATGAGTTTAACTAAACTGTGGGAGGCAGTGGAAGACAGGAGGGCCTGGGGGGCTCTGGTCCATGGGGTCACGAAGAGTTGGACACGACTAAACAACAACAACAAATTTCCTATGTTGCCGCTCTTACAAAATTAGACATGGAAGGTTGAGTCCCTGCCCCCTGCTGGGGATGAGCAGGCACTGGTATTATAACCAAGGGTAATTGACAAAGAGGAAGAGATGCAACCTGTTTTCTAGGACTCAGGAACTGACTGCACTGTGGAGAGATGAGCTGTGTTGTGCTGGTACTCTCACATGTGTGCACAGGATGTGTACTTACTTACCTGCTCTCAGGATTGTGACCAAGCAACCCTTACTGTCATGTGCAGGCACACACATTGTGCTGTAATTTGTTCCTGATTGTTGTGACACCTTCCCTAATTCTCTACTTAAATCTAGCACTATAGTGCTCAGAGTCAGCCATGGGAACTGCTGTCATCTGCACACAGGTTTGCACTGACTGGTGTAAGAAAAACCAGCTCTATTCAAGAGAGGGCAGCAGAGCTGACATTTAGTACATCTTATTTAGCACATCATAGGTTGCATGTGGTGTTAGGGGAGGGGTAGTACCTCTGGTGGGGGACACGTCATGCTCCTTCTGAGGTAGCTTGTCCACCTTTGGTCCCCACTCTGCACTCAGCTCTCACCTCCAGCTCCTAGAAGCTGTCAGCGTGCAACAGTGGGCACATCCTGGGAATGGCTTTGACTGGCTGGCTAAACTAGGTGAGAGGTAGCTGTTGGGTCTCAAACCCTCAGTGAGTTAGGAACTTACCCTGCATGTGAAGACATGCTCTGGTGGATTGAGCATGAGACCAATAGTGGGCCCAATGGTCCAGGCACAGGGTCCAACGGCGGTTCCTGCACATGCTGTTGAGGGAAGCAAGGGGCAGATGGGGCTCATCCACCTGGGAAGTGAGCCCATCCAGGAGAAGGAAAACGGATCCTAAACCTCCTCTGCCTTGTGTGATATCTTCAGGAGAAGAAAAGGCTATGGAGTAAATCTTACACAAATCTGGAATTGAGTCCCTAAGACCGATGGATGGCACTTGGGGGCGGGGCTGCCAGGTGCATTTTTCTGGGAGATGTGCCACTCATCTTGCCCCGTGCTGCTTTGCGAGGCTGGGATCTGATCCTTCCAGGTTTCCCCAAGCGTGATCTCTCCTGGCTGTGCCCTCGCGCTTCACCCAAAGGGTAGTATTTGTTACCCTGAGCCCACCCACCCTCCTGCCTCCTCCAGCTTTTGTCCTGACTTCATCAGGCCAAGACACACTGATCTGCTTACTTTGGGAGGGAGCCTGGGAATGGCGTCTCCAGAGACTGGATCCTTCTTGTTAGACCACCCTTGTGTGGAGCAGTGGGTGATTTCAGAGGAAGACCTTGAGACTGTTATATTCAGGGGGCTGAGGAAACTAGTGGGATCAGGACTCCATTCGGAGCAGCGAGCCCAACAGACCCCCCAACTCTGCTAATGAGCAGCAGCACACAAGTCAAGCCAGACAGCATAATTCATGGCCGCCCCGCACCCCATGCTGTGTGCACCCCAGATCTATTATTCATGCCGCCACCACCCTCTTAGAGCCATTTCAGGGCCGATTCGGTAGAGGACACTTCCACTGTGTCCCTCAGAGGCTGCTTCTCTTAATCTGCTAATGAGCTGCTCCCCAGGGGGGCGCAGGGACCAAAGGAAATGAGCAGGCCTTAATTTGTGCCAAGGCTCACCAGGGCTGGGCCCTGGAAGCTGCTTTCAGTGCTGAGCTCAACTTGAGAAGGGAGATATTAGTACATTAGCATTGCATTGGCTACATTTCCTGCTTGACAAGGCCCTGCTCCTCTTAGCAGCTCTTCCCGCAATACGGAGTGATCATTACTCCACAGGGACATACTGATTTACAGTATATAAAAGCAGGACCATTGTGTATCCTCAAAACTGGTCCCTATCCAACAGGGAAACATCAACATAATAATTATTACTGTAATCTTACCATTTGGTTTGACCAGGTGACCTGCAGGCCTGCTTGGTCTTGCTGCCCAGGTGCTGCTAACTGTTGATGGTGAACTTCAAGGCCTCTGTTCTCCCTCCTTGTGGATCTTTACTTTTAAAGCATACTTGGACCAGACAAACAGTGGACCATAGCTGTCAACTTACAGGTTTGAAAATAAGGGACCAGCAGCCTTGAAAATAAGGGACCTGCAGCCTCACCTGTTCCAGGCACTCCAGTCTTCCTGTCCTCCTGCAGTCTGGTCAAACTCATGCTGGTAGCTTTGAGAACACTGTCCAACCAACTTTGTAACCAGAGGTTCAACTGAATAGAATCTGAATCACATGCACCACAAGGCCTATACAGCCTCAACTTAAGATGGCTCCCCGGCCTGGCTTTGCACTGCAAAGTTTGCAGCAGCACGTGCAACAAAATGGCGTCCAGCATTCAAAAAACCCCTCAGCTTGCATTAACTAGCCACACACAAGGCATGCATGCTCCAACCCCCAGTCGTTCTTATTGGGTGAGCAACACAGCCAAGCAACACAGTTGGAGCCTCCCTCCTCCCCGGCCGGCAGGGAGGGAGGGAGAGGAGCTGCTTCCTTTGAAATTTAAGGGACATCATTTAAGGGACATCCATCAATAAGGGACAGCAGCGGGACATGGCGCTGGAATAAGGGACTGTCCCTTCAAATAAGGGACACTTGACAGCTATGCAGTGGACACTTCCAAGCAGAGGACTGTCCTCTGTCCCTACAGGCCCCAACAGGGCTCCAGGAACCCTCTCGGCTCAACTAAGCAGAGGTCTTCACTAATAGTTTCTTGCCTCAGTGCCAGATGGAGAAACCTTTAGCCAACCTTCAGCCCCATAAGGTGCACCCAATTCTGGTGTTCTGAATATTGTAGTAATTATAATAATCTTGGCCTGAGGGCGGAACCTATGGCTTCTCCTTCTCTATGAGTAAAGAGGACAGCACTCGCAATGTGAGATGATCTTGCAAGCTATTTGCCATGAAGCCAAGAAGCAGGCAAGGTAGCTTCAAGGACCTCCTTTTATTTAGGAACAAACAAACATATAAAAAAAATACGGCAGCTTGGACTATACAAGGAGACTAAAGCTCCCTAAGGGATGCGGGTAGCACTGTGGGTTAAACCACAGAGCCTGGTGTTATGTATTGAAGTTCCCCGGACTTCCGGGTTAGCGCCAGCGCTGAATGGCGGATTTCTCCCGGAGCTCCGGGAGAGATCTGCTTCGCGGGTTCGGGTCTTGCTGCTCACGGCGGAGCAAGGACCCTCAAAAGTCACAGGCGCGTAGCCTGTGAACCGGAGACTCGGCGGGCACCTTTGCCCCCCCCCCCGACGTTGTGAAATAGCCTTTTTAAAGGCTATAGATCAGCGGAGGGTGCGTGGAGCGGTGCTGAGAGTCGCTTTCACCCAGCCTGCGAAGCGAAGCCGCGTCGCCATTAGCGGAGAGTGCTGACTTCTTCCGAAGATTTTGGATTAAAAAAGAGCAACTTTCCGTGAGTAGGATTGAGTTTGCACTACAAATTGGACGCTAAAATTAAGGAATTTGGGCACCGAGACGGATAAGCACTAAAAAGGAAGTCTGCTTTCCGTCCTGCAGCAAGAGTAAAGCGAAAGACAGCTAAGCTGTAACTTTTGACAGGAGAGTTTATGAGCCAAGAAACCCAACACCAAGCAAAGAACTCCCCCCCCAAAAGGCAGGAGAGGGGGGGAAGAAGATTTTAAAGGGATTCCCTGCCTGTTTTTAAAGGAGATTGAACTATTTACCGCTGCTTATCTACCTGGGGGTCGGACTGCCGGAGGAAAGACACCGGCTAAGGACGGTCGCTACAAATAAGGTTAGAAAGTAACTGATATATAGACTTTGGTTACTCTCAACTTGAAACATCGTATTTGGTTACATAGTAAGCTATTTGCAGGACATTATTGATTTGGATCTTTTACAAAGTAAGGGACTTGGAGGGCTTTTGCTTTTTGGAAGTGTGGGAACAATTTAAAGTTCAGGAACTGATTTTACGCCCTCTAGAGGATTTGGTCAGTTTCAGCAACCAAGTGGAATTTAAAACCTGAGAACTCTTTACTATTGACAGCTTAAGAGTGTGGGAATGACCTTGAACGAAAGACTTTGTTATGGCAGATGGTAAACAGAAAGAAGATTCACAAGAAACAACTCTGAGATCTGGTAGACAATACAAAGTGGACTCTTCTATGCAAAGAAGGGCCTCTGTATCAGGGGCCTCGGGAACTGCAGCTGTCACAAAGGCAAGAGTGAAAACAATGTCTTCGGAAGAAGCGTTTACAAAGGCCTTGGGAAAAATAAGTGATTCTTTAGAGGAATTAAAGAAGCAAGGTGCTGAAACAAATAAGAAAATTGAAGAAATCTCTGGGAAAATTGATTTGAATACAAAAAGTATAACTGACCTTGGAAATAAAGTGAACTCTAATGCAGAAGCAATTGGGAAACTATTGGAAGATTCATCTACAACGCGAAAGATAGCGGAAGAAGCGAAGGAAATCGCCACTGCTGTTGAAGGGAAACTTCCACCGGTGTACAGGAAACTGGATGAGTATGAACTGACACTTTCTATGCAGGATATGCAACGCAAGGAGAAAAACCTGAGGATTAGACTTGTGCCGGAAAAGGAAGGAGACAACTTGGTGGATTATTTGACAAAAGAGTTCTCTGACTTCTGGAAGCAAGATTTGAAAGAAGAAGAGTTCAAAATAGAGAGTGCATTCAGGTTGGGAATAAGGCAGAAGAAGAATAGACCTAGAGATTGCTTGATAACTCTAAGATCCAAAGAAGAGCGGGATAAAATATTGAACCTGCATTACCAAACAACCCTCCGAATTGAGGATTTCCATATTGAGATCTTTAAAGACATCCCTAAAAGTATCTTGGACGCAAGAGGTCCTTATAAGGATTTGGTGACACTACTGAAGAGGAACTACATACTATTCAGGTGGGAGTTTCCCCAAGGCTTGTCTTTCAAATACAAGGGGAAGAAAAGAAGAATAAAAACAGTGAGTGACAAAGACAAGTTCCTGGGAGAACACGAAGAAGACCTACAGAAAGAGACCTATCCAGGAGAAGGACATCCTTCAAGACTAGATACGGACACAGAACCACCGACAAAGGACGAACAACAATTGGGAGCTGTAGGAGGAACTAAATAACCCCATCATGGCTTTGCAACTTCTTACTTGGAATTGTAATGGTCTAAACAACCCCCGAAAGAGGAAAAATATATTTCATGCTTTAAAGAAAGACCAATTGGACTTGATTTGTTTACAAGAGACCCATGTGACAAGAGCACATAGAAAACTGTTAATAAATAAGAGATTGGGACAAGAATTTATATCTTCAGATAAAGTAAAAAAAAGAGGAGTGGTGATCTACGTAAAGGAAAATTTGCAGCCGAAACAAATCTTTAAAGATGACCAAGGAAGATATCTGGCAATTGAAATTCAATTTCAAGGAGAAAAATTTTTGATAGTGGGGATATATGCACCAAATGAAGGGAAAGCAGAATTTTTTAAGAAGTTGCATGAGACTCTAATGGACTATATGGATTACAAATTGATCATGATGGGAGACATGAATGGAGTAGTTTCAACAAATATGGATAAAGTACAAAGACAGGTAGTCACAAAAGATGGAAGACTACCAAAAACTTTCTTTGAAATGACTGACAATATGGATTTGATTGACACTTGGAGAACAAAACACCCATTAGAGAGAGAGGGAACCTTCTTTTCTGAAGCCAAAATGACATGGACTCGGATCGACCAAATTTGGGTGACTAGCAGTATGGCGTCGAATATAAAGAAAGTGGAAATCTGCCCAAAAACTCTCTCCGACCATAACGCAGTAAAGATGGTGATGAAGCAAACAACAACTGGCTCCTTCAGATGGAGAATGAATGACACCTTATTTAGAGACGAGGAGATCTGTAAAAAGGCCCAAAAAACTTTGAAAGATTACTTCGAAATTAATCTAAGGACTAAAGTAGAAAAAAGAATAGTATGGGACGCAAGTAAAGCCGTGATGAGAGGGTTCTTGATACAACAAAATATGTTAAAGAAAAGAAAGCAAAATGAGAGGAAAGAGAAAATTTTGGAAAAGATAAAAGAAGGGGAAAGGAAATTAAGATTGAAGCCAAAATCGCAAGAGATTTTAAGAGAAATTAAATTGTACCAAACACAATATATGGAATTGATGAATCAAGAAATAGAATGGAAAATTAAACAAATGAGACAGAAGACTTTTGAATCTGCAGATAAATGTGGCAAGTTATTGGCCTGGCAAATAAAGAAGAGACAAAAACTCAACACGGTAACAAACTTAGAAGTGGAGGGAAAGAACATATGCAACCCAGTGGAAATTAGGAATTGTTTTCAGAGCTACTTTAGACAACTGTATACACAAGGGCCGCAGAATGAAACAGATATACAACAATTCCTCGAGAAAAATGGGCTGAAAAAGATTTCGCAGGAAAGTAAGACAATTTTGAACCAGGAGATATCAGCACAGGAAATAGAAGATGCCATTCAAAACATGACGTTGGGCAAATCACCTGGACCGGATGGACTGACTTCTAAATATTACAAAGTTTTGAAGGAAGGGCTTATACAACCTTTGAAGGAAGTCTGCAACGAGATCATGGAGGGGAGAAGGGCACCCGATACGTGGAGAGAGGCCTACATTACACTTATACCAAAGACAGAGACTGAAAAGACTCAACTTAAGAACTACCGACCCATCTCCTTATTAAATGTGGATTACAAAATCTTTGCTGATGTTTTAGCAAAGAGACTGAAAAGAGTTTTGATGGAGGAGATTCATGGAGACCAGGCGGGCTTTCTCCCGAAAAGGCATTTGTCGGACAATGTAAGGAATATAATTGACATTTTGGAGAAGTTGGAGGTGAATATAAACACTAAGGCTGTTTTGATATTTGTGGACGCCGAGAAAGCCTTTGACAATATTTCTTGGAGCTTCATGTTGAAGAACCTCCGGGGGATGGGGGTAGGCCAAGGGTTTGAAAATGGTATAGGTGCAATATATTCTGAACAGAAAGCAAAATTAATTGTAAATAATGTGGTCACAGAAGAGTTCAAGATAGAAAAAGGGACACGACAGGGGTGCCCTATCTCCCCATTACTTTTTATATCGGTCCTGGAGGTTTTGCTTAATATGATTAGGAGGGACCAGTTGGTTAAAGGGATTCAGGTCGGAGTTAAACAATACAAACTGAGAGCATTTGCAGATGACCTAGTACTTACATTGCAAGAGCCAGAAGCTAGCACGAAAAGAGTTTTGGAAATAATTCAAGAGTTTGGTCAATTGGCAGGATTTAAGTTAAATAAGTCAAAGACTAAGGTATTGGAGAAAAATTTAACACAGATCGAAAAAGAAAGGTTTCAGAATGAGACGGGGTTGATTGTGGTTAAAAAAGTGAAATATCTGGGTGTGAATATGACAGCTAAGAATGTGAATCTATTCAAAGACAATTATGAAAAAACTTGGACAGAAGTGAAAAAAGATCTGGAGATCTGGTCAAATCTGAAGCTATCCTTGTTAGGTCGAATTGCAGTTATAAAAATGAATGTATTGCCAAGAATGTTGTTTTTGTTCCAAGCATTACAAATAATGGACAAAATGGATTGTTTCAAGAAGTGGCAGAAAGACATATCTAAATTTGTCTGGCAGGGCAAGAAGCCCAGAATAAAGTTTAAGATATTAACAGATTCAAAGGAAAGAGGGGGGTTTGCCCTGCCAGACTTTAAATTGTACTATGAAGCGGCAGCTTTCTGCTGGCTAAAAGAATGGCTGCTTCTTGAAAACACAGACATTTTGGATTTGGAAGGATTTAATAATATTTTTGGGTGGCATGCATATTTGTGGTATGACAAGGTTAAAGCGCATAAAAGTTTCAAAAATCATATTGTCAGGAAAGCACTATTAAATGTCTGGGTTAGATATAAGGACTTGCTGGAAAATAAGACTCCAAGATGGTTATCACCAATGGAAGCTAAGGCAGTTAAAAAGCTAAATATGGAGTCGAAATGGCCAAGATATTGGGAAATTTTGGAAAAGGAGGGGGACAAACTGAGATTGCAGAGTTTTGAAAAATTAAAAGGGAAGGTGAGAGATTGGTTACATTATCATCAAATAAATGAAGTGTTTAAATTAGACAGTAAAATAGGCTTCCAGGTGGAAAAATCAAAATTAGAGACTGAACTGTTAGAATCCAGTACTAAGAATTTGTCAAAAATGTATAATCTGCTGCTGAAATGGAATACACAAGATGAAATGGTAAAATCAAGTATGATTAAATGGGCTCAGGACATTGGTCATAACATTATGTTTGCTGATTGGGAAAAGTTGTGGACCACCGGGTTGAAGTTTACGGCGTGTAACGCCTTAAGAGAAAATATAATGAAAATGATTTATAGGTGGTACATAACCCCAGTCAAGCTTGCAAAGATCTACCATTTGCCTGATAATAAATGTTGGAAATGTAAAGAAAAGGAAGGTACATTCTTTCATCTCTGGTGGACGTGCCCGAAGATTAAGGCATTCTGGGAAATGATCTATAATGAACTGAAAAAGGTATTTAAATATACTTTCCCCAAGAAACCAGAGGCCTTTCTCTTGGGTATTGTCGGCCAGGGGGTGCTAAAGACAGATACAACTTTTTTTATGTATGCTACAACAGCAGCTAGAATACTCATTGCAAAGTACTGGAAGACACAGGACCTACCCACACTGGAAGAATGGCAGATGAAGGTGATGGACTACATGAGTTTGGCAGAAATGACGAGCAGAATCCGAAACCAGGGAAGAGAAGCGGTGGAAGAAGAATGGAAAAAGTTCAAGGACTATTTAAAGAAATACTATAAAATTAATGACAGTTAGAATGATGTTGGATTAAAATAAATGGTTACTATTAGTAATGGTCAAGACAAAGAGAATAAGGATGACTAGCATAAATTTACAGTAAAACAAGGCAAGATTCGCTGAATAATTGTAAGAATTTGGAATACAGAAACGGGAAGCAAGAGGAAGTCGAGGAAGTAAGGTTTAGAAATTGGGTCATGAAATGGTACTTGTTTTTTGTTCTATTATTGTTTGTTGTTTGTTTATGTACGTTTTGTTTCTGTTAATATAAAAAATTGTTTAATAAAAATATTATAAAATAAAAAAAAAAGAAGTTCCCACCCTGGCCACCAGGCGTATCATATATATAGTTTTCACTCAGGTCCACGTCAGTTACTTTAGGCGGGAAACCCTGGGTTGTTGTTGGTACAATGTTGACAGCCGGCTGTCTATAAAAGCAGGCCGGCTGAGCTGTTTGCTGTTCAGTTCTGTTCTGGCCTATGAATAAAGAAGGTCGGCAGTTTGAATCCCCGTGACGGGGTGGGCCCCCGTTGCTCTGTCCCTGCTCCTGCCAACCTAGCAGTTCAAAAGCACATCAAAGTGCAAATAGATAAATAGGTACCGCTCCAGCAGGAAGGTAAACGGCGTTTCCGTGCGCTGCTCTGGTTTGCCAGAAGCGGCTTAGTCATGCTGACCACATGACCTGGAAGCTGTACGCTGGCTCCCTCGGCCTATAGAGTGAGATGAGCGCCGCAACCCCAGAGTTGGTCACGACTGGACCTAATGGTCAGGGGTCCCTTTAAAGCTCCCTAACTCCCTAACTAGCTCTAACTGCATTAAGGAGAAAACTGCACCCACCCAAGAGAGGAGGGGTGGGGCTGGGACATCAAGGTTTGCTCTTAAAGATACAGGAGCGACATACTACGAGACCCCTGGGTCATAGTGGTACAGAACCACAGCCAGAGCACGCCCGGGAAGTGGAACTAGTGACTTTTGAAGTCAAAATGTTTTCTAACTGAGGAAGTGAGAAGGCAGCTTTGAATACTGCAGTGCGCAGAGTAGGCCAGGATAGGAGGGCAAAACTGAACCCAAGCAGTACCTGTTGTGCACCTAGCATTTCCTATGTACCTGTTTCTGGGACCCTATAACACCTGCTGAACCTATACAGTGGTACCTCAGGTTACAGACGCTTCAGGTTGCAGACTTCACTCACCTAGAAATAGTACCTCGGGTTAAGAACTTTGCTTCAGGATGAGAACAGAAATCGCGCTGCGGTGGCAGCAGGAGGCCCCATTAGCTAAAGTGGTGCTTCAGGTTAAGAACAGTTTCAGGTTAAGAATGGACCTCCAGAATGAATTAAATTCTTAACCCAAGGTACCACTGTACATTTGTAAATGCACAAGCAGACTGTTAAGGTGCCCCTGTTCTCTTCTCCAAATGGAATTTCCTGCTGCAAATGTTCTTCTGGGTTTCCTATCGCTCAGAAAAAGGCGAGTGTTAAAGGTTGGAACAGTCAATACAGACTTGGGGCTTATAGGAGCCAGGTATGAAAAGGTGAGGTGTACGGAGTGTGATGCAATCTAGAACAACTTGGTTAGGACAAAATACCAAGTCCAAGGATGAGGCGTGTGTTGGAAATGAGCAGGAATAGAGAGGTATGAATGATGGAAACTAGGGCAGGGCCAGAGGGCCACATCTCAGGCTTGTCTGAAAGCCCTGCCATTCACACTGGTCCTTAGTTCTAGGAGTGTAGGGACAGGCCACAAGTTCTTTGCAGTGAAGGCAAGGTAGTCTGCATATGCCCAGAAGTATGGTAATCCCCCCCCTCCCGCTTTCCTCTCACAGTTTTACTACTTCATGTCCATATCTTTTAAAAAGCGACACCCCTTTTTTCTCCCCCCTTGCTATCTACAGAGATCCCTCCCACCCCACCCCACCCCTCCATAGACCGACCCAGATGACACTCGTTCATTCGCTCCATTCGCTCCATTCCCCCCTCACTTCAATGACTACACATACACACACAAATAAGCACACAAACAAAAATAGAAGCCACCTCCCCCTCAACCTCTCCATCCCCTTCCTTAACACAGGAACACAACAAACAAAATACACAGGTAAAATAAAAGGAAAAGAGATAAAGGCCAACTCACACTCACTAAAACAACACCCCCCACCCCAATACAACAACCAGCAAACAGGCTAAAATCCGACAAATAACTAACATAATGGTGGCACCAATACTCACATCCCTGGCCTAATACCCCAACAAACCAAATAGAAGACGACGCCTTCACCCCAATATGGCTCCCCTTTATCACATACACAGTCCAGCAAGAACCCGCCAACAGCATATGAATCGATCTGGCTTCTTCCTGACCTTATACAGTGGTACCTCGGGTTACATACGCTTCAGGTTACAGACTCCGCTATCCCAGAAATAGTGCTTTAGGTTAAGAACTTTGCTTCAGGATAAGAACAGAAATCGTGATCCGACAGCGCAGCGGCAGCAGCAGGCCCCATTAGCTAAAGTGGTGCTTCAGGTTAAGAACAGTTTCAGGTGAAGAACTGACCTCCAGAACGAATTAAGTACTTAACCCGAGGTACCACTGTACTGTACTCAACACTAATATCTCATAACAAATGTAACTGATCTGTAAAAAAGACTGTACGACTTGAAAAAAGAGACAGAGTGTGTACTTCTGTAAACCAAGAAAATCTTTAGAAATAAATAACTATATAAAACTAAATAAATAAATAAATAATAAAAGATGCAACATGGTCAGAGATGAGTAAAACAGCTTTTAGATCAGACTTCCCCCAACCTGGTGCAATTCCTAAGTCTTGGACTACAACTCCCATCATCCCTAACCATTGCCCATGCTGGCTGTGGCTAATGGGGGTTGTAGTCCAAAGTATTTGAAGGGCACCAAGTTATGGAAGACTGTGATAAGTTGAAAGAGAAAATCCATGGAAGGAAGGCTGTGGCCCTGGGTGAAGGGTTGTGGCCGGGGGAAGAAGGAGAGCAAGAGGAAGGGGCTGGTGCAGCCATATGAGGAAGCAGCGAGTACAACTCCTCGTTCAGAATCCCAGGAAAAACTGGGTGCATGTTAAATCCTAGAGAGGTCAGAGTTTCAACAGGTGCTGCCGTCCCATTCCAGAAGTGTTCACTTTTTTCTGATGTTCCCCTCCCAACACCTCCGCCCAAGTCATCAACTTAATACAGAGAGAGGGGGTTGCCCGCCTCCCTGCCTTGTTTTTCCCCCCTAATTGAATGGCGTGGGACTGGCAACAGATGCTGCTCAGATGCCGAGCGCCGTGTTATGCTAAGCAGGTGTCTTCAAAGCCAGGCCTACATGGCACGAGCAAATTGGACAAGTCATTGGGTATCCACGTGGGGCTTGCAGGCCTTTGTACGGCTGCATCCGAACCGCTTGGCTGCTTCCTTCAATTTCCGTCATCCGCGTGGCGGGAGACAAGATGAAACGGAAGCTAGCCAGGGGAACAGCCTGTCCCCCCTGAGTCAAAGATGCTAGTTGTTTTTCCTCCTAAGGAGAACTTCCTGCGAATCGCTGGGTTTCAGAGACGGCTCTGGGCAGCTGGTTTGGGACTCAGTGGGTGAAATTTCACTCTGGCAAAGAACTTTCTGCACCAGGGAAAGGATAAGGGCCTGGTGCTTCCCAAGTTACAGGGGGAGACGTGGCCCTCAGCAGAGCAAGAGGCCCCAAACCTTCAAAAGTAGATGCCCTCTGCTCCTAACTCTCCATGGATTCCTGGCCTCCTCACTTCCAACCAAGTTTCATGCGTATGTGTATAGATTTGTGTGTGAGAGAACCTGCCTCACTCAAACACTCAGGGTTGTAAAGGGTTTTTCCCCCCAGGGTTGTGAAACCTAACAGTTTCCACATCTTCCACAGCAGACAGCAGTCTAAAATTTAGTATAGAAACATACCCAGATTACTTGAAAATTGTGGAAAGCTGACACTTATAGGCTGCTTTCTCAAAATCCAAGCATAAAGACTTTAGGGTGTTCATGTGTCCTACTTTACAATCTTCTGTTTGATGGGTGGTTGGACAGGACTGTTCTGTGTCTGATGGACTGTCTGGTCCAAGTTGATTTTAAAGATAAGAACAAAGGGCAGTACCCCGAAGAAGGAAGAACAGGAGCTTTGAAGTTCCCCATGAACTGGCATTTACCGGTAAGTTACCTGTCTTATCCACTATGATGCAGACATATTGCATTTATATTTAAACTGTAGTAATCATTTTTAAATTTGCATCTATACATATAAATTTAGGTTTGCAAATGAGTGGCCTCTTTGGGCCTCTATTTTGGTGATGCATGTTGGTTGGTTGGTTGGTTGGTTGGTTGGCATCCATCTGTCTTGGGAGACCTTTGGGGGTGAGGTCAAGCAGTTGGACTGCTGCAGCTCCTGCTGTGGCTGTAAAAACTGATATGGGAGAGACATGTTTTGTTTCTGCTGGGGCAGCTGAAGGCATTTAGTTGTGCTGCTACAGATGCACCATGGCATTTCTTGGCCACTCAAATCAACAAACCCCTGGACAGTAGACTGACCAGGCACATAAGTTGCAGTCTTCCACACCCTGTTGTAAAGGTAAAGGGACCCCTGACCATTAGGTCCAGTCGTGACCGACTCTGGGGTTGCGGCGCTCATCTCGCTTTATTGGCCGAGGGAGCCGGCGTACAGCTTCCGGGTCATGTGGCCAGCATGACTAAGCCGCTTCTGGCGAACCAGAGCAGCGCACAGAAATGCCATTTATCTTTCCGCCGGAGTGGTACCTACTGATCTACTTGCACTTTGACGTGCCTTTGAACTGCTAGGTTGGCAGGAGCAGGGACCGAGCAACAGGAGCTCACCCTGTCGCGGGGATTCGAACTGCCAACCTTCTGATCGGCAAGCCCTAGCCTCTGTGGTTTAACCCACAGTGCCACCCACACTCTGTTGAGATACCAGTATATTATATTTCTATTTTTGAAATTATTACTTCTAAATTTGCATCTATACAGCACATACATTTCTTCTTTAGTCTGTGAGGCCACACAATGAATACTGCATTCGATATCAACTCTGTGGTTGGGCGACTCATAGACAGAATTTGAAATTTGAAAGCCTTACTTACAATATGCAGTCTCCAGATGTCCTAGGCTGCTTTTGCCTGCACAGATTATGTTAAGGCCATGTGGCTACTGGTGACTTGCAAAGGCTCTGCTATTTCCATGACTGGTGGGAAGCTTTGCACCACTCTGTGATCATGGTTAATGTGGAACTGAAAGCAGATAAGAAATCTTTGTAATGGGGATTATGTAGGTTTTACATTTGCACTATCTATTGATTAAAACAAATGGAACTTTAAGCCCTTAGAGCCACAGTCAGTGAGCAGTTTGGAAGGAAAGTCACTTCAAGAAATGCTGAGAAGTGGGCCTCCCCCATCCCCCAAGGATTTTTTTGGCTGATCCCAGCCTTAGAATGATGTACAATATCAGAGACAACAAATTCACACTCCTGTACACATACCAAGACTGAATTTTTCAAGGCTCTCTAATGAATATTAGCTCTCCCTTAAATGGCTTTTGCTACCATTCCTTCTACACTATAGAGGTTCCAAATTGGTAAAATGTTGGGTTTTGTCCAGTCTTCAGTTACATATCTGTGGTGATTAGTAACTTGCAATAGGGTTGACCAAAACTGTGCTGTGGAACTTTTATTCTTTTGAGGACTGCATTCCCTTGGGAGTAAACCATCATACAAGTTCCTGTACAGAAATAACTTCCATGTGTGAGCATCCAAATATATAATCCTGGCTAATTGTGGGAGTGCTATACCACTGTATATGCAGTAATGTTTCACGCTTCTCAGCTGTTACAATGCATACCAGTGCAGTCATATTTAGTTGTTCTCAACATCTGAATGGCAGAGCTCCCTTCGTTAATACACTGGTGGTGTTTGCACTGGTGTATTGCAGTTCCACTCTACCTAAATCTATGTGTGTGGTTGCCACATGAGAGCACTCTTTAATCTACCCCATTGTAACACATTTGTTAATTGCTCTGCATCATTTCCTGGCTCCCTGCATGGTCCCAGCTGGGTTCTTTGAAGTGCAAACAACAGTGCATCCCTTTGAACTGCCATACAAAGCTTGGTTCTTTCCCCAACCCCATGAAATCTCTTGCCCCACAGCTAGGCCTTGGCCCTTGTGCTTTGGGGGTGACCCTGATTCCATTCTCACCTACCCACCAGGTTCAGAACTTACTTGAGTTGCTGGGTTCCTCTCCCAGGTCTAGGTCAGATTGATGAACACACAAACACCTAAAATCAGTACATGGTTTTTTAAAAAGCCAAAAACGTCTACTCTCCCAGAGCTTCTACAGACACACGTGTATTGAACTTTCGTTAGTTAGTGTAGTGTACAGTAGTTAGAATCAGCCTGGGACTGCTAATGCATAACAAATTATTGTGTGTGTTTTTAGGTAAATTTATCAGGCATTGTATGCCACCTTGAGAAAATATTTTATTTTGAAAGCTGGCTAAAAATCTTACATGGAAGTTATCTCTGTGCAGGATGTTTGGATTATACTGTGTGAAAAGCATTGATGGTTATGTTCGCTCTGTGTATGCACAGAGGAGGCTGTGATTGATTGTGGCTTTGCAGTGCATGTATATCAACTGTACATACTGCCGAGTCAAATTAGGGCAAAAATAATGTTTAGTTGATTAATAATTTGCCTTTTAGCCAGTTAATAGTTAAACTTGTGGTTACCAAAACTACAATATAAGTGCATTTTAGATATATTGAAATGGAAGATAACTTACAATTAAATAAGCAAAAGCTACTATTCATGTAGTCTGGAAGAAAGGGCAGTTTTACTTTTTGTTTTTTCTTTCCCTATGTTACCACACCAAAGTCAAACGAAGAAAAATCAAGAAATGCACCATTGCTTGCTAAATTTTAATTGATTAATTCAGCTAATGCTTTGAGATCTCATCCATGAATACTGTTGGGGAGGTGAGACTGATAAACCACCAAAGGGAAGGGAATGGCAGACAACTTCTGCATTTCTCTCCCTGGTAAGTCTAGGTGAGCTTTCTGCCAATTCATCCCACCCACCAGGCACTGCCTGACCTATTTGTCCTCCTACCATAACATGCCACCTGGATTTCCATCCATCTCCGTCTCAAGCCAGCAGATACCGTCTGGCACCATCCTAAGCTGCTCTGTGTCAGGATGCCCCCAGATAAGATAGCTGGTGGTGCAGCAACAATTGGCTTATAAGATTGGCACTGGCAGAACAGGATCCAACATTCTTGTCAAAGCTCAAAAAGTTAAATAGGGCAAGGGCAAAATACAGGTATACTTTTCGGTTGAGAGGTCTGTTGGTTTGAAAGATGGAGAAATCAACACAGAGAAGAACTGAGAGCTATGTGCTCCTCCAGTAGTGCAGGTAATGTCCCTTCAGAGATATTTACGGTAACCAAAAAGCAAAGCAGCAAAACAAGCAAACAATAAGAATAGCAACTGTTTGAAAAGCTTGGGAAAGAAGGATAGGTGATGTTACACCAGGGGTGATGACCGTGTGGCCCTCCAGATGTTTGACTACAACTCCCAGCTTGGTCACGGTGGCTGGGGCTGATGGGAGTAGGAGTCCAAAAATATCTGGAGAGTCACAGGATCCCCATCCCTGTATAACGTCATGGAGCAAGCATGCTGCTTTCTAGGTTTGTCCTTGCCTTTTGCCAAAGTACGGTACCCTGTATCTGCAAAAAGTCTGCCTGTGGCACTCCTTAGTCGTGCTAGAAACTGAAATAGCTAATTGCCATGGCTTCCTTCTCGGTAAGGGACCTGATAATTTTCTTTTAGACATTGTTGCTATTATCACTATTATTATTATTACTACTACTACTACTATTACTATTACACATGGTGCCTTACAGAGTAACATAAACAAGTACCTGAAGAAGTGTGCATGCACATGAAAGCTCATACCAATAGCAAACTTAGTTGGTCTCTAAGGTGCTACTGGAAGGAATTTTTTTATTTTGTTTCGATAAACAAGAAAAAGGCAAGTAGGAAAGAGAAGTCCCAGTCCCAATGAGTTTGTAATCTAGATTTTGAACACTTTGGACTCCCTATGTCCCCTTTCTTCCAAAAGTGGAAATGGGGCTTGGAGGGCGCCTGGGCCCAAACTGTTCCAGTCTGTGTTATGGTTTTGGTCTGTGTGGGCCACTGGCCTCCCAAACTCCCGGTCCTAGCCAGCTGGAGGCTACTGCTTTCAGACTGCTGTCTTCTATCAATTCTACCTCTTGACGCAGCGGTTCCCAAACTTTTTTCCCGTTGGGCCACACTTTCGCAATAAAAATTTGCTCGTGCCACACTGAATTTCTATTGATAAGACATTGGAAAACAAAAAGAAACTCCTAACACTGCTTGATTTAGAGCACAGAACACAACTACTTTATAATATGAACATGAGACATCCAGAAAGTATCAAACAATGCAGCTACATAAGAACATGAATCATTGGAGGGCGCAGAGAACATGAATGTAATTATGTCATTATAAGTGAGCCTCTTACGTATGTACCTGAAGTATGTATACAGACTCAGTAAGAGGTGTGAGCTTGTTTTTGCCGTGTAATCTCATTTATATCAGGTCTAATTTTGAGACAAACAAACTCTCATTTCCGCACCAACACAAAGAAGCCTTTCTGTTTTCTGATCTTTCATATCTATCAGGGTCGAAAATCCCTGTCCACACCAATACGTTGTGGAGAACTGTAGAAGAATAGCCAAGGCTCTTGAAAAGAGGGGGGGATATTGTTTCAGGTTATATATTAAATATATAGAGAGAGATAGAGAGATAGATAGAGAGATACAGTGGTACCTCGGGTTAAGAACTTAATTTGTTCTGGAGGTCCGTTCTTAACCTGAAACTGTTCTTAACCTGAAGCACCACTTTAGCTAATGGGGCCTCCCGCTGCAGCCGCGCCGCCGGAGCGCGATTTCTGTTCTCATCCTGAAGCAAAGTTCTTAACCCGAGGTACTATTTCTGGGTTAGTGGAGTCTGTAACCTGAAGCGTCTGTAACCCGAGGTACCACTCTACTCTACGCTACTCTACTCTACTCTACTCTACTGAAATGTGTAAATGTTTCTTTGGTTGTCCTTGAATCTTCCTGCCACTGTGGCCATCCTCTCCTGCCACACCTTTGAGAACCACTGTCTTGAAATCAAGAGGGCAATGCACATCTTCAATTCCTCTGCCAGTTTTTATGGCTTGGGCTGAAGATGGGTTAGGAACATTGGAAGCTGCCTTATTCAAAGTCTGACCACTGGACTACCCATTCAGTATTATCTACACTGGCTGGCAGCGGCTCTCAGGGGCTTTAGGCAGGAGTCTACCACTAATACCTGGAAGTGCCAGAGATGGGAGTTATCAAAACCCCACACATTCTGCAGGGGTGGAATGGAACAGTGGCAAGGGTAGGATGGGTACCACATAAAGCTACCTTCCCTGCTCCTCCCACATTTAGGCCATTACTATTGACTGGCTCAAATTCAGTGGAAGAGGGTTGCAGGATCCTAAACTTGTGGTCTATGGTACTGACCAGGGCTGGCCCAAGACATTTTGACACCTGAGGCAAGCCACAAAATGGCATCCCCCACTGCCAGGGAAGAAGGGGTGAGTGAAGATCTACACCAGGAACAAGGGAAGGATAAAGATCTACACCTGGAACAAAGATGGAAGGGGACCAGCAGTGCCCCCTATTGGCCAAGAGGCCACTGTAGCGGCGACAGGAGTGGCCCCAAAGGAGCACACCGCAGCTGTCGCTGCTGCCGCAACAGCAGCAATGCGTTCCCTGGAGGCCAGTTTTGCTGCTCTGTGGATTCTGCTGCCTCACCTTGCCTCATGGGTGGGCGGGTCCTGGTACTGACAGTAGCCAGAACTGTCCCTAGATATTTTGCTGCTCTTTCTCTCACAGTCAAGCTGCATAAGCACCCAAGGCCAGTCACATTATTTTGACACCTGAGGAAAAACCCACAAATGTGACTCTTCCTCTCTGGGACCATCGCAAATTATAAGAGTTTGCTGTCCTTTCACGAAACCCCGAATCAACCACCTGAGGCCAGTGCCTCACTCTAGCTCAGGCATGTCCAAAGTCCATTTTGGGGGCCTAATCTGGCCCTGTGGCCGTTTATTTATTGGGGGTCAAATCCTTAAAAAAGCTCAACAACTTCAGTCCTAAAAAAAGCTCTGGTTGGCAAGTTTTGGTCACACATGTTCACTTCATCAAATCTGGCCCTCTTTGAAAAAAAGTTTGGGCACCCCTGCTCTAGCTAATGCTACGGCCAATGCCAGAGAGTTGATGCTGGTCTGGAGAAGTTGTCCAAAGCATTTCCTTGACCAGTTTCAGTGACTATTGGCTGATGAACTGGAGGAGATGTTTGAAGATTGGAGGCCTACCATTAAACCCTCACCACCCCTCTTTGCATTCACTCACTGGGGATGTGATGTGTTCATGCATTCCTCTGTGTAGAAATGTATTCATGGTAAGTTCACTCCCAAAAGCCCTGCCCTCATGCATTCAAGGGTGCCATTTGCCTAAAGTCTTTGCGTGCACATCCAAATATGTTTAGGCTCTTGCATCCTCATTTGTGGAGGGCATGGACTGTATATGCAGGAGTCAAACCATGTTTAAGCGCACGCACACATAGGCCTGGTACAAACAGGGCCCCTCAACTCTTGGAGATCAGGCATGGCCCCAGCAGAGCTAACCAGATCTTTCCCAATTCCACTTCTTCACTCATTGCTTCTGTTGGGCAATTTGAGACTCTGGTCTTAATGATATTAGCTTCCACACTTTGGATGGTATTGCGTATTCAGTGATGGATCTTGGGCTCTCAAATTTCAGCAGCACCCTGTGCGACGCCAAAATTCAGCACCCCTCCGCCTTTCGCGCTCTGTTCTAAATCACAGTTGCAGCCTCCCAGTGCGACCAAACCCTTCGTGCGCCCCTAAATCCGCCTCTGTACATGTTGACTTCACTTGCTTTACAAATGTGCCAAGGGCAGCGCTGCTGCAGTTTGGGGGCCCTGGACTTCTGCTCCTCAGTCCTGCCCTGGGCGCACCCTGTGCTGATTTCCACAGAGATGGGCACATGGGCCGCCATAACATGCGCACCCGCGCAGTACCGAGCGCGTAAGTGGTTGCATTTAGGAATCGCGTACCTGCCTCTGGTTTGCCCCTTCTCTCCTCCCCGTCCAGCTCCCCTTGCCCTGCACCTTTAAAGAGATAAAAAGAGAAAGCTCCGCTATCTTGATCGCACCAGCCCAATCAACCCCTTTTGCATCCATAACAAGCACCCCAGCGGGGGAGCCCGCCACTTAAAGGAGATCTAGCCAGGCCCCTCTTTGAAATCATTCAATCTATTTTAATGATTGGTTCGCTCCCCGACTTCAAAGGCGCCTCCAATCGCCACTCCTGATAGGCTGAAGGGAAGCCAAAAAAACAAAAAAAACAAAAAGGAAAGGAAAGAGGGGGAGGCAGGGGATTGGAGTAGGATCACAGGAGGAAAAAGATGTAGACGGAGGAGAAAAAGAGGGATTTCAGAGAGAGGAAGAAGCGGGCTGTTTTCCCACCTCTATCGGAAGACCCTGCGCTCCCTCCATGGATAGTTTCGGGTGACCCCTGATGGGAACTGTCTTTGCAGAACTCGGACATCACACTCTCCTCCTTGCAGGTAAGGAGAGTCTGCGAGGGGCGGGGAAGAGTAGCCGCATTGGTTGGCTGGTTGACTGAGTGCAGGAATCCAACAGGTGATGATTTTCTCTGCACAAAGGTGAAGCAGTGGGGAAAGCTTCACCTGTTGATTTTTCTGCCTGACAAGCACAAGTGGAATCAGCTAGGAGTGGGAGGAGAAATTGCAGTCGTCGGTTTACAGGGCAATCCTAGCCATGCCTCTTCAGAAATAAATTCCATTACGATCAGTGAAACTTACTCTCAAGAAAGTGTACAGAGGACTGCACTCTCAAGAGTGGCAATAAAATAAAGAGATTTTAGTATGGAAAAGGTACAGAAGGTTTGTTGTGATTAAAATGCTTGTGGTTCTCCGATTATGATAATGTTGAGACGCTCAAAGGAGCATAACAAGGAGCATGCGGGGGGGGGGGAGAATAAACAAACTAAATAACTATAATCTTATTGGTCAGGACTGGTATAGCTCTGATTTGGCATTCTCTTAAAATTTCAAAACAGAGGAGGTGCTAGGTTTATTTGGTTATTGTTGGTGTGTAAACTTTGGAATTGCACAGAACTCTTTGCTATGCAGAATGGCAAGGTGGCTCATTCCTGGAACCTGTGGAATCAAAACTCCCAGGGCTGCAAGGGATCTGAAAAGCACCCAGTCAGACCCTACTGCAGGATCCACCATGCATTTAACCTCAAGGACTCTTGATTTCAAAATCACTTAAACTTCTCCTGATCGTAAGCTTCTCACACCAAAACCACATTCCCATTTCAAGGAATAGCCTGTCAATCACTCTGAAGGATAAGTGTAGATTCAGAAATGTGTGCCTATCTTACATCAAAATACACTGGTCCTGGGGTGAGGCAACTGAGGATTTAGACAAAACAAACAGGGGGATACTTTACCTTTGGACTCTGCAGTGATTTTGTTGGGATATTTGGAAGGACAGGGTAGCAGACCACAAGTAAAGCTGGTTTTTGCTTTTGTGGTTTCATTTAGGATCTTGGTTCCACAAGAATTGGACAGTGCAAGCCTCCCTACTATGTGTGAGTGGTTATCAAAACCTAGAAGTTAAAATGGTTAAATTTGATGTATAATGTTTAGTTTAAAGGTAGGAAAATAATGTCTTGAATTCAGGCAACATTTTAAAATATTTGCTCAATTTGGGACCCAATACAGCAATCTTTGGACAGATGATAATCAAAACCATTCCTATTTATTATGATGTATCATAAATCTTGATTGTGTCCCAATATTTGCTTTTATTTTAAAAAATGTTCTAATGCAGATACTGCTTTATCTGTTTCCTTTTGTGAGGTCAGAACGGTATGAACTGTTTATACACAATCTCTACAGTAGACAAAAGAAAACAAGGTGTCTCTCGATAATTTAATTATCACACGTAGCTTAGATCTGCTTTCTGTTTGCTTGCAGAAAGTCCAGGTAGCAAGGATTTGATAGCAAGTGATGGAGAGTTGCTGCCAGCCAGAGTAGGCAGGAGTAGACCAGCCTCCCCCAACCTGGCACTCTCCAGATGTTGTTGGGACTTCAGCTCCCATCAATCGCAGGCAGCACAGTCAATGGTCAGAGGTGATGGGAGGACACCAAGCTGGGAGAAAACACTAGGGTAGATGGGCAAATAGCCTGAGCTCTGTTAGAAGACCTTTTTATGTTCCTGTGAGGGTGGACAGTCATTTTTTTCATGCTTGGATCAAGCTCATTAAACTGTGTGCAGCTAAAGGTCTATTAATTATTATTATTATTATTATTATTGTTGTTGTTGTTTAGTCGTTTAGTCGTGTCCGACTCTTCGTGACCCCATGGACCAGAGCACGCCAGGCACCTCTGTCCTCCACTACCTCCCGCAGTTTGGTCAGACTCATGTTTGTGGCTTCGAGAACACTATCCAACCATCTCATCCTCTGTCGCCCCCTTCTCCTTGTGCCCTCCATCTTTCCCAGCATCAGTGTCTTCTCCAGGGAGTCTTCTCTTCTCATGAGGTGGCCAAAGTACTGGAGCCTCAGCTTCACGATCTGTCCTTCCAGTGAGCACTCAGGGCTGATTTCATTAAGAATGGATGCGTTTGATCTTCTTGCAGTCCATGGGACTCTCAAGAGTCTTCTCCAGCAATTATTATTATTAATAATAATTAATAATTATAATTGAGCAATATTATTATTATTATTAATTATTTCACACTACTGAGAAAGTGCTTAAATGCATTATCTCAGTTATCTGCCTGTAAGGCATTATTATGTATATTAATTATTATACTAATAGCATTATATTGGAGATGGGGACTGAGATCAAAATATAATGCTTGTCTCAAAAAGCCGCCGGATGCATTCTTTGCAGAAGGAACTTCCTAGTGCCATGCAGCCCAGTATAATGGATATACCTAATAAGAAAACACGTTTCTGGGTTTTTTTGGGGGGGGAGGGGTGTCTGCTCAGGGAAGTAGCCTTTAACTTATTTTGGAGAGGGTGGCACCACCTTTCAATGAATAAATATTGTTTCTGGGAGATAAATTCTGTTTTCTGAGAGCTGCTAGAAACAGCTTTGACACTAGACACATGGAACACTTTCCACTTGCAAACTGAAAATGTAAGTTTATTTACAACTGCAGTCCTACAGCACAATCCTATACATGTATACCCAGGAAGGAAGCCCAATTTCCAACATGCATTTGCTCAGGAAAAATCCCTCCATTGGGACTTACTCCCAGGTAAACTGGGACTCAATCCACATACACTGACAATTGTTTATTCATTTCTGACTTGGTTGCTGCAACTCTGCCTGCTGCTGTTAGGCTCAATATTAAAATCTGCCTGCCTTCTAGGCATAAGCTCCTTTGTTATGCTCAATAGTAATAATTGGGTATATTCACTTCTTACATGACTGATACTGTCTTCTTGCATCAGAGCAAAGTCTTTGAATCCCTGCCAAGACAGATCCAAGTTCTGTGCCATTCTATATCAAACTTTGGATACCAGCGCTACAAAAACGGTCCCGTTCCCCCCCAGATTAAGATGTGAGACACTCCACCTAAACATTTGAAAAGATACATGTTTCCTCAATCAGCTTCCAGAACAATGAGTGAGCATCTTCCCCACAACTGCAAAGTAACCCAGTTAATTTTCCCCCCCTGGAGTTCCCTCGGAAATAAGTCTCCTTGAATTCAATGAAGCTTACTTCATAGTAAGTGTGCATTAGGAATTGTAACATTAATATTGTTTTCAGGGTGTGCCTGCAATTGTCAGATATCTGCAACAGGGGAAGGGTGGGTATCGTGTGGCCCTTCAAACAGCTGGAGGGCACCCTTTGGTGACCCCTGTCTCTAGCTTGCCCTCTGCATTAATTTTTCAGGAGCACCTAGTTGACAATTAGAATGGATTGCTGGTTTTGTCCTGCACAGGCAGTTCTTTTGTGCATATAATCTCAACCTTCTGGCAGATGATTATTCCTGTGCTAACTAAAGAACAGCAGTTCCACAGGGAAAGGATTTTGCTGATGTTCTAACATGAGGCTGATGATGGGCAGTGAATACTTAACTATCTCCTTGCAGATCTGAGGGATAAGAAACAAAAAGGAGGAAGGAGGTATCTATGTTACATACTTTGTAGTTGTCCTCAGGGTCTCTGCTGTAAGTCCCTTCTAAATAAGGCTCAATCAAGATCATAGAATCGTAGAATTCTAGAGTTGGAAGTGACCCTGGGAGTCATCTAGTCCAGCCCCCTGCAATGCAGGAATCTCAAATGACAAATGCCCGCCCAACCTCTTGCTTAAAACCCTCCAAGGAAGGAGACTCCGCCGCCTCCTGAGTCTATTTTGCTGTCGAACAGCTCTTACTGTGAGAAAGTTATTCCTGTTGTTTCGCTGGAATCTCCTTCCTTGTAACTCAAAGCCAATGGTTTGGGTCCTACCCTCCAGAGTAGGAGAAAACAAGCTTGCTCCATCTTAGCATGAGTCAACAGTGTGATGCAGCAGCAAAAAAGGCTAATGCTATTCTAGGCTTCATCAACAGCAGTATAGTGTCCAGATCAAGGAAAATAATAGTGCCACTCGATTCTGCCTTGGCCAAACGACACCTGGAATACTGTGTCCAATTCTGAGCAATACAATTTAAGAAGGAGGTTGAAACATGTGCACAAGCTGGGACATGTGCAGAGGAGGGCAACCAAGATGATCAAAGATCTGGAAACCAAGCCTTATGAGGAAAGGTAGAAGGAACTGGGTATGTTTAGCCTGGGGAAAAAACAGATTGAGAGGAGATATGATAGCCATCCTCAAATATCTCAAGGGCTATGTAAAAGAAAATGGAGCAAGCTTGTTTTCTCCTGCTCTGGATGGTAGGTCTTGAACCAATGGCTTCAAGTTACAAGACAGGAGATTCCAACTAAACATCAGGAAGAACTTTCTGAAGGTAAGAGCTGTTTGACAGTGGAATGGTCTCCCTTGGCAGGTTGTGGACTCTCCTTCTTTGAGGGCTTTTAAGAAGAGGTTGGACGGCCATGTGTCCTGGATGCTTTATCTGAGATTGCTGCATTGCAGGAGGTTGGACTAGATGACCCTTGGGGTCCCTTCCAATTCTACAATTCTCTGATCTTCCATGTGACCTTGAGATATTTGAAGATGGCTATCATATCTCCTCTCAGTCTCCCCTTTTGGTGCCCAGTGCAGAAAAACCAGCTGGCCGCTCTGATCCCTTATGTTGACAAAAAACACAATTTTGAAAAATGGACAGTTTGCTGTTGTTACAGTGGGGCTTTTGTATGTGTGTGAAAGCATCTTCACATTTTTTTACACAAATGAAATAAACTCCGTCATGGACACAAGCCCTTTGGTTATTATATGGACAAAATACTGCTTTTGGCTCCTTATGCGCGGGTAGTGCTTCTCCCCAAACCAGTTTTTTTTAAAAAGAGAGATCTAAAGCCAAAATACGCTTTAAGAAAGTCCAGCCTTTCTGGATTTGCAGGGCTGCCCCACATTCAAAAGTAGTAGAGAAGTATGCAACCCACACCTAATCTATGGGGGACTGGGAATTGTATAGCCATGCTACACTAAGGGATCGTGTCCATCACTTTTTTGGAAAATGAATCAGGCGAGCTGTAAACTTGTCAGAGGGAGGGGAAACCACATAAAAAATTTAAAACAAAAACTTCTCCAAAATGCAAAAAGTTCACAGAATTGCGGGATATTATTTTAGAAATGCCTTTTTTCTGTATTTCCCGGGGACTCCTGAACTCCAGTGAATAGAGCAGAGAACAGTTCTGTCTTTTATTATTATTATTTTTAAATACATTAATATATATGTATATATGTATGTATCAAAACATGGAAAGAGTTCACAAAATTATATAGTTCACATGGTTAAAGGGGGTTGTGCCATTTAGCAGTGTCACCAGCACCTTCTAATAGAAATCTGTAACCCTCATGGAGTGATGGGAGATGAACAGCAGGAATTGGTGCCTGGATGTGGGCAGCAAGACTTCAAAACGTGTTGGCCCTGGTACAGAGAGGTGGGAGGGGGTCATTTGGTGCCACTTCAGGTAGAAAGCTGTCTTGGGCTAGCACTGTCCAGCTTGCTGAATCATCGGGGAGGAGGGGAGAGATGGGGGGGGTCAGTCTCACGTGCCAGACTAACGTGACTGGCCTTGGGTACAATGTGTCTTGACTTTTGGATGTTGGGAGATGGGCGCCATTTTCTTTTTCACCTCAGTCAGCAAAATGTCTTCGACCAGCCTTGATCCCCCACAGCATGAAAGGTAGTTTGAGCACAGCCAGTTTGGAAATTTGAAAGCTTCCAAAACACAGAGGGAAACAGAAGTCACCTTTTCCTCTCCCTCATTTATATCTGCTCATCTCTTTGCTTTGTGGCTAATTTGCTTTTTAACAGAAAGGGTAATTTAGAGTTGGAGAACCTGCCTTGCATGCAAAAAGTTCCAGGTTCTGTTTCCAGGTATGGCTGGGAAAAGACTCCTGCCCAAAACCCTGGCGCGCCACTGCCAGTCAGTGTAGGCAGCACTGAGCTCAATAGACCAAGGGACTGACTGTGCACAAGGCGACTTCATATGCTTCTGTTTAGGAGAGGAAGGAGCTGGGAAGATTATTCTGGCTCCAGATAGTGCAAGTGAAATAGTAACCCTTTGTTCCCATATAAACTTGCAGGGAGGAATGTGTGTGGAGTTATGAAAATTTAACCTGAAACACAGTTGTAAGAATCCGCTGGAAGTAACATTCTGGTAATAATCAGAAGTACTATAGTAGTTGTAAAAATACAAAAATTGCAGATAGCTGTGTTGGTCCAGGAGCAAAATCCCAAATCTACTGTAGGGCAATACCTTTATAAGGTCTGGTCAAAATACCAAAAAGTCATCAGAAACATTTGGAGTTCTCCAAAACTCTTATTCAGACTGGATATTAGCCCAAATTGGTGGGGGCAGTGAGGGAGGGAGGGAGAGTAGGGCATTGTGTTAAAACTCCAAAGAGTGCAGCCTGTGACATTATTATTATAGCACACAGGAGAAGTTCTGTGGTCATCATTTTCTTCCAAGCTCTGCTAGGAAGTTTTACGTTGCAGCTTTTCCTTATGTTTTTTGTTTTGTTGTATTTTGTATTTTTTAAAAATACGTTCTGTGCAATTGGTTTTTTCTGTGGGTTTTTCTTTTTTTCTTTTTGTAAGACATCCAAAGCATTTTATCGATGCTGTACTTCTCTATTTTGTTTGTTTGATTGGCATCTAGCCTGAAGAAGATTCGGGAGAACTCGAAAGCTTGTTCATTTACTTGGTAACATTTTTGGCTGATGCTAAGGAAAGATACTACTCTAGAATAGCTTTTGTTTGTAGACATATTCCTGTACGAGAGCCAGTACCAAAAGTGAATTGCACACTTATGAACTGGTTGCACTTCTGAAACCAGTCTCCTGCCACCTGTGGTACACGAGCATCTGTATTATGTTCTAAGAATATTCCCAGGTGCCCTGCCTTAGTGGTGCATCTGCTCAGTGTCTGCTTTGCCCCATATGGGCAGGTGAGGGTCAGGAATGATTGCCCAGTCACAGTTCCTGTTGTAGCAGCTGCTGAACAAAGCCTGGAGCTTGACAACTCCTTTCTTCTAACAGCTAATGCAAGTAACTATGAAGCACAATGTCACATAGCACTCCTGAAGCAGTGGAGATCTCTCTCTCTCTCTCTCTCTCTCTCTCTCTCTCTCTCTCTCTGTGTGTGTGTGTGTGTGTGAGAGAGAGAGAGAGAGAGAGAGAGAGAGAGAATGCAGTTACCAATTGTTCTAACAGGAACAAAGAGACATTTATAGGAGATGAGGTAGTCTACTTGAGCAGGGTTTCGGGCCCAGAATGATTATGTTTTAGGAATTAGGGATTATTGAAGTCAGCGTTGTTGCTCAGTCCTTTTTCCTTCTCTCTGCTTCAGGGCTGGACCTGCAGCTCCCCTCCAGAGGACGCCACTGCCTGCCACCCCAGCTTGACTTTTGCAGCAGTGCCCACTGCTCCCCATTTATCAGCAAGCAGTTCAGGAGCTTATGAATCTGTGGGGATGTTCCAACTCTGGAGCAATGAGGTCCCATCAGGCTCACACACAACCATGGCTTTTGGGCTGCCCAAGCTTCCCTACCACGGGCAAGGGCCAGCCAGCAGTGGCTCTGCCCATGAACTGCCCCTGACTCCGCCAGCTGAGCCCACCTACTCCTTTGAGCTGTCGCCTGTCAAGATGCTGGCACCCACAATGCCACACTCTTATGCCTTCCCAGAGGCCCAGGACTTCTCTAGCTTTTTGCAAGGGCCCCGGCCTTTGGGCCCAGCTCCTCCTCCAGGAACCACCTCCACGGATGATGGCCCTTGGTGGAGCCTGCAGCAACCAGGCAACTTCTCTCTGGGCCGGCCGCTGGTCCTAAGCCCCCAGCCCCCTCTTGCTGCTCTCCTGCAGGGCACTCCCAAGGGGTTCCTGGGTACCACTCGCCGCTGCCGCCGCTGCAAGTGCCCCAACTGCCAGGCAGTGAATGGAGCCAGCGAGGAGCCAGGCAGAAAGAAGCAACACATCTGCCACCTGCCAGGCTGTGGCAAGGTCTATGGCAAAACGTCCCACCTGAAGGCCCACCTCCGCTGGCACGCGGGCGAACGCCCCTTCATCTGCTCCTGGCTCTACTGTGGGAAAAGTTTCACCCGCTCGGATGAGCTGCAGAGGCACCTTCGGACGCACACGGGCGAGAAGCGCTTCGGCTGCCAGCTGTGCCCCAAGAGGTTTATGCGGAGCGACCACCTAGCAAAGCATGTCAAGACCCACCAAGGAAAGCGAATGCGGGGCATGGCCATGGTGGCGGCAGCAGTGGGCATCAAGCAGGAGTGATGTCGAGGGGATGGAGGGGACAGAAATGGAGCCCAAAGGGTGGCGGTGGGTTCAAGGAAGCAATGAGAAGACTGAGGTGCTCTTGAGCTAATTTCACTCCCTGTCCCAGTCGGCGGCACTGCCAGCCTATTCACCTCCTGAGTCAGTCCCCCTGCCCAAAGGATCACAGGAACTGTAGTTTGGTGAGATGCTGTGGATTCTTGGGCCCTGACATTCCATTGGAAAAGGGAGTTAAATCAATTTAAACCAGAAGCGTTGAAATGCACTGTCACTTGCTTAGAATCCCCTCTTCAAATGCATGCATTGGAATGCTGGAGAAAGCCTACCTGCCCAAGTGAATGCAGACTCCTATCTCCATGCCGTTACTGACGAGGGGGTTGAACTCAATTCAGCATGCTTGTTCTATGCAAGCCACATACCAGCACAGGTGGGCACAATTCATCCAGAAGCAGTAGTCTTCGACCAGCCTTGATCCCCATATCACCTTCTCTCACCACCAAATGCATATTATTCACAGCACAGCACTGTGGGGAATATCCCCTGCGTCTATAAACACTTGATATTGGTCCATGGGAATTTGAAATATTTCCCCATCTTTGTGTTGGCCTCTCTCCTACAAACCAGATCCTTGCTTCAAAACATGCAATGCTGGTATCTGGGACCTTGAATGGTTTTTGCAGTCCTCTTTCCTTACCACATGGTTCCCATGCTTTGTTTTTCACTACAAGGTGTAGTTCATGCACACAGTTGAGGTATAGCTGTTCCTGGACTGTACACTTCGGACAGCAGGTGGGGATTTTCATGACTCAGTGTTCTCCCTCACCCCATATGATCATTATATATAATATCCTGCTTTGCAAACTGACATTCAATCACAGATCCTCATTTCAGAGAAAGTCTAATTTAAACAACCAAGATCCCCAGTGTGCACAGGGTGGAGGTGAATGAGCGGGGGGCGGGCGGCAGAACCTGATGCTGGTTCCTGACTTTATTGATCATGATAGATGCAGTTGGGTGAAGTTCTAGAAAGGCTAGAGTGTGTGGGAAGGACAAAGTGGTGGGGAGGCGGGCACTGTATCTGCACTGAGGCTAATGCGGCACTCCCGCCAGTTCCTTTGCACAGCACCAACCTTCACACACTGCCTTTCCCCTCCCCCTCTCCCTCCCTGTAAGGAGCAGCAGCAAAGCCACTACCAGGAAGCCAGGTAAGTGCATCCATCTCACCCAGCTGTCTGCTACTGCACACCCATGTAAAAATGCATGCATATACAAGCTCCCTCCCAGTAGCAAAGTGGCAGGTTCAGAAGTGCAGGCTCCCTTCATAACAGTCATAGCTGTGCCTCCTCAACACCTGTGCCCCCTTCTAAGATAATGCAATGACCTCATAATTATACTATACAACAGTGTGTTCCCAAACTTGGGTCTCCAGCTGTTTTGGGACTACAACTCCCATCATCCCTAGCTAGCAGGGCCAGTGGTCTGGGAACATGGGAACTGTAGTCCAAAAACATCTGGAGACCCAAGTTTGGGATGCACTGCTATAAAACAATAATCGGGATGCATTGTAATGATGGATGCAGATCTCCATGTGTTGCCTTTCAGCTAGACTTACTATTTTCTGTGCCCATACATGGGTAAATGATTTGGAGGGCTCAAATATCTTATTTCAGGGTGACTTAAATTGTGTCTTCTGTGAAGTTCCATTGTATGTGGCAGAACTTGCACACCACTCTCTGGAAACTGAAGTGGCCACTGCCAGCCTGTGTCGGGGAAAGAGGGGTGTGGGCTTGGCGGCAGCAACACTACTAACAGGCTGAAGGCAGAGGCAGGATCCCAGCTCCTACCTGATCTTTGCTGCAGAAGGCCTCGTTCCAGAGGGCAGTTGCTGCAGACCTTCCATGCGCTCTCCTCTGGCTTCACGCGGCACTTCTGCTTCCAGGGCACAGCAGGTAAACGTCGCCCTCCCAAGCGCGCATGTGTCCCCCCAAACAAAACAAAACAAAACCCCAAACCCGGACATTTCCTGTTAAATGTAAAAATCTGCCAATGGGCATGTTGGCCCCCCAAAAGAGGACATGTCCGGGAAATCCCAGACATATGGCAACCCTGGGGTTACAGGGTTGGGCATCCCCATCCCTTACTCATAATCTGGTCTTTTGCTTCCTTTCCTTTTTTGCTGTTCTAACCAAAACATCATATCCTGACGTGAATCTTGTTTCTCCCGGATGCCACACAGGAGGAACCAAAGCCTAAAATTATGAAGCCAGCAAATGCCACTGTAGATGCCACAATCCCATCACATGTATTTTGCCTGGGCCCATTCACATGTAAAGCAAGGGGTGAGGGGCGTCCGCCTCAGGCAGCTAAATTTGAATGTCATAAAAGGGTAGCAAATGGTCAACTCTTTAATGTAATTATTGAATTTTAACCCCAGGGAGAGGAGCTTGTGGGATTTTCTGCCTCGGGTGACAAAACAACTTGGTCAGACTTGGCACTAGACACCTCTTGACATTAGGGGAGGCACACTGGTTGCTGCTCTGCCTCAGGTGGCAAAATGTTTTGGGCTGGGCGCAGGTGAGAGTGGGGGCTATGCTTCAACACAAAATGGAAGCACAATCTCTCTCCCCCCCCCCCCCCGTTTTCCTCCTTTCTAAGCAGTTTCCTCTCAGCCAGCTCCTGACACATGAAGGGACCCAGGCAGGTGGGAAACGAATTAAGGCTACAGAGGTGGGCTCCCTCCCCCGCCCAATGCTGGTGTAAGGAGTATTTCTGATTTTCCTGCTCTGAATTTCCTCCGCCTTTCTATGTCAACAGCACAAACACATGTTCAACATACGCACGGTTTCCCCACCTATCTAGTTTGGCCTCAAGAGAAAACAAAGATAATGAAAAAGACTACAGAGTGACATTTTGTTTCTTCCTAGAGCCAAAAGGAAGACAGGAAGACCCACGCATTAATCCTTTAATGCAGGTGCTCTCTGCAACATTACAGAAAGAGGCATCATGTTGCCTGAGGTGGGCAAGTCAGTGGGCAGTACACCATGCCTTCCTCAGCCCCCATTTTGCCTCTCTGTAACATCTTATAAGGGACGTCTACCAGAGTGCATGTGGCTGCCATGTTTTTAAATACCCCTCCAGTTTTGAAAAACATCTTTTTTAAAGAAGCACACCTAGGGGTAGCACTAATGCAAATTCTTCCTGCCTAAAGTGCTAGGTTGCTACTTACAGGTAGTACTTTAGAATCATAGAATCATAGAATCATAGAGTTGGAAGAGACCACAAGGGCCATCGAGTCCAACCCCCTGCCAAGCAGGAAACACCATCAGAGCACTCCTGACATATGGTTGTCAAGCCTCTGCTTAAAGACCTCCAAAGAAGGAGACTCCACCACACTCCTTGGCAGCAAATTCCACTGTCGAACAGCTCTTACTGTCAGGAAGTTCTTCCTAATGTTTAGCTGGAATCTTCTTTCTTGTAGTTTGGATCCATTGCTCCGTGTCCGCTTCTCTGGAGCAGCAGAAAACAACCTTTCTCCCTCCTCTATGTGACATCCTTTTATATATTTGAACATGGCTATCATATCACCCCTTAACCTCCTCTTCTCCAGGCTAAACATGCCCAGCTCCCTTAGCCGTTCCTCATAAGGCATCGTTTCCAGGCCTTTGACCATTTTGGTTGCCCTCCTCTGGACACGTTCCAGTTTGTCAATGTCCTTCTTGAACTGTGGTGCCCAGAACTGGACACAGTACTCCAGGTGAGGTCTGACCAGAGCAGAATACAGTGGCACTATTACTTCCCTTGATCTAGATGCTATACTCCTATTGATGCAGCCCAGAATTGCATTGGCTTTTTTAGCTGCCGCGTCACACTGTTGGCTCATGTCAAGTTTGTGGTCAACCAAGACTCCTAGATCCTTTTCACTTTAAACAAGGAACATTCAAAAACATGTTCAGCCAGATGTGGTAGTACACTCTGAAACCAGCAGTCCACCACCTCACCCTGTCTAGTGAGCAAATCACCAGAACACACATCTCATCTGAAGAGAAACTCAACACAGCACACTTTTGAGTATTTTTCTCACATGGCAGAGGTTTTGACCTCTCATTATTGGTGTAGGGCAGTGCAAAATAAGCAAAACAGCCATTGTAGCCAAGGAAGGTTCTACTTTCCAGGAAAGAAGTGCAAAACTGCTTAATTGAAAATAGCTTTATGTGTTTCTTGCTGCAGACTTCACAGGCAGGTCTGTAACACCATCAGCATTATTTGAGCAGATCCTCCTTTGTTAAAATAGGCCGAGCTGCCTTTGATGTGTAAAAGAGCCGAGCTTCATTCATTTGCATCTCTGCACTTCTGACTCTTGTTAAAAAGAAGGGAGTTGATAGAAGAAGCCATTCTTCCTGACCCTTTCCACTGTCAGGTAAAGCCAAATCCTATTAACAGGCAACAGCACAATGGGATTGCCCAGATTTGGGAGTCTTTCTTGATGTCTGTTCTGATGTTAATGGGAGATAACAGAGAAGTCCCTTAGCAGGATCATCCCAAAACATTTTTCTGCTTGAAGTAGAGCAGGCCAGTGGTGTCAAAACTGTCAACTGCCTCTCCTTCAGAATGAAAATGCAAAACCAATAAATGAAGTACTGTGGTAACAAAACATGCTGACTTGCCTTGTGAGCCCAAATCAGGTTCCAGTGAGGGGCAAAAATGGACTGGAACGGCAAAAGGATATTTGGAATCAAGCTAGTAACCTGATTCTGGATGTCAGATATATTTGTAGGCAGCGCTGTGTGTCTTTTGTAGGCTTTCCTATACTCCACACAAGTTGCGATCCCACAAACATTTTTAAAGGTGTTTAGTCCTTTTGGTTTCAGAGTATAACTTGAGAACCTGGGGGCAGTGTCTGCTGAAACTGAAGGAACCACAGGGAGGCTTTTGGCTTGGATGGAGCTTCCGCCCCTAGATCTGGTCTTTTACCCTGTCTCGAACAACTTGTGGAGAAAGTGTTGCTTGGGGGTACAAGCACCAAATAATGGTCCCTGGTTATTACTGCAGTGTTTGTGTATGCAGAAGAGAAGAGTTTCCTACTTAAGCTTCATCTGCACTGATGCACATGCGTGTATAAACACACAAACAAACTACTTCCTAATATTTTTCCTTAACACCACATTTGCCCATGAGAATTGATCTTCACCTTCACCTTCAAATGTGCTTCCTTCTCTTGCACTTTGTGAATTATCTGGGGTAGGTTTAATATAATTATAATAATGCCAAGGCTGCACGCAGCCGAACACATGTACCACACAATACAGATTCGTATTTTCAGAAGTTGGGCAAAAATGTACAAATGGCAAAATTTAAGTCAACTGTGAAGAGCAAACACAAGCTTAAAGTAGCTGGACTATTCCACAGTAAACATGAAGCAGCGACTGGGAAAGGGTGTCTGCTTCTGTGTTTAACCAACCAGCCATTTAAAATGTACCTGCAATGTTCACAACTTGGCAGTATCACATATGTATCTTGTCACTTATTGTGAGTTCAAAAGTAAACTTTGAACTGGGTCTAACTTCCTTAGGCTAGCCCATTCTTTCAAAAAACAGAGTGAGGGAAAACACTCTTGGGCAAGATTCTAAAACTGCTAATAAAGGTAGTTCCTTTCTCCGTGTGTCAGAGGCTAAGGGCCATTTTTCATTTCTAATTACAGATATATGTGTATGTATATGCATGTGTGTACACACTCTCTCTCTCTGTATATCTCTTCAGTGCTAGGAGGGGAAGCAGTGTAAAGGAAGATGTTGTGAAACTGGCCAACAAGGTTTGCCCTAAATAAAGTGCAAGGCCAAGAGAAGGGGATCTAGCACATGGTGCACAAGTTACTCATGGAAGAGCCTGCAGGAAGACAGAGGTGTCCTGGAGCCATTTGTCTCCTTGTTTGTTTTAACTAAAATCTTTATTATTACAACAAACAAAATAAAATTCTCAATTCACACAATCCAACTCCCTCATTCAAGAGCCCCGACCTGAAGCCCGTACAGCCCCACAGCATGCATATACAGAGGTCTGGAGAAAAGGGAAGGGCCACCAGCGGCACTCTCTGGTCCCAATGTGGGGGTTCTGCGCCCCTTTCATAGGATGAGGGTGTGTCTGGGCAAAGAGAGCAGGACCAGAGGGCAGCAAGAGTTTGCACCATCCTGCTGCTGTGTCTCTCTTTCCCTTGGAGACAGCAGAAGGAGGGAGGGTGGGAGAAGGAGAGGGAAGAGCTAGTTGGATCAGTCAAAGCCCCCACCCCACTGGTCTGACAGGGGCTTTCCCACAGTCCAAGAGTCACAGCTCATCCTCATCAAGTTGGGCAAGTTGAGCACAGCCTTGAGGGAAACTGATTTCCGGGACTTCAGGATCGGGGAGCAGCGGCCTGGCGTCGTCATCACTTGGGGCCTGTCAGGGACAGAGGAACAATGAAAATTCTGGAAAGGTTCCTGAGACGTGTTTTGCAAGACTCCCACCGCAGAGCTCCTGCCACTGTGAGGCATCTGATCAAGACTTGTATTTTAAAATGAGCTTAAAAAATATATTTGCAGATGCTTGTGTGTTTTTATGCCAGGCAGAAGACCAGCTGGCTAGAAGACTTTGGCAGATGTTTATCCTCCTGGACAAGGGCCCCCCTGATTTATAGCAGGAGCCAAAATTATCAAAGTTGTAAAAGGGAATTAGAGGCTGGGAGCAAAAAGGTTACACTGACCCCACATATTACAGAATACAATCAAGCTGCAAAAACACTAATTAAGAGTTGGTAAATAGTAGGATTTATTGTTTAACAAAATATAATACCATGTGCCTCCCATTAGACTTGAGCCATATTTTCATAAGGTTAAAGGGCAAGAGCTAATAGAAACAGCAGCTGGCTTGAAAGGGGGGTGTAAATTTAAGGAGTTGCTTTTGGAAAGTGTTTTTACTAAGTTCTTTTTTACTTTGAAAAGGCCTTTGCTTCTAAAAAATCTATATATGTTATGTATGAAATATATTGGCTTAAATGTAATTATGCAAAGGATTTAGAAAGTAAGAAATGTTAGATTCTTATGTTAGATTCTTATTTCATTGATGGTGTGTGAGAATGTGAACCCAAGATCTGTTTTAGCCATCTGTTTTGGAGTGAATAGGGCAATAGGGTAATAAGGGCAAAAGGTGATCTGGTAATTAAGGTGCCTTGTTGAGGCAAATGTAAGATATATGGCTACTTGTTTGCCATTTATAGATAGAAGGAAATATAGCTCTTTGTCTCCCATAAAAGGTAATAGGAAATGGGTGTATCTTTTATGATTGGTTCTAGCAAACAGCCAATAGGAATTTCAACCAGGCTGATTGGATAGAGGCAGCCAAAGGAGGAGCAAGGGGGCTGGGCTGAGGAAATATAAGTGCTGACCATCAGGGCTGGAAAGGCAGAGCTTTGGTAACCATATACCACTGTGTCTCTCATTTATTTGTCTGACAAATTATTATTTTAATTTCTCTATTGCTGTGTTGAATATTTCATTCCAGCTAAGCATTAACCACAAGCAGGGTGCTACAACTGCACACCCATTGGCTTTATCTTATCAACAGGTAAGACAGTGTAATACTTTGGTTCAATATATCTACTACAGGGTAATCCAATTCTGTGCTGCGAAAAGCTGCATTCTGTATAAATTATGCAAATTAATCATCTTAAGTACTGCCTTGATGGATCAGGCCAAGATGCATCAAATCCAACATTCTGTGTCTCAGCAGCAGCCAACATGATGCCTCTTTGAAACACGCAAGGCAGGGAATGAAGGTGATGACTTTTCCTGTTGTTGCCAACACTTAGATCTAGTGTTCAGAGATATTCTGGTATTCTGCCTCTGTCCACAGTGTGGGGTTTGCAGCCAAATCACAAATGCATATTTTGCTAGACAAGACAGAGCTAGTACACAAAGAGTGCACTTAAATTTCCTAGAGAGGACCCTCTGTGTGCTTACCTTCCTTGCCTCCTCTGGCTGGAATTCTGTAACCACGGAGATAATCTTTTATACTTCATCCTGTCTCTGAGAAGACTCTCTTTCTACCATGTTCAAATGTGTATCTGGGAGGTCCAGACAGATGCAGCCTATAGAAGCCAACTTTTGTATTTTGTACCTGATAAGTTTTATTACCTGTATTGTATCTGCTGCCTGCATTGAAATGTAATTGTTTATCTTACTAAATTATGTGGTTCATTCTCTGCAGCAGAGTTGAAGAAGGGGAGGTCAGCAAACATCAAAATAAAAGGGACAAAAAGCTGTAATTGCCCAATTCCTAAACTTTAGTAAACTGCAAAAATGTATGCAGTACGTGTTTTACTTTGCTAAATGGCTTGACAGCCCACTTTTTGTATGTCTCCCACATATGTGGAATACAAAATTTAACTTTTAATCTACAGATTTAATCCTCAATTCATCTCCTACATCAGTGATTTTCAGCCTTTTTTTCCTTTGGATCGCACTTTCAGAATAGAAATTTTCTTGCACCACACCATTTTTTTTATTGATAAGAAATGCATTGGGACAGCGATTCTAGATCACAACTATGATTGTTCTCAGTATCACTTTATGCTCTTGCTCTCATTTTGGAAATATATCTATCCACATATTGCAAAAAAATTTTTTTGATACTATGCTATAATGAAATGTTTCTTTTGTTCTCCTTGAATCTTCCTGTCATGCTTGCCATCCTCTCCTTGTGCCACAGCCTTTGAGAAGCAATGTCCTACAGACACAGAAGTTCCTTTCAGCTAATAGCTATGGCTAGATCAGTTGTGTATAACAAATTTGCCCATATATACTTACGCAGGAATACTCTCAATCAGGGATGAGGAACCTGTGGTCCTTCAGATGTCTTGGACTCCATCATGGGCAATAAGGGTCTTAATGGCTACTAGTCAGGACAGCTTCAGTATCAAAGATTGTACACCTTGGGATACCAGTACCTGGTATCTCGGAAGCACAGGTGGGGATGCTGTTGCACTTAGATCAGCTTATGCATTTCCCATAGGTTCCTGATTGGCTGTGACTACAGGATGCTGGGCTAGAATGACCCTTGGTATGATCAAGCAGGAGGGACGCGGGTGGCGCTGTGGGTAAAAGCCTCAGTGCCTAGGGCTTGCCGATCGAAAGGTCAGCGGTTCGAATCCCCGCGGCGGGGTGCGCTCCCGTTGCTTGGTCCCAGCGCCTGCCAACCTAGCAGTTCGAAAGCACCCCTGGGTGCAAGTAGATAAATAGGGACCGCTTACCAGCGGGAAGGTAAATGGCGTTCTGTGTGCTGCGCTGGCTAGCCAGATGCAGCTTTGTCACACTGGCCACGTGACCCGGAAGTGTCTCTGGACAGCGCTGGCCCCCGGCCTCTTGAGTGAGATGGGTGCACAACCCCAGAGTCTGTCAAGACTGGCCCGTACGGGCAGGGGTACCTTTACCTTTACCTTTATGATCAAGCAGGGCTCATCTTATGACAGGCATAGTCAAACTCTGCCCTCCAGATGTTTTGGGACTACAGCTCCCATCATCCCTCACTAACAGGACCAGTGGTCAGGGAATTGTAGCCTCAAACATCTGGAGGGCTGAGTTTGCCTATGCCTGTCTTTTGCTCTTACATTCCCATCAGCCCCAGCCAGCAAAGCCAATGATCAGAGACGGTGGGAGTTGCAGCCCAACAGCTTCTCAAGAGCCGCAGTTTCATCATTTCTGCTCTAAAGCAAAACCAAAGATAAGAGCATAAGACAGCTCATTAGGCAATGTCTGCCCATGTTCTCAGCCTGAGAGTGGAGCAGATTGTAGGTAAATGGAAGGAAGAAAAGTGCATATGGCATGCTTTCAAAATCTCTTGTGGGAAGGAAAGCACAGCATCAAAAAGCTTTCCAGAAATAAAATTACTGGCATATGAATGCATCAGCAATGGTAAACAACGCAAGAGATGGGGGCATACTCTACTAACACAGCAATGAATTTCAGACTGTGTTTTGGGGGACCCTGGGATTCTTTTGGAAGAATGTCAGGGGTTTCTCACTGGGAAGGCCACTATAGGCAGAAGCTTTGAATTCTGCAACCTGTGCCAGATTCTGCGTTTTTTCCTAGGCTTCTGTGGCACGGTGGCAACATGTGGTCAGGTGGTGGGGACGTGTGTGTGTGTGTAAAATGTCAGTCCCAATGAAAGTTAAATCCTGATGGAAAGAATGAGTAAGGCCACGGGCAACAGAACCTGAATCATTATCGTTATGTCAACTGTGAATGTTGAATCCTTACTCAGATTAAAAGGAACACTTCCTCTGCCCACCAACACTCACTGTGTGCAGGGACGCCTGCTGGGAGGAATTTGAGAGATGCACCTCGGAGCCATCGGAAGGTAGGTGAACTGGTCCAGGCCCTGGAGAGCTTTGGCTGCGAGATGGCTGGGGGCAGAAAGCAAAGTGGGTTTAATCTGGGTGGGGAGAAGACAACATTCCAGCACAGATGGGTGCTCCCAATTTGGTGTCATGTTATGTGAGAAAGTGTGCATAGCTTGTCAACTGTCAACTTGTGCATAGCTGAAGTCAAACAACATCTCACGTGGAAAGCAAGCCATGCAAACGTCATAGTTTCACAGGACCCCTGACCCGGAAGGGATTCTGGCAATCCAATTCATCAAATGAAGTCATCTAATTTCCCAAAACAGAAAACAGATAGGCATCCTCTTGCAAATCTCTTGTGTGTGTCTCTCTCTGCCTCTATTAGAGATCGGTCTGATCTCCTTTTCATCTAATCTGGAATCAGAAACCTGTAGAGTCCTGAAGCCTACTAAGACAGCATAGCACTCTTTCCTACCTCCTCCTCCAACTCATATCTGAGAACAGAAATCAGCACTCTTGTCTTCACCACTGTCTTCACAGAACAGTGCTCACTACTTTGGGCTCCTGGTCTTTCCTCCACACTTACTATAGGTTTTAGTGATTAACATTTTTAAAAATCACAACAACAGATAATCCTCATCAGAAATAATACAATATAACCAAGGAAAAAAACAATAACTACTGAACGGTTATTTAGCAGATAGATGACTCCAACAGTTATAATGAAAAATTAAAACAGAGGGAAATTGAAGGAGAGGCAGTCAATGTAACAAGAAGAAAAATGATTATGATATTGGCAGTGGTTAATGAACACAAACAATATTTGGATGGTTTCAGAATGTTTATCAGCAGCAGACACGTCTACTTGTCTTCTCTATTTCCTGGCTCCAGTTCTACCTCTTTTACCCATCACCTTGGCAGCAGAGCAAGCCACAGAACCAGCCTGGCTGAGACCATGATGCTGGGAGGAATGGTTAGCAGCACACCTGTCCATCTGGAGGGTCTGGCAGGTGAGATGATGAAGACGTCATCTCACCCAGGCAGTCTGGGAAAGAGTTAGCAATCTAACTCTGGCTGCTCTCCAGTTAGTCACCCAAGGGGAACTCAACAGTCCCCTCCTCTGCCCCTCTTTTCCTGAATACCTGCTGCCCAAATTGAAGTTTCAGAACAGAGGTCCTAGACCCAATTCCCTCCCACCCCATTACTCTTGGCAACAGATGATGTCCAGACTCAGGTTGCTTTGGTGATTGTTTTGTGTGTACATAACCATTCAGATGTTAAAACCTTCTTTTTTAGTGAACATTTAAACCTCTTTCACAAAGCCTTGTGGTCTCTTGCCCACCCTATGCTTAAAAGCCAAGCCACACACTACCTAAGTGTGTTCTTTTTGAAACCCAGGTGAGCTTAGATTGTTTGGTGGAGGCAACCAGAAAAATAAAGACTTCTGCCTGGTGGCAGCGGAAGGGCCACTAGCCTGGTCTCCACTTTGGGGAACTGTGACACACTGTGTTGCATAAGCTCACTTAACAGAGACCACACACTCCCTAACATCCCTTAAGCACACTCACAATTATATTCTTACTGTTATGTACTGAAGTTCTCACCCTGGGCCAGCAGGGGGATACTGTAGATAGTTATGCAAATGAAGGATCGAAAGTGACGTTCAGTGATTGGATAGTTTTAGAAAGTTGCAACAGTTACAATTGTTCTGGAGCTCTATATAAGCAGGCTGACTGAGCTCCTCAGTTCAGTTCTGTTCCAGCTTGCAAATAAAGAGCTGCTTTGGAAGAATCGCTGTGTCATCTGATATGTTCGCCCCAACTTAACACTTACAGTTGGAGTTGCTCAACACATGCTTCTGCAGCAAGCGGATGATTCCAATCCATTAGCTGTTACCACTCTGGATTAATCAATGAAAGGGTACAAGGAGAAAATCCATCTGCATGGGATGAGGTCAATATCCTCTAGTTTAATAGACCCCAAGATTTTGTCCCAAACAGGAAAACATGTCTCATTTATTTACTTCTTTACTTCTTATTCTTAAAGCTATCTACACTGCCCCTTGATATAAATATTTGCGGGACGGCTTACAAATGAGACTAAAATACTAACTGAGCACTGAGCTCCAATTTCTCATTTTTTGTTGAGCAGCTGTTAACAAGGAGGTTCTCAGATGCAGTAATGCTTTTGAATACTTGTTGGTGGAAATGGCAAGAAGGGAGGAGTGGTTGGCGTGCTCAAGTTCTGCCTGTAGGCTTCCCACAGCCCTCTGACTGGCCCTTGTGAAAATAGGATGCTGGTCTAGGTGGGCTACTGGCCTGATCCTGCAGGCCCTTATTGTGTCCTGATGAGGTTAAATGCCTACATTTTTGGAACATCTCCCCTTGGGCATTTTTTAAAATGAAATTTTGTTAGACAATACTGATATGAATTGTGTGGGAAAGATAACCTTCCTTTGTCTCTGTGACAGCATGTGTACAATGCAATCTCAAGCCAGCACACACGGTGGATTGTTTTAATGACAAATGATTGTTTTCATTTTCTGCTTCACGTAGCTCTTGCAAACTATACATGTGTTAATGAGGTTTAACAAATGTAAGCACTGAACTGAATTTCAAATTCCTCTTGCCAATTACTAGCCCCTTTCATTCCAAAGCTTGAACAGGAACTTCACCTGTGCCAGCCAAACCTCACAAAGCTGTTAATTCAACAGGGATCTTCCGTTTAAGACCTTCCTACCTTACCTCAACATAGGCCTGTTGCTCAGGCTGGCCTGGGCCCGGAAGGTAGAGGGAGGGGAGAGAGGCGTTGTGGGGCTGGAGGCTGGATCCCTTGCTCTGGTCCATGGAGACGGAGGAGCAGGGCCGGCTGGGTCCACCGGGCAGTGAGTGATGCGGGACTCCAATGCGTCCTAGGCTATGGGTTTTGCTCTCTCGGCGCTGGTACTCTATGGGCGACTGCAGTGCTGGCAAGAAAACAGAAAGGGGCAATGAACTGCAGGGTCACACACTGAAACACAAAACGCTCTGAATTCCATTAGTGAAACATAATCTTCTGCAAGAAAGGAAAAAAAGACTCCTCAGGGGAGTGATGCAGGAACCACTGGGTGAAGTCCCACAGCCCCACCTGCGTAGGTGCGCTTCAAGCAGCTTCCAATGCTTCTCTCAAAAGCGACTGTCAAAAGGTGTCTCAAGCACCCTCATCAAGCAGGAGAGGGGTGCTGCATCAGGAGCCACCACTTCAAAGTGCTTGAGGTGCCTGGAGACAGCAGCTCCTGGAAACTGCATGGCAGGGACAGGAGGAAGCCCAGCAAGCAGATGAGGGGCCACAGGCCACACCAGGGTACACTGCAGCTCTTAAGAGCAACACCATCCCATGCACAAACACCCTCCCCCAAATCCCATTTCTTAATATCATCACTGTCCCCCACTCTTACGTCTCTTTTGAGAGATTATGGGGCAGTGAATATCTTAAGAAAGAGAGGGGTGGCTCTGCCCCTGCCCACACTGGCATGTGGTCTCCAACAGATTTCCCCTAGGGGAACATGGCCCTTGGTGGAATAAATGTTTCCTAGACATGGTCCATGCATTTAAGTTAAGAGTCCTTCAGAACTGATCTACACATTATGCAAAATGGCAGGGTAGAAATCTTTACTATCTGAATTCAAACTGAAGGGTGGGAATCCTATTTTTGATTGTGTGTGTGTGTGTGTGTGTGTGTGTGTGTGACACTACCTTTTCTCAACACAGCAAATCAGAGAGAAAGATTTAGAATACAAATCTCTCAGCTTTTTATTCGAGAAAGTGTTAAAAAATGTGACCTCCTGCTTACTGGCAGTCTGAAGTCGTTCAGTCCACTTCCGCTCTGCCATCTACTTTGGGACTCACCCTATCCTTCCAAAGTTGTGCGTTGGCTCGATTCACAAAGGCCAAAGTACAGCTTGTGCTTGAAGTAAAAATGTATGGCTAGTTGAGACATGCATGTACATCACTTGATTGCACAATTAAGGCCTGACTTGCACATACGTGAGAAGATGGTAATGTAATATTAGAGCTTGGGGTCGGGGGCTGGTATATAGAAAGAGACAGACAGAGATAGAATGGATTGTACCTCCAGATGACCTATTTAATGAACATTCCTACTGATTTTGCAGGAGTGATTCAGTTGCATACCAGAACTGTAGGTTTGCACCATTTAAAGTGGATTAAAGTGCTCCATCGCCGTAGCAAATGAATGGTCCTTGACATTTAACACTCCCCCCACACACAAATAATCAGAATGAATACTCAATAAAAGCTAAATGTAACCTAACCTCCGCATAAGCTTTGTGCAAGCAAATCAGGATGAATGCTCAATAAATATCAGGGCCCTTATTATGGTTTTATTCCTGCTGATATGATATGGTGGCATGGAATTGGGGTGTTTATCACTTTAAATATCCTTTTTTTGTACTTGGGATCAATTCTGATAGAAGTTGAATTAGAAATAACTTAAAACAAACTTAAACAAACCTATTGCTAGGTCATTTCTTTCACTCAGAAAGAGCCAAACTGTATTGAAATTCACTGAACGGCAGTAGCCTCTAATTCAAATTACTCTTTGAAAATTGTCTATTCCCTGTCCCCGCCCCACCATCTAGAAGCCAGCTGAAGTTTCCTATACTTCTGCAAAGCATTGTGGAAACATCTTAGCTTTCATATTCCATCTAAACCAGGAGTGAGGAAAATGAAGGAAGAAATATTGAGGAATCACTCCTTGAAGAAGGCTGGGTGTGGTTTAAAGGGCAGTGGGTGCCTGAGAGAGTTAGGAACAGACCATCTCTTTGAACCCCCTACCATTGAGGAAGTCACGTTGTGTCTCCAAGATGAGGCTGATGTCAGCCACCCAGGCCTGGGCAATCTCTGACGTTGCTGCCTGCAGTACGTAACGGATGGTGCCCCGTTCTGCGCCACGAGAGATCAGTGCAAATTTGCAGGGATCATTATCCACACAGGGCTCCAGGCCCAAACAGCTGACCTGGCATTGAGATGGATAGTGGATAGGAAATGACCATTCAAAAGCAAGAAAAAGAAGAAGATATTAGCAATAAAATGGACAAACAGGGAGGGCCTCGCAGTCAAGCAAAAGGAAGAGCCTGTGTTTATTTATTTATTTAGAAAACAGATTTGGGTACACCTGCACATTCATGAAGTCCTAGAAATTCTGTGGTTCTGTGGATATAACCAAGGCTGTGTAATCTCTGTGCTTTAAACAAAGATCAACGTTCTGCACACCAAGCCAGCCTATATTCTTGTGCCAAGAAAAGCTACATTCCGAAACCTGAACAAAGAATGCAAAGCCAGCTAATTTCCATATTTCCTTGCTTTGCACTACCCCTGCTCTCTGCTCCCGAGATTACGCCAAGCAATGCCCACACACTTTCAATCCTATCTTCACAGCCATAAGGCTATACATTTTATAAGGCAGGATTCACCTAATGAGCCAATCAGTGGAAGCCCTGTGCAAGGGCTTTTGCAATGGGCCTCCTCCCTCCTCTTGCATGCACCCCTAAATTGGCTCTGAGGAGGGGAGTCAGAAGAACCCCCATAACAGTGCACTGGGGTAGAAAAGGCCGTTGTTCTGTCTCACAAGCTGAAACGCTTACACAGACGGAACGTTTGCAATAGCACACCACGTTGAATTTCACTCGCAATTTCTAGCCGTATAAAATTTTATGCACATGCATAGACTCTCAGGATGCCAAATTCAGTGCTCACAATTACATTTTGCAGATGCAGAGTGCAACAGCAGAAACATGGGGTAAACAGCGATAGGTACGGGAATACAGGCTTGCCTAGGTTCTCTGCTGTTAGCCATGTAATACCTTGATGCTGCTCTTGAAGGCATAAGTTGGAGCGGCATATGGACCACGCCGCCGCTCCAGGGTCTCGCTCAGGATGACAATCTGCTCAAAGAGAAAGATGCGCCGCTCACGGCCCCGGGCCAGGATCCCGCCTGCCTGCTCCGTCACCCAGAAGGTGTTCTGCTGCAGCAGCTTCCCCTGCGCAGTCAGTTTCCCCTGGAGAAGAGAGGGCAGATCCTAGTTACTCAGCTGGGGAGAAGGCACAAAACTGCCCTGAAGACTCAGAATTACCACTTGCAGATGATGGGCTGCACCTTTGAATTCCGACCCATCTCAAAAACTCCCTGCCTGTAGAAAACTGACCTGTCAAGGAGAAGCCTAGAACCCTTCTTCTTTACTTAGCAACTTTCTATATGCAGAGAGGTTTGGGTTCTTTTAGATCTGAGGCAGCACCGAAATATTCACTTACATTTAAAGCAGTGTATTCCCAGCAAGGGCTGTGCCACATATTTCACAACATGTCTGAGGGCTCGTCCACACCTCTGCTTCTGCCATGCCTGGAAAGGATGGGGCCAAGTGGTTTCCCCCTTGGCCCACTCCTTTCCCAGGGAAAGCCACTCTTTAGTGTTAAATCAGGACAAACAGCAATCCAAAGAACAAGAACAAAAGAGCAGTTTTCCTCAGGACAAAGCAGTGGGACGAGGGGGTGTGGATTAGGGCAAATTGCTTCAGTGAGGGGCTTTAAAAATATGTTTCTGGGTGTGAGGAATCTGCTATAATTTTTGTGCTTGGACAACATTTGGCTTGAAATGTCTACGCTTAATGAAGATGCACATACACCGTTTTCAGAAAGCCAAATAATATTTAATTTTACTTTCTGGAAATGTCAGGTAATGCTTAATAACAAACAAACAAACAAATGCAAGTACTTGGCAATTTTTAAAAATAATTTCTATGCAATTTTACACACATTTTCATTACTAAACAAAACTATATTAATTTAACCAAAATATCTTTTGAATTTCCAAGTCATGTTTCCAACTTTTCAGTACCCCTTATTTTTGGAATTTGAAAGCTGAAAAATTCAACACGCCCTGATGTGATAGGCCCTGAGACCTAATTCTTTCAATTACTACTCCCTTTTCTACCCATTTCTTCCTATATTTTAAGCTCACGATTCCCAGATCAACATACACAGGGGTGGAGGACCCTCATTTTAAAATGCCCATTATTATTATTATTATTAATAATAATAATAATAATAATAATAATTATTATTATTATTATTATTATTATTATTATTATTATACTGCCTTTTATCCAAAGATCTCAGGGCAGTTCACAAGATTAAAATACAGGATAGAAGCACAAAATAAATACCGGTAGTTAAAACAAAAATAAATCAATAACCCCCTCTCCCACGGGCACATTTAAAAGGCCATAGAATCAGCCCAAGGCCTGGTTGAAGAGGAATTATAAGGTTCTCTTCCTTGAACAGCCCCACTGCAAAAAATGAAGCTGCCTTCTGCAGTAGAGTTGATTGGAAAATCAGGGCTAAGAGCCTAGCTCCCACAGGATCTGTAGAATCTCCAAGCCAGCCATTGATTCCCAGGGCCTACCTCAAAGCCCTGAAGACGCCCCACATTCATCATGTCATTGCAGCGCTTAGGAACAAAACACATCACCTCCACAGCTCTCTGAAAGGCAAAGGAAAGCAGTCGGGCGAAAGCGGTGACTGGCTGGCTGTGCACCCATGGCCAGCAGCGCCAGTGTCATTAAACCCAGGAGATGCAGGCCATGTGAAACAACACTGGACAACCTGCCCCGTTTAGACTGACGGGCCATAGTTCCATGCAGACACTATTATGAGATATGGATTCAAGACCCCTGTCAGCTATGAGTGCAGTCTCAGGAACATAATGATGTCTCCGCTCCCTCTCTCAAGGCATACTCAGAATGAAAATATGCCCATACCATGTGGTAACCCTCGTGGGACAGCTCTGCAGATCCTGATTTGAAAGTCAAAGGAGAGAATATGCTAAAGTGGGAACGGGATTAAAGGTAAAGGTAAAGGTACCCCTGCCCGTACGGGCCAGTCTTGACAGACTCTAGGGTTGTGCGATCATCTCACTCTATAGGCCGGGAGCCAGCGCTGTCCACAGACACTTACGGGTCACGTGGCCAGCGTGACAAGCTGCATCTGGCGAGCCAGCGCAGCACATGGAACGCCGTTTACCTTCCCGCTGGTAAGCGGTCCCTATTTATCTACTTGCACCCGGGGGTGCTTTCGAACTGCTAGGCTGGCAGGTGCTGGGACCGAACGACGGGAGCGCACCCCACCGCGGGGATTCGAACCGCTGACCATGCGATCGGCAAGTCCTAGGTGATGAGGTTTTACCCACAGCGCCACCCGTGTCCCGGGATTAAGGTTATTCAATTGATTATGAAGATTGGAAAAGGTTTTGGAAAAAATATATAAATTTTACAGCCTGCTATTCATTGAGAGAATTATATGAAGATGCACCACAGATGGTATATGGCACCAGACAGACTAGCAAAAATAAATAGTGTCTAGATTAACCTTGTGAAGAATATAGAGAACATAAAGATTTGACTGATTATGAAAGAATCTAAGGAAGGGAAACGATTGAAGAACAGATGTAAAGGCGAGCAAGATAACTAAGAGACTTGCGGTGAATGCGGTGGAAGTCTTTAATAATATTTTAACTAAGATTTATATATTGTAATGTTTGAAGCATGAATTTGGCAATATTGGCTATGAAAAGTATTTTCTTTTTTAGTTTGCAATTTGGAAAACATGTATATAAATGTGTTTGCAGTGTTATGTATTGTTTTTTCTTTTCTTTTCTTGTAAAGTTCAATAAAAATTAATATATGAAAAAGAAAGAAAGAAAGCAGCAGCAGCGTAATAACATCCAGTCCACACATAAGGGTGGGACTGGGAGCAACAGCTGCAAGTGCCTCCGAGTCCTACCTCCAGCTGTTCTGTGTCCTTGCCAGCTTTGCCATAGTATTTCAGGAAATCCTGGGAGGGAAAAGAGGAAATGAAGCAGTGCATTCTTTAGTGGTAGGAGTGGGATTCCACCGGAGCCAAGCCATGCAACCAACTCCAAGTGGCCCCTGCTCCCCCGGAGGCAGTGCTGGCCCCCATGATGGCTGTGCTTTGTTTCTACAGTTGGAGACAGCAATGCTTCTGAATGCCAGTTGCTGGAAAGCACAGGAGGGGAGAGTGTTGCTCTTGTGCTTGGATCCCTGCTTGCTGGTTGGCCACTGTGAGAACAGGATGCTGGAATAGATGGGACACTGGCTTGAAGCAGCTTCAGGCTCTTATGTTCTTATGAAACGAATGATTCAGACTGTGCTGTCTGCTTATAGGAATACACCAGCCTTCACTGATGCCCTCCTTGCTTATTTGTAAATAAAGCAGGTATTATGCATAAGCTGACTTCTGCTTGCACATCAGGACTTCACCTTACCCTCCCCCCCCACTACAGCCCCCCATGCCCCCTAAATCTGTCCCCCAATCTTCCAGAACATATTTGGGGGTGTGGGGGTGCATGGAAGGAGCAGAAGGTGAAGCAAGCAGGAGTCTGTTCTACTTGTGCGTGGACAACTTTGGATACAACCATAAGTCTCAAGAGCTCTCTTCTTCCAAAGGGAACTAAAGCCGGCAGCGCTATCTTTCAAACCTTTCATTGCTTGGGGAAATGGGGAGCAAGTGGGACTCCGCAATGAACTGTAGCCACCAAGTGCCTCCATATGACAGCTACCATGTAAACTGGAAGCTGCCCTAACCCTGGTTCCAGCTCTGAAGGCAAATACAACCATTACCCATCAGGTGGCGCTAGGCAGCCAACAGAGACCCCAGCTACTCCTTTTGTGACATTGGGATGGTTTGCTGTCCTGCAGGTGACTTGAGGCTGCAGGATCTCTCCCTTAAAACAGAAAATAATAAAGTGCAACTGACTTTCGGGGTTGGTGTGTTGTGCGACAAGCACACAGAGTGCAATGAGACTGAGTGTTTGTGGGGGGGGGAGGGAGGCTTGGTTAATTTCATGGTACACATTGATAATAAAGGTATTATTATTAAACAGACCACTGTTCTGCACTTGTCCACACTGGCAGTGTGGACTGCTATAGATATCATACCCAGCAGAAGACATATTGGGTGCTGTCTCTCCTTAGCTACAGGTCAGGAACTTGTTGGTCTCACCCCCTACACACACACACACACACACACACACACACATTTGCCTTAGATTTGGAAAGCAACACTCCACCTCCCACGTTAGCACCTTGAGCAGCAGCTGGTATTTCATGATCCGCTGTACGGGTTTGATGAGCAAGTCATTGAGCTGCAAGCGGTGCCCCAGTTCCTGCTTCAGTTCCTGGAAAGGAGAGAACAAAGCAGATCAGACCCTGTGGATCTGTGTGGGAGATCAATCATCCTGCCTATTAAATCCCTGCCCACTCCAACAGGACACCTCCAAATCTTCCTGTTTCTCCCAAAGCATCCTACTCATCTTCCCAGGGAGACCTCAGATCCCTTCCCCTTATCCTATGCGTCAGAAGTCTCACTGGGCTGTGTACACACTGTAACTTTAAAGTATATTTAAAGCGTACACACCCCTTCAAAGGATTCTGTTCACTGCAGTTTGATAAGGTTTTCTGGGAATTTTAACTCTGAAAGGGGTAAACTGCAGTGCACATAATTCTTTTAGGGGGCAAAATGTGCTTTAAAGGTATTTTTTCCAAAAACACATATTTTTGCCATTTGTCACCCCCCTCAGTGATGACACCCGGGGTGGTCCGCACCCACCACACCCCGCTTCCTATGCGACTGCTTGTACACTGACGGTTTGATCCCTGGCTGGTATATAAATGCAATATAATAATAATATAAATGATCTCAAGTAGCAAGACTTAGAAAGACCTCTATCTGACCCTTTGAGAGACACCCGCTGCCAAAAAGAGGAGCAATATTGGCCCAATAATCCAATAGAGAAAAGGCAATTTTGCATCTTTACTTGTATTCGGAGTATAGCTTGGAATGAACGAGCCCTGGGTGGGGCAGGAGGCAGTGAAGAAAAGGAGGAGGCAGGCGGATTCTAGCAGGAGAGAGACTATACCTTCAAAGAATGTTCAAAGCACATTTCCCCCTTCAAAGAATTCTGGGTGCTGTGGTTTGCCAGGAACTACAACACTGTGAGGGATAAATTACAGTTCCCAGAATTCTTTGAAGGGTAAGAATGTGCTTCAAACGCACTCTGAAGGTGTCGCATGTATGCAGTCAAGGACAAAGCAAGCCATTGGCAGAAGCTGCAGGGAGTGCGGCGGCAGAGACAACAAAGCTGCAGCAAATCACATGGCCCCTTACCTCAAAGTAGTTGTCAATGAACTCAGACACAATATGCTCAGATTTGGGTTTGTTCTGACAGTAAACAACGTACATGTGCAAACGGCGCTCCTGAAAAACAACAGGGGAACAATTCAGCAGAATACTTGGGGCAAAATCTAAAGTGTGTAGTCTTGCCGGCAACAGCGACTTAACTCTGGGGAGGGTATGTCAAAGAGGCAGGTTCAAATCCCTGCTCAGCAACACTGGTAATGATCACTTTAAACGAGTCAGTCGCTCTGATGAGTGCTTCATCTTACCACAGGATACAGGTACTCCAAGTACAAAATAGGCACACTTCATATCTACTTATCTGGATATGCATGACTATGACTTATTTACAAGATTTAATGCAGAGCCCAGCAGTATCTTAAAGGCTACCAAGGCTGCCAGCCTAAGAATACTTACTAGGGCAGTCAGTTCCAAGGAACACACTGTGTTGAAGGATTCTGCTGTAAGGATAGTACTGCAAATTTATTTTGGGAAAAGCTTTTCATGGCTAGAGTCTATTTTGTTAGATGTGTGAAGTCATCTCTTAAATAGGTTGTTTTTTTAAAGCAACCTTCCAACAGCAATATTTATTCTTACATATGAATAATTTCCAGCGGAGGCAGCCCTGTTAAATCTGTTGCCTCAGAACCAATGAAGACTCTTAGGGCACCTTAGCAGACTGACAAATATGGCATAATAAACTTTCATAGGCTAGAGTCCACTTCATCCAAGTTTGACAAAATAGAGCCAGAAGATCTAGGAAAATGCAGGAGATGGCAATGGGAGCATCTCATTTCTAGGCAAAGCACCAATAAACACAATATAAAATCAAGGAGGGAATGGTTAGGGGGGCCTCCTGGAATTTGAAATTATTCACCATGTAGCACTTTACAAATAGTAATAGTACAAGGAATATCTCTTCTCACACAATAATGCTCCTCCATGTCAGGATTGTTGATGATGATGTTATTTTAAAACTTTTTTAGAAAAGCCAGTGTGCATCCTTCTTCTCTAGCTCATTCAAGAAAAAAGGTATAGAATTTTTCAGTCAGAGTCAAACAGCCTTGACTTTATTATGCTCCAGCCTAGTAAACTGCACAATTTTGTTGACTTGTTTTGGACCAATTAGCAATCACCTAATTAACAAAAAGGTAAGCAGCTTTCCCCTTCACAACAAACCTCCCCTTCATTATTTTGTAGCTATCAAGTTATCATTTCACTTCGAATCTGGGTTTGTATCACAAACAATTCTAGAGGTAAAGACAGAAGTCTGCAAACAGCTTACAGTGCTTCTAGCCCAATGAAAAGCCCCTGTGTTCAAAGGCTACATGCATATGTGATGAACAACAGAGGTTTGATACCACGGTCACCTCCTGTGCCTAGAATATGATGGAGCCCTGTCCATCTATCCACCACCCATTGCGGCTCAGCTCGGCAGCTCTTCTGTTCTTATTTAGCAAAGCCAGGGACTCACGTGCTTTATGAACAGTTCAGCCAGAAGATCAGGGTCCTCCAGACACTTCTCCAGCTGCTTGAGTAAATAACTGGGATCAGGGATAAGAGGGAACAGAAAGCGTGTGAGATCTGCAGGACAAGTTATCTTGCTTCCCAACCATCCCTCCTCTTCCACCAATTCCCAATGATGGTGGACCACTACTGCTCCCCCTCATCTTGTCTGTTCCACACTGGCCACAAGCACCTGGGCAAGGTAATCCAAGAGGAGTCACTACCAGCCATCAGCAAAAGGCATCTCTTGCCACATCCCGTTCTGGCCCCATTGTGAGATTTCCACAGCCAATGCATGACCTGCACCCAGGAATGGGTGCTTACTTACTCTTTGTGCCAGTCATAGATCTGGTGGATGTTCCCAAAGATTATCTTGTCCTTGCCCTTCATGTCCTCTGGGATACCACGGGCACTCATGGTCGCCATATAGCCCTGCAGAAGTCAGAAGAGCAGGCTAGAGAAGGCTGCCTGCCTCCTCTTTAAGGCCAGGGAGGCAGAGCTAGGGTGGTGGCATGAAGGGGAATGTGTCTAGGCTACGTTAGTGCCCAGAAGAGTGCAGAAGATGGACAGGACCCTGGTGTGAAGCGCTGAGGAAGCAGCCACATTACCCTTGGCAATGGCTTTCCAACTGTGCTCAGGGGAACCCTGGCATTCTTCAGAAGCTGATCAGGGATTCCTCAAGGAGCACCACAGAAATGGCAGACAAGCTTCCCCAACAGACAGCTTGCCATTAAACAGATTTCCCACCTGACCTGAACAGCTGCAGAAGACCTTTGGTGCATCCAGTCCACAAGGAAGAGTGATGGAGCAGCACCCTGCACAGAGAGCCTAGCCTAGAACACACCCTCCCAACTCTTCTGTAACCCCATCAGGTGTTTGACCACAAAAATGTTGAGCACTTGAAAAACCACTGCCTTGCAGAGCTGAAAAGAGGGCCATTGCATTAGACGCAATTAAATCCCAAATCGGCACCCAAGATGTATTAGGGAAATCCAATTTAAAGTTGCTCAATTTGCATTATTTGTTCTGAACCCCAGTATCTCAGGTCCTTAGCAACATTACACTCCTGTGTGGATGAGCCCTACCCAAGGGCTCTTCCCTGAATTTTCGGCATCTTCCCCCTCTTTTTAAAAAAAAGTCTCCAGCCCTTTTATTTATGGAGATATAGGGGAAAGAGTGGAGGCAGAATTCTACCAATGTGGTGAGTAAAAGGCAAATCTGCTCCTGCCTTCCAGTATTTTGGCCAACTCTAGAAAGAAAAAAAGTGCCGGGATGATTGACAAGCCAGGGAAGCAGTGCTGTCCTGCTACCTTCCCCCCATCTCCTTGTACTGACCAATGGGCAGCCAGTATTTCTTCACTTTTCAGTTAAAGCAGTAATTTTGCTCCAGTTGACCGTGGTTGCATTTATTTCCTAGGCTGGCGAGTTGGACCCTGATTTTCCTAGCTTGAGAACAAATTGGTGAGCGCAGGGCACTAATTTTTCTGTCTCGTGGACACTGTGGTTGGCACGTTGCATTTATTTTGGCAATTGAATTAGAATGAGCTTGCAACAAATTATTTTAATCTAAATCAATGTACTAGAGTGCAGTAGTTATTCTCCCCATTTTGCATTGACTGGCATTAGTTCCTCCCCCCCTCCGGTCTTAGCACCACTACGTTTTTGGTTACAGGCTGGGGGGGGTGGGGAATCTTGAGTTTTTGCATAATTTGAGATGGCTTAACCAGGACCTTAACTAGGTGGCAGAAATGGTTGAAATGGCTGGTGGCCTGATTTTGAGTAACATGCCTGCTCAAAATGGAAAAAGAAGGTTGACATCAGTGGCGTAGCGTGGGGGGTGCAGGGGGGGCCGGCCGCACCGGGCGCAACATCTGGGGGTTAGGGTTAGGGGGCGCAAATCCATGGGTTAGGGGGCGCAAATTACTTGCCTTGCCCCGGGTGCTGACAACCCACGCTACGCCACTGGCTGACATAGCAAGTCATATTAAATATGTAACAATAAAGGCTCAAATAAAATATGTACCACGGATGAGCAAAAAAGCACAAACAAGCTCAACAGTAATCCAACACAGTCAAACAGCAGAGCCAAAAAGACTATAAAAGGCAAAACTATTCTCATTAAAGGAGGAACAGTTGCCCAGATGAAGGAGGAGCACAAATGAGCAAATCAAGACATAGATGTACAATGTGGCAAGAGACAAAAAGGAACTTCAAGCACAAACTGCTGAAGATATCAATACATTATTTCTTTAAAGGTGTCAGAAGCAGAAAACCAGAAAGAGGCAGGGGGACCTTTATATGGCAAGGAAGCAAAACAAGACCTTTTCGGAAGACAGAGAAATTGCAGAGAAACAGAAGGAATTGTTTGCTTCAGTCTTCAAAACATGCTGGAAGGGTTATCAAGGCTGAATCAGTCTGTCTTAGAACCAAGTGAAAACATTAAGAAGGAACAAGGTTTTCCGGCCAGGTGGCATTCATCCAATAGTTCTTAAAGAACAGATGAAGAACTGCTGAACTATTATATTAGCCTCCTTACAGAGAGGACTTGGAAGGCTGTCAATATCTTTCTAGTCTTTTAAAAAGGAACTAGGGAGGAAGGGAAGATGCAGAAAATGGCAGCCCTGTCCCAGGTACACTGCTGGAAAGCGTTATTAAGGCTAAAGGTACCCCTGACCGTTAAGTCCAGTCGTGGCTGACTCTGGGGTTGCGGCACTCATTTCGCTTTATTGGCCAAGGGAGCCGGCGTACAGCTTCCGGGTCATGTGGCCAGCATGACTAAGCCGCTTCTGGCGAACCAGAGCAGCGCATGGAAACGCCGTTTACCTTCCCGCCAGAGTGGTACCTATTTATCTACTTGCACTTTGACGTGCTTTTGAACTGCTAGGTGGGCAGGAGCTGGGACCGAACAATGGGAGCTCACCCCGTCGCAGGGATTCGACTAAGGCTAGAACAGTTAGATACAGAGGGTGTCTCCAATGGTACCTTTCTGCTTGCATAACAAGACTTCCACTTGGGCAATGCAACTTCCCCCTCCTTTTCCCTGCAGCCCCTTCAAAATCTGCTCCAGAGGGTTGGAGGGCCTTCCGAAGCAGATTTTGGAGGCATGTGGGAAGAGAAGAGGGGGTTCTGTTGCATTAGAGGAACCCTGTTCACACAACATTGTGAACATAAGACCAATGCTTGCTAAGGAAGTCACCCCCCACCTTTAATCCTCAGAGCATTCACAGCCTCCTCCAGAAAACTAGGCTCCTGCCCTTGGACCCCAGATCCCCAACTGATCATAAGCCTGGACTGAGGACAACCTCCCCCCTCCCACCCCACCCCAAAAGCACATTAAGGAGTCTCACACTCTTACTTGGAGAGATTTCCCTGCTTCTCTCCTCATCCAGTTTTTAAAACGAATGAGTAAATAAAAATGTAGGAAATGAAGTATAAACAGGGCTTTTGCAAAGGGAAGTTTTGTCTTACCAATCTTGTGGAATTCTATGAAATCATCAGCAAACATCTCTCTCATTCTCTGTATATACAAGTAGGCCAGTGGAGATTTGTATCTTTGGCTTTTCAGAAAGAGACTGGGCAAATACATTCACCAAAGGCTTTTAAGGATATTTAGCAGTCAAGATGGATGGACCCTTCTATGGGTTGGTAACTGATTAAAAGGCAATCACCAGGAATAGATGTAGGAAAAGTTGTCACAATGGAGTGATGGAAACAGAGGAGCGCCCAAAAGATCCCTATAAGAACCAGAGCTCCTGTCTTGTTCTAAACTTCTGTGGCACTGGGGGTATAAAGAGTTAAGCAGCCTAGGTGGAAAATTGTTAAGGATAGTGAAATCCAAAGCAATTTTCGAAAGTTCTGAAAGAAACTCGGCAACAAACAAAAATGCAATTTAAGGAGCTGAAAAATTATGAAGAACCTAAAACCCATACAGAAATGAGGTCTAAATTGATTGAAGCCACCTAGGAAAGAGATCTTGAAGTCAGAACAGAAAGCTGACTAGTTTAGTTAGCAGAAGCAATGAAAGAGCTACTTCAGTATTTGAATTCACAAGTGGGATGTGCAATGGGATGTTCAGGGTGCCAGCCAGCCAGGCCACTTCTAGGGATATTCCATTCCCTTTCACCCATCAGTTTGCCGTCTTAACCCAGCTGTCAGCCAGTCAATATTCAATGCCCAAAGAGCATGTCCAGTCCTCAGTGAGCTTTTTTTTTTTTTTGACAACCCCCTCTCCAAGTTTTTTCTCCCTGAATATTTTTTGAACTTCTTGCAAACCCTGCAGTTCTTCCAACCTGTTGACAGCTTCCTCTTGTGTGTTTAGCTTCACATAATGAGTCAAACTTCTCTATTTTATGACTCCTGGCGTCAGATTGTAAAAATTAGAACTTTTTTGTTTTTCTGTTTTTTCTGACACCAGGAATCATAAAACAGAGAAACCAACAGGAAAACACTTCAGTCTCCCAGGACATTCTGTACAAGATCTCAAAGTAGCTGTCTTATTGAAACGAATTTTAGAAATACACTTGAAAGAGAAGTTGCTGAATTACAACTCATTACCAAACTAAAAACTATGGAGAGACCTGGTCTGAATAGAGATATTGGATTCATGTCCCATTATACATGCTAAAGCTAATTTTGGTCATCTATCCCTTCAAAAATCCCTTGCCCTTCACTGTGGAACCAACTGCCATCATTAACAGTCATCAACACTTATAAGGTTGAAGAGACCTCTGCTTCAGAGTATCTGAACAAGTGTGTATACACACGAAAGCTCATTCCTAGAAAGCTTATACTTAGTTGGTCTTTAAGGTGCTACTGGAACATCTTTCAATAAAAATATTTTATCTTTCATCATTGTTATTGATTGACAGCAAGTTCAGCTCCAATAAGGGGGACTATTTATCTATGTAAAATCAAGTTATGGAAATAGTTTCTACAATTTGTGACTAGAAATCATGGGACAAACTTGAGTGTGGATGAGCCCTTAGTTAGGTCCCCTTAGTATACACTGAAGAAAACTTAGTTAAATGCCACACTGATCTTCCCTTGTTTTTAAAACAAAAAAGGAAGAACCACAAGCCTGAGATCCTTACTGGGGTCCAAATACTGGTACTTTTTTCAGATTTAACCCTGCTTAACATTGTCTGTGGTCAATGTTGCTGCCAGGCAAAAGTCATTCGGGCAGAAGTGTGAAAAGCGGGGAGATTTCTGCTCACAGAAGACAGTGGTTTTGGAAACCAGAAGGAACACTTCTGGTGGGCAGGGGTGGAAACACTCTTATTTCTTTCAGAAAGGGTGGGGCATAAAACTACTAAAATACCAGCATATGGAACAGACTGGTGGGATGTGGCAAGAGCCAGCAGCTAGGGGCCTTGGGTCCATGAGAAGCCCACTGTGGGCTCCTGGGACTGAGCCTGATCCTTCATCCACCTTTCCTTCCTAGGTTCCTAGGACAACAACAGAGAGGTCGGATCAAGAAACACAGAGGTGAGCAGCAAGCAGTGTGCTCTCTCACTGGAAGACAAGCAGGTTCTTGCCCAAGGTCCCACAAAAATCTGGAGACGGCCCCGTTGGTGGGCAGAGGGGAATCAGTGCCTAAAATGGAGTGGATGTTGGCACCTCCACAATCTGGCCCAGGTCCTCCACGTACATCTTCTCAGTCTCAATCAACTCCCTGAGAACAAACCTGCAGGGGAGAGGAAGTAGCAATGTCTAAGGGGAAGGAACCTCACTGTGTGACCCCCTTCCCCTCTATTTCCCCCTCCAATCTCCCTTTTCAATGCCACAGGCACGCTGCCAGCCTCCTCAACACAGGCCCATGCATGACCCACAGGAAGGCCCCTGCCAGCAAGCTGCTCAACATGTTACAGAGGCAGCAGGCATACCACCAGGACAACATTACGCGGCCATGGTTCCCCCATCATACTCAATACATTTGTAGGCATGAATATGCAGACAGCCAGGGGCCACTCCACAAAGACAGAATGTGTGCAGTGAAAAAACGAGGCACACAGCTGCCTACCTTTTATGGGGCATGTGTTCAACATACTTGGCACCCAGGCCCTGAATCCGCTAAACTTGTGAAATAGTGCCTGCGTTTGTGGGTGGGTTTTGGTACCCACCAGGTCTGTGCATCTGCTCTCCCCAGCAGAACTGCTCCTCCCCCTGCCCTTCCCACTGCTGCCTAGAAGTCGGTGCACAAGAGAAATCACTTACATACTCTTTTCTAAGGCACTGAGCCTCTCCTCCTCTTCCTGTTCCTCAGAGGCTGGGGGTGGCATAGGAGGTTGTGAAGTGGGCTCGGGGTTTGGAGGGTCACCAAGGAGCAGAGAAGAGTCAGGGCCCTGCCATGAGAGAAGGGGGGGGGGAGAGAAGAGCCCATAACGTCTTACAACATTTCTCATTGGGTGGATTAACTGGGGAAAGGGGCACTGGGGACCCAGGATGAGACGCAAAATATATTGTGTGGGCCAAGAAGGTGTAGCAGGATCTTCTATTTCCCCTAAGCTCACTCACAACACATCAGGCTCTGAGAGATCAGGGGAAGGAAAGAATGTCCATCATAGATCCTGGAACACTTCTCCAATTTGGAGCAGATATCCTGCTTTGGAAATAATTGACTGATTAAGTGCCTGAAATAGAGCTGAAAACTAATTTTGGAGGAAAGCATTTCAAATAAACCGCAAATCAAATGACATTCACCTAAACATAGTCTCATTTTTTTTAATTCAAAATGCCTATCTATATCTATCTATATCTATCTATCTATATATCACAGCTATGTAGCCCTATATACTGCCTCTACATTGGAAAGAAACAAACCATTCAAATTCATTTACAGAATCATGAAGGAACAAAGCAATGTGTCTTCATAATCCTCAGATTAATTCCAAAAACTTATAAACACATGCCATTTGTTTTCATATTTACTTGATATCATCCTCTTTTCCGAGTCATACTCAAAAAAGTCATTTTCATTAACTGCACCACATTCCACAGTTGTTTTATTTCTAACCAGTTTCTGTTGGGACCTGCAGCATTTTCCATCTTGCTATTTTTGCTAGCATTAAAACAATATGGTGCTTTGACTGGCATGTTCTAGGATGGCCAGATATGCGTTGCACAGACACAAGCCAGCCCCCCAAATTATTTGCGTCACAAAAAAGGGACACTAATTTGCATGAAATTGTTTGTAGAAATACAGTCTATCTCACCATGGTGGGGAAGACATAAAGTGACTTGTATGCCCCTCTCCACACTTCCTCTTGTTTGCTGCTCTCCCCACCCCCACCCCCCAAAACCACTCTTTAGCATTCAAACACAGCAAACAGCAATTTGGGATTTCTCTGGACTGGGAAAGAAGTGGGGCAAGAGCAAAATTGCTGGTAGTGTCTGCTGAAGTCTGCTGACCAGGAGCTGATAACATTTGATGGGCAACTTCAAGGCCTCTGCTTTCTCCCCTTTTATGGTCTTTTGCCCTTAAATTAGACATGGAAGCCCTCAGAAAGAGAACATTTTTAAATATAGGACTGCCCCCCTTCAAAACAGAGGACTGTTCTCTGTAAAGTAGGACACATAGCTACTGTAGGCCTCTCTGAGGTCCCATGGAGAAGAGGGGGGATTGTTGCCCCCTCAACCTGGTGCAAGACAACGTTGCCTCTTACTTTGCTCCCCATCCATCAACCTGCAGCTCACCTGGGTGCTTTTTCCTGAGCCATCCCCTTCTAGCTGGCTGGAGAACAGGGAAAGGTCTGGGAGATGAGCAGTGCTATCCTGTAATGCAAGGGAAGAATGTTAGATAAGGGTGGTAGCCCAGCTCAGCCTTCTGGGGGCCACAGGGAATTCTCTCTCTCTCCCCCCCATCCCTGTCCAAATCATCAGTCATCCTATGAGAACTGCATTGCTAGAACCTGCCATCCAAATTCCATGTTCGTACTGTTAAGGCAGAAGGCATGGAAGCCAACAGTCGGAGGTGCCAGAGCCAATGACAGGCAGAGCCAACTACGTAATTCTCATTTTCTCCCCATTCTTCTCTCTTGCTCAGTTGTGCAGGAACCAATACTGAGACCAGGGGCTTATCCATGCTTCCTCAGGTCCTGCTGTTTGGGGGGGGGGGGGAGCCGCTCAGACCTGTTCCTAGAAAGTGTGGGTCAAGCGGAAAACCCCTTGGACCTGCTCTAGGCAAGGAGCAAACGGGAGTGTGGCACTTTCTTTTGTGCCAGACGTGGGTGGTGCTGTGGGTTTCGAATCCCCGCGACAGGTCGGTCCCTGCTCCTGCCCACCTAGCAGTTCAAAAGCACGTCAAAGTGCAAGTAGATAAATTGGTACTGCTCCCGCGGGAAGGTAAACGGCGTTTCCATGTGCTGCTCTGGTTCACCAGAAGTGGCTTAGTCCTGCTGGCCACATGACCCGGAAGCTGTACGCCGGCTCCCTTGGCCAGTAAAGCGAGATGAGCGCCGCAACCCCAGAGTCGGTCACGGCTGGACCTAATGGTCAGGGGTCCCTTTACCTTTACTTTATCCAGGCACAGGTCTCTGCTTCAAAGATCCATTTCTGAGCAGCATTTTTTTATTTTTACCCTGCGCTTTCCCGGAGAAAACCCACATTTTACCGCTGAATCAGAGCAAACTATGTTTGTTGTTTGCTCTGATTCAGTGGTAAAACATGGGTTTTCCCAGGGAAAGGACCAGGACGACAACAACAACAAAAACTGCTTGGATGTGGAGCTTTGAAGCTCAGACGTAGAAGCCTAGCAGGAAAGGAAGTCTGGATGAGCCCTAAGGAGGAGGAAGCTAACAGCCAGTGCCACTCTTTGGAATAAGTAAAAAGGCAGGCAAGTGCTAAGAGCAAAGTGGTGCAGCAGTGCCTCCCCCGCTCTGGTGGACCAGCCACCACTGCAAGCATTTGCCAGTCCGTGCTACTTACAGATCAAACTGGTGTTCCCTCTGTTAGCACCTTTCCACAAATGTGTATAGCAAAATTCGAACAGCCCCTCGCCTTCTGAAGGCCAGGGCACAAGGATCCTAATTGTGCAGCTGTCCATGGAGGTGCAGGTCAATTCTGTGTCCAGGGCAGCTGTTTACCAGCTTCATCTGGTACGCAGGTTGAGACCCTACCTGCCGGCGGACTGTCTCACCAGAGTGGTGCATGCTCTAGTTATCTCTTGCTTGGACTACTGCAATGCGCTCTATGTGGGACTACCTTTGAAGGTGACCCAGAAACTACAACTAATCCAGAATGCGGCAGCTAGACTGGTGACTGGGAGCAGCCGCCGAGACCACATGAAAGACCTACATTGGCTCCCAGTACACAATTCAAAGTGTTGGTGCTGACCTTTAAAGCCCCAAACGGTTCAGTATACCTGAAGGAGTGTCTCCACCCCCATTGTTCTGCCCGGACATTGAGGTTCAGTGCCGAGAGCCTTTTGGCAGTTCCCTCGCTGTGAGAAGCCAAGTTACAGGGAACCAGGCAGAGGGCTTTCTCAGTAGTGGCGCCCGCCCTGTGGAACGCCCTCCCACCAGATGTCAAAGAGAAAAACAAATACCAGACTTTTAGAAGACATCTGAAGGCCGCCCTGTTTAGGCAAGCTTTTAATTTTTGACAGACTATTGTATTTTAATATTTTGTTGGAAGCCCCCCAAAGTGGCTGGGGAAACCCAGCCAGATCCGCGGGGTATAAATAATAAATTTATTATTATTATTATTATTATTATTATGTGTTTTCCTTTGCCTATATACAGGGGTAGGGAAATCTGCAGGGGACAGCTGGTGGGTGGGCAAGTCATGTTTCCCCCTAAGTAAAGGTAAAGGTACCCCTGCCCGTACGGGCCAGTCTTGACAGACTCTAGGGTTGTGCGCCCATCTCACTTAAGAGGCCGGGGGCCAGCGCTGTCTGGAGACACTTCAGGGTCACGTGGCCAGCGTGACAAAGCTGCATCTGGCGAGCCAGCACAGCACACGGAAACGCTGTTTACCTTCCTGCTAGTAAGCGGTCCCTATTTATCTACTTGCACCCGGGGGTGCTTTCGAACTGCTAGGTTGGCAGGCGCTGGGACCGAGCAATGGGAGCGCACCCCGCCGCGGGGATTCGAATCGCCGACCTTTCAATCGGCAAGCCCTAGGCGCTGAGGCTTTTACCCACAGCGCCACCCGCGTCCCCACATGTTTCCCCTACCCACCAATTAACCCCTGTAAATGCCCCTCCCTGACCATTTTTAATTTATTCCAACCCCCCGCTGTGTTTGACAGCTTGTAGTAAGCCCTGCAGAGGGGCAAAATGTCCTGGGAGAGGCATGGGAGGGGTTAAACCCTCCCCTCAGGTAGTTTGACCCTAATGCAGCAAGAATAAAGCAATATTAGCCTTTAAGAGTAATCAGGATTGTTTATTCTGCCTCCTCCAGTATTCTTTAAAAATCCAAAATTTCCCACTGGGATACTTAAATCCTTCAATCAGAATTATGTAAATCAAGTGCAACTGCTTAATTATGCACCATCTATTCTCTTTCCATTATTTGGGATTTTAAGTATCTCAATGGTGTTTGGTTTTAAAGCAGAAAAGCACAATGGGGGTGTGTGAGAACAATGAAATGGAACAGGCACCAGTCATGTAAACTTGAGACAATTTTTGTCAAAAAGGGAAAAAATAGGGTGTTTCGGGCTTGCATATGGGTGTTCTGATTTATATCCTCACTTTGCTCAAAAAGAGTCCAATAACTATCAGGTAAAACAATGAAATAAAAAACCAACACCTTAAAAATCTCCCCTCCCCCCCCCCAGAAAACCCCAACAGAAGCAGAGATTTCTAAATATCACCCAAAGGAACCTGATAAAAACAACCAGATTCCTACAAAATTAAAACCCTTAACAAAAAGGGTTATAAATGTAATTTACCCTGGGGGTGGGGAGACAAAATAAGGTGTTCAGGCAGGCTTCCCTTAGGAATTTCCAAAGTTTGGGTGCAGCTACCAGAAAGGCCCTCACCTTGCTTCCAACCAGATATTTCAGGGACTGTTGGGACGCACAAGATAACTTCCGTTTAAGATCTCCTTAAACTGGTAGGCTTGTATTAGAAAAGGCAATCCTTTGAATTAATTTATTGTTTTGGATGAGGATATCACTAGAAAGCACTTTCAGATGGGCCCAGAAACATTTTTTGTTTTTTCCCCATCTGGTGTCAGGAAAGAAATCAGGCTTTGGCTGCGACAAACACAAAACCTTTATATTTGAAGCACGTTCTTTCCCTCAAAACTGTAGGTTGTTCAGGGTTGCTGGGAACTGCAACTCTGCAAGAGGCAAACTACACTGCCCAGAATTCTTTGGGGAAAAGGGTGTGCTTCAAAGATACAGTATGTCAGAGGACACCCATATGCTCTATCACAGCACGGAGATGAGCAACTTACAAAATGGAGGAGAGGAAGAGAGATTGTTTTTTCAGCCCACAAACAGCAAAGGGTCTTATAGGCACTATGGACCTTTGGCTCCCCCTCCTGTTCCCCCTACAACTCAGTCTACAGCAGGGCTAGTCAACGTGGTGCCATCCAGATGTTGTGCACTACAACTCCCATTATCTGGGGGGCACCAAGTTGACAACCCCTGATTTGCAGTGCCAGAGCTAAGTGCTGCTGCCAGGTACACAGTGCCAACCAAGCTTTACAGGACAGACCTTCACATTCCCCAGCCTGGTTCCATATTAAAATGAAATTCAGCGACCTCTCTGCAGGAGAGGGGTGAAGAGAACCGGTGCGGATTGAAATTGCAGAGGAGAATTAGTAACCAGGGGAGATTCATGCAGGGGAAAGTACTATAGCTCTGGTGCTTCAGTAGTTACCTGCTAGGATGAGAAAGGAGAAACCCACACCCTCTCCTTCACACACACATACACAGCATATTAGAGGTTTATTTTTCCAAACTTCTTGCGGACATAAAGAAAAGCCGCAATGAAGCAAGAACGCTGGATGGCACAGAGATCTGTCATTTTACATATTCCTTGGGACAATTCAGTGATGGGTGTCGTCAATGAGTTCTGCTCGTGTTCAGGATTTCACCAATGACCACATTTGGCCTTGCAATTTTCCTCCCCCCTGCTCCCTTGGGCAGATTATGGAGGGGGGTTGTTGGTGGTCTTCTCTTACATCACGTGGCTTGGCTTACTGATACCATAGAATTGTAGAGCTGGAAGGCAGCACAAAGGTCATCTGGTCCAGCCCCCTGCAATGCAGGAAACCTGCCCACAGCCCTGGGTGGGCTCGAACCACAAACCTTCTGGTTAATGGCCAGAGACGCTGACCCACTGCACCAGAGAGAGGTGCTCTGTTTGCTTTGCAACAGCCTCTGCCAACCCAGCACACCCTCCAGATGTTTTTGCCTGCCACTCCCATCAGACAGCATGGCTAGTTTGGTGGAAGCTGGTGGACACTGCTCTATGGGCATACTTGTGTATGATGTTAGCCCCCCTGCTTCTGGCATGTTTCTGTCTCAGTTGCCTAAACTCATCTGCAGGGGGCTTGTGGCTGGCTAGTCCAGAAGGGAAAACAAGACAGCTTCTAGCTCATGGCAAGACAGGCATTTCTCTGCTCTCACCGTGCCTACCGACTCCTGCGGCGGGACAGCAAAGGACCCCTCTGCTTGCCCCAGAAGGCCCAAGTCGATGCTCTTGCGATCTTCCTGGCGCCCGTGCCGCCGAGCCCGGCCCTCTTGTTTCCTGAGTGGGCGTTCGCCCCGAGGTAGCCCGCCGGCACTTAGCTTGCGCACGGGGTTGGTCAGCCATTTCTTGAGGGTGCTGACCGAGTGGCGGGAGGCGGGGGAGCTGGGAGCTGAGCTGCTGGATGCCTGTGGCTGGATGGAGGCCACGGAGGCAGAGATGCTGCCATCGCTGCCTGCGATGGAGTAAGGATCTGCAGGGAGAGGACAGGCACAACCAGTGAGTACATGGACCGATTTTGTGACGTACTCAAAGCACACACAAATCTGGAGGCGCAGAGGCCGTGCTTGCGTCCTAAAGGGGAAAGAGGCTGGTCTCGAAGCTTCCCAGAGGAAGGCACACCCTTTGGTCTGGAAACCCTTCCTCCCAATTTAAGAAAAGGTCACTCAAATGCATGCACAAGGCGGGGGCACGGAACACTTTGCAGCTCTCTCAGGCATCCTCTCAAGGGCCACGTGCAAGAGGCAAAACCTGGGTAGAGGAATGGATGCAACTCTTAAGCTTGCACAGTAAGCTACACTCTCCATACCCATCTCACTCCAACCGGGCAAGCCTGGTTGTCATCACAGTTCAATGGCACATTCTGTCAGGGACTGGGCGGAGGAGGAATGGTGGAGGTGGCCTCCCCATCCTGAACCCTTCCACGGAGGAGGAGGAAGACAAGATAGACATGGGTTTGAGGGAGGTCACAGCTCAGAGGAAGATGAGGGGGAAACCATGGGAGAGCCAGAGCAACACCTGGCGGACATATCATTGAAAACATTCCAGACCCTCCATCTCCCAGAACCCGGTGAGCCTTAAAAGTAGGAGAGCAAAGAGCTCAAAGGCAGAGGGCACGTAGCAGCACCCGTAGGGGAGGTGATGATGATGACAAATGTGGACACCCATTCACTTGGGACAATGCCATTTACCAAGAGGCTGGGTTCTATAGCCTCTCTCTGTAAAGACTGAAATAAATAAGGACTGTAAGAAACTTTTTCTTGTCTTATACTTTCCTGGGCAACCAGTCGGGAGCCGCTGACAGCATCCTGACAATTCTGGATATGCAAAAGCAACTGAAGAGGGTCCATAGGAGGACACGGGGCAAGTGTGGCCTGGGGGGGAGTCCTGAGGGCTGCATCAGAGAGGCTTGGAGGGCCTCATTGACCTGAACTGCTCCACCTGAAATCCAAGGTGTTAGAAGGAGCAGGCCATAGCTCAGTGATGACATTATTTGCAGGCAGAAACTCCCAGATTCAGGCCCCTGGTATTTCTAGTAAAATGGATCTCAGACAGCAAGCCTGTAGAAGATCTTTGCTATTACTTTTATTTCCTGATCTGCCTGGGATTCCCAGGCAGTCTAAATCAAAGCACTGATCAGACCCAGACCCCCTTAGCTTCAGCAAATTATTATTTATTAAATATGCATACTGCCCTTCATCCACAAATCTCAGAGCAGTTCACAACAAATAAATACAATATAAAAGCACAAATGCATGATAAAAACTAGAACAAAATCAAGCAAACAATCCAATACACATACACACACCCAAGATTGCTGTACTGTGTGCCTCTCCAGATCATAGCCCTGGCCTGTGAGACCTGCTCCGCGATTTCAAATAGCTGCTGGAGCTTACAGCCTCTGTCCTATCAGTGTGAGCATTCAAAGTGAGTACAGAAGTGAACAGCATTACATCCCTTTTGATGGTTCCCACCCTCCACCCTGCTAAAATGAATTTCTCCACTTTGTAGAACAGAGACCTATTGGAATGCACATGGGAAGTAGGTGGGTGGTTTCTGCTTCTCTCAATTCACCACTATCCACAGGGCAAAACCCCACATGGCCCCTTCAGCAGCTAAGCTTACCTCCTTCAGAGCCATTAACACTTTATTAAGAAGACATCACCTTGCACTCCCCTTATTGCAACTGAACATCGCTAAACTTTGCTAAGCTCCACACCTGAACTGTTATGGGGCATGACCTTTTGGGTTCTTATACACATGATGCCTGATCAGGCTACGAGGTCAGCTCTGCAACCATCTCCTCTGCAAACTCAGTTGGAACAACGTCAACACAGTTTGGAAGTGGTCAAAAGCATATATTAGTGTCACTCCAGCGCTGTTAGAAAATGGTAATGCCCAATCTCAACATTTAGAATGAAAAGCTGGAAATTGCAAGGTTATGTTCACTTGAAAGCTGTGATAAACATAGCAAATGGCCTTAAAAATTTGGTGAGAGGAAAGCTGTTGTATTAGAAAATGGTGGTGTAAGCTGGAGAAACACAACACAGGCATACAGATCTATGACAGCAGTTTCAAGCAGCTCACATCTCAAGATACCTACTTACTGTTTAACATCATGCAGACACGTTGCTCTTGCTCCAAAGGGGTTATACCTACTTCACATATGCATGTGCCCCACTTGGCATTTCTCTACAATTCATTATTATATGCTTGGGGTACGATTTAGTAGTTATTTGGCAGTTGCCGCATCAAGGAGCTACTTGTGAATGGGACCATCACAGATACACCATCTGCAAATGAAACTTTCATTTCACGACATCATCTCACAATGCAAGGCTTTTATACAGAATCAGTTCCCACATTCAGCTACCAGTCATCAGATTTAAGAAAAATGAGTGTTGTGGACGCGCACACACGCACACGCACACGACCCAGGCACTGATGACTGGCAGCTTAATCCATTTATTACATTTTGATCCCATCCTGCCACCAGGAGTGCATATACTTCTGCATACACTTCTCTTCCTCCCGTTTTAGCCTCACAACAACCCTGTTGAGATAGGTCAGGCTGAGAGAGGAGATCACCCAGTGGGCTGCATGGCTAAGGAAAGATCTGAACACGGGTCTCCCTGGTCCTACTCAGAGACTCTCTCACTTAACCGTACCGAATTTGTGAATGAACTTCCATGAAAATTGCCAGTAATGTTCTGATGGGTCTGAGATTGCCTGTTTGCACATGCAGATCAACAACTTGATGTTGCAGTCATGAAATGATCAACAGGAAGATGCAAACTCACCCTCTTATCATATGTAATAGTGGCTCAGATGTGGGTCCAAGTCAGTGTCCCATCTAACTAACTTAAGAGGGCCAGATCTGCTTAACTTCAACAGCAGAAGTTTGCCTTTAGCCTATTTTCTGTATGGTCTTGTGAAGTGGCCCCATGTGCCTAGAAAGATGGGCATGGATGTATGCAGGTGGGCAAGTGCAGAAAGATGTCCGCGTAAGCAAAGCAGGCAGCAGGCATGGGTGAGGAAAGGGCAGCCGTGCTCCCCCAGAGGAACTCTGCAGGAACAGCCCAGCAAGCGCCCAGCAGGAGGCAATAATGCAATGCAGCGGGATGACACCTCCTCCTGAAATAACTGCCTGCATCAGGAACCCGAGATGTGTCAAGCCACAGGCACCTGACCCCACCTTGGAAACTGACATGACAGTGTGAGGGATGTCGCTATGGCAACTGGCCAGCAGTACATATGTCTATGACATTGCTAGGACCAATTGCTAGGCTTAAAAATAACCAATTAGCACCTGCAAAGTGCAGCAAACAATGCCTTCTCTGCAGCCTGCTACCTCATCCTCCCAAAGTCCTAGACCAACTTCCCACACAGGTGGCAAACCTGCATCTGGGCTAAAGTGCTTCAGACTGCAGATGAGAGGTCATATTAATTGAATTTGTTGTTTAGTTGTTTAGTTGTGTCCGACTCTTCGTGACCCCCTGGACCAGAGCACGCCAGGCACTCCTGTCTTCCAATGCCTCCCGCAGTTTGGTCAGACTCATGTTTGTGGCTTCGAGAACACTGTCCAACCATCTCGTCCTCCATCGTCCCCTTCTCCTTGTGCCCTCCATCTTTCCCAACATCAGGGTCTTTTCCAGGGAGTCTTCTCTTCTCATGAGGTGGCCAAGGTATTGGAGCCTCAGCTTCAGGATCTGTCCTTCCAGTGAGCACTCAGGGCTGATTTCCTTAAGAACGGAGAGGTTTGATCTTCTTGCAGTCCATGGGGCTCTCAAGAGTCTCCTCCAGCACCATAATTCAAAAGCATCAATTCTTCGGCGATCAGCCTTCTTTATGCTCCAGCTCTCACTTCCATACATCACTACTGGGAAAACCGTGGCTTTAACTATACGGACCTTTGTTGGCAAGGTGATGTCTCTGCTTTTTAAGATGCTTTCTAGGTTTGCCATCACCTTTCTCCCAAGGAGCAGGCGTCTTTTAATTTTGTGACTGCTGTCACCATCTGCAGTGATCATGGAGCCCAAGAAAGTAAAATCTCTCACTGCCTCCATTTCTTCCCCTTCTATTTGCCAGGAGGTGATGGGCCCAGTGGCCATGATCTTCGTTTTTTTGATGGTTTTTTTTTATTAATTGAATACTCCTCCACATAAAAAATTCCCACCACACAGAAAGCTAGTCTCCATCATCAACACCACTCCAACACTCTAAATTTCTATGTGGAGATAGTTTTTTTAAAAAAAACCATCTATGTGGAGAGAATTATTTTGTCTGCAGGAACATTCAGTCACCCAAGACTCCCCATCTTCAATCTGAAGCAGGTCAGCCCAGAAACAGACCAGCCACCTGAGTAGGGATGGGACTCTAGACCTCCGCGCAGCCTCATCCTGCTTGTTTATTACAAGCACACAATCTCTAGTTCCAGGCTCTTTAAGAAAATATCAAAAAGACTAGCTAACACAAGACCTAAGCATGCCGGCAGTCTAAAATGACACCTGGAAAGAGTATGTGTAGCCACTCTCTGTACTCTCAACTAGAGCACTAGGTTTAACTACTTCTTTCTCAAAATTGGATCTATCACAGCTAAACTTAATTCACAGCTCATGTTGGTGTGTAGCACATGCAGTATTTTGGAGGAGGTACAAACAAACAAACAATTCTTCCCATCTGACTGGGTTGCCCGGGCGACACTGGGCAGCTCCCAACAAAAAATAGTAAAAACACAATAGAAAACAAAGCCCCCAAACAAAGGGTCAAACTACATGTTATACATGGGTCCAGTTTGCACATAGTACCCAGTCAACCCATGGCTTAGTTTAAACTCTGTAGCCTCCCAGTGAGATTGCTGCCTCTGGTACTCTTGCTGCTATGAGTGAAGCCATGATTTAGTGTGTTGTCTGAATTGGGGCTCGTGGTTTGTCTCTTCCAGACAAACCGTGAGCAGTAAGCCATAGAACAAACCTTCGTTCAGGGAAGTTTTAAATGTTTGGTGTCCTATTGTGTTTTAATTTGTTGGAGACTGCCTAGAGTGGCTGCGGTAACCCAGTCAGATGGGCAGGCAAGCAAGCAAGCAAGCAAGCAAGCAAGCAAGCAAGCAAGCAAGCAAGCAAACAGTTACAGCTTGTGGGACAAACTGTGAGCTGGGGACTGGAAACCACACCAAGCCAAACCATGGCTTAGGTCACAGCAGCACTGCAACAGAAAGACCGGAGGAAGAGTAAATTAGCTGCCATCTCCTCTCTGAGTATCTGCACACTATTGCACTCATAGTTACAGGTAGGTGTTGGTCTGCCGTAGTCGAAACAAAATAAAAAAAATTCCTTCCAGTAAATGTGCATGCACATGAAAGCTCATACCAATAACAAACTTAGTTGGTCTCTAAGGTGCTACTGGAAGGAATTTTTTTTTTTTAATTGCATTCATAGTACACCATAATTCAGCTCAGAATTACATAAGAACCAGGTCAAAAGTTGCGCTGCACAGCTATGCCTATGCTTTTTATTTATTTGTTTTTAATTACCGGGGTGGATTAGGCAGTGTGGGACCACAGGATGTGGGAAGACCAGCCCTAACATTAGGCAGACAGAGCTGACCATCTCAGGTAGAAGATGCTTCAGGCACTGGTGTCAGCCACCTGAGAGAACTCTTTCGTCGGAGGCCAGAGCTGTGTCTGCTGCTCTCAGGTGCAGTGGAGGACACTATCCCTAAGATTCCTGTGCGAGTCCAGTCCACAACTATAAGAGAGCTTTGTTTACAGCTAGCACCTTGAGACACCCAGTGACCTTGGGGCAAATGTAATTCAGGCTTGCAGAACGTCAGGAGCTCATCAAGCCAGAGGCAGTCCTCCAGAAGCTCAAGATATTTTGGTGCCTGAGGCAGAAAGTCCAAATGGGACTCTGCACTGTGATAAAAATAAATAATACACTAAATCATCAACAACATTAGCTACTTTTTCACCATTAAATAGCTCCCCACCTCAGGCTTACCCTGTCTAATGCCAGCACTAAGCTTGACCAGGCCTAGCATTATAAAAAAAAGAACAAGTTGCTACATATTTGGGCACAATATGTGACTAGTGTGTGTAAAGGGGGTGCTGAGCTCAACAAGTCACAACTGTTTGTACAAGTTGTCTGTAAAGGCACCATCTCCTGCAATCTGATTCTTGCTGGCCTCTCTAAAAAAAAAAAAATTGGCTAGAAGTATCACAGGAGCATCACACACTCTGAAATATAGCAAACAAGGGGTAAATGGCCATGTTCAGACAAGATTTGTGCCACAAGAGAAGGCCGCCCTTAGCTGCCTGCTAACCAAGCTAATGTCCCTCTGCTGCTTTCCTCCCCACCTCCACCCCCTAGTTCCATGGGTGCAAATGGGGCAACAGCCTAATATTGGCGGAGGAGGAATGTGCACGGCACGTTCCTTGGCAAGGCCTGCGTAGCTCTGGCTGCGCCATCCACCATCTGTTTTTTAGGAGTTGAATGTGCTGGTGGGTGGAGCCACGTGGGGGGAAGGAGAGCCTCAGAACTCAAAGGCTTTTTTATTATTATTTTAAAAACACATTTTCTCCCTCTATTCAGCACCAATTTTTCAGGGATTTCTAAAGACAACAGTTCCCTCAGGCGGTACAACCACCCAGCGGGGAAATTTTTCCACATTCTATTTTCAGTCAGTATCAAAAACTGCACCCAGGGAGGGTTCTGAGATGGGCTTAATCTGAGCCCAGAGCTGACGATGGAAGGCTCCAGAGCCCATTTTTCAGCATCAGGCTCAGCCCCTAGAACATGGAAAATAATGGAACAGAAAAACTTGTAAGCATGTGGAAAGGGTCTTTCTGTCTCTCCTTTCGCCTGCTCCATAACAAACCAAGACCATAACTGGGATTGGACAGCAGGGCTTTCTTACTTATTGGATGTGATTTCCAAGCAGGACTGAGCGTCTGTCTTATAGGACAAAATAACTTATGGACTTGAGAACTCCTCCATGAATCTTTGACAAATTCATTGGTGGCTGAAGCTGTTCATGGATAGTAGCCACAATGGCTGTGTACTAGACTAGTATCGGAGGCAGTGTGGTGGAGAACAACATCAGGAGAGGGCTTTGGGCTCATGCCCTGCTCGGTTCTGGGTTTCCCAAAGGTATCTGGATGCCACTGTGGGAACAGGATGCAGGACCCATTAAATACATTTACCACATTTTACAGAGAGAAGTTCCTTTGCCTCTAGACAAATTTGTGGAAGAGAAAGCTATCAGTGGCTACTAGCCAGTGTTGGAGGCAGTATGCTCAGTTGGTACAGCACGAGACTCTTAATCTCAGGATTGTGGGTTTGAGCCCTATGTTGGGCAAAAAAACCCCTACATTGCAGGAGGTTAGACTACATGACCCACGTGCTTCCTTCCAACTCTACAATTTTGTGATTCTATACAGCCTCTGAGTACCTGTGTTGCTAGGAACCACAAGTGGGAAGAGCGGTGATGTGCTCAGATTCTGCTTGTGAGCTTCCCACGGCCATCTGGTTGGCCACTGCGAGAACAGAGTGCTGGACAAGATGGGCCTTTGGCTTGCTCTGACATTAGCTTCATGAGCCTCAGCCATTCAAATATGTGCTTTCACCGCCTTATCAAAGGATCTCCAAGGTGGGAACTGCCTGACCCGCAAAGGTTTAAGGCACCATAACTTAGAAGGTAGTACTACAGGGAAGACAGGAGTGCCTGGCGTGCTCTGGTCCATGGGGTCACGAAGAGTCGGACACGACTAAACAACTAAACAACAACAACAGTACTACAGGGTTTCTATTGGAGATGGGAGATTGCAAGGGGAAATGCACCCCCTTTCCACAGGACACTTTCCTCCATTCCAGTTTGTAAGATACAAGAGTAAACCAAGAACACTAGGTGAATGGTGACAAGAGATTCTATCGCTACTTTCTGGACAAATGTTAAGGCACTTCCATTTTGTTCCAGGGGATTATAATACAGTGGTACCTCAGTTTTCGAACGTAATCCGTTCCAGAAGACCGATTGAGTTCTGAAACGTTCAAAAACTGAAATCTCAGTACGGAAGCCTCAAAATGGAAAACTTAATACGGAAAACTCAATACAGAAGCCGCATTTCTGGTTCGACTTCCAAAGCATGTTCAGAAACCAAAGCATTTACTTCCGGGTTTACGGCGTTTGAAAACCGAAATGTTCGTCAATGGAGACATTCGAAAACCAAGGTACCACTGTATTCAAGAATAAGAGGCATTAATCTAATATGAGGGACATCTGGCAACATGAATGTAGCTATCCAGTCAACTCTTAGATCATCAATCCCAGACTGCTGAAAACATTATGATTACGATATGAGATTTTTATCTTAAAATTCTTAAAAACCACAAAATGTCAACTTTATGCCTCTGGGAAACTGCAGCATTAATGGCAGGCAGGCTCGTATTTCCTAAACCATATCCCCTCCAAAGTATGCAGGTTTGCAATTTAATGCAGGGCCCAATTCACTGGGAGGTTCTGCTGCGGAAGTTCACGGAAATGCATAGGCATACAGAAGGAGTGCCATGTGGATTGCGCCCTTTCCCCCCAGTAATGAAATCAAGAATAATTATTTTATCTCAAGCTCTCACTGTATGCTCCATCCTCCTCCTTCCTACAACCTCTTGAAAGCGTTCGCCAAGGGTGCATACTCAAGAAGACATTGTGCAGACTGGTATATTCTTAAAGCTCTTTAATCTCCTTGCCACCATAAGGTGTTTCTACTCAGATCATGAAAGAAATGTATTTCATTCTAAAGACTGGAGTAACAGTGTCCAGATCCAGTACTATACAATGGAGAAGGTGTGTGTGTGTGTGTGTGTGTGTGTGTGTGTGTGTGGCCATTCTTGCTGCAAGGCTTCTGCTGCCAGGGTAGCAGGGAAATTGCCTGCAGAGCTCCCACCCGCTTCTTTTATTTCTGTTACTGAACATGGAAAAAAGATGTGTGCACCCAATATAAAAAAGGAAGGGGGAGGCATGGGTGTAGCCAGGATTTGTGTTAGGGGGCAGGCTTTATAGGGCGGGGACCTCTGTTAGTCAAGTATTTTTTACTGATTTACTTGATGGGGGGCAGCTGTCCCCCACCCCTCCTTGGCTACGCCCATGGAGGGGAGGGATTCACAAGATTGGTGTGGAGAATTGCTACTGGTGTAGGGGAGGAGGGAACAGGCTTGCTGGTTTTGCAAAGCTTTTCCTTCCTGTATCTTAAGATGCTGTGCAAGAACTCTGGCTGAACAGATACAGTGAGAGATCATCAGTCTCCAAGGCTGCAGTCCTATACACACCTCTCTGAGAGGAAGTCCGGGGAAAAAATAATTTGCATCACCAAAAAAAAAAAAAGAAAAAAAATAGGGCATCAGTTTACATAAAATTTGCACATGGTTCTCTCTATGTACAGGTGCAAATTTTGAAATAATTGATAAAATTTCAATAGAGTTCAGAACATCTCACCATAGTGAGGAAGACACCAGGTGATCTGTTCAGCTTCTGATTCTGCTGACCAGGTGATGCTGTTGATGTGAAACTTCAGGGTCCCTGCTCTCCCTTGTTATGGCTCTATCTGTAAAACAGACTTAGTCAGGCAGCCCTCAAACAGAAGACACCTTTAAAGAGAGGTCTTCAAAAGAGAGGACTGGCTTTCATAAAGTAGGACACCTGGCCACTCTAAATCCCATGAAACTCGATGGGTCTTACTTCTTAGTAAACATGTAGAGAATTGCACTGTAAAAACAGTAAACAAACAAATAAATAGCAATTATAAAAACAGCATGAGCTGAAGTGGTAAAGGCCAACCCTACCTCGTTTTTGTTAACTCTCACCATTATCTTGCCCCGAGGGAAGAAAAAGAAGACAGCTTATTTGAGGCAAGCAGTCCTTTGCCTTCTTGGTTTTAATGTATGCATACATTTTTAGTTGACGCTCATCACTGTAAATAATTTTATTTTCTGACGATAAGAGCAGTTTGACAGGGGAACAGACTCCCTCAGAAGGCAGTGGACTCTCCTTCCTTGGAGGTTTTTAGCAGAGCCTGGATGTCCATCTGTCATGGATGCTTCCACTGAGATTCCTGCATTGCAGGAGGTTGGACTAGATGACCCTCAAGATCCCTCCCAACTCTACAATACTATGATTCTATGTACAATTCTTTGAGAGGTCAGCCTGAAATGTCAATATATAAACAGCATATATAAATAAGACAGAATGAGGCAACTTGCCTCTGGCAGAAGACTTTAAGACACCAATAAAAGAAGAGCAAATTGTCCATTGTCCATTGTTTTGTTTTTTTTACCACTGGGTGGGGAATAATTTGGATTGTCTGCCTCAGGCACATGGGCCATTTCTGAGAGGAGAAGTGATGAATGATCATGGGCAACAGTCAATCTAGTTGCATGCCAGAAACTCCTGTTCCTATCCAAGTAACCCCTTAAGAAATCTGATGGATCTCTGTCCTTCCCAGAGAACCCAGGGTGGCTCATGAAATAAATAAAAATACAAAGAATCATTAATTTTTTTTACAATCTTCATCAAATTTCAATTAAAATTGAACTGCAGCAATGCTGGACTAGCCCTCATGGTCCCTTCCAATTATATGATTCTGTTGTGAACCTCCAAGACAAGGCCTCATCCCAAACTATGCTCCAAAGGCAATATGGCCAGAAAAAAATCATTTATACCCCAGAAGTGAAAAGAAACTCAGGTAAGCAGATTCTTCCCCACCCCCTCTAGACTCTTATATCATATTGGGTGGGGCAAAGGGGGTGTGAAGAGAGAAGACACAACCCAGCACTGATGGGTGGCAAGGCCACACACTAGAGTCAGGATAGCAGGAGAATACGAAAAGGGAACTCTAAGTCTGAAGATTCACTCCAGGGAAAACAGTGGAGAGATTAACATAAGGTCCCTCGCACAGCCGGCAAGACCATGCCATCACTTTCCTCATTAGATATGTTTATTTTAATGAGGTGGAGGGAATATCTTGCATTATTACGGTGAAAAACAGACAAGCGGGTTAGATATTTGCAGGGACAACCTAAGAATTGGGCCCCAGAAAGAGACCCACTTACGGAACTTACAGAGTGTTGGTGTTTCCGGACAGGAACTTAATATTATAAACAGATGTTGGAAACATGTAGCTGGCAAATGATTTATTAAAAATCTGCTGGAATTTCCACAGAAAGGGCAAATCCATATTAAATTAGAGGGCAGGAGATTACAGGCTGGCATTTGATGTTGTTTGTATTGTGTGGATGCTACCACAAAAGACCCCAACTTCACCACGCTGCATGCATGAGCAGCACTGACCCTGCAACAAAGACCCATCTGGAAGCCCCTGAGTCAGACCTTTGGCCTGTCTAGTCCAGTAGGTCTTTCAGACGCAGATTCTTCTCCAAGCTCTTGGGCAGAGGAGGGCATTTCCAAGTTCTGCTGCCTGAAATTCTCTTAAAATGAAGATGTCATGATGTTTAAACAGCATATTCTCTCACCCACAATTATCTTTTGCTCTCCTGGTCTGTGTCAAAGTGCTTTTTTCTTTGCTCTTTAATGCTGAACCGGGACGCGGGTGGCACTGTGGTCTAAACCACTGAGGCTCTTGGGCTTGCCGATCAGAAGGGGTGAGCTCCCATTGCTCAGTCCCAGCTCCTGCCAACCTAGCAGTTCGAAAGCACGCCAAAAAGTGCAAGTAAATAAATAGGTACCACTCCAGCGGGAAGCTAAACAGCGTTTCCGTGCGCTGCTCTGGTTTTGGTGTTCCATTGCGCCAGAAGCGGCTTAGTCATGCTGGCCACATGACCTGGAAAAAACTGTCTGCGGACAAACGCTGGCCTGTAAAGTGAGATGAGCGCCGCAACCCCAGAGTCGTCTGCAACTGGACTTAACCGTCAGGGGTCCTTTACCTTTACCGCTGAATTTGAACAAATGGCCGTTCAGCTTTTACCGCAGAATTGTTTTGTGGCAAAATGGAGTGGGGCTCTAGGGCTCAGACACTAAGCTTTAAAGTGCAGATCTGTGCCTAGAAACATGACACAAAAGGAAGTCTGGGTGAGCCGTCACACTGAGCTATGGTCATGTGTCAAACAGCAAGAGTAGCTGTGAGGATAGGGGAAACCGTGTATGAGGGTGTGTGGTAAAAATTGGTATGACAAGCCTAGCAATGTGAGAGGCAGCTCAGTGGAGCAGCATCTGCATCACAGGCAACTTCAATCCCCAGAAGTCAGGACTGGGAAAACCTCCTTGTCTGAAATCTTGACAGTGATAACCAGTCACAGCAGACAATACTGGGCCAGATGGACCATTGGTGTGACTCAATTTGAGGCAACCTCTTGAGAGCAAGGGGGCAGGCTTACAACCCCTTGGGGTGCATCCAAACCCACCACTCCTGCCCTGCTTCATGTCCCTTTTGTCCCTCAGAACTTATTTACATAACAATTTTTTTATTAGTTGTATAGCATTTTAGGCGTCTTGGGCTTCCCTCCAAGAATCCTGGGAACTGTATTTTAGTGGTGATGCTGAGAATTAACCAGTAGAGATTCCTAGTCCCACTGACAAATTTACTTCCTAGGGAATTTCTTTTAAATCTCTTTAATAAAGTCTGTAGTGGAGGTGTTCTCTCAGTGTACCAGTACAAATCCACATTTCCTACACATCCTCTCTCTGTTGGAAGGGAGCCTCAGAAGAGCATCTTGCCAAAGCAAACACACACAAAAAGGTGGATCTGGCGCTGAATGGGTGCAATCATCTCTTAAAAATAAATAAATAGAAGAACACTCTGATCACAGAAGAGAGGGATGAAAAATGACCTGGGGGGGGGGGGGGAGAACAGTGTTACCATTCTTCCCAGGTCAACTGTATAAAAATAAACAAATGTGTAAACAACAATAACAACAAAAGGAAGTGGCATTCAAATAGATCAAAAGGTATGATGTGGATTACACCTGCAATTCATTTTTCCTTCTTCTTTTGCTGCAGACTATGCTGTTTTGGACACACCTTCAGCAAGTGAAACAATAACTGTTCTATAGGTGTAACATTTGCACAGCAATGGAACCAATTTGCAAGCAGGCTCAGCACATTAAGTTCTAAACTCAAGGGGAGCAAGTTTTTACAGCAGAAGCCAGCTGTGGATTGTACTGATTGACCTACAATATCACAAAACACCCCCTGTTCCCTATGCCTGGTTTATAGTCATTTAGTACAATTGTTTTTAACATATCAATTTAAATACTATCACAGAAATATGATGTTTAAGCATGAAATTACAGATGAACATATAAATGGAAGGGGGGAGAGATAGATGGCTGAAACAGCAATTGTTATACTGATATATATATATATTATAAAGGTAAAGGTAAAGGTACCCCTGCCCATACGGGCCAGTCTTGACAGACTCTGGGGTTGTGCGCCCATCTCACTTAAGAGGCCAGGGGCCAGCGCTGTCCGGAGACACTTCCGGGTCACGTGGCCAGCGTGACAAAGCTGCATCTGGCGAGCCAGCGCAGCACACGGAAACGCCGTTTACCTTCCCGCCAGTAAGCGGTCCCTATTTATCTACTTGCACCTGGGGGTGCTTTCGAACTGCTAGGTTGGCAGGCGCTGGGACCGAGCAACGGGAGCGCACCCCGCCACGGGGATTCGAACCGCCGACCTTTCGATCGGCAAGCCCTAGGCGCTGAGGCTTTTACCCACAGCGCCACCCGCGTCCTCATATATATTATACAGTAGTTCAAATAATATATATATATATTAATATATATATATATTATACAGTAGTTCAAATTGTAAAGCCTGGTGGAAGCTGGACTTGCCCCCACAGCTGAGGAATTCACAAATCTTTGTTTTCTATTGTGTCTGTCTTCACCATATATGCCAAAATTTCACTATAAGATTGTCAGCTGTCTTTTAATCAGAATATCCTTAATCCATTGCACTACATAGACCAGACAACCCACCCACAGAATTAGGGAGTTACTAAGCAAGGATTTTTAAAAAACCATTCTTTTCAGCTCTGCCTCCTTGCAAAACAGTGTGTCATTTTAAATTTGCATGCATTTAAATGAATTAAAATGCATAATCAGAAGTAGCCCTTTTTCTCCTCAGAGAGGGATGAAAACTCAGAATAGAATAGATATCCTCTGTATCTATGGGATCTCATAGGACACTGATCTTCAGCTGTGGAGTTTTGTGACCTGACCAATGCGCCATTGGCCACAGATACAAAAAGGAAATAGTGGGGCAGAAAGGGAGAAAATAAGGTGGCGGAAGGGGAAAGATGGAAACAGCAAAGATTTATAATTTCAGATAGAGCAGGGAAGAATATCAAATAAGTCAAAAAAAGAACTGAGAGAAGACCCCATGCTGACACTCCTACATATGGAAAGGTTGAAAGTCACAGCCACAGAGTAGTAGGCAAAAAACCTGTGTGGTCTAGTGGTTAGGGAGGAGGAATAAAGACACCAGCTCAAATCCCTGCTCAGTCACAGAAAAGCTAAGCGGCCTTTGGCAAAGACGCTCCTGCCCCACCCCCCTGTCCCCAAACCTCAGTTTTTTCCATCTGGGAATAATTGCAACTCACCTCGCAAATATGTTGAGAAGGCAAAACAGATGAAGACTGCAAAATTCTTTGCACATACAAAGCACTGTGTAATCCGTTGATAATAATAGCAGCATGACCACCACCACGGATTGAACAATAGTTCCAAGCCTTTTACTATTGCAGCAAGGAGTAAGCAGAACTGTAGTTTCAGGGGAGATGTGCCTTCAGAGTATTACCGCTAACAGCGCACAAAGGTCAGCTTCAGAGTCACACCAGGTGCCCTCGCTCTACCAAGTATCAGAAATGTGAATAGGAAAGCTTTTTAAAGACACAGAACGCATAAGATGCAAACACCCCACAGTTCCATGAAACCCCACAGGTGTCCATCTTTTAAAAAGAAAAAGCAAGCCAGCCCTCCACCGTGACTAATAGGGCTAGAGAGGCAATAATAATTGTTTCTCGGTAGAAGCAACCAAGCAAGAGTAAAAGAACCGACTCACAGCTGCGTAATGTCAATTACATATTCTGACATCCTTTAGCCACCCCATCATTTTAAATAGTGTAAAGTGCCATGTGATTCTCAGATGAAGTGCAGTATATAAATTTAATTTAATCATCATCTTCTTCTTCATCTTCTTCTTCTTGTTGAACTCCAGCTCCCCCATCAGCCCCTGCCCTGATGGGCATAGTCAGGGATTATGGTAGTCATAACATCTTGGGGGCCACAGGTTATACCATAACTTACACAATTGTTCTGCTTGCATTAAACCGCTTTACTCTGGAGTGTGTGAGAGTGAGTGAGTGAGAGAGTGTTTTTGCCAGAATGAAACCAATTTCCTCACAAATATGGTATCTGAATAGTTTGCTACAAGTGGAGTTGTGTCCCTGTGCCCCATTCAACCCATTTTTGAAGGTTTGAGGCAGTGTAGATTCTGATCAAGGTCAGAAAACCCATTTACCATGAGTGCAGCTGGATCCAGGCAGGAAAACAAAAGAAAACAACCCAATGGCCGTGTGAATAATCCCTTCAGTCCCCTTAGAGGGCCACTTCATTTCCTGCACAGAAGGCCCATATGAGTAGGCAACAGAATGACACTCATAGGTAGAGTATCGTGCCAATCTGATGTGCATGATGTATTTCAAATACATGTGCACAGACTGTAAGTACTTTGGGAAGATGTTTATTCATACTGAACTGTCTCCCCATTAATGAAGAGGCATCCACACAATATACTCACCATCTCAATTTCCCCCCAGACCTTCCCACACTTTAATTATGTTTTTACTGAATCACTGTAAAGTCAGAATAGGAAAAGCTCTGCATTTAAAAGGAGAAACGCCCAGGATAACATTGGGTCCACATTTTGTTCTGATGCGGATAAGCTTGAGGTTGTGTCAAAAGCAAGTGTTATCCCACATTTTACAGTACATTTCCCCATCACTTTCCTTACTGCAAAATTGGGGGGCTGAAGCAGATTGTGTAACACCTCCCAATTAACTATAATTGTGCAGCCTGAATTTGCCAGTATGTAATTGAATCTCACCTGAAAATAGCAACAGTCTGGAAGTGACCTTTATCCCTAATGATTATAAGAGAAAACAGCAGGCCCAATCCCCTCACTAAATATTTTTTTAAATTGTTTTGATTGAAAGATTTTCATGGATAACAAAGGTACATATAACCAGAGCTTTTTTTCAGCTAGAATTTAGCGTAACTCCATTCTGGCACCTCTCTGGTGGGCACCAATGCCATTGCCATTACAAAAGAACAAGGGAGCCGTTCATAGTGAATTCTGGCACTTCTTTTTCTAGGAAAATAGTACTGCATGTAACATCTCTGTTTTCAGTTCATAGAGTCCTATCTATAGGTCAGTTACATTTGGGGGAAAACATTGCTATCACAGGCATTGTGAGGTTGAGGGGGGGAGAAAGAGGTGAGGAGAGAGAAGCGGGGTAATGATTTTCCTTCTTCTGCATAGCATATGTATGGGGTTTTTATGTCACTGTCAAATGGGTAGGTTCTTCATCTGCTCATTTTCCTCTCACTAAGGTTGTGTGATCCTGCTCCTTCCTTCTTTCCCATACCATAAAGGTAAAGGTAAAGGTACCCCTGCCCGTACGGGCCAGTCTTGACAGACTCTGGGGTTGTGCGCCCATCTCACTTAAGAGGCCGAGGGCCAGCGCTGTCCGGAGACACTTCCGGGTCACGTGGCCAGCGTGACATCGCTGCTCTGGCGAGCCAGAGCCGCACATGGAAACGCCGTTTACCTTCCCGCTAGTAAGCGGTCCCTATTTATCTACTTGCACCCGGGGGTGCTTTCGAACTGCTAGGTTGGCAGGCGCTGGGACCGACCAAAATGGTACAAGTTTCCCTTTAATTTGCTCCCCACCCTGCCCATAATACATTGTGTGAGGTAATGAATTCTCTCTGGTTTATGGTCAGGTCAGTCATGAAAACAAACTTGCTTACTTGCTTATTACATTTATATACCACCTTTTCTCCCAAAGTGTTCTCATCCCCAGTTTTTCCTCACAACATTCCTGTGAAGTAGGTTAGGCTGAGAGACGGCGACTGGCCCAAGGTCACCCAGTGAGCTTCATGGCTGAGAAGACATTCAAACCCTGGTTTCCTAGGTTACATTCCAACACTCGAACCATTACACCACCCCAGAGCCTCTTTTGCACTATTTCCGTTAACATTCAAACAGAAGTGAAAACAAATTAAAGGTATTTGTAATGTGAACAAGGACTCTGGGTAGCACAGGTTTTGCATCCGCCTTACAAACCCCAGGGGAAGCAACAGCTGTCTTAAGCCTTACCTGCAGGTGGAGGGAATGCCCAATGAGCAGACTACAATTCAACAAACGCATGCAGAGAATACTCTGATATAGCCACTCAAAACTTCAACAGCCTTGATCTTCTCAGGGGTGGGACATGCACTCCCACAAATAAGTCGTAATCAGCAGAGAAGCAATACACGTTCCTGGATAACTCAAACACAGTCAACAAGATTCAGGGAGTTGTAAATCAGAACTGAGTCTGAGATGCATCCGCAGAATTTGTTGTTGCACTTTAAGGCCCTCCTCCTCTTCCTTCTCGAAGCCATATCTGTTTTCCTGCCATAATTGACTCCTTCTCCTCTTTCCCAGCTTCAACACTGCTTTGCAGTTGTGTCAACCGGCAGATGCTGCATCGGCATCAATGTAGGGGAATGTTGACCTCAGGGAAACATAAACCTTCACCCCTACAGTGCAGATTATTGGCTGGTTCATACCGTGACCAAAGCCTAGTGTGACCTCATCTGCCCAGTACAGAATCATCCCTGGGCATCTGGGAAATAAACCAGGATAGTTATATGTGGCCCCTTTGAAAAGACTGATAGGATTGCCACCTGATTTTACTGGCCCCACTCCTGTATCTTGAAAAGTAACCGGGCAAAAAGAAATCCAGCAAACAAAGGCATTCCTGCTGTTTATTGTAACCACAGTTAGTATTTATACAGCACTAGCATATAGTGCCTTCAAGTTTCAAAAACCATGCACCAATTCACATTGCAGATTAGAAGGCAGTGGCTGACGAAGCGTGGCTTCCATAAGGTAACCAAACTAGTTAATGAACTAAGGAACACCACCTGCATGGGCTATGAAGAAGAAAGAACTAGGTATTTTAAATGCAACTATGCATTTAACATCATGTCTAGTTTGGACCTTCACCACTAGACTACCTTCATGTCAGAATAGCCCTGCCTTCCCAGGTCCAAAGGATGCTCCACAGACCTCAGCTCCTATCAGGTTGTTAAAGACCAGAAGTTGCACACACTGAATCTCATGGTTTAGAGTAGGTCGCCAGGTAAGTTACCTTGAGGCAGAGCAACTTCAAGCACTCTCAACTTCAAATGGCTATAAGAATCTGCTTTAGCAAGAACCCTTTTTCTCTCTATAGAACCATGTGTTAGACCAGCATTTCACATTCTGGTCAAGATGCACATAAGGACAGCAACTCATAGGGGCTTTAGAATTTATGTATCTGCCTAACATGTCTGCCTAATGAATTTTGGAGCAAGATAGATGGATCTTGGTTTCATTGAGCAAGGCAGTTCTTATGTATCACAAACCATCTGAAAGGATGGCAGACAGACACGAACCTGAGTCACATCCTCAGAGATCATTTTCTGGTTTAAAAAGCCTATTCATCTGTGTTGATCTCTAGACACCTCTTCAGAATACAGGGAAGGAAAAAGTAATGCTAGAAGTAACCACACACACACACAGGTCACCTTTCTATTCTTCTAGACAAAGCTCAGCAAAACTCAAAAGCTTGCACAGTCCTTCACCAAAATAGCTTGGAAAAGGGCTATGGATCATCGGGAGAATCATAAAATCGTAGAGTTGGAAGGGAACCCTGAGGGTCATCTAGTCTAATCCCTCCTGCAAAACAGGAATCTCAACTAAAGCATCTATGACAGATGACCATCCAACCTCTGCTTAAAAACCTCCAGTGAAGGAGAGGTTTGTATATAAAGTTCCCAGGTTCAATTCCTGGCATTTCCAGGTTAGGTTGGGACTGTCCTGTCTGAAACCCTGGAGAGCTGTCAGTCAGTTTATACAATACTGAGCTAAATGGACCAACGGTCTCACTTGGTACATTTATTATTATTTCATTTATTAGGACTGATATTGCACAGCTGGTCTGCTTGCTACAGCTACTTTCTTTCTTCATCACATCGCAGTTCCGTGTTCACTGTGGCAATCCAAATGGCGGTTTCTACTCATCAGACAAACTATACAATCAGCATGATGACCCAAATAGATGGCTGTTGCAAAATGGGGTCTTGTGCATTAATCCTTATTACATGGCAGCTTTTGCTGGGTTATTCCTTTATACCAGGCTTCCTCAACCTCAGCCCTCCAGATGTTTTGAGACAACAATTCCCATCATCCTTGACCAGCGGTCCTGCTAGGTAGGGATCATGGGAGTTGTAGGCCAAAAACATCTGGAGGCCCGAGGTTGAGGAAGCCTGCTTTATACTATGAAATAAAGGGACCAGCGTCCTGAATTATTTACTGTTTACAGCAATAGTTTTGGAAGGATGGAATGTGGGGTAATAAGAAGAGCTGTTTCCATTTCATCCTGACTGCTAATAGCATTCAACTCAACTCCTGTCTGGGACAGGAATTGTAGAAGCTTCTGGAAGCCTGGCAGGAGGATACCCACCAGAGTAGAGAGAGGAGACAGAGTAAGGCCAGTTGGCCTGGCCAAGTCTGAACCTGACAAAGAGGTTCAAGGGAGAAGAGAGACACAAATGCCTCTAACAAGATTACTTGGCCATCATATCTCAAGATCAAGGTGCTTCTAGATGGCCTGTTTATTGAGCCTTCATCCTGATTTTTTAGTGAGATTAGACAACTTTGGCTAATTAAGGAGCTTTCATTCTGATTTGTCCGCAGGAAAGTTAAATGACATTTCATCAAAGAAAGCATTATCACATTTTCCACCGCATTTCCCCATCACTTTCCATATCATAGAAAGTCTGATCTTTGGGGGAAACAGGTTTGCTGTGCTAGACTTCCTAACCAACTATACTCGTGCAACATGAATTTGGGTGGCATGTGATTTAATCTCACCTGAAAACAGTGACAGCCTGGCTATGCCTTTACTAAGGTTTAGTTAACATGTTATCTATCACCTTGCAACCACCTTGCAGCACTCACCCTCAAGGTGGTTAAAGAACTGGTGAAAGGGTTGGATAATCTCCCAGATTTTCACTGCATGCTTAGGGGCAAAGTACGGATTTTAATCCATGTTTGTGGCAGCAGGTATGGCAGTTAGTGGGTGGGAGTTATACAGTGATACCTCGGGTTAAGTACTTAATTCGTTCCGGAGGTCTGTTCTTAACCTGAAACCGTTCTTAACCTGAAGCACCACTTTAGCTAATGGGGCCTCCTGCTGCTGCCGCGCCGCCGGAGCACAATTTCTGTTCTCATCCTGAAGCAAAGTTCTTAACCTGAAGCATTATTTCTGGGTTAGCGGAGTCTGTAACCTGAAGCGTATGTAACCTGAAGCGTATGTAACCTGAGGTACCACTGTATTCTGAATCAGTTAACACAGAGCATACAGGAGAGGTATTGGGTAGAAAGTATTAGGTGCTCCTCGCTCCACTCAGCAGATCTTTGCCCAGCTGGAATTTTCATCCTGCTCAGGCAGTCTGCTCCTCACTGGCAAAATGCAAAGGGAGTTTGTGCCCCCAACTGATACTTCAATTCAATGCTCCTTCCCCAGAGATAAGTAAAACCAATAAATACTAGCTGAAAAGAACAGCCAAAAGTGAATAAAGTGTTTGGCGCAACTCTCCTAAGGGGTAATGTTATAAGATTTGGGACTATTTAGTTGAGGGGGGAAAGTTGAGTAATAGAGGTGAACAATTATGCATGGTGTGAAGTAAGCGGATATGGAGAAGTTTTTCCTCCCTCTCTCATAATATAGGGAAGCCAAATGTTTGGAAGTTCAGGATGGACAAAATGAAGTACTTCTTCACACCACAAACATAAACTAAAGAATTCACAGGCTGTGGTGATGGCCACCAATTTGGATGGCTTTAAAAGGGATTAAACAAATCCCTGGAGGATAAGGTTATCAATAGTTACTAGTCATTGTGACTATATTACCTCCAGAGGCAATATGCTAGAAATCAGACGAGTGCTGCTGTTCTCCTGCAGAAAGATGCACTAGAGAGGCCTTTGGCCTGATTCAGCAGGGCTCTTCTTCTGTTCTCTCATAGCCTGAATTCTAATGCATTAAACCCCACAGAGGTAGAGAGAAGTGCTGACTGATAATTCACTGCAATCCAGCCGGACCATGTTGGCTGCCTTGGCAGAAAGGCGGTGGTATAAAAACGCAATTATTTGATTGATGATGTTCCTTTTCTTTCTCTATTTAGGGTTGACAGAAGAAACACACAGGCACACACCCGTCCCCAGAATGGAGTTTCTAAAACAAGAAATGCCAAGCCTCGGGCCTGCCAAAAACCTGATACTGTCTGACTTGCAAACTCTTCCTTCTATTTCAGATCATGTAGCCGTCTTAATGTGGAGGAAAAGACGCTCTGCACAAGCTCAGAGTCCCTGCCTGCTTCATGAGACCAATTCCCGGACCTGAGCCCTGGCGATACCTGGCTTGGCTCAAGCCCCGAAGCCTCCTCACAGTAGGCCTCACAGATTTTCCACCCATTTTGTAGCGTTCACCGCAGGAAATGTTTCCATGCCTTGTTTGCTGAGGCCATGGGTGAGGGAGCAGGGAGGTGGGGGGGGGGAAAGAAGGGGGCAGTGTATATCGAGTGCTCCCCCCCCACCGCCCGATCTGGGAGCAGCTCCAGCCATATCTAAACTGGGGGAGTTGTTGGTAACCGGAGCAGCCAGCTGCAGCGTGAATGGTGAGTCACGGAAGCCTGGGCCGGGGCCAGGATTTATTCCAGGGTCAGATTCTCAAGGAACATCCTGTGGCGCGGAGCAGGCAAGAGGAGCTGGTCTGTCCCGCCTACTCACCCTCATCCTTCCACAATGCTTAATTTCTAAAGTAAGGGGTGCAGAGTCTTAAGCCTGGCTGAAATGTGTCTGCCCCAGATCCCACGACATGCACCGGAATTGGCTGCAATCACTCCAAGGTTTGAGAGAAGGCAGACTGCACATGCTTAAAGGCACTCTTTCCTCAAACCTGCACTCCCAACACAGAGCTCCTCTCTCTGAAATTTTAACAACAACAACGATACCAGGAGGTCTAAATGTGGGGGGGGGGCTCCTAGATACGAGTGCCCCCCTTTTCCTCAATAGAAGCTTAGCTTGCCTCTCACTTGATCCGTTACCATGGGCAGGGGGCTTGGGAATGTGGAAGCAATGGACACTTCTGCACATCCAGTTGACTGTGGGAAAAGGACATGGACAACCACCTCTGATCTCTGAAAAATTAATACCAGCTTTTACTCTCCCAGTTCCTGCTTCTCCACAAGTCCCAACTGCTCTCTCAGAGATGGGAACAGAAGTCAGGCTTCCTGGATCCCGCAGCTTCTGTTCCAGTTTCACTAAGGACCACAGCCACCATCATTACAGCTGCTCATTGGACCCAAGAGGCCCAATTCCAATCCCATCAAAGAAACCAGGCAGCAACCAATTTTGGGAACCCTTGGAGGCCCAGTGGAAATGGAGCAGAGAACTTGAAAAGGAAAACCCACAGAACGTCTGGGAATGAATGAAAAGATAAAAACCCAACACTTGGGATAAGAAGAATCACAGTGCTGCTTACAGGTGTAGGTGCACTATATCAGCATGTATGGATGCGGGTGGTGCTGTGGTCTAAACCACAGAGCCTAGGGCTTGCCGACCAGAAGGTTGGTGGTTCGAATCCTTGCAACGGGGTGAGCTCCCGTTGTTCAGTCTCTGCTCCTGCCAACCTAGCAGTTCGAAAGCACTCCGGCGGGAAGATAAACAGCGTTTCCGTGCACTGCTCGGGTTCACCAGAAGCAGCTTAGTCATGCTGGCCACATGACCTGGAAGCTGTCTGCGGACAAACGCCGGCTCCCTCAGTCACTAAAGCGATCTGAGCGCCGCAACCCCTGAGTCGTCCGCAACTGGACTTAACGGTCAGGGGTCCCTTTTACCAGCATATATAACACTCTTAAAAAAAATAAAAATCCACACCTCTCTCTGGGAGTTATTTAATACTATCATTTAATACCAACCAAATGTTCATCTGTTAGAGTCTGAGCATAACAATAGAATTAAGGTGGGGCTCCCCCAAATAAGTCACTGGTGCCAGAATTAGTCTGTCTTCCCCACACTTTGTTACCTTTGGAGGGGAGCAACCCCATCAAGAGTCAACACCCAAGGAGAAGAGCATCCAGAATAAGATTCTACTTGAGTTCCACTTTGGTGCAATGGATAAGAGTGCTGGATTAGGATCTGAGAGACCAGGGTTCAAATCCTGACTGGTCACAAAGCTCACCAAATGAGCCTGAGCAAGTCTCTGTCTCTCTGCCTAATCTTCCTCACAGGATTGTTGGGAGGATAAAGCTGGGAGAGAGAAGAACCATGTACACCTCGCTGAACTTCCTGGGCAGAAGACATGAGAAGACTCCCTAGAGCCAAGTATAGGATCACAATTCACACAGAACCTTTACATTCATATATAATATGGATATACAACTGTGCATCTTGCTCTGTTCCACACAAAAATAAGCCCAGTGTTCAAATTGTATCATTTCAGAGGATTCTCCATGAGGCAAGCTTCACAGAAACAAAGGTAGCTGCTTTATATAGTGTCAGATCATTTGTCCATCGAGCTCACTAAGTGCCAGTGGCTCTCCAGGGTTTTAGACAGGATTCTCTCCAAAATGTACCTGGAGATGCAGGGCACTGATCCTGGGAACTTCTGCATGCAAAGCAGATACCCTTTGCCACTGGGCCTTTCGCAGGCTCAGATGTGAGGTTTTTTGCTTCCTTTGCAATGTGCAAGGGAGGGGTATCAGGTGTGCTGTGGGGTGCACTCTCATCCAGAGGGACCTTACAGGCCTGGACAAGACCCTACATGGACAGGGCACTGCACTGCTTCCAAGCACATGGCCCAGAATCCTCTGCAACATCCTGAGGTTCCACATGGCAGGCTGCAAGCCTTTAGGAGGGAGTCCTAGACATAACGGTCAGCAAAGGAGTTATGTGTAAGAAGAGATGGTGCTTATCCTCCACCCACACTTGCAAGCACGGGTGTATCCAAGAGGGGGCAGGGGAGCAGCTGCCCTCCGCCTAAATCAAGTAAATAAATAAAAATACTTAACTGAAGTCCTGCCCCCCCCCAACATAAATCCTGGCTACGCCCATGCTCACAAGCAGAGAATCAATGGGGAAAGGATTCACTGAAATAAAAAAAACCACAGATACAACCAGTGCCATAACCAGTGCATTTGCGTACACACTATCTGGGAACCTCAATGGCGCCCCTCTGGAGGCTTGACCCGGGGCAAAAAACCCAGCTATGCCCCCCATAGCTATGCCTCTGCATAAGGATCAGCAAAGGAGCTATGTATAAGAAGAGATTGTGGTTATCTTTAGTACTGCACGAGACCCTTAATCTCAGGGTCACGTTGGGTAAAAGATTCCTGCATCGCATGGGGTTGGACTAGATGACATCTATGGTCACTTCCACCTCTACAGTCCCATGATTCTATACCTACACATACAAGATCAGCTTTAACTCTTAGAATGCCAGGGATACAGCTCCTGGCTCTACACCACCCAGTGGCGTAGCGTGGGGGGTGCAGGGGGGGCCGGCCGCACCGGGCGCAACATCTGGGGGTTAGGGTTAGGGGGCGCAAATCCACGGGTTAGGGGGCACAAATTACTTGCCTTGCCCCGGGTGCTGACAACCCACGCTACGCCACTGACACCACCTCCATCCCCACTACGGCTCCTCAGGTCATAACCCTTTCATTTCCCCATCACCAATCTTAATGGCTTTCAAACCTAACCTAGACTTTCTGGGCAATGAAGTCCAGCTGGAAACAGAGGCAGTAGCAAGCAGTGGGGAAGTAATGGCACCCAACAGCCAGCTCCTGAAGCACACCATAACCCCCACCCCCCCTTCTGCTCAGCAACTCCTGGAAGGCTGGCTTGGCATCTCCACATACCAAGTGCTTTGTAATCTGCGTCGCTCCTGTTTTTAAAACGTGTCCATGCACAGTGTGCTGTACACTCTCTCCAGCCTGCACACAGAGCATGGCACACCAAAAGGGTATCGGAGCCAATCCATTCACAGCCTGTTAGATGTGCATTCACAGGCACAAAGGACAAACAAACACACATACACACCTTCCTCCTGCTCAGCTTTTTCTACACACATGCAAACAGCCCCCCCACACACACATAGTGTGTGTATCTCTCTTCTCCCTCACACACACACATACACTCTCTCACCCATGCACACACATCATCTGTGTGCACACAGCCTCCCACAAGCATGGTAGAACACAGAGACAGACCTATGTACACAGAGATGCACACACAGCTCCTAAAGAGATGCGTGAAGAATTCTAATTCACAAATACCTCTGCAGCTCTAAATACACTGTTTTGGTGCACACACAATCACAATCATGCACACACAGAAGCAGGGATGCTCTCTTCTGCATGATGTATGCATATTCATATATGCTAAAAATAACACTTGTGTACAGAAACAAGGACCAGAAGCCACAGAATGCACAAACACCCTTCACTTTTTCTCTCACCTCCGTCCCCACCCACCCCCAATTTGGCAGCTAAGACATAGGACCACCCATTTTCCAAATGTTCCTGATTCTTGCCAGAAACTTTTCCCAGCACCTCCCCACCCACCCCCACCTCACTCCATCTTCCTGTGAGCACCCATCAACTCTGGCCACAAGGGAGTGGCACCTCTAAGATGAGCTTGGCACACACACAGACATTGTGTTGTGCCATTCCTTGCTTGAAAGCAAAGAAGCTGGAAGCAAAAAGTGGAAGGCTGGTATAAAGGGGAGGGGGGTGATGTCAAGGAGAGACACCACGAGGGGAAAGTCATCCCTCAGAGCCTTGGCACCGGTGAACCGCAGAGATGCCCAGCATAGAAAGCAAATGCCCTTTAGTGGTAGGGGCTAGCAGGAGATGAAGATGCCCCAGCAAAGGGGCCTGAGAGTGGCTCCAAAGAGATGGCAGCAGCCAGGACCACCAGGTGAGGCTGCCCAGCAGGGAGGAAGGACAACGCCCTTGCCCTGCTGCTTGATGCTGGTGCCCACTTCAGGAAGCAGTGCTGGGTTATCCGGCAGGTGGCACCCACCCAGGGGGTGGGCAGGGGAGAGCGGGCTCGCATTCTGCAGGCAGAAGGGCAGAATCAGGGCCCTGACCGTGCCAGAGAAAGTGGACGGGGGGAGAGGGAGAGGGGGGGAGCAGCGGCGCTGCCAGGACCACCCGCCCCACCCCACTCACCTCGCGCCCGGGAGGGGCAGCAGCTGCACTTGGCCAGGACTTTGCGGAACAAGTGGTGGCAGGCGCAGCCTTGCTGGCTCCCGCCCCTCATGGTGCCGCCCGGCCGCGCTGGGCTCTGTCGCCCACTGTGCCAGCCATGGAGCAGGGGCAGCGCGGCGGCGGCGGCGGCGGGCCGGGCGGGGAAGGGGGCCCGCGGGAGGGGGCGACTCCCGCCACCGCAGCCCTGCGCTCAGTGACAGAACAACAGGGCTGGGCTGGTGCTGCCCAGGGCGGGGAGGAGCCTCTGCAGCGTCTCTCCCGCCGCCACCCCCAGCATCTCTGCCTCCCGCCTTCGGTCTTCACCGAGATCTCCAGAGCTTCCCAGAGCCAGACCGCCGCCGCCTCCACCCCCCGCCCGCCCGCCCGCCCCGCTGAGCCATTGCAGCAGCGGAGCCTGCAGCGGGCACGGCGGGCGAGGGGGCGGCAGAGCTCTGCCCTGGAGGCGAGCGAAGGGTAAGGACGAGCGGGGGGCAGAGATGGAAGAGGAAGACTCCGTGGGCGCAGCGCCGGGGTCAGGAGCTGGCAGCCACGATCGTGCCCGCGTGGGGGAGAGGGGAGAGAAGGAACATATCAGAAGCGGGGTTCCGCACGTACAAGGGAAAAGGGGGGGGGCGAATATTCAGAAAGCACAAAGTTAGGGAATGCCCAGGAATGGGCAACAAACAACTCCTGCCTTTCGGCTGCGGGGGTTCAGCAGCGTTGCATTTTGTTTCCGCAGGCAGACGGACACACACACAGAATCAGGGTTCCATATATAGGTGTGGGAAGAGCCAGGCAGACCTACTCCCACCCCCAGGATCTATCCCATATTGAGATGGCCTCCTTGCGCAGCTGCTTCCTGTCCCCAGTGTGCAAGGGTGGGTGAATGGGTGCTGGGTGGGAGCTCAGGGCTGCTTGCAAATGTTCCACGTTTCCTACGCAGAAAGCAATTCCACGCAGGAAAACAGAATGCATGTGGAAACAGTCACATGACAATCACACACACACACACACATTCGTTTTGTGATGTGCACAAATCAGGAGTGCTGCGTTTATGAGCCCCAGGTTCAAGTGAAGCAGATACATGTGGCGACTGGCCAAGTCAGGGTGGTGGTTAAGACTGTCAAACTAGGACTGGGAAAATCCAGCTTCAAATCCTTGCTTAAGCACAAAGCGTGTCACTAACTCTTAACCTACCTTGCAGGCTTGTGGTGAAGTTAAAATGACAGTGTGTGTGTATGCCACAATGTGACACAAAAGTGCTTGGTGAGTGTCTGAAATGTTGGCTGCATTATAAAGCAGTCCCAGTCCAGTGCACAGTCTGTTAATTCTTCCTTTCATTATATGAAGACACAGAACCTCATTCATCTTTGGCCACCATGTCCCTGCTTTCACACAGAGGGGTGTGTGAGAGCTCATTCCCTGCCACATGCACTGAACCACCCTCCCCTAACAACATGTATGGGGAACAGAATTCTATTTCCCTCATGACCAAGGATGGACTCCAAATCCCATCAGCGCTAGCTAACTTAGTCAAGAGTCAAGGATGATGGGAGCCATAGTCCATCTACATCTGAAGTCCACAAGTTCCCTCTCCCTGCCTTAGAGAGTTTAGCTGAAGCATATAGCCCTTATACAAGCTGCTTGAGTATTCACCTGAAGACATTTCCTAGCTTCTTAGAATCAGCACAAGGCAATGGCTAGTGTTGGCCTTGGGAGAATGGGGTGCCCAGAGGCTAAATCTCTTCCCAGGGGCACTTGGAACTCAATTTCACATTTGTTGGGCTGGTTTACACAAGCAGTCAAATGAGGAAATAGGTCTGGACAGAACCTTTTCCCCCTTGTGCATTTTACTTGCAGGGATCATAGAATCATAGAGTTGGAAGAGACCACAAGGGCCATTGAGTCCAACCCCCTGCCAAGCAGGAAACACCATCAGAGCACTCCTGACATATGGTTGTCAAGCCTCTGCTTAAAGACCTCCAAAGAAGGAGACTCCACCATACTCCTTGGCAGCAAAATTCCTTAGATAAGGAAGCCTTCAGAAAGGACATCCTTCACCTGCAATTTGATGTGGTACAATCCACTCTACCAACTCAGCATTCTAGGGCCCTTTTCTGTCACAGTAAATCCAAAAATATTGGGGGAGACAAGGACAGGCTTCTTGTGAGCATTGATTTCAGGCACAGCTCAAAGCCTGGCTCTTTTGTTTTAAGATCTCAGGAATGGTTGCTTCTTACTACTATCGATACTGGCGAAAGCCAAGACAACCAGAGCAGCCACTGACCTCAGCTGCAACTATGAACTTGTGCTTGAACTTGCTTTCCTCTCCTCCCTCCCATTCTTTTTTCCTTGTGTGTCATGCCTTTTTAGACTGTGAGCCTGTTGGCAGCCTTAGTACTGATTTTTGTTAGCTGCTCTGAGAGCCTTTTTGGCAATGGGGTGGGGTATAGATGCAGTTAAATAAATTATAATTCTGGATATAAGCACCCTGACAGTCTTAGGTACTTGCCTCACCCTGTAGCCACATTTGCAAGGCTTATATTTGCAGCAGCAACAACAAAAAATAGTGCAAAAAAGAATTAAAGGCAATCCACTATCAATAGACAAGTTTACCATTGTCAACAATATTTTTTGATAAATGATACAAAGGAGAGTAAGAGCAAACAGAAAGGGGGGGAACCAGAGAGCCTAAGAGTTTTCTAATGTTCATATGCCCTTAAGATTAACACAGTATATGGCAAGTGATTTATATAAATATAATACATATAGCCATACATCATCCTGAGGTTTTATATGCTAATGATTCGTGAATAAACTCCAATTCTCAAAGAGCTTATTATATGCTCACCAGTCGTCACTCCTCAAGCCTTTTATATGCTAGTAATGCTATGTCCCTGATCATAAACTTATTTTGGTTTTGTATTACATAAGCTGCCATGGTTTCTTGGAAGGTGCTAAGAATGATCTGTTCAGAAGCTTTATTCATCTGCCTCCTTCCCCTTCCAAACTACAATTCCCAGGAGGAAATGAATGTTAAATTAATTGGGTGGATGTTAAATTAATTAGGGAAAGGAGGGAGGCAAGGGAGAGGACCAGGCTCACTGCAGCCAGAATGCCACTGGAACAGGAGAATGGCTGAATGTTTGCAGATCTGGATCTCTCACACACGGTAAGATCTGATGGCAAATCAGCTTAGATAGAGGGCAGCTTTCCCCAACCTGGTGCTTGCCAAATGTTGTTGGACTCCAACTCCCATCAGTCCCAGTCAGCATAGCAATGGTCAGGGATGATAGGAACTGTAGTCTAGCAACAACTGGGGAAGAGTAGATAAAAAGAGCACAGAAGAGTGGCAGAAACAAGAAGCAGAGCAGCAGTGTGTGTGTGGATTGTACATCTGCTGTGGAGGCAGGGCAGGAAGGAGAGTGGCAATCTTTCATGGACATATGTCAAGACACTTTTTTTCTAAAATGCCCACCGGGTTAGCATTGGTAAGTGGGGAAAACAGAGTCCAATCAGTTTGTAGCAATACTAAGCTGGGGGTGCAGGAGAATATCCTTGGGGAAAGGGACTGAGCCACACACATGTCATCACACCCTTATGCTGTGCAGACACTCCTGTTTAATCTGTGTCCAGCATGCTCCCACTGAGCCGTGAACTCAACTCATGGCGTTAGCCCCAATCCACATCTATCTTGTAGTTTCTTGAAAAATGCTGTGGGACCACTTCTCCTGGTATGTCCCACAGAGAAACTTACGGTCTTCAAATAAAAAAATCTTGAAGGTCCCAGGCCTCAGAGAGGTTAGGCTGGCCTCAACTAGAGCCAGGGCTTTTTCGGCTGTGGCTCCAATCTGGTGGAACACTCTGTCACAAGAGACTAGGGCCCTGCGGGACTTGACATCTTTCCACAGGGCCTGCAAGACAGAGCTGTTCCACCAGGCCTTTGGCCAGGGCACAGCCTGACTCCCTCCTTCGGCAATCTTCGCGGAGCTCTGGCCCAATGGTTGCCATTGGTTTGATTTGAGTTAATTTTATACTGAATGGTTTTAGAGTGTTGTGTGGTGTTGTACTGTTGTACTGTTTGATTGTTGGTAGCCGCCCTGAGCCCGGCTTCGGCTGCGGAGGGCGGGGTATAAATAATTTATTATTATTATTATTATTATTATTATTATTATTATTATTATATGTTTTCACCTCTACCACAAACCGGCTTTGATCTGATTTGAAAACATAAGCCATATGAAGATATCCACACCCCTTCTCAACCCTCTGGTGTGGACAGACAGGGGGCATCCAACCGCACGGATGTGTAGGCAGACGTGCAAATGAGATCTGAAACATTGGGAGGGGGTGGAAACAACCCTGCTACGTACTAATACTAATGTTAATAATTATTAACATCTGCCCATCTGACTGGGTTGGGATCATCCTCTGATCATCCTATCATCACTATTGCTCAAGTGGCTATTCTACTTCCCACTTGACAAAAACCTTCTGAAGGGGTGAGAAAAAGCCGCAGATAATGGATTCACTGGAAATACAGCAGGCGGCAGCTTTGCTATCCCACAGCGATGGCCACCTGCTTGGATAGCTTCAAAAGAGGAAGGTGGTTAAGGCTATCAATGGCTACTAGCCATGCTGGCTGTGAACTACCTTCAGTATCCGTGGCATCCTGCCTCCGAATGCCAGAGGGCTGTTGCACTCATGTCCTGCTTGCAGACTTCCCATAGAGACATCTGGTTGGCCACTGTGAGAACAGGATGTTAAGGCCAGCAGGGCTACTCTTGTTCTTGTTTAGGCCACAGCAATGGTCAATTAAGGTTGCTTCTGGATGAGAAACAGAGCCACCAGCCCAGCTCCTGGCAGAACAAAACATTCCTCCCCAAGACCCTAATACAGAGTTGGAGGCCACCAGCCCTCTTCCAGATCCAGGTTGTTGGAGTCTGGCTTACTTCATACAACAATGAATGGGTAGCCAATGTGATACCTTCCAGATGTGGTTGGACTCCGACCCCCATCATCCCTGACCATCAACCATGCTAGCTGGGGCACATGGGTTACAAGGACTTCCTTCCCCGCCCCTTCTCCCCTGGCACCCTAGATGTGAGGAGAAGCTTGTTAATAGCAGTAAGACTTGGCATTTACTGGAGAACCAAGGAAGGCAAAACACTCATGTTCCCACCTCTCTGACTGCCAAGCAGATGGAACAGGCAGGGTGCCTGCCTCCACTTCCACCCACTTTGGGGAAGGTCCTAAACCAAGTGGGCAGAGCATCTGCTCTGCATGCAACAGTTCCAGGTTCCACCCCTGGCATCTCAAGGTGGGCCTGGGGGAGAGACCCCTTTCTGAGATCATAGAGCTACTGCCAGTCAGTGCAGATAATACTGAGCTGGGAGGGTGTGGGGAGGAAGAGGACGGGGGGGGGGGGGAATCCTGTTGCACAAGCAGGCCTTGCTCCCAGAGTGCATAACCCACATAGTGCTGCACTGAATTTCACCCGTAGCCTATGGCTCAGCACAAGGCAGCTTCCTATTTTCATCTCTGCACATAAGACATCACTAAAGAGACATAAATGGGTCTGGAGTATTCCTAGCTTGTTTTCCCTTCCTGCCTGTTGTTCATGGAAACCATCCTGCAAGGTGTTAGTTATTCTAAGAACAAATATTCCACAGCCAGCTGAAGCTTTCGCTCCTTCTCCCCATTCCTTCTTGAACTGACTCCTGCAGCTGCTCTCTTGCTTGGTCTTCCTGCCTTTTCCATCAATCCTTTTGCCTCTGTTTTTAATTATTCCACTCGCCTAATTTGTTCTGCTCGTTGCTATGATCAAGTTACTCTTTCCTGAATTTGTCTCCCTCTTTCTATCTTCATTCTCTTGTTCTCACTGGCTTAGCTATCTCCCCCAGCCAGCCAAAAAAATATATCTTTTTCTATGCCCCATCTCCATCCTTTGGAAGTCTTGGGCCCCATAAAGGCAGAATCAAATCCCCAATTCCTTGACTACACACTTTCTTTCTTGCTGCTTGCCACCATTAGAACATCCTCTCCCCTTCTGGCATGTGTCTGGCTCCTTCCACTGTGTAAAATCCCATTTAAAAAAATAAATGGCTTCTTCTCTTCGTCTTCCTCTAAACTTGCCCTTTTCCCAACATCCCCCTAATACAACATGTTTTACTCAGAATGTAAGCCTGAGGGCAGAGCCTGCTGAGTCTTTTTACTTTGTTTTATGGGCGCTGCTTGGTTTATAGAGGTCCCATAGAAAGGACAACAGCAACAACTTCTTGACGGCAATAGACCTTGAATGCCAACTCCTTTATATTGCTTACCCGCTTCATCCACAAAATTGCCCCCACAAGGTGGTTCACTAATTTTGCCATTCTAGACAAGTCAGTGTTCATGAAATGTTGTTTTGCAAGAGGACACAGCAGACATGAGACCCCAGTCTGGATCACACCCCAGTGAGGGATAAGTAGGCTTTGGTTCCTTGCCTGCCCCCAAAGCAGGCAATCCAGATCGGCTCCCACTCCTATGATTTACTCTAAACAAACAGACAAATAAACAAAAACAAACAAACAAACTTCCACTCGAATTCTACTTGCATGTATTGTGCTGTGTCTACTTGGACCAAGGTTGAAGGACAGAGACTTGCTCCTCATGCACCCGTGGTTCACAGGGTATGGGAATTCATTTGATTGTGCTTAAGAGCCTCTTAAGACGCCCATCTTGATCCACAAATGGACTGGCCAACAGATGAGACTGAGCCACTAACTAGTTGGGTGGAGCTCAACCTGTTCTGGATGGGGTTACACTCCACTTCTGTCACTTGAGGCAAGTGGCCTTGGTGGCATGGAGTGCCTTCCATCAGCCTCCTCTGATGGCCCAGCTATGACCCTATCTGGACAGCGATAACTTCACCTCGGTTATCTATGCTCTGTAACTTTTAGGTTAATGTAAAGGTAAAGGGACCCCTGACCATTAGGTCCAGTCATGGCCGACTCTGGGGTTGCAGCGCTCATCTCACTTTATTGGCCGAGGGAGCCGGCGTACAGCTTCCGGGTCATGTGGCCAGCATGACTAAGCCACTTCTGGCGAACCAGAGCAGCACACGGAAACGCCGTTTACCTTTCCGCCAGAGCAGTACCTATTTATCTACTTGCACTTTGAAGTGCTTTCGAACTGCTAGGTTGGCAGGAGCCTGGACCGAGCAACGGGAGCTCACCCCATCGCGGGGATTCGAACCCCCGACCTTCTGATCGGCAAGTCCTAGGCTCTGTGGTTTAACCCACAGCGCCACCCACACCCAACTTTTAGGTTAGAGTAACTCTATATCTGGTGACCCCACAGCAGTAATGGGAAGCCTGTGGGTATTCAGATGTTATTGAACTACAACTCCCATAAGCTCCAGGCAGCATGGCCAACAGTCAAGGAGGAGGGAGTCCAGCAACATTTGGAGGGTCACAGTTTCCCCGCATCCCTACAATAAAGGCTCACCCACTTATCAGGAAGAACAACTCACTTGCACTTCCATGCTGCCCATTTCATTGCCACCAGTGCCCCTCTGTCCCCATTTCCTCTTCCCAGTTCCATGTTGTTGATTTGTCCTTTCCACAGTCTCAAGTGCTACACAGCATGTAAAAGATGTAAAAAAAAACTCCCCGATATATCATCTCAATTAGCCTTCAGTCAATAGGAAAGCAGCAATAACACAATGGCAACGCATGACACACAACAAGCCCCTTGCCAATATGAAGGTGTTTGCTACAATTTCAGGAGCACCAACCATTTCAGGCAACACAGCACAGCATAGCAGATGACCCAGGAGGGGGATTTGGATTGCCAAGATAGTCAGTTACCTTTACTGAGACAGTTTTGGCCCAGGGGCAGCCTGCAGCCAACTTCTATGATTATTTTTCTTATTCATACTTCCATTACGACTGGTCACTTGGGACAAGCTGACAAAACATGTATTTATGCCACAGCATGGAAACAGTGTGGGGAGCAGCTTTTAGGCTATGAAGACACAAATGTGGGGAAATCCCTTGAAGGCAATCTCCAAAATGATGCTCTGAGAGTCGGATGAATGCACTGCAATATCATTCATACATGATTTAGGGTACAACTAGACCACAGGGCAATTAGCAGAGATGAGGGTTTTTGTAAACTAGGGAAACAGCATGGGGGTAAAGTATTAAATCTTCCTTTCTGCACAGATCTCCTACTGTCATGTTTTCTTTGGACCATAGTGGCAAACTACATATATGTATACCCATCTATAACAGCCCATCAGTTTTGCTTTGAACTTAAAAGCAACCTGGGGAGGCAGATGCTTTGAATGGATGCTTTGCCAGCCATTTCCAAGTGAAAGATATCCCCTACCTCCACCGCTTATTGCCTGGCAGGATTCCAAATGTCGGTTTGCAAAGACACAGGAAGATGCCTTGTGCAGAATCAAAACCATTTGCCCGTCTAGCTCAGAAATCTGCATCCGAGTTGGGGGGCCTGTGGCCCTCCAAATACTGTTAGTCCACAACTCCCACCATCCTTGAGCTGGGAGTTCAGCCACAACCGGAGGACCACAGGTTCCCCATCCCTGCTTCACACTGGCTGGTAGCAGCTCTTCCAGGTTTCAGATAGGAGCTTACCCTACTTGAAAAGATCAGGAATTCAATCTATGACCTTCTGGGTGCAAAGCAGGTCCTCTGCCATAACCATGAGCCTGGAGCCTCTTTTGGGGAAAGGACCTTTGGGGAAATAACTGCTCTGGGAAAAGCGGCCGGGGAAAAGTTATCACCCAGCTTGTGCTTCTTAGCTTCAAACTGCCCTTCCCAGAGCTGCTTTTCTCCAACAGAAAGAGCTGCTTGCATGTATCTATTTATTTCAAGCATTTTTACCTCACCCTTCAGACCAAAAACAAACAAACAATAAATAGCAGCTTATTTAGCATTCATTCATTCGGTTTATACCCCACCCTTCCTGCCAGTTAGGCCCAAGGTTTGCAGATCAACGAGGCCCAAGGTTTGCAAAACACAGGAAAGGTCCTGCCTTGGCTGAGAGGGTTCCTTCACACTTCCGCTTGCACCCTGCCTAGAAAACATGGGTCCAAGTGGTTTTCTGCTTGATCCTCTAAATGTCAAGGGAAGAACCACTCTTTCGTGAATGGTTACCCCACCATCCTAGGACCAGCTTCAGATCTGGCATCCCACCAAAAAGAATCTGTTTGGGAGGTGCTGCAGCTCAGTGCCAGTTCCTAGGTTCAAACCTCCAGGAAGGGCTGGGAATATTCCCTGTCTGGAACCCTGGAGAGCGACCACCAGTCATGGTGGACAATACTGGGCTAGATGGACCAGGCTAGAAGGGTCTGATTCCAGTGATGGAGACTGTGATGCCATGCTTGCAAAAAGTCAGAGCCTAGCCCCTCCATTTAAAGGAGCTCCGGCAGGGGGGCTAGAAAGAGCCTTGGGGAACCACTGCTATAGGCACAATAGACAGCGCTAGGCTAATGGCAATGAATGCACAGCTGCTATTAAGGCCCACTCATGGAGGAAGCTCCCCAGGGAAGCCTGGAGCGGCGCACATGCTGTGCACCCAGGGGTGGGGCTAGCCGCCCACGGGGGTGAGGCAAGCATCCCAGGGGGGCGGGGGCAATGCCACCCCCCTCAGGGATGACACCTGGGGTGGGCCGCACCCGCTGCATCCCCCTTCTTCCACCAGTGCTGGTGGCTCTGGGATGAGGGAACATGCCTTGAGGGCCCTCCAGAGTGGTGGTCTTTCACAGGTGTATTCAGCAACGTGTCATTGATGTAATCACAGTGCATTAGTGGAAGGTGCGTTACTGGATAGTCCATGCACCACTCCACTTTATTAGAAGCTGTGTGATGCCTCCTCAGTGCTACCATGTTATTGCCGTCTGGAGGGGCACTTTTGCACCACAGCACAACCCAAGCACGCTGAAAAGAAAGAAAGAAACCGCAGAAGCATTTGCGGCATGAAACCTTACAGGATTTCAGCAGCAAGCGAAGGGGCACACATTTATTGGAAAGGAAGGCTTAGGTCCGTCCCAGTAAACCGTACTGAATGCACAATAAACAGGGGTGCTTGGAGGACGGTAAGATAAGGTTACCAGACGTCCCCGTTTCCCAGGGACGGTCCCAGGATTTACAAATCAGTCCCCATACAAAATCCATTAAAGTTGAAAAGTGTCCCCGGATTCATTGACAAAAATCTGGTAACCTTATGGTAAGAGAAAAGGAAATGGCCAGGCTGTCTCCTTCCCTCAGCAGCCCTGGAAAGGCTGGGGAGCCAGCTTAACACGGGACAAAGCATATTCATGCGACAATGATGCTCACCTCCTTCTGTGGCTTGGGCTTCAGGGGCCGCATGCTGTACTTCCACAGGCTGCTGTTCCCTGTCATCCTTGGAGGAAGCCTCAGCGCTGCTGCTGGCCTGGGGCTGCATCTCAGCTCCCTCCTTTTGGGAGCAGAGGTCTGGCAGCTGCAATTAAGCATAGGCCGGGAGGGGGGAAACAGTTCAGGTTTTTAGGGGTGGATGTGTGCAAGCTGTTTGATATGGGGAGGATCAGCCTAGGTCCTGGGATATAGATCACAAGCTGGAGAGCAGCCACTAATGGGCATATTTTAGACGCAGGCAATTAGCATCGTTTGCAGATCATTTTCATTAGCACAGAGGATGCCAGAACTACAGTTGGCAGACATATTGCACTCATCACACCATATTCTTATTCAAGTTGTTTGTTGTTTCCCACAAATGAGAAAAATCTGAGAGCCTGGGGAAGGGGAGGGGAGAAACTGACACAGCTTTAGACATAATGGCAGCTGAAAAACATGACGGTCTCATTTCTTTTCTACTTCTTATTTTGTGGCCAACTCATTTTCAAGCATCTTCAGCTGTGAGGACTAGAATCTTACATTTAAGAGAATCAGAGCAGACAAGGAAGCTGGGATTCTCAAAGCCTTGCAAAAGGAGACATCCAGTCCATGTTTTATATTATGCAGATGGTCCCAGTTGGGATGAGTGTGGGGAAGGGGAGCTGAGAAAGAGGTCTTGCCCCACAGAGATTAAGAATGAACTCTCTTTTCCCACTGAATGAGAGAGGCCTATCAGTAGCTATTAACTTGAAAGTTAAAAGGCACACCCAAGTTTTGAGAAAATATACTTCGGAATACCAAATGTTGACGATAAACAACAAGGGAACGCCATTACCTTCAACTCCTGGTTTTGGGTGTCCTGGGTGCATTCATCTGGCCACTTTAGGAAGCACTGTTGAACTGGAACCTAGCTGGCCTGGTCCATCTGGTCTGGCATTCTGACACCCCAAAGGCTAACCAGAAGCCCACAAGCAGGACCTGAGGGCAACAGCACTCTCCTGCCTGTAGTCTCTAGCAACTGGTAGGGGGAGGCAGACGTCCTCTGAAGCCTGGAGGCACAGGAGCAGAGGTCTCCCCAATAAAATATTTGAGGTGATGGGCGTTACCATTCAAATGGGGTGTGTGTTTGTGTATGTGCGTGTGTGTGTCTTTTGCTCTATTATGTGGGGCGGGGCTTACCTGCCCTCCCTTCCCATATTTTATTCAAGTTGGCACTCCTGCCTGCAGGTAATATATACCATGACCAGCATCCATTGATAGCCTTATCTTACAGGCCAAATGGACTTTTGGCATGACTGGGTAGTTTGTAATCGCAGATCTGAGGCTTCTGTGTTTTATAATGCTCTTTGTTGTGAGAGAAGGAAGTCAGAGCCCTAGAGTAGGTTTTTGACTAAGCGACTGGAAGATGGTGTGTAGATACTGGGAAGATACAGGAGGTTTTTACAGGTAGATAAGAGGAGAGCAGAAACAAGAGGGTAAAAGGAGAGCAAATAGATTTCGGCCAAAAATATTTTATTATATTTTTGTGAGCAGGATAAAAACTGAATCTATAAAAGGCTTAGAAGAATGGAAAGGTCTTTGCCTGGTGCCAAAAGGACAGCAAAGTAAGCACCAGTGGACCTCTCTGGAGTGTTCATTTCACAACTGAGGTGCCATCATTAAGAAGGCCCTGCCTGGCAGCCACCTAACTCGCCTCAAATATGTGTGGAAACCTCAAGTGAAAGCGGTGCAAAGACGAGAGGAATGGCTCCAACTTGTTGGACTCCAACTCCCATGGGGCCAAGCCAGTGTGGCCAGTAGTCAGGGATGCTGGGAATTGTAGTCCAAGACAACTGAAAGGCCACATCCCTGAGCTGCAGCTAACATCCATCAACAGTTGCATCACCTATGAATTCATGACAATCTAAGCCAGCAGCCACCACACCTTGTGGCAGAGAGTTCCAATAAATTAAACGTGCATGGTGGGCGGGGGGGGGGGGAAGGAATAGTTTATTCTGCCTGTCCTGCAGTCTATTGCTAATCACTTGACTCTGTGGTACCCCTTTCACTGTTGTGGCCTCTTTCTTGGGATTTGACATCTCCTTCAAACACCTCCAGATTAGAATGACCAGATCCGAAGGAAGACAGGACTCATCTATCTTTTAGAGGTGTGGAGAAAAAGTATCCCAGGAGATACAGTTTCTCTCAGCACTGTGGCATAACAAGTTAGTATGCCTGCGCAGCTGTTAAAAGTTACAGAAGCTCCTTTGTCTCTTGCCACCCGACTCCATATAGCCTGAGCTGGCCCTACCATTAGGCAGAGTGGATGTGAGCACCTCAGGCAGAAGATGCTGGAGAGCCATCAGGGTTCTGGCATGTGACTAAGCCTATATAAAGCAACCGTGCCCTTAGAGAAGCATGTGCTCCACCCCATGTTCCATGCTGAAGGGTCACTACCCCATCCAGCAAAACTCAGATGCTAGAAGACACCCACCTGCTTCATCACATCAGGCTTGCAAATAGCCCATCCCCACAATCTGGTTATCCGCAGTGAGTAAAAGTTCTCCTATAGGTGACTACCTGGGGGAGAAAGTTGACTTCTTTTCTCCTTCTGGCCAGCAAAATGCTACAGATTACAGATTCCATGGTGATAAACTCTGGGGATGGGCCAGTGTGTGTTCACCTGCGACAGCAAGCAAGACGTGGCTGTGCAAATAGGCTAGGAAAGATTTCTGTGAGCTAGTAAAGTGCTACCATGCAAGATGCAGTCCACTAAGGGGGGTGGCCTTCAGTAACTCAGTGGACTTCAAGGATGTTCTCCCCCACCTGTTGATACAGAAAGGGCCTTTGGGCAGGTGTACTCAGCTGCTGGCTTGGCTTACTGGCCAGACATAATCTGCAATTGCTGCTCCTTCCCCTGAACATTGCAGTATGTGGAGAATGTCAGAACAGGAGAGGTCCCTCCTAGTACCTGGAGAAGACCCCTGGACCAGCAGTTTCTTACCTATTCAAACTGCATCACAAATGAGAAGCCAGAGCTATCACCTTGGCCAACTGGAAAGCACATTTGTCTTTTGGAATTTACTGTACTTTCTTTCTTCCTCTCTCTCCCTGGTCACATCCACGCCATGCACTGAAATCACAATTATATCACTTCAACAGTAATGGGGAGTCCTGAGAACCACAAGGGGCACTGTTTTGTTTCAAAGGGCGTTGACCTCTCACTCTCTAACAAACTACAATCTCCAGGATTCTCCAGGATGGCTAGAGTGGTATAATGGTGCTTCCAAAGTATTACATAAATGTGATCTCTTGCTCCACGTCTGCACGCCATGGGCTACTGTCATTAATGCGAATCAGAAAGTGAAAGAGAGTCAATTTGAAACTGAGAATACATTTTAGTCAATGAAGAAACAATGTCTCAATGACAGGCATGGGTTTCCCCCCCTTTAAAAAGCCCCATTGATAAAAATGGGTCAAGATGCCCATGAAGTGTGATCTACCAAGAAACTGGAGGATCCCAGTGACACCAAACCCCCCCCCCCAACATCTAAAGGGCTCTCTAGCCAGTATAACGCCAAAACCCCCACTATGGACAGTTCAGAACAGGGGAGGCCGGTCCCTCAGGGCAAAGGGGGCAGTGCCCCAACCACCTCAGTCTGCCCTCCGCTAAGCCGCCACCTGCCTGCCTTCCTCCTTGCAACCAGGAGGGCCCTTTCCTGACATCTTCCTTCTCCTTAGTCTCTGCATTGCCCTTGCAGAACTCAGCAGGGAGGACAATGGGGTCAAAACAAGAATGAGTTGGCACTGCTTGTCATTGGCTCTGGCCCCACTTAACTGCTGGGCTCCCAACCTTCCAGCCCAAAAAGTGTCATCCACCGCTGATTCAGAAAGACCCAAAACCCCCACTGTACTGCACAAAACCCACAGAGGCCACAGAACACTGTACTCTGCTGTGAAAAGCCCTCCCAGTAACTTACCAGCCTCGTCCAATGCAGCCCATTTAGTTCTGCAAAGACTGGAGATTTCCAAAGGGAATATATTTATATATTTTTAAGCCCAACCTTCCAAGCTTTACTTTTCCACTCGAGCTGTGCTTGCCCCACCCTGCAGTACTGCTCCACCCCACACCCCACAAGCTGACTTTTCCATCCCAGACTGAGGATATCAGCGCTGGGGGTGGGGGAGGCACAGCTCCAGCCTGGAGCAAAAGATCAGAACAGAAATCCCCAGAGAGCACATTGCCACATCACAGGGGCCAGTAAGAATCATTAAATAACAAGGGGGGGGAATGGGAAAACTCACCCCAATGCCTAGGGATCTCAGCTTAGTCAGAAGCAAGGAAAACAGAAGGCAGAGAGAGGCTCTCGCTCCCTCGTCCTCAGGGCTGGAGGTGCCTGGAGGATTGAGAAAGGGCCCTAGGCAGGCAGGATTGGGAAACCTTTGATCTGGGGCCAACTGCAGACTTTCAAAACAAGCAAACAAACAGAAGTGTCTATCTGCACCACAAGGCACCCTGACACGCCTCAGCCAAGGGATCAGTAGAGAATGTTCCTTTGGGGATGTCTGTGTGCTAGGTGCTGTACAAAAGGCCAGATGCAACATATTAGTTTCTGGCCAGGGAGTTTCAGTCTCTTCCACACTGGGTATGGTGAGGAGCCAAGGGTTTCTGACAGGACCAGCCTCATTTGCTGGGGAGCTGTTTGCCATCCCTGCCACCACCCCCCCACCTTTCCTCAAATGCACAGTCAAAGCATGGCAGCAGAACCGCCTCTCAAGCACAGCACTCCTTCCTGGGCAGACCGCAACCAACAAGAGAGCTGGCCCACAAACAACCCTCGAGGTGCATCCATCTCCCGCCTCTCCCAAACATCCTCCGCTCTGCAGTCAGGTCTGCCCCTTTCCTTGCCTCGCTGCCTTGGCCAAGTCTTCTTTCCCCCTTACCCACTGTTGGCTGGGTAGCGCCAGCGATGTCAGGATATCCCCCATTGCCCCCAGCATCTGGTCCGTGCGCCCCCCTGCCCGTGGTGGGGTTTTCATGATGCAGCGGGTCCCGCTCACCTTCTCCCACCGCCCTTGGCTTCAGAGCCAGAGGCATGGAAGGGAGACAGAGACTGGGAGGAGACTGGGCACCCTGCCTGTGTGCTGGTGCTGGGACAGCCAAGTAAAGACCAGTTCCCAGCCAGCCCGCTTCCAGCTACCATAACTTCCCTGCTACAATCTGCTGCTTTCCAGCCGCACCCCTCCCTGCCTGGACTCTAAGCCCTTTATCTCTTTAACATCATCCTTATTTACACTGGGAAGATCCAGCCTCCTAGATAGCAATGGATTAGGGACAGGGAGGAGCAGAGAGGACACTATGGACAAAGCCTGAGTGCACAGCCATGGCTGGAGACTCAGTCTATATATGGAAAAAAATTGATAGCGCTGTGGTAGAGGGAGAAGCAGCAGAAGGGGCAAACCAGCTAGCCCTAGGAAACTGCAGGGCTCACACACAGGGACTGCTTAAATAAAACACAGAGGAAGCTTAGTTAACTATAAACCCTGAAATTCTGGATCCCCTCCAAACCTTTTCTGGGTCTTGTAATCGTTTTGTGCAAAACACTGGCACAGGTTTGAAGTGAATCAGACAATTGTTGCTTTCTGGGTGTTAACTACAAAACCCTGGTTTGAAGTATCAATTACTCAGTTTGGGAAGCCCCAGAAAACATGGGTCTCACCCTACCAAACCCTACAATCTGACTACAAAACTCTACAAAGGGTTTGGAAGGGATCCCAAATTTGGGGGTTTGTCATTAATGAAGCTTATTGGGGATCGCAGCAGAGGTGGGAGGGAAAAGGTGTGGTAAAACCAGGCATTTAATGATTCAGCCCAGGTTGCACTGAGACCCATGCACTCAGCATTGTCTTGCTTCTCAGTCCTGTCGTTGGACACAAGGGGCATGTGTCCAGGAGAACAGGTGGCCACGTAGCTGGTTGCCACATGCAGCTGAGCATTCATTCTTTTACAACAAGCCTGGAGAACTTGAGGCCCTCCAGAAGATGCTGGACTACAGCTCCATCATGCCTGATCACTGGCTGAGGCTGTTAGGAGTAGGCGCCTCACAATGTCTGCTGGGCCACAGGTTCCTCTCCCCTATTGTATAGCCCAGAAAGGAAAGCGAGCCATTGTAGTCCGCCATTACTTCCTCCACCAAAAAGCACTGCAGTTGGGCCCCAGACAGCCATTTAAACCCCCTCTGCCAGAATCAATGGAAGAGCAATTTCGCAGCAGGATCCACTACCCACAAACCAAACTGGATTGCAGGAGTCTAGACCAAGAGCCTCCTCTTCCTTTCTTCTAGATCAGGCCAATCCGACAGCTTCCGGGTGGCCATCGCACAGAACAAGAAGGGATTGGCAAAGAAGATGTGGTGCACTATTGAGCAGCCTGAGATGTGCTTCAGGGGGTGGGAAGCATCTGTTTTCTCCACCCGCATCCAGAATACCACCTTATGCTATGTATGACATCACCTCTTGGATGCATGACACCCAAAAGGGCCAGCTATGGTCAGGGGGCATTTATTACATCATCAGAATAGCAACAGCCAAGATTAGGTCACTTTGTTCCCTGTTGCTCTTTTTAATCTATGTGCATGTTTACTCAGGAGTAAATCCAACAGGGGCTAATGGGGCTTGGTCCAAGTAAGTATGCATAGAACTTCAGCTCAATGTTACATTCAGAGAGAAGGAAGACTTAGGCTGTGTACACACCATACATTTAAAACACGTTCCACTGCCCACAAAGAATTCTGGGAACTGCAGTTTACCCCTTCACAGAGCTACAATTCCCAGCACCCTACACAAACTACAGTTCCCAGCATTGTTTGTGCGGCACGTGCTTTCAATGTATGGCCTATATGCCACACCCCCTCCCCACCCTGTTCCCTAGCATTATCATATGGGGGCCACTATGCCTTCTTTGCTGATGTCCTTTGAAGGGTTTTAATAATGGCAGTGATTGCCTCTTGTGGTCTTTTCTCATTCTGGGAGTTTGCCCTACCTCCCCACCTCCCCAGGGCGCCCTCACCGCTGTGCAAAGTCACCCAAAGTTCTCTTTTCTATACTCTCTAAGGTGCAGCATCTACAACTACCCTGCCTCTTTGCATCTGCAATGCAATTACGGTACCCCTGCTTCCTTCCTCTGTTGCCCACTATAGCCCTGCAAATACGGTAATGGGGCTCCCCCGCCACTCCCCCCTCCCTTGCGGGATGTTCATTTCCTGTAGTTTTTCATTCCCACTTTCCAGAGAGACAAAACACATTTCTGGAGCCAAAAGGCAGAGCATGAGCCATGAGTGAGAGGGGGGAGCCTGGAGGGATCGGAGCAGCAGTACCCTCTCCCACCCCCTTGCCACGCAGCCACTAAGTCCTGACCCCACCCCAGCCAGCCATGCAAGGCTCTCTGGGCAGCCTCTCTCCCCTGCATAGCTCGGGTCCTGCCTTAAGGCTCCCTGTTCCAGTTCTGAACCCCCCAGCCTGCTCTTGTGCTAAATACACAAAGACTGCCCCCTCCCCTTGGAATTAGCACTAAAGAGCCCCCCTTCCCCCCTTCAGTAACCAGCTCCTCACCCTGTAACAACAACGACATGCTGACAACAACAGTCGCTTCCCAGGATTAGCCGTCCAGCAGGGCTGATGCCCACAATCATCAGGCTTGCCTCTGCAGCCACCAGCACGTGGGGGGTTATTAATTTGATTGATTAATTATTATTATTATTTCTATACCACCCTTCATTTGAAGATCAGAGGGCGGTTTACAATTTGATATATACCATAATAACACAAAAACAGCACCCCCTCTCACATATTCTTATTTACGTCCTGGGCTTGCTGATCAGAAGATTGGCGGTTCGAATCCCTGCGATGGGGTGAGCTCCTGTTGCTCAGTCCCAGCTCCTGCCAACCTAGCAGTTCAAAAGCACGCAGTGCAAGTAGATAAATAGGTACCGCTCCGGCGGGAAGGTAAACGGCGTTTCCTTACGCTGCTCTGGTTTGCCAGAAGCGGCTTAGTCATGCTGGCCACATGACCCGGAAGCTGTATGCCGGCTCCCTCGGCCAATAAAGCGAGATGTGCACTGCAACCCCAGAGCTGGCCACGACTGGACCTAATGGTCAGGGGTCCCTTTACCTTTACCTTACCATAAGGCCAGGCTGGTAAACCTGTAGCCCTCCAGAAGTTGCTAGACTACAATTCCCATCATCCCTGACCATTGTCAGGGCATCTGGGAGTTGCAGTCCTACAAGATTTAGAAGGCCACACACCGCTATTCCTCACCTTTTCTGACCCAGTACAGTATTTTATCCCAGCTTTCTCCAGCCAGGTGCCCTTGAGATGTTGTGGACATACAGGATCTCAGTTATGGTAAGTGTGCTGCAGCAGGAGACATTTTATAGCAGCATCCTTTGCAAGGATCCTGCTTCCTAAGTAAGGGATCCTTTAAAATTCTCCAGAGCTGCAACGCAGCACCAGCTTCAGCAGTGACCATGTTCCAACTTTGGGGAAATTACAAATGCAGATAGCTTGCCCTGCAGAAGGAACAGCTATCTGTACAGTGTCAGATTTCAGTCAGAGGATTGGTGAGACCAGATTGCTGCCTCTATGCAAGAACCTGATTGAGCTGCAGGAAAAGGGTATGGGATGTGCATCACATGCACAGCTCCCTGGTGTCTTTTCACCCCAATGCATATCCTGCTTCTCCACAGGTAATTGCCCCATCTCATTTTCCTTCTAAGCAGGGTGTACCACCACCCAGCAACTTCACTCTGAATATGCCACCCTAAAGAGCTGAGATTGAGAGCACCTTCTAAGGCAGGAGTGGGCTGCATTCAGCCTTACGGGATCGCTCTAACAGCTAAGGCATAAGTAACCTGCATTAAAGTGATCTATCAATACATTAAATATATTGAAATACCAGGTCCAGGTCTACATAGTTGAGCAAAGTTGAGTAGCCATTGATATCCTTCTCCTTCTTAATTATGTCTAAGCCTCTTTCAGAGCCATCCAAATTGGTCCTTTCTGTTCTGGGATGACTACAATATAAATCTACTGATCTCTCCCCTCCCCTGTGCAAGGAGACCGCCTAAGAACACTTAACTGAAACTCCGGATTATAAGAAATGTCTTGAGGCAAGAACATTTATTTCACCCTCCTCCAGGTGTGAAAACTGCGGATAATATCTCAAAAGGGAGATGGAGTTCACATATATGTTGGAATATCACATTTCCACAAGGAAGCTGTCTTCTGTCTGTGGGAGCGGACTAGGGTTACAAAAGGAGGGGAGTATTATGGTCACGCTCAGCGCCCTCTAATATTCCACCACATGACATTCGAGGGAGGGGGAAAAGCTTCTGCCTCTAAGGTACTGCATTTCTTTTTTCCTACCGACTGAAATCCCCGGCCCTTACTTTCAAGTAAGCTGGGAGCTGCCTTACTCGGAATGCACTCTGCACGTGCTCTGGAGCGCCCTCGCTTCTTTATTACTTGTCTACATGGCCTGGAGCTGAGCTGGAAAGGTTCAAAAGGCCTCCCCGCCAACTCCAACTGAACTCTGGCCGGCTCAAACAGGAGCCGAGAGCCTTCGCGGAGGATGCCCGGAGACGTACTTGCGCCCCTCGGCGGCCCGCGGCGGTAGGAGGCGCTGCCCGCCGCTTGGCTCCCTGCGCGCTCCGGCCGCGTCCCGGTCCCCGGCGCCGAGGCCAGCCAGCTCCGCCGCCAGTCGGGGCGCGTCTCCAGGCGGGACGGAGCTGCAGCGCAGCTGAGCTGACGGGCCTCTCAAGTTCCGCCCCAAAACGGGGCGGTGAAACCCCGGGAAAGCTGCGCCTCTTCCCGACGGCGGCTCAGGCTTTTGCAGCCCAGGCGAGGAGAAAACCTGCAGCAACAGTACCAGTGAAACATATACAGGTCGCACACATCCATCATATGAGCCAACATCCCGGATGTAAGAGAGACTGCCAGGTTTGTTATGGTTATTATGATGATTTTACAGTGGTACCTCGGGTTACATACGTTTCGGGTTCCATACGCTTCAGGTTACAGACTCCACTAACCCAGAAATAGTGCTTCAGGTTAAGAACTTTGCTTCAGGATGAGAACAGAAATCGAGCTGCGGCAGCAGGAGGCCCCATTAGCTAAAGTGGTGCTTCAGGTTAAGAACAGTTTCAGGTTAAGTACGGACCTCCGGAATGAATTAAGTTCTTAACCTGAGGTACCACTGTATTTATTTATATCCCGCCCCTTTCCCTGACAGAGACTGAAAGGAGCTTACAGACAACAATTAAGAACAGCTAAAAACATAAGGGGGAAACGACAATTCAAAAACAGTTAAGACATTGATAGAATTAAAACTATGTAAATGTGTATGATCTGTTAAAGCTACACCAATAATTACCACAAGCACCAGCCCTTTCATTAAAAGCAGTTGGTCCCCCAAAGCCTGTTGGAACAAGAAAGTCTTCAAGGGCCAGTGGAAGGACAGGAGGGAGCCAGTCTAGCTTCTCCAGGGAGGGAGCACCCACCGAGAAGGCCCTCTCCTGTTCTCCTACCAAGGGTGCCAGTGAGGGTGGTGGGAGGGAGAGAAGGGCCTCGTGAGAAGGTCTCAAGACCTGGCAGGTTCATATGAGGAAATACAGTCTTTCAGATAGCTTGGACATAAGGACTTTATAAAGCCTAACCAGCACTTTGAATTGCGCCAGGAAACAGCAGTTGAGCTGTTGCAACAAGTCGTAGGCTCTCTTAATGTTCAAACTTTGACACGTCATGTCAGCTTTACAACAACCCAGTAAGGTTGGAGTGGATGAGACTGAGAAGGTGGCTTGCTTAAGGCCAGCAAGTGAGTTTATGTCCAAGGGAGGATTCAAACCAGGGACTTTCTGATTCGTTGCTCATAGCCTTTTAGCCACAGTGTTACTTCAGCTCCTGTGCTCTCCAACTGTGTGCTGTGACACATTAGTGTCATAGCTGTCAACTTACAGATTTGAAAATAAGGGACCAGCAGCCAAAATAAGGGACCTGCAGCCTCACCTGTTCCAGGCACTCCAGTCTTCCTGTCCTCCTGCAGTCTGGTCAAACTCATGATGGTACCTCCGAGAACACTGTCCAACCAACTTTGTAACCAGAGGTTCAACTGAATAGAATCTGAATCACATGCACCACAAGGCCTATGCAGCCTCAACTTAAGATGGCTCCGCGGCCTGGCTTTGCACTGCAAAGTTTGCAGCAGCACGTGCAACAAAATGGCATTCAGCATTCAAAAATCCCCTCAGCTTGCATTAACTAGCCACACACAAGGCATGCAAGCTCCACCCCCCAGTCGTTCTTAGACTTCTTATTGGGTGAGCAACGCAGCCAAGCAACACAGTTGGAGCCTCCCTCCTCCCTGGCCGGCAGGGAGGGAGGGAGAGGAGCTGCTTCCTTTGAAATTTAAGGGACATCATTTAAGGGACATCCATCAATAAGGGACAGCAGCGTGACATGGCACTGGAATAAGGGACTGTCCCTTCAATTAAGGGAATCTTGACAGCTATGATTAGTGTGTCAGCTGCAGTGTGCAGGTGTGTCACACAAACAATCCCTGCGCTCCTCCTGGGGCTAGAAAGGGGTTAGCTTAACCTCCCGTTTGCTAGTAAAACTGAATTACTGTGTTGCGAAATGATGCATGTCCAACATGAAAAGTTTGGAAAGCTCTGCTCTAGAAGGAGAAAGTATGATCTGATAGACATCATCTTAAGGCCAAACCATGGCGTGGCATGAAGGCCTGGGCTCCTGGAGAGACAGTTGATGTGCTCCTGCTGTTCAAGTGCTGCGGTAAGCTGTGTTTTGGCTTAGTGGGTCATTTAACCCCAGGCTCATTGGTTTCCTTCTCTCCATACAAAATCCACATCAGTGCGATACCTTTATTAGGCCAGCCAAAACATTGTAAAACAGTGTGCAAGCTTTCGAGGTCTCCAACACTCTGGTATCAGGCTAGATTGGTGGGGGAGAAGAGGCTGTTGTCCAAGCCACAGATGGAGTCTGCATTAAGTCACAGTCTTAAGATACCTTATTCAGTCCCCACAGAATGGGGAGGGCAAGAACCCTAATCGGTGTGCTCCATATTTCAGCCCAACAGTTCCAAAATGTTTCTTATTTTAGACTTTTCCCTCTGGCAGGCCTAATGCTAGTGGGATGCATTTCCTTGGCAAGATTTGCCCAGCAGCCATTAGGGAATTGAATGGGCTGTAGGCCACACGAGACATGATGTTTGCTATGTAGTTAGCTCTGGCGTGAAATGTTGTTGTTTTTTAATGGGTGGGAGGAATCCTGACTTTTGCAGTGGGAAGAAAACTCCCATTAAGACAGTAAGAGGAGCCGTGGTAGACCAGGCCAATGGTCCAGACCTAGCCCAGCATCCTGTCCTCACGGTGACCAACTCTTCATGCCTGCAAAGCAGAACCTGAGCACAACAGCACACTCTCCTCCTGAGGTTTCCAGCAACATTCAGAAACTTTGCTGCCTCTGGCACTGCTGCCATATTCTAAATAAATAAATATCAGAGTGGTTTACAGCATTAGAAAAACATAATATGATAAAAAAGTGACAAAAAATAGAACAAAAATCCATGTTTTAAAGCAGCACAGAATAATTAGGTAAGACAGCCTCTTAAACCGTCAATATAAAAACAACTGATATATGGGGACCTTAATAACAACTAGCAGATCCAAAATGCAGAAGGGCAGCAGACAAGCAGCCATACCTATTAAATATACAAGCATGTATTTATAAATAGCAGCAGCACTCACACTTCGGCTGCTACCTCCCCAACTCAAGCTCACACTAAATAGTGGGGCAAAATTTGTGCATGCACTCCTGGAGCTCTCTGCTCTCACAAGGGAATGCCCACAATTACCCTTCTCATTCACAATACCCATAAACAAGCCGTGAAGCTTGTGGGTAGGGTAAGGTTGAAGTGAATGGAATAGAAAATGATAGATATGAAAAGAGAAAGTGTGAAATATTGGGGGGGGGGATAAGGGAGGAGTCTTGTGGAATATTTACGTCAATATGCGTACAATGGTTTTATAAGCAGGTAGTTTCCAAGAATATGGTTGTAGCCAATACACTCTACTGAATGTCAAAAAGGGAATGATAAAAGCCATGCAGCTGCATTTGACTCTGCTGCTAGAAGAGTACTTTTAAAATATTGCAGAATATTGAACATATTCCATGTTGTTGCCAAATCTGCCAAGTTTTTTGCTCCTGTAACACAGATTACAATCTAGATTACAATCTCCCATTCTCCTCTATATACATGCACACATGTATTCCAAACTGATGGCTGGGGTGTGGTTTGGATTAGGGGGATCAACCAGGTTAGTTTTCTCTTTTTCGTTTTTGTTTTTTTCTGTGTATGTGGTTTTTACATTTTTTAGAATTTAAATTTTTAAAAAAGCAACCAAATACAATATTGTTTCTAATCCCAGATAATAACCCCTTCCTTTTGTGTAGATGGTTTCTGTTTCCATGTTCTTGAGCAGGAAAGCAAATTTAGGTTTGATTAGAATGGAAGGTTTATTTCAATTTTCACAATAAAAATCCAAAACCATTGGATCCTGCCCACTTGCTTCAAATTGTAGTTTTTCAGCTCTCTCTGCTGCAAACCCCACACCTTCAGCGTGGGTTCAGGGTCGTGGGTTTGAGCCACACATTGGGCAGAAGATTTCTGCCTTGCAGGGGGTAGGACTAGATGACCCTTGCGGTCCCTCCCAACTCTACAATTTTATGATTCTAATAGACATCTCAGTGTATTGTTTTGCTTCAGACAAAACGGCTGACCCACATTTGTCCCATCAAAGTAGGAGGAAAGTCTCCTCATTTGGAACTTCTCAGGCTGCTGCCATCTCTCACCTCTCCTCTCTTCAGATTTGAAGAGAGCTTTGTGCCTCTCACCTCCAACTTGGTGATAATGGATTCTCTGGGTGGTGAGACCCACTTTCACTTTGCACATCTGAATGCTCTCAGGCAGGTCGCCTGGTAGCATGAAAGAGACCAGGGCAGGAATGTATGGCAGTCCAGCTTGCGTCTAACTTTGTTCTCTCCATTTCTCTGTCTGTCTCCTGCTTTCTCCTTGGTTCATTCAGCTCTTGACTGACCATCTGGGAAGTGAGACTATCCAGGCAAGCAGCTGCGAGGTACAGCAAGCCAGGCAGTAGCAGGAGCAGGTGCTTCCCCAGACAGCTGGCTGGATGCTCTTCAAAAAGGCACAGCCCTGTCCCTGGCTTTCCGGAGAAAAGTGTGAGGGATGAGAGACCAAATCCAGCTTTCTTAAGAGTCTACGGACTATACAAAGTGTTCCCTGGAAGAAAGGGGGGGTTCAGGACATGTCTGCTAAGTCTCCAGTGCCTGCAAGTTCTCTGTTAATGTCCCTGGATCTCAGCTCACCAGTGCACCAACGGAGACAGGAATAGCTGCTCTGTGCCTAAACATGTATAGAGAAGAAGGGACCATGGGGAAGGCGAAGACACCCACCCCAAGTCTCCCTTTCGGGTGTGGGAAGGCTGAGCTCAAATCACTGCTGGGCCAGGAGGTTCACTGTGTGGCCTTGAGCAAGAGACACCCCCCTCTCAGGCTAGTCTACCCTGTGTAGTTATTTTCAGTATAAAGTGAGGTAACACCCATTCAGATTGCCTTGGCACACATGCCATAGCTGTTGGCCACCAGTGAGGAAGCCAAGCCCATTTAAAAAGTTACAGCAGGCATGCTTTTTGTTTTTTGTGAAGCTCTCCATTCAAGGGCTTCCCTATACTCTTCTTTGGGCATAAACATTTTTTCTGTGGCACCTGCAACATCAGAGCATCAGGGATCCGTGGCCTGGAAGGAGGCCCACTGACATGGCGCTCACAGGCCATCTAATTTCTATCAAAGGGAGATAATGTGGGGGAAGGTCTTTGGTCATGTTCTTTAGATCTGCTTTGAATGTACGGCGTGCACACAGCCTGAGTGTGCATACATCAAATGAAGCTCCACAACACACTAGAATTACCTTCCAGATTTAACCTAAAAACCCCAACATAGAATTGGTTTACAATTCTGGTAACAACTCAACAACTCGCCCTTGGTGTGCTTCTTGTCCAGAGTACAGCTGGGTATGTGCCATGCAGGACATTACAGTGGTGACCTCTGTTTGTTCCCAGCACTTGATGTTCAGTGTTATAACTGCTTCTGAATGTTTCACTGAAACCAAGGATCTTGTCAAGTCCAGCGCTCTGGCCTTAGCCTCACTTCCCAAGAGTAGACAGCAGAGTCTTTCACTGATCCCTCTGTATTTGCCCAGCACAGTTCCAATTATAGAGAATTTCTGTGGGCAGGGCCAGGTTAATTATGGTTTAAGGGCAAAAACTCTGCTGTTATCTGGAGATTCCCACTGTGAGAACTACGCCTGTCTTTTTGCCTGCCCCAGGGATTGCTCCAAGGCTGTCTGTTGCTCAGAAACACATCTACTGTCCTGCCATCATAACACAGAAGGGTAGCAACCGGATTATAAAGCCCTGGAGGACAATGGCATCTTTTCCAGTATGATGAGATTCCCGCTTCCTCTGCTGCAGGTCTTTAGCAATGGAGCAGAGTGGACGCGGGAATCAGCATTAGTACATGCCTGCATAGTGAGGAAGCAACATATATTATTAACTGCTTTCCCATGTCCCTTGCCTAACTCTGTCCCTGGAAGGATCTTGACCTGAACACATAGCTGAGGAGGACTGTTCCAGACTTCTGGAGCCAACCTGGGTTGTGCTCCAGAAGAGAAATTGCCAAATATGGGGAAAGCGCAGGGATCAACGCCCCCCTCCAAAGGAGAGTGACTCGGCTGAGACCAAACCCGCTGCAGTCTGGGTGGGGTGGAGACTGGAGGGAACTGGAGCATCCTCTTTTCTGAGAGGCCCCCGTGAGCCTCCCCCCCCCACCAAAGGCAGCGACAAAGCGGGCTGGGTGCCCGTTTGTGTGCGCACCCTGTAACTGCCTTTCCAAAGTGCCACTCCGGATCAGCACTGCCCATGAGCCCCTGGCACAAAGGGAGCGGGGATAAAAATAGATGCATCTGAAGGTTAAAAATAGCTGGCCTAACTAGGCACACAATTTGCAAGGCAATGGCAAGGCACTACTGTAGAGGTGGCAGCGTGGGGGAGAGGTCTGGGAGCAGTGGGGGGCATAAAGCACTTGCACAGATCAAGGCCTGCAGGCATCAGGATTCAGGGCTGGGGTAAGGAAGATGACTGGAGAGGTCCTGCCTTTGGCGACAGCTGCTGCCCTTGGGAGTACAAAAGCCAGGCTCCCATCCCAGTTTTGGGAGCGAAGCCTCGCATGCGAAGAGAGGATTTGCTCTAATGTTTACCATGTGTTCTTGTTTCTCAGTCCTTGGGACGTGCTGTGACACACACACCCTTTCATGTTGCTGCATCTAGTGGCATAGCATGGAGTGCCAGCACCCAGGGCCACACAGAAGGGGTGGGTGGGAGGCAGGGAATGAGACAGAGTAGGCAACTGCCTTACAGCGACTGAGTCACCCAGAAGATCGCAGCCGCAGAGATAAGAAAAGAAGAGTCATTGTCTGGAGAGGCCACTTCCTGGTTTGCATGGAGAAGCCATTTTAAACGGAGACCAGCAACAGAAGCACGCAGCTGTAGAGGCAATACTGGGTGTTGAAATTTTGCACCATCTAACAATTTTGCACCCAGGGCAAACGCCCTGGTGGCCCCCCATGCTACGCCACTGTCTGCATCCATGCTTAGCCAGAGGGTAGCTGGGTGGCAGCCAGTACCCCTGTTTTGCCACTGGGCCCCTGTCTCCCTGCAAGTCATGCACCTTGGCTGGGGATTGCTTGACTTCATAGTGCCACCTGCCGATAGAAAAGTAACACAGCACATCAATGGGGAATGCTTAATTTACTTTGCTTCTGGTTGGCCTCAGAGGAGCAAAATGCAAAGCTGGAAATGTTAGCTGCAGAGACTAAATGAGGGGCCACTCCAGATTGCCAGGGGTTGGGGGAATGTTGGGGGGGGGGGTTTGGCAGGTGTATGAAACTGACAAAATAATACCGCATTAGTTCTAAATTTATACTGGGCTGTCCACACACCATTCAGTTTTATTTGTTATGCAATGCATCCCCAATCTTATTGCAATATTGCTGTCTGGAGGGACACTCCTTCAAGACAGTGCAAGAAAAACAGCACACAAAAAAATGAACTGGGACATTTGTGGTTTAAAAACTTGCAGGATTGGAAATTAAGCAGTTTGTCTGTGATGGCCAGGGCTGATTTGAGTTGTAGTCCAACAACATCTAGAGCACACCCAGTTGGTGAAGGCTGGTATAAAGCAACATCTCACCATGTCCTGCTTTATCCCATATTCTTTTAAACTTGTTATTGCTTTATATAAGTATTTATTGTCATGTGAATTGCTTTGAGAAGCAATTCATCAATTAATATTAATGGCAAGGGGATCCAGCATATGTCAGATTTTCTAAAATGGTCACATTTGCCCTATTTATTTTGGGGAAGACCAAAGCCTCTACATCAAATCCCAGAAGTAGCAACATAGGCCACATTCACAGCATATCACTATGATACCACTTTAAACAGGCACGGCTTCCACCAGAGAATTCTGGAAGCTGTAATTTGTTAATAGGAGACTCTGATTCCCCTCAGAGAGCTACAATTCCCAAGGTGAATTACCAGTCAGTTCCGTGACACAGGGAACTCTGGGAACTGTAGCTCTGGGAGAATAAGCAGTCTCCTGGCAATTCTCAACACCCTTAACAAACTACAGCTCCCAGAATCCTTTGGGGAAGCCATGGCTGTTTAAAGTGGCACCATAGTGTTTTAAATGTATGGTGTGAATGAGGCCATAGTGTCCACAACTCAGGAGTCCCTGGAAGCGTCTGATTATCACTGCATTCTGCCAGTAAGAACGTGAATCCCAGTCCAATGTAGTCACATGGAATGGGCCCCACTGAGTTCAATGTGGCTCATGCTCAAGTAGGCACAGAATTGCAAACTAAGTTTAATTTAATACTGAAGTGGCAGAGAGCATGTGGAAATTGATCATTGGCAACAGCGCTTCTCAGGGTACTTTCGGCAGAGGCTTAGGCAGGGTAAACTATGCAACAATTCCAAGAAATGAGAAAGGAAAGGAAATATTTCGTCACGCAAGATATAATTCACTTAGTGGATTTATTGCCTCAATATGTGGTGATGACCACACATTCAGGGACATTTGGTTTAGCTGGGTTATAAAACACAGTTGCCAAAATGGTGCCTCCATGACCAGAAATAGACTAGACATTCAGCTACCAGAGAACGTGGACAAATGCTGAGACGAACTCCGTCTTGCTCTGCTTAGGAGGTTCCCTGGGAAATCTGGCTGGGCGTTACTGGAAGCAGTTCAGTAGACAGAACTTGGTCTGAAACCTCCTGAGGCAAATTTTGAATTCTTAATTTCCCCCCATATGCGTGAACATCTCTCTCATTTCAAACACATCAAGCTGACTAGCTGCATGAGGGTGGGAAGGGGACGATCCAGGGGAATTTGCGGGGAATGGCAGCAGCTGTTGAGCAGAGCCACTAGTTTAAAAGAAATAATAAATCCCTTTCAGTGGACGCTCCAAGGCTGCTGGTTGAGATTAAAAATGGTCGCTGCAGCAGTGGCTTCCTTCGCTGAGGAGTTTGAACTAGACAGAGCTCAAGGTCCTGTTTTATCCTGTTAACTATACACTTGTGTTTTAAAACTTAGTCCTGAGCAAGACTCAGTAGCTGAGGGAGGCAAAAGGAAGAGCAGAGCAAAAGACGCAGGAAGTATCAGGCTGAGAAAGTGACCAGATGGGATTAATAAAGATCTCCTTGAGAATCACTGAAATCTTTTTCTCATGAAGGAGGGAGATCCAAAATCCCTTGCAACTCTACTACTAGCAAGATGCTGAATTCTGTGGTTTGGATTAGATCAACTCCCTATTCCTATTTTTAAGTTAACTTCCACCTCCTGTTTAAGGTTTCTGCATAGTTTTATTGACCCCAGATGTCAACAGCCCTGAATACCTCCATTTGAATTGAGTTCAGGCACTTTGTGAAATGGGATTCTAGTTTGTGTACCCCCACCCCTGCCAAACTAAAGACCCATTTGGCCAAGATAGGCTTCCCACTCCTGATACAGCGTGATAGGCCAAGGCTGCAATCCTGTGCACACTTACCTGGGAGTAAGCTAGGGAGATCATGGCACAGCTATAATGAGCTGTGTGGAATTGGAAAGGTCACCCTGGCACCTGAGGAACATGCAAGCGAAAAGGTAAAGGACCCCTGGATGGTTAAGTCCAGTCAAAGGCGACTATGGGGTGCAGTGTTCATCTCGCTTTTCAGGCTGAGGGAGCCGACGTTTGTCCACAGACAGCTTTCCAGGTCATGTGGCCAGCATGACTGAACTGCTTCTGGCGCAATGGAACACGGTGACAAAAGCCAGAGCGCACGGGAATGCCATTTACCTTCCCGCCGCAGTGGTACCTATCTATCTAATTGCACTGGTGTGCTTTTGAAGGTTGGCAGAAGCTGGGGCTGAGCAAAGGGAGCTCACCCCATGGAGCAGATTCCAACCACTGACCTTCCGATCAGCAAGCCCAAGAGGCTCAGTGGTTTAGAAACAGTGGTTAATTAACAAGAAACTTAACACAACCAAGCTCTGCAGGCCACATAGCAATTTCACAGGTCATCTGAGTGCACATTCAGCAACAAGCCAGAACGGGGCGGGGAGTGCAGACAATATGCTGAAACTTATCCCAGGAGCTAGAATTTTTAGTTACTGTTTTTTTAAGGCAAGAAGCAGATACTTGCAGGGATCCAAATTGTGCCAGATATATTCCATGTGCAATAAAAGAAACAACATTGTGCCTCATATCCAAACAGCTAGGTCTTTTAAGTCTTGCTTCGCTGTTTTTTAAAATGCCCTACAACCAGCTTTACAACTCCAGAATATGAAGGATTTTTGAAGGTTTTCATCTGGCAATAAGCTATTCACACAAAGCCTCCCCTCCTCCACCAACAATTTTTATTAAAAATTGCTTCCATTTTTTGCTTGCTGCTCCCTCCCTTGCATGAGACATGTAGTTGGATCTGGTGTCATGTTTAATCCTTTTCAATGAGGCTCTAAGTCAGGGGTGGGCAACCGATGGCCCTCCAGATGGTGATGGACTCCAGCTGCCATCAGCCCAACCAGCATGTCGAATGGTTAGAGATGATGGGTGTCAAAAGCCCAGCAACTTCTGGAGGTGCCCTGTCTCTGTTTTAAGCATTCATAGGAATGCTATGTTAAGAAGAAGAAGAAGAAAAAGAGGAAGAGTTTGGATTTGATATCCCGCTTTATCACTACCCGAAGGAGTCTCAAAGCGGCTAACATTCTCCTTTCCCTTCCTCCCCCACAACAAACACTCTGTGAGGTGAGTGGGGCTGAGAGACTTCAGAGAAGTGTGACTGGCCCAAGGTCACCCAGCAGCTGCAGGTGGAGGAGCGGGGAAGCGAACCCGGTTCCCCAGATTATGAGTCTACCACTCCTAACCACTACACCACACTGTTAAGATACTTCCTCCCCCCCCCCCCCGCAAGAGCTGATAACATGTAAGGTGCTGCGATACGGAAGGAAAAAGAAAATTTTAGGTGAGAAATACCTGATTTTGAAATGTTTTTTTTAAAAAAATATTGAAAAATTAAATTTCCTTGCAACATCCCCCCCTTCATCAATTCTGTGGTTGAGATCTTATTTTGGAAATAAATGTAAAAGCTGGCTTGTATACAGCCACTCACTTGGTCACTTGGTAAGAATCATCTCCAGCTGAACAAGCAAGAAACGTTTTGAAAACTGAGAAAGAAGCAGTTCTTGCTTAAAAGCTGCTGCTATATCAGATATGAGAGGCAATAGGGCAAGGCCCAATCTCCACCAGTTTACTTAGGACTGTAGTTTGGGTCCCTCCCAGAACTGCTTCCCTCTGTGATTGTTCTATCAATGCGATGTTATTCAATAATTGATACCTGGAACTGCCCTTCCCCATCTCCCCTCCCTGTTTCTGTTATGTCTATCAGACTGTACATTACATTGTTTGAAAATGTAAGTCACCATGGTGAAGGGCAGTAACTAAATAATAAGGAAGTGTAGGTAGGCAGGGTAAGAAGCACTGTGGGTCCTTGCAGACTTATTAGCGAGGCTGAAGGGGGAAAATGCCACCCCCTTATCAAAATAATAATAAACACAAGCACAACCGCAACACATAATTTCAGAAAAGATCAAGAGAACAAGTGTCGTATTTTCAGGTAACTCTTTAAAACAGCAAAGAAAGCCCCACCGTCCAAACTGCGCATCTGAGGGGAGCTCTCACCCGTAGGAGACAGTCTTGGAATTTGTCTCTGCCAGAGGCGACAGGCTCACCTTTAGCCAAGAGATGTCCCCCACCCTCCCGCAAACACTCAACAACAGGTAGGCGCCAAAGTCCAGAGCATACAGGCCGGCCAACGAGGGTAAGCAGGCCTGGCCAAGTCCCAAACGACACGATTTGTCCCAATGAGGACTTGGTTGGATTAATTACACAACAGCTGATATGCCAGCACAGAAGGTATATATGTATATATATACACACAAGGCATGGTCCACGAACGTTGCCACCCATCCTCTCCACAGGGCCGGTGGGCATGTCGCCTGTGCCCAGAGTCGAGGAGCCGCTGCTTTCTACGTCGACATGAAAGGACAGTCCCAATGTTTCCAGAAAGTTCCACCAAGTTGGGGTTGATGCCGATCCTGGAGATAGCAGCACAAGGAAGATGGGTGGGTGGGGTGCCAAGATGCCAGAGCCGCTCACTGACTAGCGAGGGGTTTGAAAGGAACAAGAGGCTGTGTACGAAAGGTCCCAGCACATAGGCCTCTTTCTCCAGCTTTGATCAGTTACCCAAAACAAATCCATGCTAATTCTGCTTCCCACTCACTCCAAGCCAAACCCCAGGGACTATACATTCTGTGCCCAAATGATACAAATTCTACAAGTGCATTTTGTTTAATTTTATTCTAATTGGCAGTCCCAAAAGTGTTAAAAATTCTGCGAGCGAGCTAGAGGGCACAGAGGGAGTGGAATGAAGGTGCAGAGAGGATTTTGGCCTTATTTTGGCATCCTCATGGGAAGAACAGAACCCTACCCCTTGCCCATAGCAGGAACATGAGATCCAGTGTGATCTAGTGGATATAACAATGTCCTCACAGGTGGGAGATCTGGATTTAAAATCCAACATCTGCCATGGACACTCTGGGTAAGCCACTGATTTTTCTCAAAAAGATATACACACTGTGCTCCTTTCCTTGCTTTCTCTGGCTATACTGCTCTCAGCTCACTCTAATTTTCATAGGTGTGCCTTCCTCACACCAGGAGTTTTCCTCCTAAACCTACTAAAGGCCAACATAATAGAAAGAGGGCTGCAGAGGTCTAATTTTAACATCAACAGGGACACACAGATGGTATGCAGAGCAGAACCTATGCATGTAGCCAGGATTTATGTTGGGGGGGGGAGGGCAGAACTGAGCTACCTGTGGCGCAATTGGTCAGCTAGTTAAGTATTTTTATTTATTTACTTGATGGGGGGCAGTTGCCCCTCCACCCCACCTATGGCAGAACCCTACTGTGATCTGTGGCTAAGCTCCCTGAAGTTCTTCTTCCAGCCTGGCTGTTATTACCAGAATCAACCCTGGCTGAAGTAAAAAATGCCTGAAGCATGAGGCAGGAAAGGCTTGGCTCTTCTCATCAGCATGCTCTCTTTGATGTAAGTAAACAAACAAACAAACAAACAAACCCCCTCTTGAAATGTGAATGGTCCAAACACAGGAGCAAACCTAAAACATTATGGGCCCTTCGTCACATCTATTTTGGTCCAAGGAATGAAATTACTATGATGCAAGATGCAGTGGTAGAATTCTGGACTGTGTTACTACAGGTTGCAGGTGCCAGTGGGGATCTTATTTGTGAATGCTCTCCCATGTAAGACAACCAACAAACCTGCTTGTATTGATGTTAGGCAAGCACCGTCATTACACTGTTTTAAACACCTTTTAAAAGCAGCAAGCCTATCCCAACATATAATTTAGTTGTATTTGTTTTTAAATTTATGCTAATTTTATCTGTATATCACTGATAATTATTTCACACTGTTTGTGTACACCACTTAGGAGAGTTTTGATTAAGCAGTATAAATTCTTCTAAACAAATAAATGCAGCAGTCTAGCACATCAGGGGGAAAGATTTTGCTGTAGCTCTCTTCCTGACATGCTTGTTTATTACATGCCTGGATATGGAGTTTGTTATTATTAATGTTATTTAAACCCACACAACATATTGTCATCAAATAAAAACAAAACCCCTCCCTGCAAGCATTTTGAAGTGGTACAGTCCAGGACTCTACCAACTCACTCATTCTGTGTAATGTGCAGATTGACTTGAACTTTCTAATCCAGCCAATTCAAATGCCTGTCTCTAACACAGCCTTCTTCCCCTTGCCTCTGTTCCCAACTCCTTCCAGCAAGAAATTCAATTCAAAATGTCATCTCAGAATGCCCAGCACTTTGCATCCTGGGTCAAGATCACACTGTGAGACGGTTTGCTCCGAGAGATGAGGACGCTTTCTCCACAATTGCTGGACCAGGCAGAAACAACACACCATTCCTGGAGACACAGTGGCCGGGAGCAAGATCAGTCATTGGTGATGCCCTTGGCCCGCAGTTCCTCTTGCACCCGAGCAAGGTATGTAGGATCAGGGTAGCCAAACCTGGTGGGAAATGGAGATCAAATGTCATAAACTTATTTCAAGGCTCTGGCAATTTAGCTGAGTTTTACCACTTAGGTCAGTGATTTTCCAGATTTTCCACTTCTGCCTGAGCATGGGGAACTGTGGGTTGGGGGTGGGGGTGGGGAGGACTCACTGCCCAGAGAAAACTAGCATATCAGGGGCAAAAACTCAGCCTCCTGGGCAACCTCCCATCCTTCTTTCCCTGGGTTCAGGAAAACCAACTACGCATCTGGAACTTGAGTAAAAGGGTCCCAGAGTGGTCATGTGACAGAAGATGAATGTTAATGAAGCCAGAGAAAGCTCTTGGTTATTGCTGTCAGCTTCCTGAGGACTCTGTAATGTCTCTTAAACCCCACGGTTCTGGTTCTTGGAGTAGCTTGCTGAGAACACTAACCCTTTTCCAAGCAGCCTCTAAAGTACTCACCTACCCTTGGTGACCCAACCTTCAATGCCCCCATACTTATCCCCCCTCCCTCTCCCCCACCCCACAACTCCATGACAGGCCCTTACAGCTGCGGTCCACCGGTGCAGTTGGTTTTGTGATGGATGTCGTTCCAGGTGATGACGTTGGCTCGGCCTGTGGTCATGGAGGTGCCGATGGTGAAAGTGAGGCGTTGGTCAAAGGCCTTGCGGAACAGCGCCAGCACCTTGTTGCCTTCGGGGCAGTCAGGCAGGTAGGCCACACGAGTGGTGCCTGGGTAGCGGACGCCAGGGTTGGGGTGCTCCACCTGCAAAAGGTGAGCCAGGCATGGCAAGGAGAATCCATTGTTAACCTAAGAAGGTTGGTGAACTGGAAGGGCTGGGAAGCCAGGGACAAGTGCCTGCTCTAACCCTGAGCCTGCTGACCATGGTTTAGATCACCCTGCTTCCACTGAGGCCTCTTGGTCCTCTGCAGAAATCTAAGATTTTTGGGATTCCTGAAGGCAGCAGGAGGAGGGAAAATGACACGCCTCAGCTACCATTTTAAATCTTCTACCAGATTTTTTGGGGAGCAAGAGGGCAGACCAAAGCAGGATTTCATTCTCTGCTACAATGCAGCACTCAATGAAAGCATTGGGATGCGCATGGGACCAGGTGCATGTAATTAAGATCAGGGCAGCTGAACAGTCACACAGAATGAGAGCGAGGAGGATGTGTCAGACTGCACCTCCAGCTTTGGTCTCCAACTCCTCCCCTTAGCCGTGCAGCCCACTGAGAGGAGACTCTTTACCAGTCACCATCTCTCAGGCCCACTCCTACCTCACAGGGCTGTTGTGCGGATATAAGTCCCTTTGAGGAAGGGTGGAATATAAATGCAATGAACAACAATTAATTGGGTGGCAGTAAAAAAACACTATTTGGCACATTTTCCAAAGTTCAATGAATACACATTTGCATTCTACATACCATCAAGAGAGTTCATTGGGATCAACAGAAATAATTCAGGGGAAGAAACTATACCTTGAACATATACCATTAAAAATGACTTTATATTGGTGCCAGCAGGGCAGGGAGCCACTTAGCAGAGCCAGCAGGAAGGCCCACAAATGCGGCAGTCACATTTGGGAACACGTGAATAAACACACACTACCATCGAAAAGAGGCTCCACTCTGTGGATGGTGTGACCATTAAGTCCATAGTCCAAAATCACCTGACCAACTCTGGGACTTTATTATATTATCCTCCACTGACTGCAACAGGCATTTTTATTCCAGTAGCAAACACAACAGCTGCTAATAACAGAGCTTCCATTTGCATACTGGGAACCTGAAGAGAAGACACTGTGAAAGCTCAATAAAATATAAAATTTTAAGGTTTATAGACATGTCCTCAGGCACACTCATGAAATTCCACACACCAGATTCTACCAAATACAAAGTAGGAAATGCCATGAAAAACCATTTTGGAAAAGGAAGTATCTGTGGGATTGAGTGTGGGTATGTATGAATATTTTTAAGGATTGTATGAAATGTATGTTTGTATATTTGTAATATGTATGTATTAATGTTGAATTATTTTAACAATAAAATATTTGTGTGGTTAAATTTTTTTTAAGAAAAAAGAAAAAAAGAAAAACCATTTTGCTTTATCCAAAAGCTTTGGAAACTTTTTAGATATTGTACTCTTTATCCCAAAATGGTGTTTTTCTGGACTGAAAGTTACTTTGGCTGGCTGGATCGCCACATGCACTGACTTTGGCCATCCATCCGCTGGGAAGCACGGTCACTTCTCTGTTCACTCTACTTCTCTGCTTTCTTTTTCTTTTCTGTTTTCGTTTCTCAGTCACTTCTCTTTTTTCTTCACTTCCCTCTGCAGCCCCCTAATCTTGTGCAATGGCCCTCCATTTACAATATTTTCACCTGGGGCCCCCTTGGAATATTCTGGGGCCCCCAGAGGGCCATATGGCTCCTGGTTGAGAAACACTGCTGTACCCTATGTTCTCAGGTCCCCAGCTCCTCTCCAGGAAGGAGAAGACACCATTCACCTTCAATCTACATGCAACCCACTCAAACGTTTTTCTTCACAACTGAGCCCCACCTCCCAGGACAATAACCGTGGCCAAACTATGGCTCTTCAAACGTCATTTGATTCCCACCAAGCCAGGCAGCATGGCCAACAGTCAGACATGATGGTGAGCCACAGGTTCCCTACCCCTGGCGATACAGAAACTGAACAATCCATCCCCTTCCAATGTCCAGCTTCAAGGCTTCTCTCAAATCCTCATGTTGTCTCTACACCCTGAATTTTCCTATCACTCCAGCTCCCACAGAACTAAGAGTCACCAGGAAGAGGGAATCCTGTCACTATAGCCCTTTTTGCATGTTAGTAGCACCTACAATTGTCCCGAATGTGAAGAGGAACGCAAGGCTGTGCTTGCTGGCGGTTCCCACTCTGGCCCCACTTGAACTATACAATTAAAGCAGAATCATGTCACTTTAAACAGTTATGGGTTCCCCTAAAGTATCCTGGGAACTGTAGTTTGTTAGGCGACCCCTATCCCCCTCACTGAGCTACAATTTCCAGAGTGGCTTAACAAACACTTGAAGAGGGAACTCTGTGGAGATTTTAGCTCCCTGAGGGGAATACTGGTCTCAGCACCCTTAACAAACGACAGCTCCCAGAAGTCTTTGCAGGAAGCCATGACTGTTGAAAGTGGCATGATACTGCTTTAAATGTAGATTGCGGATGACACCCCTGTCACAATCCACGCATTGGTTAGGGAAATCAGAAGCAGAAAGCCTGCTCTGTGTGCCCTTGTGGGATTTAGGGGTCTGAGCAATCAGGGGCTTAAATGTGCCTACGCGAATGCAGCAGGCTCCCCTTTAGACACAACATGAGGAGAGCAGGGAGGCTGGGCTGGCAGCCAACACAATACCGGACGAGAGAGCCAGTGAGTTTGGCCTTGCTCTCCCACTCAGACAATGATAATAGGTGACTAATCCTATGCAAGTTTACACAGAATTTAGCAGGTCTCATTCCCATGTGACTGTGCACAGGGTTGCAGTCAATAAATATTAAGTGTGTGGGATGGGGGGCAGCACAGACAGAAGCAGAGCCAATTGCCATCAAGTTCTATAGAGCAAAGGCTGCAAACAGTATTGCTGGGGGGGGGGGCAAACTGCCTTCCTCCAAGTAACAAGGGGGCAACCAGGAACAGGTTTAGAGTCCCATCCCAATGGTGCTTCTCAGAAACCCCTTTTAGCATGACCCACAAAAGCAAATAGTTGACTCACTTATGAGGATATATATATATATACACACACACACACACACACACACACACACACACACAGTGTATGTGGGGGTACCGCTGTGGGGGGAACAAAACATGCCCCTTGCCCTGACACTAGGTGCCCTCTCCTCCACCGCATGTGCCACAATGTGTCTCAGTGCAGTGAATGCGCTCCTTGACAACACTTCTCTGACCCTCACAACAACAGCCATCTTGCGATCCCCTTATAAATCTCTTATGAATCAACCCTACTTACTCCTTGTATGCCAGGTGGGAAGACATACTGGATGATGATGGTGCCATATTTCTCATAGCCAGGGAGGAGCAGGCTTGAGTCCTTGGAGACCAGCATGCGCCCGTTCTCCGGCTGGTTGCCCACCAGTTGCCCATAGAAACGCCCACACATAGGGCAGGCCTTCTTGACTTGCAAGGCCCGAGTGATGCAGTCCTCGCAGAAGGAGTGCTTGCACTTCTCCAGAGTCTTAATGTTCTGGATCTCCCCCAAACAGATGGGGCACTGGCTGTCCTGTTCCTCCTCCCCTCCCCGCGAGCAGCTGGCCACACCTCCGCTGCCGCTGACCACTCTGGACCCGGAGGTCTGCTGCCCTCTGGATATCAACGCAGCCCCTCGGCGGTGAAGCTCCACGGCGCCATGCTCTCGGCTCTTCTCCATTAAGGCCATGCAGCCCATCAGCTCGCTCTGGCGCTGGGCCTTCTTCAGCTCCTTCTCTGTCTCCTTGAGCAGCGCCTTGAGGGCCTTGCGGGCCAGGTAGAGGCCGTTGCTTGGCCCGTGGGCCGGCAGGGTGATCTGCAGCACGTAGATCTCGGAGGTCTCGCCATCGATCAAGATGCCGACCTTGTTCTCCTCCTTCAGCTTCACCAGCTTGGCTGGGCTTTCCTTGGTCAAGAAGTCCCAGACGTGTTTATTTACCGTGAGCCTATTCTTGGTGGTGCCTCCGCAAGCGGCCATCCTGGATAAAACAAACGATACTGGAGAGAGAGAGAGAAAGGAAGAAGAGAGTCATCAGAGCTGCAGAAAGTGGCTCCAGGCAGGATTAAAGACAACCAGACACTCACATTCAGCCCTTCTCATCATCGGAACAAAGCTGGTCAGGACTTGAAGGCTGTTATTGGTCTGCTCTGATAAAAGTTTTTTTGGTTTTGCTGAGCATGACATATACTAGAAACCCATTAGCAGACCCCCAGATATTCAAAATCCCTTCGTCTTTGTTCTGATTCAACACATCCGTACTACCTAATCCCATCTTAATACAACCCTGTGTCAAGCACTCCCAGAATGTTTGAATAATCAGAAATCTAACTAGGTTGGGGGAACCCAGGATTTCAACAGCTCGTTTTACTATTATGAAGCGGGTGGGGAGAGGAAAGGGATGAATGTGTGCATCATGTGCAGTTCTGCCCTGACAGAAGACTTAGCCCCGTGGGGGGGGGCAACCTACAGACGTTCTTGTTGGGCTTCAGTTTGCATTATTCCTAGCCAGCATGGCCAGTGGTCAGGGATGATGGGGTTTGGGAGTCCAGTAATGTCTGAGGCCTGCAGGCTCCCCATCCCTGATTTAAGTGGTTACAGCTATAGTGAACTGCCTGGATTTTGTTTGTTTCAAGACCAGCCTACAGCTGCACAGTGTTGCTGTCCTTCCTATCACCCCACCCTGATTTCTCTGAGTCCATGAAGATGCAGGGTAAGAGACATAACAAGCACAGGGAGCTGCCTTTCTCAAGGTCACACTCTTTGCCATCTGGCCTTGCACCGCCTGGCTGACAAACAGCTCTACAGGGTCTTAAGCAGAGGCCTGTCTGCTCCCAGGTTATATTTTAAGTGGAAATGCCAGGAGGGATTGAATAGGAAGCCTTCCCCATGCAAAGCTGTGGGTCTTCCCTGGATACTGAGTCATGCACAGAGCACTTCCACTTTGTGGCAAGTGACCAGCCGTTCCCACACTGCAACTTCCTTCTAGTCAATTAGTGTGCAAAGCAGTCAAATGTTTAAAACAGCAGCTGCAAAATAAGGCATGGCTTTCCTCCTGACTTTAGGGCAAAGGGTAGAATTCAATGTAGTGCTGAGTGGGGTATGCATGCACGGAATGAGAGCCACTTGTGCAACAGGACTCTGCCCCCTCTCTCCTTCCCAAGTGCACCGCCGAAACCTGTTCTAGGGGTTCCCCCAACCCTCCAGAGCACATTTTGGTGGTGCAGAGGTAGGGGAGGGGGGAGAATACCCCACTGTGCAAGTGGACATTGTCCCATGCATTCAACTATTAAACTATAAAGACTGCAGGGTTTTGAAATAAAGGACATCCATTATGATCTTGTTCTGAAATGGCCAACAAGCCTTTTAAAATAAATCTGCACTATCTACTCCCAAGCTCCTTTAAGGGACATTTGGCAAGCTTAAGCAGAGCATTACTGGGTAATTAGAACCCACCAGCAATCCATGAGGAATAAAAGATTAGTAAAAAAGATTTCAAAGCCTTTTGAGAGACAGCCTAACAGGACAGAGGAGGTGGAATATACCTAGCTCTTAATAGCCAAAGTATATTACAACCCCAAGCATATTTATTCAAAAGACATCCTCAAAAAGTTCAGCTTGTTCTCTTATAAACTGTTTTTGAAACATCTGGAAATGGGGTTATAGTTGTTGTTTGTAAATTACCACTGAAAGAACACCTGCAAAAAGTTTGCTTTTCAAGTGTATAAAATACTGCTTTTTAAATGTTTGACATTATGGAGTTGTTCCCTATCTTTCTATAATGTCAGCATAATTTGTTGCTTTTAATTGTTGTTTTGATGTCTTTCACTGATTTCTCCAGCACAATTCTCACAGGGCACCCTGGGGTAGCCAGGCATCTTAGACATAACTGCCCTTAGTATGTGATAAGACAGAGGCAGCTTTATTGTTTCATCCAGATCGACCGGTTACTCGAGAGACTGTCTTATCTCTTACATACCCAGTAAGTCACTGAGTTCCACAGGGGAGTTTTTCCTTCAAGACCCACATCAGATATCAGAAGCCTGCTCCAATGGAACTCAGAAGAGTTACTACTCGTGTGGCTGCCTCTGTTCTGTGGGAAAGTATTCCTGTCAAGACATAACAGGTGCCCACTAGCTGTACTTTCTGGGAAAAATTGAAACTATTTTTGTTTCAACAAGCTAAACAAAAAGGCCTCTGCCTAAATCTTCATTCTGTGATGTTTTGAAACCTACACTCTGTTCTTTTTGTGCTGTGGTGCCCTGAGAAATGCATGTGGAAGGTGATCCACAAATTAATAAATAACAGCCGCAAGTATGAAAGAGAATAATAGACAAAGCTTAACTAAAATTAGGCAGCCATCAAATATCTACTATGCATGCTGGAGGAAAGAGGTAAGTGGCCAGAGGACACTGAATTTGTCATTTCCCAGAATATGAGAAGCAAAATAAAACTGCTGCCCCTGAAGCTGTTCCTGTTATGATGTGTGGAAAGCATGCTATCCTGCTTGCAGGCCTCCCATAGGTATTTGGTTGGCTACTGTGAGAGCCGAATGCTAGACCACATCAATCTGATCTAGACAGGCTCATCTTATGTAGTCCCTTGGCCCAGGACTTCTGCTCCAAGCACAGAAGCCATGCATGGTGGAGCCTGCCCCTGAATTACCTAACACAGTCAAAGCCGAATAGCAGAGAAGTGGCTTCCCCGGTGCCCTTGCTAAATCTGCCTCCACTGCCATTTGCCCTAGGCATCCCCTACTCTTCCTGGGCCTGATGGGGTTACAATGGAATTTTGGTGCCTGGGAGGCTAACAATCTCCAGAATCGGACACAAGTTCACTGGGTGTGTCTTTGGCAGTGGCAAGTGGTGCCCTCAAGGCAGGGCCATTGGGCAAAAGACCAGGGCTCCACTCAGGAGAACAGGTAGGAAGGCCACCCCCCCAATGCAGAGGGTTTGCTTACTGAATTCCCTTTAAAATGTAAGTAATACACCTTACCATCCCCTCTCCTCCAGATCATTAAACCCAGACTGGGGGCTACAAGCCCGGAGTCTGAAATGATTTAACTGTACCACTGAGAATTCCCTTCCCTTTCAGAGTGAGTCCAATCCTAGCCTTGTTAAGGCTGTGTTCAATTAGGACATGGGTAGGCAAACTAAAACCCAGGGGCCGGATCTGGCCCAATCGCTTTCTCAATCCGGCCCACGGACGGTTTGGGAATCCGCGTGTTTTTACATGAGTAGAATGTGTCCTTTTATTTGAAATGCATCTCTGGGCTATTTGTGGGGCCTGCCTGGTGTTTTTACATGAGTAGAATGTGTGCTTTTATTTAAAATGCACCTCTGGGTTATTTATGGGGCATAGGGATTCGTTTATTTCCCCCCCCAAAAAATATAGTCCGCCCCCCCAAGGTCTGAGGGACAGTGGACCGGCCCCCTGCTGAAAACGTTTACTGACCCCTGAATTAGGATTACCCTCGTCCATTTCCCCACCTTTTTTTTTTAAGTGAATAAATGCTCAATTACAGATAGCTGTTTTCAGGAAGAATGGGATAAAGGACCCTGTGATTTTATTGTATGCCACCCCGAGGTTGATGGCATTCCCCCCCTGCTTTTCTGAAGAGCGGCATAGAAATTCTCAGAATAACATACAGTTAAGAATGCCATGTAAAATACATGGAGAGTAATAATCAGCTGGCAAGGCAGTCATTAAAGCAAGGATTTAACAAAACTCTGGTGAAATTGCAACAGAATTGTGACAAGTGTGAAACATTATGACCAGCGTCTATGATTTGCAGCGGTCTTCTTTCTACACAGTGGCCCCTATCCAGCTGGTGGTCACTGCATCTGGGCTTTACATTTAAAATGAATCAATACATTAATTTTAGTTATACGTTCTGCTCCACTGCCCCATTTTCTTCTGCACTTTGGAGTTTTTGGTTTTCATTTTAATGCCTCCAAGCAAACATTTTTAAAAATCGCCATCACCACCCCACACTCTCAAAACTGGGCATTAAAAACAGTTCATAGGCAGACTGAAACCCCAGAACCAACAGCAGAACTCAACTTTTGTTCACAGACAAATACACTCACAATAAATTAACCTGTTCAAGCAGACTTTGCCAGCCTTGTGCCCTGCAGATGTTATGGACTACAACTTCCACCAGCCCCCAGCCAGCCCATCTAGCAGCAGTTGGTAGAAGTTACAGTCCAAAACATCTGCAGGGCACAAGGCTGGCAAAGGCTGTGTTAGAATAATCAGCCACCTTCATCCAACTAGACTCAAGATACACCTCTTTGGCATGACCAGGAGGTTAGAGATGGGCCACTGGTCGTGGCCCTCCAGATGTTACTGGTCTCCATTTCCCATCAACCCTGACCATTGACCATACTGGATGGGGCTGGTGGGAGTCCAATGGCATCTGGAGGGCTACAGGTTGCCAGCTCTTGTAGCAATGTCTGAGATATGAAGAAGAGCACATTGCCCTCTAAAAGCGGGGGGGGGGGATGTGCCACATGGGAGATGTGCACAGTTACCTTCCCAAAGTTTAGAGGGAAAATAGCAAGTCTGCCTGTTGCCTTCTCTCTCTCTCTCTCTCTCTCTCTCTCTCTCTCTCTCTCACACACACACACACACACACACACACACAAATGTTCTCAGAACCACGCAGCAGTGGTATCGTGTTAAATTCTGATGTTCAGGCAATCTTCATACCCATGTACTATACACTCCAAGACTATACAGCCAAAAATCAAATTTTGACCAATGCAATCATTATTACTCCAAAACCAAGCCAGTTTCCCCCAACCCCCAACCCCTGCCTTGCTTAACGTTCAGCCCAGTGAAGTATTCTAGTGGCCTCAAAAACTTGCTCACTATTTCGTGAAAGTTCCATTAGTCCTAACTAAGGGTTTCTGGAATGCCACTCCTGCCAGTTTACCCCTTGGACACACATGCAACTTACCTGCTCCTTTCCTTTGTTAATTCGGGGGGGGGGGGCTTCTCTCTGGGTGGAAAAGAACACTTCCTAATCTGGCATGCAGAGGATTAGGCTCATAGCACCCCAAAGAGAGGACACCATCACCTTTGCCCTGACGCTAAGGGGCAATTGATTTGGTCTCTTCTCCGGAGTCACCCAGAAAGAAGAGGGGTGCCTTTGCGTCGAGGCCTCAGGCAGAAGGATGAACCCCTACGGGCGACGATGGCAGAGTCAAGGGGTCTTTGGAGCTAATGGGAAGATGTGGAATTCACGTCCGTGGGACACAAAAGAACCCCAAGAGCACAGGAGGGAGAGGGAGAGGGAGAGGGAGAGGGAGAGGGAGAGGGAGAGAGAGAGAGAGAGAGAGAGAGAGAGAGAGAGGTTTCCTTTCCCCGCGCCGGAGATCGCAGCACCGTACCTGGCGAGCCCATGGGAGAGGCTGAGCGCGAGGACCAGCCGGATGTGGGAGTTCAGCTGAGCTGCGAATCAGAAACTGCAAAGGGAAAGAAGGGGGCGGGTTAGGTCGCGGCTGCGCCGAGAGGGAAATTGCGCGATATTTTTAGCTGCCGCGGACGAGCTTCTCTTCTTGCGCCCGAGCGCAGCGCGCCTGGGCAAGCGCTTCCTCGATCCTGAGACAAGGCCTTCACCTTCAATAGCCCCAAAACCTTTTCGTTTTGCCTGTTTGCTGCCAAGAAGCAAATCCTCCTGAGTTCAATGTGTCTCACTACCTGGTGAGTTTTAAGATTGCCGTTTTGCCTCACATTACCCGGGCATTTCCACTTTCCTTTTGGGCGCAATCCTAGGTACACTTACCTGGAAGTAAACCACGCAGAACTCAGCCATGCACAGGATTGCGCTGGAAAGGATTAGGGCAGATCAGCATCTGCTTCTGCACTTGAGGCGCAATCCTGTCTTTGTCTACCAGAGAGTTTAAAGGGGTAACACCCTCAACTAAGAGGGTTATAGGATTGCAGCCTTACAGTGCTTATGAAGTTCAATGAGAGTTAGTTGCTTTTGTGTTTAGATTGCAGCTTTAGTGATTTGTAAAATTCGGCCTAATAAAGGATTGTTTCACTGAGCTTTTTGGGATGCAGAAGTTCTTCACTCCTGAATTTGTCTTCAGAGCAGGAGTCCAAATTTAGAATTTATGCAATAGTTTCATTCTTATTTCACTACAACATATATATTCTGACTTCTGTGTGATATTAAATGAGCTAGTGACACCATTTTAAACTGCAAATGCAAAAATAGCATTACAATAAGGAATTAAGGTGCCAGTGTGTGTGTGGAGAACTTGCCCTTACCATCATGTACTGGCCACAGCTCTTCCTTACACACCCAAAGAACAAAGCTTAAGATGGGCTAGTGGTTAGATTAGACCTATCTGTAGCCCAGAAGCTGGTTTTGAATGCTCATTCTAAGGCATCCTTGCCTGTTCTGCTACCAGAGACCATTAAAATAATCACTTAAGAGCCTTCTCCCAATTACACCAGTACTGCCCCATTCTGCTGCATTATTATTGCCTCATCTGCACTATACATTTAAATCAGTATCGCTCCACTTTAAACAGTCATGGCTTCCAGGGCCGTCTTAAGCATATCTGGCGCCGTGGTGCAAAGCTCCCTCCGGTGCCGGTAGCCCCCCCCCCTGTTTCCAAGAGGTTTTTTAGGAAGGACAGTGCTGCTGGTGGGGCTGGAGGAGGCGGGCAGCGGCTGGAGGGCGGCTCCTCCCGGCTCAGCTGGCCACAGCAGGCAGAGGCTCCGGGCACAGTGCTGCTTCTGTGTGGCATGGCGGAGGGGGGCGAGCTGATGCTAGGAGATGCCGCGTCCAGCCTCTGCCTCTTCCCTGGCACCCTCCAGAACTTGGCGCCCTGGTGCCCCGCGCCACTAGCCTCTATGGGTAAGACGCCCCTAATGGCTTCCCCCAAAGTATCCTTGCGTTCGTTAAGGGTACTGAGAGTTGTTAGGAGATCCCCATTCCCACCACAGAGCTGAAAACCGATCCCCAAGGATGATGGCAGGGTCATATCACTGTACAGAGTTGCTGGGAGCTATGTAGAATACCCTGGCGTGGCGTGCTCTGGTCCATGGGGTCATGAAGAGTCGGACACGACTAAATGACTAAACAACAACAACATGTAGAATACCCAGCGCAGACCTGGAAGAGGAAGAGGTCTACTGACATCCTGACTGGAGCTCTTCCTAGTGCAACTCTTGGATGACCTCAGACATGGCTGGAAAATGCTTTTGGTGGCGTCGTGTGTGGGGGTGCTGCAAGTCATCAAAAGTGTCTTTGCCTGGAAGAGAGCCTTACTTCACCATTTCCAAAGCCAATCTTGCAGGAACATTAGTTGGTTCGTGAGAAAAAGCCCCCATTCCACCTATTTTGCGAAAGCTTGAACAAATCTGCAACAACTGCCTATGTAGCAAGCTCAACTCACCTAGATATCCTTCCAGTTCTGGGGGTAGACCAGGTACAAATCTCACTTGCAGGGGGGTGTTTTCATGGATGTAATGTTGTAACTTGCTCTTGGGTCCCTTTGTAGGCATGAAGAGCAGGCTATAAATATCTGAAGTAATTAGTAAGTTTTATTGGAGAGGGCTATAGCTCAGTGGTAGAGCACATGCCTTGCCTGAAAAAGGCTCTGGGTTCCACCCCTCGTGTTGGGGAGACTCTCCTGAAATCCTGCCTGTCAGTGTCAACAATACTGAGCCAGACTAGTGGCTGCAGCCAGTGGTCTGACTTGGTATAAGGCAGCTTCCTATGTTCCTAAATGCTAAGATCCCAGGCGCTGCAAAGCTTCCTTGTCCAGGAAGTCTTTATGGAGCTTTTGCCTGGACCAAATTGGGGAGGGGGAAACAAGAAGGAGAGAGGGCAAGAGATGGTGAGCCAACTCTCTTCCTGCTGCATAGGTCACTAGGGATCACCACACCACCCTTTCCAAATACACTAGAGCTGAGCAAACAAAACAAAAACCCACCGAGATCACACAAAAATCAAGTAGGCCTATGCAGTCACTTGTGGTTTGGATCTTGAAGGAGCAAACCCAGCTCATAATGAGATCAACTCTACAACTAAACAGCTGAGAACTCTACTACGACTACAACAACCAACCAACCACACAGTTTTCCATCACCACAGGCCAGGCACCATACAGGAAACACTACTAACTCAATCCTAACAGCTTCACTGAGTCGTTATTGGATCTTTAGTAGGGGAAAAACACCCCCACAGGATTTGGGAATATTGGATATGCCTTGAAAGATCACAGGGGAACAGTTGGGGTGGGGTGATCTTCCAGGTCTATTTTCTGGTACCATCAGTATGGAGGCCAAGGCATTTACCCTTTATGAACAACAACATCACAGGTACCCTTTAATCCAGCAAATATGGGACAGCCAGTGAGGGCAGTCCAGTAGCAAAGGACCCAATCTTAGAATCATAGAGTTGGAAAGGACCCAAGGGTCATCTAGTCCAACCCCCTGCAATGCAGGAATCTCAGATAAAGCATCTAGGACATATGGCCATCCAACCTCTGCTTAAAAGCCTTCAAAGAAGGAGAGTCCACAACCTGCAGCTCTTACCTTCAGAAAGTTCTTCCTGATGTTTAGTCAGAATCTCCTATCTTGTAACTTGAAGCCATTGGTTCAAGTCCTACCATCCAGAGCAGGAGAAAACAAGCTTGCTCCATTTTCTTTGTGATAGCTGTTGAGATATTTGAGGATGGCTATCATATCTCCTCTCAGTCTGCTTTTCCCCCAGGCTAAACATACCCAGCTCCTTAAACCTTTTCTCATAAGGCTTGGTTTCCAGATCCTTGATCATCTTGGTTGCCCTCCTCGACACATGTCAACATCCTTCTTAACTTTCCAGAACTGGAAACAGTATTCCAGGTGTGGTCTGACCAAGGCAGAATAGAGTGGTACTATTACTTCCCTTCATCTGGACACTATGTTGATGCCGCCTAAAATAGCATTAGCTTTTCTTTGCTGCTGCATCACACTGTTGACTCATGTTAAGCTTGTGGTCCACCAAGACCCCTAGAACCTTTTCACATGTACTACTAGTAAGCCAGGTGTCCCCCATTCTATATTTGTGCCTAAGTGCAGAACCTGACATTTGTCCCTACTGAAATTCATTTTGTTAGCTTGTGCCCAGTTCTCCAATCTGTTAAAGTCATTTTGAATTCTGATTCTGTCTTCTGTGTTAGCTACCCCTCCCAGTTTGGTGTCATGAGCAGATTTGATGAGCATCCCCTCAATTCCTTCATCCAAGTCTTGTATAAAGGCGTTGAACAACAACAGGCCCAGAACACAACCTTGCGGCACCCCACTTGTCACTTTTCCCCAGGGTGACAAGGAACCATTAATTAATACTCTTTGGGTTCAGTCAGTCCATCAGCTACAAATCCACTTAACAGTTACCTTGTTCAGCCCACATTTTACCAGATTCTTTACAAGAATATTACAGGGGGGATTCAATTTATATTTCTGCTACTTGAGAATGGGGAATTTTAGCATGCATGGCTTTCCTCACCTCTGTGTCCTGATGAGAAATCATGCTTGTTAAAAGGGTTTTTTGTTTTGTTTTGTTTTTTGCATAGCCATTAAGTGTACAGGAGCCCTGCCCCCTATTGCATCTGGACACTTCTACCTACGTGACCTTGGGCACAGCAGGGCCTTTACATTTCAACAGGCCTCACCTGTACAATGAGGATAAAAGGCCCCAGCCCACTGCCATTGCAATGGAGGAAAAAGGAAAACAAACATGGAGTGGAGGGGGGAATAGAAGAAAAGAAAGCTACTGCAATTGGGTGGGGTTGGGGAGTGACAGAGAAAATCACCTTTCAGGGTGGCTCCCTGCCCCTGGGTATGTGGGGGTGAGAGAGATTTCTATATCAATCCATTTCCCCCCCCCCCCCCCAATCTGGGTGCAGCTTCCAGTCTTAGCAGGCTGCCTCCTCCATTCACCAGGGGTTGTTTATCAAAGAGGAGGCCCAGCAGCCTTCACTCCCTTGAAGAAACCGGGATAAAAACGGAACAAAGGGGAAGGGCGGGGGGAGTTGGGGTGAAAGACAATGCCTGGGAAAATAAGGCTTTATTTCTCCATTCCTCTTAACCACGTCCCCGGCCCGGAGCGCGCATCAATACAGCTTCACCCCCATCCCCGCCCCAGCTCCAAAGAGCCCCCCACCCCACTGCACCCCGCCCTGTTTTTCAGAGCCCTTCCCCGCCACCCTCAGGGCGAAAGACCTGAAACACGGCGCGCAACAGGGAATGACCAAATGTGTCCATATCCGCACCTTCGCCTGATGAGAAAAAAGGTGGGCAGTTAAGTTTCATCCTCACTTGACCCACTTCTGCCTCGGACCAAGACCGCCTCGAGAAAGCTCTTTCCCTGCCCGCCTCCGCGATTCGGAGACGCCTGACAGGTAGACGAGCAGGCAGCGCGACGGGCTCGTCGTTACATAAAGCCCCGCAAACAAAAAGCCCCTCCGTGCCCCCCCCAAAGATGAGGGCACCCATTTGGTAACGTGCCCCCCCCGCCGACGCCTGTGTGTGTACACAACGCAACCGCACGCGCGCGCACCCTCCCTCCCCTCCAAACAACCCTTCGAGGCAACACCCCGCGGCCAAGCCAGCTGGCAGCGCACAATGAAGATGCTGCCGCAGCTGCTGCTGGCCTCGACGGCTGCCCGAATCTGCAGACGAGGGAGGCCCGGCCAATGCACCACATTCTCGCCCTTAGTTTAATTTAACCGAGAAAAAGCAGCAGCAACTGCAGCGCCAGCCCCGCACCCGCCGCGCAATGCCCGCCACCCGCCGCGCTCCCCGCGCAAAAAGCGCCGCGCGCGCCCGCCCGCCCGCTCCTCTCCCCCGGAGGCGGCGGCGGCGGCACCCACCATAGCGGAGCATCCGAGGCTGGCGAGGAAACTCCGTCCATCGGAAGCTTGGCCCGGGCTGCGCTGGCGAAGGCGGAGGAGCGAGCGAGCGGAGGACGAGGCGGCCTTTGGCGCGCCCGAGGTGGCGGCGCGGGGAAGCGCGCCCAGGTGCCGCGGGTTGCTGCTGCCGCCGCCGCCGCCGCCGCTCAGCGCCCCGCTCCCCGCCAAGCAGCCATCGCCGGGCGCGTCACGTGGCGCCCGCTTGGTGCCGGAATGGTGGTCATAGCCATAGCAACACCGCGACGTGGCTGCGGAGAGAGCGCGAGGCCCGGGAGAGGGTGGGCGGCGGGAAGGAGGGGGAAGCGGCGGCGGCAGCAGCAGCAGCTTCGGGTTCCTCACGACATCCTCCTCTCAGCGGCCGCCCCACACCTCAGAAGTGGCGACGCAGCCCGATCCTATCGCTGCGCCCACTTACTCAGAAACACACACACACACACCCGTTACTGGCACCCGCGCCCAGTAAATTGGCAGCCCTTCTCTCTGCAACGCCTCTCCCCGCCCGCCTGGCTCTGCTTTTATCCTGAAGAGTGATGGGGGAGCTTTTACAATAACAATCGTTACAGGTGCAACCCCGTGCGCCCTCACTCGAGAATAAACCCCAGGGAACTCGGCAGAAATAAACCCGTGTAGAGGAATGGCACACTGCTCTGTATTGCAAGTGCCATGGAGCTCAAGGCAATCTTGTGATGACGCCACTCCTGTGGAAGCTTGCTCAGAAGTAAACCTGGAGGTGTCCTGTGCAGCTTCTGTCTTCTTCTCCATAATCTTCACACTCCCTTCCTAAGCATAGGTTGGCCTTACCCTTCTATAGTAGTAGATCAGCATGGCAGACATAGGCCTATCTAGCTGCTTGCCTAAGGCCAGCTGGCAAGTCTGCAACTGGGACAAGATTTGAATCCAGGAACTTCTTGGCTCACATCCTCGGCTACTACACCAGCTCTCAGGGTAGCTATACTAATTTTCTGAATGGCTATAAAGATTGGCAGCAATGAATAGTAAGGAGGCCATAGTAATGGGTATTTGGGCACTCTGTTTTAATTTATTTAGGCTCACTGCATTCCACCCAGGCACTCTTCATGTTCCATGGAGGTGGGCACTTGGAAAAGCAAGAGACAGCATTTACATCTAATAGCAGGAGAGCACGCTCCAGAAGCACGGGCCAGCCTCTCAGCCTATTGCATTCAAAGATGTTAAAACAGTATATGGGTTTATTTGAGGGTTGCTTCTAGTCTGCACTAAATTCTGCACTGCCGTTGCAAAGGATGGTAGTCTTTCTGGATGCATGAACACAGGATTTATTATGTATGGAGCCTCAGAGTGAGCGAGGCAGCATGGCACTCGGAAAAGGCAGGGCAGCCAACAACCAACAGGTTCCAAAACTATTTTCAGTGAGAAAGTTCAAGCCAGGACAATTACGGTAAGCAGCACATAATAAAGGCAAGTGCACCCCAAGTAATATGGGCATCATCTTCCCCCTAATTAATCCTGGCTGCCAGCAGTAATCATGATTTTTGTGTCCAGAACCATCGCCATGGCCAGTACAGGCATGCAAAGCGACCAATATTAGGGCTTGTGTAAGATCCGCCCCCCCCCCAGCATTTTCTCTGTGCTACTGGGGTACAGTTTTTAGTCCAAACGAGCAGGAGCAGCCTTGTCCTTCCACTGGGCTTCTCCCGTACTGGCAGAATAGGAGCAGCTCAGGTACAGCTGGATTTTTGCATGCAGACAACTTCTGGTTCAATAATTTATTTCTATGTGATACAAGAGTGAACTGGAAATACACAACGTCTTATACAATAAGAAACATTGAAAAGGGGCTGATAGTACAACAGCCCCAGGGCACAAGCATGTTTCCATGGCACAAGCTTTATTGCATTGAAGGAATGGCATCAAGTCCCAGCAGAACCACAATATTGGGGGCAGAGGGGAGGGAACTGATGGAAGAGCACAGCACTACCCCGAGTTCTAGGCCTAAAGCAGCTGGCTGGGTGGCTGTGCCACTGTCAGAGCCGGCCATAAGCCTCTCCCCTTACCAGAACAGCTGCCATGGCATGTTAAGTTGGTGCGCCAGTCCAGGAAGAGCAACTGGCCCGTGATCAACCTTGACAGCTGTGCTCTGCTGAACTAATGAATACACTATTACAGAGGGATGTTCTCTTTAAGACACCTCACAGCTCCTTGGCATATAAACTGCTTCTTCAGAGAGCCCCATCACACAGCTACTGACAGACAGATTGATATCCCTCAGCATATAAGTTTGTTAGATCAGAAGGAAACATTTAGGGCCCCTTTCACAAGATTGCGCGCACACACACATAATGCTTCTGAAAACGCCCCCTTCCTGGGCATGGCATTTCCACATCATCCTGTCCCCAAAAGCTATGCTAAAACAGGGAGCAGATAAGGCTTTCGCCTTGACATTTTCTGGAGGCTTCAACTGGACAAGCTATCTTTGGGTGGAGCTGGGAAGCCAGGACTTACTACAGTCACAGCCTTACTAGTGAGCAGAGCTACTCAACACAGTCTGGTACCTACTGAAGCAAGGGGAACAGCTGGATGCAATATATTACACAGGGCCAGAACAATTCTGTCTCTTCTCCCCTACACACACCCATCTCCCTCTGCCAAAGCAGGCACAGCAAGCCTCCTAGAGGACATTCTCAAATCCCCACGGGCAGCCCTGAAGTAGCTCCCAAACCCTGAATCTGTTCTAATCCTCCTTTGGAGTGATGGCTGAGGGAGAATCATAGGACTTCTGAAAGCAGCCCTTCGTGGAAGAGGCTCTTGTTGTAAGGGGCAGAACTTTGGCAACAAGGTTTAGTGGAGGCTGCACTGCGGGGGGTGAGAACTGGAGTGCTAGGCTCACAGGATGCTCATCAAAGCCTCTGCTATTTACTAGAGTGCTAGAAGGAGCCAGCGCCACTCAGGAGGGCTGGGTTACAGCACAACCTTCCAGCAATGGGTGGGAAAGACGAGGTAAAGAATGAGGAGGAGGACTTTGGAACACAGAGGCACTACCACTGGGTATCATGGGGTAAGTTAATATATACTATCAGTCACCCTCAAAGGGAATTGATTGCATAAATGGGGAAGAATCCACTTGACCCCCTTCTTTCAAGGCACAAGACTAAATTCTTATTGCATATTATTCTGTCTCTGAATAAAATACCATTAAACCTTATGTGTGAGCTTAGATCCTGCCCTGACCAGAGTCACCAATGTAGCATGTACCCTGTACAGTTTAGAGGATAGAGAGTATCAATGCTGGGATGAATCTGAAGCCAGCCATCTTTCTCCTGCTTAGGCTGCCTTCAAAAGCAGCAACCTCTTTAGTGCTCTGGACGGTTGTTCATCCTGACGGAAGGTCAAAGATAAGGCACTTGATTCAGCAGCCATCCCCCAGACCAGCCACAATGGGGCTCAAGTCAACCCAACTCTCCTGCTGACCCAAACAGCAGGGGGGGGGGAACCATCCCTCTTACTGAGAATTGGGGTGGGGGAGAGAGGGAGAACTACAGGTGGGGGGAGGAGGGCAGGAAAGCCTTTGATCTGAAGCTTCAGCCAACAAGACAGACTGCACAACTGCTAAGCAAATACATTCGTGACGAAGTCCAGAAAGCGCTTGGCATATTGTTCTGGATGCACCGTGGAGATCTCTGCACCAGCCTGAAATGGAAGACAAAGTGTCAACAACCACCATAAAACGCCCCTATCTTTCCACACGCACTAGGAAAAATAACAGTTTGAGGAGCGAATATATTGGAAGGGCAAGGAAGAGAGAACATCTGAACAGAAGTCTGAAAATGGCCTTGATCAACCATTTCTCTCACAGACATGTGCTTTCCAATGTCTGCTTTGGCCTTATATAACCCCCAACCCTGGCCTAGTTTAGTACTGATGCCACTTTATTTCAAGGAAGTGCCTCTGGCACAAAAAGGATTAAGCCAATTATGCAATAAAAATGACTTCGGAATAAATCATTCACACGGTGTGACATTTTTATCACCCCACCCCCTGAAGATGATGCTGTCTCACCAGCCCACCTTTTTTGGTCTCTAGGTTGTGGCTACAGTCACCACTATGGATGCTATGAAATTGACCAGAAGTCTGGAAATCCTCCCTTGGGGGTTGTAGTTGACTCTTTGATTTAGTAAGGCTAGCTGTGGGCCACCAGAGTCCACACCGAGGGGGCCCATTGTGAAGAACTGTGCAGGCCAGACTCACCCCGTGCTTGACGGTCTTAGCTGCATGGGCAGCCTTCTTCTTGGCATCATACTGTGTGAGGATGTCAATCAGGCCCATGAAATAAACCTCCTTCTGGGGGCTATCTAGAAAAGTAAAGAGTCAATGAAGCTCATGGGCACTGCTACCCTCTGCATTCCAACACACGCACACACACGCAGACACACACCCTCATGCCACGAGGCTCTTTCTGCACTGGATTCCAACAGGGCAAAATGTGAGTTACTGAACCTTAGGACTGGGTGGGGGCAGGAGGAAACCTGTCAGCACCCCCCCCCCACCCAATGCATAAAACTACACCGTCAAGGGTACATGAGACGTAAGTAGGAATTAATAGGATGCACCAAACCAAAGTAGCATAAGAACTGAAAAATGCCCAATAACTCAAGAAAGTGAAACAAGCTCAAGCTGGGAGGAAAGGCAAAAAAAAGCCACATAAAGAACATTAGATTATATCAGTTAAATTTGGGAAGAATCCCTTCCTGCCCCAAGTATAACAAACAATTCACGAATGATTAATTCATCTTCTACATGTTTCTTCCTAACGAAGCCTGCATTTTACAGATGAAGCCATCAGTGGCAGCATCCAGAAAACACTACAGTGGCAGGAAGTGAACTTCAGAATCCCTATCATCAAATCTAACTCCTCTCCAGGAAGCAGATATCCACCTGATTCGCCTGCAGCAAGGGCTGTGTGTGCCACCCTCTCTTCCACAAGACACATTTTCTGCAATCAAAACTAAGCAAGTTGAGCAGATGTACACATCTTCTTATTTTTGTGTAGTTTAGCTGACATTTAGATTCCACATTTAAGAAAGACCCAAAGGAGGAAGGAGTGATGACTTGAAAGAAGACAGGACTTCCAGGACCTAGTTTATAACGGAAGAGTCTCCCATGAAGCTCTTGTGTCTTGTGTCCTATGAAGCTCTTCAGGATCACAGCAGGATCCACATAAGGCAAAAAATGGAAGCTTGTTCATGGGTATCTTGTGTAAATCTGTTTGACATCTCAGATCGTAGCAGGCACTAGCTGACACAGCTTTTGTGTGCACCCCCAAGGGCTACAAACTTTTATTAAAAATTAAAAGGCGTTGAAATTTGGTGCCAAAGGGTAGATAACATACTTGCACTACAATCTTGCTGATGCATGCATACACACAACAATCTAGTCACGTTCTGTCTCTGATTTCTGCAGTTTTCTTCCCCAGTTAACTCCACAGCATTCATGGTAAAACTCTCTTTTAGCCATGTTTGCATGCCATGGTAAAAGGTAAAAGTAAAGGGACCCCTGACCATTAGGTCCAGTCGTGACCGACTCTGGGGTTACGGCGCTCATCTCGCTTTATTGGCCGAGGGAGCCGGCATACAGCTTCCGGGTCATGTGGCCAGCATGACTAAGTCGCTTCTGGCAAACTGGAGCAGTGCACAGAAACGCCGTTTACCTTCCCACTGGAGCGGTACCTATTTATCTACTTGCACTTTGAGGTGCTTTCGAACTGCTAGGTTGGCAGGAGCAGGGACCGAGCAACAGGAGCTCACCCTGTCGTGGGGATTCGAACTGCCAACCTTCTGATCAGCAAGTCCTAGGCTCTGTGCTTTAACCCACAGCGCCACCCGCGTACCATGTCATGGTAAAGCATAGTTAACCATGGGCATGTAAATGGCTCCTACTTCACTTCTCTACAAGTGGGAGCAACAAACCAGGATCCCTGGGTTAGGTCTAGTGTTTTATCTGAATTGGGGAATGTGGTTTGTTTCACAGAAGCAAAAAGCAAATAGAAGTCAAAAACAAATCTTAGGTTCATGTCATGATTTGTTTGGGGGTGGGGGGAACGAGCCACGACTCCTAGTTGAGACACAAAACTTAAAACAAGGATTGTGGTTTGCAGCTTCCACAAGGGGAGGGGCAAAGGGAGAGCTGCTATAGATTGCTGCAATGTGTAAATAATTGGCTGGAGTATTGCCTTTCAGTGAAATATGCAATCAAAGGCACAAAGTAGGCAGACTGACTCCTGTGTCACAGAGGATAATTAAGGTGTCTTGACGAAAGACAAAGTTGACTTGTGGAAAGTTCCCTCTTATCCTTACTTACTTTCAGCACTTTTTATGGCATAGACATCAATGTAAGGGTCAAAGTCGCCAGGTCCCAAAGGCTTGTGGGAGTTGAGATAGCTGCCAATACCCTCAGGAGAAGTTCCATAGGAACCTACTGATGCCACACCCCCAGGTTCACCCTCTCCATCCTCCTCTTCCTCTTTCACATCCTCGTCTTCTTCCTGTTCAGCTCGTTGCACGTCATGGATCCCCAACAGTAGGCTGTAGTCCATAATCTTTAGTTGCACTAGGAACTGAACATATGGACACAATTGCCAGTAAACTAAGAAGTTAACAATGGGCTTGCTTTCTAGTTATTACAAGTGGAACGCCTCTAAAAAACTGATTGTTATCCAGTGCTGTCTCTGCATCAGCAAAACAGACAACCCCTTGTGCAATGCAAATAATAATCATAATCATAATCATAATAATAATACTCCAGCCACTCTGGGCAGTTTCCAACAGGCAACGACCAAGATACACGTGCCCAATAGACATGTGCACATGTACACTGTGGCAATCTGGAAGTGGCTGGAAAAGGGAGCATAACGGGCTTATGCACGCTCTGCCGTTGCACGCGATGATCCTGAATAAAACCCTTGTCCAAATCGGGGGTTGCCTGTTTTATAAACATACCAAGGGTTAACTACGGATTAAATTATCTTTTGTGTAGGAATTCAGCTACTGATCGTAAGTGCAAAACCCAGAGGGCAGAATTTACTCTGGATTCATCAGGAAAAATAAAGACCATTTCCTCTTCTTTAAAAAGGGAGTGCAGTTTTAATCCAAAGGTGGCATGTGGTGTTTCTTGGGGGGGGGAGGTGGGGGGAAGAAAAGAGAACCACCCTCTCCTGGCAGCCTGTCCCCCTGATTAATTGCCTTGGCTGTTCAAAGCAGTGTTCCTCCTTTGTAACTGGAATGCCTCCAGGTTTTGACTCTCAGACTCCTGTCCTTGTTCTGCCTCCGCTCAGTTGACTGAAGCACCATTAGTAATCAGTATTTTCTTCATCATGCTGAGAAAGCTGGCAAACCCACCAAAACTTCTCCAGCATCACAGACTGAACACTTACACAATGGGAGCCAAAAATGTCATGCGCAAGTGACACGACTGGCATCAAGAGGCAGGGAAGGGGCCACAAACCATCCCACACCCCAGTATGGGGCCTTAGAGACCTAGAGAGCTTTACTTTAGGGTCTCAGTCCACACTTGTGTGAATATGTGCCTCAGTTCTTCAGATGCTTAAGGCATTCTCACCGAGAGAGAAGTTAAAGCACTGAAGGAGTAGGGATTATTCGGTAAGCGTTTACTTGTATTAATGGATGCAGTACTATTATTAATTATATATTTTTATTTCTTACATTTATGTACCATCTTTTTCTTCCAAGGATCTCAATGTGGTGTACATGGTTCTCCTCCTACCCATTTCATCGTCACAACAACCCTGTGAGGTAAGTTAGGCTAAGAGATGGTGACTGGCGCAAAGTGAGATTCATGGCTGAGTGGGGATTTGAACCCTCGACGCCCAGGTCATAGGCCAACACTGTAACCATTATGCCACCCTGGCATAATAGTGCCACTACTAGTGCTAATAATTTGCATTTCTACAGCGCTTGAGAATGTTCAAAGCACTTCATGTAATTATCCCAGTAATCCTTACGGCACTACACACAGATCAGGTCAGCAGCACCTGCAGATCCCAGGTGCTGGGTCAAGGCTGTAAGAATTCATATCTGAGATTTTGTTCCAAGGACTTCTTGGCTCAAATCTCACGTGCTTAACCAGGATGCTACAACAGCTCTTTTGGTGGAGGGACTGCACGGCTCGTTCAAATTTTCTCTCAACCATGAAACTCACTATCATCTCAGCCTTACCGACCTCACAAGATTGTTGTCAGGATAAAACAGAGGAGGGAAGAATTACCTCTGCTACAGGAAGGGAAAAATGCAAATGCAATAAAATTTAATACTCCGTAAATCCTTGTGCATGCAAATATTAACAACATATGGCTCAGTTTCCCCTTGTGCATCTATCTTTGAAGTAACCATCATCATAAATAAAGTTACGCACATTTCAAGTATTCAAAGTTGTAGTTAGTGTCAGACTAGGCCCAGGGAGACCTTGGTTCAAAACCCCCACTCAACCACAAAGCTCAATGGGTGACATTGGGCCAGTTATACCTGAAGGAGCGTCTCCACCTCCGTCATTCTGCCCAGATGCTGAGGTCCAGCTCCGAGGGCCTTCTGGCGGTTCCCTCATTGTGAGAAGCAAAGCTATAGGGAACCAGGCAGAAGGCCTTCTCGGTAGTGGCACCCGCCCTGTGGAACGCCCTCCCATCAGATGTCAAAGAGATAAACAACTACCTGACATTCAGAAGACATCTGAAGGCAGCCCTGTTCAGTTTAATGAAGTTTAATGTGTGATATTTTAATGTATTTTTAATCTTTGTTGGAAGCCGCCCAGAGTGGCTGGGGAAACCCAGCCAGATGGATGGGGTACAAATAAAAAAAATATTATTATTACTTCTCTCTCCCAATCTAACCAACCTCATTTCATTCTGAAATGAAATAAAATAAAATATTTCTATTGCACATGGGAAGCCAAGGTTGATACACCACCGGGTGTTTGTGGCTGAGGTACGTTTGAATGCAAGGCATATGCTGCCGCTACCAGGTGCCCCTCTCAGGAAAGCAGAGGGGAATTTTGGGGTAAGCCACTTTGTGGACCCTTTCTGGAAGCGTTACGTATATGAGAAGACACCAGAGTACAGAAGCAGGGCATTCAAACAGAAGAATCCAAGGCCTTCTTCCTCTCTCTTTGCTCATGTGAATGCGGCCTGTGCAGACGCTTTCACAGAGACCAACTAGCAGAAGGGCATCCATGCTGGGGAAAATTTCAGGCAGATTATTCCTAGGGGCTGTCACTAGGCGACTCCAATTTCTGTCCTCAAAAATGCTTCAAGTTCTGTAAATCACAAAACCTAATTTTCTATCGTTTCCCTGATTTGGGTCACAAGCGATGTTCAAGAGCGATAAGAGGGTGGGGTGGGGAGGAATGTCAGGGTGGGCCTCAGCTGACGGAAGGGGTAACGCTGTGTGGAATACTGGGTTAGAAATTAGACTCCAAGCAGCTGCAGCCTTCCCACCCCCCACCTCACATGCTATTAGCAGTCATTAAGGCTAATAGGGTGAATCTTGCACTGCAGAAGCATTTTCAGTTCTGCAGACTCAGTCCCCAAGGAAATATAATAGCTGATGAGATAGTGGCTGGGAGCATTTTTCTAGTCTTGGAACCTAACCTCATCTCATTGCAGCAAATTTGGGTTGGGGCGGGTGGGGAAGATCTGCCATCCCAAAAAACAGTTCTATCTGCACTGTACAGCTTGAAGTGGTCCCCAAAGTGGCATGGCTTAAAGTGGCATGGCTTCCGCCAAAGAATCCTGGGAACTGTAATTTGTCCATGGTGCTGAGAGCTGGTAAAGGTAAAGGTAAAGGGACACCTGATCATTAGGTCCAGTCGTAGCCGACATCTCGCTTTACTGGCCGAGGGAGCCGGCGTACAGCTTCCGGGTCATGTGGCCAGCATGACTAAGCCACTTCTGGCGAACCAGAGCAGCACACAGAAACGCCGTTTACCTTCCCGCCGGAGCGGTACCTATTTATCTACTTGTACTTTGACGTGCTTTCGAACTGCTAGGTTGGCAGGAGCAGGGAGCGAGCAACGGGAGCTCACCCCGTCGCGGGGATTCGAACCACCAACCTTCTGATCGGCAGCCCTAGGCTCTGTGGTTTAACCCACAGCGCCACCCGCATCCTACTGAGAGCTGTTAGGACACCACTATTCCCCTTGCAGAGCTACAATTCCAATCATGCTTTGACATTCAATCCTTTTTCTCAGGGAACTCTGGGAACTGCAGCCATACACCAAGTAACATATTTGATTGGCAGCACTTGCAAAGCTCTGGGAAAGCCCAACAAGCAGCACTTGGGAAGCCCCAATGATCTATGCCAGCCCTGGCAATCCGCTGTTTGTTGGGCCTTGCAAAGCACAGCACCTTGGCCTGCGCAACTTGATTTCCAAACTGCACGAGCATGAACAGGACAGGCAACTGTCAAGTCAAACTTGCCCACTAGGTTGCGTGGGAGATCAAGATCCATCCTGCTCGCCGGATCCAATTCTCCATCCCTGAACAAATAGTTACATATAGCTCTTAGGAACGGGAGGCAGGGATGCAACCCTGCACTAGCACTCCTGTTTCTTGACACTAGCTTGAAAGCCTATTAAAACTCAAGGCATTTGGGGCTAGAATAAGTTCTTTATCAGGGAACATTGCTCAAAAACGGAGCATGTTTCAAAGCATGGCTGTGTAGTTCCCGAAAAAGTCCCTGTTCTGTCAATAAATCCCTTTCTGTGCCTGCGGATCATTTCCTACTGATATGCATTGACCAGCTGCTCCTGTCTTGCTGTGACTGTATCAGGGCTAGGCCCCCTAAGCCACAGTACCTCCACATCTCTCTTTAATTTCTCCATGAAATCTCTCTTGGCTTCTTCGTCAACGTACACTTTCTGGTTCATGTTTCGAAAGTCAATGTCCTTGAGGGTTGGTAGCTCCTTGCCCTAGAAAGGAACAGAAACGTATTTCGAATGAAGAGGAGGCATGGGGGCTGAGTCAACAGCTGGCTGAATCTAGACTTGGAGGGCAGAACTCAAGCCAAAACAATGAAGAAGCGCACTGAAAGTATTTTTTAATTTTGCTTTCAACCTTCTTGCAAGCCCTCGCAGAACATGGTTATGGGGCACCATCTAACTACCGTATTTTTCGCCCGATAGGACGCACCGTCCCATAAGGCGCACCTAGTTTTTTTGGGGGGGAAATAAAGGGGGGAAATTCCCCCACCCCAGCCCCCAGAACAGGCAACTCTCTGCAAGCTGTGGGAGCCCAGCCCCGGGCTCCCGTGCTTTGCGGAGAGCTGCGCGAAGCCTGCATTCGCCCCATAGGATGCACACACATTTCCCCTTCATTTTTGGAGGGGAAAAGGTGCGTCCTATAGGGCGAAAAATACGGTATTTTAAATAAATAATAAAACGCAACTAACTCCCAGTTTTCAGGAAGATCACTTTCAAGAACAACATGGACCTTTATTATGCAATAAATCTCCTGGCCAGGAGATCACTGCAGAATTACCCCCTGCCTCAAAAGGATTTTCAGGAAGCTGAATTCTGTGCCCATGGCTACATTCTTCTGCTGGGCTTCCAACAGAATCACAGCGCACAGAAGTCCTGACTATAATGTTAAATGCTACTTAGTTCCATAAGATGGTGCCAACCATTGGTCCACCTAAGCCTGGAATTGCCTGTGGCAACTGCTTTTTAAGGTCCTTTTCCACCCCCTGCTACTGGAACCTTTTTTAAACCAGTGATACCAGGAATTCAACTTGGGGTCCTCTGCATTCACATCACATGCTCCACCACTGAGTTATAGCCCCTCCCCTCTTGATCTCCATTTTCAACACCCTGGAATTTGATGTCAAGGCAAACATTAATCCTGCAAACTTATTCCAAGGAAACAACTCACCAGTAATACCCCTTTGCTCATATTTTAAGCCTCCACAGTCTCCACTTCTTCTAGTTTAGTCAAGGTCTGTTTATTCTGCCTAGCACATGCAGATACCAGGAGTGCAATGTAAATGCATATATGCCCTTGCCTAATTTTTTAAAGAGATAAATATGCTCTCAGGTCATGGCTCTATCTTCCTTTGCAAAAGAGGTCCATCATCATCTAGAGGTTTAAGCCAGCAAACCAAAAATCACTTCACAACACATCAAAACAGAGGGAGAGCCACCACCTTTCACCAGAAAGCCATAATCTCAAATTACCTTCTCTTTATCACTAGCTTCACGGGATACCAGGGAGCCCTGGGGAAAAAAGCAGAAACACAAACATTAAGAAGCATGGTTCATAAACACAAATGGACTTGGCCTTCAGGGCAGGTCTGAAATCAATGGGTGTTGTGCTAAGGAGATTGTTCCATCAGGGCTCGACAAAACAATCTTCCCTCTCTTCCTTCCATGTGCTGTTCTGGGGGTTCCCCCCGACCCCCCAAGGCAGATGAGGGAGGCGCAAGGGGCACATAGGAAGAGGAGTGTGCGGAAAGCCCCACTGTGCCAGCACTGGCTTCTGCTACCAGGACCTGTTGGTTGAATCCAGCCCACAGCGTTTGCATAAACATCAGTTAAACAAGCTGGAAATCAAAAGATCATTATTGGCGGGGGAGGGGGAATGAGGTATATGTCTCTAAGCTAAAAAGTACCTCAAGTGCTCTCCAAAAGAGTATCATTTTACTAAATATAATTCTCTGATTTTCTACACCACAATGTTCTATTCTTCATAGTATGTGTATTTTAAACAACTGACTTTGATATTTTATTTTTATATTGTTGTGATACACCCTGGGTCCTCATGGCAAAGGGTGGGTAAGAAATCCAAGTAATAGTAACAGTAAAAGCAGTGTTTTTATACATTATGATGTTGCCCTGCCTTGACCAGATGTGAGATAAAAACAATATTGTTCAAACTGTTCCTGTTACTGAGTTTCAGAGAGATACCTGCCATAATTCTGTCCCCAGGGGCTATTACAATGGGCAAGATAAGACCTACGGACACTGTCCTCCATCATCTGCCGACCACAAAGGCACCAGTTCAGATGCAAGAAATCTCTGCGCCTCCATCCAGATAGGCAGAGGGCACAGTCTGGAATCAAAAGGCTGCAACATAAACAGCGGCGATGGCACTCTGCATAACACCCTTCACCGTGCAAATTACAGACTATTCATTTTAACCATATAAGGCAAGCAATTATATTCTCTCCCACTTCATAGGAGGAGGGCAGGAGACTGAGGAAGCATGACTTGCCAAGGCTACCCAGAGAGTTTTTGATGTAGCCAAAATATGAACCTAGGTAGGTCTCACCTGCTGCAAAAGCTGTGCTTGGGCAGTAAAGTAGCTGAGTTGTTGCTGCTGCAGTTTGTTTGTTTTTAAATAAGACTTCAGATTTTAGGATGGAAATCTTTCTTGGCATTTTTCAAAACGCAAAAATTATACCACAAGGCTGTTGTTTCAGGCTTAAGGATGCAATGGTACTTGCAGCCTGATGCAAGTACAGAATGGAGGTATCAGCAGGTCTGGGGGAACCCCAAAGGCTTGCACAAGAACTATTTAAAAAAAACAACACAAAAAAACAACATGGGGGGGCAAAACAACACAATGAGGTCCAAGCATGCTCAGTGGCCACACAATGCTGACTGGCTGCTTGCGGGCAGGGACTGGGAGGGGGAAACAACACGAGGGAGAACAAAATAGAGTTGTCCTGCAGGAGGGCATCGAACAGAAACACTCCACGCTGCAGCATTCCACTGCAGGCCACAGCATCTGTCCTCTCAACCAGGGCTACATTGCTATGTTTTGTGCAGCACCTAGCACATTTCTGGCCCTCAAGGTGCAGCTGACAAACAGCAGAGCCTGGGCATCAGAAGGGGAAGCAACTCAGTGGGTTAAATCCAGTCTTTTGCCCTGAAAGGAGATATCCTATTTTGAAAACATCACAGGCAATGCCTATTTTGTAATCCTAGACCGACTGCACCAGCTGCCAATTCGCTTCCAGGCCTAATTCAAAGTGCTGGTTTCGACCTAGAAAGCCTTAAATGGCTCAGGACCACAATACCTCAAGGACCGCCCCACCCCATATGAACTGACCTCTGAGGCCCTTCTTTTTGTACCTCCTCCACGAGGCCCAGAGGTAGCAACACAAGAACAGGCATTTCCTGCAGTGGCTTCCCACTTGTGGACTGAGCTCCCTAGGAAGATTCGCCTGGCACCTTCATTATATCTCTTTAGGCACCAGGCAAAAATATACCTCTTTTTCCAGGTCTTTAAACAATATATGGCCTTTTAAACTGTGTGGGTGGGTGTATTGTTTGTTTTTGTTACCATGTTATGTATTTTCATGTTTTTATATTATATACTGCCCTGTGGTCCTCAGACAAAGAGCTGTATAGAAATTTAATAAGTAAGTAATCAACCATCCAGGTTGATTAACAGCATATCCAAGTTACTCCAACTGCATTCCTTTATAATAAACTCCTCAGCTGTGGCCCTCCAGTAAAAGCTGCTTTTATACTGTGGCCCTCATTGCAGTTCAACCCTCCAGCCGCATCATCTAAAATGTTCGTAACTGCAAACAAGGGCCTAGTTAACTCCACTATAAAAGATCTATGTAACCTTGCTCTGGGTCAGTTTAATGATGTGCAGCCAGGCTGAAGGCAGATAGGGGCAGACATGATTCATCTCATTCTCCTAGCTTGGTTTTCCAACACACACACACACACACACACACACACAGAGAGAGAGAGAGAGAGAGAGAGGCCCTGAGTTTGATACTGTCCATGCACTGAACAAATTCCCTGAGGGAGCCATTTCATTGCAATATCAGAACATTTAATCAGCACAGCAAGCCACATGTTGCTTAATAGACATTGGGAGAGGGAGCAGAGAGTGAAGCACAGACCTATCAGAGAAGGTCTGTACCACAACCTATTTTAACTGTCCGCCTAATGCTGGGCAATGCTTCTGCCGGGCAAGGACACGCGGAGGGCTGTGGAATGAGAATGTGCTCAGCAGGCTGGCAGGAGCCTCCAGATTGTCAAGGAAGGAGGAATGGATCCTCTCTTACGTGCTGCCTTCAAATCAGAAGCGGGTGCCCTTCTTGGGAGATGCAACTCAGCCAAATATGTTTTAATTGGCTTGATCAAGATGGTTGGTGGAAGCCCAAAAGGGAACTTTCTGACCGGCGCAAACCAAAATTTATCTGACTTTAGAAGTGATACACCATCAAACTAAGAGGGAAGCGAAGGATTCCTGCCTTGGAGATGGAGCTATTTATCAGTGTGAAGGGTGCTTTGCAGAACAGCATAAGCAAGAGACAGTCCTTTGCTCCAAGCAGCTTATGATCTATATTTAGGCACCCTGGTTGGGTGGGTGGGCAGGGAGGGAAAAGGAGATACGAGGAACAAATAGAAGCAAAAGCCGTTGCACACACATAGGCTTCATTTCAGGTGGGAATGAAGACTAAGGATGTCCAGAAGAGGAGAGTTTGGAACTGGGGTTACAAGCCAAAGAGGAGAGGCTTTTGTAGTAAGGGGAGTGCAAGTAGTCAGGAAAGCCTCAGGCAGCTCAAGATAGGAGAGCTGAAGGAACAAGCTATTTATTCAGCCAGTCAACATTTTTAAATACTGCTTTTTTCTCTACCTGTTTCATTGGCAAGCCGCTAGCCTGCGGAAGCCACATTGTTGTCCTTAGAGTATAGTTCAGCAGAAGCTCAGCCTCCCTCTGCGCCAGGGTTAATGGCTATTGAAGCCATGGCCCTGTCAAGTGAAGATGCTTCACTGACCAGAGCCAGAGCTAGTCACCCGGACAAAGCTGTGCCTCTGTTTAAGTCTAGGTTTGAAGGCTGCCGAAGCAATATTTGAAGGAGGTTTAACCAAGTGAAGGAAACACGCAGATGGGGACAGATATACCCCTGCTTTAAGTCATTTACATACTGTCTTCTCTTGTATATTATTTACTACAAAGCTTGATGATTAAGCTCTTTAGCAACAAAACATAGGATTACCAGAACAACATCTGAGTGCTGAACCACTGGTATATTAAAAGTGGACTCTTAGTACTGCATTTTCTATTCTTTAAGATAAAACCTATTTGGGAAAGAAACTACTTTTGCCATTTTTACGGACTTCTGTTGTTTGTTTACAGATATTGTGTCGATGGCAGTAGTCATTGTATCACCACCCTGTTCATTGTTTTATTGAAGCAATATTTGAGTCTGCTCATATGCCTCTCAGGCTTGAGCTTTAGGTGCAACTATGGAGGGTGCTACCCAGTTTATTTGACTTTGCCTTCCAGGAACTTGATTTTTGCTTTGCTTGAATTTTGCCTTACCAGAATCTGAACTTGTGCTTGATTTTGTCTTGCTCCCTTTGGAGCAGTGGTGGGAAACCTTTTCGGCTCCATGGGCCAGACCCTTATCAGGATCTGCTTCACGGGTCAAATCTTGACAGGTAAGTGGGGCTACCCACCTGTCAAAATCCCTTTTGCGCTGCTCTTAAAAGGGAAGTGGGAGGAGACTTAAAAGAAGGGGACTCTTTTGCCAAGTCTCCTCCTCCTCCTTCCTTTTAAATCCCCAGATCTTGCTCCACTCAAATCTTGCTGCCTAGCCTGCTGAGAACAGGATTGTGCAGCCGATACAGATTGAAACTTTGTTCTCCCACCCATCAGTTGATGGGTGCATGTGGTTTGGGGAGGGGGAATGGCTTGGCAGGCAATGGCTGGCTCATGGGTCAGAGATTCCCCACTCTTGCCTTGGAGGAAGCCAAACTTGTGCCTACAGTACACATGAACCCATCAGGCTGCAATTACATCCAGCCAAAATCTCTGCCTGGAACTAATGGCATCTCAACTTCATAAGCAGAGAGAGGATCACCTGAATTGAGCCAATTTCTCAATTCTTACAAGCCGATGTTTGTCTCATTCCTGCTACCAGAGATAATTAAAAGAGATGGAGGGCTGAAGCAGGGAGCTTGTGGGTGCAAATCGCACACCCTGCCACTGAACAATGGCCTCTGTGGCTGCCACATCACACAGCAGGTGGGAATGGTGCAAATCGCACAGGACCCACCCTATTTCAGTGACTCTGTTTCATTTTTAAACTGTTTCGAACAGTTCACATGACCGAATTTTAGATTGTTTTAACACGCTCTGGGACCTGATGCTGAAAAGTGCATGCGAAATCTTTTCATAAACAGTTCCGCGCATGCTCATATGTTTTCACAACTATGTAGTGACTATCATGTCTATTTTACAGATGGAGAACAGAGGCGCAGAATTCTTTGCAAACAAGGCTTTTCAGGAGAAAACCTGGATGCCGCAACTCAGCACTATGTGTTCCAGCTTCCTGCCTGATTACATATTTCCTTTATATCCCCTGCCCTGGCTCTGTACTCTCAGGGCAAAGTGAGGATGATCTGAAATTCAGTAATGTCATGGAAGGCATACAGTGCCAGAAAGCTAGATAAGAACTTTATGGCCTTTTAAAAAGAAGAACAGAAGACATACAGGCAATTACTGACTCCACCTAGATACAACTATACCCAGTGCCACCTGGCGACTAAAGCATATAATGACTAAAGCGTATAATCCACTCAAGCATCTTCTGAAAGCTAGGCGTGCCAAGGTGGGGGGAGACTGCAAACTTTTGAATAAATATGGGCCAATAATAAGAAACTGGTGACATAATTCCATGACAACCCTTGCCTCCAGTGCAAAAACCCAGCACTGCTCTGTCTGACATATTAGCATTTTAGACACAGCATTATGCAACTACCATAATATGCGTTACATATTGCAACTTCCACAGCTAATTGGTAAAGCTCTGGAGATTTCCAGAGCAAACATCATGCACATACATGGGCAAATGAGGGAGAAAAAGATGGACAAACAGGACCAAAGACTTGGGACTCAGCTACATTGGCAAAGAAAAATCACTTTATATGTGTTGTTTATGCATTCTAACACTGTGACACCAGATGGCGCTGTGGAGTTCCGTTTTTGCTAACCTGATTTCTCATACAAAGTTTGCAACGCGTTTAACTGAAACACTTCTTTGATGTGTCTAGATCCAGCCTTGGCGCACACTTCCCGCCTGCCCTCCACTACCCGTTACCTTCAGATCGTACTTCCTGTGCACGGTGAGCCTGTGGCTGAACATGTTCCTCATGACCAGCATGTAGCTCTCCTCGTTGTCCACACTGAGCCGGTACATACCCAGGAACTGAGGCAGGAGGGTGCTCCCATGACACTTCACAATGTACTGGAAGAAGGCAACAAGATGTTTAGGAAGTACTCTTTGCTAAGTACTGTACTAGTGGGCCCAGAACAAAGATCACCAAAAGCTTAGACAAGACTTATGCACAGTAGGAGGATGACTTCAGGAAGGCAAATCCAGAAATGGAATCGTAATCTTCTCTGTTGGAGCCCCAGTCCCCAAACCACAATTCTCCTGCATTTTGGCTTGTTGGGGCTTTCATTGGTCAGGGTGAAACAGACTCAGCTAGCTATCCTTTGCCAGTGAGGACTATTCCTCAGCACTTTGCTTGCTATCCAGTTCTTTGGGTCCTACTTCCTCTTCATTAACCTCCATCCTCTCTTGATCACAAGACCGTCTTTCTTTGAGCACCAAGTATACCCGGCCTAGATTTAAAAGGCACTCTAGATCTTCCACCACAGCGGCTCAAGGAGGACTAATACCCACCCATCCACTCACACAGAAACAGACAGCGAAAATCCAGTCACTGTTTTCCTAGTGCACCATCTGTAATTAATCTCTGGCCTTGCTAATACAGACATTGCCATGCTTTTCTTTACTTCTCCACTCTGCCTTATGAGTCCTGTGCATGCTGTTTAGCACTAGAGACATATATAAAAAGTAAGCAATATTTTGATTTTCTTTTTTTAAAGGAGAGCAGCCATTGTTTTCTTCATCCCAGAACACATCGAGCTGCAATCTGTTTTGCACCATAACCTAACCTGAGGAAGCTGGTGTGAAGTTACAGGGAACCAGGCAGAGGGCCTTCTCGGCAGTGGCACCCTCCCTGTGGAACACCCTCCCATCAGATGTCAAGGAGATAAAGAACTACACAACTTTTAGAATACATTTGAAGGCAGCACTGTATCAAGAAGTTTTAATATTTGACATTTTATTATGTTTCTATATGTGCTAGAAGCTGCCCAGAGGAGCTGGGGAAACAAAGCCAGATGGGCAGGGTATAAATAATAAAATTATTATTATTACAATTCATCCTAAAGCTATTATAAAGTACAAACTAGGGCTTTTCATCATGGCCAGCAATATTCTTCACCACATTTTTTTATAAATGCTTAATCTGAAAAAGAGTCCTGGTGGACTCAAAAGTTTGCTTACTCCTTTGTGAATTTTACTTTGTTCTGTTAAAGGTACTGCAATAATGTTGCTGTTTGGATTTTTTCATCCTAGTGGACCAACATGGCTATCTATACAGAATGCTTCCATATCAATACTGATGAACAGGTCTCATTGTATTCCTTCCACCTATTATTAGATGGCCCAAATGAAGAATTTGGCAGCCTGAGGCCTATTTTGTGTTTTGAACTTCTGTACAGTGCCCACATCTGTGAGGTACTTTACAAACAACACTGGTGTTGTTCTTAGCTTGCAGGGCACTCAGCATTCCTTAAATGTTAGCTTTCAGTATTTTTCCTTTTGAAAATTGCTCCTAAGGCTATAGAAAGAAGCTTGACAGCATGCAGTAATGCCTGATCAGATCTCAGTAGTAGGTGAGGAACGGAGAACAACTTCCAGTGGTCAGGAGCTACGCAGAACCCTGAAGCCCTTTTCCCTGTCCATGGCTAGCAGAAAGAACGGTGCAAACTTGCTTAATTTGCTTAAGTGCACTAAGATTTTATATTTTATATTTACTGTTATTTATTATATTCTTGTGGGGGTTGGTTTGGAGGTTTGGATCCCAAGTTAATTTTTAAAAGTTCACAGAAAGACAGACCATTTCCTGTCCCTGCACACCAAGAAGTCACTCTGGAGGATCAATGGGCCCTACTGAACAGATGTGGGGTGAGGCACAGGTGGCCCTTTGCTTCCATGAGCATCCTTCAGGTGAACTTATTTTACGCTCCAAGTCAGAGTCCACATGCCTACAACCCCATATAAAGAAGCCCGCTTGCCTTCACGTCTTACCTGGTGGTAGTGAGACAGAAGGCTATGCACGTCGGCCACATCTTCACTGGAGATCTCCTTGATCACCAACGTTCTGTCGTAGGACAGGAGGAAGCGCCCCCCACCCTCAATCTCGTAAGTGGGCGGACTGCGCGTCAGCGAGACCTGAAGAAGTCAGAATGAACCAATGACAACAAGGCTCTGTACCGATGACCCTGGCATAGCTGATTTATCTTTTTCATAAGGGTGGGCAACAAGGGAGTTAAAGATAAACCTTCCCTAGCTATGGAGTAGCAAAAAGCTGAACAAAACTTCTGGGCTCCAGATCTTCCCTCAAAGGGTCACTTCCCCTGTGGCATTGCCTCTTTGAAAGCCACCTTCAAGGCAGCCATTCCTTAGGGAAATGGGGTGGTGCAGGAAATGCTGAGTCATAGAATCATCGATTTGGAAGGGACCACAAGGACCATCTAGGGACGCAGGTGGCACTGTGGGTTAAACCACAGAGCCTAGGACATGCCGATCAGAAGGTCAGCGGTTCGAATCCCCGCAATGGGGTGAGCTCCCGTTGCTTGGTCCCTGCTCCTGCCAACCTAGCAGTTCGAAAGCACGTCAAAGTGCAAGTAGATAAATAGGTACCGCTCCGGCGGGAAGGTAAATGGCATTTCCGTGCGCTGCTCTGGTTCACCAGAAGCGGCTTAGTCATGCTGGCCACATGACCCGGAAGCTGTATGCTGGCTCCTGAGGCCAATAAAGCGAGATGAACGCCACAACCCCAGAGTCAGCCACAACTGGACCTAATGGTCAGGGGTCCCTTTACCTTTTACAAGGACCATCTAGTCCAACCCCCTGCAAAGCAGGAATCTTTCTGCCCAACGTGGGGCTCAAACCCACAACTCTGAGATTAAGAGTCTCATGTTCTACTAACTGAGCTATCAATAATATTTATGAAGTCCAGGAAAGAGATTCTGCTGCTTGCTTCAGTTTGCTTCAGTGCAAAGCCAGAGCGGTGCCCTCTGGATGTTTTTGGACCACAAAACTGACCATTAGGTCATACTAGCTGGGGCTGATGGAAACTGTAGTCCACAACATCTGGAAGGCACCATGTTTGTTACCCTTGCTCTCATGAGAGAAACCAGACCAAGAACACATTAAAGAGGGTACACTCAAATGATGCTTTGTTAGTCTCACCCTCTGGCTCTCTTTAAAGAAAAGGAAACTTGGAGGATTAAAATGTGCAGAGAGAAACAGGCAGTTCAAGGGGTCTGTGGGAGCTGCTGGGGGCTCTTTCCCCTTCTATTGTGATCTCTCATGTGCTAATCTTTCCCTCTTCTCCCTCTTCCAAATACAGAGAACGCAAGTCACAAATAGTGATGTAAGGTGAGAATATTCTCGAGAATGCAAATATTCTTGAGAATATTTTCTGCTAGAAAATTCTCCAGTTAATATTCTCCACAAACTGTAAATTCTAGTATAAGAACCAGTTTTATAACCCACATTAAAAAAATCTAGTAAATAGTAAGTCAAGCTGTGATATTGCCAGTGTAAGTAATGAATAATGATTTTTTTTCCGGGTCCAGTTACATTACTAGGCATTGTGTCTTTCAATATGGGCTGTTCTGAAATGTGAGCTATAGAAAACATTTTAATTTTTTTTAAGTTTTAAAAATATCATTCATTTAATTTGATGAACATTTGAATCTGTATGTATTTCAACTATATGTGATAGCCTTTTTTTTCTAGTTTGGTGTGACCTTATTCTTAGCAACTGTATACCCTTGGCCATACAGTGTAAAAATTTTTTTTAAAAAAAGAAAGTAGCTTTAATGCTTTATACACTTAAAGTACCTAAGCCTATACAATTATGTGTAACAGCATGTGAGGTAGCCTTGATTTAAACAGTTGACGTTTCTATATTTTTATTTAGTGCCAGTAACTGGTTTTGCAGTGCCATTTTTTAATATTCCTTTTACTTTAAAAGCTACATTTCATGCATACACAACATAATTTGAATTCAAATTGGATGGTAAATATACAGTTTGTGGCAGGCTCAGTGATTAACGGGAGTCATTTTCAATTTCAAGTTTGATGCAAAAAAATCAAAGAATGTGAATTTACTGCATTGCCCCATTGAATAAAAGTATCTGTACAGTTTTTGGTTGCCATCTGAACAAGTTTACCCATGAACAAACATGTATATTAACTAATTATATCATTTTCAATGCATTAAAATGAATATTCTCCTATTTTAAATGAAAATTATCTATTATTCTCATTAATCGAGAATATTCTCCAAAAGATTATTCTCGAGAATTTAACATTACTAGTCACAAACATCCATTTGTCACATCTTATCTTGCAACCATCTTGTTGGGACGCGGGTGACGCTGTGGGTAAAACCTCAGCACCTAGGGCTTGCCGATCGCATGGTCGGCGGTTCGAATCCCCGCGGCGGGGTGAGCTCCCATCTTTCGGTCCCAGCTCCTGCCCACCTAGCAGTTCGAAAGCACCTCTAAGTGCAAGTAGATAAATAGGTACCGCTTTATAGCGGGAAGGTAAACGGCGTTTCCGTGTGCTGCGCTGGTGCTGGCTCGCCAGAGCAGCTTCATCACGCTGGCCACGTGACCCGGAAGTGTCTCCGGACAGCACTGGCCCCCGGCCTCTTAAGTGAGATGGGCGCACAACCCTAGAGTCTGTCAAGACTGGCCCGTATGGGCAGGGGTACCTTTTACCTATCTTGCAACCGTCTTATATGCAGTAGCCCAGCCTCACTACCCTCACAATGCAGACAGGAGCGGGGCCATCTAGACAGCAGTTCATGGCAGAGGTAAGGTGCAGAGTGGGGACTTTGTAATTAATAGCTCATTCTCTTAAGCCTTCCAACTCCCATTGGGTGTTCATACACAACTCAGTACCCAACTGGCTATTTGTAACAGGTGTCATAACTACTGCAGTGCCTGGGCAAGCAAATTCAGGAACAAAGGCAGTAATCTATGGCTGCAGTCAGAACACTGGCCTTATCCCACCTCAAACATCAGTTTCTCTCAAGAGAACATGCCTGCAACCAGTGCCTCCAGTGAGCTTATTAGTAGCCTATGATTGCACCTTATGCGGCAATCTTCGTGCAGTGTGTCCAGCTGAGCAATTTATAACCCTCCCAATTAGCTCCACACTGGAAGTGTACACTATGATTTATTAGCTGAATTTCAAACTTGCTTTCGAACCAGCATTCTCAGTGTTCGAAAAAACAAATTATTGAAGTTGTGCATGATTTTAAATTTAAAATTAGCAGATACATACTGTACTAAATATATATATATATATATAAAACCTGAACAAAATCACAAAACTATAAAACCTGAATATGTAATAAAATGACAGCAACTATAAAATCTGAATGAACCCAGAAAGAAAACACCTGCTCATTAGCTTTCTTCTAAAACAGCAGAAGCCTAACAGGAAAAGCATCAGCAATTTCTCCAAAAGCAGGCCTGGAGGGCATCTCTGGGAAAGGAGTTCGACAACAAGGGTGCCTTGGGCAAGAAGGCTTTCAGCCTCGTGCATTACACTCTGAAGTCCAGTATATGACAGCAGTAAGGGGGTCGGAGGCAGAGATACTACACACACACTACAGCTGAGTACCTAAAGTTTTGTGCAGGCTTGTAAGAGTCTGAAGTGTAAGACATACCTGATAATCCTGGTCATCAATGCTGAAACGTTCGCGAAGATTGCGGAAGACCTGTGGGCAGTATTCCTTGAATTTGAAATGGCTGGGCAGGTTTTCTCTGCAAGAGTCGAGTGACAGAGTTAGCTGCTACTCCAAAACCTAGACTTCACATGCAGCAGGATGAGCTGGAGGAGGGAGGTGAACTAGAGCTGGGGGTGGGGGGAATCACATTTCTGAATGCACCTCTATGAAAAAACAAAAAAGCCTCCCCCCTTCCGCACAAAAATAAGAACCTAGCACATCAGTGAAGACAACACCCCAGCCTATTCGCTCCCTGTTGCGCTAGTTTCTACTTACAGGGTGGGTTTTGGTTTCAACAAATAAAGAATCATGATGAAGTTTGATTCCACCCACCTTGCAGCAGTCTGAAGTGGTACAGCCACTCAGACTCTGCTATGTTTGTGGTCCAGGCCTTACCTTCTCCTGCTGTAGATGGGACCAGCTCTCCATCAGAAGCAGCCCACTACAACCCAGTCTTATACACAACCAAGCTCCTTCTGCTTCCTTACCAGAAGGCCAGTTTTTCTGACAAGTGAGCAAGGCCTAGTAATAGCTACCAAGTCAATCTGGGCATTATCTCAGTAATCTGTGACCCAAGCCCCATAATCCCCTGCCCATTAGTATCCTCTACCACAGGGTGTAATCCTCCATTATTATGCAAATGGTCTCATGACCAGACAGGCAGAACAATCTTCCTTTAATACTAAGCATTAAATACCGGGCAGAGGGGAGTGTGTGAGTGGGAAATGATTTTTTTGTCCAGCTTTGCATAGGCTACTCAATTTTTTTGTACTTTTCCTGGAGGAAGGTTCAAATCAAGCAATTGCTGGCCTTTCTGGAGTGCTACAACAGAAGTGGGAAACCTGTGGCCACATGCAGCTCCTCATACCTTCTGACACCACCCCATCCTTCCATCCCATCAGAGGTCCTACCTTCCTCCTTACCGTATTTTTCGCCCCATAGGACGCACTTTTCCCCCTCCAAAAATGAAGGGGAAATGTTTTTGCGTCCTATGGGGTGAATGCAGGCTTTCGCTGACCGACCCCTCTCGCTCTCCAGGCTTTAGGAAGCTATCTGTAAGCCGAAGCCTGGGGTGCGCTCCGGAGCGCGCCCCGTGCTTCGGGCTGCAGGCTGCCGCCCGCAAGCCTTACGAGTCCGGCGGGAGTTCTTGCCAGGCTCCGAAGGCTTGCAGATAGCAGCCTGTTCTGGGGGCTGGGGTTGGGGGAAGCTCGGGCTTACTCTGCCCCAGCCCCACGGCTGGGGGGGGGGGTATTTATCTATTTATTTCCCCCCAAAAAAACTAGGTGCGCCCTATGGGCCAGTGCACCCTATAGGGCGAAAAATACGGTAATTTCCATAGCTTTAAAAAGCTGTTTCCCCACCGTCACCCCTCTCTTCCTGTGTGGATTCAGAATAAAAAGGGCCATATATTATTTGATAGAAATAAACTGATGTGTTTAACAAATCCTGGTATCAAAGCTTGGGGAAAAGACGTTTTCATCTTGGTTTCTGCTCTCTCTGTGTGCGGTCACACCAAAGTCAGAAAAGAATTATTTTCACATGCTTTCTAGAGCAGTAGCTGCACTGGTCTGCTGAATTAAAAACAATAATCTCTGTACAGTTATTTGAGAGTAAACCTTTCAAACCAAGTGGGGCTTACTACTCTTCCCAAGAGTAAGTAGGCTGGCATGGGACTGGAAATTCTGAGCGAAGGTAAAGATGGAAGAAGGGCAGTCATCCTTCAGGTTCAATAATCCATAACATTTTTGGAGTGCCCTCCATCCATCGCTCACATGCAGTCCCCAACCAGTTATCCTGAAGGAATGAGGCCCTTAACAGAAAACACTTGCCCTCCCCTGTGGCACAGTCATAGGAGAGCTAGACACCTACACCGCCGCCCATGTGCAGGCTATGCTCTTAAAACGAGAGTGTTGCTAATAGTTGACTTATGGTGAGAGCTGGAGGGTGCTATGTTAGATTCCCCTGTATTATAGCATGTGCATTCGGAGGAACTATGTCCCTGGGATACAGCATCTGCAGTCTTTTCTCACAGATGCCTGGGGGAAGCCCACAAGCAAGATTCGAGCACTACAGCTCCCTCCTGCTCATGATCCCAAGCAACAGGTATATAGAGGTATACTGCCTCTGATAGTGGAGCTAATACATAGCCATCATGGCTGAAGGTCCCAAGCCTAAAACCTTGCACTTCCAGTTAAAGGATCTCAAGCAGCAGGGGTGGAATTTGAAGTTGGGCTAGGAAGACTACGTGCCTTTCCGCTCCTAGACATATGCACCACCGGTCCTCACCTGTTGAAGAGATGATTGTTCACCTTTATTTTAGAATTCGCTTTGAAGTCATCAGGGAGCAGCATCACTGGCTGGGGAACTTGACTCAGCTCATTGATCTAAAGAAGGAAAGCAAATGTGAAGCCACTGGCTTCTCTTGTACGAAGCAGCACATGTCAGGAGAATGTAATAGCACCAAGGCAAGGCTTTGAGAGGAGAGTTCTTGTCTACCAAGAGCCCCCGGAGGAAGTGACATCCGGCCGAATGCCATGCCATTTGCAACCTAAGACTTGGGCACTAAAGTTATGCTGTTAGTTTCTCCAGGCACAGGCTTCCTCAAACTCGGCCCTCCAGATGTTTTGAGACTACAATTCCCATCATCCCTGACCACTGGTCCTGCTAGCTAGGGATCATGGGAGTTGTAGGCCAAAAACATCTGGAGGGCCGAGTTTGAGGAAGCCTGTCAAAGCATATCAGCAGGATGGACCTTTGGCAAAGGGCCATGGCTCAGGGGTACCAGCACACCTGCTTTGCACGCAGCAGGCCTCAGATTCAATCTCTGGCACTTCCAGGTACAGGTGGGAAAGATCCTGGTCTGAAATCCTGGATAACTGCTATGAGTTGGCATAGGCAGTCCTGAGCTTGACTAACCAGTGGCCTGGCGCAGTACTAGGCATCTTTCTAAGGCAGCTTCATGCGGCCCTAGCATGGCGTACAACCAACAATAAATTAAGTTCAAAGTTGCATCAAGAACCTATGAAAATGTATACAGTATATACTTACAGGAAGAGCATTCAAGAATGTTTGGGTTATCAACAAAGTTAATACAGCAGTTCAGACAGGATTAGCCTAGGAAGACTAAGCTAGAAACTCATAGCAGAGAACTGCCAGTCAAGACAATGGGCTTCAGATGGAGACAACCAAGGAGGAAGGTTATGGTAAGGATTAAGAGCGCTGAAGAAAATGTTGCTTTAGTCCAGGGGTCAAATAGTCACAAAATAGGTTGCCTCAAAGCATGGGAAAGGAAGACTGTAGGGTTGAAAAATGGATTTTCTTGTAGTTGCATAATTTTTACCTGGGATTTACTCCAAGCCACCATCAAAAGAAATATCATACGTCTATCTCCAGTGCTATTTTTCTAGAAAAATAGGTGCTGGAACTCACCACAAACACCTCTCTTGTTCTCTTCAAATGGCAATGGCACCCACCTGAGAGGTGCCGGAACAGAGTTCTGGTGAGTTCTGGCTAAAAAAAAGCCCTGCCTACCTCCATGGAATAACCTGTAAAAATGACATATTCAGCACCTGTCAGTGCCATCATGGCCCAAAACATGGACCCTTGGAACAAATCCACGTGCTACAGTGGCTGCAGTAAGTGCTGGATAGCTGGGGGAGGGGTGGGTTACAATGCAAGCCACAGAAACCAATGGCAGGTTCAATTTGATGGTGGTTTGGAAGAGATGACTTTAAAAAGTCATAAGGATCCATGGGTTTTTTGCCATCACTGACCCCACCCTGCTACCTTGAGGTCACCCTTTGCCCATACAGCTGCTTCCCTTTTATACATCTATCTTTCTGTTCCTCACAAGCCCATCCACCACAGCTCACAGCTTCCTTTGTTCTAGATAGCATTTAGGAGGGATGTCCAATCAGAAGGGTAGAGGGCGTGTTTTAAATGTTATACCCACATTCATCACCCCAAGTACAGCATCTCTCAGGATGTTCCCCCCCCCCCACATTGTCCTCCTCCAGTGAGTTTTCCTTAGGGGCACCTAGCTTGCCACTGCAGGAGACAGAATCCCAGGCTAGGAAGACCTTTTGGCTGACCCAGCAAGGCAGTTCTTAGGGATCTGTCACTAACTCAGGAGCTATGGCCAAACTGGCCTGTCAATTCTTGTTCATGGACTTATCCCAGGATAAAAACTCTGTGATAACAGTCTGGAGTGAAACTCCTCTGAAACTTGATTATGAGAACGAGTCCAAAAGAGAAGCATCAAACTGATTGTTGTGTAGGCTTCCACATTTAGGAGAGTGAATCTCCCACAGGGAGTTTCTTTCAAGCACCCTCCAGTTCACAAGCCAGGAAAAACACGGAAAATGTACCAACAGCCTGGGCTGCTGCAAAAGATCAGGATGTGATCTGTATTGATATGATCATGGAGAGATGAGTGAAGGTGACTCATCGGCATACATATCTGGGCCTTGCCTCTGTGTGAGAGACTACTTGCTGGCAAGGGAGATGGCAATGCTGGGGGGCCAGCCTGAATTTCAGTTGTCTCAGTCCTTTCACCTGCAGCGGAAGCTGCGGTGCTGAGGTAACTTAAAAACCAGTCCTAAGCTAAAGTGATAAGTATGAGTTGACCGGCTGCTAGCATCCAGCATGTCTTGTTTAGGGGGGGACGGGACTGTGATGCCTGCTTTGTTGGGGATTGTGTATTATGGAATGAAGTGTTCAAGTCTGCAACACATATTTTTGTTGTTGTTGGTTTAGTCGTTTAGTCGTGTCCGACTCTTCGTGACCCCATGGACCAGAGCACGCCAGGCACCTCTGTCCTCCACTACTTCCCACAGTTTGGTCAAACTCATGCTGGTAACCTCGAAAACACTATCCAACCATCTTGTCCTCTGTCGCCCCCTTCTCCTTGTCTTCTCCAGCATCAGTGTCTTCTCCAGGGAGTCTTCTCTTCTCATGAGGTGGCCAAAGTACTGGAGCCTCAGCTTCACAATCTGTCCTTCCAGTGAGCACTCAGGGCTGATTTCCTTAAGAATGGATGCGTTTGATCTTCTTGCAGTCCATGGGACTCTCAAGAGTCTTCTCCAGCACCATAATTCAAAATACATATAAACTTTATAAACACATATAAGTTACCACAAATTAAGCAAATTTGCTCAATCTCTTGTTTTGTAAATTTAAACTGCAAAAAATGGTAAAAAAAACAAAAACAAAAAACAAAAACGTTCTGTCTTTGCCAGCGAGAGAGAGAGGGGCGAAAAGGCAAGAAAATAAGTCTACTGGAGGACATGGAAGCTCTGCACTTGGCCACAGGAAGACTTGGTTGGCTTCTGTTATTTCCACAGGCATCACCTACACATTTTCAAGAATGTAATTGCAACCATAGGGTCTAGAAACTTGTTTTTACAAATATTAAAGGTTAGATATTCAGGAAGTTGAATCCCACCGGATTCTGCATGTTCTCTGTGCTGCCCCAGAATCACAGCATACACACTGCATAGGCAAAGTCAGTGGGTACATAATACACAGGGATGACTGAGTAGAGAGAACAAAATAGTAGGTATCATATACTGCTAATGCTGAATATGGTGTGAGAACCCTGCCTACATAGCACCAAAGAGGGGGCACTTGTGGTCCTCCAGATGTTGCTGTTGGGCTTCAACTCCCAGCACCCTCAGGCACCATGGGAAATGGTCAGGGGTGATGGGAGTTCGTCCCATCTGGAAGTCCAGATTCCTGATCCCTGCAGTACACTATTCCTCATGAATTTATTCCACTTTCACTTCACTTTCCCTCCAAAGAGTACATAGCTGTTTACATACAGTTCCCATGCAGTCTCCCGTCAAAATGCCTAAAAGGGCCTGACCTACTTGGCTTCAAAACCGCAGAACTGTGTCATGTGCCTTTGGACTAGACTCAAATTGAGAGCACTCCAGTTATTGTCAGCCACCAAGAGAACCAATGGAGTTTGTAGCTTTCCCTTACTTCAGGTTTCTGGGAAAGATCAAAGCTATTTATCGGGCCTACAGGAATGAACCAATCTGGGATAGATCCTTTGTGGCAAAAAAACTGCAAGACCCAATATGCTTCAGAGAAAACAGTAACTGCCGCAAAATGATCCGGCAAATTATTTGTGACTGCAAGCTCATTCAGCTGGAAGTCTTCTGACATGAGACAGTCTGACCTATCAAATACATAAACAGTGCATTGATTTGAACATCATATTAAACCAGTGTTAAAATATACTATGGTTTGTATCTAACTAAATCACTGTATGTGCAGCCCTTCCTTTCCCCATGCACTGCCCCCAATCTGCTACACAAGGGTTTTTTTTGGGGGGGGGAATCTGGAGCAGATGGGGGGGTGTATGCAGGGGGAGAGTTCTATTGGGGTTTGGGCTGGGTGTTCACCAGTATGTAGATGATACCCAGCTCAACCTCGCCTTCCAATCAGAACCAGTGAATGTCCTGTGTGAATGTCTGGAACTGGTTGCAGGATGGATGGCGGATAACAGATTGAGGTTGAATCCTGACAAGACAGAAGTACTGTTTTGGGGGGATGGGGTGGGCAGGTGTGGGGGACTCCCTGGTCCTGAATGGGATAACTGTGTCCCTGAGGACCAGGTACACAGCCTGGGAGTCATTTTGGACTTACAGCTGTCCATGGAGATGCAGGTCAATTCTGTGTCCAGGGCATCTGTCTACCAGCTCTATCTGGTACGCAAGATGAGACCCTATCTGCCTGCAGACTGTCTCGCCAGAGTGGTGCATGCTCTGGTTATCTCCTGCTTGGACTACTGCAATGCGCTCTATGTGGGGCTACCTTTGAAGGTGACTCGGAAACTACCACTAAGCCAGAATGCAGCAGCTAGACTAGTGACCGGGAGTGGCTGCCAGGACCATATAACAACAGTCCTGAAAGACCTACACTGGCTCCCAGTGCATTTCTGAGCACGATTCAAAAAGTGTTGGTGCTGACCTTTAAAGCCCTAAACGGCCTCAGCCTAGTATACCTGAAGGAGTGTCTCCACCCCCATCATTCTGCCCAGACACTGAGGTCCAGCTTTGAGGCCCTTCTGGCCTTTCCCTCACTGCGAGAAATAAAGCTACAGGGAACCAGGCAGAGGGCCTTCTTGGTAGTGGCACCTGCCCTGTGGAACATCCTCCCATCAGATGTCAAGGAAATAAACAACTATCTGACTTTTAGAAGACACCTGAAGGCAGCTCTGTTTAGGGAAGTTTTTAATGTTTGATGTATTTTTACTATTCTGCTGGGAGCTGCCCAGAGTGGCTGGGGAAACCCAGCCAGATGGGCGGGGTATAAATATCATTACAGTCGTACCTTGGTTTTTGAACACCTTAGTTCTCGAACATTTTGGCTCCTGCATGCTGCAAATCTGGAAGTGATTGTTCCCATTTGCAAACTATTTTTGGAAGTTTAAGTGGCTTCCGATTTGTGGTAGGGGCTTCCTGCAGCCAATCAGAAGCTGTGCTTTGGTTTCCGAATGTTTTGGAAGTTGAACGGACTTCTGGAACAGATTCTGTTTGACTTCCAAGGTACGACTGTACATTATTATTATTATTACTATCATTCCCACAAACGCTATTCTGCACATTCAGTCATTTAGTTTGAGAGCAGAGATGGTGAACTGAGGTCAAGAAGCAATGCCTTGCTAATGCCAGTAAACCCAGTGTGATCCAAGGGCAAAGACTGCTTCACTTTCTCAAACAGTAAGAAAAATCACCACTTGCTTCATAAGGCTGTTGCGAGGAAGAAACAGAGAGATTGGGACTGTACGATGCTGTGCATATTTAACTGTTCCATGCATAATTATCAAGTTTCTCTGGTATCATTCCCAACACTGAACGAGTGTCAGAACAGAGTCAATGCTTCTAAATGAGTTAATGCAGCTTGCAATTTAGTAAGCCAGTTCTAAAATGGAAACTATCTCCCACCAACATTAATAGCCATACAGAAGAAGACTGCACACACAGAGTTAAGAGGTTAGAATGATCTGGAAACACCTAAGCCAAGATATATTACCAGAAAGTTTCCATCCAGGCCAAGTGAAAAGGACCCAAGACACGCAAGGCAGACTTAACTTCACCAATTCTATTTTATCTCGTTTCTTAAAAGAGAGAAGGGGAGGGAACACGAGCCACACAGCACATTATTTTTAGGCACAAATACAAGCTTTGCAATCACACTTTGGAAGCAGTGAAGGGCAAAACGGAAGGAAGCAAACTGGCTTTTTGTTCATCAAGAGGCTTATGCTTGCGGCAATCAAGAGAGTTTGCAAGGCAGAAGGGCATGCTATGAGGCCCACATACCAGCCGCCTCCTTCGTTCCGGAGTCTGAATTATCCTGGTGTTGTGCCATAGAGCTCATATGCTCCGCCCTCCCCCAATACTTTGGGGTCGTAAAACTGTTGGAATCAGAGGGAAAGGGTCAGATGAGCTTAGGGAGGGAAAAGAAAGGAATGCAGCCAGACAGCTTAAGACCTGTGCAAGCATCTCACAAAGAGATGCCACTATTGTTCTACAGAAAACACACTTTAGGCCTATAGGTGTTGGTGAATTCCCTTCACATCCAAGGTCTGGGGAGTGACGTTATTTTGGAGCTGAAAAATGAAGCCAGGCTCGTCACAGAGGATGTTGCAGAGTGTGCTACAGGAACTGCAGCTTCCACTCATGATGCTTTAATACATTTATCAGAGCACTGCACTCTTGACACTTTTGCAGTGCCCAAAATCAGGCTACTCATGTTCCTATGAGCCATGGAAAGGAGTCCCTCAGTAAGCAATCCCAGTTTGTTAATATGAGAGCACACCAGGGCATTCATGGCCGAACTGACCTGGTCATTCCATCATATGTGCATTCTAACTGTGGAAACAGAAGCCAAGAACACCAAGAATCTACATGTAGCGTACTTGGCGCAAATCTCCATATTCATAGCCACAAATCCTCTTCTTAAAGAGAAAAGTAAATTTTGATTGAGCCATACTTGGACATGTAAAGTTCATTCTATACCTTCCCCTATTAACTCAGACGAAGAAAAGAACCTAGATGCAAGTTCGCAGGAGACTTCAGGAAGGGATTTCAGTAAAGAACAAGAAACACCAAACTTCAAGGGATTACATGGAAGATGCCTCCCAATGGGACCAAAACAAGGCTAAATAGTATTGGCGACCCCCTTGTCACAAGGAATATGAAAATAATGGTGCTGAAGAGCAAGATGCTGACTATCATCCTGAATTTTAGACTATATGTAGTCACCTGGGAAGTACTGCCTTAACAAGACATGGCACTCTGGAAAGCCTTACCTGTTGACCTTGAGAAGTCCACAACAATAATCATTTTGGAAAGCTGTGCTGTGAGAACAGTTTCAGGTGGCTTGTGGACAGGCAGCACTATTCAGCTGTAGGAATCTTTTACTGCTGATGTTATATAACATATAGCAGTATGTTTATAGAATGCATCATCTGAATTGCCTTTCAGGAGTTTCAGGTTGGGTGTGCATATGTGTGTTTTATTCTGTCACAGTTGATGACGTACTTTTAACATGCAAGCCAGCTTGGATGAATTTTTTATTCAAAAAGACGGCATGTAAACATTCTAAAGTAAAAATTGAAAAGATATCTAAGTGACAAAAAGGAAAAAGGCTAGAGAAATCAGTAGCAGCACAGTCCTACAAGCGTTTTCTTGAAAATAAGTCCCACTGTGTTTAGTGAAGCATATACCCAATTAAGTGTGGATAACAGTTTTGCTGTTCCGTCTACTGTCTAAAAATAATCTTTGCCAGAAGCTTTGGATGCATGAGAGGGAGCCTAACTGGCCAATCAACCTTCAGCCAGTCAGAGTCCTGTAAAAAATCCCCAATATGGTGAGAGGGTTTATATAATCTCTACTGACATCACAAGCGCTCCCAACAAAGCTTCTATGGGGTTGAGAAAGCATACCACTCACTAATGAAAAGGACTAGCATAGGATACTGGTAGCAGGTCAAGAGCAAAAACACAGAATAAAAACAGCAAGAATGGAGGATAGAAAGAGGATTCCACAAGACTATTAGCCCCAACACATCTCCGCTCTTCATGCCTCCCAGTCCCACAAGGGAGACTAAAAGGTAAATGATAAGAGAATAGATGACCAACCATAGAACTGGACGCAACAATGAATGGGGGGAAATGGGGAAGGCAATCTTCAGATACTTCAGTACAGATACCTAACAATGACAGCAAAAAACTATGCAGGTCCCAGTGGAAGAAGTGTATTTGTCCAGTAACAATGGCAGGATAGTCAATGTTGAGTAACTGATGACATTTCAGCATCTCTGTCTCTTCGATGATTCCCCAAACTACCATCTCAATAAATGAGAGTCTGATGGGGAGAAGGGCATTGTTTGGTAAGAGATTAAAACTAAGAAGTGCTGGTATCAACCAGGAATATCCTATGTGGTGCCCTCCAGATATTGTGAACTACAACTCCCATCAACTCCAGTTAGCATCACCAACAGTCAGGGACCATGGGAACTGTAGTCCACAGCATCTGGAGGGCACCACATTAGCTATCGCTTTATAGAGCCACAGAATCACAGAGTTGGAAGGGACTCAGGGGGTCCAACACCCTGCAAGAATCAAATGAAAAAGCAAGCAAGTGAAGGGGATGGGTATTTGGAAAATGAAAAGTGACATTTTGAGAAGTAATCCATCTATTTCTTTGTTCATTCATTTCTGTTCGCTGGTGAAAATCCTTTAATGCAAAATTCCAAGATTATGATCTCAAATGGAGGGAAATTTTTTTTGATGTCAGGTTCACCCAGAGAGTTCCTTGAGAGCCAATCTGCAGGTACATGACTGAAAGAGTAATATTTTGCACGCTCACTGAGAAGTAGGCTCCACTGTGTTCAGCGGGGCTTACTGCTCGGTTAAGTGCGTTTAGGACTACAACCTGGGTATTCATTTATTTACAGTATATCTGTATACTGCTTTTCACCTGAAGATCACAGGCGGTACACAACATAGAAATACAAAATGAAGACACAAAACACATAATCAAACCAAAACAAACCAAGGTACCTGTTTGATCTCAAGAAAGTCCCACAGCAGCTACCTGACTGCTTTCCAAAACTCCACCTGCTAGTCCCAGGCAGAAGGAAATTATCACCGAGCAACAGATGAATACGGGAAAGTTTCAGATCTGGTTACCAGAAGACTGCTACCTGCAACTACACTCTTCCAACTGAAGAAATGTTCTCTTTTTCTACTGCAAGGCTAAAGTGGTCAGAACACCTGTCTCTCCTCCACATTTTGAAGCAGCACACGGGCTATTCACAGGCATGTAAGAAGGGTGAGCCTTGCAGTAAATAAGGAAAATCTCCCTGAAACTATGGCAAATAGGATACCTGTGCGATGTATGGTTGAGATTCTTTCTTAGCCACCCTACTATCAGGTGGGCAGTCCTCACCCACCAGATTTGGAAGCAAGGGACAAGACAGAAAAGGGGAAAGAGATGAATGTGTTGGTTCACCCCTTCAGTGTCAACACAATGATTGCTTCAGCCTAGCCTTCAAGAGCAGTGTCCCCAGAGAACATGGAGACATCAGTTTAATATCAAGATTTGACCAATGTACTTATTGATGCTGTTTATTTGCCTTTGGAATGCTTCATTTTCAAGCAAATACTACACTTCCCTAACATGCATTCAAAGCAGTTCACAACAGCCGAGGAAGTGCCTACATTAACGTAAAGCCAATATAAACTGTAACAAAGCAGAAATTATTGCTAGCCAGTGTAGTCACACAGTGAACAATTCTTAGCACCAGGTATTGGGGAAGATTGGCTGAAAAGAGAAGAGGGGCAGCTACTATAAGCTATTATATCTTGAAGAATGGTGATGGTGAAGTGATAAAAAAAAGAGTTAACAAGTGGTGGTGGGAGGGAATGTGTTGGATACCAAAGTTGCCAAATATCTATGGATCAGGATAATGCTTTGTGTGCATCTGATGAAGGGGATTCTGGTCTGTGAAAGCATGTGCCATAATAAAGTCTTATGGTCTTTAAGGAGTTTGGGGGTTGTTGTTTTGCTACAGAGAGATTAAGCATGTAAATAATAATAATTTGTATACTGTCCTTCATCCAAAGATCCCATGGTGGATCACAGTAAAAAAATGCAAAATTATTGCAGTTCAGGAGTTTTGTGAATGGATCCTAAACAAGAACCTTCCTTCCTTCTCCCACCTACCAGGAATAGATCTCGCCCCGCCCCAACTCAGTAGCTGCCCGACACATCCCACATACATGGGTCAAGGGTAGAATTAGAAGGGATTCCGACGGACACCCAGCCCAACCCCTTGCAATGCAGGAATCTTTCACCCAACGTGGGGCTCGAACTCAGGACCCGGAATTATGAGTCCCACGCTCTACCCCCTGAGCCATCCCAAACTGGGGTCTGACCGGGAGGCGTTACCTGGTGGTTGATCCCCCAGCCCAGCACGCCCAGCAGAGGGTCGGCTGACCGCAGCACCTTCACACGCTGCGGCACGAAGTGCTTCTTCTTGGTCTTGGTGCGGGTCCCCGGCCCCACCGAGGCTGCCATCCCCGGGCGCCGCCGCTGCCAGCCTCGCCCGCTCAGCCGCCCGGCCCGCCGCTCGCTCAGCCTCGCCGCCGGCAACGGAAGCGGCGATCAGCTGATGCCGCCGTCACGTGACCCCAAGGGAGGGAGGGAAGGAAGTCGGGCGGGACAGAGAGGAAAAGCGCGGAGTGACGCACAGAGGAGGGAGGATGACCTGCACTTCCGGTAGCAGATGAATCATAGGTAGAATGATAGAGGCAAGAATCTCAACTAGAGCCAACAGGGCAGATGGCCATCCGCCTCCAAGGGAGGAGAGCCCACCGCCTTCCGAGGAATCTGTTCTGCTGCCGGACAGCTCGTAGTGACAGAAAGTTTTTCCTGATATTTACTCGGAGTTTCCTTTCTTGTAACTTGAAGCCGTGGGTTCGAGTCCTGCCCTTCGGAGCAGGAGAAAACAAGCACGCTCCATCCTCCACGTGGCAGCCCTTTCGACACTGGAAGATGGCTATCATATAGCTCAGGGGTCAGCAGACTTCTTCAGCAGGGGGCCGGTCCACTTTTCCTCAGACCTTGTGGGGGGCCGGACTGTATTTTGGAGCGGGGGGGGGAGGAGAGAACGAATTCCTATGCCCCACAAATAACCCAGAGATGCATTTTAAATAAAAGCACACATGCTACTCATGTAAAAACACACTGATTTTCAGACCGTCTGTGGGGTGGATTGAGAAGGCGATTGGGCCGGATCCGGCCCCTGGGTCTTAGTTTGCCTACCCATGATATCTCTCCTTGCGGGCCCACAAGCTGCGCCTCGCTTCCCAGCGCCCACCCGCCCAGCCTTCGCACCCATTCCTGAGGGGGAGCCCGGCGTGGAGCCAGGGCAGGCGGGCGGTTGACTCCACTGAGGGAGACAGCTGCGCACTCCATAAGCGCTGGGCAGGAGCCTACTTCCGAGTCCACGCATTACAGTCCTGCCCTCCCTGTCTCAGATTAGCTGGTTTAATGTAGGTTTTGGATGGCTGGTATTGTTTCACTACATTTTCCTCACAGCGACCCTGTGAGATAGGCTAGGGGGCAGGTCCCCCCACTCTCTATTTTCTAAGCCAGCATTGCTTCCAGAACGGTGCTGTTGGATTTGGATTTGATATCCCTCCTTTCACTCCCTTTAAGGAGTCTCAAAGCGGCTAACATTCTCCTTTCCCTTCCTCCCCCACAACAAACACTCTGTGAGGTGAGTGGGGCTGAGAGACTTCAGAGAAGTGTGACTGGCTGCATGTGGAGGAGCGGAGACGCGAACCTGGTTCCCCAGATTACAAGACTACTGCTCTTAACCACTACACCACACTGGCACTGTTGGGGAAGGAAAGGAACTAAAAGGTGTCCAGGATTTGCCCCCTCTTGGCTATCAAGCTCCCTGGGTGACCTTGGACCAGGTTTTGGGCTCTCAGCCTAGCCTACCTCACAGGGTTACTGTGAGGATAATTTGGAGAGAGGAATTGCATCTTGTGCACCACTTTGAGTTCCTTGGAGAAGATGTAGAGTTTTCATGTAATAATACAATAAAGCACCAAGAAAGGCCTCTAGGTGTGAAGGGGACAGATGCACAAACATATTTTAAAAAGATGCCTAGAGGTGGCAAATGTGGGTGAGCACCTAGGCCATGGGTAGGCAAACTAAGGCCCAGGGGCCGGATGCAGCCCAATCGCCTTCTCAATCCGGCCCGCGGACGGTCCGGGAATCAGCGTGTTTTTACATGAGTAGAATGTGTCCTTTTATTTAAAATGCATCTCTGGGTTATTTGTGGGGCATAGGAATTCGTTCATTATTTTTTTTCCAAAATATAGTCCGGCCCCCCACAAGGTCTGAGGGACAGTGGACTGGCCCCCTGCTGAAAAAGTTTGCTGACCCCTGACCTAGGCAGACAAAGAAGGTGGCTTCATAGTACAGTGAAGTGCCCCCCCCCAACAATTTTTTTTAAAAAGAAGATTCAGCCCACTGGAACCTATAATACACCGTGACCGAATGATGAACGTCTAGCCAGCCAACACCTGGGCAAACAGGTGAGTTTTAAGGAGGGGCCAGAAACTGGACCACAGCCCTGACCTGCCTTATTTTATTGATTATCCAGAGGGATGCAAAGCTGGGAGAATTGGGGGAAACTCTTAAGGGGAGCCTAGATCTAGCTTCCTGAGCCTTCTGCTTGGGGGTAAATGCAGGGGTGGGCCAGATGCTTGGCAGCTTCCTGAGGTTGCCCAGTGGTGCCATGGGCCTGGCAGAGAGAGCGTTCCTGGAGCCCAGAGCCCATTGGCTCCAGTCCTTGTTCAGGCTCTGACCTCACATCCAGCTGTGGAATCCTTCAGAATGTTTGGTTTCCTAGGAGGCCAGGTGAGTTGTTTAAAAGGATCCCTGAGTCAGTTGAAAGCCAGTTGGATCAGTCAGCCGCCCATAAAGCATCCGTTCTTCTTTTGTTGTCTTGAAAGCTGTTTGACTGACTTTCTGGGCCTTTTTGGTTCTGAAGATCTTTTACATAATGTGCCGCTGGTGGCATAGAAGGTAAAGTCATGGAAAAGAGGGGAGGCATCCTGAAGATTTGTGCCCCCGCCACATTTGTGTAGTGGGGAGGGTGTCCCAGGAGAGCTGCATCTCTGCATGATTCAATGTTGATATGCTTTCTATCTTTGGGCGATTGTGAGCTGCATTGAGCCTGCCTTACTAGGGAAAGCCAGCATCCAAGAGGGTGATAGGGCGGGGGGGGGGGAGATGATGGTGTGTGTTTATACAACCCCCGTCTACTTGCATTAGTGCCCCCTGAGGCTGTAGGGCATAGGTATTGTTCAGCAGCCCACTTTGTTCCTACCAGCAAACAAGGATCCATTTGCCTTGTGCATCTGGGCTGCTGCTGCTCATCTGCCTTCCAGACCTGTTTGCTTTTAAATGCAGCCTTGTTCCAGTTTGTGCTGGGAGTTGCTTTAAATAAAACCAACTTTGCAGGCAACCTCTGTGCCCCACTCTCTTCTCTCTGCACCTTCCTCGCTCAGAGTCAACCTATGAGCACCAGTATCTCTGCCTGGCCCGCGATGAGGTCAAGGAGACCCTGGAAGACATCCAGGAGGAGCTGCGGCAGGCAGAGAACCACTGGCAGCTGCAAGTCTACCAACCGCCTGGACGACCAATCTCTGCGCAAGAGCAGCCAGCCACTGGCAGGTGGTTCCAGGTAGGGCCTCCCCTCCAATCCCTGGCCTTGTCCTGCTCTTCCCCTCTGTGAATTGCTGCCTTTTTTCTGCCCCTGCTGGGCAAAACCTTGACCTTATGGAGCACCAGCTAATCCAGGAGGGGCGTCTGCAGCTGCACATCAGCAAAAAGAAGACTGTGGGTAAGTGGAAGAAAAAACCTCTCCTGGCAAGACACACCCACGTGTCCACTTTTGGAATCATAATTCTTTTTTTGCAAATATGAGACATTCTGTAAGATGTCCATTATCAACAATGTAAATGACTTTAGCCATTTTATTTTATTTCCTTACATTTATATCCCACCTTTCTCCCATCATTGAACCGAAGGTGGCATGCATGCAGTTCCCAGGTCACCTCATCTAAGCCTTGACCGGACCCAGACCTGCTTAGCTTCAGCCTACAAAGTGGTCTCATGTGCTCTCAGATCATACCCTGGGACTGTATCATTTGTAACTTAAATGTGCAAATTGCCCACTCCCAACTACTATTTTCTAGAACAGTATTGCTAATGCAGATTTGTTTCAATCTGCATTTGGGAATTCAGCACTACCTTTCTTTTTTCTTAAAAATATTTTTTATTACTCATTTTCTTTGGTTACGTACGTGCATTGTCTCTTTTTCAGGTCATAGAGTCTTTTTTTTTAAATAGATCAGTTACATTCGAAGTGTGTGAGGGGGTGGATTTTTGGATCAGGTTTGCCATATTAATTCATATGCTGTCAGCGGATTCTTATTGTTGTCTTGTTGGGCTGTGTATATGATGAAGAGGAACCATACTGGGGTGAAGGCATCATCTTTTAATTGTCCCCGTGTCAGTTTCAGTCTGCTGGTTAGCAATTTTCTAGTAAGAGTGTTTCCCATTTGATTTAGTGCCAGTGATCCATGTTCACTCCTGACAGGTCTCTCCAGTGTCTGGCTATGGTGCTTCTGGCTGATGAGAGCAGGTGGGTTATAAGCTCTTTATAATGTGAGTGGGCATTATTATATTGGAAAATGTCCAATAGGGCCAGTTCTGGGGTGACTTCTAATACATGTTACGTTATTTTGCACATTTATTGTAGGAGTGCTGCCCCAAAGGGGCATTCCCACCACATGTGTAGGTATGGGCCTGTAGAGGTGCAGTCTCTCCACCATTTTGGGGAGGTTCCTGGGTGTATCAGCACCAGTTTCTGTGGCGTTAGGTACCATCTGTAAGCAAGTTTCAATGTGATATCCTTTATTTTGGCTGAGATGGCTTTAAAGGGAGGTATAGACCACATTCTAGTCCATTGGATAGGGTTCATTTCATAGCCTATGTCATGCTCTCATTGTTTTTTTGATTGCATTGAGGGGGTTTGAGGGATTCCAAAGCAGTATTTTGTATATTATGGATACCAACCCCCTGCCATATTCCTCTGCTGCCAGGAGAAAGTTTTTGAAGGTGGTCAAGGGCCTAGTGACTGCTGATTTTACTGTGGGATTGTTTAAGAAAGTGTGAAAGTTGGTAGTGTGTTAGCAAAGGTATTTGAATGTCCCCTATTTTGTCTTGTATTTCTTGTGTTGATATGGGTATGTTATTTTTGTAGGTGTTTTAGGTAGTACAGTGGTACCTCGGGTTACATACGCTTCAGGTTACATATGCTTCAGGTTACAGACTCCGCTAACCCAGAAATAGTGCTTCAGGTTATGTACTTTGCTTCAGGATGAGAACAGAAATCGTGCTCCGGCATCGCAGGAGCAGCGGGAGGCCCCATTAGCTAAAGTGGTGCTTCAGGTTAAGAACAGTTTCAGGTTAAGTACGGACCTCCGGAACGAATTAAGTACTTAACCCGAGGTACCACTGTATAGGCCTTTGGCTTGCCCAGTCTTTATTTGGAGGTTTTGTGCTGCATGACGGAATGGTGGGTGATGAGCCGGGGGGATTAGTGGGGATGGGATTGGGGGCAGTTTACCTACTTTTTCTTTAGTTTGTTTTGGAGAAATGTGGTGGGGGTGTTTTCGATTGTGCCTGTCTCCAAGTGAACCCATTGTTTCGTTTTGTCTTCTAGGACAGGCATAAGCAAACTCGACCCTCCAGATGTTTTGGAACTACAATTCTCATCATCCCTGACCACTGGTCCTGTTAGCTAGGGATCATGGGAGTTGTAGTCCCAAAACATCTGGAGGGCCGATTTTGCCTATGCCTGTTCTAGGATGTATAGCATTGTGTGGAGCACTTAGTTGGCAATGTAATATAATTCTATGTTGGGAATTCCCCATCCTCCTTCTGAGGAGGGAAGGTAGCACCATCTTTCTTATTCTTTGAATATCTCAAAACTTGTTTATGCCCATCAGGTATCTTGAAGAATTCTGTGAAGCTCATATAGCAACCTAAGTCTGACTAGCCAAAGATGGCATTTTACCTCTCACATATCTTCAATCTTTGAAAAAGACTGCAGCCAGACTACCTACTGAGTTGATATTTTTTGTCTCACACACCTTAGATACCTTTTTGTTCCTCTTGCATTTCATCCTGTGCAGCTATACTCCTTCAACTTATGTACAAGAAGAGACAGAATGCAAAATTGTTATTTTTTAACATATTTGTTCATTTATTTTTTAAATAAACTTCTTAATATTCTGACATGCAACATTTGGTGTGATCTGAGCAGACAGGAATAAAGTTACAGGGTGTTAGCAGCTCCAGCAAGGCAGCCAAAACAAGGCTATTGCCATTAAGCATTTTGACAGCAAACAGACCTGTAAGTCCCCCATAAGAGCTGCCATCTCCCCACTGCTCCCACAACCCTGTCTGCTCTGCGTGACTCAAAAGTGGTGACATTAATTGAAGATGTGCAGTGGACTCACTGTTCCCCTTAGGGACATAAATAGAAATAACAGACTAAAGGCCACTGACCCAGCTATCAAGAGACACAAAAAAGGAGCAACCAAAAATGTGTTGATAGCAGCCTCGTTTTAGTCCCACTTTGAAGAATCATTAGACCCCTAGCCTGCCTACTTGGATGTGTAGTGTTTCTGGTTGGTTGGGACATGTTACAGAACTGACAACCACATCCAGTCTGTCTGCTCTGGAAACTGTATTCTTCCCCCGCTCCCCCCCCAAACAACTTTGTCTCCCCATTTATAGAATGGAATGGAGCCCCTGTGTTCCTCATGCCCAGTTGCAGGCTTAAGCAGGGGCTGCCCATCTCCTCCTCCACCGTACAGTCCCCATTATGTGCTCCCTCCTTTGTTCCCAATGGTAAAACATCAGCTGATCACCCTTCCTCATTAACAAGGGATCAGCTCATTCACAAAGAATAGGCAGCATTTGTATTGTACCTACTGAAGGAGATGGTCAGCAGAGCTTTGAAAGCAACAAGTAAGCAGCTCTGTTTTGCAGAAAACCATTTCCTAGCCATCCCTAAAGTGCCACAACGAACCTCAGTCTGTAGGCATATGCAGGGGAAACTGGAAATCAAATCCCTTGAAGGTTGAGGCTCAAGCACCATAGTGGGCTCCAAAAGAGCTAAAGGTACTTGCCCAAGTTTTATCCCCTTTGGGAAACATCCAGTAGGACTAACAGCTGGGTGTTGAAGCTCCAGGCCTTCTTTTGCAGAGTCAGCTAACACTACAAATGGTGATTTCAGCCCATCTAGCTAGTAACCTGGAGAGTATCAATTCTCCTAGGGCATGGCAAGGCCCAGTTGACACCAGGGTCCAGCATTGCCAGGCTAGGATCAGTAAGTTTTGAGGGGGATGCCTTATTGTCCCTCTCTTAGGCAGAAACTTGTTCCTACAGCAGGGTGCTTCTATGTCTGGGTTCTTCAGTGGCAGCCAGTCCCTTAAGGCAACTGAGGCAGGAAAGAAGAAGGGGCACCAGGCTCCTGGACTAAGGAGCAGGGGGCCCGATGAAAGAAGCAAATATATCATTGTCTAGTTAAGTGAGTAGAACAGAGAAACAGTGGGAGTGAAGCAGCAGCTGGATAAATATACAGGACATGGAGAGAGCAGGACACACAAACAGGGCCCATTTGCAGCAGAGGTCATGGAAAGCCAGGCTGCAGCATGCAGAGTTGAGGCTTCCGTCCCATTTAGAAACTAAAAGAGAAGAGAAAAAGAAGGGAGAGGGAAGAGTAAGTAGGGATGGCCTCAAGACACCAGGCTCCTGCACTCCAGCTGCATGTATAGGAAAAGAGGAAGGTGCCTTGCACCAAGGTACTGGTTCCACCTAATAAATTAATATTAAATTTATTATTATTATTATTTTTATTGCTGCTACTAGTCCCACCACCACTAGAAGGTCCCTGGGTGGGTTACAGTAATAAAAAATACAGTATTAGCAACAGTTCAAATCAAATTGCAATCACAACTAGACTGGGTCCACATATTGGTAACACATCACTCCAGATCTCCTAATAACGGCTCAGCAGCTTCACATAGATGTTAAAGCGTATGGGGAACAAGATGGAACTTTACTGGACACCAAAGGACAGCTCCCATGGCACTGAAAGGTGCCCCCCAGACCTACTTTCTAGAAATGCCCCTGGAAGTAAGAGTTGAACCATGGAAGTACAGTGTCTGCAACACCACCTCCCTGAGCCACTCCAGAAGGATACCATGGTCACCAGTATCAAAAGCGCTAAGAGATCACAGAGAATGAGTAGGACTGTACTCCCCACATCTGTCTCCTGACAAATGTCATCAACCAGGGTGACCAAAGCAGTTTCAGTGCCATAACCAGCCCTGAAGCCATACTGGGATGCATACTCAATTTCTTCCAAGCAAGGCTGAAGCTGTGCTGCCACCATCCTTTCTAACACCTTGCTCAAAATGAGGTATTCACTACTGGGTGATTTAACACTTATGGGTCCAGGGAGGTCTTCATAAGGAAGGAACGCACCACTACCTTCTTCAAGATGGAGCATTGACTACTCTGACTCGCAGTGGCTCTCCAGGGTCTCAGGCAGAGAGCTTTTTAACAAGAAAATAAAGGAGAAGGCAAATATATATCCCTCCCCAGTCTTTCAGGGAGTAGGGATGGAAATGCCTCCAAATACGGCTGGGAATGTCCTTTGTCTACAACCCTGGAGAGCACCAGCCAGTTAGCATGGACAATACTGAGCCAGATGGACCATTGGTCTGCCTTGGTCAAAGCAACTTCCTATATCCTTATATTCCTATGTACACGTTCTCTGTAATGTTACCTTTGATGCAACATTTAAAGAGAAAATTTGAACACTTGCATTGTCGCTGATAGTCCTGCTGTGGCTTCCTGCTTGTGTGGGTGGGTGGGTGGGATGTCAGATGGTGGGCAAGCTGTGGAATGTTAATAGTGGGATCTGTACCATCTCTAGGAGTCCCTTTTAAAGGATGCTTTAGGTATAGGGTGTCCTACTTGTGCCAGGCTTCTTTTTAATGAAGCGGTCTCCTAGTTCTTAGGGACTATGTTGGGGGTTTGGGCTCTGAAGTTGTACATAATGAGAGTGTACTTGTGTTCTTATCTATGGTCCTGTGCAGCTTGGTAAATCTTGAGAGAAAGCAACAGCATAGGTGGAGAGAGTTGAAAGAAAGGCTTGTTAGATTCCTGAGAAGACAGAAAAGCGGATGAGCCGCTGTGGAGAACAGGGGAGAGGCTGTACCTGATGGTGTGTTGAGGCCCGATAGGGAAGTTGGTGCTGCTGCTGCTATTAGCTGGCTGCAGTCTCCTGGTGAAGTGGGAAGAGCTTGGCTTGTTCATCAGCTTCAACCCCACAGGGCAGGTCACTTCTACAGGAAGGGAAATTTAATGCATGGCAGCTCAGACATCCCCTCTCCCACTTATTCAACTTTCCCCCCTACGCCTGCACATAGAAGGTGATAGTCTTTTTTTGGTATCCAGCCACCCTGAATGACCAAGGGAACTATTTTATTCAATCTATAAGGAACCTCCCTCAGTAGAGTTCCACCCTGCAGTTTCTCACCTGTTATCATTGATGTCTGTGGCATTTCCTGGGCAATGGTCCAGGTGAATAACATAGAAGGATAAAAACGGCAGCATTAAAGTTAGAATCACAGAATTGTAGAGTTGGAAGGGACCCTGAGGTGTTCAAACAGAAGTCAATCCCACTCCCAAGAGGATAAACTCTGTCCACAATATGCCCAATACTGCTGTACGAAAGTTTACTCTTAGTTTGGTGGGCTCTACAAAGATCCCAGGCAGCCATCAGAGGCAACTACAGGCAGTTCAAAGAAGTGAATGTATACATCTCCCCGAGGCACTCTCCTGCCTCATGTACGTACATGCATCTCTCACTGCCCCAGCCCCTTACCGTTATCCACATTGAGCTTCTGATAGGAGGTCAGAGGGGCACTGGAGGAGCTGCTTCCACTGCTGGAAGAGGCATTGGTAAAGCTGGGTGGGTGAAAAGCAGAGAAAGTGATTTGTGAGGGCTGAATGGAAGTCTGGGACTCTTTCCACCTATGGTCTGGTGGGTGGGGGGAAAGGGCTGATTGGAGCCCTGCAAAGCAAAGTGCTTCCTAATGGGCTTGGGGAGGAAAGGCATGGATTATGAGGGCTTGCAAGATCTGACTAGTGAATAGGAGACCATATGCCCATTGGGGGAGTCACTGCTGGATTCCTGTAGATAGCATATAGTCTGGAAACGGGGTGGGTACACATCTCATAAAATCATCAGTGGGAGCAAGAAAGTCCATTTCACAATTTTCCTTCCTGACTGCAATAATTATTTCAATAATTTCAATCTCAATGAACATTTATTAAGATTTATTTTTTTTAAAGTAGGTTGAACTGTACAAGCTGAGGTTTTTTAATCATCTCTAGCAACAGCTCAGTCTAATAAAATTCTTTTATCCTTGGTATGCAGCTGCTTACTGGTGAGCCAGAGTTTCTGATCTGATGTGAGGTGGAAAACAGAATATGAACCAGGGGACAAAAAGCCTTGCCTCTTTGTTCAAAAAAGTTGGCCTGGGAATAGGACTAGGCAAACCTATCAAGTGGGCCTTGATTTAAGCTGGAGGGTGGGATTTTAGTGAGCCATAAGTAGTTTGCGCATTATTCTTCTGAACAGGTGAAGGATACTCACTAGCTGTCAGGCACAGTGCTGCCAGCATTCTGCAGGTAGACATTCTGATAGTTCTGGAAGAGGCTGTTGGTGTAGCTGATGCATTCAGGGTTGCGGACACCATAGGCGTTGGTGGGGGATGAAGCTGGGTAGTGCCCTGGCCGCACTGGCTTGGCTGCAAAGGGACACAGATAGCAGACATAGCACAACATTTATTAGCATAGCATTTATTCATTCTGAGCTTCTCCTCCCCCGCGTAGCTTAGCCAACGGCTCTTAGAACAGCCAGTGTGCAAGTTTCTTCCTTCCTACCAGTGTCTACAGCAGCATCAACATACATGGTATTTTATAGAGTTTAATAGCTGGAACATCTGAAGAGGGGTGGGGAGGCCTCTAGCACTTTTACTCCTCCAGTGCCTCCTGCATCTGACACCAGAGCCACAATGAGAAACATCTGGAGCAACCCAATGAGGATGTGCCGCCCTGTGAAGTACGCAGCTTCTGATTACTTGGCAGCCATTAACAGACCAGAAGACTCAGCTGGAATGTCAATACCCATGTCACACTCTAGTAACTCTTGTCCATTTTATTGTATTTTAAATGTGTCGTAAGCTACCACAAGCACTTCAGGGTTATAGCCAACAAGTAATCCCATTTGTACAAGGACTTGCACTTGTGCAACAGAACTTACCCTCCGTCTCCTCCCACCTTAGCCTGCCCATAAAAAGCGGGTCTAGAATCAAAGACTAGGGTGATCTCCACAGTCTCCAGGAACTCATCTCATTGTGAGACTTTTGTGGGTGAGCTGAGTTTGTTTGGCGCTGGGTGAGAATCCAGAGGCTGAGATGGAAATGAACTGATATTGATTTTTATATAGTATTAACTTTGTAATAATGTAACATTATATGTACCTGCCTATTTTTGTAAGATGTTTAAGTTGTCTGTTGTTGCTTCTTTTTTGTACACCACTTAGAAATATTTTAAATATATTAAGCAGAGTAGAAATCAAATAATCAATTCTTATCAGAGAGCCATCCTCACTGAACACAGTGAGATGCAACATCTGAATGCGCATACATAAGGTTACCACAGTACCAGCAATTTCCACATGCAACCCCCCCCCCACTTGCTGCTTGCTTGCTTACCAATCTGCGCAGAGTGGTTGCGCTTCATGCTGTTCTTGTAGCGCACTGCCTCCTTGATGCGGTCCACCTCCTGCTGGTAGCGACGCTTGTCTTTCATAGCGCCCTCCTTAGCCTCCTTCAGTGCACCCTCCAGGGCCTTAACTCTCTCAGCCGTAGCCCGAAGACGTTTCTCCAGTTTAGGAAGCTCACAACGCAAATCTGCATTGTCGCGAACCAGCTGAGCCCCATGAGTTCACAGGGAGAGAAGAGAAACAGGGAGTATGGATAAAGAAGATGAGCCAGAGGGGCCTCTGAAGACCCAAAACACTGGACCTTGCCCTCACTCCCATGCATTTCTACTCTGCTAGTCCTCCAGGCATTTGCCTCCCATTTCCAGAAAAACACTTGCGCCCTGTTTTGGACCCTGTCCCAGAAGCCCCCCATGCCCACTTCTCACACCATAAATGTTCTGCAAGAATGTTAAACAACCCCTCATCTCTGGGAAGGCACCTGTGGCCTCTGAGCATCTGGATTCGTACTCTTGTCTTGTGTCTGAACACCCAGCTAGTGAATCTACCACATCTGTGTGACCATACTGTGGAACTAGTCTTGGGCCTCCTAGTTTGAAGAGATGGCAGAGCTCTCAGACATTGAAATAGTTGCACAGAAGGGCATTTTTAGTAAATATAGTTTCTGCCACCATAGCAGGGCTATGATAGTATGGGGGGGGACATTCCTCCTGTTGCACATCTATTAAAGCAGAGGTAGTTGACCAGTGTCACCCTCCAGATGTTGTTAGACTCCCACCAGCCCCTCAACAACATGGCCAATGGTCAGAGACGATGGGAACTGGAGTTTGACAACATCTGGAGAGTGGCCGGTTAGCCACCTCTGTATTAAAGGCAGCATTGGGGAATCTATAGCCTTTCATATATTGCTGGGCTCCAACTTCTATAATTCCTGACCATTGGTTGTTCTAGCTAGGGCAGGTGGGAGCTAGAGTTCAACAACACCTGGAGTGCCAAATGTACTCCATCTGTGATCAAAGACATATGAACCTGTATTCATTAGAACCTATATTCAGCCTGGATGCTGGTGACAAGCTCCCGTCCATTCAAAGTAGCATCCACCCCTGGCTCTCTCTAAGCTGGTGGGTCCCAGTCTTTGCCCAAGTGTCACAGATCCAAGCCGTGCACCATGCTGCAGCACAGGAGAATACCATGAGGTGCAAATTGAGGGTCTGAAGGTGAGCGCCTCATTTCTCCAGGCCCAGGCAATCCTTCAGCTCTCCCATCAAACACAAACTAATCTACAGGCAGGTGGGTGAGCAGCATGCAAGGAGGTCAAGAGCAGGGCAGCAAGAGGTGAATAAGCGCGGGGGGGGCAGCCACCAGCATGATTATATATAAAAAAATAGCAGGGGAGCCACTGGTTAGCACAGCCTCCAAGGGAGAGGGAGAAAATATCTGAGGTGATAACATTTGACTCCCACATCTGAGAGATTGATATTGAGGGTGGGGGGAGGGCTGGGGGCTTTTGAATCATGCCTTTCCAGAAAACCACAGGGCCTTGATCTGTGAGTTTCTCCAGAGTCCAAAACTAGCTATTTCCAATCTTTACAACACCCCCAGCTATTCCTGAAGCAGAGGAGACTTTAACTTTAATTTAACTTTAATTTATTTACGGCTATTAGCAGAGGAGAGAGAGAGAGCCGCTGTTGAGAATTTAGAGAGGAGCAACTCACTTTTATTTCACTGTTTCTTTCCCTTGTAGCAGCTGCTGGTGGACAGGCAAAAACTGGTCAGTGTTGCCATGGCAGCAGAACTGCCAGATGCCACAGAAGTCACACACATGAGATTGCCAAGAATGGGGCCATGGTGTCAGCCATGCAGGCCACAGTGGCTGGGGTTGTCATGGTAGCAGTGAGAGGCCTAGTACCAGATGATGCCACAGTTGTCAACGTGGATAGGCTTGCCATGGCAGTGAAATGGTGAGGAGGAAACAGACACCTGACTGCCCCCCCATATGCATGTGCTCCCAATTTGGTCACCAAGTGCAAACATTTCCTGCCCAGCGCAGCAGGCAGATAAACATGGGGGAGAGGCCATACGGTACCTTGGAGACCCAGCGATCCAACTAGGGTGCAGCAGCGAGGGGAAAAGGGGGACACAGACAGTGACTGAGCACCCTGACAGAGTCCCCAGCCAAACCCTGCTCTGTATACTCAGAGAGGGACAAGTTAAACACCCCAGCAAGAGAGTGTGCCTATGGCTGACTGTATGAAGACGGTACCCATTCCTAGAGCTGCAAGCAAGGCAACTCCTCTTTTGGGGGCTGAACTGTTGGGTAGGACACACCAGCCCAACATCTGCTAAGTACAGAGAATTCTATGGGGGAAAGAGATAACAGCAGGGATAATGGAAGGATGTGAAAGCTTAGACACACAAACAATCCAGAGAAAGTCTGGGCTGGGAAGCAAGGCAGGAAATGAATACAGCAAATGTCAGTTCAGCATCCATTCTGAGGTTCATTGTTTTCCTACTCTCCCACCCAACCTTGGACTGAACCAGTCCATTCCAGTGGTTAGCACACAAGTCTCCAAAGAACTGTAAAAGAGCCATTCACCTCTAAACACATGTCAAGCCCTCATGATCAATATCCACTTCCTCCTTGCGCCATCATTTGATTCAGGATCTGGAGCCTGCGTACTCCTCCCACCCAGCTACCAAAACCCCCTCCAGTTTGCACAGGAGTCTTGTTTGTAATAGAGAAAGAAAATAAGGTGGCCTGACTCACATTAGTCATCATTAATGGCTGATCACATGGCAGCCAGGGGACAAATGAGGAACCCTGGGGTGCTTCCAGACTGCCACTGCTTTCAGGTGGGATTCTATCACATATGGGCAAATTCAGGTTGGGCAGTTACAGAGGATTTGGCACTCCTGTGCAACAAACTCACTTCCCCTAAAAATTGACTTTTTGCAATAAGGAAAGTGGTGGGAGAAAGCATTGGAAAGGGGTGGGGTAACTCTTGAAGCAGCATCACATCAATGAAAACAAATAAGAATGAATGCTCAATAAGCAGCCAGTTTTGACTTCTCTCTCTGCAAACAAATCAGGTTGGCTGCTCATTAAACAGGATGTCTGGAAGTAATTCTTGTGTCCCCCTCTACAACCCCCCCCAAAAAGCACAGGTGATTGTAGATGATAACATCATTTTGGGAGAGGAAGTGGATGGGAGGGGCATGTGGATTTGGCATAGAATCCCCTTTCACATCTGTAACATCAGCACTGGGTTGGTGCTGCCCCTAGGCAGTCCTGGCACCAGTCTGCCCTGGCATCAGTGCCCCTCAGACTGCAAGTTTCCACCAGTGAATTTTATTTCCCTTGCTGTTGGCAAGCTCTTTCAGGCCACATATGGAATTTGGACTCGCTCAACCGTGTAGGCCTGACCCCATGTTTATTACTCTGAAGCCTTGGAGAAGGTGCAGAATAAAATGTAAGAAGCCATGAGAAGTGAAAAAGAACCAAAGATGCCTTCTTGACCACACACATGCATGCAACCAGGTTACATGTTCTAAGCCTATTACCCTCATGCCCACTGGTATATAAAAAGGTGCCTGGAGATACTGGGAATCGAAGAACATGGGTCTTTCTGCAGGCAAAGTGTATATTCTACCTTTCCCCTACTAAGCTGCTCAAGTGTTGTCTCTGTGGCTGCAGGACTATTATGCCAGAGGTTTCCCACCTTTTAGGCCAGTGAGCATATTTGGATTTTTTCATGTGTGACATTGGTAGCACTCTCTCTGATCACTTCCCTACCCTTCTCCCTGCACTTTACACATATAGTCAAGAAAGAGAGCAACATGCACACATACTTCACTTTTCTAAATAGAGTTGCCACCTTTGGATAGGCAAAATAAGGGACAGATAGGAGGAATCTGGAAAGAGAGAGAGTTGGCCCGGGGGGGGGGGCAGGTGGACAGCCTCCTGCTTCCTTTGAGGGTTTCTCTGCCACTGGCTACCTCAGCAAGTTTAGGTTAGAGAGAAAGCTCTCTATGGGGTTTTTTTTTTTAATTATTAAAGATTTCTTAGTTTACAAAAATACGTGCATCGTCTATTTTTTCAAGCTGTGTTTCCTATAGATCAGTTTCATTTGTTATGGGATATTAGTGTTGCATACAGTATAAGGTTTGTAAGAAGAGAGGGGGAAAGGGAGGAGGGTGGGGTGGGGTGGTAATGCTTCTATTCTTCTACTTAGTGTATGTGTCGGGTTTTGTGTCAGCGTCACTTGTGTGGATTCTCTTACTATTAACTTCTTGTATTTCCTTGGTGGTGAGAGAAGTTGGGACTGGCCTAGGATTTGGTTGGCTGTCTTTGGTTGGCTGTAGTGAGATTTGTTTATATGTGTGTGAGGGGATGGATTTTTGGATCAGGTTGGCCATATTGAGTCATATGCTGTCAGCGTATTCTTATTGCTGTCTTGTTGGGCTATGTATATGATGAAGGGGAACCATACTGGGGTGAAGGCATCTTCTTTTATTTGTCCGTATTTGTGTCAGTTTCAGTTTATTAGTTAGCTTTTCAAGTAAGGGTGTTTCCCATACTATTTGATACCATTGGTCCATGTTCACTCCTAACAGTCTCTCCAGTGCCCGGCTATGGTGCTTCTGGCTACTGAGTAGGTGGGTTATAAGCTCTTTATAATGTGAGTGGGCATTATTATATTGGAAAATGTTCAATAGGGCTAGTACTGGGGCGACTTCTAATACCTGTTTAGTTATTTTGCACATTTATTGTAGGACTGCTGTTTCAAAGGGTTGGATTATGGGGCATTCCCACCACATGTGAAGGTATGGGCCTATGGAGGTGCAGCCTCTCCACCATTTTGGGGAGGTTCCTGGGCATATCAGCGCTAGTTTCTGTTAGGCACCATCTGTAAGTGAGTTTCTGGGTGAGTTCTTTTCTTTTAGCTGAGATGAGCTCTCTAACTATGTTTGAAGCAAAAGAAAACCAGTGTGAGTGAGAGAGAAATGGGGGGGTGAGGGAGGGGTAGCTGCCTGCTTTCTTTTAGAAGAGCTCTTTTCCTGGGCAAGCCGCTTACTGAGAAGGCAGAGCAAAGACTTGGCTTTGAATGAGTTGTTGCCATTGTCACTCTTTGGCTGAACTGCTGCTCCAGGAAACAGTTCCCTCTTTCTCTTCGAACCACTGGCTAGCCTGGAGTGTCAATCAGCCAGAGGGTGGGTTTTACTTCCGAGATGTCTAGCAATCTTGCGGCATGGCAGCAGGGCAGGAGGTGGCACATTCCCGCTTCACCTCAGGTTGCAAAATAGGACAGGTCACCCCTGCCCACATCAGCACCCCATACACACAGTCAGAAGAAAGATACATAAACAACACAGAGCCTTCCCACTTAGACCCAAACGCCACTCTCAGCCCAAACACCACCACTGCAGGGGGGTTGCTTGACAAGCATTTCTTGGCAGTGGCACAGTAAGATGGGAAGAATGTTGCAGGCGGGCAAAACAAAAGTGCAGATGGCTCAGCACAAACTGGAAGTCTGTGCCTATTTAGGAGCTGGCCAAGATCTAAATCTGGCACCATACCAGAGCCACGTTGGCAGGAGTGGCTCTGGTATGGTGGAAGGGGGAGAAGATCTAAGTCAGGGATGGGAAATCTGTGACCCTCCAAACATTGATGGGCTATAACTCCCATTATCCCTTACCATAAGTCATGCTGGCTGGACCTGATGGAAGTTGGGAGTCCAACAACATCTGGAGAGTCACAGGTCCCCTGGTCCCTGATCTAAGCAAACACCATACTAAATGGTGTAAGCAAGGTTTGATCGGGGAAGGGGATAGCCACAGAGACAATATATCTAGCAAGGATGAGTGTATGAGCCACCCATGCAGTGCTTTCTGCCAAGCTGGTTTTGCGAGTGGAGGGGGGGGTGGGACTGGGAGAAAATCCAGGTAGCGTTTCCAGCAAAGTAGAGGGTGTCATGAAGAAACATTCACAGCTGCTACAATACACAGAGACAATGCGAAGTGGGGAAGGAGGGGGGGAGGCTTCCCACCCAGAGGGCTGAGTATAAATAAATAAATAAATAAATAAACAAACAGGGCTGCACTCACCAGCTGTCTTACCTTGCCCAGATGGTTCTCCACCCCCATCCACCCACCCCACTTACGATGGTTCTCCAGCTCCCATCCACCCACTCACCTGTTTGTGAACTTTTGTAAGCTGCTCCAGGTTGTTCTCAAGAAAGGAAATCTTCTGCTTCTGGGAATGAGCCCCCCCGCTATCCTCGGGTTCCAGCTCCGCGCTCTGGAAGGCAAATACAGAGTGAACTTGTACCTCTAAGAGGGTGAATGGGATGGGATAGGAAACCCAGCCAAAGTTGTGCAGCCCACAACCAGAATCCAAACCTAATCCCTTCGTTTGACTGGCCAGCCCCAAATAGGCAAGCTTCTGGGAGACTTCCTTGGGTGGATTGCTCCAGAATAATAAGGAGGCTATTATGGTTGTTGTTGTTGTTGTTAATGGTATAATGAGGCTAGCATAGGATTAAGGACAGTGCTACAGCATACTGGTGTATCCTGGAATGGGAGACACAGCTGGCTCTGAATGGGCCAGAGGATGTGGCGTGACTTGCTGATTTTCCAGTAAGAATGGAAATGGGTTTCCTGGGGAATGTGGCCTGCAGGCAGGTTTGGGGCCCCATAGCTCCCTCTTTAAAAGCAAAGCACTGGTCAGTTTTAGAGTTGACTAAGGGTTCAACCAGATTTCCTTTTGTGCTGCTGAAAGAAGCCAAGGGTTTTAGAAGTAAGTAGCTAGTGAAGTGGGAGGTCCTTGGATCAAATCTTGCCTCTGCCATGATGGCCTTAGGTGAGCCACCACCTCCCAGGCTTAGCCGACTCCCCCAGGGTGCAGCATAGGGCTAGCACCACTAACATGCCTTTAAACATTTGTTATAAGGATTTCTGAGTGTACGTGAAGGGTTCTCAACCCTCTAAAGTGTTGGTGGGGAGCCTGTCGTCCTCCACATATTGCTGGACTACAACTCCCATCATCCCTGATCCCTGGGCCACGCAAGTTGAGGCTGATGAGAGGTGGGAGTCAGGAGGGCAACAGATTTTGCTAAGGTAAAGGTAAAGGTAAAGGTACCCCTGCCCGTACGGGCCAGTCTTGACAGACTCTAGGGTTGTGCGCCCATCTCACTCAAGAGGCCGGGGGCCAGCGCTGTCCAGAGACACTTCCGGGTCACGTGGCCAGCGTGACAAAGCTGCATCCGGCGAGCCAGCGCAGCACACGGAACGCCGTTTACCTTCCCGCTAGTAAGCGGTCCCTATTTATCTACTTGCACCCGGGGGTGCTTTCAAACTGCTAGGTTGGCAGGCGCTGGGACCGAGCAACGGGAGCGCACCCCGCCGCGGGGTTTCGAACCGCTGACCTTTCGATCGGCAAGTCCTAGGCGCTGAGGCTTTAACCCACAGCGCCACCCGCGTCCCTATTTCGCTAAGGGACCCTGTATAAATGCTGAATAAACAATGAAGTTGGCTAAAAGAACTACAACATACTTTCTTAACTCGAGTCGTGACGTCTTGAACGAACAGCTTGCGAAGGTTGTGGAGGGTCTGGAGTTCACGGGCCTGGAGGGGTACGAGAAGAAAGGCAGGGATGAGGTGGTGAGACCAGGCTGGGGGCTTCAGCCCAGCTCCCTGCTCCCATCCTTCACCTCTCCTTTAGCTACTTACAACAGTCTCCTCCAGCCCTTTGAGGTCCTGTTTGGACTGCTCATGTCGCTCATAGAGAAATCTGTGAAGAAGATAGACAGTGATGGTCAAAGGGGTACGTGGAGTGTGGGAAGAAGTCATTTCATGGCAGAAAGGGTCCAGTTGCGCTCCTTGAAGCAGAACTGGCAGTGCAAGGATCTGCTGTCCCATATGTCAAGCACTAGACCCCAGCATCTGGCAAGGGAGGGAGGCAGGCACAAATCAGGCCCCTGATCACCATGATCAAGAGGTGGGCAAATTTTAGGAGGGGCCTAGACATATTTGCAAACCAGATAAACTGTTGCGGGTGCCACACACATGCTGCAACACTCTCCTCCCCATCTGTAACACCCCTGAATTTTCCCAAATTAGGCGGGGGGGGGAATCTATTGGTAGAAGAAAGCTTCTTTTGAGACTAATTCCAGCAAGTTGGAGGAGACCCTGTGGGCACCAATGAAAGCTTCTGCAGACACATGTGTGCCCACAGCCTCCATATTGGTGACTCGCCCATTGGTCCTCATCACCCATTGATGAGGGCACTGATATTGGGGGGGGGTGTGACTTGGTGGTGGAAGAAAAATGGAGAACTGAGCAGGAAGCTGCTTACCCCCAGTCTCAAGGCATGCACAGGCAGGTAGAAATCTCTCAAGAGAGGGAATTTGAGTTACCACTTCCCTAGCGAGAGCTCTAGAATGTTACAGAGCATTCTTCCTATTCCATAGAGGCACAGAAGCTGCATGTGGAGCTATGTGCTTATCTCTAATTAGGGGTGCTTGAAGTGGAGGAGAGGGAGATTGTGCACATTGGTTTAGGAAAGCGGAATCTTGGCTAATGCCCGCTCCTAAAATCTGTTAAGAGTTTCTCAACACTGGGGCCAATGCTTGGGGAAGGAAGAGTGTCAGCTCTCACCACATTTCCTGCGATTGGGTCAGCGGTGGGATGGGAAAGGTGCACAGTATAGCAGGAGTGAGAAATGAGAAGAGCATTCTGACATTTAGCTTCTACACCAAGGAGCAATTTCCCTGCTTTGCACTGGTCTCCTCTTTTACCAGGAAAATGCTCAATCTTACACCCATTTCTCTTCCTCCTTTTAAAGTTACCTATCTGTAACTGCAATAGAGGACCATTCCACACAAGCCTGCTACCAAGTATGCATGCAAAAGAGATTTGCAGGCAACTCTGCTTCCGTGGTAAGTATTCCTATATAATACACACATATTTATGAACACGTTTCTCACACTTCCAAACTACCTTGTCAAGCATAAGGCATGGGAAATCAGCCTTTGAAGTGGCATGTCAAAGCAGGAGAAATCTAGGACATTGCCTTATATCGGGTCAGATTGCCTAGGCTAGTATTGTCTACTCTGACTGGCAGCAGCTCTTCAGGGTCTCAGGCAGAGAATCTTTCCCAACAATTTCTCCTTTTTAAAGTGAAGGATTGAAATTGGGAACCTCTACATGCTAAGCATGTATTCCACCACTTAACTATGCCCCCTCCACCCTCTAAGCACAGTAGGTCAATATCAGCTTTCCCTCTGTGGTGCCCTCCAGATATTTTGTACTACAATCCTCATCAGCCTCAGATAGCATCGTGTGCTGGTAGGAATTGTAGTCCAAACCACCTGGAGGGCACCAGGTTGGGGAAGGCTGGTCTAGACAGAGGTGGTTGCTCTCAGATGCTGGCTTTTGTTTCTCTTGTGGTTTGCTCCTTGGTTGGGATGAGCAGAGTCCGCTGAAAGTGTCTGGGAAAGGAAGGGCAGGGGGGTCTTCTCACGTCAGCTCCTGTAGCTTCTGTGATTTCTCCTGTTCCTCACTCTTGAGTTTCTCATAGTCAGCACGCAGTTTCTCCAGTTCAAGCTCTAATTTCTGGTTCAAGCTAAGCAGGGATAGAATAGAGAGAAAAAGAGGGACACTAACACAGGAACAGCAAACATGTCACTTGACTCCCGTGCTTTCTTAAAGGTCTTATCCCCCTCAGATCAACACAGGAAGCAAATGTTAAATGCTTGAGGCAGAGAGAGACGAAAGAGCCATGGCCTGCAGTCCTTGAGAGCCCCTAAATTGGGACAAAGCACAGAGGCTGCTGCTTGACTCACCCATTGCTTAAGCCTTTCCATTGCTACCAGTCTTGTGCACATTCCTAGCCCTAACAACCTGATTTTTAACCAGGTTAACCCCCCCCCAATAATTTTAGGAAGTGGAAGGTGTTTTGTTTCAGGGGGAGGGGGTTGGTCAATCCCAGCTTCCTTGTCAGAACCCCAACTCTTAGGAGGGGGAACAATCACATTTAAAATTGGTTCAGGTTTGTGGTGCACATATGTCCCAAGCTGTGAGAGCCTGGCTCAAGCCCTGAACTGGCCGCCTGGAGCTCCTTATTGGATATGTGCTTCCTAAACACTCCACTCAGCTAGCTTTATATCACACAAGGGGCATGGACTTGCATCCCACCACACCACAACAGCTTTGAGCCTAGGCTGCATTGCCATTAGCCCCAAAGTGGCTCTTGCCTCACTCCTGGTTCTGACTTTCCTTCCGCTTCCTACCTCCTATAAGCTACACGGCTGTGGTTGGTTTGTCTCCTCCGCTTCTCACAGAAGCCCAGTCCTTCCAAGCCTTGCCTCAGCTCCAGCCCGCAACAGCCCCCCACCCAGGCCCTGCTAGTACACCAAGTCTCCCAACTTCTGCACAGCCTGTCTCATCATGAGACTCACCCACCCTACAGGGTGAACCACATCCCACCCATGGAAGAGACTTGGCCCATCCTCAGGATGACTCACTCCTTGAGCTCATCGATGATCTTCTGCTTCTGGTTGATCTCATCACGCAGTCGCGCCAGCTGTTTGTGGTGGGCCTCACGGTGGCTCTCCAGTTGCACTTCCAGAGCCTTCTGTGTGATAGGGATGAAACAGGTCAGAAAGGCAGAAAGCCAAACCCAGGAACATGGCAGCACACACCTTGGATCCTCTCCACAAGTACAGAGGAAGCTGCCTTATTCTGATTCAGATCATTGGTGCATCTAAACTCAGTAATGTCCACACTGACTAGCAGTGGCTCTTCAGGGGGCTACCTCGGCCCTGCCTGGAGACGCCGGGATTGAACCAGGCAGGCCACTGCTGTGATACGAACCTTCACTTCATCTGTATCCTGGATCAAGTCCTTCTCCTTGCCCACTTCATGAACAGTCTCTGTGAAAGAGAAGGAGGAAAAATAATCCTTGGGGTACAGCCAGAATTAGAGACATGGCCATCCTATCCCTTGAATTTACCCTGTGACCTCTTGAGCGCCCAAGTCACTGTCACAGCTTAATCTCTCAGCCTCTGTGCAGCCATGGGGTGGAGTCCATGTCCATTTAAAGAATAACACCACTAATCAACTAGCTCATCTGTACAGTGGAAATTAAAATGGCCTGCCTCACAGAGTTGTTGTGAGGGTAAACAATGAAGAACAGAAAACACTTTGAAAATGAAAAAAAAACTTGAATCTGCTGAAGGTTGCTTGTCAGCAAACTAGATTGCAGACCCCAGTGTAATGAGATGATCAAGGATTCTGCTTTTAGCAGCCAACCACATTATGCAGCTGTCTCCGTCTTTCTTTCTTTCTTTCTTTCTTTCTTTCTTTCTCTCTCTCTCTCTCTCTCTCTCTCTCTCTCTCTCTCTCTCTCTCACACACACACACAAATACCATTTTCTGGCGCAAATGTTGCAACCATTCACATGTTCTGCATCAGATATAAGCCAAGGCATAGCCTAACCTTGGGCTTGCAGTTTAGCTAGCTCTTCACTCAGAGTGTCGTAGGATTCCTCCAGGTTCCTCTTCTTCAGCTCCACACTCTGCATGTACTCCGTGAGTGAGCGGATCTTTGCCTCATGCTGGGGGGTTGCAGGGGGGAGAACAAGCAAGAGATAACTTTTACAGGTACATCAAATACAAAGGTGCATTTAACAGCCTATCCAGTTTGACCTTGAGCCACCCTACAGCACCTGCCATGCCCCATGGCCAGGACAGGACAGTGAATAGGTGTTAGCATATTTCTCAGAGAGCAAGGTTGAAGCTACTGTCAAGGGTGTACCCCACAGCAAACCTGAGTGTGCAATGGCTTTCAAAGTCCTCACATTGGGGAGACAGGCTTGCCAGCCTCCCCAAACATTAGTTTTGTGGAATGCAACCAAATGTATCCCTTTCAGCTGAGAGGTAAGCTAACGGATCCAACCCTGCTGGAATGCTTTCTTTGAATTGGAAAGTAACTCATCCAAGACCACAAAAGCTGCTAGAATTAGGTAGAAGTCACCTGAGCAGATGGGATGGAACCACCTTATAAGTGATCTCCTTCCTGCCCTCACTAGGAGGAAAGATGAAGCCTGTTAAGTCAGATATCGTCTTGGTCAGATTTACTTTCCTTTTGCGCTCTGGTTTATAAGGCTCTAGAACAGGCAAGGGGGAACTTGTGGGTCCTCAAGTGATTAAGACTCCTATCATCCCTGACTGCTAACCACGCTGGCTGGGGATGGCAGGAATTGGGAGTCCAGCAGCACTTGAAGGACCACAGGAGCCCCAGTGCTGCTCTTGAAGAAGAGAAAGATGCACTACTCTAGCTGCCCCCATTTGCCCTGGATCAAAGCAAAGCCCAGCCTGTCTCCCTGGGTCAAGGTAAGGGCAATCAGTGCCTATGCTTCCGCTTGTTTTTGTTTTTTAGTACTGGGAAACACTGAGGGCCTCCCCACAATCCTTCTACCTCAGGGGTGGGGAATCTTCAGTCCGCAGGTCAGATCTGGCTCATTCAGCTTGTGAGGCCATTTTTTCCAAACCACATCCAGCTGCCTCACACCTGTTGTCAGGTGTGTAGCAGTAGAGACATGGCTGGTTGGCTGCTCACGCAGCAGGAAACAGGATTTAACTCCTCATACATCTGCAGATGAATGAGGAGTTAATTCCTGCTTGGTTTGGATTTGCAAGGGACTTTCTCATGGGGCACTCTTGGTGCACCCCTCAGAAAGCAGGAGATCAGTCCTCCTTGATCACAATCTCCTTGCACAGGCCAGCTTTGAACGGTGGGCAGGATCACCAACCTGTCAAAGTTGGGGCAGGGAAATAAAGGTCTGGCCTGCCAAGCCAAAAAAGGTTCCCTAACTTGTTCCACATTCTCAAAGCCCCACTTCCCCATGACTGCAGTTCTTCTGTCCTGGCTCCCCCAGGTCTGACCTGAGAGATGAGGAGCTGGCAGGAAGACAGTTCTCGCCCTGTCACCTCCATCTTGCGGTGACACTCGACTTGAAGGCCCTCCAGTTGCCGGCAGCGCTTCACAACAGACTTCACCTCCGATTTGATCTTGCTGATGTAGAGCCGGGCAACGGTGAATTCCTCCTCAATGGCACCACTGATCTCGACTGGCTGAGAATGGGGGCGAGGGAGAGGGGGTATGAACGCACTGACCAGCCTCTTCCAGCCAGATCTGTTTGCTGAGCATTCATCCTGACTCTTTTTCAAAATGTCTGCCCATAGGGTATAAATCATCACTTCAAGCAATTGTTATCCCATGATTCCTGGGGCTTTTTCCTATCATTTTCCTTACCACAAAAAGTTCATTTTTTAAAAAGTGGGCTTGATGGACAAGAGCACCAAAACCAGTTTAACTGAATACCCTAAATTTGCTGGGATATGGCTGAAAACCACCCTGCAACATACTGACAGTGTTGAAGCAGCCCCTGTCTGGGGCACACAGTTCAACCACATGACCCTTGCAAGCAGAGCCATTCAAACTGGTTGCTTCTACATTAGCTATTTAATATGGATTTGCCACCCTTCATTCCCTCATTTTGAACTGGGAATGGTTTAACTCAGAGGAGAACTATTGAAATTAATGGACCTAAGTTAGCCATATCTATTAATTTCAGTGAGTTTTACTCTGAGTAAGGCTAACACTTGATACAACACTTGGATTCCAATGCTATTCCAGGTTGTCCTGTTTCTTTTCAGACCTGGTATGTAGCAATCCCACCTCACAACTTAACACACAGTTATAGTACCAGCCTGCCCAGAAGTACCACCATCAACTCCAGTTAACCCTTGTGTTGCTATTTTCTGTAATAAAAGTAAAATTGGGAAGGGCCAATGCTGAAGCTAGGAATCTCTTGCAGGTCCATAATACATACAATATTGTATATTCTCACCAGGTGTTCTTCCCAAGTGTCTCCCCTCTTTCTTACCAGCTTGATCTCACCATTGCCCACGATGACGCTGAACTCGCTCAGATCCTTCATGAGGCCATTGAGGACCTCAGCAATGCGCTTGCGCTGATGCGCGCTGAACTCCTGCAACCGCTGCAATTCTGATTCCAAGGACAGCATGGTGGCCTGCAGGGTGAGAAGATGGTTCAGCCAACCCAAGAAAACGGAACTTCTGATTTGCAAACACAGAACCCTCCCTTTTGGCAGGATAAAGGGTTAGGTTACAACTCCCATCAGCAGAGTCTGATGGGATGGCTAGGGCAATGTGAGTCATAGTCCAGAACAACTGCAGGACACCAGGTTGGCAAAGGCTGGGTTAAAGCTTCCCTCCCAGCTCTGTCATTTGAAGTGGACCAGATTCTGCAAACACAAGCCTCGGAGGGAAATAAATGCCGTATCACAATGCTAGTACAATCCATTACTGAAAGTTTAGGTCAACATTTTCTAGGGAACACTTGATTCACATGTTGCAGGACAAACAGAGGCAGTTTTAGTGTAGTGTGACAGGTGCAGTCGCACTGGGTGTCGCACTGCAGGGGGCACCAAAGAAATGCTGTAGAACAGGGTGTGAGAGGTGGAGGAGCACTGAATTTTAGCGTCTCGCAGGATGTCACTGAAATTTGAGAACCCAAAGTCCGCCACTGGACAAAGCCTTCAAAGGAGCACTTGCAAGGAGCGCTTGGCTCAAAGCAATGGACCTGAAATTGGATCTAAACTGGAGGGCCTCAGTAATCAGAAGACTAAGGGTGAATGGGGGCTTTCTCTGCTCCAGTTCTGCCTCACTGAAAGACTGTTGTGAGTTTAATTTCACTCAAAGGCAGGACTGAGTGCATTCCACACTCAAAAGATGAAAGATTAGCATTCTGCACCAAGAATAAATGAATTCTGCAATCTGTATAAATTCTGCAAATCAAGCTCCAGTTTCTCATACTCTTAATAGTTTTTCTTTTTTACTGTTTTGAGTAATTTATAATGCTAGTACTAGTTATGCTGAGGAGTAAGGTGCTATGTGGAGGACTGAATCCCCAACAAACAGGAAATTTTATTTAAGTGCTCTTCAGACTCCAGAGATTTTAGCAGACATTGGTCAGATGCTTTCAATAATATTTTTGCAGCCATAAGGGGTAGATACTTGATTCTTATTTTAAAATGAAAGCTGAAATTTTCAGGAAGGTGAATTCTGTACCCAGTTCTGCACTGTGCACTTTTCTTATGCTTTTGCAGAATTGCAGAGTATATGCACGCGCACACACACACACACACACACACACTACACTCTTGAGGACTAAGCCAAGATTCAATGTGGTCCTGATCCTCCTCTACCAAGGGATCTCAAGGTTTACTAAGCCCAAGGAAGGACCTGGCATCCCAGCACTTACCACCTTCTGGGACAGCTCATCCACCAGCAGCTGATTCTGCTGGTTTTTCTCTTCTACCTCCTGGGATTTCTGGTCGTAGTTGACAGCCAGCTCTTCCAGAGCTTGCAGCACCTCCTTGACCTCCTCCTTGGCTGAGTCGTTCTCTGACTGCAAGTGACTGAGCTCACGCTGCACCTTTTCATTGTCCCCACGAGTTGACATTAGCAGCTGGTGGGGAAGAGGCAGAGAATGGGATAAGTAAGGACCCAGTAGGTCAAAAGTTGTCAAGGGCAGTCAAGAAAGAAGCAAGACGGACTGAACAGGAGGCCCAAATAGCGATGCTATGGGATAGACAGGCGTCCGAACAGAGCGAGATAGAGGAGTGTCGAGAGAGAGAGCTTGTCCACACTTATCCCATGCTTTCTACACACAGCTCTGCTCTTTCCCAATCTGTGTCCAAGTGCTTTTTTGTTTTGCCATGCCACTTTCCCCAGGAAAATCTGCTCTTTAATTCTGACTTGGGACAAAGGGCAATGCAGGTTTTCCATGGATTGTCATTTGCTCTGATTCAGTGGTAAAGAGTGAGTATTTGAGGAGAAAGCTCCAGGGCAAAAGAAAAGGCGTGCTCAGACAGGTGCCTAGAAATGTGGCACAACGGTAAGTGTGGATGAGCCCGAAGATGAAGAGAAAGAGAGTGAGCATGAGAGAGAATGCATGGAAGCTGGAATGGGGAAGTGGTTAGCATATTGGACTGGAATAGGTAAAGGTAAAGGGACCCCTGAGCATTAGGTCCAGTCGTGGTCGAATCTGGGGTTGCGGCGCTCATCTCACTTTATTGGCCAAGGGAGCCGGCGTTATAGTGGTATAAGTGCAATCTACTCAGAACAAAAGGCTAAGTTAATTGTGAATAATGTAGTGACAGAAGAATTTAAGATAGAGAAAGGAACACGACAAGGTTGCCCAATTTCTCCATTGCTTTTTATATCGGTCCTGGAGGTGCTCTTAAACATGATTAGAAGGGACCAAGTGGTTAAAGGTATACAAGTTGGAGCTAAACAGTACAAATTGAAAGCATTTGCTGATGATTTGGTATTGATACTGCAGGAGCCAGAGCCTAGCACTAAAAGAGTATTGGAATTAATCCAAGAATTTGGTCAGGTAGCAGGTTTTAAGCTGAACAAAATGAAAACTAAGGTTCTTGAGAAAAATCTAACAGAGATTGAGAAAGAGAGGTTCCAGAAGGAGACAGGATTAACATTGGTTAAAAAAGTGAAGTATTTAGGCGTTAATATGACAGCAAAAAATGTGAATCTATTTAAAGATAATTATGAAAAATGTTGGATGGAAGTGAAAAAAGATTTAGAAATTTGGTCAAATCCGAAGTTATCATTGCTGGGCCGAATTGCTGCTATAAAAATGAATGTATTGCCTAGAATGTTGTTTTTGTTCCAAGTACTACAAATTGTAGATAAAATGGATTGTTTCAAGAAGTGGCAGAGAGATATATCAAGATTTGTCTGGCAGGGCAAGAAACCTCGAATAAAATTTAAGATATTAACAGATGCTAAAGAAAGAGGTGGATTTGCCCTGCCAGACTTTAAACTTTACTATGAATCAGCCGCTTTTTGCTGGCTGAGAGAATGGCTGCTTCTTGAAAATACTGACGTGTTGGACTTAGAAGGTTTTAACAATGTATTTGGATGGCATGCATATTTGTGGTATGACAAGGTCAAAGCACATAAAGCATTTAAAAATCATATTGTCAGGAAATCTTTGTTTAATGTATGGACAAGGTATAAGGATTTGCTTGAAAATAAAACCCCAAGGTGGCTGTCTCCAATGGAAGCGAAAGCTCAGAAAAAGCTCAATATGGAGGCCAAATGGCCGAAATATTGGGAAATTCTGGAACAAGAGGGAGATAGGTTGAAACTACAGAGTTTTGAAAAATTAAAAAACAAAGTGCATGATTGGCTCCATTATTATCAAATAATGGAGGCATACAATTCGGATAAGAAAATTGGATTTCAGGTGGAGAAATCAAAATTGGAAACGTTGCTAGATTCCAAAAGTAAGAATTTGTCAAAAATGTATAACTTGCTGTTGAAATGGAATACCCAGGATGAAACTGTGAATTCAGCTATGATTAAATGGGCACAAGATGTAGGACATAATATCATGATGGCTGACTGGGAACAGTTATGGACCACAGGTATTAAATTTACTGCATGTAGTGCCTTAAGAGAGAATATAATGAAAATGATCTATAGGTGGTACATGACACCAGTCAAGCTTGCAAAAATCTACCATTTGCCCGACAACAAATGTTGGAAATGTAAAGAGTCTGAAGGTACATTTTTTCACCTTTGGTGGACATGCCCAAAGATCAAGACCTTCTGGGAAATGATTTATAATGAAATAAAAAAGGTATTTAAATATACCTTTCTGAAGAAACCAGAGGCCTTCCTCTTGGGCATCGTCGGCCAATTGGTGCCAAAGAAGGATAGAACTTTCTTTATGTATGCTACTACAGCAGCAAGAATACTGATTGCAAAATATTGGAAGACACAAGATCTACCCACAAGGGAAGAGTGGCAGATGAAGGTGATGGACTTTATGGAAATGGCCGAAATGATGGGCAGAATCCAGGACCAGGAAGAAGAGTTGGTGGAAGAAGATTGGAAGAAATTCAAGGCTTATTTACAAAAATATAGTAAAATTGAGGAAGTTTAGAAGGAGTCTGGAAAGAAACTATGTGACTTTTGTATAAATACTATAAAGGACTTAAGTTAAATAGACTGTTAAAGGAAATGAGGGAAAGTAAATTTTACTATGTTAAGATAAATTATTGTTTAACAATTTGGGAAAGATGGAAAGAACTTGCTGAAATAATTAATTGAAGCAGAATACAAAAAAGGGAGGCGGGAGGAGGTCAAAGAAACAAGCTAAGGAAGTTAAGTCAATAAGGTTTTATTCTACTTTTATGTATTTTCTTTTTTGTTGTTTGATTGTTTTTGTTTTCCTTGGTATTTTTGTTGCTGTTTTTTCTTTTGTCTGTTTTGCTGTGTTTTTAAACTTTAATAAATATCATTAAAAAAAAAAGCTTCCGGGTCATGTGGCCAGCATGACTAAGCCACTTCTGGCGAACCAGAGCAGCACACGAAAACGCTGTTTACCTTCCTGCCAGAGCGGTACCTATTTATCTACTTGCACTTCAACATGCTTTCAGACTGCTAGGTTGGCAGGAGCAGGGACCGAGCAACGGGAGCTCACCCCGTCGCATGGATTTGAACCGCCAACCTTCTGATCTGCAAGTCCTAGGCTCTGTGGTTTAACCCACAGCACCACCCACGTCCCATTGGACTGGAATACCAGAGTTCAAATCCCCCAGCCTAAGCTACCTCATGGGGTTCTTGTGAAGGCAAAATAGGAAGGGGCACCATAAGTTCCTTGAAGGACAGGTCAGGTATGAATGCAGCATGCAAGTATAAAGATGATATACTCAATAGAAAGAACACAGCGATGAGAGAGACAAAGTTCACTCCAGCATGCATGCCCATACATGTCAACATATAAACAAACTCGTGTAAACAAAGACATACAGCACTGCTCACCTCCTCTTGGTCCAGCATCTGCGCCTTGAGCTTCTCCATCAGTTGGCTCTGCTGATTGATTTCATCATCCTGGATGGAGAGGGAAAAAACATATCAGTGGTGGTAGCCACCATGTGCTCTGCCACAGACACAAGATACCAGGCATGGAGAGAAAAGTTCAGGGTCTGAGATGAGGGTAGAATTTCAGGCATCCAAGCGACCCGAGGTGGAGGGGAGGCTGAACAGCATAAAGGAAGGAGGGGAGGCCGCAGACCTTGTCATCAAGTTGCTTGTAGAGTTTGCGGATTTCCTCCTCATACTTGTGCCGCTCCTCATCTGAGATCCGGATGACAATGGAGGAGTTGTTATCATTCACAGGCATCTCATCACAGGTATCAGGGACCACCTTCTCATCATCACTCAGCTGCTCTGTTTCTGGGACATTCTCACCTGGGAGGATTGTTTAAAAAAAGCAATTAATAATAATAAAACCCCACTGTGTCCCATCCCCACATGATTTAAATAAGCAGCAGCACCTTCTGTGGATGCTGTCATGAAGGCAGCTCTGCAGTGCCACCCCACAACATTGGCCACTCCAATTCTAAGAAACCTGTTTGCCATTTCCTGCCCTTGGCACTTTGAAGAATTGGAAAGTGGTTAAATTTTGTATTAACACCCAAGTGCCCTGAAAAGTGCTATCATATATGACTCTAGTCTATTTATTTCAACTTAAACAATATCAACTGATATGTGTTCTAGTGATCAATATCACCTATTTTACAGTGAATCTAAAATGTTATACTGTTAGTAGTGCTGTAACAAATGGCTTGTGTGGAATGTTGTACTATGTTTTGAAACAAACTGATATTAGGTTGCTGGGAGCAAAGATCAGCTGTGGTTGTCCCCAGATGCAGAAGAGAGCCAGTGTGGTGTAGTGGTTAAGAGCGATAGACTCATAATCTGGTGAACCGGGTTCGCGTCTCTGCTCCTCCACATGCAGCTGCTGGGTGACCTTGGGCCAGTCACACTTCTCTGAAGTCTCTCAGCCCCACTCACCTCACAGAGTGTTTGTTGTGGGGGAGGAAGGGAAAGGAGAATGTTAGCCGCTTTGAGACTCCTTTGGGTAGTGATAAAGTGGGATATGAAATCCAAACTCTTCTTCTTCTTCTTGGTCATAATTCTTGCTACAAGTGTTTCTCCACCACCACTATTTTGGTCTGTGTGATGGCCGCTATGATGGGAGGATGTGCAATTATTATTGTATCATTTTAAAAGAAGGTGGGGTAGTTTCCCAAAGGGAAAACTTTCAACAAGAACAAGCCCACTTGTGCCAGAGGACACCTCCCACTCCAAATACATGGGGTGGATGTGGATGGCGATGTGTCCCTTGAAAGACCTGAAACTTTATTACGAATCAGCTTGCTTTTGTTGGCTAAAAGAATGGATGACATTGCAGAACTCAGATTTACTAGATTTGGAAGCTTTTGATAATCGCTTTGGGTGGCATGCCTGTCTGAGAAATGAAAAAGGTAAAATTCATAGAGGCTTCCTGAATCATATCATAAGGAAGTCACTATATAAGTTATGGGAGAAGTATAAAGATGTATCGGAACCAAAAACTACCTGGTGGCTATCCCCTCTGGAGGCCATTGCAGTGAAAAGAAAAAATATGGAAACAAACTGGGCCATGTACAGAGGCCTATTAGAAGAAGATAATCAATTGTAAGTGAAAAAATTCAAAGAAATCAGACATCACCTAACGGACTGGCTACAATATTACCAATTAAATGAGGTTTTTAAGATAGACAGGAAAAATGGTTTTGCAACAGAAGAATCAAAATTAGGTAAATAATTAATACAAAATAAGAAAATGGTAATATCTAGAATATGCAAGCTTCTTTTAGAGTGGGAGGTGAAAGACGAAGAGGTGAAAGAAGTAATGATTAAGTGGGCAAAAGATTTTGGCAAGAATATCCAATTGTCGGCATGGGAAAGATTATGGAATAAAGAATGGAAATTTACAGCCTGTTATACACTAAAGGAAAATTACTTGAAGATGTTCTATAGGTAATTAACTCCCAGCAAACTGGCCAAAATGTATAAAATGAGATCTAATACTTGCTGGAGGTGTAAACAGGCAGAAGGGGCATTGCTTCATATGTGGTGGGGCTTCAAAAAAATCAAGAATTTCTGGGATATTATTTATGAGGAATTGAAAAAAAATGTTTAAGCAAACTTTTATAAAGAAACCAGCAGCCTTTCTCCTGGGCATTTTAATTCAGATATTCCAGATGAAAAAAGGAGAATATTTCTATAGGCTACAACAGCAACGAGAATACTGATTGCCCAAGAATGGAAAGGAGAATCAATACCAACAAAAGAGGAGTGGCAGGATCAGGATAAATTATTTGATTATCTGGAATTGACAAAAATGACAGAGACAATTAGGAGACAGCCAAACCAAAAGTTCAAAAAGGAGTGGGAAACTTATAAAGCATATTTTTTTAAAAAAAAAATGTCCCCAAGTAAAAACCTGGACATACTTTGATTAAATTTCACAAATTACAAGACAGATTATAAATATAGCATATAGATAACAGAGGAAATGGGGAAATGACCAAAGAAGCAGATTAACAAAATGATAAGACAGACATCTATTGGGAGACATCTATTGGGAAAGCTAAGTAATTGGAAATTTAGAATATGGTGGCATAAGTTTTCTTTTAAGAACTTATGGATGTATGTGTGTTCTTCCTTTTTTATTATTTTCCTATTTTCTTCAATTTTGTGTTTGTGTCTGTTATTTGTTAGTAAGAAATGGAACAATTTGTAAAATGTAAGAAAACTAATAAAAAGCATTATAAAAAAGAAAGAAAGTCCCATGCCTTCTTAAAAAGATGCAACAGAAGTAGATTGAACTGCAATCCAAACACAGCCTGCAGATTTCCTGCTCACCATTGCGCCAGCGCCCCAGCTCAGCCTCCAGCTTGGCAATTGTCTCCTTCAGGACCTTGTTCTTCTCCTTCTCCTTCTCAAACTTCTTCTTCCACTGCTCAGCTGTCAGTTCCAGATTCACCGATGCTGTATTCTTGATTGTCTTGGCCCTGCAGTGGGGCAGAACTAAGTGTAAGATCCTTTATGCAGATAATTGTGTTAGGGATGCCAAATACCCTTCAGAGAGATACAGGGCTCCCTGCAGAGAAGGAATTATTGTTAGCTAAATTTCCAGCTGTAGTGCATACCCCATCTATTCCAAGTGATTAGGAATTTTGCCTTGCCAGGTAAAAATCTACTTTTCCCCAAACTTTTGCTCTTAAATTCCCTGTGCCTGAAGAAAAACTGTGTGTGTTTCTAAGACTTGCAACTTTTTCAGCTACATTCATTTTTTGTCTTTCCCTGCAACAGAACTCAATGAAAGGGGTAGGATGTGGCTGGGTAGTTACCTCTGCCCAAACATGAGAGTAGATTTGGTCTCGGCATCATTGTAGCTGGAAGGTGAGCAGCAGATGAACATGGTCGTGCGGCAGTTTCCACCAAGGGAATCCTGGAGGATGCGAGTCATCTTGCTGTCCCGGTAGGGCACGTAGCTCTTCTGCATAAGACAATATGAAGCAGGCACATTTGACTTACTGGTATTCGTGCACTGGCAAAACTGGCCACCAGACACCCCAAAACACTCCACGGCACCCTCTTAGAAGGGAAAGGAAAATTCATTTTACCCAAGTCATTTTGGAATCAATCTACTACTGAATATAAATTTATCCATAAAAATTTGGATATTTCTCAACCAAAAGAGCAGCTTATATTCAGGCCAATATGGTAGTTAATCTACTATATATTTTGGAAAGTTGCTTTTTTGTTTATTCAATATGCATTTGAATAAACCTCTTAAGATGTTGTAACCCAAAGTTTGCATGATGGTTCCTAAGCAGGTTTTAATCTATGTTTGTATACAACTGGGAACCATTTTAAATCAAGATGCCAGACCGAACCTTTCAAAACTGCACTGATTTTAACCTTTGTTTTCAAAATGGCAATTTTCTTTTTGGTTTCTTAGGATACCCAAACAACATCAGGCATGAAGCTGCTAGCTCATTATAGTTGTTGACCAGTGATCATTGTTCAATGGAGGTTTTTAAGCAAAAAGAGGTCCATCTGTCATGGATGCTTAGTTAAGATTCCTGCATTGCATGAGGTTCGACTAAATGACCCTTGGGTTCCTTCCAACTCTACAATTCTAGGATTGTATATTCATAGTGATCTCAAAGTGCCAGTCCATATAGCCAAATGGCACAATCCATACACAAGACAGAGGGGTCAACAGGTTTGGGAGAATCAAAGGTTTGCAGAATTTAATTTATTTGGGGGTTTTTTAATAGAAAACATATCCTAAGGGGGAACTCCCCACAACTGTAGAACCTCTATACCCTAAATCTCACAAGCACCTGCTGCCTTTGCCATGAATCCATGCTGGAGATCATTCCCTCTTGAAACCTTGCCTAATCAGTTAATTTTCACATTCTTGCTGTTTTCCAGTTAACGGAAAGCATATGTGCTCTCTTCAAATATCATGGTACCAATATTTTTACTGCTGAGAGACAATTCAAGATAACATCCACTTGTATACTGATTATGTTTCCAATTACCTTCAGATAATAATACAGAGGTTTAATGATATAACACCTTGTTGATTCTGGATTTTAACTAGTTTGCTGCTTTGTCTGTTGAACTTTGACTACTAAATTTAGGCTATATACAGATGTTGGTTAAATAAATTAATTAATTTATTTACTAGGTTATATACAGCTCTCTGACAGACCTCCCAACACAAGTCTGCGGCAGGGTTTATCCTGGTCTAAGTGGGTATCTGAAAGCTGGGCTGTAGTTAAGGAGACTGCCCACTCTTCTTTTCCTGTGCCTGAATACAACACATTTGCCTCCACATTTACACACGTACCTCTGTGGGAAACTCTCAGAGCTCTAATAGCAGCCTGCAGGATATACAAGTCTCCTGTGGAGAGCTTACAGGATGTATGCAGCAGTGGTCCACGAGGTGGCTTAGCTTACTTCCTGTTATCCAAGTCCTTGCAGTGTACTGGTAGGGAGAGGAGGAGGGAAGAGGTGGTGGCAAGGTCAGCATGGTGCAAACAGGCTGGTGAGGCCAATCTGGCACTCCGACAGAATTTGCACCTCGCCAAACTCTCCACCACTTCATCCCTCCCAGGACGACACAGTGAGGCAGGTAACAGGAGGTCAGGTAAGCACCGCTGCCCTGCCTTGCTGAGCATTGCTGGTTGTATGTTGCTCTAGTTTGTTCTATTTAAGGCTGGCTGAACATGCTCAGCTTCATGTGTTTGGTGTTCCAGTCTAAATAGTGCAAAGCTATTGTCTTCCAAGGAGCCAGTGCTCACCGTGCCCTCAGCCAGAGCAGAGATGACATTGCCAAGCGCTGACAGGGACTTGTTGATATTCTTGGCCTCATCCAAGACAGCTCCCTCAGCTCCAGTCTTGCTGACCTGCCAGGAAAAAAGAGAAGCTTGATTACTGTGTTGAAGATAATTATTTCAGGCATTGCTGGGATCTGTATAGATTTCCAACATGGGACAGCTAAATCTTTTGTTTATGGGAGAAATTAGACCTTGCCTGACTCTACAACTGGGCCAGGGATACCTGGCACCTACACCCCCTTGAAAAAACTCCAGCACCTTCTCACTGCCAGCCAGATCCACCAGGTAAAGCTTTCCACTCAGTTTCTGTTCAGTCTCCATGTTCTCCTGCTTGATGTTGATGAGGAAGATGCTGTGGCTGCGGGAACTGTGTTCATTCATGTCTGCAGGGGCAAAACAGTGAGAACATGGGAGCGCTAGAACCAAGCCAGTTCCCTATAGGGAAATTCTGAGCAGGGATTTCCTGCACGGGGGAAAAACACCCCAACTCGATGCCTATCTAGGCCTAGGGTGGTATTCAATTAAATAGTTGCACAGGCAGAATAGAGGTGTTATTACCCAATTGTTTGTACACACATGTGTGTCTTTTTCACTGTGGTCTCTGGACAAATGTCAATGCATTAGGAAAAAACCACTCAAAGAGCCATTTGACCAGATAGAAGAATGACATGAACACAAGGAAGCCGTGATGAATCAAGCCAAAGGCTCACCATAGTCCAGCATACTGTTCTGACAATAGACAACCAGATGCCTGTGGGAAGCCCTCAGCAAGGCCTGAGCGCATCAGCCACTCTCCTCACTTGCAGTTCTCAGCAACTGGTATTAAGAGGCGCTTTGCCTCCATCTGTGAAGCACTGCATGCCCAGTATGAGCAACAATGGCCTGATCATGTCTTGTCCAACTCTCTGGATAAAGGGGGTATTGTGTGTGGCCTGGAATCCACACATACAAATGCATAAACATTTTTCTCAAATATTTCTTACTTCCCAAAGGCTGGGGCGAGGGCTGAATGACTGTGCTCAGAAAACACAAAATGTGAGGCTATATTAGAATGCTTATCTTATTTTTCTAAGAAAAATAAAGGGTTTATTTGATCAAGGAGGGAATATTCAGTCATGCAGACTCGCAGCTGAAATTGTAAGCCCAGGAAGAATGTTATCACACTCTATGCTGTTTGTGTAATAGCAGGTCCATGTTTTGTGACTTAGGCATGATTGGGAGCAAGAGGCTGCAACACCACACACTGCCTCTAGGGTGCAGCAAGATTGTTGTTTATGACTTCACAGTCAGATTAGAGACTCTGTTAAGTCTTGGCTGCGATTCACAGAAGCCAGAACACACCTTCCCAAAGCACGGATGCTACACAGAAGCCCCATTGCCACCACAGCTCCCTGGTATGTTACTCAACTATCACAGTCTAGCTCACTGGCCCTCTTTATCTCAAAGTCCATGATGGGAACCTCCATCCTTTCCATATAGAATCATAGAACTGTAGAGTTGGAAGGGACGATGAGGGTCATCAAGTCAACCCCCTGAAATGCAGGAATCTTTTGCCCAATTTGGGGCTCAGACCCACAAACCTTAGATTAAGAGTCTCATGCACCACTGACTGAGCTATCACCCATCACTTCTGACTGAGAGCCAATGTGGCCCAGAGGTTAGGGTGTCAGGCTAGCACTGGGAAGACCCAGGTTCGCATCAGCACTCTGTCATAAAGCTTGCTGGGTGACCTCAGACTAATCAGTTTTTCTCAGTCTAAACTACATCACAGGATTGTTGTGAGGGAAAAATTGTGGAGACTTGTGTTCACTCCTTTGAGGAAAGGCAAGATATATATGTCATAAGTGAATGAATAAACAATACTATCTATATCTCAGGCTCCACATCTCAGACATTTCAAATTTGACACCTTTCATTTCCATGACCAGGCTCAATTTTTAAAAAAGTAAATAAGTAAATAGAGAAGTCATATTTAATTCTTGGTAATTTTTATTTTCCTGTGTTTGAGACACTGGAGCAGAAGGAGTATTTCCATGTCACAGATTTAAAAGGGTTCAATAGCCATTCCTGCACCAACAGTATTGAAAAAGGGATCACATTTGACCACCCCAATAGCATTCTGAGGAAAAATAATCACGAACTCACAATAAAAAGGATGTCTGGAAGGGCCCACAACTTTTCAGTGTAGATGCTATCAAAGGTTTAACAAGGATCAAGCACGTGTTGCTTGTCAACCCCTAGGCTGTGTTCACACCTGATATTTAAAGCATCGTGATACCTCTTTAAACCTTCATGGCTTGCTCCAAAGAGTTCTGGTTGCTTCAGTCTGCTGTGTGGAGGTTTGTTAGGAGACCTCTGTTCCCCTCCCAGAACTACATTTTTCAGTTCCTCTTCACAGATAATTCCCCTTCTGTGAGGGGAATATAGGGATCTCCTAAGAACATGCAGCAGCCTTAATAAACTCCAGCTCCCAGGATTCTTTGGGGGGAAGCCATGGCTGTTTAAAGTGGCATCATGGTGTCTTAAATGTATGCTGTGAATGTGGCTTTTGTTTATTAAAGTGTGAGAATCTATTAGGAGTAGCTCTCTCTGCTTGAAATCTGAGCCCACCTCACTCAGGCCTTCTTCCCTTAGCATGAGCATAGTACTATCCCAGTGTTTCCTGGGATACAGACCACGCCTGTAATGACTTGAAACCCACCAAGCCTGCCATGGCAGACACCACTGAGGGGTTTGATTAAAACAAACAAGTTGTACTGAGCTAGTTCAGAGCTCCCCATTCACCCAACCACACCATCATAATCCTTCCGGCCCGTTTTTATTTCTCAGAACTCACTGGTAACAGCCACATGACGGTTAGATTTCCCCTCATCAATGACATCCAGGATTTCTTCAGGGCTCGAGACAAAGCGCTCAGTGCAGCCCTGAGGGGGGAAGAAGAAAAGGGCATTTGTCGTAGTATATATGGTGATGACCTCATCTCTCTTTTTTTTAATCCAGGCTGCCACCACCATCATGCCTCATGCAGCTCAACCTGGGCAGCTTCCCCTGTCTTCTGGCCGTAGACAGATGCCCTAGGGTAGGTTTCTCTAAACTAGTGCCCTTCTGCATTTTTTAGGATAATAATGTCCATCAGACCCAGCCAGCGTGGCCAATGGCAAGGGATGATGGGAGCTGGAGTTCATCACTACCTGTAAGGCACAAGTTGGGGCAGGAGGCCTTAGGATATACACAAAGGTTCCACTGAGGGAGGGAGAAAATTGTGGGGACTGCTTTTCTACCCCACAAAGTGGTTAGACCATGGTAATTATACAAAAGTATCTACACCTCTAGTTATTATGAGATTTTTTTTAATGATCAGCACAGTAACTGTTTTTAAAACACACTGCCTTTTTGTTAACTTAAACTTGGATGTATCCAAGCACAAGCCTTTGAATCTTACTGTAAACCCTGCCTCCCCATCCAAAGCTTGAAAATGCACCCCTGAGGTAACCACTGGCTAGACCCAACACTCAGGCCACTAGTGCTCTCTCCCTCCCATTCTGGCCAGGAGTGTGACACTTTCCCAGGAATCTCACCTTCACAAATGGCACCCGGTTCTTGTCCTCGTGAACGGAAAGATTGGTCTTGGTCACTATGGGCAAGGAGGGGAGATCATTCAGAGAGGGCACAGTTGATCCAGGAGCATACATTTCACTCCAGTCCTTCACCAGGGCCAGCACGCCTGACAAAATCCCCCCCATGTCACTATTTCCTATCAAGCCCTTCTCCTTTACTCTTTCAATGCCCTGTTTGTACCATTTCCCCTCAACATCCCTGATGATAACTCACCATCTAACAGATCACGGATTTTGTCCAAGTAGATTTCAAAGTAGGAAACCTGGGATGGGGAGAGAGAGTAAGTAAATAGAACAGACATAAAGATGTGGGGCCCCTCAATTTTCCCTCAGTTATCTTCCTTGTGAACACATACCTTTCTGAGAACCATTGTGCTCAAAGTGAGAATAAGTAATACACTCTGGCCACGCATCTACACCATACATCAAATCTAAAGCATATTTATGCCGCTTCTGAGCAGTCATGACTTCCCCCAAAGGATCCAGGGAGTTGTAGTTTACCCCTCACAGAACTGCAATTCCCAGCATCCTTAACAAATTACAGTTCCCAGGATTCTTTTGGGGATGCCATATGCATTACATGTAGGGTGTGGGTGAAACTGCCAACAATTCCTTGAGAAAACAGAGGGGGAGCCTGAGCCCTGCGGTTGAGGACTGGCCCCTTTGTTCAGTCCTGACCTTTATAGCTTCTTTAAATACAACAGTGGAACTGAGGGCTTCTCCACACTTACCTTTTGCCCCACTCTCTCCAGACAAAGGTCCATGCTTTAAAGCTCCATGTCCAAGCATCCCTGCTTTTGTGGTTGTTGTTGCTCCAGAGCTTTCCCCATGAAAACCTGTTCTTTAAAGCTGAATCAGAGCAAACAGTCACCCACGGAAAACCCAAATTGGTATTTACTCCAATTGAGCACTACAAAGTGGGTTTTCAAGGGGAAAGCTAAAAGAAATAAATCACACACATGGACACAGAGCTTTTAAGCACAGACCAGTGTCTGAAAAGTGGGGGTGGGGTGGTAAGTGTGAATAAGCCATTCTTCCCTGGAACGCTTTGTGTCAGGCCTTGGCTCCCTGCTCCAGAGGGTGAAAGGAGTGGAGACTAACCTTCTGCTTGCTGATTTGCAGGACCCTATAAGACCCAAATCCTTCTGGTCCTAGGACCCCAAAGCACCTGTCCCATGTCATTGCTGCCTATGGGAACATGGGAAGTTGCCTTATACCAGGCCGGAGTATTTTCCTGTCTAGCCCAGCTTTGTCTGCTCTGACTGGAAGTGGCTCCTTCCATCATCTCAGGCAGAGAATATTTCCCATTACCTGATTTTTATTTTTTAGGGTTTTTTTTACTGAAAATGCCAGGGATCAGACTTGGGACTTTCTTCATGGAAACCATGTGCTCTTCCACTGAGCTACGGTTCCTGTGAAGCTTCTGGATCCTCTGCACTAGTTTTGTCTGGGTAGCTCATGCCCAAGAAATATTATTGAACTTTCCCTCCACGTTCACCAGCTGACAACTACCTGAGATCCTTTGCCAGCCCTTGAACCAGAGGATCTGACTCCCTGACCAAGATGTGCCTTTCCAACCTCTCATTTGAGCACCCCACCCAGATTCTTTGTTCCCAGTACTGACCACTGTTGCCCCTACCCCTGGCCCCACCGCTATTCCGTATGCCTCTGACCTTAATGTGGAATTCCAGGTTCTCATCCATAGAGTAGATGTGGTTGAAGATGTCCTGGGCAATGCGAGGGATGATTCCCATGAGCTGGGGGTCATGCAGCTTACCCTGGAGGAACAGAAACATCAGGAATGAGCCAAACGGATCTCCTCAAATGTTTTAGAGCTAAGCTTTAGCTTTTAGGGGATAAATAGTCCCATCTCCAGGTGGTAAGGGGGCAAGGATCCCCTACCACTGGGGTAGGGAACCTGTGTCTCTCGAGATGTTGTTGATGTACTGCAACCCCAGGACTACAATGCCCATAACTCCATGCCAGCTGAGACTGATGAGGGTTGAAGTCCACCACCATTTTGAGGGTTGCAGGTTCCTCACCCCGTTCCACTTTTGCTTCTTGAACTTATGACAGGGCCTTCTTGTCAGTGGCTTCCTAGCTATGACCTAGTTTTTCCCATGCCTTATATTGTACTATATGCCTTCTCACCTCCATGGTGTGAGTCTTTCCCGAGGATGTCTGCCCATAAGCAAAGATTGTGCCATTGTACCCAGCCAGCACATCTGCGAAAGAAAGAAAGAAAGAAAGAAAGAAAGAAAGAAAGAAAGAAAGAAAGAAAGAGGACTCATTTATTTCCCCAGTTGGCTTTCTGCCTCGCCCTTCCTGCCCCTTTATACAACTCCTACTAAATGCCCACCATTTTACCAATACCCAGACTAACCTTTGACAATCTGCATGGCACAGGCATGGTACACCTGATCCTGGGTAGTGTTGGGTGGGAAGACGCGATCAAAGACATAAGGCTTGCCCTAGAAGGGAGAGAAAAGAGAGGTCAAGGGCTACCTAGGAACACCCAGAGGCGTATAGGAAATGCCCATTCCATCTAACTCACGCAGCACACACCTCACCGTCCACCTAGTCTGTTTCCATACTCAACCAGCTCAACAGCAACCAAATCCTATGCATTCTTACTTGCAAACCCAACTCCAGTGTGCCTTCGTCCCAAGTAAATCTGCACAGACCTGAATATGGAAGGGTCTCCTACTACAAGCACCCTCCCAACCCTACTTTTGTTTTCCAAATGTCATGACAAGGCCTTATCATCAGGGGCACCTAGGCCAGTGTTTCCCAACCTTGGGCCTCCAGCTGTTTTTGGTACGAACCTGTTTAGATGCGGGAGGGCTTTATGAAAATTTAAATTGTGATTGATTTTGGTTCTTGCTTATTATTATGCTGTTCAGATGCTTTATGTCCCCCCCCCCCCGCCCCACTTACTGTTTATGACTACATTGTTTATTTAGACACCCATATGCAATGGAAGGTATAGGGGATCTATAATTACACACATACATACATGCTATATACATATTTCTTCCACTCCTCCTAGATAGTCTTACCTTGGAATTTCCAAAGTATTACACCACAGCTCACCTCTGGGAGATCTAATTATTTACAGAGCTTGGATAAGAAAAGTGGATTTAAAAAGCCCCCATTCCCTCAGTACTGCCTTTTTGTCCTGCTGCTATCCCTGGTGCTATGCTACTCTGCTAGGTCTTGCCACAAAACAAATAGCATTATGTGCTTTGTGGAGATGCTTCATTTTTATATACTGCTCCCACACTCTTTTTTGTGCAAGCAAGTCCCATCCCCCCCTAGCCAGAAGGAGGTGGAAATCCAGTGAAATCATACAAAGGCACCAGAGGGTTACTTTACCAAAAGGTATGTGTTATTCAGTCTAGACCAGCCTTTCTCAACCTTGGGCCCCCATATGCTGCTGGATGACAACTCCCATCATCCCTGACCACTGGTCCTGCTAGCTAGGGATGATGGGATTTGTAGTCCAACAACATACGTTTGGAATCCAACGTTGAGAAAGGCTGGTCTAAACACTATGGTTCTGACAATTGGCAGGTTTTTTGTGTAAAATGATCCTCTGGGTCTGCAGCTCTTCCCTGATGCATCAGAAAGGGTCCAGCAGAGCCAGGCCAGGCCACAAGACGTGTGTCAAGGAGCCCACATGGGAAGGACTGGCTGAGTTTCTGCCCTTGCGCACAGACTGCTCTGAGAACAGGGAGCTGTCCAACTGCTAGATGCCTTTAAACATAGATTTGGTGGCTGTTCTTAACGCCAAGCCTCTTTGTCGTGGCCTCTGTCCCTCCATTTGCTATAGCTCTGATATGGTTCTCCCAAGAACTATCAAAAGATGACTCTTAAAATCAGGCACATGCGATGTAATACTTCCCAGTACCAATGTTGCTCCTCCATCATGTGTAGATTACAGCACAGCCATAGCTCAAGCATCTTACCAGCTCTTTGGGGCGCTCAGTCCACTTCAACCTGCTGTTGCACTCATGCTCAGTTTGCAAGCTTCCCTACAGGCATCTGGTTCACCACTGTGAGAACAACATGCTGGACCAGATGGGCCACAGGCCTCATCCAGCAAGACTCTCCTTCTGTTCTTATGACTTGTACCTGAAGTGCTTCTGTGCAGTAATTGCTTAACAATCTGATGCATTCTGTTTTGACTATACACAATTTTGTCTTTTGGCATGATCCCTGGAACGTAACCCTGTGTAAGTTGAGAAACACTTGTATATAGATATCTTCAACTCAGAAAAAGTGGAAAGTGGTCCATGAAAGCTTATGATATAATAAATTTGTTAGCCTTTAAGGTGTCACAATTGTTATTAAAAATCTGAGTGCCTGAACTGAAACTGAGCTAGAATAATGAAGGAGCTTAACAGCAGTGGGCCCTTTAAAAAGTTTGGTTTCTCTGTTTCGAGTTGTTTCACAAGACAGCTGGACACAGTCAGATGCTTTCCCATCAGCACAGATGCCCTCATGGGCAAGTTATTTGTCTGACTTTCCCTTTAAGGAGCCACCAGTCTGCCTCTCCAGGAGCCAAGCCTGCTGCTACTCAGTCAGTAAGGGCTGAAGCAAGGTGGGGATGGGAGCAGCTGCCATCACCAGGGCCTACTGAAGGGCTATGGAGGCTCAGGAATTTAAATAGCCTAGAGGGAAGGTGGTAAGTGGCCTCCTGGAGAAGGAGAGAGCCAGACTGAGACCACCACTACAGTCCCTTCTGCCATTTGCAGAGAGAGCCCTGAGAAAAGACCTCCCCAGTTTCCCCCAACTATATTGCACTAGGATTTGGGATGACCTGGCCATTGAGGGTGGCCTTGGGCTATGTTAAAAAGGGTCCAGCAGCAGAACCCCAGACCTTTCATTCTACAAACACTGGAGCCTTGGGAAAGGTGCCATCAAGGATGGTTTGGGATGCATGCGCTGGGAAGAGGTGATTGTTCTACCTAGGAAAGGCGGGTGAGAGTTGGGAGCCTGATCCTGTATGCAATGAGAAACCTCACAAGTAGCTGCACTTGGCTTGTCTGGTCTGCATTCGGGGCTTACTTTTTGAACTTATTTATCCTTGGAGACCATGGACTCTGAAGCATTTAACATCACACAGTCCATCTGAGCACAAACCCATGAAAACACTTCATTCTCTGCAAATTTAGTAGACTATTTTATATCATTCTTCTGCACCTGCTTCCTTTCCTTATCACGATTTGTGGACACAGAAGTCCATAGCTGTCAACTTTTCCCTTTTCTTGCGAGGAATCCTATTTGGGTTAAGGGGATTTCCCTTAAAAAAAGCTATGCAGAAGTCTTCTGTTCTATTTTTAGGAGAAACATTATTTAAATAAACCTGGGAAAGAGGGGGGTTTGCAAGGGGGTAGAAGAATAGGAAGTGATGCTCTTGTGATTTTCCTTTGATGTACCATACCATTTTCTTGAGACAGCTACACTGCCGCTTGAGACAAGCTAAGATAACAGCCCCCTTCCAACTAACTAGCCTGGGAAAAGCTCTTCATTATTTACAGCCTGATGAGTGAATCACTGATTTCATTTCAACTTCCTTGTCAAAGCAATGAAGGCAGAGGAGGCAGGAGAGAAAATGGATTCTCTAACATGCATGCAGTGCTAGTGATGTATAGAAGTGAGAGCTGGACCATAAAGAAGGCTGATCGCCGAAGAATTGATGCTTTTGAATTATGGTGCTGGAGGAGACTCTTGAGAGTCCCATGGACTGCAAGAAGATCAAACGCATCCATTCTTAAGGAAATTAGCCCTGAGCGCTCACTGGAAGGACAGATCCTGAAGCTGAGGCTCCAAGACTCATGAGAAGAGAAGACTCCCTGGAAAAGACCCTGATGCTGGGAAAGATGGAGGGCACAAGGAGAAGGGGACGACAGAGGACAAGATGGTTGGACGGTGTTCTCGAAGCTACCAGCATGAGTTTGACCAAACTGCGGGAGGCAGTGGAAGACAGGAGTGCTTGGCGTGCTCTGGTCCAGGGGATCATGAAGAGTCGGACACGACTAAATGACTCAACAACAACAACAACAAACATGCAGTGCTTGGATACGCTCACCCATTGTAGCTTCTTGCAGGCTCTCCACTGCTTTTCAAATCTGCTTATATTCCTGCCCCCTCAATCAGAAAGGTTGATGCTTTTTTCTCCGTTAGGCAATATCACAAGCAGACTTACTTGAAAGTAAGCTTGCTTGAAGCCAACAAGCCTAGACAACAATTAGCACAACCTAATATTTGGCACTGATGAAACTATCCTCCAACCTTCAGTAAGTCCTTATCCTGGAATCCTTGTTATCCTCTAGGAATCCTTTGCAGCTGGAATGGGAAATAATGAGAACAGCTCAATCGTCTTACTCTAATTGAAGTTTGAATCTGTGAAATAATTTCCCCAACTAATCCCTTAATCAGAGATTGATTGATTGATTGATTGATCAGTTAACAATAATTTTTAAAGAGGCACAATGTGCAAACCAACTGCTGTACTGCTTCATGCAGGAAAAAAATTAATTTTTACTGAAATTTCAGTACCAAACAAAGATAGTCTAGACTAGAATAAAGAATAAAACCCTTCTGACTAGGCTGTAAAAATTACAGCTAGCAAGAGAGCCAGAGAAATAATTAAATTTAGATTAGGAGAAAAATTGAGATCTTTAAAAGTAGATGCACTGAGGACTGCACTCACAATGAATTCTGTACCAAAACATGCTAAAGTTTTGTGAGTGAAAGTGGAGCAAGTTTGCATAATTTATTTCTGCATCAACTAGCAATGTAAGACATAGAGCAATGAGAAGGTGTCTAGAGACGCTAGTCCCTGCTCTGGCTTCTAAGATTTCACAAGTCATCGCCCACACATTTTCAGATCTACCGTATCTATCCTCGCAGTGGTAAGGGCTTGACTAGAATATGCTTGAGGGAGGGCTTGTGCAGCAATTATCAGGATATTGCATTGTGCCCAATGTTGAATTCTGCAATAGTGTGGTGTGATCCTGAAGTGTGGAATACACACAAGCCCTGACTTTTTCTTCTTTCATTTCCTGGATTAATACACCAACCTGTATTATTAGATATGATCAAATGATTAAAGTTTATTTTGCTTTTTAGAAATATGCTCCCATGCTACGCTTTTATTGAGAGCAAGACAACCCCCACCATCATCAGAGCAGAGCTCAGGTGCTTAGTTTTTGTAGGGTACTAAAACTAGCATCTGACAACCAGCAATGCAGGTAGCCAAGACAATGCTGATTCACAAGAACAGGGGGGAAATGTCCTCTAGACTATTCCTAGTAAATAGGCATGTTTTAGAATAGGGGACTCTGTGGCCCTCCAAACATTGACAAAAATTGCATCATTCTTTACCATTGCTCACACTGGTTGGGGATGATGTGAACTGGAGTCCAACAATATTCCCACCCCTGATTTAAAACAAACCCCATGAGTTAAGAACAAAAATGCTCTGTTTTCCGAAGTGTCTTGCCAGGTGGGGCAGAGCTGCTAAGGTAGCTTCCTGGTAGGTAGGCTGCTGGTGCTTACTGGGAGGAAGAAGGGCAAGATGACTTGGAGGCCATCCTGGTGTCAATGCACTGGCAGGAGCACTGGATTGGCTCCACTGGTTTAACTGCACTGTGCCAGCCCCTCTTGGTAAGCCACTCCTGCAAGCCACTCCTGCATCAATGACAAAAGGCCAAGAAAGCTGTCCCCTGCACCTACCAGCTCTGAAATTGAACAAAGCTGGGTGCAGTTCCCTATGAGCCTCATACGACCCTGTTTAGGCAGCACAGGTACATTTTGGCAGGCATCAGAATCCAAGTGCAATAGTCCTCAGCTCAAGGAAAAGTACCAATGGTGCATGAGCATAGTCAGGATTTTTGTTAGGGAGGGCGGGCTTTTTTTGAGGGGCAAGGCAGAACCTCATATTTGTATTTATTTATATTGATTTGTATTGATGGGGGCAGCCCATCCCCCCTTGGCTATGCCCGTGCAATGGTGGATTCAGCTAACTGGTCCCACTAGCAGAAGCCTGTGCAAAGCCTTCCTCTAGCACAGAAGGGGTTTCCCCTCCCTCTTCTCCCTCCACATCTCCCCAATTGGCTCAGGTGTGTATTCATGGGGAAGAAGAGGTGATATTGTTCCACCAGGCAAGCAGAAATGTTTGTGCATGACATTGAATGCCTCCCCCACCATGTTAAAAATGGGTAGAATTCAATGCTCATCCTACTCAGAGTAGACTCATTGAATCGCAAATGAGGAGAGCGCTATTTCACACATGTCCTGCTTGTAGGCTTCCCTTTGGGGCATCCAGCTGGCCACTGTGATAAAAGTTAATGAACACAACTAATTTAGGTTTGTTAATTTCAGTGGATTTGCTCTGAGTAGGACTTGATTACAACCCTTAGAAATGCGTTGAGATAAAATACATATGTAAATATGCATTTTCTAATAAAATACATACTTAAGTTGTATTTTTAATTTTTTAAAAAACAGATTAATGTGGAAATGTGATGAAATGGATTTGTGAATGAAGAAGATGGAAGCAACCTCATGTAGCAGGTTCCTGTAGTAGTGCGACTCTTCGTTGCAAAAAGCAAGGGCAGAAAGCCAGGTCACTCATCAATTACAGCAAGCCTGGACAATCCAGAACCTTCATACTACCAGCCAGCCAGCCAGTGGCAAGGGCTGATGTTGCATAACCTTCCCCACCAACTTTCTGTGGCTTGGAGACACACTGTGTCCAGAAAGCCCACTATACTAGGCAGGCGCCAGCCTCAGACCACTGAGATTCCCATTACAATGTGCTGAACTCCTCCATAGCCTCTTTGCCGTCTTTCATTGGAAAATTGTCAGCACAAGAGTTCTTGGTTTAGAGCAATGGGGATCATCAGAGGAGGTTAGCAGCTGGGGAAGCATCTTCTCCTGCTCCTTTGGGCTTCTGGCGCTTACTTATGTTTCCAGGCTGGGGTAGACCCCATAGGGAAAAGGTCACAAAAGAATCATCTGGTTTGTAATCACTAAAATGGGAATAAGCACTTAGATCACTTACAGCAATGCGATTCCCCCAGGGAGGTTTGATAGTGATGAGATAATTCAGCGCTTGACTAATTCTCACTGCCTTGCAGGAAGCAACTATATTCAAGCTCTCTTGTTTTCTCGGCATCTAAACTGGCACTGCTGGATGGGATGAGCAACAACAGTAAAAGGGAGCAGGATTGTGATGGCAGCAGCCTTGTCAGAGCAGACACACACTGCCTCCTTATTGTGATGCTGCTGCCTGTGTCCAGCCAGAGGAGGGGAAAGAGCCAGCAGCCAGCTGGCTCTCATCTGCCTCTGCTGCAGATGCTGCTGAGTAGGGCAGCAACTGGGCCCAGCCACCCAGCAGGCAGGAACTAGCAGAGTAATAGAGTGTAGATCTTCCTAGGGCTTTGAGCTTTTGAAAGACTGGCTCCCTTGCATGACCAGATCTAAGCAACTGGAGGCGGAGGAGCCTCGGGCCACAGCTGCCACCCAACCAGATGCTTACTCAGGGCCTTAATCAAAGCAATGCCATTGGTTCTACTGTGACTCCCTGACTGTGGAATGCTCTCCCCAGAGAGGCTCTCATGGTGCCATCGTTATGGTCTTTAGGCACCAGGTAAAAACATTCCTCTTTACCCAGGCCCTTGGCCATTAAATAATCTATGGCTTGCTATTATGATTATGTTATTATTGTGCTGCATTATGTGTATTACGTTTTTATTATTATCCTGCATAAATTACGTTCTTAATGTACACCACCCTGGGATCTTTGGATAAAGGGCAGTATATAAATCAAATCAAATAAATAAAGCAATAAGATGAGCAGAACCGCAAAGAGAGGGAGACAGGAGCAGCAAGAAGGTTAAGGGAGGGGCATGGAGCAAGAGGAGGGGCTCAGCACCTCCAGAGTTCTCTGTTAGGATTCTCCCCAGGCCACACCATGCACCACCCCTTGTACACCTCTCCTTAATTCTATTTTTGGGCTGGCTCGAGTGTGTCTTTCAGCTTTGAAAAAACCTCTGGGTTGGGGCAGGGTATTGAATGTGTGGAGAAACTGGCCTGCAGTACACAGGTAAAATTTGTGTTAGTGTCTCCACCCACTTTTGCCTCTGCCCCCACCCACCACTGACATGTGCCCCCCTCCCAAAGGTCTGGTGCAGTAAGAAACTGGCATCCATTCTGAACCATCTATTAGCATTATGCCCAGCCTATAGGATACTTGCATTGGCACTAACCATTATGCGCTTTCTGGCACCATAAAATGACAACAGCTGAAAACAGAATCTCCCAAGGAATGCAACAAATGCCGTCAGTTTAGTCAGATGGGTAACAATAATGAATTTGGAATACATAATTGGATTTTGAGAAGATATTTTGAGGCATATGGATGTAATAAGACTCAGCAATATTGACCATCTAATTTGATTATTACATTATAAAGTTGTTCATATTTTATAATAGAAATACTACCTTAAAAAATCTAGAATGAGAAAGGGGTGGCCCAAATTATTTTGTACTGAGACACGGATGTTCTGCCCCTCATCCATTTCTTTTCAATGTTTTAAAAAATTGGTATAAATTAAACTAAATAGTTGTGCTATCAAGAGCCAGTGCAATAGGAGTTCCTTCCTCTCTTCCCCCCGTGTGCCCCCCAGTTGGCTGTGGGAGGCAGGATAGCACCCAGAGCAGTGCTCCAGGTAGGAGAGAGGAGTTTGTTCTGTCTGGCAAACAAAATGCTTGTGCTGATGGAACAATGGTAATAGTGTGAGATTGAATTCCACCTTTTTTACTTTGCTCACAGCAATGCCAGGGAATCTGTGGTCTATCATTTGTTGTTGGACTCTAACTCCCATCATCCCTGGCTATTATGCTGGCTGGGGCTGATGGGAGCTGGAGTCCATCAACCTCTGGAAGGCCACAGGTTCTCCATCCCCAGCTCACAGAACAGCTGGGCATGCTGCAGATTGACCAGAGGCACGCTATACACTTACGCACATTTCTTTTGTGTCTCAGATCCTTCAAATACCTTGTAACTAACACACACACACACACACACCAGGCCCAAAAGACCAAAAAAAATGAGAATAATATTCCTTTTGGACACAAATACAAGACTGCTTAATCTGTGTCCTGTTTCTGCCTTAACTTGAAGTGGTGGAATTCCTTTCCTGGTCCCTTCTCCATTTACAGCTGCCATTGCCACCACTCTCCTTTGTGGCACCCAAAGCTGGATCTGCTAAGCTTAGAATCAATTTCCTCTTAGCCTGCTCCTCCCAGGGATGGAGGAAGCAGCAGAAATCCTCTAATCTGCTTAGCGAGAGCCCAGGCGCCTGGCGCTGAGTGGCCTAATCAGAGCTCAGCTGTGTTGGGATGCTGGCACAGGAAAGTGGCTTTGGGGACAAGGCGGGTGTGGCATTACAGAGACCCCTGGCTGGAGCAACAGAGGAAACCAGAGGAAGAGCTGGGAGAGAATGAGAAGATGCACAAACACAGAGGAGGGATTTTGAAAGCATTGCCCAGTGATGATCAGTGGGAGGCCAGTCATGGGCACATTGGCAACATTTAGAGTGGGATTCAACCAAGTTTTACTCAGAGCAGAGCCACTGACATTAATAGGCCTAACTCAGTCATGTTCATCAATTTCAGTGGGTTTACTCTGAGCAAATCTTAGTCGAATACCACCCTTTATTTCTACGGGTGGAATTATACATAGCACTAAGTGGGCTATTTATGTGGGGAACTGAAATAAAAAAATTAAGGTCACACACATATATATATATGATAAATGTTCATAACTGCATATATAAACCACATGTCTGAAACCCCACAAAAAAAGTCCTGAAACCATTTTGTCTCTCCCAAATTGACCTCAAATATTTCTCTGCAAGGTCGAAGGAAAATGGAAAAGCCTCCCCATTGCCTTTTCGTTCACAAATCCTGTCTGAAGGGTATGTCTGTGTATGAATAGGGTAAGCCTGTGACCTGGCTCAGGAACTAAGTATTTGTCATTACAAAAGACTGGCCAGGCTCCCCAGGGTATCCAATCAAGTGACCATTAACAGGTAACCTGCCAGACAGGAGATAAACAACACACTCAGATTTCTGTTGTAGACCGCCTTTTCTGTGATGTAGGTATGATGTTTGTGGGGGGTGGTCTTGGGTTACACCCCTTCTGTGATGTATGTATGATGTATGGAGGGGTGGTCCTGAGTTCCAGGGAAGGCAATTTAAAATGTCTATATCAGGGCAGGTACCCCTTTGTTCTGGGTCCTCCTCCTTTCCTGTGTGTGAGGGGAGCACCCTGTTGCAACTGTCAATAAAGATCAGGCCTACTAGCTGCTTTGCTTCTCAATATTCTCTGGTTGGCCTGTTATTTTCTCCAACCGATGGAGAACCTACAAAGGACTCTATAAGGGCTCTTGTGTCCCCCATAAGGGAATAAGGACAGATGTTTGTTTATTACAGGAACGAAATCCACAAATGAAACTAGAATTTCCCCCTTTCCCTCCCCCCTTTTGCCCCCCAATCCTACGGAGCAGATTCATGAGTATAGAGGAGGGAGGAAAGTTCTGTTGGGTGAGTGAACTTTGTTTCATGCAACCACTTTATTGGAAATGAAAAGTGCTGAGGATCAAGTCTCCTCTCACCCTAGGTGTACGTATTGGAACTAGGCAGCAGTTATTCCCTGGGGAAGGGAAATGTATTCTGCACATGTGCAGAGGGGCAGGCAGCCTGTAGCTGTGGAGTCGAGAAGGAACTGGGACTGAGACTGGAAGCTGGCTTGGGGTTTTTCTCCACCACATCCTCTAGTAACCCCTTGCTTCTTCTGGTTGACAGTGCCTTTGTCCATATAACTGTTGGTCCTCAGTGCCTGTAGAAGTCAAATGCATTGCCACCATAAGCCAGATTCTATATTTGTATTCCTTTTATGAGTCACAGAATATGATGACACCTGGAGGATTACATCATAGAACTCTTCCTGGAATGGTGACCAGGCAAATGCTTCCAACACTCTTGTCAGCTGGGCATGAAGACTGCAGCCCTGTTGTTTGACTTCTGATCCTCAGAGGCAAATTGCTAAATAGATTTATCAGCGGCTATCAGATAGATAGCTATCTTCCATGCACTTGTTCCATTTTACAGCCACGTGTGCATGGTCAACACGGCATCATCTGGGAGAACCAAAAAATGAAAAAAAATGACGAGATTAAAGAATATGTGTTGGACTGGCTAAAAATTATTATCAAAGCAATTCAAAATTTAAGGTAGACAAGAAATTGGGATTTGCAGAAAAAACATTACAATTCGAAGAAGATATATTAAGATCTAGAGTTAATTATTATCTAAAATGTATAGAATATCACTTGATTGGGAAATGAAAGAAGAATTTGTGAAATCTTCTATAATTAAATGGGCACAAGATGTGGGTCATAACATTGATTTGAACCTGTGGGAACCATTGTGGGAAATAAACTTAAAATTCACAGCTAGTTACGCGCTAAAAGAGAACTACTTAAATATGATCCACAAGTGGTATTTGACACCAAGCAAATTAGCCAAAATGTCTAAATCTAAGGATGACCTGCCTTGCCCCTCCCTCCGGCCCTAGGAGTCCTCATAAGGGAGCTGCGCCTGGAGGAAGAACTGGGAGGGGAGACTTCATCAGGCAAGGCCTCCTTCCACCTGCCTTGCTCAGCCTCCAGTCTCTGCAGCTCAATTTGTATTGTATTATTTTATGCACTGTGGCTTGCCGTTGTTTTATTGATTGCAGTTTAGAAATTATTTATTGTAATTTTATTTTATTTATTTATTTATTGTAATTTCTGTTAGAGTGGATTTCTGTTTAATTTTTATATGCTAATATTATTATTCTATACTATTCTAGTGATTGTTGAATGTTACTTTATTTGATGTAGGTTGCTTATTTTAAAGTTATAATAATAATAATAATTTATTATTTGTACCCCGCCCATCTGGCTGCGTTTCCCCAGCCACTCTCGGTGGCTTTCAACAAAGACCAAAAATACACTAAATTATATTTTACTATCATGTTTTTGTATTACATTAGATTGTTATAAGGTGTACATTCTTTGTTTCTTCAGCTTGTAAACCACCTTGGGTATTGTAAGATAGAAAGACAGTATACAAATTAAAAGTGATGGTGATGATGATGACCTGTGCTAGAAGTGCAGAGAAACAACCGGCCCATTTTATCATTTATGGTGGCTACAAATGTGTAGCCATACAGCCTCACCTTTTTCCCTCCATGACTGTGAAATTATCTGCAGCATAGAGAGTAATCTCTTTGTGGTTGCTAGGCTACAAATATTCTTTTTTAAAAAACCATCTAAGTAGGATTTGGCCCCTGCTCTTCTGCCTTAGAGCAGCCTAATATTCTGTTTGCACAGAATATTGAAGAAATCCAGCACAGTGAAAAGTGGGCACTCATTTCACATACTGCAGTAATTAACTGCAGCAAAGAACCCTAATTGGGCTGGTGCTCTGATCTGAAGTGCATTTAATGTAACAACTAATCCAGCCCTGCTAAAGACCACCCCATAGAGCCACCTACCCCTCTCTCTCCACTTTCATATTAATCCGTATGAATGGCCCACAAGAGAATCGGGTATCTTATGCAAGTCTTGTGTCCGTGTCTGAAAGTCCCAGTGAACTCAACAGGACTTTGTTCTGAATGGAAATGCCTAGACCTGTGTTGTGAGTCACTATCCAAATTGATGATATTATATAACAGAGAAGAAGATCAAAGGGAAATGACTTGTTTTAAAAGGCAAAAGATTTGTATGATCTGAGGCAAAGCCAGACTTGAATTTAAACCAGGTGGGACCGCATTTGAGATGGATTATAAAAATGTATTCCTGAAACCAGCTCTCTTAAGAGGTCTCCAGGTCCTGGACGTCTGATGGGACAATCTTGGGTGAATCAGACACTTCCTTTCCTCCTGACCTTTCCACTATTAGCAAATTTGTAGCTTGCTACAACTGGAAAAGTTCCAGGTCTCCTGTGCCTTTGTAACAGGGGTAGGAAAGAGATTTGTTGACAATGCTGCTTCTACAACTGCAGCCTGCTAGTTGCAGATGCTCCCCAAACAAAATTCTTTCCTCAACCTGATGTTCTGCAGATGTGGTTGAATGACCACTCCCATCAGTCCCAGTAAGCATGGCTGGTGGTCAGGGGTGATGGGAGGTGTAATCCAGCAACATCTCAAGCGTGCCAGATTTGGGGAGGCTGCCTTAGCACTCCTCTTCTGTATTTTAAAGGCAAAACTAGAAGTTATGTTATTTTTTATTTACTAAATAGTGACTTCAAGGGGGATGTTCCAGGTTGGGGCTGCAGTATAGAGGAGAAGCAATTCAAATCTTTGGCCCACCAGTGTCCCAGTTCAGATTGGAGCCCCTACAGCTGCTATTTGCCCCAGGAATAAAGTTCCTAGGGAAAAACAGCAGCTGTGGTTGTGAGTTAGAATCATAGAATTGCAGAGCTGGAAGGGACCCAAGGGTCATCAACCCCCCGCAATGCAGGAATCTCAGCTAAAGCATCCATGACAGATGGCTACCCAACCTCTGATTTAAAGACTCCAAGGAAGGAGAGTTCACCACTTCTCGAGGGAGACTGTTCTACTGTCAAATAGCTCATATTGTCAGAAATTATTTCCCTATGTTTAAAATTTTTTAAATTAGCTTTCCTTTATACCCCCCAAAATAGCCAAATTATAACAATAACAATTAATTCCCAAATTATACAATTCTCAAAATGCCAATCGAGATCAAATTAATACATTTTAATTAAAGTGGCTCCCCACATGATGGTTTGGGTGCATTCCCAATCTTACATCACTGCGTTCTTAATTAATGTCAGTTAGATTTCATTTATAATAATAATCCCTTAGTCCATAGCTACATAATTAATGATTTCCATTCATGATGTTACAATATATAAATTTATAAAGCTTCAAGTGAGGAACTCAAACTATTTCCTTTATTCTGCCCTGCGTGTGAAAACTGTTCTATCCATGGAGATTCCTTCTGTCCATTTATGGAGAGCTGTTGCTTTCTCCCATCATGGCTTGAGGCAGAACTAAATCTTGAAGCTTCTCAGAGGTCTTATCTCTCCGTCCCTTGCTTCTGTCTCGGAACAGGCAACAGTCTGCTAGAAACCATTCTGTCTCTCTAGTAAAACATGTCACAGATTTTCGCCATTTCCCCCTCAGCCTAGGAAAAGGTGGGCAGTTTTCAAATGCGCTGAAGATTTAATACTCCTTTCCAACTCCCAGAATCTCTGCAACGTTCTTATCACAGCCCCCAAATTCTTTTCCTTCCAGTGAGAGATTTATGGCCCAATCAAACTTTATCTTAGATTATATTCTGTAAATAACACACACAAATCTCAGTCTCTTTTTCCTTGTCTGTTGTTTTTAAACGGAGGATAATTACTCTGTCCTTCCAGCACAATCATACTTGAGCTTTCCCTCACCCTCCTTTCTTCATTTCAGATCACACACAGTTTCCATTTTTGCTTGTTAATATCAATGTTACGCCAACGTCCCTTCTTCACTTGTAAATAGCTTTTTATCTTATATTCCAGAGAGGGTTGCTAAATCTTAAAAGAAGCTTAGAGTAAACAAACCATGGGCTTCCCTCTCTCCAACCAACTCTCACACTGAAGAAAATCTTATCTCAGTTCAAACCTTTGATCCATGTAGCTGGTATATTCCGAAGTATGTTGTTGCAGCTGTTTCCCTTCATGTGCCAGTACTTTAAACCAATTAAAGATCCAATTAAACAGAGAACCTCTGCTTCTTAAGGGCTGCATAGGAGGGTTTTCGCCAGGTGAAGTGCTTTTGCACTCAGCGGCTCCCGGCCTCCCACATTCCATGCCTAACGGAGAGCCAGGTACCAAGACAGACTGTGAGTGAAGCCCATTCCCCCTGTCCTTGGAGGGAATTTGCAAGGATGATTTACCCGTCATCCTTGTTTTTTGTTCGCCGATGATCCCTTGCTGTCATGGAGGCTGTCCCCCATTTTATATTTGTGCATCTGGTTCTTCCGGCCTAAGTGCAGAACCTTACATTTGTCCCTATTGAAATTCATTTTGTTAGCTTGGGCCCAGTCCCCAATCTGTTAAGGTCATTTTGAATTCTGATTCTGTCTTCTGCGGCATTATCTACCCCTCCCAGCTTAGTGTCATCTGCAAATTTGATGAGCATCCCCTCAATTCATTCATCCAAGTCGTTTATAAAGATGCTGAACAACAACAGGCCCAGGACAGAACCCTGTGGCACCCCACTTGTCACTTTTTCCCAGGATGATGAGGAACCATCATCCCCTCTGCCACAACACCGCAGTCCCAGTCCATTGTCTCCTTTCTCTTAGTGGATAGTTAGTACATAGAAACCAAGCCACTCACAAGCATAATACCACAACTAGGGCTTGTCTACTATGCCCCCAGAGTTCACCATGTCTTTGCAGCTGCCTTGGTTCCTATTTAATGTGTGTAGTGCACATGACATTACCCTCAGACAACACCAATCTCATACAACCATAGAACTGTAGAGTTGGAAGGGACTATTTGCCTGTAAATTAAGGGGATGATCCAAGAAACTGGGCGGCGGGGGGGCGGGGCGGACTGGGCTCCAAACCACTGCACTTGGAATCACAGAAGTTGTTTTGGCATTTTGGTGTAGGTGTCTCAATTGTTACTTTCTGCTATTCTCCTTCCTCAAATACTTATTTATTTTCTTGCCATGTACATAACTGCTTCCAGCACATCTGGGTTTTTTCTTTATCAGATTTGCACAAAACCAAAAAACTGCAGAGGCAAATTTCCAACACCCCACTGTGTGCTTTTACACACTTCTTGGTCAGGATTTACCAACAAAAAACAAGGTGTGCACACATGCCCTATCCCTATGCAACTGGCATGTTAGACTCAACATAAAACTGGCATGTTAGAATCAACCAATCAGATGGCAGAGACAAATAAGAAAGGGAAGGCTGAGGCCTACCAGTAAGAGGGAAATACCAAAGTTGCTCCTCATACAATTCAAATCCATGTGGGTGTGGACTACTCTGGTCTAATTCAAATGGAGGACAGATGGATTAGCAGCTACATACAGCTCAAAGGTGGTTTGGCTCTAAGAAGGATGTTATTGATGTGTCCAGCAATGTATCAGGCAGGTGATCAGGAATGTATACGTTGCCACGTATGTCACTATTGCCATTGCAGTTGGAGCAAACACAGCAGAATGCTGTAAGCACCAACCCCCCCCCCCAAAAAAAAACCCCCCTATGGACTCTGTAGAGCGGATATTACAATTGCAACCCCACATGCAGTTTATAGCACAAGAGCAATGACTGAAAAATCTGTAGTAGAGCTGGGATTTGTTTGTTTTTAGGCGTCTTACGGTATGGTCAATTTGTGTCTGAAGCAGCAGGGCTGTTTCAGATTTCAACTGAGAGCTCCTCTGCCAAAATGTTCCTCCGTACAAACACGTACATATCCCTGCACAGTGAAAACCAGCATGTCAAGGGGAAGTTAGAAAACTAGGAATCAGGTGGAAATGTTCTAGTCTATGTGGAGGGATTTGTATATGTGCACAGGATCATTTCAGTATGTGAAACACCAAGATTCTGCCTCTTAGTTCTGTCCCTGCCCCCTGCCAGCTGAAATACTCAAGGTAGGCACCAAGATCTTGCAATATCTTGTACCAAACTGGCCCCATTGTTGCTCCCCTTTTGGTAGGCAGCCAAGCAAAGCACTACTTTCTAAACCAGATTCTGATTGTTCAAGTTAGAACCATTTTTAATTTTTTATTAATTGTTATGCTGTTTTACTGTGAGTTGTAATGATTCTGGGTAATTATTTTGCTTTGTGTGTTTTGTTTGCTGCCTTTAATTTAATTTTATTTTTTAAATAGAAAGGCAAGATACAGACGTTGAAATAAAATTAAAATTAAAGAACCCTCCCACCTGTAGGCTACAATGACATGGCCCAGATGTAAGCTTACTAGCCCTGTGAGAAGTAGGCCATACTTATACTGAAATCTTGTTATTGCAAAAGCACATCCCCATCCCCAGATCTAGGGCAGAGGTTTTCAACCTTTTTGAGTCCATTGATCCCTTGACCAACTACATTCTTTCTGGGGCACCCCTGTGGGGCTCAGGAGCCTAGTTATGTCACCCTTTGCCTTCAGAGCTGGCAGCCCCTCACCTCATTTCAAACACCATCCCTTGTGAGTGTTCCCTCAGCCTCCTTTGCAGTCTGGGCAGCCACAGCTGCTGCCCCTGGTCTCTGAGCTTCCACCCTGCCCCCAAAGAGAGGTGCCTCTTCACACTGCCCCACAAGGGCCTGGGAAGCCCCCCTGGCCAGCCCCAGAGGCACTATTGGCCTGGGGAGCTTGTAGCCAGGGCTGCTGCAACGAACAGCTGTGCAAGACTTTGCAAGAGGGCATCAGAGAAGGGGGAGAAAGGAAGAGGGACAGAGGCCAGTGTTGCCTGTGGCACCCATGACCATCATTCAAAGCACCCCAGGGTGCCACAGCACACTGGTTGAAAACTAATGATCTAGGGTCATTAAATGGGCTCATAGGCTGGTCAAAGGCCCTGCCATTCTGATTACAGAGGTTTTGTTCCCTAGCTAACTCCACACCAGGTTAGGGTCTCTCTCTGTGTAACACGAAGCAATCTGAAGTGTAGGTTTTAGGCAGTTACATCAATGAGTGCACAAAGAATGCCATCAAAGGGACAAAGTGGAAGACTGGCATCTGTTTCAGAGTGGAAGGGTCTTCAAGTGATCCTACCACACAGACAAAGGTCTCTTGGAGAGGTAAGCTCCAGTCCACGCTCAGGATGTTTGTGCAGGGATTTGCAAAGCCTGACTTCTTCAAGTATCTTTACACTGAACCTTGTGTGTATGTGTAGTTCCACCTGCAGACTGGGTACCTCTTGCTGGCTTAGTCACACTCTTACTCTCAGCTCACCCTTAGTTGCCTGCCTGTAAAAAGGGGCTATTAAGCAACCTACCTAAAATGGCTGCTCTGAGGACGAATAAAATAAGGACCAATTAACAGACTCTGGCTGGGCAGGCTATTCCTCATTTTCTTTCTAGCCTCACAGGGTTGTTGCAAAGATAAACAAGATGAGAGTTGTGAAAGTGTTTTGTATATAAAGAGCTGTAGAGAAATGAGTAAGATACCAAAAGTACCATAGCAAAGCAGACCAGAATCCTTTTCCCCACCACACACCTGTCTGAATGCAATATTTTCCCACATCATGACTGTGTCCCACTGGATGCTGATGTAGCCAGGCCAAGCCAGGAAACCAAAATGTTTCCTTCTGGAAACAGAGCTGCCCTTCCAAAGCAAGCAGCAGGCCCTCTCTTTCCTTGGAGGGTTTTAAGCAGAAGTTGGATGGCCATCGGTTATGGATGCTTTAGTTGAGATTCCTGCATTACAAGGGGTTGGACTAGATGACCCTCAGGGTCCCTTCCAACTATGATTCCACTGTAGCTGTTCTGTCAGGGGTGGGGAACTAGTGGCCTTCCAGATGCTGTTGGACTCCTACTCCCATCAGTCCCAGCCAGCATGGCAAGGATGATGGAGGCTCTAGTCCAGCAATGTAAGAACCACCACAGGCTTCCCAACCCAGTCTAGATGCTGTAGGCCAGTTCTCCCGAACCTGATACATGATGGCAGGAGGAGACATGTAGCTATGCTGGTCCATTAGAAAATATTAGGGTCAGAGGAAATGCCACAAAATTGTGAGCTGCTTTCAGGTTCCCCATAATACATTTTCCAGTTATAACAGCACCAGCTGATGTGGTTCCCTGCAAGAGCCACCTCCAGCCTGGATATGTTTGGCACCAGATGGATAAAATCGTTCAGCCAAAACAAAAGGAAAAGAAACACTGATCAACCAGATGAGAATGGCATGTTCCCCCCGCCCCACACTTTCCCTTCCAGCCCATCCATCACAAGAACCCTAAAGTACGAAGCTGGTAATGGAGCTGGGAGCCAGTGAGAAGCCATTGTTTGCAAAACACCGAGCAGCTTCGGCTGCCACCACATCCAAAGGTTGCAGTTTATACAAGATCGCTTGTGTAATCTAGTCCGGAAGGGAGTGCTGCAAGGCAGAAGGAGTACAGATTCTGAGGGCATTGAAGGAAGGGATCCTTATGGAAACGGGCTGCCCAGTGATGGACCACAGTCAAGCACAATGGAGGGGAGTGGTTCCTAGGAAGGAGCTGGCAGTTCCTTCCCTGTCACTGCTCTGAGGGATGACGAAGCAGCCGAGCCCAGGCAGGCAAGCAAGACGGCACCGCATCCTGCTGCCTGCTCCCTGCAGCGGCTTTTGTGCCTTTCTGGCGCTTTGTTCCAGAGGCAGAAGAGAACAGGGTTGCTGCTTCCCAGGGTAAAAAGCAGAAAAACCCAACCGTGGCTAATTTGCACACCTGAATTCCTCTTAAAATAAGCAGATTTTAAACACTCTGGTGTTGAGGCTGGCCTTAAACAAAGCAGGTGGGTGGACAGGATGGGGGAACCATTCAAAATGGTTTGAGCCGGGTTGAAGTGGCCAGGTAGCAACTGCAGCCCAGGAATTGTCAAGAGAAAGAGAAATAAACTATGCTAATTGGGGGAAAGAGGCCCCTGATATTTAAGAAGCTCCATGGAAAATCTCTGCTCAAACACCCGCAGGAATGACTTTGCAGCACAACTGTGCTAAATCAAGAGGCTTCTCCAAAATACCGTCTTGTTCCAAGCCCAGGCATGAGAAGATGCCCTTGGTGCCCAGGTGGAAAATAAACTTGATATCCCAGGGCTTCATTCGCCTGTGCAGTGAGAGAGGAGTCAGGCAGTCCCATTAGCACAGATTAATAACTTTCTCTGCAGCAGAGCGATTGAGAGGCACCCAGAAACCACAGAGAGTTGTACAACAGACTTGGAGTGGGCAAGTGGTTTCTAATTCCCGCATATGCCTTCAACAGCTGGGGTCACCTTGGGGAGGTCCTACACCTACCCTTTTCACTTTATGGACAAGAATCAATGGGGTCAGTTGCTCATGGCTGCACTAGCAGATCAGTCTCTTCAAACATGATGGGTGAGGTAGGTACAGTGGCGTAGCGTGGGTTGTCAGCACCCGGGGCAAGGCAAGTAATTTGCGCCCCCTAACCCGTGGAGACAGGTAGGGCAGAGAGCTGCGAGTGCGAGCGCCCCCCCAGATGTTGCGCCCGGTGCAGCCAGCCCTCCTGCACCCCCCACGCTACGCCACTGGGTAGGTAGCCATCTGTTGGGCCCCCCACAAAATGAACACCCTCCCTTTTGAACACATACCCAAGACTGTGCAACACCTCCCACGTGATACCGAACCACTGATAGATATTTTAAAAACCTCCGTGGCCATGGCTCATCATGGGAGGCTGACATGAACGTCACTAGCCACCCCTCAGGAGAACCAGCTCCCGCTTCCTGCCCTCCTGAAATGGAGGGTGTCTTTAGCAATTGAAAGAAGTGAGCACCGTGATGTCAAAAGCCAAGCGTTGTACCAAGTGATGAACACAGAGACTATGGGGACGGGGCGTTGCCAGTTCTGAGTAAACAACCTACAGGCTCCTCAGCAAGCCACCTGCATCACTTTGAACCCCCTTCCTTATACTGCACTGGTGTATCTTAACATGGTGTAATTCACTGTGGTGGCGGTGGGGGTTGGATTTAAAACAGATGATGGTGGGAATCAAACGAGATTATCTCAACCGGTCAGTTTGCAGCCCTTCAAGAGAATAACCTCAGAGGAGGCAGCATAATTTGTGCAGATTCAGAGGATTTAAGTTTTAAAATTTGGGAACAGAAGATAAATTCATGGGGTACAAAGGGTTTGTGTAGGAGGGGGAAGACATGGTTGTTGCTGCTGTTTTCCTCCCAGCTCCAAGGGATCCCTCCTTTCTTCCGAGTAACCAGACCAACAGCTCAACTAGCCACACCCAGTGGTTTTAAGGCTGCAGCACTAAGGATGGAGCAGTAGCAGCCAAACAATTGAAATAAACTCTAAAGTCACAATCACCAGCACCCATTTTCTAGGCAAATGGATACGCTATTGGTTATTTTACAGGTGGGCTTTGCTGTAATCCGGGAGATTTTGAAGGACATGGACCCACCTTATTGAACAGGCCTGGCTGAGGGCAGTGATGGAGGAGGTGATGCCCCTTCTTTTGAGAAGCATCCCTGCAGCTGCTCCCCCAGCCCCCCCCCAGCATTTGCTTACCCCAATGATGACGGTGTCATCCCCCTGGAAAACTGGGATGAATTTATCTCCCCGTATTATCTCCGACTGGTTCAAGGGCCGGAACCTACAGAGCACTTTGATGCTACATTCATTGACTTCTGTCGTCATGCTGGCTGGGCAATTGGGCTCCCTGTTCGTCCTGGCAGCCTTTGTGGCGAAGAGGTGGAGGAGAAGCAATTCCCCAGGGGAGTCGAGAGGCAGAGAAAGGTGAAGGCGGCGTGCAACCGGGCTTTAGCAGATTGCAGAACGGGAGAGCGAGATCCCTGGATTGTCACCCCACAGCAGCAGAGCAATGGGGCTCTCTCAGCTGGGCTGGTGCGTCCTCCGCGCCTGCGTTACCTTGGGATGCTGCTTGCAGTGCCTGTATCTCCCTCCTTCCTGCTGCAGGCATCGGCAGCATCAGCAGCGAGCAAAGGGATGGGCAGCTGGAGCCAGGATGCTACAGCTTTTAAGGTGGAGCGGGTTCTGATGACTTAAGGTGGAAGCAAACATGCTGGTCTTCGCCCGCGGGTGTGGAACCTTTTTCAGAACAAGGGCTGCATTCCCTTCTGGGAAACCTTCTGAGGGCCACATGCCAAGGGGGGGCGGGACCAGAAGCAAAAGCGGGAGGAGCAACAAATGTAATTTTTTTTGCCTGCATCTCCGCTGACCTCCATCCAGGCAAGCAAGACACATTCCTGAATCCTGCCGGGCAAAAATACTCAGGTTGTGGAGCGGACCCAGGGAGGGCTGTGGCCTGGGGAGAGTCCCCGGGGCCGGATGGAGAAGACCGGAGGGCTGCCTTCTGCTGCTGGGTGTGATGTTCCCCACATTTGCCTTAACCAGTGCCCCCTTCCTCCGGTTTTGAATTGCAGCTGGCAGCAGCTGCTTTGTTCCTTTTGAACCCTGACCTGGTGCAAAGGAGGGCTGGACTCCTGGAGGCAAGGGGCAAGTGCTGATTGGCTTGCTGGGTTTAGAAAAACAGCAACTGCCAAAATTCCCCTTTATACACAGCCCTGGGCTTCTTTGGGAGGCAAAGCAGGGTAAAAATGGGATGAATTAGCAAATAATAAAAGTGAGGACCTGCACCCTTTTCCTAGGCACTCTTTCATTTAATTTAGACTCCATGTCTCAAAAAGCACTCTGCACTGCCCTAATGCCTACTGTGTTGGCACTGGCTATGATTATTCACTGCTGAGAAGGGGGGGGGGGACATTTAGCATGCATTCAGATGCCCTTTCTTTATTATCACTCCATAGTCCATAGGAATAGAGGCAGCTGCTTAGTAACAGATCAGGCTATTTGTTCATTTAGACCACGGGTGTCAAACACAAGGCCCGCGGGCCGAATCCGGCCCGCCAGACCTCGTCATGTGGCCCGTGTAGCGCCGGCCGTTCTACACAGGAAACCTCCACTTTACATGCATTCAGGAAACCTCCACTTGTTTTTATATTGATCGCATGCCGTCCTGTGATGTGACAGATACAACCGGCCCTTTGAGGGTGACCAAACTGCTGATGCGGCCCCCCGATGAATTTGAGTTTGACACCCCTGATTTAGACCAGTGGTGTCTACGTTGCTGGCAGCAGCTTTCCTAAGTCTGTCACAGACAAATATTTCCCCTCATCTTCTACATGACCCTTTTCTAAACTGGAGATGCCAGGGATCGAATCTGAGACCTTCTACATGCAAAGCAGGTGTTTTTCCATTGATTGAGCTCTAGGCCCCTCCTCACATGACCTCAGGCTGAGGCCAGAGTCAGTTCCAGGCATCCTGTTCATCAAGCATTCATCCTGATTTGTTTGCACAAAGTTTGTGGGGACGTTAGATGTCATTGCCTATTTATTGTGCATTCATTCTGTTTGCAGGGAGGATAGACAACATTGCGTCAAACAAATATTATCCCACATTTTCCAGTGCATTTCCCCGTCACTTTTCCTAATCACGGAAAGGTTGATTTTGGAAGGAAGCCAGTTTGTTGTGTAATAGCGCCAAATCAGCTTTAATTGCACATCTTGAATTTGTTGGCGCGATTGAATCCCACTTGACAATAGCAATGGTCTGAAATCACCCCAGGTTAAAATAAATGTCAGTCTGACTGAAGATGTCATCCACCTAAATACTAGATGACATGCATTATACTTGCTCATATGATTTCTCATTTTTCCAAAGCACCCAAACAACCCAAACCAAGACTGCCTCCACAAAAACCGTGGGAGAGGCCACATTCTCTTTTTTTTAAAAAAAAAAAAATTTTTATTAAACAGTTTTTATAATCACACAAACAATACATAACAACAACAAATACATAAACAAACAATAACGAAAAAAAAACAAAAAAAAAACAAGTACCATTTCATATCCTAATTTCTTAAACCTTTCTTCCTCGACTTCCTCATGCCTCCCTTTTCTGTATTCCAAATTCTAATCAATTACTCAGCAAATCTTCCCTTATTTTACTTTGAATTTAAGCTAATCTTCCTTATTCTCCTTGTCTTAACCATTGCTAATAGTAACCATTTACTTTCCAGTCCAACATCATTCTAACTTTCATTAATTTTGTAATATTTCTTTAGATAGTCCTTAAACTTTTTCCATTCTTCTTCCGCCGCTTCTCTTCCCTGGTTTCGGATTCTGCTCGTCATTTCTGCCAGGCCCATATAGTCCATCACCTTCATCTGCCATTCTTCCAGTGTGGGTAGATCCTGTGTCTTCCAGTACTTTGCAATGAGTATTCTAGCTGCTGTTGTAGCGTACATAAAGAAAGTTATATCCGTCTTTAACACCCCTTGGCCGACAATGCCCAAGAGAAAGGCCTCTGGTTTCTTAGTAAAGGTGTATTTAAATACCTTTTTAAGTTCATTATAGATCATTTCCCAGAATGCCTTAATCTTCGGGCACGTCCACCAAAGGTGAAAAAATGTACCTTCCTTTTCTTTACATTTCCAACATTTATTATCAGACAAATGGTAAATCTTTGCAAGCTTGACTGGGGTTATGTACCACCTATAAATCATTTTCATAATATTTTCTCTTAAGGCATTACATGCCGTAAATTTCATCCCGGTGGTCCACAACTTTTCCCAGTCAGCAAACAAAATATTATGACCAATGTCCTGAGCCCATTTAATCATAGTTGACTTAACCGTTTCATCTTGTGTATTCCATTTCAGCAGCAAATTATACATTTTTGACAAATTCTTAGTACTGGATTCTAACAATTCAGTCTCCAATTTTGATTTTTCCACCTGGAAGCCAATTTTACTGTCCAATTTAAACACTTCATTTATTTGGTGATAGTGCAACCAATCTCTCACCTTCTCTTTTAATTTCTCAAAACTCTGCAATCTCAGTTTGTCCCCTTCCTTTTCTAGAATTTCCCAATATCTTGGCCACTTCGACTCCATATTTAACTTTTTAACTGCCTTAGCTTCCATTGGCGACAGCCACCTTGGGGTTTTGTTTTCCAGCAAATCTTTATATCTGACCCAGACATTTAATAGTGCTTTTCTGACAATATGGTTTTTAAAACTTTTATGTGCTTTAACCTTGTCATACCACAAATATGCATGCCACCCAAAAATATTGTTAAAACCTTCCAAATCCAAAATGTCTGTGTTTTCAAGGAGCAGCCAATCTTTTAGCCAGCAGAAAGCTGCCGCTTCATAGTACAGTTTAAAGTCTGGCAGGGCAAACCCCCCTCTTTCCTTTGAATCCGTTAATATCTTAAATTTTATTCTGGGCTTCTTGCCCTGCCAGACAAATTTAGATATATCTTTCTGCCACTTCTTGAAACAATCCATTTTGTCCATTATTTGTAATGCTTGGAACAAGAACAACATTCTTGGCAATACATTCATTTTTATAACTGCAATTCGACCTAACAAGGAAAGCTTCAAATTTGACCAACTCTCCAAATCTTTTTTCACTTCTGTCCAGGTTTTTTCATAATTGTCTTTAAATAGGTTCACATTCTTAGCTGTCATATTTATACCCAGGTATTTCACTTTTTTAACCACGGTCAACCCCGTCTCATTCTGAAACCTTTCTTTTTCAATCTGTGTTAAATTTTTCTCCAATACCTTAGTCTTTAACTTATTCAATTTAAATCCTGCCATTTGACCAAACTCTTGAATTATTTCCAAAACTCTTTTCGTACTAGCTTCTGGCTCTTGTAATGTAAGTACTAGGTCATCTGCAAATGCTCTCAATTTGTATTGTTTAGCTCCGACCTGAATCCCTTTAACCAGCTGGTCCCTCCTGATCATATTAAGCAAAACCTCCAGGACCGATATAAAAAGTAGTGGGGAGATAGGACACCCCTGACGTGTCCCTTTTTCAATCTTGAACTCTTCTGTAACCACATTATTTACAATTAATTTAGCTTTCTGTTCAGAGTATATTGCACCTATACCATTTTCAAACCCTTGGCCTACCCCCATCCCCCGGAGGTTCTTCAACATGAAACTCCAAGATATATTGTCAAAGGCTTTCTCAGCGTCCACAAATATCAAAACAGCCTTGGTATTTATATTCACTTCCAACTTCTCCAAAATGTCAATTATATTCCTTACGTTGTCCGACAAATGCCTTTTCGGGAGAAAGCCCGCTTGGTCCCCATGAATCTCCTCCATCAAAACTCTTTTCAATCTCTTTGCTAAAATATCAGCAAAGATTTTGTAATCCACATTTAGTAACGAGATGGGTTGGTAGTTCTTAAGTTGGGTCTTTTCAGTCTCTGTCTTTGGTATAAGTGTAATATAGGCCTCCCTCCACGTATCGGGTGCCTTCCTCCCCTCCATGATCTCGTTGCAGACTTCCTTCAAAGGTTGTATCAACCCTTCCTTCAAAACCTTGTAGTATTTGGAAGTCAGTCCATCAGGTCCAGGTGATTTGCCCAACGTCATGCTTTGAATGGCATCTTCTATTTCCTGTGCTGATATCTCCTGGTTCAAAATTGTCTTACTTTCCTGCGGAATCTTTTTCAGCCCATTTTTCTCGAGGAATTGTTGTATGTCCATTTCTTTCTGCGGCCCTTGTGTATACAGTTGTCTAAAGTAGCTCTGAAAACAGTTCCTAATTTCCACTGGGTTACATGAGAGGCCACATTCTCATGCCTCTTGCTACCTGAAGGCCAAGATTGCAGCTGGAGAAACAATAAATATATTCTTTTTTGAGATGGGGAAAGCAGAACTGTGTGGTGTACAGATATGGTCACCCCATCTCAGAATGGACAGCACAGAACCAGATAAAATGCAGGAAAAGGCAACTAAACTATTAGGGGACTTAAACGCCTTTCCTACAAGGAAGGAAAAAATGTGAAGGGGTGAGCTGAACATAAGAACATATTGTTGGCTGCTTTTTCAAATTTGTTTATTTGTTTCATTTTATTTTTTGTAAAGTAAATCCTGCTTTGGATTATCTTTTTAAAAGGAAAATTAAACACTAGTGGACTTGGCTACATTCATCAAAAAACAACACTGAATGCATTATAAACCTGCAACATGAGGTGGTGCCAGAGAGCAAACAAATTTTCTATGTTATTTTTACATAGTTTTTTTCTTTTGTTTATTTTCTGACTTATTAATAGTGGGGTTTTTTCTCTTTGTCTAGATCCACCCACTGTCTATCTAAATTAAATATAGCACCCACAAAACAGCTAATTCTGATGGAGTAGAAAGTCTAAGCTTTCTGATTCCCCAGCATAGGATCAGGAAAGATTCCTGTCTGTAACCTAGGAAAGGAATCGGTATAGACCAGGGACCAGGGCCTTGTGAGCTTCCAGTTGCTGTTTGACTGACTCCAGCTCCCATCACCCCTGACCCTTGGGCCATGCTGGCTGGGGATGATGGGAGCTGGATTCTCAACAGCAGGAGCCACAGATTCTGCTTTCCTGGTGTGCACAGTAGTGAGCTATTTGGTCCAATGGCTCTTACTTGGTATATGTTTGTGTTTGGCTTTGCACCCAACCTCTTCAGCCCTCTGCTCAGATGGGTTTTGACCCATGAGATCTATAATTATGGTGGTTCTGAAGGACTCCCCTTTCTCAGAACTACTCATGGGTGTCTGTGGTTATTTTGGGGGAGAGGTAAAGTAAAACACTAAAAGGATGGAGGTGGCTAGTTTCTTGGAGGAAAAGATAAATATCTGTACAGTACATGTCACCTCATATCTCAGGTTCTACCAATGCAAGAAAGGTGGAAATCTGGGGGTTGTGGTTCAGCATACCCCCAATGGATGTTCATGGGACTACTGTTGCCTATTTAATGTGTGCCCATGTCCTATTTGTTTATAACCAATGCTGGCTTCAAATTTTAGGGTGCCCTCAGGCAAGATCTCCTAAGAAGGCCTTCTAAAATGGTGACAGGACAGTTTACAGACTCCGCTTTCCACTTGTGGTGGCAGCAGCACAAGTTTGTTGTGTAAGAGCTCCAGACCAACTTTAGTTGAGGGAGAAATTTGGTTTGCATTTAAAGCTGAGTTTTTCAAATCCACCCTTTCTGAAACAATATGAGAACCAAAGCATAGTCAATTCATGCAGAAAAAGGCACTGGATCAAACACTATGTGCTGGCCTGCAGTTTCTGTGGACTCTTGACATGACTTTTAGAGTTTGATCTTCTGATGACTCATAGTTCTAATATATGTTTAATCCTTCATTGGTATCAGATACATGTATAGAGTGCAGTTGTCCTCTGTCAGGAACACAGGAAACTGCCTTATAATTAGATCACTGATCCATCAAGCTCAGTATTGTAACTACATTGGCTGGCAGAGCCACACCAGAAGTTCAGACAGTCCTACTTTGACATGTTGGAGTTTGAACCTTCTACCACTGAACTACACCCCTTCCCCATACACAATCTGAGATGCATACCCCGCCCCCAATATCTGCCTTCTCTAAGCCTCTGAATAATGCCCCAGCCCAGGAGATATATATCTGGTAAAACCTTTGAATCATCAACATTGCTTACTCTTCCAGGAAACTGGGGGCCAATTGGACAGACGCAGCAAAAACTGCAGAAATCAAATTGAGGCTGATGTGTGGAGGGAAAGCAGCACCAGAAGTGCAGTCACTTCTTGCATCAGGCCCCAAGCAAGACAAGAGTGCAGCAGCTGCACTGACTTGCAAAGTAGATTCCTTTCCTTCCAGATGAGCTGAGCTGAATGAAGCTTTAAAAAGGAGCGGGTGAGGATAAGGGAGGTCAGGCCCATGCCCTGCTTGTCAATTTCCCAGAGGCACCTGTCTGGGCTGCTGCTGGGAAGCAGGAGGCTGGATTAAACGGTCCTTGATCTGAACCAACAAGGCAATTCATAGGATGTGCTCTGTATGTTCTACCACAGTTACGTCAGTAGCAGTTATGTCATTCTCTCCAATACTTAACAGAGGAAAAAAAGGTGCATTGAGAGCCAGTGTGGTGATGGACTAAGATTGGGCAGAACCAGGTTCAGACCCCCACTAAGCTATCAAGTTCCCTGAGCGACCTTGGGCACCATCTCTTAGACTAACCAACCATGCAGAGCTGTTGTGAGAATAATGAGGGGGGAGAGTCCTCAGTATTGTAGAAATATAGTTAAAGAGATGCTACAAGAAAGGGGATGGAGGTCGGAAACAAGGAGGCAATAAAAACAAACAACTCCTAATTCATGATGGGGTTTTTGTTTTTTGCTCTCAAAGTTTTTTTGCCCATGTATTTGATACCAAGATCAAATTTGTGGCCAGCTGTCCAAAATGTTTCTTGAGGATATATTTCTTCCTCTTTATATTCTGTTTTAAATTTAAGACTTTAAAGTATAGTTAAAATAATTAGAGCCTTGCGGGTTCCAGGAGAGATAATATTTTTGTTTACAGCATGATTCCATCAATGTTTACTCAGAAGTGAGTTCCATTGAGTTCAGTGAAGCTTACTTCCAGATAAAGCACGCTCAGTATTTTATGGGACCTGTTGTGAAATATGTAGCTTCAGGCTTTATTTATCTGGCAAGCTCTGGTAATTTGATTTAATTTCAACACACAAACCCCGTATTACTTATATTTTTTAAAAAACAAAATTTTAATGGTTTTTTAAAATACAAATACAATAACCTTTAAACACTTATCCAGCAGTACAGCTCATGGTGTTTGTTTTATCCATTATACAATTACACATTCAACATTCAAACATATTACTTAATGTATTTTATATTTACAAAAAAAATATGCTTGAAAGTATTAGATGCACAGATCTAATAAAAAGTCATAATGAATAATTAACATCAAGAGAAAAAGGTGCAGGTATCATATGTTGTTATAAGCCGCCTTAATAGGATTAGTCTTGCATTATTTCTTGAATATCAGCAAACCAGAAGGACAAAATGAGGAAAGGCATATAAAATGAAGGATGGATGACACATTGTACTCACCAGCCAGTCCTCCTGTCCTGAGGAGGAATACTGAGTAGCAGTTTACCTATCACAAGAATACCATCCCTTATTGCCACACCATACATTTAAGGCAAATGGCTTTCTGCAAAAAAAAAATAAAAAAAAAATCAAATCCTGGGAACCACAGTTTACTACTCACAGAACTACAGTGCCCTTAGAAAACTACAGTTCCCAGGGTTCTTTGGGGAAAGATGTGCTTCAAATGTATGGTGTGGCTGTAACTTCAACTTTCTAAGAGCTCAGTCTTGGTTTCGTTTTTTGAATCAGTGGTGGACAACCTTTTTTGTTGTTGTCTCAGGTGCTTTGTTGGGGCTGCATGTTGATTGTGCGTGCGACTGAAGACAGTAGCAGGTAGAAGCAGAATCAAATTGAATAGGCAATCTCTTTCTTTCTGACATTCCTTCCTTTACCTCTGTACCCAGCAGCCTGGGAGGCACAGATTGTGCTTGCTAGAGACCTGAAGAGTGTAAGCTGTTGACCCTTATTCCCGTATGGTAAATCTGTGCCTCCCAGTAAATCTGCCCTTATTCCCGTATGGGGGACACAAGAGCCCTTATAGAGTCTTTTGCAGGTTCTCCATCGGTCAGAGAAAATAACAGAGGCCAACCAGAGAATATTGAGAAGCAAAGCAGCTAGTAAGCCTGATCTTTATTGAACTGTTGCAACAGGGTGCTCCCCTCACACGCAGGAGGATGGAGGAGGACCCAGAACAAAGGTATGCCCACCCTTATATAGATATTTTAAATTGTCAGCCCTGGAGTCCAAGCCCACCCCCCAGACACATCATACCTACATCACAGAAAGGGCGGTCTACAACAGAAATCTGAGTGCGTTGTTTTTACCTCCTGTCTGGCAGATTACCTCTTAATGCTTACTTGATAGGATACCCTGGGGAGCCTGGCCAGTCTTTTGTAATGATAAATACTTAGTTCCTGAGCCAGGTCACAGGCTCACCCTATTCATACACAGACATACCCTTCAGACAGGATTTGTGAAGGAAAAGACAATGGGGAGGCATTTCCATTTTTCTTCGACCTTGCAGAGAAATCATTTGGTCAGTTCAGGAGTCAAAATGGTTCTAGGGCTTTTTTCCTGTGCTGCTTGAGACATGTGGTTTATATATTTATGTACATGTTTGCTTGGTACATTTATGAACATTTATTATATATATATATATAAAAGACCTTAATTTTTTTATTTCAACCCCATGTGGCCCGAGGGCCACAGTTTGTCCGCCCCTGTGCCAAAGCTGCAGAAGAAGATTAAAGAGCCATTTGCTGTGTTTCCACTTATTGGAGCAATCAATGAATGGAGCCAATATTACTGGCTCCTCTGGCTCTGTTAAAAATTAGGTGCCACCTAGGGTTTTAAGCAATCTTATGTGAAGATAAGATCTACTGAAGTGAAACTCCTACTTTTAAATAGATGCATGTGGATTGGGTCTTAATTCTATATTACATTTTTTTGGTGGTCCAGGCTATATTATGACCTCAATGGATATCACAGCCATATATCTGGAGAAATTTAGGCATGCTTAATTCCTATTGACATAAATGCTACTTATTTACAGATTTAGCTAAATCTCATTATTCTGATATTACTGTTGGCAATTGTGTCTGCTGGTATCAGTAAAAGGTACAAAAAGGGTATATTCCTGAGTTGATAAATAATTGATATAAAGAATAATTGATTAAAAGGCTAGGGGTGTCCCAATTCATTCATCCCTGTTAAATGACTGTGTGCCTAAGTCCACATGCGGAGGACTGAGAATCTTTCATGCAGTGCTTTTTCCTTGGGGGGGACACAAACATTTTGTGAATCTTTGTACTTTTGTCCATATCCTGTGTTTATTCTTCCCAATTTGAACTATAAAATGGTGATTTTCTTGAGTCAAAATGAGAGTACCCCTAAACATTTTTTAAGGAAAGAGCACTGCTTTCATGTACTGAAAAGCAAACTCATTCTACAAGTGCAGAGCATCGTCACCATCCATGCTTAAGTAGGCTCAGGGAACCTCAGGTTTGGCAAAAGCATGAAATCGGGGAACAACGACCCAAAAACAGCTGAATGTGGAGACCCTCCAAGTGTCCCTATTTTCTAGGGACAGTCCCAGATTTACAGGTTTCTGATTTGATCTCAGAATGTCTCGCTTTTCCTTAGGACGTCCCTATTTTCTTTGGAGAAATGTTGGAGGGAATGAGTGTGCTCAATGACCACAGGGAATGTTTCCTTTTGAAAGGGAAAAAAAACCTGTGGAGGAATGGGGAGCGGGGAAAGTGTAACGGTCTAGTATACTGGAAGCCGTGGCAGACTTTGGGGCCTCACGGCCTCTCGCACGCCATTGTAGAGCGGAATCGGGGTCCCTTGAGGGCAGCCAAACGGGTCACCCTCCCCCGCGTCGCTGCAGGGGGGTCGCTTTCTTGTGAGGCTCCCTGAATACCTGCGATGGCCGAAAGGAAAACATAAATTTGATTTATTTTATTTTTAAATTAAAACCCTCGTTTTACGTTATCAGTTGTGAGCATACGTCGAGAATAGCAGCAGCGTACATTTTCCGTCCCCGAGCAACACGCAAGTGAAAAACGCCGATTCCGCAACTCCTTTGGCGACTACAACTCCCAGAAGGCACTGCGCGGCCGAACGCCCTTACCTCATTCTTCCTTTGTACTATACAATACTCGGAGGTGGGGGCTTTTTTGGGAGGGAGCTGTTCTCGCGATATTTGGGTTTTCTTCCTTCCCCACCCCCACCCTCGCCCGGCTTAGGCGGATTCTGCCCATCCCTCTACCTGGCCATGGCCGACCCCAAGTACGCGGACCTGCCCGGCATTGTGAGTGGGCGAGGAAGGGAGCGGGGGGGGGCGAGGAAGGTTCCGGGCCAGGGCAGAGGAGGGGCGGAGAAGGAGGAGGAGGCGGCGGGTGGGGCCGCCTCGCTTCGCTTTGTTTCGTGGGGTGGTTGGGGCGGCGGCGGCGGCAGCCTGGGGTCGGGGTGGGGTGGGGTCTGCGCTGCCGGGCGCGGGAGGAGCCTGGATCCTGAATGGCAGCCTAAATGGGGCTTGATTCTGTGACCCTGACGACATCAAAAAAACACGTGGTGTAATGAATAATAATCATTATTATTATATTTATATGTATATTTGTATCTTCATTCGAAGATCCCAGGGTGGTTCACAGTAGTGTTCCAGAGGATGTGCAGAGTGCCTTTCTCCTCAGCCGCGAGAGGTTGTGACAAATCTCATTGGAAGCTGCCTTAAAAATACACACACATAAACACGCACACAGACACACACACACACCACCCTTCATTCGAGGATCACAGGGCAGTTTACAAAATAAAAACAAGCAAATACATACAGTGCTGAGTCAGGCGGTTGGTCCATCTAGTACAGTAGTGCCTACACTGACTGGCAGTGGCTGTCCAGGATTTCAGACAGGGGTATGAACAGGCAAAGCAGGTGCTCTATTGATGAGCCATGGGGGATGCCCAGCCCAAGTTAGCCATCACCCCTCCAAAAGCACCCCCATTTGCTTTCCCCACTTCCATTGGGATGTGAATTTCCTTGTGGATTTTATCCGCAGCCAAGTAGCTTCCTAAGGTTGGTGGTCTCCACACCATCCTTTGAGGGAAACTTGGGTGCATTCACCCATGCCCCATTTTCTGTAAGCTTGTAACTGTTAGCATTTGAGCATCATTTTGCCTTGCAGTGTAATCCACATAGGAGCACTGGCCACATTCAATAAAGGGTTAGTAGATGCTGGGCCTGTGATTAATTGCTGAACTGCTTCTTGCTGATGCCCGGACAGTTGTGTTTTTATGCAGTTAGGGATGCTGTACCCTGGGAATTTAGAACATTATTCATGATAGTTTTGTGTTTTGGCTTCTGGGGATTTCCAAGCAATTGGTTCTTTCCCAAAACATTCTATGGAGTGTGTGGTAGAGCAGCTCAGTTGTTCAGGAAGGACAGTGGCATGACTTGAGGTCTCATGTAAAGAGCAACATATCCTATCTATACATGCCCCATCCATTTTCTTCTGCTTTATATCTGTGGGGAACCTTTTTTTAACCCGAGAGCCACATTCTTTGTGGGGAACATTTCAGGGGCTGCATGCCCAGATGCAAAAGTTGTCGGAGCAATTGGTATGAGTCTTACCTTTGTACAGTAAGGTTATATTCTAGTGACAGCCATCAGAGATTGATATGTGCTCACCCCTGGGGTTTAATGTGAGCTAATCAGGTTCCTTAGTAGTAAGTTCAGTAGTAGTAGACAGGTATCCTATAATGAGAACTTTACCACCAGAAGAAGAAGAAGAAGAGTTTGGATTTGATATCCCTCCTTTCACTCCCTTTAAGGAGTCTCAAAGCGGCTAACATTCTCCTTTCCCTTCCTCCCCCACAACAAACACTCTGTGAGGTGAGTGGGGCTGAGAGACTGGCCCAAGGTCACCCAGCAGCTGCATGTGGAGGAACGGAGACGCGAACCCGGTTCCCCAGATTACGAGACTACCGCTCTTAACCACTACACCACTACCATTATTCCCTAGAAAGGAAGAAAGCAGTAAAGTGTTTAATGTGCTTTAGGACCTTCTCAAAGTTCAGACAGGCTTGACCAGCTTCTCAGATGAGCTGAGTGTTCATCCTAGCATGTTCTCCAGCAATCCTCAAAAGATGTGTCCACAGTGAAAGGATTCCCTTAAGATAGAAGTTTTGAAATCTATGGTTTTAGGACATAGATGTTCTTTTAAGTTAAGGGCCGGTGGGCTAGTACCAATGTTTGTGACTTTTGTGGATTTACTTGATTACTTCTGTTCTCTGATTGTCTGGATGATGATGAGAGTTTATTCATTCCTGCTTTGAGGGCATATCATTGCCTAGAACACTTTTGGGTCTGTTCTGACCTTCTGTCTCTTTGTCTCTGGCCTTACTGGATCATCTTTTGTGTTTTCCAGGCCAGGAACGAGCCTGATGTTTATGAAACAAGTGATCTCCCAGAAGACGATCAAGCAGAGTTTGATGCGGTAAGATCATGTGACACTTATTCATGTCCTCAGTAGTGTTCTGGTTGCGTTATGTGGGTGTGCCAAGCCCTCAAACCATCTTCAAATGTTTCTTTTGACCAAAGCGACTTGTGCTACTTAATGCTGCCATGTATTTGACTGGGTGAAAGGGTTATGAGGTGGGTACGTGATAGAATTTGGTAGCTTAAATCTTTTTTTTTTAAAGGATCTGGATATCTAAATCATTCTTAAGGTTAAAAAAGGTGGAAAGCATTCAGCAGCTCCCAAAAAGAATGAATTTTGTGAACATCTGTCCACCCCAGTGACAATAATTTCCTCCTAATTGGATTCTACAGAATATTTCTAAACTATGGATATCTAAGGAGGGCTCGTGCTGCTCCTTAATAACATTCCTTTAAACTGAGATTAGATGTTTAAATTATTAGTAGAAAAGTTGAAGATTTGAAAGCTTTTGAACTTCCCTGCTTGCCAGGAAAGAGCTGTGTTTGCCTTTGACAAAAGACATGAAATTGGATGCCTTTATCTTCAGAGTGCAAAGCCCTCCTGAAGTAATCTTGAAGGTTTTGGTCAAAAACCCTATGCTGGAGGCATTCATTGATTTTAAATAGCAACTCTTTTATGGGACCCTTGCTGAAATGAATATAGGGTATTAACAACTGTATGCTATGGTGACAGCCCTGGTCCAGGAAAATGGATTTCAGGAGATACAGAAAAATACATTAATTGCTTGTAAGAGAGTGATAGATGAATTGTGCCCCCTTTGTTCATATATCAACATCAGTTTGGTATCTGAAATTAGAAATGGCAAACTAACCTTAAATCCTAACAGTCTAGTTCTAGACTTTTGTACCCAACAATGTTGCCAGGAGTGAGGTTTGGTTTTGCAAGTGGTATAAGCTAGGCTGTTTTCACATGTATATTGGGGGATAAATCTTTTTGCATGTTCATGTCTGGAAAATATTTCGGATTTCAGAAGCAAACACCAGATGTTTAGGAACCAGGGCTCTGTCCAGAGCTGAGAAAACAGGCACAAGTATGTCATTCCAAAGAAACAGTGATAGTCATCAACTTGGATGACTAAAAGAGGATCTAGATGTCCCATTGAGCTCAGTAGGATATATTCCTGAGTAGACATGTATAGAGTTGTGCTGTGAGTGTTCCTTGAACATTAGTTCTCTTGTGATGCGTACATCTCTTGGTGCTTCTTCCATTGGTAACAATTCTATTTTAACACCAATCAATCTCTGATGAAATCTAAAATCTGTAATGAAAAGTGTTTCCGGCATTTCTTGCAGTTAACCAGCAATAGCATCAGACTGTTGCTGCCATGCCTATACATTATGTCCACCCCCATTTGTGTAGGCTTTAATTTCATTTACAGTATTTGCTGTTCTTAATTTTCTGAGAATGTGAGATGGCCAGGTGCTGTATCGGCTGGAGCAATAGGTGGGTGCTTCTCTTTGTTTACTCACCTGGATCAATCTTTGCTCAGTCCAGATGAGCAGTGAACAGCACCTATGTTACATTGTGGTCTTTAGTAGAATTTCTACCAAGATCTGAATCCATCATAGTTTAGCTACAGTGTTTGCATAAGGATGGGCAAAAAGTGTGTTTTATGGGTGAGGCTGTTTGTCCCTAGTTTTAAACACAATTGGATTGTTGCAACTGTAGTTGTATAGAGTGGCTTGTTTGGCTACAGATAATATGAAGCAACATGAAATTTGGTTGTTCTGAGAAAAGCCTGAGGAAAATAATCTCAGCTTTCATTTTACAAAAGGGGTGTTTTGTGCAGGGGTAGCGGGGAGCTTCTGGATTTCATAGCTAAGGAGAAGGCAATATATGAACAGCGGCTTTTGAAAACTGGTATGTCCTTCCAGCTGTTTTGGGGTAGTGCTGTAGCATCAGATTCACAATTCTGGGTTTTTCACCAAAGTTCAAAGTGGTGTGTGTGTGTATTTGCTGCGAAGAAGCAGTGGGTGGTGTGCAGGTGCTTACCCTTTCTCTTGCTGCCACTTTCCTTCTTCAACAAGTAATTCTGCTCTAAGCTTTCCATAGTAAAGAAAATGCTTCCCTCTCTCCTAAATTGGCATTGAATGATTTGTCACAACAGACTGGATTTGTCACAACTAACTAGCTGGGCTGACTGATCTTCATTATTTGGTCTGACCTTTGCAAGGGTCAGTGCGGCAGTGGCATCTCCATGCTGGTATCTTCCATGTCCTGTCTTCCGTTCCTTTATTTGCAATAGGACAGAATAAAGATTCAAAATCTTGTGTTGGATTACCAATCTTAAGAGAGCAAAATAAACAAAAATAAACTTGAGAAAAATGGCCCATAAAAAATTAAAATTACTTGTAACAATGAAGTGTAGTGAGTTAGAGTGTTGGACTAGAGCAGGGGTAGGCAACCTAAGGCCCATGGGCTGGATGCGGCCCAATCACCTCAATCCAGCCCGCGGACGGTCCGGGAATCAGCGTGCTTTTACATGAGTAGAATGTGCCCTTTTATTTAAAATGCATCTCTGGGTTATTTGTGGGGCATAGGAATTCGTTCATTCCCACCCACCCCCAATACAGCCCGGCCCACCAAATGGTCTGAGAGACAGTGGACCGGCTCACAGCTGAAAAAGGATTCTGACCCCTGGACTAGAGGTAAGGGACTTGACTCAGCCAGGAAGCTTGCTGGGTAACTTTGGACCAGTTTCTCTCTTTTAGGCTAATCTATCTCAGAAAGTGAAGATGAAATAGGATACTCCCATGTGTAACTGCTCCTTAGTTCCTTGGACAGTGGTGTGAGAAAGTTTTTGGCCTGGTGGGTCAAGACTTTTTCTCCTCCAGCCTGTGAACCAACTTTGACAGTTGTGCATGGTCTCCAACATCGGTCATTGCCAACCGTCATGACCTTGAGGGGTCAGGTGTGCCAACACAGGTAGGGAGAGGGGCCATTGTGCTCATGTTCTGCTTGCAGGCTTCCCACAAGCATCTGCATGTCACCCATGAAAACAGGATGCTGGACTAGATGGGCCAAGTATCCATATTCATGTGAATCCTGGACTTTAGTACTTTTTCTGCTGCATTGATTTTCATCCATTTCAAGTAGTAGCTCTCAAGCTGTTTGAGGTCTGAGACCACTTCCATGAAAGCAGCACATAGACTCACTAGTATGACTTTCCTTGGATGTGCATCAGAATGGGGAAGAATAGTTATCCAGTAGCTTAATTCTTATTTGAAATCTAAGTATTATAATTATAGCTTCTGGGTTCCTTGTCCTGACCATGTGAACTTTGGAAATCACTCCCATTGATTTCAGGGTCGCTTAGATCCATATAATAATGCTCAGAATTGCAGTCCACAGCCATCTGATTTAAAATGAGTGATGGACACCCATCTTTTGGCTTGAGTTCAAATTGAACACAATGGAAAAACAAACCCCATGCAGCTGTGGCTGTACATGAAGGAACCAGGAGAAAGCAGCCCAAGTGTCAGAATTGGACTTAGCTTCATGTTTAAGAAACCACTGCCCAGATTCTTGGAAGGGCACTTAAAGTGTCTGCTTAGAATTAAGGGACTGGATTGGCCTATTCCTAGTTTTGTGCACCCTTTTGAGTATGTGGTAGTTTCTTGCAATGTGTGCACATGTTGTCTCTCAGACTTTAGCAATCCAGTCATGTACCTCCACTATCATGGGAAGGGGGTGGCTTCTGACACATCATTTGAAATGCCCCCCCCCAAAGTGTTTACACTAATGTGCGCAAAGCAGGCTCCTGGCTTGTCATACTCCAGAAATCAACATATGCAGGTTATTTAAGCTTGTCTCCCAGTGCAGTTGCATCCCCCAATGGTTGTGGGCATACTTCCAAGCAGTGCATCACTATTTTGAATGTGGTTGGCCACATCTGCAGTAAAGTCATCTTGCCATTTGGGCCCCCCAGTTATTAAGAACATGTGCCATACTGGATGCAATGGAATACAGACAACTCCCCATTCATGCTTGTTCAATATGTGTGCAACTATGTATCATGCCAAACCCAGAAGTGACCTGAAAACTTCACAAAAAGGGGCGGGGCAGTGTTGGAACAGGGTCTTTGCAGGGTTTCTCAATGGTATTTCAAATATACACCATTTCATTTAAATGTGTGGTACCTTGGAACATAACCCCTGCACAAATTGGGAGTTGCCTGTACTCCTAATTCTGACATCCTAACCTTTTTAGAGGAAAAGTGAGTTTTTTAATAAAAAATTAAGGCTGGAAAATGATACATTGCATTTTCTTTCTAGGGAAATGCTGCGGATGCAGGCTAAAAATGCAAAGCACGATGAGTTTGAGACAGAATTTTTGTTTGCCAGCCTTTGCCTTCCATATGGCTTTTCAGAAGAGGGACCGTAGTTCAATGGTAGCACTGCAAGATGGTCTCAGGTTCTGTTCCTGCAGGTCCAATTAAAAAAATTCTGGTACTAGCCCTGAGTAAGACTCTTCTTTTCCTGAGACCCTGGAGAGCCTTCCCCACCTGGTGCCCTCCAGATGCTTTGGACTACAACTCCCATGATTGCTGACCGTGCTGGCTAGGACTTGTACTCGAAAGCATCTAGAGGGCATCAGAAAGGGAAAGGTTGCAGTAGGCAACACTAGACCAGATGAACTTGGGTCATTGTTTTACATTCATCAAGTGAAAAGCCTAAGGTTCTCCAGATAGTGCTGGTCTACAGCTCCCACCATCACTGGCTATTGACCATGTTGGCTGGTGCTGATGGACAGCTCCCACCCCTGAAGTCCATCACCTGGTGGGAAAGCCACCAGTTTCCCATCACTGATCTAGTCTATCATGCTGTTTCCAGCTATGGCCGGCCATTTGCTTCTAGGAAGCTTAAAATTGGGGCATGGAATTGTTGGCCTATGTAGCCTATGCAGTTTCTGATAATGGAGAGTCTATTTAATTATTATGCCTAACCTCCCTTGATAGACTTATCTTTGAAGAATTTAGCATACCCTTACAAGGCATTATAAGGCCATGGCCATTACCATTTCTTGTGGTTATGAATTCCATCTGTTAAATTACACACTGTGTGGGAGCTGTTCAGCAGCAGGGAATTATAACTTCACACACACACACACACGTCAAGTACTTCCTCTTGTCTTTCTTGGTCCTACTGCCAACCAGTTTCAGTGGGTGACCCCAAATTCTAGTATTGTGAAAAGGGGGGAGAAAAAAATCTTTCTCTGCATCAGTCGTACTTTTAAGAGCCTCTATCATGTCTACCCTTGCAGTCTGTGGAAATGCTTCTCCATGAATGCTGATGCGTAGACAAGACGTTTCAGATGTGATGGCTGCTCATATTTGAGTCTTGGATGTGATTCTCCTCTTGCATATCCTACAAAATGTTTGGTTTGTGGCTTTCTCATATTTGAGTCTTGGATGTGATTCTCCTCTTGCATATCCTACAAAATGTTTGGTTTGTGGCTTTCCGTAGTACCCACCCTCTCTGTCAAGGAGGGATACTAGTAAATAGATGCTGAACTCCAGCAGTCATGGTTTGTGTTTTAGCATTTAGTCCTATTTCCCTGTGAAAACCAGCCATGCAACCTGGTATTGTTTTCCCTTAAATGCTTTGCTGTGGGCTGCACGGAAGCTGTGTTTCCTTCTAAGCATGCAATACTCCTGAGAGGAATTGCATGAGGTACATAGTAACTCATAGTAACTGGGTGTGGGGAGGGGAGGGTGAGGGAGGAGGGTTTGAATAATACATTACTTTGGCAATGCTAGCTGAGGGGAACAGTTGAGGCACTAGTTCCCTTATGTAGTCTGACATAAATCCCCAGCACCTGGGTGCCTAAACATTTGATACTAGTGGCTGCCTATTCCAAAAATATAACATTTTGACCCTGCCCTTATGGTTGGAACATCTGGTTTTCTGCATAGGATTCAGAAACTTGCTAATCTTGCACCATTTTGATTCCATATTTAGCGTGAATATTTAACATAGCTGTTTAAGGAAACTTGCACCTTTTTTACATAGCATCATGTGCTTTGCACTAACTAAAACCGCACTTGATTTTTAAACCCCATATTGGGCTGGAATTTATACTGCATGAAAGTTGCTTCGCCAGGAAGGGGAATGGTGGCAGGTTAAAGGTAAAGGTAATTGAGGGGTACAAAGATGTGTGCGGGAAGGCATTATTTATGTGTGTGAAGTAAACACATAAAAGCAGGAAAGCGTATACTAGCTCTGCTGCCCTGTCACTGTTCCAATTCCCCTTCATGAGTTGGGAGGGTGACCATTGGGACAGGAATAAAACTGCTGGCATATTTGCAAAGCTAAGCAAGTTCCAATATGGTTTCAAATTGGATGGGAACCATGTGTTGAGATTCCTGCATTGCAGGGGCTTGGACTAGATGGCCCTTGGTGTCCCTTTTGAATCTACAACAAGGGAAGGGGTGAGGAACTGGTGGACCTTCAAGAGTTGTTGGACTCCATCTTCCATCATCCCTGACTGTTGGACATTCTGGCTGAAGCTGTTGGGAGTTGGAGTCCAACAATATCTGGAGGGTCACAGATTCTCCATCTCAGCACCAGCTGAAGTTTCAGTGGCAGCCCCATATAACATAACAGTATTCAATCCATTGAGTTACCTGGGCATTAATGACACAGATGTGATTGGACTCCCAGCTCCCATCACCCCTGGCTATTGGTCATGCTGGCTGGGATGGATAGGAGTTGAACTTCAAAAGCATCTGGAGGGCCACACATCGGAGCCCACTACTCACCTGGAAAACACCACATTGGCTACGCACAGGCTCAAGGCTTTGCTTGCTTCATGGTGACTGAAGCAGCGCCTCCAGATTGGATTGCAGTTGACGGAATCACAGTTTTTAATCCTGTAATTACTTTCCATGAAAATAAATGACAGGAACTGTTGTTCTCCTCACTTGAATAGTTTCTAAATGCTCAAAAATAACAGATCTCTGGGTTGGAAGAGGTAGAAGGCTGCCATTGAGAAAGCAAAAGAGCGAAGCAGTGCTCTTTTGGCTAGTTGCTACGGATTTTAAGAGGCTGCCATTAAAGATGTCCAGATGAAAAGTTGGGAGCACAGGAGCTCCTCTGATGGGAGCTGGCATAAAGGTTTCCGCCTATAAATGATTCACTCCTTGAAAGTAGGTCAGTGCTTGGGGGAGGTGTGCAAAGTCTTTCTTCTTTGCAGCAATCACTGCTTGCTAACCTTACAGGGAAGGACAGGCTGGTGGAGCATCAGCTTCTTTCTCTGAGGGTTCTGGGGTGTGGAGAGGAGCGGGAGGTTGAGTGAAGAAGAGTTTTCGGCATGAACTCATAACACTTCGTTTTCTCAGAATTAATATGTTTTGTATTGGAAGGCTTTACTATTAATGTTACCAGTGGACATGACATTTTACAGTATAAACATAGAAGAGATTCCTAGAAGGAATGAAGTAGGGGGGAGAGAAGGACATGGACAAGATATGAATATGAAATATGAGAGAAGAGAACCACGTAGGTATTCGGTGCCAGTCACTGGGCTTTAAAGTTAAAATTCTAATGATGTTCTTTACCATTTTTTGTAAAAAATTCCTTTCGGTGAGGAAAATGGCAGCCAACTGGCAAGAAGCAAGAATCACATGTCCACTTCTGAGGAAATTTTAAAAGCTCACAGCATGAATGTCCATTTGTGTGTGTGATTGGTCATATGTCACATTTTGGATGTGGATGTACTGTGAGGGTATAAGCTATTTGAGGCCTATTTTGGAAAGAATAGGTTATGGTAGGAGTAGGGAGGGTGTTTTGAGACACAGCTCTCGTCATCTCTTGCCATGGACTGCTGGAAGTTGCAGTCCAACAACGTCTGCAGGACATTGTGTTGGCTGCTCCTGCATTATGGACATTGCTATATGTATTCTACTTTTGCCCAAGGCAAGCTGAATTCTGTAAGTTGTCTAAATAATGCAAATCAACATATCCTATCCAGTGTGCCTCTTGCCCTTAAAGCATCGCCCACATACCTTCAGCCTGTTTTTTCGCAGTTATAAGGACAAAGAAACAGCCCTCAAAACAAAAATGGAGATTCTCAGGAAGTAGAATTCTGCACACAGCTAAAATATTTGATGGTGTAGGATTGCAGAATGCACACAGCCCTGGTTTATGGTTGTGTGGTTCCTGGTCTGTGGGAAACCCATGGGCTCGAGTAGAGCTCCATGAAACTGATAGGGTGGGTAGGTGGGTTTCCCATTCAGAATTAGGCCTCCCTGAAGATGCTGGGAATGAGGTGGTAAAATGGGCTGTACCACTTCGGATGACAGGTGGAGAATAACAATGCTGCATTTTGATTTAGCAGCTCCCAGTTTCCAAATACATCTCTGCCCATCCTGTACTGTGACACAAAAGTTGGGACTAAATGTTGCTATAGTGAGAGTACCACAAGCACCTGCAAGACATTTGTGTGTTTTTAATGTTGTTTTTGAAGGTTATGTAATCGCTAAGGTTTTTGGGGCCTTTGATCCAGCTCTGTTAACCTCTGCTATTAGTTCCACAGGCTTTTTCCTTTGCAGCTGCCATAGAGGATGCCTTATGATTTTGTGAATTTGCCTGATAACTGTTTTAACTGTGTTTGTATTGAACTGTTGCACACTTGAACTTATCTGAGTTTTCCTAATGCTCTTCCCCTTCACCCCTCACACCACCTTGCCTGGACACTAGTTTGCACAAGTAAGACCATTAAAAATGCTTCTTCTTATTTTATTTCTCTGCATGCTTCTAGAATTTTTGTGTTTTGCATGTGGGTAACTGTGCACTTTTCTCTTCTTTAATTACTTTAAAATCCCTGTTTATAATATGGCAGTGGGGAAACAATGATTATTAATCAAGGGTTGTTTTGATATATAATATTTGTGAATGATTCATGGTGATGTTATCTTTTCACTGGGGCTCTTGCACAGAACAGAGGAAAGCAATAAATTCAGGATTATAGGCTTTTTCAAGAAAAGGAGAAAGAGAGAGAGAGAGAGAAGTAGGGAGCCTCATTTTACTTCAGCCTGTTGATTCAGGAGAAAAGGGAAAGTATAATAGAAGTTGCATTAATATACTTATTTTTGCACTCTGAAGGGTAAAATGGTAGATTCTGGGGTAGGGCTGGGCGATATATCAGTACAGTGGTACCTCGGGTTACATACGCTTCAGATTACAGATGTTTCAGGTTACAGACTCCGCTAACCCAGAAATATTACCTCAGGTTAAGAACTTTGCTTCAGGATGAGAACAGAAATTGTGCTCTGGCAGTGCGACAGCAGTGGGAGGCCCCATTAGCTAAAGTGGTGCTTCAGGTTAAGAACAGTTTCAGGTTAAAAACTGACCTCCGGAACGAATTAAGTACACACCAGAGGTACCACTGTATATTGTCCAAAATCAGTTTGAAGTGTTTCATAATATTTGAGCTAGCAATATATCACAAGTCACAATGTGTGTAAGGGCTAGGTGATATCTGGTTTTCAAAATTGCGATAACTCACCAGCTAAACATTGCAATGTTGTCACCAGTTAAACATTGCAATCTACCACAGTGTCTGAAATAAGGATGGAACTATACAGAGGTGAACAGGACAATGGCCTGGCAACTGCTACTACTTAGGTGTCTAAAATGGATAAATGACAATATTATCAATCATTACACACTCAGTTTCATCAACAGGAAAGCCAAAATGCATCCCAACAGGACTTTTGGTTCACTGCGGGAGGCAGTGGAAGACAGGAGTGCCTGGCGTGCTCTGGTCCATGGGGTCACGAAGAGTCGGACACGACCAAACGACTAAACAACAACAACCAAATGGTGGTATTCAGGACAATTGAAAGTCCTGTTGGGATGCATTTTGGCTTGCCTGGTGCTGAAAGTGACCATGAGGTGATTGGTAATATAATCATTTATCAGTTTTAGACCCTTAAGTAGTAGCAGTTGCAGGACATTGTCATTTTCGCCTCTGCGTAGTTCTTTCTTTATTTCAGATATCATGATATATTGATATATCATGATGTTTGCTGGTGATATATCACGATATTGAAAACCAGTTATTGCCCAGCCTTATTCTGGGGAATAAAGGTAGCTTGTGTTGAAGTGGCACAAATTATAGGAGAATCAGACAGGTTGGATGGCAGGGGCAGGATGTATCCGACATTGCAGATGGAGGCATGGCTGGGAATCTGCATTGGAGTGCTGGTTCTTAGTTCTGAAGTACGTCCGATGCATGCCTCTGAGCTCTTCCCACTCCTTGCCATAGAAGCAGCAGCCAAGTTCCTTCCACTTCCACATCTGATATTTAGGATCAGGGTTTCCAACTTGGAAGGGATGGTTTGGCTTAAATGCCTGGTCTGTTGCATTTTAAACCCACTGGATCTCGCAAGTGTTCCTTCCCTTACAAAACTTGTTCTTGACAGATCAGTTTAGATATTCAGCAAAATTAGAGTCATGACCCTGGGTGGGTCTGAGGCGTGTCACATAGGAAACACCTAAGCCTCAGGACAGTAATTTTTACGGTGGAATGCTACATGAGACTACTGAGAGGTAATCCCTGTTGAGTTCAGTGGGACTTATTCACAGGTTAAGTGAGTACAGTGTTGCAGTCCGGTTGAAATCTGTATCTATGCACGGAAATCAATTTTATATCAATGGCTTTCGTAAATGTTACCACAAGTATTTCAGAGACAAGTATTTCAGGTACATCCCTAAGTAAGTTGTGTGTAAATGCAGATTAACACCCCATAAGTACAACTCTAGGCTGCTTTTGAAAATAAGACACTGATCTGTTTTCAAAACATGGCTTATCAAATGTTTTGGATCATGGTTTTAGCTTCTGAAGAGTAGGGCAAGGCATTGCCCAGAGTTTAGATCTGCCCAGCCTTCTCTTCCAATTCTTACGGTACAATGGCTCCCCTTCACTTCATGTCTCAGCTCTCCATCCTACCTGTGATAGGGACGCACGTGCCATGGACAGTGTGGTAAACCCTGGCTTTAAAATTACATGTGTTTGCCACCATATAATATGCAGATGACATGGCAATAAGAGAAGAAGACCAAATAGACCCAATGCAGATATAATACTGCCTTCATCAAAATTGTGGTTTGCAGGAGCCAGCCATAGGAATTCACCCTCCTCCCCTCTCCAGTGTGGATTCTTCCATACTTGTTGTCAGATTTAATCACGATTTATAATTGCATCTCCAATGATGTCCTGCTGACTAGAGTTCCCATCTTACCTGGAGATTGAAACCAAGGTTTGTTTTGGGTTTGCAAGCTGTGGTTAATACTGGTGCTGATAGAACACTGAAGTTTAGCAGTTAAAGTGAGGTTCAAGGTGACAAGGGAAGAGAGGGGGGGAATTGTGCTCTAGAGGAGGTGGGGGACAGGGCAGGCTTTCATGAGGCTGGCTCGCCAATTGCATGGTTGGCAGGGAACCATCATTGCACTTGTTACATCTGCACCAGATCATAAGTTACAGTTCTTTAAGACTTCTTCAATCTAACATTTTAAGTTTTAAAGATGTTAGCTATTTATATATTATTACGTTTTTACCCCACCTTTCCCCTAAGGCTCTGAAAGTGGCACACATGATTCCCCTCCTTTCCATATTATCCTTGGCACAACCCTATGAGGTAGGTTAGGCTGAGAGACAGTGACTAGCCCAAGGTCACCTGGGAGTTCCATGAGCAGGAGCTGTGTGATGGACTCGCTCATTTCAGCCATGTTAGGTTCACCCCTCGCCCCTGCATACACATCCCTGCCAACCCCTCTTATTTGTGTAGCACAGATACATTGCACAGACCTAGGCTAATATCAGAATGAATAATGAGCAAGGAAGTAGAAGAGAAGTGAAGTAAAAAAATAACTGTGTTTTCATTCTGAGAACTGAGCAGCTTCCAAGCCTGTTGAAAGTGTAACAGCCTGCCCTGAGTATGCAAGATCAAATTTGGAGGGGAGGGGAGGGAGACCCAAACCTGATGAAACATTGATTTTCCTGGCAGTCTTTCCCAACCAGCTTGATCTGTAAGCTGCCTTTATGGTGCTCTTGTGTCACTCTGTCAAGTCAGGGCTGGAAAAATCCTAAACACCTGATTTACAAGGGTATCTGACAAATTTTACTTTTTAAATTTTGTTTTGATTATGCATTTTTATAATTTAAATATACACATATACATATATCTGACAATTACAAGGGTATGTGCTATACATTCCAGCCCTATGCAGGGCTGATTCCTAAATCTTTAATACTGGTGCCTTGAAATTTTGAAATCCTTTTTCTTAATCCTGCTTTTCTATAAGATCACTGCATGTGAAATGCATTGTGGGAGATTTGTGTGCCCGGAGGTGAAAGGGCGCAAGGGAGCGGAATGTAGAAGGGAAGTTCTGAAGATGAAAGACGCAGCCCATCCTTTCTTAGAACACTTAACATTTTATTCCTATTTTCCCCAGGGTCCCCCCTGCCCCCCCCCGCTCCAACTTTGGGGATGATTTCAGCAGAAGCAAAAAACTGAGACTGTCAGATGTCTTAATCATCCCATTATTGCTTTTGTTAGGACTTAAAAAGAAAACTAGGCACGATTCTGCCAAAGTTAAGCATTCCTTCCCCCCACCAACCATATTGATTTCAATATGGAAAGTTTAGCACAGGCTTAAAACTGCTGTCATTGAAATCCATGTCTGTGTCAGCTAAATGTCAGGCTGAGAAAAATGGCTCCTTTCAAGCCTACCTCACAGCCCAGGAGGCAGATACCAGCCTCTTCTTTGTTCCCTCTGCCACAGACAACTCCTTGCTTGGTCACGTGGCCTCTGTTTAGCTGCCTCTCTGCTTGCCTTGGGTGGGGAAGCCCTGTGCAGACTCCGACTGTAGTGGCACTGAATGCTTTGCTGATGGCTGCCCTATATTGGAAGGGCAGAGCTGAGGCAATGTAGGCCATAATACCTGTGCAGATGCCCCCTAGGTAGCACAAGGATGCTGTGATCTTGTTATGTGTTTGGGTTGATGATGCCAATAGGTTTTCTACTAAGGAAAAAGACTCTTGGAGCCCAGTGAAGCGCCTGCTTCATTATCCCTGGATAGAGAGAGGATCATATCCACAGCATACAGTTTATGCACATGGCTTCCTACCAAAGAATCCTGGGAACCATGGTTAAAGGGTGCAGGGAACTGGAGTCAGACACGACTAAACGACTAAACAACAACAACAGTTTCCAGGATTCTGTGTGGGAGGGAAGCCATGAATGCTCAAAGTTAGATGCCCATTAAAATTTGTGGGACCTGTGTGCTTAAGAGTGTGGGTGCCCCACTGATTTCCGTAGGACTTAAATAGACTTGTACGGGAGAATCCTCAACACCTTTAGAATACCAAATTGCACTCTTTTTTGCTGGCTCCTCCTCCTCCGAGGAACATACAGATGAGAGGAAGAGCTTGCACTGGGCCCCTTCCAACTTAGCTTCTCTAATATGAGGGCAGTTTTGTGTCTGCCAACAGCAAGTGCTGGAGGCAGAAGTGGCAACTTTCTGCGGGGTGCTTTGTTACAACAAGGGGGGGGGGGAGAGGCAACCAGCAGTTGGGGCAACCGTCTAATGGGGAAGAGCACAATAATACTTAGCTGATATACTGCAGCCATGCATACATATGCGAGAGGCTCACATTGCTGTAAACGTGCTTTGATTGCTCCCTCCGCCCCCTCCGCATTTCATCTGCATGCTCCTGAGGAAGATCTTTTCCAGTCCCCTGGGTATTCTGGGACAAGCAATGCTCTTTGAAGTTTTTCACATTTGCCATCTGGAGAGAATGCAGCATGAGGGCTCTCTCTGGTTCCTGAAAAACAAGCTGGCTTTCTCTGCCACCTGCGAGTCATTTCCATCCCACCCTGTCAGTCAGGTACCTAGTGAGACTAACATTAACAAAGGCAAATTGAATCCTTGGCTGGCGGTGGGTGCCATCAGGCTTTGGGGCAGAAGTAACGGGCTGCAGGAGGGGCTGGCAGATACAGCAAGGCCAGGTCACCACTTCTGAAGTAATACAAATTACCCCTTTAATAGTTCTCCCTCCACCTGCCACCATCCAGTACCATTAAGTGCAAAGTCTAAAATTGCATAGCGGTGTCACTGCTTGTAGAGAGTTAGGAAGATGATGCTGGCTTCTGTGGCCAGCTTGCTAAAGCAGAGAGAGAGAAAAACCAGTTTGAAAAACCTGCTTGTTTCTCTTCACTGCCTGTCTGGCACTGAGGCACAAGGATACTTTTGACATGCTCTCAATCCCAGCCATCAGTGATCAGCTGGGATTTGAACCAGAATTGGAGTATGTTGAGCACTTTGCCAGCAAGGCAAACCAAGAAGCCTCACTTAGGTTAACCAAAGCCTTGTTTTGCTCTGGGAGCAAGTTAACACACTGTGTGTGTGTGTGTGTGTGTGTGTGTGAGAGAGAGAGAGAGAGAGAGAGACAGATGGACACACACACACACACAGAGAGAGAGAGAGAGAGAGAGAGAGAGAGAGAGAACAAACTCTCCAGAGGTTAAGCACTTGCAATCATCATTCTATCAGTTGGAAGGCCTTTCCAGCTCTCTCAGAATGTGGTGTATTTGTATTTGTGAAGAACTGCATCCTAGGATATCCTATTACCCCACACTTTTGCTTGTCCCGTGCCCAGAAAGCATGGGTCTGAGCAGTTTTCCACTTGTCCCACACGGATCTGAGTGGGTTTGCCTTTGCGCTGCTGTTTTCCCCTGGAAAACCTGCTCTTTAGCTCAGAACAAATGAGCAATCTGCAGAAAACCTGATTTCTTGTTTGTTCCAATTCAGTGCTAAACCAAGGGTTTCCCCAGGGAAAGGCGGCAGGGCAAATGGAAAAGGCAACATGGGCGCCTCTTGCAGCTCTAGACCTGTTTAAAGTTCAGTGTGAATTAAGCAGTATCACTTCTTCACCAGTTCTTTTCAACCTCAAGCAAGCAGATAAGAGTGAGAATTACAGCCAGACGCCCCTGAAGTTTCTACCTCCCCTCCAGGGCCTTAGATACTTCCCTGCTTAAAAACTGGAATCTCATTTCCCCAAACTAGAGGGATGAAAGGAGACAGTTCTTCTCTTGGATCTTTTCCTCCCACCTTCTGCTTTCCATAATTGCCTTCAGATGCCTCTCTTTCAAAGTCTTGGGCCTTTGTGCTTGATCTGTTGGGGCGCCATCTAAAACTGCAGCAAAACCAACATTTCCCTGTTAATTATTGAAGGCCACCCACCCTCTTGGAAGGAGAGGCATTTAGGAAGGCTCTTGTGCGACTCTTACAGCAGGGTAAGGAGGAGGATACAGCACTTGCTTGGACGCTCTCTGCCAGCACTAACATGCCACTTTCACTGCTCCATCTCATTTTCCCCCATGCGCTTTGAGCATAGTGGCTTCACCTTAACATCTCGCCGCCGTATTTCTTAACTCAGTAACCGCATAGCAGTCTTGCATGGTATATGGGAATGCATAACTTCATTACTTCCCTTCTCAAGAAACCCCCTTTGCTGCGACCTTTCCAAAAGTACCACCAAAGGTACTGGAAGCAATAAAACACTGGAGTGGGGGATCAGGCTTGGCAGAGATGGGTTTTCTTGTGCTGCAAATATGTTTGAACTTTTGGTGTGTAGTGCATGTGACAACCTTCTAATACAATTTTTGTCTTTTCTTCCCCTCCTCTCCCCCATCTCTCTCCCCCTCTCCTTCTTAACTCTCCCCCCTTCCTTTTTCCATCTCTGGTGGAAACACAAGGAGCTGGTAAGGAGCTGCGCCTTCCGTCTGCTTTGGTGTTTGTGCTGATAAACTTCTAGTTGCTAACCTTTTGTCTTTGCCAAATCTTGCCACTCTGGAGGGCTTGAAAAAAGCGGTTTTCTGTGTGTTGCAGTAAGCTGCTTCTCATGGCCTTTGCAAAGACATTTTGTGGCTTGTGACACAAAATCCAAATGGCTTCCTGCTCACCCAAGTAAAATGAACATCTTCTAATAAAGTAAATTATTGGCTGATTTGCCACTTTTTGTGGCTTCTTAAATCTGCCACTGCACTCTCCCTAATGGTTGGGCTGGCTCTGGTAGAATTCTGATAACAGTTCCTCCTAGCTGCTGGTAATATGCAGGATGTCATCTTGTATAAGCTTATGACAAATGACTAAAATGCAGAAATGCCCTTTAGATCTTATCAGTCTTTCAGAGCAAAGTTCGCTTTCAGCAAAAGAGAATAATAACCCTATGGGATCAGCCTGAAGGTCCATCTAGTTCAGCGTCTCACAGTGGCCAACAAGATGCCTCTGGAAAGCCCATACGCAAACTAAGAGTGTAATAACCCCCTGTCCCAGTGTTGACCCCCTGCAAGTGCCATTTGACAGTCATACTGCTTTTGAACATGGAGACTCCACTTAGCTAAATATTTTCATGATTCCCCCCTCCCCCCGAACCTTGTAAATCCATCTAGGTCATTGGCAGTCACCAACATCTCATGGCAGTCATTTCCTGCACGTTTCCCAGCTTTTTGCCTTTGAGATGGGTGGCCAAAACCATGTGCGTTGTTCCAAATATCAGATGAATAATCAAGATTGTTAGCTAGTCTGATCTGGGGTGACATCACATTCTAATCCCCATTCCAACAATACAGAGATGAGTCAGACTGATCAGTCCACAACAAAATTTCCATCTGTCATGTAAAACCAAAGGAAATGTTTGGGGGACATAAATGCCTTCCCTCCAGCTTGGACTGTCTAGTTGTGACAGTCTCTGGTGCTCCAGAGTAGGCAGGGCCAACTTTGGTTATGTCTCAGGAGGGTGCTGTGTCTCTTAGGTTTAGCCCTGGGTTGGAAACAGTCCTCAGAATGGGTAGGACTAGAACCAGTGGGCGGAAATGACAGCCGATTTCAGCTAAATATCAAGACAGAGGTTCTCAAACAGTGATGTGCAAACCACTGGTGGTCCATGGGCTCCATGCAGGTAGTCAACAAATAAAAAAGGGGGAACAATTGAGAACAGCTGTACTTGGCTCTGTACCTGATCAATTATGCACGCATGCACACACGCACATACACAAAACACAGATATCTAGGCTGTTTTGACCAGGGCATATCATCTCAAACAGGCTGGCAAGACTAGCCTAGGGTCTGTGATGGTCATAAAGCAGCACTGGAGGGGGGGTGTTATTAAAGCATGAGTTACATTTGTGCTTTAACTTGTAGGACAAAAGAAAAAGTTTATTAAGTGATCCACTGAGACACCTGGCAGTTTCCAAGTGGTCCATGAGGGGTCAGGGGAAGAGTTTGAGAGAGACTGCCTCAGGATAAATTTCCATAACTATAGAAGCTGTTTGGTAGTGCAAAAGCCTACCTTGGGAGATGGCAGGCTCTCTTCTTTGGCTGGAAGTATCTAAACAGAGGTTTCAGTACCTTCTGCCAGGGATGCTATGGTTGAGCAGAGTTGGACTAGGGTGTCCTTGCAACTCTACAATTGTATGGAGTTGTATTTTGCCACACAAACTTTGGTGCAGGTGTCACGCTCTGGTTGGCTCCATTGAGGCATTGGGACACACATACCGTATTTTTCGCTCTATAAGATGCACTTTTTCCCTCCTAAAAAGTAAGGGGAAATGTGTGTTCGTCTTAGGGAGCAAATGCAGGCTGTGCAGCTATCACTGAAGCCTCTTGAGCGCAGTGGGAGCGCTCCTCCCTCTTCACTCAAGAGGCTTTGCGTTGCTTTCTTGTTTCTTGTTTTCCTCCTCTAAAAACTAGGTGCGTCTTATGGTCGGGTGTGTCTTGCAGAGCGAAAAATACGGTAATGGGGCCTTTCGTGCAGAATTCAATGACTGCTATTGAAACAGAACTTATACTTTCCTTAAAAAGAAATATGCTGTAGTGATCGGGTAGGCAGCATTTGCTAAAATTCAGAGAAGGCTTTCCCAATACTTTATCCACATGTCACATTTGAAGGTGTTTGGGGGCACCCTTAAGAACATCATGGATGAAGTGAGATTCTCTCCTCTGGGACCAAAGGAGCAGTAGCTCTGTGTGCCATTCTCTAAGAACAGCATCCTGATCTTTTAAAACAAAAACAGCACCTAGGGCTAGTGGTTCCCAAACTATTTTTCCTGACGAAAAGCTTGAAAATTGTTGAGAGTGATTTTCCTCCCAGTTGTTGTAATTGCCATGTGCTGTTCTAGAGAGCACCATGTCAGCTACACCTGCTCTAGCATTTATGTAGCAAATCACTGGTGTGCATAGCTTATTCGCAGCCCATAACTTAACTGGTGACCTTTTACCATATTTTTCCATGTATAAGACGAGGTTTCTTGCTAAAAAAAAATAGTAACAAATTGGGGGTCATCTTGTACACGGAACATGGGCAGCTGGGGGGATTTCTTTAAATATTTAAGCATATGTCCGGGATTTTGGCTTGGGGGGACTGAGGCAGTCCCTCCTGCTGCCATCCCCCCTTTCTCCCCCCCCTCTGGACTGCATGCTCGCCTCCTGAAGCCCCTGCTGCCTCGACCACCAGATCAAGAGCAGCTGCCACCACTGAGAGCTGCCTCAGCTACCTCTCCTTGCCCTTCTTTCCTTTTCCCCCTCTTCCCCTCTCAAACTCCCACCCTGCCCCCAGCCTGCTCACCACCTTCCTCAGCTCAGTTTGATCGACAGCATGGCGCAGAGTGGGCGCTGCCTTCCCCTGGCTCTTCCTTGGGATCTTGTTTAGGAGCCTCCTTCCCCTCGCTTCCCCACAGCAGCAGCTGCCACCAAGGGGGACATTGCGGTGCCCCAACTGCTGCCTTTGCTTCTGCTCCATGGTGTACTACATGCACCTCATTCTTGAAATTATGAGGGTGATTGCCCCCCAAAAGATCAACTTGCCACCACCGATCATCCAGACTTTCACTTCTGTTTTAGGGTGTGTGTTTTTTTTAAAAAAATTGGGTTCAAATAAATAGGGGGTCATCTTATACATGGGGGTGTCTTATACACGGAAAAATACGGTAGATACTAATGTTACTAAATTGTCTTCCAGATTTTCATTACCCACTTCCTTTATAGTTTCTGTACATTGATTTCTAATAGTTAGTAGATGTCCGGCTCGCTGCTATCAATAAATTACCATATTTTTCCATTTATAAGACAGATGTTTTTCACTTAAAAAAATTTGTAAAAAATTGGGGATCATCTCATACATGGATGTTTAAGAAAAACACTACTTGCAGGATATTTCAAGATATTATTTCGGGAGAAAACACACACACACACACACCCCTTATCTAAATTAGCCTGCAAGGGAGAAGGATGAGGAGGGTCACTTTTGCAGTGGGAGGTTTACAAACAACCACCAAAAGGGCAAAAGCACAGCATAGCTTGGAAAGGGCACTCCAGACAATGCACCAAACACCCACCCAACCGAAAGGGGGCTGAGCAGGCCCTGCAGCTGCTCCGTCCTCGTCCAAGGCCCAGGAACGGCACCCGCCACGTACATGCCTGGGAGGTGGCAAGTGGAGCAGCTGACCAGAGCCAAGAGGGCTGGAGAGGCAGCCAGCAGCTCCTCATCTCTCATCTGGTGCTTCCTTGGCGGTGGCAGCAGGGCAGGACAGCTGCCGGGCATCATGAGCTTGACGTGTTGCCATTGCCACTGCTGCTGCTCCCAGTTCCTCCAGCCTCCCTTCCTAACTTGCACACACACTTGCACACAGAAACACACCCTTCGGCTCTCACCTGTGGGCTCCTACCACCCAGCACACTCCACTCCCAGTTTCCATTCAAAGGGAACGCACCCACTCAGTAGAAAAAACCCTGGACGTTTTGCCAAATTAAAGAAATCCACCCCAGGTGCTGTGAAGAAGCTGCCGGAACTGCCATTCATTTCACTTAGCACTTCGGCCAACCAATGCGGACCGTTGCGGCAAGCCAGGTTAGGCAGAACAAGAGCACTCTAAATGAAAAAAAGTTGTTCTGTTTGATGTTTAAAGATACGGTACTAAATATACCGGTGCTTTGAATATTTAATAAAATATCAAAGTTGTTCTGTTTGATGTTCAAAATATTGATTTCTTAATTTTGGGTTCAACAAAATAGGGGTCGTCTTATACACGGAAAAATATGGTATTCTGAGTGTTTGTATTGTATTGTTCAATGGTCCATGAAATGATTTGTAGGTAATCTGTAGATGGGTGACAGTTCATTGTTGTGGATTAGCAATATTCCAGTATTTGTTTGCCTTTGCACATCATCACAGCGAGGGGACAAGGTCACCTCTAACATCAATATCCAACATTTGCCATTAATGATTTAATAGTTTATGAATTTTCCACTGAGTTGCCATTTTAAAACAGTTTTCTGTAAGATTTAAAGATAAAGTAAAAGTAATTTCCTGTGATGAGAAATTTCCAAACTCCCACTTGTCAATACAGATGATGGTATATTCATTTCCACGGAGCAAGCTGGGGTGATGTGCGAGTCCCAAAGGGCCTGAAAAGGTCCTCAGGCTTTATCTGCACCTTGCTTTTAATGAAGGTGTTCAACATTGTAGGCGCTGGTGAGAAGTCTTTGGATGCAGTGATCTCAAGGTGTCCTTTAAAGGTCATGTAGAGATAACACCTGCCTGGTGGAGCACATATATTTGTTTGCTTGTAACAATTGCCTCCTGTGCTGTGATTTCATAGCCACTTTAATCTGATGCAGCTATTTTTTGCCGTTGTTTTGAGAACAGCCTCTTCCAGCGTCTTTAATGTGCAGGACCAAAGGAGCAGGAATGTGAGGCTCTTGTAATAGCTCTTCAAAAAGAGTCTGGCCTTGATGCAGCCATAGATTTCCCATCAGAGCCCATTACAGCCACCGCGCTGCTTCCAAGAGCACTGGCAGAATGCCTGCCTCTCTCCAGCACTTAGCAAGAGGAGAGGCTGACTTGTAGTCAATAGCAGAGCTCTCTCTAGCTCAGGTGCAGAGTGGTGCTTCCCTTAAGTGAGAAGAGACCTTCTTTTCTAGGGTAGGGCTGGCATTACCAGGATTTCAAAGGCGGAATTGATGTTGGGGGGGGGGAGGGATTTCCAAAAGGCGGCAAGTCAATAAAAAAAATCACGGTTATTTTGGCATTTTTGTAAAAACAACAACAAAACCAACCCTCAACAATTGCCTCAGCTGGCGTGGGAGGTTGTTGCTGAGGACCCATCTCAGATATGGCACAAAGCTGCCTCTGATTCACAACAGCTTGGTGTTTCTGGGTTAATGAATGCACCCAGCCACAACAATGGAGAGACACCTCATTGATTCATGGCAGTTTGCCACACCTTAGCAGGGCAATGGCTAGTCGGCCTAATGTACACATAACTGTCTTGTTCCCTTGCTGTCCACTCTTGGAGCAAGACGCTGGGTGTTTGGGAGCTAAGTTCTGACCTGTTCTGCTTCCCTCAGGGCTCAGGTCTCTTTGTACTCAAGCTGCTTCTAGTTTGGATAGCTCTTGGTTCTGCCAGATTCCACCTTAAAACCCCTGTGCCTTTTGGCAAGTAACCCTCCTGGATTCTGTCACAGCCTGAATTGCAAGCACTGCAGAAAACCATTGTCAATGTTGATTGGAAGCTCTGAAGTTGCAAAGCCACCATGTAAACCTAGCCCCACCTGGTGTTTCTGCTATGCGCAGCTTGCTCCTTTGCAGAACTCCTTTGATTTAGGAGAGGCTGTGGCAGGACACAAAGACAGCCTTAAAATCCTTTCAGTGGAACCACCTCAGGTGTAAGAACGTAAGAAGAGCCCCTGCTGGACCAGCCAGAGGCCCACCTAGTCCAGCATTCTGTTTTCCATAGGGGCTATGATACATCAAGGACCGCCTCTCCCCATATGAACTGACCCAAGCCCTGCAATCATCACCTGAGGCCCTTCTTTGTGTGTCCAATCCACAAGAAGTCCAGGGCGTGGCAGCATGAGAACAGGGGCTTTTCTGTTATCACTACCTGTTTGTGGAATGCTCTCCCCTGGGACCTGGGATCTTCATTACATATCTTTAGCTGCCAGGTGGAAACAAACATTCCTCTTCTTCCTGGACTTCAGCTAATTAAACAATCTTGTGCCTTTTAAACTGAGCAGGGGAGTGATTATTGTTTGGTTTATTGTTATGCTGGGACGCGGGTGGCGCTGTGGGTAAAACCTCAGCGCCTAGGGCTTGCCGATCGCATGGTCGGCGGTTCGAATTCCCGCTGCGGGGTGAGCTCCCGTCTTTCGGTCCCAGCTCCTGCCCACCTAGCAGTTCGAAAGCACCCCTAAGTGAAAGTAAATAAATAGGTACCGCTTACCAGCGGGAAGGTAAACGGCGTTTCCGTGTGCTGCGCTGGTGCCGGCTCGCCAGAGCAGCTTTGTCATGCTGGCCATGTGACCCGGAAGTGTCTCTGGACAGCGCTGGCCCCCGGCCTCTTAAGTGAGATGGGCGCACAACCCTAGAGTCGGACACGACTGGCCCATACGGGCAGGGGTACCTTTACCTTTACTTATTGTTATGCTATGTATTTTGTGTTTTTATATTGTAAACCGCCCTGTGATCCTCGGGTGAAGGGCAGTGTATGTATATGTATATGTCTGCCCACAAGCTAGGCCTGAGCTCACAAGCCCCCTCCCATTCAGGGTCCTCAGCTGCTGGTATTGAGAGGCAGACAGCCTCTCTGATACCGGAGGTAATATTAAGCTGTCATGACTAATAAACCTGTATTTTTATCACCCCTGGGTTGGTTACATTTGCAGCAGCCTAGATCAGGCATGTGAATGTTCTGCAAAGTGCTGCTCTCTTGTAATCCTGCATACCTCTGGAACCTGCATGTCACTTTTTCACCTGGAGTGGGATCTAATGCAATTAAATGTGATGGAAATTCTGTGGGTAATTAACCAGCCTTCTCCTCCTCCCTGCACTTTAATTAAATTCTTATTTGAACCAGTTTCCTGATTTCCTGTATGTTGATTGCTGGAATTGGCTCTCGCACATTTCCTTCACAGGAAGAAAATGGAAATGCTGCTTTGGCTGGCATTTGATAGCCACTTCACCCAGGGAGCTGTGAGACCCGTTATTGGAAAACAAAATGGATATTGTCTGAATTCCACCCCCTTCCTTGCTGATTTCCCCTCCCCCCTGTTTTGAAAAAGGGGTAGGGGCTGTCACATAATCCCTCCAGAAAGGCCAGATGGTTTGTTAGTCTTATTAATATAATCCCCTTTTTAACCTTTCCCACTCCTGTTTTAAATGAACACTCAACTTTACCAGGTCAATATCTGCCTGGCCATGTAACAGCAGCCTTTTCATAACACACTCTTGTCTCCATCCTTCAGGGCATTCCTGGGCCTAATGTTATATGGATGTTTTTGCATATGGGGAGGTGCCCACCAGTACTTGATTTTAGCATACCATGTTGTCCTTGGCTATTAAGGGTGAAGAAGGCAGATGTAGTTCTCTACAGGCAATCCCAGCAGGTCTTTCACCTACAGAGAGAACCCAGCAGCTTTGCATTTTGTTTTGCAGACCTCCATGCTCTGAACCAGAGAGTCACATAGCTGAGTTTTCCTGTGTCTAGGTGGTATGTCAGCTTGCACCACCCACCCTGCACATCAGGCAGGCGGTCTACATCTTCTCTTTTTTGAGTGGCTCCTGTGTGTTCATTCCTTTCATAAAAAGTTCACAAGAATGAACACTTCAGAAGCAGAAGTGCTGCCTCACCCCACCCTACCTCAAACAGTACTCATCTTTTTGCTCCATGTTTCATAACAACTCAGTAGCCAAAACAGGCTTTGTTAGATAGCTGTGTGGACGTAGCCAAAGTGAAACAGTGGTAGTTCTCTTGGCTTCCCTAGAGCAGCCTTTGTGCTGGCTGGGACTGATGGGTGTTGTAACCCCAAACATCTGTAGGGCACCAGGTTGGTGAGGACTGCTCTAGCGTGTCCCAGCCCATGTTTGCAGCCCAAGGCATGTTCAAAGCCAATATTTGAAAGGGCTTAGCATCTGAATGAAGATGCAAACCAGTATCTCTTGGTCAGGTTTTTTTTGTACATAAGAGGCCTGCTGGATCAGGCCAAACACCCGTCTAGTCCGCCATCTTGTTCTCCCTGTGGCCAGTCACATGGTATATGAGATGCACTGGTTACTGATGCTCTTTGCTAGTCTGCCCATTTGGCCATCCCTATTCAGATCCATGACTGTCTGCAGGACTGGAAGGGCCCAGAGAGCCAGCCAATGTAATCCCATCACTAAAGACCAAATTCTGCTTGCATAAATCCTTACAAGATTCCTTACAGGTTCTTAACTGACGCACTGGAGCAGTGCACCACAATTGATTGCAGAGCAGCTTGTTTCAGGGGACTAGAGCAAATGAGCTCTGCCATGTGCTATAGGGGGAAACAACCAACCCTTTTCCAACTGACTACAGTGGTACCTTGGTTCTCAAACAGCTTAGTTGTCGAATAAATCAGTTCCTGAATGACGCAAACCTGGAAGTAAGTGTTCTGGTGTGCAAATGTTTTTTGGAAGCCAAACGTCTGACGCAGCTTCCGCTTGAGTGCAGGAAGCTCCTGCAGCCAATTGGAGGCCACACCGTGGTTTTCGAACGGTTTTGGGAGTCGAACTGACTCCTGGAACAGATTAAATTTGAGAACCAAGGTACCATTGTAGTTCAAATCTGACCTAAGAGGAGAGAAGTTCCTGTTTGACCCAAGTTATTCCTTTCCAGCCAGTGGGGGGAATAGCTCTCCTTGCTTCTCAGCACCATTAGTGGTTTCTGTGGACTAAGCACTGCAGTAGTGCTTCAACATTATGCCTGCTGGGACTACCAAGAGTGTCAGGTTTGCTAACAGAGCATCTCCTCTGTTCTGCTTGGCCCTTGCGAAGATTGCTTGGAATCTGTTGGTTGCGGTTGGGAAGGTGGTTTGGGGAGGTGGAGAAAAATAAGGCTGGGTGCTCTGATATTTGTTTGTTTTTGTCTCTACACAGGAGGAGCTAACTAGCACCAGTGTGGAACATATCATAGTCAACCCCAATGCAGCTTATGACAAATTTAAGGACAAGCGAGTGGGCACTAAAGGACTAGGTAAGTGTTTCTCCAGAGGCCCTTTCTTGAGTATGTGTCCAGGGTGGTGGGGGAGCAGTAGATCCGGACTAGAAAATGTACCAAAGAAAAACATTCAAAGCAATCCTCAAAGAACCCAAGGATCCTTGTTTAAAATGCCCTAATAATTTACAATACAGTGGTGCCTCGCAAGATGAAATTAATTCGTTCCGCAAGTTTTTTCTTCTTGCGAGTTTTTCGTCTTGCGAAGCACGGTTTCCCATAGGAATGCATTGAAAATCAATCAATGCGTTCCTATGGAGACCGTCCGGGGACAGAGGGGAAGCGCCGCGCACCTTCCCCTCTGTCCCCGGACCTGTTTAAAGCAAGGGAAGGGGCAGCGGGGAGAATCGCTTCTCCCCGTTGCCACCCCTTGGTTCAAAAGGGGTCCCGGGACAGAGGGGAAGGCGTGTGCGCCTTCCCCTCTGTCCCCTCTTTTGAAGCAAGGGGCGGCAACGGGGAGAAGATCGCTTCTCCCTGTTGCCGCCCCTCGGTTCAAAAGGGGTCCGGGCAGAGAGGGGAAGGCGCGCGCGCCTTCCCCTCTGTCCCCGGAGATTGCGGGGCTGGCAATGGGGAGAAGCGATCTTCTCCCCGCTGCCCCTTGCTTCAAAAGAGGTCCAGGGACAGCGGGGAAGACGCGCTGCGCTTCCCCGCTATCCCCGGAGCTTGCAGGGCAAGCTTCGTTTTGCGAAGCAAGCCCATAGGGAAATGCGTCTTGCGAAGCGGGTAAGAAAACGAAAAACTCCTTCGTCTAGCGAGTTTTTCGTCTTCCGAGGCGTTCGTCTTGCGGGGTACCACTGTAATAACGTTATATACATACTGAACATTTCAAATAACTTATTCCTAGTTTAGCTTATGTCTGCCAGTCATTTGTCTCATTGCCTGCAGATGTGAGATGCAGCACAATACATGCATGACTGGGTAAGGCTGGTGATGTCCCATGTCTGAAAACCCAGACAGCCACTACCAAACAGTATAGACAATATAGTACACGCCTAGCTTGGTAGCTTATAGTCTTCCTAAAACTTGAAGGCACAGTTGTGCAGCCAGGCCTGTCTCGGCCCTGGTATGAAGTCTGTGAGAAGTTGGTAGAAAAGTCAAAAGGCCGTTCTACAAATATGAGCTGCTGATCAAAGAACTACTAACTCCAACTGTGAATCCTGTAACTTAATTTTAATGGAAAACATGAAACTTGAGGCTGTTCAGTCTAAAAGTACAGAAAGATTTTTCCCCCTTTCCCCCTTTTGATTTGTAGATTTCTCTGATCGTATTAGCAAAACCAAGAGAACTGGCTATGAGTCTGGAGACTATGAAATGGTAAGTAACTAACTCAGATGAACTGTAGACTGAAAGGAAAACCTTTGCTCTGTACCAAGCTGTATCTCAGCTGGAGAATGAGATTGTAGCCTTAAGTAGAGGCACACAGTCAGGGCAGGAGGTCACGTGGCACCAGTATTAGTTCAGAATCCAAGAAGAAGAGTCAAGTCTAGCCAAGGCCCAGGATCCAGCAAGGCAAGTTCAGATAGAGGGGTCAGTTCATATAAGCAAGGTCAAGGTTCACCAACAAGCAAGGCAGGGAGAACTCTCAGCAGCTCCAACTGGAGCCTGGGATGGAAGTTACACATGGCAGGTTTGGATGTTGCTTCAACAAGCAGCAAGCCCAGACTGAGCCTTAAATAGGGCTTCAGCTTCCTCTATATCCACTACCTATTTTCTTAAGGGCCCAGGGCCAGGATAGGCTTGTAGTCCAAATCTGCTAGGAGGCAAGACCTCCCAGCCACCAGCCTTCCTCAGATTAGCCATTGCCATGGATGACCAGCCCGTGGCATGGGCTCCACAGGAGCAGGAATTCATGGCATTATTGAACTTCCCATTAATTGCCCTGCTCAGTTCTGCCTCTGGCCCCATCAACCACTAACGTGTCACCTCTTGAAAGTTACCCAGATGGAAAGGTGACCCTCAGGTTGAAAAAGACTTCTCATTGCTGAGCTAGACTATATATCTATATCTATATCTATATCTATCTATATCTATCTATATCTATCTATCTATATGAACTCTCTCACAGAAAGAATTGAGAATGGCCCTTCCTAGAGCCAGCCTTGCAACAGGAGATGGGGTGAGATGAAATTGTGCTGCCCCCAAAAATTCTGGTGTTGCTGTTGACCTGAGAATCCTATTTTATTTTTAAGCTAGGGGAAGGCCTTGGTGTGAAGGAGACTCCCCAGCAGAAATACCAGCGTCTGCTGCATGAAGTTCAGGAGCTGACTGCCGAAGTAGAGAAGATCAAGGTAAGATCAAGGTGGTCTCTGTTCTTGTTTCCTTCTGGCCCCCTTGCAGCTCCTCTGTGGGCCCTATTGATTTGGACCCACCCATCTTCTTGGTCTAGTCCTCGGGCCCAAATGCAAAATGAAGGCCTTTGTTATCCAATAAGTTGTCCTTGCCTTGAGACTATGTGCTTTACTGCTGTGGTTAGTATCAGTACAAGGGGGAGCAGCCCAGGGTCAGAGAGGATGGTGCCCCAAACAGTTACTGAATGCCAGGCTTTCAAAGCTTCTATCCCTTCTTCCACAGAGCACCATGAAGGAGTCGGCTGCCGAGGAGAAACTGACACCAGTTGCCCTTGCTAAGCAGGTGGCCAGCCTGAAACAACAACTTGTCTCCACCCACCTGGAGAAACTGCTGGGACCAGATGCAGCCATCAACTTAACAGATCCTGATGGTGCTCTAGCCAAGTAAGTCACGGTGGAGTCAGCACTGCAGTTCCCCAGGGCTTAGACCCACAAGCTGCTTAGCCCTGGAAAAACATGTCTTCTTAAGAGTCCATCTGAACCTGCCCTTCACCCTTGGCTACTGCGGTCAGGCCCTCTGCACCAGTGTTCGAAATTCACATTGTTCTTCGGCACATTTTGCAACAGGGAATTTAATTAGTGTGAGCAGTGTCTGAGCTCTGGGCATGGTACTGCGCCTAAGATTTCATATTAAAACTGCAGAGTGGAGGGAAATTGTCTGGAGAATTTCCCACTGTTTCTAAATTGATGGAGATCAGATGCAGTGTGCTTTTTTGACTTTTCTTTTAGTAAAACATCTTTTTTAGTCTTGTTAGTTTTGCAGTCTGTATAAATTTCCCGCAGGGAAGGAAATCAATAAAGTGCACTTAGTGTGGTTTAAATGCTATTTTCAAAGATTTACCTGGAAATTATTTTTATTGGAATACTTGTAAATATTTAAATACATGGCCGCACAATAGCATACCTTTCCCTTTCCATTATTTAGATTTTAAGAAGAAAATATAAGCAGGGAAAATGGTTAACATACTAATTTTAGCATGCCTGAAGAGCTACGTGCAGAAATATATGTGTTTTCTAGGGATGGTCATCTGAAAAAGTTGATTACAACCATTTTAGATTTGATTAGTTGCCCAGTTGCTGTATACCATGTTCAAAGTAAATTTCTAAACATGGGCCATTTCCCAACTGACATTGGCTGCAAGCATACAGAGGAGAAAAGTTTCCCCATCCCTTCTAATTATGCTCATGCCCCTCATTATTCCGATCTCTGATCCAAAATCCATTGCAGCAGGCGGTAGCTGTTGTAGCCAGTGTAGTCAGTGGGGACCTAACCATGTGCCCTCTAAACATTTGTGGCCTCTTCAACTTGTCAGGCGTTTGCTCATTCAACTGGAAACAGCCAAGAGTACTAAGGTGCCCCCTGCAAGTGGGAAGAGCCCAGCGAAAACTGCGGCTGGACCAGGAAACATGGTGACTTATGAACTGCACTCCCGGCCTGAGCAGGACAAATTCTCTCAGGCTGCCAAGGTAAGAACAGGAGTATTTGATCTTTGAGACCCCTCTGGGACTTATAAGGAAATAGCTAGGATGATGAGCTGATGCTACATAGGTACAGCAGTGAGCTGCTTTAGCAGCGCCCTCATTGTATGCAATTCAGCAGTGCCTTTCTCTCTCCAAGCTCAGCTCTGAGGGCAGGAGAGCATTCTGTTGCTTTATGGGGTGCTTGATTTGAGTGGGGAAAGGCCTATTGTGCACAGCGCTGGTTGGTTAGTACTTGTGACATCACAAGGACCCCAAGCTCCAGAGCATTTTTGTGTCCATATGTGTCTTCACTTAAAGAGAGCTGGAGACTGGGAGCATCAGGGTCTCGGTAATGTCTAGGAATAGTTCCCTTCCTCTGGGACTTAGGACATACATCAACTTGGCTTGTGCGTCTGTATGAAGCTAATGTATTTGATACTGAAGAAAGGAATTTCCAGAATGCAGAGCCTTTTTCCTAAGCTGCTTCCCTGTCCCACGCACAGCATGTATATACAGGGCTCATGGAGATCTTGAAGCATAAATCATTTCTGTGAATCTTCTCCTTCCCTCCCCACTGCACACAAAGTTTGAGCCTTTCTCACCCCATAGCAGAATAGAGCATCATAGAGTAATGAACCTTATTTTGGCTCCTTTGCTTCCCCCACACTTTCTCAGTAATCCTTTAACATCTGCATCACCCAGCAGTCTCTGTGACTTCATTCTGAGTACTTTAGAGTTAATGGGGTTATTGACTTACTTATTCTACAGTCATGAAAGCTTAGGAAGGCAGGAGTGGGAAACAGTGATAATGTCTTCCGGGTAATATTCTATACAGTCGGGGCTCAGGGTTCCCCAGAACGTGGATTGCTGCAACTCTGTTGGGACTGTTGAAAAGAAAGATCTGGCTGTAGGTTCCAGCCTGCTTCAGGTCCCGTTACTTCATGCTGGGGTTGAAGTGGTGGTGGGAAAAGGTGTCATTAATCATATTTGTACCCTGCTTTTTGGCCGTCCATTCTAGGCAACACAAAAATACCATTGTTAAAATGGCTAGGAAGGAGCTCAAAAGAAGTGGAGGGAGTGATAGGCAAAGTCTTGTTTGCATTGAGCAGATGAGGAAGGGACACAGGGATGCAGAAATACAGATAAGATTTTTCATTTTGCTGGAGGACTGTGGAATACTCTCTCCCTTAAGCATGCCCATATCTCCTTGGATGCCAGGATCAGACACCCATCCCTCCCATCTGTTCTTCTCTCTGTAAGCAAGTGCAGTGGTGGCTGAAGCAGGTGTCCCCGGCCCCCCTTGGTGGGGGTGGGAGGGCATGCCCACACCATTTTGGATTCCTTTCTCTCATTTCCCCAGTTTCGGATTATGCCACACACAACACATTAGTCATTTTGTGATGGTGCCCCTGACACCTTCTCAAACTTCCAAATGTGCCCAAGAAGGTTGGCAACCTCTAGGTGAAAGAAATGAAGTTGTAGTGGAGTGCCAGTCTCAGTGGAGAACTTTTTGGGAGGGGGGAACCTTTGTGGCTGATTTGAAATGATTGATGTGTATTTCTGTCATAGTCATATACAGTAGGTAATGTAATCTCATTCTGGACAAACTTTCAAGCTTTCTAACTTCTGGAATTTTCACCTGGCTTTAGATTCCTTGAGCCATCCATCCACACTTACAATTTTTTTGTGCCTTGAGGTATGAAATCTAAATAGGCACATGCACCTACCACCCAGCCCAATCCGTCCAGGAAGTTTTCCTCGGCAAACCCCATGAAAGTGAATATAGTCAAGGCGCCATGTTCCTGCACAGGTCTTGATCACTTCAGTGGGGCTTGTGAAGGGCAATTTCCTGGCATGTTGTACCCCATAGGTCAAATTGCCCTTAATGGCACCTGAAAAATGACACATCCGGGTCAAGGGGGAATTTTAGAAGTGCTTTGGCCTGCAATTCAAGAAGGCTTCTCGGGAGGGAGAGGAGTGCAACGCATCTTCATTTGCTCCCTCTGGTCTTTCCAGATTGCAGAATTGGAGAAGCGGTTGGCTGAGCTGGAAGCGACGGTTCGCTGTGAGCAGGATGTCCAGGTGAGGCATGAAGGCAGTGGAAGCCCTGGGTCCACGGAGAAGGTTATGGGGCCATAGCTCAGTGGTAGAGCATTGCTTTGCATGCAGAAGGTCCCAGTTCAATACCCAGTATCCCCAGGTAGGCCTGAGAGATACTTTGGTCTGAAGTCCTGGAGTGCTGCTGCCAGTCAGTGTAGACACTATTGAGGTAGATGGACCAATGCCTGACTTGGCAGGCTCCTTAAGAGGTAATGGGAACAGGTGTAACAGCAGGCTAGATTTTATGATGAACTCCATGGCTTCATTTGTTAGCAGCTCCTGAGATTTTCTCCAGTGATGCATTTAGGGCAGCATCTACTTTGGCCCTATAGGCGCGCTGTAAAATTGTCCAGGAGGTGTAATGCCTGGAGCTGGTTACAGGGCCTGAATGAATTAAATTGTTCATGGCCAGCCTGTGGCTGAAAATCCACAAGTGGCATAGGCAGCTGACTTTGTAGCACTCCTGGGCAAGAGCAGAATGCCCTGGCCGTGCCATAGAGTCAGATTCTTGCTGGACTAGAAGCAGCTCCAGCTCAGAGTGCAGGAACTACATGGCTATTGTTGAGTGTGATGCAGTGGCATTGCCTCACACTGCAGACAGGCTTGTGCCATGCTTGCCAAAGGCTGGCCAGCACTGTCCTAATCACCCCCCCTTCATTTTCTCTCTCTAGAATCCTCTGTCTGTCGGAGTGCAAGGAGCTAGTCTTATGGTAAGCTGTTGGCTGAAGTTTATAAGTGGCCTGTGCCTTTTGGGATTGGAAAGGAATTAAAGGGGATGTTTGCTTTTAAAGATTGGGCATGAGGGTTGTCTCTTAATTTATCCTGTAGCTGCTGGGAGGCCAGGTTGGGCTTGATGAGTGCTGTGCAAAGTGTGTGTACATGTGTACATGTGCAAAGCACATTTGTGTGTAAATGGAAAGGAATGAGATACTATGCTGAAATGTTGGGAAAAATAGCTTCTAGGCCAGGATTAAGGGAAATAGGTTTGCACCTCACTCTATAAGATGTTCTAGACAAGGGGCCGGCAACCTTTTTCAGCCGTGGGCTGGTCCACCGTCCCTCAGACCATGTGGTGAGCCAGACTATATTTTTTTTGGGGGGTGAGAATGAATGAATTCCTACACCCCACAAATAACCCAGAGATGCATTTTAAATAAAAGGACACATTCTACTCATGTAAAAACACTAGGCAGGCCCCACAAATAACCCAGAGATGCATTTTAAATAAAAAGACACATTCTACTCATGTAAAAACATGCTGATTCATGGGCTGGATTTAGAAGGCGATTGGGCCGGATCTGGTTGCCTACCTTAGGTTGCCTACCCCTGTTCTAGACAAAATGTTCTGTCTTTGTGGATTAAGTTCCTTTTCTTTATTTTTGACTACTGAGCTGAGGTAATCTGTGCCAAGTAAAACTGAAATTTTGCAACCTAAACAATATTTGCAAATTTACTAAATATTTCTCATGTTTTGCAAAATTCTGTCTTTAAAAGCTATTTTACATAATTTATTCTAGTTTTGCTAGTCTTCAAGAAGGCCGAGGAGCTATGTAGGTTGCTGAAATTTCTCTCTCAAACACACAACACAGCACCATTGAAAACCTATTTAAACTACGCCTTTGGTACCTGAGATTCCAATTTGCATTATTCATGCAGTATGAAGCATATATTCACAACAGTGAAAACTAGAAATATGCTGTCTTTAAGAAAAAATATAAGATTCTTGAGTAGCTGAAATTTCCATCCAAGGTTGTGTTCCACTGGTGGTTGGTTGTTGTTCTGTACAATTGCAGCATAGACGTATCCCCATGTATTACCTCAAAGAGCTGATGGTATTCGGGGGGGGGGTCTCACTGGATCTGGCTGGGACAAATGTCACCTGGGCAGGAAGAGCCAAGGTAGGAAAGGCCAGCCTGAGGGCCGGGACTAATTCCACACACTGATTTGAGTTAGCCAACTAAAGTTTTGCCTACAGGCATGTGGTACTTTTTCCTCTAAAACGCTTTCCCCATGTCACATCCTCTCCATAGCAAACTGTAGAGATCCTGCAGGCCAAAGTCAGCTCCTTGGACATGGCAACCCTGGACCAGGTGGAGGCAAGGCTACAGGTGAGTCTTTTTCAGCCGCAGCATTTAGGGCATGTGGAAAGGACTAAGTGATTTTGAAAGTTCTGGCAGGGTCTAGCTTTCCTAATGGCAGTTCTTCATTCCTAGAGCGTCTTGGGAAAAGTGAATGAGATTGCCAAGCACAAGGCCACCGTGGAGGATGCAGACACCCAAAGCAAGGTCAGATGTGTTTTCTCTCTGTAACTGGGCAAACGATAAAACCCACTTTCTGTATTTGTATGAAAGCATCTTGTTGATTAGGGACGCGGGTGGCGCTGTGGGTTAAACCACAGAGCCTAGGACTTGCCGATCAGAAGGTTGGTGGTTCAAATCCCCACAACGGGGTGAGCTCCCGTTGCTCGGTCCCTGCTCCTGCCAACCTAGCAGTTCAAAAGCACGTCAAAGTGCAAGTAGATAAAGAGGTACCACTCCGGCGGGAAGGTAAACGGCGTTTCCGTGCGCTGCTCTGGTTCGCCAGAAGTGGCTTAGTCATGCTGGCCACATGACCCGGAAGCTGTACGCCGGCTCCCTCGGCCAATAAAGCAAGATGAGCGCCGCAACCCAAGTCAGTCACAACTGGACCTAATGGTCAGGGGTCCCTTTACCTTTACCTTTACCTTGTTGATGGACTCCGCCCAGTATACCTGAAGGAGCATCTCCACCCCCATCGCTCAGCCCAGACACTGAGGTCTTCCTCTGAGGGTCTTCTGCTGGTTCCCTCACTGCGAGAAGTGAAGTTACAGGGAACCAGGCAGAGGGCCTTCTCGGTAGTGGCGCCTTCCCTTCAGATGTCAAGGAGGTAAAGAACGACATAACATTTAGAAGGCATCTGAAGGCAGCCCTGTATCAGGATGTTTTTAATGTTTGATATTTTACCATGATTTATATATGTTGTAAGCCGCCCAGAGTGGCTGGGGAAACCCAGCCTGATGGGTGAGGTATAAATAATAAAAGTAGTAGTAGTAGTAGCAGCAGTAGTAAGGGCAGCATTGGCCTGCTATTACCGATCAGGTCACTGTGATTTCCTGATCCCGGTGACAAAGAGCACTGTGGGTTCATAAGGCTTCTGCCAACTCTGGAAGAGGAAGAAGGGTAGAGACTTATCAGTTGTGGATGTTCTGAACAAGCCCATGGGATAGATTCCCTGCCAGGCTGTGTCTTGGTGATTCACACACAAACACAACACCCTGGTAAATTAAAGACTGCAGCTCTTCTGTGCCCTAGAAAATCCTGAATAAAGAAAAGGGGGTGACATTTGGGAATGGCTTACCATGATCTGATCACTCAACATGTGATGTCTGCCTGTTTTATTGTGTGAGCTGAGCTCCACCATAGAGCATAAGAACATAACGTTAAGAGCTGTGCTGGATCAGGCCCATCTAGTCCAGCATCTTGTTCTCATATTCGACAGCCAGCCCCCTACAAGAAGCTTGTGAGCAGGACCTCAGCACCGCATTTTGGGATGTGAACATTTTGTCTGGTGTTCAGAACTCTGCTGGCTCATTCACCTGAGCAACTCAGCATTTGATGCTGTAGTCAGCAAGGGATGAATGCAACATGATTTGTGCACTGGCTTTTGTTGAGAGACTTCTGCTTTTGCCAGCCAAGCAGTGAGATTGTGAGCAAAACTAGATTACATTTTGTCGTCAGTATGTGTATGTGTTCATGAACACATGGGAAGTTTTTTGGAGGGATGGTGATGGAGGAAGATGATTGGCCTAAAGTTGAAGACCAGGTTCCCACTTGGATTCCCCCCCCCCTCCTGATAACTTTCTGCCTCCCCTTCCCATACAGGTGCACCAGCTCTATGAGACTGTGCAGCGCTGGAGCCCTCTGGCCAGCTCCCTCCCTGAGGTGGTGCAGCGCCTGGTTGCTGTGCGGCAGTTGCATGAACAAGGTGAGCCTCTGAGCCAGACAGGGGCATTCTCTAACTCGGGAAGGCAGAAGAGTAGCCTCAGCCTTTGGGCCTCCCATTTTTGTTTATTTATTTTGTCATTGTCATTTTTTTCTATTTTTTTACACTTGAAACAATAACATTTCAAATAAAAGAAATACACAATTGATATTGACTCCCCTTCCCCTCCTTCTATTGTGCATTTTATTACTCCCCCCCACATATTCTAATTTCTCCCTATATCTCATTTTCCTCGTCTTCACATTTACTGCTGAATTTATTCATTTTTTATGAATCAATGAATTTTTTAACAATCGACAAAATCCAAGATCAATACATATTACAAAAAGAAAAGAAAAAAATAGATTCATACACAACAGATTCTATTATGACTTCCGATTATTCTGTTACTGTTAACTTCTTAATATGTTTACACTATGTCTCTACATAATCCATAAAACATTTCTAATCTTCTTCAAATAGTTTTTTTATCCTGATCTCTTTTTATGTCTTTCAGTCCTGCCATTTCTATATATTCTGTTAACTTTGTCTGCCATTCTTCCTTCGTTGGCATTGTATCTTCCCTCCACCATTCGAGTCTTTGGGCCTCCCATTGCCCCAGTGAACTGGGTGGCTTTCCTTCCTGTCCTCAAGCTGACTTTTTGGTTCTTCTCTGTTACAGCCATGCAGTTTGGGCAGCTCTTGACTCATTTAGACACTACCCAACAGATGATTTCTAATTCATTGAAGGACAACGCTTCTCTGCTGACACAGGTGGGTTTCGGGGCTTTGGGGAACTGCCTGTGGGACTACTCGGGTCTCTACAAGCTGGCCAGTACAGATAGCATGGGCACACCTAGTTGTGGGGAGAGCACCCAGCTGTATATTCCACTGTTTCTGAGAATAAACTGCAGCCGCTTCACCGTACAGCACAGATCCCTTTACCACAGCTATGAGATCTAGGCTTCGTAGTGCAATGTGCCTGAAGCCAGCTCCCCACAGAGCACATCCTGCAGGATCCTGCCCTTGTCCATTCTGTGGACATGACCAAACCAGCATAGATGTCACTGGGGCAGGAGTGCGAACATGCTGGGAAGGTGGGTTTGGGGGAGCGCATCTTTGCTGGAAACTGTCCTGCCATACACACGTTTAGAAAATGGCAACTTTGCTGCTTTAGAGCGGGAGTGAGACCTGTGGCCCTCCAGACGCTGTTGGACTTCTGCTTCCACCATCCCTGGCCACCTAGCCACGCTTGCTGGGGTTGGTGGGAGTTGGGAGGGGCTACAGAACCTACCTGCCGCTGCTGTAGAGAGTACTGCCACCCTGAGAGGCAGCAGGTTGAAAACCAAAGTGTATGCGGACTATTTTGAAAACCATCTTGCGGCATTTGTGTGCCCTAAATAGAGCCAGGTGATTCATTGGTCTGACTCACATGCTAGAAGGTAGCCATGGTGGAACATGTTCCCAGGCAAGCCCTCCATATGGCTGGCGTCTATCCAGGTTCTCTCCCTCCATCTCTCTCTAGGTTCAGAAGACTATGAAGGAGAACCTGGCTACCGTGGAGGACAATTTTGCCACCATTAACGCACGGGTGCAGAAGCTTGCCAAGTGAATCCCCTTAACAAAGTCTACAAAGGCAGGAACTGAGGTTTGCCTGCTGTCCAAATAAGCACTAACCGCTCCGTCCCTTCCCTACCTCTGTACCTTTTCTCGTGTGCACTTAGTGGGAGTTCAGCCTTGATGAGGGCTGGTGGACTGAGTGCTTATCTCTGTTAGAGGGCAGGTGCGTGCGCCCCCCCCCCCCACCTCTTGCAATGCTTTGCACCCCTGTGGCAATTGATGCTGACTGCAGAGGGCAGTGTTGCATTCCAGAGTGGAGGGAGGGTGTGCTAGAGAGGGAACCAACTTTGCGTATCCACCTGGGAAGTTGTACTCACTGCTGCTTGGCTCGGAGCCTTCTACTTGGAAAGATTATCTTACCTCTCAGCCTGGCATGGAAGCAGATTGTATTGTTGTATAATTATTTACTGTCATTAAACACTTATGCTTAGTGCTCTGTACTTGGTTTTTGTGTGTGTGTGGAACAGGTTGCATGTGCTTGTCTTTCTGCAGTCTCCAGATTGTGCTCTTCATGAAGGAGAAGGTTGCCAGTGGCTCTTAGTTACAATGGCTTTTGGCTTGTCCAGAAACACTTTGGCAATGAGTATGAGGTGCTTGGAGACAAGCATCAGGTGAGGTCTGTTGCTCCCTTGATCTTGTTCTGGGCTTCCCAAAGACATCTAATGCCCTCTGTGGACAACAGGGCTAGATGGGCCTTGGGTGTGATCCAGAGAGCTCTTCTTAAGTTCCTGTCCCATTTCACCCTCGGGAAGTCTGCACAAGCTCTTCCAATCTCCTCTCCTATAGTGAAATAGCACAGCCTACACTGAACTCCCAGGACTGAAGTGACACCACTTCACATATTACATTCAGGGTGGAGGGATTCATTCACTGCTGCTCATTCGGAATAATCTATGCTGGGTAGCAGTCGCATTGACTAGGAGGTCACTGCTAAAGCTGTTTGTTATTACAGCAGATACTGATTGTGTGATGAAGGACAGATATACAGTGGTACCTCGGGTTACAGACGCTTCAGGTTACACACTCCGCTAACCCAGAAATAGTACCTCGGGTTAAGAACTTTGCTTCTGGATGAGAACAAAAATCGTGCCGCAGCGGTGGTGCTTCAGGTTAGCTAAAGTGGTGCTTCAGGGTAAGAACAGTTTCAGGTTAAGAACGGACCTCCAGAACGAATTAAGTTCTTAACCCAAGGTACCACTGTACAGCTTCAAAGAGTCACATACCAGAAGCCCTCTTTGGGCTGTGGCTGACTAGTGCATGGCTACTCACTCCATTATGTTTGAATTTCTTCCCCATCCATCACCTCTGAAGAGCCAGCTTTCAGTATATCATGAGATAAGCAAATATACTAGGAGCTGTGCCTCCGCCTGCCTGCTGTGTTCACTAACCCCCACATTAACTCCCCAGAGCTTCCCCTTCCCACCCTCGTACAACTATGGCAGTGGGCATCCTTCTGTCTTGAGAAACAAGGGAGTGTGCCGCCAGGGGTGAAACCAGCACTGAAGCCAACGGTGACCTCCCTGGGGCACAAGCCTGGGCAGTGTGTCTGGAGGTCCTGGGCTGGCTGCCCAGACCACCCCCCCCCCCGGCCTCACTGATGTTTTCCAAAGGAAAGCAGAGCAATAGGTTTGGCATCAGCTTGGCTGCAGGAGTTGCTGGAAGGAGGCAGACAAGGAGCCGTCCAGCCACCTTAGGGACTCCACTTAAGATTTGTGTAGGGTTTACTCCTTAGCCTTTTCTTCTCCCAAAGATGTCCCGCAAGGCAGCAGAGGTTTAGGATCAGTGTTTTCCTTCTCCTAGATGAGGCTGAGGAGCCCAATTTCCCTCTACAGTATGTGCAAAAATCACCTCTTGTAGCTCACATAACTAAGCTCAATTTTCACCTTCCAAACCCCATTTCTGAAGCCACTTCTATTCTGCAACACCCCCTCTGCGCCCATTTTCACCCTCACACCCATGTTGATTCTTCCTCCTTTTAGGCAACCCCCACCTTGCACACGATCCACTTCCATGGTAAACTCCTGCATCTGCCTCTTTCCACACTGGACTACTTAGTGACTAAGCACCTTTTTCACCTTCTGCCAAATTACAAAACCACCATCTCTTCCTATTCTTCAGGCCCTTGCATGCACTTGCTTTCATTTCCCATGCCTCCTGCGCTCTGCTTTTTTGAAACCCCCTTCCTGTTCTCAACTCTCTGTTGCACACAAATCACCCGTTTCCATGCTGTAGCCTCTCTCCTATTGTGCATCTTGCATGCACATATCATTTTCACCTTCACTTCCTTTTCTCTTGGTCCTCCTTCGGCTCTCCCTTGCACACAGACCACCGCCCTATTTCCATCTCATCCAGTGGTCTGACTTCGTTTAAGGCAGGGTGTTTTCAGCCTCTTAGAAATACGGGCTGCACACCACCCTGCTTCCAGAGCTGTGAGTTGAGCTGACAAAAGACCAACCCCATAAGACTTTGTTTTAAATACATATTTTAATACTTGATACAAAACACACACCCCCCCCAAAAAAATAAACAAGTAAAGAAACAGTAACTTCGATCTAAGCGGCAAAATATTTTCATCTGTTAAATTAAAAGTCGCTCCCATAGAAAAGCTACAATTCACAATTGTGTAATTGTTTTTTTTTTTACAAAACAAAATTTAAGCTCGAAAAAGGAAAATAGTTCCCCCCCTCCAAATTCCTTTTTAAAAATTTTATTTATACAAAACAAAGGCCGAAGTTGGTTGGTTGGTTTGAAGTGCACAGGGGAGGGGGAGACAGCGCGAACTGTACAGTATCTACACAGTGCTTTTGCATAATCCGTCAAGATTCTCAACCAGACATGGGGGCAGGTGGCGGTGTACTTGGGGCGTGGAGCGTTTTGGTCGTTCAGAGATGAAGGCTGTAGTGTGTATGTTTGCAGGGAGGGGGCTAGAGAAGCAGATGCCGGGGCAAAGCTGGGCCAATTCTAGTTAGAGCACAAACTCCTCCTCTCCCTGGCCAAGGACCTGAGTGTTCTTTTGAGGATTGAGAGAGAAAAATACGTAGGCAAAGGTTGCTTTTTCGTTTGTGTGTGTAAAGGGGGGGGGGTGAGAACATGAAGCCCTACCAGTCCCAGGAGCCCAACTAGAGCCAAGGAGAAGAGCAAGTCCAACTCATCAGCCGGACTTTGCCTCATGGCCACTCTCTTTCAGTAGCGTCTCAATGGAGGTGGGGGGCTGTGGGGGGGGGAGTGTGGTGGCGGGGAGTGAATGAATTGCTGAACTATGGAAGGGAACGAATCCTCCCTTCAAAAACGTGGCTTCTTTTTCCTTATTGCTTTGTACCTTTAGCACAGGGGCCAGGATCTTGTGTGTGTTTTTGGCAAGGCAGAGAAAGAGAAAGAGACTGATTCTTGTATTAAAACCCTGAGCTGGTTCTCACCTGGGTGCTAAAGTGCACACAGGTCTGAGGTAAGGTGGGAAGTGAAAGGGCCAGGATGTCCTCTTCCTGGAGCACATGGCCCTTGCTACTCCTGCTGAGGTTCTGAGATTCAACCGAGGGGGGGAGGGAGGGGAATCTCGCCAGCGTCAGGGGAAGGGGCAGCTACTACACAGCGGCAAGGGACTCCCCGTCAGGTCATTGAAAGAAAGAAGAAAAGCTTCCAAGAAGTGCTATGGGTGTGTCCAGCTCTAGTGCTCCTTTTGCTCCCATCCCAGCCTTTGCTCCCACCCACCCACGTCCCAAAACAAATGCTGTGACCAGAGATGCACCTTGTGCTTTCAGGGGTCCCTTTTAGGAGAGATTCGGGACCCAGGCAACTGGTGAAGCTACAACACATTCACGGCTAAGGCGCAAAGAGCCCAGCAGCAGCAGCAGCCGATCCTCTTGCTGGTATTTCCCTCCCCTCGCCCCATGTCCAGGGGGTGGGCACCAGAGATTAGGGGGGTGGGGGGGAAGAGAGAGAGAAGCCAGAGGTGTCCTAAGCTCTGATCGCCTAGGAACGAGGGGGGTCTCCGGTTCAGGCGGTGCTATGTGGGCAGTTTCCTCCTCCTGTTTTTCACGGGTCGGCCAGGCCGTGGCCGACGAGCAACAGTGTAGTCAACCTAACAGAAAAAGAGAAAGAGAGTGAAGGGGGTGTTTAAAGCTCGGCTTACTAAGTGGGCAGAGCTCAGAGGCAGGAGCTGCATCTACGCCAATGCAGGGGACGCTCCTGTTATAAATAAAGTCCATTTATTTCCAGGGCGTAAAAAGAGGGAAGGGGTGTGGAAGAAGGAAGGCAGAGGCAGCAGGCAAAACGCCCCATAAAACAGAAGGGGGGTGTACATGCAACAATAAAACTTAACTCTGCTGTGGGTACTAAAACTAAAAGATATAGCTAAGGCAAGCTGGGACAGCCCTAGTCCAGTGATAATAGTAGGAAGGGTGGGAATAGGATGGAGTGCAAAAGAAATCCCTTCTTGGGTCCAGGCAGCAAACCAAGGGGAAGGGTAATAGCTCAGAGACAGAGCATATGTTTGGCATGGCGAAGGTCTCTAGGCTTCTACCACTGAACTGTGAGCCTCCCATTAAGATGAGTGCTAAGAAGAGATGCGGGCTGATGATGTATCTTTCTGGAGAACTCTCTTCTCAGCTTTGGGGTTGTAACAGAAAAGGCCTTGCTAATTCTCTTTGCCAATTGCTGAAACAAAAAACTGGTTTGTTTCGGAGGGTTGATGTGAATATGAACACATAATGAACACCCAATACTCTGTCCTGCTGGCAAAACTGTACTGTAGCAGAGTGGAAAACTAAATGGATTTTGGCAAGAGGTGGGAGGGGTGAAGCAGTCAATGCAGGTGTCATTGCTGCTGGCAGAATGGGACAAGACAACCAATCTTGCCAATGGGGCACAATCCAGTTCTGCAGCACAAGCCCCACTGAAGTGAATGAAGCTTTCCCAGCAGACTGTGGCAATGGCTACTGGTAGATTGCAGATTTTCCCCCTCATGGAAATCCAGATTCCCATCAATGTGTCCTTACAAGAATGACATACTCTACCCATCTCTGCTGCTGAGATCATCTTCAACAGCCCTATTCCACCTTCCCTCAGCGGAGAAGCAGGGCTTGCAAAAAGTTGTGCCTCCCTTTCCTGGGCTGGGGCACAAGGAAGGCACTTCCACTTCTGAGCACTGTCACCAGAGCAATGATGTCAGCCTTTGCTCCAAACAATTTCTCCCATTTGGCAACAAAAAGGAAAGGCCTTTATCCTCTAATTTAGGGCAAGCTTCCAATGTTCCTCCAGCTGCTTTCATAGTCCCTCAGTGCGCTGGAGTCACCCTCCCTTGGGAATGTCCCCTGGTGACTTCACCAGCTTCAGCCAGCTTCCTGTCAGCTTCTCTTGGGTCCTGCTGCCCTGTGGTTTGAGGGAAGATGTCCAGAGAACCACTTATCCCAGCCTCTGCCCTTCCTGGGATCTGCTGACATTGCTGCCTCCTCACAGGTCCTTCTCTGGGCTTCTCCTGTTGATATCCAGTGATGGGTGTGTTGGCCCGTTTCTTCTAAAAGGCCTTTGGACATGGAGATAATGGCTGGCAGGGGAGAGGTAGGATGGCTTTGCTGCTGTAGGTACAGGTTTCTACCCTGTTTTTGTGCACACAGCTTTGAGCTTAAAATACTTAAAATCATCATTGATTTTAAGTACTGGAAGACACAGGATCTACCTACACTGGAAGAATGGCAGATGAAGGTGATGGACTACATGGGCTTGGCAGAAATGACGAGCAGAATCCGAAACCAGGGAAAAGAAGTGGCGGAAGAAGAATGGAAAAAGTTTAAGGACTATTTAAAGAAATATTACAAAATTAATGACAGTTAGAATGATGTTGGACTGAAGTAAATGGTTACTATCAGTAATGGTTAAGACAAGGAGAATAAGGATGATTAGCTTAAATTCATAGCAAAATAAGGGAAGATTTGCTGAACAATTGATTAGAATTGGAATACAGAAACGGGAGGCATGAGGAAGTCGAAGAAGAAAGGTTTAAGAAATTAGGACATGAAATGGTACTTGTTTCTTGTTTTGTTTCTGTCTTTTGTTTGTTTATGTATGTTTTGTTTGTATGAATATAAAAATTGTTTAATAAAAATATTATAAAAAAAAAAATACTTAAAATCATCATGTTCTAAGCTGCCTTAAGCACTTTCAAAAAGTGACATGGAAATGTTTTAAACAAAGAATAAAATCACCAGGGCATGGGAGTGATAATGTAAAATTGTAGGACACCTTCTAAGTCTTCACTTTTAGATGAATTTGCATTGCCTTTTCTCTGGTGGTTTTGTTTTTTGCTCATCTCCAAAATGTAGAAAGCTTTTTGATCAATTGTTTATTTTAAACTGAAAACACAGAAATCCTGATGAAGCCAATGGACACCAGAAGCCAGACTCTTCCATTTGAGGCACAATCAGATCCACACAGTGTATTGATATTTTTGCTTTTCAGCGACGGTAAGTGCTTTAAAGGAAATGATTATCTGAAGACATAAATTGTGGCCATGAAGTGGGGGGTGGCCACTTGTGCATTCCCCCAAAATAGGCAAGGCATCACCCTCACCACACAAAAAGGGGGACAAAAGAGGGCACATATTTGTGCAAAAAAATTACAGGTGCTGATAAACATGTAACAATGCAAATTTAGGAACTACTGTAATTGAAACAGAAATGCATCTTGTCAGGGTGGGAAAGACTGTGATCATGTGAGCTGTGTGTGCCTGCTCAGTCGGCTGTCCAGGTGCCAACCTTCCATGGGCAATTTCAATGCAATTATCTTCTAGAAAATCCTGTTAGGAGAAGCCTCCTTACAGTTTCTCATCTTTAAACTGGCCTTGGACCAGACCGCCCTTCACCCAGAGGACTGACCTCTGTAAGGCAGGACACATGGCTGCTCCACAATGAAGCCACAGGGGAGCAGCAAGAGGAAGACCCGGGGTTAGTTTGACAGAATACAGGCCATTGCCTGCCCCTGTGTGTAGCAGGGATGGTGGCTGAGAGAGCAATGGCTTCTCTGCTCTATTATGCCTCCTTGGTGTCACCCAGTGGTGTTTCACTGTGGGCCAAAAGGTCTATTATGCTCTAGGACACAGGGAGCAGCTTGGAGGAACCCTCGCTGGCCTTCTATGACCTTGAGAAGCACTTTGCCGAGAAAATAGTTTGCCTTTGCTCTGACTTGGGTGCCACGCAGGGTGCATGAGGTTGTGACTTGTGGTTGCTCCCTTGGCTTCTCTTTCACCCCAAGCAGTTGGTTGAGTCTTTGCGACCTACAAATGTGGACAGGAGGCTTGGAGAAGTGCATGGTTAACCCTTTCCCGCTAGGTGTTGGGCTGTGTGTGGTGTCCAGGCACATGGGAGGAGGGAGAAAGCAGCCTTGCTGCAAGACATATTAGTGCCTACCACTCTGAAGGAGGTGGCACTGGGGTGGGCTGGGGTGGCACTTACCAATGGGCTGGGCCCTGGATCAGCACTGGGACCCCGGATCCGTGTAGCTTCAGGTCGGGCGCTGGGCCGGGCACCACTGCAAAAAAACAAGGGTGGATTAAAGAGAAGGAAAAAGCTTTCAGTGGCCCCCAACCTTGCTCTAGGTTCTGCCATGAGCCCCATCCTTTCTGGGACATGGTCCTCACCTGCTTTTTCTCCTCCGGCCACGTCGGGCTGGTCGCCTTCCTGGAGGGCCCTGCAAGAAGGATGACTGGAAGGTGAACGTCTGCATCTCCGCCCCCTCCTGCTGCTCCCAGCGTCCTTGGAGCCATCCATTTGCCCACTCAACTCCACCCAGTCTGTCCATCTTCCAATCCCTGGACTCCTCAGGACCATTATGCAAAGGCCACTTTGAATATCCCACAAGGCTCATGTGCTCCCCTGACCTCTTCCTACCAAGCGGCCCTGAAGAGCTCTGTCAATTTTAGTTTCGTAACAAGCTAACTTCAAATTCACTGACTTATTAAACTGGTCTGTCTTTTAAAAACCAGAACCCCCAGTTTGAATGTAATGCTAAACTGAGATAAAAGTGAGACTTGATGGACACCCTCTTCCTGGCTATGCAAGGGTGTCGGGCGTGTGAGTGTGAGTGCGCAAACCCAATGCTTCATTCAGACTTGTTACGGCTTGTGTGTGAAGCTCCCTAGCAGCCTCACTGAACACTGTTGCTACTCAGCATGCAACAGGCCCTTCATAGCCAATGCAGAAGCAAGGGCTCAAACCAGAGGCATTCCTTATGCTGAAAAAAGCAGCATTAGAAGTGCGTTGGTGCACAAAGGCCTTGGGTCTACCTAGTCCAGCATGTGGTGTCCAACTCAGATGGCCAGCAATATGGATGGGTAGCTGTCCATCATGGTGGAGCCATCCCATTTGTCCGCAGCATCAGGAAAGCAGGAGACAGCTTGCCTCTGAATAGCAAGGGGGCCTTGCAAGCCATGCTCCCTCCCCCCCCCCTTAGCCAAGTCAGGGTGGAGCCCATTTCCCAGTCACCCCTACTCCCCTTGTTTCGGCGCCTGACGTACCTTTATCTCCTGGACAGCAAAAGGGCCCGCTTGGCTTTCAGCGGTGCTGGCCACCATCTCCCCGTTGCAGCGCCAGGCAGGATGGGACGGGTGGCCTGCGCCCAAGTCGGGAAGCTGGCCGTTGAAGTGCCGCCTGCCCCTGCCCCGCCCGCCCCCTCGCCGTCCAGACTTGCCGCCCCGCCCCGGCCCCCGAGAGAGGCTGCTGCCGGAGTCTCCGTTCAGGTCTTCTGTGCCACGACGGGGCCGCTTGAGCGGGGAGCGCGAGCTGCTGGCCTCCTGCCCCAGGGGGGCCTCCTGCTGTCCTTGCCTGGCTGGCTCGAGGGCTCTGGGCGGCTCTAAGGCACTTGTAGGGGCAGCGTCCGTGCAAGGGGGGGGCAACGCAGTGTTGTGGCCTGGCTCCGTCTCTGCTGCAGGGGCCCCGCTGGCCAAGGCTGGGGCTGGGGCTTCACTCGGTTGCACAGACTTCTCTGGGACGCCAAAGCCAGAGCTCAGCTGGCAAAAAGAGACGAGACAGCGGAGGAAATCCGTCAGAACTATGCAAAGACTGCTTCTCCAAAAGCGTATTTAAATTCACTTCTGCTGAGTCCATTAAAGCTGGCCTCAGTATTCAAAACATTCGTCTTTTCAGCAACACCCTGTGTTACTATTTCTTTCCCAAAGTCCAGCGGTGGGGAACCTGTGGTGTTCCAGAAGATGTTGGACTCCAACTCCCATCAACCCTGGCCGTTGGTCCTGCTGGCCGGGGCTGATGGGAGCTGGAGTCCAGCAGCACCCAGGGCGTGCCTCCCCTGCTCCCTATTTTCCTGCTTCCATTGCTCATCTTCTTTTTAATCCTTCGCCATCCCAGTGAACCAGCCTATTGGAGAGTGTTGGGCTTTGACTAAGGAGATCCAGGGTCTAATCCCCACTCTGGCCTAAAATACATGTTACATGGAAACACACATGAACAAGAGCCCAGGAAAAGCCTATCCTGATGGGTGGCAACTCCCCACCCTCACACTTCTGATCACCCTTACCAAAATCAGCTTTTGCTTCTAAAACAGCTGTTGACTACTGTCAATTATGTACTTTAGGCCTTGCCCCTGGCACTCACTCTTCACCTCACAGAGTTGTGAGGATGCTACCAGGAAGTAAGTGTGTGAGGGGGGGGGTGCGCGCACAAATTGGTGAAAAGATGCAATTTTAAAAAATGTCAAGCATAACACTCCTAACCCATCCTATAACATTCCAAAATAGCCCAAATACAGCAAAGTAAGCAATGCTAACGCAGCATATTTGTGTACATTTGTGAGTTTAAGAACACTCAAAAGCATTTCCCCCAAGTACTGAATCTGGGGGGTGTTTCTGAATGCTGCCTCGCCCTTGGAAGCCGGATACAGCCCCCGGCTCTCCACTTACTTGCAAGCTCTGGAGGAGGCAGGCCAGGGGGTTGGAGGCGGCCAGCAGGGGCAGCTGCCCTTGGAAAAGCTGGAGTCCGAGTGGCCCTTGCAGGCTGGGTGGCAGAAGCGGCTGCTGGGCCTGGAGAAGAGGGTTTCCAATCAGCGAGGGGCCGGAGCCTGGGTTCAGCCCTGACAGGTCACCTACATGGTGGAGAGAAGGAGGCCAGGCTGTGAACAATGTCACTCTCACACAAGCGTCCCCAGGGTGCTCCAAGGTGCCTCACCGCAAGAGCTGTAACAGCACCTGTTTTTGTATGTTCTCTTCCAATGCCCAATATATACTGACTAAAGGGAACAGGATTGTTCCTCCAAAAGGGTGAAAGGGACTTCTGCACATACACCTGCTGTCAACTGCAGTGGAATAATTTAGACATGTGCAGCTGCATGTGCATAGAGCTCTTCCACAATTCTGCTGAACAAACAGGCTTCAAGGGCCTTCAAATACTTCTGGAATCCAAAGCCTGAAAACGTGAGAGCCCAAAATACCCCAAATTTATTATTTTTTTTGGGGGGGGGAGCCTGTTCCCCTCAAGATCTTCCTGGACTACAGCTCCCATCATCCCTGAGCCTAGGCCATGCTGAGAGGGGCTGATGGGAATTGGAGTCCAAACTTCTGGAGGGCCTGAGTTTCCCAGCCTTGGATCAAGAGGAAGAATGCAAGTAAACAGAAGTCAGAGGGGTGTTTCCCCATCACCACCTCAATTTGCTGACTGGATGACCTTGGCCACATGTTTTTTTACTGTCAGTTTGGCTCCCTTCATGGTTTCTGTTGCCGGGGGAGCGAGTGACCAGACCCTATGTGGAGCATTAATGAATGCATAGTATCAGTGGCTGTGATGCCTTTTCAACTAGAGGCCCAAATAATAAACCAGAATGGGTGGAAGGGCTGGCAACACAAAGCTGTAAAGGCAGGACTGTTTCTTTCTGCCGTGACACAACTACACCCAGGCCCTGTTCAATCCCAGTCCCACCGATTCAGACACATTAGTATGTGGCTGCAGCTCCTGCTAGCCCCCCCTCCGCACCTTAATTGCTTCACCTTCCTAGGAGTTGACCCTGCAGAAAGAAGGGGTTTAACTCACCCAGAAGTGTGGTACTCAGCAGTGGGTTCACAAGCTGAGGCATCAGGGGATGCAGCCGCCCTGAGGTGCTGGGGGCGCCCTCAGTAGTCGTCGATGTTGCGCTGGTGGAGGTAGGTGCCACAGGAGTGCCAGCCAGGCCAGTCTGGGGCGGAAGAAGCAGCAGAGGGTGAGGGGGGAGCGAAGGGGCAGGGCAATACCGGCAGCTGATTTGGGGAGAGCGCCTGAAGCCTGGTGCTATGGCTCAGTGTTGCCACATCCCACCCTCTGCAGAATTTCTGTTTTTTTAGAGCAGCCGTGCTTGCTCCTATCTGTGCAATATGGCAGGTCAGCTGAGCCGTCAAATGTCGATCTCATTATTCATTATTAATTCCTGGCATTCTATAACACTACAGCACGACCAAGGAATGAGACCCAGACCCAGGGCACTAGGAGCAAAGCGGGCATGTAGCTCCCAGTCCCACATGTATCTTGGAGAGCCCTTCACTTTCTAGCCCCTCACTAGGGAGTAAATGCCTGTCTTCCTGCTTTTGATGCTACACTTCGGTATTACACTTTAGGGTGCTATTTTGGTGAGGGAAGATCTGCCTCCCATCCCCTGACGCTGGATGTCCTAGCAATGATTGGCAGGGATTCTGTGGGCAGAGTTGCACTGCACCCCTCTGTAGTATTTGGGGGGTATAGAATCACTCCGCCTCCATCCACATGGCGATGGACAAATTATGGAAACTCCTTGGGCCATGGATGCTGTTTATGGGCCTCTGCAAAGCGGCACCATATAAAATAATAACTGTTCCATCATTAGTTTAAAAGAGAGACAGGAAACATTGCTTTTCAGGTATGTGCAAGCCCCATGCTTCCTGCGGCTGGCATCTCCTCCTCCCACCTGCTTTCCATCTGTGACCACATTGCACAAGGCCCCTTTAAGTGTTCTGAGCCTGGCTGGTATTCAGTAAATACAGTTCCTTCCATTCCACCCTCCCTCCTCCCCAGTGCCCTGCGAGAGGAGAAGCTGCACCTGTGCAACTTCTACCTTCCTCTTAAAAGGAACAAGCAGCCCCCGGCAAACCCCGCCTACAGTTTTCTTACCTGTGGGGGGCCTGGCCCAGGGTCAGAAGGGCCTAGGCTGGTCGCCAGCAGTGCTGAGTTTAAAGCTAGGACAGCTGGAGAGGTGGAAAGTGCTGGGAAGAGCAAGGGCTGCAGAGTTTCATGGAGGCCGCTGAAGGGCTCCAGCAGGGGCTCCGTGGCGGCTGCCTCCCTCTCCACCTCGCACGTCGCCTCTGGCAGCCCCAGCAGCGATGCCAGGAGTCCGCTGGGTTGGTGCAGCAAATCCAGGCTGGGCAGCACCAGAGGCAGCAAGGGCTGCCCCTCGGGGTCCCCTTGCAGGTTCAGGGGGGGCAGTGGTGTCTCCGGGCCCAGTGTCAGCGAGAAGGGGAAGGAGCCCAGGGGGAGCAGCCCGGGAGGTAGAGCGTTCCCAAAAGGCAGCGCCTGCTCCTGTGCCAGGAAGGGGAAGGGGTCGGGGCCCGAGGCCACAGGGCAGCCCAGGCCCCCGCCTTCCATTGCACTGGTGGGGACAGGGCTGGCTGCCGGCGGGGCTTTGGGAGTCAGAGGTGAAGCGGAACTGGCACCTAGAAGGGGACAAGAAAGGCACAGACACTGAGGAAGAGCAACGCGGCGCCTCAAGGACTCCCCCCCTCCCAAATACACTGTTCCATGCTTGCCCCTTCCCAGAAGGGCTTGTTCAGAAGAGGCCCACTAGAGGCCGGGTTTCCATGTATGCTCAGAAGGTGATCCTGCTGCAGCCTTAATAAGCATGCAATTCGCCACCTTCTTTGCAGTTGTGTGGCAGGCAAAATTCAACAGAGGATGCTTATCTCAGCATGGAGCTGTCTGCACCTCTACATTTTTTGCCATGCAATTATTTCAGGCTCAAGAGACCTGTGTCCTCCCCACCAACCCATGGAATTATAATAATCCTGCTTGTGAGGCATCAGGCAGCCAGTCTGGCAATGAAGTCTTCTGTGACACTGCAGAGCACCTCCTGAGACATCACCATCCAGCCACTCAGTTCTGTTCGGCTTCCCATTAGGGTAGCCAGCCTTTAAACTTGCCCCTTAACAGCAGTCTGATCTGTATACATCAGCAAGCGGCAAGGTTCATCTCCCAGCTCAGAAAAGTCCCCCTGCTAATTGGAGTCACCGTGGTACAGAGCAGTGATGGGGAATCAGTGGTCTTCCGGATGTTCTTGGACTCCAATTCCCATCAGCCCCAGTCAGAATGATTAATGGTCAGGGATGATGGGAGTTATAGTCCAGCAGCATTTGGAGGCCTCCATTTCCAAACCTGGTAGGGTGGATAGGAAAGCTATATCACAGCCATGAGTTTAAATCAAACCTCTCTATACTCGTAACGGCATTCAGGGCAGCAGCCCCTGCAATAGAGAGCACCCGCCCCGTGGAAGTGAGGGAGGCAAGCACCAACATTGGACAGATTTCAGCATGAAAACATTTTCATTTCAAGAATTTCTGGAAGGTTAATTTTACATGGGTCTCCTTTTAATACGCTACTGATTTATTTATGATGAATATCATTCTGTATTTTATTCTACTGTAAATCACTTAGAGATCTTTGAGTGATTCATATAAATATTTTGAACAAAATATGGTAAATAGTGTGCTGAGCTTTGCTCTGAACTGGTCACCATCTCTCAGCCTAACCTGCCTCACAGGGTTAGCGTGACGATAACATGGCCTGGAAGGGCCACCATGTTCTTCATTCTGAGCCCCTTGGGGAAAGGGTGGGATAAAAAGTGTAACAAAGAATTTCTACAACTCAGAAATTTTTCTGCAGCTGGATGCTGGATTTTCTGCAGCTAAATGCTGATAATTATTTGATGTTCATTTTTTTTAGAGAGCAAAGGAGCAGGTGAGGCTGTTGTTTTCCTGGTTAGCTGACACCACTAGACTCTTCCTGGCTCTTTTGCTAGCACTTGCACCATGCTCCACCTACAAAATGATGAACATCAAATAATTCTCAGCATCCATCATAGCTCAGCTGCAGAAAAATACAAGCCTTTGTTTCTGGCTGGCTTCCACACCAGGTGTAGGATGAAGATGAAGTCGGTGCAGTGGAAGACAGGAGGGGCAGTGTACTTTGTGTCATGGGAGGGGCCGCAGCACAATGGCAGAGAACATATTCCACATGTAGAAAGCCCCAGGCTCAGTCCCTGCCATCTGAAGCAGGGCTGGGAAAGTGCCGGACCCTAAGAGCAATGAAAAATGCTGTCCTCACTAAATTCCGTCTTCTGCACAGCTATTAGGCATGCAGGGGCTCTCTTCCCTCCTTTGCACCTGGTTACTCTTATTGACGCTCCTCTTAATACAACATCTGCTGCACAGCTGTGTGGAGGCAGCAATAACCAGTTCCTTGGCTGGACAAGCAAAACTGTTCCGTGAGCCAGAAGGGCTCTGCCTTTATGGAAGCGCTGCTGACGGCTACGGAGAAGGAAAGAAAAGATTGCCCACTGCTAGCACCCAAGGTGTGCAAACCGCCTTCTGCACATTGCTGTGCTTTCTTGGTAGCATCCACCTGTGTGGCTTTTTTTGCCATGATGGGAGGGATCCCTGATGCTAACATGCTTTGCTGCCAAGTTCTGGGAATCACTGGTGATGCCCACTGGGACTGCTGGGGTGGAAGCAAGGCTGCCCAGCAGCAGAGCTCAGCTCTGAGAGGCAGAGACAGCTAATGCTAGTGTGTCTTCATCCTCCCTGCAAGAGCAACACTGAGATGGAGGAGTCTAGCAGGCAGTGCCACGCCCTAAACTGGATAGGCCAGTGGGGCCTGGCTGAGGGCAGAGTGAGGTGGGTGGGGCAGAACCCCATTTGCCCTCCACTGCCATGAACCTTTCTTCTTCTTCTGGATGCTAAATAGCAGACATGAAGGAACCTCTGTCAGAATGTGGTTTGCAGAGTGAGGAAGGCAAGAGGTTAACCGATGTCTCCCCCAGGGTGATGCTGCTGAAAAAATGCCCCCTTCCTTGCAAAGCTACTAAGCGCCTCAGGAGGGATTCTCCCTGTGCAGGGAAAGGTTAAAAGGTAAAGGGACCCCTGACCATTAGGTCCAGTCATGACCGACTCTGGGGTTGCGGCGCTCATCTCCCTTTATTGGCCGAGGGAGCCGGCGTACAGCTTCTGGGTCATGTGGCCAGCAGGACTAAGCCGCTTCTGGCAAACCAGAGCAGCGCACGGAAACGCCGTTTAGCTTCCCGCTGGAGTGGTACCTATTTATCTATTTGCACTTTGACGTGCTTTTGAACTGCTAGGTTGGCAGGAGCAGGGACCGAGCAACGGGAGCTCACCCCATCGCGGGGATTCGAACCACCAACCTTCTGATCAGCAAGTCCTAGACTCTGTGGCTTAACCCACAGCGCCATCCGCGTCCCTTTTGCAGGGAAGGGTTAGTGTTCCCCAACTCTGTAGTCCAGACTGGGGGAAACCCACCTGCTAGTTAGAGCAGTGTGGCAGAATTTGCATTGGTGGTTGATGTAAACATGGAGTTTGGGCCAGAGGCATGAGCTCCAGGTGCAAAACGGAAGCATCCTAGCTGACTGGTAGAGCATCTGCTTTGCATGCAGAAGGTCCCAGGTTCTGGGCCTGACATCTCTTGGGAAGGCTGAGAATGTTCTCAGTCTGAGCTTGTTTGGAGGTTCTAGCAGGGGAGCGCCGCTATCGTATACCCTTGACCGAAGAACGGTACACTCCTTCTATCTGGGATGGTCGTCCTCTTCCACCGAGCGCGCAGCTTCGGGAGGGACGCACATGGAGCGGTGAGGGAGGAAGGGGACACCCGCCTAGCCAGCCAGATCAGCCGAATCAACCCTGGCGATCAATGGGGTGACAGATGTCGCAGCCAGATCGCCCTCACATTTTTGGACAATGTTTCCAGAATATTGATTGGAAAGAGTACTAACTTTTTTCTTTTAGCAGAGATAAGTACAGGGGCTGAGGCCTACATGGGAGCCCTGTTTTCTGCCATGAAAGACACCCCTGATCCTTTATGATTATGTAAATAGTATCACCAATGTGCATGTTGCTTCACAGAGTATAAGAGAACCGGTCCCTGCCCCAGGGATCTTAGTCTAAAATTCAAGAGAGGAGAAGACAAGAAGGGCAATGGAGGCGGGGGAAATTGTGATTCTAATTCTGAATTCTAAATCTGCGAGAATTTTGGTGCTGAGGGAAAGTCCATGGGTTCCTTTTGCCATCTTTTCATTATTACTTCATAGCTCATATTTATCCCTGCACTGCAGGGGGTTGGACTAGATGACCACTGAGATCCCTTCCAACTGTACAATTCTATAAGCTATTTCTGTGAAGAAGGGCAATGGGGTCAAAGTGAAGCTCAGAAAAATCATTGTGTGAAACCACGATGTGTCTTGCTGCTTGGGACATGCTCTTTAAAAGGCCAAGGATAGAAGGGAATGGGCAGTGCCAAGTAGCCAGGGCTGAAGGGGAGAAAATGTGGGTCTGCGTCGGACCAGACCAACAGTACTTGCAAGACTTCTGCCGATGTCAGTGGAAGACAACCTTCCTACCTCTCTAGGAGGGAGAGAGGCACTCACACGTCTCCCCGCTTCTTTCTCCAGTGTCTGAAACCACCCTGCTTGCTTAGTTTTTCTTTTGCACTCAAAAGACTGTGCATTCATTATGCAAGCAATACTTCCAGCTGCCTTAGGGAGGTGGCAAGCAGGGCCATGACATTGGTTCTGCTGAGGGACCTGAACACCTTCCATCCCAGCTGGTCATTTAAAGCAGGTTTGGAGAATCTGGGCCAGGCTTGAATGCAGTCCTCCTGGTCTCTCTATCTGGCGCTTGGAAGCACACAAGCAGCCCAGCCATATCTCCCCTCCCCAGGCCACCCCCTCCCTAACCCTGCTTGGAACCCTCTTTGACTGTTTTCCCCTGACTAGAATCTGCCAAGGAACTCTGATAATGCCTCTGGCGTATCTGGGTGGAGGAAACAGGGGTGTGTGGAGAAATTAGCCTACTGCACAGAGATAAGATGCACATTAGTTGTTCTGCTCCCCATCTCAATTATGAACTCTCCTATTTAAAAACTGAGGGCTGGCTTTGCTTCCCTGCCCCTTGCTCTTCCCTACCCATTCCTTTTTCCTTATTTTAGGTTGTAAGCCTGCAGGAAGGGACTACCTTGTTTTCATTGACTGTACATAAACTGCTCTTTGAGCTTTTTCAGCTGAAGAGTCAGGTAAAGATTAAATAAACAGATAAAAGAATACCAGTCCAGATTATGTGTCCATACAGCCCACGTTGTCTCTCCTGGCTAGCGATTGCTCTCCAGGGTCTCAGGCAGAGAGGTCTCCAACATCCCCTGATATCTGCCAGGGAGTTAACCTGGGGCATTCTGCATGCAAACTATGTCCTCTATCCCTGAATTATGGTCCCGCCCTAAGTAAAGAGGTAGCAAAATTTTCTAGGCACCGGCTAGAAGCAAACAGCCTTGTGAGCTTTGAGGCAACCCAGTCACCAGACCCAGCTACTGGGCACCTGGATTTTTTGTACCCCCCATGTATAAAAGCTCAGGGCCACAGTAACTGTGTGGACAGAAGCGTGTGGTGTGTCCCCACACAGGTTTGGTTTTTACCCCAAATCTAGCTGGATTAGTGGAAGGGAGTTTAACCTACAGGCCATTTTCCTGATCCAAGTGCGACCTGTGCTGCTTCTCTTGCTGTGGAGAACAGAAATCCAGTATATACAGAATGCAAAACAGCTGGTGAGATGGGGGGCTGATTTTGATCAGGAAAACTGTCTGAGAGAAAAGGTTAAGCAACTTTCTGCACCACCGCTGCTCTGATCAGATGCAGAACCACCTGCAACCCCATTAAAGTAAGAACAAAAAAACGCCAAGCCTGGTTTGGCCCTGAGAAATAAAAGATAGCATGATACTAGTTACTAGATGTTGACTGAGGCAAGGCTTGACCAAGGGGAACATTCTCGCTTGCTGTTCACACACAGCGAGGCTGTAATCCCAATGCACTTGTACCGAGGAGTAAGCCACATTTGAAATAGCAGGGCTTGCTTCTGAGCAAACCTGAGCTGCCTACCACTACCCTACAAGAGCTGCTGAGGGTGGAAAGGCTGTGGCCGAGTAACATAGCTCAACGCAAGTGAGCTAAGCCTGGGCTTCAGCCAGAACGTGCTGAACTACAATTCCCATCCTATTGGCCATGCTGACTGGGGCTGATGGGAGTTGCAGTTCCACAACATCTGGAGGGCCACAGGTTTCCCCATCCTCGGGAAGGAGACATATAGCAGACACCTCACTGCCTCCAGGGGTGAGTTCCCCCCCAGTCTTTCCCGCCCTCAGAGGTGGTGTGGCGGGGAAGGCGTTTGCCTCTGTGAAGGGCACCACCCACCTACAGACGCACGGACCTACCTGGGGTGCCGTGTGATCCGAGTGGGGAGGCAGGTGGTTTTGGCTGTGGGGGGCTCCCTGAGATCTGTTCAGAAGACGCCGAGGCCAGCTGGCCAAAGAGGCTGAGGAGCTGGCTGTTGAAGTCCTGGAAGGAGGGCAAAGGGCTGGGGCTGTCGCCGGCGGGGGTCGGGGGCACCGGCGGGAGGCCAGGGGCGGCCAGTGAGCTCACAGGGGGAGCAAGCAGGCTGAGCTGAGCCGGAGCCCCGGAGCTGGGGGGTCCATTCTTGGCCTCCCCTGCCAGCAGCTGGTCCCGAGGCCGGGGGTGTCGGGTCGGCGTCTCCTCCAGGTGGGTGAGCCCCCCCGCCTGCCCCACCGAGTGGGAGTCCTTGAGCAGGCGCAGGACGGTGGGAGAGCGGCGCTGCCGCCTGGGCGCTCGCCCGCCCACCATGGACAGTAGCAAGCGGCTGGGTAAAGTGCTGGCAGCCAGCTCGTCGGGACGCCCCCTGCTGGCCAGCTGGGCCTTGGCGGCTGCACTCAACAAGCTGCTGGCTGGGAAGGATCCTGGGCCCTGAGGGTGGAGCAGCAGCAGGCTGGGCGGTCCTTTGCCTTCCGGGGCAACTCCTAAGGGCACTGAGGGCAGGTTATTGCTGCTTTGGTTGGTTAAGGCATTGGCTGGGGCCGCTGCGTCCAAGCCGGGGGGCCTGGCGGCTGGGCGGTGTCCAGAGAGGCCCTGCTCCGAGGAAGCTGAGGAGTGCCGAGAGCGCTGCGGGGACGGCTCGGCGCTGCCTGCCGGCGATGAAATGGAGGAGAGGGTGGTGGGGGCGGGTGAGCCTGTGGTGCTGGTCTGAGACCCCAGAGGCACCGGCCGGCTGCTCCAGGGGCCGCCCTCCTGGCTGGACGCCGCCTCATCCGGCGGGGGGAAGAGGAGGCAGCTGGAAGGGTAGGGCCGGGACAGCGTGTCTGGGAGGGCCTTGCTGGGCAGGAAGGGCCCCCCCACAGCACTCAGTTCAGTTGGGAAGGACGGCCGGGTGTTGCCATTGGTGGTGGCAGGCAGGCGGCCTGGGAAGACATCCCCAAAGAGAGTGTTGTGGTGGCGGGGGAAAGTAGAGCTCGGGCTGGACCAGGTGTTGCCATAGCGATCTGAGGGGCACTGCTGGTAGAGTTCAGGGCCCTTCGCCAAGGTGGTGGAGGCTTTGCTGGGAAGCATGTGCTGTGGGCAACTGCTGGGCCCCGGTGTGGTTGGGTGAGGCAGCTGGGTCAAGCTGGGCCCTGGAAACAGATAAAAAGGCAACAGATGCAAAAGGCAATCACTGCAAAAGCAAACTGCATGGGCCTAAGCAAAGTTAATATTTCAGGTTTTTTTAAAAATATATATACTTTGTAAACCACTATCTTTGCATTAACTAATGATGATGGCAATGCAAGTGATGACTCTGGTGGTACTGGATGACGTGGAGCAGATACAGAAGACAAAAGTTACCAGATGAAAAAAAAAAATTAATGTTTAAGATAAAGCTGGTGTCAAATACATTTGGGACGTTCCTAATTCTTCCTTGGGGATGTTGTTCAGCAGTTATATTGGCATTGCCCAAATCTGTGCTGTCTGAAGCACAGTTTTTCTCACTGTTGAGGTACATGTGACTTCATATTACTTGTAGTGTGAAAGGATAAAAGTTATATCCCACTTTAGGAGTATCCACAGTGTTAGTTGTTTTTCTTTTCATGTTTCTTATACTTTAAAGGTAAAGGTAAGGGGACCCCTGACCATTAGATCCAGTCACGGAGGACTCTGGGTGCTCATCCTGCTTTACAGGCTGAGGGAGCCGGCATTTGTCCACAGACAGCTTCCGGGTCATGTGGCCAGCACGACTAAGCTGCTTCTGGCGAACCAGAGCAGCACACGGAAACGCCGTTTACCTTCCCGCCAGAGTGGTACCTATTTATCTACTTGCACTTTGTTGTGCTTTCGAACTGCTAGGTGGGCAGGAGCAGGGACCGAGCAACGGGAGCTCACCCCGTTGCGGGGATTTGAACTGCCGACCTTCTGATCAGTAAGTCCTAGGCTCTGTGGTTTAACCCACAGCGCCACCTGCGTCCCTTCTTTACATAATCTCAATAACCGAACAACAATAAACATAACATACAAATAATTAGAGGGCCATTCCCCTTGTGTCTCTGTAGGGTCGTTCACACATTACACTGAATATTTGTTCAGGGTGTTTGGACATATGTGCAAGTGCTTGTGTGAAAAGAGTGTACACTTGCTGATTTGTACAGCTCAACTGTGGTGGACACAGGTATACAAACTGCACACTCACAGAATATTACACGCAAATAACTTTATGAGTATACAGATCAAATATTTGTGTACACTGGTTGAATTTGATGTGTGAGCACCCATCTAAGCAGGTCTCCTAAATGGAAGAAAGCCCAGAGCAAATGACTCACACTGGGGTTGAATAGGCTGGCTGGCTAAGCCAATTCCCAGTCCTTAGCGCTGGCCAGGTTTACAGTGCTACCGGAAAGAACAGTGAAGGAATATGGCCCCGTGCAGGAGACGACAGTTACCTGGCCCCAGGTGTGGCAGGCTCAGGGGTCCATGGCTCTCCATGCTGCGGTACAGCGTGGCCATAGCCACAATTTTCCGCCGGTGGTTGCACAGCTTGGTCATGTCCTCGTCGCCCTTGCTTCCTTCACTCCCTGTCACCATTGCTGCTGGGTCGAAGTTGAAAACCTAGCCATGACGGGGTGGGAAGAAAATACTTCAAAACAGGAGGGCACCTGAGCAGTCCAGGGGAACGAGGTGATAAAAAGAGACTGCAGTGGGAGTCAGGCCATTTCTTGTGGTCCAAGTTAGAGTCAGTGTGGTGCAGTGGTTAGAGTACTGGACTAAAACCTGGGAGACCAGGGTTCAAATCCCCTCAGCCAGGAAGCTCACTGAGTGACCCTGGGCCAGTCACTGCCTCTCTGCCTGACCTACCTCACAGGGTTGTTGTCAGTGTTTTTTTCTAGAAAAAGAGGTGCCAGAACTCGCCATAAACGCCTCCCTCGTTCTTTTAGAATGGCAATAGTGCCCACCTGATTGGTGCTGGAACCTACCTTAAGAGGCCCAGCATGGCCTAGTGGTCAGGAATGATGGGGATTGTGGTCAATCGGTGCCTGGAGAGCCAAAGGTGCCCCAACCCTGCTTTAAACCCACCCTTCCTCCAAGGAACTCACAGAGGAGCATATATGGTTCTGCCCTCTGCACCACAACCTGGGGGTGGGGAGTTAGGCTGAAATTTTGAATGACCCGAGGATACCCAGTGAGCTTTGTGGTTGAGCAGGGATCTGAGTCCTGCTTTCTCCAGTCCAACCCAGCACACTAATGATGACTGTTACCTTAATGACCCCATAATGCAAACTTGCGCTGATTCTTTCACTAATTCTTCTCCACATACAGTCATCCTTAAAGCAAGAAACTAGAATGGAGGGTCATCCCAATGGGTGGAAAGCAGCTGACATTCAGAGCAAAACAGGCGCCCACAAAGCTCCACCAGCAGAGACTGAATCCTGAAACCTGAATAAACTGTGCAAATCGAATCAATCTGCATACGGTTTGCACAATTAATTCTGTCTGTTAGCCCTGGGGCAGGGGGACAAGCAAAGAGCCACGGAGAACACATAAGCAATGCCCCTCCTCCCAACCCTCTGACCTCTTAGTCATCTCCCCTCTGCCTTCTTTCTCCAAACACCGTTCACATGTTTTCAAACGTGTCTTTGCTTCAAAAAGGACTAGTACCTTGTTCTTTAAAAAAACAAAAGCTGAGATTCTTAGGATGCCAAAGGCAGGCTGATTTCCACTTGTGTGTGGTGTGTTTACTCACAAGGGGAATACAAACAGCTCTGGTTACAACTGTCCCCTATGCAGTAGGTGGCTCTGTCCAGCCACAAAGGAGAAGATGGACTATTGGGTCCTCTAGCTCAGTATTATCTACGCTGGCTGTGGTTCTCCAGGGTGTCAAACAGAAGTCTCTTGGTTCAGCCCTGAGGATGCCAGGGACTGAACTTGGGGCCTTCTGCCTGAAAGGCAGGTGCTCTGCCTACTGAGCTACAGCCCTTTCCCTTCCTGCAAAGGCAACTTCCCTTGAAATGAACAGCAGCAGCACGTGTGCCAGGTGTGTCCTAGTAGGCTCTGGTCACACAGAGTGAATGTCAGCAAAAGGCCTGACTTGGGACTCTGTGTGAAGCTCCCTGGAGCATCCCTATCCCACCCACCCCCCCAGAATCCTCTGCAACATGCAGAGGTTCTTTGGCAAATGACAGCTGACTCGGAACAGGTTTCCCTGAGGTGGAGAGCTGGAAAGCCCCTGCACTGTGAAGAGCTAGGAATGTGCTGTTGGCAGAAGGGAGCCCGGGATGCACTGCCAGCTTCTGCTGCTGCTGAATGACAAGATCTGACCCCAACCAAGCCACACACACACTTTCTGTTCCTTTCCAAAATAGCTACTGGTGCTTAGTGTGGTGAACATGTCCCCGCTCACGGATCTAGCATGCTGCTCTTCAAATTAAAGGGCAGAATTTGGCAGAACTGTAGAGGGTCAGACCTTTTTCTAGCCTGAGGATCACAGAGCTGGAATGCCCAAGCCAAACAGGGCAGCACCCACCTCTACAGCAGAAAACTCTCTGTTGTATGTACTCTCTGCAAGCTGTATTCTGCAGCCTTGAGATGTTGTGCAGATTAAGCCAAATTGCCTTTTTTCTTGTTTTGCCTCATTTAGTCTTCCCATAGGGAGCAGCAAGGAATTATAGGGAACTGGAGCCCCATCCTTAGACCAGTAGAAATATTATCCCACAGCTCCCTTCTCCTGGTTTCTGAGAATCAACCAGGCTCTGCTCTCATACGTTTAAGTGTGCCTTTGCAACAACAAAGGCTAGAAACTTCCTTTAAAAAGGCTGGAAATCTTTAGGAAAGTGAATGCCACATCCAGCACTTCTTTTCAGCACTTGTGCAAAATCGCAGCATCCACACAACACACCCCATATTTAATTCCCTGCAGTCTACCTCCACTGTCAGAGGCAGGATGCTGGGAATAGCACTCAGGTCCTGCTTGTGAGCTTCTCACAGGCTTATGGTTGGTCACTGTGAGGATGTTGCACTAGATGGGCTGGTTTTCTGTATCCAGTTTCTGGGGCTGAATTACAAAGCTGTGGAACGAGAGGTGCCTCCCCAGCCCACGTCTCTGGCCGAATGGGCACTCTGCAGAAAGCACGAACAGTAATGGTGGTAGTGCTGGGCTGGTGGCCCTGTGCAAGTCTAGGGTTCCCAGCAAATGACCAACTCTCCCGTTTTCTGGAACGAGGCCTGGCCACTAGCGGAAGAAGGGCCATGGCTCAGTGGTGAAACAGGTGCTTTGCATGCAAAAGGTCCGAGGTTCAAGCCTTCTCATCTCCAGGTCTAGTTGGCAACGTTCCCTTCTCAGAAAGCTCTGGAGAGCCCCTGCCAATCGGTGCAGAGGACACTGAGCTAGATTGGGCCCATGGGCTGACTCGGTGTAACACACCCTCCAAAATTCCTACTGTGAACCTTTGTTCTCCTTTCGTTATTCTCACTACTTGGGCAAAGGTTGAAAACCTCCAGGCCAGAGTCTACTGCTGGTGGCAAGCACAGTTTTGGTTCTCTCTCCCAAGTTCTGTACCTTATGCATGTTGAGGGGACACTCCAGGCCACACTTGCATGTGCCGTCCGCCAGCAGGTATGCACGAGTCTGCTCCAACGAAGCCAGGCTGGTGCCGCTGGGACTATGGGGGGAGGGGAGAAAGAAAGAAAGAAAGAAAGAAAGAAAGAAAGAAAGAAAGAAAGAAAGAAAAGAAAAGAAAAGAAAAGAAAGAAGTGTCAAGGGACTAGTACACCAGGGGGACGAACAAGAAGCTCACCATCGGCATCCATCCGTCTCCAGAGACAATGGAGTGCACCTCTGAGGGTGAAGTCCAAGTGTTGTGTTAGAAGCACCAAAGGGTGCAAGCCTGGAAGCTGTGTATGGGGCTTCCTGGGCTGCCCAGACGACAAGACAAGCCTCACTGATGTGGTCCAAAGGAAAGCAGAGCAATACATTTGGCACCAGCTTGGCTGCAGGAGTTGCAGGAAGGAGGCGTACAAAGTGCCATCCAACTGTCTTAGGGACTCCACTCTGGATTTGTGTAGGGTGTACTCCTTAGCCTTTTCTTCGCCTGAAGATCTCCCACAAGGCAGAGGAGGTTTAGAATCAGAGTTTCCCTTCTCCTAGATGGGCTGCCTTCCCAGGTGGATGAGCCCCATCTGCCCCATCACCAGATATAATGCCAGGCTTACCTGATATAGCGCACTCCACCCTCTTCCACCATGCGCTGCCAGCCCACGGGCACAGGTGTGACTGCCAGGCGCCCACCTCGATCCACAACAGAGCAATCATCGCCGCCATTCATTGTGCTCCCTCAGCACTTGGGCACCTGAAAAAACCCAGAGGGTCACCAAGATGGCAGGCACAACCACCTTGCCTGGAGAGGGGTGGGGAAGGAAGGAGGGAGGGAGGGAGGGAGGGCATGTAAGCCAGTTGCAAACTTCTCAGGCCAACTCTAAGCTGGGAATGGTGCAGCCTAGTTGCACAGGCCACAAATGGCAAGACCTAATAGAATGGAGCTTACTTTGATCTAGGGACTTTAGCTGTCAGCCACCCTAGAAAATGTGGCATAGGTTTTGTGTAATCACCTCCAAGCCCCCCGACATACACACACACCCCTACCTCCCTGGTGGACATTTTGGAAAAACGAAAACAGATAAACATTGATTCTTTGCTAGCTTGAAAAGCTCTAGAAAAGAACCAAGCTACGCCATCAGCAGAATCACACAGCAGAGTGCTTGCAGGGCTGTACCACTACAGTTTGCATGTGGAGGAATCATTGTACAGAGGGTTTGGAGGGCATTTTTTGCTTCATTTTTAAGCACAGGGGAGCATTAAGAAACCCTCGACTTCCCCTACTACCACTTGCCATCTGAAGTGATACAGTCCCACAGGGACTCTGCTACATGCTTCTTTTCAACACAGAGATCAGCCTTTAGAATGAGGAAAGGAGGTGACAGCAGGGTGTCTGAGGTGAATCGGGGAGTCAGGCGCTGCATTCCCCAAGCCCCCACTGTCTGTCTGTTTCCTCTGCCCCCTCCCAACACTCCCTGGGCAGCTCTGACCTACTAAACTCCACCAGGAGGGAGCCGTGAAACGGCAAACAGCTGGCTGATCCTTTAATCCCAGATCTGCTCTGCCGATGGCTCCTACCTGCTCATGGCTGCAAACCTCACGGCAGGCGGCGTTAAGAGTGGGCACGATCCCTTCAGGCACTCATAGCCCAGCAGTCTCTCTTCTGGGGTCGGGGTGGCGTCCAGTGCAGCAAGCTCACACCCACTCTGTGGCCACGCTAGCCTACACCTGGAATGGAAGGAAGACATTGTTATGCCATCACTAAGGGGGAGAGAGAGAGGAGATTCCCCACAGCCTTCCCCATGGCAGGGATCGTGTGGGCCAAAGGTATTTGCTAAAGACAAAGACAATGCTCAAGACCTGCCTATTTCACTAGGGCCCTTGTCAGGTCAGCAAAACCCCCCATTAAGCTCAGAGTTGAGGCACACTTAATTATTTTGTGCTGCAGAAGGTAGTCAAGCAAAGACTTCACCTGTAAAACATAACACACCCGATCACATCCTGGTCAACTCATTGCTAATCATCCTGGAGTTAAGACAACAACAGCCCACCCACCCCTGGTTTTGAAATCCCAGTTGCTACGGTGGATTAGGATTTCAACTTCACCCACCTTGTAAAGAATGGGAGAATGCGGACACCCTCTTCCCACTCTGACTGCAAGTACAAGAGACTGGTTGAAAGGGTATAAAGGGAAGCGAAGCCATGTGAAACCCTGGAGAATCCATGTGGAGATCCATCTTTGTCCAGCTGACATCCATTCCTCTCTCCAGGCAAAAGCCTTGGTCTACACATTCAGCAGAATGAGATAATAATGTTCCCCAATATAAACATGTCTTTGCAAGTTAAAAGTTGGTACATTTAGCCCAGCTGCCGTGCTAGCTTTCTGCTTGCAGGGAGCTGTTTATGGAGGGGAGCATTCATAAATGTCACCTGCCACCTCAGAGCTTCCCCCACCTTATTCTATGGCACCAGGTCAACATTTCCAGAGAGGGGGTAACTAAAAGGCAGGAGTCGTGCCTACTGATCTGGAAGACTACCTTTACTACATTGGTGAGCCACATTCCTTCATGAGCAACCTTCCAGGGGCTGCTTGTCAGTGGCAGGTGGGGGCAGAGGCAAAAAGTGAGTGGAGCCAGAAGCAAACATGGGCAGAGCAATCAATGCAATTCTTACTTTTGTGCAGCAAACGACATTCCAGACAAACCCCAAAGTTTTCTATGCACCAGGGATAGGGATGCTGTGGTTCTCTAGATGTTGCTGGACTTCAACTCCCATCAGCCCCACCCAACATGGCCAATGGTCATGGATATATACAATGGTTGGGGTACAGCATCATCTTGAGGGCGGCAGGTTCCCCATCCCTGCTGTAGCACATCCACAGAGGCATCTCTCCCTCTTCCATCCAGGCAAGCATTATCACGGCTAAGATACCTTCCAGCCTGGCGAAAGTACTCAAGGGGGGCATGGAGCTACACTGGTGAGGGGCATGGCTTGGGAGAGCCCTGAGGACCAGGAGTGTCTTATTTGGTCTCCAGGTTGGAGGTTCCCCGTGCTCAGTCAAATTGTGCACAGAGTTAAGCTATAGACTTAGTCCCACCTTGTGGGACTGAAAAGGTGTTGTGATGGCCATCAAATTGGAGGGCTTTTAAAAGAGGAGCAAACAAAATCATGGAAGATACTATCACCGGCTATTAGCCATGCTAGCTAGGTTCTTGCTCCACCATCAGAGGCAGATTGCCTCTGAATACCAACAGAGCTGATCCTATGTTTTTATCCCTGCTGTGCTGCAGGATATTCTGCAATGTAGCAGAAAATTACCAGGTGAATAATAATAATAATAATAATAATAATCTATTATTTATACCCCGCCCATCTGGCGGGGTTTCCCCAGCCACTCTGGGCGGCTTCCAACAAAGTATTAAAATACAATAGTCCATCAAACATTAAAAGCTTCCCTAAACACGGCTGCCTTCAGATGTCTTCTAAAAGTCTGGTAGTTGTTTTTCTCTTTGACATCTGGTGGGAGGGCATTCCACAGGGCGGGTGCCACCACCGAGAAGGCCCTCTGCTTGGTTCCCTGTAACTTGGCTTCTTGCAGCGCGGGAACCGCCAGAAGGCCCTCGGAGCTGGACCTCAGTGTCCAGGCAGAACGATGGGGGTGGAGACGCACCTTCAGGTGAAGCTTTAGCCCATACTGCAGCCTCACACCAAGAAGCTTCAGCTGTTGATTTTCAACTCTCAGTAAAGGAAAAGAGTGGCTACCTGAATGGGTGCTAAAGTCCACAATGGGACAAGTTTTTCTGCAGAGATGCGCAGATGTCATACAGCTGGTGTTCAGGTACAAAAGGTCAGAGAGCGTAAGAGGACAGCAGCCTTACAAGTCAGTTCAAAACAGTTAGTGCCCCACAAAATGCCTGCAGGTTACTAGCCCATCTGCTCACACAAACTTGTACTACAGTTTACAGACCATCTTCACCTGCTTTCATAAAGCTTCTCTGACTGGTTCCCTAGAGGCAATTCTTACACACCCCAGACAGTCAGGAAAATTGTTATTTTGAAACTGGGAAATCTAAGCCCATTAAGACAGCTCTGGATTAGAGAGTAGGCTGTACAACAGGTCAAATACCACCTCAGAGCAGTCTTAAAACCCTAATGGCAAATAGAAATCAACATTAGGGTTGCCAACAGGAAAACCAACAACAGCATTGCCTGTTTTAGTGCCTTTAAAAGCTGCTTGATATGCAGAAATCAGAAGAAAGAGCAGAGCAACCATGGATCAGTTTAAAAGCTGACAACCATAGTCACCTCGAACAGCTCCATCTGAACATGTCAAACTCAGAAATCCAGGAAAAACATACCAGAAAGGGTTAATAATAGAGGCAGTAGCATGCCAACAACTGGCTCCATCTCCTGCCACTCATTGGTAGAGCCAGATGTGGGTGGGGTTAAGCCACTATAAAAATTAAGCCTCCTGCCTCAAGCCAACTAGTTATGGGAAGGCTAGTGGAGGGGAGAAGGTAGAATGCTAGCCTGCCCAACTGAGGAATCATCCTAGGAAGTTGAAACCGTAGGAGAGGTGAAACATTTCTCCCTTTCAGAGAGTTGTATGGTATTTACCTTGCAACTTCTGAGAAAGCAGGGAGTGAACTTTTATCTCAAAAACACCAAAGAGGGGAAACTGGAATGATAGCAAAACACCCTCCTTCTTTAATTAAGCAGGATTTGTCTTTTGTGACGGACAGATGCCAACATTATTTGTAGCCGCCGTTGAGACTAGGTGCAGCATAGAGGGAAACCTGCATTCTGCACCCAGGAAATCTCGCTGTGGGAGGAACTGTTGGGAAGAAACAGCCAGATCCTCAAATGACAGTGCACTGGAAAATGCTTAGCCTCTCTTGGTTCTGCTCCTTGGGGATCCAGAGGTGGAATGTATAAAAATCATGTAAGGGCCTCACAGCAGAAGCCTATTCTGACCTGTGGCGAGAGAATGGGAAAGTGAATATTATGCTACTGGCACAGGGTAACCCTGGCTGTTTGATATGCTTCATTGTCTAGCTATGTGATCTGGCTCTTCTAAAATGGCATGTATTTCCAGTTCAATGGCATGTGGAGAAAAGGGTAGGCCTCTCATGTATTGTATCGCTGGTATTCTGATTATTGAAACACAAGGCCAGGTCTGATTATATTCTGCAAGGTGTTGGATATTCTGTTTTTACCATTTTCAACAAATGCACATCTAGAATTTGCCCCAAACCACGACACAGACCAGAAACAGAGAAGACTCAAACACAGCTCTTTTGTGGCATACACTTCAAACCTAAAGCCCTGAGATACCTTGAGGAATGAAGCAGCATAAACTAGAGACAATAAGCCTTTGCTATTAATTGCCACTGCCTGGATCCATGCAAGCCAGTCCCCTTCAGCAGGAACCAACTGCTATCCAAATGTCCCATTTGGACATTTTACATGCTCTGGGTACCCAGAAGTTTCCCAGTTAGATGAAGAACAAGCAGGACAACAACATGACAGAACTTGTAAAAATATTGGCAGCAGTCCACCTTGAACTGTGAGCAGCCAAGGGCAGTTGTGTCATTTGGAGGGAAAGACCCTAGACTTGGAGGGGTCCCACGTCCTACTCTGCCTGGGACTTGCCACAGTGACCACAAGAAAACATATTCACCTCTTATTTCAGTCTGAATTATTCAGGAAGCTGCAGTCTCCTGAGCAGTCCCCTTTTTGTGCACTTAATACCTCTGAGATCCCACTTCTACTCAGCTCAGAGACTGTGTGCGCGTATGAGTAGGGGCAGATTCGGATTGGAGGAGAAGCTCTCTCCTTACCACCACACCCCCATTCAACAAGACCTGAAATTTATCAACACAAGAATGGGAAACGTGCAGAGACCCAGTTCCTGTCGCTGTGGGAGCCCTTTTGTAGGAAATTATAGTTGTGGTTGGTCATCCTTCCTATCCAAAAGAACTTGCCACCTGCTGTTGGGTGTCTGAAAAGTGGGGAGGGGGGAATCAAAAGTAGGGGCGGTGTTTCTAATGGTGTTGGCCCTACTCTTTCCTCCACCACAGCAGCAGCAGCAGCTGAATTGGGCAGAGTGAGGCCTGGACACCGCCTCCACCTCCTGGGAGGCAGAGGGCAGCCAACCCCTTTCCGACCTTAGCAGTTCGTGCGTGCATCCGGATTTTGGGTGGGTGGGAAGGTGCCTGCTGGAATCGCCGCCCGAGGTTTCATTCCCGGCTTCGCCCCCTTCGCTGCAGGGAGAGCTGCCCTCCGAGAGGCGGCCGCCAAGTCGCCTTTTCTCTGCCCCCACCGCCCCGCTCGGAAGGCGAAGCTTCCCTAACTCCGGCAGAAGTTTGAACTGTCAAGAGGAGCTGGCGGGGTGGGCGAGGGTGGGCCACGGGCTCGCCTCCGGGCGCTGGCGGTCCCCGTGCCCGTGCCAAGTGCACCACCCGGCGCGCCTGCTGCCGAGAGTGCCCGGGGCCCCCTTGGCACTTACCTCGGTTCATGATGCCCCTTCCCCAGCTGCTGCTGCTCCTGCTGCCGCCGCCGCTGCAGGCTCCAACTTGTCCCCCGCCCTCCCGGGGCTCCGGGCGCGCCCCCCGCCGCGGCGGGTGCTGGGTGGGTGGGGGGTCAGGCTGCAGGGGCTCGCGGGTGCTCTCCGCCCCCACCCACCCCCAGCGCCTGTCTCGCTCGCTCCCTCCCCCCGGACTCGGTGCCAGGAAGAGGAGGGGGTTGAGCAAGGAGCTTCCTCCCTGGCATGCGCACTGGGGGCCGGGGTGGGGGTGGGGAGCAGCCCTGGGAATTCCGCTCCCGTCTTCCTCCGCTGCGCGCTCAGGGCGCACGAGCTGCGCTTGGCGCACGGGGCTCGGGGTAAAACGCGGCCCGGGGTTCGGGGGCTGAGTCGAAGTCCCGGCGCGGAAGCAGGAGCGGCGCTGCAGGATCCCTGTGGCGTCTTGTTTTAATACCGCGCCGTCCCTCTCTTCTCCTAAGGAGCGCTGGAAGTCAAGCTGCCCTCCGTGGCGCCCCGGCTGAGCCACAGAGCGGCTACAAAGTGGGGCGTGTGGGTTTTTGTTCAGAGTAGAAACCTCGGGGTCGCGTATTTCCTCGTCTCCCCGCCCCGGCATTGCACCGAGAAAGGGGCGCACTGTTCCAGTAGGACTAGTGGTGCAGCAGTTAAAAAACTGCTAAGCAGAGTCCGGTATGGTTTCTAATTGGATAGGGGACCGTGTGTTGAGATGCCTGCATTGCAGGGGGTTGGACTAGATGACCCTCTGGATCCCTTCCAAGTATGCAAACTTTGATTCAATTACTGTTTCACACCCACACCCCTATTCTTCTCTGCGACACACGCACACTCGGATAAGAAGTCAACAAAGTGTTGACAAAGTGTTGACTTCGTACAGAGTTGTGCAGAGCATTACAATGAGACTGTGCTTTCAAGTTACACCTACGATCTATACTGTGAAGACACAGCAGGTCAAGGATTGCCCGTGAGAGACCAGAGAACCAAGTTTGTCCATATCACAATGCAAGAAGTGGCAGCAACTTTGAAGGGAGGATTTAATACCTAAGTCTTGGGATATTAAGTGTACTCGATTGAACTATGCAACTATGTGGTGGGAGGAGAGAATGTTGCCTCCATACACAGACTGTCCACTTACTTGAACACTGTTGCCAACAGAAAGCTGAACTCACAGTTCATGTTAAGAAACATCAGAATTGCCTTGCTGGGTCAAAGCATAGGTCCATCGGTTTCTGTGAAACTCACAAACAGGTCCCAGCTCTCCTCAGCTGCTTGGCCCCAGCATCAGCATTTGGAGGTGCCCTGCCTATCAATGTGGCAAGCTCCATTTAGCTGTTGTGACTAGTAACAGTTCATAGACCAGTCCACTATGATTAGTTACACTTTACAGCAAGCTTCACCAGCTGTTTTTGTCTACAGATCCCTTCATCCTGACCAATGGTTTGAGTTGTAATAAAAAAAAATCCAGAAGGCACCTGATTGGGGAAGGTTGTGCTAAACCAGGGGTGGGGAAATTGTGACCCTTAGATGTTGTTGAACTCTAGCCAATGAGGCTACTGGTCAGGGGTGATGGTCCTTGCCACTCCTTGTGTCAGTGATCCTTGTGTGTGGTAGTGCTTATGACTATAAACATGGTATGATTACCTTAGAAAAGTAAGGAACAAGCTGGCAGTCTAAGACCCGGTTTACATGGGCAGGGGTATGAAAGGCTGGTACAGGTTGGTACACACATGACCCTGTTGGGTATTAAATATTAAAGTACTGAAAAGGAAATCTAAGTATTACACATGCAGCTTATGAAAGACATAGCAGAACATTAGTCAGGGACTGAAAGGGTGCGGGAAGTGGACACTGGGATTTGGGACACTTGCAGGGCACACAATTTATGGGATAAGCAGGGAGTCATATGAGAACAGCTGGCATAGTAAATGGAGAGAAACCTGCAGTTATGGTTCAGGGGGCCCCAGCTGGCAACATCTGAGTCATGTTTGGTGGTATAGCAGGAAATCACTTTAATGAGGCCCAATAAATCACCTATGTCCAGTCCTCATCCTGCCACAAACTCCCAGTGTGATCCTAATCAGAATAAGTCTCATGTTGGAGTTGGAGGAATCTACTTCGCATGAAGGACTCCCATGCAACTCCCACGTTCAAAAGGCTTATTTGAGTCAAGTCTATGGATGGTTCACTACAGCAGACACAGCTAGTCTGAGTGACCCAGAGATCTGCCATAATGAAGTCACAAATTGGTGCATCTCATTTCAATGGACCTGCTCCCAATGGAATCCAAGCAGAACAATGGAGATGGAAAAGGTGGGGGCAATTACTAGTAGACTATAGTAGACTAAAGGATGCTTTGTTATTAAACCATTAGCCAGGGGGAAAACTAGGCTTTATTTCACGCAGGTCAAAGGCCCAGTTTGGCACAGATACCTCCAGTATTTGAATCTGGATTTGAATTTGACTCTTTGGTTTAAATCTGTGTAGGTTTTAAATGACACAGAGCAGGGGTTGTCAAATTATGTTCAGCAGAGCACTGTTTGTGTAGCTTATGTGGAGTCCTCAGTGAGATCGGTAATGGAAGGTGAGGCTACTTCCAAGTCAGTTTTGCCTGCCCGTTTACCCACAACCAATCGTCCTCTGCAAAGTTGCATTAGGCATGTTTGACAGTGTACTCTTAGTTAGCATGGGCCTAGCTCACCAAGCTCACACAGAGTATGCAGACTAGAGTGGCCCCAGAATCTTCCACAACATGCACGAGTTTCAGGGAAGACAGAGAAGTGTTCCGTGGCAGACAAGTAGATGAACAAAGGATTCACTGAAGACAGAACATCTGACAACAGCAGTAACTGGTCATGAAAGCTCAGGAACTGAATGAAATACAACTGGGAGATCAACAATATCAACATTGCATGTCTACGGAAGGTGACCTTCAAAAGCAATTCTAACTCCTCTTATTTAAATGTTCAGCCCTGTTTAACAAATCCAAGTAGCACTCCCATTTTGGTGTTTTGCTTGAAAATTACATTCATTTTGATGAAACCCTTATTAAAGATTTAGGACTGGCATCTGGTATATTGTTTTAGGCAATTTTTAAGTAAAATAGTAAGCGTGGATACTGAATGGACTTTATTGTATGACCTAAAATAGCAAGTCTGACAGCTACTTATGTTAAGTAGCCTTAACTGTCACACCAGGACCAATTATGGAGGAACTCTTTAACCTGAACCCATTTTGTGGGGGGAGAAGTGAGGCAGTTGCTAAATGTTCCTGTTTTATGTTTCTCTTTCCAGACCATCACCACCTCTGTAACCAGGGTGGGATAATCTTAATGTGGTGTGCACATGCTCATAAGAAGTCTGACAATTTGTCATTTGAAATCTTAAGACACATTACATGGAAGCAAATCAAACTGTTAGAACTGGGCTGCACTTCGCTACCTCCTCTCTTTTCGTCTTATGAGATTCCTCCTCCTGGAGGCATGTTTAGAAATTGTATTTTTTAGGAATGCAACACTGCATTATTTAACTAGATTAATTTCTTTTAAAAAAACACTTATGAACAATAAAAAGTTAGTCCACAGGCAAAAACGTTCCTATATCCTTTTAAATGTGTGTAGGGGTTCTTATTATGCACTTTGTGGTTTTATTCTGTATTTTATACCATGAACCGCCCTGAGATCTTTGCATGTAATATATATTTTTTAATTGTTAATTATTATTTTTAATAGAACTACAAGTACACGGGCGGAATTCAGCTCCTTAAAAGGTATTCCTCCTCCTTTCTCACACAGGAGGGAGATGCCCATTGAGATGGCCGCCTGCTGTGACCACCTTAAAAACAAAGAAATGTGGTTTTCCCCCATTCCAGAACCCTTGTTTTATTCACATGCATTTATTACATAAAGCTGACACGGCGAACAGACTTTAAGGTTTCTCTGGTCGAGCAGCGAATTATTTTGCTAAGCGCTTTGTCGTTGTTGCCGCTGTCGCTCGTCACTCGCTCCGCCTGGAAGGCCGCAGCCGGGCCAGTGCGCGGCCCGCAGGCGCCGCTTCCGCTCCTTCCCCGGGGAGGCCTGGCCCTTTAACGGAGCGGCGGGCGGGGCGTGACGTCACGAGGCTTTCCCAGCGGCCCTCCCCTCCCCCCGCCCGGCCTCCTCGAGGCAGCTGGGCCTAGTCCCTTCTGAGGGCGCTCTGGCAGTTGGCGGGTGGCCGGGCGGGGCGAGGGAGCCCGGCGCGCCCGGTGTGAGAGGAGCCCTGAGAGGCCCAAGGTCGCGGCTCGGGCCTCGGCCTCGTCCGCCGGTTACCAGGACGTTGCATCACCCTCCCCGCATGACTCACCTCCTTCAGACTCGTGACCCTGACGGAGGGAGGGAGAGGGGAGGAGTCACTTCCGGGGGCGACGCGGCAGTCTCCACCCGCCCTTGGGGAGGCGGGGCGCGGCGGAAGGGCGGCGGCGGTTGGGCGGGCGCGCTCCGCCCGAGGCAGGGCCCGGCGCCGCCGATTGGCCGCGGGTGGCGCAAGGGTTGCGTCATGCGGGGGCGGTGGGCGGGGCCGCGCTCGAAGGACCAGCCTGAGCCGAGGACGCGCTTGGCAGTTGGAAGCCGGCAGCCGCGCAGCGAGGAAGAGAATGAGCCGCGAGGGGAGGATGAGCCGAAGCCAGCAGTTGGGGGACCGGATCGCGGGAGAGAAGGGGCCGCGGAGGAAGGTGCGAGGGGAGCGGGGAGGGGGATCTTCGGCGCCGCTCACTGAAGGAACTTGGTTACCTTCTTTCTCCCTGCTTCGCAAGTAAAGATATGCTTGGTTTTTTGAGGAGGGGTCTCCGCGTTGCTCCTAGAACTGGGAAGAGAAAGGGGGGAAATAGCCCCCGCCCAGACTTCATTCAGAGTTTGAGCCCCCGGCAGCGTGGCTCCCACTGTCCCCCCAACACGCAGGTAGGAGGAGGCACTCTGCTCTTAACTGGGTGCCCCTAAAAGCGACTCGACCATTAAGCCCTTGCTTTCCCCCCAACCCCGCTCTCCACACAAAGAGAGCAAAAAGCTCGATGGACGGGCCTGCTTACTTTAACGGCGAGAATGAAAAAATAAAGATGTAAGAGGCTTTATTCGTAGTTCTTAGGGGTGCTGATGTGTAAAGAAGGGTGCCTCCATTAAAAAAACCCATTAAGCAAAAATACAACTGAGGGAATTGCAAGTTTAGCAATGAATTCAGTGAACGTGGGCACAGCTTTTTTATTTTAAAAATTGTGCTGGGAACCCTGTTTTTTCATTGCCTTTTGCTGGCATTGATATATTTCAGTGTTACTGTATCTGCTCAGCTAACGGAAGGAAGATAGCTGCTGTACTGGGTGGTGGACAAACCCCCTAAATTTTCCTAGTTCGCTTCACTTCCAACATGGAGAGGGAAGCACTTACTGGTTTTGTGTGCTAAAATAGCTTGGAATTATGGGCTCCCTGCCCGCTCTTGAGGCTACATCCTTTCAGACAGCTGTATGTACTGTTGGTTTCTGCCAAGAGATGTTGGAGCGCAGCCTTTTTCACTGCGAGCAGCTCTGTGGGTTTAGAAAACAAAATCTGCCTTCTGTGAGAATTTAGGGGTGCCTCAGAGGAGAGGGAAGCAGGATGCCCCAGTTCTCACTTATGCAAGCAGTAGTAGCCCCTGTAAAAGACTGCAAAGCTGCCTGCTGGGGCACGCGGATGACTTGAAATGCCTGTTCGCATGGCTCCTTGGGGATCCTTTTCTCCCCTAACAGGCTGCATAACAGTTCCTGGATCCCCAACTCTTCTGGTTTGTTGCATCACTCAGGGCTGATGAAAACCTGTGGTGCATCCCTGGTGCATGCTGCATTCCTGTGGGGTTCATGCCACTGTTGCTGCTGCCTTGCTCTTCAACTCAGGGCAGTGCATGGTGTCCTTTGATCTGTCTAGAGGACCCTTGCAGAAGAAACAGGGGGTAAAGTCTCTGTACACAGAGAGATAAGTGGCCTTCTGACAATTTTCTTAAAACAATATTTCAGGCAGCTTAATTTCAGGACCTTTGCATTTTGTCAAGAGGTAGTCTCTATACAAATCATAGGTTTAAAAAAATTGTGAGGCCATATCCTGGATCGTCCAAGGTCTTGAGCAGTGCCATACAGTGGGTAGAGTTGGACCTGTGTCAAAACCTCTTCTCATCTGTTAAGTTCATTTGGTGACCTTTGGCCAGTCACTAGCTCAGCCTCACCTATTGGGCAAAGAAAGCTCAATGGAAATAATTGTATGCTGTGCCAGGTTTTTGGATGGGTGGGATACTAATATAATACATTTCTCTCTCATAGTTCTCCCAGCTGCACAATGGATGCATAGGGAGTGATAAATCTAAAATGAGCCTCAATTTTGTTGTCGAAAAGGGCCTGAGCATAGAACTTCACAGTATCAGCTGCAGCCAATAACACAACCATTACAAGGGGAAAGTCATGGGTTATCTGCATTTGGCAGTCTCTAATTCTGCCAGGTTCTGTTATTTCAGAGCACCGAGACTTCAGAGACCCTTAGGTACACTACTTTATTGAAAGGGATCAATGCAGTGCATTGCTTCTTCAATTTATGTTGCCTCTGGGGTTGGAAGGAGGAAGGAGATAGTTTCCAAGCATGTGAGAGCAATGGACACTCCCTTCAAAAACTAGAAGCAAAGCACAGTACAGTATCTTAAGAACTGATGGAAACAATCTGAAAGAGGGCTGTGCCACAGCGCCATTCCACCTTGCTGCATAGCTTAAAGTGATAGGTGTTGCCTGGGTATATTTTTCTCTGCTACCTCTGCAGTGGAAATGGAACAAGATCAGATCTTTATGCGGTGACATCAGTAGTCAAAATAATAAGTCTCACCTCTTGTTCCCACAGCTTCGAATGAAAAATCGCATCCTAATACACCATCACACTTGAAAACTGGTAAGAATAATTTATTCTGATTTCTACAATGAATAAAAAAAAGGAAGGCACTTAGACTTCATAGAGTGAGGTGTACGGCACTCCTACAGGCAGTCCGTGTATTTAGACAACACATGTTGGACTTTGGATGAAGGGGCTGCAGTCGTTTTGCTTGAATGTAAGGACTGTTGAACTCAAGTAGGGCTGAACCTCCGGAGTTAACATTCATTGTGTTTGTGTCACAGCCTGTCAGTTTCTATGACAGACACAGTATCTGACTGCAGCTTCATTGATGCAAACAGGTACTTGTTTAGCCAAGCAGAGAAATGCAGTGGGATGTAATGGGCATTGGGAGAATGGGGTGCATGGAACTAACAGTGCAAGTAAGTAACTTGTTCCTATTTAACCATTGCCAGAACATTGAGAGTTGGCTGGCCTTTGTTCATGTGAACGCAGCTCTGGCCATCCCAGGTCTACCATAAGTGAAACCATAAAACCCTAGTTTAAGATTTAGGGGGGAACCAGAGCAATGTTTTGTTTTGTTTTGAGAGGGGGGTGGCTGAAGGAGATGAAGTTCTGTGAGCAGGAGTCCGCTCACATGATTTTGGATACAACCCTGTATTTGCATGGTGCTTCCTCCCTTGATGGAACTCAAGGTTGCATTTAGCTGTGTCCTGGGAATTATTCTATCTGTGCATTAATTAGGTTCCACCTTGTTTAGTTTCAGTTGCTGTACTTCAGGCCATAGCCCAGGAACCTGTGTCTGGACTGCATCTTAAAACAGACAGTATTCCTTACAATGTCTTCTTAGGTATTACTTTAAAAGAAGGCTTTACCTCCACTGGGACAAATCTGTAAAACAGAACCCTAATCAGCGTTATCTCGTGATTCTATGATTATATCTCAGAGCAAGGGAGAAACCATTTCTGTTTTCTGCTGTGTTCCAGGACATCTCCTGGAGAAAAGCAGCTGACACAAACATCTTTTTTTAAAAAACAAATAAATAAGCAACTGTGTATCATGCTTCTAGAAAAGAATTTGTATGACTTCCATTGCTCAGCAGGTTATCCATGCCTTGCCCTCTAGCCCCCTCACCTCCAGGTGATGATGGACTCTTTACCTGCCATCAGCCCCAGCCAGCATGGCCAATAGTAAGGTATGACGGGAGTTGTAGTTCAGCAGCAACTGAAGACCCACGTTCCCCCTTGCCTTCTTCTAGACTAGTCTGTGTTATAATCACCAAGTCAGAGTAATGCAACTGAAGAATGGTACTTCTACTCAAGTCATGTTCCAGCCTGCCCCAAGGCCACAAAGAAAGGAAATGCTTAACATCTGAGGTTGCAGGAATGCTTGGCTTGGCACTCACAGACTGTCTTGTGACAGTGACTCAGCTCTTATTTCCAGCATGAGAGATTTCCAGTGTGAAAGGTACTGAGATGTTAACATCTGTGCTGGTCTCCCTGGGCAGGATACCTTATGTCCCTAGGAAAGGTCATGAATATGAGATGTGCACACTGTAGCCAGCCATGCAGAGAAACACCAATTTCCTAAACTAGTTTTAAAAACATCCTTTGAATAAGGAAAGTAACTTCAAAAACCCTGTAAGGCACATGTGGCAGTGGAAGTCTTCAGGGACACACCCACAGATGGTGCACTTGTACAGTGTGATATTTGCTCAGAGGCAAGTCCCACTGTTGAGTGAGTTTTCCTCTTAAGTACATATAGCAGAAAAGGGGAACCTGTGGCTGTTCAGATGTTATTGGGCTCCTATCAACCACAGCTAGCATAGTGATGTTCAACGACAACGGGAGCTGCATATGGAGGACTACAGGTTCCCCACCATAGGAGTGTAGCCACATCGTAATTGTAGGCTACAAGCTTCATTGGCTTGATGTGCATATCAAGACTATTGGGTGGCATCTGTCTGTTTTGAGAGACAGTGGAGTATTACTGAGCCAATAGCAACATTTATTGAATTGGAATGGGTTTGAGTACTTCAGGGAGTTATTTGTCAAGTCAGTAAGTTGTGTTTTAAGATGGGCTCAGGAGTGACACTGGAAGCTCAGCCATCTATATTTTTGGAAAGTGGTTTTTATGGTTATGATGCATTTAAACACCACCTGAGATATCATCACCAAATTTCTGCATGGTGGTTCCAGAGATAAAGGAGAAAGGTATTCTATGTTTGAATACATTTGGACACCATTTTGAATCAAAATGAGACTCAACCTTTCAAAACTGCACTATTTTTTTGGTTTCTTAGAATTCCCAATCAACACTCAATATGAAATAGTTTCCAAACAGCTAATAGCAACATCATTTCTAAATTGGTGACACCTTTTGTGGTCTTTCAGCTCTATAACTAAAAGGTGTGAACCAAAAGTAGCCATCTTGTAGTAATGATCCATCTCAGCACTCTTGGTGGCCTGTAATCCTTTAATTGTGCTGTGCTTGCATTAGATTTTTTTCTAAGAGCTCTCCCAGTGAGGTTAGGCCACAGAATGGTACCAAGCCATCCTCCTTGTCAGTGCAGAATAGGAGGCTGTCTTTCCGGTAGAATGAGGCACACCTCTTGCATCCTGTTCCCATGTGAAAGCTAGTGCTGTTTGAACGGCAGAAAGTGGATGGGGGAGATGCTCTACCCAGTCATTTCTATAGCACAGCCCCTTTTTTATCTGGCATTCATTGTCAAGGAGCAGGGAGACCCTGGCTCAAATCCCCATTCAGCCATGAAGCTTACTTGGGCCAGTCACTCTCAGCCTGACTTAATTCACAGGGATAAAAGGTATCCCTGGATAAAATGGCAGGCAGGGGAAGAACCTCAAGGGAGCTCAAGGTGGCTTACAAGGAATGGTGGGATAAAAAAGCAATGACAAACAGGTTTCCAGGGCTCTTTTCTTTTTTGGGTAACAAATGGATAGGGGTCTCCTTGTAATGAAATCCAGGGCTCCTTGTGTTTTCCTATTGACCTAGAACAACTCAGTGGGGTATGGGGGCTCTGCACACCCCTCCACCCTCCCTGTGAATTTGTATTGCTAGCCCAGGTCTCTTGACACACACCCCATCCTCCTTTCTTTCAGACAGTGTTGGCTGTACCTGAACCATGATGGCAGAATCACTGCCCTTCTCTGTGGGCACCCCAGTGCCCCCGTGGGAGCTGGAGGCCTGGTATGAGGACTTGCAGGAGGTGCTCTCCTTGGATGTAACCAGCAGGACAGGCCCCCCAGTAGGGGGACAGGAGCAGGTGAGAAAAGGGAGGAAAGCAACTTTCCTAGCATCTTGTATGTCTCTTGTGTACAGCATCCCAGAGGTGGCTAGATTTCCCCCTTAGAGTTTTCTAATTCTTCTTCCATTGGCTCTGTATCACACTTTGCTTCACTTGTCCTCCCAAACCATTAAAAAAAACCCCATGAAAAAACAAAATTAGTGTGGTACCTTTAAATTTGGGGAACCTGGCAAGGATCTGTTTTACCACTTACGCTATGCAGAAATTTGATAATCTTAACATGCTATATAGTTTTCATTATAGCCTATTCATAATGATGGTAGAGAAACATTGGAGCAAATCCTGTCATGCAGAAGAGGTAGATTATTTCTGGAATTGATGGGGTGGGGGTGTCCAATACCAACTACTCCACATGACACAGATGGGCTGTCAAGCCTTATCTTTTATGTTGTGTCATTCACCTTTCACATGCCCATTAGTGGGGGGAGGGGGTTGGGGGGGTGCCTATAGGCTAACTTCCCTAGATAATACATACCTCTTTCTGTGCTCTTAGGTGTGCACTGTAGTTTCTATTATAGCTTAGAAACTGCTTTCTGTACACAAAAGCAAAGCAAATAAATGTGTGTATCTCATGCTTTCTTGCAAGGAGCTCAGGGGACTTTCCCCACTTTTTAATCCTAACAACCTTGTGAGGCAGCGACAAGTCCAAGGCTGCCCCAGTGAAGATGGATCAGAAACCCTGGTCTTTGTAGGCTAGGGATCACGCTGGCTTTAGGAGATGAAGGCAAATAGTAGCTCTCACCATCTTTCCATTTTCCTACAGAAGGAGTTTGATGGTGTTGACAGCACTGCTCTGCTGTGGAACCTGGATGCTTCCAATCCCTTGGAGCCCAGTGGAAGTGAAGCAGTTGGAAACTGTGAGCTGGACCCTGATCTCACAGCTCAACTCCTGGAACTGCTAGCTGAGGAGCCTGCGGGACCTGCTGAGTCAGACTCCAGCCACAGTTCCCCAGTGCAGACTGGGACAGATGATGATGAGGGGGTGTCTACTAGCCGGAAGAGGAAGCATGGTGGACAGCCCCATGGAGGCAAGAGGCAGCGGGGCAGAGAGCGGGAGCAGGAGAATGAGCGCAGAGTGGCCGAGCTGATGGCCCACAATGAGCACCTCCAGAAAGAAATAGAGCGCTTGACTGCAGAGGTGGAAGCAACAAGAGCAGCACTTATCCAGCGTATGGTGAGCCTCAAGACTTAATGGATCTGGAGAACTTCCTTCCTGCACTGATGACTCACTTGCCATGGACCAAACAGAGCAATGCTTCACTGCTCCCAGCTTTAGCATTTATGACTTTAAACAACATGCTAAAAAAGAAAGTGTCAAGCACTTTTCAATACAACAGAATAAACATTACCATCGCCTGGTAGGCTGGGGCTGTTCCATAGACTAACTCTGCAACATTACCTAATGGGGGACTCAGATTGCTTATTTGTACTCTGGTTTAGTGAGCCTGCCTTGTTGAACTGAAATATAAAAGGTGATCATGCAACTAGACTGTGCCAGGCTATATATACCAGAGGAAAGCCATCTGGATGAGACTGCCTCTGCCAACCAGGCTTGTTCTTAACATAACCACCACCACTTCACTTGTGAAGAAAAATGCGCGACAAAAAGCATGTATGTATGAGTCCAATAATAGCTTTTGCATTTATAGGTACAGTATGTATTTAACCAATAAAATATTTATTTCTCACCATATAATCAAAACATTTCAAAGGATTCTGAATTTTTCATAAATGGGATTACAAAATAGGAAAAGGGGCTACAGCAAAATAATTTAATGTTGTGAGAAAGTGAGAAACTCTCCCATTGCTGAAATACAGCGAGCCAAGTGTCTGGGCAAGAGATGCTGCCTGCCTGACAATTCACTTTCTCTTTTTCGCTTTTCCCTCAGCCAAGTTGAGCTGCTTCTGTAGTTCTGCTAATTTTGAGACTGCAGCATCAACCTGCTTCTTCTCAGCATTCTGAGCCTTCAGCTGCTGCACGTAGTTATCCTAGAGAGAGAAATGAGCGGTAAAATATTGCACTCTTGCACAAACAGGAAGCAGGTTGAAGCCTGCAAGGCAAGAGTCCTGAAACACTGCAAGTTACAGTAGCTGGGACCTGCAGCCAACATGCTGCTCTGTAGAGTGCATTTTGTTCTGTCAGCCTTACTGCATCCCTCATCACAAGTAAAGCATGCTGCCTCCTTAACTTTTCTATAAAGGTGGCTTTTGCCAGGCCTCTATGCCATCTCTGCCCTCATGATACAAGTACTCCTGTTTCCAGGCCTAGTGCAAAATGGTGTCTCCCCTTCCCCCGTGTAATACTTAAGGAAAACACAAACCAAATTAAACAGCACTGCTTTGCAGAAAGTGATTTTCAGCTAGTGCAACCCATGCTTGATGCTTATACTAGTCATCGTTTCTAAGTGGAACTTCACTCTTTCTGGAGGGAACCTCAAGGAAATGTGGCCCTCTAGGACTTTGTGACCCTTAGAGCTCTCTCCACCTGTCCCAAGCCACACCTTTCACTGCCTCTATTTTACAAGGCTATTAGGCTGTGAACTGCGGGAGGCAGTGGAAGACAGAAGTGCCTGGCGTGCTCTGGTCCATGGGGTCACGAAGAGTTGGACACGACTAAACAACAACAACATTAGGCTGTGAATAAAGCCTCAGTAAACGCAGACTAAAGCTGTCAGCAAATCTTGCTCCATTTTATCACTTTTCTATGTCTTAGTGAACCATGTGTGTTTGCTGGTTGCCAGTGCTTTTCATTACTGCATGGGATAGGAAACTATTTTAAAAATAGTTCACAAGCCGTTTTTTTAATGTTTAAAATGCAGCCTCCCCCAACCTGGTGCACGCCACGTTTTGAACTATATTGCCCATCATCCTTGACCTTTTGGCTAGCCCAAGTAGGGCTGATGGGAACTAAAGGGCATCAGGGTAGGAAAGAAGCTGAGTTATTTTGCAAGGCTACAACTGCTTGGCCACAACTGTTGTTGTTTAGTCGTTTAGTCGTGTCCGACTCTTCGTGACCCCATGGACCAGAGCACGCCAGGCACTCCGGTCTTCCACTGCCTCCCGCAGTTTGGTCAAACTCATGCTGGTAGCTTCGAGAACACTGTCCAACCATCTCGTCCTCTGTCATCCCCTTCTCCTTGTGCCCTCCATCTTTCCCAGCATCAGGGTCTTTTCCAGCGAGTCTTCTCATGAGGTGGCCAAAGTATTGGAGCCTCAGCTTCACGATCTGTCCTTCCAGTGAGCACTCTGGGCTGATTTCCTTCAGAATGGAGAGGTTTGATCTTCTTGCAGTCCGTGGGACTCTCAAGAGTCTCCTCCAGCACCATAATTCAAAATCATCAATTCTTCGGCGATCAGCCTTCTTTATGGTCCAGCTCTCACTTCCATACATCACTACTGGGAAAACCATAGCTTTAACTATACGGACCTTTGTTGGCAAGGTGATGTCTCTACTTTTTAAGATACTGTCTAGGTTGGTCATTGCTTTCCTCCCAAGAAGCAGGCGTCTCTTAATTTCGTGGCTGCTGTCACCATCTGCAGTGATCATGGAGCCCAAGAAAGTAAAATCTCACTGCCTCCATTTCTTCCCCTTCTATTTGCCAGGAGGTGATGGGACCAGTGGCCATGATCTTCGTTTTTTTGATGTTGAGCTTCAGACCATATTTTGCGCTCTCCTCTTTCACCCTCAATAAAAGGTTCTTTAATTCCTCCTCACTTTCTGCCACAACTACTTTGCCATTAAAGAGATAATCATGTAGTTCTAGCTGTGCAGTTGGGCTGATTGGTTCATTAAAAACCAAAAACATTAAAAACTAAAAACAGTAGAGTGTGCAACCTTACCTGTTTCGCTACTTCTTCCTGAAGCTCCTTTGTTCCTACTGCCTGCTCACCTTTTACAACTTTTTGCTTGAAGGGGAGGGGGAAGAGAAATAAATCTAAATGAGTGGCAGTATAACAGGCTTCACCAGCTTGGCATCCAGGAGACAAGGATAAGCAGAACTGCTTTAGTATAGCCCTCAGATGAAGCTCAATTAGTGGCAGACAGGCAAAGAGTCACCAAAGGTGAACTGCACTGCTCTTGCTTGGGGGGGGGGGGAGGAGAAGACACACATGCAGGATACATGCATGTTCATTAAGGTACCACTGGTGATAAGCCCTCAATCTTCTCCCAGTGCCCCTTTGCCCAGTAGGGTATGAAGGATACCCATTGTTCTAGGTAGCTGTTCCCAGAAAATAAGCAATGAACAGGCTTAGAGGTAGTAAATAGGAAATCATGTAATCCAACCCTGACTGCTTTGATAAATGCCATGCATTTTGCCTCTCAAGCCAGATACAGATGGCTTAAACGCTTTGGTTAAGTAACAGAGGAAATTTACACTCTTGTCACACATGTGGATGGGTCAAATCTGAATCAGAAGTGGAACTCAAATGATGGAAAACAATATGTCCCTTGTAATTTGACTGAACTTGTCCTTATGGTGGGGAAAAGTGAAGGATGTACTGGAGAGCAAAGGTTATATATACAAAAGTTGGAGAACTGCCTTTCCCCAACTTGACACCCTCCAGTTGTTTCACACTACAACTCCCAGCAGCCCTGGTCAGCACGGCCAATGGCTAGTGCTGAGCTATAGTCCAAAACATCTGGAGGGCACATAGGGCAAGGTGGTGGGGAGCCTCAGGCCCTCTAGAATTCTCCACCTGCCACCCTTCTCACTGGTTTTCCCCGGGTTGAAATGTGTCCTTGAATTCTGACAATGTCTATTGCTTGTCTGACTGGAGGATAGCCCAGCCACGTGCAAATGTTAGATCAATGGAGAGCCCTTCCTGAACCTCAAAGCCACTCCTGGTGAGCAGGAAGTACACGTTTTACCTTCAAATTCAGAGGGAGGTCTTCAAACTGGAAAAAGCACAAAAGGATACGATACCACAGCCATGAAGAGCAGAGAGAGAGAAGCAATTAGGTGCCACAGCAGAGGAAAGAACTTTGCAAGTAGCCTAGAGCTCTATATACACACTAAAAATAAAAGCACCAAGGGGGAGGGAAGAGCTGCTTGCCAGTGCTAGGGATGCAGGATCCAACTTCATCCAGCCAACAGACACGTTTTGTGGATGCTGGGTAGATGACTGCTACCTAGGAACTAAGCCATAGGTGCAAAGCAAATACTAAGGGAGAGAGGCAGAAAAGGGTGGGAAGCATTGGAACGGTTTCCCCTGAGACAGTCACTTAGGCAGAACGAAACGGGAGATGTCAGAACGAGTCTCCCCAAGTCTTTACCTTCAGAATGTGAAAGGGTAGAATGAGGCACCCTCACAAAAATCCATTTCTTTGTAGAAGTTGCTGACTCATGCAGAGATATGACAGGCAGGTTTCCTTGAGGTAAGACAACTCTGCTTTGCCCATGCATCCCACAAACCTACATGATCCAATCCCGCGCCTCCTGCAGGGCAGAATGACCTGCCTTTTGCAGAAGCTGACCGGAAAGAGGTGTGGCCAGAAGAAGCAAGTCAGGCAGAGATGCCGGGGGCAACCTCCTCTGTAGAGGAATGCTTTGGGCTCCCAGGAGCCTTTTTAGCAAATTAATTCATTTCCTGAGGCACACAAGCCGTTTTCTCATTCTGCCACTCTGATACACAGTTTGGGAATTACTGTGTTGAGAGAGTGCAATTGTGAAATGTTTGGAACAGAGGGGTGCAGAAGTCTTTTTCTGCCCCCCAGCAGGCAAGTAGCTGCAGCTTACTGGGAGGAGTGAGGTGGCAGAGAGGTTGACATGGTGCAACTGCATGAGCTGAGCTAATCTGGTACTCCTGCCAGTGTGTTTGCATCATGCCACCCTCCCTGCCTCCCAGTAAGCAGCAACGACTCAACTGCCAGGTCAGGTAAGCACCTCCCCCCACATCTGCTACTGGGTACAGGATACATTAAAGAAAGGGTAAAGGGACCCCTGACCATTAGGTCCAGTCGCGGACGACTCTGCGGTTGCGGCACTCATCTTGCTTTATTGGCCGAGGGAGCCGGCATACAGCTTCCGGGTCATGTGGCCAGCATGACTAAGCTGCTTCTGGCGAACCAGAGCAGCACACGGAAACGCGGTTTACCTTCCTGCCGGAGTGGTACCTGTTTATCTATTTGTACTTTGGCGTGCTTTCAAACTGCTAGGTTGGCAGGAGCTGGGACCGAGCAACGGGAGCTCATCCCGTCACGGGGATTCGAACCGCCGACCTTCTGATCGGCAAGCCCTAGGCTCTGCGGTTTAACCCACAGCGCCACCCGTTGTGGCAGTTTTACTAACTTGTAAAATGGATGTGCTTCTTCGGTAGCTTTCCGGTTAATCCTCTGGCCATTCTGCTACTCTCAGAGGCCCAGCAAAGTATGGGGGTATCACAAGAGGGGCTTTTTCATGGTGGCTCCAAGAATGCGGAACTCTCCAGAGAAGTGCATCTGGCACAATTTCTGACAGCATTTGTCAGTTGCTTTGAAAACAGTTCATCATCATGAATCAGGTAGGTGGAACTGGAGTGTTTACAAGCTCAGGAAAGATGTTTGTGCTGTGGCAACATTGTGAGGAATGCAGTCAAGCTCACCTAGCAGTTCTTGAGCAATGCATGTCGAAGTGCCCTCTTCTTAATCAGTTCCTTTCCCCCCACTCAAGCCCGAAAGCAGAGGCTCCACAGTCCCATTCAGTTTTCTCTGAGCTCCTGTAACTCCCCCTTTGTCTTTTCACTAAAGACTTTGCCCACTCATTGCATGAGGTTCTCCCAGAGGAGCTCTACATCCATTGGCTCAGCTGCTTTTCCTTACCTGGCCACCACCAAAGCGCTTCCGCAGGTTTTCAATTTGTTCTGTCTCCAGCTTCTGGAATAGAGGTGACACCTGGTGGGAAATTAAGGAGACAGGTGGGTCCACAGAATCCTTTGTGAACTTGTCCCGCGCACATGTCATGTGTATTCTATATGATTACTTTGAGAGTACTGGGCATCCCAAGAAACGCGTCTCAGCATCTAGTCCCTATGTTTGCAGAGAAAAGTTTGTAACTATGTAAGTAGTAACGGTTAGAAGTAAGTAGGAGGATGACAAAGCAGAACTTCAGTTTCGTTTCTTTTTTGCCAATTATTTTTATTGATTTTCTAATTTTAACCCCATTACGCAAATTAATTCCAAATTAATGCAATTTCGTTAAGAGGTTTCCCATGTGCTGGTCCCGATGGTTCTTATTCATTTCTATTACAATCCATTTTACAAAATTATCACATAGTAAACAGCCGCACTCTTAATGATTTCTACTTGTGTTATATTATGTAACTTGCAAAAAACCTCAAGTGAGGAACAATAACTTTTTCCTTTCCTCTTTTAATTTTTATTGATATATTTTCCATTTTTCTATTTATACATCATACACTTTCCATCATACAAAGTTTCTTTACAGACTTCCCAACCCAAAGCTCCGTGGCATTCTAGATGTACCTTACTTTTCTGATATCTGTTAATTTTCCAACCCTATTTTTCTCCTTTCAATTCCTTTGTTGCTGTTAACTGTTGCTCAAGAAATTACCCTGCTTGTAGGTTAGTTTTACTGTCATCTCTTTTTAAATATGCAGGAATCTCAGCTAAAGCAGCCATGACAGATGGCCACCCAACCTCTGCTTAAAACTCTCCCAAGGAAGGAGAGTCCACAGCCTCCCAAGGGAGAGGTAACATACAGCAGGGCACCATCTTAACACGAGGAGTCTGGCTGCTGCATTCTGCACCAGCCGCAGCTTCTGGACCAGATACCAGGACGGCCCCACACAAAGCCCATTACCGGAGTGGTATTCCTTTTAGCTCCCAACTCAGTGATCTTTCTCCCAAACACGCTAGCTGTTTAAGTGCTGTGATTATATCTTATTTTTAATGGAGGAGCATTCTGTTATACAAGCCTAAAGGGGTACAGCCAAGAAACAGGTTTACCATCTTATCTACCGTTGTAGATAGCTGACCCTCGGTCATAGCTTAGAAAAGACTTTAGCCACAGTTCTGGTACAAGCTATATAGCCTCCTCTCCCCAGCACTTACCGTGCCAATCTGATGCCCAGCAGGCAAGGTGCAGACAAAGTCGTTGGTCACCACGTTGTAGTCAGCAGGAATGCACAGCTGTTCTTGGATTGCAGCACTCACACTGGGCATGTAGGGTTGCAGGATAACAGATAGCAAGGATGCAATGTTGACGGCTACCCCTATCACTGTGCTTGCTTGCTTCCTAGGAAGATGAAATGATGCTTGTTAATTTTCCTAGGAAGATGAAATGATGCTTCCTCCCTGTGGGAGGAAGGAGAGAAGCTAAGAAGAGGAGGTGGCCGTCTATATACCAGAGCTAAAACATGCCTCCCAAAATAAAGCACTGGTAGCCAGCTCAGAGCATTGTTCTGCTGAGTTGGCTGGTCTAACTAGAGGGCACCATCAGAAAACAGCCTTTTCCTCAACGCAGAGACTCACTTGTCAGCCTCGCTGCCCTTGATCCGTTTCCAGGGTTCATTGACCTGGAGATACTGGTTGCCAAGGCGAGCAATGTTTAGGATACTGCGCAGGGCATCACGGATCCTGCAGGAGAAAAACAGGAAATTTGTAGGAGGAGCCAAACCAGGGAAGAAGAAAATGTAGCAGTCTCCTCTTCGCCCTAGCTGCTAGAAGGGACCAGGGCTCATAAATAACCACTTGCCTTATACCTGGGGCAACTTAACAACAACCTCCAGGCAACCAGGCAGATTTTTTATTTATTTTTATTTTGGTAAATCAGCTGTTGGTCCCCCCCCCCCATTTTTCAAACCCTCAGACTACCACAAAATACTAATACAGATCCATGTGGACAAGCAGACTAGAAAAACACCTTGCAGGTTATCAAATTTTTCAAGTTATTTGCAAGGGTGACAGAGCCTGCTTTTTCATTGCTTTATCTCTACCTTAATCTTAGCATGTCAGTTTTGCCTCTCAAAAAGGCATAGGATAAAAAGCACACACAGATACATAACCAGAAATAAGCGGCTAGAGACTTCCGGGTTAGCACCATCGCCTAATGGCGGATTCCCTCCGGAGCTCCGGAGGGAATCGGCTTAGTAGGGGTCGGGTCCTGCCGCGGCGGCGACGCAGGGACCCTCAGAAACCACAGGCACTGAAGCCTGTGGACCTGGTGACTCGGCGGGCACCATTTTTAAAGGCTCCGGAATGGGGGACGGAGAGCGGTGCGGTGCTGTGAGTCGACTGCTTCCCCTACTGAGTGAAGCCGCATGCCATGGACGTAGAGCGCTGACTTCTTTCTCAGAACATTTGGACTAAAAGTAACAAGCCGTGAGTAATACGGAAATTGGACTTAAAAAGATATTTTTTTTTTGAGAATTAGGTACGACCGGGTAAGGTGCAAAGAGGAAGTCCGCCTACCCGCCTTGTAAACATCTTAAAGCAAGGATTTTATAACTAAGGTTGAGAGAACACCTTTCTCTTTTGTGGATAAAAGTAATTAACTCCACGTTTTGGCAATATAAGTGATTGTGCTGGAGGATAAGAGCTAATATTGAGAGCGGAACTGTCACCCCTCCCCCAGGACCCGGGAGCGATCGGTGAGAGAGCCTGCGGAAGAGACATAGAAGACTTTGACAGCTGTCAAACTAGCTGTCAAAGTTGGGAAAAAAGGAGAACTTTGTTTCTGTTGTCTTTGCTGGTTATATTTGTTACAATTTGGTAATAAATTGTTAAAAATAAAGAAGAAAAGGCTAACTTGACTTTTGGGTGGAACTGGAAGATACTAAGAAACCAGAATCCCTCTAGAGGGGGTTCAGGACATTACAAAAATGGCTGTAAGTGGAAAAACACTGGCTGAACTGGAGAGGACTTTTTTTCTCTTGGGAAAGCTGCAGGAACAGAGTGATGTTTTGGCTACAAATGTTACAATATTGAATGGAACAGTAAATAAAGTTACTGAGCCTGGGAGGGACTTGACTCAAGTCTTTGCAGCTGAACAAAAAAGCTTTGTAGTTGAACTAAAAATTTCTGCAGCTGAACAAGAAAAGAAATCTGAGAAATTTGAGAATGTGATGAAAGAGAAACATGATGATTTGAAGGAAAAGGAAGGAGGGGCTATAATGCCACAGATGATTGAGGAGAGCCAGAGGCCGGTTAAGATGGATACAAAGGAAAATAAGATCAGGATGATGAAAATCTGGTTTGATTTGAAGAATGGAGAATGGAGAGATCTCCTTATGTGGAGATCTGAAGACCTATGGAATACAAACCTGGCTAAAGTGGAAACTGGAGCTTTTGGGACATTTGGACTTAAGAGAAGCAAGAAACAAGATTTTGGCTCCACTTTTAAATATGGAGGCCTGGCTGGAAGAAACATGGACCTTATTGGGACAGAGCTTCTTCGAGATTTGGTGTTCAATATAAAGGACTATCAAAAAAACCGGCAGAGAGGAATTGAGAGAGAATTAAGAGCCTCGGACGTGAGGTCGCCAGGCTGACAGCAGATGGACTGATGGACTTTTGTTGGGGTTCGAAACCGGGAAGGGGGGGGTGGGGCTTTGGGAATCCAAAGGGTGTACAATTATATTCTGTTTCATTTAATTTTGTTTTGCCACTAACATAAAAATGGGGAATTCGTGGAAGGGAATTGGGGTCGACCTTAGAAAAAGATTTTTAAGAATAAGTACTGATGTATAAAGATTGAGGTTTATAAGTTAAAATTGGTTAACTAAAATGAATTAAAGAAAATAAGGTAAAGTTTGGGGATAAGAACTTGCTGAGCTAAAAATTGGAACTGGAATACAAGAAGGGGAGGTGTGGGGAAGTCAAGGAAATTGGTTATTAATAGTAAGAAATGTAAATTTTATGTGTTTTTAATTGTTTTTTTGTTTTTTCTTTATTTTTTGAAAATTTCAATAAATATTTATTTAAAAAAAACAAAAAAAACAGAAATAAGCGTCTAACACAATGTGAGTAGAACTTTGGAAGTGAAGATTTGTTCCACATGCATTTACTTGCAGTTAATGAAAAGGATATCTGCACATGCTCGTGAGAGAGAGAGAGATAGATACAGATATAACTAATTCACATGTTCAGAGCCAATCTGGAGATGATCTGTGTTCTCCTTAGCTAACATTCTGCTGCCTGTGACTGGGAAGAGCCCTTTTCAGTACAGTGGTACCTCAGGTTACAGACGCCACGGGTTACAGACACTTCAGGTTACAGACTCCGCTAACCCAGAAATATTATCTCGGGTTAAGAACTTTGCTTCAGGATGAGAACAGAAAATGTGCGGCGGTGGCAGCAGGAGGCCCCATTAGCTAAAGTGGTGTTTCAGTTTAAGAACGGACCTCCGGAACGAATTAAGTTCTTAACCTGAGGTATCACTGTACTTGTCTAAACAAGGGATGGAACCAGGCCCTCAGGCTAATGGCACATGCCAGGTCCTAAGGACGTACTTGACCTTCTCCAACAACTGGTTGTATTGGCGCAGCTCCAGAGTGATGTGAACCAACAGACTTTTGTCATCCTGACTCAGCTCCATGGTGGGGACGTGTCCCCCAAAGAATTTGCACACAAAGGACCCAGCTCTGAGAGAGAGAGAGAGAGAGACAGGAGAGAGGGATGAGGGACAAATTTTATTGTAAGCCATTACATCCTAAAGTTCTGGCATAGTCATTTTATTTTACAGAAAACCAGACTAACTGTAATGGTTTGATGGTTGTATTGCTTTTTGATTGCTGTGAAGCCAATGATTTGCATGCAATAAATGTATGACTAATGAACAGGCAGATCACTTAAAATTTCTAACTGGATACAACAAAAATAGAAGGAGTTTGCAGGCTATGTACAAAGCACTATCTCCCAACCAGGGGTGGGAACAGATCTGTATCCATTACATCCACTGAACAAACCATGTGTTGGGTAAATTACCTGCTTTCCTTTTCTTTATATGAACTATCTGACATACATTCATAATCCTGTTCCACTCAAGAACCACCACCACCACCAGCTGCCATGTTCTAGTTTCACTGTGGATTTGAATGACTCTTTCCCTCCTCACCCCATTACCTGTTGATGAAGTTGCCAAGGGTGTTGAGAAGCTCTGAATTGTTTTTAAGCATGAGATCATTCCAAGAGAAGGCACTATCCTGGCTCTCAGGCCGTAAGTAGAGCAAGTAGAAGCGCCAGATGTCTGCAGGGATGCCTGTGTCTTTGGCCATATCTCCAAAGACCCCCACACCACGACTCTTGGAGAATTTGCCATCCTCATAGTTCAGGTACTCTGCAGAAAGGAAGATTAAGTGATGGCTTTAAAAGAGGTTTCGACTAATTCACAGAGGATAAGGTTCTCCACGACTACTAGCCACAATGTCTATGCTCTCATTCCAGTGTGGAGGCAGTTGGTTGACATCGTCATCTGTCTGTCTTAAGCGACAATGGAGTGTGCCTCCAGGGGCAAAGTCAAACGGCTGTGGTAGCAGAACCCAAGTGACCTCCCTGGAGCACAAGCCTGGGCAGTGTTTATGGAGGTCCTGGGTTGCTCAGACAACAAAACCCCACTCTCAGCCTCACTAACGTAGCCCAAAGGAAAGCAGAGCAATATGTTTGGCACCAGCTTGGCCGCAGGAGCTGCTGGAAGGAGGTGTACAAGGCATCACCCAACCCTCTTAGGGCCTCCACTCCTCAGCCCTTTCTTCTCCCAAAGAGATCCCGCAAGTCAGCGGAGGTTTAGGATCAGAATTGTCCTTCTAGGTAGGCTACCTTCTCAAACTGAAGAGCCCCACCTGTCCCTCACTTCCCTCTACAGCACGTGCAGAAACTGCCTTCTTGACCATTGGGCCCATTATTGGTCTTGTCAGCTCAATCTCTGCATGCAGGGGAAGTCCCTACCTCACCTCTGAATATGGGGAAATGGGTGCAGCACTGTTGGACTCAAGGGTCCTACCTGTGGGCTTCCCATAGGGATCTGCTTTCCCACTGCCTTTGGCATCATCCAGAAGGGCTCAGGTTCTTAGGGGGCTTTAAAGGTTTGCTCAAATCCCACTTCAATAGCTCCACTACAGCTTCTAGGCCACATAAGATGCAACCTTTTTTGTGACATAGTCTAGCTTAAGCCAGCAGGGTTTGGAAATGAAAGAGCGGCAGGTGGGGCCAACTCTCACACACAGAGTACCTGTTGCAATAAGATGGTTGACAAGCGTGTATCGATCCCCAGTACCCAGCAACGAACAGGGAAACACAACACTATGGAAGGGGACGTTGTCCTTGGCCATGAAGTTATAAAGCTGAACCTGAGAAGAAACAGGAGATGGACTGCATGGTGAAGTCACACAACCCCCTCACTCTTTGCTGCCCCAAATGGCTGACTAGTATAAAGGGCATTTGTTTGGAGGGGTGTTACAGAAGCACAGATGCCCCTGAGGATGGGATAATCACATGGGTGTACAGGCACCCTGGGTCCTACACATGCTCCCACCCCATCTCCAGTGCTTTGATACACCATCAGACAGAACATCTGCCTGGATTCTAGACTGAAGACACACACGAGAAAACTACTGTACATCCTTTACATAAAATGAGCTTATCTGCAAGGGATCTCTCGGTCTTATTCCTTCTGTGAAAGAGACCAAGCTACAGTGGCAAGTGTGCAAAACTAACAAGGTCATCACCTGTTCTGGGTTCTTCCACCATTTCTCCCATTGGTCAGTGTAATTGGCTGCAATGGACAGGTAGCCAATGGGGGCATCAAACCAGACATAGAACACCTATAGAGAGAGAAGGGGGGGGGGACCAAAACATGAGGGGATGGTTCACAGAAGACAGGTAAGGGAGCACTTTCAGAGACCGGAGTGGCTAGTCTTCCTGTAACATCCTGCCTTTGAACATTTCCTGACCAACATTTCACTTGAAATTTGACACATCTGCTCATACACATATTTTCAATCCTTATTTTTTGAAGTATGGAAAGCCATACTGATGCATAATTTCTAAAACAGGGCAGGCCACAGCTCAAATCTTTAAGACAATGCCAAATATGTGGAGAGTGGCTGCTGATTCTTCAGTGGTGAACTGTAGGTATTCTGCCCAGGCTCAAATGAATCAACAACACTTGACCATTCTGGAGCTGTACCATAGATTTCAAGGGTTGAATCAATAATTAAACTACAGGCATAAGTTCTGGTTAATTAGCAAAACGACGAGTTTAAGTCAAAGTATGAATAAATTTGATTGGAGTCAAAAAACATTTGATTGACTGGCAAATGAATAATACAATTGAGAAGGTTATTTTTGATGTTCAGAAAACAGACAGACACAACTCAGACAACTTTCTGGGCTCCTTTTACAATGCCCTCCTTTTTCTCCAGGCACCACTGACACTAAGTCGTTTTGCCTCTAGACTCCCTACCCGCTAGAACTCCCAATGCCCTGATCCATCCTGCTGAATAGTACTGTCTTTCCTGTGGTGCCCCTCAAAAAGAAAAAGCCTTGGACCACAGAATAAGAATAAGCACTCAGCAAGACCATGAAAGGATTAAGCACTGACCCCCATGGTCTTTACCCCATCACTCACCTTGTCACGGAAGTCGTCCAAAGGGACTGGCGTGCCCCACTTCAGGTCACGAGTAATGCACCGTGGCTTGAGCCCATCGCGGATCCAGGAACGGCTGATGTATCTTGCATTGGGGGTCCAGTCCCCAGTGGACTGAGAGACAGACAGCCACTTTTCCAGGCTCTCTTCTAGCTAAAGGTGAGAAGTTCAGAGACAGTGAATGGGGATCCTGGGTGTAATGTCATAAGGTCTAGGGCTCATTATGATTGCTAACAACACTAAGCAAATTGTACATCACATGTACATTGTACTGTCCTTTAAAGACACTAGTAAAACAAGAGAGACTCACCTTGGGCAGGTCTAGGAACAAGTGCTGGGAGGATTTCACCACAGGGGTCGCCTGGCAGACTTTGCAAACTGGTTTCTGCCAGGATGGAAAGAAGACAAGGCCATGGTATGCTTGACATAAACCCCAGCAAGTAAACAACATGCAGGAAGTAGTACCAAGCCCATATGTAGGACCGCCACACATGCAAATTCTTGTGTGCTGGAAAGTTATTATTGGCTGCACCTCCCTTTGTTTTGATTGACAAGCCCAGGTTTTAATCAATGAATTGTTTTCCAGGGAACAGTGATTTGGGGGAAAGGATGTTGAAGTAAAGATTAATAACTATGTTTGTTCTTCGCATGGATCTATGCTATTTCCTCCACCACCATTACTTTTCCTATGCAAATCAATAGAAATATCACTCTCTCTCCCCTCTGAAAGAAGGGTCCTTGCCCCCCCCCCCGTTTGTGTGTGTGACATTTCTCCCACCCCAGTCTTTTCTGGGGATCCATGCTCTTTATTCCCACCATCACCTGCACTCCTAAATTCCAATTGTACACAATCCAAAACAGTAAAGTCTCCCTTGAGGGAAAATCACTTTGAAATTTGGCAGGTTTTGTATCCTCAGAATTGATTTCAATTCTGGTATAAAATAAGGTACCTTTTCTTTTTCAAAAAAATAATACCTTATGGTGCCCTGCATGAAAACCCCTGGATTAAGCCAATCTGGTATGCTTAAGTTACTCTGAGGGCTCTGCTATGCCTGCAAAGTTCATCTACTTCTGTAAAAAGAGAAGGACCTTGGGCCTGCACCGCCGGATTCTGTGGGGAGGAGATGGGTGGTGGGGAATCTGTGCTAGCCTAGCATGGTGCAAATGAAACACATTCCACCATTATTTCTAGCAATCCAAGACAAAGATAAAGAGAAATGCTAAGTATGTAGGTTCCCAGGATCATATGGGTGGCAGTACCTTAAGTTCAGTGGCATTGATCAGTTTGCCACATTTGTCGCACTGGTCCCCACGGGCCTCTTCATAGTTGCAGAAGGGGCAGGTGCCTTCCACAAAGCGGTCAGCCAGGAACCGTGAACAGTTCTCACACTTCAGTTGATCCACTGTCTCTGTCAGAAGGTAATTGCGCTCCAGTAGCTTCTGGAAAATGTCCTGAGCTATCCTGAGGCGAGGAAGAGAAGAAACATATGAAGGAGGGGCATCCTCAACCTTCATATGGCACACACCCAAAAAATTAAATAAAAATCACATCAAGGAAAACTTGGCAGTCAATCCATGAACAATTAGCAGACCAGTGTATGTCTTGGGCTTGCCAGCTGAATCTACACCTTCTGATGATGATTCTCTAAAACAGCAGGAAGGCTGGTAAAGCACTTCATACCTCTAGGACAGGTGTGAGGAACCTTTGGCCCTCCAGATGTTGATGAACTACAACTCCCACCAGTCCCAGCAAGCACGACCAATGGGAAGGGGTGTTGGGAGTTGTAGTTCATTAATATCCATAGGTCCAAAGGTTCCCCACACCTGCTCTAGAACATGGAGTACTGCTCTCCTGTGCCCACCATGGTCCAATTTGAGGAGGAGGCCCATCTCATAACACTACCTGTAGTGTGAAATTCGTGGCTCAATTGTCCATTGGTCATAAATTAGTTAAGAACCTTTCTACGGTGCAAAGGAAGTCCCACTGACTTGGTTCTAGATTGCTGAACCCTGTAACATGTGGCTTGCCTTACTTGCTCAAGCCACTGGAAAGTGACCAAACAGCAAACACCTGTGTTTCCCTATGGCATATTAGTGTCTGGTCGTGTAGGTAGACTTGATGGGAACTGGTGCCGATTAATCTTATTTACACACATATAGACCACTTATTATTATTATTATTATTATTATTATTATTATTATTATTATTATCATTATTATTATTATTATTATTATTAAATCCAAAGTGGTGTACAAAAGATTAAACTGCATCTTATCTTTAGATGTGTATCTGACCTTGCTTCACAGGAGGAGACTGAACATGCTTCTTACAACAGTACACGTAAGCATGGTAACTAAAATTCCATCTGTCCCAGTTAGTATCCTCGGACAATGCTGTTCTGCTCATTCAGAGATAGGGATAAAAGTACTGTTACAAATCACTATCAGTTTACCATTGAACAAGACGGGTTTGCAGCCAGTAGCAAGCTGCTAACCGGTCAGGACTGCATTCTGAGTTTATCTGCCAGACCTCATATATGATGTGGCGCACCTGAAGTTCTGCATCACACTTAGTGGCACCATACACTCTTTTGTAATACACCAGTGGCAGCTGTACAGGATTATTCAGAAGAAGAGAACCCACATCCTAACAGCCTGTGCACCAGTGGCTTCCAAGGAACCCATCTACCACCTCTCAGCAATCAAAATTAACCCGTCAAGTACATTACTAGCCCTCAAGGAGTTCCTTCTCACCCACATATATGCTGTTTTGTCATTTGTGGCCCAAGGCAGGGGAAAAATAACAAACAAAGCCAAATTTTGAAAAGCTTCCCTTTTTCTGGAGAAGACAAAAACTTGCTACACTGAGCACAGTCATTTACAAGCATGCCTTAAACCTGTACTTGGCACCAATGCCTCACCCTGAGCACTCAGTTTGAGTAGAGGGGCAACAATGTGAAATAATTTAAATAAAAACATATTATGTGCCCTCAGATTTTTAGGTACAGGCGTGCTTTGTTTCATGGCAGCTGGACCTCCATGGTCACAGAAACTGTAAACAAGTCCGTCAATCTTTCCTGCCCATCTCTAACAGCCAGTTTTACAGTTGTTAAAGGCTAAGACAATAAGCGGGTAAGAGAGAGCGCAAAGTAGTGCTGCCACATGAGGCATTCATGCTCCCTTTCCCAGCAGTACTTACTTGGTCTGATGGGGTGTGGTGGTGCGGCCAAAGTAGTCAAAGGAGATTTTGAACCACTGGTAGATCTGGGCATGGACAGTGTAGTACTTATCACAGATTTGCTGCGGTGTCAGCCCCTCCTCCATGGCCTTTGTCTCTGTGGCAGTGCCGTACTCATCAGTACCACACAGGTATAGCGTGTTCCAGTTGCGCAAACGACAGTACCTGGACAGGACACAATAAGTGAAGCAGGATGCTTATCGCTACCTGCAAGGACCAAAGCTTCACACAATCCCTCTGTTACTTCAAATGGGTCAGAGCTCTGTGGGAAAGCACATGCTTTGAATGCAGATGGTCCCAGGTTACATTTCTGGTACCTCCAGTTAAAAAAACTCAGGCAGCAGGGCTGGGGAAGGCCTCATCTTCAGGTCTTGGGGGGTCACTGATACTCAGAACAGAGCAGAAAATGAGGCTGCATGGACCAGTAGTCCACTTGATGTGAGGCACTTTCATATGATCTCATTAGATTAACAGTTAAACCCTGTCTTGAAAATATCCCTCACTGAGCTCAGTGGCTCTTGCTCTGTAATAACTGTTTAGAACTGGAGCCTAAGACCTGCCCAAGATCCAAGTTGCAACACACACAAAATATTTTTTATTTTCTTTCATAATATTTATACACTGCCTGCCTCAAAGTAGTTTGCAAAGTGTATACAGTGGTACCTTGGGTTACATATGCTTTAGGTAACATACGCTTCAGGTTACAGACTCCACTAACCCAGAAATAGTGCTTCAGGTTAAGAACTTTGCTTCAGGATGAGAACAGAAATTGTGCTCTGGCGGTGCAGCAGCAGCAGGAGGCCCCTTTAGCTAAAGTGGTGCTTCAGGTTAAGAACAGTTTCAGGTTAAGAATGGACCTCCGGAACGAATTAAGTACTTAACCCGAGGTACCACTGTATAGGCAACGTAAGCACAGATATCCAAGTACACATACTGTGAGATTTTGCAAATTCATTTTAAAATCAGATTCATTAAAACAATATCAAATAGCAAGAAATCAATTGACTCCTATCAGCAACCACTCTGATATTACCAGGTACAAAGGTAGCTCTGGTGGAGTGGATACACCTTGAAAATAAAATGCCAAAAGAATAAATTCTCAGCCTCCCATTAACCCACCCCACCTTTTCAGGTGATTGACATATCCTAACAAGAGTCGGTGGCGAAAGGCATCAGCATCTTACCTGGCAAAAGTATCGGCACTGAGGACACAGCCAATGATATTCCCAAGGTGAGGCACGTTGTTGACATAGGGCAGGGCACTGGTGATCAGCACGTTCTTCATGCCTTCCACAGGAAGTCTGCAAAGATGAGCCACAAGAAATGGAGCCAGATTTTAAGGAGAGAAACTGTGCTTTGGTAGAAGAGCAGGGAGACACAAGAAGGAAAAAAGGCTGCTCTGTGAGGTTACACTGTAAGTATCTGGGCTCCTGGGGAAGTTGCTCCTGCAACTTAGAAAGGCCAGCTCTTTATGGGCTGGATACTAGTCTTCTGCAATGCCAAGTACAAAAAGATCCTGATACTCTGCTAAATTTGCAAATTGGCATTTGGCTCCTAAACCTCATGGCTGTGGGGAAACTCCATTAAAAATTATCACACATCACCACAAAATTGCCTATACAGAGGAGGGGGCTGTTGTGCTGTGCATCATGTTGCATTGATAAGGGTTAACCGCTAACCCTAACACTGATGTCAATGTTCACCATGATATAGGTACAGATTTATTTTCATATACAGTGGTACCTCGGGTTACGAACGCTTCAACTTACGTTTTTTCAGGTTACGAACGATTGTAACCCAGAAGTAAGTTGTCCAAGCTCTCGGAGGCCTCACCGCTGCCTGGAGGCAAACCGGGACATCGGAAGGGCCTACGGAGCTCTTGGAGGCCTCCGCGAATGCCGGGAGCCAAGCCCTGACATCCGCAGTGCCTGCAGAGGCTCTGCAACTGGGCTCCAGCCGCAGGAGCTCTCTGAGGACTCCACGAATGTCGGGAGCCAAGCCGATTGTGATTGTGGAAGAGGACCCTGAGCCCCCTCCAAACAGTGCGTTTGGAAATAAATTTTAATATTTTTCATCTAAAATCCGGCCTTATTTATTTTATAGTGCAGCACATTGATTATTGCCTTCATTTTATGGATTAATGGTCTCATGAAACAGTAAAATTTGTGTTAAATTGCTGGTTTAGGGGGTGTTTTTTCATCATTTGGAACAGATCAATCCCCTTTCCATTACTTTCAATGGGAAAGTCCGCTTCAAGTTAAGAAAGCTTTAGGTTAAGTACAGACTTCCGGAAGCAATTAAGTACTTAACCTGAGGTACCACTGTATTCATACATACAGAGATGTTTGGGATTTTAAGACACAGAACAGGAACATAGTTCTGCTCTTTGCTTTGAAGTCCTCTTCAAAACAGCCCCACATCATTTCCACTAAGGCCAGGGCATTTTAGCCCAGCAAGGTACTTACATAGGCTGCTGTGGCTTCCAAGGTTTGGGGAGGCCAGCTGGCCCTCTGACCCAGACTTCTGCAATGGTTGCAATCTCCTCCTCAGACAGAGACCTCTGAGCGGATTCCTCTTCCTAGAGAGAGGAACAAAAATCCATCTCCAAACCTGCTTTGCAGGTTCTTGGCACCCGGCACCCAGAAGGCAATCACTATGCTGATGCACAAAGTGGCACAGTCCAAAACTGCAAGTGTGGCTCAGACACACCAGGGCAGTCTGCACCGCCCCCTCTTGGTGCATCTTCCCTCCCCACATGGTGCTTTAGTACTTACTGGGCTAAATACCAGTCAACTAAACAAATCCTAAACATCTTCTCAGAATCTAGTCATTGACTTTAACCTAATTTTCACAAGCAGAAGGAAATATTTTGTTTCATTCATTTTATCTGAATGCTACTTTGCCACCAAAAATAAATAAATGCCCAAAGCAGCTTACAAAAAAGAAACAGAGATGCATTTCAAACAAACACGACAAAAACAATTTCATAAGAACATAGCAAAGCAATAGCACAATAGGACCACCCTGCTGAGAGCCTGAGGGCCCTGCTCCTGCCTCTATCTACCTGGTTCAGGGCAGGGCCTGACAGGCTTCCTAAGGACTGCTGCTGCTGCCCAGCAGAGAGGGCTTCTTCCCTTAAATTGTTTTTATAGCCTTTAAAAAAAAAATTTAGCATTTCAACGGTTTTTAACTGGGCTATAAGGGGACTTGGTGGGATATGAGGGGTATTCCACAGGGTGGGTGCCACTACCGAGAAGGCCCTCTGCCTGGTTCCCTGTAACTTGGCTTCTCGCAGTGAGGGAACCGCCAGAAGGCCCTTGGCGCTGGACCTAGAGTGTGTGTTTCTGGTGTTGGACAATCACAGCAGATTAGGGATTCTGCTGGTTTACCGCCCGCCTTGCTGCCTAGCAGTCTCCCTTCCGGAGCTGACAGAGCTGGTCTCTGGGGAAGCATTCAGTCTTCCCTTTCCCCCACCTGCAGCACCATGTGCTACTCTTAGCACCATTTGAAGAGAACTGGAGGCCTGGTTCACACGGAAGGAGGACAATACCTTCAGTTCATTAGTAGCTGGCTTCTCAAAAGCCTGGTTGGGAGCAGGATGCTTTTGCAGATAAGCCTTCAGCTCCAGCAATCCTTTCTGCGTCCATACAGATTCAACAGCCTTCTTGCAGTACTCCTTCTGGTTCATGTTCTGGAACCATCTCCTCAAGGCTTTTAACTCATCTTTAAAATCAAACAAATTCCAGAGAAAAAAATCTCACCTTGGTAACTGCTCAGTCTCAAACAGAAATGTATTAAGTTCCTATTTGTTAACACCCACACCCCACAATCTGCGAAGATCCCTGCCACTGACTCAAAACTAGTTGGAGACTAGTTTTGCCAGGAGACCTCTTCTGGGCAAGGCAGGCATGGCTGGAATCACCAGAGTGATCAGAATCAAGATAGCCAGGGGGGAAATGAAACAAAAAGCTAGCTATTGTACCTTTATCTCACTGTGGTCCAAATAGTGTTTTGAATGCCCTAGGATCCCTCTGTAAGATGATAGTAGTAGCAGACAATCCTTCCCCTGAAAGAGTTTGCCACGGCTTGCCTTCCCCTGTAGCACGCAGCCACAAGAGCATGTAAGGTTTTTCCTAAGGTGCACTCAGGGGCAACACAGCAACCGAGCAAGTCGCTTTGGTGCTGCATATGAGCTGGTTGTGTCCTCTGCAATGCAAGGGGGCTCCCTGAAGGCATAATATTTGGCAATGATCCATATGCTTCCATTACTGAGAGAGGGAAGAGTGTGAAAAGAAGGACCCCCCCAAACCCCAATTATGTATTTATTTATCCAGTGCTTTAAAAAAAAATACATTTGGGGTACTCTCATCTTCCTACTCATATTGAAATACTGCCTCTCAATGAGGCCAAACTTAGATTCATAAAATGTTTAGGGGTATGCATCCCCCTGCAAAGAAGCACTGTATTTATCTATCATATTTATATCCCACCTTTTCTCCAAGGAGCTCAAGGCGGCACTAACGGTTCTCCTCCTCCCCATTTTACCCTCACAACAACCCTGTGGGGAGTGTGACTGGGCCAAGGTGGTCCAGTGAGATTCATGACTGAGCGATTAGGGACGGGGAGAGGAGAGGAGCCACAGCAACACACAGAGGCTCATCCAAACCAGCAGGCAGATTGGCACATCAAAGTTGCCTCCTGTGGCCTTAAAACGTGGCCACAAAATGATGCACACTAAGGCCTTTGGCAGCATCTCTCACCTGGCAGGAAGGATTCATCCCTTAACAGAGGGAACAGGGAGCCCCACAAGACGACATCAACAGCTGACTCAGCATCCTAGATAAAAAGGTTAGGGGAAAATTGGTTCGTGAAAACGAGGGGCAACAGGACAGAATAAACTCTAGAACAGAGTTGCAAAGTGTTTCCCAAAAGGAACAAACTCTTTCCAAAATATGCATTTAATATTAAGTTTAAACTTTCCAGAATTAACACTGAAGAGACTTCAGTGCCTCTGTTAACCATTTTATCAGAGGGCTCCTTTTTATTATTACAGAGCAATTTGCAAAATTCCTAAATGTAGCAATTTTGCAGAGGCTGCTTTATGGCGCATGCACACACACTGCAATCTTTTTACTAACTTATGTAATTTATGTTCTATAACTTTTGCATTTGTGCTCAGTGGGCCATAAACAAATTATATATTTGATTTATCTTGTCAGCAAAAGCCAGCATAACATAGCAATTTAGTACACATATTCTGTAATAAGCTTTTTATATCAGACAATAAATTTGTGTTCTAAAATGGTCACTGGGAAATACAAATTCACCAACTGAATGGACAGGTGTTCTTGTCTGATCTCTTACCCAAGGCAGGATAGCCTTGTGCATTCTGTGACTCTATTGTTCCAAATTGTACAAGAACAGCACTTGGTATAAAATTTAGCATCCAAGTATTCCAGCTTTTATTATTTCATTTTGCAAGTTTTTAGCCCTTAAGGTGAGAAAGCTCAGCAAGCAATGAGCTCACAGATACAGGCCTCAACCTCAAAAGTCAGAGGTGAGGCCTCAATGGCACTTCAAGCAATTATAGTTCTCTCCCTCTTCTTTGCTTTGCTTCCCCCTCCCTTTGGTTCTCGTGGGACAAGAGCTACATAAAACGATGTGTTGCAAATGGCAAGACCTTGGCTTGGAACCAGTCCTGCCAAAGACAACAGGGGAGGGGGGGTGTAGATTCAAAGTAGTGCTAAGGAGATTCTTCACCAGGGCAAACAAAATGGCTTGCACTGATGGATAAATCTCCCTGCTCCTCCCCACACATGCTGTTCTGGGGGTTCTGGAGGATGAGGGGAGGAATTCCTGTTGCACAAGTGGGATTCATTGCGCTGGCGCCCACTAGTGCAACAATTTAGCCTGAAAGATCCAGAGTTATTGGATACCCCTCTCAACTCTACCAATCCTTTGTCAGTAATGCTCATTTTGCTACACAGGGATTCTTACTTACCCCGGTAAGGTAAGGAGTACCCCTTTTGACAAGGGTCTGGTCAATGTGGTTCAGTGGTTTCTGAATAATCTCCAAAACCTCCTCTCCTTTCTTTCCATGAACCAAATGAAGATACAAGGCTGCAGACAAAGCAGGCTAAGAGGAAAGGCAGAGGAGAGGCATGTTAAGGCCCTCTTGGGCCTCATGTTGTTATCTTTCACCCTTGATCAAAAGTAGGTTGGCCTCTCCTAAGATTAGAACTGATACCCTATTTTACAGTGGAAGGAATAGTGCATATTGGCAGCCCTGGATAAAAGCAAATATAAAAGCTAGTTTCCCTCCACACTGCCACAATTCAGAATTAACCAAGAACCAGAGAATGAACCTATGCAGGACTATAAGAAACGGGAAGCAGGACTTCCGGGTTGGCGCCATTGTTTAATGGTGGATTCCCTCCGAGCTCCGGAGGGAATCGGCTCCGTAGCGTCTGGGTCTGGCCGCTGCGGCGAAGCGGAGACCCTTAAAATCACAGGCGCGGATGCCTGTGAACACAGAGACTCGGCGGGCACCATTCGCGCCCCCCCAATCCGCGACGGAGCCTTTTTAAAGGCTTCGGAACGGAGGCAGGGTGAGGCGTGGTGCTGAGAGTACTCCCTCGTCTACGGAGTGAAGCCGCAAGCCATTGACAGAGAGCGCCAACTTCTTCTAAGATCGATTGGACTCTAAAACATCAACCCGTGAGTAATACGGAGATTGGAACCTTAAAAAAAAAATTTTTTTTTTTGGATCTGGAACGAGCGGGAAGGGGCTAAAAAGGAAGTCCACCCCCCCCCCTCTTTGTAAACAATTTAAAGCAAAGGACCGGGCAGCTAAGGTCGAGAGAATCTGTTTCTTGTTTTTTAATAAAAGATCTTGACTTCACGGTTTTGACATTATAAGAAGATTTACTGGAGGATAAAAAGAATTTTGGGAGCTGAAATTTCACCCCCCCTAGACCCGGGAACGTCCTATGAGAAAGCCTGTTGCATTGAAGAGTTTGACAGCTGTCAAGTGAGCTGTCAGTCAGCTAGTTGTCAGCTGGAAAAAGAGAACATTGTTTCTGCTGTTTTTGCTGGTTTACTCGGTATAACTTGTTGAAAATAAGGAGGGCTGATACAAAATAACTGGACTTTTGGTTTTGAGCTGAAAGGAATATTAAGGAACTAAAATCCCCCTAGAGGGGTAATAGGGACACTACATCACAAAAATGGCTGGAGCATGTAAAATTCAAGCAGAATTGGACAGAGCACTGGTTCTCTTGGGAAACTTACAAGATGAATACAATGCTTTGTCTACAGAGGTTTCACTACTACACTGGACAGTAAACAACAGTTTTGAGCCTGATAAGGACTTGAAACAAGAAGCCCATTCAACTGAACAAATAAATGAAACTGAAAGTGTAGATACGATGGAGCAATATGTTGTTTTTGAAGAAAATGAAGGAGGAGCTGGAGGTTTGCAGGAGTCAAAGGAGAGTTATAATATGAGGCCTGACATGATGATAAAAAAGGACAATAAAAACTGGATGTGGAAAGCCTGGTCTGAATGGGAGTCTGGAAAATGGAGAGATCCCCTTTGGAGGAGATCTGAAGACCTGAGGATTACAAATTTGTTGAAGGTGAAAGTTGGAGCTTTGGGGACATCTGGCTTTGAAAGAAATTTGAAACAAGAGTTGGAGTACCCCATAGGCTTTGTTTTTAAGTATGGAGGACTGGCTGGAAGCAACATGGATCCTGTTGGGCCGGAGCCTCTCCGAGACTTGGGGCTTAACATCAAGGACTATCAAAGAGACCGGCAGAAAGGAACTGAGAGAGATATAAGGGCCTCGGACGTGAGATCTCCAGGCTAAATAAATAACATAAAGACTGATGGACATTGGTTGGGGACTGGAACCGGGAAAAGGGTGGGTGGAGGTTGGGAATCCAAAGGGTACATAAGTATAATTTGCTTTGTCTTTTTTTTATATATATTTTGTTAGTGGTATGGAAATTGGGCAAATCGTGGAAGGGAAATTTTGGTCGACTTTAGGAAAAAGGTTTAAGAATAATTAATGAGGTATAAGTATTGATGTGTAATTTTGATAAGGCAAAATTGGTTTTTGTTTTTTTTTAATTAATTGAAAATAAGGCTGTTAAAAATAAATTGAGGAAATGGAAAAAAGTAAAGTAAAATAATAGTATGTTAGAACAAATGTTCAAGCTAAGGTGAAGAAATAAGTTAAGGACTTGCTGAATTGACAATTTAAATTAGAATACAAGAAGGGGAGGTGTGAGGAGGTCTGAGAAATAAGGTTAAGGAAAATAAGTATTTGAAACTTTATGTGTTTTTTTTTCTTTTTTCTTTTTTTCTGTTAAGTTTTGAATTTTATGTATTTTATGTATTTTTGTGTGGTTTTTATTTTGTTTATTTTTCTGTTTTTTTTTATTGTTATAAAATACCAATAAATATTTAATAATAATAAAAAAAAAGAAACGGGAAGCAGGATTGATTCTCACCAGTGTTCCACAGCAAGCTTGGTGCCTGCCCCAGTGGTCTATTCGAAGCCACCATTTTACTTTTAGGTATACAGACACATTGAGCTCCCCTGCCCCCCAGCCAATGGCGCTTACATTATATAGTGGTACCTCATGTTGCAAACGTAATTCGTTCTGGAGGTCCGTTCTTAATGCAAAACCGTTCTTAACCTGAGGCGCACTTTTGCTAATGGGGCCTCCCGCTGCCACCACACCATTTCTATTCCCATCCTAGGGCAAAGTTCTCAACCCGAGGTACTACTTCTGGGTTAGCGGAGTTTGTAACCCGAAGCGTTTGTACCCTCAGGTACCACTGTATAAGCTCTTCTCTCTCTCTCTCTCTCTCTCTCTCTCTCTCTCTCTCTCACACACAAACACACACACACACACACACACACACAGAGAGAGAGAGAGAGAGAGAGAGAGAGAGAGAGAGAGAGAGACTTCATCCTAATGGCAGACATTTTGCTAGCCAGATTTTACATATTTAGTTCCTGTGTTCAGTCTCTGCAACACTCGTGCCAATGAAGACACAGAACTTGAGGAAACCCTAAGCAGATGAATAGGTGGCTTCCCCACCCCACTTAATGATTTTCATTGAGTTTTGTAGGACAGAGTAGAAGGACTGCAATACGGAAGAGAGTTCAGAGGAGCAGCCTCAAGCCCCAGGCACTGGGCAGTTTTAGCTTCCAACCCAATGGCTTTCTTAAGCAAACCCCTTCATCTTCTTCCCTGTAAATAAAAAGTTATTATTCATTCTATAGGGAAAGTGCTGCATTGGTAAACCAAGGGGGAAGGAAGGAAGTGGGGGAGAGAAAACCTATGCTCCAAACATTCAGTGCAGAAATGTAAGAAGCCACTGTTTTCCACTCCAGCCTGCACTGTTGCATGCAGCACTGTCTCCTTTCTGCTGCAGTTTGTCTTCTGTCAATAACTAGGTTATTTGTCCTTCTGTCCACTGTGGTGAAATTATGTAATATATGTATTTAACTATGTCAATTACATAGTACGTATGTTATTCCACCCCATTAATTTCAATTATGTACTGATGGCTGACTGAAAGCAACAAAAGCAAATACTGACGGTATTTGCTGGATTGATTTCCGTTCCGGACATGGAACAAAAAGTGCATGTCTGCCATTTCCTCCACATTTCTGTTTTTGTCAGAATTCTCCGACATTCCTACTAGGTGACCCCACCCTCCATCAACAGGAAGCTTAAAGAAGCATCTTGCACACACACCCAGGGGCCCCTGCAATATAGAATCACTCCCTTCACACCCCACCAACAAGAACTTGGCATTTTGGAAAGACAATAAACTGAGCCAGAGTCTCATCTATAGGCATCTGGGTGTGTAATTAAAGAAAATAAGGCAGCTACTATAACCTTCTTTCACACCCCCCCCGAACAATACTGTCTCCCCTCCATGAACCGCAGGAACATGCAAATGTCCCCACCATAAAGAAACACAGCAATGCTTCACACACCTCCAGCTCAGTTGCATCCCACTCAAACAACTGGTTGGAAAAATTGCTCTCATCCTGGCCCAAATCACGCATTTCTTTTCCAGATAAATGGAAGAAGTACCTAGAAGAAAGAGAGCAGAAGAAACTAAGCACTCTCCACTGGGAATATGTGCACACTTCTAGATGAGTTTAAAAGACAATCAGGAAAACAAAACTACAGTAGTGCTTTTGTTCTATCACAAGGAGCCCTCATTAACCCCTTCTGTTCCTAAACCCAACATGACTGCCTTGCCACATTCTCTAACTTGTGACGGAGGCTGCTTCACAGAGCTTGCTTTTCTGTGCTCTTCTGGTTCACGCACTCCAGTATGAGATGCATATCTTGTTTCTGTGATGTGCGCTGGCATGACCCAAGACCGCTAGAGAACCAGTGTGGTACAGTGTTTAGAGGGCTAGAGACCTGTGCCCAAATCCCTATTCAACTATCAAACTCACAAGGGGGTTGGGGGTGGGATAGCAGTCAATATCTCTGCCTTCCCTTTCCAAACAGGACTATTCTTAGAATAAAATGGGGAAACCCTCGCGTGGGATCCTTGGAGAAAGAGACCAAAATATAAACAGCAACAGAAATTAAGCCTGCCTAACATTCAATGGGAAAAGATTCCAAAGAGCAGACTCTAGCACTCACAAAATTCCCCATGAGGGGACTGGTGGGAAACCCACAAATTTTGGCAGTGCACATGTATGTCTGATGTCAGCATGTTGGACACGGGCGCCACCGGGCATGCTGACATTGGCATGCACACCCCGCGCACCCACAGTCACGGGGGCAAGCCAGCGCTGCTGGCCCACTCCATTGGTTTTGATGGGACAAATAGTCTTCCCCACCCAGAACCCCTTCTCCCTCAGGAGCAGTGGTGCAGGGTTAACACTGTGGGGACTGGCACGGCCCAGCAGAAGGCTGCACCGGCCTTTATGGTGTCGGGAGATGCCACGCAGGCCAATGCAGCCTTCTGCCAGGCATGCGTTGGTCCCCTCCAAGCAAGTTCTCTGCTCGTACTATCAACACTGCTGGGGTTATCTAGCATCACCAGTACCACAGACATTGGACACAACACACAAGTGATGTGACCAGTAACTTGACTTGGAAAGCACAGAGGGCATTCAGGGCCTCATACTTACTGGCAAATCGTATTTGTGGAGAAGAGGAAAGACTCTTTTTCCAAGTGCAGAGCTGGCAGCTGTGAGCGGGTGAGGAATGGGACGACATGAGCTGTCAAGGAGGAATACACACAAAAGAGAACTACAGTTTACACACACACAAGAGAATTCACTATTTTCTAGTAGGTCTTCTTTGCTTGAGCAACTAGGAAAAGTTGACAGGGGGCAGAAGAGAGTTTATAGCAAAATGGTATGTATGTCTTATTATACAGGAGCTGTCATATGCAGACCCACATTTTTTAATACCAGATTTAGTTGCTTTAAATGGACTCAGTGGTAAAGAACAAACTTTGCACATGAACAGTTTCAGGTTCAACCCCCACTATCCCCAGATACAGATGGGAAAGATTCATTGACAGGAGTGCCACTCAATCCAGCAGTTAGCCCTCATTTTTGTCTCTAGGCCCAAAGTTTAACTAATGATACCTACCTACCAAACAAACAAACAAACAACAAACAAACAAAACTGACATTTTGCCAAATTTTTAAAAAATCTCCCTGGACAGCAATTTTACCCAGAAAAAAGAGGACTTCTCTGGGGGAAACCAGGCGTATGGCAATCCTAACATTGGGTTCAATGGCAGGTGGGACTGCCAAAGTCTTTTTCCCAAATGCTGGCCCCTTTTCTATCTATCTATCTATCTATCTATCTATCTATCTATCTATCTATCATCTATCTATCTATCTCTATCTATCTATCTATCTATCTATCTATCTATCTATCTATCTATCATCTATCTACAAACACATTGATTCAATGCACACAAGTTAAACGTATGTAAGTTGTGGACTTGCTGTATAGACTAGAGTTCTTTAACTATGGTTTCCCAAAAGTTGTTTGATTAGAACTGCCATCATCCTGAACCACCAACTAAGCTGGCTGGGACCAATGGATGTTCCAGTCCAACCTCTGGGGACCGGAGGGTGAAGCAGGCTGTTGCAGGCAGGGACTCCTGTGGGGTACCGATTCCACACCTGCAACCACTAATGTGGGTTAGGATTCTTCCATCTCCTCAGCCCCACTCCCCATACATGACAAAGCAGAAGTTAAATGGCTGTTAAATGGAGGATGGAGCAAGCTTGTTTTCTTCTGCTCCGGAGGCTAGGCCCTGAACCAAAGTTACAAGTAGGCCTGGATAATATATCGCCCAGGACTGGTATGAGGGGCAGACTGCAATGGCAGCTTCACTCAGCGATATATCGTGGGTGAAACCGTCATCACTCCTCAGTCTTTCTTCTACCAGCACCCAGCACACCAAGGAAGAACAAGTTGCGGCAGGCGCTGGAGGCAGAGGGACTCAGGAGAGTCAGCAGCTTCACCAGTGATAAACCGCTGTGTGAAACTGCCACCTCACTCTGCCCTCATAGTGGCGCAGAGGGAGAAACAAGCTGCATTGGCCGGGCTCAATACAGCTTGTTCCTTCTGCCACTTCTTTAAACCACCTGGCTGAGCAGTGCGCCACTGCCCTTGCCTCAGCCAAGCAGTTTTACAGAGCCCCCAACCCGCCACCGGCTCACATGAGCCAGCGGCAGGGTGGGGGCTCTGTTAAAGTATTTTCGCTCCCCAGCTGAGGGAACTCGATCCTTCTCCTGGTAGGATCGGGGCTGCTTGGATGGGGACGGGAGGCTTCGCACCCACCAGCTGAAGAAGTCTAACCGAGTCGCCAACACGCCTCTAGCTTGTGCAAACCAGAGATGGGGCTGGGGCTCCATTAGACTTCTCAGTTGAGTCCCTCTCGGCGAAGATGTTCAAAAAAGAGCGCTGACCTCGCCTCCAGCTTGCACAAGCTGGAGATGGGGTGGGAGATCCATAAGCCCCACATCCCTTCGGCTCGTGGATGAACAAGAGGGACATGGAGCTTGTTCAGCTGGGGGGTGGGAGCCTTTGCACCAACCAGCTGAGCAGTGTCAATGAGAGCAGTCACAGTTAACCCAGCGCCTCATTGGCTGGGGTCAATGCAGCTTGCTCTCTCAACATTGTGGTATATTGCCAGACCAGGATGCTTGGATGGTGAGAGATCGTGATGTTGAAAACCTGTCATTGCCCAGCCCTAGTTATAAGAAAGGGGATTCTGACCAAACATGGAGAAGAACTATCTGACAGTAAGAGCTGTTTGACAGTGGAACTGTTTTCCTCGAGAGGTGATGGATTCTTCTTCCTTGGAGGTATTTGAGAAGCATTTGGATGGCCACCTGTCATGGATGCTTCAGCTGAGATTCCTGCATTGCAAGGAGTTGGACTAAATGACCTGGTTTTTGATTTATTATATTTCTATGGCGCTTTTCATTCAAATGAGTCCCAAAGTGGCTTACAAACAATAAATAACATGACTGAAGATAACAGAGCAACAACAGCATAGGGTCTCTTCCAGTTCTACAATTTTATGATTCATAACCAATCCAGGTTAAGTGATGCTAAATTACAGAACAGCTGAGGGTGGAGAAGTCCTTAAATATCAGAATTCAAAGCGTTAGATCGGGATGGGGGATCCTCAAGTGGAAAATCAATGCTGCTGCTGCGATAGGATTTTGTTTTTCATTTTCAGTTCATTTCTATTTTACGTCGGAACAGCATAATCATCCTCCTCATTGTAAGAATCTCCCGTGAGCCACCTGAAGCTGGGCTAGGAATATTTCCACGCCGGCGAAACTGGGGTGTTTCCCGGGAAAGCGGGGCGCGCCCCCGGCACTCACCCTCCTGCGGGACCCACTTCAGCTCCGCAGGGGCGCCGGTGGCTTCGGCAGCCGCCAGCACCTTCAGCGCCCCGGGGCTGCCTTCGCTCAGGAACAGCTTCATGCTCGCTCCGCACCGCGCTCGGCTCCGCAGCTGATGCAACTCCGGTCGGACGGGACCCGCACTTCCTCCCGCTGCCCACGTGGCCCGCGAAGCCGGTCGCCCGGACCCTCCCTCCGCACACCCACTCCGGGGCACGCACGCACCCGGAACTACCACCCCCAGCATGCATTGCGCACGGGACGGGAAGTTGTCGCGACAGACGCGAGAGGGAAAGGAAAGGGAAGCCGAGTCGGAAAAGGAGGAGCAGGCAGGGAGTTTGTGCGCATGCGTACGTGCGTATGCACACGAATAAGCTGATGTGATATCATTTTGGGGGGGGGATTTTTAAAATATTTTTATTAAATTTATTAATTTATTTAACATAATTATTACAAAATATAAGCAAAATACATATATATTTCAGATAAGCACACATATATAAAAAAAGATAAAAGAAGAAAAAATAGAAAAAACAAGAAAAGTTGGAGGAATTTCTTCCAAATTTATTCTACAAATATCTCAATATGAAAATATTAATAAAATTTCATTGATGGACTTCCATCGCTTACACTGCACTTCCTGTATACATTTTAAGCAAGATTGTATCTGTTATTCTATATTATTCCCATACAATCTCATTAGATTAGAATATTTGTGCTGATGTGATATCATTATGTGTTTAGATAGATAACATTATCACTAAAAGAAACATGCAAAAAGCTAAATTGCAACATGTCTGATATCAATAGGCAGGGAGTTCCAAAGTCTTGGTGCTGCCATACTGTATATGGGTTTGATTATGGAAATAATTCCATGCCTATTTACTGCATCTGATTATGCACATTACCTTCCTGATCTGTTGAATTAATGGCAACAGCCACTCTTCCCACGCACCTTGTGATTGCCAGCAACTAGCCACCAATTTAGCCACTGGATGAGGAGGGCAGGAGGCACACCCTGAGAAAAGTTTCAGGAAGAACCAAAGGCTACCCAGGACTTTCACCATAAGGTGGAGATATTCTTTCTCCCCATTCCCCCAACTCTTTGTAATATGCAGAGAGAGAGAGAGAGAAAAGTAAAGAGAAACTTACAGCATAAACTTCCAGTGAGCATTTGGAAGCTGTTGTGAATGGGACAGAAACAAGAAAGGATCTCTTGACACCTTAAAGACCAAGACTGCATCCTATACTGATTTACTGAGGGGTGTAAGTAGGACTGCAACACTATGCACACTTACAAGTTCCATTGAATACAGTGGAGCTTACTTCTGAGTAAGCATCCAAACAGCGGCTCTGTAAGTCCAACTGAACCGAATGGGGCTTGCTTCAGTGTAGACACATACCGTATTTTTCGCCCCATAGGACGCACCGCCCTATAGGACGCACCTAGTTTTTTTGGGGGGGAAATAAAGGGAAAAAAATTATTTCCCCCCCAGGCACGGGGCTGGCGTGGGGGAAGCCCGAGCTTCCCCCGACCCCAGCCCCCAGAACAGCCTGCTATCTGCAAGCCTAGGGAGCTGCGCCGCTCTTCAGCGCGCCCGAGGCTTCGGAATGCAGGCAGCTCTGCGCAACCCTCCGGAGCCCGGTGTGGCTTCGCGCCGGGCTCCGGAGGGTTGCGCAGAGCTTCCTGAAGCCTGGAGAGCGAGACCCTCTCACTCTCCAGGCTTCAGCGAAAGCCTGTATTCGCCCCATAGGACGCACCCACATTTCCCCTTCATTTTTGGAGGGGAAAAGTGCATCCTATAGGGCGAAAAATACGGTATTTATTTTATGGCATAGGTGTGTAGGAGAATCCACTTCTCCAAATCCACTGAACAGAATTTTCATCTAAGAGCGCAGAGTGTCTCTGTCGTTGGGCAACTCTACAGTACTCTCTCTAACTTTTACATTGGAAGTTAGGCTAGATTGAAAATGAGTTCTGTTTTAGGCAGGAAGGACTGTGATGGTTGACATTTGCAGAGGCTGGAAGACAATAACTCCGCTAGCTTCCTGTTTGATTCTAGATCTCTGGTTTACAGTTGTGGAGATCAAAGCACAGGGTGTTTGCATGAAAGCCACAGGAGGAAATAATAATAGCAAGGTGAAATAATTGTTTTGGAGTTGTTGAGGGAAAAATGCATTTTTTGCATTCTTCATATTTTATATAAAATGACAAAATCCAGTTTTGCTTGGATTGAGATGGGAGACTTTTTATCTAGAAAACAAATTAAACTGACATGTGGAAGGCGGATTTCAAATGCGGGATTGACGTCCAGGGAGAATTTGTGAAAGGCAGAGCTTTGGCCTTAATCTTAAGCAATCAAAATATCACGCTTTTTTTGGTGTTTTTGTAAAACAGCTCAACAACTTTGGGGTTTGACTAAAAAAGTTCAACAATTTCGGCGTGTCCTGGTTTTTACTTTTTGAAATGGAATTACAAACTTAGTGGATCAGGGAAATGCTGCGGACATAGTGTATCTTGATTTCAGTAAGGCTTTTGACAAAGTTCCCCATGATATTCTCGTGAGGAAGCTGGTAAAGTGTGGGTTGAACAAGGTAACTTAGTTGGATTTGTAGCTGGCTGGCTAACCAAACCCAAAGAGTACTCATTAATAGTTCCTCATCATCCTTGGAAAAAGTGACAAGTGGGGTGCTGCAGGGTTCTGTCCTGGGCCCATTGTTGTTCAACGTCTTTATAAATGACTTGAGTGAAGGAATTGAGGGGATGCTCGTCAAATTTGCAGATGACACCAAACTGGGAGGGGTCGCTAATGCCGCGGGAGACAGAATCTGAATTCAAAATGACCTTAATAGATTGGGGAACTGGGCACAAGCTAAACAAAATGAGTTTCAATAGGAATAAATGTAAGGTTCTGCACTTAGGCAGAAAGAATCAGATGCACAAATATAAGATGGGGGACACTTGGCTTACTCACAGTACTTGTGAAAAGGATCTAGGGTTATTGATGGACCACAAGCTTAATATGAGTCAACAGTGTGATGCAGCAGCAAAAAAAGCTAACACTATTCTTGGCTGCATCAACAGAAGTATAGTGTCCAGATCAAGGGAAGTAATAGTAATAGTGTAATAGTAAGTCATAGTGGAGCAGACTCCCTTGCAAGGTTGTGGACTCTTCTTCTTTGGAGGTTATTAAGCAAAGGTTGGATGGCCATCTGTCATTGGTGCTTTAGCTGAGATTCCTGCATTGCAGGGGGTTGGACTAGATGACCCTTGGATCCCTTCCAGCTCTAAGATTCTATGATTCTCTAATAATGAAACCAGCTTCCATTTTAAAAAATCAGCAATGACACTGAGTATCTGAACATATGCAGAGTGTATTTTCTATTACTGTATACAGGGACTCATTTTTCAAATAAATCAATTTAAGGAATGAATTTCTTTGAGCTCTCACCTTTGGTCTCTCACTCACCTCATTCTATTACTTTTTTAATGTTCTTCACAGAACAACGAGAAATAACAATAGATTTTGGCATTCACATTGCATCCAGTCCAGTGGCGTAGTGTGGGGGGTGCAGGGGGGGCCGGCCGCACCGGGCGCAACATCTGGGGGTTAGGGTTAGGGGGTGCAAATCCACAGGTTAGGGGGCGCAAATCCACGGGTTAGGGGGCGCAAATTACTTGCCTTGCCCCGGGTGCTGACAACCCACGCTACGACACTGATCCAGTCCAGATTTCCCAAGAATGGAGTTAGTGGCAGGAGCAAAAGGATGCCAGGGACTAAAGACTGCTGTTGGTGGATTTTTGTAGAGGCTGAATATTCTGTTAATGAAACATGAGGTGTATGATTTACAAGGCCATGCAAAAGGTCCCTAGTTCAGTCCCTGACATCCACAGGTAGGGCTGGGAATGTATGTTCCCTGCCTGAAATGCTGGAGGGCCACTGCCAGTCAGTGTAGGCAATACAGTGTAGACAATAGTAAGGCAGTTTGCTGTGTTTCTAGATTGAAGCCTATGATCTGCCTGAACTAAGCCCGCTTTTGGTGGGTGTGCTCTCACAATGAAGATGTGCCTAGGCTGCAACCGCGCAGTGCGCTCTCAACCACATCTGCTTTCGGAAGCACCCTCCACAGACTTAAGTATTGAAAAGACAGCATGCATAGGATTACAACCCTTGTCTTGCTGGTTTCAGCAGGTCTTCTTGCTTCAGTAATAATTTGTTTCCTGCACACACAAAAAGGCTACAATCTTTATTTTTAAAAAAGATTTTAAAAACTCCATGTAGGTTTGATTTATGGGGCTGTGGGTCAGAGAGACAGTGCCTCCTTCCTGCCTTATCGTGGGGCATGTGAACAAAGCAGCTCGCTGCTGCTGATAGGAAACCATTAACCCCTGCGAAAGCGGATGTGCGATACCTGCGCTTTGTGCTCAGTGCACTGAATTCTTTTAAACAAGGGAAATGCTTCATCTTTCACACCCCACCGACACGAGGGATAGGAAGGGCAGGAGAGCAGATCCAGGAGCGAAAGACTCACTCTCAGGAACGTCATCTTTCCTTGTGATGTGAAGTCAGGTAAACTTAATTCTTATACACAGTTGATCTGGTGTCATGATCTTGTGCTTCTGTTATTGTGGATTGGTGGGAGAGATTTATGAATTCAGGTTCTGTCTTCATCTCTTGAGAATGGAAAGGGATTTCATGAATTGGATGAGTGAAAGGATCCATGAACTTAAATCTAAGAGGTGGGACTCTGTGATTTCTCCTAGCTCCTAAGGAACATTGTGTCACACTTGTCCCCACTTTTATATAAGCAGCAAGAAGTTTTAGTGGGGTTAATTTTCTTGGGGTTGATTTTCTTTTATGGGGTTCATTTTCTTGTAGTGAGAGACTTGTGGGGGGTAGGGGGGGTGCTAGTCTATGGCTTAATGGCAGGCCCAATGTCAGCGTGTCCCTCCCCCATCCCGTATGCTGGTAGCTGGATTGGCAAACTGCCATTTTAAATTTTCCACAGTGCCCCTGATTGTAGCATCTCTTTGCAGGAAATTTAAAACGAGGGCTCCCATTTTGCACTGAGAAATATTTGGGGGGGGGGTATCAGTGGCAGTGGCACCATTCGCATAACAAAAACTACCAAAGAGATACCAGCATTTTCAAAAATAGAAGGTCCATGGCTTGGCTTTTGAAAAACAGGGGCCTGCAGTACTTAGCTGATTGGAACCACTGCTGTACTTGGTTACAAAACACTACTGTTTGACCCTGAGAATCATCTAGTCCAACCCTCTGGAATGCAGGAATATGCAGGTGTCCAAAGCCACAACCTGGTCCTTGGCGTTATCAGCACCACATTCTCACCAGCTGAGCTGTAAAGTTGACGTGTTGTTTCTCTGCACAGCTTCACACCGACTGGATAAAGTAGGAACAGGACTGGCATTAAAAGGCAATTCAGAGAAGCTTTTCAAAAGCTAATTAAGAGGCCATTCTTACCATTCTACCATGGCTGAGTATCCACCATACATTTAAAGCACATTCTCATCCCCGAAGAATCATGGGAACTGCAGCTTACTCTGCACAGAACTGCAATTCCCAGCACCCTTAACAAATTACAGTTCCTAGGATTATTTGGCATGGGGTGTATTTTAAATGTATAGTGTGTGTAAAGCCTAAATTCAACAGGAAGCAATGAAACAGCAGAACCTGCAAGCAGGAAGCTTTTATTTAAAGACTCATTAGCTCTGAACTATTCCTTTGCCTGTCCGCTCTAGGCAGGCTGGCTCAACAAACATGTTTTATGTATTATTTTTTAAATTCCCATAAATTTGGTTGGAAGGCAGCTGGAGGATAAAATACTGGATAAAGTTGTTTGGATGCTCTGTCAAAACTGAGTGAATAAAGGACAGCAATTGCAGCTTAAGCCCTTTGCCTGTTTGTATGAGTGATTAAGTTGAGGCACCTACTTTGTGCCTCAACTATCGCTGGCAAGTGGCCCTCAGAGAGTGGCCCAAGGGTAGATATGACCCTTTGCACTACAGAACAACTGTTTGTTGCATATTTTACACACACACACACACACACACACACACACACACACTCTCTATCTATCTATCATCTATCTTTATAGATATTATCTATCATCTATCTATCATCTATCATCTATCTATCTATCTATCTATCTATCTATCTATCTATCATCTATCATCTATCTATCTATCTATCTATCTATCTATCTATCATCTATCTATCTATCTATCCAATCTATCTATCTATCATCTATCATCACCACCCCACCTGCTCATGCGCATCCCACTTGCACATGACCACATTTATGCGGGTCACTGTGGAATAAGTAAATAAATAGATTGACTTCACCTTGCTTGGAGCTGCTGCCCAGAAATTGCTCAGGCCTGCTGCCAGAGTAAGGGAAGGAGGCCTTCGGTTGCCCTCTGTGGCCAGCTGCCATCACCACACACTGGCTTCCCTCAGGTAGGCAGGCAGGCTCAGGACAGGCTGCGCAGCTGCCTTGTGCAATTTCCAGGGTGACCACTCCTCATCTAGAGGGAATATGCATAGGTTGGTCTACGAAGAACAAGGTACAAGGATGTTGTACCTTGAAGGTTATGTTGGAGAGATGCTGACAAGAAGGATGGTGAGGAATTCCAAGGGGACCGAGACGAAGACAACTCAGCTTTGTTTGTTTGAGAGTCTGGGGCTCTAGAAACTGCCTCCCTGTGATGGTTCTTATGAGCTGAGCAAATCCCACTGGGAACATCGTCTGCTTTGTATGGCTGTGCACTCACTCTCTGCAATGAGTTGCGAGAGCAGCATTGCTTCCTCTTGCAACAGCTGCTTGGACACTCCTGCAACTTTTGCTTTTCCAGGGCCAGGCAAACTGGAAAGCACAAAGGTCACACTTCTGGAGTTGGTGGGGACACTGCCAGACTGAGCAGCATTCTGAAAGCCATATGTACCGGCCCCTAATGGAACCACAGACTCCCAGCTACAAGGCACATGTTGCAGCCTGTCCGTGAGAAGCCCTTTGTTTGCAATAAAGGAGGAAGATCCGATTCTCACTTCCTGAGCCACAGGACTGTCTTTTCCCTGCTTGGTTCTCTCTCAGCTGCATCCGTACAATGCATTTGAAGCACAATACTTCCCCTGTAGAATGCTGGGAACTGTAGTTTGTTAAGGATGTTGGGAATTATAGCTCTGTGGGGAGGGCAGTAATGTTCTTTAAATGTCTGGTGTACATGCAGTGGTGGCTATGATGTGGTTCAGGGTTTTTTGTTTTCGTTTTTTTGCCGAGGCAGAAAGATCTCAAAAGCAAGTAAACTGACCATTGAAATAATATACTGTTAGCAACTGTGTGTGGCTTGGTGTAAGTGTAGCAGTTAGAGAGGTGTGGGAAACCTGTGGTGCTCCATATGTTGCTCCCATCATCTCCCATCATCCTGGGTGTTATGTACTGAAGTTCTCACCCTGGGCCAGCAGGGGGATACTGTAGATAGTTCAGGTCCACATATGCAAATAAGGGATCAAAAGTGACGTTCAGTGATTGGATAGTTACAGAAAATGGTTACTGTTGCATTCTAGTGGAGCTCTATATAAGCAGGCTGGCTGAACCCTTCAGTTCAGTTCTGTTCCAGCTTACAAATAAATAGCTGCTTTGAAGAATCACTGTGTTGTCTGATATGTTCACCCACAACTTAACACTGGCCACTGCTTGGACCCGTGCCTAGAAAGCTAGGGTCAAGAAGAAGTGTGGATGGACCTAAGTGTTGTGTCTCAGCCTCACCATAGGATGGTTGGGAGGATAAAACGGGGAGGGAGCCACAACCTCTATAGAGGAAGAGTGGGATATAAATGTAATGAATAAGCAAGATGTTTTGGGACAGAGAAGGAGGACTAACTCCAAGAGGGAAAGATCTAATCTTCAATGCATATTTAAATTATCCTATGGAATTCATTGCCAGTGTATGTATATTATGACTTTTGTAGCACTAGGAAGAAAAGCCTGGACTTATAATCCAATGGTTGCTAGGAATTTCCTGTGCTTTCCTGCAAAACTAAGGGCTTGTCAATAATAATAATAATAATAATAATAATAATAATAATAATGGGATGGGGGAGAATTTAAACTCAGCTTGAACCTACTTAATTTGCACTTTCTGAAACAATCTGAGAACTGAAACACAGACATTCTTTGAAATTTGCACTTCCCTGAATTTTGCAATGCAGTACTCCAGCCAACTGGTGTGCACAAGAATGCATATACTGGGCTAAAATGCACATGTTAGTGAAAAAAGCATACAAGAATTAAAGGGGAAATTGCATTGCAAAATTGCATACAAACAGGTAAATAATAGGAGGAAATTAACACTAAAATGCTGGTGGATTTTCTTGAGGACTTTTTCATTTTTAAGAAATTACAAACGAATGTGGAAATGTGGAGAACTGAAGATGGGAAAAATGAGAAACAGAGAGAAACCAAAATGGACAGATCCACCCATCACTAGTGATAGAACATCTGTTTTGCAGGCAGAAGGTCATTCGCCGGCATCTTCAGGAAGGGCTGGGACAGAACGGAATGTCCTGCCTGCAACCCCAGAGAGCCCCTGACAGTCAGTGTAGTTATCCTGAGCTAGATGGACCAGTGGTGGATTCAGTATTGGCCCGCTTCCTATGTTCAACATTCTTAGTTCACTAATATTTCATCATGTATATGATGATTCGACCAGTTGATTACAGCAGATGTGCCTAAGCGGACTGGCATCTTCTCTGCTCTAAAAGGTATATTTATATTTGTGTGTTCAGCCTCTCAGTGTTGTGCCCCTTCATAGGTGACAACTCAGAGCTCCTTCTGGCACACAGTCCCTGGCGCTTCACGGCTATCCTGTTCTGATGAGATGCTTGCAGGACGGCGGCTCCTGGAAGGGTTCAACCTCCGCCAGAGCACACCATCGCTGGACAATCCCTCTGGCGCTGTTATGCTGCAGGCCCTCTACAACTACCAGTATAAGTCTGAGGATGGGAGGCAGGTGACCATTGAAGAAGGCGAGATCTTCCAGCTTATGCACAAGGCCAATGAGGACTGGTGGCAGGTGCGACGGCTTGGTCAGCCCAAGCAGAAGCGACCCATCTTTGTGCCTGCCACCTACATGATTGAAGTGCCCCCTGGCACAAGGACAGCCCGCCTGGAAAATACTACACAGCATCCTGGCATCAACACAGAGCAAGATGGTGGCACTGGTGAGTTTTTGGGGAAGGACCAAACAATGCGAAGCCAGGCTGGCATGCCAGCTGTAGACATATTGTAGACAAAACTGCTAGAATTTAAATAGAAATGCAACACATCTCACCATAGTGTTGTTGGCGATGGGAAATTTTAGACGCTTGCTCTCCCTTCTTATTGGTCTTTATATTTAAGCTAGACTTGGACTGGACAGTCACATAAAGGGCCCCTTAAAAGAGAGGACTCTCCTCTGACACACCTTTAAAAGAGGACTGTCACCCTTATTAGGGTGGTTTGCAGGACCTTCCACGTGAGGACTGTGAAGCAGTCACACATTCCCTGCAGCCATGGCATTGCTCTCCTGGGAATCCCTACTCTCTGGGGTGATGGGAGCTGGAGTCCAGTGCATCTGGAGGGCACCATGCTGGGGTCTCAATATATGGGCAGGCTCATGTGGGAAGAGTCAACCAGGAACAAGCAGAAGGGCAGGCAAGTGGACAGGGAAGCCAGCAGACTGTGAGGGGAGCAGCCAGGGCTGTGGCTTGGTGAGAGTGCCCAGGCCTTGCCTGCAAAAGGTTCTGGGCTCAATCCCCAGGTGGGGCTGTGCAAGATCCCTATCTGAAACCCCTGAGAACCACTGCCAGCCACTAGAGACCAGAGCTCTTCGCCCATTATTTCAATCAGCCTAGGCAATGGTCAGAGATGATGGGAGTAGTATCCCAACAACATCTGGGAAACCAAGGCTGAAGACAGCTGGACCAATGGTTTGTTTCCATATTAAGCCTCACATTGGCTGCAGCGTGGAGATAGAGATTCGACGATTGTTCCAGCAAAGACCCTGAGCAGGAAGCATTGATAGCTCAGTTTAGGTCACAAGGAACCAATGGTCTACCAGCAGTGGGGTGGAGGGAGAAGTGAAATCACAACAGAACCAGGGAGGACAACGCTGTTCCTACCTCCTCCTCCTCTTCTCTGCAGCCTCTGGTAGATCACCACAAGAGATTCCTGGTTGGAGCCTTGGCTGGAAGAACGTTGACCCATTGATGGCTAGTGGGCCCAGTCCTGCAATAGGCGGCTGATGACATTAGGCATGCTCTCCTGAGAGACTATGTGTGCACATGCTAGCATAAGGGAACTTCGTGGCTAGAACTAGGGATGTGGTAGTCAGTGGCCGCTGCTTAGGAAGTCCACAAGCACGAAACGAGGGCAGCAACTCTCTTGCCACTTGTGCTTCCTAACAACTGGTCTTCAACTGAAGAAATTCAAAGACCACTTACAGAAATATTGCAAAATTAAGGAATGTTAGAAGGAGGATGGAATGAAGTTATGTGGCTTTAGCAGAAATATTATAAAGGAATAGGTAAGAAATAAAGGTTGTTAATGGAGGAAAAGAGGAAAGGTAAAGTCATATTATATTAAGATAAATTAGAGGATAAAAAATTGGGAAAGATGGAAAGGATTTGCTGAGATAGATAATTGAACTAGAATACAAAAAGGGGAGGTGTGAGGAGGTCAAGGAAACAAGTAAATGAAAGATAAGTTAGGGGAAGGTTTGTTATATATATTGTATTGCTTATGTATTATATTGTTTTTATGTATCGTATTGTTTATGTATTGTATTGTTTCATTCGTTCTTTTTTGTTTTTTCTTTTCTGCTCTTTTTTCTGTTAAAAGTAATAAACATTATTTGAAAAAAAAACAAAAAACAACTGGTCTTCATATGGAACTGCCTCCAACTGTGAAGGTGGAAAGCCCCCAGTCACAGACCCGTGAGCAGCAGCACCTGTCCCCTGGCACCCGACCCTTGTCATGTGTTTCTGACCCTGCCATTTCCCTCATCCTTCTAGCTCACTTGGAAGTGCTGTCTTACTCTCTGGTAGACCTCTGCATGGAACCACACACCCCGCCTTTCCACCACGTCGGCCTCATGTCCTGCCACAGCCTCCCTCTGCGTTCCCATCCCTCGTCTCTGGGCAGGAGTCGCAGCGCATGCGGCTTGTCCCAAACTGGTGACGCAAGGCAGGAGCAGAGTTCAGAGGAGCAGGTAAGGTGGCCTCTGTCCTGTCTCAAACCTTTTCACATAATTAAGGTGTGTGAGGTGTGGGGAATAACTATGTGAACTCAGAAGCAGGGCTTCAAGGCCTCAGACCCCTCCTGTCCCCTGAGCCCTCCACTGGATGGCAGACCCTTCACTCCCTTCTGATGGCTTTAACCATCTTTAACCCAGACATGGACTAGTCCAGGGGTAGTCAACCTTTTTATACCTACCGCCCACTAATGCATCTTTCTTGATGGTAAAATTTCCTTACCGCCCCCCAGTGCTCGATGGAAGGAGGATTCAGCTTGTGCTGTAGAACCGCCTCCCACCCACCTAGAATCCTGAAACGCCCACTGGTGGGCGGTGGGGACCAGGTTGACAACCCCTGGACTATGACATGTGGGGAACCTTGTGATTCTCCCTAAGCCACACCCCTCACAAGCCCTGCTTTGTGTACACACACACACACACACACACACACACACACCACGTATGTGTTTTGGCTTGGCTGGAATGTGTCCTTCAACCCTTGCAGGCCTGGATGGAGGGAAGAGAAGGGTGTGTGAATTTGTGCAGAAACAAGCTTGCTCCATCTTCCATGGGACAGCCCTTTAGACATTGGGAGATGGCTATCATATATTGTTAGAATAGAAAGTCAAACGAAAAAGCAGCTGGTCCTTGGTGCTGCACCCCCCCCCCGGCTGACTTAGCCCTCTGAGGCCTGGGCAAGTGTACCTGTGCCCACATCCTGCACAGCCCGGGGTCTCGGGCTGAAAAGGATTTCCTGCCTCTGGTCTATAAAGAAGGACACGTGGCCGTCCTGCTCCTCAGCTGCAATCCCAGTGAAAATCCCGCTTCTCCAGCTACTGCTGGGGTTTTTTTAATCACTAATTGTGGTGGGCAGGACAGGTGGGGGGAGGGATTTTTGTTGGGCTCACAGCTGGGGAGGAAAGGGTTAATCCTTTCCCTACTGCTTTCCGGTCCTTACTTTTAAGCAAACAGAAACCACAGTTGTGGTTGCAGCAGCAGCAGCAGCAACAGCATGGCACACGTAGGCCTAGTCAGCAGTTTGTACAGTAAAAGCTTTTTCAGGGTTTCCATTCAGTGTCCCTTACTAATTGCTAAGGAAGGATTGGCCAGTGTCTCAAATAAGAGAATACAGTGGTACCTCGGGTTAAGAACTTAATTCATTCTTGAGGTCCGTTCTTAACCTGAAACTGTTCTTAACCTGAAGCACCACTTTAGCTAATGGGGCCTCCCATTGCCACCACGTGATTTCTGTTCTCATCCTGAAGCAAAGTTCTTAACCCAAGGTAATATTTCTGGGTTAGTGGAGACTGTAACCTGAAGAGTCTGTAACCCGAGGTATCTCTAAATGATAAAATACCCCTGCACTAGGGTTGAGGCAGACTTTTAACTGCACACTTTCTTATATCTATTTAATAAGCTTTATATGCTGCTTAATCAAAAAGAAACCTATTAGAATAACAGAGTATGAATTGAATAATAGAATTACAGAATCATAGAGATGGAAGCGACCCCGAGGGTCATCCAGTCCAACCCCCTGCAATGCAGGAATCTTTTGCCCAATGTGGGGCTGGAACCCATAACCTTGAGGTTAAAAGTCTCATGCTCTACCAAAAAGGAGGTGTTTGTTTCATAGCATCAGAGAACTGTAGTGTTGGAAGAGACCCCGGGGGTCATCCAGTCCAACCCCCTGCAGTACAGGACCTACGGACTGAACTACCGGGATAGTGTTAGATTCCTGGGTGGTCACAGCAGCGCACATCTGAACATGCTGCACCCACTTCCCCTTTTGCCCTTTCCCTGGGAGGCTGCTGGTCTTGCCCACACAGGAAGTGGGGGAAGCCAGTGGGAGGGCCGGCAGCGCCTCAGGGTGTGCCTCTGAGCTGCACTCCTGACCCAGGCGCTGACAGCAGTGAGTACCGGGAGGGGGAGCTGGGGCCGGGTTGCAAGTCACTGTGGGGAGGTGGGCATGAGCAAAGGCCTTTGGAAGAGGCAGTTTGGGAGGGGGGTGGTCAAATAGGGAAAGCGCTTGGGGGAGACATACGCAGAGCAAAAGCAGGCGTTGTGGAGAGCGGAGGCTCTCTGAACTGCGAAAGGAATCATTGGAAAGCCCAGCAATGAAGCAAGTGTTATCAGCTTCCTCTTGAGCAATGGGTGGGTGGAGGGAAGATTGAGAGGCGCCTCTCCAGCAAAGTCAAGGCTTAGGACCTCTCTGGAACGGGGCAGAGTTGGTGATGGTCCATGGATGGGGGTTCAGGTGGATTCTGTTGGGGTTAGGGGCGTGGTAGGATTGGTGTGATTCCAACTTGTGTGACTCTAACCCACAGCTCTGGCTGTCCACACGTACTTCTCACATTTAGTTGCATTTTTAGGATAAAATGGGGGTTGTTGTTGCTGTTTAGTCGTTTAGCCGTGTCCGCCTCTTCGTGACCCCCTGGACCAGAGCACGCCAGGCCCTCCTGTCTTCCACTGCCTCCCGCAGTTTGGTCAAACTCATGCTGGTAGCTTCGAGAACACTGTCCAACCATCTCGTCCTCTGTCATCCCCTTCTCCTTGTGCCCTCCATCTTTCCCAACATCAGGGTCTTTTCCAGGGAGTCTTCTCTTCTCATGAGGTGGCCAAAGTCTTGGAGCCTCAGCTTCACGATCTGTCCTTCCAGTGAGCACTGAGGGCTGATTTCCTTCAGAATGGAGAGGTTTGATCTTCTTGCAGTCCATGGGACTCTGGGTAACTTTGGTTATTAGGTGGGGTAAAAATATTTCTGCTATTAGTAAAAGGCTCCACGTTGTAGGATGGGGATGAATGTAAACTCCAGATTGGAGACATCTGAGGATGACAGACCTAGATATGGCAGATGATTACATGGTCATTTCGTTCCTATGATTGAGGCAAGGTGGCTGCTCTGTTGCAGTGCAGTATCCACTGAATGGCTGTGTCTTCACATGGCGGTGTCCCATGATTAGTTGGTGTTGCTGAAGAGTAGGATCATTTATTCATTTTGAAAACGTCTAAACTGCACCTTCATCTTTTTAAAGTCTCCACATGGACTCCAGTGTGGTTCAAAAAAAAGTCAAACATCAATGCAATATTAAAAGAAACATTTAAAAAGAAGATAAAACAGTATTTTTTAAAATCTGAGACGGGTTCTGGTGCCCCACATGTCACCTGCCTTAGGTCAGGAGGACACAACTCGTGATCTGGGACCAGGATAGGCAGGTTTCCGGCTTGTAGGACCTGGTGTAAAAACCATACCCTTAGAATTAAAGCATTCTGATCCCAGGAATTAGTTTTTGTTTTTTAAAATGTGTTTTTATTAAAGATTTCTTGGTTTACAAAAGTATGTGCAATGTCTCTTTTTTCAAGTTACATTTTCTACAGATCAGTTTCATTTACTGAGACATTAATGTTACATTAGGAAGAAAAAGGGGGAAAGGTGGAGGGGGCCCTAGGGGGTGGGGGTGGGGTCAGGTGGCGATGTTTCTATTTTACTTAATGTACATGTGGGGTTTTGTGTCGCTTGTGCAGGTTCTCTTTGCTATTCATTTGTGTTCTTTTGGTGCTGAGAGAGGTTGGGTTTGATTGTTCCATTGTGGTTGGCTGTGGTGAACTTTGTTTTCGTGTGTGAGTGGGGTGGGTGGGTGTTTTTGAATCAGGTTAGCCATATTGATTTGTATGCTGTTGGTGGATTCTTGTCATTGTCTTGTTGGGTTGTGTATGTGATAAAGGGGAGCCTTACCCGGGGTAAAGGCATGTTCTTCTATTTGTCCCCGTGTCAGATTCAGTTTATTGGTTAATTTTTCTAGTAGGGCTGTTTCCCATGCTATTTGGTACCATTGGTCCATGCTTACTCCTGACAGGTCTCTCCAGTGTCTGATTATGATGTTTCTGGTTGCTGAGAGTAGGTGGGTTATGAGTTCTTTGTGAAGTGAGTGGGCATTATTGTCTTGGAAGATGTTTAGTAGGGCCAGTTCTGGGGTTATTTCTAATACTTGCTTAGTTATTTTGCATATTTCTTTTATGGCTGTTGTCCAGAATAATTGGATTTTGGGGCATTCCCACCACATGTGGAGGTATGTGCCTGTGGAGGTGCACCCTCTCCAGCATTTTGGTGAGATTCCTGGGTGAATTAGCGCTAATTTCCCTGGTGTTAGGTACCACCTGTAGGTGAGTTTTAGAGTGAGTGATTTCCTTTTTGTTGATATGGATTTGAAGGGGGGTTTAGACCACATTCTGGTCCACTGAGTGGAGTTAATCTCATAGCCTATGTTTTCCTCCCATTGTTTTTTGATTACGTCTAGGGGGTTCATGGGTTTTTGGAGTAGTATTTTGTATATTGCAGATACCATCCCTTTGCTGTGTCCCTTTGTTGTTAGGAGGAGGTTTCCGAAGGTTGTCAGGGGCCTAGTTGCTGCTGATTTTACTACTGGATTGTTTAAGAGGGCATGTAATTGGTGGTGTGTTAACCAGGGCATTTGGGTGTCTCCTAGTTTGTCTTGTATTTCTTGTGTTGACAAAGGTTTGTTATTTTTATAGAAGTCTGTTAGGCGATATAGGCCTTTGGTTTGCCAGGTTTTTATCTGGAGGTTTTGTGCTGCGTGATGGAATAGTGGGTGGTGTGCCAGGGGAATTAGTGGGGATGGGGTTGGGGACAGTTTGCCTATTTCTGCTTTCCATGCTTTAAGCATTGTCTGTGTGTATCTGGTGAGTGTTGTGGGAAGTTTCCTTATTTTGTTTGGAGAAATGGGTATGCTGTGGTGCAGGTATTTTCAATTGTGTCCCTCTCTAGGTGTTTCAATTGTTTTGTCTCATCTTCTAGTATATATGGGATTATATGTCGTATTTGGTTGGCAATATAATATGCTTCTATGTTGGGGATTCCCCATCCTCCCTCTGAGGAGGGGAGGCGCAGGTATTTGGGGCTTATTCTTGTTTTTTTGTGTGAGAAGATAAATAAGTGTAGTTTTTTTCTGCCATTTTCTGAGTTGGGAGGGTTTGGAATAGGTAGGTTAGTTTTGGAAGGGTGATCATTTTGATCATGGCTATTTTGTCTGAGAGAGTGAAGTTCATGTTGTTCCATCTCTTTAGGTCTTTGTTAATTTGTCGCCACAGGAGGTTGTATTTGTGGAGGTATAATTTATTGAGGTTTCTGGTTATTTGTACCCCAAGGTATCTGAACTTGGTGTGGCAAAGTTTTATGTTGGTGTGTTCTTTTTGGGTGTGAGGAGCGGTGCTGAAGCACATAGCTTCCGATTTTGCAAAATTTACCTGTAGGCCTGGCACTGTTGCAAATGTGTTGCGTTCTCTGATTAGGGAGGTTGCTGTGTTTATGGGGTCTGGTATTGTGACCATTAGGTCATCTGCAAAGAGCCCTAATTTATAGGTTCTGCTTTTTATTTATGCCTTTTATTTCTACTACCTTGATGTCTGTGGCTGCTCGGATTCAGATTTCTAAAAGTTCCAGAGTCAAGATGAATAAGAAGGGAGACAGTGGGCATCCTTGTTTTGTGCCTTGTTTTGCTATAGTGTTAGAGTCCATACTGTTAGTCTTGCATTTTGCCGAGGCTTGGGAGTATATTTGTTTGAGAATTTATAGGAAGTTGGGGCCAAATTTCATGTTAGTTAGTACTGCTAGTAGGTATTTCTACTCTAAGCAATTAAAGGCTTTGAGGATGTCTAGGGACATAATTGTCAATGGGAGTTTGGTTGCCTTGCTGTGTTCGATCAGGTTCAGTAGTTTCCTGATGGGGTCTGTTATATTGTGACCAGGGACAAAGCCAGTCTGGTCTGGGGCTATTAACTTGTGTAGGAAGATTTTTAGGCGGTTGGCCAAGATTGATGTGAAAATCTTGTAGTCTTGGTTTAATAATGAGATTGGGTGGTATGATTCTACTTTGAGGCTGTCTTTCAGTGGTTTTGGGATGGAGACTATTTTGGAGTAGGTCCAGGTTTTGGGGATGGCCCCTCCTTTTATGATGTCATTGAATAGGCGGGTCATGTTAGGCATCAGGGGTTTTTTGAATTTCCTATAGAATTCTGCTGTAAAGCTGCCTGGGCCTGGGGCTTTGTGGGGCTTCAGGTTTTTGAGGACCGCATCTATTTCCTCTGGGGTGATAGGACTGTCCATAAATTCCTGTTCCTCATCAGTCCAGGAATTAGTTTTGAGTACCAGAACTAAGTGGTACTTCTGCACAAAAATCCATTCCTGGTTACTTCTGCACAAAAATCCATTCCTGGTTACTCCAAAACTTTTTTTATCTTGGCAGCATAATTCAGGGTGTGTGAATTTTGCCACATACACACCCTTGCATTTAAAGCACTATGATGCCATTTTAAACACCCCCAAAGAATTATGGGAGCTGTAGTTTGTTAAGGGTGCTGAGAGATGTTAACCCCCCCACACACCTTCCCTTCCCAGAACTCCAATTTCCAGAGTGGTTTAAAATTCAATCCCTCTTCACAAGGTTCTCTAAAAATTGTAACTCTGGGAGGAGAAGAGGGTGGGTTCTAATAAGTCTCCACACCCTTAACAAGCTAGAGCTCCCAGGATGCTTTGGGGGAAGCCATGATGGTTTAAAGTGGTATGATACTGCTTTAAATGTATTGTGTGATGTGGCCATTGTTTTTGCTATTGTTAACCAGTTGGGAGAGACCTCAAATCTTCTTGATCACCCAAATATCTATCAGTAGATCTGCCTTCTTCTTGACCCTGATCTAGGGGATTGGAAAATGTTTATTTTTGAAGTTAAGTTATCCAGAGCTCTTTATTGGGTTCGCCATAAAAATCCCACGCTATGGAGGCTTCCTCTCACTTGTTCTGCATTCCACAATAAGGAGAAACTGCCTCCTCTTAATATATGAAAAAATTAGCATTCCTGTTTTCTTCTGACAGATGTTGGATGATACTCACCTGCCTCCCCACCATCCCGTTGGGGAAAAGGCCCCAATTTACTGCAACCTGGAGGAGATGAAGCAACCAGCAAGAATGCCCCCGAGCCCTCGCAGCCCCCCACTGCAGGTGCTGGACACCTGGGAGCACCACATAGATTCTGGTTCCCTGCGCAGTTACTATTACAAGCCAGTGACGGGAGAGAAGTCATGGAAACCACCGCGAAGGAGCCAAGAGATGGTGAGGCTGCTGCTGGTTCTTACCAGTGTGTGCAACTGCTAGGGATAAAATCTCACCTCCATCACTTCAAGCATTTCACGAGGGGAGTACATTGTTGCCTCCCATCCTGGCCCTTTCAGTCTCACAACAATGCTGTGAGGTGGGTGAGGCAAAGAAATAGATGGCTTCTGCACAACCTGCTTATTTACCATTCATCCGGATCTGTTTGCACAAAGTTTGTAGGGGGTTTGGACCGCATCAACTATTTATTGAATATTTGTTTGCTGGAAGGATAGACAATGTTGTGCCAAGCAATTGTGATCTCACACTTTCCAGCGTGTATTTCCCCATCACTTTCCTTATTGCAAAAAGTCCAGGGTTGTCACATGAGAGCACCAAACCAACTTGCGTTGCACAGCCTGAATATGCTGGTATGTGACTGAATCCCACCCCAAAATGGCAACAGTCTGGAAGCAGCCCTAGGCTACCCAGTGATATCCATGACTGCAATCAAGATTTAAACCCAGGTCTCCCAAGTCCCAGCTGAGAACTATTAAGCACTACACCACATAGGGTCCCCATGTCCATTTTGGGGGGGGGGGGCTCACCTGTTGGGGAGCCCTGCAGACAGGTGCCTGCTGCCACCTCCCCCCCAACAGGCTGCCTCCCTCTGAAGCCCCTTGGTTCCTGGCACCCTCTCCCTGGGCCGCTGCCGGAGGAATTCTGCAATAATTACTTCTAACGAACTAGGAGTCCTGGCCAAGGGGAAGGAGCCAGCCTGCCAGTGCCAGCTAATCTCCCAAGCTGGCTCTCTCCTTTCCCCACGCCCCACTGCCACGTGCGTCCCTCCTCCACCAGGAGAGCTTGTGCCTGTGGGTCTTGTTAGAACCATCAGCAGCAGAGGGTCAGGGCAGGACAGATGGGGGGCGGGTGGGTCAGGAGGACGGAGGGCTGTTGCTTATGTGAGAGAGGAGGTTTGAAAGAAATAGCAGGGGGCCCCTGGGGATTAAGACTCTGGAATTGCTGAGCCTGGGGTGGGGAGGGGGAAGGGCAGCCTCTTTTAATTGGAAGCTGTCCGGTTCTCTAGATAGTAGCTTCTCTTACACCCACCCACACGCCCCACACTTTATCCTTCCCTCCCACCTTCTGTGTTTCTGCATTTTTTGCAGCGCTTGATACAGGCAGAGGGACACAGCCCCTCAGCCCCTGTAGACCCTCCTCTGGGCGAAACACTGGACAAAGACCCAGACGGAGCAGAGAGGGGGGAGCTGGAGGCTGCGAGACAGGGTCTCCGGACCAGGGACAAGAAGCTGACCTACACCAAGTCCATGGTGCTGCCAGAGACGCAGGGGCCCAAGGTAAGTCACCTGGGGGGGCTGGGGGGCAACTGTGTGCCCCAAAGAGAAGGAATTAGGTGCATTTGGTAGTGAATGGAGGCTGTGTGCACACCATTTAGAGCAAATCCCTCCCACTGCAAGAATCCTGGGAACTGCAGTATACCTATCACAGACTACAATTCCCAGGATTCCTTGGGGTGTGTTGGTCAGTACGCAGCCTTGCGTTACTCTGTGTGTGTGTCTGGAGCTGCAGGTGTGAGAAGGGGAGGGGCAGGGCAATGGTGTAGAATGTGTTTGGACCAGGGCTTGCCCAAGACATTTGGCTGCGTGAGGCAGAGTGCAAATGGCTTGCCTCCCCTCCAAACCATGTCAAGTAAAGGTGCAAAAGTAACCAAGGTCAGCCACATTATTTTGGCGCCTGAAGTAGAAATTCCTCTCCTCGTTCCCTGGCAGAGAAAAAGACAATAAAATATGGGGTGCTATCCAAACTTTGTGAGTAGACCCACCAAAATTAGTAGACTTGAGGTCATTGATTTTAGTTGGTCTACTCTGAGAAGGACCAACACTGGATATCACCCATAATAAATAAAATAAGCAGCTGTTTGCCACCCCTTCGTTTCATCCAAAATCAGCTGTCGGGGGCAGTCATTTCCCTTTGCCTAATGGCAGGGCTGGCCCTGGACTTGATACACCAAAGAGGTTGGGAGACTCGCTTCTTCTGTGTCTCTCTCCTTCCAGGGGAGTCATCGCCGGAACCTTTCGCAACACAGTTGTGAGGCCTGGTTGGAGGAATACGCTGCACCGTCGGGATCTGCCAATGGTTCCCCCACAGACAGCCCTGACCTGCTGCATGTAAGTGTGGTGTGGTGGTTAGAGTGTGTGAAGCTCACTGGGTGACCGTGGGGCCGGCCGGCCTCGCAGGATTAGTGTGAGGATAAAAGGGAGGGGACCATCTATATACCACCTTGAGCTCCCTGGAGGTAAAGCTAGATATAAATATAATTGAACAAAGAAAGCTCCCCTCCTCCCCACTGGAAAGGATCTGGTGCAGTGAGCACCCCAAGTTTAGGGCTGCCATGTCAGGCAGGCGTCTTTCTCAGTTTTGGGGTGGGGTAGGATGCTCTTATAAGAAGGGAGCCCTGTGGGATCAGGCCAGTGGCACCGACAGTCCTGGACTATATACCAGTGAACCAGATGCCTATGGGAAACTTGCAGGCAAGATCTGATTGTAGCCAAAAGTGCAGCCCAGGCAATGGACTACCCAATAATAATAGGAATAATAGTGCAGGACAAAGAAGGAGAACATAGTTTGCTGGTGGTGGTGTGGCCTGGAGGGTGAATGAAGCAAAGGGGCGACAGGGAGTGGAATCCAGGCTTTGGAAAAATAAAGTTTTGCAGGGTGGGCTAGGGAGACCCAGTGTGGTACGTAATCCTAAACACCAACAATAAAATCATATATAAAACCAGCTCCAGTGCAGAACCTCTTAAAAGGAATGTCTTCAGTAGTCATCTGAGAAGGCAACAGAGCGAGCGCCTGTCTGATATGTGATGGAGAGATGTAGATTAAGCTCTGCTGAGAAACAGAGGCTATTGGGGAGTATCCTGCAGCTCAGAAAAGGTCAGAGGGTTTGCCCATGGTGTTTGCTGATGCTGATGCTTCTTCGCTGCAGATGGTGGAGAAAACCGGACAGCTGAACAAAACCAAGATTGCAGAAGGAGGCCGAAAACTCAGGTACTTCGCTGGCATCCCCCTGGGGTGGGAAGATGCTCCAGGAGGGGTGCTTCCCCCTATTCCTTTTGGCGGAATCTGGGCAGCCCTTGGTCCTCCAGTCTTCATGCTAACCTGACTGGTTGCTCAGTTCCAGCTGGATAGCAGTTCACAGCTGAAGGGGTTTTGACAAGCAATGTCCTGGCTGTGAATGGACAAAAGGGCTGTCAGTGGGTAATTGGGCCTTTTTTCAGCTTACTGTCACAGCTCAGGAAGGGGCCCAGCCAACCTAGGAGGAAATAAAGCAGATCTGAGCCTGGCTTCTCTCCATCAGGGGAGACGTTTGGTAGGGCAGAGGAAGCAAGCTTGTGGGAAATGGGACACGTGGAGTTTGGAGTATCTAAATAACCTGATGGGCAATACAATGGATATACTATCATGACAATGACTGTGGAAGGCCCCCGGTTCAATCCCTGGCACTTCCAGGTAAGGCTGGATCACCGTAGAGCTGCTGCCAGTCAGTGTAGACAGTGCTGCATTATAGTGACCAGTAGTCTTGCTCAGTGTAAGGCAGCTTCCTGTGTTCCTAACTACAGCTCAGGGTCTTCAAAAAGTGGGCAGCAATGAGAGCAGTTGGTCTTAAGGCAGGGCTGTGGTGATACTTGTGGCCTCCAGAGTTGCTAGGCTCCTGTGCCCATCCTCCATCGCCAGCCACGCTGGCTGGAGCTGAAGGGAGCTGGAATCCAGCAACATCTGGAGAGCCACAAGTTCTTCAGCTATGACCTAGGGGGAATTCTTTCTCCTTCCCTCAGGCTCAAACTAGGATACTGAGTTAGTTCCAGAGAACAGGAAATAGAAGAAGAAGAAGAGTTTGGATTTGATATCCCGCCTTTCACTCCCCTTCAGGAGTCTCAAAGCGGCTCACATTCTCCTTTCCCTTCCTCCCCCACAACAAACACTCTATGGGGTGAGTGGGGCTGAGAGACTTCAGAGAAGTGTGACTGGCCCAAGGTCACCCAGCAGCTGCATGTGGGGGAGCGGAGACACGAACCCGGTTCCCCAGATTACGTGACTACCGCTCTTAACCACTACACCACACTGGCTCTCAAGAATAGGTAAAGAAATAGGTAAAGAAAGTCTCACCTGATGCCTTGTTGACATCCATTTGTCTTGAGAGATAATGGAGTCCACCCCTAGGGGTGAAGTCAAACAGCTGCATTAGCAGCACTGAAGTGACACCCTTGGGGCGTGAGCCGGGGCAGAGTGTGTGGAGGTTTTGGGCTGCCCAGATGACAAGATGTGGTCCAAAGGAAAGCAGAGCAAGACATTCAGCACCAGCTTGGCTGCAGGAGTTGCTGAAAGGAGGCAGACTAGGTGCCATCCAACCACCTTAGGGACTCCACTCAGGATTTGTGTAGGGCTTATTCCTTAGCCTTTTCTTCTCGCAAGGCAGTGGAGGGTTAGGATCAGAGTTTTCCGTCTCCTAGATGAGCTACCTTCCCACGTTGACAAGCCCCCTCCTTCTACGTCGCGTGCAGAAGCTGCCTTTCCTGAAGGGGAGGGGAGGGAAGCCTGAAGGCATAAAGTAGGTTCTGGGAGTGACGGCATCAGAGCAAGATAAAATGATGTCTCTCATATGAAGTCTGAAAATGCAGGAAAGCCACTGGCTGCTTTCAATGTAATGTTGACGTGGGTTCATTTATGTAACTGCAGTGCTTATTCCAACCAATTAATGCAATCAATATAACATGCCTGAATGTGGGAGCATTTGTTTTCATCCTTTTGTGTGTGTGCTCAGAATATGCATGCTGTCAGATTCATCCCCATTCATCTCACCCTGCTTCTCGCATCCCCCCCCCCCGCAGAAAGTGTTGGGCATCTTCGTGGCTGGTGTTGGCTGGGAACAGTCTCATGTTCTACAAGGACCCCAAGGTGGCAGCTGGATGGGTGAGTGGGGCAAGCAAGGCACAAGGTGGAAGGTGAAGGAGGAAGGAAGAACTGATTGTGCTCGACAGCAGAAGCCTCCTCTGTCCCTTTCCCAGCTTGACCACAGTGTCCAGTGAAGTTGTGGAGAACCAGCTAACTCCTTCTCCTCTCTTCCTGCAGACTCCAGCCAGTAGCCGGCCTGAAAGCAGTGTGGATTTGCGTGGGGCCCGCATTGATTGGGCCAGGGACTTGTCCAGTAAGCGGAATGTCATCCATGTAAGCGCGTGAATGCTCAGGAAATGAGCCTTGACCTGTGGGATACCTGGGGTCAGATGTCACATTGCCAAGAACTGAACCCTTTTTGCCCCTACTGTGGCGTTGTTTGCTCTTCTCACTTAAGAACACAGAGTTGACCTTTAATGGTCCTGTGTTGGCCTGCACTAGAGAAGCAGCTAAAGAAGGGCCACTGCATGTGCTGTTCATGGAGATGAGAGGGGATAATTTCCAGACACGTGGATTGTCTCTGCTGGGAAGTGGATGGTGAGAATCTGCTCAAAGGCACATTCTCAAGAGTTAGTCAACTCCTCACTCATAACTAAATTCCGTCTCTGGGATTGGAGGTGGTGGAAGACTGCTATTGCAGGAGCTTGTTGGCTTCTCAAGACCCATCTTGATGTTCTCTGTACAAAAGAGGACTAGTTGGGCCTCTAACCTGACCCAGCAGGGCTCTTGTTATGTCCAGTGGCTCCTCATACACATTTCCTTTGAAATCCAAGACAATGTATTCTAGGAAAACACAGGGTTACACGGAGCCTTTGCCTAATCCAATCTGTCTTCTCTCCTTTTGCCCTCTGTTCTTCTTAGTTCCGCACCGTGACAGGCAACGAGTATCTCCTGCAATCAGGCAGTGAGGCTGTCAGCCAAGACTGGTACCAGGCAATCAGAGGGGTCATCCGCAGGCTGGTGAGTGAGGCAAACTAAAAAGCTTAAGCTGCCCTCAATTCTTCCTCCTCCTCAAAGTTAGAAATGCTTGAGGTTTTCTTCAGTCTGCATTTTTTTTAATGAACCATTCTCATTTGCACTTCCTGGGACTGAAACATGGATTGGAATGCAGTTATTATTGGAACACAGTTATTGCAATAGTTTTCAGCTGAAAAAGCAAATTACCAATATTATATTTTATGTTAAAACATGTACAAAATACATTTTAGAATAAAGCTGTATTAAAATAGTACAAAACTGTGTATTTTGCAGGAAAACACATTAAAAAGGGATTTGTGGTTTTTTAAAAACAAAAAAACAAATAAAACTTGGTGTGGGAACAGGGACTTAGGACCAAACCTAATAAATCTAACTCCATTGGAGATACGACCTGTGGTGTCAGAGAAGGATTGGTAAATGACAGAAGCGACAACCAGGGAAGGCTAATGGCATCACAGCTGACTCCTCCCCCCTCCCCCCGCTTTCCAGACCCAGGGCTTTTAAGGGGTCAGTTGCAAAGCTGAAAGTGTGGTTGAGAAAGACTGGAATTAAATGAAATGCCAACTGGAAGATTATGTGGGTCAGGGTTGCATCACCATGACAAGTCACTGACCAGCTCAATCTAGGTCTCCATACCAGTGAAACACCACATTTTGCATTTGGGATAAATTATAAATGAAATGCATTTGCCTGCTATGCCCCTGCTTTGCCCCACCCCTCCTGGCTTCACCTGCCTCCCTCCCCCACTGCAGGATCAGGAGAATCCTCTGGATGAGCCACTGCTATATCCCCTCTGCCGGTCCAACAGCGCTGAACTGGTGGACCTCAGTGCTGATGATGACGAGGAGCCAGGCGCTCTGAAGAGTGAGGCGCAGGCAGGTCTGTGCCAAGCAAATCTGGGTGTGGGGAAGGCTAGGAGAGTTGCTTAAATCAAGCTGCCTTGGCCTAGGTGGGGGAGCTGGGACAACTGAGCTTCAGCTGCCTTAACCTCTTCTCCCTGCCCATCTCCCAGCACCCTCAAGTCCGGACAGAGCCTACAAGAAACGGGTCAAGAGCAAGCTGAGGCGCTTCATAGCCAAGCGGCCGCCACTGCGGAGTTTGCAGGAAAAGGGACTGATCCGAGGTGACTACCCAAGCCATCTTAGGTGGTGTGTGAATGGTGGACGTTTAGAGGTATTGTAGAGTTGGCATCACGATGCACTTGCTCGTAATGCTTCATGTGGGAACTCCTTGAAAAGGCAAAATAAGTCCCCATAATTGTGACCAGCATGGCTGCAATAGATGGGTGTAAATTTTGGTGTGGCTGTTGTGAACATGAAATGTAGCAGGAGCCAACACGGTGCCCTGCAGATGCAGTTCTCTCCTCTGGATGATACCCAGCTCTACCTCTCCTCCAAATCAAAACCAGTGAAGGCAGTGAAGGTCCCGTGTGAGTGTCTGGAGGCAGTTGGAGGATGGATGGCAGCTAATGGATCGAGGTTGAATCCTGACAAGACAGAAGTACTGTTTTGGGGGGACAGGAGGCGGGCAGGTGTGGGGGATTCCCTGGTCCTGAATGGGGGAACTGTGCCCCTGAAGGACCAGGTGCGCAACCTGGACGTCATTTTGGACTCACAGCTGTCCATGGAGGCACAGGTCAATACAGTATCCAGGGCAGCTGTCTACCAGCTCTATCTGGTATGCAAGCTGAGACCCTATCTGCCCGCGGACTGTCTCGCCAGAGTGGTGCATGCTCTAGTTATTTCCCGCTTGGACTACTGAAATGCACTCTACGTGGGGCTACATTTGAAGGTGACCCGAGTGGGCGCCGAGACCATATAACACCAGTCTTGAAAGACCTCCATTGGCTCCCAGTACGTTTCCGAGCACAACTCAAAATGTTGGTGTTGACCTTTAAAGCCCTAAACGGCCTCGGTCCAGTAGACCTGAAGGAGCGTCTCCACCCCCATCGTTCTGCCAGGACACTGAGGTCCAATGCTGAGGGCCTTCTGGCAGTTCCCCCACTGCGAGAAGTAAGGTTACAGGGAACCAGGCAGAGGGCCTTCTCAGTAGTGGCGCTTGCCCTGTGGAACGCCCTCCCATCAGATGTCAAGGAAGTAAACAACTATCTGACTTTTAAAAGACACCTGAAGGCAGATTCCCTGTTTAGGGAAGTTTTTAATGTCTGATGTTTTATCGTGTTTTTACTATTCTGTTGGGAGCCGCCCAGAGTGGTTGGGGAAACCCAGCCAGATGGGTGGGGTATGAATATTGTTGTTATTATTATCTTGCAGATGACCTAGTACTTACATTGCAAGAGCCAGAAGCTAGCACGAAAAGAGTTTTGGAAATAATTCAAGAGTTTGGTCAATTGGCAGGATTTAAATTGAATAAGTTAAAGACTAAGGTATTGGAGAAAAATTTAACGCAGATTGAAAAAGAAAGGTTTCAGAATGAGACGGGGTTGACTGTGGTTAAAAAAGTGAAATATCTGGGTGTGAACATGACAGCTAAAAATGTGAATTTATTTAAAGATAATTATGAAAAAACTTGGACAGAAGTGAAAAAAGATCTGGAGATTTGGTCAAATCTGAAGCTTTCCTTGTTAGGTCGAATTGCAGTTATAAAAATGAATGTATTGCCAAGAATGTTGTTTCTGTTTCAAGCATTACAAATTATGGACAAAAAGGATTGTTTCAAGAAGTGGCAGAAAGATATATCTAAATTTGTCTGGCAGGGCAAGAAGCCCAGAATAAAATTCAAGATATTAACGGATTCAAAGGAAAGAGGGGGGTTTGCCCTGCCAGACTTTAAATTGTACTATGAAGCGGCAGCTTTCTGCTGGCTAAAAGAATGGCTGCTTCTTGAAAACACAGACATTTTGGACTTGGAAGGATTTAACAATATTTTTGGGTGGCATGCATATTTGTGGTATGACAAGGTTAAAGCGCATAAAAGTTTCAAAAATCATATTGTCAGAAAAGCACTATTAAATGTCTGGGTCAGATATAAGGACTTGCTGGAAAATAAGACTCCAAGATGGCTATCACCAATGGAAGCTAAGGCAGTCAAAAAGCTAAATATGGAGTCGAAATGGCCAAGATATTGGGAAATCTTGGAAAAGGAAGGGGACAAATTGAGATTGCAGAGCTTTGAAAAACTAAAAGGGAAGGTGAGAGATTGGTTACATTATCATCAAATAAATGAAGTGTTTAAATTAGACAGTAAAATAGGCTTCCAGGTGGAAAAATCAAAATTAGAGACTGAACTGTTAGAATCCAGTACTAAGAATTTGTCAAAAATGTACGATTTGCTGCTGAAATGGAATACACAAGATGAAATGGTAAAATCAAGTATGATTAAATGGGCTCAGGACATTGGTCATAACATTATGTTCGCTGATTGGGAAAAGTTGTGGACCACCGGGTTGAAGTTTACGGCGTGTAACGCCTTAAGAGAAAATATAATGAAAATGATTTATAGGTGGTACATAACCCCAGTCAAGCTTGCAAAGATCTACCATTTGCCTGATAATAAATGTTGGAAATGTAAAGAAAAGGAAGGTACTTTTTTTCACCTCTGGTGGACGTGCCCGAAGATTAAGGCATTCTGGGAAATGATTTATAATGAACTGAAAAAGGTATTTAAATATACTTTCCCCAAGAAACCAGAGGCCTTTCTCTTGGGTATTGTCGGCCAGGGGGTGTTAAAGACAGATACAATTTTTTTCATGTATGCTACAACAGCAGCTAGAATACTTATTGCAAAGTACTGGAAGACACAGGATCTACCCACACTGGAAGAATGGCAGATGAAGGTGATGGACTACATGGGTTTGGCAGAAATGACGAGCAGAATCCGAGACCAGGGGAGAGAAGCAGCGGAAGAGGAATGGAAGAAGTTTAAGGACTATTTAAAGAAATACTATAAAATTAATGACAGTTAGAATGATGTTGGGCTTAAAATAAATGGTTACTATTAGTAATGGTTAAGACGGAAAGAATAAGGATGATTAACATAAATTTATAATAAAATAAGGGAAGATTCGCTGAATAACTGTAAGAACTTGGAATACAGAAACGGGAAGCAAGAGGAAGTCGAGGAAGTAAGGTTTAAGAAATTAGGACATGAAATGGTACTTGTTTTTTGTTCTGTTAATGTTTGTTGTATGTTTTTTCATGTTTTGTTTGTGTTAATATAAAAATTGTTTAATAAAAAATATTTAAAAATAAATAAATATTATTATTAATTCCCCAGACCAGGTCTTTGGTTGCCGGCTAGAAGCCTTGTGCCAGCGGGAAGGGGGCACCGTCCCACGTTTTGTCCAGCAGTGTGTGGAGGCTGTGGAACAGAGAGGTACGCTGTGCTCAGCATTCCTTCCCCATGAGGCATCGCCTGGGCAGGGAACGGGCCCTTCCCCCGGGGACCCTGGTAGTAGCCTTCTGCCCTCACTTTGCCCAGTTCCATTGGGGGTCCATGAGATTTCACAGCAGGGTCTCTCCTCTGCTTTTCAGGACTGGATGTAGATGGAATCTACAGGGTCAGTGGGAACTTGGCTGTTATTCAGAAGCTGAGATTCATAGTTGACCGTGGTGAGTAATTACAGTGATAAATGGAAATGGAGGGAACTTGCAGAGAAAGGAGCTGCTGGGTCTCAAAGCCATCTGTTATTTGGGCTTTTACTTTTGTGATGGTGCAGGAAGCATTTGAAAAACTGGGCCCAGTTTGAAAAGTACTTTTCAGCCTATTTAATACCGACATACATTTTTTCCTGTCTTGGGGGTGGCGAACAGGTCTCTAGTTTCGTTTCCACAGTGGTTCAGCTGTAGAACAGCCAGAGGACAGAAGCCACCTATTGGCTGGCGCCTAGAAGGTAACCAATACACACATGCCTGCTCCCTCAGAGCAGTTTTGCAGCTGCTTTTGCAATTGTTTTTAGTAAAGCAAAAGGCAAACCTATGAATGTAAACATACTGTTTTAATATGTGTATAAATCATAGAGCTGAAGCATAAGAAGGGCAAGGCTGATAGCTCAGTCAGTGTATGGCTTGCTGATATGTATCTATGTCAGACATGCTGTGAAGACAGGATTGCCAAAGGCCTTGTTCCTCTTACTGGTGCCCTCAGTAACCATTGCATTGTCTTGCAGAGCGGGCAGTGACCTCAGATGGGCGCTACGTCTTCCCTGAGCAAGGTAATGTTGGGTGCTTGCTTCTTTGCACTTTTGTCTCTGTGAGCTCAAGACCACAGAATGAGAAACCCAATACAAGTAAGGCAGAGATGGAAGCCTCTTATGGGGCCAACTTGTGCCTTGAATGCAGGATGCAGTTCTCTTGAGTTGCAGAATAACAGAGCTGGAAGGGACCTGGGGGTCATCTAGGCCAACCCCCATTCAGGGCAGGATATGTAATGCAGGAAGTAACCCCCACACCCTTGACAAGTGGCTGCCCAGCCTCTGCTTAAATAGCTCCACCAAGGCAGTCTGTCTCATTGTCAGTCAACTCTTATACAGTGGGACCTCGGTCGCTGAACGTAATCCATTCCAGAAGACTGCCCAACTTCTGAAACGTTCAGCAACCGAGGTGCAGTGGGCGGTCGGCAAATTCCATTGAGAAAAATGAAGAAACGCACCTCGGAACCCATTCGACTACTGAGGTGCGTTCAAAAATGGAAGCATTCACTTCTGGGTTTTCGGTGTTTGGGTTCCAAATTGTTTGGCTTCCGAGACACTCGAAAACCGAGGTTCCACTGTATATAGTTAGCATGCTTCTCCTAAGTATAGGGAAATACACCTCCCTACAATGGCCACAAATTTGTCCTTTTCTCTGCAGCAACACAGGATTAATCTCCTCCCTCTTTGTGACAGCCTTTCAGACATTTGAAAGACAGCTGGGACTTTACCTTTCTCTAGACTAAACATACCCACCTCTTTCAAGTGTTCCTCACAGGCTTTTCTTTGCCATTCTTGTCAGGACACACTTCAACGGTTCAATGTCCTTTTTAAAATGTGCTGCCCAGAACTGGACGCAGTACTCCAAACGTGGCCTGGCCAGTGCAGAATTAGGTAAAGGTAAAGGGACCCCTGACCATTAGGTCCAGTCATGGCCGACTCTGGAGTTGCGGCGGTCATCTCGCTTTATTGGCCGAGGGAGCCGGCATACAGCTTCCGGGTCATGTGGCCAGCATGACTAAGCCGCTTCTGGTGAACCAGAGCAGCACACGGAAACACCGTTTACCTTCCCGCCGGAGTGGTACCTATTTATCTACTTGCACTTTGACGTGCTTTCGAACTGCTAGGTTGGTAGGAGCAGGGATGGAGCAACGGGAGCTCACCCCGTTGTGGGGATTTGAACCACCAACCTTCTGATCGGCAAGTCCTAGCCTCTGTGGTTTAACCCACAGCGCCACCCGCATCCCTAGTGCAGAATTAGAGTGGAACAATTGCTTGTGACCTGGGCACAATGGTTCCTTTCAGGCAGACTTTTCTGACTCCTCCTTTGCCCGTCTTCAGCAGCTCTGCTGTCTTATTTCTCCCTTTCTAGAGGAGAAGCTGCGCCTCAGTGACCCCCAGTGGGACGATGTGCATGTGGTCACAGGGGCCCTCAAGCTGTTCTTCCGGGAGCTGCCTGAGCCACTGATTCCCTACAGCCTCTTTGATGAATTTGTGGCTTGTGTCAGTAAGTGCAATTCCTCTCCTTGCCTTTTGGCTTTGGTTCCCATAGCTAAAGGAATGACCTAAAGCAGGCATGTCCAACTTTCAAGAGAAGGAGATCTACTCCCACTGTAAAAAACTGGCAGTGATCTACCAAAGTTGAGCTTTTTTTAGGGAGCCCAAGTTGGTTTTTTTTGGGGGGGGGCCCTCCCGAGATCTACCACAGACCCCCTGTGATCTATCAATAGATCATGATCTACCTGTTGGACATCCCTGACCTAAAGGAATGACATCCCATTTCCCTCACACTGCCCCCAGTTAGCCAGTTAGTGGCTCCCATGCATAACATAGAGCTTGGGTGAAATGCAGGTAGGAAAGCAGAGATCACATCTCTTAGGGTAAAATATCTCCTGCAGGAGCACATACATCAATTGCCAACAATTTTCTCTGCAGCTGGGGACGAAAAATGGCTCAGAACAAGTATATACAGCCCTTTTCTGCAGTAATTCACCTAGTAACTTCCTACTTTTTTCAGTAATTGAAACCCAAAGCCTTGGTTTTTACCAGCTAAGATCTGGGTTTGTAAAATTATGTTATGAGCAGTGTAATCATTGCAGAGTCATTTGCATTCTATTGCTAAGATTAGCAGTCCTGTTTGTTTCACAAGATGAGCAAGAACCTCAAGCCATTTCCTGGTCTCTTGTGGCTCCTGATGATGCCTCCTGAAAGCTGGTGGTGTCTCTATAAGCAGGCCTATTAGCTCACCTCCTGCCCAATTAAGGAGTGGCCGGTTGCTTTTCCCTACACAGAGCTGTCTGAACCCAAGGAAAAAGTATCCAAGCTTGCAGGACTGATCCAGAGCCTCCCCCAACCAAACCAGGACACACTGCATTATTTACTGGAGCATCTTCGCAAGTAAGGAAGCAGGATTCATGTACCATTAATGTACCATCCAACCCTATGCATTTTCTTATTCCACTTACTGGCATGTGCGGCATTGGTTACTAATATTAGGAGGAAGCTGTTAAGTATCTTGTTAAAAAACCTTGTTTAAAATCCCATTAAAACACTGACAGGCAATCAGTGTTTTATCGGTCATCACTGGACTCGCAATTGTGTTGCATTGTGCACACACAATCATAGGATAGCAATTGCAGAGAAGAGGTATATTGTGGAAGCAATCTGGTATAAGTCCAGCTCTCTTGCTTCTGCTATCAGATCTACTCTGCAAGGCTATACTGAGTTTGGAAAGCTGGAGTATTTGGGAGCTAGCACTACATGACACAGTGGAGAGAAATAGAAGTTCCAGCTGATTGGAATCAGAATGTCCAAGGATGTCTTTTGTAGGTCGTAAAAAGTAGGAATGTTGGGCTTCGAATCTTAAATATTCCTTAGTGTCATGTGCAGAGAAAGAAGCATGTGTAAAATGTTTTCCTCTAACCTGGATTATTACAACAAGCCCACATATAGACTAGGGAAATGGCATTCCAGTTCAGGGGATGTGACTTTCAAGCTGGTTGAGCACCATCTTTTTCTTTTTAGAACTCAAATCCAAAGCATATCCACATGCCTGCTTTGGCCATGGATGTGTTAGACAGAGGCCAGTGCATTATGATGGTATTCTCTCTCCCTCCCCCCCCCCTTCAGAGTGATGGAGCACTCAGATATCAACCGGATGACGACACAGAACATTGGCATTGTCTTTGGTCCAACACTCCTGAGACACGAGCGAGATGCAACCAGCCTGGTGGAGGGGATGGTGTACCAGAACCAGGTGGTGGAGCTGCTCCTTACTGAATTCCCCAGCATCTTTGTGGCCCCAGGTGCTGAATGACATGGCTGGCACCTAAATCTCAGAGGCTGACGGTTTTATCTTGAAGGTGCACTAGATCGCAGATCATCTAGTCCTGGGGCAAAGCATTGGCTCTGAGCACCACGGACCTGGCATTTGCTATTAGACCAGTATCTCTTGGCATCGGCTTCTTGCAGTGTGGATTTCTAGGTGGCTTGGGCTCTGCAGGGTCATCATCCAGGATCTTGAGACTGAGTCAAATTTAGAAGCTGGTGCACCGTAGGGAAAGGTGTTCTCTACCCTACAAAGAACTATTTCAGATGCCTCAAATGAAGCTGAGACTGGCAGCACTTGGACCTGGGCCCAGAGGGTCCAGCACGATTCCTTGAGTATGAATGTGAAAAGAGAAGGATGTCGAAAATAGACTCTCCATTAACCCTGTCCCTCTCACATCATCATTCAGCCAAGTTCTGCAGCTCATTCTCTTGAGCCGACAGTTACGTTTTCTCCACATGACTTGATGCCTCTGATGTGCAAGGCTCCTTTGCTCTGCTTTTGCCCCCTTCTGCACCAGTTCCTCATTTTGCCCTTGCAGTAAAGTCATGCGGTAAAGCATACATCCTCTAGGACAGGAACAAGCAACCAATGCCTCTCTTAAGAGGTTTCTGGACCACAGTTCCTATTGTCCCTGACTGTTGACTATGCTGCCTGGGGCTGATAGGGTTTTGGAGTCCAGCATCTTCTGAAAGGAACCAGCTTCTTCATGCCTGCTCCAGGAGTCCTTCGTGACTCATTATGTTAAGGCACATCAGTACTTATTAATTAAAAGAAAAAAAAGGTAAAACTACTTTGAAACTGCCATGGTTTCCTGCAAACAACCCTGGAAACTATAGCTTAATGAAGCTGTTGAATTTTCTGTACTGGAGAGCCAGTACAGATTTTTTTGGTCCAGAGATATGATATTCCACTCTAATGCTGTGGCTCTCTGAATCGTTTGGGTCTTAGCTTATGGCAGCCTTCCCCAATCTGTCACTCAAAATATGTTTTGGACTATAGCTCCTATCAGTTTCAGTCACCATGACCAAAGCCCAGGAACAATGGGAGTTAAAGTCCAACAATCTCTGAAGTGCACCAGGTTGGAAGGCTGGCTCATGGCATGCAAAGAGCTTTGCATTTAACAACTCATCTGGTAGTTGATCAAGAATCTCTTGTGGGCAAGTGAGCACACTTGCAGAAAAGGAATGGACCACTCCTTGTCTCCTCTGCCAACCTCAGCCATGGAGGAAGAAGGTTGGTGGAATGGAGAAAAAGTTATCCAGCCCATACGGTAGAAGTCCTTTTTTTTTGAATGAGTCTTAAAAGTTAGTAGCCAGCCTTTCCATGCCCACTATGGAGACAGTGGCTACTACCCTCGTAGCAAACACATTTTTTGTTTGTTTTGTTTCTGTTTTTATAGGCTTTTCTGGACTTATTTACAAGGCTGGAACATAGTTCCTGGAACTTTTCATCTTGATTTTCTCAGTGACTTGTAATAGTTGAGGAAGGGAAGCGTACAATAAAAAGAATTTCTGAGTGATCCATCCCCTCTCTACTGTACACGGCAGAATCAAGCATATTGGGAACTTCAGTTTGGTGGGGGAGAAAATCAGTTTCCAAATGGTTACAGGAAAAAACTATAGATCAGGGGTGAAGAACCTGTGGCCCTTCAGATGTTGTTAGACTCAAATTCTCAACAGCCCCAGCTGGCATTGCCAGTTGTCAGGGACGATGGGAGCCAGGGGCAGCCCATCTCATTTCGCCACCCAAGGTGAAACGGAAATGTGCTGCACCCCACCCTACGCTGCCCCTTCTCACCAAACTCAGTGAGAGCTGGAGAGCTCTTTTCCAACCCCGGGAAGGGGGAGGGGACGAGCTACAATGCTGTGTGCAGAAATGCTCTCGGGAGTCAGAGAGGAGATATGGTAGCCATCTTCCAATATCTATAGGGCTGTCACACAGGAGACAGAGAAAGCTTGTTTTCTCCTGCTCTGGAGGGTAGGGCTCAAACCATTGGCTTCAAGTTACAAGAAAGGTGATTCCGGCTAAACATCAGGAAGAACTTTCTGATCGTAAGAGCAGTTCAACAGTGGAATGGAGTCCCTCACAAGGTTGTGGACTCTTCTTCCTTGGAGGTTTTTAAGCAGAGGTTGGGTGGCCATCAGTCATGGATGCTTCAGCTGAGATCCCTGCATTGCAGGGGGTTGGACTAGATGACCCCCGAGATTCAGTTCTAAGATTCTATGATAACACAAAGCATTTCTGCTTGTCTTCTCAGCCCAGGGATGGGGTGGTGGCAGCGTGGAGGGGAAGACGAGCAGCAATGCCCGCCATGTGGGAATGCCCAGGCTCTCGCTGACTTCTCTGAGAGCTGGGGCGCTCCTCAAGGCATTGTCGCTTGTCTTCATCCTGGGGTGGGGAAGGGAAGCAGTGACACCATGTGCTGGAAGCAGTGAGGCAGGTGGGGCGCTGCCCTGTGCACCTCTGCTGCCTGAGGCGGGTGTTTCACCCCATCTCATTGGTGGGCTGGCTCTGATGGGAGCTGAAGCCAACAACATCTGGAGCCACAGGTTGCCCACATCTGCTGCAGAGGATCTGAAGAGGCTCCGGGACAAGGCTTCTGTACCTTCTAACTGCGTAAGAAGCAAAAAAAATTAGATGAATCTATTCCCCATCTGTGCATAATGCCCACCTCCTGGTCCTATAGTTGTTCATGACATTAGGTGTCTGAACAGGGAAGCAAGACTGTAGCCCTGTAGTCAGGAAACTGGTCCATAAATGATCCATACAATTTGCTCTCTGAAATCTTATTGCGCTTTCTGGCTCATACTCCATGTTGCCCTTCCTTCAGTTCTGTGTGGTCTCCCAAAATACTTATTTGGAAAATTAACTCTCATGAGCAGAGCAAGTTCTTCAAACAATGCATCACAAATAGTCCTGCGCTCTAAACAAATGAAATGGGTGCATCCTTGTATTTGGCAGTGGGTGTTTTTCAAATATGACATTTAAAAGCATACCTTGGCTTCTTTATGTGCTATTGATGCCACATGCAACTGTTGTTGAAGAATAAGGATAATTTGGCTGTGTATAATCAGGAAGCACCACCAGCTGCTTGCTCCTTAATAAATGATTTTTTTAAAACATCCAGCCAATTTGAAAAGGATCCATTATTGACCACCCAATCAGCTGCAGCTCTATATCAACTGCAATTCAGCTGGCTGGAAGGAGCTGTTTCAAGCAGCTTGTTGGAGCCATTCCCATCCAGAAATCTACTGAGTAAGCAAAGGTTAATCAGTAGAAGATTGCCTACATTATTTTGGTAATAAGCCCACTATGGAAGCTCAGTGCATTTCCTAGATCAAGATCAGAAGCAACCCATTCTCTTGGTTTTCAGTATGCTGAAGCTATAGGCCAAGTGTGCACCGTGGTGGCTGGCTGGGCACTTGTTACAGTCACTTACAAAGCTATCTCCCCCATTCTTGGAGCAGTTGGACGTGTTTTTAAAATATTTAAAAGTGACCAAGATGGATGCAAGGAGCTAATAAGGAGGGAGAATCAGTTTCAATTAAGAAGTTTGTATTAAAATAATAATAATTAATCTGAGACCATGGATGCTGTAATGCATGATGAGAACCAGGGTTACATTAGGGAGGAGAAACATTTGGGGGCAAGAAGACCAAGGCTAAGAAGACAGGCTAGATGACTGCTAGGTGCAGTTCCTCAACTATATGAGTCTCTTTCAATGTGTATAAAAGGGACAGATTTGCTTCCCCTCCCTTAGGAAATATTTTCAATTTTCATTTTATTGTGTTTTTTCTCTTTAAAAAAAGAGAGAGAAAGATTTACAGGTAAAAAATACTCGCACACCTATATACAATCCATAAAAATACATGTCACTATGATATGCCTAGAAATTTCCCCTACCACCCACCCTTTTGCTTTAATACTTTCCCCTTCCCATAGATGAAAAAATCACCTGGAAGGGACAGGCATTGGTCTGGCTTCCCAGCTAAAATACAAAAGGAAGATACAAAACAAAAGCTAAAAAGGATGAAAGGTTTCTTTGGTTTCTCAAGTTTAACTTAGGTTCTCTCCCCCCCCCCCCTTTTCCCTTTTTCTTTTGCTAGGAGGAGGATGCTTGAGTGCAGGGCATTGGGATAAGTACCTGAGGGAGACTAGGGAGGGGGAGAAGGTGCTAGCTCAGTGACAGAAGCTGGTGCTCAGTGGTGGAGGATGGCTTTGCATGTGGAAGGGCCCAGGCTCCAGACCCAGCGACTGCAGGCAGGGCTGAATCAAGACTCCTGCTCCAAACCTGGGAGAGAGAGGCTGCCACTCAGCATATTGTAGACAATACTGAACCAGACAGATGTGGTAGAACTAAGCTGCTTGTGCTTCCCCTGGAATGTTTTGTTCCCGGAAGCAGGGAATCCCCATCTGCTTTGCACAAAGAAGACAAGGGCTCAGGCATGTAACAGACAATGTGTTTAGGACAGGTGACAAAAAGCATCACTGCCCTCGGCTCTGCTCACTCTCTTGGGTCATCTTTGGTCAAACAGGTTTTTGAAAGCCTAACAAAACCTGTTTAGAAGAGGTGACAATGGGCAAGTGTCCCAACACCACAGGGGATGGTGACTCCTTTTAACTCTGAACACCACTCTCATGGTTGTCCATCTCAATACTTAAACCCTCCAGAGCTTTTGCAGCACTTGTTTTGCTTAGTCAGCTGGGTCTGTTTGAACATTACCTCCAAGTCTCTCCCCCCCCCCCCCCGCTTATTTGTAGCCTGTGAACAAAGTACACCATCTTTGTATGTAAATTCAGAACTGAAGAACCCAGCCTCTGAACTATTTGGGGAACCTGGCCTGAATAGATGGCAGGAGCTATAGCTCACCAGCTGAGCACAAGTGCCACAGATTGAGGGTTGCCCGCCCCAACCAGGTTTATTGCATGTTAAAAACAAACAACCCCCAAAGCAGCTGTGTAGCAAAGCAACTTTTCCTCCCATTGAACACTGAGATGGCAGGAGCTGCCTCTAGACTAGAGGAAGGGGTGTATTTGCTTTCCTGTGGAGTTGCCAGGCTGCAACCTGTAAAAAGCCTTCAGATCCCCAAATGCAGTGGGAGTCAAGGCAACCAGCGTCCCATGTGGCACATCCCTGGAACCCAGGTCATTAAAACAGGTGGGGAAGGACAGAAGGGCCAAGGAAGGAGTGAATCAGCAGGAGCAGTTGTGGCTGCCTTGCTTCCTGCCAAACTGGGAGATTCAAAAGGAGGTAAATGTTCTCCAGATATGCAGCCCAACTCAAGTGATGCAACACACATGTGTGAACCTGCCTTTGAACTGATTTGGGTTCAAGAAGGATTTTTCTTGCAGGCTGGACTGACCTGTGATCTTAGGGCACAGGGGCGGTCTTTGGAAGTCTGTTGTCCCTTGTAACTTGGCTTGCTTGTCTGAGTTATGAGCATGTGAGGCACTTCAATAATCTGTGCTATGCTGTTCCTCCAGCTTTCTACACTTGTGGCTCACTATGGTCTGCTTATGTGCCTGTTGTGCACATACACTTTTTAATTTTTCAGCCCTAGGATTCAGTTCTCTGTCCAATGCCTGACATTTAAGAAGCCTTTCATACATCATAGAATCATAGAATCATAGAGTTGGAAGAGACCACAAGGGCCATCGAGTCCAACCCCCTGCCAAGCAGGAAACATCAAGAGGTAACAAACTCGGGCAAGGATCCACAGCCCACCCCAGCTCCCTGATGTATGTATGCAAATGTGGGCTCATCACACGCATCTGTTTTTAAGTGTACATGTAAAACGTCATTGCCCCAGCCCCAATGAGATCTCCCTTTCTCAGCTGGGAACTGCTGGTATAAATTATATGTGCATTCTCACCTGTACTCTGTCACTACTTACATGCACAGCCAGAGGTGGATTAGGACACATATGTACACCTTTAAAAAATGTGATGTGTGGATGGAGTGGCCCTTTGGGGCAATTGGGGCAGATGCCACAATTCTGCTCTCACAGCAAGGGATAGTGGAAAGCCATGTATCTTTAGGAAAGCAGAAGCCGCCAGAGCAGATGTTTTTGCACATCCCCCAACATTACACTTACATCACAATGTGAGCTTTGTCTTGGTGGCAACTGCAGGATGGGAGCTAATGGAGAATGCCCAGGCTGATGTAGAATTCAGGGCTCCAGGCAGTCTAGCAGCTTTACCAGATGAGAGCTGAAAAGCCTGGATGTGCCAGAAGTGTATTTGCCATGTGCAAAGAAGAGCTTGCTCTTAGTAGATGCTCTGAGCCCCACCACCAACCTCCAGAGTCTCTGTAGGCAAAACCACAGAGTCAAATCTTTCCTCCACTAGGAGTGCTTCCTTCCTTCCCTCTGGAATTTGCAAGAAGGAACTATGAACAGGTGGCAACATTCCTGCTTGCTCAAGATCACAGATCTCTCCTGCTAAATGCAGGCAAAGTTTTTAATTTGCCTAAAAGCCCTGTTTTTGCACATGTTCCTCTGTGGATAAAATTTTTCCAGGCCGACATGGGCCCTAGGTACGCAGCTGTGCTCAACAAACTCTAGAACCAGGCTGATGGCCTGTCAGAGCTCTCAATGCGTAGGGGACTCTGCAGAAGAGGCACTTTGGGGTGATGCTTATTAAGAATACTGGTTTCATTTGGGGAGTGCGGGAGACAGAGGATGGATGGGTTTCGCTCTACCAGCTGGGAGAGAGGAAGGACTCCACTTCCTTTTCCTATGGCCACCTGTCCTTCATCCAGTACCATCAGCACAATTCTCAACAAGAGACCCACCTTGTACAGGAGGTCTGAGGTTGCAACAGATGCAATTTGGTACCAAAAGGCAAGCCTGGAAGTTACTAATTGGACCCAGTCTCCCTGCAGAGCCCCCAGTCCCACTCCCCAACCTCAAGTTATTGAGTCCAGCCCAGCAAGAGGGACCCTGGCCTCGTCTCTTCTTGTGCCCATCTGGTTCCTGTTCACAGCAGGTCTTCGTCGTCTCAGCCATGATCCCAACTGTCCTAGGAAAGGGTGTTAAGGAACTGGTTCTCCCCTGCCAGTGAGTTCAGCATGGAGCTCATGTCCCCCACAGCCATGTTGGCTGGGCCACCGGGCGGGGAGGTGGGGCTGAGGCCCTCTGCGTCGTCTAGGATAGCTGTGAAATCCAAGTGGGTGTTCTCCAAGTCCAGAGTGTCCAAGCTGTTGGACACCTGCTCTTCTGGCAGGTAAGAGAAAGAGTCTGATTTGAGGATGTCCAGCCTGGGGGTGAAGGGCCCACCCGGATCCTCTGCCACGCAGCTGGGGGGCTGGCAGTGACGCTGGTGGGCGTTCATCAACTTGTTCCCAGAAGCTTTGCCCAACGGCATGTGTAGCTGGCTGGAGAAACCTCTGGCCTCCTCAGGGCTGCGGAGAGGGGGCAAGCGCATCAGCCGGTGGGGGCCGCCCTCGCCAGGGGTCTCATAAGGGAGGCTGGCTTGGTAGCACAAGCTGCTTGGCCTGCTCAGCGGCTTGGGGCCCCCAGGCGGGTGGGGGACCATCCCTGGGCTGTAACACTGGCCTCCAGGGCTTGAAAGTGCTTTGCTCTCCATTGCTGGTGGGGGCTTGGCAGGGTAGCCGGGGTACTTGGGGCTGCCAGGGTAAGGCTGGGGCTGCTGGCACTGTCCCCCGCTCTCTATGCCCATCATGGCATCACCGGCTGGCTGCTCCCCCCACATCAGCGCCTGCTGCGACTGCACGTAGCTCCGAACCATCATCTCCTTGACCTGCAGCATGGGGGTCTGGGGCCTCCTGCTGGGGGGCTGCCCCATACCAAAGCACGGGGCCTGTTGGCTCTCAGGCTGGTGGTACCCCTCCCCCCTGACACAGGCAGGCTGGGCTTGGCTGTACAGCAGCTGCTTCATGCCCTGGCAAGAGGCCAGAGCTGGCACAGCTGCTTGGAACTGCTGCTCAGCCTTGATGTGGGCCTGGCCAAACTGGAAAGTGCCCTGCTGGCCTTCACCCCCATGACCTTCTACCCCCATGTGCTTGGCATCTGGGACTGCGTACTGGGCAGAGTGGCACTGCCCCATGGCAGAGGAGGGTGCAGGGTTAAGCCCCACACCATCGCCATCCCAGTGCCGCACTGTTGTGTGGAAAGCCAGGCTCATCTGGCATTGGGGCTGGGTATAGTCCAGTTGGTCAAAGCCGCCTTCCAGCTGTTCAGGACCCATCTGCAAGTTGCCTATTGCCCTGGGCGCACCTCGATGGGGCACATTGCTTGGGAGCTCCATGCCCGCAGCCTGGCATGGGTAGCTCTGCTCCTGGTAACCCAGGTAAGGCTCCATCTCCAGCAGTTCCTGCTCTCCAGCTGGGCCGGTGCTCTCCATGGTAGCGTTCTCCAAGAAGACGTTCTCACTGATGCTTGGCGGTCGTGGCGAGAAGAGGTGGCGCTGCAGGTTGGCATCCGAGCCCCCAATCGCCTGCCCGCTGGTTCTGCCCATGCCTCCTGGGCTCATGTTGCTGAGGCTCTTGAACCTTTGCACTCTGGGGGGCGGGTTGGCCTCACCCACCGTCTGGGAGGGGTCGCTGGCTCGCCGAGCACCGTGGCCAAGTGCCAGGTGGGGGTGGAGGATGCCAGAGCTGCACCTGTGGTATTCGCTGGCACTGTGTCGATGCATGAAAGGAGGCAGGGCAGAGCCTGAGTAATCTGCCATGAGGCTGGGCTGAGCAGCCCTCTCCATACTGGGTAGAGGGGTTGGAGGCGGTCCGCCTGTCGCAGCGGCGTACTTGGCTTTGAGGCGGTATTGTTGGGCCGGTGTCAGGTTGCCCAGTCCTGGAAGACCTCCGCAGTGGCTGGCCTCGCTGGAGCGCCTGGAGGTGTCAGGGGAGATGGGGTCATACACGTCAGGTGGGCCCACCCCATTAGGGCCTCCCGCAGCCGGCAGGTATGGTGACACCATGGAGGAGCGGCGGCTGACGGTGTAGGCCGAGCTGATGGTGCTGGTGGTGCTACCACGGCGCTCACTGGGCATGGATAGGGAGGGCAGGTCTCCCGATGACAGCTCCATGATGCGCCGGTGAGAGACAGCGGAGGGTGGCCCACACAAGCCAGGCATCTCTCTCGTGGAGCCTGCGAAGAAGCAGCACAGTTGACTAAAAGGACAGAGAAAACACATTTCAAAAAGCCAGGCCCAAAGCTAAGCCCATGGTTGTAGCCGGCTTACTAGGCCCGAGGCAAGGCCTGACAGAATGGCGAAAGGGCTCCTCCTCTGCGAGATCTGGGCACCTGTCAGTCATATTTAGAGCATCGTATGTGATGTCAGCTCCAGGGCAGGTAGAAACATGACTCAACCAGCTCTGTGACTTAATTGGGAGGGGGCAGTGCTAAATGGCTAAAGAAAGAAGAGCGGACCACAAGACCAAGGCCAACAGTATCTGCAAGAGGCTATTTCACTGCAAGAGGTAAAATAGGAGAGCACCCTTGCCCAGCACTGAAGCTGCTCTGCTGGCAGCCATCCTGAAGAGCAACAAGGGGCCTTGTTATTCTCACTGCCTCCTGCCTGTGCAGACCCTATTCTATGGGCATCCGCAGGGGTTTTTCTGATCGGGGTGGGCGGGCAGCAAAGTAAAACATGACAATGGGGAGCAGGAGAGTTTCTGTCCATTTTGACTTCTAGCTCAGGTTCTACAAATGCTAGAAACATACCCTTTGAAAACAATGAAAGCTGGAGATCTAGAGATTAATGCTCATCCGGATTTGGAGGTGTAGGTGAGTGCCTGACCCCCTGTGGACACCCCTGCCCTCCCCTCCTCTTCCCCCCACGCACCTGACCCGGGGATGGAAGGGAGCTTGACCCCCTTGGCGGACAGGGGCTTGCGCAGCTGCTTCAGCTTGTCAATGCGCAGGTTCTCCAGCTTGTGCAGCGCCGACAGCCCGGAGTTGCCCATGGACTCTGATGGTTCCTCCAGCGCCGACAGGTCTTCTAAACTGCCACCCGCATTGGCATTCATCTCCACGCCACTGTCATTGTTGTTTGCGCTGCCCAAGGGCGAGCGCTCGCTGCTGCAGGACGACTGGCCACCGGGGCTGGGCTGCGGTTTCTGGGGTGGGTGGGGGGTGGAGCACAGCCACATTGCAGGGTTACAGCAATCGTCACAACAACTCGGGGGGGGGGAGGCGTTCCATGCAGGGTGGGGGGAGAGATCTTGGCTACTTAGAATCATAGAATTGGAAGGGACTAAAAGGGTCATCTAGTCCAACCCCCTGCGATGCAGGAATCTTTTGCCCAACGTGGGGCTGGAACCCACGATCCTGAGATTAAGAGTCTCATGGGGTACTTGCTTGTTTCTTTTATTACATTTCCATCCCCCCCCTTCCTCCCAAAGGAGCCCAGGGTGGCAAACAACCAGTGATTAATCAATAGAAACAATTCTAGTACAGATGCAGACTGGGAAAGATCTCAGCTTAAAAGGCTGGTTGGAAGAGGAAGGTCTTCATCAGGCACCAAAGTAGAGATGGCACCTGCCTCGTATTCAAGGGGAGGGCATCCCAAAGGGCAGGTGCCACAACACTAAAGGCCTGATTCCTGTACTGTGCAGAATGGACCTTCTGATGAAACGGTATCTGCAGGAGGCCCTCACCTGCAGAGTGCAGTGACTGTGTATATAAGGGGTGAGATTATCTTTCAACTGTCTTGCACCTTACCTGCACAGGGCTTTATAACACCGAAACCAGCACCATAACTACTTCAACTTGCTTCTTAAACTGAATAACATGTGATGGTAAAACAATATTTTTTAAATAAAACTAAAATAGGGCTGCCAGCTTTACTCAGTAGACCATCTACTGAGTTGATTAATCACTGGGGCAAATTCCAGTTGGTGTGGGCAATGGATGAGGGCAGTAGAAAGGAGAACGGGAATAATGCTGAGATGCTCAGGGTGCCAATTTCTGAAGATTTATAGTGCAGCATTCCTTCCTCCAGGCCTGTATGCTGAAGAATGGACTGCAGGAACAGGAAACTTTTTGGCTGAATCACAAATTCCCACCAAATTCTAATTCCTCTTTGGCTCAGCGTGGTTTGGGAAGGTCTGTAGCTCAGCTCCCTGGCACCTGCAAATAGGTGTGGGAGAAATCCCCTCCTGAAGCCATGGAGAGCCACTGCCAGTCCGGGTGTGGGCAACACTGGGCCAGGCGGACCAACGGTCTAACTGGGTATGAGGCAGCTTCCTCATCTTTTCTGACTCATCCTTTCTCTGCTTCTTAAGAAGTAAGGAGGGAAGTGCCCCCCCCCCCCCAGTGCTCCTTGAACTCAATAAATTCTAGCCTCATAGCCCAGTGTGGAGGCTGACCCATTAGGGCACCTGCCGCGCCAACCTCAGTCTGCCTTCTGGCAACCCCCACCTATCAAACTTTCTGCTTGCGAACAGTGCAAGGGGAGGCACTGGCTGCCACCTTCCCTCTCCTCAGTCTCATAGAACACAGCAGGGAATCGGTGGGCTCTGCCTAACACTGGCTCTGGCGCCACCTGCTGTTGGCCTCCTTGCCTTCTGCCCTAGCAGTCTCAATGACCACCAGCCACCACGGCCCAGTGTCAAGATCCGTCCTCCGTGTGTCCTCTCCAAGCAACCATGATGTGCCTTGCACTGGAATTTAGTCTCTCTTCTCCCAACGCTGCTTGTGTAGCACAGCTTACCAAGTTAGAGTCAGGCACCATGAGTTTGCCTTCGTCTTTCCTGCCTTCGCTGTCTCGCTCCTGTTTCATATCGCTGTGGAGGACGAGTGTCCGGCTGGTGGAGATGGTGTCTCCGCGATGCTTCTTGGTGACGTGGGCATCTGGTCCATGCACCGTCTTGACATGCTTGCGCAGAGAACTGGGGTCTGTGTATCGCTTGGTGCAGCCTGGGATCTTACAGACGTAGGGTTTCTGCCAGGACACGAACAGATTATTGTCCCTCACCGGAGGCGGTAACTTTAGGCATAGAATGCTTCTCTGCCTCACTCTGCCTCATAGTAAGACAAGTGTGCTTCAAACTGGGACCCTCCAGATGTTGGACTGCAACTCCTATGAACCCTCACTATTGCCTATGCTGCTTGGGGATAATGGGAGTTGTAGTACAACAGCACCTAGAGACTTGAGGTTCGGAAAAGGCTGAAGCACTGGGTCATACCAATACTGCATGGGGGGGGGGTTGCCATCCTTTTGACGTGAGACTCCATGGTTCCCCCTAGGCAGCTAGCCATACCTCGTTGGAATGTGTCCGGTTCTGGTGCTTGGCCCGGTCTGAAGCATTGGAGAAGGCCTTATTGCAGCCCTCGTGCTCACAAACGTAGGGCTTCTCACCCGTGTGGGAGCGCAAGTGGGTCTTGAGGTTCTCCAGTCGTGAGTAGGCCTTATTGCAGCCTTCAAACTGTAGGATAGCAAAGCAGTTGGTAGTTGTATGGCAAAATGGGGAACCCCCACCCTCACAAAACCACTCTTTCTCTGTGCCAACCCAAATGTGTAGCTTCCTTTGTGCGCACACCACACCCTTCTTCCAATGGGGCAGCCAGCCACACCCATTCACAGCCAGGTACACATGATGGAAGTGGTCGAAGATGGAACCTGGCTCATTGTCACAGGCACCGGGTTCTGCCCAACTTTGGGGGTGCCGGGCGCATGTGTGTGATGTCACGAGCACGATGCACATGTGTGACATCACATGGCAGGAGGCGTCTGCGAGGCCCACCACAGCCACAGGGAGGCCTGGTAAGGCCTGGTGTGTCCCCTTTGCAGCCGTGGGTAGGCACAGTGAGGCCCACCACGGGACGCAGAATATTGAGGGGGCCCAGCTGCCTCATTGAAAATTTGAGGCACCTCTCCTGAGGGGTAGGGATGTCAGAGAATTCCATCAGAAATTGAAACTAGTGCAATCTACAAGTTTGACCAAGGTCAGAAATCACACAAGTGAATAAAAGCAGTATTCACTATAGTAGTTTTTGAGTCCACACAAGTTATGCAAATCAGCAGTTTTCCATTTTTTCAGACCCAGAACCCACTTTTAACCCAAACATGCATTAGGGGACTCATTTCGTAATCTTTTACAATATATTTGCACGGAGGTAGTGCTTCTGTTGTGATGCCCCTTGGATCAGACCACGACTCACTAGTGGGTCCTGACTCCTGACCCACCTGTTGAAGACCAGGGATGTAAATAATTGCATTATTTTCTGCATTGTTTTTGACGTTTCCATTCCACTGAAATGCATTGAAATTAATTATATTTGTTCTGGACATAGTAGAGAATGAAACAACACAGATGTTAGCAGAAGCTGAATAGTAGCAATATAAAAACAGTACTCATTGTGAAGAAGACAAGGCAGGAGACAGTCATAGTGCGAACCTCATCAAACTCCGTCTCTCCTCAGATCCTCCACCCAGGACAGAAACCAGCTGGCTCTTTTGAGCCCACCCTACTTACTGTGCACTTGTGGGGCTTCTCTCCTGTGTGGCGCCTCATGTGAACAACCAGCATGTACTGAGCTTTGAAGGGTCGTTGTTCCCGAGAGCACTCCCGCCAGTGGCACACAAACTCCTTCTTCTCCCCGTGGATGTGCTCATTGTTGATATGCTGCAATGACAGGGGAGCAATGCAGCAGACGTAAAAAGTCAGTGGAAGTCAGTGGAAAACACAGTTCATCACCAGCATTTATGGTTTAGCTTCTGATCCTGCCTAATCACTGCAAAGCATTACAGAGTGGAAGCAGGGATTGTTCCAGGGCGCAGAGTCATAGCTGGGGGGGGAGGGTGTCTAGCCCAGGTTTCTGACCCAGGTGAAGCTTTCAGAGGGGTGCCATTCTGACAGTAAGAGCTGTTCAACTGTGGAATGGTCTGCCTCAGGAGGTTTTTAAGCAGAGGTTGGATGACCATCTGTCATGGATGCTTTAGCTGAGTTTTCTGCATTACAAGGGATTGGACTAGATAATCCTTGGCATCCGTTCCAACAAAAATAAAATTGAGAGTCCAACAAAAATAAAATTGAAAGGAATCTTGTTGAAGCTTACTCAGGAGTAAATTTACATGTCAAAACTCCTTGAAAGGGTTTGCACAGAACCAAGAAGAGGGGTAGGTGACAAAAAGCCTCAAAGAAAAGGACAAAAAATTTTTTGAAAGGAAACCAGAGGGTCTTGGCTCATCTTATGGTCTTATAATGATGGTCTTGTATGGTCTTGTAATGATCCTGTGACCAAATAAATCCAATTCAAAACCAGACCTCAGATAGACAATTGCTGCACATGGAAGTTCTACTTTTGACAAACAATTTGCTTTTACTGGAAGGGATGCTCGTTTTCCCTTTGGTCATACAGTCATAATACTTCTTAGGATTCCTTTGAATTCAAATAATCTATTGCCTATTTTTATGCCCTTTACGAATAAATGTGTTGAGGTGTGTGTGTTTGTATGTATGTATGTATGTATGTGTGTGTGTATGTGCATGTGTGTATGCAAACACACATCCGAGAGTGTGTGTGTGTGCCAAACTGGGTTTTTGACTCAGGTGACAGAAAGCCTAGTTTCGGCCCTGCCAGGATGTATCTGATGCAGCTAATGAGGGCAGGGGGTTGGACTGCATAAGTCAGCCCTTCCAGTTCCCACCAAGTTCTAAGATGCCTCCCGTCCCGTCCACACACCCCCCCAATCCTGCCCACAGGCCCACATCACTCACATGCACCAGCTGCTCCTGGGTGTCAAATTCCTTGGAACACCCTTCCCAGTGGCAGTTGGTCTCATACACTGCCTCAGCCTCTACTTTCCCATCTTCCTTCTCCAATTCATCCCGGGGATCAAGCATGCCTAGTAAGGGATCCTGGGATGGAGGTAAGAAATGGAGCATGTTCAGAAAATCTTGGGAACAATTCAGAGCAATGACCTAGTCTGCCCCCCCCAACAATCCAATGAGAGAGGGGCAAAATCTGTCCATCTGTCCAAATCTGTCCACCCAGTGCACAGGCATAGCAAGGATTTTTGTTGGGGGGGGCCTTTTGTTGGGGGGGGGGAGGGCTTTTGGGTGGGCAGAATCTCAGCTATGCATTTTTCTTGATTTTTCTTGATTGGAGGGGCAGCTGCCGATCCCTGCCCCACCTCCCAGCTGTGCCCATGGCCTCATGGACTGATGAAGTCAAGGGTTTTGCTGATGTCCGTGAATCTCTTTTGTGCCTTCTGATGGGTCACATGGCTGAGGCGCCATAAGTTGATGGCAGAACAGGTGCTTTGCCTGCAGAAGGTCCCAGAATCAGTTTGTATCATCTTTGAGCAACAGAGTTGGGAAAGGAAGGACCTCTACCTGAGACCCCAGTGGACTAGAGATGGACCAATGATCTGACATGTTTAAGGCAATTTTGTATATTTAATTCACAAAAAATTCTTTTCGCAGGTTGTAACTGTATCACATGGGTGACTGATGGTGTGAAAACATGATATGGGGTGGTATAGAAGAAGGAGGAGGAGGAGGTATATTTGTATGGGCAGATTTCCACCATAGTGGAGCTTAGAATTCTTTCTTTTTTCTGCCATGCTTTTAAATAAATTACATGTATCTGCACATAACATGCTCTTTCAAAGGTCAAGGGTAGATTCCAACATGCTATTTAAAACAACATAAAACATAATAGGAGAGTTTGGATTTTAATAAGCTGAAATATGAACAAGCCTTTAGTCTGAGTTTGCAGCCCCTCTGCCTTCATGGTGGAGAGGCAAACAAGCCAGGAAGTCTGCTGTTAATTACACTTGCTTGTTTCATCTGAACCAAGAAACTATGGTTAGCAGCTTTGGAACAAGTCAGGATATTAAGTCAACTTCAAAATGTAGTTTAATATCCTGGTTCATTCTGAAGCTGTTAACCATAGATCCCCAGCCTACACAAAGGGAAGAGCAAAGGAACTGTGTGTTCAGCCAAAGAGCTTGTTCATACCTTGGCTTATTAAGCCAAGATATGATCATCTCAATGTTGTCAGTAAGTTAAAATACCCTGCCACCAATGCCTCAGCTGCAACCATCAGATATGCCTGCCCAAACCAAAAGGATCTGATGCGTCTCCGGAAACCAGCTTCTGCTAGGGCTCTCTCTGGTGAGCAACTTATGCAATGGCATCTGGTCAAAATGGAGCAGATATTGGGTTGTACCCAAAGTGGAACTGAGTAACACATTCCAGCAGCACAATAATTTCTGCTGCTTGCTCACCAGGACTTCACCCTCCTCCCCCCGTACTCCATGTCCCCTAAAGGTTGCCCCACACAATCCCACTGCACACGCAGTTTGGTTTGTGGACGGACTGGCAACGAGTGAGAGACTAAGCCTAGAGTGCGCTTGATCTATCCAGCTGTGAGACTGAAATGTTGGGGAGGAAAAACAAGTGAAACACCATGGTTTTTATGTGTAACGCTGATGATGAGAACATCTTCCTCTCTCTCCTCCATGCCCCCACCGCCCCTCCAGCTCCACACGAGCCACTCCAGTCCTGGACACTTGACTCTGGCTTTGGAGAGAGGGCACGCTTGGTGTCTGTGTGAGCACATTGGTGTGGGCCGATGTTACCTGTGTCCCTGTCGAGGCTGGGCTGGAAATGTCACCCTCCGAGCACTCCTCCATGCACTTGGAGCTCAGGGCATCCAGAGGGCTGCCCAGGCTGGGCTCTGACTTCAGCTGTGGGAAAGAGACGGCGAGAGCTCCAGGTGATGGTGCCCTCTCCCAGTGCAGCCCCAGACCCGAAGGAGGCCCCTTCTCCCTCTACGGCCACCCATCTTGCTTTCCCAAACGAATGTGAGAGATTAATCTTAGAGCCTACCAAGAGTGCTAAGGCACCCCTGGGTGGTTAACATTTATTTCTGAGGGTTTTTTGTGGGGGGTGGGGGTGGGCGGGCTATGGGTAAGCAATGGGTACGGCGGTGTCATGTTGGGGGCTTTTGGTATTCACCTGCTTGAGCGTGACACTTTGAGAGGGGCAGGTGGGTGAACCTGATATCCACTTACCTGGCAGTGTTTCAGCATCCCACGGGGTGGTGGCATATGGTGCATCATCCCTGGCCGGCCAGGTATGTGTTCATGAGATCCACAGGGAGCCATAGGTGGGTTGTGGCCAAATGACATCCCTTGAGCTTTCTGGTGGCCCATGGGGCTTTGGAACCCAAGGGAAGGACTGCCAAGGGTGACAGAAGAAAGCACAAGCTGTTTGCATGCAGAACACCTGCATAATGCACCATTTGCACAATGAGCGTTTGCATAATGGCAGTGCTGTGCATGTGTAACATGATGCAACAGAAGTGCATAACGTGTTATTGAGCCCAAATGTAGTTTTTTAAAAACCAAAAAGGGCAAGGAAAGTTTCTAGCCCTTATGCTTGAAAGGGCATGGGCAATGCCCTCCAGCCGTGAAACATGGAGCTGAAGAAACTTCTGATTGGGGGTACTATTAGTGGAGAATGAGAACTAACATAAGCAGGAAGGTTTTTTTTAATCTCCGGCACAACCGTAGAACTATTTTCATTTTGTTCAGAGTGCATTTGTACATCATCCCCTCACCTGGCTTACCTTAATTTAACAGAACTACCCTCTGACTATCTATAATTGGGCTTTCCTGGGCAGCTAAGGAGTGCGGAATTGAGGAGATGTAGTCAAGTTTGGGCGTGAGGATTCCCCACTCCTTATTGCAGTGCTCCTCACACACAAAAGGCTCTGGCTTTAAAGGCAGACATTGGTGTGCTTCCCCAAAGAGTAAATAATAGAAAGTGGGGCGTATATGCTTCTGCTTCAGAATGGCTAGAGTGGGAAGAAGGGGGAGTGGAAGCTCATTTGGGGAAAACTGAGAACTTGGGGTGTTGGGAGGTCTGAGTGACAGACAGGTGCTGCATGTCCGCGGTAGGTCAAGCACATTTTTAAAAACATGTTTGACTTTTTAAAATATGAGGTTTATAATGTGTGTTCCTCAGGAGCCACAACTGGCTGATGTATTTGGGTGTGTATGAGAGTTTCCCATACATTTTGGATACAAGTGAAGAAGGCTCTTTGTCAGAGGTCTAGCACTGAGTTTAAGTTTATAAGAGGAACAGGCTTTTATGGTGCCCAGGACAGTTCCTCGGATTTCCAAATATGTCCCTGGTCCTAAAAAAAGTTGGGGCTCCGCAATACACACAAACCTGACCTATCCTGGAAGGGAAAACCTACCTGCTGGTGCCAATGGAGAGGTGCCCGTAGGAGCCACCAGCTGAAGCACAGCGGGAGTTTATGTAAGCCACCAAGGAATTGGGAGAGGTGCGGATGACAGTCTGCAGGTCAATGCTGGCATCTGAGAGAGGAGAGATGGACAGCGCTCGCTTCTTGGTCAACTTGGCTGTGCTTCGGGGTGTAGAAAAGCGAGTACCTGGGTGGGAAACAGGAAGAACACAGGGAGCTGCCTTATCCTTAGTCAGACTTTACATCTGGGTCAGTATATTGCCAACACTGGCTGGCAGCTGCTCTCCAAGTTTTCAGACAGGGTTCCCTGCCTCCAAGGCTATCTAGAGTTTGTTTATTTCTTTAAAGCATTGGGGTGCTCTAAATGAATGTTGGCATGTCACCAAGCTGTTTGTGCATCTTCTCCCCTCCTGCACATTCTCCAATGCATTTCATCATATGAGGTTGCCTGGCCCTCTAACCCATGGCCCTCCGGGTGTTGCTGAACTACATCTCCCATCATCCCTGCCCACTGACCATGCTTGCTGGGGTTGGTGGGGGAGGGGGCCAGGTTGGCTATCCCTGCTCTAAGAGCATCAAGAGACAACTTAATGAAGGGTTCTTCTGGTTCTGGTTCTTGTGGAAGCGTATTACTTCCTGCAAGGAATCCCAGGAACCGTAGTTTATCCTTCAGACAGATACAGTTCTCAGCAGCCAAGAATCCTTTGTGGGAAGTCATGTGCTTTAAATGGACAGTGCATTTGCAGCCTTGGAGTGGGAAGGTAAACCAGCTGACACAGCAAGACAGAGGAGCAAAAGCAGGAGGCTCTAGTGTCAGTACTGTGTCCCCACTGGGGGTGTGGGCCCAGGGAGGTGCCCTATATTGTTGACCACTGATGCTGACCTTGTCCAGGACAGCCTCTAGTAATTACAGGCATGTTCCAAAGTGGAGATGTATGTGCTGGGGCTTGCATGGAAGTTGTCACCACGGCGGGTCCTACAGCAAAAGAGACAAGCCACTTTGAAAACTGCACAAGAGCTTGCCTTTTCAGCAGCTATAGCAAAACTATCAAAGAAAACTCCAGCTGCATGCAAAATTTCGGCCTGTGCTTATTTATCTGTGCTCTCAAGTCTGTAGGCTGCAGTGTGTCCCCTTCTACCTTGCCCCCCCCACTCATTACTTCTCATGAATTTGCCACCACCTGTCCTTGAAACTCACCATCAGTATGAGAAGGATGTTCACTTCCAGGTGGCATCCCATAGGTGTGATGATTCCCCATGGAGTTGGCTTGGTGGTAATATGGCAAGTCATTGATTCCTGGAAAAGAACAGAGTGAGCCATTAATAGAAGCAGGGGATGTTTTGGTCCACCCTGGGATTCCTTGGAACGTCATCAGGGTCTCCTCAATGAGAAGACCAGTACTGGCAGACAACCAAATCCTGAACAAGGCCCCTGATAATATTCCCTTCCAACATCTACCTCCAGGGGTGTGATCAGTGTGTTCTGAGACACAAGGGCATTGTCTCGGGTGCACAGAGGAAAATGAGGACCTGCAGAGCTTGCAGGTCCTCCGCCCAAACTGAATGTGCACATGCATTCCTAGAAAACCTTCTCTACAAATCCTCTGTAGCATTAAAGGGTTCCATGCAATAGCTCCTCAGCAGACATAGCAACATGGAAAAGGTTCCAGGAAGCTGGGTGGGTTGGAAAACCCTCTTGGAAAAGAACAGAAGGAGAGGCAAACAGATGGCTCAGGTGGAGTGTTGAGCAAGAGGACTGTGCTGCTCTTGGCCCATGCTGCCCCTGGCTGTTGCTGTGAGACTGACCTTCCACCATGGTGCTGGGTTGGCCTTGCCCATGGAGGGGGCGAAGGTAGCAGTGTTCCACGTAGTTATTAACTGGTGCGTTCATCGGGTTGAACATGGTTTGTTGGAGGCTGGATGCAGTCAGGGACACATCTGCTTTTTTGATGGGTTACAGTGAGCCAGGAAGTGGCAGTGCTAAGGGATCCAGATCTGCAAGAGACAGAGTGTAGTCATGTGAGAAGACAAGAGAGACCCAAGATCCCACAGTCACTGGTGTGGTGGCTCTAGAATTGGTCCTGTCTTGTTGCGCAGTTCAGCCAAGGACCCTAGTTTTCATCACTGACAGAGAGGGGTCACATGTCAGTGGCAGAGCACAGACTTGGCATGCAGAAAGTTCTAGGTTGAATTCCTGGCATCTCCAGGCAGGGCTGGAAAATACCTTTCTCTCCCCAAACCCACTTGAAACTCTGAAGAGCCACTATCTGTCACATCAGATCATACTGAGCAGGACCGACCAAGAGTCTGGTTTGGTGCAGGGCAGCTTCCTATGATAACACAGGTTTAATGTACACCTTCCATGATTAGCTCCAGTAATAGTATTTTATGCCCTTAAACAGATATGGAGGGCTCCTCCAGACGGCCAATTTATTATTTTTCTTGATTTGGCTTGCACAAAGTTTACATGGGGGTTAGTTTATAGCCAGTCTTTATTGAGTATTTGTTCTGATTTGTTTGCCTGTAGCTTACACAAGAATGAACATTCATCCTGCATTCATCCCGGTTTGCATTTTTTATACATCTACCATTTGTCATTCATTCAATCAATCAATCCACACCTTTCAGTGTCGCTTACCCAAACTGCAAAAAGTCATTTCTTTTTAAAAAGTGGATTCATTGCACCAGAGTGACAAAGCACAGTAATCCACTTTAATTGAAAAAACCTAAAATTCTCAGTATGCGCCTGAATCCCTCCCGCAAAATGCTGACAAGTCTGGAGAGAGACAGAGGCAGTGACCCCCCCAGTTGTCTGATGAAAGGAGGAAAAGAGTTTTCTAGTAAAGGAGAGTGGAGTGAGGGGAGAATCAAAGGCTCATAATTAAATAGATACAAGATTAACTCCTCCCTCTCTGGGGAAATGAATGAAAATGCCTTTTAAGAGCATTTGCCATGATTATTTACTCTTTTACACCTCATCTTAACTGTGGCAATGTTATCAACACTGGACAATGAGTCCCACTCTCATTTTTAAGAAAAAAATATTTGTTCTTTTGACATACACATAAGCTTGCGTAAATGTTTGTGCACATTAGATACTCAACCCCTGACTATGATTTCTATTCTTGGGAATCACTTATTGAACTCAGTCGGACCTGTTACACTTCCTGATTGCACTTCCACTGTGTATGGCCATTGAGTTGTCAATGGATACAGAAGGATCCATATCCTCTCCCTGCTGCCCCTCCAAGCCCACTTTAAATAGGATCCCTATAAAGTGGTACCTTGGTTTTTGAACAGCTTAGTTCTCAAACGTTTTGGCTCCCGAACGCCGCAAACCTGGTTTGTGAACTATTTTTGGAAGCCGAACAACTGACAGGGCTTCCATGGCTTCCGATTGACTGCAGGAGCTTCCTGCAGCCAATCAGAAGCCGTGCTTTGGTCTCCGAAAGTTTTGGAAGTCGAACGGATTCCGTTTGACTTCCAAGGTACGACTGTACAAAGGATCCAACTCCATACCCCAAATATGACTTCAGGTTTGTGGGGAGACAGGATTTGCTACCATTTAAGTCACACACTGGCCCACAATCATGTATGAGTCACCAAGACCCAATTCCAGCCTTTGATCAGGAGCATGATTATAGATCAGAAAGATGGCTACATCAGAAATGCATCTGCTATGGGGGAAAAGCCAAGAATTACCGTATTTTTCACTCTATAACACGCACCTGACCATAACACGTACATAGTTTTTAGAGGAGGAAAACAAGAAAAAAAAATCTGAATGAAACAGTGGATGTATCATTTTGGTGCTTCATGCTGTGGCCACAGACATGTGATTTGACGGTGAGTTTGCGGTAGGCCAATGCAAAAATCCTGAGAATCCATGTGGACCTGTAACCTGAGAATCCATGTGGACCTGTAACCACAGCAACCGAAAACAGCTTTTACAACTTTGTAAACAAAGCAACCGAAAACAGAAGAGGGTGGGCAATAAGACCCTGAGGCAGAATGCAGGAAAGCAGCAGCCTCCTCTCTGCAGCGCGCGATCTGATTTTTGCCCCTGCACTCGGGCCAGTCGGCTCCAGGGACCACACATTCGCTCAATAACACACACAGACATTTCCCCTTACTTTTTAGGAGAAAAAATGTGAGTGTTATAGAGAGAAAAATATGGTAAACATAAAATTATAATAGATATAAAAGAAAGAGGAGGCTTTGCTCTGCCAGACTTGCAAATGTATTACGAGGCAGCTTGTTTATGCTAGTTAAAAGATTGGATTGCATTGGACAATGCAGACATCCTAGATTTAGAGGGCCGTGATTTAAATTCAGCTGGCATGCATGTCTTTGGGAAGGCAAAAATCTGTAAGAGTTTAATGAACCTTATTCTTAGGAAGAATCTGTATAGAGTTTGGGAGAAATATAAAAATCTGCTGGAAAGAAAAACACCTTTATAGTTATCTCCCATCGAAGCAATTACAATTAAGAGAGTTAATATGGATAGACTTACAGGGAACTGCTGGATTTTATGGGGAGGGGGAGACTCAAACTGAAACCAATGGAAAACCTAAGGAGCCAAGTTACGGATTGGTTGCAATAGCATCAGTTACATGATATGTTTAAATTAGACAGAAAGAATGGATTTTTGGAACAAAGATTACAATTTGAAAAAGAACTCTTGCAAAACAAAGATCAACTTTTGTCTAAAATGTATAATCTGTTATTAGAATGGGAAACAAAAGAGGAGCTTGTTAAAGCTTCAATGACACACTGGGCGATAAAGGACACAATATAGATCTTAACCTCTGGGAGAAACTCTGGAAAAGTGATCTGAAATTTACAGCATGCTATTCATTGAAAGAGAAGTATTTGAAAATGATTAATAGATGGTACTTAACTCCAAGTAGGTTGGCTAAGATTTATAAGACAGAATCAGATAAGTGTTGGAAGTGTAAAGAAGTGGAAGGAACGTTCTTCCACATGTGGTGGACATGTAAAAAGGTAAAAGGGTATTGGGAAATTATTTATAATGAATTGAAAAAAATGTTCAAAATTACTTCCCCCCCCCCAACCAGAGTCCTTTTTGCTGGGAATAACCCAGACTGAAATTCTCAGGTGCCAGAAAAGGTTATTTATGCATGCAACAACTGTGGCCCATGTTTTGTTAGCCCACAAATGGAAAGGGAACGAGGTCCCAACTAAAGAGGATTGGCAACTTAAGTTGACAAAATATGCACAACTTGCAGATTTAACATATAGAATAGGAGAGCAGGAAGAACATATGTTTAAAGAAGATTGAAAAACATTTATTGATTATATGGAAAATAATGGTACAGCTGAAAACACAGGCAGCATTAAGATAAATTCAACAGAGTATATCATTTTTGATGGATGTAAAAGTGGAAAATTGATTTGAATTGTTATAATAAAATATGCAGGGATATATGATATGTAAAATGAACCATGGAAAGAAGAAGGGAAGTGACTGGATATTTTAAAGTTTGTAAAATGTTTATTTGAAATTGTAAAACAGAAAATTTAATAAAAATTATTATACAGTATATATATATAAAAAGAAATTCCTCTGCTAAAATTCAAGAGGCTATTTAGGTGGCTCTAGAGTCCCCTAAAATTGTTTTGGGTAATGCTGTTTCACCACTAAGCTGAAGGGGATGTGAACAGTGGGATTCTTTTTGCACATGTGGTAGGAATGCAGTTCAAAGATTTTGGGAAACTGTATTTGAGCAAATATCTGACATTACAGGACAACTCATTCCCCCTAACCCTGCTTTCACTTTTCCATCTATTGCAGATCACCTGGAGATATCAGTCAAACACAAGGAATATGCTGTGTGTGTTTCTCTCTCCCATATTTTTGCCATCACCTCTCCATGGAAAGACCACCCACAGCTTTCCATTGGGATGCTATCTCCATTTATTACTTTCACCAAAAGAACATCACTCACTTCCCCTCCACCCACCTACTCAGATTTCCTTATAGCAAAGTTCAATAGGTAAATAGACACAGAACATCAGCCTTAGGTTCTCCTTCTTATCCTGTTGCAGACCAAGTAAGTGCTGTGTGCATGAATTTTAACTGCATTACTCCAGAGTCATTTGTACTTGTGCTGTTGTTTTCTGTTATGTACTAAGCTTGGATTCTAGAACAAAAGGCAAGTAGTTTCCTAGAATGCAACAACTGATTGGCTTGCAGGAGAAGACCAATCAGGCTCCAGGAGGGAAGCCAATCAGACGGGACTCATTGTGTAAATAATGTATATAAAAGCCTGAGGTTTGTGGGGCAATTAAATCACTGTTTTACAAGCTGCAATAAAGAGCATGAAATCACTACAGGACTCTGAGTATATTTCATTTTCTCTTTCATTGTATAAACCATAAAATACAATTTTAAAAGAAAATACTTCCAAGTGGTGGCAGATTTAAGATCTCCTTCCAACCTGGGTACAATGAAATATACGGGAAGTATGCAGGGCCATCAGCCCACAGGAAAGTGTGGCACAAGCTCAGGTCTTCCTCACCACCACTTGCCTTCTGAAGGACTCGTGTTTTACACCACAAGGATTGCTGACTTTCTTATTCCTTTAACAGCAGCCCTCTCCAGGCATAGAGAGGGACAGCTTCAGCGACTTTGTGCTTGTGTGTCCAGTTCTGTGCAGGTGGCAACCCTATTCACAGCTGTGTGCATCCACAGGAACTCCCACCCATCTTGAGTGGCAAGCAGGTACTATGGCTGGCACAGTAATGCACCCTTCACTTAAGGTGGCAACGTACCCTAACTTTACAGAGGCATCCTTTGCTTTAAGATGCCCTCTATCTGAAGAGTTGTCTGGTCCAATTTCTGTTCAAAAAGCAAGGACCATAAGGAGAGGCGAGCAGGAGGGGCCTCCACGTTGCCCGTCAACATTTAGCAGCACCTGGAAAGCAGCCTGGATGGGCACCCAGGTCACTTGGTCTGGTCGAATGTACGATGCTTCTATCAGAATTCTTGATACTGGGAATGCACCTTCACTGCACACTTTTCAGCATTTTTGTTTAGACAAGTCTGCCCAGGTATTTAGAAAGCTGGTGCATGTATTAATCTGTTTATAGTTTATTGTTGATTTTAATTTTTTTCCAGTGTTTTAAATTATTGCTGTTAATTTTTTTTTTACTGATAATTGTATTGTTTTGCCTTTTTTGTAAACTGCTTTGAGGGCTTTTTGCAATCAAGCAGTGTATTAAATTTTATGAAATAAATAAATAAATCATAGAAATTATTTTAAAACTTGCATCTCTTTATATAAAATAACACATGCAAATATCTTTTCTGGTGATGTATCTCCTCTGTGAGCAATTCACAAGTTGCCACCCAACACTCATTTATGCCTTTGTTTAAAAAAGGGGTCGGCAAACTAAGGTCCGCGGGCCGGATCAGGCCCACCAGGGTTGTAAATCCAGCCCGCGCCATGAAGCCGGAACCCACCACGAAGCTTAGACTCCTGGCGATGGCGATGGGGGGAAGAGGCCAAGTGGCGGCGGCTCTGCCACTCAATTGCCACGCCTGGTTTACCTCAGCGGGGTTTGATTGGCAGAGACGTCCCCGTGCCACGCTGAAGTAAACCAGGGGCGACGTCTGATTGGCAGACCCACCGCTGCTCGGCCTCTTCCTCCCGTCGCAAGGAGGCAAGGCAGTGCCCACCACCGGCTCTGGCTCCTCCTGCCTCGCCACCTCCAGAAGTCCGCTTTCCCTTCCCCGCCAGCTTCCACCTGCGCTACCAGGAGACCACTAGGAGATGCCACATCTCAGCAAGTAGCCGCACCCTGCCCTGCCGTTGGATGCATGGACAGTAAGAGCCCTAGAGATGTGCTTACTTGCAAGGAAGCTGCAATCGTTTCAAGGCTGCTTGCTCAGTGCCTGAAGAACTGCTCAAGCCCACTAAGATGAAAAGTGCTACAGAACACGCCCCTGGGAAGGTAAGCGCAGCGCCTGGCCCCCTTGCCTCTTCTTCCAGCTCTCCACCCTGTGCCCCTTCTTCAGCCTGCCACAAGGTCTGAGGGACAGTGGACTGGCCTGCGGCTAATTTTTTTTGCTAACCCCTGGTTTAGGCAGTGGTGGAGCTTCATGCTCCGGCACCAGGGGGCGGAGAGCAGGCGTGGGCATGGCATGGGGCGTGTCCTGGGGGCGTGGCGCGCCACCTGGAGCGGAGTGGCGCACGTCCTGGGGGCATGGTGCCCAGTGCAGGCGGGGGAGGGCAGCCGCGATGGAACCCTGCTGGGATTGTGCTGCCGGGGGCAGTGCACTCCCCCCGCACTCCTCTTCTTCCGCCAGTGGGTTTAGGGGATTGCTTTTGTGGACGGTCATAGAGAATGTTGCATGACATTAAGCCTCCATCTACACAGTAGAATCTGCAATTCCCAGAATGGTTTAACAATCAATCCATCTGAACAGGGAATTCTGGAAATTGTAGGCTCTATGAGAGGAAAGGGGTTAACAACTATCAGCACCTGTAACAAACTACAGTTCCCAGGATACTTTGGAAGAAGACATGACTGTTTAAAGTAGCAAACTCTATCATCACTGCTTTAAATGTTTGCAAACCATCTGCTGTTTCTTAACAGCCAACAATATATTCTGGATTCCAGTAGAGGGAGCCAACACCATAGCACTTCAAGGTGAAAGATTCATAATGCCATGTGGTATCTTTATTCCTCCCCCCCCCCCCCCGCTCTTTGCAAGGCAAAAAGTGACTTAAAGGGCCATCTTGAGTGGAAAAATGGTATCTCCTCTCTATTGCTGTTCTAAAGATATCGGGAAGTACCCATAGCTCTATTTCCATTTTTTGAAAGCCCAGCAGATCCTATTATAATATGCAGTTTGGCCCCAATAGTCCAAATTGCACTTAACGTTTGAGAGAAAAATATATGACTGTAATTACATTTTTATCCCAAGGATCTCAGGCTAGCATACATGGCTGACCCCTGTCCATTTTATATTCCCTACAAACCTGTGAGGAAAGTTTTTAATTGTAATTGTTATTAATTACCCGCCCTTCACCCTAAGTTCTATTTTAATAACACCCTAAGGTCCTAAAGGGCAGGTTGCAACATTGAAAACTGCTTAAAACAACTTACAATAAGAGAAATAAGGTGAGCACATACACCTGAAGTGTCAAATGCCAGGTAGAGGTGCGTCTTCAAGCATTCTCCGAAAACTGTACAATGAAGGTGCCCATTGCAACTCTGCAGGGAAGGAGTACCACAAATAATGCCCTCTTCCAAGGCACTGCCGCCGCCACCCTGAGCTTCTAAGATGGCCTATTTTTATTATTTTATTATTATTTATTGAATATATATACCACCCTACACCCAGAGGTCTCAGGGTGGTTCACAGAAGCAGTGTGATCCTGCTTTAAATGTTCAGTACCTGTTTTATTTACTTTAATGGGGTTCGTTGCGAAGTGAGTGTGCGCAGGATAACACAGCCTTAGTGAGAAGTCTTCGCCAGTTTCTTTCACTGCAGATGCCTTCAGATTCTACCTTTTGCTGACGAGTTCCGCCAGTGGTTTAACCAGGAATCTCTCTCTCACACACACAAAGGGAAATTTCAATGCTATTGCTAACTGCTCTTGCGCAGTTACAACCATTTCTTGGTCCAAATGCTTCCACAAAGGGTCAGCATCCTTTGGCGATACCTGAGGAAACCATACCCAAGGCACTTCTTGGCCACGTTGGCGTCCTGCTGGCTGGCCTTGTGTCAAACAGATGCTTTCCTTCCAAGGCACACAGCAGCTTGAGAGTGTGTCTGAGGATTTACATCAAGATTTTCCATGGGGGGGGGGGAGTGAAGCCTTCCTCTTCACATACTGTGGGTGGGGAAGCCTCAGGCCCAGGGGCCTAATGCCTATTTGTTAGGCTCTTGGGATTATCAGCAAGCCATGCCTAACTGTACAATGTGCCACAGTGCTTTTGCCTAGGTGGACTATGTCCTTGGACTGTGACAATGTCTCTTGGATGGAGGAAGAAGAGGGGTGTGTATGTGTGTGTAAAAAAGGTAAAGGGACCCCTGACCGTTAGGTCCAGTCATGGCCGACTCTGGGGTTGCGGAGCTCATCTCGCTTTACTGGCCGAGGGAGCCGGCGTACAGCTTCCGGGTCATGTGGCCAGCATGACTAAGCCGCTTCTGGCGCACGGAAACACCGTTTACCTTCCCGCCGGAGCAGTGCCTATTTATCTACTTGCACTTTGACGTGCTTTTGAACTGCTATGTTGGCAGGAGCTGGGACGGAGCAACAGCAGCTCACCCCGTCGCAGGGATTTGAACCGCCGACCTTCTGATCGGCAAGCCCTAGGCTCTGTGGTTTAACCCACAGTGTGTGAAAAAAACTGTATTTTGTGTGGCTGGAAAGTAGCCTATTTTACAAAGACAAGCACTTTTGCCTCTGGTTCTGTCCACTCTGGCCTCACCTACCACTGGCAGGCAACACCTGCCCCTTGCCTGCCATAAGACTGCGCATGAGAGAATCAGGACCTCAGACTGAAGAAGGCCCCCATTCCTCCCATTGCATTCATTTTTATCTATTTATTACATTTATATAGCACCTTTTATCTTCCAAGGATCTCAAGGTGGTGTTCATGGTTCCCCTCCTACCCATTTCATTCTCACAACAACCCTGTGAGGAAGGTGAGGCTAAGAGATGGTGACTGGGCCAAGGTGAGCTTGATGGCTGAGTGGGGATTTGAACCCTCGTTGCCCACCCAGTGAACTTCATGGCTGAGCGGGGATTCAAATCCTGCTTGCCCAGGTCCTAAATCCAACACTCTAACCCATGGGTAGGCAAACTAAGGCCCGGGGGCCGGATCCGGCCCAATCGCCTTCTAAGTCCAGTCCACGGACGGTCCAGGAATCAGTGTATTTTTACATAAGTAGAATATATGTATTTATTTTAAATGCATCTCTGTGTTATGTGTGGGGCATTGGAATTCATTCATTTCTCACCCCAAAATCTAGTCTGCCCTCCCCCAAGTCTAAAGTGGACCGGCCCCCTGCTGAAAAAGTTTGCTGACTCCTGCTCTAACCATTATGCCACGCTGGTTTTTGGTCCTTTGCAGTCTCATTCCTTATCTGCCTCTCCTGCGGTTGCTACAGTATTTAATTTTTTAGAAGTAGGCACTTTAATAGCAACCACGCAATTAATGTCACATTTAGTTTGGCCTTAGCTTCTGAAACCTTTGGCAGCTGGACAGGGGCAGGCAGCTCTCCCCCCCCCCCCCCGCCCAGACATCAGGGACAATGTTGTGACAATGAGTTGAAACAGAGATCTGCTAGCTGGTTTGGTGGGCGGGAAGGGTTTAGAAGGTCTAACATCCCCTTTCTCAAATGCCTTGCAATTTGTCTAAGCATGCAAAGTCAGCATAATTCAAAATATATTGACTCAAAATATTGCACCTAGGCAGGATAACTCCTCCAGGTGCCACCCCCAGGCTCCAAGGGGAAGCTACTACAGTTTGGAAATTCAATGCATTCCTACAGTCATTCGTAAGACACCAATGCACTCCAATGACTGTTCTGTGTCATTTGTTTAGTACACCTTCCTCCAGGAACAGGTTCCTCTTAAGACAGCTAGTCTCAAACTTATATTTTTCCCAGCCCACTTGAAAAATGCTCAGGTTCTCAGCACACCACTTAATAAGCTGTTCTATAGATCAAAGCGCATAGATAACTGAAATGAGCCCAGGGGCTGTTCTGAAGGCGCAGGAGGTGAAGCTAAACAGGTGAGTGAGTGACCTCCAAGGAACCACTTTGGGTTCCATGATGGAAGAAACATCACTTAGTTCTATTTCCTCATGTTCTGATGTACAGATATTCACACATAAATGTGAGATGGGGCTAAAAAAACTCCAACCTATGCGTTTCTGGAAATTCATACTGGATAGGAAGTTTCTCCCTTTCACATACAGACACGCACATGTTTATGTTTACATGCAAGTGCTCACACCACAAGATGGTTGTGGCTTTTTGGGTGTGGTTAGACACACCCTCACTAAACGCTCCCTGCAAGAAGTGTCACTCTAATCACTGGTTTAGCAACCCCGATGCTTCAGAATTCTGATTTTATAGAATGACATTAACATTATAAATGCCTAGGTGGGGGTGAAGGTGGCAATCAAGAGTTACCACAGTGGCTGGTCCAGGCCAACCTCTCTGCAGTTTAAGGTAGGCCACGTTCTTCTGCTTCAACCGTCAGGGGCAAAATGCCTTGAATGCCAGCTGCTTGGAGTCACAAGTGGGGAGAGCTGTGCTGCTGCTTATTAGTTTTGCATAGGCATCAGGATGGCCACTTTGAGTAAGGGGTGTGGAACTGAGTGGGCCATTGGTCAGATCCAGCAGCGCTCTTCTTATTTTCTCATGTCAGCTGAGGAGGCCCTACTTCACATCTGGCAGCCACATCAGCCTCGACAAGAAACAGGGCACTTTTGATTGTCACTCTGGAGTTGGGAGCACTTTGTACCTGGCCCCATCCCTTCTGGAGGCAGGTTTAAACTTTTAACGTCCCTTTGCTACACTACATTTATGTTTGGTGTTGCTGCAGATGCTACTGCCTTTTGTTGTGGTTCAGAATGTTTTGTCTAACCCCATTATGATGCAAACTGCTTACACATCCTTTTTAAAAATATAAAGAGGTTCTATGGCCATAGGTTATGGCACACATGCAAAAGAACTAGGATTTCTGCTCCTCCCCATCCCCTGTGGAGCAACCCAGTCGTAGTGTATATTGACCATGTTCTCTCCAGATCCCTTTCCCCAGTCCTCCCCTCCCCAAATATGCACACAGCTATTTGGGAGATCCATATTATTCCCCTGTAATGTAATACAATTTTAACTCCAAACCAGAAGTGCCCAAAGGCAATGGACTTGGTTCCTGAATGTACCACCTGCTCACTCTCATCACTGGCGCAACTCCACTCCTGAAATGTTCAGATTCTAGATATGTATGAACAATACAGTGTGTTATTATATATTCGTAAAATAATTAGTGGTGTTTAAAAACAAATTGGGCCAATTTGACCAATTAACATGCAAGGTATCCACATGAAAAATACGTACTATGGGCAATGCATGAAATACCTTGCTGTCTGTTGCACGGTCTGTGTTTTTGCCACCTATGCTTCTTGGCCAGGCAAAATCCCATTCTGTTCATTTGTACATCTTATGTCTAGCAAATGTGCACATTGACGGGGTTTTGTGCGCTACACACTTTGGAGACTCCCTTAACTTACAAGGACTGGGTTGCTCCACAGGGGATGGGAAGGAAGAAGAGACATCCTAGTTCTTCTGCATGTGTGCTGTCCATGTGAGAAAAGCTGGGTCTTCTTCATGTGGATACCTTGCATGTTAATTGATCAGTATACATAAACATACAGGTGCCTAGCCCTTTACAACAAAGAAGTCCTAGGTCCCTGCCCCAAAGGGCTCACAATCTAAAAAAACTTTACAAGTGAGAAGAGGCAGAGGAAGGGGAAGGAAATGGAAGCTTTGTTATAACAAGACCTGGAAACTTCAGGATTATTGTGCCCAAGGTTTCCCAGAAAGACATCTGCACAATTTTACAATTTTGTCTCTATCCGTGAGTATTTTGCACATGCACATCCTCCAGGATCTTGAGCAAATATGCACAAGAGCCAGGTTTTCTCTCTCTCTGGGGAGCTCTCATTTGAAGGAGAGAAGCTGAAACACAAGCAGTGGTTCTGGAGAGCGAGTTGCTTCAAGGCAGGGATGGATCCTCCCTCTTTTCTAAAAGAGGGAGGAAATATGTAGGTGGTTTTTAATTACACATTTTACTAGTTTAGACAGTTTAATGGTATTTCATGTAAACCACCTCAGAGATCCTCCTGGACCAAGAGGAGGGTAGAAATTACACAATAAATGATACTATACTTGAGTTAAACTGTCTTTTTCTCTAAAGAGGTGATAAGAAGGTGAGGCAGGACTATTAAGACCACCATCCAGTATCCTGCCCCCCCCCCAATCATAGTTCAGTGCTGTAAGGGGCCCAATTTGCACTTATGCATATAAAGGAATATCATACCACTTTAAACAGTCATAGCTTCCCCGAAAGAATATTGGGAACTGTAGTTTGCTTGGGGTGCTGAGTTGTTATTCAATCCCTATGCCACTCATGGAGCTACAATTCCTGGAGGAGTTTAATAACATTTCCTCTTCCCAGGGAACTCTGGTAGCTCTGTGAGCGGAAGTGGGGTCTCAGCTCTCAGCAGCATTAACAAACTACAGTTTGAAGGATTCTTTGAGGGAGGCCAGATGGGGTCAGATTTGGGGATTGCTGGCCCTCCAGATGTTAAACTCTAACTCCCATCATCCCTGACCATTGGCCATGCTGGCTAGAGCTGATGGGAGTTAGAGAAATATGTGGAAGGCCACAGGTTTCGCACACCTTGTAAACTCCCTTGTGTACAAGGCTCTTCCTTCTCACACACTTAAGCAACAGTCAGTGGCGTAGCGTGGGGGGTGCAGGGGGGGCCAGCCGCACCGGGCGCAACATCTGGGGGTTAGGGGGCGCAAATCCACGGGTTAGGGGGCGCAAATCCACGGGTTAGGGGGCGCAAATTACTTGCCTTGCCCCGGGTGCTGACAACCCACGCTACGCCACTGGCAACAGTTATGTGCCAACCTGTGCAAAAGTACCACTGAAATTACTCCATCCAGGTGCACAAAATAAGTGGGAATACAGCAGTCTGTTGACTCATATAAACATGTCCACATGTGGACACATGACATGCCACAGTGCAGGTACATGGACACAGGCTTAAAACACAAAACTGGTGAGGTCAGCCACGTATACTTGAAACCTGCCTCACAAGGAAGCACATATTCCACCTCCCTCCAGATCACCGGAGGAATTGGGGTTTTTTTTGGGGGGGTCCAATTAATGGAGGGGGATATGTCATGCCTGAGTGCCTTCTGCTCATGGTATTCTCCTAGAAAATCACTGGGTTTATTTTTTTAAAAAAGAAATTAATTCTTCCACAATGAATCATTAGTCACTCCCAGATAGTTACCAGTGTTATAAGAGGCTCTTAAATGGCAATTTCCATAATATCTATAGCTGTATTTTTTATTTTTAAAAACCAGTAAAATCCTTGCTACACCAGGCATTTAATTTCTAAAATGAGAGATGCTGCGTCTCACGCCTGTATAGAAGATGCAAAAATCTCCAACAGTGGCTGAGTGTGGTAGTGCTGCTGTGGTCACACACCTTCTGCACATGCTCAAAGGAACACCTTCTTTTTAAAACAAGACAAGACAACAACATTACCATCTTCTAAGACTGAGTGCCAGCAAACAGGTTTCCGGGTTAAACTTTGGCAAACTCTGCCTCATATAAACCAGATTTTAATAGGAACGGGATGCTAGACTAGCTGGGCCATTGGCCTGATCCAAGATGGCTCTTATTCTGATATGTTAAAGTGCTGGAGCAAGAAAGAGAGAGAGACCTGCTGTGCGGCAATTCCATTAACAGTGTTCAGGTTAAGCTGCAAGTCTCACCATGATCACACTTTTCTCCTAGTGGTGCAGCAGTTAAAACAAAAACAACTGTTTAGGGAAGTTTTTAATGTTTGATGCTGTATTGTTTTTAATATTTGGTTGGAAGCTGCCCAGAGTGGCTGGGGAAACCCAGACAGATGGACGGGGTATAAATAAATAATAATAATAATTATGGTACCTCGGATTAAGAACTTAATTCATTTGGGAGGTCCATTCTTAACCTGAAACTGTTCTTAACCTAAGATTTCTGTTCTCATCCTGAAGCAAAGTTCTTAACCCGAGGTACTACAGCGATATCTCTGGTTGCGAAAGGGATCCGTTCTGGAGGCCCGTTCGCAACATGAAAACCCTGCAACCTGAAGTGTCATATCTGCGCAAGTGCGCAGCGCGATTTGGCGCTTGTGCACATGCACGAAGTGCGATTTAGCGTTTCTGCACATGCGCGAGCAGCGAAACCTGGAAGTAACCCTTTTGCAATCTGAAAAAACCTAACATGAAGCAAAACCAGAAAAAAATAACATGAAGCAAACGTAACATGAGGTATGACTGTATTTCTGGGTGAGCGGAGTCTGTAACCTGAAGCATCTGTAACCCGAGGTACCACTGTATTATTAACAGGGTCCAGTATGGTTTCAAGTTGGATGGGAGACAGCATGCTGAGATTCCTGCATTGCAGGCATAGGAGCCAACTCCTAGGGGCCGAGGGGGCTTTGGCCCACATCATGGGCATAGCCAAGGGGGGGCAGGGAGGGGCATCTGCCCCCCCCGATCAAGTAAAACAATAGAAATACTCAACTAACTGACCAATCACGTTGGTTTGGCCGCCCCCCCCCCAAAAGTCCTGCCTCCTTAACAAAAATCCTGGCTATGCTCGTGGACCCCCCTAATAAAATATTACAGGTAGTGAAGCCCCCCCCCCAGTTGATGGGTAAAGGTAAAGGGACCTCTGACCATTAGGTCCAGTTGTGGCCAACTCGGGGGTTGCGCGCTCATCTCGCTTCATTGGCCGAGGGAGCCGGCGTACAGCTTCCGGGTCATGTGGCCAGCATGACTAAGCCACTTCTGGCGAACCAGAGCAGCGCATGGAAACGCCGTTTACCTTCCTGCCGGAGTGGTACCTACTTATCTACTTGCACTTTGACGTGCTTTTGAACTGCTAGGTTGGCAGGAGCAGGGACTGAGCAACAGGAGCTCCCCCCCCCCCCGGTTATGGGGATTTGAACCACTGACCTTCTGATCGGCAAGCCCAAGAGGCTCAGTGGTTTAACCCACAGCTCCACCCATGTCCCCTAGTTGATGGGTATTGCCATTCAAATAGTGTGCATGCACCGTGCCGTGTGATCGATTATGTGGGGTGGGGCTTACCTGGGCCCCCAATATTTTATTCAAGTTGTCACCCCTGATTCGGGGGGGTTGGACTAGATGACCCTTGGGGTGCCTTCCAACTCTATGCTGCTTCTGCAAAGAGGAAAGCGGGGCGAGTGAGAGATTTTGAGTGCCAAAAATGGCAGAAAGGGGCCGGATTGAGCGGTGCCTCTTTCTCATCTCCACCTTCAGCTCCCAATTTCAGCTAATCCCGGAGGAAGAACCGCGGACTTGCCCGTCGAAGGGGCGCTTGGAAGCCAGGAGCCGCGGGCTGCGCTGCGCACTCAGCCGCCGCCCGGTGGAGCGACAGAAGGCGCGGAGAAAAGCCTCCTCTCCTTGGCGCTTCTGCGCCCCGTCCACTGGATCCGCGCTCCGGCCTTCCCCGCCAGCCGAGGCCCTTCCCGGCGAGGTGGGTGTTCTCGGCGCATTTGTTATGACTTGGGAGCCGATAATGGCAGATCTTATAGACAGCTCTGCTCCTCCCGCCGCGCGGCGGCTTCGCGGGAGAGAGAGGAGGAGAAGCGCGCCCGCTCCGCGCCAATTTCCAAAAAGCTCACTCGGCATGTGGGAGGGAGAGGAGGCAGGAAGGGGAAAGGGGATGCCCGGGGAGCGCGGGGGAACGCGGATCGTTCCCCCGGCAAGAAGCCGACGCGCTGGACACACCGCCAGCCTGTTGCGCAAACGCGCCAGAAGGCGAGAAGAGGTTTTGCAAAAGGGAGGACCACCGCGGAGACGACCTCCACTTCACTCCCAGGTCCCTAGCTCCGGGTGTCTAGCGCCCACCCTCTCTCAAGTATTATGTGGGTGTCGGGCTATTTTGCGCCAAGTACCCCCAGTCCCAACAAAAATGGGACTTCGGTTTTCAAAATAGATGTCTTGTCTTGCAGAAAAAATGAAAAGCGCGAAACTTCAAACAGCTAGGTTTGTTTTCATTTGCAAGTTGAAGTAATACTGCAGTCTTTGATCATCTTTCTCAAATGCAAGAGAAAACTAATCTGTATACAGTGGTACCTCGGGTTAAGAACATAATTCGTTCTGGAGGTCCATTCTTAACCTGAAACTGTTCTTAACCTGAGGTACCACTTTAGCTAATGGGGCTTCCTGCTGCTGCCTCCACGCAGCATCCTGATCTCACCCTGAGGTAAAGTTCTTAACCCGAGGTAATATTTCTGGGTTAGCGGAATCTGTAACCTCAAGCATCTGTAACCTGAAGCATCTGTAACCCGAGGTACCACTGTACTGTAAAACTGCCCCTCAAAGGTCAATACTGTGCCGCTCCTTGGTCTGTGCCCTCAGAGGCTGCCTAGTTGGCCTAATGACAGAACCAGCCCTGGACTTATTAGAACTTCAGAACTGTATTCTTTGAACCAGCCCTGGGACATGTACAAAACAGAGTGCCTTTGCCTTTGAGCATGTGCAAAGTGGTTTGATGAACCACCAGGCAATCTACGCCACAGCCAGATGACTGGAAAGGTGGAAAGGCTTTCGGGTCAAAAGAAGGCTGGGTATTGGTGACTAAAAATCCTTTTTGTTATACCAAACAACTACACCAAGAAATATCAACCACATGTATAAAGTGCTTTTGAGAGCTCTGAAGTGTTTCACACTTATTCCAACAACCCTGTAAGGCAGGTCAGTGTTATCCCCATATTGCAAATGGGAACCTGACAGACAGCGACTTGCCTTAGGCCACCTGGTGAATTCATGGCAGTGGTGAGATTCTAACTAGGAACTTCCTGAACTGGGGCTCAGGTTTATATCCACTCATAGAGTAGACCCCTGAATTAATGGACACAAATAGTCTTTCAATGGGTAGTTTACAGTTTTAGTCCTGCTCAGAGTAGACCCATTTGTGTTAATGGACATGACTAATAAGTTCATTAATTTCAATAGGTTGTATTCAATGAATAGTAGAATAGACATATTGAAATTAATAGGCCTAAATTAGCTATGCCCAGTAACAGCAGTGGACTGACTGTGAATGCAACCCAATGGGTCTACTCTGAGTAGGACAAAGGCTGGCTATAAATGTCAGTCTCTTAGCCACTTCACTATAACTTCGATGAAGGACCATAATGATTGCCCCATCTGCACTTTACATTTAATGCAGTATCATACCACTTTAAACAGTCATGTCTCCCTCACCCCCCCAAAAAAGAATCTTGGAATCTGTAGTTCTTTGAGGGTGCCAAGAGGTGTTAGGAGGTCCTATTCCTATTGTGTTTTTATGCTGTAATCTGCCCTGTGATCCTTAGATGAAGGGCGGTATATAAATTTAATAAAATATTCCTCTCAATGCTACAGTTCCTGGAGTGGTTTAAACAGCTGAACCATCCTCCCATGGAACTCTGGAATCTGTAACTCTACAAGGAATGTGGGGGGGGGGGGAGTGTCTCCTGATGACTGTCAGCTGCCTTAACAAACTACACTTCCCAGGATTCTTTGGGCGAAGCCATGACTACTTAAAGTGGTATGATGCTGCTTTAAATGTATGACACAGATGGGGCCAAGGAGCACAGCAGCTGCACTGCATGCAGAAGGTCTCAGTTTCAGTGCCTGGCATCTTCAGTTAAAACACAGATCAGACACCAGGTGATGGGAAAGGCCTTTTTCTGGCTGGAGTCCCAGACAGCCGCTGCCAGTCAAAGCAGACAGTCCTGGACTAGATGCAATAATAGTCTGATCACCTGGTTTAAACTAGCTTTCAGTATTCTATTTTAACCACACCAGCTCTACCCACCCAAGGTAAAAGATACACAGCCCAGGATCCCTTGATATGTCACAGAGGGGTGCTGGAGGATGACTCTTGAATTTGTCCCTACTTTGCAAATCACAGAGCTCTAAGCCACAGCTTCTGTAGTCAGACCAATGGGGAAAGCAAAGGAGGATAGTTCATAACATTTCAAAATTTCAAATACATTTTCGGACCACATTCTTGGTGACCAAAAGTATTTAATGCTTGTAGTCATAGCCTGTTGCATACAACACATAAAAAAGGCAAAATGTCTGCGACACAGAGATAAATGTGAGCAGCTACACTTCCCAATTCTCAGATTTTGAAAATCCTTAATATCAACTTTTGAAGGCTCCTATTTACATAGCTTGCTCAGATTAATGAATTACTCTTAAAGTTTACTAACGTTTTATTTAAAAACCCCTCATGCTGATTTTCTTTGCGTCCAATCGGTGTGTGATTGCCAGGACAGGGGGCGCTTATGCACGCTCCGCCAATGTGGGGGCTGAGAACAGAACCCAGCGCAAAATGGTCAAATGTAATGCAAAATTTAAAGACATGCACTCTGAGAGTAAATCTGAGAGTAACTATGCCACTATATCAGGGATGGGGAACCTCAAGTCTGGGGGCCAAATGCCAGGACTCTTTAGGCTCTTAGGCCACACCCATTCCCCTGGCCACACCTCTCCCTGGACCTGGACCAGCAGAACTGTCCTAATGCCTCTTTCTTGCCAGAACTGAGAGGTATTCATGTGGGGCAAGTGCAGACACCTCTGACTTGTGAGGTTGCAATATAGCCTACTGTGCAAAGGTAAGAATCACACCTGTTGCTCCACCCACTTTTGGCTCTGGCTTCACCCATCACTTGCATGTGGCCCCGAGAAAGTTGCCCATGGATGAATGGGGTCCTTGGGCTGTAAAAAGTTCCCCAACTCTGGACTATATGATTTGTTGACTCTTCAGGGCATCAGGCCACAAGGTAGGATAACTATTATGTATTCTCAGAATACAGCCATGGGGGGTTGCAGGAAGGACAGAACAGATAAGGTAGAAGGGCCCTTGCTTAATTTCTAAAAAGGCTGTGGCTAGGGATCATGCCTACCCTCTATCCTGAAGAACAAGCCTTGGTCCTAAATTTGGAGTGTGTGACAACTGGCACAGAAGGAAGGTGTTGATGTTAAACGGCTGTGGTGAAAAAGAAAGGATTGAGCTATAAAACCAATAAACCCAGCCAAAGATTTCCCCTTGCCTTCTACTCCATGGGTAGGCAAACTAAGGCCCAGGGGCCGGATGCGGCCCAATCGCCTTCTCAATCCGGCCCGTGGACGGTCCGGGAATCAGCGTGTTTTTAAATGAGTAGAATGTGTCCTTTTATTTAAAATGCATCTCTGGGTTATTTGTGGGGCATAGGAATTCATTCATCCCCCCTAAAAAAAATATAGTCCGGCCCCCCACAAGGTCTGAGAGACAGTGGACCGGCCCCCTGCTGAAAAAGTTTGCTGACCCCTGTTCTACTCCATGTCAGACCCTAGCCCTAGAAACCACTTTAACCACTTAGCTAAGATGACAAAAGAAGCCCTTGCATTATTTTGAAGATCAATTTGTTATTTAGAGAACGTGGCTAAAAATAAAGACACACAGACACCCACCCACCCCAGTTCTTACTTCTTTCCGCCAGACCCTGTTGAGATCTGATAAAGAGGTAACAGGGTTTCCCTGCCTCTGGTTCTGATTTCATCCACAGCAAGACTGTATTGTGGATACCTAACCTCTCCACTTCTGGGACCATCAAAGGCAGACAGGCTGGCTCAAAATAGCCCTAGGCCAAGTGTAGAGCTGAGGCTGAGGTTGGCCAGTGAGAAGGAAGGTGTCGTTTGTAGCCCAACTAACTGCAGGCCTTGGTCGTCTTCTCGCCCTCACAGGACCATAAATGTCACCGGAGGGGTCTCTCTTGCTCCCTAGAGCCAACGCTGGCCAGGAACACAATTTTTTCTCTCTGCCGACTCTTTACACACACACCCCCATCCTTTTTCCTGCCCATTGGGCTGCGGAGGAAGGGACAAAATGTTTTTGCCAGCAGTCTGAACTGATTGCTTACAGTGGTCTTTCCTTTCAGGACTCCATCTCTTTTGACTTCTCTGCTCTCCCCTGCCCCACCTACATGAACTTGTGTGGAGGGCTGTACACAGCTTCTTGGTGCACACAATGTGTATATACAATAGAACATAAAACTTCACAAGTCTGATGAAGTGCAGCGTCATCCACAAAGGCATATGGCACAATAAACTTGTTCATCTTTATAACGTATTGCAAGACTCTGTGTTGCTTTGTCAGTAAATGTGTGCAAGCTATTCCTTGATCCTGTGCTCTGGGCAGAACATGGAGATGGGGAAGCTGGTCTCAATCAAAGGGCAAGGGAAAACATGGTCTGTGTTCCCAGGGGTCCACCCCAAGATGTCACAGAACGCAGAGGCATGCCTGGGGAGTTTGGTAGTGCATGCAGCACCAAGAGCTAAAGTGCTCGTACCACAGTTCACTGCCCAGCAGCAGCAGTTGGAGACTTTTTTCCTACATGGCAACAAGCTCAGGTTCAGGGTTCATCCACACTTCTCGCCCTGCTGCCTTCCCCAGGGAAAGCCACTCTTTAGCTCTTAACTGGAGCAAAGGGTGAGATGGGTTTTCTCCAGATTGACATATGCTCTGATTTAGAGCTAAAGAGCAGGTTTCCCTGAGAAAGGAGTGGGACAAGGGAAAAACTGCTCTGACCCATGCCTAGAAAGTGTGGGTCAAGCAAAAGTGTGGACAGGTCCTCAGATGACATACGTATCCAAGGCTTTGTTGCTGGGTTGTTGTTTTTTAAGAACCTTGGTTCTGTATTCAAGGGATGGGCAAAGAGTGGAGATGCTGGCGGTACACCTTGTGAACAGGCATCCCTTTGCATGCGCATTATTAAGATGAAACCTGTGGAGGATCCCAAACATTCTTAAATTGATTTGAATGGGTGGCTGCTATGCAGACTGGGCTGCCATTTTAATACAGCGTCATACCAGTGCCAGCCAGGAAGTTGTGAATACCTTACCATTGGTGGCAATTCCCAGAATATAAAGTATGCCATCCTTAGCACCTTCAACATCAGTAGGGAGACATGGCTGTCAGGTGCTTTGTACCACATGCTGGAACTTTAGGTTTGCACAATTAAAGTGGAGTAAAAAACTTTGTCAGCCTAGCACAACAGAAAAAAGAGAATTAAATTCCCACCCCCACTCCCACTTTGGAAATTGATGGGGAAATGCATTGAAAAGTGTGGGATGAACAAATGACTAATAAACACCCCAGAAGCAAATCAGAATGAATGCAAGAGAAATGATCATTTGTATACCTGAAGAAGTGTCTCCACCCCTATCACTCAGCTTGGACCTATTGGTGGTTCCCTTACTGAGGGAAGTGAGGTTACAGAGAACCAGACAGAGGGCCTTCTTGGTAGTGGCACCCTCCCTGTGGAATGTCCTCCCATCAGATGTCAAGGAAATAAACAACTATCTGACTTTTAGATGACATCTGAAGACAGCCCAGTTCAGGGATGTTTTATTGTTTGATGTCATATTGTGTTTTAATTTGTTGGAAGCCACCCAGAGTGGCTGGCGTAACCCAGTCAGATGGGTAGCATATAAAATTAATAATAATAATAATAATAATAATACCGCCCAACAAACAAATCAGAATGAATATCTAGATATCTTCCATCCTCTGCATCCAGAATTGGTTTTAATATCCAAGACTTTACAGATCAGTTTCATGATCTCAGAACTGTGCCATAACTTGGCCAATGTTGAGAATACAATTTTTATTAATGTTGCTGTTCCATCCTCAGGCCAATAGGTTGGTGGAAGGGTTTCGCTGCACCTTGAAACATGCTAAGATAATCTGTGAGCACTGCACCTCGGTGGTGGCCTCCTTGCCCAACCATCCCTGGTCCATCAGGGCTCCCTGTATGAGGTACTACACAAGGCTTGTTCACATGCTACACTGAACATAGGTACATGTACAAGTGTTTTTCTTCTGAAACAATGTACACTTGTTGATTTGTACAGCTCAACGACTGTGCACACTCACTGAATGTTACATGTGTACAAGTGTATAGCTATTTTTTAGAGACAGGTAGGGATGAGCAAACTGCCCCTGTGAGATATTTCATTTGGTGCTAGAAGTTAGGGATAAACTGGTCCAGTTGCCTTTTCTGCTGCTCTTGTTGCTAGCAACCAGAACAGAGCTGAAGTTCTTTATAAAGAATAATTTGACATTCGGATGAGGCCCTGTGAGTTCAGTGCTGGGCAGTGAGTTCCTCTTCAAGCAGTTAACAACATTTGATCCCCGGGTGAGAAACGATAACAGAAACATGTCATATCAAGTCAAGCCATTGATCCATGTAGCTCAGGATTGTCCACACTGACTGGTAGTGGCTCTCCAGGGTTTCAGACAAGCAATCTTTCCCGGACCTCCCCAGAAACTGGGGATTGAGCCTGGGACTTCTGCATGCAAAGTAGATGCTCCACCACATAGCCATAGCCTGTCTCCTTACAGAAATTACAGCAGACTTTAAGTAACCAGGTGCCTGCCCTGCATTCTGATCCCCTTTCATGGCTGAGGCAGAGTACAGCAGTACAATGCAGCTGTAGACCCAGGTTCAAACTTCCCACTTCTGCAATTGACTTTACTCAGTGCAGGCAGAAAACTGATGATGATCTCATTTCCTTGAATCCTCGTTTCATAGACTTGCTGGGTGGCCTTGGGCAAGTCATGATGGTTGCCAATTTTTTCCCCTGGCAGGATTCCCAAGCCTTTAGCAGCTGCATGACAACACGAAGTTATGCTTGTTGTACAGCAGCTAAAGACACAGGAGCTCTACCAGAAAAAAAAATCATAAGAGGAAAACCCTTGGCAACCCTACATATCACAATTTACCTCATCCTCATCTGCCTACCTGTAAAAGACATGGCCAGGGATAGTGGGATAGCTGTGCTGTGAATATAATGACAGTGATGACCAATGCTGCATTTTAAAGACACATGTAAAGATCTATATTTATGCCCAAGAGGTCCACACCATGTTGGTGTGGCATTATTTATGATCACCACCAATCTACTCCACAGCATTGTCTGGCATGCCCACAGGTCTTGGGAGACAGGACAGATCTTTTCTTATTTGGGGCACAAAGGTAAGGAACAGTGTCTGCCACCTCTGCAGCTCTGAAGAGATTCCTACTGCTTCTTACTTTCTCAAACTCCAGTGGGATCTTTGGGGCAGTGGTTCTCTTGTTCACCAGTAGGCAAGGGGCATTTGCCCCTGTGCAATTGGCAGGTGGATTTGTGGATGCCTGTCTGTTATTAATTTCTAATGTTCTCTCTCCGTCACACCCAAGTTAACAAAAAGATAAAAAGAATGCAACCAAATAAACAATGAGGGGGCAGGGAGGAAAAAGGTTGATATTCTCTGAAATCCTCCAGCAGTGACTGCCGGGATAGCTCAGTTGGTAGAGCAGAGCTTTCCACACTGTGAGTCGCGACACGTCAGTGTGTCAGCTGCAGGCGTGTCGTGCGAACGCTCCCTGTGCTCCTCCCGGGGCTGGAAAGGGGTTAGTTTAAGGCCACCAGATTTTTTTCAAAGAATCTGGGGACACTTTTTTTTTGAAAAGAGAGAAAAAAAGTTATTAAAAAAATTATTATTTCTTTTAAAAATTAACAAGTAATCTCTTCTGTGGTCTCCTCTGTCACATGGCCTTCCTCTGGGCCCCAGCCTGCTCTCTTGGAGTGCTAGCCGCCATGGAGTAGGCTTGGGTCGGGCCTGGGCTCGGCCACGTGTCCTTGCCCTCCCGGTGCTCTCCTATATCTCCTCCTCAGCAGAGACAAAGGTGGCAGCGGCAGCACAGCAAGGTCGGGGCTCCCCTCTTTCCTCTTTTTTCTCCTTCCTCTTCCTCTTTCTTCCTTCTTCTCCTCTCCTCCCTCTACCTGTGTCGGCTCTGGGGTTTTCATGGCCCCAGAGCGCCGCTGGGCAGTCAGCCGGGAGCTCTCACACGGCTCTATTTGGGTCATGGCGGGGGGGGGGTGTCCCCGGTTCCTCCTCGGCAGTGGCAGCGGCAGCCTCAGCAACCCAGAGCCAGCCTGGTAGCGCAATTGGCACTGGCTGGCTTCAAGAGCTGCTCACTGCTGTGACGCCTGCCATTTTGCCTCGCCAGAATTCCCCATATGATGTGTCTTGAGCCGTTGAACCAATCACGCAATATTCATTCCCTATTAATAAATCTACAACATTTAAAATATAAATCCGGGGACATAAAATGAAATCCGGGGACATTCTGGGGATAGATTTTGTCTGGGGACAGATTTCTAAATCTGGGGACTGTCCCCGGGAAACGGGGACGTCTGGTAACCATAGGTTAGTTTAACCTCTAGTTTAGTAGTAAAATGGAATTACTGTGTCACAAAATGACACAGTAAAAATGTGTCACCACAATGAAAAGTTTGGAAAGCTCTGTGGTAGAGCATGAGATTCTGAACTAACGATCTCAGGGTCTTTAGTTTGAGCCCCACATTGGGCAATGGAGGCCTGCACTGCAGGGAGTTGGGGCCCTTGTAGTTCTTTCCAACTCTACCAAACCCTCCCAGTGTCCCTATTTTCCAGGGACAGTCCTTGATTTACAGAAGCTGTCCCTGTTTCTGATTTGATCCCTAAATGTCCTGCTTATTCTAGGTAAAGGTAAAGGGACCCCTGACCATTAGGTCCAGTCGTGACCAACTCTGGGGTTGCGGCGCTCATCTCGCTTTACTGGCCGAGGGAGCCGGCGTACAGCTTCCGGGTCATGTGGCCAGCAGGACTAAGCCGCTTCTGGCAAACCAGAGCAGCGCATGGAAACGCCGTTTACCTTCCCGCCAGTGGTACCTATTTATCTACTTGCACTTTGACGTGCTTTCAAACTGCTAGGTTGGCAGGAGCAGGGACTGAGCAATGGGAGCTCACCCCGTGGCGGAGATTCAAACCGCTGACCTTCTGATTGGAAAGCCCTAGGCTCTGTGATTTACACCACGCACCACCTGCATCCCACTGCTTTTTCTAAGGATGTCCCTATTTTCATTGGAGAAATGTTGGAGGGTATAAAGTCATGGGACTCCTGAGCCAAGGAGGAAAGTAACGATACAGGTTTTAGAAGACATCTGAAGGCAGCACTGTGTAGGGAAGTTTTTAATTTTTATTTATATATGTTGAAAGCTGCCCAGAGTGCCAGGTGCAACCCAGTCAGATGGGTGGGGTATAAATAATAAAACTGTTGTTGTTGTTTTGTTATTATTGAATAGGATGTCCCTATTTTGATGTTGGAGGGTATCCTCTACAACTCGTTAATTCTGCCCAGGTCATCAGAACTTTCACACATTTTCTTTTTCTTTTCTTTAAATCATTTTTATGGCTTGTTTTTTTAACAATGGCAGTGAGGGTTAAACGGTGGGTTAAACGGTGTTTCCATGCACTGCTCTGGTTTGCCAGAAGTGGCTTACTCATGCTTTGTTTGTTTGTTTTTAAAAATTTAAAATTGGACTTCAACCAGACAGCGTTTCATATTTTACATTGACTTATTCACATTTTACAATAATTTATAGACTGATAATACTGAAAGTTTCCAAGTGGTGTGCTTCATGAATGCCAGAGACTGTCAAAGATGGTGTATGAACAGCATACTAAAAGCAAAGTGAAGTATTGGGGGGGGGTAGACAGATAGATAGATGATAAATAGATAGATAGATAGATAGATAGGCAGACAGGCTTAGGGAATTGTTTCAAGGGGTTGTTGTGGTAAGGGGGCTGTTGCTGTTATTAATCTTAATCTTTATTTTATACCTTTTTATGATTTATGTGGAAATGGTTTGATTTGGTTGTGTACTCTTTGATGCATTTTATTTACCGTTTAGGACTACTTTTGTTATGTTTGTAGTCATGCATTTATTTTTCACATTGTAAGCTGCCTTGAACTATGGAGAGGCAGCATACAAATAAAATTATCTCTCTGTGTGTAAGGTAAAACCCACAGAATCCTGACAGTTATAATAATAATAATAATAATAATAATAATAATAATAATAATAATAATTTATTATTTGTACCCCGCCCATCTGGCTGGGTTTCCCCAGCCACTCTGGGCGGCTTCCAACAAAGATGAAAGATACACTAAAATGTCACATATTAAAAACTTCCCTGAACAGGGCTGCCTTCAGATGTCATCTGAATGTCAGGTAGATGTTTATCGCTTTGACATCTGATGGGAGGGCGTTCCACAGGGCGGGCGCCACTACCGAAAAGGCCCTCTGCCTGGTTCCCTGTAACTTGGCCTCTCGCAGTGAGGGAACTGCCAGAAGGCCCTCAGAGCTGGACCTCAGTGTCCGGGCAGAACGATGGGGGAGGAGACGCTCCTTCAGATATACTGGACCGAGGCCGTTTAGGGCTTTAAAGGTCAGCACCAACACTTTGAATTGTGCTCGGAAACGTACTGAGAGCCAATGTAGGTCTTTCAAGACCGGTGTTATATGGTCTCGGCGGCCGCTCCCAGTTACCAGTCTAGCTGCCACATTCTGGATTAGTTGTAGTTTCTGGGTCACCTTCAAAGGTAGCCCCACGTAGAGCGCATTGCAGTAGTCCAAGCGGGAGATAACCAGAGCATGTACCACTCTGGCGAGACAGTCTGCAGGCAGATAGGGTCTCAGCCTACGTACCAGATGGAGCTGGTAAACAGCTGCCCTGGATACAGATTTGACCTGTGCCTCCATGGACAGCTGTGAGTCCAAAATGACTCCCAGGCTGCGCACCTGGTCCTTCAGGGGCACAGTTACCCCATTCAGGACCAGGGAATCCTCCACACCTGCCCGCCTCCTGTCCCCCAAAAACAGTACTTCTGTCTTGTCAGGATTCAACCTCAATCTGTTAGCCACCATCCATCCTCCAACCGCTTCCAGACACTCACACAGGACCTTCACCGCCTTCACTGGTTCTGATTTAAAAGAGAGGTAGAGCTGGGTATCATCCGCATACTGATGAACACCCAGCCCAAACCTCCTGATGATCTCTCCCAGTGGCTGCATGTAAATGTTGAAAAGCATGGGGGAGAGGACAGAACCCTGAGGCACCCCACAAGTGAGAGCCCAGGGGTCTGAACACTCATCCCCCACCACCACTTTCTGAACACGGCCCAGGAGGAAGGAGCGGAACCACTGTATGACAGTGCCCCCAGCTCCCAGCCCCTCAAGACGGTCCAGAAGGATGTTATGGTCGATGGTATCAAACGCCGCTGAGAGATCCAGCAGAACTAGGAAACAGCTCTCACCTTTGTCCCTAGCCCGCCGGAGATCATCAACCAGTGCGACCAAGGCAGTTTCAGTCCCATGATGAGGCCTGAATCCCGACTGGAAGGGATCCAAATGGTCCGCTTCTTCCAGGCGTGCCTGGAGTTGTTCAGCAACCACTCGCTCAATCACCTTGCCCAAGAATGGGAGATTTGAGACTGGGCGATAATTGGCCATCGTGGCCGCATCTAAAGGTGGTTTTTAAAGAAGCGGTTTAATAACCGCCTCTTTCAGCGGGTCTGGGAAGGCTCCCTCACGGAGGGAAGCATTCACCACCCCACGAAGCCCATCGCCCAGTCCTTCCCGGCTAGCTTTTATAAGCCAGGACAGGCAAGGATCCAGGAGACAGGTGGTTGGCTTCACTCGTCCAAGCAGCCTGTCCACATCCTCGGAGGTAACAAATTGGAATTGATCCCACACAACTTGACTAGACAGGACTCTAGCACTCTCCCGCCCTGGCCCTGCTCCCACGGTGGAGTCTACTTCTTCCCGAATCTGAGCGATTTTATCTGCAAAAAACTTTGCAAAATCATTACAGGAGATCATGTGGCCCGTACTGGGCCCCAATGTCGCAGGTGGTTCCGCTAAATTGTGAACCTTCTAAGGGAGATATCTCCTCTGCAGAACCGGACAAATGGCCACCTGACTGAGTCTGATTTGAAGCAGGCCCGTCTGCGGCGGAGGAGGCAAATCTGCCGGGGCTCTGGCGGCAATTAGAGCCGTGTTGTGTCAGGGAAGGGGTGGGCGGTGGGGGCGGGGGAACTTGGGGGGAGAGAAAGGTGAGGTGGGGAAATGAGAACAAGCTGACTAAGAAGGATGAAATGGGGGGGGGTCTGCCTGTGTGTGGCATTTTGGGAGTGTCTCCCTCCCCCCTCCTCCCAGTCGTTCCTTGTAAAGGGAATGAGACAGAGAATAAAGCTCTCTCCACCTCCCACCCACCCAACTAAAAAGGGAGAGGAGAGCGAGACAGAGCCCCTCACCCCGCTGGGAGAAAAGGGTTTCATTGCTGGTACTGAGGGCAGCGGCCTTCCGCTTGAGTTCCCCCTTTCAGGGCTCATCTCTGCCCATTGTTGGGATGTCACCAAGGAAGAATATGCGGGTGGGGGTTGGAAGGACAAGGGGAGAGGCGAGGTGGAGGGCAAGGCAGGCAACAAGAGGTGGCTTAGGGTGGGTGCTGCAAGGGATGGGGAGGAAGGAGGGTGGCCGGAGCACAGCTGCAGCGCTGCAAGGCCATTTTTAGGAGCTGGGGCAGTGGGGGAATGGTCCCTTGCCCCAGAGAGTGTTGCATGGCCAGAGCTTCTCTCTGTTTGGCATAATCTCTCTCTCTCTGTTTATGTGTGCATCCATCTAAAGCTGCCTTTGTCAACCTGGTGCCCTCCAGATGTTTGGGAATGCAACTCCCATCAGTCCCATGTACTGCTTGGGGGCTGATAGGATCATGGAATCATAGAACTGTTGAGTTGGAAAGGAGCAAAAGGGTTGCCATATGCCCTCTTTTTCCAGACATGTCCTCTTTTTCATGTAAAATTAGAGTCGTCATAGCAATCCATAGTTAAAAATAGAAATCGGCAAATATGTCCTCTTTTTTGCTCTTCAAAATATGGCAACCCTAATTTTTCTAGTCGAATCCTGTGCAGTGCAGGAGCTGTAGTCCTGAACATCTGAAGGGCACTAGGCTGATGAAGGCAACTGCCCACAGTTACCTCCATCCATGCAGGTTTAATGGTTGGGGCTTCTCACACACTGGCTGAATATATTATTTTTTAAAAGGTCATAAATGGAAGAAACCACTCCCTTTCCCAGAATCTTACGCTTAATGATAGCATGATATACATAAGACTCCTGATGGATTAGCCCAAGAGTCTCTATAGTCCAGGATGCCATCTCCAACAGGGGGCCAGCAAAATGTCTCTTGGAAGACTAGAATGGTGGGCAAGAAGAAGAAGCCTCCTCCATATTTCCCCCCCTTAGCCAGGTACACTTCCTCTCAACATGGAAGGTCCATTTAGCTGCCATTGTTAATAGCGGCCAACAAACTTACCCAATCTGAGCTGGCTGCCATCACCACACCTTGTAGCAGTAAATTTCATAAGTTAATTATGCATCATATGAATATATACTTCCTTTGGTTTATCCTGAACCAACTGCAGATCACTTTCACTGGGAGACCCAAAGTCCCATCAGCCCTGACCATTGGCCAGGCTGGCTGGGACTGATGCAGTCCAACATGGGCTGTGCACACACCTGGGAAATGCAGTTTTTCCTTCACAGATCTACAATTCCCAGCACCCTTAACAAACCACAATTTTTTTGAGCCAGTGTGACCCCATCTAGAGCAGGCCACACACCACTCAGCCTGTCAGAGGAGCCACCCACTAACAGCATCTGTTTATTGGCCTTCATCTAGTTCATTATCACAACCAAGAATGGATTCAGGGCATCCACTGCCTTACCTGCAGAACATGAGAAAGGAGAAGAGTTGTGGGCCCTCAGTGTATGGATGACAATGCTCAGTGGCTTCATGCAGATGTTAAACACCATGGGGAACAGAACCAACTCCTGTGGGACCCCATGCCTAAGTACCCATCGAGACAAGCAATGCTCCCCAAGAACCGCCTTATGGAGCTGGCTATCTAAGTAGGAGCAGAACTACTGCAATGCAGCACCCCAGTACCCCCGACAGTTGTCTCAGGAGGATGCCAAAGCTGATGGCATCAAAAGCTGCTGACAAACTGAGGAGGCTCAACAGAATCACATTCCCCTGTCCCTCATCCAACACAGGCATGGCAAACAAGGCTGTTTCCACACCCAAACCAGGCCTGAATCTCAACTGAAACATCATCTAGAAAATCTGACTTCTAGATCTGGTTGGCAACCATGCATAATGCTAAGCCAGGGATCATGGTTTGTTTTCCCTGCATGCCTACAGAAAAGTGCAAACAGCCCAGATGGACATACCGTATTTTTCGCCCTATAAGGCGCACTGGCCCATAGGACGCACCTCGTTTTTTGGGGGGGAAATGAATAAAAAAAAATTATCTCCCCCCCCCAGCTGCGGGGCTGGGGTGGGGGAAGCCCACAGAACAGGCTGCCGCCCCAAGCCTCGCGCACCCGGTGGGAGGTCCTGCCGGGCGCGCAAGGCTTGCGGATAGCTTCCTGAAGCGTGGAGAGCTTCTCTCTCCCTCTCCCCCTGCCCCCTGCAGTGGCAAAATACCTGCTCTGAGTTCAGAACTGACATGCGCACAGCAGAGTGGGACACCCACCCACTGTTAGCTCTTACATTTGAATCATTTGTGTCATAAAATTTATATACTGCTTGATTGGGGAAAACCTCAAAGTGGTTTACAAAAAGATTTTTAAAATCAGGGAAAAAATTCAATACATTAAAACATACAAGAAGTTAAAATACTAAAGAGAGATTCACACCAAAATTTCTAAGCATCTGGATTAGGCTTGTCTAAGCAAGAATGTTTTTAGCAGGTGCTGAAAAGAATAGAGTGAAAGTGCCTGCTTGATTCCAAAGTGTTCCAAAGTGTATGTGCTGCTACACTAAATGATGGAGCTTTAACAAACGCCTTTTGCCCATGCTCTAGATACCAAATGTCTCCAAATCACTTCATGAAGGTTCCTTCCAGCCTAAGAAATTTTACACCACAATAAATTTGTGAAGCCTGAAGGTCCTACAAGGACCCTTTGTTATTTAAACCACAGAATTAGCATTAGGATGTTACAACAGGTTGCCTTTATTTTACTGTGCTGACAATATAGCTGTGCGCCTTTGAAACTTCACCCCCATCTACCCATCTTCTTTCTTCACGTGCCCAACTTGTTGTTACATATCAGATCATAAAGAAAGAGAAAGATCAGATCCCTTTAGGGTAGGGATCCTCTGACTTCTGCATGGCTTATGGCTTATGATAATATCTGTGGCCCCACCCACCATTCTGGAATGAGGTCCTCAAAAGAATACGAACCTCAAGCTGAACAAAGTTTCCCCACTCCTGCTTTGGCAAGTTTGAAAGCAAACTTCTGCCTTGATATGCCTAGCTGAATCAATGGGTTCTTCTCTGCAGTCCAGCAGCTGAAGCTCTGTGCATGCTTTGTGGCATTTAAAAATATAATTAAATCCAAGTAAATGGCTATATGGAAAGATGTATTCAGCCCCCTTCCCCATTCCTTCTTTGTCAAACAGCAAGCCAGCAGAAATATTTCAGCTGCTCAAAAAGGACTCCGTGCTGACCCAACTCCTGTACACCCAGAAGAGGTCATGCAGTGAGCATCACACTTTCTCATGGCACATGTTAAGTAAAGCTTGGGGGAGGCCCAAAGGTAAGGCAGAGTTTGAAGGTTCAGCACAATGGTTTCCAGAGGGGAGCTGTGTTCACCTGCTGCAGCAAAAACTGAACTGGTTAAGGGAACCCAAGCATCCTTAGTTGTCAGCCAACACACCTACTCTACATCTACAAAACAATTTCTATCTCCCTGGTGATTAAGTCCATAATGATATTGCAAACTGAAAAAGCCTCTTCCCTCTTGCCATTGCCCTTGGGCAGGGCTGGGTTACGCTGTGTGCTGAGACGCTCTCCGTTCCCCAGGTTTGGCTCTAGGATGTCCCGAAGGCTTCAAGCACAGCCCAAGAGCCCAGCTCAGCACTCATGCCTTTGCATCCATTGTGAGCAAGAGAACATCCCTTAGACAGCAAATTCAGGGAGGCACTGAAGATCTGGGCTCTGTAATGGGTGCAAAAGTCATGAGCTGGCACACTTCTCCCCTGGAATCAAGAGATCAGCTTGCAAATCATGAGATGCTGGTTCTGACCAGCTAAGAGCCAAAAGGGTCCCTATGGGCAGAAAGCTGGATGTGGGGAAAGGTGAACCCTAAAATGGTGCCCTCCCTCACCCCGCCTGGGAAAGACACACAGCAGGAACAAGAGGGGAAGAAAGATGAACAGTAGATTATTATTATAATAATTTGTATACCCACAGGTCTCAGGGGCTCCTGAGGATCTTGCTGCCTGAGGTGGTCACCTTACCTTGCCTCATGAGTGAGCCGGCCTTGCTTATTTATACTCTCCCCGTTTGACCATTTTTTAATTAGCTGCAGACATATCCATGTGACACAGAACCAGCACATGGTGAAGACTTCTCTACCAGTACAGGTAAAATTAACAGCAAATCCAGGGAGATTGTGTTATTACGAACTGCTGCTACTGTGTATGGTCACTGTCGGGCTTTTCCCCCCAGCCGGAACTCACTGGAACTCCATTCCGGCACCTCTCAGGTGGGCACCATTGCCATTCTAATAAAATGAATGAGATGTTCATGGTGAGTTCCGGCACCTCTTTTTCTAGAAAAATAGCACTGGCTCACTGTGCTTATTTTGTACACAGAACTTTGCACAAAAATCTCACAGACCACATTCTGCATTTCATGGCCTTTTGGGCTCACTGCTTTCAATTCTAATGAATGCATATGAGTGTTTCTGCCAACTATACGCATCAGGTGATGAACTCTAGTGCATGGGTCTCTCGGGACTGGTGGAGGGGTGAGGGTTTGGGTTTGGGGTTTTTTTGTAGGTTTATTCGGCAACATTCTGCAATAATAAGCTTTAGTGGTGGATTTAAACTGAACCATCCACACCTCATTCTGCTCTGTTAGTTGTTTTGAGATGGTTCCCCAGTGTTAATGCACTGTTGCCATCTGGAGAGGTGCTATTGCACTATAGTGCAACAAAAGTGCAACCCTCCCACTCCCTCCAAAACACACATTTGTGATATGAAAAGCTACAGGATTTCAGCCAGTTGTTATGGAACATGCCCTGACTGGAAACAAAACAGCATGTATACTCAGAAACCTCTGCAGGCACAAATGCTATTGAAAGCATGATTGAAAATAGCCACCCCGATATCATCATGAGTGCAAAGAATCACAAATGCAAAATAAAAAGGATGTCTGGAGGGACCCCATAAACATTTATGATTCAATAAATATGTTAGTTTTTAAGGTGTCACTACTGTTTAATTCTTTGTTGACGTTTTGCTAATCTGGCTTTTCCTCTAAACTAAGTCGTACAGGTCACCGAATACAGGTGTTCTAGTTCTTAACACAGAATATAAACAGTCCTGGAGGATGGGAAACCAGACATTACCACAATCAGATTCAAATAAGAGGAAGAGAAGGGGGAGAAGGGCAATAAGCAGAATGAAGGGAATTAGGTAATTGAAATCAAAACAGCATTTTGAGATGTTATGGGACGCCGGGGTAAAATTAGCAGCTGATTTACAAGTCATTGATTTTAGCACTAAATTAAGCAATCGTTTTGGAAGTGGAGCACGAAGCAAGCCATGCTAGGTGCTGTCTGCACAAGCTGCTATTTTACAAGCTTAGGAGAAATTGACTGGTGGAGACAAACCATAATTTAGGACCAATTGGAGAGGTAGGCAATCGGCTGCAGGACAGGATCTGTGCTCCACTGCCAACCCACACTAGTCCTGAGCACAAGCATGGTAAATTCCAGTGGACACTTAGCTTGAGATCTGTGTCACACCAATGGATGTCCTTCCCAGTCCTCTTGTTTGACACACAAACACTCCTCCTTCTCACCACTCCACTCGCCTGCTCCCTTCCCTATTCAACAAATGCCAGCTAATTCCTGAACAAACTCAACTATTTACCCTCACACACCCGTCTGCCACAAACCCCCTCTGTACAGGCAGCATGGCCCACAAGTGGTTTGAAGTGCCGTGTTGACAAGTCTTGCCGCCTGCCTGATCCAGGGGGAGGGGGGGCAGGGGGAGAAGACACAAAATGGCAAATGCGTGCCCAGAGAGGGTTGATTCCATCAGGCATAAGGACATGGAAATGGGAACTTGACACCATCTGCTTCTGCTGTAGCAATTAAGATAAACTGCCATCACCCTATACTGTATATTACCAGGAAACCCATTATCCAAATGTGGATTCTCATGCAGCCAAAATGGCAACATCCTTGCAGAAGTTGGAGGCTATCAGCCATGGGCTTGGGTTGGGGGAACTTCATGGTTTGCAAATATACACATACACCACGTGGCAAATGATACAGGAGCCTACTTTACAGCAGTGTCTCTCTGCTGCTTACTTAAATCTGGCTGAAAGGCTCAATAGGGCCTTGAGCCTCAAAAGGCTCTGCACCCATGTATCACCCATGGTGAAGTGTGGGAAAAGTACAACTCCATCTCCAAATCAGTATATTTAAAATTTTGCCCAGAGGCAAAACAAGAACATGAGCATTGAAGTAATGAAGGAAAGAAATGTGCATAGCAAAAGTCATGTTTTCAAATAAATTACTTGACACGGGCAACGATTTATAGATTAACCTATAACTTCGTGCAAGAGGGGACATTAGGTATGAAAACAAATTTCTTGAGAGATGGGCACTTTTTATTTCCTTTTGAAATGAAACATTTGGAGAAAGAACATACTCATTTTTTTAGTTTAAATGTGAAGCTTCTTTCTCTTGCTACAGGATACTGTGAGAATATCTTTATAGCGGGGGGTGGGGGTCTTGTTGTCTGGGCAGCCCAGGACCCCCATACACACTGCCCAGGTCTGCGCCCTGGGAAGGTGACTTGGGTGCTCCTAACACAGCAGTTTGACTTCACCCCCAGAGGCGAACTCCATGGTCTCTCGAGACAGACAGATGCCAACAGCAACCTTTACTGCCTGTTAAGTTAATTCTCTCATACTGTATATACACTAAATAAATAAATAACTTTGTGACTGCCCCTTTGTACACACCTGTTTGAGCACAGTTACTAGCACCATTCTTGTCTCCAAACTGTTCAGCTGTTTTACCCTCCAAGTCTGACTTCCCATTGCATGAGAAACAGTCTGATTGCCTCAAGAAAAGAAAGGTAAGAATTTGGGGTAATGTTTTTTGGGGGGAGGTTGTGGCGGGGGGGGGGGGGAGGGATTGTCACTCTTATTGATATTAATTTTTGCATCTTCATTTTAGATCCTATGACTGACATGGAAATTGTTCAAAATGTACTTTTTGATATTTTAATATTTATGACTACTTTTTGTTATGTTTGTAATTATGTACTGTATTTCTTTTTACATGTTGTAAAAAGGCAGAACACAAATAAAATGATTGACTGAATTTGCATCACTTTATATTAGTTTATCAGTGTAAGGATGTTCATGTTATCACCAACACAACCTTGTCAACTGTCACTGTAACTATTTTGGTTTTTTTACAAAACTATCACTGATTTGAGGATTATCCACACCTCCACTTTCCCCTGGGAAAACCTGATATTTAGCATTGAATCAGAAAAAATGGCAATTGGGTTTTCCACAAATGCCATTTGTTCAGATTTATCACCATAGAGTGGGTTTTCAGAGGGAAAGAAGCGAGGCAAAGGCAAAATCACTCAGACCCATAGCTAGAAAGCGCAGGACAAGCAGAAAACCACTTGGACCTATGCTTTCTAGGCATGGGACAAGTGGAAGTGTGGAGCAGGGTTCAGCAACCTTTTTCAGCTGTGGGCCGGTCCATCGTCCCTCCGACCATGTGGTGGGCCGGACTATTTTTTTTTGGGGGGGGGGAATGAACGAATTCCTATGCCCCACAAATAACCCAGAGATGCATTTAAAATAAAAGGACACATTCTACTCATGTAAAAACACGCTGATTCCCGGACTGTCCGCGGGCCGGATTGAGAAGGCGACTGAGCCGCATCCGGTCCACAGGCCTTAGGTTGCCTAGCCCTGGTGTGGATGAACTCTTATTTTTGCATGCACACACACACTTCTGACCTCTGCATTTCCCATCTCCAACCACAGGCGTATTTATGCCTGCCAGTTTAGGGGTATACTTCATGCATTCAGTGAAGTGGACTCTGGCCAATGAAAGCTTATGCCACAATATGATAGTCTTTAAGGTGCCACAAAAGTCTGTTATTGCCTTGATTATCCAGAGATAATTCAGATCACAACAATGAAAGCTAAGCTGGGTGGGTTGATGCTCACTACACCTCTTCTTTTCCTGGCACTACCTTCACAATTAAGTGATTTTTTTTTTAATAATAATTTTTATTAGTTTTCAGTTACTACAATCCAATAATAGTCCCATTATAACAATGCCAAATTATAGTGCAATTAATGATACAAATCATTGAAATGCCAAATTATACAATTTAGGTGGCCCTCCACGTGCCAGAATTAATGGTTTATTTATTTTGTTTCTGCGTTCCAAGATCTTATAAATTTCAATTACAGCTCCAGTCAAAATACCAATCCCTTATATCGCAACTGCAGTTTTAACGACTTCCATTCATATTGACACATTAAATTATTTCTACACCTACAGATGAAGCATTGAAACTCCTTCCTGTGTGTGGCAATTATTCTGTCCGTAATGTTTCTTCCTGTCCTCAAAATATATTACAGTGCCTATCTTTTGCCAGTTGTTGCTGTTCTCCATCACGCCTCGGGCGGCGCTAGTGTCCCATTGCTGTTTCAGAAGTTCTCCATTGCTCCGTCCCTGGTTCGCTGTTTTGCAACTCCAATTAACTGAAATTAATTTGCTGTAATAGTGCTGTTCGACTTCAGGCTCTGGCCTTGATCAGCAGTTTTGAATTTTGACTCAGAGTTGATTCATACAACCAAATCTACATGCTAAGTCATGGGTTAAGTGGATTACCGGGATGTCAACATGTTCACCAAAATGTTTCGGATACATATTAAAGGACTGAGCTGGACAGGTGCAGAATTGTTATGTTCCTTGAGGGAGAGATATTCAGGGGTGGGGTTTTTTTGCATATTAAACTATTGTACAAGAATACGTCATACAGATTTTAACTTTGAGCATGTAAACTTCAGGGATTTTATATACTATGTATATTGAGCGCCTGGGAAGATGGACATGCACACAAATGGGAGTGTATACATTTATGGCAAGATGCATCACGCAGTTGGCACAAAGGATGCTTTGGGTACATTCCGAGAATGCTACATAAAGATTGAATGACTACAAACTATCCCGCTGATGAGGTTCTGCAAGTGTGACAAGTTTTTCAATATTGAAGCACTACAGGAAACCACCCAGTCAGATGAAATTGGGATGGGGGATGGAGAGATGTCAAAAAGTCACACAGCGTAAAATGCAAACTTGGAATCTGGGATTGCAGAATTGAGAGGACTTGGGGACCCACGACAGCCTCCATGCAGGAAAGAACATGCACACTGCTCCAATGTGGGATTTCAACATACAACTTCAAAAGTAAGGGTACAAACTATCTTTCCTCACCCCCAAACATACTGAAGTCATATAATGCAGAAAAATCATTATATTTAAACTATTATTCTGCACGCCCCAAAAAGTGAAGATTCTGCCCCTTCCATTAGGAGAAAATGTTTTCTTTCTCCTCACCCCATCACATACTTTTGCTCTTACCATCTCATCATCTGCTCTTGCGTAACTCAACCCTCCTGATCTATGGATGAACTCTGAACCAATTACTATCTACTCTCTCTATATCCTTTTAATTCCACACTTAGTGTCACAGTCAAGGAGATCTATGAAATGGCCTTGATTAGCACAATTTATACAAGTCACAGAATTCAGCTTTTCATGGTGCATGATTTTGTGTGTCTGTGTACACACACACATACACACACAAAACCTTACTGTCTTAATATGCTGCCTGAGCTCTAGTGCATTTCTGGTTGCCCTAAACCTAGCTAATTTGCATTATATTGAACTAGAGCTGAATGGGATTTTGCCCATGATGATGATGATATATATATATATATATATATAGAGAGAGAGAGAGAGAGAAAACATTGTCAAAAATCAGTCTATATATCAGATACTGTCAAAAACTGACCACTGCTGCAAAATCTTTGGGTGTCAAACCTCTGATTCTAAAATTAAAAAAATTCATCACACATTTGCCAGTTTAGAATATATACCCACCACTGCAGAGGAGAATGTGGTGGTAGGAATATACGGTATATCACCAGGAATGTTCACTGTGCATTCCATGTTGCAGGAAACTGGCACCAGAATGGCAGGACACAGAGGCTGACTTCACTGCCATTGCACTTTGGTGCACCTAGTGCCTTACTGAATGGCCATGTTATTTGTAAAAAGACTACAGAGCAAGGCTGCCACAGCTGCATCAGCAAGAGTAGAAAGATGAGCAGGAGACACCCCCCCCGACACTTCAGGATAGTCCCTGCCCTGCCTTGAGACCTGGATGGCAGGAGCTCTCAGGGTCATGGGAGAGTGTGGACAGAAAGCAGGACCAGCTTACATGTCCCCATAAGCTATCAGTAGGGCGGGTATTGCAAGGAACGCACTCGACCTGGGAAAGAGACTAGCAGCATTTCTCACAGTGACCAGCAGCTGGGCAACAGCAAGCACTAAGCATCAGGTATGGGTGACGGGGGCCCAAAACAAAGAACCTTCTTCCCCCAATGTCCCCCTCATGAGACACTAGCTAAAAAGTCTCAAACAGAGTCTGCAACCCAGACCGGCGCATACTCAAGAGTCTATGACCTAAATGCACAGAAACACTGAATTGCATGGGGTGCAGAAGAAGAAGAAGAACCAGAGCTCTGTGTTAAATGCTGTTCTATATGCTGTTCATGCGGAACATTGAACCTGGGTGGGATCTGGCGCAAGCTGAATGCACGTAGCAGAAGATCAGTTCAATTTCAAAAAAAGCTAACATTTGGGCCTTTAAGAATATCAAATTCCCCACCTGCCCATGAAGTGACAACAGTAATTAGAATAGCAATAAATCCTAATCAGGTATAAGAAGCACCGCCCCCCCCCCGCCCTGAGCTTCTGTGTCAGGAGAGTTCACCCCTCCATCCTTTTTTCCATTCCACCCACAGAACTGGCCAAAGGAAAGGGCAGGGTCACGGGAGAGTCGTTCTGGAGTACATCAGAATTTCATTAGTTTTGTAGGGCTGGGTTTTGTTTTTTTGTTTTTTATCCCAGAACAAACCTAGGAGGTGAAGCTGCAAGCACAGCACCCAACATACATAATTCACGAACACATCAAAATATGTGAACCCCATCTTTGCACATGCATGAACTAGCACATAACCATGCTATGCCTTTCAGCAGCACCATACAGATACAACATTTTCTCACTATTTATCCCAATTGGTTTAGCGGATCTGTACACTCCAAATCTGCGTATTTAGCTGGTAGGAAGCCAGTTTCTGTATCTACTTTGACATTCTTAAAAATCCTTTGAGTTGTTTAACAAAAATGAAAAAGAGAAAATAACTCTCTCTCTCTCGATGTAAAAATGCATTTCCTAAGAGACATTTATAGACGCAATTTTTTCCAAAAATCTTGAATTGGGAGTGTCAGCTGCTAAAGCCAATGGAAGTGTGTTGCTCCACTTAATTTTTTTACTCAGCAATAATAACAATAGAAAAGTTAAAATTCTGTATCCATCCAATGTAAATTCTGCACCAAGAAAAGCTAAATTCTGCAAGATGTCTAAATTGTGTAATCCAAGCAAATGTTGCATACATTTCTTATGCAATTTGTGCAATTTTCATAATTTATTCTAGCTTTGTTAATCACAGAGGAGAGTGTGCTGCTATGCAAGGCATTGAAAGGCCATCTTCACACACTGAAAATATCACTCAGCCCCCACTTTGGTCTATGAGATTTCAGAAAAGGTTGCCCACAGAATTTCAAATTCAAATATACCATTGGCTAGATATTTGCTTTTTTAAAAAGAAAGTGGAATTCCTCACACAATTCTACTATTTCATGGAAAATTACAATATAATCAGTACTCTGCTCATACCACTATACCCCACTATAAAGCTGAGCCACCTTAACTCTTGCTGTAAAAAAAAGGTACCTCCCTTCATTTTAAAAACATTGGATGACATGCATCTTGCTCTCTTCAGTTACACAGATGCCACAGCAGAACATCAATGGTCACCCACACCATGTGACATGCTGCAACACTGTGGGAAAATGTTAATAGGGATAAATGCTATAGGGCACAAAAACCCTCTACCTCTTAACTTGGAGGTCAAAGAAAGATGTGGATGTTCTTTTCACTGGCATTGTCAAGCTAGCCTCCTTAACCAGCATCAGTGAGGGTCTTTCCAAGATTAGGTCTAGGGCAGATATAGGGAACATCACCCAAGGCTGAATGTGGCCTCCGAGGCCTCTCTACCTGGCCCCCAAGACTCTCCCCAGCCTCCATCCCCCCGGCCCTGCTTTGCATTCTCTTAAGAGTGTTTTTGCCTGGCTGGAATGTGTCCCTGAATGCTGACAGCACCGCTTGCTTGCCGGGATGATGAGGGCAGACCCTCCCAGTGTCCCTATTTTCCAGAGACATCCTGGATTTACAGAAGCCGTCCCAGTTTCTGATTTGATCCCAGAATGTCCCACTTTTACTTAGGACTTCCCTATTTTCATCAGAGAAAAGTTGGCAGGTATGGAGTTATCCAACAACTGAGCCATCTGAAGGCAGCCCTGTATAGGGAAGTTTTTTTTAATGTTCCATGTTTCACCACGTTTTTATATATGTTGGAAGCCGCCCGGAGTGGGCAGCTTCCAACATATATTATTATTATTATTATTATTATTATTATTATTATTACTATTATTGAATAGGACACCTCTATTTTAATCAGAGAAATGTTGGCAAGTATGAGAGGGGTATGTTGAACGTGTATAGAACCTAGCCTGCTGTACACACATAAAATTTACATATGTTGCTCCTCCCCTCCAGGAATTTGGACTTTAAAAAGGTTCCCCATCCCTAGTCTAGGCCATAATACAAGTCAGAATCAAGAAGACAGAGGTCCAGCTTCAGCACCATAAGGAAAGTAGCAGGACCCAGTTGGGCGTTCAGGTCAGAGATTCTACCAGTAAAACAAACTTAGTGAACATGTGAAAAAAGAGAGCCACTATGCCAAAGCAAGCAAGCAATCTGAGCAGCTACTAGCAGAAGCACTAATCCCAGCCTGGCCCCATATTTTTGGGTTACCAGTAGGTGTTTCCTAGCGAAGCGTGTGGTTTTTTTAGCTGGCCACGACACCTCTCTTTTTTTAGAATTCAATTTCTGCCATGCCCCAGGAGCACCCAGAGCACCCACTCTTCCCCAACTGATCTGTTGGCCTGCAAATCCATGCTTGCTCACATTTGGGAGTAATGCCAACTAAATTCAGTGGGGCTTCCTTCTGGACAAATAGGCACAAGATTCTCTCTGTGCGTCTCACTAAATTCATTCGAACACATTTCCAAGTAAACACACAGAAGATCATGTTGTTAGTTTTATGCACAATTACCTGGGAAACATTTTCTGTTGGAAGTCAGTGGGAATTACTTTCCCAGAAATCGAGCACTGAGCTGGCCTGTTAGCGCCCAGTGGGGCTAACTCTCACATTAGGGTGCTTCAGTTATACTCTTGCAAGCACTGGCAGAGGAACGGGGGTGCGGAGGGAGCGGACCGCCCCCGGCACCACTATTCCGGTAGGGTGCCATCGCGGCAGGCCCCCCGGACATGCGCCGCGCCCCAGACGCCACACCCCCACAGGCAGCGCGCCACGCCCCCACAACGTGAGCCACGCCCTCGCGGGTGGCATACCACGCACCCGGTGGGCACCAGCCATGGCCCCGCCTGCTCTCCGCCCCCGGTAGCGGAGCATGCAGCTTTGCCACTGCTTGCAAGAAGCATTATTTGGGGTTTGTTGGCATGGGTTTTTACTACCCATCCAGAGGCACAAGTGTAGGATTAGCACTGTCTATTTAATGTTCTAGAGTTAGCACCAACTGTCAAAATATTCAGGGCTTTGATGGCCCTAAAGCTCAGCCAATTTAATCAGCGTGGTGAAGGCCAAATTTCAGATCTCCACTCGCTGGGTGATTTTGGGCCAGGGCCAGCCTCAGCATTAACCTACCTTCACAGGGTTGTTGTGAAGATAAAATGAATGTATGCCACCTTGAATTCTTTGGAGGAAAGATTGGTATAAATGTAATAATAAATAATTAAGTGACATGCTTGTACCTCTAACACAGGGGTCAGCAACCTTTTTCAGCCATGGGCCGGTCCACCGTCCCTCAGACCATGGGCCAGACTATATTTTGGAAAAAAATAATGAACGAATTCCTATGCCCCACAAATAACCCAGAGATGCATTTTAAATAAAAGGACACATTCTACTCATGTAAAAACACCAGGCAGGCCCCACAAATAATCCCAAGATGCATTTTAAATAAAAGGACACATTCTACTCATGTAAAAACACCAGGCAGGCCCCACAAATAATCCCAAGATGAATTTTAAATAAAAGGACACATTCTACTCATGTAAAAACACGCTGATCTGTCCGTGGGCCAGATTGAGAAGGGGTTTAGGCTGCATCCGGCCCCCGGGCCTTAGGTTGCCTACCCCTGCTCTAACACATTGGGTTTCATCCTTTCCTTACGCACTCTGCTTTCCTCTCCAAGGTACCAGCACACCCTTCACACTGACCTCTCTGTGCCTTTTCTTGTGATCTTTATCCTGTTCATTATCCCAGCCTATCCTGCAAGGCAGGGTAGGGTTATACATGCATAATATAATCCCCACTTATATGGATGGGAAACTGAGACTCAAAATGCTTGCATAAGAAAAGGGTTGCTAAATAAATAAAGAAAAACCAGGAGGAGGCTTGAGTAATCCTTCCTGCCCCAGCCTCTCACACAGCACATTAAAGGGTACTCAAATAGGGCCTTGCTAAATCACACCAAAGGCTTCTATCCCCGCAGTGCTCTCTCTCCAGCGGCAGCCATCCAGATGCCCCAGAAGGTGGGGGTGGGGAGAAGACATTATGGCCATGGCCGTGCCCAGCATCTGGGAATCAGATGTTCTACATGCTTCTGAAAATGAATGTTCTATTATTAGCTGTTATTGCTCATACCTAGGGATCCGTGAGGATTTTGTTCAGCCTGCATTTTTAAGCAAAACAACCAGATTCACACTTCACAGAATAGTACACAGATCGGGAAGCAGTTTATCCTTTCGTTTTTTTCACTTCTCTGCATTTTGTGATACTATTCTTGGATCAACACACATATAAAAGGATTTTTTAGGTTAAAGCACATACAGAAGTGATGTGTTTTGTGAGAAAAAACACATTGAGAATAATGTGAATATTCTTAAAAATAAATCAGATTGATGTGGAAACAGGAAAGAACACACATAAACACATGAAAAACTGACAGAAATGAGAAAAAGACTGACTCTTCATCCCAAATGATACCTACTGATAAATCTACGCCTTTCCCTATAATATTATTATTACTATTATTATTATTATTATTATTATTATTATTATTATTATTATTATTTCGCCCATCTGGCTCGGTTCCCCCAGCCACTCTGGGTGTCTTCCAACAAATTAAAACACAATACAAGACCAAACATTAAAAACTTCCCTGAATGGGAATTTATCCAAATTTATCAAACCCCATCTAAGCCAATGATCTGCCATATACATTTTCACACAGCTGCTACATAACTTAAGGAATTCAGTGCTAATCAGTTTTATTGGATGACCTTGAGGTTTGAGAGATAGGAGAGTTAATTTCTCCATAGTGTTCATAATTTCATTTTTTAAAAGATTTTTTTTAAAAAAACCCTCTCAACTTTTAAAGACTTCTAGGGAAAATGATAAATCTCGCTGATAAGCTGCCCTTTTCTGAACCTTCTTCAGCTCCAATATATTATATTTTAGATAAAATGTCACAACTAAAAGACAGTATTCAGTATGCTGAAGCATAGATTTATATGTAGATTTCTGTAATGGCATTATGATTTTTGTGTTTTCATTATCAATCCTGTTTTCTTCTTAGTAATTTCTAACACCAACTTTGTCCTTGTGTGTGCGTGTGTGCCATATAATACTAAGATGAAACTTTCAGTGAGCTGTTTATAGCTGTTTATTCTCTCTCTCTCTCTCTCTCACACACACACACACTTTCCTGCATGGTTACAGACAATTTAGATGCTTTTAGTAGCCCATTCAAGCATTCAGTACCTATGGTGGGCTAATCAGATTGCATGGGCTAAACATGTGTGATCAGATCAATCTGAATTAGGCCTAGGCATGAACATCTGTATCCACACAACCCCCTTCTGATAGACACCGACACAACTTGGTTATCGCTTCACACATTTGGTACTCTTATGTACCACTTGCCTGCATGGGGCTAGTGTATATCAGCGTACTATAGACAACTATTTGTAGCAAGTGTCATGCCTTTTGACCTTTCTGGTGAGGCAAAAGGAACCCTGTACACACTCAAATACATTTGTAGTCTTAGCTCAAATTAAGCCATTTTAGGACAAGATGAAGTAAAGGCCCATCTGCTCACATGACCCTGCCCAGCTACTGAGATCAGCCTTAGAGGCTCTGTTCCACGTTTTTCTGCCATCAAAAGTATTCCATCAGATACCTGGGGACAGAGCCTTTTCACTTGTGGCACCCTGTTTTTGGAACTCCCTTCTCAAAGAGGTTTACTTGATGTCAACTTTAGTCTCTTTTGGCATCAGAGGATAGTTTTTAATTTCCTGTTTTCCAGTTCTTTCTTTGTTTTATGTTGGATTCTTAATTGCCTGCTATGATCTGCTAATTGGAAGGATTTTATTCTAATTTATGTATATTTTGTAACTGTAATCCATTCTGAGCTATACGTGATGCTGAATTTGCCACAACACACCTTTATATAGCTGGTCCAGCAAACAAATGCACGTGTCATGGTGTGGGCTGGGGCAAAACTAGACTTTCTTTCACCTGGGTCAAAGACCAAGTTTGGCAACCCCCACGCACATTTTCACACACACAAAGACACTGGCAGGGAGCCTCAATGACACCCCTCTGAAGGCTTCGCTCAGGGCAAAAAACTGGCTAGCCCCCCTCTGTAACCATGGCACTGGTGTGGGCACACATTGACACATTTGCCATGATTGTGCAGCCACCTGTTAGAGATGACTTTGGTTTCAGATACCTGCCTTAGAGCGGGGAATTGCACTAGATCAGTAGCAGCCAATGAAGTGCCCTGTAGGTTTTTTGGACTACAATTCCAAAAGGGTGCTAGGAATTGTAGCTCTGTGAGGGGCAAACTGCAGTTCTCGGAATTCTTTGGGGGCCGCAGTGTGCTTTAAAGGTATGGTGTACTTTAAAGGTTGGAGTCCAGCTTCCATCAGCCCTAGCTAGTGTGGCCAATGGTCAGAAATTATGGGAGCTGTAGTCTACAACATCTTGCAGGGCACCATGTTGGCTACCCCTGGAACAGATAATCTAGCGCACAGATTTTCAACCTTTTTGTGTCCATGGCTCCCTTGACCAACTATATTCTTTCTGCGGCTTCCCTGTGGGGAAACGCACTCTGAGCCTCAGAAGCCCGGTTATGTCCCCCCTTACCTGCAGAGCTGGCAGCCCTTCACCCCTTTTTGAACACCCCCCCTTGTAGAGAGTTTCCTCAGCCTCCTCTCCTTTCTCTTCTCCCTGGGAGTGCTCCAGGCAGCCCCACCACCACCCCTGGTCTCTGAACCACCCCTCTGCCCCCAAAACAGGTCTTCTTCACCCCCAACACCAGGGGCCTGGGAAGAGGATATCCCCAGCCTCAACGGCCCAACAGAGACTGGCCAAAGGTGAATGTGAAGCCAGCACCTTACTCACCTTGGGAAGTAGCAGGTGCCACTGGGCCTGCATGGCAGAAAAGCTCCCCTTTGGCACTGGACACTCATCTCCCAGGCAGGCATTGCACACAGCAAGCACAAGGCAGGCCAGCATGGTGCCTGCCTGCCTGGCCTCCCACTTGTCTGTCTATTCCCAACAGCAAGGCTGGAGGACTCAGCTCCTGGCAAGCAGCACCCCCTGGCCAAGCCCCAGAGTCACCATTCGCCTGAGGAGCTTGTAGCCAGAGCTGCTGCAACAAACAGCTGTGCAAGACTTTGGGAGGCAGAGATGCAAGAGGGCAGCAGAGGAGGGCCTGTGGCACTCCTGGCCATCATTCAAGCACACTGTTTGAAAACCACTGTTCTAGTGGGCTAATTCCACAGGAGTGGTTCAGCAGCTCAGCAGGTAGAAAAAGCCTCTTGTTTCTTTCACCATCTGTAAAAGAGTTGTGTGGATCGGCCCTGAGTTGGCAACCCTCTGCAAGGCCTCCTTCAGCTTGTCCTGTATAAACCTTGCCCAGCTAGCACAGAGGTTTTCAAGATGTGAGAAAGAAACAGGGATATTCATAACTGGCTGCTTTCTTCAATACAGTTTGGCTTCCTTTAAACTGGCACCGCTGCAAGGGCTTGGCAGGGGGGAGAGCAGTCAAACATTGTTTTGTTGCTGCTGCAATAACCCCATACAATTTCCACAGGGAGGGAGCACTCCGACAGTGTCTCAGCACTTAGGCTGCTTCCTTGGAGCAGCTGCAGAGATCCAGCATACCTGCTGCACTAATGGCACAGAGCTGTGCTTTTTGATATGCTCCTCAGCCAACACCTCTCCCCTGCACACACACGCAGACACACCTTTTCTCATAGCTTGAAGCCACGCAAGAACTGCCTGAGAGTTTGAGCCTATCTCACCTCTTATTAGGGGCTCAGGAGATTCACCTCTGGAGCATGTTATGGCAATTCCCTGGGGAGCAGGGGAACGCACAGTGTGCCTGTGTGTGTGTACATGCGTGCAGGCGTAAGCGCTGAATGCAGCCAATGGGGAGGGAACGCCTGTTCCTGTGAGGAGTCACCCTCCTCCCCTCCCTCTGCACAGCCGCCTCTGGCCCACCCAAGTAGCAGCCGATGGGCATAAATTTGAGAACTGAGTACTAGGCTGGATTGAAGGAAACCTTTCCCTCTCTGCCTCCACGCCTGCCAAGAAACTCAAACCGAAACACATTCCCTCTTGGCTCGCCTGCCAAGAAACCACGGCGCAAGGCCAGCAGTGCTGAGGCTCCTCCACATAAACACAACTTGAGGGGGTGGCAGGGCTACCCCCCCTCCCCTCCATTACCAATATAAGGGGAAGAAACTTTAATGCTTTGCTCTGGATTGCTTACGCACACCAAATACACACATCTGGCTCCCTAGAGGGAACCATTCTCATTCCCACCCCAGCCCCCAGCCCTCAGGGTTCTGCCTCCTTCAGGGCTCTGTTAAGAAACACATATATACTTTATGTATAAATATCCTGTCCGGCTAAAAGGTGGAGGAATCAGAGGCGATTGTAGGATGGCCCCCAAGCCCAGAGACCCCATGAAAACAAAAACAAAGCCCCTGCAAAAATTATTTTGAGCTGTGGAGGTTGGAGTTTCCCTGAGGCCTCCCATAAGGTAGACTCAAAAGCAATGTAACTAAATTTGGAAGACAGCATGCAGAAACGAGAAAATATATGGCCCAGGAAACAAGATAACTCAGACCCCCAAAATTTCTACTGTAGAAATGGAAGCTTATGGCAGAGACAGAGAGCGATTCAGCCTAGAAGCCCACCCCTCTCAGATTAAGTCCACTAGGTAAAATGACACATTTCACAGCTGACAGACACATTCTGGATTGAACATGATGGCGAGTGGGACTTGCTCAACCTGATATTCACGCTGAGAGGGAGCGCACAGGATAGTTATGAGCCTCTCTACTAATTTAATGCTATATTGACTGCTATTGCTTTATTTTGTATTTCTCACAGCCCACTCTGGAATCACTCATCCCCTGAAGAGCAGGATGACGATGACAGAAATAAATAATTGATACATTAATCTTGTTGCTGAGGAGATTCAAGGTGTCGGGAGTCCTCGTCCACAGCAGCATCACATTCAAACTGAACAAGGAAGGGTGGGGGTGGAATGGCTGCTTGGAGAGTAGGATGGAGGGTCTTATGCAGTGCTTAAGAGCTCGAGTTCAAGGGGCTGAATGAGGTGATCCAAGGTCTGCCATTCATGGCCTTTCTGTTCCCATTTATGAGTTTACATAGTCCCAAGTCACCTGAGCAGGGATGCCCAGAGGGCCAGGCTGGCGCACTGGGTTATAACCCTGAACTCCCAAGTCTCAAGCCATTGTCTTCAAAATAACAGGCCCCCTGAAAGCAGAGGGATGAGCAGAGAAAGGATAACTGCAGCCCAGGGAAAGTGGTGAGGGAGGGAGTCAGTAGGCTACCAACCTATTCCTTAGGCCTGCATTCAGAAACCTGCCATCTCTTCAATAACTGACTTCCTATTTCAGGACTTCTGTTCATACAGAGTAGAAAGCTTACTATAAACCAAATGTGTGTGTGCATGCACACACATTTTAACTGTGAGCCAAAATCATCTTCAGTCAGTCCTGGGGTGGTCAGATGCAAACTAGGATGGGGGTTCCTGCACCTTCAATAGATGTGTAGAAAAAGGACGTTAAGCAGGTGTTGCTTGCAGGAGAGATTGCACCTGTGACATTCCCTCTTCTGCAAAACAGGTGCCGGAACCCAGTTTTCTTTTGCATCTGGCCACTTAATTAGCCTTGCCATCAGTTTTAAAAATGTTTGGTTTGAAGAAAAGGCTCTTCCCTCCACTGTCATATGTCAGCAGCTATTCCCATCAGGTTCTGGGAGAGGGGGAGGATGGGAATGCAGGGCCTCTCCATCCTCTCCACTGCAAGACCAGCTTATTTCCATTCCAGCTGCTTGTTGCAGTAACTCTGCAACTAAGAAACTGCCCATGAGTTTGCTTTGCCCCCTCCTCCCTCCCAATCCCTTTTTCCTTTTGGTTGTGTCTCTTAAACCATAAGCCTGTGGACTATAAACCTGTCTTTTCCCTTGATATTTTTAAGCCACTCTAGGAACCCTTTTCAGCTGAAGAACAGGATTTTAAAAAAATGCTTTAAATAAACAACCATTCTACACCCCACCCCCCAAAAACACAATCTTAACCTTATAGGGTGTTGTTTTACGTGTGGTTTGTTTCTCAAGCAACTTGTGAAAAACTGAAATTGTTGTGTAAAAAAATAAGTGTCTAGTTTTCCAACAGTTCCACACTTGTGCATGTCATCTAAACAATTTGACTAGCAAGTTCTGATAATGATGATGTGGTTGCAAAAGCCTTTCTGATCTTATTACTCATGTTCCCTGAACATGGCAATTCTGTGTCCTTGAGAGCAAAAGGTCCACTTGTAAGCTTCATGGCAAGTTTACCCCCAGAGATGAATTTTAAATAAAAGGACACATTCTATTCAAGTAAAAACACGCTGATTCCTGGACTGTCCACAGGCTGGATTTAGAAGGCGATTGGGCCTTAGTTTGCCCCCCAGTCCTTAGTTTGCCTACCCATGCTTAAAACCCTTGCAAGGGACCCATACATCTGAAGGACCACCCACAGATGACCTTTACATGCATATTAACATCATCTTCTGAGGCCTTTCACAGGTACCTCCACCATCATAGGTTAGGTACAGTTGTAATCACAGTTATTCAGTTCCCACTGCAAACCAGATTTATTATCAAAATTTACAGACTTCCAGCTGTTTGCAAATCAAACAAAAGCAATTGAAATAGCTCAACACAACAGATGCTTCAATTGGTTTCCCCAAATTCAGCTGAAAATGCAACTTATACTGGCTTCTCCAGTAGAGATGTACATCTTGGAGTTCTGGCATGGAAACTTTCTCTGTTTACAACGTGTCTTTCTGTGCTCACTGAAATCTCAGTGCCTGCCGCCATCAGATCTTGATTAATTGCATCAGGTGTGCTTGAGACAACACCTGGTGTATTTGTGCTGTTGTGAGGGATTCTTCTGCGGGGGTTGAATAATGGTGAGAATAGTGAGACTGGAGAAGCCAGTGTCAGTTGCAATTTCAGCTGAATTTGGGGAAACCACTTGAAACAAGCGTTGTGTTGAAGTATTTAAATTGCTTTTGTTTGATTTGCTCATTGCAAACAGCTGGAAGTCTGTAAATTTTGATAATAAATCTGATTTGCAATGGGGCTTGAATAATTTTGATTGTGACTGTATATGGTGACCAGAGAGCGGGCGACTTCACAGTTGTGGCATCTCTCTGCCCTTCGCCCTTATGGAATTCTCTCTCCTGGAAGGCTTGCTTAATCTGATGTCTTTTTGGTGCCAGGCAACAATCTTCTTATTTACCAAGGCTTTTAAATTAAAAAGCCTCGGTAAAGCTAATTAATTAATTTAATTAAACCATTTTGAACTCTGTTTAAATGTTTTATTTCTCGTTCTTAATAATTGGTGTCACATTATGTTTTTAAATTTCCTTTTGAACTGTGTATTGGTGTTATCGTGTTAATGACTGTTGTATATGAGGGTAAGCTGTCGTGGGGAGTGGAGTGCTGAAGGGTGGGGTCACGTTGTTGGCATCCATCTGTCTTGTGAGATAATGGAGGAGTGTGCATTTGGGGTTGAAGTCAAACCATTGGAGAGTCACAGCACCTGCTGTGGCTGTAACATACCCTACACTAATCAGGTTGAGCTTATAACTTACCATATTTTTCGCTCTATAGGACACACTTTCCCCCCTCCAAAAATGAAGGGGAAATGTGTGTGCGTCCTATGGAGTGAATGCAGGCTTCAGGAAGCTATCCGCAAGCCTTCGGAGCACGGCGGGAGTTCCCACCGGGCTCCCAAGGCTTGCGGATAGCAGCCTGTTCTAGGGGCTGGGGTCGGGGGAAGCTTGGGCTTCCCCCGCCCCAGCCCTGTGCCTGGGGGGTGGAAATATATATTTTTTTCTTTATCCCCCCCCCAAAAAAACTAGGTGTGCCCCATGGGCCGGTGCGCCCTATAGAAAAAGAAACTACACAGGTAATACAAATCAGAGAGAAAAGAGAGAGCAGTAAGAAAAACCCAGGGATAGCAATATTAAGAGTGGGAAGCTCCACTCTGTTTCCGGAACATGATTAGCACCATCCTTAACCTAGGCCAATTTAGCCTCTGTAGGGTTAACTGCATGTGCCTGCACACACACACACACACTGAAGGAATGTGATGTAATGGATGGATTAGCAAGTGCTGCTGAGATCCCAGGCTTGATAAAAAGGCAGCTCAGAACTGTGTGTGGCAAAATCCACCATCCCACCACCACTAGTCCCCAGCTTGTATCTGTGTGTGAGCAGACAAGCACAAGACTTCTCAGTAATGAGAACAGGGTTAATCCAGGCTGCATGTGTATGAGGACAGATACAAATAGATATTTGTGTACAAGAAGTTGGGATAATTGGGTGGATGTTTATATGGGCAAACAGATTTATTGATTACTAGGTTAGAGAAACCTATTTATTTATGATTTGCATTCATTCATTCATTCATTCATTGCATTTATATCCCACCTTTCCTTCAAGGAGTCATTCGGGGGTCTCTTAGAATAACAGAACTGTAGAGCTGGAAGGGACCACGAGGATCATCTAGTCCTACACCTGCAGGGCAGGAATCTTTCGCCCAACGTGGGGCTTGAACCCATGACCCCTCGATTAAACAATCTCATGCTCTACCAACTGACCTGTCCCACTTTTTCCTCCCTATTTTATCCTCACAACAATTCTGAGAGGTAGGTTAAGTTGAGAGACCATGACTGGCCCAAGGGCAATCAGCGAGTTTCATAGCTGAGCATAGATTTGAACCCTGGCCTCCCAGCAGTGGCGGAGCTTCAAGCTCCAGTGGGGGTGGCGGGGAGCAGGCAGGGGCATGGCTGGCATGCGTCCTGGGGGCGTGGGGCGTGTCCTGGGGGTATGGCGCGCCGCCTGCAGGAGCGTGGCACCCAGTGCAAGGGGGGAACCGCGATGGCACTCCACTGGGATCATGCCATCAGGGGCAGTGCGCTTCCCCCACACCCCTGTTCCTCCGCCAGTGCCTCCCAGGTCCTAGTCCAGCACTCCAGCCACTTCCAACTCATAAATGCGAATGGACTAGGGCAAGGTGGGAGTTTTCCATCGTTGAAACAGATTGTCAGGGAAAGTTGGGCCGGTGTGTTTGGGAAGGAAAAAGTGGTGGATCAAGTGGATTTGAGAGCAGGAGTCCAGAGGAGGGGAGGGAGTGGGGAGATACAGAGGAATCCCCACTTACGGAGGGGGGCGGTTGTTCAAGGAATGCGCCCAAGTGGATATTCCCCCACCCTCTTCTGACCCTTTTGGCACTGTTTTTGGCATTTGTGTCAGCAGGAGCGCATATGCTGGTTGTGCGCAAGTGGGGAAATTCCTGTGTTCTCTGATATTTTATGTTACTCTGACAAGCAGTATACTTCAAGCGACATTGGTTCCATGGCAGAGGGAACTGGCAATGATGAACCAGTACAGATTGCGCAGTTCAGAGGTCCAGCTTCTTACAATAAGATGACAGTATGCTGTGGATAAGGGGGAAATGTGCCTTTCCTTGAGGCAGTCCCTGCTGCAGCCTCAGCATCAAAGTGGACCATTAAAAGCCACCTTCCGGTGGGAGTTTTAGTCCAACAATATCTGGAGGACCACAGGTCCCTTGTTCCTCTCACATGTCAAGTTTAAATTCACTTTGAGCTCCTCTCTGATAATATCTGGTGGACAAGAGGTCCCTGTATTGCAAAGGAGCATTCTGACAAAGTAGGTGTGATATTCACATTACAAACCAATTTTTGGGAGAAGCACTTTTAAGCCTCATGTTTGAAAGTTGAATTCACATCCTTAATGTCGACAATAAAATATAATGTGCACATTATTGCTTATAATTTTTTTCTTAGTCATTTAAAACTAAAAAAGTATAAATTCATGGCAGCAAAGCCATTTGGTATAAGTTAACTAACTGGATACATTTGATTTCAGAGACTCTCAGATTCAGGCCCTGTAAGGCTGTGGATGAACAAAACTAGCTAAGGTCTGGATGGACCCGATACAAACTGTAGAAGGTGCTCTGGGATGGGTAACATGTTGCCTTTGCAGCAGCTAAAGTTTACAGGGTTGGAGCCTGAGAAAGAACTCATACAACCTTTTCTTCTTGAGCACAAATTTGCGCTGAGTTTCGCCTGTTATTTACTTTGGTGTGGCAATAAGGCCTTTAGCATGAACTGAAAAGACCACCTTCATTAGAACCTGGAAAATGACTGGAAACTTGAAAGGGCCAAGGCCGGGAGACTTGTGGTCGCCATAGGTGTCTGTCAAAGCTTTCCACCAAAAATGATGGAGAAAAGCTAACCTGTGGAGAGTTAACAGCAAAAGAATGCAGGTGACCTGGTCCTGGATTGCAGCATGAATTCTAACATGAGATTACTACAGGGGTGGATAGGAAAGGATAGCTAAAGGATTCAATAACAGTGGACCATTTCACACTAGCTTTCTTCCGCTGGCATATACCCTATCTGTTCATCTAGAAGACATTCCTCCAAAACCACCTCAATCTGGACTCCTTCAGACAACCTACTTATCGAGCATTCATCCTGATTTCCTTGCACAAAGCTTAGGCAGATGTTAGATTTGGTCTTCAGTGAGTATTCATTCTGATTTGTGGGGAGGTTGTACAATAATGAGAATTCTTTCTGAATTCATCTGGATTTGCTTGCAGGGGGTTTAAACATCTTCCCATTAAGAATTTGTTTTATCCCCTGTCACTTTCCTTAGTCTATTTGTTTGTTTGTTTGTTTGTTTGTTTTCTTTCTTTCTTTGAATTGGTTATGCTGGGGTGTCAGAGCACTTTAACCCACTTCAGTTGTGCAAACCTAACATCCCAGAATGTACTTGAATCCCTCCTGCAAAATACTGGCAGTCTGGACGTGCCCTCTCATGTTTTCCTTTGCTGTCATCCCATAGTATGTTTTGTTTTGTTTTTTAATTGCCGGCTCCTGTTAAATTGGCAGCACAATCCTTTCAGGTACAAATTCATTTGGACATTTCAAGCAGTTATATATCAATCATTCTTGGCTCCTGAGTGTGCTCCTTGGAATTAGAACTTTTTTTTGGGGGGGGGTCTATTTATCTATCATAGGTAAGAGCTCGCCTGCTCTTTCACAGCCATCAAATGGGAGTCTACTGGTTGGCACCAGGGTGAGATGGGAGCCTAGCAGAGCCATAAACTGCTGTCAGCCCGTCATAGAGGCCTGGCCCTTCCTGATCTCCAGAAAAGGATGAGGGATGAAAGGCAGCTCTAGAAAGCTTCTTGAACCATGAGGACCTCAGTCTCCATTCTTCAAAGCTGCTTATTCCCAAGACCAGCCTGAATTCGCCAAGCGCAGCACATAGCTCTGCCCAACACCCTATGGAGCCTGGTGTCCTAGCCAACTACTCCCAGTAGAACAGCGGCCCTAGGCCATGGGGCAAGCCCGCTTCCCAAGCCTGCCAGCATGGCACTCCCAGGGCATGGCCTTCGTGCAGGCGAAACGCCCAACCCCTGCTGGTAGACCAGCTGGCCTCACCCCATTATGCAAATCTCGCCATTTTTATTGTGTTATACTGCTTTTAGCTGTTTTTAGCAGTTTTAATATGTTTTAAATACATTTATATCTTACTTTTAATTGCATTTTTATTACTACAGGAATGTTTGCCACCCTGGGCTTCTTTGTAGGGTGGGTGTAGGACATAAATTTGATAGATAAATATATAAGTACAGTACCCTGTTGGAAGGGTGAGGATAAATCCCAGTAGTCCCAGCTTAAGTAACACTGCTGTTACCTAAACTGGGATGAGGTCTGGGTGATCTCAGTCACGATTAACTCATATACCTGCATGTATTGTGTGTGTGTAGTGGGAGCCTGAATATGCAGTTCTTTCAAATTCTGGGACAGACCAGTCTTGGCCGTGATAACAACTAACAAGGGGAAGAGCAATGTAAACCCAACACAATTACACTCTGCCGGTAGTCAAGCCAACAGTGGGCCCGAAGCCTAGGATTTTAGGAACCAGCTGATCATAAGGAGCCATTCCTATAGCACTGTCTGCTATAAAGCTCCAAGATACAGGAATCCTATCTAGTTGAGATTATTGCATCGCAGGGGTTGGACTAGATGACTCTCAGAGTCCCTTCCAACTCTACAATTCTAAGATCTAATGTAAAGTCATTACTGACAGGGCCAAACTAGATGTGAGTTTGATGTGTTATTGCATTTAACTTGCAAGTTTTAAAAAACACGAATAGCCACCTTGGCTTAGCATGATAGGGACCACAGCAACTGGGGGAGGGAGGGGGATTAACCCTTTCACCCTCACTGCAATCCTGACTTACCAACCAGACAGTTGTTCTCTCTGCTTGAGGTGCCTCTCAAGCTGGGGTGCATGTACTTGGACGCAAGACCTGACAATGGCTGTTAGTGCCAAGCTTTGGTTTCCAGATCAGACCAGCATTTGTGAGCAGCTGAATCTGATGAAATATACAAGACGCCTCAAGAACAAATGTAAGAGCCTGCATGATCCAGTTCCATAAGGACAGCTTTTCCAGTGGAGATGGCTGCAAAACATTGCCAGAGTGGAAAAAATGGTCATGTGAACACACAGCTTTGCACAACAATTACAACTCCCTATTCTTGCCTTCTGGTATCCTGTGAAAGTGGCCTACTTTTGAGGAAGGAGGCCCTAAGTTCCCGTTTTGCAGTATCCCCTTCACATTACTCTGGGCCTAGCAAGGGACAAGGCCTCATAATGTCATTTCCAAATACTGTAACTCTCAACATCACTGATTCTCACAATTAGGAAAATAAAATTTCTCTCTCTCTCTCTCTCTCTCTCTCTCTCTCTCTCTCTCTCTCTCTCTTGTGTGTGCGTGTGTAGTTCTCAGCTCTCCGCTCTCCTAAGCAGACCAAATTCCACACTCCATGTGTGAGTCAGGCTGGGTCTCCCTCTGACCTGAATGAAGGTTTTGTGTTCCCCCACCATGACAGGAAAGAATCCCCTTTGCTCACCTCCACTGTGTGCCCAACCCCTTCTGTCTGGCCCACCACCCTCATTCAGTCCCTGCTCCCCTGATGTTGCTAATCCCCCATCCCAGACAGCTGCCTCAAAGCCCATTGTTTCAGGTTCATGGGCTTTGAAAAGGCCAGGATTCCCTGAGCTGGTCTGGACGGCAGCACTGGATTCAAGGTGGTCCTGCGGCCATACCACCAGGGGCTGCGGACATGGGAAAAGGGACAGCAAGCATCTAGGCTCCCCAGTCCTAACTCCCACACCCAATCTGCTGCACCCTCTTAAATACCAACTGCTAATTAGTACCGGTTTTAAAAGCAAGATGAAAGCACCGGTGAGGGGCACAGAACACTCCCATTATCTTCCTGCATTCTCCCCATATTGGGGAGGTTTCTCACTTCCCGTACAGGAGCCTAACTGAGATACCCCGAATCCTGCTTTGAACATGATTCAGGCAAACCACTCAAAAGACAGAGCTGCCATCATCACAATTCACCTTGTTCACAGTATCTGTTCTCAAAATGGATGGATGCAGATTCCTGGCAGGAACCCAGTCGGTGCTTAATGCTGCAGCTTATTAGGTCAGCTGATTCTGTAGTATTATGGGTAGAATATCAGACAAAGACCAAGGAGACTAGGGGTCAAATTCCCACTCAGACATGAAACTCGCTTGTTGACCTTGGGCCAGTCACTGTTTCTCAGCCTCAGTTGCTGTGATGATAAAAGAGGGAGGACATTAGTAGGTGCATGTCACCTCAAATGGATTGGAAGAAAGACAGGATATAGATGACAAAGTTAAAAATCAATGAGATATTTGGCTGGCATAATGCTCTCAATTTCATTTGGGGACTGGGGCTGCAATCCCAAACATACATACTAGTTAGCAAGTTTCCCACAGGTGGCTTTTGCCCACTGGGACTCATGGGGCAGAATGCAGGAAGGACAACGGTTTGTGGAGCCACAGCCAATGACAGGTGGAGCCAACCAATTCCAGTTTTGTCCCCGTTCTCCTCCTTACTGAATTCTACAAAGACAAACCCTGAGACTGAGGAAGAGGAAGCTGATAACTAGTCCCACCCCCTGGAATGTTTGTCAGTAAGAAGGCAGGCAGATCGGGGCTGGCTAAGGGCAGAGGAAAGTTGGTGGGGCAGTGCCCCATTTGCCCTACTGGATCAGCCTCCATTGAATAAACATGTACACTAGGATTGCACAATGGATCTCAAAATGTTAGCAGCTACTGAACTGCAAAATGCTTGCTTGCAGAAATTACCGCTCTCACACAAATTGCCACGTATCCATGACGCCTCTCAACAGAACCAATTGCAAATCCTCATTCTGAAGTTGGACTGTGGAATGAAGCATCAGTTCCCTTGCTTAATGTGCTGTGCCCTCAGCAAGAGCTGAAATATTTGTATGCATTGATTTGGGAAAGCGTGAGTGCAAAACAGCCTGCAGGGATTCCCCCCCACCCCAAGTTCAATAGAAGTTGGAAAGGAGATTGTGACCAAAATGAATGAAGTTAGGACAGGACCAAGTGCAGTGATTTAGATCCCTGCCAGCGGGCATGCTGAAGAACAATGCCACATCTGGAATAAGTGGTGCTTTAGATGGCCAGGACTGAAAGGGACAAATGTGGAAAACGTACCACCTGCCTGCTCTATTCTGGGCTCTTTTCTGGCCACATTGCTATTATGGGAACCTGAAGCCTTATTTCTAACCAGCAAGCCAAGCATTTCCTGGAACCAGGAAAGGCAGCCATTGCCTTGATAGGTGGTCCTGGGGCCACAGTTCGGGAGGAGATTGCCCTGGACTGTTGGTATGTTTGCTTTGGCACTTGCCACAAAACCGTACACATTTCCCCTATAAAGTGACTGTAGGAATTTGTATGCTGTATGGAATGTGTGTGTGTGCATGTAAAAATATGTGTGGGATTAATAAATCAGTCTGCTTCAAATTCACCTGCTGGTCCCCCCCCCCCCCAAACAGGCGTTGTTGCAACAGGAGCATATTAACACACATTTACAAGGTCTCACCAACGATGTTTCATTTTAAGTCCTGCAAGATTTAAGTAGTTTAATCAATAGTTTAATCAACCCAAGAGAGTTATTGCCTCTGTGCCTCACTTGTGATCTTATTGGAGGCATCTAGATCAGTGTTTCCCAACTGGGGGCCTCCAGGATATTCCAAGGAGGCCCCAGGTGAAAATCGCGTAAATGGGGGGGCCACAGCACGAGGGTAGGGGGCCACAGAGGGAAGTGAGAAGTGAACTGCATTTTCTTGGAGCAGTCCTGGTTTGTTTCCAGCGGGAGAGGGTGATTGCTCAGGCTCCCATTTTGACCCGTACAGCCCGCGATCCAGAACCCCCAGGTCTGGCAAGTGTGGTGGTGGGGTGGCAATGCGTAGGGCTGGGTGAGCCAGACCTGCTTGTTGCTGTCACCAGTGCTAGACCCGTCGGCAGCCTGGGTCTGACTCTGCAAGGCACGGGGTTAAATACACCCCAGCGCCTAGCCGAGCAGGGTCGTCTGGTGCTGCTGACTTGCATCTAGTAAATAACTGTCTACTCAGAAGAAAGCTTCACTGAGATCAGTGGGGCTTACTCCCAGGTAAGGGTGAGTGAGGCTATAGCAGTGGTTTTCAACCAGGGTGTTTGTGTAGCGGTTTGCTGCAGCAGCCCTGACTACAAACTCCGCAGGCGAATGATGCCTCTGGGGCTGGCCAGGGGGTGCTGGTTGCCAGGAGCAGAGGCTGCCTCGGAGTAAGCAGGCAAGTGGGCGAGGGAGCCCAGCCAGCCAGTCCACCAGCCCTTGCTGTTGGGGATGGACAGACAAGTGGGAGGCCAGGCAGTCAGGCAAGCAGCACTCTGGCATTTCTTGTGCTTGCTGTGTGCAATGCCTGCCTGGGAGATGAGTGTTTGGTGCTGAAGGGGGGCCTTTTTGCCATGCAGGCCTGGCAGTGCCCAAGCTAAGGTGCTGGCCTCACATTTGGTCAGTCTCCATTGGGCCACTAAGGCTGGGGGCATCCTCTTCACAGGCCTCTGTGGGGCAGTGTAAGAAGGCACGTCTCTCTGGGGGCAGCTCACAGACCAGGGGTGACTGCAGCTGCTGCCTGGAGGATTCCCAAAGGACTGTCAAGAAGAGGGGAGAGGAGAGGAGGCTGAGGGTGTTCAAAAAGGGGTGAGGGGCTGCCAGCAAGGGGCAAGGGGGGACATAACTGGGCTCCTGAGCCCCACAGGGGAGCCACAAAAAGACTGTAATTGATCAAGGGAGCCGTGGACTCAAAAAGGTTCAAAACCTCTGGGCTATAATGTTTTATCTTTTTGCACCAGGCAGTGGCGGAGTAAGCTGCACGGGCACCCGGAGCGGCAATCATCTGCAGCTGCAGCGAAGGCGGCTCGATCTTCCGCTCACACTCGCGGCTGTGGGGTGATCCTCCCTTTTTGTCACCCCCCTCAGAGATGGCACCCAGGGCAGCCTGCCCCCCTCCCCCCTTCCTACGCCCCTGGCACCAGGTCAGTGAGGACCACTTGCTTTATAAAATTCTCCCTGTGTACCTTTTGGACTGTATCTGTAGATTTCCTCCTCTGTATCAAATAACTGGGGTCAAATAAGTGTTGTTTACTTTTTATAATACATGTAAGATGGAACTCCCTCAGGAGGTTCTGGACTCTCCATCCTTAGAGGTTTCTAAGCAGAGCTTGGAAGGCCACCTGTCATGGATGCTTTAGCTAAGATTTCTACATTGCAGGGCGTTGGACTAGATGACCCCTGGGGTCCCTTGCAGTTCCATGATTCTATGTTTTTCTGCTTCAACGATATGTAATTATGGTCCTATCATTTTATGTAATTGTATTTTGTATAAATTATAAAAAATATAAGTAAAACACATTCTATTTACAAACAAAACATTTAAAAAGGTACCTTTCTACTGGTAGGATGGGGGAGGGCAAGAGCATAGCCAGGATTTTTGTTAGGGGGGCAGACTTTTATTCCAGGTGCAAAACCTCAGTTTTGTATTTATTTTTACTTATTGAGTGGCAGCTGCCCCCTGCCCCCCCCTTGGCTATGCTTATGGGGGGGGCCACAGGAAGGAAACAAGGTTGGAAACGGGCCATGGTCGAAAAAAGGTTGGGAAACACTGATCTAGATGACCAAAGAGTAAAACAAGATACTGGATTAAATAGACCATTGGCTTGATCCAACAGAAATCTTCTTATGTTCTTATATCAATATTTAGTTCATTGATCAATGTACAACACTTATAATCTGTGAGGCTGAGAGCCATGAAATACATATTTATTTTTTTCTTACAATTTATTAAAAATATTTTTCAGTCTATTGTGGTTGCGGTGCAGTGTTTTAATAGGGAAAATGAAAAAAGAAAACATTGAAAGGTGGTCCCTTCCAAAAAGAAAGGTTGCTTTTTTTTCTTTTGACGTTCAAGTTGTCTCACATTACTTCCACTAGAAGTTCAGTAATATGTAAATAAAATTAATTAGTTTAGTGGAAACTTATTTATATATTAAAATTGTCTTAGTTTGTTGATAGCCATAAACATTATATCCTACAGTTTTACCTGTTTGCTAGAAACTGGGCCTATTTCCCCTATTTGGGTACCAGTTGCTGAAGTATAGTATTTAGGCTCAAAATCAATAAATTGCTGCCTCCAGATACAACTCTTTGGCATGAATTAAACCACACCCAGTGGTCTGACTATCGTATAAACCACAATTCGAAATCCATCTCGGCCAAAAGAAGAGAACTCACCCTAAAACTTATATATAGATGATACCTAACACCATGGAAGCTAGCACAGATGCACCCAGGAACTTCATCTAAATGCTGGAGAGGCTGCACTGCAATAGGCCCATACCTCCACATGTGGTGGGAATGCCCAAAATCCAATCCTCCTGGATATCAGTGCTGCAGAAAAATTTCAAAATAACAAAAAAGGTAATAGAAGCAACTGTAGAACTTGCCCTATTAAATATCTTCCAGGACAACAACACACATGCACACTAAGTCACTTACTTTCAACTTTCAGCTAGAAAAATCATAACTAGACACTGGAAAGACCTATCAGGAGTAAACATAGACTACTGGTACCAAAAGGTATGGGAAACCACCCTTCTAGAAAAGTTAACTAACAAACTCAAACTAGCAGAGGGATAGGCTACGGAGGACGCCTTCACCCCAGTGTGGTTCCCCTTTAGTACATACGCAGCATAACAGGACAATGACCTATCTGCCCCAACAGCATACAAATCAATATGGCTAACCTGACCCAACAACCTAGCCTGCCTCCCTCACACAAATAAGCCATGCTGCAATCAACAAAATACAACCAACCAAGCTTGGGAACCTCTAACCTCTCACAATATCAATAAAAATAAATACACAAAGGACCTACCTACGTGATGCTGACACAAACCCCCTATATTAAGAATAGGCAATAGAATGAAAGAACAATATCCCTATCTCTCGCTGTTCCCCTTTCTCCCAACTGATATGTATGGCAAAAGTGTCTCTCACCAAACATAAATGAACTGTGAAAAACACTATGAACTGAAAATGGAGACAATAGATGTACCGTTCCCTGTTTATCTGTTTGCTTTGTAACAGAATTATTATTATTATTAATAATAATAATAATAAAAGTTACTAGCCTGCCACAAACATGAAAAGAAAAGTTTTACTGCTCTGTCAAGGTGGATAATAGGCAGCTTGATATGCTAGGTTCAGAGGAGGGATAGAGCACTTCATCCTCAAAATAGCCAACCCATTCACTACAGTACATGTAGTTCCTTCTTACCCATGGCTAGCAGACAAATACTTACATACAAGGCTGTTTTATCTAGCACAAATTAGAAGGGAGCCTGCCTACCACCATTTGTGACAGTCCCCTTACCCAATGTTTATAGAAGGCTACATAGTGGTCCATGATTTGGATAACATTTGTTGAGATTAAGGATGAGGCTCCTGGTTTTGATTAATGGCCCCCAGCATCTTAAAAAGCAGAGACATCACCTTGCCAACAAAGGCCTGTATACTTAAAGCTCTGGTTTTCCCACTAGTGATGTATGGAAGTGAGAGCTAGATCATAAAGAAGGCTGATCACCGAAGAATTTATGCTTTTGAATTCTGGTGCTGGAGGAGACTCTTGAGAGTCCCATGGACTGCAAGAAGATCAAACCTATCCATTCTTCAGGAAATCAGCCCTGAGTGCTCACTGGAAGGACAGATCCTGAAGCTGAGGCTCCAAGACTTTAGCCACCTCATGAGAACAGAAGACTCCCTGGAAAAGACCCTGATGTTGGGAAAGATGGAAGGCACAAGGAGAAGGGGACGACGGAGGACGAGATGGTTGGATAGTGTTCTCGAAGCTACCAGCATGTTTGACCAAACTGCGGGAGGCAGTGGAAGACAGGAGTGCCAGGCGTGCTCTGGTCCAGGGGGTCACGAAGAGTCAGACACGACTAAACGACTAAACAACAACAACAAATACATTTCCTCTCATTATTCAGTTACTGCCTTTAGTACAGTTGGAAGAACTTCTGGGGGAAATTACCTGTGGATGTCACAAGTGCTTTCTGTATCTGAGCGGGGCCAACATTTCCACTAGGAAAACTAAGGCAATTAATTGCCACAGGCAGCAGGAGGGCAGCAAATCAGTACCCTCTGGGTCCACTGGCCCACTCACCTGCTAGCCCACCTGGCCAATCTGAGCGAGGAAGTCCTTCTTCAGAACCAGGTATTTTGTGGGAACAGGAGCAGCAGCAGCAGGAGCAGCACTGTGGCAGAGCAACATTATACGGTTGCCATACATTTGGGAAATCCTGGCCATGTCGTCTTTTGGGGGGCCTACATACCCATTCGGTGGGATTTTTACAATATTAAGCAAATGTCTGGGTTGGGGGGGGTTTAAAAAATATGTGTGAGCGGGCAGCTCAGGTTCCGCCGGACGTTCAGGTTCCAAAAGAACATTCGCAAACCAGAACAATCACTTCTGGGTTTGCGGTGTTCGGGAGCCAAAACGTCCGAGTTCCAGGGCGTTTGGCAACCAAGGTACGACTGTATTGAGGTTCTTTCACAGCTTAGTGAATCATCAGTTGTTTGTCCCTGAGTTTTGCGTTGTTTTAACACAAAAGGGAGGAGTGGTGCAATTTGTTTTTTCCTCCCGAGGCGCTAATATGTCCTGATCCTCCATCTTGGCTCCTCCACCAGCCATGAAACTTTAATTTTTAAAGAATTATTAAAAAATATTAATAGAAAGCTATAGAATAAACCTATTATAGGTTAAGTACACCATACCAGTTAATTGTAGTTTGGCATCTGTTATATTGTATAATTTAAACCAATTATGTTAATAACATGCCACTAAAATTTGCAGATTAGCTTCAGCCCTCTGGCTCATGGTGCATTTTGAATGTGGAGCTGAGCAGTGAACAAGCTGCCTATCCCTGCCCACTTCACTGGGCTACCTGCCTCTTGCACCTGCGCCTTACCCCTGAACCCCGCTCCTCCTCCAAGGAGCTCAGATTGCCTTCTCCTTGACAGGGCCAGGCTTAATTAGCTACAGCAGCAGAACTGAATCATGTGCCTTTAGACTATTCTCTGGGCAACCAAAGCCATTATTCAAGAGCCAGAAGAGGTGCAGCCGGCTCCAAATGATTTTGCTTACTGAATAAGTAGTAACACACATTACTTTTGCAATAATGAAAATTCAGCTATAAGAATGCCCTATTTACCCCACACATAATGATTAGGTGTTGACAGATGAACCCCGCTTAAACATTTTCAATAGAAAGAGTTGACAAAGGATGGATTGCACATAAGTTTGCACCTGTCATGCTGAACTGTTGAGTTGAGTGTTCAGTGATAGGGGTTTTTTGGGGGGGGGCAATTTTCTTTAAAACAAAGTTTTTACTCAGTTGGGTGGACTGCTGGGTGTGGCTTGCACAAGATCTTTTTAGGGCTTCCTGATACAAATTTCAGTAATAATTAATTGACTAACAATTGGACTTGTTAGTTTCTTGTTACACAGAAAAGTCTCCAATCAGCTTAGAACATGTTTACTAAAAACATGCATGCACAAATCAGCTAGTCCAAAGGTAATACAGGGTTGGCGGAAGGTATTTTATCACCCTGGGCTCCCCTCAGCCATCCCAACTCAGCAGCTTTTATGCCAGACACAACACTGGCTAAAGGAGCAACAACAAGTTTCCTGGGAATACTCTAAGTCTGCCAATAGCCATCCTTCATCTCCTTCCTAGTCATGAACCACAAAAATCTCCATTAATTAAATACAGAAATTTCAACAGTTCAACAAAACACTGAAGTCTCGTTCCACAACATTCGAAATGCAAGATGACCAAATTTGAAGGGTAAGTGCTTAGGCTGCAAATTAAGAAAATTGTCATGATCCCATGTCCTGCTTCATCCACCCAGCAATTGCTCAATTTTCGGGCAACATGGTGATAATTCAATGGTTTTGCGATCTTCATAACCACCTTGACATAATTAAGAAGTGTTCATTAAACAATGAGCATTTTGTCTCCAAATGCCTTCTAAGGTTTTTATAATGATCTTCCAAGGACTCCATATACATTCTTTTGTAATTCTTACAACAGCCCCCTAAAGCAGGACAGTATTGTTATCATCTGCATATTATAGGTTTGTTGGGCTCAGTCCAAGCGTGGTGATCTTCCTAAAAGGCCACCTAGTGAGTTTCCGATAAAGGCAAGACTCACATTGGGGACTTTCTAGCCACGTGTCTTCAGCACTGCTATATCCTAGCTCTGTAACATGACTTGCCACCATCAATTAGGAGAAATGGGCTGCTCATCTCACCATGTGGAAAATGCAGAATGAGAATGGGTGGGGAGCTGATGAACTGTGCGCGCACACTAAAGCAATACTTTCCCCTTGGCACTTTTCACATACAATACCATACATTTTCAGCTATCCTGCATTAAAACCAGTAATACCCATTTTTGCTTGTTTCTTTTAACACAATGGGCTAGAATGCCCACCTATGATTCATCTAATATAAACATACAATGAAGTGATTCAGAGGCAGGCTAGCGATGGATTAATTTGTCAATTTTGGTTACTCTCTTTCCCCATGTTTGTAATCTTAGGGCTTGTCCACACTTTTGCTTGTCCCATACCTAGAGAGCATGGGTCCGAGTGGCTTTCCACTTGTCCTGTGCTTTCTAGGCAGTTATTGATGTCCCAGGTATGTAAAATGGACCTTTTCTCAGAAAACCTGTTCTTTAGTGCTAAATTGGAGCAAAGGTCAATCTGGAGAAAACCCAATTGACCTTTGCTCTGATTCAGTGGTAAACAGCAGGAAAGCGGCGGGAAAGGCAGAGGTGTAGACAAGCCTTCAAATTCAGTTTGCCCCATTTCCACATCAGTTTGCAAATTATTTTTTAAAGTCTGCAAGAATATACACATTTTCATGCACATGCAATCTCATAAGATTCACATTTTGTACACAATTTTACCTGATCTATGCATGTTTGCAGACACGTTTCCTAATATAAGGCATTTTATGTTTCTTATTTCCACTTGTCTGCACTTTTCCCTAATATACACATTTTTGGGACACATTAGTTTAAAAACTGCATTACAAAATCTGGAGAAATGCAAATTTTGAAAGATAGCTGTGTTCACGTATTAGTTTAAGAAGTGTGAATTTGGTGGGTCTTTCTTTTAAAAAAGCAAACTAATTTCTCCCCTAACCCTCCCCAAAACATGGTGTTCTCTCATATAGTTTGCTAGTCACAAAGACCATTCCACACCAACATGCACTGGAAAAAGAGTGGAAAATGTTTGGAGAATCTTATGCACAAATAATCCACGTATCTCCTAAGGTGGCCGCTTCCACATCACCAAAAAAAAGGGGACAAAAGCACTTGGCAATTTGCATAAAAATGTGCACATGCTAATTTATATGTATACATGCAAATTTAGAAATACTGTAATTGCTATAATTTAAATAGCAGTACATTACATCTCATCATAGCAGAGAAGACTAAGATCCGGTGATCTCTGTGCTTCCTCCATCTGCTGCCCAGGTGCTGCTCACTGTTGATGGGCAACTCAAAGGCCTCTGCTCTCTCCCTACTTGATCTTTAAACCAGACTTGGCCCTGGACTGGACTGCCTTTCAAATAGTGGCCTCCTTCAAAACATTTTTCCATGCCTGGTGGACTTGCAAAATCTAAGGTATATTGGGGTACACTTCACAAAGAACTTTAAAAAATGCTAAAACCAGAGGCACTTCTGTTAGATCTACTGGGGAAAGATATACCCCAGAAAAAGAAAGGAATTTTCCTGTACGCTATAGCAACTGCCAGGATAGTGTTTGCCAGTAAATGGAAGAACGAGACAATATCTACAAAAGACGACTGGCTACATAAATTAAGTGAATTTATGGAAATGGCAAAGCTAACAGCATACATAAGAATGCAGTCAAATCAAAAACTTAGACAAGAACGGCAGTGCTTCAAAGAATATATGGATAAACACTATTCAAAAAAGAATATGCTGATATGTTTAGATTAAAAGAGTAAAGTAGAAATCATTAATAAGTCATGTTATAAAGAGATTAAAATACAAAAGCCAAAAGACTGCAATGTTTTGTACCAAACTGAAAATATATGGAAGTCAAGGTGTGGTGGAGGGAAGCGGTGGAGAGTGGTGATGGGTTGTCACGGGGGGGGGGGGGGTTTAAATGGTGTTTGTGCAAATAGTAGTCTATTTCTGTTTGTTTACGTATTTTTCTTTTTTCTGTCTCATCAAAATTCAATAAAGAAAATTTATACACAAATAGTGGCCTCCTTCAAACAGGGCATCCCTGTGATAGCCAGTCCTGATATAGGATTGTCCTCTCAGCAGGACATGTGGCATGACTATCCTAGTAAGTATTTGGCCAATTCAACATCAGCCCCCACTCTGACTCCTTCTTTATCACTAGAATGGGTAACAGTACATTTCCCCTATTTCCCTGGTGAGGAGTCACGCTAGCAGGAACATCGCTCCCCTCCAATCTTCTTAAATTCCTAGGGGGAAAGACAGTGAGGGGGGGAAGTGTGGGAAAGCTCTTCATTCCTAATGACCTTCAAAGGCCACTGGTTTGGTTTGTTTTTGGAAATTATTTTCTAAGTTAAAGGGAATGCTAGAATGCTGGTGAGGAGGATAATTTCCTGTTCTGCTCTCTCGGATGACAGAGGAGAAAGTGGTGCCACGATTCAGGTAATGCCCGTGCACAGACATTTTGTCTTCAAAGTATGGCTCTCTCTGAGGACCTTACTAAACGGGTTGTCAGTCATGGGTTTACACAGGTGAGCTTAATTGGGCCACTTTGTCACCTTTTACTTTTCTCAGGCCATTTAAAATATTGCATTTTGAACCTATTTGCCTCTGCATTTCACTGTAGTTTCTTAGCCCTTTGAGATTATGAGATGCTTGCTGAAGATGTGTTCGTCCCTGATTTGATGGGGTTGCCTATTGCTTTAAGTAACTTATTGTGCTGTTATTAACTGGGTTCATTAGAACTGTGATTTTAATGGTTTCTTAATCTGTTTGTTGCCCACAGAACGATGGGCATCAGATAAATGTAGCAGTAGTAATCATCATCATCATCATCATCATCATAGTCACCACTGCCCACATGCCTGCAGGTTGTTTGCGACAGGCCCAGCCCTGCCAGCGGCACGACACAAGCATCTATGTCTTGTGCAAAAAGACAGCGGGTGACTCTCTAGCAGTGACAGTGGCTCTGGGACCCAGTATTTTTAATGGACTTGGAGTACAAGGCTGTGTTGGTTCTGGCAGGACATGCCGTGGAACGAAATTCATCTATGGAATGATATGGTGCAGGACCTGGAAAGCAATTGTAACCAATTGACATCGCTTGTAGGGTTAAAAGAAGTTTTGTAAGGAGTAATATATAAATTATTGTGAAAAGAATTAAGAATAGGTACTGTATTAAGATTTGAATTTATAGCAATAACTATAGTAACAAAATGCATAATTAGAAAAGATTTTAGGAAACCATCAGTTGAGGTTGAAGGAAGTCTTAGGCTGTGATAGCCAAAGATTTTGAAATGATGTTTAAAAGAATGATATGCTGGGAAATATGTGTAAAAACCAATAAAAATTAAATTTTTTTTTAAAAAAAAGATATGGTGCAGGACCACCACATGATCACTTAATTCCTGGTTTACTCCCACAGCACTGCTCTATGTCCAGCACTGCTTGCCTTGCAGATTCATGCAAACTGGGTGCATGGTACAGGTAATGCAGGTATTGATATCCCAGGTATGTATGACGGAGCTTCCTGCAAACAAAACTACAGGGCAAGGAATGTCCAAGATTTGTGTGGAAGCAAGTAGTACTCCACCAGCACCACAATCTTGATGAGGGATAATTCTCTGAGATAGCTCAGTCAGTGGAGCATGAGACTCTTAATCTCAAGGTTGTGGGTTTGAGCCCCACAGTGGGCAAAAGATTCCTGCATTTCAGGGGGTTGGACTAGATGACCCTCCTGGTCCTTTGCAACTCTACAGTTTCTATTATTCTAATTCCTCCTTTCGGACTCTTTTTAATATACTCCTGGAAATCAGGAGACCCTGGCAGTAGGTTGATGTCAGCTGTAGCTGCAGTTCTTGCCAGTTACCAGTCATTTTTCTAACAGCTCCCATCAAATGCAACAAATGGGCAAACAACCATCTGATTTGGAATCACCCATCAAACTCAACAAATAGAGAGGAGAAAGGGAGGGTGAATTATAAAGACAACCCAATGCATGAAAAAGAATGAAGAATAAAAGACCCCTGCCCCAGAAAAATACGCCTGAGGGAGGGACCTCCAGGACAGTAGCTGTGTTAATCTGTAGCAGCAGTGCTTTTTTCCTGGGGGGGGTGCAGGGGGACGCATTCCCCTAAACATTTTGTGAATCTAAGTTTGGTCTCATTGAGGGGCTGTATTTCATGATGAGTAGGAAAATGAGAGTACCCCAAACATATTTTTTTTTGGGGGGGAAGCACTGTGTAGCAGCATAAAGATTTGAGTACTCTGGGCTACTTGTATGTGATTTTCCTATGCCAAATTCATTTACATGTATGCATGTGGAATAGACAGTCAGGTGGGCTGAGCACCTGCTGCTTAATTTTGTGGACAGACTAAGGGAATCAGCCATGGCATGATAAGTCTAGGGAATAAGCCATGGCTTAATGACATGCATGAAATGACTGAGAAGATGGTAGGTGGATGCAGAAGTTAAGAGTAAACATTTTTTGGCAACCTTCATTAGTCATTTGTGGCATGTTGACACCACAGAAGACAAAAAGAGTGGACTGTTTTCTAGTTCATAGAAATATTCTGGCCTCGTGTTTTGAAGGCAGTGTTTGCTACAGGTGACCACGCAAATAGCAGTTGACAAGCCTGGTGTGTACAGTGGAGAAGAAAAACCAGTATCCCTGGCTATTGTAAATTGCACTGAAAAGAACTGAGATAATTCAGCCAGTCTCCATTCTCCTCAATGCCCATCTTGGCTAGTCTGCTGCAAAGACCTGCCTCTTCTATGTGGAAGAGTGGAAAAGGTGGCACTCAGGGAAAACAAGGAGATGCTGTTAAAGGCCCTTTTTAAATGAGAAATTAACAATGCTAAGTATTTAAAGTTATTGCATATTCATTACTAGTGTGTTGTCAAAGCTTCCTGTGGCTTTAGTTATTGGTTATTGGTTTTGTTCTTATGGTACTGTACTATGTTTTTATATCAAAGTTTTTAAACATGTTGTCAGTCACTCAGATAATAAGCCACTGAAAAGTCTATTATTATTGTTACTGTTATTATTAACAAGTCTTATTAATCGTTCAGAATGCTGATCATCATAGCTCAGCAATTCTTCACGCAGTTCAAGCAGGTCCTCACTTGCCAGGAGGAGACGGAGCCCAGTTACTCCAGAGGAGGCTCATGCCGCCTAGCTGGGGATGAGGCCCAGAAGGGCGGAGACTGGTGGGCTCTGAGGGGCAGGAGGAGAGTCCGTGCCATCTAGCAAGCAAGGGGTGGATCCCTCATGATACAATGCTTAGCTTTTAGCTGTTTGTTTAGATTGTGTGAATTTTTCATAACTATAGTATTATTATTATTATTATTATTATTATTATTATTATTATTATTGCTGCTGCTGCTACTGTTACTGTTTTATTAGTTTTTTTAAAAATATTGCTAAATGTTTCTGGCATTTTTTCAGAAAGGTGGGGGTAAAATGATTTAAACAAGCAAACATGGGCCTGGTAGCAAGAGCTATAGCAAAGATTTCAAGGCAACCAATCTCATTCACAGTTATAGCATCTTTAGAAAATACATATTTGGGATGTTGCAAAGAAGCAGGGGAGCCAACTCAAGTACAAGTCATTTTATTACAGTCAATTATCAGTATCAAGACAAAAACACCACGTACAAACTCTAAAAGTTCAAAACAGGATAAAATGTTATAAAATCGCATATACATAAAAAAGCAGTTCTGGGTGGTCATTTATCTGTCAGAAAGGAAACCCTTCTAGTATTTGTGCTGCTGATCTAGAAGTGTCCATCGGTTGATATATTATGTATTATACTATTTCTGGGTGCTAATTGTTATATGTCATATTTTGATTGCTGCTGCACAAAATTTGGCCACCTTGTATGTTATACCAGGATTTTTTCAAGGAGCAACTGAGTGGCAAGAAACTGATCAGAGCATCCAGTATATTTCTGGATCATTGGCAGAAGAAGGTCAAAGCGTAAATCTCTATAAAAGGAGCATGTGTTTGGCCAGAGTCACAGGGACATGAGAGAACAGCAGAGGGGAGAGCACAGCATTGAGCCAGGATGAAGGCCCTACAATGTTTAGCCAGTTCCAGACTGCTTAGATATGGGCATTATAACATCAACCACCACCATGATGTCAACCTTCCCGTCTCCCTCCCGAGTTGGTGCTCTGCAAAGAAGTCCATTGAAAGGGGACAAGGGGCAAAAGGGAGTTTTAAACATTAGAATGGGCAAGCTCAGTCAGCCGAGCACAAGACTCTTAATCTCAGGGTTGTGGGTTAGAACCCCACGTTGGGCAAAAGATTCATGTCTTGAAGGAGATTGCATTAGATGACCCTCGAAGTCCCTCCTAACTCTACAATTCTATGATTGTAAGAGAGCTGAAGGTAAGCCCTGCAAAGGACAGCCTGCCTGGCCTGCCTTCTGAGGTTTCACAGTCTTGGAGGAGGAGGAGGCTACAACTCCAAAACTTCAGGTCAGTCCGAGAGATCTTTCAATCTTAATTGAGGGAGCAGGGTGAGGCCGCTGTGCCTTGCCTAAGGCCACCCAGTGAGTTCAGAACTGAGTTGTGATGTGATCAGGAGGCTTCTGAGCGAAAGAATTGTGATCTTCACCACTCAGCAGTGCCATTTCCTAGTTACTCAAGTTGCAGGTACAGGAGTGGGACATACTAGTAGCATATCCAGAGTTTCTCAAACCTTGTAGATGGCAAATCTTCATAACACATCCCTTCTGCCCGACTTTTGGAGCTGGTGGATATTACAACTGGATCCCCTATGAGAAGGAACCCTTGGCTTCCCAAACAGGCACCTGGGCTGCATCAATCGTGAGAGGTCAGGTGAATCTTGGCTCAACGCATACAGGAAAACTGGACTAGGAGACACGATAAAGCAGAATCTTTCCCACCTAACCTCCTTAGGTAGGTACTGCCTGCCAAATACTTTAAAAGCTATGGCACTAGACCATCCTTGCAGGCTTTACTGGAGTCCATCTGCCTCAAAGACCAAAGTGAACATTATACACTCTGGCTACAGGTGACATTAGTGCACTTGCTGCTCCTGCATTCCACAGCATCCGCAGTACAGTGAGCCTCTGAATACTAGCTGCTGTGGAGCATGAGCATGAGAGTGTCTTGTCGGTGGGATTCCCAGAGGCATTTGGTTGGCCACTGTGGGAACAGGATGCTGGACCTCTGGTCCAATCCAGGAGGGTGCTTTGTATGCTCCCAGCAGCGGCAATATGCAGTGTGGTTTTTCCTTGAACTCAAAACCTTGGGTTCCACATTTGTGAGGCAAGGAGAGCCCTGGAATCCTGGCAGAAGTGGAAATAGTTGTAGGACTTCCCTGTTTTCACTGGAGAAATGTTGGAGGGTATGCATTTCAGGGGGAAACCAGTGCTCAGAAGAATGATTAGATACCCCTCTTACTCCCTCTGCTTATCCCCTGCAAATTACCCCCTCTCAGAGAAGACTCAGTGCTGCAGTTGCCAACTCTCTGGGTCCAAACCTGTTTCAGGGTTGTAGACTGTTAGGCCTAGTTTTCACAAACAGCAGACTTCTTGTGTTCTGCTTGAACCATTCTAGGCTACAGGATGGGGTTCATATGCAATTACGATTCTCCCTGCCCCGCCCCAAGTATAGAAACTAGGTGTTAGGGAGAAGGGTTCTATCAGTTTTATCTGTGTTTGGGTTTTTAAAAATCATTATTCTGCGACAAAGTAAACGCAGTCAACTTCAGCCTGCAGGGCACAGTCCTGACCCAGGTTGCCACTTCATCGGCTGTTTGTGAGAACAAGGCTTCATGGTCTCCAAATGTAGAAGTTCATCTAAGGATGAGGAACCAAAGAATGAGGGAGACGGCGTGCTTTACTCAGGGCCCTATTGTTATGTTTCTTTGTTGTCCTATCATCACCATTTATTATTCATAAAAGCACTTAATATATCCCAGGCGTCACACAGGAATAAGATGAACAGAGCCTTACCTACAGACTCATAATCTAAAGCTGGGGTGGTAGATCACCAGGTGATTTGGCAAGGATTTCTGGCTCCCAATTGATTAGCCAACAACAAAATAAATCACACACAGCCTCCACACACACACACACACACACACACACACTACACTGCTGAATAAAGAAAGCTGGCATATGGTAAAAATCACAGGAGCTTATTTTTGTGTGGACTCAGTTTGTGAACTCAGTTTAGTTTTGGCACTCAGAACAAATACATAGGCTCAGAATCCTTTACTTTTAAATGCATGTCTTTTGTACCTGGCTCCAGTTGGTGGATCTAGGAGTCCTAGTAAAAACCCAAAGTAGACCCTGCAAGCCTATTGTCTGCTCACCACAGCGCTAAAGGACATGAGACAAAAAGAAAAGTGACTTGGGGCTTATATACACTTCTTCTTGTCCCACTGCTTTTCCCTGGGGAAAACCGCTCTTTAGTGCTCAGTCAGAGCAAATGGCAATTTGGGTTTCCTCCGGATTGATATTTGTTCTGTTTTAGGGCTTATCTACACTTACCTTTGGCCCAACTATTTGCAGGCACAGCTCCACACTTTGCTCTGTGTCTGAGCATTTGCTTGTTTTGGGGTTTTGCCCTGGAGCTTTGCCCACAGAAACCCACTCCTTAGCGCACAATAGGAGCAAATGACAGTTCGGGTTGTCCACAGGTTGCCATTTGCTCCAATTGAGCTTTAAAGAGCAGAGTTTTGTGGGGAAAGCTCCAGGGCAAAAGACAAAAAAAACCAGCTCTTAAACACAGAGCTTTAAAGCTTGGACCTTGCCTGGGAAAAGGGGAGGAAAGGTCAGTGTAGATAAGCGCTTGGAGCCAGAGAGCAGATTTTCCCAGAGAAAGGAGCGGATCAAGGGAAATACCGCTTGGACTTGTGTTTCTAGGCATGGGACAAGCAGGTGTGGATGAGCCCTTGGAGTGAAATGAAGAATAAAAATGTTGTTTAAGGTATTAGCCTTCAAGTGGTGGGGTCAGGGCATTATACATGCAGTTTGTATTCCAACCTTGAGTGAGTCACACACCAGTGGCATTGGTGTCCTTTCTGATCAAAAGGCGCAACTTCCAGACATGCTTTAGCACTGGTGCCTTTCCCTTGAGAAAATTAAGCACTTGGGATTCTTCCAATCTTGCCTGGACATGTGAGCGTGTGATTTTGCGAAATTTCACATGTGTGTATAAATGAGGGGTGTGAACCAATTGAAAGGGAGAGTTCCAGGGCCACTGGGCACAGCTGCATACTGTTCACTTGTCTTGACTGCAGCCCCCTCTACCTCCCCATCCTGTCAGATCTAGGAGGGAACCACTGATCCATCTTCTATCCTTTACAGGACAGGCCTTCTCTGCAGTGTATCCACATTATGGAACGTTGTGGCTTTCTTACTTACTAACTGAGGGCTTGCCTTGCTCCATTGGTGCTGGCCTTTTGGCTTCTTAAGAAGGCATTTTATTGGGGCTGCCATATCTATCTATCTATCTATCTATCTATCTATCTATCTATCATCATCTATATCTATCATCTATCTATCTATCTATCTATCTATCTATCTATCTATCATCTATCTATCTATCTATCTATCTATCTATCTATCATCATCTATCATCTATCTATCATCATCTCTATCTATCTACAATACCGAAACTTTTCTAGCCACTGTAAAAATATATACATTTAATGGCACAGTCCTCACTTGCAGGCTTATACTTACTACAGAAATTGGGAAAGCAGACAGGGAGAAACCATGAAATCAGGCAGGCACAGACACTAATACCTCATTGGTTACACATGACATAAAAATATTTTTTTATTAAATATAACAATGATTCTAAATTGCTTTATCTATTATGCTTTCTGGAAAAAATAGCAGTCTGCTGGCTGTCACTATAATCTTTTACTGTACTCAGAAAAATGTGGCTAAAAGTTACCTAAAATAAATGTATTACAGGTATGTAGTCGGGCTACAAATCAGGAAAGCAGATTTTTGGGTCCAACATGTTAAGACAACATACTTTGAGAGATATGCTGATGTGGGAATTGCTGTTAAATTTTTAAAGTTTTTTAACTTGTTAAGTTTTTAAAGTTTCATATCCACACACAGCAATAAAGTTCACTGGATGACCTTGAGTAGTCCTTCTGTCACAGTCTAACCTACCTTATAGGGTTGTTGTGGAAATGAAACGAGGTGGGGTAAAGAACAAGCTATTCCATGTTAAGCTCCCTGGAGCAGTGGTTTTCAAACTTTTTTCTCTGGGCCACACTTTGAGAATAAAAATTTGCTTGCACCACACCAAATTTTTAGGTGATAAGAAATGCATTGGAAAACAGAAACAACTAGTAGCAACGCTTGATTTCATAGAATCATAGAATCTTAGAGTTGGAAGGGACCCAGGGGTCATCTAGTCCAACACCCTTCAGTGCTGGAATCTCAGCTAAAGCCAGACCAACTGCTGAATTATCTGCTCTAGGACCTTCCCTGGTATCAATGTCAAACACACCAATCGGTAGTTACCTGGGTCTTCTCCCCCCCCCCCTTTGAAGATGGAGACAACATTTGCCTGCCTCCAGTCTGCAGGGACCTCACCTGTTCTCCAAGAATTCTCAAAGATCATAGACAAAGGCCCTGAAATTACAAATATTCCCTCCCCACTTGCCATCCTCTCCTGCCACACCAGTGTGATGTGTCACACCCTTTGAAGAACCACTGCCTTGGAGGAACGGTGCGATAAAAGTTCCCCATGTTCCCCATAGCAAGGCAATATGTGGGTTACTGGATAATAGTGAGTACTGCATCTTCAGTAAAGCAGCAATAAGCTTTGTTTACTGATATCACAGGTAACAAACCCATTTCCAGAGATCAGTGATGGCATGGTCTGCTAGGTGCATTGCTGAGCAAGGTATAGGTTCGCTGGAGATTCAACACTAAGCCCTTTGCATGTGGAAATGGTCATATATGCCAGCCACAAAGTATGCTTCTGATGTACAAAATGCCTTTGTGTACTTTGTGTACACAAGATGAAGGGTCTTTCACAACAGCACATTTATATTATGGATGATGAATAAGGAATAAATAATAATTCACAATCATGTGCAGATTTAGATCTAGCACTGGATGCTTTCGATGAGAGATGGGGAAATTGTGGTCCTCCAGAAATTGTGGCCCAGAACTCTCATCAATCCTGACTACTGGCCATGGGAGCTGAGGGCAGTTGATGGGAGGCAGAGTCTGAGGCCTCATCCACACTTACCTTTTGCCCCACGCTTTCTAGGCACAGATCTGTGCTTTGCTGGTCAGGATCCGAGCACTTTTTTTGGAGGGGAGTCCAATTTCCCCCAGGAAAACCCATTCTTTGGAGCTAAATTGGAACATCTGGCAATTAGGGTTTCCTTCAGGTTGCTGTTTGCTCCGATTCAGTGGTTTTCACATGAAAAGCAGTGAGGCCAAAAGAAAAAAAAAGTGCTCAGACATGGAGCTTTAAAGCACAGACCTGTACCTAGAAATGTGGCAAAAAAGCAAGTCTGGTTGAGCCCTGACAACATTTGAAGGCTCCTGAATTCCTCATCCCTGCTCTAGTGAAAAGATCAATAATGGAAGGGAAACTTCCTAACAGCAGCTTGTCTGTCTCTGCTGGTACTCCTTTGCTCTGTGGATAGTTTAATCTGGAAAAGGTTCCCTGAAGGAAAGTTTGAAAACCACAGCATTATTTGATTGTGAACTTGATTGTGAGTTTCAAAGGGAACCCAAAGTTTTGTCAAAGTGCAGTTTGAAAAGCACTAGTTTACTGCAGGCACGTCCAACAGGTAGATCGTGATCTACTGGTAGATCACTGGACACCTGCAGTAGATCACTGGCTCCCCTAAAAAAAATAAATCAACATTTTTTTAACTCTGTGAGTAGATCGCAGTCCCTTGGGAGTTGGCCACCCCTGGTTTACTGCATGCCCTCAGACACAACTCTAAATTTTAAATTATCGAGGCCAAGTGGCCGAAATATTGGGAAATTTTGGAGCAAGAAGGAGACAAATTGAAATTGCAGAGTTTTGAGAAATTAAAAGACAAAGTGCGAGACTGGCTTCATTATTACCAAATAAGAGAGGCTTATAATTTGGACAAAAAAATTGGCTTCCAGGTGGAAAAATCAAAATTGGAAACAGAACTGCTAGATCCCAAAACAAAGATACTTTCAAGAATGTATAACTTGCTGTTAAAATGGAACACTCAGGATGAAACGGTTAAATCTGCTATGATTAAATGGGCACAAGATGTTGGACATAACATTATGTTTGCTGACTGGGAACAGTTGTGGACCACAGGTATGAAATTTACGGCATGTAATGCCTTAAGAGAGAATATTATGAAAATGATATACAGGTGGTACATGACACCAGTCAAGCTTGCAAAAATATATCATTTGCCCGATAATAAATGTTGGAAATGTAAAGAAAATGAAGATACATTCTTTCACCTTTGGTGGACGTGCCCAAAGATTAAGGCTTTCTGGGAGATGATCTATAATGAAATGAAAAAGGTATTTAAATATACCTTCTTGAAGAAACCAGAGGCCTTTCTCCTGGGCATAGTCGCCAATTGGTGCCAAAGAGGGACAGAACTTTCTTTATGTATGCTACAACAGCAGCAAGAATACTTATTGCAAAGTATTGGAAGACACAAGATTTACCCACCCTGGAAGAGTGGCAGATGAAGGTGATGGACTATATGGAACTGGAGGAAATGACTGGCAGAATCCGAGACCAGGGAGAAGAGTCAGTGGAAGAAGACTGGAAGAAATTTAAAGACTATCTGCAGAAGTATTGTAAAATTAATGAATGTTAAAATGATGTTCGATTGAAATTAAGTGGCATTAGCAACAAGGTTAATAAGAATATGTAAAAATGGACTGATAATGGATGAAAATATACAGTTACAATATGTTAAGATATAGAGTTAAGATAAATGAAAAAGGGCAAGGATTTGCTGAACTATGTGAACGGGAATACAAAAAAGGGAGGTGTGAGGAGGTCAAGGAAACAAGTAAATGAGTTTAAAGATGGATTTGTTTTTAACTTTTTCTATTTATTTCTTTTTTGTATTTTGTATTTTCTTTTTCTTTCTTTTTCTATGTATTTTTGTATTTTTTGTATTGATTCTTTTCTTTCTTGTCTTTTTTTTCTTATCCTGTTAACCTTTGCTTTTTGTAAAATCTTAATAAATATCTTATAAAAAAATAAATAAATTTTAAACTATCTTTGAGCCTCTCACACTGTATTTATATCAACAGCTGGGTGTTTAAAATGTGGGAGACAAACCTCAGGAAAGGCATTTGTAATATATATATGCATTCTGGCCAGTATGGGTTTCACACTCAGGTTACAAACACAATGAAATCAAGAGCCACTTTAAGTCTCTTCTGTGAAAATGCTCATAATGGGTACCAGAAGATTTCTCTCAGTTTTTAGGCTTACAAGAGCCATCGCACTAATCCATGCCTTTTATTCGGGATTAATTAATCCATTGTGTTTTCTTAACACCACAGACAAGAATAACCATTCCACTCTTTAAATGTTATTGGGAAGACTAAAAGAAAGCCTTTCTTTTAACTCCTAATAAAGAAAAAAAATGTTTGTTACTTAAAGTTTGTATTATCACAGAGCATTCTGATGATGAGTGGCTATCCTCCTCAATGTTTCAATCACCGTTTCGCACATTCAGGGTGATTAATGACTAGCAGAAGAGTAGACATTTCCCCTCCTCTCCTGAATAAAGTTTCAAAAAGATGGAGTGGTAATTCAAGCTCAGTTACGTGTTGCCAGAACACAGCAGCTTATATGTTAAGTTGTGCAAGTTTAACTTGCATTTTTACTTGCCTTGGGCTCATAGAGGTGGAAATAAATAATCAGCAAAATTGCAAAAAAAAAATAAAAAAATAGAAGTAATTAGCACTAAAAAGTTGAACTTTCATGAGGATCTTAAAAAAAACCCCAACAACCTCTTTTCCCCTCCAGATTGCTGCAAAAAGGTGGAGAACAGAATTCAAGACTGGAAAAATGAAAAACTGAGAAAACCAAAACTGACAGAACCATCCATCCCTATTGGAGAACATGCGGCTTCATGCGTATATAAAAGAGTGGGATGGAAAAGCAAAAAAGAGCAGTGTGTGTATGTTTCAGGCTTCCATTGCACACAAATAGTGTAAGATAGCCAGCTGACCTGCACTGGCTTCATCCCTACTTTCCAGCTGTGCTCCTAACACACAAACACGCACACATCTCCGCCCACCTTCTCCAAGGCCTTCGCCAAGCCAACTGGCAAACACCAGCAGACCCAAGCACACAAATAAACAAACATGCCCTGGGTACAGAGTGGGCTCTGTAAGCTGCCCCATGCAAAGGCCAGGGGAGGAAGAAGAGGAGGGGCCTGAATGGAACTATCAGGGCCCACATTAGCCCTGAAAACACATGAGCTTGGCATCCATTGCTATGGCTGCCAGGCCTTGGCTTGGAAATCAGACAGACTACGGGACTCTCTCCTCATCAAAGCAGAGGAGCTTGCCATACAGGGAAGAGTGAGAGCGGCTGGGCTGTTTGGAAACAACTGGCTGAGGCAGCATTTTTCTTATTACGAAGTCCTTTCTACTACTTCCACCCTTCTCTCCTTGCGCCGGGGCCTCAGATGTCAATACGTTAAAGCAAGGGTAGTTAATCTCTGGCCTTCCAGATGTTGTTGAACAGCAGCTCCTATCCCGCCCCCAACCACTGGCCATGCTGGCTGGGGTGGGTGGGAGTTGTGGTCCAACATCTGGAAGCAGCAGAGGTTAGTTCCCCCCACCTTAAGGAATACAGGAGCAGTCAATGGACAAGCAGCCTATATTGTGGTAAAATCACAGGTTTCCTGTCCTTATTAAAATATATTTCCTTTCTACAGCTAGATGCAGAACAAAAAACTTGCAGCAATCCTGGTCAAGCCCCAGAAATTAAAAGTGTCCAATACCCTAATGCAGAGGGTGGCTATCCTGGTGCCCCACCACCAAGATGTTCTGCACTCTGGCTCCTATCACCCCCAGCCAGCATGGCCAAATGGTCAGAGGTGGTGGAAGTTGTAGTCTAGCAACATCTGGAAGGTGATGGTTCGCCACCTGTGTCCTCAGGCCTCAAATGATAACCCATTCCCTAATGCAAAGATCAAATAAGACTAGCCAGCTCTTCCCAATTCCTTTTCTTGTTTTGTAACTTTTCCTTCCATGCCTTTTCTAAGATTGTAGATTCTCCCCCAGTAAGATGAGAATCCTGCCCTAATCCTTTTTCATTTGTGTATGTTTGCTTACAAGTATGAATGTTTAAAAATGTCTTTTTGAGGTTGAAATAAGACCAAACACTCACTTCGCACTCTAGTCCATGGGCAGTCAATGTGGTGGCTTCCCGGTATTGCTGGGAGTACCATTCCCAGCATCCTTTACCACTGGCCTTGGTGGCTGGGACTGGCAAGTCCAACAATATCTGGAAACTGCCACATTGGCTAATCCTACTCAACAGGCCCCTGTTGCTGCTGGAAAGAGTGGAGGGACTCTAAGGCCTTCATCAGCTTCTCCATGGCTGCCATGCGCGCAGGGAGGGCAACTCTGCTTGCGACCGTTTGCCGGCCAGCCAGCCAGCCTCCCTCACCTGCTTTCAGGGAGATCAGCCCTGCAAGAGCTGCTTGAACCATGTGGCCGGGCATTCAGAGCAAAGAGGAGGATGGCACACTCAGTCCGCCACCGACACGACGGCCACATCTTGAGAGCCTTTTTAACTCGCCAGATGGCAGACTTTCCTCTCATCACCTCAGTGAATTCAAGTGTTTATTCAAATGTAATGTGCCATCCAATGTAATGCGCCCCCTAATTTTCACAACATAATTTGGCCAAAAAAGTTGTGCATTACATTCGAGTAAATAAGGTAACCTAATGGGCTTCCTCACCTTGTGGATCGTAAAAGCACACTGTAGACTTGTGTGGACCTCCTCCCTCCCTACTTACACATTCTTTATTTCTGTCCAAAGACCCACAAAAACACTTTCAAAAGCAAAATAAAACAGAAATGCAGGGAAAGGGTTCCAAGGCGGTCGCTATGTTTCATCCAGAGCATGTAGGTTTCTGTTTCTTAATACTTCCAAGAGGAACTTAGCTACGGCCAGGGTAGTATCAGTTGACATATCTCTAATGAGGTACTTAAGGTGGAAGGTTTCGGATTTTCCAGTTAAGTTTACCAATAGGGGTTTAATTAATTGATCCCTTGCTTGTTTGAACTACTCACAGTGCAGTAGGATCTGCTTCATAAAGTCGACACCCTGAGTCTATTCTGATAGGGTACATCAGAGAGTCTGCCATTTAGTACTTCTGATGGAAATACATTTGGTCAATCAGCGATAGTTAGGTACAGACAGATTCATGAAATAAAATGGCCATAGTGGATTCCAAATGCAAACAGTCGACAGGTTACATAGGATCTAGAGTGAAGACCACTGTGTGGAATATCATAACCTCTGCCTCAGGGATTTAAGGGCAATATCATAGCCCGGATGATGTAAAAAGGATGGTGAAAGACCAACTGAGGATACTTTTGGGGCCATAGTTTTCAACCATGAGCTGATAGACTCTTCATAGGTTAGATGTAAAAGTAACTCCTTCCCCAGGTTTGATGTGATGTGATCACCTGCATTGATGTGATCAATGCTGGTTTGATATGAGGTCTGACAGCCATGTTAGTCTGGACCTGGAATGCAGGTGAACTTTCCCAGCCAAGCCAAACTATTCTGACTTTGCCTTCACATAGCTGCCCATGAGGCTACATGTTTACTCTCAGGACGTATCTACAATATCTCCCTTTTTTCAGTCATAAACACAGTTTGATTCTCAGGTCACACTATAATATTTACATACCAGTTAGTCACCCAAAAGGAACTCCTCTCTTAAGGTGGTCCATAGTAAAGTATAGGTAGCAATCTAACATTGAAAACGAAAACAAAACAAAGCTAAAAAGCCACAAAACACCTCACTGTAGGTGGAAGTAACACCTATTGTAAAAGCTAGCAAATAAGGGATCACAACACACTGAGGCAGAAAACCCCTTCCCTACTTTCATGGTGGGAAAATATATATAAAAATACAAAACTGGCCCTCTTCTGCCCTTTAATAATACTGTTCATTCAGATTGATGCCTGCAATGAAAACTTCAAGTTGCATACTGCTCTGAAAAATCCATCTGAAAACCCAGAAAAAGCTGAGCTACTCCAAGTCTCCAGTTTTTTTTGCAGAAAGTTACTTTTCTAGCAGACACTGTGTGCTCTAGGGAAAATGTGGAAAAGTGGACAATTTTTAAATTAAGACCCTTTCTGAATAGTCAGGAAAAGAAAGACACCCTCACCTGCATTGAAGTCTCTGAGCAATACTCCTCAAAGTCGCTTTCTAGTCCTTAAGCATACAAAGATCCAGTTTGGATGTAACACTAAATTAAATCATGGCTTGGCATGGATGAGCAAAAGTGTGGTTCCCAGAGCAAAGATCAAGGCTGCTGCTTTCCTCCCCAGGTCCTTCTCCTGCTGCCACTGCTGCACTGTCCATGCCTAAGGCATGGTTTACTTATGTCTGAACCCAGACTTGCAGTTTGTTTCACTGCAGGCAAATGAGGAGGTTTGTTCTTGGTTCACCACTACCAAGTACATTCAGAGAAGTGTGAGATCTGGTAAATTCCAATCTGTCTACTAATCTGAGATTAGATAATTTACCAGAAAGAACCCCTGTACCTGTACCTATTTTGCCTTTGGGGGCTGATTTTAAGAGAAATTTGTTAACGTGCATCTTCATGTAGAATAATATACAGTGGTACCTTGGTTCTTGAACTTAATCCATTCCGGGAGTCCATTCGACTGCAGCTTCCAATTGGCTGCAGGAGCTTCTTGCACTCAAGCGGAAGCCACGTCAGACGTTCGGCTTCTGAAAAACGTTTGCAAACTGGAACACTCACTTCTGGGTTTGCGGTGTTCAGGAGCCTATTTGTTCGACAGCTAAGCTATTCGGGAACCAAGGTACCACTATACTAGTTCAGAATCTGAAAAACGTGTAATAGGAAATGATGATAAACTCATCTCTAAAATATACAAACTGTTATTGGAGTGGGGGACCAAAGACGAAATGGCAAAGGTGACAATGACTAGATGGGCAATAGATGTTGGTTATAATATATAAATGTCTGCCTGGGAGAAATTAGGTGGGGAAACTATGAATTTCTCAAACAAAATAAAAAAATTCCTTCCAGTAGCAGACGAAAGCTCATACCAATAACAAACTTACTTGGTCTCTAAGGTGCTACTGGAAGGAATTTTTTTATTTTGTTTCGACTACGGCAGACCAACACAGCTACCTACCTGTAACTATGAATTTCTCAGCCTGTTATCAAGAAAAATTTACAAAAGATGGTGTACAGGTAGTACTTGATACCCAACAAACTGGTAACAATTTATTAAAAAGATTCCACGTTATGCTGGAAGTGTCAAAAGGTAGAAGGCACTCTGATGCATATGTGGTGGTCATGCAAATATGCTAGGGAGTCCTGGGAAATGATTCATATAGAATTTTAAAAGATCATTTTCCAAAAGACCTGAGGCCTTCCTACTAGGGATAATGAGTGATGATATTGCAAAGAAGGCACTCAACCTCTTATATGCAACAGCTGCGGCTACAATAGTTTAGGTGAAAAAATGTCAAGAAAAAGAAATACCAACAAAAGAAATATGGCAAAATAAATTGATAGAATATACAGAATTATAAGAAACAAAGGTGAAACACAGATAAGAAAGGAGTGGAAGTCTTTTGGAGTATATCTCGAGAGATATAATACTCAATTTAACCTGCAAGTAGGAGTAGCCATATGAGCTGCAGTTAGTATTAAATAAAAGAAACACATGAGATAAAATACGGTGGTACAGCAGAATATGCAGCAGAATAAGGGTTGCATAGAATGCCATGGAGAGATGGACTGGGAAGTCCTAAGGGAAGTGATATGTGCTGGGCAATGTATGATGTATATAAGAAATTTGTGGGAAATGCATAATTTTTTTGTACACACACTTCTTTCCAACCATCATCTCTCAGTAACTTCCTACCCAAATAGTAAATAGTGCTAAATATTTTTGAGTTGCAGCCCTTAAAAATGAACCAAGGTCCATTTAAATGAGATGTAAGAATGTTTAATAGATATTTGGGGGGGGGGGTTTATTTTTAAAGGTAGCAGTTATGTTCAGTTTATTCACACACATACACTTGCTTCAAAAGCCAGTGCAAGTCAGGCCATTGTATAATCAACAACTAGGGTATATGGCAGACATTCTGCAACGTTTAATCGGATGGGGGGCGTTGTTTAGTTGAAAAAAATAGTTGGTGGGTGACAGACGGCAATCCTTGGTGCAAGAATAGTGGTACTTTAAGTGCTCCCAATTATCTCTGTTTTCATCTGTAAAACATTGGGTGGTATATGAAAAGCCAAGGGATAAGCCAAGAGTGGCAAAACCTGTGATCCTAAAGCATGGGTGTAGCCAGGACTTTGGGGGAGGGCAGAACCTCATCTTTGTATTGATTTGTAATGATTTTGATGGATTTAGGGAGGCATAAAGATATGGGCATAGCCAAGGGCCATCCTGCGCCAGCCCTAGCCAGTATAGCTAAGGGTCAGGGGAGCTGAAGGCCAACAACCTCTGGGAGGGCACAGGATCCTCATCCCTGGCCTAGAAAATAAAAATTCAGAGATGGGTGTGCATGTGTGCTTTTAATCCATCTTCCGCAGGCGGCACACCCCTCCAGCAAAGATGGAAGAAGCCTGCACTTTTCATAAAAGTCCCTGAATCACTTATTCAGCAAGCTAAGCCTTTGGGGCTGAATTCTTTCCTTTCTGACAACTCACTTGGGAAACTGGCTTCAAGGAGAGAGGGCACCTGGAAGTCAACTCAGGGGATGGGTAGCAGAGCTCCCTAGGTGGAGTGATCCTGCAGCGCTTCTGTCCCATGGAATAATCAGTTTAGGCCCTGAATCTGGGAAGCTGCCCGGGGCCTGTGAATTTTTCAGCCTCACCCCAAAGGACGCTGCCTGCCTGGTGCAGCAGCCGGCCGAGGGCGATGGTTCCCAGATAACACCCAAAGTTCCCTGTCACCCTCCCACTTGCTTCTCCAACCCTCAGCCCTGGGAATGCTGGCTGGGTGTGCCAACCCCCCAAGATGGTAGCTCAGAATGTGGGTTCATGACCCAAGAGCCAGTGTGGCGTAGTGATTAGAGCATGGGTAGGCACACTAAGGCCCGGGGGCCAGACGTGGCCCAATCGTCTTCTCAATCCAGCCCGCGGACGGTCCAGGAATCAGAGGGTTTTTACATGAGTAGAATGTGTCCTTTTATTTAAAATGCATCTCTGGGTTATTTGTGGGGAATAGGAATTCGTTCATTATTATTTTTTCAAAATATAGTCCGGCCCCCACAATGTCTGAGGGACAGTGGACCGGCCCCCTGCTGAAAATGTTTGCTGACCCTTGGATTAGAATGCTGAACTAGGACCTGGGAGACCAGGATTCAAATCCCCACTTGACCATGAAGCTGGCTGAGTGACCTCAGGCCAGGCATCGGCTCTCAGGCTAGCCTACCTCACAGGGCTGTTGTGGGGATTCAATGAGGAGTTTCTTGGAGAAAAAAGTGGGAATATGAATGCAACAAACAAACACTTTCCACTCAGTCTCAGGCTGAAGAGGTGGGCAAGGGCATCTCTTCACAGACAGCGTGGCTAAAATGCATCAGCGAAGAACGCATGAATGGGGAACAGGGTAGGAAGCTACACGTAGGGGCTAAAAGGTCTATATAGGGTTAGGGTTAGGGTTTGGAAGACTTTGAAGGAAGACTTTGAAGACAGAACCATTAAGTGGTGCAGGAGAACAGAGATAGGGGGAAACTGTAGGAACATATGGCTGGAGTGTCAGAGGAAAAACCTAAAGGCCTTCACTGGATAGCTGAACATTATTCATGTCTGTAGCAACAGCAATGCATACAACACTTTATGAAGTTTAACTGTAACGAACACCAGCCGCTACGTTTCAACAGTGGAGAAGACAGTGAAGGAAGAGGAAACATTTACAAGGGACAAACTGACCCCTGTCAGATGGGAACTAAAGGCTGGCACACCATCAATCTAAAAATCTGGTGCTAACTCCTACACAGACTAAACAGACTCCAAACTGATGCAGGCTTCCATGTATAGTGTTTAATTTTTTCCCCAGCTTGGATAGATGGATTTAAAATAATAGTAAAAATAACAAGAACAACAACTTTTATGTTAAATTTTACAGTGAGAAGTCCTATAGTCTACATATTGGGAACACTCCTGTTGCACAGTATTTCAGTAATAAGTTGTGGTCTCCTCAGTGGTTAGATATATCCTGTGATGGTCTGCAGTAACCAAGCCTAACAGAAGAAACAGGAGACAGCTGCTGAATATGCAGATGCCTACAATGTACAAAAGATTAGCGTTGTCCAGTTTTCAAAAGGTCAGTCCATAGCTCTTTATGGTAACCTCTGCTAACACATGTTAGCAACCTTTACAATACTAACAACTGCAAGGGCAGAAGACGTCTATTTACGTGTTACAGAGCAACATTCCAATCCAGACTTCTGAGAAGTCACGGGTTCATCCATACACTTTTCATGTCAGTTTCCCATGCTGTGTAGATGGGAAAGCTGTTGCTGGACTCCAGGTCTCAACTCCGCCAACCAGTGTGGCCAATGGTCATAAATCATGCAAGTTGTAGTCCAACAACATCCAGAAGGCCACCAATTCCCCATGGCTGCCCTACTGTGAAAGATCGGGGAGGGGGGAGCTTCCAGAAAGGTCCCATCATGCAGCACACTGGCAGCAGAACTTTGCTTTTCCAGAACCTGCCTGAGATGGTGATACAACAAACAGAATCTGAAATATGCTAAAGTCTTGTTGCTTCTTTCCCAAACAAGTGGAACTATGAGCAAAATGTTTTACCACGCCTTGATTACAATTTGGTAGAGCCACCAGTGTTCACATAAAGCTGCTGTGAGCTGACGCTTGGCCATGCCTGCACTGTCTGAAGCACAGATTTGGAGCGTGAAGCATCAACAGCTAACTCGTCCTACTCCTCAGTCCTCGGCCAGATGTTCGCCCACAGCCTTCACAAAACAATTTGCAAGCAGCAAACTCACTCTGATCTCAGCTTTCTCTCCTTGTGTGTCCAAACCTTGCAGCCAGGATCTCTGTTACAAAACCCTGAGTGGATTTTTCCAGGAGGCAAGAAACTTCCACAAGACCTCTTCCCCACTCCCGCCCCCCACTTTTTCCCTTCAGTGCTCAGAAGAGCCCCATCCCTTTCACACTCCCCCCTCCATCCATCACCCAAGGCAGATTTTTGTTAATCTGAGCTGCAAAGTCAAGAGGCATCCCCAGCAACCGAATCTCCTTTAGCAGTTCAACAAGTCCACACAGGTCATTCCAGCTGCCGATTTCAGCAGACAAGGGAAATGGATTCTTAATTATTTTTCCAAGCTTGTCACGGAGGGCTTTGTTTCTCTTCTTTTCTCTGTTGTGTCACAGAATGTTAGAGATGAGTCACGCTCGGGGGTTCCTTTTTTCCTTTTTGCTGAAGGGGGTGGGCAGGAGGGAGGATCTGGATTCCTCCAAACTGCTATTCTGAAGAGAATAATGGACTGGCTCCACAAAACTGGGGTAACCAAGGTTTCCCCATTCATTAAGGGCCTTTCCACAAGGTGACATATAAGGGCACATCTGCACTACACATTTAAACCAGTTTAGGCATCATGGCTTCCTTCAGAGTGGCCTGGAGGCTGTGAGGATTGTTTGGTGACTAACCCAAACCCTTTCACCAAAAGACAATTCTCTTCGGTCAGGAGGTGTGAAGAGAAAACATGGTTGAAACCAGGTTAAATCTTACAAATGCCATTCAATCCAGAATAGGCTACAAGTTTAACATGGGATAGAAAGTGTACAAGAAGTAAATTTTAACGTGTAGATATATTCCTGGCAAATGTGGGTTTATGTTACCATAAAGCAGTGGTTTTCAGCCAGTGTGCCGTGACACCTTGGGGTGTCTTGACTGATAGTCAGGGGTGCTGCAGGCAACCCTGGCCTCTGTCCCTCATTCCTTCCCTCCCTCGTCTGATGCCCTCTTGTGCCTCTGCCTCCCTGGCTACAAGCTCCCCAGCCGAATGGAGCCTCTGGGGCTGGCCAGGGGGTGCTGGGTGCCAGCAGCCGAGGTGGCCTCAGAGCAGGCAAGAAAGTGGGTGGAGGAGCCCATCCAAGCTGCTGGGACAGACAAGTGGGAGTCCAGGCAGGTGGGGGGCAGCTCAGAGACAAGGGGGGGGCTGCTGCCCAGAGAACTCCCAAGGAGAGGGGAGGAGGGAGGAGGCTGAGGGAACACTCCACATGGGAGGGTGTTCGAAAAGGGCTGAGGGGCTGATGGCTCTGCAACTGGGCTCCTGAGCCCCACAGGGGAGCCACAGAAAGAATGTAGTTGGTTGAGGGAGCCGTGGGCTCAAAAAGTTGAAAATCTCTGCCGTAAAACCATATGCTATGTTACCAGATCCAGAATGTTTGACGGATTTTAAGTGTCACTTGTGGAAACGGCTTAAAGATCTAATATTTGGGCCCTTTTGTCAGTCTATTAAATGTTATGTACTCCTGTATCATTTCTCAAAGCTGTGGCCTAAAAGCATTACAAAAGGATGCCAATGATACCAAATGCCACACAACAAGAGGGCTGTCTTGATTTACTCCAGCTGGTGGGGAAATCCACCCTGATGTTAATAATTTAATTTAAACAACTGCAGCAAGCCCCCTCAAAGCCTTTGAAGTTTGCCTGCCTGCTTGAGAAAAAGTTTTAACAGAAGTGCCACCATCCCTCCTATACACACATGGAGCCCCCAGATACTCCCAAGTGCCTGATCCTGCAACCTCCACTTAACCACTGAGGTGTGAAAAGTAAATACAAGTACAATGAAGAAACCAAGAGAAAAGGCTCCATTTGGACGACGGGCATAATCTCTTCCTAACAATTTGTCATATTTGCAAAGTTGATTCTGCCTCAAATTTTAATTGGATCTGAACCAGTTCCAGGAATTTGGATGAAGATAATGGATGACTGCTGTTGGCTTGTTGGGCCAAAATATGTCAGAAAAGGTGAGATATTGGGGGGGCCGACGGAGAGCAAACTTACAATTTTTGTTTTCATTTGGTTGGTAAGGAATGAGAAGAATCCACAATTCCTTTAACCAACTGCGCAAAAGTTACAAGTTAGGAAGTTGCTGCATAGCTCTCCTCAAATGGGAACACTTTTGAAGATGAGATTTCACACAAGCTCCTTCCCTGCAGATAACCCTTCTAAAGTTCTTTTGAGGGTGATTAACAATTCCTGCCACTGTGCACTCTTTATCGATTCAGAAAAAATAAAATCTCTACTGCTTCTCTCTCCCCCCCCCCCATCTCATTTCTTTTTTTCTTTGTCACAAACGCTGCGACCATTTGGAAGGCAAAGTCTGCACGCAATGTCAAAAAATTCGTAAGGGGGAATGAGGATTTTTACTTAAAAACAACAACACAGTTTCAAGTTGGAGACGGGAGAGAAAAAAAGAGCATACCTTTCAAAGACTGGGGCGGTATTGTTAGAGAGTCATTAGAAATCCGGAGGTCCTTGTCCTCTTTATTACGGAGGATTCCACTTCCAAAATCTGGACCTGGTTCCGAAATCTCAACTTCCCTGTAGTCTTTTCTTCCCAAAAGAGCAACATCCAGCGGGCTAGAGGAGGGAGAACGCTTTTCAAAAAGCACAAAAAACCCAGCAGAAGAGATCGCTGTAGCCTTTCACCAAATTCCCCAAATTTTCCACATCTTGATTTCACTTCTTTCGCCTTTCTTTGGTTTGTTTTACAATTACTTTTTAAAAAAATAAATAAAAATGCCCACAATAACAAGAGTAGGCTTGAAAGCTGCTCCAAAGTGCGAGGTGGGGTGCTGCTCTCCCTGCGCGCGCGCGCACAGAACGCCGCACGCGTTATAAATATTCGACTCTCCGGACTGCAGCCCGGGACCACCTTGAAGCAGGAAGTTTTGATTTTCTTTCAAAACTTTCCCGATGCTTTCTTGAGCTTTCGCACATGGAGCCAATCAGCCGCTGCGCCGGCGCTGCTGTCTCGGGGAAGGAGGGCTTTGCTCGGGACCAGGCAGACTTGTCAGGAGGGGATGGGGAGGGAAGAAAGAGCCCCCCCCGCGCCCCCCGCGCCACCCACTCCACGCCTCTCCTCCTCGGCGAAGCTTTTGGGTGGTTTCCCCCTCCTCCCGCCCCTCCTTTTTTAAGTTTTCGAGTTGTTGGCTTTTTTCCTCTTCTTTTCCCCCCAAATGGGATCTTTAGCAACAGGAGGAGGGTAAGTTGAGCCCTGTGTGAGGTTTTCGATGGAGCCCCTCGCGAGCGCAGTTCTCACAGCATGCTGCCTACAGGGCCAAAGCGGCGTGGAAAACCCGGCATGGAGTTTCAGATTATTATTAATTATTATTATTATTATTTGGGTGGGTGGGTGGGCGTGTACACACACCGCCCGCGCATCTGGGCACACGCCGGGGAGCGCCAGAGGCGCAAAGAGGCTGGTCCTATTCCTCAAGGCCCATCCCTAAGCTAAGGTGGCAATGCAGACGCGACTGAAAGACACGGGTTAGGAGCCCGAGCCCACCCGCACTCTGGGTGGCCTCCGGAGCTCGCCGTCTAGGAGAAACGGGCTGGGGAGGCCGTGGGGTCTGGGGGTGAGAGGGGGAGAGTGACCCCCAAGAATGCTGAGGGCCACGGGCGTAGCCAAAGCCCCCCCCCTAAATCAAGTAAACCAATTAAAAATAATTAACCAGCCGAGGTTAAGGAAACCTGGCTCTGCCCATACTGAGGCTGCCCAACCAGGAGCAGAGCAAGGCAGTTTGCTGCCTGAGGCAAATAGCAAGATGGCGCTTCCTTCCCCCATTCCATGGTTCAGAAGCTGACTGGATCTTGCTTCAGTACCAGGGACAGGTCACCCGGGGGGGGGCAAGCCGATTTGGGGGTGCAGGGCTGGTCTCCCCCCCCCCCCCGCAAGAGGAGGGAGCAGCCAAGCCAATGGGGCAGCCACTACTGCTTTCCTCTGGCCCCCATCTGCCGCACTCTGGCCCTGCATCTATTTCTCCTTGTCCAGTTCAGGAGGGGCTGTGGGGGTGCGAAATCAGTGTCTGGGGCCAATAATGGCCTGGATGAGGGCTAACCAACTGAAGCATAACCCCCCCCAAAAAAGATAGAATGCCCAGGAGGGTGGCGGACTGTTAACATAGGCAGTGATTGACCCATTTTGCACAGTGTTGCATTTCCCCCCCCCCCCCAGGATCAGGTTCATAGTCTGGGGTGCTGTTCAATCCATCCCCATCTTTGGGGGGGCCAGAGACAGCCTCCTCTGAACAGGAGTAGTTTGGCCAATCATTTATCCTTCTGGCAACATCCTAGTTAGATTGCTGCAATGTGTTATATGTTGGGCTGCCCTTGGAGACAGTTTGAAAACTACAGATTCCGAAATACTGTAACTTGGTTACTTACTGCAACCAGGTGCATAAAAAAACAAACCTTGCTGGTTTCAAAACATCTACAGTGGGTTGAGGTGCATTTACAGATGCCATTCAAGGCACCAGTGTTAACCTTTAAAGCCCTAAGCAGTTTGTGACAAGACTTCCCTAAGGGCCACATCCTGCCACATGAGCCTCCCTGATTATTAAGATCTTCCTTGGAGACCCAGCACCACCATCGAACCGGAGCTGCTTTCCAAGGGCCTTTTCAGTTGTGGCACCTCCAGCTCTAAAACTTCTCCCCCAAAGAAGCTTATATGGTGCCAAGCCTTTGCAGTGCCAGACCTTTTTAAAAATTTGCCCAGGTCTTTTTAATTGTGGTGTTTTCAAGCACTGCTTTTCCGCTGGCTTATGTAATCTTTATTCTGTTCTGCTTTTATTTTGATGCCTTTTACATGTCTTTTTGTGTTTTCAGTGTTAGCTGCTCTGAGAGGCTTTTGCCTGACAGGAATGAATGAATCTCAAGCAAGCATGCATAGGACTCCAGTGGTTTAGCAATGTGTCTTTACGTTGTCCAATGTGGTTTGAATGTGTGAGGGGAGATTTTGCTTCTAATTAAAAAAAAGTATCACTTGAGGCTATTAACCCTGCTTAGCCATTAAACTCAGTCTAACCTACCTCACAGGGTTGTTGTGAGAATAAAATGGGGAGGAAGAGAACCATGTTCTCCACCTTGTGCTTCTTGGAGGAGGAAAGGGGATATATAGGCAATAAATAAATAAAATGACCAAATTTGTCTCGTCCAGGGGTAGCCAATGTGCTGCCTTGGAGGTGTTCTTGGACTACAGCTCCCATCATTCCTCACTTTGGCTGTGCTGGCTGGGGCTTAGGGGAGGGCCACTGGTTGACTATCCCTGATGTAATCCATGCTCCACAAAGCCATCTAAGCTGGTGAACACTGTGATAAGCTCTGGCGAAAAATGCCATGCACACAGAGGATTTGGAAAGATGTAGAAGGGCAGGAGCATCCTTCTTTTGAATCCAGTATTTTTACAGTTGAAATATTTGAACAACAGCCCCTTGTGAGACTGAAAAAAAAAATTGAATGTGTTAAAGCCCTCATGACAATTGTGTGCAGAGAAAAAAGCAAATCTGAACGATCCATTTACAATGTAAACACTCTGCAAGTGCCCTTAACAATTATTTGCAATAAAGAACTGTGTTTCACACTTGTTTAGTATGAGACTGCATTATGCTTTGTTAGCCCTGCATATCTATGTATATTTTGTATATTTATAATCCCCCAAAGAAGAATTAGTCCAAAACGCATCGGACATGTAATAAGTCTTAGAATGCTTCTCCACCTGGGAGTTGTAGTTTAACAGCATCTGGAGAACTACAGGTTCCCAATCCCTGTTTGGGAGGACCAGATGCTAAGCAGACCCAGATGCCTGTTCCCGTAAATTATAATTATCAATAAATTCCATTATTTAAATTTAATATCTGCATAGCAGAAGGAGCTTTTGTAGATGCTGCTTGTCATGCACAGATGGGGAAAAGACCCCACCCTTTTACAAAGCAGTTACTGCTTCTTAAGCACACTTAGTACTTTGAATTCATGCGATCTTTTTGCACACGCTGTACATTTATAGTACATTTAAAGCACTTGGCTTCCTGCAAACAGTTATGGGAACTGTAGTTTACTCCTCACAAAGCTTCAGTTCCCAGCACCCTTAACAGTCCCATGATTCTTTGTTGGGGGGGGTGTTCTCTCTAAATGTGCCTTGGCGAGTGCACCGCTTGAGTAGCCAAGCCTTGTGGTGCATAAGTGCAGCAGGAACCTTGCCCTAATATCTAGTCAAGTTCATTTAGAACTGACCACCACCTTAGGGTATAAGGACCAGTTATCCATCTGGCCAATTGCTCAGGCCTTGTACTTTGAAAAAACTGTTTCTGGAGCCTTGCCTGGCACAAGGTTCCTGTGCAATTTGGGAGCCACACCCAGCGCTGAGCTCAGTTGCCTGTCGTCAGATCTGCCTGTGTCTGTGGGTGGCTTTGAATGCTTGCAAAGTCCTTTCCACACACAGCACTTGAGTGGCATGTCCAGCAGCCTCTTAACAACCGAAGAGGCGGGGCTCTGAGTGAGCTGGCTAAGTATCACCCCTGAGCAGTCCATCTGTGGGATACTCTGGGCTTTCTCCAGTGATTGTAGTGTGTGTTTTTGCAGGTGACCGGTGGCGTGCTGATTCAGCTTTCCAGATAGCTGCAGCCCAGACTGCAACAGCCCAGACTGCAAATGTGCCACTGTCTGTGCCCTTTGCTGCTGTCCAAATAAATGTGCCAGCAGGATTGTTGTGTTTCTGTCTGTGGGGCAACAAACATAACACAAACCTGGTGATGGTAGCTCAAAGCTTCCATGCTACTTCTATAAAGTGGGTAAGGAAAAATAGTTAGCGCTGGACTTTATCTTCTTTTTATGAACTGTTTCAACAGCAGCTTGATCTGCAGCCTTTAGCAGGGGACAATGCTTAACTCCATTCTGTGAAAAATGTTACCTGTTGATTTTTGCCGGCCAGACTGGTCTAAGAGTGCCGAAACATTGATTGGCCTGGTATAACCTTAAACACAGGCCCACTTCCAGCTCCTATTAAAGGCCGCCTCTGTTTTTGAGAACTGGAGGCTTGAATAGTGTCTGCCCTTTATGAGTCCCTTTGGCTTAAGTTTACTCATGTTTCTGATTGTTGTTTTCAGGCAGAAATGGCAGTAGGACATGTGTATGTTACTATGAAGGGGGCAAATGCTCTTTCAACTCTTCCCTGGGATCTGGCATCACTTCTTACACATGTGCTCTGGAGACTGCAGGCCTCTCATTTATTCCCATATGTTCCAGAATTGGAAAAATCCTGCAGTGGCTCTCACTTGGCCCCATGGTCTCCAAATGTCCTCAGTTCTTATAGTGCTTGTCCCTCCTCTTGCTGCCAGTTTGATGCCACCCTCCGTTGGCGCATCCTGCCCATGCAGAAACAACAGTGCGAATTCAGCTCAGGAACCCAAGCTTTGTACAGTGGTAGCTTGGAGCCAAGATATAAATATAATAATAATAATTATGGACGCTGTGAGAATGATCAGGCATATATCAGTGTAAGTCCTATTGAATGCAGTGGGACTTACTTCTGAGTAAAAATTATTATACGGTAATTGCAGTACAGTGGTACCTCGGGTTACATACACTTCAGGTTACAGACGCTTCAGGTTACAGACTCCGCTAACCCAGAAATAGTACCTCGGGTTAAGAACTTTGCTTCAGGATGAGAACAGAAATCATGCTCCGGCGGCGCGGCAGCAGCGGGAGGCCCCATTAGCTGAAGTGGTACCTCAGGTTAAGAACAGTTGCAGGTTAAGAACGGACCTCCAGAACGAATTAAGTTCTTAACCCAAGGTACCACTGTAGTTCTCAAAAGATTATGTCTCAAAGCATGGCACCCTGCTCTCTGACTCTCAGAATGCCCTCGAGCAAGGATGGGAAGCATGTGGACCCTCCACCCATTTTCAAACTACAGCTCCCATAATCCCTGACCATTGGCCATGCTTGCTAGGACGGGAATCCTGCAGCATCTGGAAAGCCAGATTCCCTGTCACTGCCGTAGAGATTCCAGGACACACAAGCAGTCTCTCTCTGTCTGTCTCTCAGGTGGAGGGGGCTGGTTAGACAACCAGGTGATCTAGATCTAAGTAAACTGTCCCCTCCTGTCCACATGCTTAGATCCCAATTGTTAAAGGCAAGGGAGCAAGATAGATAATTTTTTTTGGTCTGGCAACAAGTAACCCTAAAAACATAGGTACCTTCTTTAAGGTCCTTTCTGCTTTGGTTCTGGATTTGGTACAACCAACATTAGATTTAGCATAATTGGGTTACCCTCTGCTTTGTGCCCTTAGCAGCTGCTAAGCACCCATGTGTGGACGCATGAATTTTAAGAATATATACACCTGATAGCTTAGTTGGTAGAGCACGAGAGTCTTAGTCTCATGATCATGGGGTTCCAGCCCCATGTTGGGCAAAAGATTCCTGCATTGCAGGGGGTTAATAATAGTAATAATAATAATAATAATAATAATAATAATAATAATAATAATAATTTTTATTTATACCCCTCCCTCCCCAGCCAAGACCGGGCTCAGGGCAGCTAACACCAAATATAAAAACAATTGATTGAAATACAGCTTAAAAAACAAGATTAAAATACAACGTTAAAACATTAAAATGCAGCCTTATTTCAGTGGAAACTCAATCAAAAACTTTTTGGGGGATGAAAACATCAAGTCTTCACCAAGGCTAACTATCCAGACTAGTCCTACATGGGCCAGAAAAAAGCCAGGGAAGTCCCCAAATAGGAGTTCCAACACAGAAGGATAAAGGAAAAAAGAAAGAGGGGGAGGGAAACAAATTGATTCCAAGCCAAAGGCCAGGCGGAACAACTCTGTCTTACAGGCCCTGCGGAAAGAAATCAGATCCTGCAGGTCTCATGAGGCAGAGCGTTCCACCAGGCCAGAGCCAGTGTTGAAAAGGCCCTGGCTCTGGTTGAGGCTAATCTGACTTCCTTAGGGCCCGGGACCTGTAGGGTGTTGCTACTTATGGACCTTAAGGTCCCGTCCAACCCTACAATTCTATACTTCATTATAAATATTTTCAAGGTAGTTTGCAAATTAATCCAGTGAAGCTTTTACAACATTTTCTCCATGCCAGGAAAAGCTTCCCTTGCTCAATTTATATGTGAATTACCAGTTCACATATTACCATGTTAATGTCAAGTTCACATGGTTTGCCATGTTTGTGGAGTGGGTGGCATGGGCAAGCGTTCTGTGCCTTTAACTGGAGACTTGCACGTGGGATGCCAGCTTGGGTAGCCATGTTTTTCTGTCTCCTTAGGAGCAAGCCTGACACACAGAAATTAGGCAGATAAAATGATTCCTGGTGTGAAGACAGAATGAACAGGGAATGTTTTCCCTGCTTAATTTCTGCATGCCATTGTGCTCTTAAAGGGCCAGGGGAAGGCACAGGTAAAAAGACAGTGACAGCAATACCAGGTTGTAGGGCAGAGATGAGGAAGCTGGACAGTGGATTGCAACTCCCATCATCCTTGACCATTGACCATGCTGTCTGGGACTGCTGGGAGTTGAGGACTAACATTTGGAGGGCCACAAGCTTCCTGTGTCACTGTTGAGTCATCAGATATAAATTCCTGCACCTTTCATAGAATCAGAGAATTTTAGAATTAACGGGATCCCCTCTGCAATACAGGAATCTCAATGTAGCTGTACAGAAGAAGGAATTTTTTCAAGCACAGCTGTCCTCATCTTAACAGTGCTAAAGCATGACAAGCTGGTACTAACGATAGTTCTTCCTTCCTGACAGTTGCTCTATCCCTCTGTTCCTCACTGTATTTCTGATGTTTTGATTGACACATCTTTGCCACAACATCTGAAAGGTTGTAAGCCACAGCACCTGCTGCCCTCTGCTGGTTACAAATGGCCCTGCAACCCATGCAAAGAATCCACAGTCTCTTTCAGTCAGCACATCACAAATCACAAATCATACATGTCACTAGAACATAAGGCACATGTGAGATTGAACCCCTGCTAGGAAGGGGAAAGTGTGTGAGCTACTCAAGATAGGATCAGATCCTACAAGCTCACTTTTGCCCAGTCCCTATCTCTCAGCCTAACCTTTTATTTCATAATTTCGTAAGATGTTTACACTGCTTGACTGTAAAGAAAATTGCAGTGTTGTTTTGAGGATAAAAGGGGTGGGTTTGTTAGTTGTCCCAAAAGGCACCTATTAATTATATATTATATGTTATTTACTATTATATTTGTATCCCACCCTTCCAAAGTTTCCCAGGACAGCAAACATCAAAAGATTAAAACAGTACAATTTAAAAACAATTTAAAAAAATTAAGAAACACTTAGAGCATTCAGAATTTCTAAACATATTTAAAAGTAATAATATACCCTCACAGTTATTCATTTGCACGGTTGCCATGGCAGGTATCTCTCAGCCATCAAATGCCTGGGTAAACAGGAACGTTTTAAAATTTCTACTGAATGAAGGAGACACCCAGGAGTGTATTTTGCAAACAGAGAACCACCACCAAGAAGGCCCTTGTCACAGGCCAACAGCAACCTGGCAGCAACCAGAGGTGGTGCCATCAGCATGGCCTCCCCTGCCAACTGCAGAGCCTGAGATAGTTACTATTGTGAGGGCAGAATGAAAACTAGTTAAATATCATCACTATCAGTTTGTCATGGACAAGTGATCAGGGAAAAAAACATACAGTACACAAAATAAACAAATCTCTCATTAGAAGAGGGTCATGTTCCCTCTTTTAATGAGGCATTTGTACATGTTAATTGAAAAAGTCGTAATTGGACTTGTCACATTGAAATAATTAGTGTCCAGTGCCATGATTATACAATTTTGAGGCTGGTACATCCTTTCCTAGAGGAACCAGACCTGTCCATGGTCACTCAGGCCTTTCTGACCTCTTGGCTTGACGGCTGTAACACATTGTATGTGGGGCTCCCTTTGCAAAGCGCTTGGAAACTCATCTGGTGCAAAACACTTCTATATTTTAGGTGCTAATTAAAATGGAGCATATTATTTAAATTTTGCATGATCTACACTGGTAGCTTGTCATTCTGTTATGTGAACAAGTGTTTTCTCCCCCTTTGCCCTATGAGCTTTGTTTCTCTGGAGTCCAACTCATCTGGCTTTAATTTTGTATTATATTGGGAAGCTTTGGAATAAAATCTTCCTAATCTTGTTTTAAAGATTCTGTTATAGTTTGGTGAATTTAGGTGAAGCCTTTCTTTCTTTCTTTCTTTCTTTCTTTCTTTCTTTCTTTCTGATTCTTTCTTTTTTGTTGAATAGATTTTATTGAAGTTTGGGGGGAAATACAAAGATTAATATCAGATATATTTTTATCGAGGCTAAAAAACTAATACAGACCAGAAAGGGGGGGGGGAGTTGAAGAGAAAAGAAAGGGGGAAAAGGAGAACTTCTGATTCTTTATCTGTCAGCTATATGTAGAAAATTATTTGTAGAAAACACCCAACAAATAAATTTTCTAGAAACAAATATTATCATTGTTTCATCTTTATCCCAGGAAAAGGCTTCACTTGCTAAATTCCTGCATGTTGGACTACAGGCACATGAGCCCCACCAGAAATAATGTTTCATTCCCAGTTGTGGTTGTTGTGAGAGAAGCAGAAGAATATCCAAAGAATGGTCGTGACAGCTGAAATCCCAAGCCCCAGACCATGGGAGGGGGGATAAAAAGAACTACTTGGCAGTGGTGCCAGCTTGCAAAGGTGATGGGGGGGCAATGTCATGGGTCAGGGCGCTGGGAGGAGCCTGGGGTGGACCAAACCTGGTGACTCCTCCTCTTGGCATCGCCACTGGCAGGAGGAGGAGGGGCTGGCTGCCGGAGCCACACTACAATCGGCTTTGTGCTTTGCCTCCGTGCTTTTTGGACATTGGGGGGTCCAGCCCCTACCTACCCCCCAAATATAGAGGGGGGCAAAAGGGCTTGGCCTCCAGGAGCTAGTGCCCCTGCTACTTAGTATTTTCAAATGGCCAGCTGATTTCAGCACATTGTATACTGAAGTATGATCCACCCGGATACATGAATGCTAATTGTTAGATAATATAAAATTTAATTTTATATGTAATATTGCGAGAAGGCGCAATATTTATGTTAGATTGAGCTATACAGGAGATTTCTTGGTGTGTTTTTTTGTTTTATATATCTTGTCTTATATGTTTTCTTTATATTGGATGTATAGATATGGCAAGCATTATTCATCTTTCTTCCCGCTCTCACTTTTGGAATCCTGAATGTGTGTGCTTGAAAATACACACATTCTTCCTGCAACTGGACCTGTGCCCCTGCTCACTGCTGCTTGCCAGCTCCACTAACGCTTCCCCTCTCTACCCTTTCAACTATTAAGCTCGCTTTTCCCAGTCCCATTTCTGAAGGCTCTTCTCTCTGATTCTGCAGACCTGATTTGCACCCCTGTTTTCACAGGGGTGATCCAAACTAGTATATATTAAGAACATTGTGATCCAATCTAGTGTATATGAAGGACATTGGATGCTGTTTTTCACTGAGAGATCTTGGTTTAAGTAGCCTATTTGTTTCCCAGATTGTAATGTTATGACTCCATTGGACTCTGAAATTTTAGAATGAAACATGGTACTCCTGTTGAATTTGAATTGAATTGCAGCTCAGCCTGTGCACCCTTTTTCAATATGTCAATACAGCATACGCCTTGAAGGCTGGGAAACTGGAATGAAAGTTGGTGTGGGTTTATTCCACAATTCATGTTCAAACCTGTTTTCATGAGAAACTGACTAGGCCTCACAGATACGGTGCTTAATTAGTTTACAAGTGGGACCCGCAGCAAAAATCTGCTTGCCCTCTATTCCAACCCTTGTCCTCCCATTTCCTGAGTTTCCACCCTCCCTCAACAGCCAGTCAGCATTCTGTGGCCGCTGAGCATGCTCATTGCTCGGGGGCTTGTTTCTGCGGGGTGGGGAGGCAGCTTGTAATTCTGAAAACCTTTCAGTTCCCTCTTGCGCCTCCATGGTCTTGTTTTGGTAACAACCCTGCTGGCACTTGCTGGCTGAGTTTGCCATTAGAAGGAGTGATATATCTTCATAACTACAGCAACACTCCCAACACAGATCAAATTGTCATTTAACCCCCCCCCCAGCATAGGAATTCATGGCCTTGGTGTGCCTGGCTAGCACATAAGCCTGTTGAACTGGTTAGAATGTAGAATCATTTGCGCATGAGATCTAAAATGTGTGCGCACCCTCTTGCCCTGCTTCGATGGTGGTGCCTTTGCTTGATGAGAGAAAGTGAGCAGGCTTTTCAAGCTGTGGGGACGTTTGTTTCAAGACCTCCACTCTCTTCTTCCATGGCAACAAATAGGGCGACCATCAGAAGAGTCAAACAGAAAAGGGAACTTGGCAGGTACAGTTGTTCTCACCTGGCAAGCTGCCCCATGGTCCAGGAATAAATACATTGCATTTATATTAGCAGTCAGGCCAGGGAGATCCAATGGTGCTACTGGACTCCAGCTCCCATCATCTCTGACTACTGACCCTGCTGGCTAGGATGCTGGAGTCGGAGTCCAGCAACATCTGGAGGGCACCAGTTTGGATACACCTGAGCTAGGCTTTTAGTTCAATCTCAAAGGTGCTTAAAATGTCCAGCTCACAAAGGCAAGCAGAACCATAGAAACGAGTCTTTCCCCTGGCTCATTTTTATGTTGACCACTAGAGGGCAATAGAGAGCCATGTTCCCATTACGGGTCGTTGTGCTGCGTTGAATATTCGTTTATTTCCACCTCCACCAGATTAATGAGGTGGGCAGGTGGTGGTGGAGACAGACAGGTACAGTGGTGCAGTTGCGTGGCAAGTCCCCTCCCCCCATGTGAAATGAAGACACCGGACACATTATTTAAGGTTAATGGGCATAAAAAGGCCACAACTTTATTGATTACAGGAATTGAAAGGTATTGGCCTTAGGCATTGGCTCCTATCGACTACCCGACATGGAGACCGGGAAGGGTTATCCACAAGCCGTGGGGGTCCTGTTGAAGTACGCGAACTAGGATCCCACGGGTGCCACCGCTCGGGGGCGTGCCGGAGGCCCTTACCTCCCTAGGTTTTGGACAGGGCAACGCCCCCCAGAGTCCTCTACCGGACTACCCTTTCCATTGGGGGAAGGTGATGGCGCTTCCTTCCCCCTTCATTTGCATAACAATTACCCCTGCCAATGCCTAACCGCCAATACCGAGGAAGTTGTGACGTTTGCTACGAGGTAGGCGAAAAAACCAAAAGGCTAGAAGTGTGCCAAGTTGGAAAAATTCCTACCAGGCCCCTTGCGGTGACCAACCAGAGTCCATAGCAAGGTCATAGCTAGCTAAGCCTAAAGGGTGGGTGGGATGGGGAAACCGGTCAGCTGGAACAGAGCAAAGAGGGCGGTCCCCGGGCGCGCCTGGCCTTAAATGGGCTAGCCCACGCCTCCCCAGCCCGCCGATTGGTGAGCAGGGTTGCAGGCACGCCTGGGGATTCCCTTGTTCTCACGGGGGCAAAAGGCCAGCCCCCGTGTGAGTGGGAGGGGGTGGCCCGCAACCCCCTCTCCTCTCAAGTTCAGAAATGGCTTTACTTCATTTTAGGCTCTGGACTTAATGGCGTTAGGAAGAACCCTTTTTAGATGGCCCTGCTGATCATTTGACTGAACTTCTGCCTTAGAGACCTTGTCCTGATGGAGCCACTGAGCCAGGTCAGAAACCCAGGGCAGGTACTATTCATGTGTCTACAATGTGAATGTCAGAAATGGCATCCGAGTGTTTCTTGCTTTCAGCAGAAGTAGGTCTACTTGCCCCAAACAGTGGATGCAGTGCGAAGGCCTGTTTCACTTCTGACTCCACCTGAGGCTCACAGGATTTAAATGTTCCTCCAGACAATGCAATTCCCTCTGCATAGGCAATTTGGTGTTAGGGAGAAGGCTTCTCACCCAGCCCTGAGGTGTGTGTGTGTGTGTGTGTGTGTGTGTGTGTGTGTGGTGGGAGCAGAGCGGAGCAAAGAACAGGGTGAGGAACCTATGGCTCTCCAGATGCTGTTGGACTCTAACTTGGCTGTTTGTGAGAACTGGGATTCGAGGTGAAGGAGCTTCAGTAGAGCAGAACAGGAGCAGGCGATGGCAGGTGGAGGGGAGCAAGTGGTGACAGGGTTTTGCCCCTTCCTTGCCCATCTTGAGCCAAAGTCAAATGCCACGTTGTGTGTGTTCGTGTATAAAGGGCAAGCAAACACCTTCTGTGTTGTGATGCCACATGGAGCTGCAATATCACATCAAACCTTGCCTCTTGGGCAATGCCAGAGCTGGGCTGCATATCCTGTAACCTCTACTCCTGTGGAAACCAGGAAGCCACATGCTTCAAGATTCCCAGAAATCTGAAACCGTTTGCCTCCCCATCCTAGGACTTCATGAGTTTCCCCATTGCAAAGAATCTATTCCCAACATCAGAAATCAAAGAAGGGTTAAGTCGAAGATATTTCCAAATGAGATACAGCAACTTAATAATGTATTGTATTTCTCTTACAATTCAGGATGACAGTGAATACATAATTACAAGTGTATTATTAGCTCACTGGTCACAGTTGGTCCACACAAAGTAGGGGGTTAAAATATATGCAAACACATATGCACCATTTTCTTCTACAATTTTTAGAAAAAACTGTTTCAAGTTTGTAGTAGAACTGCAGCCTTTCAGTGCAATCCTACCTATTCATTGAGCTCAATGGAATTTACATTTGATCCCATTCAAGGAAGACTGGCAGTTAAAATTAATGGACTGTGCTGAAATGGTAAAACTTACGGCAAGAATTAGAAACCAGGAAGAAATTACTTTTAACAATGGGAAAATATGTAATTTATTTGAAAAATGATTGTAAGCAATTAAAAATGATTGTAAGCAATTAAAAAAATCCTTAGCAGGATTAATTTAAAACTCCAGTTTTTCATTTTCTCCTTTCCTTTTCCTTTTTCCTATTAAGATTATTGACTAAGGAAAAGGAAAGGAGAAAATGAAAAACTGGAGTTGGAACGGAGATGCAGTATAAAAATCCCAACAGAAGGAATCCAAGGGGATATTTGTATTATTAATTAATGTGTATATGATGTAAATTTGAAAAAAACTGAAAATAAATTTTATATATAAAAAAGGAATTTACATTTGAGCAGACACATATAGTTTAGTCATTACTTGCTTAAACTTTGCCCGATAATTTTCAACCTGTTGGGTCCTTCTTCAGCAGCTTCCAATGATTAAAAACACATACATGTTTCAGAAATATGGTGAAGAGTCTCCTTAACTCATTAGGAATGTTGATTCTTTTAAGATTCTAGTTCTTATTAACCCACTTTAATTATGTTTTTAAGGCTGCAGTCCTGTGCGTACTTTCCTAGAAGTAAGTTTCACTGAACCTAGTGGGACTTCTGAGTAAATATTCATAGTATTGCCTTGTAAGTCATTCATATTATGAACACACAGTAGTAAGTCTGTACTTTTTCACTTTACAAATTATAAACCACCATTTAAAATTTATTAAAGTTTAATTTATATACCTCCCTATACCCAGAGGTCTCAGGGCGCTTCACAGAAAAATTCAAAATATAAAAAAGCAAAATAAGAACAATAACCCAATAACACCCCCCCCAAAAAAAGATCCACATTTTAGAAGCATATAAGATGTCAATCAGGTCAACCAAATGCCTGGTTAAAAAGGAACGTTTTGCCTGGCGCCTAAAGGTGTATAATGAAGGTGCCAGGCGAACTTCCCTGGGGAAAGGCTTCCACAGCCAGGGAGCCACTGCAGAGAAGGCCTGCTCTCGTGTTGCCACCCTCCAGACCTCTCGAGAAGGAGGCACACGAAGGAGGGCCTCCAAAGATGATCTCAGGGTCTGGGTAGGTTCATATGGAAAGAGGTGGTCCTGAGCTATACCCAAAGGTCACTAAGAAATAATTTAAATACAATTGCAATTAAAAGAAGCCAAAATAAAAACAAATCCACTGTACCTCTGTTTTGTTGAGATTAAGCCTCAGTTTCGTAGCTAACATCCTATCCATCACTGTACCCAAACAACAATTCATGGGATGATATCTAGCCTTAGCTATTTCAGTAGAACCACTGAAATCAGTTGATTTCAATGTTTGTTGTAAGCATGATCAATGTTGGATATCTCCCATGGTCTCTGCAGCCTCTGTGGCAATAGACAGAAAAAATAGCATGAGCTGGATGTTATCAGTGTGTTTATTTGTTGTTTCTTAAGAGAAGCACAATGAATTTTCGTTTTTCATGTCTCACGCTAGGAAAGTTTGCACATTTCAATTATTTCTTTATTTGGGATGGATGCTTTGAGTTAAGTAAAAGGTAAAGGGACCCCTGACCATTAGGTCCAGTCGTGGCCAACTCTGGGGTTGTGGCGCTCATCTCGCTTTATTGGCCGAGGGAGATGGCGTACAGCTTCTGGGTCATGTGGCCAGCATGACTAAGCCACTTCTGGCGAACCAGAACAGCGCACGGAAATGCCGTTTACCTTCCCGCCGGAGCGTTACCTATTTATCTATTTGCACTTAAGAGTGCTTTCGAACTGCTAGGTTGGCAGGAGCCCGGACCAAGCAATGGGAGCTCAGCCCGTCGCAGGGATTCAAACCGCCAACCTTCTGATCGGCAAGTCCTAGGCTCTGTGGTTTAACCCACAGCGCCACCCGCGTCCCTTTTTGAGTTAAGTACTGTCCTTTAATTTCTGTGCATGTTGGCTCTAAATGTCAAAGGAACAGTGAGTGGTTGACAAGATTTAGAATGGTACCAGAAGCATTCTTATGAGAAAAGAGGGCCAATGCACAATGACGGATAGGTCAATAAGCAACCATCAGTCATTGTGAAGTAGAACTTCTATGATCAGAAGGAGTATACCTCTAAATACCAGATGAACACTATCCAACTACCTTCTGAAAATCCCCTGCTGCCAGGCTGCTATTTTCCCTTGAAGGTTCTGTTTGCAATAAATAATACCTTTAGGAGCAGATAGCAGTAGTGAAAAAATTCACAAGGAGCCTGATGTGGGGACCTGTTCCATATGAGGAACAGATACTGGATTTGGGTTCCATCAGCACAAGGATATCCACTTGCACAATGGGACTCCCCACTCCCACTTCTGTGTCCTGTTCCCTCCCCAAATCTGCTTCGGAGAGTTGGGGAAACTCCTAAAACATATTTTTTGGGGGGAGGGGGAGAGGTCCCACTGAGAAAGCAGAAATCATTGCTCTGATGAGACATTTTGGCTGGATCTAGACACATCAAAGAAGCTTTTCAGTTAAACGCATCACAAACTTTGTATAAGAAATCAGGTTAGCAAAAACTGAACTCTACAGCACCATCTGGTGTCACGGTGTTGGAGTGCATAAACAGCACATATAAAGCACTTTTTCTTTGCCAATGTAGCTGAGTCCTTAATACAGTGGTACCTTGGTTTACGAACTTAATTCGTTCCTAAAGTCTGTTCTTAAACCGAAACATTCTTAAACCAAGGCACGCTTTCCCCAATGAGGCTTCCCACCACCGGTGCCCTTCCACTGTTTGGCTTCCGTTCGTAGACCGAGGCAAAGTTTGCAAACCGGAACACTACTTCCAGTTTTGCAGAGTTCGTAAACTGAATAGTTCGTAAACAGGACTGTTCTTAAACCAAGGCAGCACTGTACTACATTGGATACAGCCCCTGCCTTCTTCATGGATGGAATGTAACCTGCTGTATGAAAGTCAGTTCTATCCCCTGTGCTGCCCACTTTTGCACCAGCCCATGCCCACCCTTGGTATACACACAAGGGAATGTGGCCCTCTGGCTGAAAAGGGTTTTCACCCCCTGCTTTAAACCACCTTTTGTTTCAGAGTTGGGGGCAGAATCAACCAGACCTGGCTTTCCACCTGGGAAGCTTCAATCCACTAAGCACTTTCCCCTGCGCCATTGTCCACCCCCTTGGGGAAACAAAGCCCTGCAGGTCTTTGCTCTCAGCCCTGCATTCAGACATGTGCAGGACAAACATTGTGGGAGGAGGCAAAGTCTTTTGGGGACCTTATCCAAGTAGCGCTTGTTTATTTTTACCTCCAAGGCCGTTCTCTCTTGCTCTGGCTGGTGGGTCCTTGCTCTTGTTGCCATGGCACTTGAATGCAGGGCAAAGGGCCTTCCCTGGCAGAAGGACATGTGGCTATTTCAGGCACATGTGGCCTTTGCCCACTCCACTCCTGTCAGGAAAATGACATAACACATTGCAACCAGATCAGGCTTCCAAAGGGGCAAAGTCCAGTGCCAGGTATGTCTGAGCTTCCTATGAGGTGCTTGAGGGACAGCTGCATTAATGTTTCCCTGCCTGGCAATTCCTCTGCAAATGCTCTCTTCCTTCTTGCCCCATAATCGGCAGGTGCTGTGAAACCTATTTCACACTTGTACAGGCCCAGTCAATAGCACATTTATCCCAGGCAGGGCTGCTCCTACCATTAGGCCAAATGAAGCAGTTGCCTCAGGTAGCAGAGACTTGGGGGTGGGTGAGCTGTTGGTGAACAGAGCTTCGTCAGCTACATGGTCTGCCATCCACCCCATATGCTAGCCTTTCACCCTGAGGCATAATGCTGACCTCTCACCAGTGCTGAAGTCAGAATCAGCTACTAGTCTAGTTGGCTTCAGTGCTTGGAATTGGGAGTGATGGAACCTTTCCCTTCACCTCAGGCAACAATATGTCTTGAGCTGGCTTTGAACCCAGGTTTCGGCTGAGTAGAGAACACTGAACATACCAAGCCTCTTGGGCTTGCTGATTGCAAGGTCGGCAGTTTGAAAGCAGAGATGAGCGCCACAGCCCAAAGTCAAATTCAACTGGAGTCCAAACCACACCGTGATCAACTCCCGCCCAGGAACCAATGTCCCCACTGTGGAAGGACGTGTGGGTCCAGAATTGGCCTCCACAGTCACTTACGGACTCATTGTTAAAACCGTGTTTATGGAAGACAATCATACCTGGCTACGAGTGATTGCCAAAGAAAGAAGAAGAAGAAGAAGAAGAAGAAGAAGAAGAAGAAGAGCACAAGCTATGTACCCTTAGGGAAATGCTATATAAATATTAATATCCAAATTTTCCATTGCCAGTATTTTGAGGTGGCTTACAAAACAGAATGAAACTATCAACTGTAAAATTAAAAACTATTCCAAATGTATAATCCAAATAATTTATAGGAGTAATCAGATAGTGATAAGAAAATATCATTGGCTAAATGCTTGGGAAAATAAAACAATGTAGATCTGGCACCTAAAAGAACAGTGGGCACCAGTTATTCCTAGGGAGAATATACCAGAATCAGGTGCCACTGCTGCCACAGAAAAGTCCTTTTTCCTAGTCATCACCTGCCTAGCTTACGAAAGTGGGGACACTTTGATTACAACCTCAGATGAGAGTATCATCATCTATGGGTCTCCTAAAAATGCCCATGAGTTTGGATAGCACTCACACAGAGGATATGCGTTTTATTGGCTGTTCCAGAGTTGCTCTGTTATTCCATTCCCCTTGAGTCTTAATCGAAGGTTGTCAGCATTTTACTGGTCCCGGTCCTATGCCTTTAATAGCAGTCTAAATGCAAATATTTTGCAGGTAAATATTTCCCCAAGGCATGTTAGAAACTGTACCTTATCATCTGTGTGCCATGCTGCTGTGAAGGGCACAGGATCAGGGCCAATTAAAAAAAGAGGGACCCTTGTTGGAACCTGATAATATTTTTTTCCCAGAAGCATTGCAATACTTTTTTTAAAAAAGTTTGCTTTTGGTGGCTAGAGTTCTACTTGGAGCATTCATATTTCAGGGTGTCACCCCTCCCCAATTTTCCCTTGCCATATTTTGAAAACAGGACCCATTTATAGCTCTTAGTGATGGGGCAGGCTTCAAAAAGTGTGTATATACATCTATATCTATGTATCCATCCTTTGGAATAGGGCTCTGAAGCACCCATCTGTTATTTACAGACCCTCCAAGTGTCCCCATTTTCCAAGGACAGTTCTAGATTTTAAGAAGCTGCCCTGACTTCTGATTTGACCCTGGAATGACCCATTTTTCCTTAGGATGTCCCTATTTTCATTGGAGAAATGTTGGAGGGTATGGAGTTATGCGCCCCCCCAAGCCAGGAGATAAGTAACTATACAAGTTTTAGAAGACACCTGAAGGTAGCCCTGTATAGGGAAGTTTTTTAATGTTATATTGTGTTTTTATATGTGTTGGAATCAGAGTAGCTGGGGCAACCCAGTCAGATGGGCAGGGGATATTACTACTACTACTACTACTACTACTACTACTACTACTACTACTATGGAATAGGACATCCCTATTTTCATCAGAAAAATGTTGGAGGGTATGCATTTGTTACCATTTCATATTATGCCAATAAAGGCTGAATGAATGAATGAATGAATGAGAGTATTACCATTTTATATCCTGCTATTCAGGATCTAAAAATCCAACCAAAGTGATTTGCAACCACATATTTGAAAAACGCATTAAACCATACTATCAGATTAAAACACATTGAGGCTAGATCGCCCTGAGAAGAGGCCGACAAGAGCAGACCTTGAGGATGGTCTTTGCCTGCCTGCCTGCCTCATGCTCTTGCACCATTTGAACATGGACGCTGCATTCCTGGGCTTGGATCCAAGATATTATAGTGAGATTGTAGAGGGTCATCGAGGCCCCCTGACCACTCGCATGTGCTGCTCTCCCATGGATGTTCTCATGATTTTGTTTGCCAAGAATAAACCTAACAAGTCAAAGGTGACTGTAAGGCTCTGGAAACCAGAGCAAAGGTAAAGGCCCAGCCAGGGCCAGGCCACTCCTTCAGATAAGTAATTGTTTGGGTAGGTGGTATTGATGAAAGGCAAGGTCAACGTGGTCATTTGACAGATGGAAAATTTGCTCCAGGTTGTGCTTTCGAGGGGGTTATTTGAATAGGCCTGGTGTTAGGATGAGGCATCTCTTGGGCTGTTGGCAGAGCCCCAGCCACCCTGATGTCTTTTGCTGAGTCCTCTCCCACCTGCGGGTGGGCAAATGTGAAGTCCAGCTTCCTGCCAAAGGTAGGCAAGGAGGTGCAGGGAAAGTAACCATGTCCACAGCTACCTTTGCAAGTGTGCAAAGGTAATCCCGTGTTCTTCACTGAGTTGCAACCTGGCCACCCTACCATAGCTGTCAACGTTTCCCTTTTTTAAAGGGAAATTCCCTCATTCTGAATAGGATTCCTCGCAAGAAAAGGGAAAAGTTGACAGCTATGCACCCTATGCACAAGCTCATAAACCAACGGTGCAACCTGGAGGGGGGACACCAGCAACAACTAGGAGACCTGAGGCAGACGTATGAGTTTATTCTTTTATTTTGACAATTTATATGCTGCTTAATTACCGTCTCTGAGCGGTATACAGAAACTCAGTACAATTAAAACAAGTTAAAACTATAAAATCAGAATGATGTTGGTGATGGTGATTGAAAGGGAAAAGAGTAGCGAAACAGCAGAGCAAGGGCCTTCAATGAGACTTTTGGGCCGGGAGCGGAATTTCTGCTTTTTCTGGGTTGTATTCAGTGCTGCACATGGTGGTCCTTCTGCTTCTTCTCTTCTCCCTGAACAGCCTCAAAATCTGCTTTGGAGGGTTTGACAACCCCCAGAGCAGATTTTGAGGGTACATGGGGAGCTGCAGGTGAGTGGAGCATTCTGTTGTGCAAGCAGGCATCTGCTACACTTGCAGAACAGTCCTGGATGTGACCTGTGAAGACTGCTGGCTGGCTGGCTGGCTGGTTGTTGTTGTTTCACAAATTGAATTTGCTGTGACATTGCCATTACCAAGAGGTTTTCAGTCACTTCTTGGTTCTTTGGCTGTGTATGGTAGGGGGAGGCCTGTTCAGAACTCTGAAGCCTTCACTTGAGTTAGTTGCCATAGATATAGAGTGCAGTGTGACTAAGGTCAAGTTCCAGGTGGATTTTCCCAGCAGCCCCTGTACACTGAGGTGGTTGATGCATCTCATTTGGGCTAATCCACCTAGTCTAGATTTGTTGCTGAGCCAGTTCAGCTGCCTGAAAGTGCCCGTCCCATGATTACTGAACTGCCCAATTTGCCCAGGTCACGCATTCCCTCTCTGGCAAACCCTGATGGTACTATCAGGAAAGGACAGAGGGATCCACAGCACCAGTTCTTCCTCTTGTGTTATGTTCCTGTCTGATGGTGCATGCCACCCCGAAAGAATCCAGACTGTTTTCTCGTCAGGGGTCAGGCTTGCATGCTGTCTTCACAAGGGGAGGTGGTCGCTCTAAGGGAAAGAGAAGTGGGTGCCCCCTCCCCACTCGCCCCTTCCTTTAATCTTTCTTCTGTCACTTTAAGAAGAGTAAAGCAGATCAGAAACAAGGGGGATTAAAGGCTTAGTGACTCCCAGCTTTCCATTCCCTGGGCTGGTAGGTTAGTATGTCAGTGAGTTACTGTGACACATGTGCTCCAATTCTTCAGGCCCACGACTCTGATCACAGATCCGCCCCACCATAAACAACTAAACTCTGACCCCTGCTGCAATCCATGTTTTTTTCTACCCACCATCTCATCTGTTCACCCCACCAGTCCATAGCTGTCAACTTTTCCCTTTTTTAAAGGGAAATCCCCTTATTCCGAATAGGATTCCTCACAAGAAAAGGGGAAAGTTGACAGCTATGCACCAGTCTCCTTCCCATTTTGGCAATGTACCGTACTGCTACAACTGAGCTAATCATGTTCTCTGTGATTTCCCTAGAGTTCAGGTCCATGTGATTTGGCTGGAAGGATGAACTAACCCAAAAGCAGTAATGACAGATTCCTCACATTCTCTGGTATGCTGGAACAATGCACCCAGGTAGTTGGATCACAGATCACCCGGCTCCAGTTCTTTGCTCAAGAGACCTCTGGCATCTCCTCCCTGACTAGACACCCTTTTCCTCAGTGGGAGTGTGACATTCACTCATGGCTGCAGTCCTTAATCCTCCTTCAGCACTGGCCATGTGAGTGATGATAGACCAGCCAGAAGAGCTGTATGAAAAGGCAGGGTAGAAATGTATTTTAAACATAGAGAAAATGAGTTGCTGAAATGCTTGACTTGTTAGAGCCCTGCAGACTTCCAAGGACTCTGGGTCATTGCTTGACCATGCTGTGTGCTGGTGCTGACCATGACATGATAGTGTTTCTCAGATTTATTGAATTTGGACCTTTCTTCTGAATGTACTGACATGAAACACATAGACCCAGCCCGACATCAGTAATCTGGAGAGTCTTGTGTGAAGGTATGCGCTACCCATATCTATCTTCTAAAACCATTCATAGGAAGTTATCATTTGAAAATGCCTATTTCAGTGAATGGATTATGAATTTATGACAACAACAACTTAAACCAGACAGGGTTGCCCCAGCCACTCTGGGTGGCTTCTAACATAGGGTTGCCATGTTTTGATGAGCAAAAAAGAGGACTTGTTTGCCAGGACACATTTGTAGGTGGGTTGGGGGGGAGGGAGGGGGGAAATAGTAGAAATTATAACGCTGAAAAGGAGAACTATGGACTATGGCAACCCTACCCAACATAATAACACAGCAGAGCATAGTAAAACATCAAACATTAAAAACTTCCCAATACAGAAATGCCTTCAGATGTCTTCTAAAAGTTTTGTAGTTTTTACCTCCTTGACATCTGAAGCGAGGGTGTTCCACAGGGATGCATGCCATCAGGTCTATACAACTGTGGGGCAAAGAACCTATCAATAATACTAACCCTTTCTGTAAGCCTAACCCCAACCACAACCCCACCCCTAACTCTAACCCTAACCCTAACCCTAACCCTAACCCTAACCCTAACCCTATCAATAACCATATATATCTAACCCTAATCCCAATCCTAACCCTAATCCCAATCCTAACCATAACAACAATCCTATATCTAACCCTAACCATAAATACAACCCTATCCATTACTGTAAATCTAATCCTATCTCCAACCCTAACCCTGGCCCTAGCAATAACCCTAACCCTAACCCTAACACTAAACATATCTTGAACTCAAACCCTAACCCTATCCCCAACCCCTACCATTACCCTATCGCTAGTCCTAACCCTCACCCTCACCCCAATCCTCTGAAACCCCAACCCCAACCCCAACTGTAACCATAACTCCAACACTAACACAAACCCTATCGCCAATGAAAACCCTAACCCTATCAATAACTCTAAACCTAACATTAAACATTCACCAAACCCTAACCCTAACCCTAACCCTAACCCTAACCCTAACCCTAACCTCAACGTCAACCCTAACCCTAACCCAAATTCCAACCTTAAACCTAACCCTGACCCTATCTCCAACCCTAACCCATGAACGCAACCCTAATCCTATCCCTGACCTTGACCCTAACCCTACCCTAACCCTACCCTAACCTAAACCCTAACCCTAACCCTATCTCCAACCCTAACCCATGAACGCAACCCTAATCCTATCCCTGAACTTGACCCTAACCCTAAACCAAAACCTAACTCTATCCCTATCCTAACCTAAACCCTAACCCTAACCCTAACCTCAACCCTAACCCTATCTCCAACCCTAACCCATGAACGCAACCCTAATCCTATCCCTATCCCTGACCTTCACCCTAACCCTAACCCTACCTTACCCTACCCTACCCTACCCTACCCTACCCTAAATTAAACTAAACCCTAACCCTAACCCAAACTCCAACCTTAAACCTAAACCTAACAATATCTCCAACCCTAACCCATGAACGCAAGCCTAATCCTATCCCTGACCGTGACCCTAACCCTATCCCTAACCCTACACTTACCCTAACCCTAACCCTAACCCTAACCCTAACCCTAACTCCAACCTTATACCTAATCTTAACCCTATCTCGGGTTGGGACACGGGTGGCGCTGTGGGTAAAACCTCAGTGCCTAGGACTTGCCGATCGTATGGTCGGCGGTTCGAATCCCCGCGGCTGGGTGAGCTCCCGGCTTTCGGTCCCAGCTCCTGCCCACCTAGCAGTTCGAAAGCACCCCTAAGTGCAAGTAGATAAATAAGTACCGCTTTATAGCGGGAAGGTAAACGGCGTTTCTGTGTGCTGCGCTGGTGCTGGCTTGCCAGAGCAGCTTTGTCACGCTGGCCACGTGACCTGGAAGTGTCTGCAGACAGCGCTGGCCCCCGGCCTCTTAAGTGAGATGGGCGCACAACCCTAGAGTCGGACACAACTGGCCCGTACGGGCAGGGGTACCTTTACCTTTAACCCTATCTCCAACCCTAACCCATGAACGCAACCCTAATCCTATCCCTGACCTTGACCCTAACCCTAACCCTAACCCTAACCCTAACCCTAACCCTAGCCCTAGCCCTAGCCCTAGCCCTAGCCCTAGCCCTAGCCCTAGCCCTAGCCCTAGCCCTAGCCCTAGCCATAACCCTACCCTAACCCTAACCCTAACCCTAACCCTAACCGAAACTCCAACCTTAAACCTAACCCTAACCCTATCTCCAACCCTAACCCATGAACACAACCCTAATCCTATCCCTAACCTTAACCCTAACCCTAACCCTAACCTAACCCTAACCCTAACCCTAACCCTATCTCCAACCCTAACCCATGAACGCAACCCTAATCCTATCCCTGACCTTGACCCTAACCTGAACCCTAACATGAACCCTAACCCTAACCCTAACCCAAATGCCAACCTTAAATTTAACCCTAACCCTATCTCCAACCCTAAACCATGAAGACAACCCTAATCATACCCTGACATTGACCCTAATCCTAACCCTAACCCTAACCCTAACTCCAACCTTATACCTAATCTTAACCCTATCTCGGGTTGGGACGCGGGTGGCGCTGTGGGTAAAACCTCAGTGCCTAGGACTTGCCGATCGGATGGTCGGCGGTTCAAATCCCCGCAGCTGGGTGAGCTCCCGGCTTTCGGTCCCAGCTCCTGCCCACCTAGAGGTTCGAACGCACCCCTAAGTGCAAGTAGATAAATAAGTACCGCATTATAGCGGGAAGGTAAACGGCGTTTCCATGTGCTGCGCTGGTGCTGGCTTGCCAGAGCAGCTTTGTCACGCTGGCCACGTGACCCGGAAGTATCTGAGGACAGCGCTGGCCCCCGGCCTCTTAAGTGAGATGGGCGCACAACCCTAGAGTCGGACACAACTGGCCCGTATGGGCCGGGGTACCTTTACCTTTAACCCTATCTCCAACCCTAAACCATGAACGCAACCCTAATCCTATCCCTGACCTTGACCCTAACATGAACCCTAACATGAACCTAACCCTAACCGAAACTGCAACCTTAAACCTAACCCTAACCCTATCTCCAACCCTAAACCATGAACGCAACCCTAATCCTATCTCTGACCTTGACCCTAACCTGAACCCTAACATGAACCCTAACCCTAAGCCTAACCCTAACCCAAACGCCAACCTTAAATTTAACCCTAACCCTATCTCCAACCCTAAACCATGAAGACAACGCAAATCCTATCCCTGACCTTGACCCTAATCCTAACCCTAACCCTAACCCTAACCCTAACCCTAACCCTAATCCTACACTAACCCTAACCCTAACCCCAACCCCAACCCTAACCCTAACCCTAACCCTAACCTAAACCGTAACCCTAACCCTAACCCTAACCCTAACCCTAACCTCAACCACAACCTCAACCTCAACTTCAACCCTAACCCTAACCCTAACCCTAACCCTAACCCTAACCCTAACCCTAACCCAAACTCCAACGTTATACCTAACCCTAACCCTATCTCCAGCCCTAATGCATGAACGCAACCCTAATCCTATCCCTGACCTTGACCTGAACCCTAATCCTATCCCTGACCTTGACCCTGACCCTAACCCTAACCCTAACCCTAACCCTAACCCTAACCCTAACCCTAACCCTAACCCTAACCCTAACCTCAACCTCAACCTCAACCTCAACCCTAACCCTAACCCTAACCCAAACTCCAACCTTAAACCTAACACTAACCCTATCTCCAACCATAACCCATGAACGCAACCCTAATCCTATCCCTGACCTTGACCCTAACCCTAACCCTAACCCTAATCCTATCCCTGACCTTGACCCTAACCCCAATCTTATCCCTGACCTTGACCCTAACCCTAACCCTCACCCTCCCCTAACATAAACCCTAACTCTAACCTCAACCCTAACCCTAACCCAAACTCCAACCTTAAATCCTAACCCTAACCCTATCTCCAACCCTAACCCATGAACACAACCCTAATCCTATCCCTGAACTTGACCCTAACCCTAACCCTAACCCTAACCTAACCTAGCCTAAACCCTAACCCTATCCCTATCCCTATCCCTAACCCTAACCCTAACTCCAACCTTAAACCTAACCCTAACAATATCTCCAACCCTAACCCATGAACGCAAGCCTAATCCTATCCCACTCCCTAACCTTGACCCTAACCCTAACCCTAACCCTAACCCTAACCTAACCCTAACCCTAACCCTAACCCTAACCCTAACCCTACCCTAACCCTAACCCTAACCCAACCCTAACCCTAACCCTAACCCTAACCCTAACCCTAACCCTAACCCTAACCGAAACCGAAACCGAAACCCTAACCCTAACCCTAACCCTAACCCTAACCCTAACCCTAACCCTAATCCTATCCCTGACCTTGACCCTAACCCCAATCTTATCCCTGACCTTGACCCTAACCCTAACCCTCACCCTCCCCTAACCTAAACCCTAACTCTAACCTCAACCCTAACCCTAACCCAAACTCCAACCTTAAATCCTAACCCTAACCCTATCTCCAACCCTAACCCATGAATACAACCCTAATCCTATCCCTGAACTTGACCCTAACCCTAACCCTAACCCTAGCCCTAGCCCTAGCCCTAGCCCTAGCCCTAGCCCTAGCCATAACCCTACCCTAACCCTAACCCTAACCCTAACCCTAACCGAAACTCCAACCTTAAACCTAACCCTAACCCTATCTCCAACCCTAACCCATGAACACAACCCTAATCCTATCCCTAACCTTAACCCTAACCCTAACCCTAACCTAACCCTAACCCTAACCCTAACCCTAACCCTATCTCCAACCCTAACCCATGAACGCAACCCTAATCCTATCCCTGACCTTGACCCTAACCTGAACCCTAACATGAACCCTAACCCTAACCCTAACCCAAATGCCAACCTTAAATTTAACCCTAACCCTATCTCCAACCCTAAACCATGAAGACAACCCTAATCATACCCTGACATTGACCCTAATCCTAACCCTAACCCTAACCCTAACTCCAACCTTATACCTAATCTTAACCCTATCTCGGGTTGGGACGCGGGTGGCGCTGTGGGTAAAACCTCAGTGCCTAGGACTTGCCGATCGGATGGTCGGCGGTTCAAATCCCCGCAGCTGGGTGAGCTCCCGGCTTTCGGTCCCAGCTCCTGCCCACCTAGAGGTTCGAACGCACCCCTAAGTGCAAGTAGATAAATAAGTACCGCATTATAGCGGGAAGGTAAACGGCGTTTCCATGTGCTGCGCTGGTGCTGGCTTGCCAGAGCAGCTTTGTCACGCTGGCCACGTGACCCGGAAGTATCTGAGGACAGCGCTGGCCCCCGGCCTCTTAAGTGAGATGGGCGCACAACCCTAGAGTCGGACACAACTGGCCCGTATGGGCCGGGGTACCTTTACCTTTAACCCTATCTCCAACCCTAAACCATGAACGCAACCCTAATCCTATCCCTGACCTTGACCCTAACATGAACCCTAACATGAACCTAACCCTAACCGAAACTGCAACCTTAAACCTAACCCTAACCCTATCTCCAACCCTAAACCATGAACGCAACCCTAATCCTATCTCTGACCTTGACCCTAACCTGAACCCTAACATGAACCCTAACCCTAAGCCTAACCCTAACCCAAACGCCAACCTTAAATTTAACCCTAACCCTATCTCCAACCCTAAACCATGAAGACAACGCAAATCCTATCCCTGACCTTGACCCTAATCCTAACCCTAACCCTAACCCTAACCCTAACCCTAACCCTAATCCTACACTAACCCTAACCCTAACCCCAACCCCAACCCTAACCCTAACCCTAACCCTAACCTAAACCGTAACCCTAACCCTAACCCTAACCCTAACCCTAACCTCAACCACAACCTCAACCTCAACTTCAACCCTAACCCTAACCCTAACCCTAACCCTAACCCTAACCCTAACCCTAACTCCAACCTTATACCTAATCTTAACCCTATCTCGGGTTGGGACGCGGGTGGCGCTGTGGGTAAAACCTCAGTGCCTAGGACTTGCCGATCGGATGGTCGGCGGTTCAAATCCCCGCAGCTGGGTGAGCTCCCGGCTTTCGGTCCCAGCTCCTGCCCACCTAGAGGTTCGAACGCACCCCTAAGTGCAAGTAGATAAATAAGTACCGCATTATAGCGGGAAGGTAAACGGCGTTTCCATGTGCTGCGCTGGT